>NC_136359.1:9687500-14487500 GCF_037039965.1 Doryrhamphus excisus | reverse complement strand
TTTTCTATGCATCTTACTATTGGGACAATACATGAGCAAGCACTTTGGTGATGGAGGTAAAATAAGAACTCCTGTCTGCAATAGAGACCTTGAAGAAAACTATGACTAGAGATGACAGCGGACAGAAAAAAAAATGCAATGAATAGTTACATCACCGAATCATATATAAATGGAGGTCGTGTGTAAATGTGTGCTGTTGACTGATGGTCCATGATGGAATTTGTCAAAAGGTCATTACAACTGAGCACAGCCACGTCACTGCAAACTGCACCAGGATCCACCTGGTGTCACAGACAATGTTTTCAGCCTCAGGGCTATTTGCAGCAAACCAGCTCATCATATTGTGTGAATCGTTTTCAAGGGAAGCAAGTCATAGGAGGGTCAGTGAAGAAAGGACATATCTACTTGCAAGGTATCTAATGTAGGGCATCATCTTGGTAGCGGTTTTGCTTACCTCCTGGCTTCCTGCTGAGGTGTTCCAAGCATGTCCAACTAGAAGAAGATCTTAAGACAGACCAAGGTCTCGCATCTGGGCTGAGAACACCTTGGTTGGGCCTGAGAAAGTGGTCATAAACTGGGCTTTCTGGATGTAAATAAGTTCTAGTGTTCAACTTGCATTAACATGTGATTGGGAACACGAGGCAGCAGCAGTTTAATGTCTGCAACTTGCAGCAAATATGTTGTTGATTTTTACTTTAATGTGTCAATACAAATCATCCATTGCTTGAAGTTCAATAAGATTACTGTAAAAGATTTTGTTCAGTCTTGTTCCATTTACCTCACATTTCTATCTCCATAGAATACAAATCACTGTAATCTGGTGGTTCAGAAAGATTACCAAGGCAAGTAGGAAATCTGGGCCTTTTCATTACCTTCCTCTGCCTCAGCATAGCAAATCTCCTAACTTGAGAAACTGAATAATATTGGGTTTGCTATTCAGGTGTAAGGCTGTTTTTTTGTACTTCTACATGACAGATTAGATTATTTTTAGCCTCCGGGAAAAGGATCATCATTGTGTCTGTCTTTGCACGGAAATAAGCAGGTCTTTTTACCTTTTCCCAAAGTGGTCACATGATCTCTGGGCTGTTTACACTTGCTTTATTCTTAAGATTAAGAGATTAAAGGCTTTGTGGCGAGGGGAAAAAAGACACGGTAGCCATTGCCAACCGTACCCCATTGAAAACCATGATACTGTCAGAAAGGGTTTGAGTCAGAGCTGCGGTTACGTTGTGTACATTATGGAGGAGACCCTCTGTAGTTGGATTAGGGAGATAATGTCATTGCATGTTAATGACCATTGTGTTTGCAGTGTGAAAATGAGCGCCCTCTGATCTCCAAAACACTTTTGCTGAGCATGTAGAATTGTCTGTTGAAATCCAGTGAAAATAGAGGCGCAACTCGGTGCGAGATAGAAGAGAAAGCATTATTTATCTCGCCCCTTTTCTCTCATTTCCTCCTTTTTACCCCCCTTTGGGTCTCTGGATCCTTTCCCATCTTTCCTCTGTTGCAGAGGCCTTTTGCTGGCTCCCTGGAGACTGGAAGACGAGTGGTTATTTCTGACTCCGGAAGATGGTCGTGATTAATTGATTTGACATCTGATGGAACGTGTGTAACGTCTCTCTTTCTTTTTTCCCCCTGCTGCTCCAGCCTTGCCACTTGCTCAGATGAGCAGGAACCATTAATGTGTTGTGCATATATTTATGTAATATATGGCAGTGTTTGATATGAGAAATGTGTTTATGCCAGTGCTGTCTGTATTCCTTTGTAAAGTCCACATAGAGTTTATGTCCCTGGCAATCTGCATTATTGCTGTTTGCTGTTACCCTTAGAGAAAACATTCCGTACATCAATGTATCCCCATTGGTTAGATAACAATGGGTTTACATGGATAAAATTCAACATACTCTCATTTATGATCACTTTGTATTGTTTTTACACGATTTTGCAATGTTGCACCACATAAACACAATTGATTCCTGAGGCGCTTTAGTAGGGATGCCTCTTGTTTTATCTATTGAAGTTTTGACGTCTGTCTCTCCCCTCCTGCTGTCGTCCTCTCCTCTGGTCCACTGTCTGTTTTTCTGTTCGGTAAAATTCAGAAACATTAAAAGGATATAATAATGTCCCACGGCGCTGTCCAGTCCAAAGGAACAAAGTGATCAGATCATTCATTGGTCTAAGTAGAGACACGTGGGACAACTGCTAACAAATATGTACCAGCTGCTTCTGGATATTGCTATAGCTGCAGACATACAGTAGTTTACTACACATCATCAAGTCACTGGGGCATCTGTCTGCTAAATTATTTTGGTGAAAAGAAAAAAAAAACCAAACAACTTCATGGCTTAGTTTTTGCTGCTCGTCCAAAGTTTCACTTCTGGACATAAATATGAAATGAACACTTAGACACCTAGAATAAAGTTTGTATTCCATTCCAAGTGGTAAATAGCAATATGATATAAATTGTAAGTGAAAGGTGCACTTAAAAAAACATTTACATCTTTAATAGTTTGCACTGTCGGCCGCAATGGATTTTATGTTATAAGAAAGACATGCTTGGTATATAGCGGGCGTGGAGAAAGCCACCAGGGGATGATCAAGTGTGCATCCCATCGACCCACATCCCCTTCCCCATTACCCTGACATTTCATCCCTGCATTTAATTCCAGGCCTTTCTAAAGAGCAGGTAATAGTGCAGAGGGGTACAGGGACCCAGAATTAAGCAGTTTTGCACCGAAGGGTAATTTGGTGTGATAAATGTGCCTTCGCTCCTAACTAATAATACATATTTTAAGTAGCAGCGGCACGGCTCCATGGCCCAGTAAAGGTAGCATCATTATTAATGTGGGAGTCTCTGCGTGTTTTAGTCAGGGTTACGGCACCAAGGTCAGAGCTACGTTTCACTGAATTAAAAGCCATTTTGAGCTATGGCACTGCTAATCAACTCAGACCTAAAGGTGCATAGCTCAGTTATAATGAGGCACCAATGAATTTAAATAAACAGCAAGATCTAGTGATTTATAAAGGCAATGTGCTATCCTTATAGCTCGTTAGCCAGTGACGGATACACTTTATTTTCTGGGGCCTCTTTACCCACAGGAGCTTGAGCTTTTAACCAAGTAATGTCTGCCTCCATTGTGAGTGGATACACATTGAGAGCAGGACACTTATCCCTGTCATTATAAAAAGTGGAGACACAATACAAAAGTAATGGTAATATATGCTACCCAAATAGGTGATTTTTCTCCAGCCCCCCTCCTCTTCATTTTTTACGGATGTAGAAACTACCCCTGAGTTTCAGGTCTAGGAATTCATCATCATATTTTCACAAAGGGGTTTTTATATATCCTGAAAGAAAGCATAATCCTTGATAGTGGAAATGTTTTGCATTTAAAGGACTGCTTTTGGTCTGGGGAAATGATGGTGATGTTTAGAAGAGGGGGGGTGGGTGAAGTGGCAGGAAGAGAATAAAAAGTTCTAGTTTGTAGAGTGATCACTTATATATTTTCATGACTGAAAAGTCATCTTATTTAAGCTAGTCTCCTTTGAAATGCTCTACACTTGCAGGCAATGTGCCACCATTAATATGCTGATTAGGGACTTTCAACCATAATAGTGTTTGTTGCTGATACCTTCATTTTCCAGCTTGTGATGAATTAATCCTTATGGATTCTCCCCCGTTCGTTAACAATCCCAACTTTTCATACTAACGCCAAATTCAACCACTTGATCTGGCCATTTCCTTTTAGGACCTGGATCTACATTTCTTAATTTAAGAACCCTGTGAGTTTGTTGATACATGATTTGAGGCCAGATGGAGCAGTGGTGCATGCACTTGTCTGGGCGCCCCCCGACTACTCCTATTGGGGCATGTCTGGGCATTTGCCACTTCATCATTGGCTTTGTTGTCTGATGCTTTTGTATCACCCCCTTGAAGGACATTGCATGCAAATCAGCGTATTCATGCCTCCTGTTAACAAATTGATACACAATCTGAGAAATTAGCGGCTTTGGACGGCCTTTTATCTCAAGCATGGATTCAGGATGACATTTCTTTTTCTGAAGTTCCTCATGACCCATTATGCTCATTTTTTTGATGCTTTGTATTGAGGTGTGGCTACACACAATAACCCCCACAGAAAGCTTTCTAGATGTTCCAGATTCTGCACTTCTTTCTGCAGTGTTTCCAAGGACGTCCTGCTTCCGACCCAAACGGGCCGTTTAATTTACTCCACCCGGCCCTCCTCTAGGTATGCCCACACCACTGTGATTGGTCACACTCTCAAGCGTTGCAGAGGTTGTCCAGATATGTAGGTCCACGTTTACTGCTTGCAGGCAATCTGCAGTCCATATAAGGAAATCCGGCTCGCATTGATGTCAGTCGAACTCGGTAAATGGGAGTGTGCAGAGCCATCCAAAACTTCTTTCAGGGCTCACTTCCACATGTGCAAACCTCATTATCTGAGTCTTTGGCATTGTTTATGAGAATACAACATTGTAACAAGGGTGGAAACAAAATGGACATTTACTTACTGAACAACCTAGTATTTCAAGAAAATCATTCTGGTGATATTCTGGTGGTACTATTGTACTGGAAGAACAATTTCTTTAACAATACCAGCAAATCAGAAGTGACACTAAATATTTTAATTTCCAAGGGACAAAACTGTTTACCCTCATCCAAAATACACTTGTTTGATTTCCCGTGTGAACATAGTGCACGCTGACACCCGTAGCTTTCACCGTTCAGACGCTCGCTCTCTCCGCTTCTCACTGTGCTCCTCATTTCAGAGTAATTTTCACTCCTGACACCACAGCTCTGTCTACCTGCCAATTTCCGCCTTGCCTCCTCAATGGGTGATTTGTAAAGCCATGTTCACCTCAACACTCAGAAGATTTACTCAGGAGCGAGCTTGCCAGGTGTTTGAGCTGTCAGTTTGCACCGTGTTCACAAACTTGCCGAAGGGAAAGTAACAGCCAGGCTCAGCAAATTGACTCAAAGTTGTTTTTTGCGGTTGTAGTGAAATACATATGGTTGTTCATATTGATTTATGTAGCAACAGGCAGTGTGGTATTATTTCATGAAATAATTCCTTTCTGAGAAAGCTGCTTACCTTATTATTTTTATAACATGGCAAAGCAATGCTAGGTTTCTATACCGTATTAACTACTGTAGGTGTCTTTGTCACATCTAAGAAATAGGTGTGCTTTAATCCTGCAATGCCAGCATTGGTTCTGCAAAAGTCCAAGTCCTGTATAGAATGATGGACAGTTCATTGAATTTTCAGGGTAAAGGCTGTAGCTACAAATATGTTGTAATGGCAATGCGTAAATAAGGAAAAGGACATCCATGGACCTCACACCACCCAAAGGTTCCTTCTGGATTTTCCAAACCATGTACTGTACTGGAAATGGCATCCTCTATTGTTGTCTACTGACTACAATAACTATAACTACAAATCGATTAATTGATTCTTAATTTTTCCTCTTGTCGATCAAGGACATTGCAATGACATTGGCCTCGCAACAAACAGTAATATGCCTCCTCTCTGTGATTTATTGATAAGATATGCAGTTTCACCTTGTAGCTTTTTCTGTACTTTCTTTCGTACTTTCCCCACTGAAGAGACTGTAGATATTTTGGGGGCTGGAGGTCGTTGATGTGTCTCCCTCTCCATGTAGGTCATTAAGTTCACCGTGGCCCCCGGAAGCATCTTGCTTTGAAAATGAGAAGCCCTGCTTGGCTTCCCTGCTTGCAACTGGGAGCACCGCTTGCCCGCTCCTGCCCCAATGATTAATGCCACCCCCGTCCAGCCACAAACCTTTCTGCCTCAGATAATGCCAGGCAGCAAGCGTGGCTGACACTTTTAATGTATAATTAAGTAGAAAAAGTCAGCACCGGCTATGCAAATTTTTTAAAATGATAAATGATGCTGTACAGCAGCAGGGATTGATTTGGTGTAAATGAAACTAATTAAGGAAATGTCAAACATAATTAATAAAACAGGTTTAAACTGCAAAACATTGTCAATTGAATGAATGAGGAGGCATTGGCTCCCATTGTTCAGGCTTTATTTAGGTCTTGTGTTTAGCTTGTTCCATGCTCCAGAATGCTCTCTCCCCTCCTCACGCCCTCCACCACCAATTCCCTGAGAGCGGGAAAATAAATTTGCTTGTCTCTCCACTGACTGTAGAAATTAATTGCTGAAATCTTGTCCCATCCAAGTGTTACATTCACACGCAGGACATTAACATAACTAATTTGAAAGAGCTCAAATGACTGCATAATAGCGCTCCGTCACCATGCATGACAGTCGCTGGTCATACCAAATTAGCTTGGTTTTATAATTGAAAATCCCCCCCCACCCTATCTCATTTTCACACAATTTCCCCCACTATTTTCTTTATCCTTATTTCTCCCTATTCCTTGCCTTCACTGTCACTCCTTTACATTTTGTTAAAACACAACTTTCATAATTTACAAAGTCAGAGTGCTTGACCTATAATTAGGGAGAAGGAGTGAAGGGGGGGTGTTGCCAAGTTGTGATCGCAGAGTCAGATCCTTAGTCCTGGTAATGATGCTGGAGACCTTGTGCCCCCCAGGGAGGCAGAAGAATAATGGGATGGGCTATTTTTATGGGGGGGCAAAGCGATGGGCTACCAGCCGCCGGGATGCTGGTGCTTGGGTGTATGGTGCGGAGCAGCAGGGGCAAAGTAGGGTGAACGCTCAACCTGTCATGCCGCCCTGCCCATCAGTTTTGTATGTCAGCCTGATGCACTGCTGGCGGCCTCTGTGCCCGGGTGCCAGCCGCTGCCCTTGCCACAGGAGGAGAGGACTGAGTGGAGGAGTGGAGGAGGCTGGGCGAGGGGGAGCAAAACATCTGCCACCAAAACAGAGACCACAGAGGTTGGGATAAGTGATGTAATATTTGCATGATTACAAACACAAAAATATAAATCTTATGCTGTGAATTTAACTTGAGTTTTCTTAACTAATTTTGCATATTTAAACTTTTTCTTGTCCCAAATCTGCTACAAAGTTATTATTAATATGCTGGAGTTACTGAGAACTTGGCAGCAGACTTACAGGCTTCACTATTTTTGTTGTTGTTCCATACACTCTCTAAGAATTGCTATTCATCTTATTCCCACATCACAACTCTCTCAAGTGTCCCAAAACAAAAAAAAGCACTGTAAAAACAGAAAAACAAAACAAAACCAAAAAACAAGAAAACAATACACTGGAACAATCATGGTTTTGATTCCCTACTGGATGTTCTTCCTCATCTTTATTTCAAAAATTCAGCAAAGACGCTTGTCAAAGTAAACTTAGATGCTGGACTCCTGTGTCTTTTTTGTATTTTTTATGAGTTATAACAATCTTTGCTTCACTGTCTGCCGCTAAGCATTGTTCAATTTTTTAACCAGAGAACCTTACACAGACGAAACCAAACACAGGAATTTGAATAATTATCATAACTGGAATATTAGGCCGCTATTTTATGAGCTAAGCAAAGTAACATTTCTGACACTTTGTGACCAGTGTGCAATGCTGCATATTATCATGTGCATACATTTTTATGCTTGGAAATATTTAGTTCAGGTGAAAATACTTATAATGAATACTAACAATAGGCTGTATTCAATCACAAAACAGCATGATTTATTCATACATTTTTGAAAAACCATGAACCGTGAAGCGGGCTGCACGGCAGATGAGTGGTGTTCGATTCCACCCTGGATTGCACCCTTCCACCCTCTCTGTGGACTTTGTATGTTCTCCCCGTGCATACGTGGGTTTTCTCCGGGTACTCCGGTTTCCTCCCACATTCCAAAAACATGCTCGGTTAATTGGCGACTCCAAATTGTCCATAGGTATGAATGTGAGTGTGAATGGTTGTGTCATTATGTGTTATGTGCCCTGTGATTGGCTGGCGACCAGTCCAGGTACCCCGCCTCTCGGGGATCTCCAGCACCTGCATGACCCACGTGATAAGCAGTAGAAAATGAATGAATGAATGAACCGTAAGCCACGAAATTCGAACCATGGTGTGGCGAGTGACTACTGTAACCATCTGTGTAGAAATGACAACAATTACTATTACATATACTTTGAAGTCAGTACATCTTACATACCTGTGTCTTGTTTCTTTGCAGTATTTTACCTTTTCTTTGTTACAACTCTTTCATGCAACCTCTAAAATGCCAAGGGTCACGAGTCAAACATATGCAGCATGGGTTACAATTTATTACCCCGCATTTGCCTGATAATTTTTCTCCTTTGACAAGCTTAGGTAAATCATATAGCCTACTCTATAATGTATGAGAACTCTGCAGGCCTGATGAGTATGGTCTGTTGCTATTGGCTGTTTCCCATGAGGCTTTTGGGTTCCCATAAGACCAATAAGGCTCGTCTGTGCTCCAACATGACTAGTATTACTGCGGGAACAGGTAGAGGTCCAGGTATTTATAGCAACCGTATGCAAATGGTTCAGTGCCACGCTGGACTGTTAGAGCAGAGAGGTGACAGTTAAACACATGGACGTGGAAGTAGAAACATATTTCCCCCCTCTCTCTGAGACAAGCCTAATCAGTTAGAAAGGTCTCCTCTCATTTCATTTGAATATATTCATCTTGGATTCTTAAGTGTCTCTCTCTCCTCCCATGCATAGTATTCCTTCATGCTGAAGGCTCATTATTTTCCAGCAGAGGCTTTGAGGGTTGGCCTCACTCTCTGGACTCTGGACTGTGTTGAGGTTGTATTAATCAAACTTCACGCAGCAGGGAAAGGCTCAGTCACTGACACAACACACCATTATTGTTAGAGACAAAGCCATCTGTGGTTGCTTTGAAACGTAACTTGTTTGTTGTTCTAAAAATCAATAATATGTCACAATAAATGTGAAAATTTCTGTTGCTTTCATGCTGGTTCAAACATCGTCACTATCGTCAATATGTCGGAAATATTGTCACTGTCGGACTGGATAGTAACTTATACTGTATTTTTTTTTGTCCACAGCAAATAACAAGATCTTTGTGTGGGGAAATGGCACCAGTGGACAGTAAGTACATTTCTTTATTGCCAATATGGACATCTATCAATGTTTATTCAATACATTCTTAACAATATAACGTGATTGTAAAAAAACGACTACGCACAATGGATGATTGTAAATCTATTTGTAAAGCTATTTGAAGGTAGATCAGTGAAGGCAGGGGGGCTCCTAAAAACAATTTGTGACCCACAAATGGCCTCTGGGCCTGACTTACGAAACTCCTGAGTTAATGGGTTCAGTATTTTTAAATACTGTATTACTTTACATATATTATTTTACAAATGTACAAAAATATAGGCGGCACGGCGGTCTAGTGGTTAGCGCGCAGACCTCACAGCTAGGAGACCATGGTTCAATTCCCACCCTCGGCCATCTCTGTGTGGAGTTTGCATGTTCTCCCCGTGCATGCGTGGGTTTTCTCCGGGTACTCAGGTTTCCTGCCACATTCCAAAAACATGCTAGGTTAATTGGCCACTCCAAATTGTCCATAGGTATGAATGTGAGTGTGAATGGTTGTTTGTCTATATGTGCCCTGTGATTGGCTGGCGACCAGTCCAGGGTGTACCCCACCTCTCGCCCGAAGACAGCTGGGATAGGCTCCAGCACCCCCCGCGACCCTCATGAGGAAAAAGCGGTATAAAATGAATGAATGAATGTACAAAAATATGATATTTGAGCAACCAGTCCAGAGTGTACCCCGCCACTCACCCAAAGACATCTGGGACATATAGACTCCAGGATACCCGCGGACCAGTGAAGACAAGCGGTAAAGAAAATGGATGGATGAATGGAACATTGTGCATTAATCATGTCCATACAGTAAAGGTTAATAATCAAGTATTAAGAATGGTATTTCATTTCAATTGGCCTGATTTCTAGCAAAAGGAGCGTCATTATACAGGTGAAAACCCTGCAATGGCAAGACGATGGTACATGCAGTTTTGGCACACCCAATGGTTGACAAGCCTTTGCCTGGCAATATTCCCATTAATCCAATTCATTGTATTCTCAGGGCACTGAATTGATAGCAACTGCATTTTTCAATTTGTCTTAGAAGACATGCCGCCTCTCATCTGAAGAAGCGCTTTAAAGGGATGTAGGGAGACAGAGTTTAGAATCGTTAGAATGTAGTAAACCTGTAATGGTGTAAATAGTGTAATACTGCATAGGGCACTGATGTGCACCCCTGCCATAGGTGTGAAAGATAGCAGACACAATACACACAATATCCTTAATGTTTTCCCCTTCTGACCAGCCTCCCTATTAAAACATTTCTGTCTGTTCTCAGGCAATCTGCGTTCCATTACATTTTCTGGTCTAAGGGCATCATTGAGTTGGTGACCCTCCAAGTTGTCAAACACAACAGCACAGGACACATCTCAGAAATGTATCAGGTCAGGGCGGCAAGACAGCACACTGTCCTCTCCTTTTATTAAGTTGCACTGAATCTTTGTCTCGTTCCCGCAATCCAATAATGCTCTGACCTCTCTTAAGCATGTTGAGACTTACCAATGGGGAGCTTATATCTTGAGGAACAATACCCACTTACAGAGCAAAGGGCCAGCAACACTGGCACGCCAATATCTAAAAAAAAAACAAAAAAAAAAACTGCGACTTTTCTGTGTCTCACTGGAGGCAATGGTTGAGAGGGAGCGGTGTAAATTTAAACTGTCAAACTTTCTGATGGAAATAGCCGTGACCCTAGAGTGGTCTTGTCTCAAGTTGAAGCATTGTTGTAATCAATACAGGCCCTCGTGGGGACGGCAGGCGAGGACCTTTCGTTCCCCTGTTTGTGGAAATAATGGAGAAGACGGTTTGTTATTTTTCCTAGACATGCCGCAAACTAGCAGATATGGCCAGGGCATTGCAGGTTATGGAGCTGGCTGGAAACAAATACAAAGAGGAGCGTTTTATCAAGGAAAAACAGCCAAGCTCAGTTTGAAGCTGTGGGAGCTTGCGGGTCAGGGGGGTGCTGGTCTGTGTTTGACCAGCTCATCTTAAAAAGGACTCTAGGATGTACTTTGTTCAGTCACACTGGGGGCATTGAGAACAATAGCAGAACTCCGTGCTAAGTACAGCGTGTAGTACTGTACTTTATACAGTCACATGTAGTTTGGTTCAGATTGAGGACATGAATCTTGTTCTTTGTTCATATCCATAACACTGCTAGAATTAGTAAAACTACACGAGAATGGAAGGCTTTTCTTTTCATAGTCATATAGTATATGTGGTACTTTAAATGCATAAATGCGGTATTTCAGAGTGCATGTGTCCTCTTTTTTATGCATGAAATTCATCAAAACATAAAATATACACACATTCAGTACATCAATGTTAATGATGAATAAGCTTTGCATTGACTGTATCAGCTAATTTCAATCGACTATAGTTCACCTCCAAAGTCAAATACTGTAAGTGATTTAGTTAGGAAGTTGATATTTGCTCTTGACCTTTGACAAGTCGACATATTCTGTTTGTTTTGCTTAAGGTTGGGTACTGGAGAGATGACAGTCAAGTATCAGCCGGTGGAAATCACGTTACCACTGGAAGAGAACCATAGAGGATCAGACGACAATCTTCAGGTGATCAAAATAGCTGGTGTTGCCTGTGGGAGCAGACACTCCTTCATATGGACTAAAACTGGGCTGGCCTACAGTTTTGGAAACAACTATTACGCGCAGTTGGGTTATGACTTCCAGAGAGCTGATTTCCAGGAGAACCAGGTAGGGATATGATAATTTATTAATTTTGATAACCTAATTAATAAATACTTAAGGTGTCATATTTGGTTTGAAAGTTTCTCAGATGGTTTTGCAGAAGGGAAGAACATCATTAACCTTTGTCTTGGGAAAACAGTGAGATATGTTGCGGACCAAACCACAATTTTTTTGAGTTTGGTTAATATTGATATAATACGATTTGGTCTGTCTCGACTCGGTCTTAACTCCATTAATTGTAACATCAAGCTTCAGATTAATCAACTAAGACAATAATCGTCAGTTAGTTAGTTAGTTTGAAAATTCCTAAAGCACAGGTCACCCCCCTGTGCTTTTAAACACCTTACTTAGACCTTAATTAGATCGTCTTTCGACTTTTTAAAGATTGGCTTAGCATACCTAGATTATGCGATTAGAAACCAGTTCCCTCTTGCATGTATACACTTGCATGTTTCTGACTGGCACAAGCACAAGTGCCAAAAACAATGTCAGAGTGAGAGTGACATCAACTAGGAGGCCAATTAAAGATACATAAATGGAAATAAGTCCATATAATATAATCAATAAAATAAAAACATCTGATATTCTCGAAAACATGATGCCTAAACATATCCCGTGGGTAGAAATGTCCCAAACAGGAATTTGAATGTTAATTTACAACAATTTTGACATTATTGACATGTAATCTAGAAATTAAAAACTATTCACTGTGTGGCTGAAGGTTTGTTTTTAAATAGTTGGTCGGAAAGCTTTTTTTTTTCCAAGTCTCTCAGGGGCACCATAACCCCAAGAACCACAGCAGACCTAAATAATAACACATTAATACATTGCCAACAACAGAGAGAGCTGTGAAACGTTAATGTCATTAACTTTTTATTATATTTGCTGCAAATATCAGGATTCTGGTAGTGACAACTAGCGGCATGGTACATTCTGCCGACCCACAGAGCGAGGTGAAATGACCACAACCTACAAACACAATCTCTAATGTATCAAAGGCACACGCCACTTCGCCCAGCATCGAATTAGAGATTCACATACACACATGAAAATGGAGACCATGTACTGAAAGATCTATTTTTGCTGTCCAATTTTGTCTTCTTTGAGAAGTTTTACTCTATATATTTCTCTTACTTCCCTGTATCTCATTGTTCCATGTCACTCACTTCACTTCTATACTCTTTCATTGTTTTGCTCCTGAAATGCACAGATGTGATTGGCTGAGTAGGGTCGTGTGGGATGGCTTAACTTGCATGCAATTAGCCAGTGGATTTCTTGATCTGATAAACCAGTACTATGAAGTCTAAAAATTGATTTGTGTAGGAAGGTGTCCGGGTTTGGACTCAGAGTGGCCTGTGCCAGATAGTACCCTGACTGACAGATACATACAATAGATACGCTATAGTAGTACAGTAGTAATATACTGTAACTTGGCCACATGTACCTACAATAAGTGTAAAAGGAATATATTGATTGGTCTCCATTAGCAGTCTAAACAGACAAACAAAAAAAAATAATCAAAATAATGTATATGTTTATTAGAATTATTACTACAGCAACCATTAAGTAGTAGTCCTTGTTTTCGGCGTGTGTTCTCAGTGTGCTGTGATTTGATTATATTCACCTTCTTACTCAGTGATTGGATTTTCAGATTTTAGTCACACCTGTGCTTTCTTTGTTCAGGCTTGCAATGACATTTCATCAACAGACAGGTTAAATGGGGCTGCTGCTCAGTGATTTGATGGCTTTATTTTAATGTCACACAGGGACGTTATATGCGCGAGTAGAAATGAAAGTCAATCTCTTTTTAATTTCACTACCTTATGAATTCATTCCATGACAAGGAAATTTCAAGGGGTTTTTGGGATGTTTTATTCTTTTATATTAAAAGTAGTATCAATCAACTTTAATGTATCAAATATTTGTTTCTTTTCATATCGTGAAGCCACTTAATGCAGCACCAATTGAGCATTCTTATATCAACGTGAGCTCTGAAATACGCCCCCAAAATGCGACACACATGCAGCTCAAGCTTGGCACAGCATCCATGTTCAGCCTGGCTGAACACAACTTGTTTGAATGTCATATTTATTCCTGTTTTGTCAGGAAATTGACTTCCTGTGAGTTTGCAGCAGAGCCGAGCATATGGCCGAGGCTCTCTAGAGATGACAGCCTAGCGGAGCGGGAGCTCGCCGGTACTGCTGCCCTGCTCTGGCGGCAGATGCTCCGGGCTTCTCCACGATTAAGTGGAGATCATCACTGTTTTCTTTGAGCACCGCTGTGCCTTGTACTCTGAAGTGTTCCGTTAATCACTGGCTGTCTTCTCTGCCTTCTCCACACAAGCTCGAAAAGCACTCATTAAGTTTGAATCTTTTTCAGCTGGAAAATAAATCTTGCAAGTGTAACTTGGTAGACAGCCCCACAGTAGGAAAACATCACTTTGTTGTACCTATTTGCTAGAGGGAGCGCAATGTTTTTGTGCGTGCTTATTTGAATGGTGAATGTACCTGCATCTCTACCTCTCTTCTGCGGTTCATTCATATTTAAAGCATCTGTTATACAGTGTACACAATGCAAAAGAAGAGTTGCACTTACTTTGTGCTACAGACTGTTTTTCTCTAGACTCTGTGTTGATGTAGACTGTGTATTAGTTTCTCCGTGGGCCTTGTTTCAAGTACAGGCCTCAGGAAACTCTTCTTTTCAAATTGTCCCCCATTCTTCTTTTTCTGCATAAAATGCAGAAAAACACCACACATCAGTTGTACAACAATCCTGTGTGTGAGTGAGTGGAATTACACTATGTTGAGTTTACCAAATAGTATGGAATATTTTGTGACAAAAGGGAATGAGGTGTATTTTTTCAATGTTCCGTTATTCACCCACCCAGCCCCACCCGATCCCACCTTCAGTTTTGTTACACAGGTCTACCTCACAAACAATAAGCTTTTGTTGTTTGGCATTGTGGCACGCATGAATCCTGATTGATCTTGATCTAAACACAAATAATAATGTGATTACAGGCATTTCTTTGCTTGCGCCTCTCAGCAGCGGAAAATAACATTAGATATTTCCTTTCACATTAATCACCTTGATTTTAAGTATACCTTGGTTCACCAATAGGCCCCTGTAATGCCTCCTTTCTTCTAAAAAACCCCCATCCCAAATAACCTATTTGCTGTACACCCACACAAACACGCACAGACATTGCTTAGCTCTTTAACGCCATTATTCTGCCGCCATCAAAGCCTGGCTTGCATGTCCTGGTGCAGCACTCATTCCTTCACAATAGCGGGATGGCATCGTTGTGCTTATGAAAGCATTTGCCTGGCAAAGCAATAAATCTCAACTTTGTAAATAAGGGATCCTGTTGGATTTCTAGGATAAATCTGTGGCAAATGGAGTGCTACATCATCTTGTTTGGATATGCAGAGCTTGGTTTCCCATTCTCTAGTACTCAAGCACCTCATCTTGCAAGGCTATTTCTATATTCTGTAAGACAGGCTGAACATTTGTGGTTCTCGCATTTAGTCATTATTGCCACTAGATTTCCCAGATAGAAGGTCAGCCCTATTCATTGACTCGAAATAGCAATTTCACTTCACAATCAATTACGGTCAGATTGATTTGTATTGTTGAGGTTGATGAGTTACTCTTCAGAAAAAAACAAACAATGTTCTTAGAATAACAGAACTTTTCAAGGATGGGTTAATGGAGAGCTGTTTAAATTTCCATTCCACCCACTTAGATTAACACTAAATAACACATTTTATAATCATAAACTATACAGTAGCAGCGATTTTTGTCCCCTGGCCCGCTAAATTGCTATGCAACACGATAAACGTTTATCTCATCTGCTCAGAAATCTATTCATAACTGAACAAATTGCCGCTGCACTCTTGGCTCTGTACTGCAAATTTTTAGACAAGGAAATTCCTTGTCAGGAGCAGCCAAGGGAGAAGGTGTCAGTTTGAAGCTGTACGCACACTAACGGCTGTTGCTGGAGCATAAGTGTTTGCTGCGCTTCGGTGGTGGTGCATTTGATTTCCACGCTGACCACCGGTGATGCCAACACTGCAGTCCTCATCCGAGCTGCCCCCTGAGACGCAAATGTTCCTCCCCCACATTTCACTGCTGCTGAGAAGCAAAGAGAAAAATAGCAACTGAGGGAAGGGAGGTACGTGAGACGGCGGCAAACTAAGTTGACAAAGTATAGTGTGCACTTTCAGAACTTCTGCATTGTTAACGTACAAGTTTGCGACTACGTGAGAATACAATGTGGGAGTACTGCGACCTAAACTTCTATATCTATATCCCTCAGGGGGGCCTCTAAAGATGCTTGTTCTGCTCCTCCTCTCAGGCCCTGGGCTCTGCTGAGAAATGAGTGAAGAGAGGCGAAATCGGAAGGTAGTCTCGACTGTGTAGGAAGCCTAACCTGCGAGTCCGATTAACATGACCCACACAATACCAAATACTCACCGCATTCTCGCTGACATTTTTAGCACCTTGTTGAAGTAGTTCTGCTGTGATGACTTCCGCTGCACTTTGGAATTCCCTGCGGACATTTTTCATTGTTTGCATTATCTTTGCTGCAAAGCTCTCACTTGAAAGATGCATTATTTTCTCAGCCTAAATGAGACAATATGGTTTTTGTGACCTTGTTTTAGTTTAAGCCATGCGCCTAACTGTTTCCTAATATGTCCCTCGTGTATGTGAGTCTGAATGCACATTTAAAACACATCAATAATTCTGTACATTTCCTTCTGGAAAACTAATTCTTATAATAGGATTTTGTCAATGTGATTTGAATAATGATCTCAAAACATCCAATTTTAGGCTACTTAACTAAATAGAATATTACTGATTGCAACACTTATTCATGGTAGGGCTTTTGGTAACCTTCTTTTCAGTTTCTTGCCAACAGCCAATTTTCTCTCAATTAAAGCATGATATTAGCACTCACGAGGGCATAAACAGAAATAACCGTACGCTACTCAATATCATGCCTTGATTATGAGCTTAAAGTGTGGGTGTGCAGATGGGTTCTTTTTCAATACTCCTCTTTTGAGTGTTCATGTTTTTTTGGAGTGACAGAATACGAGACGAAATCATCACCTTGCGTTTCTGCACCAATGGATGCTTAATATATAATGAAAAGCAGGGAACAAATAATGTATTATCATTAGAGTGAAACTCTAAAGTTGAACTAAGAGTAGTAGTTTGACTCTATTGTAGTTTTATCTTACAGTAATCACAGCCAATTTGTGACTTCGGGATAAGTGCATATTGGCAAAGTCAGATTCTTCATTTATAATTTGAATATTTTCATAGTTAGAGCATAGAAAACCTATTTCCCCCTTTTAAGTACGGTTTGTAACACTGTTAGACACATCTGGACATGAAATAGAACCCCTATAGTCATCTTTACACCCACGCACAACAGTTAGCGAGCAGGCCACGCAGCTAGGAAAGGTTCGATTCCCTGCTCGGTCATCTCTGTGTGGAGTTTGTTCTCCCCCCGTACTCCGTACTCCGGCTTCCTCCCACATCCCCAAAACATGCATTGGTTAGGTTAATTGGTGACTCCAAATTGTCCATAGGTATGAATGTGTATATGTGCCCTGTGATTGGTTGCTGACCACAGCTGGGTTAGGCTAAAGCATGGCCGCGACTGCAGAGAACCTTTTGGTTTTTAAAGCCTTTAATCTGTTGTCGGGGCATTGTTTTTAACTTTATAAAGCATTGTATGTATGAAAAGTGTTTTATAAATAAAATTTGCTTTGTTTGTATGCAGTTGAAAATTTTTTTATGATGGTGACAGGCCGGAACAAATTAATTGATTTACTATGTTTTGATATGGAAGCATTCTTTTGAACAAATCAGATGTCCACCAGCATCATGGAATTAGAAAAAAATGCAGAAACAAACACAAGGAAATGACCTAAGACAAATAAAAGTATATTAAGATGAGCAAGTATTTGACTGCGGTGATGCCAGTTGGCCGAAGTTAGCAGGATGCTGTCTTAGTAAATGGCAGCATCTGCTCGCATTTCACGAGAGCATGTCCCAGTCAGAGGAGAAAAGCGATGGCATCTACATTAATACTACCTTAATGGCCCATCTGGTGCTCCATAGGGTCCCTGACTGCGCCATCGACTCATAGGCGTTTGACAGGCAGTCTCCAACGCACCAGACGCGCATGGCATGCCAAATGGAGGAGAGACGCCTCTGCGGTGCACAGATCTGTCAAACTCTCGCCGCCGCTGCAGACGCATAGGCGAGCGAAGTTGAGGCAAGTTTTCACACGTGATTGCTTCCTGACATGAACGCGGAGGAAGAGGGGGCATGAGAACCACTACGCTTGTCGATCTCTTTCCTTTACGCTCGCCTCCAATTCACACACTTAATCACTCACACACAAACACACACCTTCACACAAGCACACACTTCATACTGGATGCTAAGTAGCCGTGACCAGATTAAACGTGAGTGAGAAAGCCAGGTTAAGATTAGCCAGTGGTGGATTCTCTGTGCTCTGATGGCAAACTGAGATAGCAAATATTATTTTTGCTGCAAGTCACAGCCTCTTTCTGTAAACAAATACTGGAACAAATTACTTCATTGGAAGAAAATACGGAAGGTCTTATCAAAACACTGCAGGGGGTTCTGCTTATAATTGGGATAATTGTCTGATGGAGCAGGGTGCAGTCCCTGATGTGCCACAGTGATGCACTTAAGAGAAGTGACTGATCATGGCTTTAGGTCTACAGATTATACTTTTAGATGTTTTTAAACAGTTGGCAAAAGTATCATACTTTATATGCAAACATAAGCTCCTCACTGGTGTGTTGGTATCTATCATAAACTATATAAACATTTGGTATAATCCTTAGTCAAAAATAATGTTGTCTGAGCCCTCCGCTTTTAAATATCATCTGTTTATGATGTCCCATGCACAGAATTAAGAAGAGCATCCAAATTCCCCACTCCTCTTTGCTGAGATGCACAAACCTGGCACGGTGGCGGTTTTTACGTTTTCGGTGTACCTGCCAGCACAGATCACAGTCCCAGATGTCTGTTTCACACTCCTGTCTGAAAACCACACCTTCCATCTAAATGAGTAAACACTAAAGGAAAACATGCAGGCCGCCACTATGTACTGCATTTTGCACTTTTTCTTGAGAACATCTTGGAGCGATAGCAGCAGTTCAAAGATGGAATGGAAGGCTCTTTTAGAAAATGCATTTCAAATGGCTTATTGGGTAGGTAGCCCCAGAGGACACCTCCGGGATAAACCTTGGCAAGAAAGAAAGGTAGCGGGGGAAAAAAAAAAAATTGGAAAGAAGACACAGCCGTGACTAAAACAGAAGAAATACGTAGAAGGAAAAAAAAAACAGGTATTAGTATTCAGTTACTGCACATTCACTTTCTGGAAATCAACTGTGTAATACAGTAAAATAGATTATCTGATATCTATTCATTCAGATGAGCTCCTATTTAAACAGTCAGTATACAGTGGTTGGCTAGAAATACTGTTCGAATTATGTTGAACTATAGGATAAGGGTATTCTCCTTCAGCATTGATTAGCAGCCAAGTATTGTACCTGTCGTACCCTTAATTGTTGGAGATTGTTGGCCAACTTTCATCAGCGTTTATCGCCATTTTAACCTGTGTAGGTCGGGAGACGATTTATGTGTTTATAAGGATTTTGTGTCACAACTGAGCGGTCTGCGAGTAAATACTTCCACGCACGAATGTTCCTTTTCCTCACCATCACAGCATGTCATTCATCTTATATATCCCCGCAGTGTGATGTCATCAAGCGCAGTGTGTTTACGTTTTATTAATTATACCGGTGTAAGTCATTTTCTTATCATTGGAAGAATTTTTTACTGGTCTACCGGTACATTAAAAAAATATCGGCCAACCCTATTGAAATATATGAAGGAAAGTGTGTTTCCACCTTAATATCTTTATGTCAAAGTCAGGCCCGAGACGTTCAAAATGTTGTCCGGGAGGCATTTGGAGCCCATGGTTTGTTGTTGGTCATCGGCGCAATGTAGAAATGAAATCAAACAAACAAAAAAAAAACTCAACAAAAATGGGAAAAATAGAGCAAATAGAGCCCCTGCGCGGGCTGCAGAAACCCACATCTTGACGTCTGCTGCGCCTGAAAAAACGTTTGACCTCAAATAGATTCTTTCAGTTGTGACTTACGACCCTAAAGCACCTGCTTTGCGATATAAAGCGCAACAATTTCCGGTCCGGTTTCCTCCCACATTTCAAAAACATGCTAGGTTAATTGGCGACTCAAAATTGTCCATAGGTATGAATGTGAGTGTGAATGGTTGTTTGTCTATATGTGCCCTGTGATTGGCTGGCGACCAGTTCAGGGTGTACCCCGCCTCTCGCCCGAAGACAGCTGGGATAGGCTCCAGCACCCCTGAACCCTCGTGAGGATAAGCGGGACAAAATGAATGAATGAATGAATGTCAACTCTTGGAAAACGTTATTGTAGTCAATATACGTCAATCATATGTAGCAAGAAAATGTCAAGGAAATGTAGTCAAATGCCTGTGCCAAGCATGGACATATACGTATTTAGCCCAACTTTCTCAAGATGCTGTCATATAGTTGACTGACTCTGCTGGTTGCTACCAAATCAGACACTCCAGTGAGCTTCAATTTATTGAAAACATAATTTAGTTTATCAGCTACACACACAATTGCTGTGCACAACAAAAACATCAATTAATTGATTACCATTTCCATAGCTCGCAGCATGACCTTTGTTGATGACATTTTCCAATTATATTCAAATCCAACACAGTAAGAGGGAATGTTTACAATTTACATGGCAAAGTTGTATGTTTTGCAAAATGCAAAAAATAGTGATATTGATGCGCTCAAAGGGAGAAGATGGACAAAAAGTCTAAAGAGGGAGAGTACCATTGAGGAGGTTGAAAGAGAGAAAAAAAAAAGGAATCAGCAAAATGGTTTTGGGGGATTTGAAAGAGGAGAGCAGGAGGAACTTTTTCTCTCATTCCCAGATGTGTTGCAGGCAAGGCGTAGCCTTTGAAGAGCTTGTGGCAAAGTCTGCAATATCTGAATACACACACCCTCTCCACTTCTTTTACATACACTTCCACTTTTTCCCCATCTCTCACGCTGACTTTTCACAGTCTCTATATATCTCCCTCTCCTTATCGTTCTTTAGTGGCAAGCCCAGCAGGAGAGAGTGTGGGCTGTTGTATTGTATTGCGAGTGAGCCACCACTGTGTCCTCTGCAATGCATCTGTCCCAA
This sequence comes from Doryrhamphus excisus, assembly GCF_037039965.1. Lineage (NCBI taxonomy): Eukaryota > Metazoa > Chordata > Actinopteri > Syngnathiformes > Syngnathidae > Doryrhamphus > Doryrhamphus excisus. The sequence goes on along the minus strand of NC_136359.1, from coordinate 14,466,425 downwards.
CACAAACACACACTTAATACACTTATACATGCCCACGTAACTCACAACTATACTGTAGGTTTAATTTTCATGCACACTTAAATTCGGCCACTGGTCAAAATAAAATCTCAACAGCAGATACTGTAGGTAAATTGAGTGGGTGGGGAATGAGGGCATATTCCATTATCATAACCAGTGTTGTAGTATACTTTACAGCCACCAGAGGGGGGCTTACATTATTGTTTGGATTCTGTGCCATATTCTACTCAATTGCAGTCCTCATATCAGAGGCCAAGACAGGAGACAAGTAGCCTCAGCCTTTGGACTATGCTTTGTTTTAAATATGTATGTGTGTGAACGGGTGTGAACACTGCGATCCCACAGCGTGAATTTTGAGGTGGTAATTTTACAGTAGCTCAGAAGGGTGTGTAATGACAATAACGGCGAGCATGCCTGGGCGTGCTTTCAATCCGTTCCCCAAAAGTAATGAGTCTTGAGTAAGCCTGGTCATCTCAACTTCATCAAAAACAGTAGGAAATCTGCAAATGATGTATTACATCCTGTGGCGATTCATCACTTGCACATGCCAGAATGATGCTGAGCTGAAAATTAAAAAGCATCTTTCATCACCATTATTTTCCTAATAGAGATGGAAAGTGGGAGTCAAAACTGGAGAGTAGGACTTGTCTGTTTTTTCGTTCAGTTGGAAACTTAGCCATCTTGAGATGATCATGCTCTCAATTACAACATTTTGGATATTATTTTACTTGACGATGTCATCAAAATATGGGGGGGGGGTTATTATTCTGCAATATGACTGGAAACTTTTAAAGTCTCACTGAATCCACTTTGGGCATGCTGATCAACCTAATTTTACCAATACAAAGTAATAGTAATAGAAAAAAAAGTCAAAAATAGCATTAATATTCTTGACAATGTACAAATTTCAATGGTAATGGTAAGCTACAAATACATACGGCATAATTACTCATATAGGACTTATAGGTGCGTTCTGTTCTATTGGTATTATTTGCAACTTAGCCATATTGTATTAAGTAACTGTGTCAGAGACTTTCTATAAGACTGACCTAGCTGTGCATCAGCTTTCTTCCTCTTCCTTCACTCATGGCCTTTTCTGTGACAAAGGGCATAGACAATACTGATCCACGGTCACATTTTCCGTAGCCGTCTTTAATTTTTGCACCTACAGCTCGTAGTTTGTAAGCTCACCCTGCAGCTAAATCTGTCTGTTTTCCTTCACCGCTTTGCTTTTTTCTGACTTCCACAAGCAATTGATGTCCCACTTTAGTTTCTTCCACAATGGGCAGATGTATTTCTAATTATGTTAACAAATTTGTTAGACTGTCAGATTTCTGTGAAAAAAAGCCAACCTTGTTGGGGAAGTTCAGCTTGAAAATATAGAGGAGGAGGAAGAGGGGAGTAGTGGAGCAGTAGCATGATGGACGCACGTTATAACACCAACATCTGGCAACAGCTGCCACATCATTTCTCCAGCGCCAGCTTGCCATCTAAGTAAATATTGCCACTATCTGTCTTGTACGAGCAAGTCTAAATTACTTTAACACGTCAATGACTACTTTATAATGATGTTGTTTTTTCCCCTGCCATTTCGTAAGATATTGATTTCATATTTTTGTTTAAAGGGCAAGGGTTGCTGTAGACTCACAGTAAACTTGGAAAGAACAAGTGATAAAAAAGCACTGTGTGCAAATCCACGTACTACACATTTGTTCAACATGCATGTTAGGTTGGTGGTGACTCCAAATTGTCCATAGGTATGAATGTGAGTTTGAATGGTCTATATGTGCCCTACAATTGGCTGGCAACCAGTCCAGGGTCAGCTGGGATAGGCTCCAGCACCCCTGTGACCCTAATGATAATAATCACCATAGAAAATGGATGAATGGAAGGTGCAAGGCACAACTTTTCATAGAAATAAATGGTTAGTTTTTGCATAGTCCCGGTAATTCAATTACACATAAATTGCACATAAACATAGTAATGAAAACAATTCTTCTTGCCTTCGCATGTAGATTGGCAGAGGTAATAACCATTTTCATGCAGACTGGGGCTTACATCCTTTAATTTTCCCTAAATAACAATTGTATGCTTCAATATCATGGGAGGAGATATGGTTGGATGAGTTTACATAGAATCCTGACCTCAACCCAATCAGACACCTTTGGGATTGACTCAAGCAGAGACAGAGTTATAGGCCTTCTCTCTGTGACCTGATTTTTGAAACGGATGGATAGACATCAGACATAAATCCCATGGAAAGTCCATTGAACTACATTTTTGCTTCTTGTATTTCTAGTAGGCATGGTAATATATAGCAATGCTTGTGAATGCATTTTCATAATGTGGGATAATGGACACGTGCCGGCCCATAAAGCATCCCAGCAGCCACGTGTCTATTTTCATTCATATGCGTTCCTCTTCACAAGAGCAGATGTTGGGGAAACCCACCAAATCAGAGTTGAAGCTACACTGTAATTACTGTGATTTTAATCAGGGTCTGTCATTTTGACCCACTTATTTTGTGTGCTGATTGCACTGAAAAACAGTTGCAACTTACATTACAAAAGTGCAGCCAATGATTAACCTTCACATCAGATGCATGTGAACCACCACACTATCTTGGTTGAAATTAAATAAAAACGTTCCTTCCACATGCTCCCGCTTTGATACAAGATAATTATGCCACCCAAAGAAAATATATTAATTATTGAAAGGCATGTAGTTACGCATACCTATTTTTTTCAAATTTAAATTCAATCATGAAATGCAAAAGTAAATACCATGAATGTTGTAGGCTTCCGTGGGCATGTAGAAATATTCTCATTTTCGAAGCCATTTTCACCAGTACTGGTAATTTTCACATCAGTGATAATAAAGCAGATTGATTATTCATTTTCATGCGTCAACACCATTTAATTGTGTAGCCAGGACACTCCAAGTTGGGGTCAAGCAGGGCTCTCCCTCATTTACACAGATCTAACACACATACGAACACCTCACACAATCATTTTTTCCTTCTTCCGAGACACACATTTCGCTAACATGCCCAGACGACGTTTTAGAAAAAAAAAAGCCTTTATTCCATCAAGCACACACCGTGGCCCATCTTGGATTCCATGCCACCTTTTCCTTCCACTTGACAATTACTAGTCTTGACATGGCACCCAACAGCCTCAGATATTCACTGTCGGCCTGGATTCTCCTGATCCTTTTTTTAAAAGCACATCAGACATTTATTACATATTTTAGTTAAATTTGAACATCTTTTATTAATTAACACTTTTTTCAGTTGTGTACAGTAATAATTTGATTATCTTGGTTAAATGGTTCCAGACCCATAATAAATTAATTTCAATGTTAAAAAAAACATATTTTCAGAGTTATTGCATCGAAAACCTATTTATGACTATTGAAAATATAATTTCTACCATTATTTGAGCCCTCCAACATGAAATAACACCCCCATAGTCATCTTTACACTAATTCTACCCCAATATATATATATATATATATATATATATATATATATATATATATATATATATATATACCCTTGCAAACTATGCATGCAAATAATTTCCTGCAATAATTTGCATCTCAGTTTTCTTTCTACGGGCTTTGCGTCATGTCTGTGGATTTGAAAATGCATGCAGGCCATCCATCCATTTTCTAGACCACTTATCTTCATTAGAGTCATCAATGTCAAAGCTAAGAAAATAGCAGTACTTTGCCAATTATGTCATGCTTTATAGTTTACAACAGACACTGTTTGGTGAGTTATACTGCTTTGTAGTCGACACATTTTCATTGTATCTGTGGCGTGATAACAGTAAACAAGTACCATTCCTTTCAATCTGTATCATCCACTGTCTTCCTGCGTCTTTGTTTCTCTCCTTACCCGTCTGTTCCTCTTCCTCCGTAGCTAATGGATGGTTGTGGTTTCCAAGATCTGTTTCGGAAATGTTTTCCTGTGGAGATCTTGGAAGATGTACCCTCATTTGGGCCCTCTTTCTGCCATTATGCCACTCCACACTTTTTATCCCAAGACCTTTGAGACCTCAAACTGCCAAATTAGTTGAATTATGGCCGGTTATGTGGAGTGAACATTGTGTCACAAGAGAGAGGCCTAACTCAGTGATCAAACCACACTCTTGCCCATTAAGAGGCAGCCCTATACTGGCTTTCTGTCTCCTTTTGCACCCATTGGCCTGCATTGCAAATATGTATCTCCGAGTGGGAGCACTGCAAGTATCCTGTAAACGGCAATCTTATCCATACATTGACTTCAACATTACCAAAGTGTGTGAAAGAGAATTACTGCAGGTCTTTCCTTCCTGCAGCTATTAGATGCCATAACAAAAGCCATGTAATAACCTGTGGTGTAATCAACATGTACAGAGCTGTAAATAATGTACATAAATGAATCATTTCTTTTACCTTGTTTGTGCACTTGTTCTGCTTTCTATTTTGTGGTCTTGTACTTTTGCTCCTGTAAACCTGAAACTTTCCTTTTGTGGAAGTAATAAAGGCTTATCTTATCTTATAAACGTTGAATTAGCGGGAAGTCATTTTTAGACCTGCCAACTCTAAACAATGAACACAAGAGGTGTCCAGTCTTGACTACCTATTATGGACAACTAAAGTCAGTGATACAGGCTTTATAAAGATTCTTATTTACAACCTTGCACCATCAACCTCATTTTCAAGTTGTCAGATTGTTGCTTGAAACATGTATTATTTCAGCATATTGCAGTAGGACTTTACAAAAAGGCACATTGTGTAAATTCTAGCATCAAGGCTAGATTTTAGCCAAAACATTTCCAATACACTATTGTGGGATCTGTGACTTATTTAAAGCTATTGGAAAATCCTATAAGATGGAACCTTTATAGAAACTGGAGGGTGACTCTGTAACAGTCACATAGAAAAGACATTCATGCATCCATGCACACTCCCAGCACTGAATCTGATCCGTGACAGTAACAGGGGCATCATGACATGATGTATACAGCCGTTTTCACTCTCCTCTCTCCTGTTATGCCTCTCTCTGGTAATCTTGATGCAGTGTGTAATGTTTGTTGTAGCCTGTGGCTGAAATTGAATGAGTGTTACATCCACAGGTGCTGGGATTACTCTAGGCAGAATTGATGCTATCTGCCCAATGATGTGTTATTTTTTTGGAAGTCAGGCAACTGACCTGGAGAGAAATGGTTATATGGGTCCGTATGATTGTACAGTTGGAGCGGTAATATATAAATCTAATATAGATGGAGTAATTGGTTGAATTATATTACTCCATTTCCAAATACGTGTATCTTTTCTAGTCTTTTTCTGTGCTTTGCACTGATGTTCAGTCCTATTAATATTCCTTATTGTTGTACCAGCTAGCTCAGCAGGAGTGGGACAGATTCTAGCCAGTATCTCGCTGTCTAATCAGGCCAGCTGAGGAAAGGGTCAAAGGTAAACTAATGGCACCTGCAATGAATAGTTGTCCTTGAAAACTAAAGCTGGAGCTGAGCAAGGCGTCTACTTCTGGGAATAAGAGCGTGCTGCTTGAGAGAATGCCTTGACTGAACTATGCGCTTACTATTTATTACAAGATTGTATTTGCTTCTTTCTGCTGGTGTGAGGAAACAACCTGAAGGTCCTCGACACATGGGTTGTGGGGGTGAATTGGGGTCAGGTTCAAACAATTCAGATTACAAGAACACGTGACAGACATTACACAACAATATGAGCATTTTTCACTTCATGTAAAATTTTGTTTGTTAGATTGTAGATGGAAGACAAACCTTCTGACTTCCAGTTATTTATTTAGCCCCATAGTAATAATTTTACTGTAACATTTGTGAAAATTATGTACCGTTGTGTCCAATCTGGGATGTAGCTTGGACTTTTTCACCTTGTACATTTTGCTTTAGTTGTTTATTAATTATTGAAAGGGCTTGAGAAAGATTATGTATCTTTGTTTAAGGTAACAACAAACTGGCTATTTCATTCTCTATGTAAACAGCTGGCAGCATCCCATGCTTACACAATTAATGAGCATCTAATTGGCAATAATCATTTTTGCTTAAGTAAATTTAGAAGAGGCACTTACCCCGAGAACACACAGCTGTTGGCAGACCCTTCTGGGGAACATAGTACAGGTATTTGAGGATGTGGCTAACATCGACTGCAAAAGATGGCTTATACATGAAAACTGGCTTCTACAAACTTCTTATTCTGCAGTATTGAAGGATTTACTGCTTCGAGCATACGAGTTAAATCAATGCACAAAGAATCTGGAAAATGTAAAACACATTAGGTTGAAATTGATTGTGTTTTGTTGTACATAATGACTGGTTCTTTTTAAATGGGTGTTACAAGCTGTTCCAGCTCACTTGGACATAACAATCCGACCTGGTTATGCTTGGTACTGTATCGATTATGTTATAGTGGACAACATTTCATTGTTGAGGTTGGTTATTGGAATAGGTGTCTCAAAAAACCCAAAGACAAAGCTAACACAAACACACATGCCATTCATATTTTGTTTGCTCAATAAGATTGTTGTGTCATATGCTCATGAATAACATCAATTCAAGCTATTAATATATGGAATATACTTTAGAGATTTATGTTTTTGCTCCCAAATTTCAATTTTGAGTTCAATTTTAGAGATTCAACTGAACTGTACAAAAGTGACTATTAGAATCATTGTTTTATCACTGCAAAAATGGTCATGTATAATAACAATGTTTCAATTTCGAAATGATACTACAGAGTAAAAATGAACCATAACAATAATAGGTGAGCATTTACTGTGACTTTTCATTGTAGCTTCCTCTTTCAAACATAAATGCTTCAATCTGGTACTGTATACCGTCTAGATTTGAAAATGTGCTCTAAGGCAATGGTTCTCAACTGGTTTGGCTACAGGACCCAGCATCACCCTTTAATGACAAGGAGCGACTCAAAATGCAAATCAAATACCCAAATTGAACTTCTCTTTTGATAACACAAAACTGCAAGTTTAATAATAACAAGAAGGGTAGTGTGCACCTTTGAAGCTAGGACCGCTATCACACAGACATCGTCACCACGGGTCTTGCTTTGGTGACCAAGAAGTGACGATTGGCCTGGATGTTGCGCTTGTCCCGCTTCACAATGTGCGGTCGATGGATGCTGAGCTTCCCTGATAATTTATTTGATTCCCAAATAAATTATTATTTTCAATTTTTAAGGGGGCAAAGACCCACTGAAAACAGGACCCACTAGTTGCGAATCACTGCTCTAAGATACTATCCAGAGCATATGGCTCTTGAGAACATGTAATGACACAAGGTTTATGTTGTTGGGAAGTTGCAAACCTTCAGGTTGAGATGAATGTTTGTGGCCTATGACTGGCAGCATATTTGAAGTTTAGTTTCTCTCACAGTACTTGTAATGGTAAGTTAGAAAGAGCTTCCTTTTTAGTTTGTTGTTTTAAGAATGTTTGTCAAGTCTTCTTTGGGATGTTTGTAAGGTCACCCCTCTGTGATGTGTCTGTAGACTTATGAGTTCATCAACTGAAAGCAACCCTGCCAAGGCCATGATTCAATAATAAAATGCTATGAAATAGTACAGTACAAGCAGGAAGGACGGAGCCTTGCAGCCAGCAGAGTGGCAGGCAGCAAGCAATGAATTAAGTAGTGTCCTTTGACGTATAACTTATCTTGCTGGGGTTCCTGCAACTCAAAGACATATTGGGCTTTAACAAAACAAAGTGCAAAGCGCATTTGATAAAAGTACAGTACTATGTTTTCATCTGTGACTTTATGGCCTACATTATAATTTTCAAACTAATCTGCATATTATAGTCTTTTTTTGCTTTAAGCCTTCCCCTTGATTAAAGGTTGAATGAATATGAGGGGAAGAAGGCGAGGATTGAGTGCGTAGGATGTTGAAAAGTAATGTCAAACAGCCTCATTGTGTGAAGGGAATGGATTAAGGGCATTGTTTGAGATGTAAGAAGAGGTTCTCGTCTATAGTAGTAGCTGACATCTTCCAGTATCTCCCAGTCCAACTGTGGCCTAATCTGTTGGTTTGCATGCCTGCAAATAATTTCCATTTGTCAGACTGACAGTAGAAACACCACCTTGTTCTGCATCATGGATTACTGTACTGAGCATCCTGTCCTGCTCCTACATAGACCCCTGACAAAGGATTTAATTGAATATCCATCCGTAACTAATTTGTGCTTGTACCATGTGGGAACACGCATAAACACAATGCTTGAAGCCCAAACAAAAAACACAGTCAGACATGTGTTGTTGTTTGTATGACATGCATGCTCCTTACAGTTTGCATATTCAAGTGAGCATCGATGTATGTACAGTATTACCTGGTGTTTTATTGTAACTTTTTTTAACTGTTGTTTTATTATTACTTACTCATTCATGCCCCTTTTCCGCTGTCTCATCCATATTTGGCTTGAAATACAGTAGCTCAGTTGCAAAAGCATTATGAGGTAACATTTTTGTGACTGTACCTATGCCTTCGTACAGCTGATAAATACTAAAGATGGTCTAAGACCTCTCATTGTTCCAGCAGATTTGTTGTACAGTTGAGCAAAATGATAAACATGCTATTTTTAGCTTACCTTTATGCCCTTTACTTACACTTGACCCAAACCCTCCTGTTTGTTTGTTTATATTTCAGCTAGCAGATTTAATATACTTAATTCTTAAATACATATAATTGTCCATTTTAGCTTTATATTACGCTTGTGCTTAAGCTAATTAATCTTCAGTGTTTGTCATACACAAACAATGATGGATTTCTATTATATATCTTCAGCGACGGAAAAAAATGATGTTGAAATTATTTAGTGCCATTGCTTTTGTGTTTGTCCTTGTTTTGGTACAAATGCCATTGAATGACTTTGACATTATAAAAACAGAAGGTTAATGAACTGTGTAGAGATGGATTTTTTTTGTTGTTGTTTAACAAATGAATCCTGATAATCCTGAATATGACCCCAGTGACACTTGGACAGAGTCTGTGTGGACTTTTTGAAGTGACAGCAGTGCTGCATCCCGTATGATGATGGGTTAAATAAAACACTGCCCACATGTTTGTCTTAAACTAAGTAGCCCTTAACTGTTTGGACAGACAGCCAGCAGTTGCACTTAATGTATTGTTTATTTTTTAGATAAGCGTCCTCCTTTATGGATAAGCAGCTGATGCTTCCCTTCTGTCAAGCTGGGACAGGCTGTGGAAGATAAAATAGAGTCTGTTAATCTGGTGCTGGTGAGCAGAGAGAGCGATGTTATTGACCTACGCTGGCAGCAATGTGTTTCAATTATACTCCGCTATCCATTTGTCAGGCAAGCAATGTGATGGGGGGGGGGGGCATGGAGTTCAGACCTGGGTTAGTTATTCTCCATCACTTATGTGTCTTATAGCAAAGTGCTTTAATTGAATTACCCAATTTATTCTTCAAGCAACAATGCCCCGGCTCAGACTCATTGTGTGAAACAATTAGTCAGTTGTTTGAAATAAGGGCGGTTTCCACGTGCTCTTTATGGATGAAATGCAAGCAGGCAACATTGACTTTCTTGTAATCTAAATACATCTTTGTGGCTAAAGTAATCACTCTAATAATAAGTAACTCTAATAATTGTAATTTCTATCCAAATTTGTTTCATGGTGTACTATTCTTAGTACTTCACCAATAGATTTGAAAATAACCAATTTTAAAAACTGTACTCCCTAGTACAGTATAGCTTGACATTTTGCCTTTCATCAGTGCTGAATCAGTTTGGTATTTAGTAGGGTACATAAATACTATCTGAAAGTGTTACATATTACACTGTACATACTATGGATAGGTATGACTCAGAAATATTTCTCAATGTACGTATTTAGAGCTTGTTGATCATGTGTAATGGATCTGATGTTTGTTTCAACAAGGCTACATAGGCTTTGTTTCGAAGCAAATTGGGCTTTCATGTGTTGCTCGATGTAGCACACACCAGTTGGAAGTGCAGCTGATGTTTGTTGGCTAAACAAGCTGCTGTAGAAAGAGGAAGTCAGCAAAGCTGGTATGTCCATACCCGCAGCCTCAGTGAAATATTTCCTTGTTTACAGCTACAACGTAGGCAAATTCCATTGCTTGTTTTTTATTATATTTGCAAATTGCAAGTGGTTGCATGAGATCAATTCTTATCAAGTTCAATTTATTCTGGTCAACCAGCTGGAAGAGGTCGACATGTTGCCGGCATACTGTGTGTGAGCTGTCTGACAAGACGGCCAGGCTGTCAATCACCTCAGCCCCAGTTGCAGGTGTGGATAAGGTGCACGCATTCATGGTGCGCTAGCCTACTTGCACTCTGGCCCTCACACCTGGTTTTTCCACTGCGCTCTAATTGTCAATTCATTTATTTCCCACAAGTCTTCAACTCCTGCTGCGTGCTACCACTATCTGCATCTAATCAACAGTGTATCGCCACAGCTCCTCTTGTTAAGAGTGAAGAATAGTGAGTAAAACTGCTCTCCATAAGCATGTAATGTACACCAATTATGGTAATTTGCCGGGTTGCAGATGGTCCGGTTGTGATTGCAGCTTTTGCGTCGCGAGAGGCCATCTGAAATTGCATCGTAAAAGCCACGTGCTACTCATTACTGCTCATCCTCAACCAAGTATCCCTTTGTCACTTGTCATCCATCTGTGCAGTGTGTCCATAGCACATAAGACTATACAAAGTTGCACCAAAAGCAACACAATTGTCTCTATTGTCAATGGCAAACCAGTATTTTCAATCTGTAATGTTTGTTTACATGTTTACACACTAATTAGACCACAGCTATAATACTGTATATACAGTATAGTACATATACCCAGTCATTCGTCTACATATCTTGTAACAAACATTCTGACTAAGTAAACAATATGCATTAACAGTACACTGACATATATACCTATTCATGCAAATCTTTTCTTTGCTATTTATATACAGAGGTATGTAGTAGGTAGTTATTCACTTCCAGCTATCTCGATCCAATCCAAATGTCAATCCTCAATGGGAACTGTGGCATTTAAACCCTGCAAACTCGTGTTGTGTTGTGGGGGAATGTGTGCAGTTAACTGTGAATTCATAATTGTCTACACCTTACTGATAAAACGGGCAGATTTCTTTACAAAATCCATAATCAATCAAATGTGGCGGCAGACTGTACAGTAGCTCTAAATGCTGCAACCTTTATGACAAAAGGGACCTGCCAGTCGGTGCCTAGTTGCGTGCGGTGGCTCAAACTGCCTCCCAACTGGCTCGTGGTGGCCCGTAAAGGCAGCAAAAATTTAGTTTGGCGGCAAGAAAATTTCAAAATGTTTAAAATATTTGTTGCGACGATTACTTGATGCAAGTGTCCACCACGAGGAACCAAATGTCGCAAACAAGCCGCCTATTGGAATCCACTGGAATGTAATGGTGCGAGCCAATGATACTCAGAGTCCACTGAGCCGGCGCCAAACATTATGTGATTGGTGCATAGTGGCTCGCATAATCTTTGGTGTCTAATTAGCTAAGAGGTCTAATTAGCTAGTGTAGCTTGGTCTTACTCTTACCTGGGGTGCTGGAACAGCAGAACTATTTGACATTTGACTAAGCGCAGGAGAAACTGTTTCTAACAGAGTCTTAGCTGGTGTGAATGAAGCAGATGACCTACAAGTGATTTTAAATGAATAATACATTAATAAATAAATTATATATAATAAATAAACTATATATTATAACTAGTTGGGAAATGGGTAAGTGGAAGTAATTATAACAAACAGCCAGCCACAAACAGTTATTGTGGAAAACTGATAATATGACATGATAATATCTTTCCATATTGTGTGCAATAATATTTTTTTATACATTTGTTGTGGTTGGAATTTGGCATACATGCTAAGAGCATTGTGTATTTTGTAGTCAAGTAAGTCTAGTGGAAAATAGATACAGGTGTGTAATGACAGATGGCTATCATGATTACTGTTAGGCAGTGAGAACCTTAAGCTTCTCAATTCCAACCCTCTGCGCCTCTGATTGGCGGATGAATCCACACAAATTGCGTTCGACTAATGATGGCCCACTAACACTCGACTCCAAGGCGGCCTCCATGACATCATAAGCCTGGGGAAATGGGAGAGCCAGCCAGCCAGCTCGTGTCATTCTATTACCTGCTGAAATTGATGCCGGCATATCTACTCCTTGATTAGCTTTGTCTCGAATAACAATGATAGCTTTAAGTGTGTCTAATTGAGGCTGGGCTCACCCTCCCTCTATTGTACGAAAGTGCTTAGTCATTTTGTCTGTCCTTTTAATAATTACATTATCATTTTACGCCCCTGCTAGTTCCTTGGGAAGTGGGCTGGCGCTTGTGTTGAAGTGAAAGCTCATTATTGGAGCTGAATTATGTGCACTTTATTGATCCCCGTGGTGGATTATGGCACTCTAAGTTGGTCTAGACAGAAGAGTTAGCCAGATGACAGAGGGGGAAAATGTATAGGCCCCAAGGGGAAAATTCCTGGGCTCACTTAGCAATTAATTCTACGCAGGTAATGGAATTTAAGTTCACACTAAATTCACCAATGCCTTGGCATATGAAGTGCTGTACACATAAAAAAACATTAACAACATAAATTAACACAATTAAGAGTTTTTGGCTCATTTTCCCCTTACGTTTGTCTTTAAAATTAAAATAAAATAAAATAATATAAAATAAAACCCACTATGATATTTTTTCAGATATGCACTTTATTCCTACTGAGTGGCCACTATCAAGGTTGATAGATAGGCTTAAGTGTGCTCCATTTTCTAGACAGCATTTGCTAATCTCCATCATAGGCTATGTGAGGTTGTTTGTGTGATAAAGGGCTCATTGAATGGGTAAAGGCCAAAGTGCTGAGTAAGAGGCCGTGCAGGACATTCATCTCTATAAAGCCAGGGGTCCGTTTTAAAGCTATCCATCATTATCTTGATGAACAACGTTTCCCTCTTGCCATCCATGGCCTGTTGCTGTTTGTCCTTCATTGGACTCATCTTGACTCCAGCCATGTGGAAAGTCATTGGGTATATATAGTACAAAATATATTTCTTATATTAAGTTATACCATATTTATTGATATTAAAATGTATAACAACGATTTCTCAAACGAGACGATCAGGCTGCGATGCAAAACTCAGTCCTTTAACGGTGTCTTTAATCAGAAATACTGTCTAATGAAGTGGTGTGGAGCCTTATATGCTCACGCCATATCTGTAAGATTTTGACCTAAAATGAGTCTTTCAGTGACCTTACTGTCATTTGCTGTGTCGTCTTTAATTGGAGTAAATGCTGTACTACACTGGAAAACCTAGCTTCACTTAGCTGGGCGAATAAGAGAGTGTGTGTGGATGAGAAGGAATCAGCTTATTATCCTACATTCACTGCCCCTCTGCTGACTTAGAATAACACAGCAGCCTTGACCTTGCATAGCAGAACCCATGCACGGTACCACTAATGATCTCTGAGTACCTTAATGATAGCATATGCTAGCCCCTGACTCTTTGACTTAATTTTACCTATTGGTTTATGTCTTACACACATCCCCAAGGCTTAGAGATGCCATCAAATACACTTTTTAAGATCTTCATATTTATATCATCACAGTCTGTCAATGTTTTATTTTTATACTCTCGAGCAATGTCCGGTATTTCCTTTACATCGACAAGTTTGAGAAAGGTTTTCAATGCTGAACAAATTTCTCCAACCACCGGACTTCCTACCCTCCCCAAACTGTATTCCACTGATACCTGTAACTCAGTCATGCAGTTCTTTACTGAACGAATCTTCAACATTTACCAGCTACTAACCTCTAATCCTGTTACTCCTTCTCCAACTGAACCTCTCTCATACTGCCAACCTCTCTGTACTTTTCAACTCCCCAACTTGTCAGAAATCGCAGACCTCATCCGCAAATCCAAGTTCTCCACCTGTCAGCTTGATCCTCTCACCACAGTCTTGGTCCAATCCTGCCTTTGCTCCTTGCTTTCTCTCATTTCAGCTATCATTCACGCCTCATTCACCACTGGAAACATACCATCACTTTTGAAGACTGCAGTCGTTACTCCGATTCTTAAAAAAACAAAAGACCTGAACAACTCAATAACCTTTGTCCTATTTCTAACCTTCTTTTCATTTCCAAAGTTCTCGAAAAAATCTGTTGCCTCCTGACTTCTTCTTCACTTAACACATAACTCCCTCTACAACCCTTTCAGTCTGGTTTGTGTCCACCTCACAGCACAGAAAATGTCCCCCTTAAAATCACAATTGACCTTCTCACTGCAGCCAACTCTAGTCACCATTCTTATCCTTGTTGACCTGAGTGCGGCCTTCGATACCATTTCACACCCCATTCTCCTTAATAGACTGTCATTCATTGGTAATACCCACACACCCCTAGACTGGTGTACTCATATCTCACAGTCCACACTCAGTTCATACACCTCAAGTACTTCCTCAGGGTTCTGTCTTGGGGCCCCTACTTTTCATCCCTCCCCCTTGGACAATATCTTCAGAAGGTTCAATATCCAGTTTCACTGCTTTGCTGATGACACCCAACCCTACCTTTCCTCTAAACCAAACTCCATACTCCGTCCCTTCACCCTCATCCACTGTCTGTCCGGAATCAGATCCTGGTTCACCATAACCTTCCTCAAAGTTAACCGTGCCAAAATTACATTTCTTTTAGTAGGAACTAAACCACTACTTTCCAAAGTCAACAGTTTTACCCTCACCATTGACAGCTCCTACGTCTCCCCATCCCCTCGGGTTGAATCTGGGTGTCATCCTGGATAGCGAACTTTCTTATGAATCCCATATCAACAACATCATCCGTTCTGCTTACTTTCACATCTGCAATATCAATCGCCTCTGCCCTTCACTCACTATCCTTGCTGCCTCCATCCTTATCTATAGCCTGGTCACGTCACGCATTGACTTTTTGCACCTTCACGGTCTCCACCAGAGGTCCCTCTGTAAACTCCAACTTGTCCACAACTCGGTCCACTGCCCGGATCTTAACCAGAAATTCTTCATTTCATCACATCACCCACATCGTACAGCAAATTCATTGGCTCCCGGTCAAGCAGTGAATACAGTACAAACTCCTTCTGCATACCTTCAAGGCCTTACACAACCTCAGCCCTGTGTACCTGACTGACCTCCTCCACATCGTCACCCCAGCTCGCTCCCTCAGGTCCTCCTCCTCCGTTCACCTCACTGCGCCCTCTGCCCCCCTCAGCACCATGGGCACACGCTCTTCTCCTGAACTCTGGAATTCCAGTTTTTATTCTTTGTCATGTGCAGTGTCTTTGGGTTTTTAGAAAGGCACTTATACGTAAATTAAATGTATTATTTTTATTATTATTCAAACTGTAGTGTAAATTTTCAACATTAACCAACAAAAACAGCGAACCGCTAATGCTAACCGGGGCTCCACAGTAACCTACTAGAATATGTTTATCAAATGTTTTTTTTTCTCTCCATGATATTGTGGCTGGGTGTGTTTTATGTTATTGAACTATATAAAGTGCAATCATTTATTTTGGTGGGGCATTTTTTTATATGAGACATATTGATATAAATACTTTATTATTATGGTGTACGCGTGCATCCCGCCTGTCAGCTGGGATAGACTCCAGCATAACCTGGGACCCGAATGAGAATAAGCGGTACAGAAAATGGATGGATGGATATTATGTTGTGTATGCATCATTTTTCCATATTCACACTTGTTTATCATGTGAATCTTGTATAAAATAATTGAGTTTTTTCAATTATTTTCAAGTTAATGTAGAAAGAATGCCTTACTTTTGTACTTGACTAATTGTCAGCTTTACAGATGGCTCATTTATTCCATAGGGCATAGGCAGTATCCATTAAAGGTAACCCACCTGGAATTTGTTTTTCTTGACATTTTTGTCTTTGTTTTTAAAAGTCAATTTTTACAACATTTGTACAACATTGTGCACAGAATTTTAGGCAACATAATTTTTAGACCATTGTGTTGTTAATGCTTAATGCTATAAGAGAGTAAATAAACCAGCGACCTAACTTGTTGAGATAGTGAACTGACCCCTCTTCCTTGAAGCACAATAGGTTTAAACAGCCACACAATGTGGCTGAAGTCTTACAGTATAACGGCGCTGTGCTAGTTGTACAGCTTGGCTTCACTGCATCAGAGAAGACTAACCAACCATGATGCTTTCCTCCATTTTGAAGGCAGAGCGTGATTGCTGTGTAATAATCTCTCCTTGGAAGGTGTGGTTGGATCCTGGCTGATTGACTATAGGTTCACTGATGAAGGTGTCTCGTACATTATACTCTTCAGTTTTATGCATGTTAGAAAAGAAACAAAAAACGTTCAGTCTTCCTGCCTGCCTAGCCTTATTGCCAATTTGGGCAGTGTATAGCAAACAACTGAAGCCATTCAGTCTTTTCATTCATACTCTTGGCCCACTCAGAGCACAAGTCTTGGAACCCCTCCTCCTTCAACTCTGTCTTCCCCAATTAAGATTTCATTACGCTCTGAATAGGAATGTTAAGATTGAGGGTTATCACTGGGCCCCTCTCGGGCTCACCCAAGTGAAACACCTATAGTGACCTCTCTGATTTACCCAATAGAGCTGGCCTACCTCACACCATCTCCCCCCTTCATCAACCGTCTTGTTGTGTGGTCTCGTCGCTTCATTTCTCTCATTCCTCTCAGCATGAAGGCCTGAAAGGTGGGTGGCAGGGAAGGGGTAGGATGGCAGGCGGTGGGATTGGCTGGAGATCTTCTGTCCCCGGGTGAGTGAGTGTGGATAAGAAGTTGTTTGAATTCATAATTGTGGTCTTGTGAAGGAGGAGATTTGTAAAGCAAGGCTGGCTTCATTGTGTGGCTGGGCCCAGTCCGGTGGAGGGTGCGAAGCGCTCAAAGCTAATGTAATCTATGCTATTAGAGAGGGTTAATTAGCTGCTGAACCGGCCCCTGAAGAGCAGGCACAGAAGGGGGAGTACATGGGGAGTGAGGTAGCGCGAGAAGGAGGGCGAGCAGTTGCGATAGAGAGGTCTTCAGGGAGTCTTTAGAGGCTGCTTGTTGTAATACAACCACACAGTCAATAAGGCTATTCGTAGAAGTGGAAGAAAGACAATGGATGGGATGAACGGAGAGTGACTTTCATGAAAAAATTCCAGATGTTTGCAACCCTGAAAGATGATGATTTTGGTGTTTCTTCATCAAAAAGCAAAATGAAAGGGCATGCACATGTTCTGACCTATGAGTCTTATAATATAATTTGTACCACGGTTATTCACATAAATGTACACTCACCTGCAAAATCAAGAGTGCAACAGCTTACATACAAATTAATTTAATACATATAAACCATGAATTAAACAGATAAATGAACATGTAATGTTACCTTCATTGAAGACGTGATTCTTGACGACTGTTCCCAAAGACATGACAGTGGGATCAACACAGGTACCAGCTTTGTGTTTTGTCATGAGTTACAGTTTTCCTGAATTCAATAGTGTAATGCAAAACGGAGCCAAAGAAAGTTGTAATTCCCAGCTTTTGATAAACAAGGTGAGGAAATCAATAAATAGCTCAGGACAATTACTAGTTGTGAATGCACTGCTAACGCACCAAAATGCGGGCGGTACGTATCAAAGCGTACCTCTGCGTGTCGTCATTCGTGTGAATGGATTAACTTTTCCACCACCTCTTGGAGTAATGCGGGGGGAATTGTCAAGCGATTTCTGTAGTGTCTTGGATCTTCCTTGTGATTTTCTGTGAATAAGTGATAACGCCCAAAGCGGTGTTTTCTAGTCAGCATTGCCCTCTCCCACACTCTTTTTTTTTCATGTATTGCCCCCGCCTGCTCTTTGAACATTCTCTACTTGCAGCTACGAGAAAGTATAGACGTAACTTTCTTTATGCATGGGTTACTTCTATGAGGTCAACAGTTTGTAGGGTTCCTTGAAAATAGGTAGGTAAGGGGTGTGATGCCTGATGTTGTGTGGCGTCATCTAGGATGCAGCAGGACTCAGCGGGGCCAAAGGATGCCACAACTGCTTCATGGTTGCGGGAAGTGGTGGTGACAATGCGGGATGATGTGGGATGCTCATATGGGAACAGTGAGCTTCAAATGTAGTATTGTCGTGCACAGTGCTTGATAAGGTCTAAATAAGTCTGGCATTTTTTGTCACAAATTGCGTGCCAAGTGCATTATTTATATTACAATAATATATACTGTATTTTATTTATAGAATTCAAACAGTGTACAATCTAGTCTCCATGCTTTTCAAGCGTGTCATAAATTAATGACATGTATGGCCACAGTAAATTGTGGGACAGTGTCAAGGCCAAATGCGTGCAAGTGTTAACGCTGCGAAAGAAACAAAGCATCTCGGCCAGTGTTGCCAGATTGACCTGTTAGAAGTGACTTTGGGCAAAAGATATTTGCAAATTCCCAAGTTTGTTTTGGAGTTGTGTTTAGTGTGGGGTTGTCACTTGCTAATTTCTATGCCGCCTGTTGTTTTTGGGCTTGGTTTCAGAGTCGCGAGTCGATTGTTTCTCCCACGAGACCTAGCAACTGTCTCTCTATGTTGGTGGATGTGAAGGAATTGTACAAGCTACTTTGTGCTCTGCTCTCAATTATGTCACAGTTGAAGTGATTATTTGCTAAACTATTTCCTGCTACATTACTGTTGCCCACTATTATTTTTTTTACGAGCATCTTCACCTGGTTTGCTAATAATTTGCACAGAAACAATACAGGTCACCGCGGTGTGACGGCTACTTGGTAGTTGGCTGCTATACAGTGACTACACTAAAGTATATCCATCTTATATTTCATAGTACTGTCCCTTGAGAACATACACTTTAAAAAAATGGTTGCTGAAATGTAAGGGTAATTTCTTAAGCTATAGCATTTTCATATGCCCACAAAAAAGAGATGTTAATGACATTTTTAAAAAAAATACTGGTTAATTACTGATGATGTCATTACTTTTCTTCATAGGCAATCAGGGAAAGATCATTCTGAAGATAAACTAAACAATGCATAACTTTTATTGCGCCATTACAGCTGGACATAAAATGCGACATCCATGCTTTTGCTGGTTGTGGACATTAGCATTAACATAACACAACATAAATTGTCTACTTTATGTGAAACGTATAATCTCATTAAACTTGCATACTGAAATAAAGTAAGTGATTAAACAGTGCATCGTTACCAAAAACAATCATATTGTAGTTGCACTACACTACACAACATACAATATCAAATCAAGTCAAAGTTTATTTATAACTTTTTATTCAAATAAATGGAAACCAACGTGCTTTACAGAGTTAAAAAGAATGCCCCGATAACCCTGATAATGAGGAGCACTCATTGTCGAACACACTTTGTCAGAAGCACCACTGGTGCCGTGGTGCTCAGGGGAACCGGGACATGAGTGCTTTGCGTCCACCTCACATGCCCGAGGAGGAGCACTCATTGTCAGAAACACTTTATCAAGGAGATCAGAAGCCAGTCATGAGGACGCCACATTTACTAAGTGCAGACAATATTGGCACAACATCGGTAGTGGAAATGTGGTCATTACACGTTTTTTGCTGGACTATCCATGTTTAAAAAAACTGATTGTTTAAAAAACTTGGTTGTGGTGAAAAGGCTATCAGCAACCTCTGTGAGCTTGTAATTTGCTTGCATGCAGGTAAGACGCTCCCTTTATGCATACTCTACAATGCTACACAGACAACCACTTACTTACACAAAATAGACACAATTAAAGCACTGATAAAATTCAATTGTACTAATTGTACAGACTTACAGTCTGCTCTTCTGACTCTTCAACTTGACCAAGTAATGTGAAAAAGGCATCGGGCTCCAGCAACAGTTTGGTGGATACGCCATCTTTCCCCATGTTCACAAAACAGTCCCACATTTTTCTCTTGTTAGCAGGGAATTTGCAACTCCAACCACTTCTGCCTGATGCTCGCCTTTTTAGGCAAGTTAGTGTTCCTTCAAACCTGAACAGTAATTTCCTGGAAGCCATCTTTCATAAAAGAGTGCAGCAGAAAGAGGAGAGGTACAGGCATACTGGGCACAGTAAGAGAGTCTGGCTCGTGACGATACAGTCAGCAAGTGTTTCAAAAAACTTTCTGAGACCAAGCATTCAGAGCTACCTTAAACTTCTTTCAGGGCTCACTTCGAAATGTGCAAACCTCATTATCTGAAACTTCAAAGCATCGAGAATGCAACATTTGTAACAACATTTATAGGCTAGAACATTGGAAAAATCATAATACGTTGCCTTTAAAATAGTAAAATATAGCTGAGGACAAAGGAGCCAGGTGAGGAATTACTATCACAGGAGCAGTCTGCGCCAGGAGCCCACAAGACCACAGCCAACAGGACACTGACACAGGGGACTCTCTGCAGCAATGACCCACATAACCTTGATGCAGAGGGCTCCCTCTGAGGAACACTGGAAGATAAAACTCAAAGATAAAAGTAATAAAAACATTGATATAGTAAATACTATGATCAAAAATGGGGACTAAAACATACAAATAAAAATGGCATTAAGATTAAAAATAAACATAATTCAAATTGGAAAGCGAGAAGCAGGATACCATTACAGCACAGACTGAATAGGAGAAAAGCATTATTAATAAATAAATAAATACATAGCTGCAATAAAATTGGTAAATGGTAAATATTTAATACACGGCAGATCAAAGAGGTGAGGTAGGTCTTGAGGCTGGCCTTAAAAACCTGAAGATACTATGCAACCCTGAGGTCAAAGTATAGCAAAACTATTACACATACGTACATTTACCCTTGTCTATACTTATGTAAAGTATACAAGTGTTAATGTTTTTAAGATTGAATTTGTTCCCCATATGTGGAAATTGAAAGCTTGATGAAGTGCTAGTGAAGCTTTGTGTGCCCTCTGTAAGTCTATACTGTATTTATCAGTGTGTCTACTTCTGTTCTTCTATAGGTCTGGATTCCACCTGAGCAAAAAACTTCACTTAAAGCAGGCTGTTGGAGTATTTTAATTCTGATTAATTGCTTCCCCTGGTGGAAGCAATCTATTTTTGTTTGTTTGTGGATAGTGTGGCTTTTTCTTGACCTTGGGGTGAAGGAAAAAAAAGAGAGAAAGAGAGAGAGAGCCTTCAGCAATAGAGTTATACCCTCAATTTAATAGTGGAGTGAGGTGTTTCTCCAGCCTCATCAGATCAATGGAGAGTAAATAGCCCACACTTCGTGTTTCACAGTGCAGTATTGATCTTTTCCTCAGCCTCTGCTTCCTTTTTGCCAGCATCTCGTGTCTTTCAACCCCAGGGACTGTGCTGATTGCCATAGATTGGACAAGCTAACAAGCGCATGATGAGGAACCAGGCTTGCTTTTCTTCTCATAGGCTGTTTCATTTTTTTTGTGGCACTGGCATGAACACATCTAGACAGACAGAAGTACACTCAGGGACTTAAAAAAAAAGCATCAGCTCTACACATCTCGGCACCATGAAGGAGTATTCTTTTTGTTGCCTCTGTTGTTCACGTTGTTCTGTATTCATCTTGGAGGATCTGCTGAAGCTGTGCCTCTGCTGCCAGCTCACTGGAGTAGACCAACTTAGCTACACAGCAACTCCCAGATACTATCTGTGCCGTCACCTCAATGGAAACTTTGTCTTTTTCCAGCTGGCACCACGTTT
This sequence comes from Doryrhamphus excisus, assembly GCF_037039965.1. NCBI lineage: Eukaryota > Metazoa > Chordata > Actinopteri > Syngnathiformes > Syngnathidae > Doryrhamphus > Doryrhamphus excisus. Next base: position 14,444,638 of record NC_136359.1, on the reverse strand, counting down.
GTTCCAGAGTCTTCCATCATCTTTGAAAATATCTCAAGTGGCCTGTGGCGAGCGACACACACTGTTTGCACTGCAGGATGGGAGAGTGGCGGCTTGTGGGTGAGTTCAGTGTGAGTTTGCAGAAATCTAGACCTGATAGGGCTAGGAGTAGAGATGAGAGGCTAAACTCCTCCCCACTCACATAGTTACACCCCTTATTTTAGTGTGTAACCAAATTAAGTTAAAGAGGAAAACATTTTTTTGTTTATGATTAATAATATCATCATTTTGCGGTATTTAAAAATGTAATGCCTGTTCATGCAACATTTGTGCACACATCACTTGCATGCTTGCTTCTCTATCGCGTCTTCCCTTTAGACTCCACATTAGTATAGTAAATACTGTTGAATGCTGTGTTGCTGAGAGGCAAGGATCGATATGGAGTGTGTTTATTGAACCCAAAGGTTGCTTGTGGAGAAAGCGAACAAATTAGATAAAACATGGCAGACCTTTTTAGGAACATTTAGGTCATATAAATGGATTGGGGAGAAACCTTCCAATGCGAGCTTTCAATGCTGTCATATTTGTATTTATGTATCAGGATTTTACTTTTTTTTATTTGACTTTGAGGTTTTGTTGAGAAAAGAATTTAGAGCACATTAATAAAGTGCCCAACTGTAAGTTTGTGTTATAAAAAAAACCAAAACAACCCAAAAATGCTTACATTTAATATTATGCATATTCATTAACATAGAAGGGTCCTTTTTGCCATGTGCCATTTGAAATGTGTGCCATTTCATGTACTTTAATCAACAATCAATACTCATAAGTAATTCATTTTTTAAAAATCATATTGTTTGTTTTTAGTATAGATGAGCACTGATTTAAAACATATTGTGTGCATCTGATATTTCTCTACATTGAAGAGCAGTTTGATGTCAATTTTCCCTTTCACAATAAGTCATGCTTGAAGCTTCCTTCTGATAATAGAATACCAAGAATGCAAGTCTTATTTATTATTTAATGCCAAATATGATACATCCAGCTACCTATCTTTATTTGTGATCTTGTTGCCCCCATTTTCCATCACCTGGATATGAACATGCTCCAATTCTTCCCTTCCTTCTTGGGTTTGTTTGCATGTGATATTTCAGGCGACGGTGTGAGGGATGACAGTTCTAACTAGGCCTATTAGGCAACCCTCAGGGTGCCCTCAGCGCTGATTTGAGCACCATTAATTTTCTATTATGGAGTGCTAAGGATGTGCCCCTGCACAGTCATTCACCTTGCTTATTGAGTCTCACATGCACCAATTGTGGACTTTTCCTTGGCTGCATGCTGCTGGAGGTGTAGTGTGACCCCTCAGGGGAGCTAATTTATTATTTGCAGATATTGATCTGGACTTGTAGGCCAGCCAAGCTGTGTCCAGTGTTGACTCTGCTCTGGCCTGTGGCGACTTTAACCATTACTAGACTAAAGCGGACATACTTGGCCCAGATTGGAATGCTCTTTTTGGAATATTTTTACTTCCCCGTCTTGCTCAATGGCTTGTTAAACCAATAAATAATAAAAAAAGTGAAACGATAGATGATATTTTTTTTTTCAGTGAACCTGTTTTTTTTCTTCCTGTTCCTATTCGCACACACTAAGTCAGATTTAGATACAGTACACTTGATGACTTATCCAAGGGAAATCAAATCGCAGTTAAGAGGAAGCAAAACAAACGTGGAAGGTCAGACAAAACATTTATCAAGCTGTGTGCATCTGGTGGATAAATAGCAGAGCAACAGTAAAGGTTATGACTCCCCAACCACCAGATAACCGCAGCCCATCATGACACATACTGTTTCAAGATTCCCTGATGGGAATGGATATTTATAAGAGGGCTGCTTGAGGAGCATACATTCTTTCTCAGGTGTTGTTCTTTTATTTTGAAGTTCCTTTTTGTCATCTCCAACTAAAGATGAAGAAAAGGACTCAGACAGCATGCGTCACTGTACACAGCTAAAACTTCTTCAAACTCAGGGTGTAACATGTGCTTGCTAAATATCCAAGTAATACACACTGATGACTACAACATTACTGCTAAACGGGTTTCTCTTTTACTACAAGCATGAAGGTTTTTATTTGTTGCTCATAGAATCAAACCAATTTGTTGTTACACTTGTATTAGGATCAAGTGACCCACCAAGCCAACCCTGATTTCAAATTGTGTGGAACGTGGGTTGAAAATATTTTTCTTTAATATCAAAACGTCCACATTTGAACTAATGTCAGGTACAACCAATCAAGCCTGATCTCGCTGTATGGTAATATAAAACAAATGCAGACAGGAACTAGGCTTTTCACAGAGATGAGAACATCGGAGCATGTGGACATTGTGTTTAATAAGATATCCAGATGTGTTTGAAGTAGGAATTTGTCCATGGGGAGATTTTTCTCCGCTATTGATGATCCCCTAACATGAACATACTCACGTAATGTATGTACCTGATGGCCAGCAAATGCAGACACACTTGTGTATCTTTGTGAACATATGCTCCTATATTCTTATCCATAACAGGCCCTAAATCATAGAGATTGTCACCTTGAGTCTTAACCCTCAAACAGCTATTCAAACTTGTGGGGTCCAGCAGCCCTCAGATGTGTTTTCAGACCCCACCACACACAGTCATGTTATCCAAACACCTATTCAAGCCATTTTAACAACTCGAGACTCAACTTGCCTCAGCCTAGCCTTAATTGGTTTTTAATGTTTTTGTTGGTCCTCACAGGGCAAACTGCAATGTGTTGTTTCCATAAAGTGCTACGACTAATTTATCACTGGCGATATTACCAAGCAAAGGGCACAGAAGTAAGATTCAGATAGATGTTCAGAGATGCATTACAAAAGATTTTCCTGTGTGATTTATTTTGATAGAATCTAACCTGATCTTTATGGCCTTGAACATAAAGAAAAGGTCAGGAATTTTCCCACCGACAAACGGCCTGCTTGAAAGCCAAATTTGTCTACACTATCTCTGTAAAGATGATTTCATGGTTGACAAGCTGTTGTTGAATTTGGCTGGACCTCAGAGGCTGGCACATATTCATTTTTCATTTTCATGCGAGTCACTAAACCTGAGGCAGAGGTCACCCAGAAGACATCTCTGATGAGGAAACATGGTGGAGTGAAGTTTCCACCGTTGCCTCATTGATGTCTGCAAATGCAGTTATGGAAGAGTGCATGGGCAAGCTGCCCATGGAGCCCTGATGGAGAAAGAAACGGGGGAAGGAAGCCACCTCAGACACCCTTTGTCTCGTTTCACGCCGCTTCCAAAACTCAATTGTCTGCCCTTTGCCAGAGACCACAGACTGTGAAGACACTCTTCACAGCTGTCTACACTCAAGGGGGGAAAGTGAGTGGATGAACAATATGACAAAGATGGAAGGGAAGAAATACATAAGATGTAGACGCATACGATATTGACCACTTTGTGTTTGAATATGACGTGTTTTGTAGCGGTAGAACAAAATATTGTATCGTTTTTTGTGCAGTACTATAACAATACATTGAACCACAACCTAAAAGCATTCCGGTCTGTGATTATAGCTTACCGTAACACCCGTACTTAATAGTTTATTTTTCTTATAGTTACGCTGTTGTAATCTGTATTGGATTTTCATTCAGGTCACAGTTTTGGATAATATGCCAACCCACATTGTTAAACACTCAGTTGTCAAAAGCACCAAACAGACATTGCTTACTTTAGCTGTCTCATCGCTAATCTCTGCAATCCAGAAAATGTCCGTGCCCGACATAGCATTGGAGAAGATGTATGCTTCATAACTTCATAATGTCTTGTGAAATCCAAATCAAATGTTCCCGAATTTGACAGCAGAAGCGTGGAAATTGTATGACAACTTACTTGGATTCGGGATGCTGCCAGCCCTTTGCATTAAGTTACACTAAGCACTAATTGGATGCTACCTGGCTCCACATCACTAGCAATTATGAAGAGCATCAGGATGTGAGTCTGACTAACAGCAGGCTCTCTGGTGTTTCTGGCTGATTACCTTTTTGCAATGGAAAGAGGATGAGGAAAAAAAAATATCCTCTGTCCCACAGGCCCTTGGCCTTCTTGGCATGGTGCTAGCTTTTTGATTTTTCCTGATGTCCCTGAAATTGATTTTCAGCCATGATTGCCTCTGTGAGGATGATCAAAGATTTGGAATAATTGTTGCAGTATGACTGTACAGTGGGGAATACCACAACTGGTACTAGGCTTCCTCTCACTGTCATATATGGAATCATTTTTACTGATCCCTATACAGCATGACTTCACATCATACCTCGCAAATGGTTTCCAGTTATCTGCATGACACTATATGTTTCATTGGACATGTCCTGTACAATGCCCTGATGAAATGTTACAGCATCAACCTTTGATTTGATCATACACTTTTGATTGAACAAGCGGGAACAAACACAGGATTTACAGTAACACATAGGCTCTCTCAAATCTTTTTCCTGATTATTCAAATAGTTTTTTGTTTAAAAAAAGCAAAAACATTCTGACCTCCTCTACACAAATGGAATCCTGCATAGTCCCACACAATACTGTACATCAAATACAGTTAACCAAAGTTAAATAGCATCAGCACCGTGGAGCAGGTAGTGAGCACATCTGCCTAACAGCCATCAAATCTTGTCCCCGATTTCTTTATCCGTTGTTCCCATGTCTGCATGCATAGTTTTCCCCGGGTGCTCCTGTTTACTACCACAATCCAGAACAATGCATATTAGGTTACTTGGATACTGTCGATGTGAATGGTTGTTTGTATGCATGTGGGCTGTGATTGATATAAGTATAGCCACCTCACGCCCAAAATTAGCTGGTGTAGGCTCTCACCCATGACCCTGGACGTGACAAGTAGTAGAAAATGAATATAAATTTAAGGGGTCTCACTTATTGCCATCTAATTATCATTTAGAAAGGAGTTTTATGACTTGTTTTTCCAAATAGTAAGTGACAACATGTTGATGTTGACTGGTGCACGAGGTTATTTATCTGCCTGTCTCAGAACAATGGTGATGTTTAAAGTTCCTGCTTTGCTGGTTTCATTATTCTAAGAGAGCAGAGGGAGCTGTTTGCCAGCGACCTTATAAAATTCCACCTTCAATTTGGTAAAGCTGCTCAAATACAGCTACAGTACAGCCACTCAACCCACACCTGCAAGAGCCTCTTGAAAGCATTCAAGAAAGAGCTGAAGATTATGAAATCATTGTTAATTGGTATCACCACCCTTAATTGATTTTGACTACCGCAGATCAATTCAGCACTCCTGCGCAGAGACTCTTCTTTTTAAACATTTCATTTTGGAAGTGTCGCTTCAGTGTGTGTATATGTGTGTGTTAAGATTGGTATTGGTATTCTCTCAGCCGCTTTCCATGAGCTTGCATCATGGCATTCTTCTTTCGGTCAAATTTTAAATTGTCCATTATGTCAGGTGTGTACAACTTTAGAGGCTTCCCTGCCAGACCCACCTTTAAAACATCAACATGGTTGTGTCCAATGAGATTAAACATTCATTCATTCATTCATTCATTTTCTACCGCTTATCTTCACGAGGGTCGCGGGGGGGGGGGGGGGGGGGGGGGTGCTGGTGCCTATCCCAGCTGTCTTTGGGCGAGAGGCGGCCTCCACCCTGGACTGGTAGCCAGCCCATCACAGGGCACATATAGACAAACAACCATTCACACTCACATTCATACCTATGGACAATTTGGAGTTGCCAATTAACCTAGCATGTTTTTGGAATGTGGGAGGAAACCGGAGTACCTGCAGAAAACCCACACATGCACAGGGAGAACATGCAAACTCCACACAGAGATGGCTGAGGGTGGGATTGAATGCCGGTCTCCTAGCTGTGAGGTCCGCGCGCTAACCACTCATCCGCCGTGCAGCCCTGAGATTAAACATCCTCATCATTCATTCATTTTCTACCGCTTTTTCCTCACAAGGGTCGCGGGGGTGCTGGAGCCTATCCCAGCTGTCTTTGGGTGAGAGGCGGGGTACACCCTGGACTGGTGGCCAGCCAATCACAGGGCACATATAGACAAACAACCATTCACACTCACATTCATACCTATGGACAATTTGGAGTCGCCAATTAACCTAGCATGTTTTTGGAATGTGGGAGGAAACCGGAGTACCCGGAGAAAACCCACACATGTACGGGGAGAACATGCAAACTCCACACAGAGATGGCTGAGGGTGGGATTGAACGCCGATCTCCTAGCTGTGTGGTCTGCGCGCTGACCACTCATCCGCCGTGCAGCCCTGAGATTAAACATCCTCATCAATTTTGCAAATAGGTGACAATGGTCTTGCTAGTGATTTTATTACAGATAATAGGAGCTGTGCTTTTATGTTCGATACACAACACATCTCTTTTGACTTTTTGCTTGTCTAGTTTTACAACTCATCATCTCTCACCTCCCTGCCTCTCAGTCTCACACACATTTACAGCCATATCTTTTTTTGACTCCTGTAAAATATGGAAGTAATGATGTCTACAGTGAGTTGATGGCTGAGCGAGCCTGCAATGGGGCTATATAGTGCCATGTTCACCTTGGGGCCACTCATTCGATTCACGGCCTGCTCGCTACTGATCAGAAATCATTTCCATCTAATGGTGGACCAGAATAGAAGGAACCAAGCATCTCTGAGGTCCCTGCTTTACCTTAATAACACAGAACAAACCATTAAACACTCACCCGCTTATTATACCTGCCTCACCGGCGGGTTGATCCCTGCAAGTGAATTTTGTGGCGGTCGTATGACTGAATGTGCCTATAAATACACAAAGTTTATCACGTGTCATTTATCTCAGTGAAAAACCATTCAGTTATGTTTATGGTAGCGTTACACTTATACTTTCTTTTTGGTATTGTGTCATTTTATCGCTGTTGGACAAAGGTTTTTATTACTAAAATTGAGTGGCCATGTTAAACTGTAAAGAAGTCATTGATTGAAATACGTACACTGTAAATAATAACAGAATAACTTTGATGTGTGGCATATTTGGTAAATCCATTTTAATTTGGGTGTTTTGTACTTTAGACTGTTTTTACCGCTCTAAAATACCTGCGGACATGTGAACACGGGACTATCTTCTTCATCCTGGTAGCTTCCACCAAGCGTATGTCCTGTCCTTTTCTTCCGTGGACTTTGCCAGACATTATAAGAGGACTATAGTGGACTACACTGTCCATTGTAATGCAGTGAGAGAGGACTAGTGCAGGGGCTGGAGTGTGAAGGGATAGCGCACAGGGTGAATTGGACACCATACATGCCAGGTATCTGCTTCTGCCAGCTCAGATTGTTCATGGTTTGTTCCTTTTCCAACACATTCGTAGATAAGGATCGGTGATACACCACTCTGCAACCAAGCCATGAATCCATGTGTCACGGTCCTGGCCTACTGAACTGAGTCTTGGAATGAATCACACGTCCAAACAGGAGTACTTCCTCACACACCTCACTCACACAAACAAAACTTTGGGCTTTAGGGTGGACAAGAGGTTTATTTGTTTTGGAGCCAAAGGATAGAGGGTATAATCCTGGATCCTGCACTGACACTCAGCAGAGTTCAGCAGACATCACTGGTTCCTGTTGTGCCCAGCACTTTCCTCTCTCAACACTAAGTTCTTCTAAGTCCCCATAACAAAGAGAGCACTCATGCTCTCCACTCTGCCAGAATCAGCCCTACAAGAAGTCATGCCTCTACTTTGTGCCTCTAAACTACTTTCACAGCTCAGAGCTCAAGAGGCACAGGCGAAGGTTATTTTGTTCAATATGTTATGATCCGTTCCTGTTTCTTTTCTATTATTTACTCCTGAGACGTTTATATCATTATGATTAGCCCCCCTTTTTTGTATTTTAAAGATAATTATATTTTTGCACCACATTTTGCTACAAATTGGGACACAAACATAAAGAATAATGGCCTGATTTTCAGTTCAAAGAAATAATAACCACATTATTCTCTTGCCATTTTTTTTTTTTTTAAACATGGGTTCTTGGATCTTCGTTTTGCTGTGTATTATCTAGTCGGATGCCAGCTGAACAGGGGCAGGGGATGACAATGGAGTGGTATACTGCGAAAGACTGAAGGCTGTGCCAGCAGGATAAGACAGAGTGAAAAACAGAGGGTGGGGGTTTCATTAGCATAACTAGAGGGATGCCCAGAACCTTTCTGGAGTGGCATGTTTATGGCACTGTGCTTGGCAAGAACACACTCATTTTATAGGGTTTATTAAGGAGACAAGGGGTGGCATGAGCAGAATTTGGGATTTGGGATATTGTCTCTGGATGTCTTTGTATATTTGTGTGCGTGTGCAACTAAACATCTGCTTTTATTTCTGTGTTCAGTTTGAATGTGTGGGGTCTTTCAACAGAAGTGTGCTTAGTATTTGGAGCTGTGTGACGGCATCTCATCCAACTACTTTTAAATGTTTGTATTTTGACTTAATTTCCCCTTTAGATGACACAGCATATGGGGTGCTTTCATAAGCCAATTCTTTGGAATGATCCCATTTCAGAAGAGCGAAGAATGGGGTTCTTTGTTGTACTCCTCCTTTCATCTCTCCATGGTCATTTTCACAGAGCAAACAGGGACACTCATTATCAACCTGCACCTGAGAGGTCAGAACCTGAACTCTCCTCCCCCAATCCCTCCCCAGCTGTGCCTCTGTTCTCCTCTACTACCCCTGGTCCGCACTCTGCTTTATTAGCGCAGAACATCTTTTCCAGTGACTGAGCTTGCCCTTATTGTCTACAGCGGTCAGGGTCAAGTCAAGGGCACTCAGGCTAGATTGGAATCATTTGTCACATGGTCCCGGACCGGTGGTGATTCCAGCAGAGGACAGAATGAGGTGCATGGTGGTTGCAACACAAACTCTGACACTGGGGGTAAAGTGGAGCAGCCACCGGACGCCTCAGATGGCCCCTACATATTACATTGCCTCCGCTTGCCAACACAACCCCCCACCACCCTCTTTTCCCTTTTGTGCTTGCAAATAAGAGGACAGAAATGGGAGCCTGGATTGAGAACATAAATGAAGCATGCTCTCTGGGTTGTCAGGACATATGCTTCAAAGCACAGAACAGTTTCAGAAACCAAGGTCTACTTCTTGGAGGCCAAAATTGCTGCACAAGTGACTGTGATAATGACTGCGCCCTTTCTCTCACAAGTGAAAAAAAACGCTTCTCCTTCCAGAAGGAAGGCTCTTTAAATGATGTAAACCATGCAAGTGTTGCATTTTGGCTTTAGTGTATATGAGGGTTTTTTGCATCTTACCTCTTGTCATGGTCAGCAGGAGCTTGCATGAACAATGGCTCATGCTGAGGTAGCATCTAGAAAATGACTTTAATACACCATATAGAATGGCTTATTGCTCTGGTCAATAGGACTGCAGTGAAAGCACTGTCTCCTGCCGCTTGGGAAGGTTAGACTTGTCACAGGGACACATTCACTGATACCTATAGAATCTGTTTATGGGGTCCATAATGGGCGTGCATGTGTGTGTATGTGATGACAAGATGTTCTGACTGACAGCCAGGTAATATAGGTTACATATGATATACACCTTTCTATTAAACCCAACAATACTCCACATTATTAGAACTTTCACATCTAAAGCAATTTAGTACATTGTATGATACACGGAAGTACTTGTGAATCACAAATATTAATAATATAAATAATGGGGTGCACAAATCATAACATGTTTACGAAAATAGGAATAGCGGAAAAACAAGGGAAAAGATTGAGCATAGAGCCATTTGAGCTTGTTTTCCCTCAGAGAGGCCAAGTATAGAGGTGAAGGTCACAGAGTGACTAAGCACACAGCTCATAAACAGCACAGCTGGAGGAATCATTGAAATATAGTCCTTTGTTTTCTTGGGTCTGTAATTGGCCCTGGAGTCTTGTTTCCCTTCCAGCGCTCTCGTTTTCTCTCAGTTCATCTCTCTCACTTGCTTTCTCTGCACATGATTTCCACAAGCGTGCAGCAGTTTAGAGACCACTACTGGAAGGCTAATGACTTTGGGGTTGAAGGGCACACCTGCGGTCACAGAAATGATACACAATACAATAAATATAGAACACACAAACACACTGGGAAATAACAGGCAACGCTCTTCTTCCCCAATGCCTATTTTTTGTTTAGCAGAAACTGATACACAGATAATATTGTGGTTCACAGTATTTCAGGACAAGCAAAATGTTATTCATCAAATTTGACATCAGCTGAATTTCAGCAATGGGTTGCAAGGCACTCAAATAGCAAAATGGTCAGCTTCCAGAGAGCCTTTAGTTTCCGATGTGCAATTAATTTTGATTGAAATGTGTCTACATTAGACTGCAATATTGATCAAATATTAATTCAGGACACATTTGACATTCTCCTCAAACCTGCTAGTATTGATACAGTTGATATACAGTATGTGGTATCGGGGTAAGACCCCTATCTCATGTGTTTGTGTAATCAAATGCATGAGCTCATCGCATGCTCATTTTTGTCGCTCGAGGACCTCTTGAGGAATTAGCTATAGAAAATAGCTGCTGCAGGAGGCCTATGATCTTTGGGTTATAGATGCGAATAACAGTATCAGATCCAGCCTGAGACGGGGGCTTCTCCTGGGTGGGGCTTTGCTGTATAAATACCATGTTAACCCAGATGATTCTCTCTGATCTGCGCAAACATCGGGGTGCAGGCCTTGCAAGGCTGGCTTAGGCATGGATCTGTCACATTGCACTGTGGGACCCTGGATGTATGGAGCTTAGCAGCAATATGAATTTTGGTGTTATCTGCATGTGATTTATTTTAACTCTTTGACAAAGCTTGCTGCACATAGGGAGCGCAAACATTCTCTTCGTTCTAAAAAGGTTTCACAAGCTAATGCCATATTTGTATGACATTGTCATCTACTCCAAGCTGTAAAGGGTCACTGACATGATCAACTTTGCTTTAACATGTTATTTGTTTGTAATTATGTTATGCATTGTTCGTTTTTTGAAAGCAAATGGTACATTTGCAAAGATTGCATACATAGCTCATGCCGACAGCAATGATGGACTTGTTGTGGCAAAACATCATTTACAGAGGTGACGTCAGCAGAGTGCTTCTCGTGGTAGCTCGTCGACTTTATTTGGTATATTTTTCATCAAATTAACAGCAATGCCAAAACATTGGGTTGCTGCTGGCTATTCACTGTATCTGAATGACACTTTCCTTTTCTAAAAGACAAAGGTTGAAGACAACAATGGACAAAGCAAGCACAGAGAACGAGAGACACCCACCTTGAGTTCTGTTCTTTGCAGTGAATTTACTGGTGATTGCTATGAAGGAACACCTTTACAAGAAGCATTTGGCTTAAAAGTACGTTATAAACGCATTTTGACAAAGGATGCTATTTCTGATGTGGTAGACAGAAAGAAAAAGACAACAGAGCAAGTCATGTCTTGTTTACATATTGTATTCTAAACACTATTTTACTCCACTGATGTGTAAAAGAGCATGTCAAGGCTGGCGCCATGAACTATGAACTCATTCATTAATTTTCTACCGCTTTTTTTTCCTCACGAGGAGCCTATTCCAGCTGTCTTCAAGCAAGCGGGGCACGCCAGCCAATCACAGGGCACATATAGACAAACAACCATTCACACTCACATTCACATTCATACCTATGGACAATTTGGAGTGGCCAATTAACCTAACCTTCCTTTGGAATTTTTTGGAATGTGGGAGGAAACCGGAGTACCCGGAGAAGACCCACGCATGCATGGGGAGAACATGCAAACTCCACACAGAGATGGCCGAGGGTGGGAATTGAACCCTGGTCTCCTAGCTGTGAGGTCTGCGCGCTAACCACTAGACCGCCATGCCGCCTGAACTATGAACTATTTTTTGCAAATTTACTGTTGGCTTTCAAAAAACAATGTAGAAAATTACAAACAATATATAGTAATATACATCTTAGCAAAGTTGATATGTCATGTCAGATTAAAGATTAAAGTTATAAGATTAAAATCTTATAACTTGTTGGATAGGTTTGCAAACAGTTGTATAATGAAGAACAAATCCCTGCATTTGTACAGACCTTTATGTGACATTTTTAACCTTTACAGACTTATATAAACACATGAAAATAGAGATGAGAACATTTCCTTCATTCAGTGTTATCCACAGTGAATGTAAGGTGAGATTTCAGCCGTGGTTGCTTGCCTCCTAAGCCTTATTGATCCGTGGACGTTTTTTCTGCCCCATTCTCCAAAGTCACTAAGCTTGCATCAATTCATCTTAATCTGTTTGCTACTTAAACCCGGAACAAGGCACGTCTTGTTCCTGTTTGTAGGAGTCTCTCAGCTGGCTTCCCTCACATCCTTTCTAGCCGGGCTTCTCCTGGGTGGCAACAAGAGGCTTTTCATATCAAATCAAGTGTTATTGAGTTCCCCTCTACACACCTCTTACACCCTCCAACACAGTTCTCCCCCCTCTCTGTTTTTTCCCCTTGCTTCCATCCACTTTTAACAAAGCATCCCTTTAATGATTGTGGGATTAAGGGCCAACCTTTTACAGCCAGTCCGTGGACCAGCCTGTAATCTGACCTCATTACAGCTACTGTGACAAGCTCATGGGTCGTCCTACAGTGACGAAACTTTATCCTTCTAAGAAGAAAAATGAACACGGGTCTCGTCTCTCTCCAAGTTGACAGTCACTCATCCAAGTCTGGGATCCAGCCCACACTCATCACACTGGCTTACGTGTTAACCAAGGCATAGGTATCCTTGATCAGTTTTTCTTGATCAGTAATGTTACTATCGTTACGCCAAAGCCAAGGAGAATGGTCACTTGTTAGTGTGGATAAAAACTCCATTAAGCAGGACCATGCATAGTTCTATTGATACCTGTACAGATTTTGCTTTCATTTCTCACAACAACAAGGCACATTGTTCAACCTTTCATCCAGTCAAACTGAACACACACATTGAATTAATCTGACCAAGAGAATTAAGGCAGGGCTGTACACGTAGCTTTTTCACTCGGGGCACAGGTGTTCCTAAAAAAAAAAAAAAAATGTAGGAGCAATGTGAAATTTATTAGACAACACAATTTACTAATTACTAAATTCAAACAACGTACACAGTGACGTACGTGCACTCGTACATATAAACACACTGCCATCATAAGTCCTACATCTCCCTGGGAATACTGTATGTACGACTATGCGTGATATGAATGTATCATACATACTACATCCTGTACACACATATGCTAAGCTCTGCATACAGTCACACAACATGACTGACATCACTTCACATACAATTACATTACTAATGGGGCGTTGTCTGTATGGCCAGCAAGTCCCTCTTGTACATTTGCTGGTTTGGGCAAAATGTAATTTTGAAATTAATTGTAATCTTTTCTATGGAATTTGACACTTGACTGTTTTTTTAACAATGGCCAGTATGCCACTGGATTATGGCATAGTATGGATTAGCCAATGCCGTTCCAACAATACTTGGTTGTGTGGACTGAGCAAGCAGTAAGTCACAATTTATCAGTGTCTTAACTGTTTATTTTTGTGTAAGTCATGGAGCAAAAGCACTAGCATACAGACAGCTGGGTTGCTAATAGCCGCTTCCCACCACAATTAGTGGCCATATTCGGTTACTGATGCTGTAGAAAACCCAATGCTAAAATGCTAAAGCTACTTCCCATTAAGAGACATCTTGCAGTCACCTCTTTTCTTGAGAAACGTCATAATGTCCAGTCTCTATTTCCGGATCGGATTCGAGATCCAACACATATGGCTGTATATTAAAACCCAACATTTTAAAAAGATACATCACCGTTTATTATCAACTCTTTTGAAGTACTCGCTAGTGTGACCAACCACAGCGGAGTGGGCGTGCCTGGTTGGTAGAATACATTAAAACAGACTGTTTTTGCGGGTGCCAAGAAATCCCAAGAAATACAGCAGAATGGGTGCAGATTCTGGAAGAACTATAAAACTTTCTGTGCTGGTTAGCATGTGTAGCTCCTCTATAGGAGTCCACAACTCAATACAAAGGGACGAAAAATCAGCATAATATGTTACATTTATCATGTTTTTCTATTCCATATTTATATTGTACAGTGTACCATCAGACTCAACATGTCAAATGATTAAAAAAACACATTTGATTTGCCGTGACTTTAGAAGAAACGAGACAATTTCGGGCAGAAACTTTCATCAAAAAACGTGGTTCCACATTTTTCACACTTACCTGTCAAGTCAAGTCAAGTTTATTCATGTAGCAGTAGATGATAGACGACATCCCCTGATCTGAACCCCCAACCTGTGCAAAATGTATTTCAGAGCACAGTAAAAAACTTGTAAGTCAAACATTGGCTGTATAGTAAAGTAGTATAGTATAGTCTGCAATTTCTGAAGATGCAAATCAGCTTGAATTTATAAACTCATTAATATGTGGTTGTTGAGATGCTAAATGATCTGGTGGGCAATGTTTGCAAAAACTGTTTTTAATTTACTCATCATGCTTTATTTATATCCCCCCTTGTCTCTCTTGGCATACGTGATTCCAATGTTCCTATGGAGCACCTTTGCATAAATGTCTCTGTACCTCCTCCCTCCGCCTCTCCTTGCCGCCCATTGTGTCCCTTTAGCACGTGTTGACGGCCACCTGGCACTTTGTCAGGCCTACTATGCAGGATCGTGCTGTTCAGCTGTGCTTAGAAGGACAAGAGAGGCCAAGGCAGGTCCATTACATCAACCCCACCAAGACTGATTGGGCTGTGGATATAGGTCCCATCTATTCACATGAGTAGTTGGCCCAGCTCGAGCCATATGCCTTTAATAGATGAACAGATGTGTAGCAAAGACCCTGATCTCTGATGTGCTCTCCGCTTATGGTCTCAAGCTGGTCAGGTTTTCGACCATGTATTGTGAGATTCTAGTGCTGCAGCTTTAAAGCAGACTGTGGGAAAGTATGTAAAAATTCTACCTCATATATAGATTCTAGGGATGAGCCGGACACTACGGATTGTGCACATATGGCTGACATAAGAGTGCTAAAATATTACACCCCTCTCAATACGTTGCAGTATGCACCTTGCAATCTTAAACTCGTTTCATAACGTACATAGTGCATTTCACAAGACAGTCATCACGACCGTGCATCAGACACTGATGGTCAGTTGAAAAATTGCTTGTAGTACTGAACGAAGTGCTGTTAAGAAAAATATGGTAATGGTAATGGTAATGGTTTTATTTAATTTGAACATGTATCAGATTACAATTGAGTGCGTCACATAATCAGTTCACAGTTCCACATGTCCAAAAGGAGTAGGAAGAGGCAAGCATAGCTTATTAAATCCTACCCCTCCATATGGTACTTTTACAATCAGAAACTGTTACATTTGTTCACATCCTGCTTTCCATAATACAGATTAAGGTTTTTTTTTTGTTTTCTTTTTTGTAATAATGCACCTTGTGTCGAAGTACGAGGTGATATGACCATACAATGACATAATGGGTAACTGTCAATATAGTGATATATACGTATAGCACACCGTGACTGGTTCAAGACTCTTCATCCTTGTATTCAGCAAACATCAACTGCTTGTATTGTTTCTTGAATTGGCTCATCGTTGTGCATTGTTTTAGGTCCTTACTCAATCCATTCCATAGTTTGATTCCACATACTGAAAAGCTATGGCTTTTTAACATAGTCCTTGCATATAAGTGTTTCAAATTTAGTTCTTCCCTGAGATCATATTTCTCCTCTCTTGTAAAGAAGTATGACAAATATAGTCAACAAGGCTGGCAGATTATTTCCCAGTTTGCAATGTTTGCATGCATCACCAACTTCACACAGCTCATTAAAAATAATTAAATAATAAATTCTCACTTACATACGTACGTACATACACAGTTCACATATAGCTGAATAATAAGCAATACATATAGCAACTTCAGATCAATCCATGTCAATCTCAGACATAAAATAATATATAGATTAGCTTGCCATTTCCTTTTAAACCACTCCCACTCTTGGTTTATTCTCCACCCACTGTGAGTACTGATACAGATACAGAAGAATTTGATGGGTGAACAGATACAGATACTGATAGTGGTGTGCTCACTCCTCCCGAATAGATTCCTTACAAGACAAGGTCAAGTGTTTTAGTAATTGTGATAATATATTAGCAGCAGTCATGTGTCGATAGTGTATGTGTAACATCTTATGCTGACCTTGAGCAGTAGCGATGACTGAGAATAGGAGGTACTAGTTGAGTAATAGAGGGAAGGACATCTGAAAGGTTAAGTGGATAGCCACCTACATCGGGCAGTGGGTGGCCTGATAGACATAACACTTGAATGAGATAGGTGGAGAAGGTGAAAAAGCGATAAAAGAGGAGACTGATATGATGATAGAGGAGCAATGGACCGGACCCAGCAGGGGTTGACTTGTATTGCCTCAGTTGCATTCTGCCCCTGTTAGCTGTGCCAGTGCAGAACAAATACAGCCAATCAGGTCCTGAGGTCTTTGGCAGCCCTTTTTTTTGTGGAGAGGGATTAGCCACCCCTCCTATTGGGCGGTACAAGGCCTCCTGGTCAGAATTCATCAGTAACATGGCCGCTGAGATGTAAGGAGCAGGTTAATAGATACTCATCAGACATCTGCCACTGGGTTACCATCCAATAATCTTTTCCCTGAATCTGCTGCCAGCAATTGATGACCACATTTTCCCCCTTAAGCCCTTCAACTGCCCTCCCTCTTTCCCTTTCCTCCCAACCTCTCCTGTGAGTACATCCAGCTTCATGTGGGCAATTATACATTCCTAGACCTAGGCCTGTGGCTGGGTCATGAGTTAGAACTATACATATGCTGCAGCATCCCAATACATTACCCTTTGTACTTCAATGATGACAACAGGATTTATTTTATTTGATTTGGGCTGTTTTGACAAAGTTATGTCAACTGTGGCACCAAAGTCGAACTACCTTCTGCTATCATCATCATCAAAGGGGAATGTCTGTGATAAATACACACACCTACAAGGCTATTTTTTGTGTCAATCGAATTCTAAAGTAATATTAGCTACTATATAAGACTGTGAAGTCTTAAATCTAGCCTTATAAAAGCACATTTTATCTCAATTTATGAATATTATAAGAGCTTCTGGCTTACTTCTTGTAATAAGACAATTTTACTTAAATCTTGCTCTGTGATTAAGAACAAGATGCTTATTTCATGACTCATTATATTCTTAAAAGTCACAAGAAAAAGATTGTAGTTCTAAGAATACTAGCCAAGAAACATTTGATTACTCCTGATTTTTTACTTGAAATAAGAACAGTTGTCTCATTGTAAGATAATTTGAGCTTCTTTCAAGTATGGCTGTTTTTGCAGTGTAAGGAAAGGTTGTGGTTGGAGTTTTCCAAAAAGTCACTTTTCAATAACCTGAAATGCATATATAAATATCATCTTTTAATACAAATATTGTTCTTGTGGTCTCTTAGGTCTTGATTACATGGTTTGCCAGGCTCTCGTCTTTCTTTCAATAATTTATAGTAACTCGTAACATAGTGTCCATTCCCATCCGGATAATAGCAGTATTGTTTTACCTTGAATGTTGCCTCGAGCCACAAATGATTTGTTTTTCTTCACTGAATTGAACATTCACAGTTAGCACTGCACTTTAGGACACATAATGGCTCTGCTAATGATTACAACCACACAACTCTTGTGAAAATCATGTGGTTCCTCTCTTATTGACTGTTTTCAACCTGGTTCAGAGGGCAAGGAGAGAGTGACTCTCTCTCTCTGCACGGTTATTTATGACTTTTCTTCCCCAAAGTTATTTTTCTTTCTGTGATTGCGGAGTGGTGTGGTAAAGCCAACGTGTCAGGAGATTACTCAACTGGCCATCAAGTGCACATGGTCAATTTGCCATGATGAGAGGCACTGGATCACACAGCCCCTGAAATCCCTGTGTGGAATCTCTAGGGGGGAACTCTGCGTACACACACACACACACGTATGTTCGGTCTTGGAGGATGCCAATGTGGTAGTCATTTCAGCTGCCAAAGTCAAATGGAGGTTCAATTGTTTCCACATTTCTTAAGATAACATTATGAGAGGGAGAGCAATCCACAGACCCGGGCAATCAACCATATTCTGCTTAGAAAGGATACTATGGGAGGAGAAATAATGGGGTCATGGGATGAAAGGTGAGACATGTGAAAGAGCGGTTCCTGGGTTCAACTGTAGGACAGTACCACTTTCTCCTGACTTCCCTACACATGCACAGTTCACCACTGTCAAAAGTTGCCTTGATGTCCTATGGCCACTCTTTGCTGCAATTAGTACAATTGGACCTAATAACATTGGGAATTACTGGGAAAAACAGGAAAGAAGTGGTCGGTAACACAAACTGTAACATACCAAGCACATGTTGTAGCAGTTAGGTAAACATTATATTTCTATAGTTAATCTTGGGTGAAGTGTATGATTGTCAATATTTAAGAAATACTTTTGGGTGGACAGTAATCTTTTGTTTATAGCAGTTAATTGTTTCCAGACCGATCGTGTTAAATACATTTAAAGACAATGCACATTTTCTACATATATTGGCCGCACTGGTCTATAAGCTGCAGGTGTCCATGTTTTAATGTGGCATATCCACACGCTATTAACCTTGCAACAGTTCAACAGTTACTGCGATCCAAGCAGTCCAAGTCGTCCAAGCAAAGACTTTAGTGATTCTACACTTGATCAAACTTACTTAAGATTCGTCAGATCACAACGCCATTTCAAACATGACATTAGTGTCCATTTATTACTCATATTTACTACTTCCTGACTCTCTCGACATCATGGGAACTACAGTTATTTTAGCCATATATAAGTTGCATTATTGTTTAAGATGCAGGGTTCAAAGCTAGTATTTTTTTCTGTAAAAAAAAAAAACATCTGAAAAAGATATGCTGTCCTCATTCAAACCAATGAGGGGAATCGAATGAAGTTTTTCGTTTTTTACTCACAATGGTCTAGAGTAGAGATGCGTAGTGACACACCTGTGTTGATGTAAATAGTAGTAAACAGACCCCTGAAAAATCTAGGTGCATTATTTGGTGCAGTCACTATAAATACTGTTCATGTGTAATTAGTGGCACTGAGGCCACATGGTGGATGAGTGGTTAGCATGTAGGCCACACAGTCAGGATATTGGGAAGACCTAGGTTTGATTCTCTGTGTGGAGTTTCATGTTCTCGTGGGTTTTTCCTCAGGGTACGCTGGTTTGCTCCCACATTCCAAATGCATGCATGTTTGGTTAATTGGTGACTCCAAAATGGTATGAATGTGAGTGTTTGTCTATATGTGCCCTGCGTCAGCTGGGATAGGCTGCAGCATACCCCCACGACCGTAGTGAGGATAAGCATTATACAAAATGAATGGATGGATAGTGGCACTGAAATGAGGCGAAAATGTGTTATGTTTAACATTAGTTTTTTCCACCTACACAGATGACATTGATTCACTCGCAAGTTTTGTTGTATTTCACCTCGAATGACACAGACTCCATGCTCAATTCTAACACCGGCGCGCGTACACATCTCCGTCACTCTCCACACCAGCAATCACACGCACTGTGAGGTGTAGTCACAAACACCGGAATTCTGAACATCAGCATTGCCACACAAGCACACTGTTACACTTACTTAATTTTGTACAATTAAAACACAACTATTGCATGTAGGATTAACTAGCAAACACAGTTGTAACGGCTAATGTAACATTACCAGAATTGTAAAACAATTATCACTTTCTGTTCGACTTAAAGTCCCTGGTTTTGCTGTGATAATTATATATAATTATTTGTTGGGGATTTTATTTTGGATTGGGAAGTAGATGACTTAAAATAGTTGTAATTTTATTTATTTTATTATTGGAATGCTCATCTGTTCAGCATGCATGTCACATCAATTTATAAAAATAAAAAGGCAATATTTTTTGACAAAATGTGTATATTTAAATTTAAAAAAATCAGGTCGCTGTTTAATCGATCAAATGTTGGCTTAAAGTCTTGCGGCAAGGAAGCGGCTATGGGCACTCTATCATGACTCTGTGTCGATGAATCCAAGCTGGTGCCCGTTTTAAGGTCTCAGAGGGATTTTTGGGACAAGTAGAATGGGGCGTTTCCTCTGTTCACACTTGAGGTCTGCCCAGCCATGCTGAACCTCCCAGACTCCATCTTCTCAGGGCCAGCATCTCCTCTCTTGACAACAGAGTGGGGGGGGGGGGGGGGGGGGGGCATATGAGGGCTATGGTTCATGTTAGGATGTTAGGTCAATTGAGTTCAGCCAATTGACCATCCCACCATTTTTCCATTAACATAAGCAACTGTTGCATGAATGTTTAAAACCATGTCTACTGTTGTATACTTACCTGTAGGCCTTGAATATTGCCCACACTGACAAAAATGTGTTGTCATTCGGGTCACAGACCACCATAGCCTTCACTGGGGAATGTTTAGTCATGTAACCCAATAATGTACTAATTTAAGCCCCCACCCATTTATGGTTAAACCACATCCACTTTCAGTTTATTCCCCGCCCACTCCAAATATAGATAGTATACAGATCATTTAGATGTGTGAACTGATACAGATAGTGGTGTACTCGCTCATCCTTAATATTTGCTTTCAACTGATACTAACTTGTCACCTCAAGAAAATATTGTTTATTCTAGTTGCTTTCAACGTTTTGGTAGGAGTTAAAAATCAACTAAGAATGCAATATTAACAAAACTGTCACAATGCCACAATTGTGTGAGAATTGCTATAATTAAAAAAAAAATTACAATGCCACTTATTTGTAAACCTTTTGTGTCTTAGTTACTCAGGTATATTGGCAGTTGATGCTGTTCTATCCATAATTTACTGCAAGGTATATGCAGAAGTAACGTTGCTAGTATACTATATTATATATATTTTCCAGTATTATAAGGCACACTTTATCTTTTTAAAAAAACAGCAATTTGTGTGTGCACTGAGTTCCGAAATCTGTAAAAATTCACCATTTAGGACCATTCCTCACGGACACAGGGAGGTAATACGTACGCTGGCAACGATAAACCAATCAGAGAACATTACGCAATACGTACAGCACGTACGCTTAACCTCCGCCATGCCTCCAGTAGGTATCCATCCATCCATCCATTCATTGGAAAAACTGTGAAAAACCAAGTGAAGCAAATTCATTCGGAGCTTGCCATCATACAGTATATATTATCTCCTAAGGAGGCTGTTTTCACTGGTCATCGTTCAATTCTCACCTAATTCACACACAAAAAATGAGCAAACAAGCTATTTTTGTGCAGGTGGTGTGGCGCCATTAACTTTTTTTTACCTTTGCAAAATGTTGACTTTCTTCTTACTTTTAAAATTAAGGTAGCGTTAATATTTACGGAACAATACAAAGGGTGTTTCTGGAAAAAAAAAAATTGGCATGGAGATATTTCCACTCAAAACTCATTGTTTGTGCTGTTTCCTACTGTAAATTGATTTCCAATTAGACCTGCATGCCAGACGATCGCTCTCCTCTAAATCGATATGTTCAACATCATGAGGGTGCCTCATTTCATGTTTTCGGGGTGTGTTGGACAGGCCCAATGTGAATGCAGAGTGTATCCCTCTGGGTGTCCCATGAGGTCCTTGTGTGATTCCAAATAGGCGATGGGCGTTTCTCCGTTCACACTTCAGCTCTGCCCAACCATGCTGAACCTCTTGGCTTTCCTCTTTTCTAAGAGCATCATCCCCTCCACTATTCTTGCAGCAGAGTAATGGAGTGGATAACATTAGGGTCACAGCGGCTAATGTCGTACTAATGGGAATCAAACAGATGACCAGCCCACCTCGACGTATTACGCCTGCGTGTATACGGACGACACTTTTAAGACCAAAGACAGGGATTGTCCAAGCACCAGTGATTTTTACTGCTAAGCTGCTCATAATATGTCATAATATTTCTCTATTCACTGCTAATCTTTGTATTGTACTGGAGCTGTGGTACTTTTCCAAAAGCCTATGAACTTACTGTTTCATGTGACAGCATTTAACAGTGATATTTCTGTTGAATTTTATTTATTTACATGTCTGAGTCTAGTTCCTTGCATTTGCCCTCTTATTTTGATGTGTCTTTAACAGTCTCACAGCAAGTCCATGTCTCTTTCCTGGTCAGTAGATATTGGAAGAAAGCCATTATTCAAGATAGAGGTGTTATCCATGCTGGGCCGACCTGTATTGATCGCTTTTGAGGGGAGCCTGAGAGGGGTGGGGAAGGACTATTTGCTTTAAAGTTCAATGCTTCTCCACTGCTGTTAGTGTTGCAGCCACAGGAGCAATCAATATCTGGACAGGGACCCTCGTCATGAGACACGCTCTCCGTTTAGAAACATAATCATGCTGTGCTGATGCTGTTACCCCACAGCCACAGCTTGTATTTACATTTTTCTTACCCTCTCTTGTGTCAAGCTCTCATTTTGCACCTTGCACTCGTCGTTCTTATTTTCTACTGTAGGCTGGGTTTAGCAGGGCGGGCTGGAATCAGTGTGGATTGTAATTATAGATGATACACGCATGGCTGGAAGGGAGCGATAGAGGGAAAACACAACAAAATAAAAGGGAAACAGTCATTTGCTACAAAGGTACAGTAGGTGTCACAATGTAACCGATTATGTAAAGAACACAGTGATGGCGTTCACTATTGTGTGTGTGTGTGTGTGTCTATGCACGGAGCCTCTCGTTTGTGCCTATAAAACATAAAAATATATAATAAAATGTGCTCCCTGCATTTCTTGGCAGCAGTTCAAGTGCTGAGGGGGGCGAAAGAAAGGGTGCAATTGTTTTCTAGTTCAAGGTGTGTAATGTACAGAGGCGTACATACTTAATGGGGTATTGTCAGGAGGTTTGTGCGAGGATATTAATGCCCTGGTTTGCCTGTGCTATTTGGTGCAGTGTCGCTCCCACAAGGGAAGAGGAGGCTGCTCTAACTGCTACACATCCCTCAATTCAGCCTCTCACCCTTAGGCCCTGACTAGAGGTCACTCTCTTTAGCACAGGAGGCGAAGACACCTTTTTGCTGTGATGTACAAAATGATGTACTAAATGCATGCCTCCCCTCCTCTGCGCTCCCGCCCCCTCCGTTGGTAAACATAAATGCCTCATTGTGTTTCACAAGCGCTCACCCTCTTTTTTTAAAACCTCTCAGTGTCTCTGCTTCCCTCGATGTAATCCCTCTCCACCCATATGCATATGTATAGCTGCTCTATGGTCGTGCATACATTTTCATCACCCTCCTTTTGCCCCCGTTACCGCCTCCCACCTCTGCTCTGCTCCTCTCAGCCCTGCAATGATCTATTTATGTTTGAACGCTTTCACTGGCATTTGAACTTGCCCCATTGATTTCTCTGTGGCGAGGCAGTCCTTTAAAGAGGTTGGAATCGAACATCTAAATATTTGACTAAGGGGTTGCTTACATTGTACCAGCTGAGTAAGAAATACAAAAAAAAGAAAGAAAAAACGAGTCTAGTGGGCAAAGGGACGACTGAGTAACGTCAGGAGTGCTGCAGCAGCCGGTTGCAGAAAAGCTGCAGTCTTGATTGTAGGTTGCATTTCACCCAAGTTTCACAAGAGGGTGCTGCTCAACAGTCCATTCCAAAGCTTAAAGCTTGAAAAGGGGAACAGAAATCCAAAATGCCACATGTGTTATTTGCACAGTTAAACAACCTTCATGTTTAGGCATTCAAAAAAAAGTTATGCACTTATGCTTAAATTGCCATCCTGAAAAGTTAAATTGATTGTCCTTGCACCTTTTCAAGTACTGCTATTGTGGCTGTGTGACAGTAATTACATGCTAAGCTGTCAGGGACATCAAGCAAAAAGGACTTCCCTTGCATTGTCAATCTATCTTTTTTCCTGAACAAAAATGTGTTTCAGATAAAACTGAATGGAGAGAGGTCTTCGGTCTTGACCGATATGAGGAAATATGTGAAATAATTAATCTTCTTGAACGTCTATTAAGATTATCATTCATGGCCAATTGAGGGAAATGAATGGCAAAGTCCACCTGCCATGGTTCCCCAGACCAAGCTCTTTTGAATTATTTTTTTTTTCCATGCAAGACTGCATTGCAATGTACTATTGATTATGCTGACCATGACAATAAGCCTCATGAGGGCAAACAAAAGGGTTCCTGTGGACATATGTAAGTGAGTTGTACAAATCACTGTACAACCTCACCAGTTATTTGCTTAGATGTAATTATACCTAAGCTGTACATTTCCAAACACTGGCATGTTCCATCACACCCCAGAAGATACATGATTTACATTGGAAACAATGAGGCAACACCCGTCCTTCCATTAGCAAGGCTCTCCATAATCCACTTGTTATTGTGAGTTGTTTAAATGCTTGTAATTACTGATCTCTTTACATTGCATTCTCCCCTATTAGCAAGCCGTCTGCCCTCACCTCTCTTGTTGCACCGCTGTTGTATGCTGCGGTGGGATTTGTAGTCGTGGTGTCTGTTGTCATGGTTTTCAGAGCCCATGCCAGATGTCATAGTTAACTTTGAGGGAGGGAGAGAGAGAGCGAGAGAGAATCATGCTAGAGGCTATTTTGTTGTCAGTGATTTAGATGAAACACAGAGATGTTACAATGTTAGACTTGCCCCCACAACGCGTCTCTTTTTCCTGCCTCTTTTTATTTTGTGAGATAGTAAATTTTACCTTGAGGGAAAGCTGCCTTTTGCTCTGAATACAAGCGCCATGCGGAGAACAACATTTGAAAGCAGCATCATTAACAAGGAGTTATCACAGGAGAACACAGAAATGTATTCATTGGACTTTGATGTGATCCAAAATGAAGAGACTTACTGAATCCCGGCTTGAAATGTTACATTTTGTCTGTCTGGGTATTACTCTGCATGTTTATATGACACATAATACATAATGACAATGTATTTTCTCATTATTTCCGTACAAATACTGTCTCCGATGATTCACAAATATTAATTTGACAAAGGCATATCTTACTAAGATATGTCCCACATGGGGAATTCCAAATTCTATGCAAAACTGAAAACCCAAGTATGTGTTATACGTATTAATGCAAACCATCTTTTATGAACCAGTGTGGAAATAAGTTCATTGTATCCTATCACTTCATCCAGTTAAGTTTCTAACTATTGTATTCTAACTATGAAGTCACATACTGTAAATTATAATACTATAATTAAAATACTATTATATTTTAAAACATGCCGCAAACACATTTTTATAATATGAAATACCCTGTAATTCACCTAAATCTAAACTGTATCTGACAGTTTATTATTTACGATTGTATCTTTATCCCACATTTTGTAACATTTTAAAAAAGGGTCGTATTGGTCTCGGTAGAGGCTTTAGATCATAGTTAAATAGGTCATTAAAAATTTGATGGCTTCTAAAATCTTACAACACAACACATTTGATTTACTCTAACTACTTAGTGTATGTATTTATAATGTAAATAACAGTGATTTAAAATTAAGAGATTAAAATATTTTAATTTTTTGGCATTGTGAGATGAGACTGATCAGCCTCACAAATGTTTATTTCGGAAATAATTCATCACCTAACTTTTATTGGTTTAATTTATGGATAGGCAATTTCCAGCAGCACAGCACTGTGGTAAACATCGTTAATCAAAATACATTATTATAATGAAGCTGTTTTTAAAGGAAATAGAAAGGGGTTATCCTTTCTTTGTGTGCTCCCTTTTGTTGTGATAAATAATAGCTAAAGAGCATGCTTTCTTTGCTGGGGCAGGAGGAACATTTGAACTATGAATTTAACAATAGATATGCCTAACCTTATGGTAGGAGCAGTGCATAATATTACAGCAACAGGCAGATAGGAAGGCACTGAACAGCTTTATTCGAGGCTAGAATGGAAAGCCTATTACAACTGTCAATATAAAAGGCCTAACTGGTAGACCGATGTTCAATGGGTGGTGTTACTTTGCATTTCTTGATGGTATCTGCTCTTATGTCCACTAATTTTAATGGAGGTAATGAAAGGTGTTAAACCCTCCTCATTCACTTTGTGACAGTCTACCTCCCCACAGCCCTCTTTTCTTCATGAAGGATCACCCATTGGCACTTCCCTGAGCGCCATTTCTTAATGAAGGCCAACGTGTTAGATGACACATATCGCTGAATGTAAGTGAGCTCATTTAGGAGCATTACATTTGAATTTATTGGAGTACTCAGAGGGGACGGAGAGGCCATGACCAGGCCACAGCGTTAACACATGACTGACTTATAATAGACAGTAGCCTCTTTCATGCAGCGATCCTGTAAAATTGGTGCATCAGGACCTTAAAAGGAGATCCTGAATTTATTCCTCCTTTGCCTTCCACACAGAATAAAATGAAGTGGGATATTGCAACATTTCTCAACTTTGCACAATCGGATATATTAGGTAGTATGACACACAATATTTGTTGGATAATGACTGTTCAAGGCAAGTATTCAAGGGGCTGTTTGCAACCGGCTGGACATAAAACATTTTGCATCCAAAAAAATTCAGAATGCCACCCCGAATATCATGTTGCCATTTAAAAGAACAGATTGTTAATATATATATATATATATATTTCACAGTTACAAGTTAAACTGCAATTTGAGTTGAATGAGATAGCTGCCTTTCTCGAAGTACACACAAAATTAGTTTCAGAGCGTTTTCAGTCATGCTGTTGTTATGATAGGCTAGCTAACTTTAGTGGCTCAGCTTTGCCAAATTGCTATCATTAACCGACAGCAAACATAACTAATGGTCGTGCATGTGTGTTACAAGGGCCGCCGCTTATGTCCTTGGAGCAGGACTTTAATGCTTAAAGTGCTTCAAGGTTAAGCCCTGAACGTTAGCGCCGTCTCGGCAGCTGTCACACAGAACAGCAAACCGGAACACAGACGGAACAAAAGACTGAAAGGAGGGGGGTAAACAAAGACCAACACTCCAAAGACACGACATTGTTGGTCTGTCTATACTCAATGCTGAGATTTGTACTGTACATTTTTAAAACCATTTTTCAATATATAGTTTAAAGAGTGTTCATCAGTTTTGTTGTGAAGCTTCTTTTCATTCTCATCACTCCAATCCAAACTCTATTGTTGTCGTGTTGTAATGTTTGCCTTGAGAGATAATTCTGTTCCTGTAAATAGACTGTACCGCATTATCGGTGTATAGATGAGCGGTTAGAGGCTCCTATAATGCCGCCTTTTCAAAGTCATATCATATACTGAAAACATTTGAAAAGGCATTACCATCAGGAAGCAGGGTTTGGGTATATCACTGCTAAAATGTGCGACTTCAAATGGGCAAATTGGCATGACATGTAAGGGTACAAAATTGGGGAATGGAGAAGCACGCTTTCTGTATATAATCCTGTCTCACTTTTAGTTTTAAGTGACTTAAGTTTGGTTGCATCAGCTAAACCCATAGTGTGCCGTCAAATATTCAAGAGAGTCATACATTATCTGTAAATATTTGCATAGTGAGACAGAGTAATAGTTAACATACCGTGGATTGCCGAAGACAAACAACATATACCATCCATCTCTCAGCCCACATGCATTTAGTAAACACAGTGCCTGGTTAAGAGGCATGTTGACAGAAAATCAAAAGCAATGTAGCCATACTGTGCTATAATGAGACTTAGCGCCACTTTACAAGCCCTCTTACAAAGATCTACGATTTGAGAACAATCAATCCCTTCATGAGAGCTTATTATGTTCTCCTATCATAAGAACAATGTCTTTGTTCCAACATGGCACTGATTACACTGAAAATGTAAGCATTTGCATCGTTGTTGTTCATGAGACTCCCACCTTTTCTTCTTCTTTCTCCATTGACGTACAAGTGATTTTTTTATGCAGAGACTTGATGTTATTGAATTGCGGTCCAGGTGTAAACCAATATCTTATCGTATCAAGTTCACTTTAATATATGATCACCATTGTGAAGCAAAATATTCTTGCAAATTTTAGGTGCAGTTTGCTTGCAAGATGAATAAAAGAAACATCCAGAGTGCTTGTCAATTTGAAGTGTTCGGCATCTATCATTTGTGCGCTATTTCCATCTCTCTGCTAGGCTTATGCCAGTGGCACAGCCTCGATTAGGCCCCATTTTGTTTCTCTCTGCAAATGACCGTTTAACCGTCTTTTCCAAACCCTGACGCCTCGCCTGTTATTACTGCCATTGTCTCCCCCTTAGTTGTATACATGTGTGAGGCTGGGCCCTTTAATATGCGGAGAGCTTTTCTTAGGCTTTCCTACAGGCACAGTGGTCTGTGTTTACTCCTCAGTCAGAATGCCTCTTTTCCACAAGTTTGACATGCCTTTTTGTTGCCATGGTAAGCCCTCCCTTAAAATATATATTTTTGCTTTTGGCCTGGATGTCTTTTTATCTCAGCGGTTTAGAGTCTGTTGCCCCCAGGGCCAGATTTAAATGTGTGTGGGTCTTCAAGGATTTTTCTGCAGAAAAGCCGTTTGGATCGCAGCCTCACTGCCATACAACTGCGACCGAATTGTGTCATTTCAGGTTTTTGAGCTATCGTTGGAACCAAAGGAAAGTCCAAAAGAGAAGCAAAAAACATAAAACAAAAGCTGATGAAAATGGACCCGATTGGATTATGTCAGACTTGGCATGTGTCTCAGTATGAGGGAAGTCTTCGTTCTGTCTTATCACCCTCTGCCTTGCAGCTAAATGAATAAAAAAAGCCATAGCGCAGCTAGCCTCCTTAAAACACGACAGCCAGATCATAACTGTAAATACTGCCTTTAAGTGGTGTGGGGGTCTGCTTGATTTTTGCTCACAAAACAGGAAATGACAGGGGAGGAAGAAACCTACGGTGGGATTGTGACAGAACTTTGGGGGAATTTAGATCATTTTAAAGGAAAACTGTTCATTTTTGGAATTTTGCCCATCATCCACAATCCTTATGTGAAACATTATTTCTTTTTTTCTGTGCGTTCTAATGAAAGAAAACGAGTTGGCATGAGCCAGCTAACATTGCACGTCACGAGAGGAAAAAAAAAAACCTCTAATAGCATTTTATCGTTTTATATACATGCCGTGATGATACAGTGATCGGGTACATTGATATTACTGATTTTTCGTTAATCAATGACTTTACTGAACCTTTTCCATTACCCAAGCTCTTGTGGGGCGGTGGCTCAGGTGGTAGAGCAGGTTGGACTCCAAATTGTCAATAGGTATGAATGTGAGTGTGAATGGTTGTTTGTCTATATGTGCCCTGTGATTGGCTGGTGTACCCCGCCTCTCGCCCGAAGACAGCTCGGATAGGCTCCAGCAACCCTCGTGAGGAAAAGCGGTCAAAATGAATGAATGAATGCCTTTTCATGTGCTGTTTTGCTCATTGTGAATTGATTTTTTGTTAATAAATAACTTGATTAAATCTTTCTACCAACATGTATCCCAGGTCCTGGCCACAACTGAACGTGACAATCAATCAAGCACATGTAAACACAGCTATATTCACTTTTCATCAGTGGGCAGGGTTGCAATCGAGGAATGGAAAAATATCTCCTGAATACACATCGATTAATTGCCTCACATCTCTTACATGCTTACGATTACAGTAAATGCCCACAGTCTGTCTGAGCTGCCGTTAGTCTCACTGTAAAGCTCTCTAAGTGGACTGTGACATGTCCCAAAGTCCTCGTTTAGCACTTTTCTCTGTGCACTTTGGGTGTGAACTGATTCAAAGTGTCAGTTAATGTAAGGGACCGAATGACACAAGACAGTAGATGTATACAAGGTGTTCAGTGTCATCCTATAGGATGTTAGAGACATAATGGATAGAAATTAGACAAACCGAGGGGGAATTAAGGGTACATTTACATGAGTAAAGATATTTTGTTTATTTGTGTTTAAGTCACACAAAATTAACCACATACACATGTAGTGTCTGTAGTCAAAATGACAGGAATGACGGACGGAAGCTACTCCTTGTACTATCCACTATTGTATTCTTCATACGCTACCAGGTGTACATTCAGGTTGACAATATGAATTATGAAAATAATGTGTTGTGTTTTTGTTCCTAGTGACAACCAAGAGTAGAAAAGCACCAATGCAGTTTTATTGGGCGGTTCTCCATCAGTAATGGATGGACCCTTACAGACACTTAACAATTTGTTCAAAACTTGCACAATTTGCTGCCTGATCCTAAAACCAGCAAATTTTTGAAATTATGGAAAAGTAATGCTGTGTGAGTGTTGCTGTGGTGATTTGCATGGGGTGCAGCACTCAAACAAATATAATATACTGCTTAACCTTTTGTTTTCCAATCAACTTCTTGAAATCATGTTGTGTAATGATATCGGTCATTGCTGCATTGGTCCTTTGGCAGAACAGCTGATTGTGATTGTACTTTTAAAGTGAAGGGCAAGAGTTCAGCTGTGAAATTCGATTGAATCCATTGGTCTTGAGAAATTTGTTGTCATAATTCTGGATGCCTGGCTCTTATGTGACCATCCTTGCCGGAGGATACAGACCTGTGTATCCATCATCTCCAAGTCAACCAACTGTAACACCATTACAAATGCAATCATCCTTGTGATCTGATGTCCATAGCCTTGAATAAAAATAAATACATATGTCAGCGATATGGCTGGAAAAGAAAGCATGAATAAGTCATCCATGAAAGGTTCATCACATGGAACGAACTCTTCCAGCTGGCCTTGATGGCCTGAGGTGATTTGAGCTACATGTTACAAAATCTTTTTGATCATATGCTGAGATTGAGGCTGCATTTGCCCAGGTCACCGTCTGAAGTAGTTTACACTTTGGATCTGCATATGAAAAGGAAAAAAAAAATGTAAAATCATTGTTTATTAAGTATGTCATTGGCAACATCTGCAACACAGCAGCTGTACAATTTTCCAAAGTCAAACAGTCCAGATCAAGGACAAAACACACCTTTTAATTGCACCAAATAAATGCAAAGTTACAACACTGCGACACTCAAAAGGGACCACTTCATAATTTAGTAACTGTTAGGTGGGCTACATCTAAATGTTTAAAAGTCAAGTGACGGAAGGCAGTAGTTAGACCTGAAGTTATGTCCTCCAAGGGAACTTTACAAAGATCCTGTGGTAAATTTACGGCCACTTACCTTGGAGACTGAGTTGATATTCATAAACATGGCTTCAAACAAAGCCCCTCATCCACTAGGCCTACTTGTAAATAAATATAGATATGCCTTTTCACAGACAGCGGCAATCTAAAATATTACTGCCCGCATAATTTTACCACATACATTAATATTTTACAGCCATTGTATTTTACCGCATTGAAGCTTAAACGTCCATGGCCGTCCCAAGGATTTTATTCCTTGGAAGTTATTAGACAAGACTTATGGGGGTCTGAAATATGAATGCCTTGATTTTCTACATGGCCATTTCATGGATAACATTTTGACAAAATGAAAAAACTGTCTTGATTTATCAGGACCTAGCTTTAAATATTTTCCTTCTTGTGGTATTCAAAAGACGCAGAGAACAACACAAGCATAACTTTGATCAATCGGTATGACATGGAATGTTTTTGGATGACCAATTCATACATTAGCCGATAGATTAATGACTGCATATATAGTTTGCATGATAATTTCCTATGAATCTAATTTGAAGCATTTCTGTGCATCTAAACAAGTGACACACAACCTGTATGCAGCATGCCTCATTATACCAGGAATTAAGTGTAACATCTGCATGTGTGTATTTGAATCCACGCTTGTGCATATGGCTGCATAGTGATTTAAGTACTTTTGGTGTCAAAACAAGCCTAACGAGCTGGCGCAATAATTATCAGCCGTTTTGCTCTCACTTAAGTTAACTGAGGCTTTATATTGCAGTTAATGCCCTGTCTACCTTGACAGTTTTTTGAAAATATGAAATATATACTATACTTTGTACATGTCAGCGTTTTAATACCTCCATATCTACTATACTTATGATCTTCCTGAAGATTCTTTAAGCATTTCCAGATGGGGATCAGTGGCTTGAGCCTGTTTTATGTATTTGTTACCATACAGTGCAAACAAGCACTGCACACATTAGTAGGACAGTGAAAATGGAAAATAATTAGTGTTTACGATTGAAATAAATATTGTTGAGAGAGTGTCACAATGATATAATATGTTCCTCATAAAAAATCATATGCCCTAAAAACGATTAAATACAACTCTTTTGTATTTAAGTTCGCTCAGCACTTTTGTCTCAATTGTCTATCATGTTTTCTTCACTCTTCTTTTCTCACTTTGCTACGTGTGTTTGGGGGGCTTTGTAAAATTCCCGTTTTATCCAGGTGAGTAGGAGTTGATCCCCAGGCCTTTTGCTCTTGTCAGGAATCTTTAAGGCTATTGGCCTCTCTCGGGGCCTCGTTTCACACACCAAATTGATGTCTCAGACTGGAAATGACACTTTCAGCAGGATTTGCCATTCTAAACCACCTCAAGCTCATGCGATCTCACCCATTCACTCTCAGAGGGATTGCTTTGAAATGCTCCATAGCCTCAAAAGCCAATGAACGTATGATGTGCCAATGGAAATATCCGACAAGGGAAAAAAAGACGAGAAATTTCAAAATAACAGAAATGTAGAACAATAGTTTGGCTCCCAACAAAGGCCAGCACATTCATCCATCCATTTTCTATGCCCGTTATTTTCACTCGGGTCATGGGGGTATGCTGGAGACTATCCCAGCTGATGTCTTGCGAGAGGCAGGGTACACATCCTTAAATCATTAGGTATTGCATTGAGGAGTGAAATGGAGGGTAAAACTAAGAAATCATAACATGTCAAGGTTTTTAGCCACAATTAAAAGGTATTGTACGACCAGAATACCATACCCATGATGTAGCACAATTCTGGCAGCATCATGTTAAACTGGATCTATTGTGATTTTTCCACTTTTCTGACATATAAGTTAGAATGTTGTATTATCGTGTTAAATGATGCCAAAGTTTCAGATAATGAGGTTTGCGCATTTGGAAGTGAGCCCTGAAAGAAGTTTTAGGATGGCTGCTTCCCCCGCCCATCCCCAAGCTTTGCTTCTCTGTTTACAAGGGCAGAAGTTATTGGAGTTTATGATTCCCAGAAAGAGAAAAATATTTTCATCTGTCAACGGCATTTCACACAGGACTGTTTTCGTTGCCATGAACGTGAAATATCCGCCAAACTGTTGCTGAAACCAGAGGCAGCGCACTCTTGCCAGGAAAGGTGTATTAATGGTGGACACACTGTGTGTCCACGGAGGTGGAGAGAACCACAATGCTCACCGATGTCTGGTAGTCCCACAAAAAACGTGTAATGATCACATATTCACTGCCGATGTTGTGCCAAGATGGTATGCAGTTAGTAAACACAACGGCCTCACGTCCAGCTTTTGAGCACAACGACACCAACGGTACTTCTGAAAGTGTGTAGTTGGGAAATACTTTGGAACTGTGACTAATCACAGTGGAGTGGGCTGGCCCGAAGGCGGACCGTGGGTGGAATAAAATGAACAGACGAGCAGAAGCACAAATCCAAGGAAATACAGCTGGAATAGGCACAGATACTGGAAGCTCTAGATTGTTTTATGTGCAGGTTATTGTGTGAAGCTACTTTATATGATTCCACAACTCAATACAAATGGTCGAAAAATCATGATCATCTAAATCAGCAAAAGAATAATTTTAACAGAAGATCAATAATGTTTTATAATGGCTCAGCGAGAGCCCACGCCTAAATCTATTTGAAAATCTGTGTATGTGCACTTTTGGAACAATGGGCAAATATTATCAAGTCAAAATGTACCATGCCCCTTTGTATATACTCTCACAATGCATAAAAAACCGAGTAAACAAGGTCCATTTCCTAGAAACTATGTGGCTGCTTGATGATCAAATACACAGCTTACGGTATTTTACCTTGTGACCCATTAAAAAATGATCTGCAACCCATTTTGGGCCCTGACTCAGAGGTTGGAAAACTCTGATTTATGCCATTCAGCACTTCATTTAAGAAGAGGAGCACTGTGACAATGTTGCCCGTCTTGAGGACTAGCCATGATATAATCTGACACTGAAGTAGGAGGAGGAGGCAAAAGGTGTGACCAAGAATCCTTCCCGTGACTTATTTTCAACCTCAAGTCTTTTTGGGCATGCACATTTCTCCGAGGGGGCTCTACACACTGGCATAATGGATAAGGGTGAGGGTGTGAAAAGAGCACCTTAAGGCTCTGCATTCAACTCCCCCAATCTCTCCTACACACACTCTTGAGCTGTGAAGATTCTCTTTCTTTGCCCTGCTAACATGGGAGTCTTGTAATAGGCTCTAATTTATAGGGAGGTGTTGGGGTCTTTCTGTATGGGCTGAAGGGATGAGAGAGAGAGAGAAGGAGATTACGTGCATGCATGTGTGGTAGAGCGGGGGAGGAGAGGCTGTGGAGCGGTCCGGGGCCCGTACGTAATGAGTCATTAATTTCCAAGCCGTTTTGTGGCAGTTGGCTCATTACTGGCCTGCAGAGGAGCTGGAACAAAGCTCTGCGTAGGTAGGAGGTGAGTTTAAATAGTTGGGGCTCAACACTTCCCAACAAAAGGAGGACGAGAGCGCTGAATGGCACTTGGAACAGATGCAGTAAAAAAGTGGCAGATGCAAATTGCTTGAGACCGAGTCTTCCTTCAAGCACATTTCTTTCTTTATTTTGTCAGAATGCACCCTGAGAGTCTAATTAGTTAGTGAGGTGTTTCTCCTCTGATAGGGCCACGTTATTGTCACAAAGAGGACGTGTGGAAATGGTTGGAACACGCATATGTTCCGCAGTTCCCAGTGGAACTTGTTCATTGCCACACTTTAATTAATTTGATTTTTATTACCCTATAGAAAATGAACTCAATATTTGAATGCATTCAGTGTGATATTTATTATAAAATATATAGTACAACAATGGCAACCCTCAGGTATTTAATTATGTTTTTAATAATGTGTTCATGTTCTTCTGCCCACAGGCACAATGATTGTGGACAAATAGGCAGTGGTTCTGATGAGAATGTGATCGTCCCTCACTTTGTGGAAGGTTTGGACCGTGTGTCTAAGGTCATCTGTGGGGCCAACCACAGTCTTGCATTGACAGGTACAGTAATGAAGTGTGGAAATATGACAAAACCCCATTGAGTCTTTAGATATTGATTCAACTGACATTTGATAATGTCAATACTTTTAATTTTACCCATTGTTTTTTAATGCCGGCTCTTATTCCATGCTTCTTACTTACTGTTTTATAGTCTTTTAATGTATGCAAATTAACACAGATGTGCGTAGTTCATGCCATGTGAAATTAAGTCTTCTGAAAAGAAAACACAAGTTCTTGTTAAAAAATTGGTTAATTCTGACCTTATTTGAATTTCTAATCTTTCACTGTGCTCCGAAGTCCACATATTTTACTCAGTTTTATGCGAGTATCAGGCCTCCCAGCCCTCAATCTACAGTACACATCACATGCGTGAATGAAGGAAGAAGGGAGAGAAAGTGAGAGAATATGGCCCTGGCTTCTGATCCATAACAGTCATTGCCTGTTACATACATTTCAGAATTCATTCAGGCTATGAAGATAATCGAGGTAGTCGACAGTTCCCCCTGCAGCCCAATGGATTTATGATACCACTGTCAAGAAAATGAGGTGAAATGACACAGTAGCTGACTTTGGCTGCAAATAATGTGATAGGCTGTACAGTGGTGCAGCAGCAGCTGCTGTCATTGCAGGTAATAGGCTATAAAGAAGCCTGATAGCAATACCTGTCATTTCTTAATGGCTGACTTCACTGAAGAGCTTTTGTGGCCTTTAACATGAAGATAATAGAAGATACAACAAATTTTACAGCTTTTGAGTTGCATCCATAATTTATCACCAGAGGCCTCGTGCAGCAGTAACCACAACAAGGACAACATGGTCCTAGAGATGTGCTGGAGGACCATTCAAGATGCAATGAACAGAGGGTTAGAGTCCTCCTGCTAACAGAAAGTCTCCTTCCAGCTTTCATTTGAATATACACTCAGCAGGCACTTCATTCATGACATATAAAACATATGTTGTGATGAAAGTTATGTATTTAAATAGTGGTCTTTTTTAGGTAAATAAGCAAGTCTGTAGACTTCATACCTCTGATAAAACCAATCAAGTTTAACAATAATATCAGTGCATTAATACCGAAATAGTCCAAATCCCTGGCCACTGCTTGGCCCAAATTTTTTTTTTTAAATTATGGTGATAATGATTAAGCTGGCAACAAGTTATTTAACTTGTGCATCGAGTCGCTTCCGATGGTTAACAATCACATCCAAAGACACATCCCTTGGGGCTCATTTTAGAGAAATGTGCAGGAGATGAGAGAACAATAATCAGCCATGAATGACAAAATGAGTAAAAAATGCCTGTAAGAAGTAGAATGCATTATACAAGAAATTTATCTTTCAATAAACAAAGAATGCAGAAAAAACACATCACATATAAAAATATGTTGACAACAATCTCTAGAGGCGGTAAGAAATGCATATTATAGTCAATTATTAGAACAAAACTAATGTTAGAATTCAAGAAACAATACGAGCAGTTGATTTTTGAAAAATACAAGGAAGAAGAGTTTTGAACTTGTTCTGTAATTTTTATCTACATTACTATTCATTTATTATCACACTGATGATTATATGTAATGTATGTATTTATTATGACGTCTCCCTTTATCAATACAAGATCTTGCGGAGAAGGTAATGCAAACTGAAATAAATGTTTAGAGAAGCTTGTAGAAACGATGCCATAGCAAAAGTTAGAGGCTGTCCAAGGAAATATTAGAATAAAGAATGAAAAACAAAAAGAAAAAAAATGAATGAGCGAGTTCACCATTATCTGTATCTGTTCACCCAACTAAATAAACCCAAATAATAAACAGAAAGTGGGTGTGGTTTCACTGGATATGTGTGGGGCTTGAATCAGTACATTATTTTAAGACATGGATTGGTCTGAAGTTGCTATAGTTATTTTTTATTAATCAACTATATGTGTATTGTGTATGTGTATAAGTGATCTATAAGACTTTGATTTTTTTATTAGTTATTTTATACTTATATAATACTTATATAATATATATATATTTATATATATATATATATTTTTTTTGTTTTATTTATTTATTTTTTTTCTACAACGAGCTGTTCACAGGCTCATTAAAATGCAGTACACAAATGGCCCGCGGGCCTCACTTTGGAATGTCTGGTTTGCATACTTCACAGGGATGGGGGAGTGTTGACAAAGGCCTGTGTCTATGCTCTGTTTTCGTAGCACTGTCACAAAATGACCTCTGCTATAGGCAAAGGCTGAATGAAGGCTTCCACAGCGGTGCACACACGCCGCTCTAGTGGCAACACTCCTGTGAGCGCTTGTCTATTACACAGTAACTGCATGACAAAAGAAAAACTTTTTGTGCTTTTGGAGTTACACAATTTCTGTGTGTCACACAAGAGAAACTAAAGGTGCACATATAATTGAATGGTGTCCACAGCAATATATACATTGTTGTGGTTGTCTATGGCCATGAATGTGTAGTAGTTTGTGCAAAAGCAGACTTGTTGGTATAAATATTGGGTAAGATTGAGCATTCCACACCTCGATAGTTTGTAACCGAATAGGCTATGCATATTAAAACAAACTGTGCTTTTAACCACTCCGGTTTCCTCCCACATTCCAAAAACATGCATGTTAGGTTAATTGGCGACTCCAAATTGTCCATAGGTATGAATGCGAGTGTGAATGATTGTTTGTCTATAACTGCGCTGCGATTGGTTGCCGACCAGTCCAGGGTGTACTCCGCCTCTCACCCGAAATCAGCTGGCATAGGCTCCAGCATACCCCTGCGACCCTACTGAGGATAAGCAGCATAGAAAATAAATAGATGGATGGATGTGCTTTTAAACATGCATCTTTCTCTTAATTGTGATATGTAGGTGACGGGACGTTGTTTCAGTGGGGCTGTGGACGAGCTTGTGGAAACACACAAAAAAACATCTTCTACCCACAACACGTGATGTTACAGTGTTCACCGGTGAAGGATATGGCTGCCGGATGCTGGCATAGCCTGCTTCTAACAGGTCAGTATATAATCTTTCTAAAGTATAATGCAAACACTTCTTCTATCTAAATCTGCTGTATTGTCCGCTATATACGTATGCAGACTCACAGCACATGCTTTGAATGCTCACACACTCATCATATAGGATACATTAATACTTGGCTGTACGCTTTGGCCGTCATGAAGGTATATGCTTTTATCTGCAGCATTCATCTATTCACATCATTCATTAACAGCTCTCCCAGGGGCCAGCACGGATGTATAAACACATAGCCTCTTTCACCTCACTGCAGAGGATTCAAAGTCACTTCTCCTTACAAAGCAGACCAATGCTCCCCATCTGCATGGGTGATATATGAACCCCTGTTGCAGTCTTCGGACTATAGTGATGATACAACTCAGGGCCCTTCACAGTAGATCAGTTTTAGCTCTACCTCTTAGACTTTATTTCTCAAAGGGAGTAGGACATTAATCCTTTTTAATAAAACACTTTGTACAATCCCTTTCCAGTGTTGGTAATGCGGTTGCCTTTTATTAACCCAACTAAAAGTGTAATGTAATTTTAGCATAGAGCCACAGATCATGTATTGCTGTGTTCTTTTAGTTGTCATCTGGAGGGACCGGATCCTGCTTCTTTTCAAAATGTCACAGTACATGTTGTAATTAATGTTTTCACCAGTGACCCTAAGCTCTACAGTGGTGGCAGCACTCATGCAGCCCCAGACAATGACGCCAGACAATGACTCACTTATGTTGTTGTCTCGGTTGACAACAATTGCTGTGTGTTGAGTCATAGTGGATACTATACAAATTGTATGCTGACAATACTCAACTATCCCCAAGTTTAATTTCTTATGGTATTGTCCATTAAAAAGATAGGTGGGCTGGTATGTGAGGAGTGTGCTCACATTTGTGAGGTACTGTAAATGATTTAATCTATTAGAGAAGCAATAGCCAGTGAGTTTACCAAATGGTCAATGAAAGATTTACTCCTATTAACACAAACATTTATGAGCACAGACATGTCCAAGCGTACAGAAACACAGTCAAACAAATCTGCAGCTGTATTACATTTGCTCTTCAAATGCTGTCACATCCCCAGCTCAACCCTGTCATGAGGGAACTGAAATATCCATCTGCAGTCAGGACTTAATGAATAGCCTGATGAGTGTCGGGCAGAACTGAATTACCAGTTAGATTTGAAGAGCATGAGGGTGAGGGTGGGATGTGTGCGGGGATGGGATGGTTAGTTAGATGGTCATTAGAACACATGTAGGAATTCGCTCTACGAGTAAAAAAAAAAAAAAGTATTTATCAAATTCTGTCACAGGGCTTCATGGAATCGTGTGTCTTATCTTTCTGGTATGAATATCATTTGTGAGGGTCAAACAGTGTGATGGATGCACATAGGATTTAAGAAAAGAGATTAAGGGGAGCTGAAGTTAAAGTCATACAGGGGCATATTTGAAAATTGGTTAAAAAAAAGTGAAAGAGAGTGAAGTGAAATGAATAGGGTATGGAGCAGAAAGAGAACATGCGCGCCAGTGCTATGAGAGACAGCTTGCCTGGGCCAGAGCATATTGAGGGCAGCAGGTGGAAGAGTGGCACAGTTAATTAAAACGCCTGTCTTAATGTCTCAGCCCGTCACTCCAGGGAGGGAGGGAGGGAGAGTCTTGCCAGGCTGGAGCTGGGATGTGCCCAACCACCCATCTAGACGGCAAACCACCCAACCAGCCAGAGAGCCAACTAGCCAGCTCACTAGGCCACATGTCAGACAAGCCCTGACACTATGTCCTTCACCCTCTCCTCACTCCCCCCAGCACATGCAGACACTAGCGCCACGCCTCCTTAACCATATACACACCCTCACTTATCAAATATATAAAATAGTCTCATATGTATATTAAAGAAAGTCTGTGTGTTTTTTTGCACATAGACTGGTTGTAGGAGTCCACATGTAGGCATTATAGACTTTATCTATAGCCATGTGTTTTTAATATTTGGTATAAAAACTACTTACACTACTACACTTTTAATTTATTGACTTTTAAATCAACATTGTATATACACAATTAAATACTTGAGGAGTATATATGTATGCATGAGTTGACATTTGTATGAATGTACTGTATATACTGCAATTATAACATCAACATATCACAACAATAAAACCTTAATTGGAAATGACACAGTTGTATATTGTGCAAAATACAACAAGTAACATCACAAAATGATATTACAACTTTATTCTTTACTCAAAACCTGATAAGCAGTATTTTTTTTTTTTGTCACAGCACTACGGGTTGTCATCACAGATGGACCAAGACAAATGCATCTAACTTTGTATGTCATCTCCAAAGCGGTGATCCGCAGGGGAGATCCTCCTCTTTGTTGTTGCAAACTATTAGACTATTAGGTTGCAGCACAATGCATTTGTGTGAACAGCCACAGATAAGCATGCCCTTATTGCCACACTTACATTGCAATTATTTGAGATGTGCACTTGATAGAATAGAAAGTGTAGTTTACATTTATCCCATAGGTGCTTTGGATTAATGGTTATATTTCCAAAGATTGATATGTACTTATTTTGGCCACAATAAATTATTGCTATTTATAAGACATGGCTACCTAGGTACTAAATAGGCTGCCTGGAGACATCATTTACAGAGTGATCTTGAACACCACTGCTGCCTTTTCCGCTTTCGAAGTGTATTTCCTGCCTTGCCTCTTCCGCACTAAAAATGTCTGGTGACTAAAATGCTGTGGGTTCCAAATGAAGAAATTATGTACAAACTCTCATATCAACAATCAACAATAGATTAAAAAAAGATAAATAAGTTGTTAGCAGCCATCCGTGTGAAAGGTTTGTCTGGAGTTTATCGAGGGGTTTGTCTAATGTTTCGTCAGGTGTTGTTGCTGTATCACTGTGGATTGCTTTGTCAATATCCAGTCTGGCGCTTCAGTGAACAAGAATCAGAGATTGTCAGACAGAGCGACAGGTTCGAGATGTCCGATAACTCAAAGAAATTGGAAGTGTGAAATCTTTAAGGGCCACTTCTTAACACGGAAAATGCCAGGGTATCTTTCCATCAGACACTGCTCTCACAAGTCACCACATTGTTAATGGTGGCCTGTCTGTCCATCATGGCCGCTTTAGGAGGGATTTCCACTTGTTTTGGCATCTCATCTCTCTGACAGCCTTCCGCCAATCTGACCACACTAAACAGACCTGAAGTGACTACTGCAAATGTATAAACTTTGCAGGTAAATACCAATTATTATATACATAATTGTGTACCATGTGTGAATCTATAGTACGTTTTTAAATGTATGGCTTTAATCCTCTTTCTCCTTACCAGTTGTGCAAGGTAAATACATCAGTATTTATGGAGGCCATTGTGCCGAAATGTGCACATTGTGTGTCAGAGGAAACAATACAACCAGTGTTTTCTATGAATATGCATTAATTTAAGACAGTGAGATCCAGGGCAAATGACGATCCAAAATTAATCCTCATTTAATTTGAAATGCCAATTAATGATTAGGTTGATAATTAAGTTTATGATTAAGGAGATGATAAAAGAAAGGGTGTGTGTTCAAATTGTTTTTGTACATTAGTTCTCCAATGGAAGAGTGACTGTTGGGAAATTTATTTTTAAAGAGGACGTAATATACTCGTCTTTGGCACTTTGTATTCAGATGTGCACCACTATCAAGCAGTTATACACTGTGACCTGCACAGAAAGCTTTCTAGATCTTCCAGATTCTGCACCTATTTCTATAGTGTTTTCATGGCTTCCTGTTTCCTGCTCCTCCTCTAGGTACACTCATTGCGTTTTGATTGTTCCCACTCCCAAGCACACCTGAGGACTTCTGGATACATAGGTCTGCATTTACTGAGTACAGGCAATCTGCATCCCAGATCGCATTAGTATTAGAAAAAACTCTATAGAGCCATCCAAAACGTCCTTCAGGCTCACTTCCAAATGCACAGACCTCATTATCTGAGGCTGTGGCATCATTTAACATGAGAATACAACATGTTTTAGGTCAGAAAAACATGTTAAGTCCCCTTTAAAAACTTAGTTATAGTTACTAGTTACTTTCCCTAAAAAAATAACTTGATTAGTAAAAGACCCCCACGGCCCTAATGAGGATAAGTGGCATAGAAAAAGGAAGGATGGCATTAGCAACACAATTACTTTCATTAATGTTATCAGGGAAAGTAATTGTTGCATTTCTTTCTTTTGAAAAACCTTCAAGTATGTAAAATATATATTGTGATTTTTGAATGAGTTTTTGAGAGAATTTGCAGTGAGTAGAGTAGAGCTGAGATGGGTACCTCATTCATTAATTTTTAAGACTGATTGAATCTCAAACCGCATACCTCGCAACCCTATTTAGGATAAAGGCATGGATGGATAACTTGTTTACAATCTTCTAAACATGATTAGAGCCTACTAGACTTGAAATAACACCCATATAATCACCTTTACATTTGTGTTACCAATATAGTAGATATGATACGAGACAATAAGTGCAGTGGGGACAGGAAGTGACTTTAAGGGTTCAGAGTTGAGTTTTGGCTTGTTATGGGTTATGGCCGCCACAGTAGCTTGTGTTGTGATTAGGATGATTATTATTATCTTATTCTAATCGTGCCTGTTGTGAGATAATATAAACCTGCAACTCAAGCCTGTTGCTCTGATGACCAAGTCTGGTGCTTGTCTCACCAAACAGTTACTGACACCTAGTGACCAATGTAGAATAAAACTTCTTTATATGGCCTTTGTATTTATTTGACTTTATTTAGTCATATACATGCTTGAAAATGTTTAAGTTAAGCAAATGATATCTACAACTAGCTTAATTATCCATATTTGTACTAATAATTCATATTCAAACATGATTGATTAATTTATATATGTTTGAAAACCGTGATAGAGTGAAGCCAAACAGTTTGAACCTCTATGTGACGAGGGACAACTATGCTTCCAACACTGGAGATAGTTACTGCAGTTTTGAACAAGCAACTTACTCAACTATTATGTTAGGAAATATAGCAGAAAAGGACAGAGATAGAAGAAGAAAAACTCAACTCACCACATTGGCTGATCCAAAAGATTACTTTGATCCATTTGCGTGGACTGAGACATAATGAAAGATAAAAAAGAGAGATAGATAACAAGCAGACAAGAGCGAATGATTCAGGGAGAAAAAAGAAAATAAAGTGCAAAAGAACAATTTCCCCCATTTTTCTTTTCTCTGATAGTCCCCAGCTCTTTCTAGAGGCCCTGTCCGCATAGCTAAAACACACCAGGCTCTTCAAACTTCCATTAGCATGTTTCATTTGTCACACA
The DNA here is from genome assembly GCF_037039965.1 of Doryrhamphus excisus. Lineage (NCBI taxonomy): Eukaryota > Metazoa > Chordata > Actinopteri > Syngnathiformes > Syngnathidae > Doryrhamphus > Doryrhamphus excisus. The sequence goes on along the minus strand of NC_136359.1, from coordinate 14,400,997 downwards.
ATACAAGAAGACAAGACATGAACAGGCACTTTGTGAGGAAAAAAAAACTAGGAAGAAAAGCAAAAGATACAGAAGAAGAGAAAGATAATAGAGGAGAGTGAGTTGATGGCAACTGCAGAGACAGCGCGGGTGGTGGTGGGGGGAATTCATCCAGAAACTGGTGTGATATTTAATGATCCTTGTATGTGGAGAGGGAGCCAGCTTGTTCTCCTCCACCAAATACCGATCCCCTAACTTAATTTCCTGCTCAATTGCTGTTCTATAGTGCATAGTACAGTGATACAGGCTGGTAATATAGAAAACAGATTGCCTGTGCAGCCAAGTGGATAAGACTGAGGCTTGTGCTACAGGAGACCTGCAGTCTCTAGGGGGGTCTTGTCGGTGGGCTTCACAAAACCAACAAAGCCCATCTTTCTCTGCGACTGGCAGCAGCTGGCAGGTAGATCTTCTAGCGCTGGCGGTGGGGAAGTGGGTCTGTGGGTGTGTGTGAATGAGTAGCTCCACTAGAGTGTGTGTGTGTATGTGGTGCAAAAAAGCAATGCTATTCTTTGTAGTGCAGAGTCTCACATCTTGTCTTCACTCATGACTCCAATCTAGTGGAAAAATGAAATCCTGCAAAGGCACCAACAGTCAGTCAGTACCAACAACAATGTGCCACCATAGCTGCACTGTTTTTTACAGACACACTGCCTCAAGAACACAGGCATGCAGTATAAACACCTGTGTTTACAACTCCTGTATGTCCCCTTATAGTATGGTGGAGTTTATCGACATACAGTAAGGATAAATATTGAAATATTACAAATTTACGAATTCATCCATATATTTTCGATGCCGCTTGTCCTCACTAGGGTCACGGGTCTATACAGGAGCCTAGCCCAGTTGACTTTTGGCGAGAGGTGCAAACCATTCACACTCACATTCATACCTATGGACAATTTAGATTAACCAATTAACGTAACATACTTGTTTCTGCAATGTGGGAGTAAACTGGAAAACCCTGAGAAAACCCACGCATCCACAGGGAGAACATGCAAACTCCACACAGAGATGCCCAAGCCGGGATTCAAACCCGGGTCTTCCCATCTCACATATATATTTTGTAGTCTCACCATACATCCAACCAAATATAATTGCTTTGATGACTATTTTCAGTACAGCCATATCAATCCATGGTCCAGTCACGTTTGTTTTCTTGATGATGTGTTCTACACTCCACTCTGGATTATTGCTGTCTATCTGGAAAACTATTAAGATCTGGTTGCCAGACCTTTCAAGTGTCAGTAACCCACTTGCCATCGGGTATGAGCTAATGTTAGTAATGTGAACCTCCCCTGACCTCTCCAAGTGACAGGATTTTTTGTTGTGTAACAAACTTGTGTAATGAACTTCCTCCCCGGAGATGTCATTAAGAACGGGAATGTTTGTCTTCCGCTTGCACTAAAATGAATATTCAGCTGTTATCACATCACAATATTCACCCAATTTGAGTCTCTAGTTTCATCTTCAGTAGAAGAGGGACACAAATTCCTTCCTGATTGGGTTTCTTCAGTTGCTTTGTGTATCTGATCAACTTTTGTAAATGTGTGATTTCTGACCAGGTTTTGTAGCATGAAAACTATGATGTCTTCTTTCATAGAGATGGCGTGCTGTATTATACTTCACAAACAGACTACCAGTGTTTTCAAACAGTTAGGTCAGTTTATTGGATGCATCAAAATTGTTTGTATGTCTGTATTTTCCCACATAGAAGGCCAAGGAGAGGACTTAACTGTTTTTGTATTTCTGTATTTTGGCTGAAACAAAGAAATTGATATTCAGGAAATTGGACATAGTGATTATCTGATTTCCCTTGTTTATTGAACAAGACTTAGATCGCAGCTTATCTGTGTGTTTCCCAAAATATTTTTTTCCATTTTGTTCTTGTGATGGAAGGAGCCTCCATCTTCTTGATTACCTATTTCCCTTTGAGCACCATCATCACAATTGCACATACAACTACAGGAAGTAAAGGCCCCCGCTTCAAATTGTAGGGATGTTTACAGTATTTGACATTAAAGCTATTTTTTTCTGACCAAAGATAAACAGATACAAAACTAAAATATGAGTTGTATAATGTGTGTAATCATAGGAAAGAGGAAACGGTGGGTCCCATTTTGGTGTCGCTTGTCCTCCCACCCCGTGTGTGGACCACAATGGCATAAATCCCTGGCAAACACTGCTGACACAGTGCTAGTTAAACGCAACATCAAGTTTAATTGCAGAGTTTATAGTGAGTTTTTTTGTACCGTAACCTCAAACTGAACTATGCTATGCTATGTCCTTCTGTATATTTAATGAAAGTCTATGATGAAACGCGCAGTAGCTAAAAAAAGGGACGTACATATGCAAGATTAATGCTTAGGTCATCAAGAAGATGTGCACATATAAAACAATTCTAAAGTCATTTTATTAAATGTTTTATTCAGGTGGGGTGTTGATTGCTTGTATATCTTAGAATAAAGGTATGTGTTTGAGGCTCATTGCAATATTTCCTGTTCTTGTATTTCTTTTTTCTTGATCTACACCAGGGGTGGTTAAACTTTTTGACTCGTGGGCTGCATAAAGTTAACAAAATTCAAATGCTCGGCCCCATTTGGGTGTGGTCCCCAGGCCGTAGTTTGCCCACCCCTGATCTACAGTATATATATATATATATATATATATATTTTTTTTTTTTTTCAGGAAAGTTTGTGTACTTCCTTCCTAGAGGTTAGAGATATTTGTCTATTTTACCCTCAGTCTGTCTTCAACATAGAGCTGAAGTTTGAGGTCACTATCTAGCCAAGGCAAAGGATGTTCAGCATGACTGGAGCAAACTTGGCAAAGTTCTTGCAAGACTCTCTGCTATGTCCTGTGCCAAGTCAAACATCACAAAGTGAATTGTAAGGTTTCACAATTTAAGTATCCCACCACAACTTGGCCTCGGTTTATGTTGATTTCTAAATATTTGAATTATGTGCAAGTCATTGTTTTTCAGAATGATTGGTACTGTATCTGTCCATCTCTGTTGATACTGCTGTTTGTTTTTTGGTTTTCCATGACTTCACCCGTCTGTCTTATCGCGACAATCTATCCATCCATGACCTCTAATGCCTCTCTGGTGTGAAAGGAAAAGGGGTATATGCTGGATAAATAGACAATCACTCATATTGATATAGAGTGACAGACAAGCTTTCGCTTAAATTTCACACTTACAGGTAATTTTCCAATTAGCAAAACCAGATGTTTTAAGTGTGTGTAAGGAAATCCAAGCACCAGGAAGCCCTGCAGGCTCAAGGATTGCTTAGTTTCAAGATCTATGACAAGTTCATTTTCTAACTTGCTGTCCATGACGTGAGGCATGCTACTTAAACTCAGTTGATTTGACTTTTGAACCTTCTTTGTCATTACAAATGGGTAATGTCAAGCTAGACAGTTCGGATAAGACTCAAGCTGTGATTATCAAACCAAATTTTCAACACATAAGCAACCAAATTAATTATCCTCCACTTGCTATGTTTCCGTAAACATTTTGACAATAATGTACAGATGGCTTCATTCACGTTCAGAGTCTCATTTCACTGTAGAAGATTGCACTCTCTTTGAGTCTTCCATTCCATGTTTGTGTCCATAATAATATGACACAATGTACTAAATTACACACATTTGAGTGGTGGGATTGTTATAGTGAAACCAAACCCAATATTATTTTGACTTAAATGGACTTTTTAGATCTATTGTTTGTATTATATTTGCGGAGTAGTGCTATAATGTGGAATCCATTGCAAGATACTACAGTCATCAGCAATCGTGTCAAGATGGGAGTCAGGTAATAGCGTTTTCTCAATGAATTTAAGGTTATGACCTACAAAATGACATAGGACATTGACATTATAGAGAGACATTATCATATTCCCATTGCTGCTGTTGTTAAAGTAAGAGCATTTATAGCAATTGGTGTTTTTATTAAAACACACTGTAGTGCATGCGGAGAAGTGCACAGGTTTGAACAGATGAACAGGCAGGAATCAATGACTTGGATAGTAGAGAGTCAATATGTGGAAGGGTTTGCAGAAAGGTGGCAAAGTACTGGCAGGATCCTGACAAGTCCAACTGGGCCGTCGTCCACAGGACCTTTGTTAAGGAATGGCTTCTATGTCATGACTATACCCACTTATTATACACCCAGACTCTTCTTTTACATGCACACAGACACACACCACCATCGCTCATTCTCTGGCTCCAATCGCTCTGTATCCTCATTCCCCACATCATCTCCACCCACCTCTCCCTCCTTAACTTTTGCTGTCATTTTTTTACCCCTCTTTCCATTTTTGATCTAGCAGCTGATAATGATGATTTTTTCCTCAACTTTCCAGGTTTTGGCAGAAAAAGTTTGAGGAGCCAAGTTTTGAATGTGCATATAGTTACAATATTAGTGTAAGTTGAACATGGTACTCCATGTGACAGCTACTTTTCTATAATATAGTATCATATTTATTTTGCATGTTGCATTGATGTTCAACCTAATGTTTTTATTAATTTAAAAAAAATATTGTAATGAAATTGTTTTGGAAATTGTTGTACCTATATAAATATTGTGTTTTGGTCTTTTAAGAAAATGCTAATCAGCTGTAACATCAACAAGTATTAACTCACACATGAGAGATTGAAGTTGCAACTAATTTGTACAGGCTAAGGTGAACATATTTTATTTCCCTAAAATCAGTCCACTCTGTGGGGCATTGAGATATGACAATTCATTCATTCATTTTCTACCGCTTTTTCCTCACGAGGGTCACAGGCATGCTGGAGCCTATCCCAGCTATCTTAGGGCGAGAGGACTCCCTGGACTGGTCGCCAGCCAATCACAGGGCACAATCATTCACACTCACATTCATACCTATGGACAATTTGGAGTTGCCAATTAACCTAACATGTTTTTGGAATGTGGGAGGAAACCGGAGTACCTGGAGAAAACCCACGCATGCACGGGGAGAACATGGAAACTCCACACAGAGATGGCCGAGGGTGGAATTGACCTCTGGTTTCCTAGCTGTGAGGCCTGCGTGCTAACCACTCAGTTGCCGTGCAGCCCAATATGACAATAATTATTCTTAAAATTTACTCAAAATACTGGATAGTTTCAATACTTAACTTAAAGTATGCCTTAGGGATGAGCGAGCGCACCACTATTATTTCTATCTGTATTTGTATCTGTATCTGGGCGGGGCATAAACTGAAAGTGGCGGTGCTTTAAATTGACATGGCAAAAATCCTTGATTGTAGCACACGCATTTCTTGCTTGCATATTCAACGTTAGAGAGGGAATGGGGCTCCACAGTGTTCAATTTGCTACACTGTTGCATTTTCTTGCTGCCCTCAGTCTCCACTTGGATAAATTTGTCCTGTAAATAGAGGTGACACTAATTCTCGTCCACCATTGTTACACAAACTGATGCCTTCAGTTACCTGTAGTACCGTTTTAAAGTAGGCAAGTAGAATCATGCACAATCAAGTCAGTATTGTTCAGTGAATGTGTGGCATTTGTGCCAGAAACTCTACCTAATGTTAACTGCAGTCACATTCATTGCATTGTATATTGAAAGGCCATTAATGAAAAATAAACTATATTTACTCCAGATTTCCAACACCTGTCTAATTAGCCTAAAGCGCTCACGTACACTAATTCAAAGCCGCCAATGGTCCTCCTCCTTGATTTTTTTTTTTTCCTCCCACCTCTGCGTCTCTTAACCTCTCTTTCTGCAGGATTATGTTCAGGTTACAGTGCTAGCACAGCATGGATTAGCAGGGTCGTTCTTCCATGCTTCTTGCCTTTTCCTAATGTGATTATGCATCATCAAGCTTGTTTACGGTTAGGTTGCTCATTGTGAAGACCTGACAAAAGTTCAGCCCCCTTTCAACCCACCATTTGGTGCCTACGCCCACACACTCATACTCTGCTTAAGCTGTCGACTTCCTTGCTCATCCTCTCACAAACAAAGTACTCGTAATATTCAATAACATTATACTATGAAAGTCGGAACATGTTTTATCCATATTTTTTTCTGCAAGGTGTGTGGTTGAGAAAAAGATACATTATGATGAAAGGCCGCAAGTGAATTTTTATATGATACTTACTATAAGATAGATCATGTATCAGCGAGTGTTCCCAACCATCTTTAAGCGTCACATACCTGGTCTCATTAGCTTAATGAAGCCATCATGACAGCCTGTTTGTGCAGAGAATGGCCGTGCTCTGTCAGATTTTGCAGCTACGTACTCCATCAGTAGCGAATGAGCCTCTGTGTGGCCTGAGGGGGGTGTGACTTAGACTCTGTGTCATTAGCCATTGATGTTATTGGCTCATTATCTCCCAATTAGGCTGCTATCGGAGGTGGCTGGCGTTTTCATTACAGCCCAGACCTCAGCGATCTAACAAAGACCACTGGTGCTGATTAAAGATGGTTTCAGCAATCACATGTAGCATGTGGTCTTTGAACTCTCTGTGATGTAGTTAGTGCGAACACAATGAGGCTGATTAGAAAGGGCATGTCTCTTATTGTGCTGGGTATTGGGGTTAAGGCAGAGTAATCCTGTTTAATGCGTTCTTGGTAGCTCATATTGTACAGTGAATTTATGAAATGAAAATATTTTACCCAAGCAACAATTGCCTGCTTTTTCAAAAGAAAAACATGAATTAATCAATGTAGCGTTACTTTAAATGTGTATATGATTTCACACAAAGCACACATTTTATACAACCTTTGATGTCCAACTACAAATGGCTTAATTTATGACAAGGCTGTTCATATATTATAATTGCTATATTTTTCCCTCAACTTGGCCATGGGAATAGTGCCAGCTATGTAATATGTCTTCCTCTTGTTGTATTATCTTTATAATATTAATTTACCATAACCTCTTTAGAGTGATGAGATTCATTAGAGTTGTCTATTAAATGCAATCACTTATCTATAGCATTGGGGGATAATTGGCATGCCTTTCTGATGTTGTTAATGACTACAAAAGCATTTTAGATTCAAATACTGATTGCATTGAAAAGTTCTTTATTCCACACAGTTAAAAGATATCAAGGGCTATAGGTCCACGTACATTTCCCAAGATTCTACCTTTTTTACCCATTTGAGGGGTTAGTTTCCCAGATTCATAGGCACTCTTTAACTGTCTGACTGGTGATTAACTCCACATCACAGCACTTCTTCCCCCTCACTGCATAAATGGGCTTTAATTGAGGGAGCCAGCTCCTTAGCAGGGAACCTCTTTTAGTCGGTGTCGATTAAAACGTCATTTTACAGCCAAAAAAGAAACACGTTCCCAATCGCTGCCCTTGAATTATTGTTCTGTAGCTCCAGGCTTGTATTTTAAAGTCAGCGAATAATTGCAATCAGATTATTCTAATCAAGTGCGGGCACAGTAATTACAGGTTGCAGTCATTTAAGCTGTACCCTGGAAGTCCTATAGACAGTGCTGGTGTGCATATTAAAAGTTTATGTCATAAGAGATAAATTTAATGAAGAGGATTCTAATCATATCAGCTACTTTTAGATAGGTTGCACAAGGAGAAGTGGCAGTTCCAATGGCAGTAAATGACAGATATTTTTTTTTCATCTTGCACCATTCTCCTGCTGCCCCCTCAGTCAAGCGAGCATTAGCACCAAGCGGGTCCCCCAATAAGACTCGACGCGTGTCCTCCCACTCATCTACCCCCATTGATAACCTCATCTGTGCCCAGGTCTGCATTTCATGTCGAGGCAAGCGTTAGGTGACTTAGTGCCAAACTGTCAGAGAGGCATGAGAATTTCAATCTGGAGGTCTGTGTGACAGTGGAACCATCTCTCTTAATCCTGTTTACGCACATCCGCACATCACCCCGTTGCAAAACCGAAACTTGTGTCTGTGTACATGTGTGTTTTTATTTATTTATTTTCACCATGTGCGTGCATGTGCATGCATACATTTGTGTCTGTTTTCATCATGGTGTGAGTGCATGTGTGTATGACTACAGTATACGTCTATGCTTCTGTGTGTGTGTGTGTGTGTGTGTGTGAGTCTCCCATGGTGTTGTGTTGATGTGGAAGGTGGCGTACATGCCCTGAATGTATAATTCAATATGACTAATCATGGTGGAGACTGCCAACCCAGCAGCACTGGCTGACAGACTGGGCCCAAAGCTAATTTGATAAGGTTACAATACTCTTGAGCTGAGATTCGCATTCTGTAGCAGAAGCTCAGCAGCGCTAGTTTACCCTCTCGCGCAGCTACCTGAGATACAGTGCCAATTGATTACTATGGCCTGCCATCTATGTGCCACTATTCTACACCGAATTTCTTTTCAGTTGACTTGGCAGAAAAGGAAACATCCGCCATTGTCTCATCACTCATCACTTTTAAGTCTCAATACACAGACACTCAAAAGACAAATGAACTGAACATCATAATCACTTACAAGAATAAAATCCCCCCCCCCCCCCCGATTAGAGTATCTTTAAACTTGAAGCAGGAAATTGTACAAAAGCAAGGATGCCCGATAACTGATATTAAACAATGATTGGCATAAAAATAAGATATTGCATCATGTCTGTATAATTTTTTCTGCCAATAATATGAGACAGACTTTATCAAACTACTCCATTGTCCATGGTTTACCAACAAACTCAGTGTGTCTGTTGTGTGGAATTATTTCCAAGTAAATATGCAATATGCAGTAACTGTAAAGTCTTACACATATTTCTCTTTCCTCAATTAGGGTTGTCCATTTTTTTTCCAGAGGGCCACATACTAAAAAATTCAAAAATGCAAGGGCCTGCTTATATATTTATTATAGGGATGCTTCTATTGATCAGCCACCAATCAATATCAGCCAATTTCTGTGAAAAAAACAAACATGTCTACCGTGTGGCACTTACTTGGTGTGTGTGAGAGCGATATACCCTGCAAAACATGCCAGAAAATTATCTTGCAATGTTAGCATGTTTATAAGCTTTAATTACTTTAAATAAAGCTTTAAATAAACTTCAAATGTGTTTCTTAAAAATGTAAGCTTCCAAAAATTTACCACTTCCACATGGAAAGGGAGAATCATTTATTTTTCACTCAATCTTGGCTGACTCCATGACTTTATGCATTGTTATGGTAATGTAATATAAGGTAATGTCTCATTGTGTCATTGCTGCCAGCTAGTGACCAGAATACTACATATCACTTGCACTTGAACATGTTTGGACTATTTTTTTGTGTGTGTGTGTCCTGTCTAGCCAATGAGGCATATAGGATGATTAGTATGTTAACTGTAGACTAGTATGTTGACTGAAATTTAGTTTAGGAAATATGCTTACCCATGTGACCTAATGAGGACAAGGCAAGGCAAGTTAATTGATAGAGCACCATTCAGACACAAGGTAATTCAAAATGCTTGGCAGAAAACAAGGGTAAGATCACTTCATAAAATAATTCTATAAAAACTATAGGCAACGGATTGATAGGCTCCCTTGCTCTACAAAGGGCTCCGGTACACTTTTACATTAATAGTGAACATAGGAATATCCAGTGCTGTAGGTGAAACCAGTATATTGGACAGGTGAGGGTGCATTTGGGTGTCAGTTGTAAATTGTAAAGTAAGTTTTTTCATCGGCCTTTTGTGCCCCAAGTTATGGAGAACCAAAACTGCCAAAATAATAAATAAATAAAAGTGGAAATAAAAACAAAAATAAAAAAAAGAAAAAAATTAAATACAAAAAAATAAATATAAATGGAAATAAAAACAAAAATATATTTTTTTAAATTTTTGAATCTTGTTTTTTATTTTTATATTTATATTTGCTTTTATTTATTTATTTATGTATATATTTTTTAATTTTTGTTTTTATTTCCATTTATATTTATTTTTTGTATTTAATTTTTTGATTTTTTTTTCATTTTTGTTTTTATTTTCACTTTCACATTTATTTATTTATTTATTATTTTGGCAGTTTTGGTCCTCAGAAATGCAGATGGAAAAACTATTCAAATGAGGGGCGGTCCTAAGTGTGTCTTGGGTTGAACTGTTCGCCTATTGGTTGATCGACATGTGAGTGCGAAAATCGACTAGGTATGCCTGCAAACAGCCACAGCAAGAGGAAGTCACCACACCACTCTCGTCCGATTCGTCCGAAGTTGAAGCCAACACACCTGTCAACACACCTGAACTGGAATTAAGTAAAAGCGTAACACATCAGCTGTTTCATACTTACCACGTTCCAAATCATCCAAACGATTGGCAGCGTCCCTGAGAAGCTCGGACACTGACTTCCTGGTGGACCCCGCCATTATTGTCCCGGTAAATGTATACTTTTCTCCCTGTATACTTCCTCTTGCTGTGGCCGTTTGCAGGCATACCTAGTCGATTTTCGCACTCACATGTCGATCAACCAATAGGCAAACAGTTCAACCCAAGACACACTTAGGCCCGCCCCCTCATTGGAATAGTTTTTCCTTCTGCATTTCTATGAGGACCAAAACTGCCAAAATAATAAATAAATAAATAAATAAAAGTGAAAATAAAAACAAAAATGAAAAAAAAATCAAAAAATTAAATACAAAAAAATAAATATGAATGGAAATAAAAACAAAAATAAAAAAATATATACATGAATAAATAAATAAAAGCAAAAATAAATACAAAAATAAAAAAACAAGATTCAAAAATTAAAAAAAATATATTTTTGTTTTTATTTCCATTTATATTTATTTTTTTGTATTTAATTTTTTGATTTATTTGTTTCATTTTTGTTTTTATTTCCACTTTTATTTATTTATTTATTTATTATTTTGGCAGTTTTGGTCCTCCATACCAAGTCCAACTAGATTTGACATCCTTCCTTAGCTCCTAAAATGTGACTCTGCAGCATCGTGTGCAAGAGCCACGGGGTATTAACATATGGTTAAGACACAACTGGTAGGTTATTACACTTTTTCTTCCATTTCAAAGTCCAATATAAAATTTCTATTATAAGGACAATTAATTACCACTACAAAATGGCAAGTGTGCATCCTTGTCAGGTGGAGTGTACTCTGATGGCCTTTCCTCAAACAGAGAATGTGAAGATTTGATCTCTTCTAATGGTTCTGCAGGAAAGGGTAATTACGACATGGTCAAAGCTAATTTGCTCTCTGCCAGATGAACTGTTGTATTTTATTGCGGGCTGACATTTTAAAGTAATTATGGCACTGTTGACCCCAGACAATTTCACTTGCGCCGTGGTCTTGGGTGATCCCAGCTCTCGCTCCGCCTTTGTCTTTCTCTCTCTCCTTCTCTTTTCCCTTTGCTCTCGGAATAAAAGTCACAGGCGTAACAAGGTATAATGACACGGACGGAGAGAGCCATATGGGGCTCTCCCATCCAGCTCGGAGCTTCAAACCTTCACATCATCATTACCCACCATGCATTTCACATTGACTTTGCATCCAGAAAGAAATATATGCCACTACCTTAATTATAGTGTGTGGGCATGTGTTTTCTTGCGAGTGTGTGCATGTTGGGTCAAACTACTTTGTTGTGTATGTGAGCGCGGGGGAAATATGTATTGTCCTTTCATCCCATTCATAGCCCATCCCAAAGATCCATGTATCGATGAGGGTGTAATTATGTGCCTCACTGGTCATCTCTCCACATAGGAATTATACAGGCAAAGGTCAGTGTGTGTGCTCTCTGGAAATTGCCTGCAGAAAATCATAAGGCGATGAGAGCAATAATGTTTTTTTTTTTGCTATAAGCGGATACCCTTTCCCACCTTGTGTGTGTGTTTTTTTTTCCTTTCCCTTTTGTCAATAAACATTTGAGCAGTTGTCAATCGATCTGTGCCTCAAGCAACCTCATTATTTGTACCACAGCGACCTCCTTGTAAATTATCTCTGTTGTATTCTCATCTTACTGTGGAGTGCTTCCCGACATTGGTCGACACAATTGTAGCAATGAAGAAATCCCACGGTGGCCGAGTTGTTAGCATGTTGGCCACACAGTCAGATCAGGAAGACCTGGGTTCGATTCTCTGCTTGTGTGGAGTTTGCATGTTCTCCCCATGTATGTGTTGTTTTTCTCCAAAAACATGGATGTTAGGTTAATTGGCAACTGTAATTTGTCTATAGCTATGAATCTGAGTGTCAATTGTTGTTTGTCTATATGTGTACTGTGATTGGCTGGTGACCAGTCCTGGGAGTACCTCACCCAAAGACAGCCGGGCTAGGCTCCAGCATACACCTAGGGATGACCCTAGTGAGGATAAGTGGTTGGATGGATCCTACTACTTAGTAATGCAGCAGTTGCGCTGCAGCATACACAAACATGAAAGAAACTATATTTTTACAAATGTACAAACACTTACACTTTTTTTCTGCATATAAATGACTCCCTCAAATGATAAACTTGCATGCAGGCTGTTTAATTAATTCATCTACAATGTCAGTGATAATACCTCAACATCATGATAGCAATGGTACCATCACCAGGTTTACAAGATATTAGTGACTGATGATTTTTCAGTTAGTGCAGGAGCAGAACACCCTGATGCAGCCTGGCCCAGCAGGTGTCTCCCAAATATCCCGGCTTGAGAAACACACCCTCATTCAGCCTGTCACTGAACACAAAGGCACAAAAAGCCCTTCGCCTGATGCACACACAATAACTACCATGCACTAACTGTGCCTGCAGCTCTGTCACAACTGCTGTCTTAGAGAGGATGTATGAGTAAATTTAACTTACATCAAATCTGCAACAAGCTAATTCAATTTAAAACAATGGTGTTGGTATAAAAAAACAAAACAAAGAAAATATTTCTTAGTGTCGCCACTCAGTTGTGCAAAACCTGGCCCAGTATGTTATGTATACAGAGTTACACACCCCTTAAATATGTTAATAAGAGGGTCCCATCTCATCATTCTTTCTCTTGCATTTTGGCGCTGTAATTGAAGTTACGCTGGGTATAAATGGGTTTGGGGACCTCTACAACCACTACAAACAATCACATTGGGTGATCAAAGGCGTCAAGACCTGTAGGGGTTCCCAGTGAATATATAGCCTACTGTGCATTGTGCGCCTCTGATTTCTTCATAATCTCTCTCAACAGTATATCTAATTATAGAAACCTTGTCAATTGCTTGATATCATTCTGATAATGGGACCTTCCTGCCTTAATGTTCATTTTTCAAGAAGAGACTTTGCATTCATCTTAGCAAATAAATACTATAAAGATAATAAAGATAATCAGCAATTTGATTACAAAATTGTTATTGTAAAACTATGGTATATTGAGACTATGTTCAGGAGATTTATGCTGAGCTTAGCAATGACCTTTCCTGCTTAGTACGGTAATATTCTGTATCAGCAGAACCACTGATTTTTGTCCGTTAATGGACTATTAATCACCTCCACCAACTTATCTTGTAACCACAATTTATCAGTAGGTTAACATTACACAAAGCTTGCATAGCCTATTTCCACAGAACATAGCACAGTTATTGTGCATTTTAGTGCAGGTGCGGATAAATGTTCATATATGGAAATTGTTCTGATATTTATCCTTATTATGCTTGTTACAGTCAACTTGCACTGGGGCAATGTGGGACACCAACCAAGTAGTTCCAGCTGATGGATTGTGATAGTTAATGCACATTAATGCCATTTACAGGACCGGAGTGGAACTGTAACAATCGGCATGTAACTGTTTAGGATTGTTAGCCCTTGAAGGAGCGCTCCACCCTATGATGTAACATTGCAGTAGTTGGTATATTTGATTACGGTGGACATAACTTTTTTTTTAAAGCAAGCACACTGAACAGGCCGGGGAAGAAATGATATTGAAATTGTTCTACAGTTATGAGTGTCATCAATAAACATTACATTCACCAGCTCAAATACACTTTCATTGTCTTATAATATAAAGACACAGATTGAATCATGTACATGGTCACAGCCTGGCGGACTTGCTGTTTGATGTCCTGAATTGCATTGCGGTTAGATGACAACCTGAGCCTGATAAAGATGTATAAGATGCAGCAAGGCCTGTGACAAAGCGTCACTATTTGACCTGGGACAAGGGATCTTTTCAGGTGTCTCATGCACGTAATATTTTTATACGGCTTGGCCGGTGCAGATTAGCTTGTGTTGGTGTTTTACTAGCCTGAGACCAGGACACAGACATGCTCCATGAATCAATGCGCCGCATCCATGCCTATTAAATATCCACCATGTCCGTGACCTGTTTCCCCTCGGCGGAAGCATGATTGTTTGCTACATAGTGCTGTTGTCCTCCTACTCCTTGCCTGCCTGCTTTGTACCTTATAGCCCTCAAGCCCATCAGTGTTGGATGACGTTGGTAGAAAGGGAAAAACGGCTATTAAATTCATCACGCAATCAACCAGCCATATAATTTAAATACCTCCATGGGAATTAGTGCAATGTATAATAACGGCTGTACAGTTCAGCATAATAATTGTCTTCTTATTATGGTTTATAAATTATCATGATAATTTAAGTGGTCATACACTTTGTTGGTGTGTAATAACAGAACTGCAGCTATATCTGTTCCAGATTAACCATAAAAAATAAATGTCATGTGGCTATATACTGTACAATCACTGGCCAAAATTATCACGTTTGACCAATACAAGAGGTGTAAGTGCATTTGATCTTTATAAATGAGTTGTGAATAGTTCTGAATATTGTTATTTAGCTTATTTAGCTACTCCATAGTGGTAAAATATCAGCAACCCATGTCATGATGAAATGTAGTTCACTAGCAATAAGAAATATGACATATTATATAATATGACAAATATGACATATTTTGACACCATTCCCCAAATTGTCCACTTGAACATATAAGCACTGCACCCCAATTACTGTAACACTTGATAATATTTTAACTGACATTATACAAAAACGTGTCAAAGATATTTAGTTTTGATGAACAAAATACATTTTTACAAATAAGGGCATCCCCGAAGAGAATAATTAGTTTTGTTATATACTTCTTTAGTCCATTGTTTTTGTTTGTTTTTTTTTTAAAGAAAACTAAAAACCATTTGTGGTCTTACCTTTACATGTATACAAAGGTGTGCTTATTTTATTTTATTTATTTTTTTGTTCTGAAATTCCCTCAGCCACTTTGCCTCTCTTATAGAAGGACCACAGTGACAAGCACCTGCCAGCTCACATACGTCCCTGTCACAGTGGTTCAGTGTGCGCCGCTGTATGACATTTCTCTTCAATTTATTGTCCGATTAGCAAGATTAATGATGTCACACAGACATTACACTGGCTGTAGAAAGTCAGTATATAATAAAAATTTCTGCAAACATTTTGGTGACACGCTGAGAAACAGAAATGGGCATGCACTATCCAACCCAGTTTATGAAGGATTCATACAGAAAATACATTTATGACACAGTTCAATTGGCAAGGACAGGACTAATATTTATTTCATGCTATATTGTTTTTTTTCATGATGGCAGTGAGGCTCTGCCTCAACTGCCTTCCCTGACCGCACATCACTGAGGTTTATGACATTGTTGATAATATACATACAGTGGGACGTCAGTTTTGTCAATAATCTGTTCCAAAAGGTCTGACGAAAACTGAAACATCCAAAAGATAATCAGTTCATCCTTAAGAAATAATCCAAATCAAATATATTTATTCCGGACACACAAAAATGCTGCGCTGGTTGTCCGACTATCTGTTATGTGTCTCAGTTAAACCATTGTCCCTGCAATCTGTGTTAACTGAGGACCTTTTTATGTACTCCATCCTAAGGCCCACATGACTTCTGTTCTGCTGCACTGTGGGCCCGTAGTTAGCATGGTCGGTTTGGTTCTCCATTGAAGAACCGGTTTCTCCACTGGCAACCATTTTAGGGTGTACCATGCTTCTCGCCCAAAGACAGCTGGGATAGGCTCCAGCATACCCCAAACCAGTGGTATAGAAATTGGATGTACGACTTTTGTTCTTTGCTATGAGTTATTTCTTGAATTCAATAGTGTTTTCATCTTCTTTGGCAAGGTTCTGGCATTTCACACACTTGGAAATACACAATGGGCTTGTACGCCTCTTTAGAGAAAAATGAAAGGCAACAAAAGAAAAGAAGGGCAGTTGTTCATTGTCCTCTGTATTTTCTGAACATACAGTGTAATTACAGTATACCACACACACACAAATGTTGATTAAAAGATTGTCTGGCTGGAATCTGCCCATAGTGACAACCGCAATCCATTTTTCGCAGAGACTGAGTGACCAATGCCTGGATGCTTTTTTTGGGGCACTTGATTCCACATAATGGTATGCAGTTTGTAGCAGAGACACTCTATGAAAACTGAGACCTATTTTTCATGTTCGTCGAACGCCAAATTACTACAAAAAACAGGATGTACAAAAACCTGAGGTACCATTGTACATGTTTCACAAAACACTAACTACAAGATTGCAAACTTCCATATGAATGTCAAAGTTTAACAAAGTCAGTGGGCAATTCCTTCTACTGTATACATCCAGGTTCTAACCCGTTTTACAATGCTGCCGATTTCATTATTTCCAGGTGGGTTTGAGTGTGATACACATGAACAGTATCTGTGTGCATGTGTGTCTGTGTATATGTGCCTTGTGTGTACCGTGGGGGCAGGGACATTGCTTTCACAGCCCATCACCTTCACTTCCACACCCAATTTGTCATGAGTGTCACGCGTCACTGTGAAAGCTGAGGAAGTCGACACAAGAAAATGGCTACTTCCACAACACAAATGGGAGGAATGAAGGGGGCAACGGCTGTGGAAAAGTTGATAATGACGTTGCATTATTGTCCTGACTAAGCTTTTTTGGGTGGATTTTAAATGACAAATTACAAAATTAATTTAATTCATTGCTGTTTATTGGCTATTAAACCCATCAACAATTACCATTACTAACCTGAAAAGCTTTGCTGGGGTGATGCTAAGTGAGTGGGTGTGGAAGGGGACATGGCTGCCAAGGCTGTGACTCTGACTGATGAGATGTGCGGTTGGTACTGGGTATCTGTAAACATCTGTCCGACTCTTGAGTGACAGGTCATTAGTAGTTTAATCAGATTTTAACATCAACGCTGGTTGTGATTATTGGTTCATACTACCCAACGCCACAACCCCCCGACAACGACTGCGTGTAATTACTACTGTTGATGGCTTCGTCTGCATTTCACTTTTCCCCCCACTTGCTACTACAGATGCCCTGTGAAACATGCATGTATTGTGGAGGTTATAATTATATTTCTCTATGAGAAAGGGTAAAACAAAGAGCACCATAATGACCTCTCACTATGATTAATATCACCAGTCCTGATGTAGAAACCACCACTAAGAACCTGAAGTAGTTGTAGTGCTGGATCTTTGTGGCCATACTCCATGCTCACATTTCCATTCCACTGCTTTTGTGTTGGCCTAAGCCGAGTGGTCCAAAAAGCCATTACAGACGGGTAATACTTGTCGCTGGAGGATTATGGATTATTGCCGTCTATGTTAGTGGCAAACTGGGAACTATCATTGACATCTTTACCCGGACAAATCCTAGCGCATTAGCCTCTCAACTGACTGACCTTTTTCCACAAAAAACAGCTCAAGTCACGGACGGACAGCACAATGCAAAAGATTGCAAGGTTGAGTTTGTAAGTTGAATTGCTACTTCTTCCAAGGGAGCTTTTTTCATCATTGGGGTATTGTTTTTTGGTTGGAAATGTTACAAAAAAATAAAAATAGTGCTGTCAAAGTTAACACGTTAACGTCCTCAACCATCATCCCACACCGTGGTTTGGCAAAATGCTGCAGTGTATGTGGAGCCACAGGCAGGAACAAATATCGAGCATAAATGGACAAAGAAATTTGTATTTTAAAAGGGACGTAGAGCTTCAAAGCCCTGCCAGATGGCTCTCACCACAAGACCAAAGTTATGTGAGTTGTTACAAAGTATATTGACTGCCAGAGGGAAGTAAGAAGGTACTTCAGTACTGATTGTATTTATTACCATTTATACAGTGGTGCTTTGGCATACAGGTGTCCCAACTAACAAATGTTTTTTTAGGCGTGAGCTATCTGTCAGTTCATCATAAGACCTTATCAATTGTACAGATAATTTTCCAAGTCACATATAAACATTCTTACTGATACAAGTGTAAATGTAAAGTCTTACTGTCAATGACGAAGGACAAAGGCACCATTTGCAATGCAAATGTGACTTCTTCACTACTCTGTTGTCTCCTCCAAATGCAAAATTTTCTGGTGATTTCCTCGGAATTTTGATCAAAACCCAAATTTTACGCCCTTAGGGGAGTTCAACTTAGAGGTTCCACTGTATTTGGAGCGTGTGTTTGGACATAGAAGGCAGCTAACTGGATGCTGATTGGCTGAGGTGAATATTTGGCTCTTGATTGACGCTTGGTATAATGTTCTCACTGAGGGTGTCTGGTGCGGAGTGGGGCAGGGGGTTGGATGGCAGAGGTTTCAACCTGATTAAATCCACCCTTTCCACAAGATGATTTAATAAAAGGCAGGGAGTCGGGTAACCCTAACAGACAGAATTCTCAAAACAAAAATAATGACATGTACATAATGACAATCCAAGACAAAAGAGAGCTATCTGTGTATCTTGTGAATGGTACAGTATTTCCTAATAGGCTATGCACTCTCTTTGGAAGTAATGCATGGTCAGTAAGTGAAGCATGATAAAGAGACATCTAAGTAAGTTTTGAAGAATGATGGAATTAGAGCCGTATTAGGGCCCTTGTGTTTTCCCAAATTATTATTTTTTTACGTTTATTCATTCATTCATTCATCCATTTTCTACCGCTTTTTCCTCACGAGGGTCGTGGGGGGTGCTGGAGCCTATCCCAACTGTCTTTGGGCAAGAGGCGGGGTACACCCTGAACTGGTCGGCAGCCAATCACAGGGCACATATAGACAAACAACCATTCACACTCACATTCATACCTATGGACAATTTGGAGTCGCCAATTAACCTAGCATGTTTTTGGAATGTGTGAGGAAACCGGAGTACCCGGAGAAAATCCACGCATGCACAGGGAGAGCATGCAAACTTGAGGGTGGAATTGAACCCTGGTCTCCTAGCTGTGAGGTCTGTGCGCTAACCACTCGACCGCCGTGCTGCCTTTTTCTGTTTAATTTTCATTTTATTTTAGTACTTTTTACACTTATTTTATCACTATATATTGGGTGTTTTTTGCTTTAGTGAACTAAATGCAAAAATAAAAAAAAATGATTTAGCTCCCATCTTATGGCTTCTTCTTATTGACATTTATTGATTGATTTATTGCTCAATCCTCAATTTTGCCCAGTATTCAGAAACTGATGTTGTTTCACTAATGTTGTGGTTAAAGAAGATGTACAGTAGTTGCAGATGCAATTCTAATGACATTATTCATGTAAGCTATTTTTTTATGACATCCTTATTTTATGACCACTATTAGACAGGATGTGCGCCACTCTTTGCAAGCCCGGAAGTGTGGTGTGTGTGTTGAACATGTGTTTTGATAAGTGTGATAGCTCGCTGAGTGCCTCTTGTAGCCATGGCTGTCCTTATTTTACACACAAGTCAGCGGCCATCCTAAAACGCTCGGTTACATTAAGTCATTACTTACAAATAAAACATCCTATCATGCACCGTTAAGCTAACCCAGCCATCTTACACTAGCTATTGTTGTACGGGAGCTCACACTCTGCGACAAGCGAGTTTCAACGTTTTTTCACCAACTTAACCACAGTTTCCAGTTGCCGCCTTGATATGTTTATTTCAAGATGGCGCTGGTTGGTGTTTGTGAGTACATGCTGCTGTGAATGAGTGATCCGCTGGGGAAATATTTCCTAACACTAACACTAACACTCTCCTCACAATTGTCAATTTCCTCGAGATTCCGCATTTGACATTAGGCTGTGTTTTTATTGGCCAATTCTGTGATTCCGTCCACAATTCCGTTAACGCGGAAATTATAGGGAGATGGAATCAAGCTGCAAGTCATTTTTCCCCTTTCCATGGGATGACTTAATTTACACAAGAAAAGCTGTGTTCCCTCTCTCGCTGTCTTTCTTCTCCTCCCTCTTCCCTCCTGTTTTCTCCTCTCGTCTCTTTGGACTGTTGTGTGACCTTCATCTGGGTTCCACCTGCAGGAAGCCATGTTTGATTCTCTGTCCGCCGAGACGCCTACTTGACAGCAGAATGGTGTCATAGGACAGAGTGGAGGAATTTCTCTTTCTCTGTCATCATTAAGGAGCTTCCCCCTATGGTGAGGGGGATGAAAAGTACGATTTAATGTTCTCCAGAGAGTGGCAGCAGAAGAAAAGCTCAAAGCCTCGCATGCTGGTTTCTGAGTGGGTCACTCCAGCCCTTGCAGCGAATGGGATGTCCCTGTGGAATTTGCCATAGACCGGCCTGAAAGGATGGGGATTAAGACTCTTTTAGGGATGGAAATGTAACAAAAGGAGCACTTTTATGATGTAGCAGCATAAAATGAGGGGGGCCATTGTGTAACTGATTGCAAAAGATCGTTGAAACAGGCAGCCCTGTGCCGCATGCAAGGCAGGCCCAGTGGGATTAAATGGCTTGTACAAAATGACTTGTCTACATCTGGGACAGAGCGGCTCTCGTTTAGGGAACCAGCGTAGAAGATTATTGGTTTGTTTCTATTTTCAACCCTTCGCTCCTCCCTCTTTTCCCTCCCTCTCTCGCGCTCATTCCCTCCTTTCCGTCTGCTATCAATGCCGGCTTGAATGTGGCGACAGAGTCCCAGTGAAAGTTGGGCAGAGCAAGAAGGTAATTAGCATCCCCTCAGGCGTGGCTAGGATAGAATAGGAGGCACTAGTGTATAGCCTTCGTGTGAATGGGAACACCAGGCTTGATTTCAGAGGCAATAGTGACCAGATGCTGTCACTGTGCTCTATGCAGAAAGCAATCCAATGCACCATATGTAATTGTAAGTTTTAATGACGCATATGAAATATTACAGAGTTTTATTGTGTTATTTGAGATGTATTTTTGGGGGGGGGAGGAACATCTGCAATAAACACATTCATATTTACTTTTCATCCTGATGTATTTATTCCAATCAAATATGTAATTCAAATCGACACGCATTAACTATTTTTTAATTTGTATTTGATTCAATCGTAACTTTTCCCTCAGCAGTAGAGAGCAAATGATGAGAGTGGCCAGTGAACACTAGAGGGGGAGCTTACCCGCGATGCAGCCTTCTCGCTGCTCTGACAGAGGGAGATGTTTACGTGGGGCCCCTTCCACATCCATGCCTTCTACTCCCCCCACCGACCCTAACCCTGCATCCTCTTTCCCCTGCACCCTCCCATCACAGGCAGTGGGAGACCTCTAAAGATCAGAGGTCAAGGGTTGAGAAGAGTGGCGGGCCTTTTTATTGACATTCTCCCAGGAACATAAAGCGGGCATATTTGTGTAAATGTGACAGTGTGCATAAATGTGTGTATATCAGAGAGGACATGAAGGGTCAAAATCCATATATCTGACTCAGTATAGAAATCTATGATTTTTTTTTCTTTTTTTACTCTGCATGCATGCGTTCAATATGAATTCAGAGGCGTATGAGTTGTAAATTATGCTCTAAGTAAATTGTGCTCTAAGATGGGGGTGGATTTGGAGTTCGGGGGGTGGGTTGTGGCTGTTGAGTTGCTAAGTAGGTAGAAAGAAGTTTCGGGGGGCCGCACACTATCATATGAAGCCCTTAAAAGGCCTCTGGAGAGAGTGTAATATCAAGAGCAGGATTACTCCCCAATCCCTCTTTCACTCCCCTCTGCTCTTCAGCTGACCCCACCCTCACTCCCCACATCATTTAAGAGCAATTGAATGAATTATCATGAATTTTTCACAAATTCATTGACTGCACTGTGAAGTAGCCAAATGTTTTCTCCCATTTGCGTCTAATAAAACATGACATTTGAGATTAGGTGCCACTGAGACTTCCTGAAACAAAAGGCAAACAATGTGATGATGTGGTTAAAATCTTACATTTTACACATATTTTTAGGTTTGTGTGCAGCTATACACATACACTGTATACACCTCCAACGCTTCCATATTCAGACTGTGCTAAATATTTTTTTTAAAACTTGTTTTGAAGACAGCCCTCCCAAACTGAAACCAATAACATAGTGAAAAGGAACCGTTATGGGGGATGGAATTTAGCGCTAAACACAGACTGTTCGCTCTGACCTCTGTGTTCCCACATCAAAGGGCCTCCCCAACCCACTTCACTCGACGCAAGCTGAAAAGAGGTCTGTAGTGCGGAGGCTTGTTCTTGTGTAAATGTGTTGTACTGAAAGCTCCAGGCTGCCTTGCATGTTGCCAATACAGTGCACTCATAGGCAACCCCAGGTTATATGGCTTTGATAGCAACTGGCTTGGCTTGTGTGGGAAGGGGAAGGATGGATTTATGTGCATTGTCTGAACATATTTGCTTAATTGTGTATCCTTTCCTTGAATTTGAACTCTTCCACTGTGCTCTACATTACAAATGAACATAATATTTTCTTAAACTAACCTTTTTTCAGGTAATGATAATGACATATTTAAATAATGTGTAACCTCGCAATCTATTAATTACACTTACTGGGATAAATAAGAATTTGACTGCCTAAAAGTGAGGCGTGTCTGTCCCTATTCACTCAGGGTCAAGGTTCAATCACTTAAATTGTAATATTGTGTCTCAATGTTTTAATTTTATTTTGTAAAAGCAAATGAACTGAAACGCATACTTCGGATATGAAGAAATATCACTGTCTCTGCATCAGAAAACATATATATATATAACATATATATATGTGTATATATATATATATATGTGTGTGTGTGTGTGTGTGTATATATATATGTGTGTGTGTGTGTGTGTGTATATATGTATATATGTCACTGTAGCATAATACCCTCTGAAAATGTTAAGATTTAATCATTCTGAGAATGTATTTCTGTGAATACATACGTGCAAAAAAAAATAACTAAGAAGGGAAAAAATATTGAGTCTTGAAAGTGCTTTTTTTGACCTTGTAAAATATGTTCCATTGCAAATGTTCCATAGCTTTCACCCATAGCACCCATAGTCATTCAACATTGTGTTCAGCACATCACTTGCATGCGTATACACATACACTGAATGCAGTTACAGTGCATTTAAGAGCCACATACAATACCTGTAACTTAGTAATTATCTAATTATTCATTGATTTTTTTTCCCGATTTATTTCTTTCTTTGAAATGTATATAAACCATACAAACTATTTCCACTGAGGGCCACATAGAGAAAAAACGAAGAATACACAGGCCACTTTTATTTTTTTATGTATATTTGACATACTTACTGAGATCAATCCAATGTAGAGCAATATATAAGTAGTTATGTATTTTTTTTTTATTACTAAAGAAAGAACAGCCCACATCTCCGCTTTCTGTTGTTTCTGTAGTTGTCAAATTCAGTGCTTGCCAGTATTAAACATTTAACAATTTTGAAATGTTACAAGAACAGAGACAAATTTTGTGAATGCCGAATTTCACACATGAACCCAAGTGCAACAGTCTGAGACCAGAAGCGACTTTCTTTCTCGAAACCTGCTGCATATATATGTGGTCATGCCACTAAATACATAGACTTAAATCATATACTTTTTGTCAAAGTATGAACAAAGTGCCATACCTGTGGTAATAATTTCTCCTAAACTCTTGTTAAAACACACTTCCACATGAGTTGGTAATGTTTGCTTGCCCTCACAAGTCTGGACAAACACACAGCTGACCTCTTGAGCTTGCTACCACTCGGCTGTCCCTGATCCTCGAACAGTGGAGCATCAGCCATCTTATGGCTTCCTCTTATTGTCATTTTTCCTCTTTCTCCTAGCTTTTTGTCCTCATCCGCTTAACCTATTCTCCTCCTGTATCCTAACAGGCAACTGCTCTGTTCGGCAGAGCCTGAAGAGCATAGGTCATATTTAGTTTACCTCCTAGCTTCTCTCACATATCAGCAGAGTAAAATATCCCAAAGAGATACAACAGTCTAATGTATGTAAATCCAAATTGTTGTATCTCTGGCACTTATTTATTCCATTTTTTTATGGAAATCTTTTGATTTTCTTCCCTCTCTCATTCTATCCCTCTCTCGTACTGGCTCAAAGTCGCTCTGTGCCTTAAACTTGAAGAACTGTTTCATCCTAGGAAAGTAACCCCTGCGAAAACTCTTGCAAGATAGAATTCATTGAAAGGTGTCTCATAAATTACAGTTACTTGTAATATTAGTTTGATAGTACTCAACATGTCTTGCGTTAATATTTGGTTGTTCTAATTATGGAGTATGAGTCATACAGCAAGCATAATATTTCACTATACAGATGTTTAAAAGGTATCATCAAACTTTGATTGTCCAAGTAAATAAAGTTGTTCATATGTTGAACATATTTTAGCGGTTAGTCTTGGGTTATAATTTGCGGTCTTGCTTTTTTTTTTTTTTTCTTCCCAAAACCTCATAATGCCTACATTCAATTTCCCAATTAAATGTGGCGCTGTTTATTTTTAGCTTCATGGCAAATGAATTAAACTTCTCCGTGGAAGGCTATTAGACATTTCCTGGCAGCAGCAAGCACGAACAGCCTGCCATCCAGCCAGCTCTCTGCTTTGGGAATGTCAGTGCACTGAACGCTCAACCCCGCAGAGCGCATAATCGTGTTTATTTGGTCCAGCTCCCAAAATGAGTGTTATCTTAATTAATAAACAAATTATAAAATAATATAACAAAAATAATCAGCTGCATAGAAGTTCATCAATTACCAGGATTAGTCAGGCAAGAAGCATGTAATTTACACATTTATAGGGCAACGATTATGCCACCTTAACCAAAAGCCTTTATTGTGATGAAATTTGGAGCAATAAAGCACCTTCCGAGTTCCCCTGACAAATCCTTTACTCCTACTCAAAATCAAAAGGTGAAGCATTTAGCAGTCCGCCTCTAATTGATAAAGCTGTGTGACGAATGAATTGCCCTCCACACATCCAGTGCTGGCCCTAAAGTGGGTGGAAAGTCAGGAAATTAGAAGCTGTCAAAGCTAGGGATCAACTTATTAAATATGGTGGAATGCAGACACAAAGACACACACTGTGGTGATAGAAATTGGTAGTTTACTGTTCGCTGGCTCATTTGTAAGTACAGCAAATCACAATATGTTAATTATATGCACACAAGAATGAAATATTGTTTTAGCTGGTATACCGAGTCCTACTTTACATCTTTCTCAACACTTTATTTCTAGTAATCTGCTGATAGAACCTATGGATTAGGAATAGCATCACATCCTAAGTAGGTTTCTGGCTCTCTTACCTGTGAATATGAAAGAGACCCCTCTTATCTCACTCGAGGATTGAGGGGGGATACATTGATATAGGATGCAGAGGCAATGGAAATTTCCATGTCTCTTCTTTGATATGTATATTTCCAATGATTCTCTAAATCCTATATTTTATACATCCCCTCATGCCACCCGCTACAGTAGTCCTTATTGAGGATCAGTTTGCGTTTTTACACGGTTTTTGTATGCCAGACTTGAGTCACCTACTTTGATATTATGTACCGAAGACTGTACATAATAGTCACAAATAGATGCTTGTGTTTCACTCATTTATTACCATTTTTTGAACTGTACCTTTTATGCATCAGGGAAGACACTGTCAGTCTTGGTAATGCAGGTACTGTATATTCACTATAGTGTGAGTTTAGTATTTCTTTGACATCTCAGTCTCCAGATGGCATCCAGTCCAAGGCTTTGTTCACACAAACATGGGTGCTTCTAAAAATGTGTAGTTCTTAGTAACGGTGGGTGTGTATTTGAACAAATCTGCTTAAGAAATTAATATTCATTAATTGAATTACTGATGGTTGTATTTTAAAAATATTACATCCTTAAAGGGATGGGTGAATCTACTTTGGATTTTCTTGGACTGCTGTTTCAATGCCAGTTTTGCTCCATGTTGTTCTTTGATAATAAGTCAATTGGGATTGAATCAGCAGGGGCCAAACTTAATTGTGCACTTTATTTTACACTTCAATTTCTTCAATGAAAATGTGTTTTCAGTCACTGAAAAAATCCTTTTTGGATGTTTGGAAATTACAAAATGTTAATCTTGCCAAAAAGGACAGGTATTGTTTTCATTAAAGATGAGCAAGTACACCAATATCTGTATCTATTTCTGTATCTGTTCAGTGGATGACGTGTCTCAATAATAAGTAGCTGTCGCATTTTAGAGTTAGTTTAGAGGTTTTTTTTTTACAGCATCCGTAACGTATAATGTGGTGGTTACATGTTTTTCACTATAAGTGTTTAAAAAAACTTGGGTAGAGCCACTGATTGTGGGGGGAAATGGCTATAAGCAACCCTATTCCCTGTATGTACATTCTACACAGACAATCCCATTTGTTCCATTACTTACACAAAATAAACACAGTTAGAACACTGATGAAATGAATCTTTTCTGACTTCCACATGACCAAGTAACTTTGGAAAGGCATCAGGCTACAGTTTGTCGAATAGACCAGCCATGTTGCCATTGACAGATTAAACAAATGTAGCTTCCCATTACACCCAAAGAAACAGCCGAAGCCATTGCTAACAACATAAACACCGAAGTGGAGTTTGGGGCCATGTGTGACATCACCCACCTCCAGTTTTGCAACACCTTCTGAAACGGAGCATTTTGAGCCATCCCAACCTTCTTTTAGGGCTCACTTCCAAACACCCCAACCTCATTATCTGAAACTTTGGCATCATTTAACATGGGAATACAACATTCTAACTACATTTATAGGTCAGAAAAAAACATAATATAACCCCTTTAAATACAAATGTATGTTTTACTAGTAATACATGGATTACACATGCGAGGACTAACATAAAATCGTGGCGAGTTCTCATTCTCAACTGACACGTGAACTTCACAACTTCTAAAACACACTGAAAATTTGAGCTTTTGTGTCTTAATTTCCATGCTGTATAAATGGTCTATACCTGAGGACAATAATGGCACAACTCCTTAAATTTGTGATCATAGTGAGAATGTGAGCTTTAAAGTCTTTCAGTGAATGCTTGTTGTGTTTCCTATCCCAATGTGTGTTGAATGAACCGTAAACATTTGTTTCAAATGTGCACCCTTGAAAAACACATGAAATGTTCTCATAATGCCTGAGATGCCTATTTAAATGTCAGTAGCTCTCCATAAGCACACAAATGACACTAGAATGTAGATCTTTCTGCTTCCTCTAAGGACAAGGTCTTCTGCTTTGCATGATTTTTATATACATGATGGTGTAGCTTACTCCATGTGTTGAATGTGCAAGGGCAATCTGTGTATGGACGTGGATATCGATAAGTACCTCAAACATGCCCTTGGGTGTCCATGTTATCCTTTTGTTCCTCCTCTTTGTCATCTGATTTATGCTTTAAACCTTTTAAATGAGCTGATTCCAGAATTTTAGTCTTATTACATTGTGCTGCCTGTCCTTGTGTGTAATGTACCGTGTGGACCTTTGTGTTATGTGAGATGCTTTATGTTTGTGCTCGTATGTATGTATGTAAAGTATTGAGAGGTTAAGATGTCTCCTCACAAGGTGTAATAAGCACCTCTGCTCGATTGTTAGCGTATGTATTTCAATCCTGGGTGTGCACAGGGGACTACATTCTGATAATTTATGATTCGCATAGTCCCCCTCAGCGGGGATTAATTTTGAATTATTTATGCTCTTATGCGTTCATGGAGCTGAAACATTTTGGTAGGTGTCAGACGCTCAGTCACAGGCGAGGCTAATGTGCAGACTAGCAGGGGAACTGATGGCACTCTCTTGTTATTTAAAGTCTTAGCTTTTTTTATTTCCTTCATTCCTCTTGGGAGTCAAGTCGAGGGGCAAAAGATGAAAACAATGTGTCTCCTTAAATAGAAATATACAATTCAGACAGTGCTAGGGGTGATTCAGACAGAAGTACTGTTGGAGAAAGATTGAGAAGAAAGTTTGAAGTAGTGGTGGGGGGCAGGGGGTGGGGACAGCCTTTTGGTGGCTTGTTTTGTCTGGGTAAACTCTTACACAGGGGTGACTTTTCAGTCGGTCACTTTTGACGTACTGTTGACGACAGTACATGTGTGAACCTCTTTTATTACGCAAAGTGAGTGTTTTTATTTGTGACATTCATGTCATGAGTCACATGTGAAGTGAAATGACCCAGTGAAGTGAAAGGGGCTGCAGGTTAATTGCTGCATACATTTGAACAAGTAGTCATTGCTAATATCATTAGGGAAATTAGGTTGTTAGTTGACTTATTCATTTATTAAATAACTCTAAAGCATCTTACGTGGAGAACAAATGACCAGCTCATCGTGCCCTTATAAACAGGAGGCCACATAAATCAAGTACAGCATGTTTTGCATTGTGCTAATTACTAGTGCTTTTTCATTTGTCCGGTTCTGTTTCTGTGTGTCACATCTCACTGCCCTCTCTGGAATGTAATGAATGATGTAATTCAGTTTAATTCATGTTATGTATGCTCCCCCTTGTGTGCTAATAAATAAGGTTTCTTTGAATATGCTGAAAGATATTGATGGGTCTACCCAGGTTTTTTAAACACAGGTAGTCCTGCAAAAAAAATAAAAAAATTGAATGACCAAATTTGAACTACCGATGTTGTGTCAAGAGTGTCTGCACTCAATAAACATGTATCTACGTTACCACTCTCTGAGTTCATACACTCTGAGTTCCGCCCAGTAGCTCTCCAAAGGGTTTATTTATTATCATTATTCATTTAGGGCGGCACGGCGGTCTAGTGGTTAGCGCGCAGACCTCACAGCTAGGAGACCAGGGTTCAATTCCCACCCTCGGCCATCTCTGTGTGGAGTTTGCATGTTCTCCCCGTGGGTGGGTTTTCTCCGGGTACTGCTGTTTCCTCCCACATTCCAAAAACATGCTAGGTTAATTGGCCACTCCAAATTGTCCATAGGTATGAATGTGAGTGTGAATGGTTGTTTGTCTATATGTGCCCTGTGATTGGCTGGCGACCAGTCCAGGGTGTACCCCGCCTCTCGCCCGAAGACAGCTGGGATAGGCTCCAGCACCCCCCGCGACCCTCGTGAGGAAAAAGCGGTAGAAAATGAATGAATGAATTATTCATTTATCAACTCCTAATCAGACCGGAAGTCCTACAGTCATCGAAGTATGACCAATCAAAGCGCAGTGGGGTCCCCAGAGGTGGGCCATCGATGCAGTAAACTTAAACAGACCCTTTTGGAAATCCAAGGAAATACAGCTGGAATAGGTGCAGATTCTGAAAGATCAAGAAAGCTTTCTGTGTGGGTTATCATGTGTAGCTGCTCTATAGGAGTCCACAACTCAAAATGGGCTGAAAAATGAGTATAATAGGTAGAGTACATATCCAATTCCCCAAGAGTTAAGGCCTAAATATATGCCTGAAACATTCTACAAAATTTAATTATGCATAACAACTCAGTAAGCATCTAAACAACTGACTTGAAAACTGAGTTTTGGTTTTTATTTTTGCTTGTTTGTGTTGTTGGTGACGACACCACAAAGGGTGAGATGATTAAAAAAAGTGAGATAATAACTTTCAAATGTATTGCAGCATAGGCATAAGTGATGCAATATAAATTCCATACACAGATGTATACCTATCAGATACCTGCACTACTTATACCCTACGCAACACTTGGAAATTCCAGCAATACCTGTAAAATGCCACTCAGCAAACAGCTTCCTGCCTTCTTTCCATTACATGTTTATATGTTTAACCTGTATTGACACTTGTATGACAAATAATGATACATGATCAAAGTTCAATATCGGTGATAATTTTAGCCTGGAATGCATTGTTCACTTTTCAACTTGGGAGTCAACCAGCATCACAGTGTTCGACTTCGGAGCTTTCACTGTAAAGACAAAACCACATACAAACTATGGGTCAGTGCTAAAACCTTATAACTCAAGGCAAGCTCTGTAATTGTGTTGGCAGCAGTATTGTCCTTGCCATCGGATCAGTGCGACTATTTCACAGAAAGGTCCCCTTTCTTGCTGCTCAACAATGTCTAATAAATCCTGGGGTGGGGAACATTGATGCTGGGCACTGACTGTGACACAAAAGAGGGGAATTTGGGAAGAGGCTACAAAGGATAATGAACAGTATTTTAACTCGGCAGTTTAACCTCAGAGCCTGTCATGACTGACCTTTCACCAACCCCGGCGAGAGTCCGATTTCTTCTGTTTCTTTTTTTTTTTACTCCTCCTCCCTCTCCTCCTTTACTCCCATCTCTCCTCATGCCCCTTCCTTGGCGTTACCATTGCTTTTATTCTTCTGCTGACAGAGTACACTGGAGTAAAAAGCAGGGGAGTTTGCGATGGTGGGAGGAGGGTGGCAGCAGATTTGGGGCTGGGATGTGTAAGAACTGTCAGTCCAAGACATTTACATGAAAAGCAGTTAGTAGTTGAAAGGCGAGCTGTTTCACAATCTGCCTGTACATTTTCTCCTTTTTTTCTCTCAGCCTTTCTCACATGGCTAAGTCCTCCCTCCATCTCTTTTATTGCCATGGTCCATGCCTGGCGAATTGATGTGAGAGCAGGGGCGACCCCCACATGTCTGCAGCAGACTGGGAGGTGTTATTGTCTCTCACCGAGGCCTACACACCACACTCATCCAACATGACCTTTATACAACCTTTTGCGTCACCTGAAGTTGACCTTGAAGGAGTGTGGCTCCCTGCAATTATGTTATTATTAGTACTTTCCAAGTCATCTCTTCTTTCCTTGTTTTTTTTTTTCCTCACTCCTTGTGCTTTTCAGTGCTGTCTTATTCATCCCCTGTGCCGTTTGCTGTTACACAGCAGAAGGTAGTGAGTGTAAATCAAGCTGGACCATTATTTTTTTAGCGGGGGCTCAGATTAGTGCTGATGATGTTTCCAAAGAGGTGAGGGGGGACAACACAGAGGCCACCACAGCTGCTCTACCCTATTCACCATGTCCAGATTTATGTCTCTTTCTCTCCCACTCTCACTCTCTTTCCTGCCACATTTTCAACGTTATCAATATTGATCGGACCGTGCACTTAGAACCTCTCCTTAACAATTGGCTCCTGTGGTTGATATAGGCATTAATGGTGAGTGCTTAAGAGGAAGGGTGACTTAAAACAGTTTGAAAGATTCATGTAATTCCACATGAATAACCCGCATATGTCTGCCTGCATCGTCAATGTAATAGTTACCCACTTTTATCCAGTTTCACATCATCATATCATCTTGTCTTTGGCCAAATGTTGTCTTTTTATGGCTATTTCATGGGAATGTGAGATGAGGTCATATAGTTGCAATGCTCCGGCTTGATGATGCTGGACCCGTCCTGATGTCTCGACCCTCTCCGTTTGATTCATGATCACGGGATTGTGCCAACAAATTGATGGGCTTCAATCCATTCACTTCAATCACTTAATGAACTTGACAGTGGTCTGAAAGGGATATAGCTTCATCTATAAATATTCACTCAACTTCATTCTTCTTTTTTAATGGAAGCACTTACTCTAGTGAGTGCAGAATTCTTACAGTTTACAATATAAACTGTGGGAATGTTTTATACAGATAAGGGATTGCCATGATTGATCAATTACACTGGGGAAGATCAGGAGATATTTTATATTTCAATTTTGGTCGCTGATTGTCAAGTTACCATTTGTTTTAGTCTATCAATGGTGGTTCCTGCAACATGGCATACCACATATTTTGTATACAACCGATCATATTGAGATACAAATTATTATTCATTGTCATTACGATTACCTTCTTGATTCATGAAAAACTTTTCTACATGTAAATTCTACTTGTTTATGATCAGATTACATCATACTAACGCTTTTGTCTAATGGCCATGAGATGTGCATTCAATAACAAGTACATTATCTTGAAAAGTACAGCTGCTACAAAGAAATGAAGGTCATGTTCTTAGTCAGTGGATTGAATATACAGAGAATAAGGTCTAAGAGCAGATGTAATATTTTTAAAATGTGTTCCCCAGCATATCTGTGGATATTCTACTGACATGTAAGAACTCTGAAACAATCTTAAAATGTCTACAATATCCATAGGTTGTATTACATTCGGTATAATAAAATACTACTACACACATATCACAACACACAAATACAACATACTGCAACTTTAACTAAACTTGCTAAACTTGGGCAAGACTGTAAATATGTGTAGTTTTAGTAAAAAAAGATAAATTGGCCAAAATAAGTGTTACTTTGCAGGAAGACTTTTGTCTTCAACTCAAAACAACCCATTAACTTGTCTGCCGTGAAAAATCAGTAACCAACCACATTTGCCTCTTAACGATGTATTACCCCCCCTCAAAAAAGCAAGGTGTAGAAACAAGAAGCTGATCTGATTGAAAAATAATAGAATTAAATTTTCACACAGAGCAAGTAAAAAGAGCTTTTCCACTGCCCCCCCAACCCCTGCACAACATAAATAATTATGCACGGGTGACTAATTTGAAGACACTGCATGCAAAGTATACAAATCCCCCTTTCTTCTCCCTGCTCCAGGCTTGGAGACGAACAACACATAACCACAAAACAAAGGCAACATCAAGCTCATAAAATTAACATAGCAAATGACCTGAAGAAGAGGCTTGATAAATATTCTGATCTTATCATCTCTAAATACTGTGAGCCGACTTGAGATCAGCCAATGAAAACTCCCTCGTTAATCTTCCATACCCTCAGATAAACTTTTTACAGGAAACCATCTTTCCAGCAACCCCACAGGGGTCGGGACAAGGGCGCCTTCTCCTCAAGTTGATAGATATTTTTTGGGGGGGGGAGATCTACGACTTTTGTTCAGAGAGCTACACACTGACCTTGGACTCAGACTCAATTTAGCTTTCTCCTCTCGTTTTGCATATCCTCCCTATTTGTGAAGTAGAAAGTACTGTCTGAGAGGCACCATTTTCAAGTTGTGTCTCTGTTCTGTATTCAGTCAGAACTACAAACAGGGGTGTGTGGGTTGTGTTCGTAGTTTGTGTCATATTCCTAACACATTTTCTTTTATGCAAGAGAGGTATTTATGGAAGAGAGGGTTTTGTACAAGACTGAGAGTTGTCGTCCTACAGAGCAAAACAGTCATTGTTGAGGGGTGAGGAGACACGATCAATCAGTCTTACCTTCAAGTCCTTGCCACACGTGTCATGTCTCTTTTGGCCTGTCATTCTTACAGTATGTGCTGCAGGTAGATAAGACGCATAATCCACCTTGTTTGATTTAGCAGATGTTTTTTATGCTAGTATTTGAATAAAGAGGCGTTTTCTCTTCATCCGAGTATATATATTTAACTTCAAATACCTGGAATCTTTCCATCTGCATCTCTCTATCCATAAACTGTGTATCCACCTAAGAGGTTATTTTTCCGATTCGTTGACCTTGACAGATACGTGTCCTCTGTAAATCAGCATTTCTGAGACTTTTTCAGCTCCACACTCATTATAAATTAAAATCATCCCCAGGAACTAGCCTTACCATGCACTGTATTGGGAAAACACCGATATGAAAAGCGTTTTACTGAGAAATCGAGGGCCTGGATGGCCTGTATGTTCTCCTTGTGCATGTGTGGGTTTTCTCCGGGTACTCCGATTTCCTCCCACATTCCAAAAACATGCATTTTAGGTTAATTGGCGACTCCAAATTGTCCATAGGTATGAATGTGAGTGTGAATGGTTGTTTGTCTATATGTGTCCTGTGATTGGCTGGCGACCAGTCCAGAGTGTACCTCGCCTCTCACCCGAAGACAGCTGGCATAGGCTTCAGCACGCCCGTGACCCTCATAAGAATAAGCGGTAGAATGAATGAATGAATGAACTGAGATTTTGTGAGGGACAGTGAAGTCAAAGTTTTTTGTAACTGTACAGTACATTTGCTCTAATTGATATGTTGTATGTTCAACTGTACATTATGTACAGTCGTCCCTCAATCATGGTTAATTTGTTCCTGGTCCGACCACAGTGTAACATTACTGACACCCAGTGATCAGAATATGACATATAACATCTCTTTCAATGTTTTTTTGACTAATAATAGACCATAGTCAACCATGAAACAGTGATCATTGATTAATTTATAA
The DNA here is from genome assembly GCF_037039965.1 of Doryrhamphus excisus. Lineage (NCBI taxonomy): Eukaryota > Metazoa > Chordata > Actinopteri > Syngnathiformes > Syngnathidae > Doryrhamphus > Doryrhamphus excisus. The sequence continues at coordinate 14,366,733 of NC_136359.1, read as the reverse complement.
ATGAAAATTTGAAAAGCCGAGGGGCAACTAAGGGAGCTTGATCATACAATGATAGATGATAGGATTCATTCATTCATTTTCTACCGCTTTTTCCTCACGGGGGTCTCAGGGGTGCTGGAGCCTATCCCAGCTGTCTGTGGGCGAGAGGTGGGGTACAACCTGGACTGGTCACCAGCCAATCACAGGGCACTTATAGACAAACAACCATTCACACTCAACATTCATACCTATGGACAATTTGGAGTCGCCAATTAACTTAACATGTTTTTGGAATGTGGGAGGAAAACCCATGCATGCACGGGGAGAACATGCAAACTCCACACAGAGATGGCCAAGGGTGGAATTGAACTCAGGTCTCCTAGCTGTGAGGTCTGCACGCTAACCACTTGCCCGCTGTGCAGCCCACTTGATAGAATTTGTAATTATTAAAGTTGTGAATACACGGGTCTCAAGCCAAACAATTTGATATAACTGTATTGTTTTGCTAGTGTGTTTTAATGATAACCTGTTCTGATAACACTCACATTGTGCATGTTGTGGGCGCATGCACACACAGATTGTGTCTTTCCTGTCTGCATCCAGGAGATATGATTTAAACTGACAGTGGCTCCAGACTTCCTTACACTCTGACGAGAGCAGGTTGACTTTGTCTCATTCTGACCTCAGGTGACCTCCTGCCCTACAAACTCATTTAAAGACAGAGCCTCATTAAGAAAGAAATGGTCATGTGGCACTGTACATGTGTGCTGCCAAAAAATGGAACCGGGATTAAAAACTGTCTTGGGGTCATACACACAAACCAGCAGAGCAAATCATCTTAGTTCGTAATGTATATCGACAATAGGCATTGAAGCATTAACGCTCACACACTGTATGTAAGCCAGTTATCATGCATGCACTGAAATTCATCTAGATTGCTTTGTTGTGTGGTTATGTGTTTTGCACTGATTTGGAAATGACCAAATCCTCCCATACATTTCCTACTGTGTTAGTGGCAATAAATACTGTATGCATTGTTCATTTGGAATAATAGTTGTTCATTATTCATGAGCCAATATCATAAACAATTGGAGAATGCTCCATGCTACATTTACCAGTTACCATGTGCTGTATTTCCTGTTCGAGCTACCTGTGATCAGTGGTAAATAGTAGTATGTAATTCATAGTTGTTGAACTCAGTTGCTGACGTCCAGTTTTACCCCATATGAAATGCAAATGTACCTTTTAGCCAGTTCTCCTGCTCTGTCTAAGGAATTATATTAATTTCATTATATCATTTATAGTACACATATACCTTTTATCTCTTTCACCCTACAAGTCATATTTGTCAACAGTTAAACTCACAGCAGTGCATACAGTGTGTCAATTATATTGCCTTTATGTCACATCTTGCACCAGTAACAGTACAGGATTGGATTCCCGTCAATAATGATTGTTTCTCTTTCTGCCTCCAACGTCAATGGAAGTGTTAGTTCTCGCAGTATAATAAGTTCCCAAGGGGTACGGCCCAGGACGGCACTGCTGCTCTCCACTCAGTAGGAAACTTTGACGAAATAATGAAAAACGAGAGAAAAGAGAGATGAGGAAAATCAGGACAAATTATAGATCAGTATGAATTCAGCAACTTGTGAATGGTGATTTTAAAATACATTAAATATGATCGCCATTGTTTCATTGCTGTTAGTATGGGGCAGTTATAGGAGCCTTTTGTGGCACATTCTAAACCAAAACATAACTAATTTCTGCCGACTTCAGCCTTTGCTCATTACAATTTGTATTCCCCTTCTCTACCAGACAGAAAAATACAGCTACTGACTTTAAGAAGTGATCAGAAGCTGGAACAATATTTTTCATCTTGTGAAGTCTGCAGCCTGCTGAAAGTCCACCTAAAATGTAATCATCTGACTGTATATATAAATACAGTCATTATATATTTATATAATATATGTATATATATATTTACATATATTTGCATATACAATTTAGTTCAAACAGGCTGGTTGTTATCATTTTGTTCTTATATCAAAACAATAATGGAATCAATAGGTAATTGTCAACATTCTTGCCATCATAAAAACTTTTTAACTGCACAGAAGTAAATCTTAAATTAAATGTTGAATAATGCAGGCACATTTTTTTTTTTAAACAGACACCTCCATAGTTTGATGACACTGTAGTCCCACTACTTTGAACGTTGGTCTGATTATAATGTTATACAGCCTGCATTATTGAAACTGGTTCTTCTTATGTTAATAAGATGTTATATAAATGTTGCAAAAACGCCACAAAAACAAATAAAATAAAAAGAAGAATACAATTTTTGATAACATATTTGGTCACATTTAAGTTTAGGGAGATCATTCTTTTCTCTGCACTTTTTGGGGATTTTTGCCCATCCGCAATCCTTATGTGACACCTGAACACACGTCTGCCCGAATTATGTTCATTCTAAATAGGGAAAAACTGCTGGCATGAGGCAGCTAACAATGCATGTACTTCAGGGATTAATCTATTGCATCTATCAAGTCCTCTAAAAAAAAAAACCTCCAACAACATTTGATTGTTTTATGTACAGTACATGTCGTGACCCTGTTGTAACAGGCACATTCATGATAACGTAACATTTGCAGTATTTTGGTGATTTTAGGCATTATTGGAACTTCTTTCCAAGGTGCATTGATCTCACAGAGCCCATCGCAAAGAACTACTTCTGCCAGTGACAGCAGCATAGAGATCGCACTTTTGCAACCACTAACCATGGCAGACTTTGTGCGAGCCAGCATTGTAAACTACTTTTTACTTGTATTCCGTCCACACAGAGAATACCTTTGCAAGGTACTAGGCAGATCCAGCTATAGTGAAACAGTAAGGCATTCCTGTAGTGTTATCTTGTAGCACTAGTGCTAAATGTTCCACAGAAAAAATTATACCATACTAAAAATGTCACTTACAATGTCGACTCTCAACTGTGAGGCCGACTGATTGTTAGCTTTCTTAAGCTTGCAGTTTTTTTCGATGTAGAACACACAGAAAAGAGAAAAACATGTATATTCATGTATCACATAAGGATTGTGAATGATGGGCAATTTAAAAAAAAAAATGCAGGTGTCCTTTAACTGCTATATTATGATGGCTTGATGCCATTTTATTCTGTGGGTGTTTGTGAAATAAACACATGGAGTGACTTATCAGCTGCAGACGGGACCTTTTGTTCCAGTATGAAGAACAAATGGGCAATTATTATTCCTTTCTGTACAAGTTAAGTAAGCATACATTAAGCAACATAATTGTTTTATTGGTATAACTGCATTGACATTTAACTGTACTTCCCATTCTCAGATGCAGAATCTGACATTATGTGTTGTGTTTTCCATTGTACATGCGATAGCACCATTTTATTAAACTATGTGATATTTGACCTCTTCCTCAATATTGCTATTAGTCACCGTTGAGAGGAGGATGTACTTGAGAAGAGAAGCAATGATATTTAGAGTAATGGGACTCACCACAGGTGTAACCTACCTTCGGCTTGTAATAAATGATGTCCAGCCCCTTAAAGACAATTCTATTACTTCCCCAGTCATGTGCAATATGTCTCTGTCAGGGAAATGGATATGCACACATGTTAGCAAATCAGTAGCCAAGGCCCTATCAATAGTGGTTGATCTCAAGATTTATGCCACTGCTTCGTGTCGCACATTGCCTTGTAACACAGCCAAGTTTTCAGGATTTAGGCATAACCCGAAGCTCATTCAAAAGAGCTTTGAATGGTTTCTAGGGGTGTATAAAGTTGCTGACCATTGAAAAACAAGAAAAAATGTTTCTTTCACTATATTTAGCAAGGTTGGCCTGTGATGGACCACTGGGATTAGAGCATGATTTCTATAGGACTCAGCATATGTTGTGAACGTCTCCAATTTCTCACAGAAGTAGCAACTCAGTGATATTTTCTGTCCTTTTTTCACTTCACACCCGCTTGTTGTTTACTAGCAAGAGAAACACATGGTTTAAATTTTTCTCTATTATCCTACGTTCTATGTTTATTTTCTTTCGCTCTTCTATTTTTTTTTTTTTGCAGTTTTCTACTTCCCTGTGAGCATGAAACTAAAGTTAAGAAACTAAAGTTAATCAGAACCAGGGGGTATAGGTCCCAGCAGGGGTGAGAGGATCCTAACCTCCATCGGTGTCACATGTGGGGCTGGTTAAATCAGTTGCAGACAGTCCTAAACGTATACAACCAGCTCACACTTTTACATAAAAGGTTGCATACTTACAATATTAGAGCATGGTGTTTATCAGTAACAAATACACAGGGGGAATAACCCAGCAATATGCTTATGGTGTCATGATGTTATCACTCACTCCATTAGGTCCACTTGTTCAATCTAATAAAGATCTAATACAACGGCCCATAAAATATGGCCTTTCATATGATGATAATGTTCGGTGTTGATGGATGCTGTGATGGAGGTGTGGATTTAAATATGATTATTGATGTTGTGGTTGGCCGCGAGTGATGAGCATGGAGGCCACACAGTCAGGAGATCTGACTGGGTTTGAATCTCCGCTTGGCATCTCTGTGTGGAGTTTCCATGTTCTCCCCGTGTGTGTACGTGGGGTACGCTGGATTCCTCCCACATTCCAAAAACATGCTAGGTTGATTGGTGTTCCAAATTGTCCATAGGTATGAATGTGAGTGTGAATGGTTGTTTGTCTATATGTACCCTGTGATTGGCTGGCGACCAGTCCAGAATGTACACCGCCTCTCGCCCGAAGTCAGCTGGGATAGGCTCCAGGGAGGATAAGGGGCATAGAAAATGGATGGATGGAAGTTGTGGTTTCCAGAGCAGTAGATGTGGACTGTTTTATATGTTGGCTATTTTATTTATTTTCATAAATGACAGATAGACAGACAGATATACGTATAGACACTTTATTCATCTCCAAGAGAAATTCACATTTCCAGCAGCTCTGTAAAAATGTCATAATAACTTAAACACTTAACATTAAAATCTGCTCAGTTTTTCAGTAAAGGAGAACATTGATAGTAGATAGATTAGTGAAACTATTCTTCTGTTGGAGATGATGATGTGCATTCGATGATGCTGGTTGCCCATGATGGAACAGAGGCTCCTCAGTGTCCCGTGCTATGCCACAGATGTCAGGCTGTCCAGCTCAGTCCCAAGGACAGAGCTTGACTTTGTCACCAGGCGTGTGGCGTTTTTCTTCTTGAGAAAGCTCACTACTCCTACAGGAGGGTTCGCTACCACAATCTGATAGACCATCTGTAGCAGCTTCTTGCATATGCTGAAGGATGCAAGCCTTCTGAGGAAGTACAGACGGGTCTGCCCTTTCCTGCACAGAGCATCCATTTTGGTAGTCTAGTCCAGTTTATTATCCAGATGCACACCCAGGTGTTTGTAGGTGTTAACCACCCCACATGGTCACCTTTAATGAGAACAGGTTCTGGGTTTGCCCTTTTTTTCAGTTCACCTTCAGTTTCCTTGGTGTGTTGAAGTGCAGGTGGTTTGAGTTACCTCTACTCATCCTCCTGTCTCCTCCTGATACATCCTACGATGGCCGTGTCGTCTGCAAAATTCTGTACATGCCAGAGCTCAGAGTTGCACTGAGAGTCAGACATGTGCAAGGTAAACAGAACAGGAGAGAGCACAGTTCCCTGCGGTGCTCTTGTGCTGCTGGTCACAGAGTCAGACCTGCAGTTCCCCAGTCGCTAAGTCTGCTAGTCAGGTGGTCTGTGATCCGGTATGCAATATGCAGAGATTTGAGTGTCAGTATCCAAAAATAACGAATGTTTCTTAAACTAACAACACAAAGTACAGTAGATCCTAATATAATGGTGCCTCAAAGGTTTTGTGGTTTATAGTATTGTCATTACTATTCTAAATAGAACAATACAGTTTATATTTAAAAAAAATGCTATGATAACATATCACCCACCTAACATTTATTTTATTTTGCACCAACTGTGTCTGTCATGTCCCATTGTTTGAGTGTGCAATGCACTTGAAAGAATCCTTAAAGAGTGATGTGTAACACTCGACTTATGTCTTCATGCAGGAACAATTTCTTACTCAGAAAACACCTCAAACTATCGCGATTGAAACCGCGCCTTGCCATCTTGAGCTGTGACAAAGTGACACTTAAAATGGATAGCCTAGACTAACACAGTTGTTAGAATAATACATTATGTTTCTATTAGATAAGTTCAGTACAGATATGAGGCAGCTCAGGTTCATGCGAGGCTGTGATGTCTGTTTATACTGCCAGTTAACACACCACCTCCAGAACTAAGCGGCCTTGTTTTCTCTTCCCCTTTCTCTTTCCCCTAATTTGTTTGTGGACTTTTTCAATTCTCATCATTTCCACCTTCAATGAGCCTCTTAAACCTTGACCTCGGTAGTTATCGTCCAGTCCTGATGGCTGGGCCGTAGAGGCTGAGTGGCCGAGCCGGTGAGGCAGGGAGGGAGGGAAAGCTTTGCAGACTTTGGGATTTGTTTACACACAGTGGAAGCTTTTAGACGGGAGATTAAAGTTGGTAACGGTGCTGAAGTGCTTTTCCCATCGTCTCTGGAATCCTCCTTCCTGCGACCCTTCTCTTGTCACTCTAACAGATGTTTGGCTTTGGGGAAATGTAAACAGTTTCTACATTAAAATTTCCATTTATCTGCTTTATCATATTATTAAGTGTTATTAGAAATTGCCAAGGACTGCTATTTGCTTACATTCTAAACACAACACATTGGGGGTGGATGGTTTCTGTTCTTTGACCGACATGGTGTACAGTAAAAGAAGTTAATTCATGTAAAAATCTGGTCCTACCTATGACCCTGTGTTTATCTCTGTAAATTGCTCCACTGTAATCCTTTTAGTGTTGAATTAATCCACCGTTGGTTACACTCTGATTGGTATAACCTCTCATATAAGCTGCCTATATCTGTGTTAGCTCAGCCCATGTTTTTTTTTTTTTAACCCGGCCGCCCTGCCACCCAAAGAGGCCGGCAGGCAGACACAGACAGGAGAGCGGGGAGGAAGGCTCGACATCAAATGTGATGAATGCCTTTCCGCTGAAAACGTACGGAATGTCCTTGGGTTTAATCAAAACTATTTGTTTTTTTGGGCGGCTCATCTGTTGTCTCGTACGCATGTCCGACGAATGGTTGACATTCATAACACCATAAATCAGTCCAAGTTATGCTTTAATTTTTAGTAATGCTTCAGGGTTGCCGCAGAGCTTTTCATCCTTCGGTTTCGTAATCTTGGAAATTAAAACTAATAGATACAGGGTTATTCAAACAAAATGAATCGATTTCATTAGGTTATATTTTATTCAGGAAGAGCAATTTTATTCAGGAAGAGCAATGAAAAACTCACAAGTATTCTACTCACAATCGAGTTTTGTTTCCCGTCTTATAAGTGTTCAATGTGGCCACCACCTTCAGCAGAGGAAACATCGATTTGGTAACAGAATTCTTCCCAGACCCACATCAGCATATCACTATCCACTGAACTGATCGCTGTTGCTATTTGATGTTTAAGGTCATCGAGGTTAGTGGGTAGTGGTAGAAGATAAACGTATCCTCACAAGAAAGAAATCACACACAGTAAGGTCTTGATTGATCTTGACCCCCCTTCCAACCAATGCTGCCTGAAACGACTACAGCGTCCCAGTGGTAGTCATTCAAAATTTAGAAGATTTCATTTTCAAATGGTCACTGATTCATTCCATGATGCTTGAGAACTGAAGCAATGTGTCATGAAATTGGTTAATTCATTTGGAATAACCCTATAGATTGTGTTGTATATGTATGGGTGTATATTGGTTTAGATGGACAAATCCCGCCTTACTTTGTTTGCTGTTGAAATTGAATGTTTTTTATTTAACAACTATGTTGGTAAGATTTGGACATCAGCAGCATCAGAGCCTCAAGCCAAACACAACTGATAAGCAGCTCTCTGCGGATGTGTGAACGCCATGAGTCTTTGCTAGACATCCCTCACTATGATAGTGCACTCCCAGAAACTGTCTTCTCTGAGCCTGTGATCTAAACAAATTGGACGTGAGTGATTTGACAGAAGCTGAGAGATAACAGTTCATCGGCCTATACACCATGAATAGAAAGGCCTTGAATCCAGGGCTGAGACAACGCTGCTTGCCCAGCCATATGTTTGGATAAAACGAAAAGGAGTTAAGCGATGTGCAGTGTTTCAAAGGGTCAGTGTATGTAATTCCATCTCAATTAGCTCGGATTTTGGAGAATGTTCTCTATAGTATATTGCAAATATTTGTTCCTGTCAACTGGTTTTGATAAGATGGGAACAGCAAAAACATTAGTTACCATGTGGGTACAGTAGAACATCTCTTGTGAACACAGTCCTTTCAAACTCAAGTTCAAGTCAAGAGCCATTGTATTCATTTGTTTATAGACTATGCCAAAGGTATTGAAAGTATTTCAACTAAAGAAACACAACTTTTCAATCTTGGGTCGGCTCAGCACCACCAAGACCTTCTCTGCTGGCCTAAACACTATCAGAAGCATTGTCCTACATTTGAAACGTAAATTCTAGTATTTGCTCCATTTGTATTGACTTATGCCCGACAGGCTGTCCAATCATATTTCATCAGAATCTATAGCATGTGAATCTAATCTGCCCAGGGTCTTTCGAATCAGTAGTGCTGGCGGATGTCACTTAAGCTCTATAAGTAAGGGGCTGTTACTTTAACCAATCAGATTTCAGTTTCACCTGACCGGGCCAGTTGGCCCACAATAACTTTAATAACTTTGATAACTTGGATTTTTTTGGAATAAGCATCTCCAAAATGCCGTAGAAAAGAAATAATGTCATGCATATGCTGTGGTCTTATGTAATAGGAACTTTTAGGTGATTTTAGAGGCATATTTGTTTCCCAAAACACTGCAGTACTTTGTAATTGTACAACGATAACTCTAGTCCATCACTACTTTACGGTAAACGTAAACCTATTAAGGGTTTTGAATTGGTTCTACATGTGTTTAACTGTTTGTAATTGAGAGACACCTCCTGCTTTAGCGCTAACACTTTGTCCCTTTTAGTTAAATTACAGCAACAATGCATTCGTTTGACAACACATTGAAGTTGATAGTCCTCATAGGATCAAATATCTAACAGAAGAAATAACGATAAAGCGTGCCAAAACCTTGAACATGCAACATACTGTAGTGGGCCAACACTTGGAAAACATTTAATACTGTTTCTAAAGCGTTTATAATGTCTATTGTGACTCGTCTACTTGAAAACTTGCTCTTCTTCTGCTAATTGGAAAGATGTACAGTTTTCTTTAAGCATGTTAAGTGAGTGATGCCTGACTTTTGTGCTGTCACAGTCAATGCAAAAGCAAGGCCCTGTACATAGATCACAATCACAAGAGCTGTTTGCTTGAATCTCACATTGCAGACAGAAAGCTATCTCGACAGCGGCTGCCAAAAAGGAGTGTGTATTTCTAATCCCTAGATGGCTCATAGGCGCAACAAATCTTATCTATCTACATGCTGTCAAAAAAATGTCACTGCCATATCAAATGGAGGAGACGATACCCAAAGAAGAGGTGCTGCAGGGCGGAGTGTGTGTGTGTGGGGGGGGGATCCTCAACATTGTGTATTTTCACCATTTTGTGCATGCACACACAAGCACACATCTGCACAAATGCACAGGAGAGACTTAGAGCTGTTGTCAGTTGATAAACAAATGACAGACGGATGACATGTTGGAACACCTCCACCAGGGCTGATCGCCTTACAAGATTGTTGCTAGTGGTGTCTCTTATGAAGGGGAGGGTGAGAGAGAGAGAGAGAGAGAGAGAAGAAGGGTGAGAGAGAGCAAGGCCTCTGTGTCATTTTACACAAACAAACCTCAGCCAAATACACAATCTGATTGCTTTCACCATCAACTATGTCCAATCTAATCGCTGTGTCAATCTTGGTCGCAGGGTGTGAAAACATGGAAAAGATAAGATGATGGAGAGATGGAATGGTAAAGAGGTGGAGAAAAGCCGGTTTCTTGTATTGCACTCAAGAGTCGATACTCATACATGGGCTGTATGTGTTGCACCAGAAGATTTTTCACTGGCTCAATATAACTTTTAATCTGATACGATTTATCAACTTATTATGTTGAACATGGGTCATTTTTGAAAGCAAATGCTAAATTGGGGTTAAAAATTGCATTTATAGTACACACCATGATGGTCTGAAGGCCTTAGTAAAAAGGCATTGAATGGATGACATGGATGAACTTGAGGCGGTGGCCCATTTGTCTCTTGTTGTCTATACTTGCTTTCATCCATTGTAATCTTAAATCTTTGTCTTTTGGAAAAGAAAACAAACTTATCACCTCAACATTGTGTACAGCCAGTGGCAACACAATGTTGTATCATGACTACTATTTTGATGAAAAATATACCAAAGAAGACAGCTGGGATAGGCTCCAGGACGCCCGTGACCCTCGTGACGATAAGTGGTAGAAAATGAATATTCCAAACAAAGTTGATGAGTCAGTTGATGATGTGACATCACTTGGGGAGATCACCAAGGCGTTCAGTCCATAATGGCCCCCGTCTCGTACTATAAATGTAATTTTTACAAATGCACTCACAATGTACAACATCTACAAACAATATAGGACATAGTATTTAAGCAAAATTAGTACATCTTGTCAGTGACCCTTTAAGGGTTTTTTGGGGGGGTAACAGCCATTAATAATAAAAACTTATTTTTCAGTAACTATTCAGGTAATAAGCGTGCAGGCCTCACAGCTAGGAGACTCGAGTTCAATTCCACCCTCAGCCATCTCTGTGTGGAGTTTGCATGTTCTACCCATGCATGTGTGGGTTTTCTCCGGGTACTCCGGTTTCCTCCCACATTCCAAAAACATGCTAGGTTAATTGGCAACTCTAAATTGTCCATAGGTATGAATGTGAATGGTTGTTTGTCTATATGTGCCCTGTGATTGGCTGGCAAACAGTCCAGGGTGTACCCCGCCTCTCACCCGAAGACAGCTGGGATAAGCTCCAGCCTACCATGCGACCCTCGTGAGGATAAGCGGTAGAAAATGAATGAATGAATGAATGAATATTCAGGTAATAAAAGTTCACTGTTCACATCATTCAAGGTAGTCTTTGTTTGCTGTCTTGCCTTGTGTCCAACTGGAAGAATTAAAAAAAATATGAGGTTTGACTGTAACTTCAAGGACGTCATTTGATGCTATTGTACTTTCATGCAGCAGAATAAGTCTTTCTGCCCTTTCCTTTTGAGTACAGTGGCACTTACCAATTACACCCTGTATTTACCATGTATTTCAGTTCCTGGCCCTGTTGTGTAAAGTATTTTTTATTTCATTTTTATTATCAGTTTTTTATGTTTCATTTGTTGAATGCCTATCACATTTTGCTATCGACAAATTCTTTGTTTATGTGTATTTTGTTGTTTTCTGGAGTTAGGTGTCATGTACATGTAGAGGTGAACCCTGCAGATAATTGGCATCATGGTCCAACTCTTCCAGTTCTCACTTGACCTGGAAGCTGCAGCGAGCCAAACGGCACTAAACAGTGAGTGCGAATGTAATACAGGCATGTTATTTATTTATGTATTTATTCACAAGACCACAAGTCGAAATATGAATATGGTGATGTGTATGTTGTGTAGGCGTCTCAGTAAGTATGCAGAAAAATACACAATGACTTGTCCTATATGCAGTAGTTGTTTAATGGCATCTGTACAGCTCTATGTGCATGATCAAAAATCATCAGTAGTAATGAGGCCAAAAGTGTTTTCTGTGTCATCTTTTAATTGCATGTTTGTGGGTAAGTGTTAGGCTAAGGACCCAACTAGCGGACACACTTGAAATGTGTGCCTTTGCCTCTTCTTTAATTTAATCAAGCCCCTCCCACTGCCGTAGCCTCTTTATTCCAATTCGATTAGTGGACTCAAGCCATCAAGATTTCCTAGACAAAATGAATGCTTGTATTAATCCCAGCAATTTCCATTTAAAATGTAAGGGCATCGACTTGATTAATAAGGGCTGATGCTGAATAATTACACAGCAAACACAAGAAGGGTTATAGGAAAACCACAGCTGGGCCTGCCCCCACATGGCCTCTGGGAAACCAAAGAAGCAGAAGGAGGGGGTAGCCGGATGAGTCAAAGTAAAGCAATGGCAATGACTGAGGTGATGAATCTCTTAGCTGGCCCCTCGTGCAATTAACGAGCAACGTTTCTATTAATTTAGTTCCCCCTGAGTGGTGACTGGTCAGATGTCTCAGGGTCATGGGTCAGGGGTCGAGAGTAGAGGTCAAGCCAACAAGATTGAGAGCATATATGCAGGAGGGAAATTCAGAGGAGGAAAGGATTCTGGGTAAATTGATTGGTGATGTTTGCCTTACATTTTGACACATCTGATGCAAAGATTGTGTATTTGTTTTCATTACAATAAATGATGGTGTCTATACAAATGTAGGCATGACATTACACATTTAATTGGGAAGGATCAGTTGCTGCTTGCAGTCTTGGAGCATTCAATAATGCCCTAATCAATTGTTTGTAAGTTTGTAGGTAGGTGGGGGTGTCACATTGATTTCACACATAGTATACTGGCTTTCCCCTCCACTTCTGGGTGGTATAGAATATTTTATTCTTCGCAATTCCTCATGGTTCATGTATTTTCAAAGAGCATGCGATGAATAGTGCATAGCCTCAGCATACTTTGTCCTTATTTATGAGTATTTAATGTCAAAAACTTGGATGACCATAACAGGTTTTGACTTTTACCACTTTATAGTGCCCCAAGGCTTCTGAGGTTTTTTTTTCTTGTTTTTTTTTTTTGTTTTACTGTCTGTCCTACTTTAAACCAAGATGAATCAAAAGGCGATTACATTTTTACAGTCCTGGCAACTGAAATTTAGGTTTTTTTTTTGTTTTAAATGGTAAAATTATACATTGTCTCACACTTACGTTTAAAAACGCTCATAACTCAAAGCCACTATTCATTAATAACTCTTAATGACAGACTGACTGACCTCACTCTGGATACTCTCATGCTAGGGAGAGAGCACTTCAAAAGAGGTCTGGCGGCCTCAAGGTTAATGCTGTTTCAAATAAAGAAGAGAGAAGCTGTTAAAATTAACACTGTGCCAAAGCAGCTCTGTTTCCCTTTAGACCAGTAGAACACTCTTTATCCTTTTATGTATTTGAGAGAAAGCATTCCCATATGTTTTTAAACACGGTGGAAACGCTCCAGGGACACACTGTCATCGTGGCCTCCTGTACGCCTTCAAAATGCCCCTTTGTTTAAGTGGCAGTGGGGGAGGAAATGAAGCCTGACACTATTTTGATTTCAAAAACACCATCCGGACTCGCCCTGCCTGAACGATTATCATAGTTCTTTAACGTGTTGCATGCATGGAGACTGAAAACTGTGATATATAACAGTCAAGAGTTAGTGGATAGTGGAAGTTCAGCTTCCCTTTACAGTCTTCCTCCTGTTACAGTGTAACCTCAATTTTCTAAAACGTGATGAGGTGAGACACAAATGTTAGGCAAGTGTAAAAAGAAGTTAATCACTGTTGATTGGAAAACGTTAAAATAATATAATATTTGTCCTGAGCTTTTATAACAAGAGACAACATGCATAGTGGCACGTCCATGTATGGTCGGACATGACATGTTGATTTCTTGTGTAATTTCATGGATGATGCATTTTGAAATTATTTGCATATTTTTCATCAGAATTGGTCCAAGTTGTACGATTTCGGGTCATTTGACATTTTGTCTCAAATCAGAAAAATTGACAATACATCTTTATTTTCTATCCATCCACTTTGTATATGGCTTGTCAACATTAGGCTTGCTGGAGCCTATTCCAGTTGACGTCATGCAGCACAGACTGCTTGCCAGACAACGGCACGGCGCAAATGGACAGGTATAATTTCATTATTTATGAATACAACTACATGTAAAAATGAGCATTTTTAGTCTCTTATTTTTTGGATAAGCACAACTCTTGGGCTTAGTTAATTGTACTTTTAACTACTTCACTGGATATTGCCCCCTCAAAAGAGTTGCAGCACAGTGAAGACAAACACTAATGCAGGGGAGAACAAACATATGCTCCCTACAATTTAATCAAAAAGTTTATGTGCTTCCACAGATGAATGACTATTTGTTTCAAATGCACTTGTCCCATCTGCCAGCCAACAGGCTAGATTCATTACATGAAGATGAGATGTTGTATGGGTTTTATGTCTGAATGTGCACTCACTGGCCATAACATTTGATACAGTTGCACATTCTAATGAGATGTAATGCAACAATTGTATAAAACAATTCAGCCATAACAAAATAATAATTGCAGTAAAAGAACACAGTAGAGTCAATATAGCACAGACCTCCACCAAGGCAAAACATTTGATCCCAATGCTGACTGTAAGAGCAACGTGTGAAAATAAAGCCAAGAAAACAATACTCTTTGCTCTTGAACATCTGCACCTGGAAAAGGTTGCAAGGCACAGTTTTCATAAACACGAGAAAGTGAGATATACGTAGTAACCCCTCACTACATCACAATTGGAACATTGTGCCCTCACTCGATTGCAGTTTTACAAAAAGTAATTAATAAACGATTGCTGTGATTGAATATCCATCCATCCAATCCATTTTCTGTGCCGCTTATCCTAAGTAGAGTCGCGGGGGCATGCTGCAGCCTATCCCATCTGACATCGAGCGAGAGGCAGGTTATACCATGGAATCGTCACCAGCAAATCGCAGGGGGTGGTCTTTTATTCTTTTAGTCTATTATTTTAATATATATTTTTTCAACAAATTGTACATATTCATGGGCTAAATTAAGCTTTTGTGGCTACATGAATAAAAATAGAAGTATGAGGCATTCAAAACTCACTTCACTTTTCTATAAGAATATACAACAGCAAACAGTATGATGCACACATACAATGGTATGTTACATTCACCCGTGTTTTACAGTAATTCCTAATGAATATAGTATCTTCCTTTGTTATACATCTAATATGCTGGTGTCCAATGAATTATTGGGGAGATCATGGAGGTGTGCTGTATAGCACACTTTCTACTGATCTCATTACACGCTGGAAAAGTCAGTGGAGGAAATAAAAATATTGGTGCACACAAACCCGATTTACATCCTTAATTATGTATTATTTAGTAAAGCCAAGGATCAGATCATGGACCAAGTGGCACTGCAGGTCTTAGGGACTCGCATGGAAAGGGGCTGAAAATGGAATTGGGATGTAGGGAAGGATGAGAGATGGAAGGGAATTCGGATAGACTAGCAAGTCTCTATTTGCCTCCATCTTCTTGAAGGCCAACAGAGTCCTAAGCCCAGCTCAAGGGGCTTATGCAGATTCAATGACCTTTTTCCCAGGGACCAGATTTTACACTTAAATCACTGTTAAAGCAACGCTTTCCCATGGGGTGTGGGGCTGCTGATCAACCAAAAAGCCAATAGCAGCACTGAGCCTGGGCTGCATGCTAAACAATGTGTAACACATGTACGTACACAACATAGAGCCTTTGCTGTCAGTGATAATATAGAAACAACAAAGTGGGTGCAGCAGGGTAGGATGGGCCATACACTACACTTTTAGTGTAAATATTCAGTATATTACAGTGCTCGCTACAATATGCAGAATTGTTTTGTTATTGGACAGTGAACAAAATGTGAAATTGTTCATTTCATCTCAGCATTGATTCAGCTCCTGTAATGTTTACTTACATAACTCTTCACACAATGTAGAACTTTTGTCCAATAACACTCAGCTGCACATATTGCCATTTGCCAACATTTTTCCAATTCATACAAGGCAAGGTTTCTTTGCCACTGTGTCCATGTTAGCAAGATAAGAAGGACATGGGAGGAAATGGGAAAACTGCAGAGTTCTGCCCTTATTACTCCCTTCAAACACAAGAGAATGATGGCGCCCCCGCTCCTTTCACTGTAGCTCCATTGCAGCGGTACAAGGACACACAAACACAATTTCACCTCCACTTTCATTGGCCTCAAGTTTGTTTGTCTTTAATTCCCTGCTGTTAGGAGGGGCTAATGGGGACACCGGGACAGCTGTCATTCCATCGTGACCTCAGCGTAGAGCAGATCAGTCGTGGCACGGTGATTGTCAGGATCAGGTGTGTGCGTCGTGACAGTGTGGGAGTATGTGTGGAAGGAAGGGGAGGTGGCATTTGTGGTTAAATGCTGAAAGGGACTTCCTCCACTCTAAGACCCCCTTCAGGCACAACAATATGCCACAGCAAATATGTTTATTCAATGTGAGACACATTCTGACAGCAGGGCAAAACAAGACTCCCACACTCAAAGTCTGATGTGACACAGGGCATTAGGAAGTGGAAAGGCCAAATTGAAGGAGAGAGGATAGTGTGTGAAGCATTTCCTCCACGTACTGCAAGCATTGATGCATTGAAGTACATTATTGTAGACGTTGCATAGTTAGACACCTACAGAAGGACTCTGTGTACCCGAAGATTTATGTAAGACAGGCATACAGTGCTTGATAATGAGGACAAACTGATTTATGGCGTCAGGGATCATAGTGACTTAACATTTAGCTTACTAACACTTACCACCAGGCTTCATTTAGTGGTCCCACTAGGAGTGACAGTCTCCGGTCAAAACAGTGTTGTTAGACCACCATAAAAGCTGCAATAAAGGTGGTAAAATGAGGGTGGTGGAGGGGACGCATGAAGTGCAACATCTTCCTCCATTACCATGTTGCTTTTCTCCATGTATCCCTTGTTGTTTTCCAGTTCTGGGCCATCTCTGAAATATGTCCATTCAGTACAATTATGTCATACTGTTGAAGGTTCCTTCAAGTGCAGCCTCTTCTGTTTATTGTGGGATACACAACCAGGAAAAGGTTATTTGTGGCCCAGTAATGTAGTAGTAGTAATGTAGTAAGCAAAGTAGTAAACAAAGCAGGAATGGCCATAAAGCACCACATCGATATCCGCCAATACTTGCTTTATAACGCTGATCTTTACCGATGAGCTCCGCCTCTACTGGCGAATCCAGAGCAAGCATGTCTGCCGTGGATGGGACTACCTGTCTTTGTGAGAGTGAAATAGGTTTTAACCTGCTTTTCATTCAGCTTTTGACTTGAGAGAAGACAATGCATTGTGAAATACAAAACGTGAGTTGTGGATACCAGCATTTTGTTTAGGTTCTGGTAAAACAAGCATATTGGCTTTGTTTGGCTTGATATAAGCAATGAAAATAAATGTTACAAAAATGAGTAGCTCATGACCGTTTTAAGAACACAATTGGACTCATGCAGTATATTAATAACACCACAAGACATGTGCCATATTGTATGCTAACTGGATAATGTCAAAATTGTCAAAATTTTTGTGCAGTTTTTAGACCCGTACTTGTGACACAAAAGAAAGGTTATGAACATGCGACACAATCAGCTAGTCTTACAACATCCCCTTTAACAGGGGTCGGTGCAGTCCTTCGAAGGATACAATCCCTGAATTGGTGATACAGCTTCTGACTCAGACATTTCCTCCTTATTACACTGGAGGCTGTCTGGGCCAGTCGGGACTGTCTCTCAAAGTGAGAGCGAAGGTGTGCATGTGTGTATGGCCTGCCACTGTACTGTGCATGACTCATCCTAATTGGGGAGGTCCCTGCCCGGCAGCAGAGGCTTCTCCTGCTGTTTCAGCCTGTTTAAAGTGATGAACCTCGAAAGAGCTCAGCAGTCGGACATCTCAGTGGTTATTGCCACTGTGTTTGACCTCATTCTGTCTTCTTCACCTTTGGGTATCCCAAAGTGCAAATGTGTGTTCCCGGATGAAAATTTGCTTTTGTGTTTGTATGTGTAAGTGCAACGCTCACTGAGTCTTTTCCCCACTTTCCATATCTTCTATGCATATGCCCGCTTAAACATACACACAAAGTCCTCAAAAATTATTATATGTCAGCAATCCCTGCAATTTACTTCCTGCTATAGCTGTTGTGAACTCATTAGACCTATCCTGGGAATTATGCAAGCTGTAGAGCAGGTCTCATCTGCCAACGCACGGTCCAAGACCCGCTGGGAGGCTGGGCATCATGTGATAAGTCTGCCTTGACCGGTACAAATCTGACTGTGGCCACCAGCTGATTGATGGCAGCTCATCACTTTAGCAACGAGGAAGTTGAAGAAACATTAAAGACAGCATTCAGATAAAAAGAGAAGGTTTGGGAGGAAATAAGGTAATCTTCCTTTCCTTCTTGTTAATTTAATAGTGTTAGAGCAGGGGTGCCCATTGCGTTGATCCTGAGTTACCGGTACATTGCCATGGTACCATATTTTCCGCATAATTCTGTGTGCCTTATGTTTGCACTGAGTTCCAAAATCTGTAAAAATGTTGTTGTACGAATTTGGTAAGCGCTCTGCTTGATTGACTGTCGGACCATTTCCTGCTGACTCAGGGATGTAATATGTACACTGGCAATCATTACTGCCATACTGAATATAATTATGACCTGTAAATTACTAATAGTATTTCACAGTATGGTATTTGACTAGTATTTACTGATTAGAGTTTACATATACAGTATGTTATATGTTTTATAGAAAGGGGTCGCTCATTTTGACATGTAACTTGGATGCTGAAGTGTGTGCACCCCAGATATAAATATATAACATAAATAAATACTCTATCCTCTATCCTTTTTCTATGCCGCTTATCCTCACGAAGGTCACGGGTATACTGGAGCCTATCCCCGCTCCAGTAGGTCCATAATTACTCATATCCACAAATATAGTAATAAATATTTTTTTCTATATTTGTAGTAGAAGGTAGATATTTGGGACTTGGTCTTTTTAAAAGTAGCTCAGAGGCTGAAAAAGTGTGACCACCCTTGTAAGTAGGGTTTAAGGGTCCATAAGTCTGCTGTGGCGACTGGAGGATGTGCTGAAAGCCTACTCTGGTTATTACTCTCATGATGGTATCACAGAGCTGACAGATGTTCAACACCTTGACAATTTCTATAGTATTGTCCTTTGAGAAGATATACTGTATTCTAATAAAAATGGATGCCGAAATGTAAGAGGTGTGATCACTCTACATACAATTTGGATCCATTGATATACATGCATGATTACATTTTTCAAATGTAGATCACTGTTTTTTTATGTATTTCAAGTCTTTTTTATGAAAACAGCTGCCAGGTCAGAACCCCCTCCATCTTTTTTTCACCCAGGGGAAGCATACAAACCTAGCTTGACAGAGAATAGTGGATAAAAATATCACTTACGTGTGGCATATCGGGGTGGTCTGCTTGTGTTTGTCTTGTGTTGCCTCAGGATGAAAACAAGGGATTTAGTCAATCCAGGTCTCTTTTGTGCTAATATATAGACCTCTTTTCTTTGTCAGTACTTATTTCTGGATCCCTCTTATGATATAGTAGGCCTTACTGATCCATGTTGATTTTTTTCTCCAAGTTGACAGAAATACACAGTATGTCACAGCAGGCTATGCTCCGAACGCCCCCTCAGTGCTTATCTCTACAAAATGTGAAAGTGTTATTCTACTGTAATGGAAACCATGTTGGTAACATCTTAACATATTACATTCACTGCAACACACTGTGAAACTCTATCTTACCGCTGTGTCAAAGCGCTTTTATATTGCGGGAATGTGGAGGGGGTTACACAATGTTTTGCCCAAAGCATAAACTCTGTGTGAATGCACACTACAAGGTTTCTTTTTTATTCTTTATTTATTTCTTCTTTTTGAGCGGACATTTTTTTTGAAGGCTGAAAACTCCCGAGTATTGTGCCTTTTAATGTTCTGAAGCGTGTGTATGTCTCTTTCTTTACATTTGCAGACTAGCAGCAGTTCAGATTTCTTGAGGCAATTTGTTTCAGGTAACTGGAGCTTTCAACTGCAGTTGAGTGTATCCTGGGAACTATTAGAGGGGAAAAAAGAGAATGTTCAAGCTTTTCACAATGTTGATGGATCCAACATAATGAGCATGTAACTGATCACAAAGATAGACAGATAAGGTTTTTTTTTTTCCAGTGGAGGGAGGTGTTGTGTGACACAGGAGAGTTGGGGAGCCAAACACAGTGCAAGCCAGCAGTATATACGTACGTGATGGCCTCTGAGTACAGCATTATTATTCACTTTCTGCTCCTGTTGGGATTGCTTTAGGCTGTTAGAGACTTTTTTCTCCAGAAACCTTTGAGAGGTATTGCACAGTCAGCATACTTTGGAAAAACACTCAACTGTTTCCAATGATGGAATGTAGGTGTTCATTTAACTCCAACATATTACTGTGTTTTTTTACTTATAGAGATAGTTTTCACCCTTTCACCTAGATTTTTTTAATAAGCACTTTCACTTTTCTGTTGTAGTAGAACAACGAATAAGAAGCCTTAGGTAAAACATGACTATTTAGGGCATGGATTCCATGGAGGGCATCAGAGAGACAAGAGGTTGGAACAGGTGTTTCTCATGCAGACAGTGCTCATGTAGCCTCCAGTCTTGTAGTCGACTGAGACACACGCTGATGCCTCAGCTTTAGAGGACATTGTTAATGAGTTTCGGCTAACTGACATGTGACTAAAATGATTCAAAGGTGGACATGAGTTAAAGAGAGATATGCCACTCGGACATGAGGACATGTTAAAAATGGACTATGTTGACAGGTAATGGAAGGAATAAATCAGGGTTGTTGTCCCAAGAGCACTGAAGCTAGGTGTCATTGAAGAAATTGTGATCTGTGGATGTAATTGACTCTGTTTCACTTTTAGTGCACAGTTTGATTAAGATAACACTAATCATTGCCATGATACCCCTTTTCGCACGACATTGGTATACCAACCCAGTTCAATAAGGGCCGATTTATGTTTTTCATTAACAAAAATATGTACTAAAAGATACTATTTCTGGTATCGGTTTTAAGCATCTTGTGACATGTTATTGTTGCACAGTTATGCAATGATATGTGTTCGGCAGACAAACAACTATAGACACTCACATTCACACCTTCACTAAGTGGGGACTAAACCCATTCCTGCCTGCAACTGAAGTCAGGCACTAGACGTCCAATAACTCTAAATACAAAAATAATATTATTATTTTTATTAAGGGTAATAATAATACAGCCATGCTGACTAAGACAATTGGGTTTTATTTTGGTTCCTTTTTGTACTACAGATGGTACTCGTTTGATGTCATGCCGGGTTTAGAACAATCCGTGGTTATGAACAGACTCCAATAGATTACTAATAATTTACAAAAAAAGAATCATGAGAACATAGTGAAAGCAATACTTAGTCACATTACTACACGGAGGAAAGACAACGTCACTTTTGTGATTTTTATTTAATGTTTAACCTTAAACTTACATTATGTCTCCCAAATGTGAGGCAGAATCTTAGATTGGCTGTATGTGTAAGAAAAAGAAAGTGAAAAGTGAATTGAAATTCAACATTTTCTCGAATTCAAATTTGAGAAACAAACAGTGGATAAATCAGATGCATTATCCATTATGGATACTCGTTTATAACCAGTATTACTACCAGTGTTATTACTGTGTTTGATATGTTCCCCATGTGTTCGATCCTGGTGGGGTCAAATGGTTTTAAAAATGGATGTTTCTACATACAGTGTGAGTGACATTTATAACGTCGGGACCGCCTATGCTACGGTTGCTGACATTTTCAGATGTATACAAATGTTGATGCACTGACAGCATATATTGTACAAATAATGAAAAAAGGAAGATGTCCAGCCATGGAGTAGATGGGAATGACACAACCACACAATCGCTCCAGGAGAGCTAAAATTGAAATAGTGTGAGTGAGTGGCACATTTTAAGGATGGCTTCACTCTCACGTCCTCATTCTGACCACACACTGTATCCCAAATCAGCCTACCTGACTCTACTGTGATTGATTCCCTGCCCTGGGGTTGTAATCCCTGAACCCTTCCTCTGCTGGACCTCGTTTCTCCTCTTCTTTTTGTCTCTGCCGGTGTATCTGTCTGAATGGCATCTTCAGCTATGACAGGAGAATAAATCTGTGAGCTGTGGCCATCACTGAGCATTGAGCAACCTCATGACAGTTCTCAATATATCCGTCGAGATTGTTTTTTTTTTGCTTCTTTTTTAATCCCTCATCTTCAGACACTGGAATTTTACTGTCAGCATAACAGCAGCATATTAGCAGGGCGGGCCTACCTGGACCCGCCGCTCCTCGACCTGTCCCCTCCCTGTAATTATCCCCTTGCCCTTTTCCTATTAACCTGTTCCCTTTGATCCCCACACATGCTGATGTTATGCAAAAGTGCTGAATGGAGAGAGGAGGATAGTGCAAAACAGCAAGCAGTTAGCCTGTGGTTCTGATTTTCCTTTTCACATTATCTCTCCCTATTTATCTTCTTCTTTGTCATGGATTAAATTAATTTCAAACGAGCCTCAGAGAAGAGAAAAGGGACAGAGGAGAAAAGAAGGTACGGGGAAAGTGAAAAAAAAGTATTTGACACTTTTACTAGCCATCCAGGATGAATATAGGGACTTAAAAGACAAAAAGGTGCCACAGAAGAACTATTTCTTTTAGTCCCCCCTTGCATGTATCAAGTAAAACGTCTTCATTAGGTTGGGAGGCCTAAAAGCAAATATCAGGCCCTGCACAATGCTGAGGGTCTGGGACTGACCTTTCTTTGGTTTTAATCATTGCAACTCTTGACAGCTTAATAAGTTGAAGGTGCTAGGTTGCAGCCTAACTTAATAAGACCCACACCAGAGTCTTGGCCACCTATGATTGCTCCCATAAGTCTTAGCACATCTGGCACTGTGTCCTTGGGTGAAAGTTATTTTTCATAACTTTTGCTGAAGTCACTATCACCTTTTGTTAAGAATGGGGGTGATACGGGTTCTCAGTGTCCTCTTGTACAAATATCGTTGCAATGCCCTGCAATGTATCACAGTGAAATATTTAACTCTAAATAGTACTCAATCAATCTGATGATTTTTTTGTTTGTTAGATACGTATTTTTGTTCAGTGCATATATGATCATTCATTCATTCATTCAGTTCTGCACATGGACTAGATAATGATTAAATATATGACATGTTTTAATGCAGCTGTATTTAAATAATTACTTCAAACTAAGAGAAAATAGTTGCATTAATTTGACGAACAAATTCTAAATTCTTATTTGATGATCTGTATAATATGAACATGATACTGTATTTTGCATGAACCAATCATCATCAATAAAGCACCATAAAGAAATGTATTGTATAATGTAACCATACTACCATTCTGCATAGTGTCGCTTCACCTTTTACTGTATACCCATGGCAGCTTAAAACTATATTTTGGCCCATCACTTGAGTTTTTTTTTTTTTTTTTATTTACATTGGTGAACTTTTCTTTGTTCTTAAAATAAATGTTAAGTGCTACTAAAACATTGCATGACAGTTTCCATCATTATTACCCTTTGGAAAAATCCAAATATAGTGGTCGTTTATCT
Organism: Doryrhamphus excisus; assembly: GCF_037039965.1. Lineage (NCBI taxonomy): Eukaryota > Metazoa > Chordata > Actinopteri > Syngnathiformes > Syngnathidae > Doryrhamphus > Doryrhamphus excisus. The sequence continues at coordinate 14,343,160 of NC_136359.1, read as the reverse complement.
TGGAATGGATTGTTCCTTTGAACTTACAGGGACCATGACATTGCTTGGTTACATTTCTGAAATTAATAGCCATCCATACATGTAGCTCTGACGTCTGTACAGACCCCCAAAAAGACGACTCTGTTTGACTGCTTAATACAGACGGTCTGGGTGCTTCAACAGTCTTTGGAGCACCACACAGCGGTGCATCGCTATGGTTTGATCTCTGTTGTACTTGCAGAGAGGCTAGCGGCATAGTTTGAACTTGAGCGCTTATACTGCTGGATACATTTTAATGAATAGCATTTGTTTGGCCTTCAGGTTGACTTTTGTGCAATATCCATCGGGGCTATGGAAAACCATCGTCCAATTGAGTACCCTTAAAGGTGAAGATGAAAGGCCTTGTGGGAGATACAGGAGGTTGAAAATAGTGTTGTAGAAGAGGAGAAGATAAAGAGGGGGCATGGAGACAGCATGAAGGCATTAAAAGCAGGCCTTTGCTCTTTTAAATCCACCCGTAACTGAGACAGTGCAAATTTAAATGTAAATTGCAGATTAGATTTTCATGTAAAGCATCTCTATCCTCCTTTGTTGCTTGCTGTTGGATGACGACTTGCCTCTCATGAATATCACAATGAGTCAATTATGTGCAATGGGGGATACTGTACTATCATAAATGAGTTGTTCATTTTACATGTACTGAATAAGGTGAGACCGCTGTACCAAAGCAAAGTTTTTCTATAAGTCTAGAATAGTGGTTCCAAAAGTGGGGTACGCGTACCCCCATGGGTACACCAATTGCACGTAACTAAAAATGAAAAACAATTAGTGCGTCTCACTCAAAATTACAAGTGCGCCTGAACACCTTAGGAGGAGATCGCAGCAGGAAGGAGACAGCGCAGCAAGTTGTTCCTTGCTCTGTGTGCTTCATATCATCAAATAGGTAAGCCTGAATTAATACTTTGTGCATTAAGAGTGTTTCATCTTGAAGATTTAATTGATACTGGCGTTCCAATTTTCATTTCCTTTTTGGTGGTGGAAGGGGGTGGGGGGTAAACTTAATTTACTTTGACAACACAATTAAAGAAAACAGTTAAAATTTGTATCCCCCATCCCCCACCGAACCGCTTTCATTTTGATAAGGGCCAAATTGAAAGAGCGATTACACTCCAGTTAAAAGGGCAGACCTAGGTCTGAAAAGTGTGTGAACCACTGGGAGATGCTTCATCAGTCACAAAGTCACTTTTGCCATTTTGCTCACCAAACGTCTGCTGGAGTGTTGAACAGCTCTGAATGTTTCCTTCAATTAAGGTAAAGCCCTGGTTCTTAAATATATGGAAATATATGTAGCAGCTCTGTGAGGTTAAGGTCTGAACATCCTTCTGGGACTTTTACATTTTCATTGTGAGCCAAAAAACAAATACAACTAGATGGCACGATGTCAACAGACATGGCATGCAAATTCTGAAAAGCTGAAAGTTGACTGAAATGCTGTGGAAATATGCTAAAATCATGAAAGTAAGAGTAAATTGGTAGTTTTAGCTCAAGTCAGGAATTTAACAAACACATTTGCCACATTTGGGGGTAGCAGAAGGCTACGCCAAATACGTCAAGTGCAATCTACCATAATGCTTTGAGGCACTGCTCTTTAAGTAGTTTTTATTAAACATTTAATGTTACATAATTATTTTTTTTGTCATTCCATGTACATGTGCATTTATTGAGTATTTTGCCATTCTATGCACATAACTAAATACAGTGTGTATTTAAATGCAGTGTGTGTATTTACTTATCTGTTCTTTATATTGACACCATGACTATAGTTTGTGTTCTGTGCAATTATCTCTGCCCCCCCTTTTGCTTTACATGTGATTAGCAAACATTTCAGTACTCCATCCATGTTGTGTACTGTCTACTAACTGAGCTTTAAAACTGCAGTTGCTTCAGCAGAATGTGTATAGTCATAGCCCATTGTCAGTTTAGCCATTGTCCCAAATAGTTCATGGGCACAGTGTCCGAGTGGTTAGCATATTGGCCACACAGTCAGGGGATCAGACAGACCTGGGTTTGATTCTCAGCTTGAGCTTCTTTGGGTGGAGTTTGCATTTTCTACTTGTGTGTGCATGGGTTTTCTCCGGGTACTCAGCTGGGATAGGCTGCAGCATACACCTACGACCCTAGTGAAGATAAGTGGTATAGAAAAAAGATGGATGGATGATATACAACATGTTGAATTCATAAGCGGAAATTGAACCAGGTAACTTTGGGTTGGGACGCATGTACTTTATCAACCATCACTGTCAAATCCACAAAGTCATTCAGTATCAAACTTGTCCTGAGTGAGTTGAACATTTTGATGTTAGATTTGTTTGTATTGGTTAAGAAATGGAGGAGTAGTTTGTGGACAAAAAATGAGGCAGAATAAGAAGAAGTAAGAAGAAGAGGAATAAATTGATGGAAATGGCCAACTACAATAACATGTGTGAATGCTTTCAGCAACACCATGAAGGGATACTTCCACCGCCACTAGAGTGTAAAAATGGTAGATTAGATATGTATTTTTGTATCATTCTGTGGGTCTTGCAGACTTAGAAGGGAAAATCTTCACAGGGGGTCAGCCAAGGGACATAAAGCGAGATATTGAGTGTGAGAGAGGGTGAAAAGTGAGAAGAACAAGTGGGTGGGAATGAGATAAGGGGGAAATAAATGTAACACGAACAAGAGAACATTATTAATAGGATTACAGGGTTTTCTTTGCTTCAAAAAGAGTACAAAATGTCAGCCTATGAAGAACTAACAGAAACACATTTACCCAACTCGTACTGAACTGTGATATTGACATCTAAGTAATGTCTGATTGTAATTGTTTTCTTCGATGTTATTTCGATTTGGTTTGACATTGTACTTAACTTACATAGCATAGTATATTTTATTCACAAAGAATAATTAAAAGTTTCCATTAATTCAATACAAATATACTTAAGTGGTTTTCTTGTCAAAGATATATTACCTTTGGGGGATCTGAATGGATAGACCAAAAATCCTCCACATAAACATGACATTGGTTATATGTAGCTTCATAAACTAGTGTTTATGGATACTATACAGCCATTGCCAGACTGTGACAATTCACTAAAGCAAGACAATAAACCAAGCCACCATCTTTAATGGGAGGAGCAGCGTTTGCTTATTACTATACACAGCAGTTAACCTCTTTAGCAAGACAGAGTGTTAAATCTTTATTCTATGGCTTTTTCACTCACTTAATGGTAGCTATTACACTTTCAAAAATTATACCGCTATTTGGCAATGAACCCCTTTTTCCTGGTTCATTAAACACAAGACGTGTTTGAAGATTTAACATATTTGTGGCAACACAATACAAAGGTAACACCAGCTCTTGTGTTTGTTGTTGGCATTGACATAATTTTGCAAACTACTCATAATATTATATGCATAGAACAGAGTCTGAGTCGAACTTAAAATAATCATACTCCTCATTGTGTTGCTATTAGCTTCAAAATCCAACTGCATATTCTTCCTGTGCCTGTGCTCATTCACTGTGGGTATTCCTGCTTTGTTTCAGGTGTCAAAAACATGCATGTTATGTTAATTGGAAAATAAAATTCTACATATGTGTGATTGGTTGTCTATATTTTTCCCGGGTTTGACTGACAACCACTCCAGGGTGTACCCCACTCCCTGATCCAATAAGTACCATGAACAGGGTAAGTGGTAGAAGATGAATGAACGAATGGCTGACCACTGGCACAGTACCACTGTATTCGTCATGTATTGTCATACTTTGTATTGGTACTTGTTTATCTTGTAGAAATCAGTGGAAGGTTGCTCACTCCATGCCAACCATCTTTAAAAACACACTGTGTAAACTTGCAGTAGCAACATCCTCAATGTACTTTAGAGTTCTTTACTTCAGCTGCTCACGAGCCTTTATGTTCCGTTACAGTTGTCTAACACTACTTATTATCTCAGTGTCATATTATATTTCTCACAGAAGGGACCGGAGGAGATGTGTTCAGCAGCTTCCTTACTCTTTCTTGTGTGATTTGGAGTAATTCCAAAGACCCTGAACACATTAAAGTACCACTTTCAGAGACTGTTGTTAAGACGGATTGCTTTCTAATTCATTTCAAACATGAGGAATCACTCCAAAAATTTCCGCCCAATCCCTGTTGAGTTCTGATAGCCAGGCAATATCTATTTTAAGTACAGAGACTGAAAATCAGCTATCGTTTAGTGAACTTCTTTTTTCAAGGGGCGAGGAGGGTGGGAACGGTTTTTAGGTTTTGAATGGCTAATTTTGATGAGCTTTGACAGTAATGCAGCCACATTGGCAAATGTAGCAGATTTGTGTGACATGCGTGTCACGGGGCTGTGGTTCTGCTTCTGCTCGATCATTAGAGACGACTTCAGAGAGAGACAAGTGAGAATGACTAATGGTGCACAAGCTAGCTTGTATAAACATGTCAAAGAGCAGAAAAGTTCCTGTGTCGTCTTTCTCGGTTATTCTCCAAGAGTGACAAACTAACTAGCTCAAATCCCCTAGGGCAAAAATTTCTTTGCTCTAACACTTGACAGTATTGGCTTCTAATACCTTTAAAAACGTGATGGTTGCCTCTGGAGCATTTTACATATCCTTTCTCAAACACTTTCCTTGTTAGCAAACAATGTTTGTTTTTCTTTCTTCCCTCCTCGATGTTTTACAGCGGGAAAAGCTTTGGAAGTGGTGATGAATGAGTAGAAGTTGAGTCATTATTAAAGGTGGGAGATGATTTATAAGGACCATGTGTGTTTTCCTCCTCTGTGTAAATAAAATATATCATTCACGTAATGCAAGGCTAGGCGAGCAGAGTGATTTATGGTGTGTTAAAATGCCCAGAGAGCAAAAGGCTGAAGCCCTCTCAGACATCCAGCCACGACAGTGCCCTACCCCGATGCTCCAGTGTCACTTTCGAGATCTTACACTCCTGTTCTTGCTATCTTTATGCATATTCTTATCTCAATTTCTGCCATGCTGGATTTATTTGTCTGACTTCTTGGAGCGTTCCCAGGACTATTCTAAGGTCATTCCAAGCACATATTAATTACCGTGTGTACTTTAGACACTTGATCCTTTACTGTATTTGTGTTATTTTGAAATAGTAGACCTGTGGTTTGAGGGTAGGTGAGAGACGGATTTGTTTTAGTATATAGTTTTTTTATGTTTTTGAGCAAAAAGGAAGGACAGGGTCACATCGCCAACAGTTAGAGGACATTTACAATGAGGACTCAACTGCTTTAAATGACTCACTTCTCATCCTGGATGTCCATGAAAAGAAACATTGGATGTGCCAGTTTCTTTGGCAGGTGGCCACCCGTCTACAGCCAACGTATTGATTCACTTTGGACCTCACTTTATTTCTCAACTTCAAACCCTGATCCTGATGGAGTGTCTCTATTTAGGTGTTTGAAGGCACAGTTGCACCACAATAGTCAGACATGGCTAAACTACACATCAATCTTAGTACCTTTTTTTGATGATGCACAACCACAGCATAACTTCAGGCTTCTGTGCTTTGTCGAGTCTACACAGTAAGCAACATATGTTGTTAATTTGGGATTTAGCGTTACATGTTTGGGATTTTTTGTTTCTCCTGAGATTTTTAATCATCATTTGCAATAAATGGGAGAAGCACGCATGATTTATCTCCACTTCCAGTAACACCATACAGGGAAAACTGTAGGAATCCTCTAAAAAGTGCAATACTGTGTTTGAAGTCGATTTTTGTTGAGTTTGAAAATATTGTTGCACAAATGTTCTATTTTAAAATGTAAGCCTCGCAGACTTCTGGCAAGAGTACACAACTCTAAAAATCACTGTACTAAGGCTACTCAGGGCCATGGGGAACCCATTTGCCGACCAAAGCACTCAAAACGTACAGACTCTCCGAGACCTGCAAGGGTTTTTTGTCACCCACAAAATCAATGAGTGAACCGCTGCAACTTATCATCTTAACAACTAAAAGAGCACAGTCAAGCAGTGTGAATTATAACCAAAGCTGGTGAGATTTAGAGATATATTTGTGTGTTTAAAGGACATGAAGGACTTTCACGCAGATTTTGTCTTGCGTATCACTTCACAACCGCCCCATGACTGACTAGTAACTATTGCAGTGATGTCCATTTTTTAACCCAAGTCAGTCTGGACAGATTTCAGCTCACTTGTGACCCTGAACAGGATATGTATATCAAATGGAGCTGAACAGGGGGAAAAAGTGTGAAGGTAATCTAATGTCAAATACTGAATAACCCCATGAAGATCACACCACAGTTATCATCACATCATCTTAAATAGGTGCACCAATGGAGGTTTGTGCCTCGTTATGTGTTACAGCTATTCCTCTCAATTTCTTGTTAAGTCAAGGCCTTCCAGGCCCACTAACGGCAGCTTGGTGTTCACTGGGGGCATGCCCTCATTTCATGTGTGATGTTGGAGTGGGTGTGAGGGAGAGAAGGGGGTTGGGGGTGGGGTTGCAAGGCTGGAGGAGGGGAATAGAAATGCTCCCGTTGTGCCCCTTCTTCAGCTGGGGTTGACACACTTAGCAGCCAACATTCTGCCACCTTGCCCAGCATTGCAACAAAGTCATTCTCGTCTTTAAATATAGAGCACACATAGACCGACAAGACACCTAAACTAGCCCAGAAGAAGATGGATGTTAATAATGTTGTTCAAGTTTTGGAGTACCATGCAAGGTGGGGTTACAAGGCTGCACCCCCCCTCATATGTTTTGTTAAGAAGCCAGTACAGTGTGACTATTATAGACTGAGATCATTCCAATCCTTCAATATGTACAAGTGAACATAAGAAGCTTAGCCCAGTGAAGGAAATTTGGTCTGCTCAACCGATCTTCCACTGGAAATGACAAATTAGAAATGTTAAACAGCATGCTATGGGTATTACACCTACAGAAGCATGTTAGGCCCCATAAGCTCAGGCTTAGGCTTAGGTTCAAGTAAGAACCAATATAAGCAAGCTCAACATGAGTTTATAATACACAAAAGTGTGTTTTTGTAGCACACATAGTCATGACATAATGTGACTGCATTAGATGTGCAAGAGTGGGACCTGTGCAACTTTTCATAATTTAGACTTGGTAAAGTCACTTATTCCAACCCTTAATACTAGCCCCTTTCTAGACCAGCCTTATTTTTTTTCTCAAAATCACACTGTACCACAGTATGGCGCCGCATTTATGTAAATGCACCACGCTTCCATTGAGGGGATCTTCCTGACACCAATCCCGGTGGGCAATTACAAGAAATTAATTACCAACCATTCCTGTATTAAGGGTTTATTCCAAAATAAAGCAAGTTAATTTATTCATTTTGACACGAAAAATTGATTCAGTGAGGATTATGGAAAGCTATTTGCTAAACAAAATGGAAGCGTGAAAAGGGGAAATGAAGAAGGGGTTAAAAAAAGAAAAAGTGAGAAATCCTTTAAAATGCGGTAATTAGTGGATGATGTGCTCCCAGTGTGTTCCCAAATTTTCACTGTAGGCATTTAGTTTGGGTTTTGATGTCATTTGGTGTATCTACTCTATTTTCCCCCTGTTTAAGGGTATTTCACATCCAATTCCTTGGAGGGAAAGAATTCCCACCAAAAAGTGGATAATGAGGATGGGTGAGGCCCCAGTGGGTCTGTAGTCCAAAGGTTAGAAGGCAAAATGGGTAAGGTTGCTATAATGAAAAAGAATGAGTCGGGGGGACATGGTGTAATGACATGACATGTGGTAGGGAGTGATATTGTATAGTTTTGAAATAATAAAAGATAAGAGAGTGTGAAGTCTATCTGACGTAACCTTGAGATGTCATGTGGTAAGATGACAAGTCTTGCTGACATTTGACCCAGCTCGTCCTTTCAACAAACATCTTAGATTTATGAACTGCTAAAGAGTCATAATTGTCAGAGACAAGAAGCCAGTGCAGGCAGCATTCCACTTGACTTGAACTTGTAAGGGATTTTTTTTTCTACATAGATACAATAATCACGTGAAAGTCAGTGCAAAATCATTTGTCCCCCTTCAACTTTTGTTTATTTATTTATTCATGTATGTATTTATTCATGTCAGGCTTGGTGGCTATGACCAGAAGTCCACTTTTGGTGGTATCTGCCATCTTGATTCTAAGATCCCCAGTCCATATTTGGTACAGATGTTCTGGCAAACTATTCCTGCTACCTGGTTGTTCCACTCCATGTATGCCCTCCCTGCCAGCATCTTATACCCAGTCGTCTCTGGGGCTTCATTGTATAGCCTGCACCTGGGGTCCTGTCTGATGTGGGAGACTCCCCTCTAAGCTACACTACACGATTGCGCACTGCTCCCACCTTGAAAATAAAATAAAAATCTAAATAAAATGTACCCCGGACTGTAAATGAAATTAACACGATGTATTCTTTACAATTTTCAAATTAACTCAGTGGATGACAAGAGACAACAAGCGGTAACAACATACAAAACAATGACGAACACAATCCTGCTTACACATATTTAGTTGCCCAGGTAATCATTTATTCCATAGCACGTTACCTGTACATGCTGCTGTTTTGCAGGTTTGCACATAGCTAACCCCGTATTATGGTGAACTATGTGTGAACAGAGGTGAAACTGGGTCTTTTTTCTTTTTTAAATGAGAGAGTGTGACCTGAGTAGCAAGCAAGTTTTCAGAGTGAAAAGTGTGGACTGAATATGTGGCGAAGCCCGCATGTTTTACTGCCATGCTTTTGTTTTGATGGCCGGACATATTGGTTACAGGAAGTTTTACACCGCTCAGTAGTTTACAGATCTAGGACAGCTTATACTTCACTTCCAAACACTCTTACAGAGACATACACACACGTAAGCTGCCTTTTACATCCACTTTTCTTTGTCTGGCGACTTCAACGACGAACATCATTCTGTCGTCTTTGACAAACACAGCAGTTCAAGCACAAACACTAATAAATCGCTAATAAATAATAATAAATAACAATAAATAATGGCAATAAATTGCCTCGCAAGCCTTTACTACCATCTCATCGAGTGCTGTGTCTGTGCTTGCTCACTTCAACCTTTGTCACGTTGACACAAGCAAAGTACAGTTCTGCTACACACACGTAGCACCATATAAGACCAAAAAAAGCACCAAGTCGTAATAGGAATATAAAAATAAATGTATCTGGTGGAGATCCATGTGGTGCATTCAAATTAGCTGAGTAATTATAAAAAAAATACATAAATATTACAAAAGACATTTCGTTAGTGATATCAAATAACTTCATTAAACAATTCATGCTATATTTTGTACAGCATTATCAATATGAATGTGTTCAATGCAAGTCACTTTGACCAAGATCAGAACGTGAAGCAGTGCAGTTTATAAGTGCACTTTAAGTATCAATATAATTCAATAAATATTGAGGCATAATTATCAACCTTTCAATTCAATCTTCAACAATTTCATTCACCTCAATGGAGTTACAAACCCAAATTTAAAACTACATTGCCACTATGACTGTTTTTCAAATATGGCCATTAAATGGGTCACACAGACCATTTTTGTAGGTGTCGCCTGATATGCTTTTGAATGGAACCATTCGCGAGGCTGCACAATTGGATAATATGTATAATTGTTTAAAACCAAAGTTTGACTCACAGCTGAGTGGATGGTTACTAGCACAAACAGCACTGGAATTGGTGCAGTAGTTTCCATCACTGTATTGCGAGCAAACGGTTTGACCACGCCAGCCACGGACATAAGCAGCAGCTGCAGCAAGGGAGGACTGACACAATGACCTGGCCATGCGAAGGTGGCAAGTGTAAGTGTTCCGCTGTCTTACGTACACACGTGTACCAAACCAAATGAGATTATGTGTTTTTAAATGCTAAAATTCAGCACAATCTATTTGTGTTAAGTGACGGGTTAGTTAGTGTGCATAATGCTTTTGAGACAGACCCTTAGACAAAAGCTAAAGAAGACAACTCTTATTACAGCCAGCTGTCAGACATCCCATTCGATGGACGCAATGGAGACCAATGCAGCTTTTCTTCCTTTCATTTCCTTACTCGCTGAATTTTATTCCGCTTTTTTGCCTTCTTTTTTGCGTCTTACAAGGGGGATGGGCAAGCCTTTAGGTGGTGCCCAGGCTTGAATAGACTTTTGTCTTGCTCATTTTCCTGCTTCTGTGTCAGCTGCATTGTACCCCCAGCGAAGGTCCTTATGCCCTTAAAGGCAAGTGTTGCTCGTTGCACTCATTAAATGCAGACTAGCTAGCACCAATTTAACAATTTATGCCATACGGTACTATATTGGACTGGCTTTTCCATACAAGTCAGTGTAACTAGTGTGCATTTCTTGTAATGTTCGGAGTAAGGGTTACAACGCATCCAGCTATGTGTTTGACAATATGGCATGTTCATAATTCCTTTGCATAACATATAAATTCATCTTCAGCAGCTGGGTGACATTATAGATACCAATATGTGCTAGCTACCATGGAATGTCAGTAGGCGGCACGGAATTCCTGGCATCTACCCCTATCAAGATGTACAGCATCAGTAACTATGTGGAACACTGAGAAGATTGGACCGCAGTCAGCGGACCATCATAATAATGCTGTTCATTTTATTAGGATGTCTCAATTGCAGCAACAAGCCAATGACCTTTTTGGTTCTGTCCTTCACTGTGATGGGGAAAATCCTTTTAATGCCTCACAAATTTGATGGATTTGATCATGCCATTAATATATTTTATTGAATCTCAACTTGGGTGTGTGGCATGTGCATTTTAAGGCCCAAACCCTTTGATGGGCAGCATCTCAACAATATGAAAGTGATATTTTCATTGATCATCGCAACATCATTGGAAGCCAGCAATTGTATTGTACAAGCTACGGTAAAATAATCCAGTTCTCACATGCCAGTAGACGGAGTGCTGTTCATTAACAAAATGGATGATTCAAATAATCTCTACCTGTTTCTGCAGGCAAGATCACATGTCTATGAAATGTAACACATATGCATTCATATTCACCTCACATTTCTCAGCAAATGCGTGGATTACAATGCAGCAGGGCTGTCACTCTGCCTAATTGCTGTCTACTCTCTACATGCACACGTATCAGAGAAGATATGCTCTGCTCTGGTAGTTCTTGATGGGAGCATATGTTCATGTAAAGTGTAGCCGATTGCCGAGCAGTCTATTGTCTCTCATATCTTGTCCGCAAGACATATTTCTCTGGGACATAGAAAGACTCATACATTGTTACCCAACCAACCTTCTCAGCATTTCTGCTCATTTTCCTTGGGGGTTACCATAATTGTGTTATTGTGATTTGTTATTATGTTTGATATTTAGTTAAGTAATTGTATTTACATTTTTACAGACTTATTTCCGTCCAACCATTTTCTGTACCACTTGTCCGCACAATGGTCACGGCTGACTTTTAATTTTTAATTTTACCGTTTTTTGACACTGTGTATATCTACGTCCTGACGGTTACTATGGTACCCATTATGTCATTATATGGTCATGTCACCCCGTACTTTGGTACGTGACAAAAACATTTAAATAAATCAAACTTAAATTATATAAGAAAGGCAGGAAGTGAAGAAATGTAACAGTTTCTGATTGTAAAAGTACCAGATGGAGGGGTAGGATTTAATAAGCTTTGCTTCTTCCTACTCCTTTTGGACATGTGGAACTGTGAACTGATTATGTGATGCACTCAATTGTAATCTGATGCATGTTCAAATGAAATAAAACTATTTACATTACCAAATTATAGCAAAAATGACCTCCTAAATCACTCACACTGTACACAGAGCACATTAAGGACATGTAATGCAGTATTAAAAGTAAAAGCCAAAACACCTTTCAATCTTAACAATAAGACCACTACAGTGTTTAAACATGACAGTCATTTTAAAAGGATCAGCAACCTGGCAGTTATGGGTACTGTAGTGTTCAAGAGTTTTGTGAGTAAGACTGCAAGTATCTTTGAATGTGATATGTGTGTTTGTGTGAGTGGGTGCAGGAAAAGGATAGCTGCATGTGACAAAGATTCGCTGATGTTGTTTTGGCATGGTTTGGCCTAAAGTTGCCAAATATGTTTTTGCAATAAATCATTGGTTGAAATGCCACATTTTGGTCATCCTCATCATGTTACAATATGACCGCAGTGATGATGATGGTCGCGACAATCAAGCATTTAAAACAAGGGCGGTCAATATTGAGCACATAGTGTATTCTTCCGCAATGCACCGCTCGAACAGGAAACAAACTCATTGGGCTTAAATATTTTTTTTCCATTCTTCCTTTCTTATTTTTCCGTTGTTTCATTATGCCTTCAATGCTTTCGGACATATTTGCTCAAAAATTGTGTTCAGTCCTGATCAATCTAAAACATTTGCATCCAGTGCATATATTATATAAACTAATCACTTAAAAATTGTACCGAATTCAGACGTGCATGTCGACAGTAACGCCTTCTTCCTCAAATTGTACACTAAATGTGTGTGTGAGTGGTGTGAGATGACAATCTGGTGCGAATGCGATGTGTGAAAGAGAAAGCAATATTGTCGTGTAGGGCTCAGACACTCCTAAAATAAATCTATTATCTTGCTGTGCAGCTGCCATGTATGATATAAGATGCTTGACAATTCCTCTGCGCCATTATAACTCTGTGACATTTTCCCATTCACCAAGCTTGCTGACACCGACAGGATCCGGCTTTGTCGCTAAATTAAGGTAACAAGTGGGGGGAAATGAACCTGGAGGAGCCCGAGATCTTGGATAAGTTTTTCCCTTGTGTTGAAAGACCTGGCCTAAGCATCTTGCCCAGGGGCTTTTCTAAAAAAAAAAAAAAAAAAAAACACCTTAAGGAAGAAAACTGATATCAGCCCAGCCAGTTGAAATGGTGTGACAAGGAAGAGCTGTCCTTGGACACCTCTTGACTCCCCTCAGTCTCACCTCGACTATTGCTTCTCTTTACACTACCAAACTCTGGCTAAAGCTCTGTCCTGGTAGGTTTTAAACGTCTGTCTCCCAGTGTCATTGAAGTGGCCTTACACAATGCCCATTGTCACAACAAACAGGCTGAGCCCTGTCAAAAGCAAATGAATTTGTTGACGGTAAAAGTTGAAGAAAAAAAAACAAGAAGAGATGGCAATGGAGATATATTGTTGTGAATGATGAATAACCTTAAGGTGTAAAGGTACTCCACACAAACGATGAAGTGTGAAGTGAAGTGATGGGAGGAAGCGATGGGGGCATAGTGGAGGGAATGGGGGGGGCTTACAGATTGCTCTTGTCAAAGGGACAAGTTTGTATTTATTTATTGTGTGTCTTCTTTAGAGATGGTCAAGGTCAGGCTCTGTGTCTGCCCCCCAGCTTTGTTATGTAGGCTGGATCAATTCTTGAAATATGTCTGTTAACAATGTTGAAGATGTAATCTCTCCGTAGCCCGCTGACCCCCTCCCAACACTCATCGTTTGCTCGATAGCATACACCTCTGCAGTGACCATAGTAACCTCATCTGAGTTGATACAGCTGTCACAACGCCGCTGGATGACAATCGCAGGTCACGATAATTTTTCCTTGAAGACGTAAACGTGACAAATGTAATTTTCCTGAAGTGAAGCTCTGTCAACTATGATGGCAGTATCAGTGTTGCATTGTGTTTGCCCGTGTCGTCAGATGTTACTTATTGTTTAATAGCACAGGGAGTGCAGGAGAGATCTTTTGTAAATCAATTGGAATTCCAATTGTACATCATTGGCTGAGCCATTATATTCCTCCTCGAGCGCTTTACCACATCATCTGTTGTGATTGATCACCACCTTTTAAACTAATTTGTTACTGTATGTACACTACTCAGCTTAGTATTTATGTGCTGGGCTTGTTGCATTTTTCGCATAATTGATGGGGTGCCTATTTGTGTCTTTGCTTTTAATATGGCAAGCTATTGGTTTGGATTCAATTTCACATAACATGATCAGCCAAATGGCAGTTGACACTTACTGAGACGCCTCATGATGTGATTGATCATTTAGCCACAGCAAAAGACTGTGCAGCATTAATGCATGAACTCTGCACTAAACCCTTTCCAGTGCATAATGTGAAGCCCAAATTATTCATACACGAGCCAAACTGAGTTTAAAGTAACTGTGGACTAGATGGGTTTCCTTTAGCTGGACTATAAGGAGGTGTTACAAGATCCATTATTTACATGTAATCATTTTTATATCATATTCCTAATATTATCAAACAATTGTGGAAATAAATAATATTTTTCATCATGCTTGGGTATATGATGTAAAAGAGCATCAAATATACTACATTTCAAACATTGAGATGTATGAATGTATTGAGTAAAGGTACAAACAGAGCGGTCCCAGAGCACTGTTGCTGAAAAGCCAACATACTTATAATATCTGAATATTTTGACTATATTTTTGTCTGATACTCCAAAGTGAGTCATGGAATGTACCACATTTTTCATCTTTGACTTGTTCTGTCTCTGAGTGCAGACTGTGTCATGGATCACTGCTACATCACGTGCCATCTCTTTCATGATCCACCTTTTCATTCTTTACTCAAAAAGTTCAGCCTCTCCTATCGAGTTGTTAATATAAAACATTTTTGACATTTTGGATCATTTCTCCAGGCTGTAGTTGAACAAAACAGAATGGGATTGGGCATATTTGAGAACTTGTTGACGAGTTTGATTAAACTGATTTGTTTATATGAGTGTGAATATTTATTTTTGAGAGTTTTTACTTGTGGTACGTTGTTGTCTTTAAAGAGGGCATAGAGGGGCAAGGGTGTGAGGTAGCAGTTTGTGAGAGAGCAAAAAGGGGGAAATGAAGGAAGGATCAGTTTGTTTTGGTTTGCCCGGGGTCCTAAAACTGTGAGACATAAATATAAGCAAAGTGAGAGACACTGAGGATAACTAATCTGCTTTCTCCAAAAGTGCAAGATTAGGGAAGTTAAATCATTCTAAAGTGAGTTGTATTTGACACAAATAGGACATCAATACTCAATCTTATATATTGAATGATACACAATAAGAAAAGAGAACAATGATTGGATATTTTGAGTGGTCTAAATAAGGACTTTGAAAATTTATGACTATTAAATTGACCATTTATAGATCAAACACTGCTCATTTACTGGCACACTGTAAAAAAAAAAAACAGCAGCCGACTCTGTCAGCCCTCCATGCTTCACTTACTTACATGTATAGTTGAGTGACTTTGACAACTTAACTATGTATGTGTCTGGTTTCTAAAATAGCAGCGCTGTTCCCGGGCTCTCCCACACACACACACACACACACACACACACACACACACACACACAGATGCTTTTAAATGGCATTATTTTTGGCAAAAAACCTTAAGTGTTGAGCATATGCTCTCTTGCCTTGAATATCAAGACACTGAGTTAGATTAAGAATGCATTGGATGCAAACACCTTCACCTCATATTCAAACTGTGGATTCATCTAAAGTCTATGGAACCTCCGGAAACATTTTTCTTTTTTATTTGTCTTTTTTTTATTTTAATTTTTACTCTCAAAGTTCAGAAGCTTGTCAGTATTTAATTATGTATAATAGTCTTTTGCCCCCTTTTTTATGGAAACTCCAGACTGGATTCGCTCAAGTCGTCGACTTGAAAGTTTGAAAACCTCCAGTGACAAGAATATTAATGTGCCAGCAGTGTCGTATCTGTTTCAGCTCATGCATATTCAATGTCCCCCCAGCTCTCCAAGATTTATGTCAGACTTTGCCGGAGTGTAGTTTTCCAGCATTGGAGATAATGGCATGCTAAATTGATGTTATCGGGGGCAGTTTTTCCTTTTTTTTGGTCCCCTCTCGACTTTTCTCCAGGTCGGGTGGGTTGGAGAGGAGAGAGAGGAGAGTCACCCACTCGCCTGGCTGCTGCCATTCAGGCTTTTGGCAGCTTTAGTGCTCACCTCCACCCACCGGTCTGTCTCTCTAGTAGCCATGGACTAAAAACCTGCATGGAGTGTAGGAGGGGGGATAGAGAGCATATTTTGGAAGGAGATTAGGGGGCGATCCTGTGGATTATCTTTTAATTAAGGATGGTTGAGTTGTGCCCACTCTGGTGGAGCAAACGCCCAGCTGCTAATGAAGTTTAAACAGACATACTTTATTTAATTACCGCTAATCGCTGGGGCCCAAAGTCCGGCCCTCTTTGATCTGCCTGTCGCACTGTAATCTTCCTGGCAGATACCATCTCCCGTTCTACCCAGATCCCTTTTAGAAGTTGCTACGGGAGGTCCAAGATTAAGCATGGGTTAATTGAGACAGCCGGGTTTGGATGTGTGTGTGTGTGTGTATGGGGGGGTGCTTGATTGATGTGTTTGTGGCTCTACAAGTCATCCTGTTTTTGTGGCCTCTGCGCTCTCTCACTTTCTCTGTCTTGCTCCCTCTCAGGACCACTTGTGACCGTGATCGTGTATTGGTCACACATTGGCTGACTGACACTGGGGGCAGGGTAAATCTCAGCTTTAACTTTAGTTTAACTTCTTCAGCTCAAGACTATTTTTTTCAGATTAAAAGCATTTTAAACAACTGAAAAGATAAAGTACCTATCACAGGGATGTTGGTTCTGATGTTCACAAGCAGGTCACAGTAAAGTCATCGCGATATGTAGCTCCTAACTACTACTAAGACCACTGTTGTCATTGTTCATATGGATGTAAGTGGATGGTGAACAGCTGTTATCATCTTAGGTTTCAGAAAAGGTCAGCAGGGGCACCAGAGAGCACTATGTGTGTGTATATATACTGCATATGCATAAATGTGTGTGTGTTGGGAGGCAGTGTCTTTATCTGACCTGGGGGAGCCATTGGTTTTCTGTTAATTGGGTTAGCTCAGCGACCATGGCCAAGGCATGTGAGTGGAGGGAAAACACTGTGAGACAAAAAAAAAAGGCCCAATGAGGCACTTTTGTCTCAGCTGAGACATATGGCAGTGGAGCTTTGAATGTTCATCTGGGTGGAGCCAATGAAGTGGGGGGTGTGAATGAAGCAGAGAGATTTTCCGAGTTAATGTGGCATCCTCACATCAAGTAAAAGGGAAGCCAGAGGGGACACACACACACACACACACACACACAAAATACATCAATATTCTTTTATCTTCTTGCACAAACCCTGAGCTATACAATCACAGTGCTTTCAATAATTTTGTTGCTTTGCTTCACCCACTGATTTGATTATCTATTTGCCCCATTTTTCACAGATTGACAATAAATTCATGATTTATATTACGATAACTGATGTTGCCTTTATTCACAACGTCAAATTGTTGAAAAACTATTGAGTATCAAGACCACATTAAAGAGAAAAACAAAAGTGGCAAATTTTGTGAAAAAAATCAATCTCATGAGAATCACCGCTGTAATATTACATGGATCACATGGCGGTATGATAAGATATTTATTTATAATAGATTATATTATATATTACTTAATATTTGGGAAAAAGTTGTATTTTTCAAGACAAATACATTTAACGAGAAAACTTGTAATAATACGAGAACAAAGTCACACTATTACAAGAAGCAACGACATGAAAGGAGAAAGTCATAATGTTACAATAATAAAATATTCAGTGGCTTATGAAACAGAAATCTTTTTTTTTGACAAAAAGTGACCCTACAAAAACAAAAGTCAGTCATCCCATAACAAAAAAACTCAAAATATGAGAATGAATATACATTATCACAAGAAAGTATTTTAAAGATGAATATAATTTTAACAAATGTCATATTTCCCATACAGGTATATGGTAAATACATGCATGTGAGACTTAGATACAGATTCTTCTCATTTATGATCGAACAAACCCAACAAATGACAGTTGCACAATTACATTAACCTGCCCATTTTGATGATTAAGTTGATGTGACTTAACATTGTTTGTAAAACCCATACTGTGGATGTTCACGTTGAAAATTTACCATCAAAAGTTACCTGGGTTTTCACTGCGACATACAATACTTCTTACAAGAGAGGAGAGATACGATCTCAGGAAAGAACTAAACTTGAAACATTTATACAGTATGTGAGAACAAGGATTTAATAATATTTGCTTTATCCTACTCCTTTTGGACATGTGGAACTGTGAATTGATTATGTGATGCATTCCATTGTAACCTGATGCATGTTAAAATAAAATTAAACCATTACCATAACCATCAAGATTGCCATCTTTGTCAACAATCATTACAGGGTAAATGTTCATTTATCCCTATCCGTCCTTTCATATTCAATTGAAATTATATAGCATGCCTTGTGTTTTTTTTTTTTTTTTGCTTTCTCAAACAGGTTAATTGGATTTACATTATTTCTCATCGGAAAAATGAATTCGGTTAGGGTGGGTTTTGGTTTGAGTCAGACCTTTTGGAACAAATTCATGATGCTAACCGTGGTTGCACTACGCTAAAGTCTAATATGAAAACTGTTTTCATTTTATTTTTTTAATTATTTCCATTTTTTTGTATGACTTTATTCTCAGGTTGCATGGTCAAGAGATCGGGAAGACCTGGGTTTGAATCTCCGGGTTTGCATCTCCCTGTGCATTTCTCCGATACTCCGGTTTTCTCCCACATTCCAAAAACATGCATGTTAGTTTAATTGGCGACTCCAAATTGTCCATAGGTATGAATGGTTGTTTGTCTATATGTGCCCTGCGATTGGCTGGCGACCAGTCCAGGGTGTACCCCGTCTTTCGCCCCAAAGAAAGCTGGGATAGACTCCAGCATACCCACGACCCTAGTATGGATAAGCGGCATAGATGGGTGGATATCCCCACAATGTTTCAACTTGATTCCCATAGGTCCTCTCAAATACTATTTTGAAAATAACACTGACTTCAACACTGTAACATGAACTGTTGAGTCAGTAATGGCGGTTACATGCCTTACAAAGAGATTTACAGCTTTAATCAGCTGATGTGAAACAGCAAAAAAAAAAAATTCATCGCCCTGCTTTAACCATGGTTAATGGAATTATGCATTGGCCTTTGTTAATAATTTAAACTTTGCTTCAGATTGTGACAGAATGGTTAATTTATTAATTCACGTACACAAAGTCGAGTCAAAGCCTCGGTCGGTCCTGCGGGTAGAAATGCTTTCATGAGAATGAACCCTTGTTAAATAAGTTACAGAACACAGTCCTGTGCAGACAGTTGAGTTGCAAACAAACCCAAAAGATTGGATGGGGCTGCTGGGTGGTGGATGGGCACAGAGCGAGAGAGAAAGTGTTGGGAAGTTCTCAGACACCGTGTGTTAAACACAAAGGCGTCTCTGAGGGTCTGTGGTGCAGAAGATGAAATATTCAAAGCGTTAGTGTTTATTAACAGGATGAAACAAAGGGCTGCTTCCCTTTGACTTGTGCACATTGACACTTGGCACAGAACAAACAAAATCAAATATGATATTGATCCATAATGGATGAAAATGCCAACTTTTAAATGAGTAGCATTATTCAAGAATTCAAAAAGGGAGGAAACTGAGCAAGGAGACACACTTTCAGCGTCAACATCAACATTCGCCAGCTGCCTCTTTGACACACAGGTCTGCTTTAAGCCAACTATGTCACATTTTTTTAAATACAAATGAGCCTGTTGGAAATGAGCTAAGCATCATTAAAATGTTAAGCAATGTGTTGTTATCCCGCATATTCATGGAACATTTGAGCACAAGCTAATGTACTCGTATACAATATTTGCCATTATAAAATGATGTAATTACAAATACAAAAAACATGCTCCATTTTGATTTAGCAGTCAAATTTTGCAATGTTTATTATTGTATTTGTAATTTGCAACAAATCGCACTGTCTGCTAAATAAAAGAAGGATAAGTAGTATTATTACCAACAAAACTAGATGTAAGCCTTTTACGTGTGTCCCATGATGTAAAAAGTGTAGGGTGGAGGTGACATTTCATGTTGTTAGCTAGTTTAACCCCTTGCCCCACTTCTTGAGGCTCTGCCAGGTCCGAGTGGCACCCCAAATAAGCACTTTTGACACAGGAGCTCCAGGCTTGCGGTCCCTGCTTCCATTGACCATTCTTGACAAAGGGCCCCCCTTCTTCCATTGATTGCCCTTTGCTGTTATGCAAATTCAAGAGTCTCCCTACTCCTCAACCCATGAAGAAAGGCTCGGGGGCCACAGTGAGGAGAAAAGTTGTTTTTGTCAGAAGGCAGTGTCCTTTTTCATAAAGTAAAACATCATAATTTGGCAGATGCTAAGTTAGTTTGCCATGTGTTTTCATTTACAGTGAAACCTAACTCAATGTATTCCAGGTTCTGATTTCTTTGGAATTCAAAACTAAATTTCCCATACAAAGAAATAATTAGTTCCAGGGTCAACACTAAAATGCAAAAATCTTTAATTAACTCATTCAAAAGCTCTCCCTCTCCGTGTCGGGAATATTGTGTTCTTGGATATGGTTTATACCAAAAGGAAGATTAGACTTTGTTTGTTTCTACATTTCTCATTCTTTAGTCATCAGCAGTAAACATAGGTAGGTTTCATCAAAATATCCATTCTCACCAAAAAAAGGGGGAAAACCTTTTGAGACATATATGTTTAGCCAAAATATATAAAGCATAAACACAAACAACACAAAAATATGGGTGTTTTACATGAACTCATGGCATGTAAAGTGTCAATGCACCACTAATGGAATAATGGGAGGGCCTTTTCCAGTCGTCAAAAAGAGCCTCTGCTGTGTGTAAAGCAAAATCATCTATGCTGCACACTATTGACACTTTAATATCTCATCAAATATGGTCTGGTTGTAGATCATACTATGTGGCCTAATGTAATCCCCAGCTGTGTTTGTATGTCTCTTGGGAGGCTAAACAAAGCTGCTGTGGTGACCCTGTCACATCTGGGAGTAAGTGATGGTTTTTACCCATATGCTTCAGAGCCTCAGAACCCCGTGGGCGTCCTTGCAAAAGGCATGTCCCCCTCAGACCTTTTCAACACCTCTTCGACACTTGCTTAATACAAATTCCATAAGTCAAACCTCGAACATGCACTCTGTTTAACTTGTTTTGGGGCAAGTTGTGACTATGGAACTTTCGTGGACTATCATCTTTGACTCTCAGCTCAAAACGTTTCTAATGGGACAAATCTGCTTTTTCTGTAGTTTTGTGGGATTTAACACTATACCAAAGAAAAACTACAGCTTGAAGGTTCTATGCATGAGCGCTTATTTGAGCTTGCAGAAGAAGGTGTGATGTGTTGTGTTTATAGAAGTTTTATCTTGTTGCTCTGCGTTTGAATCCACTGAGAAGATGATAAGATATTACTTTATTAGTCCCACATGGGGCTACTGATGGTACTAGTGTCAATTAGTTAGTGTCAATTAATTAGAAAAACTTTTGAATGAAAATGTAATAGTATTAATTTGTTATGGCTGATAGCTAACAATAATAACAAGGAATTGAGAGACAAGTAGAGGTTTGCATGATCCAATGTCAATCCACTTGAGTTGCTTGATGACATTTTAATGACTTAAGGTTATCAAGATATCAGACTGTCCTGGGGTTCCAAAAGCTCACATAAATCAGGGCAAAGAATGTTTTCCAAGGCTTATGTGATATTGTTAATTGAAAAGCATCTCCTTGGTGAGAATGTTCCATTCACTACTGAGAGAGCACAAGTAGAGACACTTAAAGTTGAAAGTGTGTCTGTTTTACTGCCTGAATCTACCGCAGCCTCGAAGTATGAGAAAATCTCTCTAAGCTGTTAACACTTATGTAGTATTATTTAACCTTCTGAAACCATTCCCCTTTACCTGTGTTCTCACAGGTCTTCTTGAACAGTCTCCTTGAAATCTTACAAATAACTGATGTGTCTCTGCAAAAGAATGCTTGTCTTTGTATCCATAAGACAGAAAAAACAAAAGAAAGAAAAAAGCTCAGTGACCTTGTCTGTAGTCGGAAAAATAAACAGAAGGACAGAGAGGAGGAAGAGCGGATGAGGCAGAGGAATAATAAAAACAGAAAAGAAGTATTTCCATGCTTCTCCAGCTGTTTTCCCATGGAAAACCAGCAGTTATCTGACACAGCTTGTTACAATCGAATGAACGAGCCTGGTGGGATCTGGAATTGACAACTTGTGTCTGCTTAGTTACACTAGTTAATGGCCCTAATTATCTTCCTCCTTGCTGTGAACAGTCAATAAACAATTAGTGTGGCATATGGACCCCCTAAACTGTATGTTTTCTATCTCCAAGACAATGGGGTGTCCTTCTCTGGCTGTCATTATAGCTGATAAAAGTACACTTTAATCAATGACTTATCCTTTGACTCGTGGATACTATCTTTCCTTTGTAGCCTTTGCTTCTCGATTGACAAAAAGACACGGAGTACATCTGTGTTAGTACTACTGCCCAGATGGTCATGTTAGAACGAAAGGAAACAACCAATATATTGGCATGTCCAGTGTAAAACCTCTTGGCAAACATGTTCCGGTTAGCCGTAGGATTTAGCTGCTCTGTATATGGACTTTTGATAGACCTGTCTTTCCTCGGTACCAAGATAAAGGCAGAAAATAGCTATCTAGGGGGGTCCATGGCTCACCTCTAGTCTATTGAATATGGATGGATATCAGGTGAACTACACCTGAACTCTGCCTGTGATGTCTTTATAGAGAAGCATTTCTGACTTTCTTTTGCTTTTCAGTCACCATCAAAAGTTCAGGAGGCAGTAGTGTTTTGTATTCAAGGCGAGGAGAACCTTTGAAACCTTTGGGATGAAAGAGCTGCGCGGTGTCAGCCTGGAAGGTAAAGGCGATGGTGGGAGGAGGGCTAAGAGGTTGCAGAAGAGAGGTAGAAAAGTGTCCGCTTTGTAGTGCCATTTCACAAGGCTAATCTCAAATAAGTACTGTCTCCCAAGAGAGGAATATATATATATATATATATATATATATATATATATATATATATGTATAAGTACATTATAGTCACATTTCATGTTTATAACCTGAACTGATGTGGTTTGTAGCTTCTCATTTTTTAAACAATTATGTTTCTTGTATCTTGCGTGTCGTGTGTCTCAAATGCTGCATGTGCCTCTTTCTCAAACGGTCCAGGGGCATTGGTAGTGTAGTGATATTCGTGGCTGCCTTTTATGCAACTGGTGCAGATTAATTTCCCAGCGAATGCGCCAACATGCAGTCACTGGAGATCTCCAGTGCCAGTTAAAGTGGAGCAATGTGTCAGGAGGGGAATACATAAACTGATACTATGCATTATTTAAGGTTAAAAGTATCAAATTGACTCCTAATATTTTTACAGAGAAGAAAAAGTCAGCTCTTATGTTTAAAGTCGATTGATTGATAACATGTAAAAAACATCCCCGCAAGGGAGTCAGTCACTCACACACAGGTATGTCAATGGTATGTCAACTGTAGGCTGCGCGGTGAGGAAGGGGTTGGCGCACAGGCCTCACAACTAGGAGACCCGAGTTCAATTCCACCCTTGGCCATCTCTAGTGCATGCGTGGGTTTTGTCCGGGTACTCCGGTTTCCTCCCACATTCCAAAAACATGCTAGGTTAATTGGCGACTCCAAATTGTCCATAGGTATGAATGTGAGTGTGAATGTTTGTTTGTCTATATGTGCCCTGTGATTGGCTGGCGACCAGTCCAGGGTGTACCCTACCTCTCGCCTGAAGACAGCTGGGATAGGCTCCAGCACCCCCGCGACCCTCATGAGGATAAGCGGTAGAAAATGAATGAATGAATGAAGGTCAACGGTAGTAACTATAAACCTAATCGGGATTAGAGGCACACTACAGGTAAATTCATGTTTTGCTCTTATGTGACATCTCATGTCATGCCAGTGTGAACAGTACAATTCTATTTTTTTCAAATGGTATGGTTTCAATTATTTCATTACATGCATAGAGGTTACATTCTAATACTTCTACAAGTCACAATTCCACATGTCCAAAATGAAGTAAAAAGAAGCAGAGTTTCTTCAATCCTACCGCCTCTCAATTTCACATCAATTGCTAATACATTTGTTTACTTGCTGTATTCAATATTACCAAATATGAAGAAACATAACAAAATGATCAGGATTTACAATGATGTGTTACAAACAGTCAAGGTTTGTAGATTAAGAAATAATTAAATGTAAGGTTCCTTCCAGTCTTCCTGATGTTGTACTTGATATCCATCCAGCACAGAATTCATGTCCTGCTCAGCATCACTCCAAGTTTCTGAGATTGCTTGATTGACCTCTTTGAAGAGTTCAATGAATTGACTCAAATATTCCTTTATGTTATTATTCATTCATTCATTCATTTTCTACCGCTTTTTCCTCACAAGGGTCGCGGGGGGTGCTGGAGCCTATCCCAGCTGTCTTCGGGCGAGAGGCAGGGTACACCCTGGACTGGTCGCCAGCCAACCACAGGGCACACACAGACAAACAACCATTCACACCCACGGACAACCTGGAGTCACCAATTAACCTAGCATGTTTTTGGAATGTGGGAGGAAACCGGAGTACCCGGAGAAAACCCACGCATGCACGGGGAGAACATGCAAACTCCACACAGAGATGGCCGAGGGTGGAATCGAACCCTGGTCCTCCTAGCAGTGAGGTCTGCATTCTAACCACTCGACCGCCGTGCCACCTTTTATGTTATTAGTTTCCCTATAGTATTTTCCTTTGCTTCTTTGTCTTCCTTAAGGGTGGCACACAAGGCAGCATTATCATACAATAGTAACTTAATATCATCCGGTAGTACCTTGATATTTTTACATATTACTTTATTTTGCCAGCATTTTTACCTCCTTGAGAGCAGCGCACAACGCTGCTTTATCATCTTATATATAATACCTTGATTATCCTGTACTGTTTTGGTATTATTGTGTAGTGCTATATTTTCCTCGTTTAGGTTTATGACTTCATCATGGATCTTACACAAATACAGGTTTTTGGTATTTTTTGTTACTGTGAACAAAACCGCAGATTTTTAACATGCGTTGCAGTGTGAATGGAGACATATATTCAGCGAGCCGGCTTTTCATTTTGGCATATGCAAACAGGGCTGAGTTTGTGTATGGTCTCAACAATAACTGTCTTCAATAAGTACATTTGTAGTTACAGGTTCACAGAACAACACCAGATCAGGTCTTCAAGTGTTGTTCCTCTATTGGTTGTCTGCGATGTGTAACATGCTTTTTCTTTGTACATAATTAGGCTTACTCTGTACTTCACTTTTAAGGGTAAGACTTGCAGCTCAGGGGATTAACTTAGTGCTGTTTGAGGGTTAGTGAAGGGGTGTGCTTGTGAGAGGGCCCATTGTCCTGCCAGATCACTGATCTAGGGGTTTAGACCCACTGAAGGCCAACACTTTATCCTCCTCCTCACTCCACTCCAGTGGGCAACAGAATTGGCTGCATTGTGTAATATGAGGTGGAAAACCGTCCAATGCCCCACCCACCCACTTAGGTCTTGGAGTGTGTTGTGAACAGTGCTCATCACAACATCATGCACACACACATACACCTCCAGCTGGGAAAGCCATTGATGCCTTCTTAACAGTCCGATTGTTTCCTTTACCAGAGGGAGGAGTGGGGAGGAGAGTGGAGGCAGGTCACTAACTCCACCCCGAGGCTTTGACAGGGGCCAAGCAGGTGTAAACATCCAGCACTTCATGAGTGGGCGAAGGAGTGGGACCAGGAGTGGCAAGCAACCAATCCAATATTACAATACAGCAATGTGCAATAAAGCAGATGTAACTGAGGAATGGAACCGTTTTAGAAACAACCCTCTTTCATATACCAAATATTTAAATAGATTATATATTGTATTACAGCCACACATTGCTGTCTGTTTTTTAATTTGAAATTGACATTTCTACTTGATGGTGGTATTGGTACTCTATCCCAAGATAATATGTTACATCACAACACCATTTTGCCTGTCACACACTTACAGAAAATAAAGAAAAGAAGTTACATATGCTACAGTATGTTATGTTGTTTTATACAGATAACGTCTGTATTGAGTTTTATATATTCCATTTCCTGAGCATCTGGCACAACTCAACCTAAAATGAGGAAACATGGACACAATATATGACATTTTCTTGCCTTGGCATACCATACTGTGATTCTTTAGCCCATTCAGATGATGGAAATGAAGCCCTCAATGATTCATCTCCACTTAGCTATGAGTATCCCTGCCAGTTTGGAAAGCGAGCAAGCAAGGAGCTTAGCTTGTCTCTGAATGGAGCTCTGTGTGAGAAGTTAGTATACGTTTGAGAAGCTTCTGATGCTTATAATGCATACTCTTTTGGTAACGCTGTTGGGATTATAGAGTAGGAGGAGGCAAATATATCGACCAGCATGCTGTTTATCCGCTGGCTCCACACCCTCCAAACACAACACCATTACTCAGGCTAGTTTGGAGAGGCTTAACACCTGTGTTTTTTCCCCTCAGTTCATATAAACTCATTCTCTGCCTCCCTCTCACTTACTTTTTGTCTTCCAATGCAAAGAGGATGAGGCTGAGGGAATGAGAAGAGCTCCATTATTGCTGTATTTTCTTTCCAGTGAAACATTATTTACTCGAAAGATATCATCCTAGCTTTTAATCCTCTTAGTGGTGGATTGCGGTTGTACTTACAGCGGCATGCACCTGCTAAACTGCCTTCTCTTAAAGCTGAATAAACACAGCCGCAGGAGTTGTTGCCATCCCCGGCTGAACCCATCAGCTTTTTGTATGAGTAAAGGAGAGAGAAGGGGCTCACAAGAAGTTTGGAGGACAACATCTCGGCGGGCTGAGGCTCGCTCGAGGCTCCACTTGCTCTCCATTCGGCCATATTCAGACCCCAACCTGACCCCGCGATCAAACTGACACATATTTGACTTCATACAATGAGTAGGTCCAAAAAAATGTATCTTCTTTCATGTTTATTAAATTGACCAGAGAGTGCTCCGATGTCTGTGATGTCAGTGACATGCAAAAAAAAGAGTTAGAACCTAAACGGATTCTTTCCATCTTGCCGTACGGCCGATGCAGACGGAGCAGCATCGCACAGAGTTGGTGTGAGCCTACAACGGGTATTTCAAATTTTATGGAATGCTTCCAGCGGCCGCGACAGAGTCACGATGGAGCCAGTGTGATCGCGGGGTAAAGTCTTGTTCATGGTAGAGGAGAGAAACTGGGAGAGTTGCCTCAAGGCCATCAGGAAGGAAGCTTGTGTATGCTTATGTAGATGTACAAATTCTCACATAGTTCTTTATTTTAAAGGAAGTGGTTGACTGCAATTAGCCATAATACAAAAATGTAAGGACCTTTGTTGTTTTTATTATGAATAGTAATTGACTATGTAACAGTGGTAGTGCTTTTGTTTATTTTGAAAATGCTTCACAAAATAACAGTAACAAAATTCAACTTGTCCGAAAAAGAGTCGGAATAAGCAAAACTTATCTACCTCTGAAGTATCAACAGAGGTAGTGATGGAATTGCAACTGTAGGAAAAAAATACAAAAATGTGAAATATTAGCTTATGTGGTGATTGAACATAGCTTCCTTATCACTGGCTTGCCACCTTGGCCAGCTGCAATGATGACTTATCACAGAACTGAGGAACATGGAGTATCTAACAAGATTGTGTGACATGACAAACATGGCCCAAGATTTGTTTTTAATGGTCAAGTATTCCAAAAGTGACTTTGGTTTTGATTGGTTATTCACCTTTTGACCTTCTCCTTTGTAACAATGCAATGGGACCTCTAGGGTGGAATTCAATATAAATGTGAATGATGTGTGACGGTTGGTCCGGTGGTCGGAGAGACTGTTGCTTTTCGAATGCGTGCTCTACACATACATGAATATGCGTGCATGTGTGTAGGCTTGTGAATGCAAGTGTTCATTCATTTATTCATCATTCATGTTCTACCGCTTATCCTCACGAGGGTCGCGGAGGGTGCTGGAGCCTATCCCAGCTGTCTTTGGGCGTGAGGCAGGGTACACCCTGGACTGGTCGCCAGCCAGTCACAGGGCTAGTATAATTTTATTAGAAAATTGAAATAACCTTAATCTCTTCCAGGGTCAAACTCTTGCCATCATAATGTATTTATTGACTCTAGGCCAGTGGTTCCCAAACTTTTTGCAGTTTTTCATTTTCTATATCCCTTGCCCTTATTAGGGTTCCAGGTGAGCTGCAACCAATCTAAGCAATCTTTGATAGACTCGTCTCCGCTCTTTTCCAATGAAGATCTGAACTCCTGACTGTTAATAAAACACTCACTGTTTGTCTGTAAGTGACAAACGCATTCAAAGTACCCCTTGTTGCGTTGCTCAGAAGGAATCACTGGATGATTATTGGAGTGAGATGTTGTCAGACTTAACATCACATGACGGTTTTACCCTGAAAATTATGAATTCATTCTGAATTGCACAAGGTCCCAGAGGCCCCAGCCTACACTGCACATTGTCATCGACATTTACCTTCCCATTTAAAGAGGTCTTTCAAAGAATTTAAATTGAGACACTGACAAACCGACAAATTAATTAAGATACATTCAGATATGTTTGTTTATTAATTGTAAGTTAATGCACAGGTTTAATTTAGAATAAGAAGGGAGGCAGTGTATATGGTATACTGTATATGTTGGTGTATGTTTTCATCAGGTCAGAGGAAGATAGTAGGCTCAATGCATTAATTTATCAGAAGGAAGAGAAGTGCATATTGTCATTATGAAAGAGACAGTAGGTATACTATGTTGCACTTTAGCTACTTTTACGTTAACCTTGTGAGAAAAATTACCAAAAGAAATGATCGTGTTTTTCATAAAAACCATGACACTTGACCTTTGGAGATCAAATAAAAGCAGATTTCCACTATTATTCACATTATTTGGCATGACAAAACCACCACATCTAACTTATTCTTTTCACTGTCTTTGTTTTTTGATTTTTTGTCATTATTTCTAGATTTTTCATTAATTAAATTCCCCTGGCAGGAACTTCTTTGCTATTGCTCTTTGTCTGTGAATTGCTGGCATTGAAATGAATGTGTTTATAGATGTGACCCTTAGCTGCTTGAAGTCTTAAAGCAGTTCTGCTGCCAAGAGCCAAAACTCTGGCAAGGTCAGCTCATTTCTGTTTACTTTTCAAGCACTATTTACCCTCTGGGGCTTTCAAAAGCACTTCTGCAAAACATCACTTCGACGACGAAAGGGGGAGAGAGGTGAATGGGTACGTACAGATTCAGTCAAAAAACTCAGATTGAGGATTGCAATAGGATTTTGGAAGTAATACGATCAAACTATAATATGGGAGATGATATTGTTATATTTTTGAATATTGGAGACTCAAAGCCATCTCCAGGTCCTATGAATACTACTAGTATGCATATTACTAAACAAACACTAATACCTTAATGCAAACACAATTTTGCATGATAGATCCTAAGGCCATTGCCTGAATGCAAAGCCATGCAGTTGAGATTAACCCATCAATAATCACTATCTGGTGTGCCATGCATTTGCCCCAGCAGAGCTAATGATTTATCTCCCCTATATGGGACTGATCACTATCAGATTGATGAATGCACTAACCAATCATGTTCCAGCAAAGCCTCAGCATGTACATACACCAATAAGCCATGATGAACAGCCTGTGTTGTCTTATTTATGCTGACTGGGGGGGGGGGGGGGGGGGCTGTGAGCACTCTTTGAGGTTTCTTCCAAGGATGTGGTCATATGCTTCATGTGCTCATGTGTATGTAAAAAATGGACTTGTATATGAAGGTGTGGGTGGTGTGAAATGAACTGCTCTATTCCTCCGAGACCAAAGAGAAGTCATTTCTGGTTAACCTCTCATTATAGTTCAGATCTCTGGAACATGTTGTTGGATTTGGATACGTCATGGCGTGAAATCCCACTGCAAACATCCTTCCTCCGGTCTGTATTATAGGGTGAGAGAGTGGAAGTCATTATGTGAGCATGTGCTTGAAAATGTGTGTGGATGCAAAGCTTCATGGACAAATTGTGTTCTTCCATGTAAGATGTACTGCATCTGCCCTTGAATGATTGATGTCGATTTTGCCCTTGTTGCTGTTGTTGCTACATAGCCTGGGCCCCTGTGTGTTCCATGCTGATGTCCTTGTATAGTAAAGCTTGGGTTTATTTTCTCTGGACTGACAAAGACACCTCCTCTTGAACTTTTATAGCTCCTCTTTGTGATGTGTATCTGAGAGAGTTGACCTCGGTCACCAGGCTTTACAGGCTTCCGCCTGTATCTCAGCCTCCCTGTTTGTTTTTCCTTCACTTTGCTCTCTCATATTTATTGCTTTTCATGCATTTACACACAAGAAGAATGACAAATGCCAGAAAATAAGATTGACGGTGGCATTTGTGAATGTCACAGAAATTGTCTGTTTGTTACATACTATGGAGATCATTGCATGGGCCAAACTGTTGCTGTTGGGTGACTTGCAGTACTTCAAGTACAAGTTCCATGTCGTGATTAATGTTATTTTCTTCTCAGGTTAGACTCACAGTTGGCAATGTGGACCGTGGACAAGCACATTTGACACCTAAAATGCGAACTGGGAATTCTGTGAACTACAAAATTTAGGCAATAAACATTAAAATAATGAATTAGACAATAATTATTAAAAAAAGAAATAAACTGCTAAATTTGCACGATACTTTTATTTTTAGCTGCCTGAGTTAAGTCCATGTATACATTACATTCACAAAATAAACAGCAACTGCTGATCATCATGAAAGGGCAAGGGACCAATATTTTGTTTCCCTGGGCTGATATTCAGTCTTGGTCAGTTCATTGTGTAAATCCCAATAAAGATTAAGTACAGAGCATAAAACCCAATAAATGCCAAAACCAGTAAAAGAAGGGTTAGAAAGAGCTTAGGGACACAAGACTCCCACAAACCTAAGCTAGAGCAACTTCTATGACACCTTATACTCCCAACATGCATGGTTCTCTCCATTCAGTCACACTCGGTCTCATAATATAAAACACTATTTAGTAAAGAGGTCCCAGCCAACAAATTGTTGACCAGGCGCTGGGGGTTTAAAGCATGTGGGCCTAAACTAAAGTGACAGTTATTTGCCCCTCAAGCCCTGAAGGAAGAAATCTGTAAAGCTATTTCCTGTTGTGTCACATTTCTTGGTTGGGGATGTACGTATTCCCATGTATTACACCCTTGTCTAAGCATGCACTCATGATATCACTCCATAACCTTTGTCCTCACTTTATGGCAAAGATCCAAAAGGTTAACCAAAGTTGTTTGCTGTATGGTCGTTGGTTCCTCGTATACTGAGGATGGTGAAATACACTAGGCTAGTGATCATGGCCACTCAGGGATGATAAATATGGCTGTGATGGAAAACCTCAATTATATCCTATACAAATAGCAGATATGTATTAGACTGGAGTGGCTGCATTTTGTAGACTTTTGATGTGTTTCCCTTTTCAGTGGTTGCAATGCCTGCTGTGTCTCATGACAGAGATCCCACATATTGGCCTTGGCCTCATCTGGTTCCTTTTTGTAGCTCACTCCTCCTTCTTTAGCAGATCCAACAATTCCTCTTTCGGCTAGAGGGCTCCACTTTGATAATGTGGAAAATCAGAATCATGATATAGTGGAACTTTAAGGGTCACAGGTCCAGACCGATGGAATTTTTCTGCATTATTATCTCAAATATTTTCTGGTGTATGGAGTGTATTCTTCTTCTTCTTTTCAGTTCCCTTGTTGAGGCTGGTTCTTGTCATGGAATAAGTGTCCTAAAAAAGCAGGAAAAAAAGCTCATGTGTAATGTTATACCTGATAGTGATTACTTTAGACATAGTTTCCCAGATATTGTAGTCCGATTCTGAATTATAAAATCTAAGGGGCTGTCCACGTGGAAAAGACTTTCATCCACATGTAAACTGCATTCTGGGTGCCTTGAAACATATTTTTTTAAACGACTTTCTGAGTGACAAAGTGAAAACAGAGGTTCGTCATTTCTGTGTAGACCAGCAAAACCGCCGACATCACCGACCAGCCGCCGTAACGTGACCAGAAGTGAGTTTCGACGACAAGCCAACATAATATCAGAACATTTTCCTGACATTTGTCTCTAAAATGACTCACAAAAGTAATTCCACTTGTAAGTCTAGAGCAGCCTTGGAAAGTGGAAGATGATGGACTTATGTGCATGTGTTCTCTCTTCTTCTCTAGTTTGGTGTGTCACGTGCTTCCGTCTGTTTACAGCGACACACGTACTGTAGGCGTGCCTTGTGTATTACACTGTTTTCACCCAGCACAGTGTGGATGATGGTATTCAGTGCTTTTTACATTACATGATAGCACATCTGATTTATGATAGAACACTTCAGGACAAACTTAATTTTCCTTGAAGGGTTTGTGTAGATTTTAATTCACAGAATCTTTATGAACATATTTATTTTACTAATCAGTCCCGATCAAAACAAATTATGTTTGAATGAGATGTGTTTGTTTTACTAATTATGGTTGTCTGATTAGAAAATGACGTTTTTTTTTTTCTAAAGACAGATTGAGCAAAATCAAGCGAAACCAGAGCGTTATCATTTTCACCTTTCTTCGTGTCACAAGAATTGTTTACGTCAGTCATTGCCAGAGACCTTGATATTGAACGATATTCAGTCAGAGGTACATTAAGTTGCTGAGGTAAATCATCGGTAATTTTTTTTTACCCCCCCTGATTTGAAATACTAGAGAAACTGATATTTATAAATTTATCTGTGCTGGACAAACTGAACTTTAAAATAAAACCAGGAAAATGCAACAAAATGGAAGGCATACAAGCAAATTCAAGAGTCAAATTGCATGTTGAGTACTATAAATTTGCACATGCATTGAAATTAAAGCCTCTCGCATGATAAGAGAGGAAACTGCTTGCTGTCTGCCGCCTTTATGCCAAACACACCTGGGATGCACCTTCCAGGTGTGTCACCACTCTGCAGAGGAGGTAAAAAAAACAAAAACACACACACAAAGCAGTCACAAAACACTGCGGGACGTAACAACTCTCTCACTACAAATCAGTGATGTGGGGGACCACACAGTGTCATTCGCAATTATTATATTTTTGTCGACAAAGTCATAAGGAATCTTACAGATCCACAATGTTCCATGTGTTTCTCAGCTCATTAACACCTACACCTTGACTCCACATATGGAATTCCAGGCAATGTCTGGTGGAGTCATTGAATGGAGGGGATTTTGCATTGGCTAAACACCGTGTGATTGCATAGTGGCAGAAGTGTCACCACTAACCGTCTGTTTTTGTGTCTCATGAAACAGTGTTTTTATTTTTTTTCTATGCAGTGTATTATTGTACTTCTTGGACCAGAATATCAAAAATCTGGAGGTAAAACACATTTGCATGGTGAAATTACGTTCAATAACGCAAACTTTCAGGCCATTGTATGCAAGACCTGCTTTATTCTTTGTGATTCATCAGTTATTAGGGCTTCCCGCATTAACTGCTCAATGTTCGAATTTGCATCCCCCATAATTTTCTTCTGCTATTCCGCCTTACCCCCTCACATGACTTTGCCCCCCACCTCCATCTGTAGCGACCTGGTTCTTGATCTCTACATTGGGAGCAGATACCTCTGATCGGATTAATAATTCTGCCACTTTGATGTTGGAACTGTTTGACAATGACAGAGTTAGGAAGAGGGGACGATGGGCAGGGAAAGAATAAGACAGAAGGAAAAGAGGCAAAGGCAGCCATGAAGACAGTGGGAAAAAGAATGATGGCAGAGATGTAAAGAATCCTTTCTTGGCAGCCAGATGTATAATCTCAAAGTATGTCTGTCAGTGTGCATTACCTCCCCCAAGGTTGTCAGGTCAGGCTTTGTCAGCTGTCTTTGTCATTTTTCTACAACTTCCTGCCTATATTTTCATATATTCCCGTGGATTTTTTTCAAGATAGTAGATTTTATTTCCATAATGTCAACATTAAATATAAAAATGGATCATGATTACATTATTACTGTAAATAAAATACAATTAAAAGAAATTGATGTGGCAGTGGACCAGTGTCCTAAAAAGATTATATTTGTATCTTAAAGGAACACATGAGAAATGCACAGTCAAAGCTGTTCAACTAATGATTTGGCCTGTATTTACAGAAGTGTGTCGTCATTGCTGTGAAGTACCGAGGGTCAACGAGGGGGTACAGATGAGGCATCTATTCCTCATTGACTCCCAGACTGAGACCTAGGCCTCAACCATTAAGCCAATCCCTCACATGCAGCTGACCTTCTAACAGCCTATCACCTTAAGTGGCTTGCAGCCTGAGAGCAAATCGACACAGACAAAGGTGTTGGTCCGAGTTGCAGTTATTGTAAGACAGGTTTGGTAAGAGACGGAGTGAAAGTGAGCAGAAGAAAATTTGTAGGAATGTTTCGTATGGCTTTAGAAGCCAAAGGTGAGAGCAAGTGGTGGGCGAGAGCGCCTTAATCTGTGGCTGACGAGGGCACCAACCAGGAGCCCTGTGTGCAATAATTACATTAGAGTCAAATGGATCCCTGTATCTTAAAGCAACACATTTCTGCCCTGCAGGAGAATCCCTGTGTAATTGTAATCCAGCAAGACGAGGCAAGTGCAATAAGTGCCTACCTTTTTAAAGTGAAGAGGTTTAAGAGAATGCTTTTGTGTGCATGTTAAGCGTGTGTGCTTGTGTTGTTTTATGACTTTGACTATCTACCTAATGGTTGCACAAATGCAAAGAAGAAGAATCTCTGCGGAAAATATATGAGAATTGTTTCCAAGTGAATGGAATGATTCTGCCGGTGGACATATAGTGGTATACTGTGTTGAATGTATTTACATGTGTTGTGGCATTTGGCGGGAGTGTATGTTGGCAGCCATGCTTTTAGCACTGCTTAAGGGAAAGGTGGATGGTAGGATGGGGAGATATACTATAAGAGAAATGGATGGATAGAATGAGAAGGGAGAGGGGGGGTTAGTATATCTGGTGAGCAGAGCCAGGCGCAGCCGG
Source organism: Doryrhamphus excisus (assembly GCF_037039965.1). Lineage (NCBI taxonomy): Eukaryota > Metazoa > Chordata > Actinopteri > Syngnathiformes > Syngnathidae > Doryrhamphus > Doryrhamphus excisus. The sequence goes on along the minus strand of NC_136359.1, from coordinate 14,308,062 downwards.
AGGGGAGGAGAGGTTGATCTGTTTAGTGTCCATCTCCTGCCAGCTTTCACTGGTCATTAAAAGTAAGCTGTTATCAGACAGTGCAGGGAGGACTACCCAAACAGGCAGCACAGTGCTGCGTCTTCAGGTAACAGCTCCTTATCTTTTTTGCTGATTGCCTTCACGCTCCCAATCCGTCTGACGTTGGCATCTCAATCAGTCTTAAAATAATCTGCCTCCTCGTGGAGCAGCAGCGCAAGAAGGTCTGTCTCTGTACTTGCATCGCTCCCATTTCTCCCGCTCCGGCACCCCGCCTCTCCCTTCCTGACTTGATTCTGCATATTTAATCCGGCAAAGCGTTTGGTCCCGCACACGTTGTAGGAAATAAACAAACAAGTCTCCAAATCTGCCAAGGTGTGTTGTGCTCTCTTCCAGAGAATGTGTACCTAGTGTAGTCCAATCTTGCGGATCTGAACTTTTGGCTCCTGCAGGATAAAAAGTCATCAGATCACACATCATAGTGTAAGCCTTCAACCTCTGTCAGCATCACAATACATAACTTCTATATAGTATGACATTATACAATTTCTGAAGATTTCTGGGAAGATGATGAACTGGAGTCATTTCGAGGCTCCGATGCAGATGCAGATTGTCCCCAAGAGGATGTGGAGGTCCTGGGCTATGGTTACACATGGTCTGCGGCGCCGAGGCCAGTCGGGTGTATTGACAATTTGGAGTCAGTTTATGGTCGAGAAATGAACATTTAATCCACGGGCAACAGCTTTAATGAACATTCCTGCAATCAGCTTGCTTATTGCACACAACCTCAACACTTAACACGCAATATCTGTGGCATTGTGTTATATGATGAAACTGCACACTTTGGAGTGGCATTTTAATGGGGCAAGCCTGTAGGGCACACCTGTGCAATAATCATGCTGTCTCATCAGCATCCACCTGTGATGTGGATGGTTTATCTCAGCAAAGGAGAAGTTCTCGCTAACACACATAAACCCAATTTTGTGAGCAATATTTGAAAGTGATAGGCCTTTTTTGTACATACAAAAACTTTCACCTCATGAAAGAAATGACCAAAATCAAAAGTATTGCATTTATGTATTTTGAGTGAATTTTAAAAAAAGCTGAGAAAAATACAAGCAGGGAACATAAGTTCAACAGAATATGACAAATTTTCGACAATTCCACTTCCAAACTCTGCATGTGTATAATATATCAATTATTTCCTCACAGTGTGTTAATTATGGGAACTCTTCAGGCAGACTCATCTATTCTATAGAAGCAAGGAGGCAATATCATTTTCCTACTGCTGTTGGGTTTTCTCACATTATGGACTGTTTTCCTTACTTTCTTCATTCTTTTGTAATTTTCGTTGCAGTATTCCTTCCATAAACCAGTCATAAAACGTTTACGAAGTAAGAGAGAGGATGCTTTCTTACCATTTGGCTTGCTCCCTGTTTTCTTTCTAACCCCTCCTTCTCTCTCTAATTTGTGGTGTTATGTTACCTTCTTTGCCAAATGCTGTTATGTCAAGAAGTGGGAGTGAGATGTGTCAAAGGAGTGTGCTACTATTGCAAGACATTTGATAATCCGTTAATCCTGTTGGTGTTTGTTAGCAAAACCAAGCAGAAAGTCTCAGTGTGAATGTTCTAGAATTGTATGACATTTATATGAATGTTTACAACATTTCCCTGACACGGCAAGCAATTTCTAAGCATCAGACATAGAAAAACACTTGGCTTAGATACATGAGTTGATACATAGTAGATATTGCATACAGATGGTGGTGTGCAGTCAGGGCCAGCAAGGCCTTCTCTGCTGACCTAACCATTTAACAGAAGCACTGACCTACAGTTAAAATTATAATTGTAGCATTTGTTCTATCCATCTATGTTTTAAAAAGTTTTGAATTTGAATATGTTATATAAAAATGTATGTCCACGTGTATCATTTGCACTTTTTCCTCTTTTGAGAATCATGTTACAAATTGTGTTAATAAACGTAACTTGGACATTGTTTTAAGTTGTTCCAGATGTTATCTCAGCTCATTTTTAATACCGCTTATTGTCACTAGGGTTGCAGGTATGCTAGAGCCTACACCCCCCAGGGCACATATAGATAATCATTCACACTCCCATTCATACCTATGGACAATTTGGAGTCGCCAATTAATTGGAATGTGGGAGGAAACCAGAGTACCTTGGGAAAACCCACGCACACACGGGGAGAACATGCAAACTGCACACAGAGATGCCAAAACACGGATCCGCGGGCAGGCTGTGTGGACACCATGCAGCCCCATTGTTTTTATTACATGCAATATTTTTTATTCACTGTTTTGAGTTGGCAACATGATAATTTTTGCTATTTTATTGTACCTACTGCAAAAGTCACCAAATTGAATGTTGGTCAGTGAGCATTAATGAAAATGCATATGTGGTTGCATCTCCAGTAGATGGTGTAATAGTGACTGTATAGTGCATATTGAATATACTCCCACCTCACAGTGAGTCAGATAAATGAACATCACTACTTCACTTCTGATGTCATATGGGATTCTATACTGTAGCTGACAACCGAGTAATAACTCCTCTATCTCTCCACCTCAAGTTATTTTTTTTTCTCTGGTGCTCCCTTGTTTGCTCCCTTCTACTTCCACCCACAATGCATCCTTCTACCCCGCCGTGATCTGTCTCGCTCCAGTCCTGCTCTGTCTCCCATTCTTTGTCTCTGCCCTCATCCATGTGATGTGTGATATGTATCATTGGTTAAGACGACTCCTGGCCGGCATGTTGACATTCCCCCGTGCCTCTTCATCTCTCCCCGCAGAGCTGAGTGCTGCTGAGTTGTGTTGATTAATGATATTGATTGTTTCACACACTGGTTGACTTTCAGTGATGGAGGGCCAGAGAGCAAGAGACAGAAACAAGAGCACAAATGTGAGATAAATTGCAAGAAAAAAATATAATAACTCACACTCGTTACATTATTCCCCTGACGCATACACACACACACACACATCAATACAAGCTCTGTTTCCATGGAAACCATACCATATCAAATGCACAGAATCGAACTGCAGGAAAAAACATGAGCATCACAGGTGACGGGAGGCATGTAAGTGCAGTTATCTATGTTTGTCTGCTGCCAGTTTCTTTATAAATACAGTGAACAAAGAGACACTGTGGACAACTCAGTGTGTGCATCAATGGCAAGAAAAACAGGATGTCAATATCCTATCAGGATGGGTCTCCCTGGCGCCTGATAACTAGTGTCAATAGCAATGAGGAAGTGTTAATACCTTTTTATGGGTGGAGGATCTTGCGCTTACAAGGATTTCTTACATGAGCTTGTGGTATTTTTCTATACGTTTTGGCATTTTGTCATCCACACGCCATTGTTAGGATGTCTTTTTGTCTTCATCCTTGTTGGCTAAAATGCCCTAAAGGTTAAAGATTACAGTGGCTCCTCTGAGGCTGAAGACCATTATGTCAGACAATTATATATTATATCCGACAACTGCTGACTTTTTTATATGTAACATTTCTTCACATATGAAGTTGCCATCATAAAACAAAAACTTTAATAATTGTTACATTTTAAGCAATATTTTAATGCTTTTAAGTGTCATAAAAGTGTGAGAAATAACTTTACGGCTTGTAAGCTACTTATTTCTCCTTGGTTATTGCCTAATTTACTATGTACTGTGCAGCCAGAACGGTGCAGAGATGTCACAACAAGTTCTATTTCTCCCTTCTAGATCACTGAGATCCACAAATTCTCCCAGTTTGTGACTTGATTTTGTGTTCTTTACATTACGTTTCCTCTTTGCCATCACTGGTCCCATTTGGCTTGTTAGCACAAATTTCTACCAATTATTTCCAAATTTTACGATATTTTGAGGTTTCACCATATAGTGCCTGTTTCCGTTTTGTCCATTCCAAAAGGATGAGCTTTAGTCGGACGCAAACATCACAGTCTCTTGCCAGCATTGTAATTAAGACAGCGTATGAAAACTGAGAAATATTTTAGCTAAAGTTTTAGTGACAGAACGAATCTTGCAAAAACCAGGACATACAAAAACCAAGGTTCCACTGTGCACTGTTTGTTTCCATATGCAAACATCTTCTGTAGATAGATTGATTATGAATGAGATTCACTAATTCCATGTGAAATGTTAGCAGTCCCTGTGTGCATCAATGAGCTCATTAATGTTCAACAATCACTGGGCAACATTGTTTATGAGTTAATGTTAAGGCACTTGATTCTTGAGATGGGAATTCCCTCCTCCCCCAGTGGAGCTTTCTCTCTCACAGGCTTGACACGGCACATGCAGAGAGTCATACCACAACTCTGGTCAAGGTTTGCAGGCTCCCATGAAAGCATTAAAGTTGTAGTGCATGTAGCCGGCCGTGCAAGCAGGATGCAGAGTGTGTGAATCAGGGTATGTCCCACATGGGTCAGAGGGAATATTTCAGGAAGTGTAAGATGCTAAAAAAACATGTGATGTGCTCACATTTCCTCACATTCTTGCTGGCACTTGTGCAAATAAATACAAGCCAAGCATTAGCCTACATTGATTGTGCTGAGTGGAGCGTAATGGAGCAGGGCGTTACCTTGCTGAGGTGTGTCACCACATCTTTGATGCCTTCAACACCTCCTAAGCAGAAACACGGAAAAGGTTCGAGTGACGCCAGGCCATTGCTGGTCTGTATAAACAGATGATCAATTGCTTTTTGGGGACACTGAATATACATACTACTGTGACTGCCTATTGAATCATTGTGTGCATGAATGAATTGTGCCGGTTGATGTTTGTCCATGTTTTTTAACTCTTGTGTATGATCATGTTTAGCATATGCTGCCCCGGCTATGTGCGTTCATGCGCTCTACTGTCTGGCCTTCTCTTGTTCTCCCAGCTGTCCTAACACTAGTCTGTGTTGACAGTAAACACAGCTGCAGGTCACAGAGGCCTCGCTCTGGTCCGACATGGGGATCTGAAGGCCGAAGGGGGGAGAGGACCCAATGCACATACACACAGAGGGGGAATGAATGCAGGAAAGGGATGGTTGGACGAAAGGTCAAGACTCTTTGCTCAGAGACCAGAAGACTAAAGTGGAAAAGTTAAAAGAGGATATTCCGCTTTCGTTTCAGCACGTGCCCCCTCGGCTCTTGTTGCAGTTGACAGAGGCACAAAAATAGAAGTTTCCACAGTTGAGCTCATTCATGCAAAGAATGATGTATAAAATAATTTCTCAAGACAGGTTTAACAGACACTGGATTCAAAGTGTTGTTTTTGGGTTGTTAAGAGACAAACCTTGGAAAAAGGGTCTCATGCTCCTATGAATATATGTTACGGGGTTGGAAAGACCCGACTACCCGCTGCCTATGCGCTGCAACATTGTCACCCGTAGCACCGGAGAAGGTTTTGATGGTTTCTTGGATGAAAGGAAAAATATAACAGATTTATGGGAAATGTTTGTATTCTGTATAAACAGTATTGACACAGAATCACCCAGCAATTTTCCATCTTTGCAGGACATATCAAAGCTGTAGCCAAATGGCACTGTGCCGTGTGTAAGGGCATTTAGTGCCCGAGACTCACTTCTCCCACCTTGTTGTGTTGAAAGCAATTGTAACTGCCCGACTTGGATTTCATACGTCACACCATACATCGGCTAAATGCTGCATCTACAATTACAGATATTGTGTATATAAAAGACAAGTTGAGTTAAAGAGGATCAGATAATGTCGACAAAGACTAGTAATAAAAGAAACACAATACATATTTGTAGGTCAGGATCACAACACAGCCATTAATAATAACAGCAGACACAAAGTGACCCAAGAGCTCATGTGGCTCATTAAATCTCCATACCATCAGACATTTCTGACTTTTTACTTCATTGTAGATTGGATGTGTTTTAAGGATCGATATGCTGTGATAAATCATCTCTACATAGTTTTATTTAACAGATGACATTAGCATTGCATACAGACACACAACCATTAGAGGGTCCGTGACCTTTGTATGTATGATTGATAGCTTGTCTGACCTTGTCTACATGTTGCAGCTCCGACACTATAACATGCGTTATAACCAAGCTATCTCAATGTATACGTTCCTTACAAATGGACAAGGTAAAGACGTACACAAATTCCGTTGTTGCACTCTTAGTTGTACAAATCAACTCACACACTGATGCCCCCCACCCATTTGACGTGTTCTCTCCTCCAGCCCCAAAGGACAGATCAGGCACAGCTGTGACTTCGGAGGTCACAAGGCTCAGAGGGGTCAGACTGAGCAGACTCTGTGAGAGCCCAACACAGGGTCACAGGTCACTCTCAGCAGCCCCGGCGGTGTGAAAGGTCATGGGTCAGAGTCTCACCGCGATGTGTCGGCAGGGTAGAGTTTCAAAAGACGGCTGGGGCCAGTGAGAGGCACAGATTTATAGATACTGAGCTGAGCCCCGGTCCTTGGCCTGAGGTAATTACACAGAATATGAGCATGCCCATTGAGGCTTCGCCGCCATATTTCATTTCCACCCTGAGCCCCTGTAGACTGAAATAATACATGAGATAGCCAGGGAGAGAGACAAGAGCGAGACCGAGGGGCAGAGAAAGGAAGATCCAGTGAGGGTGAGAGGAGATAGAAAAGGGCCGATGGAGAGAAGGAAGGAGAGCAAATGAGAATGAGTGTGAGAGTGAGATGGTGCGTGAGTGGGACACTGACTAGCGGGAAAGTCAAAGGGTCATTCTTGTTACTAAACAAAACTCCATTCTTAGCTACAAGACCTTTGACGTCAAATTCCAGTAAGACAGGGAGAGGGTCATAGGGATCATCCCCGGGGAACACCGGGAGCTGGAATGACACGAAGCACGGACAGCAGGGAGTGACGGCCTCGCGAGACGAGAGCAGCGATGGAACAGATGGAGCGAGGGAGGGCAGTGAAAGAAAAGCAGAGCCCAGAAATTAGATTAGTTTGGAAAGTGAAGTTGTGATGCAGCAGGCTTGATATCCTGCTCGCAGCAGTTTCCCGTGAGAACGGATCGGGCCACCGTGGGCTCAGTGAGACAGTTCAAACATATTTAGCCCTCTTTGGAAGGTACAAATTAAATTAGGTTCTTCCACAAAGAGGAGATGTTTTCCCCTTCTGTTCTGATGTCATGGTAGTGGGCTAGTGTAGAGTGGGGGTCGGCCTGCTTTGACCTGCATGCATTTATCTAGAGGCCATTCATCTTCCATTAACCTCCCATCCCCCTTCCTTTTTTGTAGATCCTTCTGTCCTGTATCAAAGTCCAGCTCTGCCTAGTTACCTATACACCTACACAAACATGCATGTTCAGAAACAGGTCACTGCTTTGCCCTGTCACTTCTTGATCAACTCCCATTCAATTCTTCCTTTGCTAACAGGAACTCTCTCCTCTGTTCATGTGTTATCTCATACAAGTACAATTTGTGGATGGGAGCCTTTTGTTCCCACCCAAACAATACCACAGCAGTTTTCATTGCAGATTACTACAGGAATAGCTGCATAATTTAAGATCATATAATTTGGCTTACCCAGCCATGCCTCTGCCACTGACTCCAAGCAGTGTATGACCTTAGAGTAGTAATTGACTAGGTTGTTGCCATTTAACCGAAAGGTCTGCAACAATCCTGAAATACAGATGTAAAGCACCATTTTATTTGGAGAATGGGTATCTTCTGGCTGGAAATAGCAATAGCTAGAATGTGGCAAAACAATGCAAATTGTTGTGTTTAGATTGGAGTCCTTCTTCATGAATCGTTTCCGGTTAGATTATACCCATTGTACAATTTTCTTTTTTCACTGTAAGCTAAAATGGTTGCAGGGTATGGATTATGTTGGGCTGCACTGCAGGTGATAAATAAATAAATGCCAAAAAATATTGTAAAAATAAGAAAATACAAAACCAAACCACATCATATTAAGAATTTTTGGATTCCATTTTAAATACATAGGAGCCAGATGTTGTAAAACCTTACAGTTACAGTGTCCTACTATAAACCAGAGCTCCAGACAACTGTTTTTACTATAGTAGCCAATCATCCCTAACGTAAAGTTTTGGGAGCACAAGCTGAAAATGTAAGTGTCATGTTATGGGTCCACAATTATGCACCAAAGGTCGAAGGGGAATGAGACTGACAGGTGAGCAATCACTCTCGCTGGCATCGATAGCCATGGCCTATGACAAGCTGTTGTCATATGACTCCACATTTTACATTATTTTGGTTTAATTTATTTTGAACATGCATGCAAGTTACATTGTGATATGTCACATAGTACAATTCACAGTTCTACATGTCCAAAAAGGAGTAGAAAGAAGCAAAGCTTTTTTAATCCTACCCCCAATCTGTTTCACATCAGTTTCAATACATTTCTTAAATGTCCTGTATGTTTTCCCAGTAATATAGGACAAAGTGTGTCCATACACATACGTTATCTGGTTGCACATGACAAAATCCATGACATTGTTTCAAATTTCCATTGCAAAACACGACCATTTAGTCGCAGTTTGGAGCCCTGGAAACATATCAGTCATATCTGCTAAGGAATAAATAGTTGGCATAGCTCTAATCTTGGCAGATTGTACAGGTGTGTTTGGTGATGGTCAACTGCTGGTGATATATATATACGTATATATATATATATACATATATATGTATATACATATATATATGTATGTATGTATGTATGTATGTATGATTGATTACTACTGATTGATGACAGTAAGTAAGTCAGTTCCATATATTCCACATATTCCATATATATATATGCCATTCTCTGTATATGTACCTTCACTGTCCCGCTGAGACAAACTAAACCCCTTACTGTGACTCCCTGATAGAGTGGAAAAAACTTGAGAGTTACACAAACGCACAATAAATCAAATCCATTATTTACAAGTGAACTCATTCAGAAAGGAAGCATATGTAATCTACTCATCCATGGTGAGAGAGCGAGAGGAGGGGAAGCAGAGAAAGAGAAGTGTTCAGGGACGAGGCAGGCGGCCAGCTGAGAACAAATTTTGTTTTTTGTTCTTAACTCCCCGAGGAGGAGTGGAAAACCAGTAAACAAACAAACCGAGCGAGAACATGTTTCCTTCTTTAATGACAAAGGGAGAGAGTGTGAGAGAAAAGCAGGGAAGCACGGCCAGGAACTACCCCAAAGTGTCAGCTGTCAGTATGTGTATTTATATGTCTTCAGTATGTGTATTTATATATGTTTATGTATGTCTGTGTGTAGCTGTGTGTGTGTTTGTGTGCATGATCTCTGCCCTGCTCATATCCAGGTTAGCAGCCCACACAAAAGTGCACTGGGGGCTCGCACACAGATGGGTAAATAAAGCCATTGTTTACTGTTTAGTTTCTTTCTTATGTTGGGCAAGTTTAATTGTCATTGATTTTTCTCAGTCAGAGTGGTGGCAAGTGGTAAACATTCCCATTAGACACATTTGGAAACACACTGAGTTCCTCCCCTCTGTCGCATCCCGCCAGTATAACCCCTGTCAGCTCCTATCACAGTGTGTCTACCTGAAGTAGTCAGGCCTTTGTGGTCGCCCCCCCAGCCAATGGATGGCCATTCTTTTGGGCAAAGGTCCATTATGTCCGGGGCGGGCCTTCAATACTCATGCATACACACATGCAACACTCCTGGGGTCATAGCCTTTCACCCCTGGGGGCTCTACTTCTGCCACCACGGCCTGACAAATTGTTTTTCGTAAAATAAAACAAAAAAAAGTGTGAGAGGGCCCCAGTTCCAAAACTTCAATCTCCATGCTGTTACAAGCAATGCCAGGAAAGTGGCATTACAATTTTCCCACTGGATTCACACAAAGACAAGGAAATAAGGAGAGAACTGCAAGCAAAAGTGGAGGCCCAAATAGACAGACGCAAAGAGGAAAAAAGAAGACGAGATGGAAGCCAAACCTATTTGGGGTCTTTCATTTAGTCGATTATGATAAATGACCTGGCCTTTGAGCCGGCGGGTGCTCCCCCAGCACGCTCTCTGGGCCTCCTCTGACAAGAGAGTCTTTGAGGAGAGTGCAGACCCCACAGATATTGCTCTTTGTCCGAAATTGTGCACAGCCAAGACCACAATGTTCCGAGTTGAATTAAGTAAAACTGGCAAAGCAAGATTCCACTTTTATAGGCACAATGTGTGTGTGTCAGTGTGTGTACAATGGAAGTAAAATGGGAGAAGTTGAAGAAGACTAAAGAAAAGTCAGCATACTGCATTTCTCTGGCACGTCTTCCCATTACTCTTTTTAAGTCATTCAGAGCTTTGCCTTAGGGGTACGTGGGTAGATTTGGGGGAAGGCTGAACTCACATCTACCCCAAAGGCATCTACAAACTGACTCAGTGATCAAAACAACTTGTGAAGCTCACCTCCACCAAGGGGAGGTATTAAGTGCGACTAGACAAAAAAAGATAATTTCAACTAAAGGAATACGTATAAACCTGTTACGCAGCAAAATATACACATTGTTCTTGATTATTGATGCGACATGGCTCAGATGGCAACTTTGCTATTTGGCAATTGGGACAATCCCATTTGTCCTGACAGTGTCTTTGAACTGAATTCAACCTCAAATTTATTGTAATGCTATGTCATCAGTGGAGGAGTTCATGAGAGTATAGACGGATTGGGTCAGCATTATAAAAGCACTTAAGTGCAATAGAGCCTCTAAGGTCCAATACACAGTCCATTCTGGAAACCAACCAAATCATGAATTTCAATTTAGAATATATTTTTCTTCTCTTAGGAATTATTGGAAACTGAATATAAACCTTTATAACTATGCAGTCAATGTTTTAAGTGGCATATTAACATTGCTGACTGTTAACTGTTAGAGTGCTCATGACACCAAACTACCAACTTTTGTCATACTGCTGTCATCTGTCATGAAACAGCTTTAAAGTACGACTGAATTTACGTTGTCATTATTAAATGTCCTCCACCATCTTGACTGTGATATGCTGAGGACACTTTCCTCCAACCAGACTCTTCAAAACACAGCTACGGATGCACAGCAAAGCAACGAAAGAGAAATATTCAAGTCTGATTCATTAGATTTCGTCCATCCATAATTGACCAACAGTCCGATGTTTGTTTTCATTTAAATGCAGAGTACAAATAAACAGATCTCATTTGCAGATTTGTCCACCTCAAAGAAACAGGCTACAACATGTAGATAAACAAATAATTTGCAGCCTAATTTCTTTCATTAAAATTCATTATCAGGATATAAAATGAAGTTGGTGTAACAACTCTATCACCCTATCACAGGTGAGAGTGAGGGTACACACACCCAGTATTGTGAAGTTCTGTACTTGATGTACCTGTATGAGTATGTCCGTTTGTCTGTTTTGGATGGCTTATACGGAGTGGTTTATGGCTCTTGTGAAGCAATTTGTTTTTTCTTAGTAAAAAACGTTTCCATTTTCATCGTAAGCCATTTTCAAGATCACATTCCTGAAGTTGTATTTTATTGTCAGTTGGTAATCTCATAAAAAAATTGATTGTTGTTTAATTTTCACATTATATCAATCTGCACGTACACTAAATGTGTTTGTTAATTGGTTTGTTGTGTGCATTCCCTTGCTCCAACGCACCAAGGTATGTGTGGTGAGGGCAAAGTACCATACAGTGCCACAGTGCCATAATCCCCACCCTTGCCCAATGGCCCAGATTAATTCTAGTCTTTGATCCGCCCCCTAATCTGAGTAAACAGGGTATGGGTTGAGGGTTGGTGCTCCACTCTGCCTGACAGCGAGATTCCACTTTTCCCTCCCTTGTTTGCCTGTTTCCTAGCTGCCTCCCCACTGGGGAGCTGGCAATTGAAATCAGCTTTAGCGTTGCCTAATACAGAAGTGGGCAGAATTGGGCCCTTTAATGCCTGTCACGGTCGAAGATTATATCAATGGCTCTTTTTGTCACAGCTACATTGGTGTCACGGAGGAGCAAGCAAGTCTGCCAGATCCAGACAAAGTATACATTTTAAATTCACTTGTAGTCTATCCTGTGTCTGTCTGCCTGCACTATGCACTCGAACACACAGTTTATTGAAACCACACAAATGCAAACAAACTGAACATGTGTTGCTCGTTTGAAACATCTTAAACTGTAGCTTTGTCAGGTACCCGTGTAATGGACGTTTGGTAATTGTAAAATCAACGTTAGTGACAAGCCTTTTTGAAGTGGAGTGTGGCTTGTGGGGCTGTGCTCTAATTCTACAGTCAGTATGATTTACTGCCCATCTGCAAGTGCACAGACAGTCTTTGACCAGGCCCTCACTAAATGAGCAGGAGACTCTGTGTCGTTAACCAATTTAGCAGTTTATGCCCATGGGTGATTAAAACAGGGTATTCCTTAAAATAAACAGTTTACAACTCAACACATTAAATATAATGAGCCCTAATAGAATAAAGTTAGTGGAAATTCGAGGCCACGCAACTGGACTGAGTTAGTTCTAATGTCGGATGTGCTGCTTTTTGATTAACAGTAGTTAACCAATCTCAGAAAAGCACCTATCTACAGTATATGCATCATAATGAAAGAACACACATTATTTAACTGTGCACGTTATTCACATACTGTTAAATATGAAGGAGCAAAATTTACTAACAGCCAATAACATCACTGAAATATAAAGTATGTTGTACTCTTTTAGGTCATGTTTACATAGTAGTAGTTCAATTGTGATTTTTTCAAATGAGACGCAGGCATCTTTCATATGTGGTCCTTAATCTAATATTTATCCAATGCATATGCAGTCTGAACGTTCACTTAGCGTTCCTTCGAACTGTATGTCATCCAAACGTTACAATTCTTTGCCAAAATAGACAGGTGTATAAAGAGAGAGTGAACAAAATATAATTAAAAAATAATTAATATAATTAAAAACTCAAAACTCAAGTCAATGCCCCACCACTCCTGGCTCCAATTCCTCCGATTCCTCACCCACATGCTGTCCCAGAAACTGCCATAGCCAAAATTCTTGCCCTCTTCCTTCTTAATCTCTTGCGCAAAATAATTGAGTTAAGAAAAATTGACTGCACAAAATAATTTTTTTTGCCACATATGCACCGGGACTGTGGCCTACACTATTGGCGCCATGGTTGCTCCCATCAACACACTATGACACGTATGTCACTTCACAAATGCACTCTGTTCACAATTTCACAAAAGGTATTACAAAAAGGCCACCATGGTGTCATCGCTTTTAGGTCCATGGCCTTGTCTTTCACTGTCTTGCAGGGAAACGCCCCAAATTTTGCACCTGTTATGTGCTTGGACTGACCATTAGCATTGTAATGGTTTACATAGCCTGCCTTCTTTCTGCTGGCCCACTGACAATATCCTTGTGATTGACTGGCAACCAGTCCAGATTGTGGTCCACCTTCACTCTAGTCAGCTGCAATAGCCTCCAGGTCCTATCCTGACCCCAAACAGGGTCCCGTTCTATAAGATGGATGGATGTGTTTGGACTGAGAAAAGTAATTGTGCACCCATCCGGAATTCAACATTCGCACAACAAGCTTGTTCACACCTGAGTGGGCATGTGAACAGTGATACGAGAAACAATTAATTTCTTGGTAGTTGAGCAGTCACTCCACAGCTGCTGGCCCAAGCGCAGTACCACAGCGGTGTAGCTTGCATACACAACTACAGTACCTCTACAAAGGCCAGGCAGTCATGAGTTTTTTGTCTTGTTTTTTGGCAGCAGTTGACCAATTAGCGCTCCAGTGCTAGGTCCAGATCACTGGTTTCTCATGCATGGCTGTGGAGTGTTAAATGTGCCATAAATCCGGTGCATGGCCCACAGCACATAAGGGTAGCAAAAAGACCTGGCACAAGGTGTTTCCTTTCACTTGCTTTCACAGCAAAGCAACAAAGGCCTGAATGATAGATTAAATTATGGATGTCTCTATTTGCACAGCTTTCTGTTTGTGTCTTTATTTTCACATTAACAGTTCCAGATAATACATATTATGCAAATACATTGTATTTCACCATTGATGGCTTTAGATCAATTATGAAACACATTTAGGGGTTTTGTCCTGACCGATTGTATTAGTATGTGTCCTCAGGGTAGCTGTGTTCTAATACTATGTATTCTTCTTGAAGTGTCCTCCAATAATCACGTACTAGGTGTCGGGAGAAGGTCGGGGTGGGGAGGGGGGGGTCACAGTCCACTCTTGTTGCCTCCTGATAAGGGAGTCATTACTTTAGGATTATCTACATGTAGGTGCAGAATAGAAAGTTCAAAAGGCTAAATAGGGGTGAAAGGTTACAGTCTTTAGTGTAGTCGTATATGTATTTCTTTGGTAGCCATTTGCCTAATGATAGTCTATATCTTGGGTAAACAACATGTGGCCTCCATGTTGTTGCTCCCTATTGCTTGGTGAAATATATTTTTTAAAGATATTAATGAATTAGATTTTGTTTCTATTTATATACATACAGTTGTCCATCGTTTGTTGCAGTCAATTGCTTCCAGACTCTACCCCTATAAGTCAATTTCCATGATGTAGATCGGGTTGTTTTTTGTAGTTAAGCATGGAAAACCTGTTTATGATTTTCTAAATCCATTAGAGCCCTATAGACATGAAATAACTCCCCTGTAGTCACCGTTACACTCCTATTATTGATTGTTTACATCACATTGCACAACACTAATGGTCAGTGCTACAGGATCTTTGCAGGGACATAAGAGACGGCTGCTGCTTATAGCATAAAAAGCTTTTAAGCTAACTAATTAGCCTCCAATTTGTTGTTAACTTAAGAAAGCGTTTCAAACGAAGTGTGGAAGAAAGACTAAATAAGAAGGCAAAAACCACTTCCACACAAAATGGGAGGATAACTTTTTTTTACCATTCATGTCATGTCAGACATGCTATTGCTGACTCCATGCAGTGTTAAGGTCATGTTATCTTGAATAATGTCTCATCAATGTAACATTACTGATGCCTAGTGACTTGCAATATTTTTAACTAACAATAGGCATAGTCAATCACGAAAATAAAAGTAGATGAAAATTTTTAAAAGCTGTGTTACATTTTGTGGCTCCTTAGGGGGCAAAATGACTCTTTTAATGGTAATCAGTGGTCTATATTCATGGTATTCTTAAAAACGGTGTCATTGTGATTAAGAAAGTGTCATTATTGATGTACCTTAGACCCTCACTGATTGACATGTCAGCTGGTCACCTATGACCCAGATCACAACAGTTCTATGACCTCCAAGTCTTGTTTAAGAGCAGATAGATCATTTTCTAATCAGCAGGACACATGTCAACTTACATGGCAGTAAAAAATAGTGGGGCTAGAATCGCTGTACTAACACCCCTAAGAGTCCCATCATTGACTTTTTGTAATGTGACTCTGAATGTGAATGTGTCAATGTTCCTGAAAGGACTTTGAGCGGTGTGAAGGTTGTCTATAATGCCACCTCATTTCAAGACCCGCCTCTAAACTTGGCAAAGGTCTTTAAGGCTCCCTTCTCCTCCTCCTCCCGCTCACTGGAATGAGAATTTTATCCAAATCACTTGGCATGGAAAGGATGCAAATGAACACTGGGGGTTGTTGTGCTCAAATCCAGCCAAGGTCACGCATCCAGCTGTCAGCTCGTGTTGGGGACTAATCGTTTATGTGCCTGCACCACTCTGCGCCCATTCCCTCATTCTCTGGGTGTCTGTCACACACCTCTCCCTATCTCTTTAATTCACTGTCTCGCCTTTTATCACTCTACTGTTTCTGTGTCTCTTCTTTGTATGCTTCACCTTTTTCACCCTTCACTTCTCATCTTCTTTCACCAATGACAAAGACTACTAAAGTCATTACCTCTTGTGCTAACAACTGGTGCAACATTACAGACAAAGGCCTAAATATAATTTTCCTCTTTACATGCCATAATACTTATTTTTGCAGTAGAAATTCAACGTCATTTTTTCTGTTCACACCTCACGGTCATGGCCACCACCATCCCCACTTGTCCAAGCTCCAGTCAGCCATGTAAAAACGTGGCTGCTTGCAGGGTTCAAGTCCTGTGAAATGTGAATCGAAACAGCTGCCCCTAATCACTAGCACAAGCTGGGCTTAAGGGCCTCTCAGTTTCACCCCTCATCTGCCTGGAATTTTGAATTTCCTGAGCGGAGATCAAATGGCAGCCTGAGTCAGTGAGACCTTTGATATATGGACACCCATCTTGCAAGGGCCTTCTGCATCGGGATTTACGCTTGACAACACACTCGGTGTCACCTCCGCTCCCGGTGGACGTTCTGCAAACCTGGAAACATTGGGGCCCTTTGACAGGACAGCAGAGCCCCCACCCAGCCGCTCCAAACCCCCTGGAGTGCCCAGCAGTTATTTATTAAATTTGTTGTGCCCGCTGTGCTATGGTTTCAGAAGACCACTTAGTTTTGGATTGCACTCTGGATTTTTCAATTATTTGGTTCATTTCACCTGCTCGTGTTCCTTTACCCCCCAGGATCAAGGGCACAAGAGATCACATTTAATTATTTCAAAACACAACTTGCAAGCGAACCCTACAGATCCATGACATCATACTCCCCCACTATCTATTGCTTTATCATGGTTACTAAAAATAAGCAACATTGAAGGTGTGAAAAAGTAAGAAACTGTTCATCTTCCTTTGGCAGCAATCACCACATCTCTCATGTCAATTAGGAAATTTGTCCACCTACAAGGAGGGTAAATATAAGGGCAGAATATGGGATTTTCAGAATTCCCCGCCTGTTGGGGATCATATGGAGCGAATTAGTGGTTACTTTGAGTGACAGCTGCTCCCGTGTGTAGCCAGAAGCAGAGACAAAAAGATGGGAAATTATTATATCCCAGGGAATAAGTATTGGCTGTTCATGGTACACAGGAAGATGCTATCTTTGAATGGCTGTGGCTTTTGGATTAGAAGATGTTAGTGGGTCATAATCCTTATGCACATGTATCTGTATGCACATTCACATACAACCCAGTAGCAGGTTTGTGTGCATTTGCAGTATAACCCTCAGACTTGTGTGGACAAATATGTAATCTAAATTATTGGGTTTCTGTTTTCAACATTCACTGTATTTGCCACAGGAAATTACCTAACTTGAACCTATCAGATGTTTTTCTTACTTTGTCTAAAACATGACTTGGAGATTTTGCCTGGCGTACTTATTTCCAGTAATATTTACATAACTTGGACTCTGATCCTTTTTTATATGTACACATGTAACTCTGAATCCAGTCCTTTTTTAAGTCAGAATGCCCAAGAACAGCCTCAGGTTCTATCGAGGCACTTTATCTTTGATTTAAAATATTGTGCATAAGGCCATTGCTTCTGGTGTGTAGTCTTCTTTTAAATCACCTTTTGTTCAAAGAAAACGCAAACCATGGGATGACATCTCGCTTGTGCTTTGCATTGTTCGATTTTAGTAATACTTACAACAAAAGAAGATGCTTATGGGTTAGTTTGTAAGGTTCATGACCCATAAATTGGTTGGCTCCAAAAAGTCAGCTTTTCCGACAGAAATATATTCTGCTTTGTTTTGTGGGTATTGTCCTGAAGTCCAACAGTGCTTTTGATAGGATAAAAAGGGCCCCTTACAGTGTCTTGAGTATCCCAGTGATTTAAGACCTATGTTTTTCTTAGACTCTCACCATTAAAATAATGAATTACCAATGAAAGTTCATGAATCAGTCAGCTTTTTTCATTCTTCTATAAGGACATTTGTGTCTTTTAGACAAAATGAAGTATTTTTCCAAATTTTATTTCAGTCTATACAAAATAAATCTGGGATGAAACCACAGGGGTGAAGAGAGGCGGGCATATGTTTGTGGCAGTGTGTGGCAGAAGGGATCAACAAAATACCTCTAAGAGCACCTGACTGTTTTTTATAGAAGCTTATTTCAAACCCGAATTTCCCTCACTCTGCTAATTACACGAATCAAGATCATAAAGTTTGGTGTTGAGACAGAAGTGTTCAAAGGGTGCAAAATGACCATTCTCTGACCCTAGAGTGTGGGACCTAACCTAACCTAACCTCAAGACAAGGGTTCGAATGGTCAATTGCAGGTCATTTGCTCGAGTGGGGAGGGCGTGGTGTAAGTGTGTGAGAATGTGCCAGAGGGTGGGCAGAAACATGGCTTTTGGCTCCTAATTGATACTCAGAATGTTCAGCTGACAAGCAAAAATTTAACCGTTACGATTCAAGCTAACTAACAATTAGGTTTACAGAGTACTTACTGTATACTTACACTCAATTCATTGTCATGTCTGAGCTACCAGACTATCTACTAATCATTCTATCGAGATCAGTCATCAACCATTCATTCATTTTCTACCGCTTTTCCTCACAAGGGTTGCGGGGGGGTGCTGGAGCCTATCCTAGCTGTCTTCGCGCGAGAGGCGGGGTACACCCTGGAGTGGTGGCCAGCCAATCACAGGGCACAAATAGACAAACAACCATTCACACTCACATTCATACCTATGGACAATTTGGAGTCGGCAATTAACCTAGCATGTTTTTGGAATGTAGGAGGAAACCGGAGTACCCGGAGAAAACCCACGCATGCACAGGGAGAACATGCATACTCCACACAGAGATGGCCGTGGGTGGAATCGAACCAAGGTCTCCGAGTTGTGAGGTCTGCGAGCTAACCACTCGACCACCGTGCCACCAGTCATTAACCAAAAAACACAAAATAAAAAATGTTTCTTGAGAAATGTATTGGTTTCATTCTAATTTGGAGAGGTATGGATATATTAAAGTTTGACTGGAAAAACTTCTCTCACTCCCCTTAGGTTCCCCAATGTCATCATTCTTGAAGCCAACATGTGAACATCACTCAGTGTCTGTGTAAGCCAAGCACCTAGTTCATCAGAAACACCTTTACTTGCCCCCAAACATGACCTTTTCTCTGCTGGAGTCAGGTTAACAGGCTCCAGGGCTAACACAGTGGATGAGAAATGGACCAGAGACATTGACTTATGCATGTGTGCATGCCTGTTTGTGTGTGTGTGTGTCTGCTCAGCTGCTTTTGAAATATATGTTTCAGAGTGTATAATGTGTTCGACTAGGCCAACAGAAGGTGCCTGCGGAGGTTACACAAACACAAGAGAAGGGTTATTTATACATCCAGGAAATTATGGTGGTTTCTGTCAGATCTGGCCCACTCTAGTCAGATCTGGCTTGGTCGTGGTCTCGTCTTAACCTTAATTTCCCAGCCCACGCAGAGTCAGTGATACAGCGAGAAACAAATTGTGCTAATATGGCTGTCAGTGAAAACCCCCATGGCCAAACTCTGTCAGTCTAAAAAGCTCCAAGCCCACCTCCACAGATGGTCCAGTGGTACTTAAGAATTCACCCCCAGGGTTTACTGCGCTGTTGTGTGGATGACTGTCACTGCACAGAAGCATGTGCTTTAAGATATGGGAACAGCATCCTTGTGGATCTCTCATGCCCTGGCACAATGAGATGTCTCCACCCCCAGTAAAAGAAAAGAATAGTGGACATGCCCTCTTTTATGATGGACAGGATAAAGGCGACCAACTGACCTATAAGGAAATACAGATAAAAGTGCATGATTGCTTTACACATCTGTAACATTCAGCATTTGTTTCATTTAAATTTAGCCACTGATGGTAAAAAAGGTCATACAGATAATGATTTTTCCATCCTGCACCCAGAAAAGTGAAGACCTGCCGCCACCTCCACTTCAGAAGGTCAACCTATTCTAAATGACGCAGAAAACCACAAATTAACATTCACTAATTTGTTTATTGTGCCCTTGTTCTGGCTGCTGCTCGTCATCCACCCATTACCACCCAGACACTCCCCTCTGGTACTCACACCAAGATTCTTGTAGCCCATTTCAGTCTTCTGCAGGTCTTTAATTGAGAAGCTTTATTTTTTTGTCAATCAACCTACTGTAAAAGCTCTTGACTGGCAATAATTCTAAGGAGGTAAACTTACAATATCAGCAGGCGATCAGTCACTAATTTTCCCCACTGTAGACACATAGTACACACACACACACACACACACACTCAGGAATAAAAAAAAAAACACCCATGGCAAATCAAAACTGCAGAAACACTTTTGTAGTTCTTTGTCAATGATGTTAAACATAGTTGTATTGGATGTTAGTACCTTGATGTAAATAGTGAGAAAATAGTTAGCCTCTAAATTGGAAACTTAGACCTGCAGTGTACAGTAAATTAAGCCTAGGTCTGCAGGAAGATGCTGTGTTTTGCATTAATGCATATACAGGGAGTGGGCGTAATGAAACCCTCAGGCATGTTGAACTTCTGAGAAAGTGAACATGATTAGTGTTGTTTTGTCTTGTTTTATCCCAGTGACTCAGAAGCCGCCTCGGATGAGTTGCATTAGCCCCCAGGGTCAAACGACACGTTTGCTGTTATCACATGCTTGCGTACATGTCTGGTCATATGTCTGGCTCACTACTCTGTGTTTGTATTTGTAACAATGTATATTAGGGAGGTACGTGATAAACGGCGGATGACAGCATCTGGACTAGTGCCAGGGTGGATCATAAACAAGAAGAGGGTTGCGTTTTGGAGCCAAGGGGAAGTACAACACAGTGTCTCTGTCCATGCAAGTCTCCTGCTCAAATTCCACTGATACGACTTTAATCAGGCCTAATCTACTTATCGGCCTCCTGGGGCAATGATCAGCCTAAAGTATTTAACAGTATGCAGGGACCCAAAGGATGCTGCTGCTAGAAAGCATCAAGTGGGATGTTACTGGCAGTTTTTACTTAATCTGAATCCCCCAAATTTCACTAATAGTAGACACTATTTCTGTGACAAGCTATATGATTTTCAAAACTGTACATATTAATCCATATTGTGTTTTTAATCAAATAAAAATGACATCAAAAACTACCTTTTAGGATGTATACAGTATAAATATATGACAATATGTTAACAATATAGGACGGCATGTACAGATACAGACATGTAATACTTTTATTGAGTATAACTTAATTGCTGATACAACCTCTGATTTGTTTCCATTTTGAAACATTATTTTTCCAATAATAAATAATTAACAAATATATAAGTTCTCAGTTTCAGGGTCAAACTGTTACCATGATAAAAACTTAACTCAGGTGATGTTTTAAGTATCATTTATCTGCCAAAGATAAGTGTCCCACTGTGATTTAATGACAACTGTTGAAATGCACAACATAAGAATTCAGCAGGCATTTGATTCCCTTTATATTGGAAGTAATTTCCAGCGTATTGGTGCTTACTGCAAAAATAATTTCCTTTTGAAGACTGAAATCAAGGACAATTGCAGCCACCCAATTTTTTCCCCCGTGTCTATCTGCATCACTCCACCTACTGAATGAAAGGAAAACCTTAAACCTGTGTCTAAAAAACAACTCCAAAGCCAGACGATAAATCATTACTCTTTATGCTGGAGCAACTCATCACTCTTGACTGAGAGCTGTTTGCAGTAATTGTGAAGACTAATAGAATAATTGACTTGATCTTGTAATAGGGGTTAAGAGACATAACCTTGGCTAATGAGAGGCAGAGACAAATTTGTGGGTGATAATGAATTTTCTTCAAACAATGCACATAATGGAGCACTGCCACCTGAAAGGAAAAAGCTGCTCCATTGACGTGTGTGTGTGTGTGTGTGTGTGTGCTTTCTGCCCAGTTATTCAGAATGTACATGGCACTCTTTAACAAGGTGAATGTGATGTTTGATGAGTTCACAGGCCATGTCAGGGCACTTGTCAGTTGTGCTTGATTGTCCTTATAGAGATTATCAGGTCAATGTTGCTGCTTCACATGGGCCATCCTCAATTTGATTCACAAGATCAGTGAGGTTACCACTGAGATGGAAGTGCTCTGACCTTCACAATGTTGGATTCATTTAAACTCACGGAAACTGAATTGTGTCCCCCTGCAGACATTTCTTTGTGTTTCTTACTTGTAATTATTCTAAGTCACTCATTTTGGGGAGTTTAATATGGTTTCAGTTGAATCATAGATTCAAGAAATATATATATTACATAGTATAGTATAGTCCAGCAACATCAACTTTATGACACATTTGCAAAGGGATTTTGGTGTAGTGACGACAAAGCAATTCGGTCACAAGTCCTGCCTGAACGCACTTCAAGAAAGATGACATTTAGGATTTTAGATTTTTTTTAAATGGCGACCCCGCCAAAAGATATTATCAACACCAGAATATTATCTTGGTATTATTATTGGTTTTCTTATTATTAAGATACAAAAAATATTCTTTTTTTTGTATCTGGACTGGTCCATACTGTGGAATATTTTTGAGCTTAGAAAACTGTTTTTTACGACCTTTGAAGGTTTTTAACATTATTATCTAGACATGAAAACTACCACCACTACAGACCTATATGGCTTATCATAATATGAGTAAATAAGCCATACATAAGATATAAATGACATTGTATGTTACTATAAGTAAGTAAAATTTTCACTTGCCGTGAGTTACTGCAGCCACAGTAGCCCGTGTTTTTATATAAATTTTTTATTACACATTATTGTACTTGTTATGAGATAATTAAATCCTGCAATAAAAACCTGTGAACATTACCGACACATAATGGCTGGTGCATTCAACTTCATAAGCCATTTTATGATTGAAAAATGCTTAATTTAAAAATTATATATTTGAATTGTGAATTGGAGAGGGATGACTGTGCGCCAACTTTTGCACTGTACAAGCTGGGGTAACATCCAGCCCCCGCTGTGACCTTGAACTGAAGTGTAGAATCTGGATGGATCTATGGAATATAGAGGCATGATTGTACACCATTGTGTATGTTTGTGATTGTGCTGTCCTTAGTATTAATATTAGAGAGGACTTTACAAACTTGTAAGAAAAAGATGATGTAATCTTTGTGGCATAGTGCCAAGAGGGCTCAGAGTTCACGACCCCAACAAAACATCCCAATGGGTCACACACACACATTTAACCTAGGGATGAAGAAGGATTAACAAAGATAGGAGGCACTTGCAGCTGTTTGTTCTTTAAGAGTCTTGTTATCTGTGGGTGTGGTTTATGAATAGAAAGTTGGACTCAACCAGCTTAAAAATGGATGCTTCTTTCCGGGCCTACTTCTTCTTATTGGGGGCTGCCTCGGATTAACACTTGACCATCATCTCAAGAATAAAGGCCATGTTCACGATCTACAAGAGACAATCACTGAAGCTTGTAGGAGAAAGTAAATGATCACTTTAGTGACTGTTAAGACGAAGAGGAGGTACGTCAATCAGTCAATCAAATGCAAAGTCATTTGTTATACACATGAAAAAATATATAGACTTAGTTTGATTTTTATCCCCTCATGGACCGGAGGTGAATTGACCTCTTCTACCCTCCTCTTGTCACTATGTGGGGGATCCATCCCCTGGACATATCACAGGTCAACATACTGCAGGGGCACACACGCAGACATTTGGAGCACCAGCTTGACACCTCTTAGCATAACTCCTCGGTGCTATGGCACAGACCTTGCCACAGGGGGTCTTGTGTGTCACTGGGTGCGTTTAAAAACAGATACATTTTCTGAAACACACACACACTTATGCGCATTCTTCCCATATCTCTTTACAACACACACACGCAGACATATATTTCCCCCTTTCCTTGCCCTCTGTAACCCAAACTCCCTCCACTCTTGTCACCTCCCATCTCCCAGACCAAGGTCAGCTGTCCAGGCCTGCGGCTCTTGATGTAGTGGCTTTGACCCAACATGGCCACCTCTGTCTCTTCAGAGAGATTAACACAAGGCAGGACACAGAAACTGAGCGCCACACGGCTCCGTGTTATCCCGACCCGCTTTCTCTGTCCCTACTCTCACTTTTCATTCTGTCTCAGATAACTCCTGGTGTCTGCAGACTGGGGAGCAGGAAGAGCTGCAAATTGAATATGTCTGACAGGCAGATCTGTGAAGACTCATGGGGGACGTTAGAGAGGGAAACAGACAAAAAAAAGTCCACATTATGTCACTTGGACAACATACATAAAGCAATGTGTAGCAGAAGATAAGATGTTTTTATTTTGTTGCTTGTTTACAAACCTTTCAAGAACTAAAAAGTACTACTGATTTCCACAAAATGGGAAAGGTGGGGCATTGTCCAAGGAAGGAACCATTCTCATGTATACTGGTTTGTTACTTTTGGTAATTTAATAATTGACCTTTAATTACTAAATGTATACATACTATACAGGGAAATTACTTACATTTTGGCGCTGGTCAAACATCTATGTAATGGTATTAAACGTTAATTCAAAGGATCACTTCAATAAATAAAAACTTTCAAATACAGGACTGTGATTTCTTGGACATGTACTAAAACCCTTACACGTTGTCTTTATTTTCCTCATTGATTCCCTCCCCTTATTATTTGTCATGCTGGACAAGGCTTGGGGTGACTGCCCCAGCAGTTGAGAGGTTAAACAAAGTGCTGCAACTGTCAGCCTGAGTGAAACCAACTGGCACTTGGCTATTAGAAGATAATCAAGGCTAATAGGTACATAATGGTTAACAGTGGGGCCGCGCTAACCGGCAGATGCATCACGGGGGACGGAAAAGCAAGCAGCGTGACCTTGCTTGCACACGAAGCACGCTTGCTTCAGAGAGATCAGGCGGAAAGAGCCAGACACAAGGAATTTTGACTACTCACCCTCCCAGTTTTCATCCCAAAATTGTTCACAGTACAGTTGATTTGACTGTCATAGGCTGGTACCTTTGCCAGTTGTCCTTTGTCTAGTAATCTGTTTTGCTTATTGAAATGGTGTGAGCGTACAGTAATTGTAATTGTTTATTTCCAGCCATGCTGTAAATACTTTTAATTATATTTCCAACCTTCTCTGATATCTTATTTGGTGATGAACGCTAATACTTTGGGAACACCTAATTTAAACCAATAGCACATGTGTTAAGCAACATAAATACACAGCACATTGATTAAACCTGAAATTTAAGTTCGCATTTTAAATAATGGAGATTTCTTGATTTTGTTTTTTTAATCGTGTGGCATTTCATTCATGTGTGGTTTGCGTCTAGATGTCTGTTGTGTAGTTGCTTCATTGTGAAAGTGATGGGGGGGTAGGATCCACTACCTGGCTCCAAATAAAGATACAAACAAGTATATTGCGGCTGTATAAATGTAACCTGGGAAAAAAAACATAGTTTCATGAGAATAGACTAATTTAAAGTGAATGGTTTTGGGTTCCCAAGGCTAGAAAACTTTACATATACTGTAGATTCCCTATGTCTGTATCTTCTCAGCTGTGATACCTTCTTTATGTAAAGGACCATGTTAAGCAAAGAAAGTATACTGTAGTAATATTGCTCATATAAATAACTAAGTTATGTTCCAGCGGCTGGCTATGTTGGCATGTCCGCCTCTACCCAATTTGGGTACCTTTGGGTTTACACTATAACTTTTAGTTTTGTTGCTGTTGGCTTGAGAATTGGAATGTGAATATTTTTACTCTGAACTTCCTTATCATTCTGCCTTGCCAATCGCAAATCTGTATGAATGTAATGTACAAGAATGTACTGTAGAATATTTGGAATATAGTTTATTCTTTAAAATATGCTTCGGTCTATGAACTCCAAGCTTTTTAAATACATTTCTGTCTTCTAAAATGAATATAAAAATGTATCAATTACAGTGTTCAGCGGTGATAAAGAGAAGAGACGTTCATGTTTGGTTACACGGCAGTACAGATTGCTACATGCTCTCCATAAATATTCAGTTCTGTAGAAAAGAATTCATTCTCCTTTGACCTGCGCAGCAACGAGTTAAGTTCTAAATTGAAGCAATTGAGCAGAAGGGTCAGAGGATCATGTGTTAACGAATGTACACATGCTTGGTTCTCAGCGCTCTGTGAAGCATCCAGCCAGCACTTCCCCTCTGACAGCACTCTGTAGCCCTGGACTCCTCTCCATAGACACTTTATGAAAACAAAGCGGGCTTTTGTTGAGGTCTGAGTGCGTCAGAACCATCATCTCTAGAGGGCAAGAGGGATGCGGACCAGAGATGGAGGAGTGGGTGGAAAGAGAGAGAGAGAAAGAAAGAAGGAAAGTGCTTAGGTGGGGGTGAAGGGCAGGGGAACTGAG
The DNA here is from genome assembly GCF_037039965.1 of Doryrhamphus excisus. Classification (NCBI taxonomy): domain Eukaryota; kingdom Metazoa; phylum Chordata; class Actinopteri; order Syngnathiformes; family Syngnathidae; genus Doryrhamphus; species Doryrhamphus excisus. The sequence continues at coordinate 14,281,882 of NC_136359.1, read as the reverse complement.
ACAGAGGTCTGGGTAATTGCAGCACAATGGAGATTGTGTTTGATCTCCGAGGTGTCCGGGCCCATTTAGTGGGGGTGAATGTGCCAAGCTGAGGAATGTTGTAGCTCTGAAAGGTTGAGTTTATCAGGAGTTCATGGAGGAGGTTGTGATGTGTGTGTGTGTGTGTGTGTGAAGGGGGGTTGGGGAGAGACAGAGAAGTGCAAGAGAGAGCGAAACAAGAGTTTAACCAGGCAGCCTTTTCATTATTGCCTAATTATGTCTTTAAAGCTTGTGAGAACTCCACTGTACACACAGTTCACATATGGTGGGTGTGCTCTATCATGCCTCTCTCTCTTTGTATATGCAAGTTCAAATGAGAGAGGCCAGTCAGCACTGTGATGCGTGGTGCACCAGCAGCAGCCTCCTGATAGCACGGCTAAACTGCTGGAGAGCAGAGTGCCCGCATCGAGCACAAGACTCTTTGAACTCTGTCTGTACTCTCTGCTGCAGAGCTTGAACTGGGTTAATCGCTATTAATATTTAACATGCTGCCAAAGTTCCAGCCCAGAAACTATATATCAAAGAGCTCCATCCAGCAGAGGCCTTTTACTGCTCTTCTTCTCAAGCAAGATGGCTGCTATCTTGAACACACTGAAGCTGCTGATGTGAGACACGATAATGTTATTTAATTTCTTTTCAGTAAAGCAGAAAAATCTTTGATCGAGTAATAGATAAATCCTTACTAGATAATGTATTTTATTTCCAAACAAGTTTTCACAGGAATTAAACTGTAAAAATCGGTTTGCTATCTATTATATTTAAAAGTTAATATGATCAATACAGGTAGTCCTCAGGATATACGTGTTCCATTCTGATTGTGATGCAAGTCCAGTTTTGGTGTAAATGGGATGTTATGCATAAATTATTCCTGAGTCACTCATACTGTAGGCAGAACACACTGAATTTCACAAATGACTATATTTTGTTTTCAACAGCAAAAAACAATGAGCAAAGTATTCAATAAATTGTTTTAATCTGGAAAAAAACACTGAAAACCGTGTTATGTATCAGAATTGTAAAGCTATATACTTCCCTACCCCAGCTGACTTTGGGGGAGGGGAGGGTACACACTTGCCAATCAATCTCAGGGCACATCGTGGTGATCCAGTGAGAATGAGAGAATGTCTTCCTTGCCATATACGTACATGAAGCCTTTCCATCAATGGCAACCTGCTATGACACACAATTTCTATTGATATGGTTTGGCAAACTCCTCATTTACACTGTCACCTCTCCACCTTCACCCACACCCCCATCTGCTCCGACGTTTCACTCTCTCTTTGCCCGCTCATGCTTCTAAAACCAGTAGCTCATCTTCCACATATCCAGGCTCAAAAAGATAAAGTTCTGTATTATAACATACCAAAAGTATTCTGCAGCAGCGTGATTTTGTAGTTTGAAGTTTACTGTGATTAATAGTTGCAAATAGACACATGCTTTCTCTGCTGGCGGTAGTTCCTATGTATGGGGTCTGTGAAATCAATGCACCCCAGGAAAGAAGTTCCAGTAATGTTTAAAATGATCAAAATATGCAAAATACTGTAATTATTAAATGTTATCATGAATGTAGGTGTGTCAAATAGGTGTGTCCCTATACGTGCATTGTTGGCTTCCTTGTGAAAACTGTTTTTGTCTCTATAGAATGCACAGAAAAGTGAAAGAAATATGTGTTGATTGTGAATGAGCAGTTTCCCTTTAAATGCAGGCTATCACATCATGTTAAAAGTCAATTGCAGCTTAAAGTGCACTAGCTATCCTGTCACTGGGAAGACACCATCAACAAATTTTAGCTTTCACAATATCAGCTATAGTATTATGGGCAATTTCATGCAACAGAGGTTAACTGCAATGAGAAGTGTTAAGAGGTTGGTTATGAAACAACTTGAGGTCACCAGGGGGTTGCTATTGCTGCAGTTCATCTCTCTTTTCTGTCAGTTCCCAAACTGGATTATTTCATCAGAGTTCAAGCCTCTATTGCCTCTGCCACTGCAGTCTTTTTCACTTTCTGTCCTCCCCTTTACATCTTTCTCTCCATCTTTCCTAGCCTGTCTTTCACTGTATCTCTCTCTCTTTCCCCTCTCTGTGCTCCCAGCTCCAGGACCTCAAACAGCATGGTTAAATACCCTGGCCAATGTGTCGCTCTTCAAAGAGACTCAGGTAGTAGATATGCTGGCAATGGACCAGGATCAAAATGAGGAGTTATTGTGGCTTGCTCATCATGTGGACCTCAGTCAACAGGCCAAAAACCTTCCGCCACAAGGCAACTCAAATTTGGGGCCCAGTTCACCCACAGTGAAAAAGCCAGTAATAGTATACATGGACCCGTTTTTATTTAACTACATAAATCAGGTCAGCAGGATGAAGAAGGTCATTTGGTGAAGAGCTTATGTTAGTTTTAGCGCCTGTCGTAAATTTCCTCTTGCTGAGTATGTTTGCATATGTTACTCACCTACCGGGATACGAACAAACAGAGAGCGCATTTAAATGACTGAAATTAGCTTTGATTACATGCGTTTTAGAAAATGAGAGCTTGTTTTGGAAGACTTGCATGATAAAATATGAACGCACAAGTAAAAAGGGGGGAGTGGGGGGGGGATACAAAAGCTGGAAGCAATTTGTGCAGCTACCAAATTAAAGTTATTCAGCACCAAGGGTAATTCAATTATCATTCTTCAAATGTTTGAATGACTTTGACCTCTGGAGTACTCTAAGGTCACGCAGGTGTATTTACTTAAGCTAATTTACCATCAATAAAAAACACATCCTTAAATATTAAGTTACTAGTCCTCTTTGTCTTTTGGGAAGTTAATTAATATCTATTTAGTATGTCATTAGGCCTGTTTTCGTTCAAATCTTAGGTGATATAAGCTCAGTAGTGAACATGTACACAATGAAAAGCATTGAGAAAAGATGAAGAAACTGACAGTGTTTTCCCAGGATGCAGTTCTCTCAGTGTGACTCATGAATGGAAACAGGTGTGTGTGTATATGTGTGTGTTTGATTGTGCGGTGGGTCTTGGAAGATTCGGGCCGATGTGGCATGTCTACTGCCTAGGTGATTTGGGTCATTGGAGCACATCTGGTACTAGTCACAACAGAGTGCACACGTCCGCAGCCCTCAGACACCCCACCAGGCGGGCCGGGAGAGGCGAGGGCGAGGAAACATCTGGGTTCTCTCTTTCACACACACACACACACACACACACATACAGCTTCTTCTGTGCTTTCCTGGGTTGCATGGATTCCTCCAGGTGCATCTGGACTTGTATAGAAATGATCCGTGTGTGTTGGGGGTGCACACTTGACTGACAGCCTTGAACCAGAGTGTTCCGTGCACCGAGTGACTAACTCTCCCATCATGCCCACTCCAGCTCCCTTGCTTGCGTTTGCAGAAGTTCTCCCACTTTCTTTCTGAGTCATAATCTCTCCCTATTTGCTGTGTTTTTTTTAACTGGGGCTTATTCTCTTTCCTGTTTTGGGAAGGAGGTTTTTGATGCTAGTGTGACCTAACAAAGTCTACCATAGTAAATTAAAAGTATGACTTCCTGCATCCGTTGTACCACAGACCAATAAATATGTTTTAGATTACTTGAGGCCGCGCGGTGCCCGAGTAGTTACCATCTTGGCCACACAGTCAGGAGATCGGGAAGACCAGTGTGCGAATCTCGGCTTGGGCATCTCTGTGTGGAGTTTGCATGTTCTCCCAGTAAATTTGCTTACATATTTGATGAGAAAAGTACCTTCAAAAAGTTATCCTTAAGAAGTATTCTCTATGTAGATGAGGGTGGTAAGGCTTAGTCATTTACTTCTAACTTCTAAATTCATTAGTAAAAAAATACTGTATAATCATCAAATGCATGGGCATTATTCTGTAATATCATGAGGCGATTATATATTACAAGCAACACAAGAGAATGTGGAAAAGTCTGAGTTGTGAGTTTGAGATTACCAATATGGTGCCACCTCACAAAACCTCAGAATTGTGTGGTGGAAGCGGCCCAAATGAGAGAGAACATTGCGCAAATCTCCCTTTTGCTCACAAATGCTTTCCATAATCCTCACAATGTTTCAGTAGATTCCAGAGAGTTTGCATGTCACTGCACTGTTTCTAACCTTTTTAATCTGCTTGCTAACATGAGTTGCTAATAGAGTTCAAGGTTATGTCAACCAAAATGTTGTCAACCATCCAATTGTCTCCCATCATAGCTCAATGTGTCTGTGGTCTCCCAAGGTGAAAAATAAAAGTGAACCATCTTGGGACCACAGATGGACTGAAATAGTTAAGCTCAAAAAAATGATCACATATGTGAACCAAGCAATTGGAACACGCCATAAAATGACATGAAGTTCACTCTATCTACACAATCACAAGTGTAAAAGAAATAAAAGAGTTACATATGTGACAGTGTCCATATTTTGGAATCTGTATTGCAATAAGCCAGGTAGAGCACAGGCTCAAAGTTAATCATTTGATGATCCGTGAACGGAGGTCTCATGCACAACTTCGATATGAATTATTTAGAGGCATATTTTACAGAAATATTTTTGTTTTATTCTGAATTACATGACTTCAGGGCTGTTAGACTTTCGCTGCGACTAACCTCAACATATTTACTGAAGTTATTGTAAGAATTCTCAGCATACACACATTTAAAATATGCAAACACTTCCTGAACTGCACTTACCAAAGAAGAAAAGTTATTGGCCTCTTCTAACAAACTGTTGTCATTGTACGACATGACAGAAATGCCGCACTGAACCTTTGACCTCCCCAATAAGACCAGCTGTACAACTTTGCTAAAATTTCCGCTCAATGTTACCTTTAAGTCCTTCACTAAGTGGGATTTGGAATATAATGCCCTTATACAGGCTGTTTACACGAGACGCATGCCATACCAGCCACTTTCTTGCATACTCAGCCCCCCTTCTGCCTCAAATCACATTTAATAGGGCTAGTTTGAGTCCACGCCAGCATATGCATGCACTTGCTCTGACCTTGGTTGAATTTAATGGGGGTTAAAGAAGTTTTCACATTGGCAATGTGCACATTAATATTTTGTCTGGCGGATTTGTTAAATTGGAAGAGGCGGAAGTGAGGTCGAAGTATCCAATTAATTGGATACACCTCCCCCCCCATCCCCCCTGCACACACATACACACACACACACTTTGCTTGCATTACCCTTCTGTTACCTGTAATTTGCGGGCACTTTTCAATCATGTTTTGTTTCATATGGATTATGTATTTATTATGTTTGTTTTCATGTATGTTAGTGTGTGTGGGAAAGCTCTGCACTGAGCAGGAAAAAGCATCAAGTGGGAGGTAGGAGGAGAGATGAATGAACCCTAGTGGAATGAGGGGGTGTAAACAAAGTGTAAAGTAACAGAAAGTACACTAAATCAATAAGTATGCAGTTTGAGAAAAGCAAAAACAAATGAAATGTACTGGAGGAGAGTCAGGAGATCTTGTACAATTTTATTCTGGAAAATAAATCACATTTCCAACAGTGAATTTGTATGCATTTATACAAATGTTCATGTTGAATATATTGTTTTGTTCCACATTTTACTGGATTTTGCTGGATTACCATCATTCATAGTCTATTAAACATTTTCCAGATATGGCACTGCAGGCGTACATAATGTTATTTTTCATAAGTGTCTCATACAGCCATCAGACTGTAATATATGTAATAATAGCATTGGATGTAGCGTCATCGCCTGAGCCAAACAAGTCGCATAATCCACTGTAATTGGTTGGATTTTAGCTGTGAGTCAACCTTTCTGTCTGCCTGTCTCTCTCTGCTTTTGATAATCCAATATACATTTCTTTAATCTCTACCCTCTGCATTGAGCAAATTAATTAAATATTGACAACTAATCCAGTGAAACCACAGAAAAACAGAATGTCACAGCTAAACTGATTACTTTCAAGGAAGGGGTGAGAGAGACGAAGTGAGGAAGATACGCCATCCATCTCATGCACTATAAATGATTAAATGGCACAGACAACACCAGAATCCAGCAAGTCGCTAAACAAGTGTGCAGAATGAATGTTGTCTTAGCCAAAAGCGCCCTGTGATTCACTATCAGTCTGTGGCTGCTTTCTGTCGATCAAACTAACCCAACATGATAATTGTTTTCCTCATTGAGAGACTATAAATTTGCCCTAAGGCTAACATAACATACCATCTGTCACTGAGAGGGTAATGTAACCCAAGAAACGCAAAGAAAAAAAAACATAAGATCATGCAGAACATGTTGTTGAATGTGATGTGAGCACACTCTGTGTAAGATGATGTTTCAAACCCCCCCATGGCAACCTTAGAGTGACCCCTGTCCTTTTCTTCACAAGGCTAATTGACCAATTTGGGAAACATGCATATAGTACATGAAAGGAAAGAGGGAAATACTATAGAGCATCTAATGTCAAACACAATCTGTTCCGGGACACTAGTCGACCTCTGGTCCATTTGAATTGAGAAACTATTTTTCCCATATGGAAATAATGGGCATAGAAATAGCAGTTTTGGCATCATTCTGTTCTCATACGGCAAAACTGTAGTCTAACAAACTAGTGCTCACAGCATCCACACATTGGTGACTTGGGATAGTGGTTCTTTTAAACTGTTGGGACACTATTGACAGACTCCAGCCAGAATATCCTTTAATCATCTGTATCTGTATCTGTGTGTGTGGTTTATTTGTTAATAAAACGCATACAACTCTGCATTCAACCACACTATGTATTTCGGAGTGTTAGAGGAATCTGTGGTTATTTTTTTTCATTTAGGACAGCTGCAAAAAAAGTTGCAAGTGACAGAATTTTTACAAAGAATTTGAGAATTCAATAAATAATTATGTGTTATAATAGCATTTTAATTTTAATAACCGATCCCGATAATCCATGAGTGAAATCGGCCAATACCAATACTGATCACATAGATGCAGTGTAAATGTTCAAATGTACTACTGGATGTATCTGAGGGAAAACCCTTGGAATTAATCACATGGCATTATCAAATTTCAACTATGCTTATAATTTACAACTTTAAAAACAGCAACAAACTCTAAATAATATTGTGTGGAAAGGAAGAACTTTGTTATCTGCCTTTAACTGTAAGTGTCTCAGTCTGCTTATTCAGACTAAGTCAGTTTTCAGTTTCATGTATGGTGGAAGCATGTTTCAACACCCCAAAGGAAGCGTTTCAACTTTTACCTGTAAAAATACTAGATGTGTAGGCATAGTAAATTAGTATAAAATTATGAGGCCAGAGTTAGTAAACAATGTACAGTAGGCTGAAAAGAGGCCTTAAAATGCATGTCTACTTGTAGTTTTGCTTGACATCAGATATTTGTGGTGCATTATTTATTTCCAAGACCCACGGCTGTGAAAAGTGTCAGTATCATGATACCAACGTTTACTTTACCTGTCATCGTAAGAAAACCTGTGATCCTGCCCATCACTAAAACAAAGGTGTATATTAGCAATGCAATACATTTTCACTGCTGTTATTTTTAGCTTGAAAGTGAGTGTTTTGAGTGCAAGTATTTGTATGACTGCACATAAACATGCATGGGATTGTTGTACAGAGTGTCTGTGAGGGTCAACAGGCACATTGACAGATTAACTGGTTTTATTAGAGAGATTAGGGTCAGGTTGCAGTGTGTTTGCCACGCTTCTATTATTCCGATGGTGGATGCTGACTGAACAGCTGGTCCAGTTATGTCATTCTCACCGCAATGTACTTAGTTGATCATATTACTTCTCAGTCAAATTCAAAGTCTTGGCCAAGGAGCAGTACTGACTTAGACCTACAAAAGACGCATACTCATGTTTCCTTTGAACTGAAACAAAAATAGTTATTACCCCTGCCAAGGAGAAATTTAGGTTATTCATGAACATTGATGGTTGTAATGGGCCGTGCATTACTATAACTGTGTAATTAATCTGTCTAGCTTCATAACAAATGGCGTCAGAAGTGGCATGGTTAGCTATGACACCATTCACGGTCTCTTGATGCATTACAGCATCGGCAGGGTCCTTTGCTGTGGCAAATTTCTTAGGCACTCCTCCAAATGTCCAAATGCACAAGAGACAGCAGGTTTTGTCTGGTATCCATGTTTTCATAGCGTTTTCCATTGTTAGAGTCGCGATGCAATGTAATGTAATAAGACTGTAATTATAATGCAGGTAATGGAAGTAATTCACAGACCTTTTTTGAGGTAAGCTAGCCCACCTCATTATTCAAAGAGTTCGCTCACTCAGCCCAGCAAGCTTTTGGAGCCTGAGTTGAACCAACTCCATGACAATGAAAAAGCAAAGCACCAGCTCCAAAAAAGCTCCAAACCAATTACAGTGGGAAAGGGGCAACTTTGTGTGAGACATAGGCCTGTCTGCAAAAGTACAGTAGAGTACAATGAAGTATGGATTTACTGTGATTTTGTACACAATCTGGCTACAGGATTTTCAACCCAATACATCAACTGAGGGTACTATTTACAACATCTACTTAAACATTTGAATCCAATATGCTCACTCATGGGGCTGAATGTCGGATAATCAAAATATTAGAAACACACCTTAGTATAAACACTGCAGTTCTACAACACTACAAAATACAAGGAATATTGACCACATTTCAAATCCACACATCTATGAAAGGATCAATCATTCATTATTGTTTGTAATGTTGTGACCAGTAGTGCATTTTGCAATTTGAGTCGTAGGTGTGCATATTTGCCTTGAATTATGTGCGGATGCATGTAGAGGTTTTTGGGGCGCAAATCCTCTGGCTGATGCAGATTCTCACCTCCATCATGTGGCTGAGCCAAATTCCATCTTTCCTCCTCTTCCTCCTTCCCCTCCTGCTTCTCGGTGTGAGCAGTGAGTTGGGCCTGGGGCACATGTTCCGATATGGGTTCTCATGATTGGTTTGCTGCCAACAGTTGCAAAGGTCAAGCTGCTCGATGCTCTTTGTTGTTGTTACCTGAGAGTCGTTCCAGCTCCATGTTTCATGATCGCAGCTCCATATGGGAAAGATGGTGTGTGTTGTATGGAGACAGTGGTGGTTTATTTCCATTTTAAGCTTTTTCGGTTGTTTTATTGGATTTGTTTTGTTGATACAACAGTTCAAATGTGTCATATTGATATATGTAATGCAACACAATAGCATAGTTTTATATTTTTCTGCCAATAAAGATCAAAATGTAGCTTTTTGTAAATATATGTCAAATTTGTGTTAGGGTAAGTATCAAATGAATCAATAAGATGTGTGTCTTTTGTTGTCAATACGTTCAAGTACAATAAAGACAAAGCAAACCAACACTATGCCATTCACTGTCATGGTTCACAAATACATTTGTATTAAGTCCTCACCTATAAGTTGGAATCACATACTTGGAAGTGCTTATATTACTCCAGGGTGAGCTGCAGCCTATACCAGCAGACTGTTCGCATGGTGTGGGGTACACCCTGAACTGCTTGTTAATTACACATAACATATAGACAAACATAAATTCACACTCATATTCATACCTACATATCGACAGTTTTGTGTCTCCCTTTCGCCTAGCATGTATTTGCATGCCCACACACTTTTCCTATTTTTTAATGTTTTTAATTTCTCAGTTTCTAGAACTCAGCATATGAGGCAGTGGGTGGTAGAGCGGTTGTCTCCCAATCTGAAGGTTGCTGGTTCCATCCTCAGTCCTTCTGTGACCATGATGAAGTATCTTGAGCAAGATAAAGTAGATTTCTCATCATGATGCATCATTAGTAGATACATTTCGTAACAGTGTCAAAGCGCTTTGAGTACTTCAAAGATACAGAAACACGCTAAACAAGCAAAGTCTATTTACCGTACAAGTGCCATATGCTTTAACTTGAGATGAATAACATTAGATGCACAGAATATCAATCGCAACCACCATTGGTGTTACAATTGCCATTATAATCCTTCATTTCAAATGGTTGGGAAAGCAGACAATATGACTAATATTAAGTCAGGTTTTACTTTAAATATGCATGATTTTAGCAGGTGCTGTTTAAGCTATCTGGAGCCACAATGCTTGAAAGACAAACTTTATAGAAAGTAACTCATCTCCACTATCAGAATATTTTGTCTGCTCAGCTAAAATTAAGTTTTCCTAAAATCCCTGCTTTTCTTCTCTCTATCCAGTTCTCTCGCCAGCTATACTATACTGTACCTCCACTCCTCCCCTCTTTTCCATTCCAACCTATTATTGCCTTCCCACCCTCGCCTTTTTTCATATTGGCCCTATTGGGTCTCCCAGTCGCTTTTCTTCATAGAGCCCGGAAAGGCGCTTCAGCAGTGAATAATTCTGAACATGGTAAATCCAACCTTAAATCCAGCCATGAGACTCCAACAGGGTTCCACATGTAATTCTAAGCTCTATTATAGGGCCACTAATACCGGTTGAGGATGGCGAATCACGGCACAGCCTGCAGCCATGTAAGAATTAGAAATAAATATGCATCGGTACCAGATAAATATAGCAAGCGGCAAATCTGCCGTATGACCGAGTGTGTGAGAGAGAGTAAGAGGGAAGCCACAATTTGCAAGCCATTTGAAGAATTTGCAACAGTTCTGTGGGTAATTGATGGATTAAATGCAGTGGTTAGGCATTTGGAGTTAATATGCATCAATTTGGGGAAAAAAGAAAGTACAATCGAGTGTGTTTTTTTTACTGTATCTAAGGCAATGTATTTTTCTCCCATGTTTAATATCTAACAGTATCTGTTGGGACTTGTAAATGTACATTTTATCACTTTATTAACTCCTGACATTACTCAGGAGGTAGATTATGGTCCATCCATACATGTTAGTTTAATGTTATTGTAATGAACCTACACCATTTGTAGGTTTTAGACCAGGAATTGATCTCATTTTGTTGTGGTAGTCAGTAGCAAAGGTTGATTGAAATCTCTTGGAAGGGTATGGCAAGGTGTCAGGGGGGCCGTTAAAGGAAGGGGGGTTTTCAGTCTTTCCGCAGACCTGCCAACATGTTCGTATTTTTCATACTCGGCACACATTTTAACCCTTGAATATGCTTTGCTGTGCTCCAGGAACAGATTTGTATTTACTCCAGGATTTTTTATTCATTCATAAATTGAATAGTTTTGTAGTTAAGAGCATAGAAAACCTGAAGACGACTTGACGACCTGAGCAAACTAACACCCATCGTCACCTTTACAATTACCCAATATACCAAGTGAATAAGCCGTTTTGAATCTAAATAATACTTGTGCTCATGTGTGTTACTGTAAATGTGTTCCCTGGGGCCTAAGTTCCCAACGTGGGGTACGACCATTGTCATGGGGCTACATGGATAAAAATTAAAAACAATTTGCCCAACAGTCACAATTCCAAGTGTGCCTGAACGCCTCATGGCGGGAGGAGTTGTTTGTTGCTCTGTGTGCATCATATGAAGAAATAAGTAAGTTTGATGATTGTTATGTGCATTAAGAGTGTTTCATCTTGAACATTTCATTTATATTGATGTTCCAATTACTCCCCAGGTTGTGCAGCGTGAAAACCTGACCCTGTGAGAGGGGATTCACCCGTAAATGAGGCTTTAATGTTGATTGTATGTATTTTTGTATTTCGTGTGTATGTGTGTGCATATGCAGAGAAGTGTGGGTTTGTCCAAAGGAGGGATATTGTCCACAGGGGTGTGTGTGTCCAAATAATTGTGTGTGGTCTTATTGAGTCACCAAACTCACACAAATGACAGGATCACAGGATCAAAACTGCTATTAGTGTTGAGCTAACTTTTTTGAAGAATGGTGCATTCACGTGCATCAACTAACTCCTCAGCCACAAGTTGCTGCATTCATGGACACTTGGAAATCACAGCAAATACAACCACACAAGCACATGCAGCCCAAATCACATGATATTTACAAAACCAACCACTTGTTTCTCATAACAGTAAGACAATGAATTCCAACATATAGTGTGAAATTCTGAAACAGAGCATGACGCCCTCCCTCAGAACACACGGAAGTGAAGGAACACAGAGTGTCTTACATTCACTTCTCTGTGATGTCATCACAGAAGAGTGGAAGATGATTCCAGTAAAAACCTGTGCATCTTGGGTGAATTAAGGTAGTGCTATAGATAACAATGGCGTTGACTCTAAATATCGATGCTGTTTATTGTGAGATACTTAAGTACAATAACTCATACTTCAATATTCACTTGTGTAGTTTGGACAGAATGTTACTGAAACATTATAGTCCAGCTGGATTATTTTCCTGCAGCACAACCATCACTGACTTACAAACCCCAATACAAACATTTGATTACATGTCGCCCCTCTGAGTTGTGGCCGTTTATTAAGTTTGTTCAGCGGCAGCAATACTTGAAAAACCTGACTTTGAATCCTTGTTTGATAACTTATTAATTGCTTGTTTCTGTCTGACTGAGCAGTGCAGAGGTGCAAATTTAGGTTCTCCTTCGCTCCTTGTGTCTGCCTCCTTTTTCCTCCCTCAGCTCATCAGTTGATTCAGTTCATCAGGATTCTTCTCCGTGGAACCCTATAAGCCCTGAGTGAGAAGCCATGAGTGGTGGGGGTCTAGAACTTTTGATGAATGAATACATCTCTCCCTGACTCCTCTTTTATCTGACTGTTTAATCTTGAGTCTCCGCATTCTTTCTTTCTCCTCCACTTGCCTTTTTTCTTCTGTGAACCCCCATTTCTTCCTCTTTCTGGCCTCTGCTCCTCACTCAAGACCCTGCTCGTTGATTTAATTGGATTGTACTGAACTCTGGTTCCCAGTTGTGTCGCTTATGATCATCCTAGAGACTCTTTGACTCACACTTCCTGTGAAGTTCATCTTTGTAACATAGTTTGAGCATCATTTTCTTTTGGAGCGGAGTTCATCTTCTTTGGGTTTTTCCAGGTATGCTGTGGCGATGAGAACAATTATCTGTAAAGTTTTCGACGAATCGAAAGTGGGTTAGAGGGAAAAGGCAGACCAGACCTTAAAATCAGAGACAAATAGGCTGCCTCCCCACACAGGGCTCACATCCTCAGGCCTCCCCCTGATGCCTCCATGTATACCCTTTCCCCGTCTCACCCTCACCTCACCCCGCTCTCCTCTCCCCAAACCTCCCTGAGCTCGATTGAGGGAGATGATTAAGACATCAAAAGCTGTGCCTCACTGTAGATCAAAACTCAGGGCTGACGGGTGAGAGCCTGATCCCGCGTAGACTTCCGCTGCATCCCACAGCCGGAGATTTGCCATTCCCAGCAGCTCTCCTGCTCCACTCCATTAGTATCTCCATGCCAATCGGAGGCTCCCCGGGGTTTGACATGTAGCCAAGGATGAGTCAGGACTGTGCAATCAACCCCATCCATGGAGAGGCAGGTGCTTTAGTGTTGAGACACTGCACTGTAGTGTGTGTGTGTGTGTGTGTGTGTTTATCATAGCTCAAGGCCCTTATTCACCCCCACTGTTTTATCATCCCCAACACTGAACAGCAGCGGCCCATCACACTGCCTCTATCTCCTTTTCTCCCTTTTCTCTTTCTCCTTCACTTGCTCCCTCGAGGGGCTTTGCTTCATGTGATTCCACGCTCCAGCTTTAGCTCAACTTTGCCACTTGGCAGTCTTGGAAGATTCTTTTTTTTCTGCTTGTCTTTCCTTTTACTCCTGCTGTTAAAGTGGTGATAAAGAGAAGGGAAAATGCACACAGGATCATGAGCATAGAGTTTTCCTGCTTATAAAGCAAAGTGTTTCATGTTTCATCTGAGTATCGTGAGCGGGAAAAGGGTTAGATCCCGTCAGAATGGATGATGACAGATTTTGGAATTCTAAAATAAAAAAGTGTGGTTCCCATGGAGGAGTGGAAATAATAGGAGGCTAAAATTAGCCTTGTCTTGCCCAGGGGAGTTAGGGATAATCTAAATACAAAAAGGATAGTTCTAAAATGATTTGGTGTTTGTTTTAGGAACATAGAGATAAAGTGGTGCACAAATAGTGTTATTATTCCCTTGTAACTTGACCATTCTCTGAAATGTTCCCACATTTAGAGCTATTTAGTGCTGATGTCATGGTTTGCACAGGCGGAAACATTAATGATTACTGGAAACACATCCAATGAATAGTCTTTATATTCCTCAGAGGGAAGCAAAGACCATGAACCTGCCACAGACAAGCCTGATACACAACCTAGCATTTTACTAATGAAGTCATAATTAACATCTAGTTAACAACTCAGCAGGTTTTGTGTAGTTCACCATGCACAAATGATGGTGTTACAGTGATCCTAGTGGCCAGTCGGTCCATCAGTTTTTAAGCAGCCAATCAGTGAGTCTAGGCCTGGGGCTAAGCTCATTAAGGCAGGAGAGTCCCCTACTATCAGTCCCTCCTGCCATGCACCTTGAAACCAGCCAAACCGCCCCCCCACCCCCACCCCTCAGCTTCCTGCATTTAATTGAGTTCTCACTTCTCTTTATTTTACTGTCAGCATTATAGCCTGCTCATTGGTATCCCCCTCTCCTCTCCTTTACCTTTCTAGAGACCATTGCCTCACTCTGGCCACTGCCATCATGGTTTTTTTTCATATTTTTGAGAGTAAGCACTTTCTCCATATTAAGATGTGAAATTCATTTTGACACCAGGCTGAAAATAGAGTGGAGCCTCTACTCTCCTCCTATCTGCCCCTCTTTTCTTATAGGTCTTTCGCCTTACCACTACTGGATTGTCTTTTTTCTTTCTCCAAGTCTCCACTTTCCCATCCTGGTTTCTGAAATCACCTTGACAGTATCATGTGAGGATTAGGCCCTACTTGGCCCTATATTAAAATGGCATAATCATTGGGACCTCTCTGTTTTTATATGGATCTATTAAGAGTGCATCGAATGTCATGGGAGTGATATAGAGAAAAATATGTACATAAAGTGAAAGCTTTGGCATCAGCAACTTGCTACAAACCAAGCTAAAGATTGTACACGACACTCCACTTTTTGAAAAGTCACAATTCTTAGCCAGCAGCTGTAGTACTAAGTGCAGCAGGAGCAGCAGAAGACATAAGCATGATTACACTGACTGCTACATCTGGCCACCAGCCCAAAGCTAATACACATAGTTGAATAATTGTGTGACTGCATGGCTGGATTGCCCAGACTGTCACATTCTCTCCGGGATGATATGATGCGACTGGATAAAGAGCGGACTGTGTTAATATGCGTAAATGCACTTTAGCCAAGCGCTGGCTTTTCTTACATGATTTTTCATCATGGCTAAATGTTTGTTTTCCCCCCAGGGACATTAGCGTCAAGGGATCGTGACTATAACCGTGTTGCAGAGGTGGATGTGGGCCTGTAGGGGTGTCTTAGCCTTAAAATCACCTCTCTAAGCGCTCAAATGTGCACTGAAAGCACATTGATGCATATACACCAGCATTCACTATATAAATGCAATGATGCATACAAATGCACACACATAGATGAGACACAACACTACCCTGTGTGCACACATTTAATTGAAGTCAATAAGTATGCATTACATTTCCATTCATTCATTCAAGTTTACAAAATAGTATTTTGCCCTGCATGGTCATGCATGTCTTCTCACAATTTAATGAGCCATTATCATCTAAAAGATGTCTATACATGAGTATTAAGACATTAGTTCATCATCTTTTCTCATCGTTTTCAATTAGCTTTTTTCTCAGTCCTTTCTTAAAAATTTCAAGAACTCAAAAAATATAATTTTGGTGTAATCCTAAAAGTTACATAGGTTTACTAGCAATTTTACATACAGTATAAATAACCATTCACACCTATAGACAATTTGCAGTCTCATAGGGCTTTAAAATGTATATCCTGTATTCAAATATACAGTGCGCCAGTATTACATAGTAAGACTCACCATATGAATACACATTAGCCACAGTAAGACAGGGTCTTTATTTTTTATTCCACTATAAACAGTGCTTTTGTACACTAATGTGACAACTATTAATGGTCAAACATTGGATGTGAAATGTGAGCCACATCTGTAACATGGCTTACCTTTGCATTATACCTTAATCATTAAAGTTGAGTGTTTTATTACTTTGACTAGTAACAGTAGTTAAGAATGTTAAAATGTTACATCAAACATTGCCTAAAGATTTTATGATGGTGACAGTTTTACAGGGGTACTGAATAATGATATTTCTATTTTTACCAATGAGAAAATACTTTTTGACTTCAGAACAAACTGGACGTCAACCAGTGAACTGGAATGGATGGTGTTCGGCTTTTGAGGTTCCACAAGGTAGTGTAGTAGTTCAAATACAGTAGCTGACTTTCATGAAGCTGTTGTCTGATTAATTCACACTCAGTTCCTTATTCACAATGCAACTAGCCTGGTGATCAGACACTCACTACATCACTGAGCTGGGATTGGCTCCAAGACCACTGGGTTAGAGGCAAGAGAGACTTGCTGGTGGAAGAAGGGCAGTGGACTGTGGCTCCTGACCTCTAAATGCGCAAGGCCAGGCTACCATTATGTGGCCTCACTAGCTGACAGGGAGATGGCTGAGGCCTGTTTACATTTGCCGTTGATTTTTTTGGAATGAGGAACCACTAAGTGAGCAGGTAGCGAAAGGAAGCAGTGGGGGACGGGATAAGAAATAAATTACCAGGATGGTCCAGGAAGTGTAAGGCAGGTAATTGCACCTGACAGTCCAGTCTGCCACACAGTTAATTTGAGTCTGAGCACGCATTCTTTTCCACGATAGGCCACTACACTTACACACAGCACAATCTGTCTACATGGGCACCATCTCCTTCTTTTAATCCTACTACTGCTCTAACCGTCTCCCAAGTGGGAGCAAGATATGAGCATCCAAGTCTCGCCTGGTTGGTGCACCCCCTGTGTCCTTATTTTCCCTCTAGTTTAATTTTCCACTGGGTAATATTGGGTCGGGTGATAGTGTACCTGTCGGTGATAGGGCGTCATCGCTAACTCCCTATGACAGGTGGACCATTATATCAGTGAGAGGAAATAATCCCTCTCTACTTTAAGACTGTCAAATTTCAACTCTTTGGTTGACGACAGCAGAGGACCAGAAGAAAAAGGCCTCTTAGGTAAATCTGCTTGCATCGGTTAATGAAAGCTGATTGCTCTTTCAAAGAGAAGAGATCTTAAAATAAATATGTTTTGCGCCAATCCTTACTGAATTGGCTGCAAGTAAAGACGCATATACACTTAGACTAAAGTATATGCATCTGTTTATCATTCATTCATTCATTCAAGATACTTGCAAAGTTTATAAATCCAATATGGTGGTATTTTGTTTTTTTTCACTTTATGTACTTATCTGAAAAAAAAATATTAACCTCAACTTTCCCTTCAGCTGCCACCCGTGTAGTTTCCGAGTGAGATAACTAAATTAAATGCAATTTTGATGAAGTTTTTTTGAAAGGGTTAATTCCAGCCCCATATCCTAAAACAAAAATACACCATAGAGCATCAAAAGGACCCTCTTTAAGCTGTAAATTTGCCACCAATGTATGTTTTCTTGCTTTATAAATCAGTCCAGAGACTTGTCTTTGAGGTTCAAACCAATCCATGTTCACCCTGCTGTCCTCACGGTGAAGGTTGGGAATGCCCAGTGGCCCCTCGGCCTACTGTACCATGGATGATATCAGTCCCCCTGGTCCCTCATCCCCGCAACCACTTGACATTTCTTTCGACATTTCCCACAGTGCTCTCACATTAAAGGGCGTGACATTTCATTTGCACACAATCTTGATTAAAGCACACCCCCATGGTCTCAAAACAAGGGGGTATGAGCCTCTTTTCTGCCCTCTACTTTGGGAAATTGAGAAAAGAGGACAAAAAGAGAAGATTGTCTGTTGATCCTAACTGTGACTTTGTGTGTTTCAGTGTTTCACTGAAAAGACATTTTACATTTTACATTCTGAAACATGTGGTTTGTAAATACAGTGCAACTGGAACTTCACCAGTACAATCTTATTTGTTAATTGGACTCCTTCATTGACACACATGCCACAAGCACATTTTTAGATGTGTTTTTCATGGCCCAGGAACATTCGACAACTCTTTCCCACTGTGGCCCTTAACGCAAATAAAAGCTGATTTGAATCAAGCCAAATTCAGTCAGAGTCCATCAATAGCAGGTCACATCTATGTCTGTGTCAGCACACCTGCACTGTGCTGCTGTTTGCTGGGACACTACTTAGCCCCAGCTGGACTGCAACGATCTGACTCCAGGCCAGGTCTCACCTGCCAGCTCCTATCGGCTCGTCCACTTGTCCACTGGCTCGGGGCCTGTCACTGATGGGCAACCTGCCATCCAGTCTAAACAGCGGGCTTCCAAAGACATTCACGTGTGTTTGTTCTCTGCTCCCTGAAACAACTTCTGACATAGCATTGGGGTTTTTGTTAACTGGTGGGATTTATGTTTCACCCATGTCTCACTTTATGTCTGCTTGGTACAGAATCCAAATCAACGTGTCAGTTTTTTTTAAATGGGACAATGCATATTCATTGACATGAGCACATAAAAAGTTCAACATTTAAATATGCCAAATTTAGCTGCAAAGGCTAATTTTCATCTGGAGTCTGATGATGTAAAAGCATGATATGCAGGACTTATATTCAGCTTCAGTCATTATAATTACTATTATTTTTTCTGAAAAGTGCTAAATGCAATTTAGTTTTGTTCAATACTTTCTTCACTTGTGATTTAAATGTAAGGTTGAAGTCCATAACAATGACGAAATATTTGTACTCTTGTACCATTGTTAATGTTTTCCCTGCCACTGTAACAGGTGGGAGTTATTTGTTTTGTACTGTACAAAAATGCATGCATATCATGTTTTATCAAGATTGACATGTAAAAATGATTTTTTAACCAGTTCTTGAGTGTAGTTAGATTACAGTGTCATCTGCATACATTTGACATTCTGCAGAAGTGTCTGGCAGGTTGATTTAAGGTGGAATAAGCTGTAAAAAAAACTATCCATGCAATATATATAGCTTTAGCATGTGATGATTTCAGAGTGGAAATAATTGACTCTACTTTAGTGTGTCATTCTTCATTAAAAGAGAAAATTAGGTCATGAGTATTTAGTTGTGTATCCATGAAATTGAAATCACAGTTTTCATGGGTAATTTTTTAACTGCATCCATGAAATATGTATCAAATAATATAATTGGATGTATTTTCCATTATTATGTTTACTGTATGTAAAAGTAACTATAGGGGTGTTATTTTATGTCAAGGGGCTCTAATAATTCTGAAACAAAGTATTTAGAAGGTGGTAAACAGGTTTTCTATTAAAGTATGAAAATATTACATTTATAAAGAAGGATTCCTACTTTACTTATCACGGTTGGGCCTGGAACCATTTAACTGCGATAAATGAGGGATTACCTATGTACAGATAAAACCAAATTATAAAATAAGCAATACATTAGATCGCAACATATTATGGCTATAACAAATAAATAAAAAATAAAAAAATTAATTTGTGAAAATATATAACTTTTTTCGACTGACGATCGTCTTGTCTGAAATCTATATTATTGTGTAACAGGCATTATTAGGACAGAATGAGGAACATAGCATTAGTATGTTACCCCTAATGACTGTAGCACTGCCTCTTAACTTTCATTATGACCTCTGTAAGTCAATTAATGGAATTAACACAAAAGTAAACGTTTAGCCATAAAATATGCATTTATGGTTCACATTTACCTGAAGCAGCCTATAGAAATTGAGAAAAATCCAACATAGTAACCTAATTAAAAGCATTTGACATCATACTCAACGACTGGTTGATTGTGAAATTAAGAGAGATGCATAGGTTAATCATAGCCTGTGAGAACCTTCATGAAATTGGCACTAATTAAATCACTTTTACTCAAAATTATCTGTGTCAATAAAAATGTTGCTGATCTTCACGTTTGACTTACAGAATACCACACAAGGCTACACATTATTAGTAGCTGGGCCTACTTTGTACAAAGAATACATGAAGGCAATGAGTGTCTGCTATTGCTGGAAGCTGTTTGATCACCATCGTGCCTTACCAATCAGCTAATTTAACAACCATTATAACTAAGTCGCCCTTCCACATTGGTAGTGTTACAGTAATTACTATGGTGAAGGCAAAGGCACACCTTTATAGCCGGAGAGCGTGCTTTAGTTTAGTTAGCATATCTTTTGACTTAACTGAATTGGGTTACCTACAAAATGCCTTTATTCTCTCACTGTTATATTAATGGCGTGACTAATGGGGAAAGAAGTAGGACTTCTAAAATTACCATATATATCTTTTTATATCTTTCCATACTTTACACTCTCTTCAGAAGATGGTTTGATCCCAATTTCTTTTATGCTACCATTGTAATGAAGTGTCCCATTTCGCCACACGCAGCATCATTTAAGAAGAGAATAAAAGTGATCAAGTCCAGATGCAGTTCCGCCAACAGCCGACTCATGATATTGTGCAGATATCGTACAGTAAACTGCTGTGAAAGGTAAGGAGATGATATCAACAGGGCCACCAGCTCTCCTCAGTGAAACAATTTGCCGTTACTATAGAAGCCGACACAAACAAACCTGATATAGTTCAGCTCTTAGGGTCTCCGGGCACCAGTGGAATAGGGAGGGGTTAGCAGACCCCCACAGAAAAAGATGGAGAAAGTGAAAATAGGAATTAAGTAAGGAGGTGATGGAGTGATAAAGCAAAATAGAGGGAGTGAGCAAGCGGGAGAAGGACCCAAATTGGGAATCTATTACTGAGCTATGGGTACAGCAGCCCTTCTCTGTGTGCCGTAAACACTCAGAAATGTGTTCAAGTGCAGGAGGCTTTATAAGTTTCTCCTTCTCCAGAGTAATGTGCTTTGAATGGCTGCTAAAATGGGACTGGGAGAATTTCATTCCTGCCGCCTCCCCAGGCGACTCACCTTTGGCCCTCCGATGATATGAGCCCCCTTCTGTTTTTTCCACTTTTACTCTAACCGACTGATGGAGAGGACAGGAAATAAATGGAGAGCATTGGCACATCAGGCGATGAAGGGAGGGACATGCACAAAAAGAGGCACATAGGTTGGGAGGACTGAGGTTACAGGGCTTATTTATTTAGAGGAATGAGGCAGGTGCTCGGATTAGCTCATCTGTTTATGCTAAATGCCACACCATGGGAAGTGGGGCCATGTCACAGGAAGTAGAACAGGCCATTTATCTCACTGCTCAATGCTCTGTTCACCTGCCAGAGCGTCCAGTATATCAGACTTTTTTGGTATTAGTTACTGATAGTGTTGCACAAAAGTGACTAATCCTAGCAGTTTGTGTAAAGCTTGTATAGCAGTATACTGTCTTCTGAAAATAAGTCAACACATAGCTGCTAAATAGTTGGAAATGTGTCAATATTAATGCAAGTGCTATTGTTATCTAGGCCTGCCTTAATCCCAAAAAGATTAATTGGAATTCACCAGAGTTGCACAGGTCTTTCACCTCTCCATGATGACGTCACAGACCTGGCACAGAAATATTTGATTGAACTTGCCTAAAGAGGCAAATATCGGGCAGAAGTGGTTGGATTTTCAGATTCCTGACCCGAAAGACATATGGCATATGGTATATGGGACTGTTTTATAAACATGGTTGAAGCTGGACTATCCGCCAAACTGTTGCTAAAGCCTGATGCCTTTCCAATAATAGTTGGTCATGTTGCAGAGTCAGAAGTGCAAGCTGGAAGTAACAATTGTATTTATTAGTGTCCTAATTGTATTAATTTTGTGTAAGTAAGTGGTTAAGGAAGCGTCTCACCTGCATGCGTGCAATTTACAAGCTCACAAATGTCTGGAATTGCTAATAGCCTTTTCCACCACAATTGGTGGGTCTACACATTTTTTTTTAAACAACGTTTAATGACCAAATTCACACTACCAATGATGTGCCAAGATTGTCTGCACTCAATAAACGTGGACCTGCTATACCACTCTTTGAGTTCATACACGGTAAGTCAGGGGTGTCCAGCCAGTAGCTCATGAGCTACCAGTAGGGTTTATTTGTTTATTCTTCAACTCCCATACCGACAAAATTAGAAAGTGTTGGCAGTAGTCCGGAAGTCCTCAGGGGCGCTTGGAAGTGTGGCCAATCACAGTGTCCAATCAGAGTGGGCGTGCCCTGAGGCGGGCCGTCAGTAGAATAAAAGAAGAGGAAAAAGGAAATACAGCTGGAATAGGTGCAGATTCTTGAAGATCTAGAAAGCTTTCTGTGCTGCTGATCGTGTGTAGCTGCTCTATCGGAGTCCACATCTCAATACAAAGACCAAAAATAAGCATAAAAGATTCCCTTTAACGCGATTGCACTGGAATACAAAAATAAGTAGATGTCCTACACATGTTGTTTTGTGCTTTGCTTGGCGCTATGAGACTGATACTGGTTATTTTTCAGTCATAAGTAATCGTTATGTAATGCCTGCATGATGGCACCTCTCAATCTCCCCTTGGTGAAGTAAAGGGAGCAGCAGCACAAACAATAAAAACCTGATGGTCCCACTCGGTCCTCCTCAGCATCACCTCCAAGCTCTGGCTTTTCATTTGCTTTATTTACATAGCTGCCTTTATGAGCTTTCATCAGCTGGCCTCCTTATATAGGAAACTAATGGCTTCTCGAAGTTGTACGTGTGTGGGTGTGTATATATGTGGTCGTCGTGTGAAGGCTTGTGGTCATTCCATATATTTTATGTCGGTATACCATCCATGATTTTGTGTGTGTGCGCATCCACAGTCCTTTGTCTTGACCAACAAAATCAAAGTGGCTTGAGAATTATTTTTCCAATACACCACTCCACTTCCTTTTCCACTTTCTATCCCGCTGCACTCCCTCTGAATCCATTTGTCATACCATCGTTGTTCATTGATTATCCATCATCACTGCAGGTTCTACTACAAATGTTCTGGATAAATAGTAATTATGAGTCCTGGCTCCGAGGTCCAGGATGTACCTTTTTATTGTGCTATCCTATGTGTTACGTAACAAATGTATTTGTGTTTCATTAGGTGTTGCTTTGCCAAGCTTTTTATATTTAGTTTTTTTAGCAGTAAACTGTAAACTCAGCATGTAACACAGAAATAAACAGACACATTTATGTTGTGGGAAAAATAACACTTCCACCACCTCTGTGCCCCTCCTCTCCCTGTTCAACACCTACCGCACACCCCTTGGGCTAGAAAGAAATGGGTCCAGCTTAGGGCCATAATTGGTCTTGATCCTTCGGCTTCAGGCATATTCCAGTGGTGGGTCTGGGTGAGGCGCTTGTTATGTGTGAAAAGGTGGCAGGGGAATGCCTGGCCAGTAATTAACAGTGTGCAGGGGACTGTGGAGGAAATTTAAAAGTGAATGGAGGAGGCCAGTTCATTCTGTGGCCTCTGCACAGCCTCTCACTCCGCCTCCTCTGTTTCTCATCTATTCACTCTTGCCTGTTATTGGAGCTGATTGGTTTATAGAGATTTTCACACTTTTGGAAGTTGGGCTGGCATTGTGAATTTGTTTTCCACTCACTCCCCATTTTGCACCCCTTTCCACCCAAGGCACAGAAGCACAGACACCCTCCACCATTATCAATTTATTTACTCTTTTATCTTTAAATCCTTTATTAAATTAATTATTTTGAATAATTGATAAATGTGGAAAAGTGCATGCATATGAATATTTGTAAAACTTTTTCCATAATAAAGCTTAGTTCAGCGAGTTCAGACCAGGAGTATGATAAGAAAGAAAGAGAATACTATACACTGGCATGATAGTGAGGTAATCAAGTCAGATTCAAAGCAGCAAGACTCTAATGTCGTCATCTGCTATCCAAATTAAGGTAGAGTGTGTTATATTTCACATTTAACAGTGGTTAGCACTTGTGTGACAATTAAGAATATTAATAGGTAGATGCTTTAGGCCAGTTATTGTCAGCTGGTGAGTCCGTCTGACCCATATTAGGTGAATTACGGACACTCAAAAGTTATATTAAGATATTTAATCTACACCTGATGTCTGACATTTTAATGCATCATTTTTATGTATCCGCGACCCTAATGTGGATAAGTAGCATAGAAAATCAATGGATGGATGGGTTTTTATGTATGTCCTTGCATATTGTGTGCTCCTCCACATTTTCAATGTCCCTGCTAAATTCTGGTTGTCTACATAATTGTTGGCTGATCAATCTATAATTAGTCAGGTCCTTTTTTGCCATACCACTTGCCCACTCAGTCACTAAACTACTCACTCATTCACAAGCTGAGTCTCCAGCTTGTATAGATTTAGTCCATGCTGTGTTTCCCAAGGCTTTGCTGTCTACACATTTGAATATACTGTAACTCATCGCATAAACAGTGTGATAGCATTGTACTGAGTGATGGATGTAAACAATGGAAAACATGCATCTATGATGGAGCCCTGTTTTGCCACTTCACAAAGCTGCTGAGTTACAGCTTAAGAGCACTGTAGTGGTGTGTTGTACTACTCGATGGGCACTTTTTTGTGCGTCATTATAGCATTTGCCTCTTTTCCCCTCGTCTCTATTGCTCTCCAGACTAAACATGTTAGCTTGAGAGTCTTGTTTAGGCAGACAGGAAGTAGGCTAAGCAATGAGAACCCCTTTGACAGCATCTAAGATAAATGACAGTGCTGCTAAATGGTGGAAGAAGTGGACACAAATGAGCCATCACAGGGAAGCACCTGGTATGGGCTGGATGCATGTACCAAAAAAATGTGAGAGGCTGGACTCAACTCATGTGCAAGTTTGCCTGTGTGTGGCTCTGGAGGTAACAGGTGGGAGGTATGCCATGTCCCGGTTAACAAGAGTGTTATTGTGTCGTTTTGTCCTGCATGGCTGACCGTCAGCTGTGCAGGGTCATCCTCTTTCCCCCCCGTAACCCCAAAATACTAACACGCCAGCTCCGCATGCCTGCACACACACAACACACACATTTTGAGGCACACTCAAGGACACTTGCCCAATCATGCACACATAAACACATTGTGTTATGCATCAGTTAGTGTCCTGTAAGTGAAATAGGACATGATCAGTGATATTTCCAATTTGGTGGCCTCAATGAAGAGACATTTGCTTGTGTCCTGGCACAAACGGAGCTGTTGATGACTGCGATCGACATTGAACTTGTGAGATACACACACATACACACACAATCTAATTTGGTAAAATGAGCTCTTCCCAGCATTTTTCTTGTTGACCAGACAAAATGTCCACAGAGTAATGTTGGGATGTCAAGTGTTGTGCCCCAAACAGCCATAGAAGCGCTCACACACCACACTGCTTTTTGCGAAATCGGCCACTCACAGCGCCCCAGGTCACTCTTGCTGGTCTGTAACACTACCCAATGACAATACTCCCTCAACTGCTCGGTTGTTTACTTTCTCAAAGAGTTAAAGTCTCCCACTTAAAGGATTACCTTACATTGCCCTGAACTCACCGCCCTCCCTGCCCTCTTTAGCACTACACACACATACTCTCACAGACTGATGCACACACGTCCAATGCCAGGTTGACAGCCACACAAAGACAGTGATGAAAACACACAGTCTGCTGACAAAGGGGGTCTTTCCACCTTTAGCACTTCTCGCTACCTGCCATGTAACATTTCAACAGTCTCCTTCAGTTTATAGGGTTCAGCGAGAGGTTGATGCATCTTCGTTGAAAGAATGCATCGATATTTTATTCCATAAAAATGTGTTCATAAACTAAATATGATCCTACAGTGTTGACCTGAAGTGCTGAAAGTAACACTAAAAACTTCCCAGAGGGGAGCCATGCTGCTCAGTCTGTTGTCTGCCCTCTGAAGTGGAGCTCAAGTGGTCTTACAATCTCCACCTTCCCATACAAAGCACCCCCTCCTGGGATGGGCGGGGCAACCTAAGCACCGAGGCGGGACATGGGATCGTAACTGATGGACTTGTTTACTAACACGCTAATTGTTTCCCTCCCCTGCGCAGCTCCTTGTCGAGGTCTCTATATGAATCATTGTGGTTAAAGGCAAGGGAAGAAGTGACGTTTTACGGTATCATGGCTCGAATCATGTTAGTAATCCCATGACTAGGATTTGAAATGGCATGTGTGTACAAGCATGTACAATGGCATATTCTAATCAATTGCATGCCTCAATGCCAAAGTATTATAAAAAACTGTTCTGTGTAGCATTGTTGACAAAATACAGTGATAATAAAAATGCACTTTATTGACCACCCATTTTCTTCAGACATTGAGATCTACTACGTAACAAATGTTCTTCTTCAACAGTCTGAATGTGCTGTGTTTGGCTCACTTTGCAGTTATTGTTCATGCACTCATTGATCAGGCTATATGTCAATAATTAAAGACACACTACTCACTGGTGATGAAGACTAGGGATGAGCCAGATACTTGCTGTAAACAAGTCACAGATAACTGTCCGTATCCATAGGGAAATCCTCATTTTGTTTGTATACTATTCTGTAGTTGTTAGGCATAAAAGTTATTTTTTAAATGTCATTGGGTAATGTAGTCACTATTCAGTCTTCGCACACAGCGACCGACCCTGCAGCCAACAAGTTTGTCTGTATTGTGTTTGGACCAAACTACGGTACTTCCAAGTGCGTGCTGTCTACTTGCAAAAACGGGTGCAAAATTTGGGTATCGTGATGAGTATAGCCTCAGTGTTGATTTGGGAGCACGCAGACACGACGTCGCACTTTTAGTGAAGGATGAAATTTTGCTGCGTGCAGGCAAGCAGTCTTATCAGATGGGTACATTTTACTGGATGACTGCAGGAAAGACTCTACAGTAGAGACTCTGTGATATAAGTGCTGTACCACTTATATGATAAAAATATTTTCTTTGTTTGTATGCATCGTACTTCCACTCCAAATTCCTGCATGGAGCGCACTAGAAAGAGATGAAGTCTTTCTTCCGTCATGCAAACTGTGTAACCCTCACAAGAGGCTTGCCTCTGAAACGCACCTCAACCCGGGTGTGTGTGCACCTTGTAAACCAGGGATGTCCAAACTGTGTCCTGTAGGCCATTTGTGGACCGTATTTCTTTCCGTCCTGTGAATGGTACTTTGTAGAAAAAGTAACCAAAAACAAACGGAAATTTATGTGGATACTAAAAACAAAATTACAATAAAAACATACATAATAAAAACATAAAACATAACAATTTTAGCAACTTGTGTTTTTATTCTACTTTAATCTTTTGGTATGAAAATAAATACTAGCTGTCAGATTTTGTGAAAAGGTACAAAAGGTCAATGAAAAGTAATTAAAAAAGTAAATATTTAAATATTATTCAGTTGGCATGACTTGCTTTGAAGTCATGAAGTGTTTTGTGACAGGCCATCAGTATTGTCAAATTAGTCACACTCTTCATTACCCAAAAGTAACTCAGAAGTTGTGTGACCCTTAAAATTCAGAGACAGCAATATTGTCATATACAGTAATTATTGTCAAATGACAGTAACTGGTAGAATGTAAATGCATGGCTATGTGAAAGTGTGTTAACTTTTCTGGTAACACTTTACGATGAGGTACACAAAATTACAGTAGTTAATGAGGAACGAACATACCTAACCATACCTAACTACCAATCATTAGTTCCTCAGTAACTGCTCTAAATGTATGTACTTTAGTTCCTCAGTAACTAGTCTTTTCATTAGTTCCTCATTAGTTCTTCAATAACTACTCGAAATGTATGTGCCTTAGTCATGAGTTCTTCATTAGTTCCTCAGTAACTACTGTATTTTCATATAACTTACTATAAAGTGAGGCCACTTTTCCATCATGTGTTGTTTGCCCCAATAGCCTCTTGTTTCCAGGCCAAACAAAAGTTTCATAAAGATCTGAGGGAGTCAGGCTTTGAGCACCTTCTTAATTATTGCGCCCATTGGGCAGGAAATACCAAGCTTATGGGGATATCAGGTCCAGCCCCTGGCATGAAGCTGTCCATTTTGTTATAATCCACCTCCCGAGACAAGCATGCAACAGGGATTGGGTCTCTTTGCACGTCTATTTGTAGCCACTCATATGGGAGGAGATTGATGCCGAAGGATAAAAGACATGTTGACGTTATTAAGGAGAAATACTTGCAATGATCAGTTAAGCCTATCAACACAATTCATACAGTTAGTGTATAGTATATGATATAGTTTGAATACAGTGCTTTTCTTTTACATTGGTATACATCATTACCTGCAGTACACATTGCACATTCACACACTTCAGAACCCCCCCGTAAATTAAACTTAATGTCACGCTTACCCCTCAAAGAATGCAGTAGCCAGCTGACTACTGGAGCTTATGAGAAAGCTCAGTTGTCAAGAGAAAAGAATTTACATGAAGGTGCCGCTTCCAGTTTATGTGCGACGCATGACCTCCACATGCCAGCTCGTGTACATGGTATTTTCATGTGTGTGATGTGGTTTGTGTGTGTTTTTAAAGGCCTACATGTCTAATTTCCAAACACTTTGAAGGCAGTCTAATAGTGTTTATGGCTTCTCTCTGTGTTCATTTGTATTTGTTGTTTTATTTTTGTGCATCTGAGCACTTCTGTGATTCTGTGAAAATCTTTTAAGGACTCAACAGCTTGTTTGATTATGGTTTTCTGACCTTGCAAGGTGTTTGAATGCACCTGCCTTTCAGACAGACAAACTGCAGCACTATGAGAAAGTATAGAGCCGAAACATACTTTCTAGGGATGGTATTTGTCAAGTAGGTTAGCTATTTCACTCTCATCTTTAGAGGTCACAGTGGTAGCAATGTAAGAATCCTTCTCCACTTCCAAATGACCGGAGTGTGAGATATATAACTAACTTACGAGTTGATTTTGTAAGTACAAAGGATTGTAATAAAAACGTTCCCATGGGAAATAATGGGAATAGAATTATTGTTCAGGATCAAAATTAGTTTCATACAAAAGTTTTAATATGTAAACAAATGTTCAGAAGGAGGGTTACTGTTTCACTCATAGACTTAAAGGGGACCTATTGTATTACTTTTTTGGCCCTTTGTATTGAGTTGTGGGCTCCTATAAAGCAGCTACACACAATAAGCAACACTGAAAGCTTTCAAGATGTTCCAGAATCTGCACCTGCACCTGTTAAAATGGTCTGTTTTAATTTATTCCACACACCCCCCGCTTCCAGGCATGCCCACTCCACTGAGGTTGGTTACACTCCCAAATGCTCTTCTGGACTTCTGAATAGCTGCCGAACCCAATCAGGAGGTATATGAGTTATTGAGGAATGGCAATTTATTTCCGCTTTTAAGAAAGACCCTCATCATTATCACTTAGCTGAACTCTCTTGAGATTTTATGAGTTTTTTGTAATACCATATGTTGCTCTTTGTGTGACTTTAAAGAGTTTAAATTCTGCCTGAATTACAAAGTGTACACCTTCAGTAAGATTTGATGTAGAGGTTCCGCTGTTGTTCCATGGGGAAACTGACAATCGCAAGAAGGTGTTCCATATCTTTGTATTTGTTTTTGGTAAGGACCAAATGATGAGTCATCCAAGTGCACATAAAGCTCTCCTCAGACATATCACCATAAATATTGTCTGTAAAAATGAATCTGTCAAGTGGAAATTTACTTCTTTACCTTCATGGTAGAAATTAAAGTACATCAAAGGTGACATGTTTTGTTCTATGGTTGTTCATTTTCCAGGAGGTGTGTGAAATATCACTGGCTCTATGAAAAACCCTGACACTGGAATATGGCATGTCACAGGTCAGCCGTGTACAGCCCTGGAACACGACACTATCAATGGTAGTGTTTGGTAGGCCCTCCTTGGCTAACTCAACCTAAAGGGCCTCGCGTAGGTGTGACTACATGCATTCATTAATGGCAGGACACATAGCTTTTGTTATGTGTGTGTGTTTGTTGTGTCACTTGTCTAAGAAAGTGTACATTTACTATCATGAAGGGAGACACATTAGTCCCATTACTCAAATCGCAGATGAAATTTCTGCCTAGTAGGGTAGTAAACATAAGCTTTCAGATAATGCTGGTACTGGTACTGACTGGTACTGTATATAAATGACAGTGTTTTCTGGCACTTTTGCATTTTTGTTTGGTGGATAGCCCAGCTTCATCCATGTTCACAGTCCCCTATTTTTCCTATAAAAGAGTGTAGCAGCGTGGGGAGGAGAGCAGACATACAGCTTGAACCCGAACATAGCCATATAAGGAAGTCCATCTCACTGTGATGTCATAGTGAGTCAGTGTTAGAAAAAAAAGTCTGAAATCAAACGTTCAGAGCCATCCCAAACTTCTTTCAATGCTCACTTCAAAGGCCCCAACTTCATTTTCGGAAACTTTGCCATTGTTTAACACAAAAATACAACATTCGAACAACATATACAGGTCAGAAAAGTGGAAAAAGTGGAACAGGTCCACTTCACATTGGATTGGTACTGTTTACAATTCAGATTGTGTGCAGCTTTAAAAAGTATCTCGTTCTAAATAGGGATGCATGATAATTATCAGACCAATAATTATTGGGCCAATATGAAGGGATTATGAAACCATACTTATAAATCCAATATTAAAAATAGCCCCAACAAGCGATAAAGTAGTTAAAAAAAACTTTCCAATGAAGTGAGATTACCCATACTGCCCGGTGGCTCCTCCCACTTTGCTGGGCCATAGCAAGTGGCTCCCTCCATTCTATACTCTGGTTCTCCTGATAGTAGTGATAATGCCATGGTATTTCAAATCAACCGGTACAGTTGGCCAAATCCAAATGTGTTCCAGTCCTCCTTACCTGCAGGTGTGCACAAACAGTTAAATCTACATTTAAAAAGTGGATATAACGAAGTTATTTGTTATCTGCACTAAATCGGTCTTCAGAAACAAAAACTTATCAGTATCTGTTTGAAGAAAAAGATCTCTAGTTTCAAATCTTCTGTTATGCACTGCTTGATGGCTCACGCTGAAATTGTGTTTTTTCAAACCTACTGTTTTACTCTAATATAAATGGATCTAGCAAGCAGTCAGAGAAAATCTTACAAATCTTCCTTGGCACTACGTGCACATCAACTTATCCCATCAACCTCCAAGGTTAAAGATCTGTGGAGCGGGTCTTCTGAGTTCCAGACACTAGCATGGTAACTCATACTAATCAGTTGGGACAGTATCCACTTGATGACAAGTGATGACTCAGTCACCCTCCAGTCCCACCCGCTCTCTCAACCTCAGTTTCACCTAGTGACTTGACTCACCACCTCGTGTGTCACCCTTGCCTCACCAAACGTTTTTAACCATGCCTCCCCTATTGACGGCAGACCATTTCCGCTCTCCTCCCTATTGAACAAATATGTTCTTTGGAGCATTTCCCAGAATAGTCTGGCATGTGCCCATGCCCAATCTGCTCACTGTGTTGACACACATCCAGAGGACAGCAAGGGGGCAGTGAAGGTGTTGGCGGCAACAGCCTGTACAATTTCTGTGTAGTCATAGTGCATCTAACCCCTTGAGGGTAGGGTTTACCTCGTGCACTTTTCTGTGTAACAAGGCATTCGTGTTTGGGCAGGGTTTATTCTCAGGGAAGCAACATTTCAAAGTGAGTCTTTGCCTAAAAATATCAAGTCATGGTCTCTTTGATGGGAGCTGTGACTCTGCCTCCAACTGCTATAACGTTATGTACAAGTGATGAAAGGCTGGCTGAGTGAGGGGTGAGATGGGGGTGAGAGATACAGGGTACTGAAAGTGCAGGGTGAAGCAGGGCATGTACAGGATCAAGACTCATCTGAGTTAAGCCTTGTCCGCCAATAAGAAACACTGCATAGCTCTTAAAAATAAATTAATCAAGAGTCAAATGAGTTGGGTAACACTCAGTGTTCAAGGCCTGTCAACATACGCCTGTGTACATAAGCAATTTAATCTTTGGCATATATTATTGCATTTGCACATCCGTATAATTATTCCATTTATTCAACCATTTGCCAAACAAATGTCATGTCGTCTCTAAAGCACCATCAATTCAATCTGCCTTCTCTTTATGCACTTTCATTCTCACTCAATAACAGCTTTAGAACTGCTTATGAGATCTTGTTTTCATATAAATTCAGTACAGGTAATTTATAGTAACTACAACACCATTTTGAAAACTACCTTTTCAATGAATGTTATGAAAAGCCATTTCCCAAATCACACATTCATCATATTTAAATGATTGTATTCAATAAAGAACTTGTTGGTGTGTATAGTGATTTTGAGAAATGGTTGAAAAACTCAACTGATCAAAAATATGACACAGTTTGCTACAGTTGAATAGTAATTCCTGTAATAACCTGTGTATATACATTTTTTGCAGGTAAAAATAGCATCTGCATTTAGTTGATTGTTTCTTTTTTTTCCCCCCAATTGCGTACAGGTATAAACATTTATTCACAGGTTGTTACTATAATAGGGTCCCTAAAGAATTATCAGTCCTTGCTTCATCTTTCTGTCTTGCAGATTCTTTCAAATTTTAAGTAGTTATTTGCTTTCATTTGGCCATCTATAAAAGCTACATTAAAACAGAGTGACTTTGATGCGGTGAAGAGGAACCTTTGGCAATGATCCTTGATGAGACAGCCAGCATGCTAGCCAGCCAGCCAGGTTTTCATTAGATGAATGCAATATGGGACATGAGCCAGAAAAGATGGGCGCCAGCACACTGCAGTCAACCAAAATAATCTTTATGACGAAGGCGGAAAAGGTGTCTTCTGTAAAGATGACATGATCATATTTTGGGTACAATTTTGACAAATGTCAGCAAGAGTAAAATGAGTTGAGATACATATACAGTGGAACCTTGGTCATTAATCTATTCCAGAAGCTCAGAGTCTATCTGAAAGATATTCGGACCAATAATTTTATCCCCTAAGAAACCATGTAAATCCATTAATCCACTCCAGAATGCAAAAAAAATTATAACAAAACATGTTTTTTATAGTTTTACATGCAGAAAACAATTCACTGCAACTTACAAATTGTTTTATTAATATGATATGCCACTTGTTCTCTTACAAATAGTTTGCATTGATGAAATGATGATGAAAATATATATCCATATCCAATATTTTGATTTCCCATAGACTTACACAAGTCATTTTGTTTTGTTGTATAATTTTGACATAATCGCTGTAATTTTCTATATGAATAAGTCTGTTGATGTGCTTTGTATTTACACGTGGCATGAAAAATTGCTTTCCCTGATTGTTTTAAATTCTTAGTGTGTCAATGTACGCATGTGACAGAAAGCTGATATCTATCTGAGCGTTAAGCTGATTAGAGTGAACTGTGGCCAGGTTCATTTGCATACGTTCCTTATCTCATTAGATTGCTATCAGCCGCTGTCACCATGCAAGGCCTCAGCTGGGAAGTCTCAGTACCTCGCTCAGTGCACGCACTCACACATATACAATACCCCTTGATGCCCCTGGCAAACAACAGTGCTAATGTGTAACGCCAGCCAAGTATTGTGGCCTCTTCATCTCTTCTTGTCACCAGCACTACGCCACTGCTGTCACGGCAACGCTTCATGTCTCCTCCTCAGGCCGTCTACATCCCTGCTCCCTTATCAAGGTCATTAACTCCTATCTCATACGCCCATCACCACAATGGCATCTCATTTATTTCTATTTGCCATTTTTATCTTTCAATTTTGGGTCACTTTAAGGTAAAACTTCTGATAGTGGAGCCAATTTGCGTATTTGTTAACAAAGTTCTTAATGAATTTGTGATTGGCAAGCTTGGGGCAAACATTAAATCTGTGCCGTAAACACATAAAATATCTAAGATTGCTTCCTGTCCAGATTATAAATAGGTTAAAAACTTTCTGGAATAATCACATTTCCAGATGATAAATTATTTCAAATTCACTGTCGTATAAGACATACGCAGTGGAACTTAGTTAGCGTCATTAATCAGAAGCTCAGACTCAAACCAAAACGTACTCAAACCAAAACATTTTTCCTCTGAGAAATAATGCAAATCCGATTAATCTGTTCCAAATACCAAAAAATGTTAACACAAAACACGTTTTATAGTTTTAGAATTGTTTACATGCAGAAAACAGTTCAAAATGCATGTAAATTATGAATGAAAAGGTTAAATTAACATTGAACATCACTTTTACCTTCATTGAAACATAATTGTTGACAAAGATGGACGAGCAGAGATCGACACCACCTTTGTGTTTTGCTATTATTATTTATCATTTCTTGAATGAAATTTTGTTTTTGTTTTTTTCTTTCTTTTTGAAAATGCTGGATCTTACCACATTGTGGGTTATTTTGCAGCTGCGATCAGTAAGAAAAGCAGCGACGTGTGACTTATCTGTGTTAGTTCGAACTTGAGAGCCATCCTCTAATCACATCACAGACAGGGCAATAAAACTTGGGAACAAAGACTTCCGCTTTCCATTTCAAAACAGGCTGCTAATAGGGACGTTGTGTTTTGTTATCAACACAGATGTACGCAAGACGCGTGGCACATATTGTATGCCAATTGGGAAATGTACTCAAACCGAGGAGGCAAGATGTTTGCGTAAAATTTCACATGATTGGAAAAATACACTCACCGAGGTATGCGTTAAATATAGTATAGGTTATTAGTAATGTTTTATTGAGCATGAGCAATTGTGCAGGGTCCAAGACTACCACTTCTGACTGCGCTGGGGCCAGGGAAGTGTAGTTTTTCCATAGAAGTGATTAAAATGT
Organism: Doryrhamphus excisus; assembly: GCF_037039965.1. NCBI lineage: Eukaryota > Metazoa > Chordata > Actinopteri > Syngnathiformes > Syngnathidae > Doryrhamphus > Doryrhamphus excisus. The sequence goes on along the minus strand of NC_136359.1, from coordinate 14,247,085 downwards.
GCCACCACGTTAGCAACACATCTTTGTTTCACTCTTAAAGTTATTAACAAAGGCCAATTTTGATCTATGTTGTGTTATAATAGCACTCACGCATTCCTTGTGTTCAACCTCTTTGTTGTGATGCATTTGGGTTTGTGTAAATGTTTTGCATTGTTAAAAGTCACAAAATTTAGAGAAAAATGTTTTTTTATTGGACATCAGTGAAATATTTTCGGTGCAGACAAAATGCCAAGATTTAAACAAAAGAAAGTCCCTTAGTTTTCTTCTCTACCCATTTTTTAGTGTTACATGTACCCCCTCAGCGATGAAAGGAGTACATGTATATGCCTGCGGGTTAACTGTTAGTTAGAGTTAGTAGAGAGAAAGAAAGCTGTTGAGACAGACCCTCACATCTCTTTTCCCTTCATGAGGCTAATGCTTTATTTATAACAATACCCCACCCCTACCCCACCCCCAGGTATGCACCTCAGGTCCCTGCACAGTCCTTTCTCTTCCCCACAGGTATAGCAGGCGCCTCTGCATCGTGCCACGCTACCTTGCGCACCTTCACACTCCTTTCCTTTCAACATCCCACTCCTGCGGCTCCATAAGAAGAGGAAGTTGAGGGGAGAGATACAAAGACACACATGCACACACAATGTGCAGACTGAAGCGGTTTCACAGTCATGGTCTCCGATGTCTCGCTGCAGTTCTCTGGTGTGTTGGAGAGAAAGAGCCAAATCCCTCATCATCTAGCCCTACTCGCTCTCAACGAGCTTAACAAACGGCACAGTGGAGGAAGAGATGGAGATAAAGAAATGTGGAGGAACACTAAAGCATGGGAGGGGGAGGAAGGGGAAGACAAAGGAGGTTGGGGTAGGGGGTGCAGGGGGGGGTTAAAGGAGAAATTGAAGAATGCATGGTGAAGAGTGAAAGAAATGGTGTCGCGCACTTTTTAAACTTGGAGATGCTCAATCCCTTCTTCTTGCTCCAACCTGCATTTCTGGGTCACTAGAGACATTTAAACTGCACTTATAATTAACAGCTATTTTTAAACAGGGAGGGAGAAGTGGAGCGGTGGCGAGGTACAAAAGCATTAAAATTGCCCCAGATTCGCTATTGAATGGGACACATCAAGGCAATATGCTGGCAGATCAAAGAGAGCGAGGAGAAAGGAGACAGTGCCGATCAGCGGGGATAAATTGTTTCCTTTATAATAGTATAAGAATAGACTTCTTTGCAGCTGAAACAATTTAATAACTGCATTCATTACCTCCGTCCAGCCTGTCCATCTTTCTGTCTGCTCCACAATGTGCAACCACCTTTGCCATGTGCAAGCTCTTTGTCCACTTCCTCTCTTTTCTCTGTCGTACAAAGTACGTTTTTCCTCTTTCTTTCACTCGTTATTTTTCTTCTACACACATCCTCCAATGAGTCTCCCTCATAACCATTCCTACAGCCCCCTTGTTCCCATCATCTTGTCTGCCCCAACAGGAGCTACACTGAGTTGGTGTGCTGCAGGCCTCACAATGAAGATGTGCTATGTCTGACACTCTTGGAATGAGAGCCCTAATAGAAAGGGAAGTGGTTATCACAGAGCTCCCCCAGGACCAGACTCTGTGTGCCTGACGCTAATTATGGTGCATGCAAATGAATGTGCAGCATTAAAGTCAGGAGGAGCATGACTGCCTGACTCTGTTTGTGTAAGCATGGTTGCTGTGTTAGTCCTAGCTCGATGTGAGTGTGTGACTTGTTTGTGAGGACATGAAAAGTATGTCTGTGTGTGCACGGATAAAAAGGGAATTAACACAGCAGGCCAACCGGTTGGCTGTTTTCCCCTTTTAACCTTTTAATACCTGCACAAAGTGTTCATTCTTTTATGTACATATGGAAGGAAACTGCAATAGCGCAATACTACACACACACACACACTCATACATGACTGTGAGGTTGAGCACTGATGATCTCACAGGAGTTTTCCTATAAATACATCTCTTTCGCATTCACAAGGAAACTCTACAAGAGTGTGTCTTTATTAAAACCATTTTGTCTTCACTTTATGTCTAATCAGCATACATGTGCACAAAGATGGCCACTTTATTTTGCTTCTTGTTTGTGTGAAACCGTACATACCGTACACATTGTGAGTCCTGTTTTGTATGGTTTCACTAGCGTCTTTGTGACAGAATACACTGCTTTGTGTGGGTGGTACATTTATATGTACTATAGGTGTGTGAGCATGTCCTCGTATGTGTATCGTCTATATGTTGGCCATCTTATCTCCCCATTAGCCTCTTGTGCCCTGACCAGTATTCCCTTTCTCCCCTTCCTGCTTTCTCTAATGGGTAATTTAGCCATGCTGGCCTGACATCTAGCCTATTCCTTGTTTAGTTGCCATGGCTACGCAGGTCTATGGATTGCTCCCTTGCTCCCCTGGCCTTTCTGTGGATGCTATAGATGTCTCAACTATTGGATGGCAGAACTGCTAAACAGAAAAAACAACAGCGAGCATACATCCTTACGCAGTGACGACAACACACAGAAACAATCATGCACATATAGCATGACATTAATTTAGATGAATTTCAGCAGGATGTAGCATTTGACCAAATAAAAAATAAAAATTTCCATAATCATCATGACAAATGACAGCATGAATGTAAAATAAATATTTTATTGTTGCATGAACCAAAGTGACACGATCTCAATTAGATGTCCACATGAATATCGTTTTGGTTTTTCTTGGAGCAATATAAACGATGAATATGTTGCGTTCCCTTTTAGCACAGGCGGTTCAAAGCTGCAGTCGTATTCTCTTTCTGTATTGAGTATAAAATGTAAAAAACACAGAACGGGCACTAATCTTCTCTTTTTTAACACTGGTGGCATGAAAATGGTGTTCACTTTATCAAGCTCATTATTATGATAAAGTTTACTCTGTGACAGTGTAGTGCTATGCTATTATTATTATTTGTGCATGTATTTTTATAGTGATGCACTCATGCATGCGCTGCATGACTGTGTAATCAGTAATGAAGCCATATTGCCAGATACAAATTGTCAACATTATTTGAGTACTGAATTATGAGTGCAATATGTGCATTTAAAAAAATACTTGGTAGGATATTCAGCCAAAATAAAACCTTAAAAAAGCCAAGCCCCTGAAATGGTTTCTCTCCTCTCTTGTATGTTTTACAAGTTGGGGCTTTATGGTTGTAGCAAAGGGCTGGGGGTCAAAACAAACAAACGTACAAGGAGTTGTCGGGCTTTCGCAGAAGGTCTTGTTGCCTTTGAAGTGTTCGCTATCAAGAACAAAGTAAAGCGGGATAGGTGAACAGGGATACAGCAAGCTCGGAGAAGAGCAAAAGAAGGAGAATATGTTAAAGAAGTGTGAAGCCCTTGAGTTGAAATTGTGCCTGGCTGGGGCCTACAGAGAGCACATGACAGTAACTTTGGTTTCTTTTGTGGAGCTCACAGTTCTTTTGCCTTACATAACCCCTCCCACTGTGCCTTTTCAACCATTTGGGAAAAACCCTAAGTGTGCACTTAAAAAGTTAATGCTTTTATGTATATGGAAGTAGGGGAAGAGAGGGGGCGCATCACAGACCACACAAAAAGGAGATAGCTCTGACTCGCTTTCTGGGTATCGACAATTATGCCTTTCTTTAAGTGAGGTTTAACACCATTCAGCAGAGCACTGGGAAAGCTACAGAGACACACAGCGAAAAATTTCAGCATCTTCAGCAGTGCAAACTTATTTTTTACCCCTCCCCCAATTCCAGTCTCCCCTTAATGTGCCTCTTTGCCCCCTTTTCCTCCCTCCCCATGCTTCTCGGTGAGGTTAAAGCACACCTTCCCTCTAAAGGGCTCTGGGGTCATGCATCTGCATGTGAAATGTGAACCCGCTGACATTCCAGGGCAGCCCTAAACCCTGCAGTCCTTTTGTTCACTAGTGTGACACTGTCAGGCCTAACAAACCAAGCTAAGGTCTCTGGGACATAGTAGAGGACCACAAGGTGAAGGATGACTGTGTTGTTCATGCCCCTAACAACTACCCTCTGTCACAAGTGCAAAAGGAGAAAAATAGTGATAAATAATGTGTTTGCGCTAAGTAGGAGGTTAGGCAGAGGTGTAGGAAGGGGAAAGTGATAGATATTATATTAATCATCAAAAGAAAATCACATGTGAGTCTGATAAAACCGGATATTCTCCCAAACAGTGGTATTTAAAAGACACATATTAATGTGTGTTTAATCTAGCTGAAGGTTCTCAGGCGCATCCTAGTGGGTATAGGCGCTTTTTTAAAGCAGGCAGCATACAGGGGTGCTATGGCAGCACTTGGGGTCCTTTCAGCTGGTGAATGAAGTTGGGAGGCACAAAGGGCAGCTATTCAGCAAGCAGTGATGGACTTCACACTCGCCTTTATGTCTTCAGTTGTGGGCAGGCAGACAGGACGTTGCGAGGATAAATTATTTAGAAAACAGCCAGATTTGCCTGTGAGAAGTCAAGCAAACTCTTAATTAGGTTGATCAGTTTCAGAGGCAGTTTGCAACGACACTATTATCAGAAGTGGAAACTGAACACTTTCCATATATGAGTTACTAAGTGTTGGTATGTGTGCTATACACACATTCATACCTATGGAAAATTTAGAGTGTCCATCCATCCATCCATCCATCTATTTTTTATGCCGCTTATCCTTACTCGGGTCGCGATTATGCTGGAGCCTATCCCAGCTGTCTGATTGGTCACTAGCCAATTGCAGGGCACACAAACAATCATTCACACTCACATTCATACCTATGGACAATTTGGAGTTACCAATTAACCTAATATGCATATTTTTGGAATGTGGGAAGAAACCGGAGTACCCGGAGAAAACCCTCGTACACATGGGGGAGAACATGCAAACTCCACGGAGATTCAAACGCAAATCTTCACGATTATTGGCCAACATGCCATAATAATTGTTTTTTGACAAAATGTACATGTACACATACAGTTAACTACTTCAGTGCATGCCTAGTTGAACAAATGTCTGCTTTTTTTTGGAGGAAAAATACATTCCTAAAGTAACATTACTTTTGTTTTGCCCCATAATCCTTACATGTTGCCAGCCAACCTTACAAGATCAGTATACATTGAAATATTAGAATCCTCAAACAGAATAGTGGAGTCTTTTCACTGTACACTTTAACTTACACCTTGTAAGCAGCACCTTACATTCCTGTCACACATTCCTTCCCCTGCGGAGGTTTGTTCCGTTGTGTTACTACATTAGTGCTGTCCATCCATTCGGTCTGCTTTTCCACACACTTCCATCCCAGCTCTAGTTAAAACACTGGGGGATCTCCTCCTGTTCTGCCCCCCACCTACCCTGAAGTCCTTTATGATGTCCATAAAATGGAAGAGTGCAGCTTTACTTGAACTAATAATATCGGAGCTTACAGGGCCGTGATTGATGATCTTTAAAGTCGGCCTGATCGCTCTCATCTTTCTTGAGATTTTTTATCACTGACTTGTTTGCAGTCATGTGCAATCACAAACACCGGCAGAGGTAACAAGTGCTTGATGTATGATGCTTGAGCCCCTTTTGTCAGCTCTTGATTTCTCTTCCCCCCCTTTCTTTTCCATTTTAGCCTAAAGCTTGTTTTTGACACTTCTCTTAAATTGTTTGTGCTCTTTACATTGACTGTGTTCTTTTTTCCCTCATCTTTTTTTCAGATGGTGGATATGTCTTCTCCTGGGGGGTGGGCCAAGAGGTGAAGACACACTTTTTCCATTTTATTTTCATATCATTTAGATATGCTCTCACCATAAATATGCACTGATGTCTCTGATTTTCTTGGAGAGTTGGAAAAGATCATTTTTTCCAGAGTAAAGATTAAAGGGTTTTGTGGGTAATCTGTATGTCTCAGAGCACTTTAACATCCCTCATAGTGTGCCAAGAAAGCTTTTTTTTAAATTCTATATATCACCTTTATAGGATCTGCTCTTTGTTCATTTCAACTCATCTTCTTCACATGGACAGAACAGGAAATTCTCTTTGTGGAATCCACTGTAGTTTATGTCTGTGCATGGCCTTTTTCAAAGTGAATAGTGAGTGTCCTCTTCCAAAGTGTCGTCTTGTGTGTGTGTGTGTGTGTGTTGGCCCTGTGCTGTCTTTTCTCTGTTAGATATAAAGGATCCCACCTGTCACAGAGGATTGTTCTGGCCTTTCATTTAAGATGTTCTCTAAAGAGCCGCATCATTACGCAGGCCTCAGACAGAGCCCAGACAGTGTAAAACGTCGGCCCACCTCAATCCCTACGCGGCTCAACTCTCAATTCTTTTTCCTCCTGTGTTTATCCGTGAGGTCATTTGAACCTTTTCCAGTACATGTGATTTCCTTTTACAATGCAGCCACGATGAAGATGCCTTGCCAAGATGATAAAACAAACATGTAGGTGAAGGTTTGTAATGAAAAGGTTTGTGGCCGCTTATTATGAGCTTTGACATGACCATGGCTTTTTGTCTAGCACAACTGGCTGAATTTTTAATAGTCTTTCTAACAGCTGTATAACTCCAAGTTTCTTTCAGTGCAAGACTGTCTCTGTCTCTCCTCATCTTCTTACCTTAAATCCCCATTTCCTCCCTCTTTTCCTCTACCCATGCTCCTTTGCCCCCCTTTTTAACCACCTTTCTCTTCATCTCTCCCATCCTCTCTCCCTCCTCTGTCACAGAGCTCTCCTGATGATTGATTGTTTCTCTGTGCAGTCTGACAAGATGTAACACACGGCAGGCCCCAGGGGCCCTGAGCAGACTGCGCCACCTGATTAAGACTCTCTCTGTAATCAGCTGCGCAGTGCCATACCAAGAACCACTCCAGTCAACATGTAAAAAAATAAATAGCATAGGTTCTACCTCTTGAAAGATAACACTGCGTTTGCAGCTGAAGTGGAACTTAGGATGAGGGGGTCATCGGGAAATTGTTCTTACTTAGCTGATACCTTCCTCTCTCAGGGGTTTGAAGGCCCTTGTATATCAGTGCCAGAAGAATAAGGTAGAAAAGCAAAAGGTCATAAACTTAATAAAGTTCTCCACTGCCTTACCCAGGCAACGCTAACCCTATTACGGCTGGTAATAGTGTTACAGATAGAAATCTCATTGTTTCTCCACTGTTGAGACTAGAAGACGGACGGCCGGCGCTGTATCACATGATTGAGGTGGGAAGGAATTTGAATGATGTCAGGGAGTGTATTCTACAACCAGAATAAATATGGTAGCATCCCAGCAAAAGGTGAAAGGAAGAATCTTTTAAACTTGCAGTCAGATTACAATATTAAGTGTTCATTGTCATCATGGATTATGGAATTAACCAATTAGCCAGTGTGTAACAGATCCTGAAAACCTAATCCCAATACTTTCCCAGTTTAGAGTCATGTTCCAAATGTCAGCTGTGTGACAATGGGGTCAGCTGTCTGAAAAAAAAGCATGGTATCGAAGGTCACATGGTACCCGCTGTGCATGCAAGTGTGGGCAAAATTTGGCACTGCCTCAGTACGAATTTTGGAGCATGCAGACACTATGTAGCACTTGTGGTCCTGAGAGGAATTTTCATTGTGTACGTGGCTGCGTCGGGCTATGGATGACACACGTACCCTCCGCAACTACTTCTGACTTTGTGAGCACGGTCGTGGTGGGTGCACGTCAGTCTTGGCACTTCCCAGATTTAGCTGTTCAACGAGTGTGCATAGTTTGTGTGGATCGTGAGAGTGAGCGTCTGCACCGCGCTCTCCGGGATTCCAACGGCACAGGGGTCGGCTGCGGATGCAGCTGTAGGGGAACAGCAGAGGCAGGCATACCTGCTTTTCATTCAGGTTTTCTGTTAATAATGTGAGAAGACTAAAAATAAATCCATTGTGAAATACAAAACGTGAGTTGCGGATACCATCACATTGTTCATGTTGTGGTAAAACAAGCATTTTGGCTTTGTTTGGCTAGCAATAAGCTATGAAAATAAATGTTACAAAAATTAGTAACTCTTGGCCATTTTCATGTTGTAAAAAAAAACCTTGGTGACCCCTAATCTAGCCAGTAGTGCATTTCCACATCACCTATGTTGGTATCAGCTGATTTCACTTATGGATGATCGGTATCGGCAGCATAAAACCCTGATCGTAACTTCCCTACATCCAATAGATTGCTCTGCTGAAGACAGTAAGGAAAGGAGACCTTATAGCTTATAGCACAGACATCATATATTGTCATCATATAATTGCCACTTACAATAACATAACAATTACATAGCAATAACCTTTCAGGAGCTTTGTGAGCAAGGGTCAATTTTAAGACAAAAGAGAAAATTAAACCCTATTATTTGTCTTGAGTGAATATATGATACAGATGCACATTTGGGATCATAAAACATTCTGATTCACTTTTAGATCCTAAATTGGCCTTTCTGTTTTACTTGTACAAAATATTATTATTATTATATCATATATGTTTGTGGTATAGACTCAAACAGAAGAATTGAAAGGATGTCATGTGTGTCTGTGTTTTTCTTAGCATTTGAAACCTCATGCGTGAGTGCCTTTGTCAGTTTATGCACGCTCACGCTCTTAGATGTGTGTGTACATTGTCACAGCATCTTAGCCTGTGGGTGTATTCAGTTTTTCACCACGCTCTCATTTATATCTGTCAGTGTTTTCCAGTTGCTTTCCTGCTGATGCCATCAGTACTCACGTCATGACTGATGACAGTCTTCGCCACAGTCTGATGCTCTGTTGCTTAATGTCTTTATTGTTTATTAATTAACTGCAGGACATATATGATAAGAGACACCTATTGATTCTGCAGCCGCATTAATTGATTTTGTGCTTCACTAATCATATTGTTTCTGCAAGATCATTACTGGAACCCTTCTTTGCGGTGGTGATAAACTGTGCTGGGTGTTGCTGTTTGGTACCGCTTTTGAAATGCTATTTGAATGCTGAGAGATGCTGCAACAAATAAAGAAGTAGGTGACAGCATATAGCATACCATACATATACTGTATACCTGTGTAGAGACCTTAAGTTTAAAGTTAGAAAGTCTAATATGTGCTAAACCGGTAAGTGTTCGGGTTGAAAAAGAAACAAGGCAAACAGGTCCGAGGTAACCGGCTAGACCAAGAGTGATTTATAAAGACCCTTATGAAGAAGAGGAAGAGAGAGAGAGATCGCACAGACGTGGGATACCGGGGCTTCACCCTGGAGCCAGGCCCGGGGGAGAGGCTTGGTGGTTGGGCCTTTCACCCGTGGGTGAAGCCACGCAGGAGCTCCCCCTCATAGACCCACCAAGCATAAGGGTCCAGTGCATTGCGTTTTGGATGTCGGTCAAGGGCTGGTGCCAGGGAGTCTTCAGCAGCCAATTCTGGCTCGGAGGCCTTAGGTTCTCATCTCTGCTATGTGGTCTTGATGACCTCTTCGGGCTGTGACCTTCAGTGTTTACAGCAAAATTTTGAGGGGCCTTTTATTGTGGCCAGTCTATGGTTGACCTGTGCAATAATCACGCTGTGTAATCAACATCTTGTTCTGACACATCTGTGAGGTGGATGGATTGTGTCAGACAAGAGTAAAATGCTCACTAGCACACATCTCAAACAATATCTAAGATTGATAGATATTTTGTGTACATAGAAAAAGTTTTAGATCTTGAGTTCAGCTCAGGAAAGATGGGAGCCAAAACAAAAGTGTTGTGTTTGTATTTTTGTTATGCATGTATAATGTTTTTCAAGATCTGCATAAAAGGGCAGATCTCATCAATACTAAAGTGTTAACAACAGTGGAACTTTCACAATGTTTTATAGAAACATTTATCAAATTATTATTTGTTTTCTTATCTGCAATCTTGCAAACACAGCATGTATGTAACAGTGTCATTTGGCATTGTTTGATGACATAAACCTCTGAAAAGAGAGACGCATGGTAGCTAGACTGACATAAAACAGTATTATAGCATCATTGCAACAGATTCACATGTTTGTGTGTATCTGGCTGCCAGGGGATCCCCTGTGAGTCTGACTGGGGGTTATAGTGTAACCAAAGCGTCTGTCTCCTGCTCACCACCCAGATCCGCCGGTTCAGCTCGACTGGGCCCACTTGTCTTGCTTTCATTCTGACGACTGTCTGGGAAAGGTCTGTCTGGGGTTCAAGTACATTAAAGTCATCCGCTCTGCTCCCACTGAGCCTCAACACAGATGGCTCCAGATGCAACTGGCACAGCAAGGACCAGCACCTGACAGCCCTCATTTACACATACACACACACACACACATCAGAAGGCACATGGAGAAGCACAAACGCAAATCGACAATATTACAACTTGGATGCTAGGTAAGGACACCGTTGCTCACTTACATAAATGCATGTCAACACTGATGACACTACGTACTGTACACTCACATTCACTGAAAACATACACACACACATAAACACATTTCCCAGCAGGAACATATGCTGCAACGCATCTGCAAATCCTCACCGTTGAACACATTAGAACAAGCAAGACACCGATTACAACATGACGCGCTCACTTGTAAATCAACGAGGGATGAGCCGATCAGAGTTTTATGCTGCCAATTCCGAGACCGATCATCCATGAGTGAGTTTGGCTGATACCGATCACATGTATTAACTGTACATTTTCAATTAATTTATTATGCTATTCCCCAGGGGCATCGTTAGACAATTCTAGGGGCCCCTGGCAAGTAGGTAATTACGAACAAATAAACTTTTGGACAGATTGTCTTTTTTGCCTTTATTTTGACATGATTAGACATTAACCTGAATTTACTCAAAATCAGGTGGGGAGAATGGAGACCCCTGTGATTAGTATCACCAATACAAGACATAAGTAGTATAATTACTACCATAGTGTTGTTCAGAGACACTTTATTATTGTTATTACATACCCATGATGGTGCCGAAATACCCGCAGAATGTCGCTGTGGTAAAACGTCACATTTGGAGTCTGGAGGTCGGAAGCTGGACGGATAACTCTTGCTAGGTAACGAGCTAGCTGCCGCCAATGTAAAGTGCAGCCAGTGACAGCTACGCAAAGCGTGTAAACAAAGATGTAAGGAGGTGACACGCTGATATCAACTGGCATTGCCTGTGGCAAGCGCAATACGAGAAGCATCATTTTGTTGAAGCCTACATGACACAGCAGATGTGGTATTTGCCACCGCACACTGATCGTTTTTTGTGATCGGCTTTAAAAGACTTTCATCATCATATGCTGACATGGTCTGATTATTTAACAAATATCATGGTCTCACCATATAGTATAGTTATCTTGAGAGTGCTATGATATTTTCTAAGTCCTAAATCGGTGTATTTCTTTGGTATTTAAGATCAGTGGCAGTTTTAATTGTAATTGCTTATTTCCTCAAACTGAGTTTGGCTGGTGACCAGTCCAGGGTATACCCTGGATAGTGGGATAGGCTCCAGCATACCGTGACCCTAATGAGGATGAGCAGAATAGAAAATGGATGGATACTCCTCTTAATTAATCTTACCCATCAATTTAAACAACCCTCAAGCATGTATCTGTAGAATAATCTATTATCAATAGTGTGGTTTGGATACAATGTTGATGTAATCCTGAGAATGCCACATTATTTTTCTTGCAGGGGCAGCTTGGACTTGGAGAGAAATGCCTTCAGATGTCAACTCCTTGCCTGCTCAGCTATTCCCACCAAGCTCAGGTCACCAGAATACAAGCAGGAGACAGTTACAGTGCAGCTGTGACAGGTGAGCTCCATTTATGACCTGCAGGGGAAGACCACCAGAAACTTTGATCTCATAGTCAGTGGTACCTTGACATAGGAGCGGCCCAACTAACGAGTGTTTTAGATGCGAGCCGTCTCTGCGCTGATTTTTGCATTGAACTGCGAGACAAAAGTTATGAGCTGCTATTTACGGGCTACCAATGTGATGACCATGGCTGAAGTCGAGTGCTCTGCTAGCATTAGCATCGAAATAGCTAGGGAAATATTTTCAACACCTCGGTAAAACATACATACATTATAGCAATCTGTTTTATCTAATTTATTATGTATTATATATTTTATATATGTATATTTATTATATTATATATTTATTTATATTATAAAAGGAGCCGGAGCAAATTCAAACTAAAAGGACTAAATGAATACAGAGCCACCATCCAGCTTGGTGGACTTTGTGTACCCCAATTACGTATGTTTACACAATTATTAGCACTCAAGGTCATGAAATCTTATCTTTATGCATGTCACATAGTATCAGCATTTGGGTGCAAATATGAGGTGAAAGAAAAAGGGGGACATACATCTAAATACATCCATACATCCAAAATACATCCATCTGTGCATGGGACAATGTAGATGATGCATTCAAGGACCGTCAAGCAAAGTAGAACAAATTGCAGCTCAAATTAAACACTAATAGACCAGGGGAATTTTTAACTAAGAGGGATCAAATAAATGAAATATAAAATCAGATTTACTGTCATATAATTATTTATATATATGTATTATAATTACTGCATTTTAAAGATAAATAAAATGTTTTATGACTATTGTCCTGCTTCATGATTAAATGTGTTTTAGGTATTTTCATTTGAATATTACATTAAGGAAAGGTGCATTGTGGACAATATTTAATAATAATCATTATTGAATGTTCCTCAATAGTTTTTTATATGCTCACAAACATTTAGAATTAAAACCAGTATAATAAATAAACAAATCTTACCTTTAGCTGACACCGGAATCAAAAAAGCATGTTTGCGTCAGTGAGAGGTCTCACTCGCTCACATTTTGTATTTGTTGAACCTTTGTGGACGAGTTTAAGAGCTAATATGCTAATAATAAAGAAAAATAGTCACGTAAAACTTTACATTACAACAGTTAATGCATCTGGTAACACAAATAAGAAAGTTCCGTAGTACTGTCAATGCTGACCTTGCGTGAATGAAATAACTATAAATGCCACAAGTTGAGACATGTATGGCTTTAGGTGATCTGTAAAAGTATTACTTAAAGTCAGGCCTTTGTGGGACGTCTGACCTTACTACATGACTGATGTGACCTCTCAGATTGTCATCATTTGGGAAAACATCAGCTTTTAACCTTTTTAGGTGGATTACTCTGGCAGCTCGTCACTGTGCTCCTGCATCTCATGGTCAGTTAACGTGTGCACAGGCATGTGTTACTTGTTCAGATGGGTGTTTGTGTGTGAGGAGTGGGCATTGAGCAACGGCTGGCTTGTGTTTTGTGAAAATCACTTGTTAACAGAAATGTAAAAAAAAGACAGACAGACTTTTTGTGTGGGTGTGTGCGCGCGCACAGATGCTACATGTACGTAGCTTGATGCAGAATATAGATTAATGGAGGCTTACCTTGAGGAGGATTCTCTGGTATCTCCTTGTAATTAAAACCCACCTCATAAAGATTATTGACTCCCCGCCGCACAAACCAGCATGCTCACTGGCTTGGCAGAGTTTGCAAAAGGCGTCTTAAAAAATGAAAAACAGCATATTAAGCAGCCCACATTTCGCCATTTATGCAGAACATTTAGATGTGGTTACATTATCGTAATGTGCTATAAAACCTGAATGTGAAATTTGTAATCCACTTTGGAAAATTGCTTTAATAGTCTCTGAAAAAGCTTTTGAGATGTATATGCCAGGTTTATTGTATGCCATAATTTAAAGGTCCTCAATGCAGATTGTAAATATAAATGTATCAGTGGCAGGCCTAAATGGGCACACTGAGATGATTGATGGAATGCTTGAATTTTTGTTGATAACAGAGAGTGTGTCTTCCTTCACTCACTCACCATGTATAAGGTTTTGTGCACATATGGAAGTCTCGTGGGAAGAGAGTTACAATCTCAGTCCAGAGCTGTACATTACCTTCCTCTATTAAACCAAGCCAAGCTGACAGGGTGTAATTCTCTGTTCCATTTGACTGCTTCTATTCAAGGTCAGTGTTTCTATTCCAATTAGGTCTAAATCACAAGTTGCAAGTATCAGGAGCAAAATACTCTGAGGTAGCCTGGCATCGGAATCCCTGCAGGCCCCAAGGTGTGCTATTTCCACTGTAGCAGCAATTGTGTACGTTGTATAAGTGCACCTACAATCACAACCTGGGGACACACTGATGAGTGTGTGAGGTATTCTCACACGTACACCTTGTGGCAAGTTGACACAGAGTGTGTCTGAATATTTGTTCATATTCCCAGCAGGTGGAGAGCTTCTTCTCTGGGGTCAGGTCCCTTGTGTGTCCCAGCTCAGTGAACATCCCAGTCACAGAAGGATTTGGATCCCGCAGGTTGTCCCACTGTCAGACACAAAGGTAAAAAAAAAAAGAAAGACAAAGGACCCTTACTGACTCATGTATAAACGTTGAAGGGTTCACAAAACCATTTTGTAAGGAGTAGCTGGAAAGTTTTTGGAAATAGCAGAGTAATATTGGAAGCTGGCTAGGCAAACATTTTGAGTGTCTAATCAACAATCTAGAAGTCAGACTTCTTCTTAGTACTTTTAGTCTCACTAACACAACTTAATTCAGACCTTTCACTTCAAATATATCCTTTTATAGTTGTTTTGTTAAGTTTGTTTTTTGTATTTTCTTTATTTGCAGGTGTCGGATGTGGCCTCTGGTACCTGGCATATTATGGCGCTTGCTACAAGTAAGTCGACTGTTCATGTTTGGTATATAGTCCCTCTTTGCATACATATGCGTCTTTTTCCTGTATATATCCCGTATATATATTATGCCTTCTTCTTAAAACCCCTCCTCACTCAATTTCTCCACCCTTCAAACCAGAATTTATGAGTGAGGGGAGCATCCTTCATGCACAGTCGGAAGTAACAGCTTGAATTGTATAATATTGTGTGTTTTACACTCTTGATGACTTTTGAGTAGTCAGAGATGAGCTCCACCTCTGGTAGTTGTTTTTCGGAATGTACTGTCTGTTCATGCAGCAGTACATGCTGTGACTAGGGGAGTGTTTGTACTCATGCATGTGTAGCACTTGGACAGATGACACACATGGATGAAACATACATTCCTTTAAAAACAGCCTTAAGACGTGATTTTTAAACTTAGTAATGATTTGTAAACAGCCCAAATAAAAAATCTGACACTTTAAAGCCACATATAATTTCTTAACGCCATCAGTCCCGCACCCAACTTGACACGAGCCGTCATCCGTCACATCACAACTTTCCCTGTATTCTGCACAACCTGTGATCCTTTTAGTTTTCACCACTTTCTACTACATCCCTACTAAACGCTGCTTTGCCTTTAGCTAATCAGGCTGATTGGAGGTGTCCTTTGGCTCACCTGGGGGCTTCCAATCCTATTAGGCCAACCGTCCTGAGCCGAATGCACCCAGCAGCCGCTCGTGTTTGATCACTGGTGCTTAGAGCCCACACTTGTCCTCTTATGTTGGTGTTAAGGCATGAGGGAGGGGAGCGGTAGGGTGGAGTTTGGTTGGTTGGAGGGGGGAGTTCAAATGTGATCTCCTTAACTCTCCAGGGGAGCAGAGGGGAGTTTGGTGCCCCACCTCCTCCACTGACTAACTGGAGCTGGTCTTTAAAGTTCTGATATCAGCTGAAAGGCGGAACAGTGCAAGTTGTTTCCAAGGAAAAGGGAACGACTGAGTGACTAAATACTCTAGTTGGAAGGAGAATAGCCATTATGTCAAGTATTTTTGTCACTTTCACACTGTATTCCTTTTGTGTGTTTTTGTGATCTCAAAACGAAAATCCAACATATTTTTTTCCTCCCTGTCTGTATCTATGCGATGTACCAAGCTAGTCATCCAAACCGCTCCAACTAACATCATTAACCTCTACCTACAAACCAATTCATACTTCTATCAATACTTGCCTGTCTCTGTATCCATGTCCATTTTTTCGATCTCCATCTTCCGTTTTGCTGGAAGTCACATAACCGCGCTACCAAAGGGACCACCTCTCTTTCAGAATCTCTACCATGTCCTCTAATTTCACGTATTATTTTGTCTCTTAACCTTCCTCCACGTGGCTATTATTTTATCTCACCGCGAACCAATCACAATCACCAATCACTGTTGTGACTCTCCTCACTACCCCACCTCCCATCATATCCACCTCCTCCTCTTTCATCTAGCCAAGAGTGCCCAGGAAGAGCCATGTGTTTCCAAAGTGGACTGGATGGGAAATCGAAGAAGGGCTTCTATGTTTATCAAGCCCCAGCTCCGTCACCTTGCTCCTACTTCTGTCTGGAGCCTCCAACAAATTGGTGACAGCAGCAACAAGCTTGGCGCACACTTTCCCCTTTCTGGGGGTTGCACACGTCCACGTAGCATATATATACACACACACACACACACACACACACAGTGTAGCACCTTGGCCCTGTTTGGTTTTATTGCTGGTGTCAGGTGAGGACGTGGAGGTAGAACTGCTGTCTAAAGTCACCCCACAGACACACACACACGCACCATCATTTCCACCCTGCTGAAACCTCAGCTAACAAGACCTGTGAACCACAGTGACAGAGCTCCCAGGCATGTCAGAGTTCCAGTCATTTAATGCCAATATGTCGACCCCAGCTCCTATCCAAAAGGGTCTCTACATGCTCACTGTGACACAATAGGCTTCACAGTATGCCACTGAACATTAGACTCTGGTAGACTACTGGTTCCTCAAGTTAATTCAATTAAAATTACATTACATTTGCTAAAATTATTTTAAATACTGTAATTGTGTTTAGATGATATGTGAGCAACATGCTTCTTGGTGCACTAGCAAGTATTGAGTTATTAAATATTGAGTTGCCCTGAGTCATTACATGTACTTTTGCATGGATTGCTGCCGCAAAACCTGGAGCTCAATACTTATTTTTTTTACCCAGTTCCTTTTCCTTTTTTTGTTGCCGCCATATAAGTAGAGTAAAATGGAGCGTTGATTCGAGTTAGAGCCCTCCACTGCCATGCTTCCTTGAAAATGAACTGCGTAAACAACGCCTGGCCATTGTGTCTAAGCGTTTACAATGATGCCATTTAAGAGACTATTGATCCGCTAGTGCAGGGTCAATCTCTGAATCAATGTTGTGTGTCGGCCCACTCGATGGCTCGTTGACTGTGTGAGTGAATAGCTGGATTGATGAATGGATGGTTGGATTGACAGAGTGATCCAGAGTTGGATTTGTGGACAACCGATTGGGAGGAACATCAGTGTCAGATCCAGCCCAACATGAACTTGTGAGATAAGACAGACAGACAGAATACTTTATTAATCCCTTTGGGATTCCCTCAGGGAAATTGGCTTTTTTCCAGTCATCAAGCTTGTTCTGTGCACAACCAATGTTGCCAAGGGTGCCAGATTTGTCCAAAAGTCATAAGAATTTTACTGTATTTGGCTAGAAACGACACCACCTTAACTATGACAGCCTGTCTGTAAAGTAACACCTTCAAGAGGCATAAGACAAGCAAAACTGATCATTTTAACTTTGCAAAATCTGCTTGGAAACGCATAATCCAACCATTCTGCAGCCGCATACTCGTACAAGTTCCACATCTCGCAGATTGTGATGTTTTAGTATTGAATACTGTAGCTTTGGCCGAGACGTTGAGAGGATGGCGAAAAAGTGAAGGTGGTCGAGCAACATAACTTTATTGTAACAAACAACCTTAGTTATATACCGTATGCACAGCTGTCCCTCATCTTTGCAGAATCGTTGTAATTCAGCCAAGTTGGAGGGTTTTCCAGCCTGAACCTCCTTTTTAAGGTCATGCCACAGCATCTCAATAGGATTCAGCTCAGGACTTTGACCAGGCCACTCCAAAGTCAATACATTGAAAGAGGCATTAGAATTGGAGTTTTATCATTTTTATTTGTTTACTCCACACTTGATTGACCTAGATACACAGTCCTAGACAATGCAACATGAAGAAGTATAGCACAATTTAACCGAAGAGTTATTATTTCAGATGTGGGCGTAAACACACATACATTCACATGAAGCAGTGATTATCAGGGGATGGCAGAGGTCATGCCTCATGACAGAGTGGGTACAGGGAAAGAACTTATTTGAAATTCCGTGAGAGATGTCAATTGTGCCCTCAGTGTATCTCTATGGAAAATTTGTAAATAGATCCTTTGTAAATAGCTCCTCTCTCTGCCAATCACTCTGTCTGCTCTCTGCACCGCAGCATTAAAAATTGATCCTTAGCTGCACTAGGGTGAAATGCTAACATTGCTGCCAAATGACTGATTAAAAAGGAAAACCTTTAATCTTTGCTTAAAAGTGTCTTCTGCCTTGGCATGCCTCTCCCCTGTGCTCTTCTATCTTCCAAGACTGCGAGGGAAGGAGGGGGTCGCGGTTGGGGGGGAAACAGGGTCATGCTTCATGTAGAGTCAGCGCTGTACAGTGATATGGCTCCAGACGTGATGGATTTAACTAAGAGCAGATCTAGGAAGCAACACGCTCTGCTCTCTTCAGAATTTAACCCTAAGCCAAAAGGTTAAAATCGCATTTTAGAGGAGGCAAATGTTTTGGCATTGCTGTTAATGGTGCACAAAAAATAGCTGGATTGTATTGACAAGTGGAAAGAACACCTCAGATTTGCCTCTGAATGCTCTGGACACTCTTGGACAAAAATACCCTATCATGAGTGCCCTTAAGTTTACTTAATCTCACATTCATGTAAATGTATGTACATTTAAGGGAATAGTACACACCAAAACAGCGGCAAGTTATGATTACTGTGATTACCGCAATATGATAGATTATGTTTAACACGTGTCCACCACTTTGTCATGTTCAATACCACCATTTGTATTAGGGATGGAGTTATTATATTATACACTATTGACTTCAACTTGCAACTTTTCACATATACACCATGTCTGAGATTCCTGGATTGCATGTTGATTACTGGCGCATTTGTATTTCAGGGAGCAGCAAGAAGGAAAGAGATTGTGCCCAATCAGAAAGTGATGCTCCGTTCAGAGACCATGTCTGGAGTACCCCACTCACAGAGCACACAATGACAGAAAACACACTGAAGGTAGGATTAAATAAAGAAATACATATTTCTCCCCTTTCTAGTGCTGTGTTCTATATTATCGTTCCTTTATTGACTTACTTATATAGTTTAGATTAATCTGCAACACGTCCATTAACTGGGCAAGTCCTCCCATATTTGCTTTTTCTAATTAATTAATTTTAATGCTTTTATTACCTTTTTCAAGTGGGCTTATATTTTCATTTCATCTGTTTATTTGTACATGTATTAATATGCTGATTTAAGCACAAAAGAGACCATCCACAGTGTTTGATTGATCAAAGTTTGGCGTGTGTATTTAGTGTCAATCACATTTTATCCAGATTGGGGAACTTAACATTGAAAAACACATTTACCATAGTTATGTTTTTCTTGTATATTGTTGTTGCATTTGCTTCAATTGGATTTATTTAAAGACATCAGTCATACGTGTGAAGTGGAATATTGTGCACTGAAGTATAACCTTTAAAGTGTAAAAGTCTTGAATTATGTTCACTTAGAATATATGCAAGGACCTCTAAACTGCAGTGCTCACCCAAGCTCCCGCCCCCCTCCACCATCTCTCTGTCATTCAGGTGTTTACTGTCATTTATACTGAGGGTTTTGTATAATCCTCTCACCACACCTGAGTGCTCCCCACTTCAGTGTCACTGGATTTACTCTCTCCGCTCGTCTCCCTCTGTCTCACTTTGCCTCTGCTCCAGTGCGCAGCCTTTTTCATTTTGCATCACAGCCATTCTTATGCACACGTTGTCATTTTCTTATGTAAATAACCACGGATAAAAAGACACTTAACAGACATTTTAAAATTTACACACGCCGCTCATCGCATATGTTCTCAGTGATTTCATCTGCCTCTCATCAGCCAGTTGTCAACAAGTGTCTTTGCCTGTAGCTATAAATTAGGGGTTGTGATTTAACTCATTGAGACAAAAGAGAGAGACAACGAAACATGAATAAAACAAATGATTTGGAGAAGGTGAAGAAAAGCAAGCAAGGGGATGAGAGGAGGGGAGGGTGAACTGAAGGCAGAAATGGGGCAATATGTATTTCTGCTCTACTTTCACTTGACTAAGGCTTCATTAAGAAGTCTGTTTTCAGAGCATTGCGCACGTGTGTATGCGCATGTGTGCGAACATGCATAGGTTAGAACTGAGATTTTGTCAGTTCATGTGCACAGATGTGCAAATATGTGTACATACTCATAAAAATTACTTCTCTATGCTCAGTGAGAGATAACTCTTAAATTATTTACACCCAAGGCTCTCTAATTGGTATCAAGTTTTTAAATGGGGTCAAATATTGCAGTGCGGTTCCATGAACTTTTTTCCTTTGCCTGAAGTCTGTACTGCTGCATCAAGCTGTACATGCTACATGCTGCTGTTTCATGTTACATGCACCACCAAGCATTATAGTATCATTTGGAAAATAGATAAAGCTGCAATGGTGCTGATATGTCAAATGCTGCTTCTCATTCGTATTAGCCATTCTGTAAGAGAGCTGATGTGTCATAAACATCAAAGGGAAGTGCACACATACACACTCACATAGCCTTTGGCAATGCACAGAGCTGGTGTTAAGATTTAAGCTCCCTAATAAGACCAATTAGAAGTATACTGTGTGCTCGTGAAGGCAACTTAAAGAGAGCATATAACATTTTTCTCATAGGAAACAATGTAAATCTAATTAATGTGTTTCAGACACCCAAAAACACAAAATATGTTTAATATGGAACTATTATATTTTTACATGCAAACTCAAATGCACATAAATGACGAATGAAATGAATAAATGAACATTTAATATATTAATGCTCCTTGTTGACAAAGATGATGATGAGGTGGCAACAAGAGGAGGAAAGACTTCTTTCTTTAATTTCTTGTAAATTAATCTTGGGTTATACTTGTGTACAATAAAACAGCGCCAGGACGAAAAGGCACAGTCGCAGGAGTAAAATATGCACGAGTGACCGAATACGTTCTTGTGTAGGACCTGAAGGTTGATGACTAAAATGCAAACAAAGCTTTGAACGTTTTTGAGCATTTTTAAGCAAGACAGAATGTGAGAAATTGTTCTTGCCTATCTGAGAAGAATTTATAAGTGTTTTAAGTGTATGGAGAGTGGGTTTACGGTCTTAAAACATCAGGGGGAAAAAAATGAAGTTGGCTACTTTGTGGATTTCACTTATTGCAGGCTATTTTAGGAACTCATCCTCCATGATAAATGAGAGAACACTGTACCACAAGATTGAACTTGTTGAAGGGTAAAAAGGTTTTTTTGTGTATTGTATGCCTGAGACAATGTACTGAAGCAAAATGTTTGTGTTCAAAAACTACTAAATACGAATACAGTTCACTGATGCTTTATTTTCAGGCAATTGTACAAGGGAAAAGGAAAATATATTCACTTTATCCTCGTAGGGCTTCAGACAGGTTGGCCTTGAAGAAAGAAAAAAAGAAGATGAAGAAGAGGGAGGTGAAAGAGAGAGGGCAAATTCTGAAGAAGCACTCAAAGATCCAGCAAAGGTCCATGCTTCAGCATTCAACAGGGCCAGGTCTGTGACAACAGACAGCAGGCACTCAATGATTCAATCTGGGTTGTGGAAGGCAAATGGTGGGACAGTGGCACTGTCTGACGAAGAAAGGTGGAAAGAGCAGTACAAAAAAAGAAGAAGCAAAGATGTAGTCTTCACGACAATACATCCTTTACCAACATCTTTGGAAGACCGCGACCTGCTGTGCACCAGCATACTGCCAAGGCTGCAGCCAAGACAGCAGGAGGCTTATTCTGAGGCTGGAAAGGTCAGTGATGATGTCATTAGTTTAACCATCATCCCGCTCTCCCACCACTCTTATACCTGTGCAAACTTCAACATAGTAACTGCTCAAAATATGCCAGTCTTGTACTTGATAAACATAATGTACTTGCAGTGCTATAGTTTACCTTCTAATGGTTGCAGGCTCATGCATAGATTGTCACTTTTGCAAGAAACTCCCCCAAATATATATTTTGTCCAATTGATTACTACTAAATTCTACTTGAAAAGAAAATCATGACACTCAAGGGCAATGGGATTCACCAAGCAAACAGTGAAATTTCAAATGGCTCACTCATCCGTCTGAAACTACATTTGTTATACTTCTTAATGTCTGTTTTAAAATGATTTTGTGCATCTGGAGGCAGTATTCAATCACTTTGATAGGATTAAATAAGCAAGTGTGTATGAACTGTTTGGCAGGCTTACTCAAGTCATACTGACTTCAGTTTGCTTATTCGTGATTCAGAGAAAATACAGCTAAAAGTAACACAACATTAGAGACATTAATAGCAAGATGCTGGCTGCTGTTGGCCTTCCAAAGACTGTTTACAATGTTATCATGAAGATCTTCCAAGAGATTGGTAGAATGTTCTGTAATATACTGTAGTGCCTGTATGAGTGTTTTCACCCAAATCCAGAACTTGGACCATGCTTCACATTGTTTAATTCATTCATTTTCTGTATGTCTTTGTCTTTTCAGGAAAGGAAAAAACGTCTGTCAACAATCCAAAAATCTGGAAGTGATAACTGCATTTTGTCCCAAGTTGTCATGGGTCCCATACTCAAACCCCAACCGAGACCTCCAGGGAGATGTGCGGGTTTTAAGGATGGGAATGTGGCCTCCTGCCACGGTTCAAGCATGAGATTACACCGTAGCCTCAAGTCTCCAGTTCATAGCTCCTCCCTGCTTCACCGCCTTGAAGACCAAGTTCTTGTCCATCCAGTGCCGCTTGTTGAGGACTCTCTTTCTTAAACCTCCTCAAGGTTGTGCAGATGAGGACTTTATCATGCTACTTCTCACAAGCGGTCAGTGCACATGATTCATGCCCAATTCACTTCCAGTTTTTTTAAGTTATGTAAGGGCACTTTATGCATAGAGTTGACTGCGTTCTTTACAAAAACTCAACAATTCCCCCCTTGTGCAAGCATGAAGCCACAATGACGAGTACAAACCCTCTTCAACCGGAAAAAACCTTGAGCAGAACCAGATTCAGGCTCGGCAGCCATCCAACAGTGACTCTGTAAAGATGATGTCATTTCAGTTCTGAAGCTTTGCCGTATGTCATATTGTGTGTACTATTTGATATTAGGATATATAATTGTGATCCAACAATAACCTCCTAAACAAAACCAAAATTTTCTCGTAAATGAGAAAACTGAAAATGAGCACAGAGACACTCTAAAACCAATGGTTGATCAGGTCTGTACCGATGTGGCAAATGGTTTAAAAATATGTGTACCCGCTTCCTGAATTCTCATTTTTGCATATCGAACAAATTTAAATATTAGACAATGCCAACACAATTGAACACAGAATGCACTCTTTAAATTAAAGTTTTTCTTATTAAAGGAGAAAAGGTCCATACCTACATGGCCTTGTGTGAAAAAGGGATTGACCCCTAAACCTAATAACTGGTTGGGTCACCCTTAGCAGCAACAACTGCAGTCAAGCATCTGCGATAACTTGTCTCTTACAGTGCTGTTGAGGAATTTTGGCCTTCTCATCAATTCTGTCACATTGGAGGGTTTTCAAGAATGAAGCGCCTTTTTAAGGTCATGCCACAGCATCTCAGTAGTATTCTGGTCAGGACTTTGACTAGGTCACTCTAGGTCTACTAGGCCACCAAACATTTCTTTAACCATTCAGGGATGGACTTGCTGGTGTGTTTTGAATCATTGTCCTGCTGCAGAACCCCAGTTTGTTTCTGCTTGAGGTCACACACAGACGGAACTTCATACTACCACCACCATATTTTACTGTTGGTATGATGTTTTTTTTACACCAGATGTAATTGGACACACACCTTCCAAAAACCTTTGTCTTGTCACACCGTCAGGATCATCAAGATGTTTTCTGGTAAAGTTTAGGCTTGTCTAAATGTCAATGTCTTTCTTATGGTGCAGTCATGAACACTGATTTTAACTGAGACAAGTGAGGTATGCAGTTATTTGGATGTTGTTGTGGTGTCTTTTATGACCTCTGGGATGAGTCGTCGCTGTGCGCTTTGGTTGGCCAGTCACTCCTGAGAAGGTTCACCACTATTTTGTGTTTTCGCCATTTGTAGGTAATGGCCCTCACTGTGGTTTGCTGATCCCAAAGCTTTGAAAATGGCTATATAACCGCTTACAGACTGATACATTGCAATTAATCCAAGTTTAGTTATGTTTTAATGGAGGACCAATCACTTGCACACAAGGCCACTTTGGTTTGTATTTTTCTTTGTCTCTTAATAATAAAAGGTTTCATTAAAAACTTAATGTTGTGTTCAGTTGTGTTGTCATTGACTAGTATTTAAATTTCCTTGAGGATCTGAAAAATTTAAGTATGACAAATGTGCAAAAAAATCTAACACTTTTTCACGCCGTTTACCATTCTCCTAGTCATTAACAATTGTGACCTTTGGCCTCATCTTGAAGCAGATTTATCATTCAAACTGTGACTGTGGGAGCCACTGAGTGTTGGACTCACCACGTTCAAATGACTAATTTCCCCCTCCATACAGACGAACAGCGCTGACGTGATTGTAATGCTTACAGTATGATGTTTATTAAAAACATAACCCGCAAGCCTTGACTCCCACAGATCTTGGCTCATATTGAGACACTTCACGGGGAAGTGCCTCCAAGGCTGCAGATCTCCACGGCAGAATCATATGTTCATGGTACTATGACTCTTCCTACTGCCTGGTGATTGATTTGTTTCAAGCACAAGAATGTATGTGATGATGATGTTCTACATAAAACACATGGATCATACAAAAAATGTTTGGAAAGCAACAACGTGTAAAGTAAATGTCATGTGATATCAATCTTTGGCCGCTTAATTCAGTAGATTTTATTTCTGTTTTTTGGTCAAAGTCCTCATAAATGGTTGCATGGAGATGTCTTACTGGGTTTCAGTGTAATACTGTACACCTTAATAAAACCTATTCCTCAAAACCAAATGTCGGAGCAAACTATGAGATGGGAACGACAATGGCTAATTATTAGTTTTACTCTTTTCTTGCTTGGCAGAATAAACTCAGTTTCTCAGAAGAGTCACATTGCTCCTTTTTCAGACAGTTCTTGTTCTGCTTCATGACTGTAGTGCAAAGTTGTGGAACAGGTACTTGTAAATTTGTCCTCTGCATTAAACCATTCCTGGGGAAGTTTTAAAAAAATGCCATCCAACTTGCTATAAAAGCCCATCTTGCTGATTTATGTGGGTCATTTTGTTTCTTTTCAAACTTGAGTTGCCTTCAGGTTTGCAGATTCAGCTAATACATTTGAATGTATTACTTTATTCATTCATTCATTCATTTTCTACTGCTTTTCCAAGCAACCATTCACACTCACATTCATACCTATGGACAATTTGGAGTTGCCAATTAACCTAGCATGTTTTTGGAATGTGGTAGGAAACCGGAGTATCCGGAGAAAACCCATGCATGCACAGGGAGAACATGCAAACTCCACACAGAGATGGCCGAGGGTGGAATTGAACCCTGGTCTCCTAGCTGTGAGGTCTGCACCCTAACCACTCATATTGCTAGAGAAAATTGCTTTCTTTTTTAGAAAAATATATTGTGGGATATATTACTCAGGAGCATTACACAAGATAACTGAGATTTAGATGTGCCTTGACTGAGTTGTAAATAGTACATAACACAGAGGCATTTGCCCTCACTCCTCCTACCCATTGTCTCTTAGTTTGTTTTGGTGTGTGAGTGACTGTAGGTTCTGTGTATCATGTTCGCGGCCTGCATGGAGGTATCCTGCCAATCGATTCAAGGTGAGAACTGTCGATTTAACACTCTGAGCTCTGCTCTAAACCTAACCCCAGGGTGATTCAACCCACCTCTTGCGCACACTTACACACACACCTGTCATCAATCAATATCTCCACCGTTGCCTCTATTGATCCTCCTCCATTCATTCGTTTTCCCTCCCATGCAACAACATCAGGGCTAAGACTATGTTGATGCAGATTTTATTTCTGACAGATTTATAGTAAAACCCAAGTTATTATTTAACTCTTCCGGCTGCAGTGCGATCGTTGATTTAGCACCTTTGGATGGGGGATGAGTTACAGCTGATGTGTACAGTCTGCCTGGGCTCGAGCGGTAGGCAACTCGGTTCATAACTCAGCCGCCAAATGTGTAGTTAGTCAATCACTTGATCTGTAATCACAAATGCTGCCAGAAATTACATGAGTGATGAGCTGTAATAAAAGCACTTACTTTTCCTGCTCTGTCTCTTAAGTGTTATTGGCAGACCCCTCTCTCCCAGGAGGCCGTGGCTGTGAGACAAAATCTCGATATAAACCGCCTCATTGGTCCCTGCCTCACACTTGCTTGATCTCTCCTCTCTTTCTGCTGTACTGTATGCGTGTATATGAGACTAACTGTGCTACAGTCTAATGCAAATTTCTTTCTTGCTTTCCTCCCTCCGTCCTTGGATGGCCTTGCTTTGGGATAAATGATCTTCACTTGAGTAGAGACAGCCATCCGGGCCTCAATCATTTATAATTTGTATTGTCTGCAGAGGTGCAAGGAAACACAATTCACTCTGGATGATGCTATTTACACAGACTCTGCACTTGTAATCGGCCCGTAAAATGGATCACATATTCCAAATCTGACATGTTCTTTTTAAATTCCAAATTTCCTAACATGTCATGCCAGTTCCGCATGTCGAAGAGTCAACCTCGTGGGGCAGCTAATCAAAGATCTCACAACCATGACAAACCTCTCGCTCTCACCCGTGTAGCCTATGGCAGGACGTTCCATGCAACACTTTTATTGACACAGACCACTGTAATAATTACACAGTCTTGCATGCACTATTGATTAGGTCTATTGACAAAATCATATTTTACTGGAGAGGTCTGATGATTTGATGCATGGTAGCATAAATCTCTCCTCACAAGCAGCTGCATTGGAGCTCCGACTGCCAAGTGATTGATGCCCCCACAGATAAGCACAACCACTTCTGTCTTTTCCATCGGATGCTTGAACGCAGCAGTAATAGTCACAGGTTAAAGACAGACAGAAGACAGGATTGTAATGATATCCATAACTTGGGTCTATCCATACAAATAAATGATCATGGTGGATGACAAGTGCTTTCCAGGCCAGCTCATATGATGTGATATATAAGCTTTGGGTGTTTATGGAGTCACTGCGCCATCTTATCATTTGTATTGTCAGCCAGGGCTGAATCTGCATGGTGGTAATAGATTGTGATGTGGTTCAAATGTCCTGTAATGAATACCAAATAGAGATAAATGTGAGGTATTGTGCAAAACTTTTGCTGTACAGAAGTGCGTTGTAGATCTGTTGGTTTTGCAATTAGAGAGCCCAGGGATAGCGGGATGGTTTAATACAGTAGCTGATGTGGGGAATAGTCGTGGCTATTGAAATGGCAGGGATGTTTTGTCATTACATTTTCGAAGAACATTTTATGAAAAGAAAAAGACTGTATTTTATTCAAACTGCACTTGTTCCGGTGACACAGAATGGCAATTTCTCCCAACCAATTTGGCCGTGATAGTTAGAGTTTGGGCATTTTGTGTTCATCAAATGTAACGTCCGACAAAATAACATGCCAGCTTTTTACAAATTACATGGAAATAGTTTTCACATGAAGTTTAGAATTTAAAAACCAAACTAAGAGGAAACCAAACAAAAAAGATCAGCAAATGTACATGTACTAGTTGGGTTTTGTAGTGCATTATAACCTTTTGATCTCACAGTGGGAAACCATACCATGCAATAAGGAGAAAGAATTTACAACTTTTGAAAGGGAAAAAAGCAGGCCTTGATGCTTTAGGTAAAAAAGCAGCGTATTAGACCGTGTTTCCACTTTGGCATGCATTTCAATACAATGTTTTCTTTTGGACTTTTCTGGCTCGATTCAAAACCTCTTGGGGGTACTTTGAAAAAGCCCACGGTACAGTAGTGACGGCTGTTTTTCACATTTGTTGTTGGTCAAAAAGACATGGGAAACATTTGAGTTCAAGGGGCCTGCAAAACTCAAAAAGCCGGGATATAGAGTTGAATTGCTGGCCGGGTCAAGACCTCCCCAGAGCGGCTACTTATGCACAATGCTGGACAGCCTGTCTGTCTTCAATGTACAGAGGACAGAGGAGAGGAAATTGATGGTAATCAGAAATGATTTGTTTTATTATTAGAAAACCTGCTCGAACCCTGAGCTCTTTTTTGAGAAGGAAGCTAGAAACTCAATACTCAGAGTGAAGTATTCATGCTCATGCTAAACATCCAATCATAAGATATAACCTACAACTCACAACAACTCACTTCACATAAAGCTAAAACTGTGCAAAAACAAACTTAACAATCTAAAGTGATAACTAGGGATGAGCGAGTACACCACTGTCTGTATCTGTTGACTCATCAAGTTATCTGTATTAGTATTTGTACTCTGAGTGGGTGGGGCATAAACCGGAAGTTGGTGTGACTTAACCTGAAATGGATTTGAGTTGATCAGAAGTTGCTATATGTATTGTTTGATATTCAGCTATTGTGTATGTGTGTAAGTGATCCATTATTTATATATATTATAATGATTTCATATACAGTATATGAGCTGTGTGAAGTTGGTGATGCGTGCAAACAGCTATAAACAATGAACATAAACGATAAACAATAATGTGTCAGCCTTGCTGACTGCATTTCTCTCTGCACCACGTTCAGTATTACAAGCAGTTGTCCAAATGACTTTATATCACCAGCCAAACCCCCCGAAACAAGCAGACAAAAAACACACTGTGCACACTTGTGCATATTTGTATTTTTGTATTATTGAGCTCCTGAGACATAAACTAACAAACCTTTAGTCACATTTACACGCACATTACCCAATGTTGTAGATATAATAGGAGTAAATAAGCCATTTAAGACATAAATAAGACGCATGCTTGTGTCTGTTGGTAATAATGTGTTCCCTAGGGGAACTGAGTGGCAAGCTGACAGGATGTTAGGAGTTCAGAGTTGAGTTTTAGCTTGGCATGGGTTACTCCAGCAATGGCAGCTGGAGTTTTTATGAAGGATTATTTTCCCTGGTGTAAGAGATAAGTCAAGCCTATAATAAAAGATCAGGCCTGGTGCTTGTATCTCACCCAACATTGCTGACATTGTTGACACCTAGTGACCAATGTAAAATATTACATATTTACGACACCGTGGAATGCATCTTCTGAATGCCTTATCCACTATATGGTTTTGTTTATATAGCCATTTTTATGCTTAAAAATGCTTCATTTCGGCAAAATACGTAAAATTTGCTTCAACATGCATATTTTTTACTAATAGTCTGTATTCAACCATAAAACAGCATGCTTTAATGGAAGGGGAAACATGGGTGGGAAATGCAGGGATATTTAAACTCTATACTTTTGGACAAATTTCAAATTTAAATTTCAAATTTCAGGGACGTTGCGGGCATTGGACATTAGTTCCAAGGTCGCATTTAATTTGGTTGACTTTGTGTGAATTGGTGCGATTGCAACATTGCAAAATCCTTGAGGGTCTGATTATGCTAAGAAAATGACAATGCTTTGTAATAGAAGGTACTGTGATGAAACAGTCAGTTTGTTTCTTTTTTCGACATTCCAGCTTGTCTCTGCATTCACATCATACATATGCAATGCACACAAAACATATACAATACCAGTACTGAATACTGTAGTTTAATTTTAGTTTAATTTAAGTCTTTTCATTCATTCAATTTTCCTTTAGCATCTTCATGATTAATTGATGACTTGCTTGCATATGGTTGATAGTGTATGGAATCTATTCATGGTGCGTGGCACATAACTAAAAGCAGACTTTCAACATATAGCTACAGTTGTAGTGCAGCTGTTTGAAATGCTAATACTGAACAATACAGCCAGTGTGTTCCCAAGAGCTTGAGCGAGAACGCAGAGCAAGAAAAAAGACCGTTTTTAATCTAAGCAGGAAGCCTACACTGGCGATTCACTGTGACACTGTGATGGATATGAGTGAGTAGTGTATTTACCGAGGCTGACAGGATAGGAGAAAGACAGTGTTTTCTTCCCATCCATGTACTTATCTACTTCCATAAATCACTGCCAATGGGATGCATTCTAAATGTGGATGAGCAAATGTTGTATGGCTCAGAGTCAGGCAAATTTACTTTGACCTTTACATTTGGCTTTGGTCACAGGTGCTAAATACATACCCTGACCTTCCATGACCTTGGCCTATTCATATTAGTCACAAAGCTTGATGCTTGCACAGTGTGTACTGTAGACATGAAGCACAAAAACTGTCTTGTACTGAACACAAACAAATCAGTCCGTGCCATAATTGGAGAGTCCATCTGGAGTGCCCTGTGTGATGTATTGTCATTAAAAATACAAAATGAATGAGACGATATTTCCTCTCTTCTCGTCTCATTGGTCTATGTCTTTGTTGCTCTGATTCCATTATCCCCTGCCCAACGGCGCTCTGTGATGCCTATGTCCGTGCTAACCTTTGACTCCAGCCAGTGCTTGCAAGGTTTTGCACTTTGCCCTCGCCCATTTGACCTGTCTGAAATATACCTTTATAATTGCCCCTGTCACTATCAAAAGCACATATATGCGGGTAAAGGTTGTAGGGGGGCTGATGTCTGCCCTGTAACCTTTTGGCCTCTTGTTCATCCATTCTGCGAGGAGCCAGCACAGCAGGCCTCCTGCCATCACCCACAGTCCCATACTGTATTAGTCTGCACGTCAGCATTATTGATGGTGCTTTGGAAATATTTGATTGGTCAGTCACAACCTTTGACTGGGGCAAAGCAAACACACACACACACACACACATATATATATATATATATATATATCCACAAAACCATCAAAGTCCTCATCTTCTGTATCTGCATTGAAACGCTGAGGCAATTTCGCCATCAAACATGCATCATTGTCAGAGGTCAGTCTCCTTGTCTCCAGTACATACATACATATTATGTACTGGATTATGAGGCATTCAATCCCACATTGGTGACTCAGTCTTGTGGTGTTATTGATGAACTGCACAAGTCCGACTGTGTTCATAACGTGCCTTCGTAATGTGCCTGTTAACCTGCTTTCAACTACCACGCAGAGGTCACTATTCCCCAATTCTGTCGCCCTGTTATGAAGTCATCACCAATTGACTCTGTAGTTCTTTGTTAATTAACACCATTACTGCTTTTTTTTTATTAAGTACAGGTGCAAAATTACCCCCATGGTTTCAAAGAAAGTGCCATCACTTTGATAAAGAAAGTGAGAAACACTGTTGAGTTCTGAAAATAACTTGTAGCAAAGGTACTGTCTGTGCGTCTCTTTCTCTCTCTAGTTGTCAACAACAAGAGTTTTCAGTCAATGTTAAATGTTTGTTTATCCTTTCATTCATCAATTATATGCCCTTTGTGTTGTTTTTTGCATGTACAACTGCAATTGTTTTATTTTTGTTAATATTTTTGGGTGTCTGGAACAGATTAATTGGATTTACATTGTTTCCTATGGGAAATATTGTTTCAGTTTTTGTCCAATTCTTTTTTAGACAGATCCTTTGGAACGGATTAATAACAAAAACCGAAATAACACAGTATTACAGTCCACTGAGTGCTGTAAAGAATCATACATTAATACAATTAGTACATCAAAAACATTTTTTTCTTTGCATTGTGCATTTTTTTTGCAGTCTAATTGTATCAACATTCCTCAGTGGATTGTGTGACTGGATTGTGAATTTTTACTTCAAGCTGTGCTACAGCTGTGATGCCATGGCATTGCTCAAACATAATAGCACCTACCATGTCATAGTCCTCAATTCAGTTCTTTCGTGGATATTTCAACTTAACCACCATTGATGACAACTTTTCCTGTCTGTAAGCACATGTATTTTTCATGCTGGGTGTGTGATAGAAAGGCAGCGAATATATCTCAGCTGAAACTTGCAACCTTCTTCTTAGTGTTTTTGTAGAGCATTTTAACAAGAGTCATGATGTTACCATGTACCCTGGTTTACAATGGGCTATGTTTCAACACTGATATCTGATACTAGAATACCCCGCAGGGCAGCCACAGCAAATCGACAATGGATTAATGGATCTGGTCCTACTCATAAATCTCTTTTGGATTGGAAAGCGTTTGAGGACAGTCTGCCTGTAGTGGTGTGCTTAATGTTACCGGCAACTTGCATTTCCCATCGTTCAAAGTAGTGACAGGCTAGTAAAGATGTGGTAGCATCTTATGTCTGTGTTAAATCAGCGATTGTCAGGAATGTTGGATTGTTAGCTTACCATGCTGTGAGCCATAACACCATTGATTCATTGGTACATATTAGTCCAGAAATTGCTTTTGCAGAGCTCCTTAACGCACTGTGCAATAACATGCAAAAAAGTGTTGTCCAGACATGCCCTTATTCATCAGCATCAATACATCCCTTCAACCTCCTGTGCTTAGGCCTTGCCATAGATCACAGTGGTTAACGGTTACCTCGTTCCTGTAGGTGTGTAGGGAATAGCACTAACCACTTCCATTACTGGAGAGGACCGTTTGACCACCCCACCCCTGACAGTGCTGTCATTACCCATCCATTGTGAGGCCTGAGAGGAATGGGTAAGTACGATAGACTTATGGCTCAGTTGGAGAGGCCGTATGGTCTCTTCCGGTTTAGGGGTAGAAGAGAGACAACAATGTTGAAGCAGACACCACGGGTGAATGGAGGGGCCCCTCTTTACCCCATTTCCACCATACCAACCCCTGACGTGTGCGTGAGTAGAGTGCATGCTGCAGGATAGGGAGGGTCATTTGGTGCTATTTTTACAAGAAATGGGTTGATTTGTCTTAAGCCATTACCGTCTATTACAGCTGCAAGACTTGGTGGAAAAGGTGGGAAACGGCAGACGCTGGCATTCTGCCTAAAGAGAAATCAATGAAACAAATTAATCCTTCGCAGGCTGCGGTGACACAGTAATCCATCATTCAGGGGGCGCTTTTACGCACTGAATCAGTGAGTGAGGCAGGAGGATGGAGGGACGGGGGGGTCGGAAACGGGGGGCTGGGTGCTTGTTGGTTGAAAAGGGGTGGGATAAAGTGGGACCGGTGCCCTGAGGGATGAGGGCAGACATCCACGCTCCAAAACACAGCTGGAACCGTGGGTGGTGGCAGAGAATCAAGGAGCTTTGAGCGCCCTTTTTTTTTTAAACGTCTTTCTGATGCCTGTGGACATAGAGAAGAGGAAGCAAAGCAAGGGACATAAACATGAGAATCTGCTAATGGCGTCATGGCTATAACTTACAGATTTGCCTATGCCTCTCTCCCATTTGTCTGTCGTTAACTTCCTGTTTC
This sequence comes from Doryrhamphus excisus, assembly GCF_037039965.1. Classification (NCBI taxonomy): domain Eukaryota; kingdom Metazoa; phylum Chordata; class Actinopteri; order Syngnathiformes; family Syngnathidae; genus Doryrhamphus; species Doryrhamphus excisus. The sequence goes on along the minus strand of NC_136359.1, from coordinate 14,213,655 downwards.
AACTCCAAGCTGATTGCTGACACTTAGTGTGTTTGCAGTGCTTAATCATTTATTTACACTGCACATGTATAGGCAGGAAGCTGACCATTAATGCTAAGACAATGCTTGAAAGTGAAACTAGGGAAGAATGCAGACCATAAAGCCACCAAGTGGTACCATTCAGTTCAACGGGGTATGGTACTGTTTGGACCACAATTGTATTTCCTCCTTTTTCACTCAGTGGCAACATCAGCTATGTAAAAGGCGTAACATTGTAGCAGGGTGACAGTGTACCAGAGGAAGAAGACATGCAACCTAAAATGTCTGAGAAAACAACAAAAAATTGCTAAAGCAAAAAGAATAGCCATAATCTGCACCATTGTTCAGCACATTTGAGCTCAGATCCATCTGTGCTTTTGCATCATGTGATCAGCCACCCTGAGAGGAAACATTCTTGACCGGGTCAAGATCCATGTTCAGCCATGTGTAGCCACCAATGGCTCCCGCAGCAGCAGACATTAAATGATATACCACAATTCAGATAGAGGAGAGGGAACAAAACACACAGGCGTGTTATGTAAATTATGTTTTTATTTGTGTTGCAATGCCTTTTAGTGCAATTACATAATTACAGACGCATATTCAAGCATCAGATACAGACTTCTGTTTGTCCTGTGAGTGTTTTTGTTTTCATAGGTGAAGCTTTGAAAGGAAGGGGGTTGACATTTAGCCAATCAAAGAAAATCAACCAAAAGCCATGTCATCATAATATAGGTTTAGCCACTTACCTTAACTAGCTTCCTAGTGAAGAACAACATATTTAGAGTGTTCAGTAGTCACAGGTGGTTGCACTCTTTTGGTGGCTTTTTAGAAAATTAGAGGAAAAACGTGACAAGGAAGATAAGCAGAGGGAGAGAGGAGGAGGTACTGAATGTGCGGGGAACTAAAGAGGAAGAAAGGATGAGGTTGACATCAGGCGAAGACGGGACAGCCGGGACGAGTGGTAAAAGGAGAGAGAATGGTCAGGGATGGAACAGAGAGGCCTGTGAAGGATGGGGGAGGGGGCTGTTGTGGTGGTGAAGGATGATGTGTAAGGATAGAAAAATGTGGGGATATTGCAGAAGAGTGGATGGTGTGAGGGAGGCAGAGTGAGAAATGTTGCCGGAAATGCTAGAGCCAGCAGTGTGTGTAAAAATCACACTGAAACATTTCTCATCCTTGACATCACTGACAAGCTTTTCACACACACAATCACATAGTGTGCTTGGCCGTAATATCCCAGTCTCTTACACAGCCCCCTCAAACTCTTTGAAATCATGTTGTTTTGTTTATTTAGTTTAGTTAATTTATTTTAGCTCATGCTGTAATTTTTAATTCCAAATATTGTATGTATGTACAGTTTACCACATTAAACCCAATAAAGCCCAATTCATAAAAGACACACAGTGCAAACGCAACAGTGTGTGTGTGGGAGGGGAGGTCTTATGCGGATATGAATCGAGTGGAACAGGACAAGATTGTTGTGGAATGTTTGCAGTTCTGGCCAGAACTCTGCCATCTCATTTGTCAGGATTTGACCTCAAACTCTGAGGTCAGAAGTCACATGGAACATCTGAAGGAAGCTAACTATACACACACAGAGAGAAAGATGCGAAAACACAAACATGTACGTCTCGCCTTCATCATTCTCACACATAATTCAACCTTGTGTGCGCCCTATATTCATAGATCATCATCAATATCCACCCTTGTCCTTTTTAGTTTATTAATACAGTTGATTAATACAGACTGTATTGCACAATATATTATGTTAGCATTACAGCATGATTGCATTCTCTTCTAAAAGGAAAGTACTTGTTAATCACTCAAGTTACGTGACTAGACCATATTTGTATAATCACAATATTGCATTCTCACCAGAGCACACACACACCCACGTTATATCTAATACAATGATAACGCACTATATTGATGGGAGTATTGATGGGGTTTTGTGATTATAAGTTACAGTGATGTGGAACTGTACTGCATCATACTGAGAACTGTATAATAATTTGACTCTCATTTTGCGAAATCAATTAACCGAAATATTATGAACATACTGTAGTATGGTGCAGTGCAGTTTTATATGACTGCAGATGATAATCTCAATAATAAACATTGTTGAATCAATATTATTCTAGCAGTGTCGATCCAAACTGGACACAATGGAACCTCGGTTAGCATCCACTGCGGGAACGTGTTTTTTGGTTAACATCGAAAATTTACACCATAATTCTGTCTCGGTTTACTTACATTCTCTTGTTATTTACAATATGTTGCACATCTTGTCATGTTGTTAATACACTGCATAAGCCCAATAGTGTTCTTAATGTTTTTTCATCACACATTTACATTATTTCTTATTGGAGAAATGGATTAAGTTATCGTCCTTTTCTGTTAAGAGTCAAACCTTCTGGAACAAATGAAAGACCCTAACCAAGGTTCCACTGTATTTTCTTTGTAAAGCTTTTGCACTGGATCTCATTTGATTGTGCAGGTGCTTATAATATTATGGCCGGTTGAGATGTCACTACAGACCCACTCCACCATCCCATTAGCTCACAGCTCACAGCCATGAAGTGCATCTCGCCCCCATGTTAGTCCTTGCACCACACCGACACATCCCGCCGCGCTTCAGAACGCCGCGCCGCCACGTTGCTCGCCACCTGTGAGCAGACACAACACATAGTTGGAAGCAAAGGGCAAGGTGAGCAGATAGTGGGAGCGTGGGTGGCCAAAATGGTCACACACACACAGCAAGTAGATCGGGTTACATTTGGACTTACTATGAAAGCTTGAGTGTCTCTCCTCCGTACAGCCTGTAAAATACACACTCTTAATGAATTGTTTCAACACACCTGCGCCTTCCCTGCCGTTACATTGTTGCCATTCTTTGTGCAGACACATCAAACAGCTGTATGTGAATAATTTATCTTAAGAGTTTCCATTTATAAGGTCACAGTCAGCCAACTTTGGACACTAAACACAGGCAGGCCACCTCCATATCCCCGTCTTACACATGTGCCCTCACAAAGGAAAATACAAACTCAATTTTGCCATCCGGTGTGACAGTATGTGATGGGGTGTGTTTTCATGTGTATTTTGAAGTATTAAAAATAGTTAAAAGTACAACTGAAGCCACACATAGACTTGTTGATGACCATTAGATTGTCCAGGTATTGCCAGTAAATCTATAGATTATCAGTGTGGGCCACTTGCATCATTTTAACTGCCATTTCTTTTCCAGTAATATACTACACTCTGCTGAAAATATATTTTTTTTGGACCCTGAACTACACTTGTCATGGGTGTGCTCAGTCAGTCAGAGCTCCATCTCACTCATGGTTGAGCTACACTACATTTCTAATTAAGCTCCTGCTGCGTGTTGGTTTAGGCTGGTAAATGAGGGGTGGGGCATGCAAAGGGGCTTTAGAAAAATGTTAGACTAGTGATGTCGTTACTCAGCTCAAATTGAAACAATCAAACATGTTGAGACAAAAATGTGGATGAAGTCATCCTCTTTGTTATACAAAGCACTTAGATTTCTCATTAAAGTTGCCATTCATTTTGATTACTGCATTCCAAAATTACAACAACGTCAGGAATATTATTTGTCTTCTTAGGTGTTCAGTAGTAGTATTTAAGTAGTATCTCAGTGTTGCGCGTGTTTGGTGCTAATCTGGACTACTTTGTGTGTATAGCTGTATTTCTACTGCGTTGTAAACTAATGTGTGGATGGGATGAAAGGTAATCTGCGTGCAGAATTCCTAAAGCTCCCTTATCCTTGTTGAATTTCTTAAGAATTCCACCTTTGCCCTCGGGTTTCCCGTAAAATAAATGACTTGAAGGGTGAGATGCCTTCACATCAGGCACCCCCGCGTTTTGTCCTAGCCTTTTTTTCTAACTGCACTTTAAACGAGGGCAAACAGGTATAAGGCTCAATTTAATATATCCTATTCCTGAAGGCTGGTGATTCACTTAATATATTTTTTAATAAAAAAAAAAACTATTTTGTGCGTTTACATTTACCTTTAAATCGTGTTTTCTCTAACCACTGTGGTGTGCTCTATAGACGTGATAATCTTATATCTTATTAGCATGTGAAGTAATTATGGTGAGTGAGTCATAAAGTGCAAACGACTGTCCCACTAACTTAACCCCAAACTCAAACCTAATTGACAAAGACGTTGTTATTATAGCCCTCAATTAAATTGTGCGGCAAAAAATAAGTAAATAAACTATATTTTCTTTAATAAAGAGTAACTATGAGGTCATGATCTGTGTATATGTTGTTGTATTTTAGTTTCTTGCAAGTGCCCATTTTCTAATTAGTGTTGTCGCCTGTTAAATGCTGCATGTGGTGTTAAATATCCGCACTGCACTACTCTGACCACTGCTCGTTTTCCATTAAGGGCGATTAGATGATGTCTTTTGAAAGTTGCTGATCCATACAGGAAGGAAAACAAAAATAGAAGCCAATGAATAAAGGGGGGGGTTTAAGTGAACACTTCCCCTTACTTTTACACCAATCTGAACCCCAGAGTTGAGATTTAGGCAATTTTTTTTGCACACACCATACAGAGCTTGGTGGTGTGTTCATTCATGGAAAATTGTGTTTTCACATTGCAGATTTCCTAAAAACTTACTTTGTAATTGCATTTTTAATGATCAGTATTTAACCACTGTGAATTTCATAAAGTTAACATAAAATAAAATCAAAAATACGACCAACCAACTCTTCTAAAGACTAATTATACTATTATTACTCTGTTCTATTCACTATATTTATCATTTCACTTTATAATTACTTTACTTTGAATTTGTCTTACAAAAATATTTTTTATTGCACAAATGAAACCAAATGTATGTCCTAAGTATTTACTAAATTAAATTAATTTTTTTATTAAAATTAAAACAAAGGATAAACTGCATTGAAACGAGTTCATATTTCATTAAACTTCTTAATGCTCTAAATGAGCTCCAATCATATTGAAAGTGTTTGATATGATGGCAGCTGCTATATTGAAGGGGGTCAGCTTGATGTGCCCCCCATGCACCCTCTTGGATGTGCAAATGATTATGCATCCACCACCAAGCATTGCATTATTGACTACTTATAACACTAACGTAATTGCACGCAATCAGTGGAATATGATGAAAATGTGATTAATAAATAGCGATATAGAATTGTCCAAAACGTGTTCTTGTGGTGCTTCAATTGGGAAGGGGGTGGGGGTTGGGGTTGGAGGCTGCACCCGTGACCTTAGCGTCTCCCCTATATTGCTTGTTGTCTGTCAGCTATGTTAAATAAACCCAATATTATGTCTGAGCATCAATGCATCATCAGGGACGTGACTACAACGCACATCTAACTTTTTAAATAATAATTTAATCATGTAATGTTTAATAATGCATTAAAATATTCATTATATTTAAAATTAAATATATTACGTTTCATGAGTGATTGATTTGCTTGAATTACTAACAACTTCATCAGTGTAAACATGTATTCGTGAAAATACTATTATTGTCCTCAAATGACTTAAGATGAACTCCTTTGAAAAAGGTAAAATATTATATAGCTTATACACAAACAAGGACTTCTATCATCCCATTTTAAGTTAACGTAAATGGTTCATTTGTGCACCGTGCAGCGCACTTGGCCATGCACGGTGTTCAAATAGCACACATTTGTACTCCCTGATCAAGCTTTTAATGCGGTGACACTATCTCGGAGTGCTATCGATCTTTAAGGACAAATAACCTAGCAGGTGAGGTGCGCCAAAAAAAGCAAGGTTTCAATGTTCCAGAGGGGTGCACAAGGTCTAATAGCTCCCCGACTATCTGGTGTCCTCATCGGGAAGACAACCGACAGCGCAGCCAGGGTGGTGGTTGATAATGTGGCGGGAAAGAGGTGCTTGTCCGCGGGGTTTAAAAGTTGTGCAGCAGGCGAGATGCATGCAAGGTTGAGGTGCGCGTTATTGCAGCCGATTTAATGAAATTAGCAATTAAAGGCAGCATGCGTATTAATAACTGTAGTACTTGCCTTATGTCTGTTTGTTTCGGTGTTTGTCTGCTCCATGCAGACCGCCATCGCCGGTGCTTCTTCCCTCAATGCCCCGCTGTGGTCCACTTTCTCCCTTTTTCTTTTCCCCACAGCTCTGCTCCCCATTCGCTGCCCCTCTCTATGTGCTCTCCTCCTGTCCTGCATGCGAAGCCCCCTTTTTAAAACTCCCAATCTGATCTGTGGAGTTAAATCTTAATGATACACTTGCATGGAGTAAAAAAAAATCATTGTCCGATTTAATCTTATTGGTTTCACCTTTTCAAAGAGCTGCAGACATGACCGGGGAGTTTTCATTGGAGTTGTCCGAGACAAGGAGAGAGAGCTCTCTTGTTGGAATACTTTAAAGAAAGGGGAAAAACAACCCATCCCTCCTATGTGCTTCCAAAGGGGTCACTTGCATATTGAAGCTCCATTTATCTGCAAATATGTCTGCACGCTTGAAGTATTCTATGCAAGGACTCCCATTTATGTTTAATGAAAACTGATAGCATACTAACTGATGCCTTTGCAAGGTGCATATGTGTGTTCAATGCCATTTCTTTGCTAGCCTACAATTAACTTGTTCAATATAACCTCTGTACCACCATTATGTACCACTGTTATTCTTATTCATTAATGAATGGCTTCCAAGTCTGATAAGCAAGATGTTTATTCCTCACTGTTTTGCCGGAAGCTTTCAAAACAAACTTTATGCAATTAAAAATCCATCTTTAGTGGCGTTTGCATGCACTTCTATGGAGGTTGTAATTGTACAATGTACGCTAGATGGCAGCGCGATCCATTTTTTTCCCCCCTCACAGAGGGAGAAAGCCTGCAGAAATCCTCACACAAAAAGCCGGAATCCCCATGCAAATTCCTGAAATAAGTTCACATCACTTTGAATGAGGATGATTATTAAGACATAATGTGACACCGGCTATGTGATTGTGCACAAGAAGGGACCCGGCTAATTGCTGCGTGTGCCTTTTTCATTTTTGTTTTTTTCTCTCTCTCCGTTCCGATATATGTGCATGCTATGAATGTAACACACAAATGCAGCATTCTGCTCATTGCATCCTCTTGTTTCTGTGACAATACAATGTATACAAATGTAAGTTTTAATCAGCGAGGCTGGAGCCTTTACGCACTGCATGTACCGCAATGCGTATGCCGAAGCTCCATACATGACGACCCTTCTATAGGCATACCAGTTACATTTTGGCATGGAGTCTGTGTTTAAACTATATCCCAATCTTCCTTTTTTCCTCTTTTTTTGTTTGACAACACGTTTTTTCTGCTTTTCTATCCAGGTTTTCTCCCTTTCTCTCTTTTTGTACCCACAATAGGCGACCCGGACAAATCAGTTTTTTTAAGGAAAAGGCATCGTGGTGTGAGCGAGCTCAATGTAAATAGCGTCTGTCCAAAATATGAACAAAAATATAATATAAATTGGGGGTAAAAGAAGAAGACGAGAGCCCCCAGTGGTGAGATGTCAACACTGCAAAAAATATCCACAATCATGCTTTGGAGGGTTTGACAAGTGGGCCGGAAATGATGAATTTCACCACAAAAATAATACATAACTGGAAAAATATGGAGTGAATCATCCTTTAAAAGAAAAATAACATTAAAAATGAGTCTTCTCATCCACGAGTGTTATTCCAAATCCGGTTAAAAATGAATGGTTTTTTTAAAGAAATGAAATCTTTTTCTAAGAATGAAACATGCCCAGCTATATGGACATTTTTTGCAGCACAGAGAGCAAGATGGGGACTCTAACCAATGGAGAGAGAGAGAGGGCTTGGCTATAACCTCAGCCTCCCATTCCTCGCTCGCTCGCTCTCTCTCTCTCTCTCCTCTCCCCCTCCTCCTCTTCCTCTTCCTCCTCCTCCTCGATGCGGGGCTCTGGCCAGTCAGTCGCCTTTGATTATCAGTCTCCAGCAGCCCCTCTCTTGGCTCCTTGACATGAGCACCATATAAGGCACAGCGATCTCCATAGAAACGTGTCAGTTTCAATAGTAGTGTCAAAGTTCACTATATACAGACATTCGCGCAGATCCCCCCGTTTCGGAAACATTGCTCTGCAGCTCCTCTTCCTTTAAAGCATTTTTGGAGCCTCTCTTCTTTTTCTTCTTGCATATTCTACTAGTTTTTTTTTTTCTTCTTCCTTCTGCTGCTGCTGTGATATCTTTTCTCCGTTGCTCCAGCTGGAGGAGAGGTGAAAGTCTTGAACGGTGTGGGCTCTATTCGCTCAGCGAGAAGATGATGATGAAGATGATGATGAGCTTTATTTAAGAATACAGACGCGCCAAATCTGCAGTTTTTTTGTGTGTGTGTTCGCTCCGCTGCTCGCACGGCGACCGGTGGAAAAGGAGAAAGGAATTTATCCACCGCAGCACTTTGGATCCAGCGTCTTTTCACCACAAGAAGGTTTTTTTTATTTATTTAAATACTCGCTCATGTGAATTGCTTTCCCTTTGTGGCTTTTTTTCTATCAAAGTGCAGCTTTTTCCCCCCCAACACGTCTGGACTCGCCTTTTCCTACAAGATTGGGGATTCCTGAATGGCTCAGTGCAATTTACCTTGGAACTGGCCTCCCGATACTTGCATATCGTGATCGGGTCGTCCCCTCCAGCCGCCCCCTTCTATTTTGAATGTATCGATCCACCTCATCTTCTATGAGATTCCGAGCAGCGATTTGACTTTGCATCCATCTTGCAAAAAAAAAACCTTTTTCTCCCATCCACGCTCCAGACCAGCAGCGATCATTTCGCTCTACAGCACTTTCCGTGGCCGAGATATGGCAATGGTAGTTAGCGTCTGGCGAGATCCGCAGGAAGACGTGGCCGGAGGACCTCCGAGCGGCCCCAACCCAGCAGCTCAGCCGGCGAGGGAGCAGCAGCAGGCTGCGTCGGCGGCGCCTCACACCCCGCAGACCCCCAGCCAGCCGGGACCTCCGTCCACGCCGGGCACGGCAGGGGACAAGGGCAGCCAGAACTCGGGGCAGAGCCAACAGCACATCGAATGCGTGGTGTGCGGGGACAAGTCTAGCGGCAAACACTATGGCCAGTTCACCTGCGAGGGCTGCAAAAGTTTCTTCAAGCGGAGTGTACGCAGGAACTTAACGTACTCATGTCGCGCCAATAGGAACTGTCCCATCGACCAGCACCACCGGAACCAATGCCAGTACTGCCGCCTCAAGAAGTGCTTAAAAGTGGGCATGCGGCGGGAAGGTGAATATTTATTTTGCAACACTTGCTGCTTTGTTGAAGGCAGACGGCCATGAGTGTGCTGTCTCCATCCGTGATGCATGCTTCTACATGGACGGAACCATTAGAGGGTTTGAACAAAGCTCGTGTATTCTATAGCTGATTACATTTTGCTACACACTCAGCAGGCCCAGTTTATGCACCTATTGCATATTATGCATATGACCCCCAGCACCCCCCCCCCCAATGTGTGTTTATCAATATATGTACATAGTCCCTGCCATAATTCACAAAAATACTTAAAAATATGTCTGAATACAACATACACACACAGCCGGTCTCCCCCACATCTCTGCCGGGCTTCATGTGCCTACTATGCGGTTTACACACACTCAGTCATGGCGCTTAACTTGCCCCTTGTCTGGTTGTTTGGCTCTGCTGCACAACTTTAGAAACACGTCATGTATTTTTAGCTTAATTCATGCAAGCAGCCCCTTTTCACACGACGTGTATTTGTATATAGGGTGAGCTCTTGAGTTGCAGGTTTTATGTATTATTAATAGTCCAAAATCAATGCCAGGAATCCTTTTATTTCCAGGTGATGTTTTAGTGTGCATGAAATTCACCAAGAGCATAATTTAGAACAAGAATTATCAGTTTATGTTGGAATTAGTTTGAGCACTATAACAATTGTTGCTATGGAGAAACAGCACACGTTAATATACATGTTTTAAAAAAACTATGCACCACCAATATGAAATATGATTAATTGCAGTAAACGTGTTACATTTAATTTAGAATAGTTAGATGTGTGTGTGTGTGTGTGGTGTGTTAGCGATTACTGTGTGTACGCACCCCCTGTGTAAAAATACAATTGTAAACATTGAATGCACAGCAGATGATTATGTTTGAAATAGGCAATGTTGTGGTTGATTTTTGAAGCTGACTGCAATGCAGTCAATGCAATGCAATCCAGCAGCTTCTTGTGCATGTTACTTGTGAACAATGTTTGTCAGTCCTGGATGCACATTTCCTCTTTTTCTCTTTCTTTTTGTCAGCGGTTCAGCGAGGACGAATGCCTCCAACCCAGCCCAACCCAGGCCAGTACGCGCTGACCAACGGGGACCCCCTCAACGGCCATTGCTATCTGTCCGGATACATCTCGTTATTGCTGCGGGCCGAGCCCTACCCCACGTCCCGGTACGGGAGCCAGTGCATGCAGCCCAACAATATCATGGGCATCGAGAACATCTGCGAGCTGGCGGCTCGGTTGCTCTTCAGCGCCGTGGAGTGGGCCAGAAACATCCCTTTCTTTCCCGACCTGCAGATCACCGACCAGGTGTCCCTTCTCAGGCTGACGTGGAGCGAGTTGTTTGTTCTTAATGCCGCCCAGTGCTCCATGCCCCTGCATGTGGCCCCTCTGCTCGCCGCGGCGGGCCTGCACGCCTCGCCCATGTCCGCGGACCGCGTCGTGGCTTTCATGGACCACATCCGGATCTTCCAGGAGCAAGTGGAGAAGCTCAAGACCCTACATGTAGACTCTGCAGAGTACAGCTGCCTCAAGGCCATCGTGCTTTTCACGTCAGGTGGGTCTCCCCCCAAAAAACACGCCGAGAGCCCATTGTACTCGTTCATGGGCCAGCCTCATGTTGTTCACAAAAGAAAATGGCTGTCAAGCAGAGCAGTGTCACAAATTGGCCTTTACGAGATGTTTGCCTTGCAGATGGGATAAATCTATCTTGTCAACAGTGTGCACTTACATGCATTTTCCTGGCAGTTCAAGTCGTAGTGTGTAAAAAAAAAAGGGGGGGGGCAAGTAAACCCTAACTTGCATAGTTAAGCTTGCATGATCATTGTAATTGCTCACTTTCAAACGTGTTTTGTTGTTTTGAAGATGATAAATGAGCGTCCATAAATGTTCGGGACACATGTCACACAGATGTGCCTGCTAAAGGGTGACACAGTCCACCAGTGCGTGACAGCTGACACGTTTTTAACCACACACAAATGATCCTTAAGGGAGAGAAATACATTAGAAATTGACTAATATTTCACTACATTGAACGCATCACATTATTGAATGTGGATTGGTGCTGATTAGTTCTTTCTATAAGGCGAGGACTGTTTTAGTATTTACAGTAGAACTTTGTTTGTTGGCGTAACCTACATTGGTTATACATTTATTTAACCCGAACTGCTGGAAAACTTATTCCTTTCCTCCTTGTGCGTAATTTGGATGCCTTTTGAAACTTAACTCGTGTACAATAAATACTGCACAGAGAGATGAAAAGTTTAATCTCACACAGGCCTTTTAAAAGTTTATACATCAGTGTCACTTTTAATTAACCAAAACATATAAAATCATGACCAATTTGTGATAAATAATTATTTACCATATTACTTAATAATTCATAATTGTAATTGTGTGTATTGAGAAACATCTGTTGAGTAACTTAAATGGCCAGTAATAACTTTAAACATACTATTTATTTATTTTTAAAATTATTTACTCACATTGTAATTTCTTCCAAATTGTATTATCTTATATTATGTTATGTGATGGGATCTATATTGGTATTAAATCATTTAATTAAATCTCCAGACATGTGGGACACACATGCTATATTTAAAGACCTTAAATGACCACAAACATGTTATTTCCCTCCCCACGGAGTTAAAAAAAAAAAAAAAAACATTTCGACATGACTATAGTCGCTGAAAAAATCTATATGACAGTTACCACAGTCATGGTTATGTCTGCCAGTAGATATATTAACTTGCAATGCATTGATTTTTCAAGGCTACTTTTTGGGACTTCCTCCCAAATAAACCATTAGACTATTGCAACTCATTTAGTTGTATAGCACTTGATAGACTTCAATGTGTGTTCGTTGGGCACCAAAACAGGGTTCCTCCTGCGTGGCGTTTTGCCAGGAGCAGCGTGGATTATTCGCCTTAAATAAATAACCTCAGTGCTGTCACTATTTGATGCATAAATAATGGTGGTCGTGTTTCAACACAGTCGACTGACAGCAGCCCCTTATTGACATGTACACTCAGTCTTCACTAAGCTGCATAAATGGTGGTTTGCAAGAGTGTGTCGAGGGTGGGGGAGTACGCGCGCGCGCGTGTGTGTGTGTGTGCGCGCGCCCTTCCATGTCAGAGTGTATTGTTGTGTGCATGGGACACAGACACAGAGGTCTGATGGAGATTTTAGGAGTGTGTGAACCTAACAATGCAGACACATTCATCTGTATCCTCCACTATTGTTTTTTTAATCTCACCTGCATTTTATCCTACATAGCTAAAATCTCAATTGGATGGAGTTAAAGCACATTGGCTGCTTTGGCGCTAAAGGGACACTCAGCGTTAATCCAGAGGGATTTGCATACATGCTTCTTTGAGCGGCCTCGCTAAGGTCACACTAAATCACCCCGAGATCTCAGGGTTGCCCTCGGGTTCACAAGGTTATTGTGTCTGGGCCACAGTGAGTTATAGCTCACAACTCACCAATAGGCTCAAAAGCACACCCCCAGCATCCTCACCCTTCCTCACCCTCAGCCCAGTGCTGAAATGACTTATATTAGTGGTGAAAACAGGGTCAAACAGGAACCCAAAGACATGCAAGTGTGTTCTGGTGTTCCATCTCCAGCGGAGTTCTGGTTGCTTGGGTCCAAAACACAAACCGGGCATTTCAGCAGCTCATTCTGTGACATTTTATGTCCTCTTTAAGTGACTATTGACTTTACCTCCCTCTTTCTCTTATAATAAATGTGATTGCTTCTAGCGGCCTCTGCTATAGGCTTCTTGGATTGGAAAAAAAGGGGAGGAAAAACAGGCCAGAGTGGTCTATGGAGAGAAGAGCAGCGAAATGACTTAACAGCTTACTGCAGAGTAATTAGGTCACATTACAAGCAGAGCAATTTTACATTCATCGAGGCCGTTTGGGCTTCCGTAAAACTTGAATCTCCAGAGTGTAGACATCAAGAGCACACCGGCATTTGGGTTTGAAACACCCACCTTCTGCATTTACACCCTCCCAAATCCTTTCTGTAGTTTCTTCTGCAGACTTTTCCCACATCTATTCTCATGTTACTGTAGTGTTTGCTACATATTTTTTGCTTATTCAGATGCTCAAACTTACAGCGGGGCAGCATGTTTATGCTTTGGACGCCTTAAAGTCAACAATATGTAAAGGAGGGGTGACGCTGAAAGTGCAGGACGCGTGCCAAGGCTTTTTGCGCCAATTTCATGTTCAAATGGATCATGTGGTTTCATTTTTTAAAAAATTTCATTGGTGGAATTGTCCTGTAATATATTGGGAATATAATAATTGTCGACAAATGTACAAATAACACAAATTAATTAACCTGCAAATAATTGTTTTAGGAAATTTATCGTGTGTTGTTTTTAATTTAACACCTCATGCACACTTTTCGCAACGTAGAGACCGACACAAAACAGGTCAGTTTGCATAAAATGCATTAATTGGATAAACGTTTTGTGACGTGTGTCGTTTTTCTGCTATCGCGTGGTACATTATAGTAAAGTTTGACACCCGGGGAAGAATCACGTGACTGAAAGCGTTTGAGAACCTAATTTTAAGGGACACCACTTTATACCCGGATAATGACCAGTGCGTGTGTTTTGTCTTCCTTGCAGACGCCTGCGGCCTCTCGGACGCTGCCCACATCGAGAGCCTGCAGGAGAAGTCCCAATGCGCCCTGGAGGAGTACGTGAGGAGCCAATATCCGAACCAGCCCAGCCGCTTTGGCAAGCTCCTTCTGCGGCTGCCCTCCCTCCGCACCGTGTCCTCGTCGGTAATCGAGCAGCTCTTCTTCGTCCGCTTGGTAGGTAAAACTCCTATTGAAACCCTCATCAGGGATATGCTATTATCCGGGAGCAGCTTCAACTGGCCTTACATGTCCATCCAATGATCCTTATATGACAAAAAAAGAGAGGAAAAGGACCAAAATTCAGCACCCACCCTCCTCTATGAAGACTATATTAAGACTTTTTCTCACAAGTTTGGAAGACTTTTGCACCCCTCCCCATCCCCTGCAGTCTTCTGGGACTGAGATGGAATATGTACAGAAAAATATTGGAACTGGACTTTACACCTGTGTAAATCCACCCTCATCTTCAAGAACAATACTCGTCATTTTGTAAAATACTAGTCTTTATTTTCTTTTTTTTTTGTAAAAAATACAAATAAAATGAAAAACATCGTATGCGCAGTAAGAAAAAAAAAGAATCAAGACTTAGCAGGAAATAATGTTTCCAAGCAATTATAAGAATTTGTCCTGTGTCTATGTACCTCTCTGTTTTGTATTTTTTCTGGTTGTAAACCAGGCTTTCTGTGATTCTATACTAATAATTTTTGATATAACCTTTTGCTTCTTATAATGAGTGCGGTATATGTTGTCGAAGCTATGTTCTCCAAGAATTAAAATTGAAGTGAGAATTTAAAAAAAGAGAAAAAAACAGGAAAAAAAATAAAGAAATTTAGACAATAAGAAACAAGTCTAATCGCTATGACAATATCACCACTGATGGTTGAACTTTTTTTTTTTGGTTATTTTTCCCCCCAACACAATGGACCTGCAACTACAAACTGACCCCAAACCCTCCCAGCCCACCCCCCCAGGACATTTTTACTGAGAGGACATCTGGGGAACCCCCCACAAACCCCCCTACCAACCACCTTACACCCACCACCTCCCCTCCCTCGGCCATGAGTGCGATCATCAGTCAAAGAGGAGAGACATGAAAAATCAAAAAAGCACTTTTAATATATCATTTCAAATACATTTTTTTTCGTCTTTGGAGAAAAACATTGTTTCTTGAATTTTATTGGTTGTTGCCTTCAATTTGCTTACTCCATGATGCAGCTTTTTTTTTGCAGAAAGGCTCGGTTGATGATGAAGTTGTGTGATGGTGACTGTACTATTAAAAGACAAATAGGCAACGATGTCTCGTTCTCAAGAATGTTCCTACACCTGTACTAGTTTGTCTTGAATGCAGCCTGATAGTGAAATGTAACACGACTACAACAGAAATACTACTGATAAAATAACATTGGTATAAAAATACTACATAACACATCATAACTTTATAAGGATCCTACAGTTCGCTGTTTAAAACCACAGCCGCGATCTTACATGCCTTAATATTGACGTGGGCGTCTCTTGGCATAAAAAAAAGCCACAAAAAAAGGTTTTGGCCCTGCTGCAAAGCTGCTGTGATATGCGTGATCAATGTGGAAAATGTATTTTACAGCATGTAAGCCAGTCGATAGAGAGGCGGGATGGGTGATGATGATACATTGTGTGGGAATAGAGACGAAGATTGAGTGTGTGTGCGTGTGTTTTTGTGTGTTGTCCAGAATACCTCCGTATAAAGGTGTGTGTGTGTCTCATTATTGTGGACAAAACACTATAGGAACTTGTCAAGACTGAATCGCAGGTCCAAGTTATAAACTCGCATTGGAAAGTAGCAAAAAGCAGATTTGGTGCTTCTTAATCATGACATTTCTTGCTTATGTGTGTGATGACAGGAGGACACGTGAATGCATCACGTTGTGATGTATATACAGTGCAATAGAAGGGAGGAGTCATCACTTTCATGTGTACATTGGTCGTCTTTATTCTACATAAGGCGTGTAGGTGTATATGTTGATGCTTCATAAACATTATCCTCAGTTGCTCCCTCACATGAATACACTTTATGCGTGACGTCATTATGACCTAATGGGCGTATTAGTGCATTGTGTGTTGGTTGTGGGTCAAGTTCACTGATGAGTGACGTTTCTGCAGGTTGTATACCTTTTAGTTTTAACTTGTTCGTTTGGTTTCAGCTTTTTATGGGTGATTTATTGCAGAAAAAATAGAATGTAGCGCTAAATGAATGCTCATAACTACAGTGGAATTATTTCTGTTGGGTTGCATGTGGGACTAAATGTTTGTTTGGCCTGAAAAGAAGCATGACAAGAGCCCATGCAGGCAGGTCGTTGTCGTTTTATGTAGCTGTGCACTAAATGGTTTGCTGGGTTATTAAACGCAGCGTACAGCTGCTTGTCTGACACATAATGTATTCTAAATCCCTCCAGAGTATAACCATCTTTTATCCTCTCGCTGAGAGCATTTTGTTGTACAATTGTTACACTACGGGCTATATAAAGCGAGCTGTAGATGAAATAGTGGCATGTGTTGCTAATTAACGTTTTTGTATGGACAAAAACACACTAGGATTCGAGGAAAACGATTAAAATGTCTTTGACGTCACATATCTGCTATATTTAAAACACGCCAATCATCATTATATGTTGCTGTCAATACCAAAAAAATGCAATTATATAAAAACAACTGTGCAGGTCCACTTTATGCAAGTTTAGGAAGCTGTGGTTAAGAAAGTGTTAATCCAGAAAAAAGTTAACCAAGCATTTAGCTTTGTCTGGTTTCATTCATCAAACCACAAGTGGAGGACTCCCAACACCAGGGACTATTTGTTTGCTTTTTACGCAAGCAGCTGGGTGCGATTTCACGTTTGAGGTGAGTGTCTGAAAGAGGAACATTTATTATCCCAATATGTCAGCGCGGCGGACCCAGGACGTCTTCCTTTCCGTTATATGTCATCTTTCAGCTCACTTTTGAAGCATTTTTTACACACAAGACGCAACAACCATTTTACCTTGATAGCATGAGATTACTTCTCATGCTGTCTGAATAAACGTGACAACAAATACTCCTTTTTGTGACAACAATGTCATATCAAATAGCGTGTGGCGAGACGCTGTGTCTTGAAAACGTACTATTTAATAATATGTATGGTATGTTTCAGAATGTCCCTGAACGCCACACAAAGGACCACCCCTATATACCGTGTGCGCGTGTTAATGTTTGGGCAGGTTGCCACGACAACCTGGGAGGTTTTCTTTTCAATATATTTTTATATATATGGTTATTTCTGAACGAGTGTGTGTGCAAGCCCGTGCGTAAAAGCGCGCACTCACCATCATGCAGCCTGGATGTGTGTGTGTGTCAGTGTGCATGTGTGTGTGTGTGTGCGCGCGCGCAGAGAGAGCAGATTGCTGTGTAAGCGGATCCTTTTGTGTTGATTTAGGAAGACGTTTGCTGTATATAACGTTCAAGGCTGATAATATCATTGCCTGGCCAGATAAATAAAGCATTGGCCAAACCATCGGGTCAGCTATCGATCCGCTTTCTCTCCCCGAGAGAGGCGGAGGATGGTGGGAGAAAGGGGGAGAAAAAGCGAGAGAGCCCACTCATTAGCATTCCACAGCCATGGACTAAACGCTGACAACTAACAGAGATATCCAGCTTCACACCGCTGCATGCACTCCCTCTTTGTCCTCTCCCCTCCTGGCCCTTCATTTCTCTCTCTCATCACAGCCAACACTCTTTCTTTTCCTCCTCCCCTCTATCCTCTCTCTTCTCCTTTTTTTGCACCAATGGGCCCCGTGCACAAGAGCCAGAACCTCCCAGAAGAAAAAAAATGAGGAGGAGGAGAGGAATGAGAAGGAGGGGTGATGTTGTAAAAGCTGTGCAGAAGTGACAGCGCTAAGCGCAGCGGATTTAGTCAGGACAGATACAATTGTGTGTGTGACTTGACAAAATAGAAGGCGGGAGACGTTTTGAATTGAAGCTGCCATTGTGGGTTGTTTTAAAGCACTCCCACCCCCAGAAAATAAATAAAATAAAAAAAAGAGAAGGGGATTTTAACCGGTCTGTTTACTCCAGGAGTGACAACTTTTGACGTCCAATGGGTGGGGAAACTAATGCGTAATAGTGCAGGTATAAGCACATATTAGACGGATATAGTCAAAGGATTATTCTATTTAGAAGCAACTAATTAAATGCATACATGTATCACTTAGAACATAACATGTAAAAAGTGTTTTAATGTGTACAATTAAGATTATACGGCCATGTTGAAAATGACAAACTGACACCCTCACCCATCTTATGCATTATCTGAATGTTAACTAATCCTTTACATGTTTGCACGAGTAGTAATACGTGCAGGAGCAATGACAGCTGTTCATCTCACATAGTAACTTTTTTCTAAAGTTTGCACCCCCCCTCCCTCTCCGCCCCCCACCCTCACCTCCTCCTGCAGTGTCTGTCCTGCTTGTTGCTTTTTAAAATATGCATGTCTCTCCGGAATGCCAGTCACGAGTCTAAACTGTGTCCCAACCTCCCACATGATGAAATGACCCCCCAAAGTCCCCCCCCCCCCCCTCCTTTTTTTTTTAAAGCGGGCTCAAAATGTCTCAATCTTGCACTCTTCATCTTCGTCTCGTTTGAGAACTATAGGGTGCTGGACACAGACCCCTTATAGCAACCATACTATTATTGATAATAGAGTATTAATAAAGGACATTCGGAAAGCTGTGGATGGGCGGAGATTTCTAGCAGGAGAAAGTAAGGCTCTTTATTTTTATTCTAATTTTATTTAGCCTTGATAGTGCATGCATGTGCTTGTGTGTGTGCTTTGTATGTACTTTTTGCACACACACCGGCTTGAGCGTCATACGGGATGTAAGGACAAGACTGATGTGTGTCTACCGCTGTGCACTGCACCCCAAAGGTTAATAAAAATACATTAAAAACGTGTGTATGTGACGCAATTATGTTGCAGCGGAAGTAGAGCTTTTCTCCACCAGCACGTGATGACGTCAATTCAAAAACAAACACGTGACTTAATGACGTCCAATGAAGAACTTCTAAAGGTTCATAGAAATGTTTATTAGTATATTTTTAAGGTGTGCAACCTGTTGATATCTTAGTAACGTCCCATCCCAAAACACATGGATTGCTCATTAATGGATTGATTTGAACTGTAGCAATTAGATAAAAAATACAACTAATTATTTGGCAGTATATGACAAATATTGAATTATTTTATGCATGGTTAATTATATATCTTTTTTATTGGGGGGGACGAGGGGGAGGAATACATTTCAAACAATTTAATCTACTGTTTTTCCAGATAGGTGGTTTTGGTGAATTAATATGTTATGAGGGGAAAAAACCCACACAGGCCTCATTCATGCTCAGCCATCTTTGTTCCAAGCCTGTGAGGCTTGTTTCAGTCACTCACTCAGGCAGAAGAATGTGTGTATAAAGATATAATCCACTGAGCCTTATTTCCTCCCTCTGGTCTCTTATCCTTGCACAATACATGCAGGTCTTGTCTCCATCCTTTAAGTGAACACAATTGCTTTTGCTTTGGATTTTTTGGGGGGTTCGGGGAGTCATTTGGGGTTTATTTGTCTGAGTTCTTTTCTGATATATTTATACTGTTTGGACAGATGTATTATTTGGACAATACACAGTATGAGGTGAAAATGTGTTGCTCTCATAGCCTCCACTCTTATGGGAAGACCATGTGTGGGTTTTTGATAGAAATGTTGTCCATTTGTGAGGTCAGAGGTCATGAAAATTGACTTGAATGCTGGCTCACTATGACTTTTCTAGTTTGATGACTTGGTTTGAGGCTTCAGGTCATGTTCTTCTGCACTGATGTGATGCAAGCATGTCTTTATGAACCTTGCTTTGCATACCAAGACCTGTGTTGGTATGATGAAGATCATACCAAGTCAAGGAAATCTAAAGGGGAGAAGTCGACCTCTGATGGATTAATGGCTTGATAAATGTCTGTCTGTCTGTCCATTCTTCCATCCATCCATCCACCGACCCATCCATCCATCCATCCATCCATCTATCCAATGACACATCCATCCATCCATCCATTCACCCATCCACGATACATCCATCCATCCATCCACCCAACCACCGACCCATCCATCCATCCACTGACCCATCCATCCACCGACCCATCCATCCCATCCATCCATCCATCCATCCATCCACCCATCCACCGACCCATCCATCCACCCATCCACCAACCCATCCATCCATCCATCCATCCATCCATCTACCCATCCACCCATCCACCGACCCATCCATCCATCTATCCATCCATCCATCCATTTAGTAGTTTACCATATGAGGGAACCTCATACTTGGCAGTTAGGTTTTCCCACCATGTCCTTTTCAGTCCACCCTCTTTTTCCCATCACTCAGCATCATCCATCAACATTTGTGTTGCTGTATGAGCGATGGCACATAAGTATTCTACATCATCAACAATGGGACGCACGGGTTGTTTTTTTTCTTTTTTACTGTACTAAAGGCTGTATTGTCTGTAGAAACTATAGATCATTGTACTATGGTGACGTCTGAGGTGATCTTCTTTTGATTAGTTTGTGCCCTCTAGTTTTATTTAAAGCTCTGTAGCTCCCCATTCACTGTGCTCAGAGCGCTCCACAGTGGACCTGTCTCCCCATGGTTGCGCACTCCTTTGTGGCCCCCACATACCGCCGCTATGACTATAGAACACCCCCTCCTCCTCATCTCTCTTAAAGAAGCTCTAATCTGAGCCCAGTAGTGAAAATGTGGCCGCGTGTGTTGTGTGTGGAAGAAGAAGAGTGAGTGGGGGTCGGGAGGAAAAAAAACGGGGGTGAGAGTAGAAAGGAAGATGAAGAGGAGGAGGAGGGTGGCAGCACGGAGTGGTCCTCTCCCTCTGCTGAGTGACACGACCCCTCTCCTCTCTTCAAAGGCCAAGCACAGATCCACGCATGCGCATCTCATTTGAATGGAGAGTGCTCGGTGGTATTTCCCCACATAGAAATAAATGCAGCGATATTGGATTCAGGTGGGCATTCAATGGTCTCCATTTCTGTGCATCTACTGTTATATTTGCTTCAAGACCCCCCACTTCACTCCACGCCACTCATGCACACCCCACCACCACCTCGTCCAAATTCATTTGCATCCACTGATGATATCAGTAATGAATAGCTGGCGCTGTGTGATGCAGTTTTGGGGGTGGGGGGCGGTGGTGGAGGTCTGTGGATAGAAGTGGACCAGAGTGGACACGGCCCTGAAAGGTCAGCCGTCCATTCATGTCGTGGTGGTAGTGGGGGGGGGGGGGGGGGGGGGGGGCTGGGATGGAACAGAAGTGTGGTTATTATTTGGAAGAAAGAGAATCTGGACCATAAAGCTTGTCATGTTAGAATAATAATCAAATAAAAGTGCCGCCACATCTTCAGAGACTTATTTTGGGGTCCAACGGAACCACAGATGGAAGGCTGGGTGTCCTAAAGAATTGCAAATGTTTTCCACCCACATGAGTATTCCATTTTATTGTCTAAGTAGAAAATAAAATTACAATTAGAGGACTTTGGTGTGTGTTTTTAATGTACAAAATAGAATCATAAAATTGAACAATCATCAGTATCCACAGGAGTTTTCTTTTGTTTGAACAATAATTATTATTGTATGAAATCATCTAATGCTTTCTCCTGTTATGTAAAACACACTTTTAGCAGGAAAATGAGGCGTGTCACACTGACTAAAAGTGTCAAACTTATGACTCTGATTTAAAAAGGGGTACTACATTGTTGCTTGGCAGGATGATTAATACTTCTACTGACATAACTGCAACTATGTTGAAAACAGAAATGTGTAATATTTTTTTGAACTTCATGCATTTCTTTTTGAAACAATGACTTTATCCTAACTTCTTATTTCCTGTTTGTAAAATTATTATACATAGTATACATCACATCTATGCAGTTATTGATAATAAGGGGACCACTTCATTACACATGTATGAAAAATTCTACCTTGACAAATTTAATTTCGCCAGAGAAGTATTGCATTACTGTAGGTACTATGCATTAAGTACTGCTTTCTGGCAGCTGTTAATACACTGTACAATAACTTGTGTTCATGTATTGAATGCATTGGATCTTCTTACCTAATGTGGCAAACAATGAACAAGTCGAACAGTGACATCATCGATTACCACATTAAAGTTGTTCCGTTTGCAGACAGACCATACACTGACCACACACACACACAAACACACACACAATGACTCTGATGCTCTAATGTAACTTGAACTAACCTCTACGACTCAGCCACACAGGCGTCTTTGAAAGCAGCAAAGCAAGTAAAGGCAGCATTTCTTCTTCTTTCTTTCTTTGCTTTTTTGCTGTCGGTGAGCCCCTCCTTGCAGGCTGACATTGTTGCTACCTTTGTTTGCTAGATGGCGCCCTGCCTTAGGGGACCCTCTCTGACACTGGAGCCGCGCTTCACAGCTCTCGTCTCTACATGGACCTTCCCTTCTTTCTTTTTTCTGTTTTTTTTTTAAACCCTTTTATTTTTAAAATGCATGTTCAGGTGAATGCTGGGAACCTGTACAGGATTTCATTCACACTTTTTTGTATTTTTTTAAAACTGCTTTAGTGCAAAGAGAAATAAAATAGCGATGCAATTGATTTTAAGGTGATTTCGTTGTTGTTCTTTTAAAATATTTCACAATTTCACCTCATTTATTCGAAAGTGAATTACATCAAAAACATGTATTAGTATTTATTATTTATTATTAAAGTGCGACAGGTAGATTTCCACATGAGGAACATCTAATAATAATGTAACAGCAATTCTAAACAATCTTACACATGCTCAATAATTCATTCATGAACGAATAATAATGAAATGTACAACTAGAGCCTCACTTTGTTTCAAATGTTCACGTTTATTTATCCCACTCCCACAGAAAATACAAACACACTGCAGCACGTTCACTAAATAGCACCGTGTCGGTGTGTGACGTTGATGGATGTGTTGGAGACTTCCGCAACCTTCTAAAGCTCTCTTTAAAAAAATAAATAAGAAAGAAAACCCAGCAGCAAACAGATTAGGTGCAAGAGGGCAGGCTTTGATAAAGAAACATATAAATCTGTGGAAAGGGATGCAATAAAAGAAATCATTTTTGTATTTTATATTTATATTATATCCTATGCACAACATCACGTGCACTCACACAAATAGAATGATAAATATATATACATATATATATATATGTTTTACAACAATAATAATGCTCCGTTGTGAATTATTGTTATTGAATTGCTATGTATTTATTAATGTAAATTAACTGAACTGCATCACATTGATGTTAATAGCTTTAAGTATGATGCAGTGCATATTTTACCCAATAAATAAATAGTATTATCTATATGTGCAGGTGTACCTAATGACGTGCCCATCGCATTGCACATGTCTCAGTGTGCTGTGCATTCTTGGACAATGTGCTCATCTCCAGAGAAACCAAGTGTGTTTTTATGAGGGTGACATTGTCTTTAGTTTGTGGTTTAAAAGTCCTATAATGATTCCCAACTGGAAGCCATCAACTATGTTCCATCATATTCCCTTTCCCTCTTTTTTACAAGAGCAGACATGCACAGCCAGAGAAGAAATGTCTTCTCATGTGGCTCGCCAATGTGGGCTGTGAATATTTTTTGGCTTCCTCCTCTCCTGTGGTGTCATAGTCTCAAATGAAGACATTCAAATCTCCATTAAAGTGTTATTATTATAAGGCAAATGAAGCTTTGTGGGGTTTTTTGGAGTTTGCAGGCTTAATTTGGTAATTGAACGTAATGATATGTTGGGAATATGTGTTTGATTATTAGAGAAAGCTAGGACTTTTTATGGTAATAAAAAACAAGATTTCATCATATATTTAGCTTTATTTAGGGGCCCCACCTTCTCCACTTTCTATAATGGTGTGGTCCAGCAGGTTGTCTTGCAGCTTGCACCACCTGCAGTCACCCACAGGATCCAAACCCAGTCAAGGCATGCCTCACTCTCCATCGAACCATCTTTTCTTGACTATTTGCATTATTTATATATTGTTTTTTTATACTGAAGAAGACTTCATCTGACACAGAATGCCCTGCAGGCAGCGGGCAGGTTCGTTTCAGGTGGAATAATGCATGTATGATAGCCACAATTGCACACTAAATAAGACAAAAATACCCAGTAGTTTCTTTGTTTTAATGTTCTTTGTGTGCATCTCTGCCATCAGTGTCATTCCAGAGCTTATTAAAGTATTTAATAGCATTCCAACCTATATCTTCTCTAATTCAATCCATTTTGACATCCCTTTCTTTCCTTCCTCTTAATCGAATTTGCCACATTTAAGCTGCCTGCTGCAGCGTGGATTTGGGAGCTCATAAAGCAGCCATTTGGGCTCTATATATCCTCGCGGAGTGACGGGGAATACTGAGGTTTGTCGTCATTCCTTAAGTAGAAAACAAGCTATTCCTCAGCCACAGTGGGATTTGAACGAATTAGAATATCTCACTGCGCTGCTGTGATAAAAAAAAAAAAAGGTAGAAGAGGATTGGTGAAGTAACTTGCTGTCTGTCAGCGTGCTTAGCAGCGCACTGATATGGAGGCTGGCTGCATAGCCTCATCTCTCGGGCTTTTAATTAACAAGCTGTCTCAAAGATGCACAGCTCCATCAAACAGCGTCCATGTCTCTCAAATCTTTCTCAGAACCATCATGGCATCATATTATTATTACTTTTTTTTATTAGAGCATTCATTTTTGACTATTTTAAAGGAAAATGTGTTTTTTGTGTGTGCGTAAAATACGCATATGAGTAAATGGATTACATGTCATGTCAGTCTGGGTTGTGCATATGATGCACATCCGATATGTATGTTCCTTAACACACAATGTGCACTGTATTATTTGTATATCTTTGGTTTTATGTCTTTATTCGCAATAGTGACAGAATGCATGTTTTGAAGAATGTATTAAATGCAATATTTCTGCGTTTATTTTATTATTCTGCATGTAAAAATGGACGAAACCAGGCCCTTCCTGCATTGACAGAGTCCAGAGCATGCTTTCTTTCTTTCGCTCGATCTCCCTCTCTCTCTCTCTCTCTCGCTCTCTCTCTCTCTGTGCATCTTTACACTTGGTTGTGATGTGTAGTCCCCACACACGGGGGTAATGTGATAGCAAGGCGAGGTCAAGAAGGAGGGTGACGCTGTCCATGGTGCTGCGACCACCAGCCTGGATGTTCTCATCACATTAGACACAGGACAAGTTTGAAATCGATGCCTGCAGGCCGCCAGCAGAGTCGGAGTTAAAGTCACTAACAAGCCCCCTTTGACAGGTCAACACCTACACTGCAAACACACACACACACACACACACACACACACACTGATCACATAATATGAAGGCTGTATAAGGGAATACACAGGATGGGTTTTACTTGCTTGTATAAAAACTTTATATATAAAGTTTTTTCTGTCTCTTACTTGAAGTTGTGTGATTTTTCTTTATCATTTAAATTTTCCTGGACACATGTTGAACCACTATTAGAAAAACACAGCCACACATTTTAATGTTGAAAAATGAAATACATTTTTTATGTATTTTATATTTGTCATGTTTTTATAAGAGATTTAATGAAACAAACCCATAATCACGGACACTTTTATATTTATGTTTGTTAGTTTTAACTTAGTTTGCTACACTTTTCTGTCAGAACATTATAATGGGTGTTATTAAAAACAAATAAATACAATCTCAAAGAATTTGCTGTATATAATTATATGTATTATTTTACAAATATACACCTGAATATCACCAAATTATATCAAAAATGTTTTAAACATGGAGACATAATATGATGCAGCTCTTCAATACAAATACATAAATTTTTAACAACATTAGAGGCACGTGCACCATCTACTACAACTTTTACACAGCAAAAAATGCTAAAATTAAATAAGTGTACAATAAAAACATAGGTAAATTAATACCTAGATGTCTGACAGTGTCAACCAAAGTGAAACAGAGTGCAGGTGTACCTAATGTAGTGTCTAAGTGTTGCCTACTGTGTTTATAGTGCAGAAAGGCTGGGCCCATACATTAAAGTGTGTATAGCACAGGCAAGTCATTATAATGTAGGTACTGTTACTTTGCATCAGTTGGAGCAGGAGTGAATAAATAAGTTGAAGGGGTCCACACTGATTAGACATTCTGCCAATCTGTCACCGCCTGACAGCTTTTGCTGCGGGGATAAACAGCAATAAAGTATAGTTGGTTGGACACACACACACACACACACACACACGCACATACACACACACGCCAATCACCAGCCCCGTCTCCCTCATTCCTCCCCTTTTAATCCTCCCTGCTGACTCAGGTGACAAACACAATGAGAGACATTAGAATAGCTGATAGAGGAAGAGATGGGAGCAAAGTCTAAACCGTCAGAAGGGGTGTGTGTGTGTGTGTGTGTGTGTGTGTGTGAGAGAGAGAGAGAGAGAGGGGTGAGACTGTGGTGTGTGAGGCAGGCTGCAGGCCCTTTAATAACACACAAGTATATTAACTCGCTTAACCATGGAGATTCCAAGACGCCGTGCACGAAAAAGAAGCATGAAATGCGCATCCAAACGCACACCTGCCCACGGCCCCACCCACCCACACGCACATTCACACACACACGCCTGTCTGCCTGGCAATAAGTTGCTTTAAAGCTTCATCTCTTCATGGCCAGCATGTGATGAAGATGAAGGTGCAGAAAGGTTGCCCCCCCCTCCCTTCTCTTCTCTAATAAGAACTTCTTCTCCTGAGCCCACGCTGCCCACGCACCGCAGTGTTTATCCTTGGAGGGCTGCGTGCACATGATGAAAGCCATCTATAATGTGTGATTTCATATATTATTACCTTATTTCGACTTGCTGGTTGGGTTTTTAAACACAAAAGTGCGCAAACTGGATGCTGCAGGCTGGTAATAATGAAGTAATAAAGTGATATTTATTTCTTAAAAAGAAAGCAGTTTGGTAAATAATGCCAATTTAGATTCTTCATTTTAACATGTATTGCTATTGTTTGAAGATTGTATTTAAATCCTTTTTTCCTCCTTCGTGTAGTCCAACAACTAATCGATAGGTCCGCGGCACTATTGATTGAAGGTGGATTGGATGTGACTAATTCCTGGAAGTAGTTCATTATTTCGTTTCTTTAATCACAAGAACAATATGTTTTCGACTACAGTCGACTGATGATTTATTTATTTATGTTTTCACTCCTTTTCATAAAAATAAAAAGTGTTTTTTTTGCCATATTTTCTATGAAGTAGCAAAACACTGACAACAAAATGTTATTTTTTTTAAACTTACCTTTATATTTATCTGTAAAATTATTCGGTACATTTTTCGATGAATCTCCTATAATATTCCAATGATATTTTTTCAGGGGAACCATCTTCATATGATGAAGACAATCTATTAGTTAACTGTACTTGCAATTTTTTTTTTTGTTTTAGCACGACGGCCTAGTAACCAGTTGGCATGTTGGTCTCACAGTCGGGAGATCGAAGGTTCGAATCTCCGTCAGAACATCTCTGTGTGGAGTTTGCTGGTCGTCTTCCAAAAGCATGCATGTTAGGATAATTGTAGGATATAAACTAGTAAGTGTGAGTAGTTGTTACATAGTAAGATATAACAACAACAACAACAACAACAACAATAATAATAATAATGCTAATAATAATAATAATAATAATAATAATAATAATAATAATAATAATAATAATAATAATAATAATAACAACAACAATAGATGGACGAAGCTACAGCTCCACCAATATGTATAAAAAGGTTTTTTCTTTTTATGTGTTTTTTAATGATTTGTATTGGCTACATTTTAAATCATAATTTCTTGTGTCGCAATGCCTGGCAAAATAACACCCTGTATTTCTTTTATTAATATTTATTTCCCACAGTGAAAGGTTGAGTAATATGCATCCTAAATGTTTTTAAAATGTATTTATTGGTATGCATTTAAATGTGAAGTGTAAGTTAAAGCGAATAAATAAATGCAAAAAGACATTTTGGTGTGTGTTCTTTCTGTATATTTCCAAATATTACATATACTACTATTACACTTTTATCATGAAATCCAGCGTTTATTAAAATGGGAAATTGCACTAGCACGTTTAAATTAACGTCGGCAATTAATTTCATTTCATTTTCTTTTTTGAAACGATAATGTCAAAAAGTTACCAACTGGAGAAGAAAACCATGGAAATAAATCTTAAAAGTCTTTTTGTTTCTTTCACTGCATGCCGGAGTATCAGAGGAGGTGTAATTGAGGGGGCGGTGAGGGGAGAGAGGCTGAAAGCTGCTATTAAAGCCAAATGGACTCAACAACACTGGCAACCAACAGCTGTCCCATAATATGCAGCATTACATGCACACAGGCTGCAAGTCCCGCAGAAAAGAACTTCCACTATGTTCGTGCATATTTATTACCACCATCACTGCAATGAAACTTTCTGGTGTGCTTTCTCACCCCCCCCCCCTACAAAAAATACATGTAGTATATATTTAAATAAAAAGAATGACACCCATTATAAATCAAAGGTGCATGCTGGAGCCAAGAGCCATTGGAGCTCCACCTGTGCACCCTTTCTTCCGTCCTTGCAGCTGCAGTGATTCCTTATTAGAATATGGAAGAGTTGTTTCTATTGGATTAAATGGCTTCTCTTGCCAGTCAATGAATATGTAATGAGTTTGAGCCAACTCGGCCACTATACAGACCCTGCAAGCTATGTTTGAAAATAAAAAATAGAAATATATACATTGAATGGCTTAAGTGCATATAGATGAGAGTGTGATGATCGTGTGCATTTGCATGTTTTAGCTGCTTTGGAAATATCGTTTGTGATAAGCTGGGGATTGAATTGATAGGAGACGGAGGGAGGAGAGAAGAAAGAGCGTTCCTCCACTCATGCTTGTTAAAGATATTTTCCCTTAGTAGAGCCGATAAAACATTGATTGTTGCAGTTAGTTGACCCGTAAAATTTGGGGGTTACTTTTCTCCTGAGCGCTGAGCATATCATTATGCAAATAGTGATGTGACAGTGATCCGCAGGAGTGTGTGTGTGTGTGCGTGTGTGTGTGTGTCAGAGGGGTGACATTCCAACTGCTTGGCGGGAGTTCATCTTTCGAGGGGCACATCTTGCACACGCACACACACAAAGTGCAGTGCAGGCAAGCGTGACAACAACTCTTTCAAGGCTTGAAAAAAATTGAAATATCAACATTAAAGCAAACTTTTACATGTCAAGGAGCAGCCCACTCATACAAAGTGAGTGAGTGTGTGTGTGTGTGTGTGTGTGTGAAAGAGACAGAAGAGTAGAACACAGGCCTGCAGAGGGAAAAGAAACTTAAAGGAGTCACATAGGAGTATTAAATGAGGCATCATTTCAATACAAGCAGGGATTAGGAACCTGACAACTTGATGTGCTAATAAATGAAGCCAAATTGTGGCACATCTAAAGTGCATTTCTACAATACATTGGCAGAAAGCTTGCATGTGGAGTGAATTGTCACTTATTGTTAAATATAGAAAACATTTGATGTTGTGTTTCATGACCTATAATTGGACTCAAAACTAATGAATCAGTCAAATTGAAGGTGCTCCCCTTGCTCAATTTCATGACCAAAATTTCATTACTTTCGTAGTATCTTTTAAAACGTTGCTTTTATTCACCTGTTACCATTTTGTGTTCCTTCAAATATTTAATTTGTATGAATTCTTCAATGTTGAGTAACATACAAATACAAACAAACAGAATAAAAAACTTCCCATTGACTTTTGGTTGACATATTTATGTTTGCTACTTCAAACATTTAGCTGATTTGCTACAAGCAAGATAAAATAAATGTCGACTTAGTTATATATACAAAATACATGAGAAAATGTGATGTAAAAAAAAGAGTTTATTTGCATGATTGTTTTGTATTGTATTTATTAACATTGTCATTAAATGAATCATTGTGCAGAACAAACAAAGTTCATTGAGAATTCAGAGCCAAGTAAGACATTTAATGAAGAAAATTAAAATGATAAAAGTGAAATCAGGTATTTTCCACCACATTTCCCCCCAAAATAATATCTTTGAGGGAAAATTGGCAAAATAAACCCCCTTTTTTTATTTACACACTGTGCTTTGCTCTCTCGTCATTTGTTATTGGAAACACTGAGCCTTGTGTGTTCCCTCAAGGCAACAATATACAAATTATAAAGTGGGGAAAATGAGCAGATTTTGTGTGAAAAGCAGAAAGATGAGCAACGGTATCTGGAAACCAAATTCATCAAATCAAATAATAAGCAAGCCATTTTTTTTTCTGAAACCAGGAGAGATGGGAATCAAATTAAAAGGAAATTAGGCCTTGCAACCATCAGCCACACTTGTCTCATTACAGCATGAAGATAATCCTCAAAAGCATTAACACACACACACACACACACATACACACACACAGTGGGCTTGGGGGAGAAAGAGGATTTCACAGTTAAAAGTTAAACAATCGTGACTATCAGAAGTGAGGAGGGAATAAGGGAAAGTACATATTTAAGGAAGTGTCTAAGGTATCATAAGATTTAGCAATGGCTGTGTAAGATTTGACTAATGTCGTGACACATTAGAAATGTATTCTGTTAAGCCTTGACTGGTTTATAAAACTTAAAAAAAATGTTATCATGTTTGTGTCACATAGTCAGATTAAGTGCGGCTGAGCTGGGAGTTGTCACATCTAAGAACACAAGAAGTAGAAGAGGAAAAAAATAGAAATGTTATACTTTTCTCTAACATCATTCAGGCTTAGAATAATATTGAGATCTAGGATTTCCTGACATGTGTCATCTATTGAGGCTTTATGAGTGTTGAGAGCTGTCTTATGGCTCCTGTTTAAATGAGATACCCCTTAAATCCATTTGATGCTTGACTGTAAGTGATTTTAAATATGCTCACTGACCCCCACTGTAAATATTCAGCGCACATTGTGCTTGCTTTGTTTGTTTTGTCGCATCCAATCACACGCAGACATCCATTTCAAAGATATGAAAAGGTGAGGCATACATATACAATATGAGTACAACAGCACGGGTGTTCTAAATTTAGCTCGGTAAATGAGTTAAAAAAAGTCATAAAAATGACAATCTTTGTGTAGCGAATTGTTAAAGTGTACTATGAACAATCATGCTGAGTAGAGACTAAAAAAAATGTAAAATAATTTCATGCTATCTGTCAGAAAGGACATTTTGAGCAGTTGAAACTGGAGGGTAGTCCACTGGTGTTCCACAAGGCACGGTGCACAGCCCACTGTCTGTAAGCCCTCAGGAAGCACAAACACTTCAAATTTTGCTTGGACGGTTGCGCCCATCTTGACGTAATGCAAAATGTTATTGCGACATGCTGACCCTGGACTCCTCTCTCGCACAACAACAACAATGCTGGAAGGGAGAACGGGGAGTAGAGCGAGGAGGTTAGAGAAGATCGAAAAAAAAAATCAAAAAGGAGAAACCTCCTTTATCTGAAGCCTCCCACCCGCTACACTCTCGCCCCAAGTCAGTGCTGTTGTTATTCTTTTACAAATCTTGATGTTTGCTTTTGAGGGAGCTGCTGCGTGTGGTTACAGTGTTGGTGGATGTCTCTTCTGCCTCCTCGTCTTCCTTCATCTCCAGAACTTCGCTGAAGAACCTGAAGATGGAGTCGAAACTCATCCAGGAGGTCAACTCATG
Organism: Doryrhamphus excisus; assembly: GCF_037039965.1. Lineage (NCBI taxonomy): Eukaryota > Metazoa > Chordata > Actinopteri > Syngnathiformes > Syngnathidae > Doryrhamphus > Doryrhamphus excisus. The sequence continues at coordinate 14,181,882 of NC_136359.1, read as the reverse complement.
CCGCTCAGTGCCTACACAAACAACATATACACACTTTAGCATGGGAAGGCTTTAAAATATTAAAAATAAAAGTCTATATATAATGGAATCCAACTGTAGTTCCCTCAGAGATTGCAGGTAAATGTTGAAGGATCTGAAATGGCACCAAAAATGAACAGAGAAATTGTATATTGTAAAGAGCAAGCACATCATTGCTATCATTGCATGTACTTGCATGATTTTCTCCTTATTATTAAGAATTTTTTTTATGTAAACTATGTAAACAATTATTATAAGTGAATTTCTGTGAAGTGGGATTCCTTCTTTATGAATAAAATGTTTTCATAGTGACAGAATGCCATTTTTTAACCATTATTGGAGCCCTCTAAACATCAAATAACACCCCTTTACATTCATATTAGCCAAATAGTAGATATAATCAGAGGAAATAAGCCAAATAAGACAAAAATAAGACTCATGTTATGTGTATATTGCAGTAAATGTATTCTGTGTGGAAGACAGGATTCAGAGTTGAGCTTTAGTATGTTGTGGGTTACGCCTGCAACAGTAGACCGTATTCTTCTTCTTCTTATTATTATGAGCGGTGCTTGTTTTGGAGCACTCTCTGACACAGGAAAGATCCATGCCGAGCTCTTATAAAATGCACTTCTGCTGCCTTGTGGTTGTTTATATGGATTAAACTCTTTTATTGTGCATTAGCATCATCACCTCCTTTTGCCACCTCCTTTGCCCAGCCTCGTTAGTGCGTTTTGTGGTCAAAAACATATATTTTGTCAGTATGTCATTTTAGGTTGTTTATATTAGAGTTGTAGCGAGATACATGACATAACAAACACATAGACCGCACAAAAGAGAAAGGCCATGGACCTTAAAGAGACAAGGGTGCAAAACCTCCACATTGTACCGCTTGAAAAGAAAACTATCATCATTTTGAGGTGTTTAAATGTGACGTGAGCGGCTCCATCATTGACTGCGAGTCATATTACTCCGGTTCTATCAACCCAGTGGCGCAATGAGGGTGACATTCATTTTACATTCATAACAATAATTTCTGGTTCAAACAACACATAATCATTCAAACTTACTGTAGCATGTTTGCAGCATTTGTGTAACAGGGATAGGAGGGGGAATGACAGAAAATAATTGAGATTTTGATATTGGTTCCTCAGGCCCATGAGAGCCATGTCAGCCTATGACCCGGTGGTCCAACAGGAGGGGCTTAATATGTTATCCAAGCAGATAGCTGACAATCAACACCACTGCATGGCCTCCTTTCCATTTCAAGCATTCCAACAAAATGCACAAAGGATGCACTAAGCAAAACCAGTGGAGCGATAGTGCTTCATTCTAAAGAGTCGATTGAGGGAAGTTGAGGCAGAAGCGGGGAGAGGAAACTAAGGGGTTTCAGGTGGGCTGGTTTGTGGCAGGGTTTCCTTCCAGGTTAGCTGGTTCCCAAGTTAGGGTCACACTATAATCTTGAAATCTGGTCGGCCTACATGCACCTGAGAGTCGCCCTCTTACTTATGTTTCTTCTAAGCTATAGTGATCGCTGCAACAAGAAACATGGCTTGGCATTGGAGATTCCCCCATAAGAATACTGTAGTTTGAGACTGAAACCCAACTTATAGCCAAACCTTTACCATACTAAACAAAGGAAATACGAATATTCTGCTTCAGGATCAAACTGTTGCAATCATACAGGATAGATATTAAACTCTTATGCGAAAGGACCTTTAGTTGTACCAGGCATTACAATGTATCAAGAAACATGCCACGCCAGACAACATAACACAGATCTTGCGACATTAGAAGGTGACAAGATCTCTCTTTCAGAAAAAAATGTCTCATGGGCACTAGGCCTGGGACAATAATAAATTAATTAATTAATCACAAAATGAAAGTCAAAAACTTTCCTGTCTGAATATATTGCCACGTGCATTGCCACGAGGGTTCAGTCTGTTCATTGGTTTCAGCACTATGGCATGTTTGACAGCAGGAACTGAGTGAGCCCTTTTGTCAGTCATGTTGTCTCTGGGTGGAGGCGGGTCTGCTAGCATACACATAGAGTGCATAAGACTGTAACGTATAGTTAATTGAGTAGACTCCAATAACCAGCCACTTATCCTACTGTGCAAATAATAAACCTGCCAAGGCGTAGCTCCTGTCCTTTATTTACACAGAACTTCCACATCCGCTAGCATCCTGAAACTCTCAGTTACATTGGCATGAGACAGACGCCATTTATTGTTTGACTTTGCTGATGCTGACTGCTTAGAGGAAGTCCGATGTAGCACATCAAAGACGAGGTATCTGTTATTTCTACACCATGAATGTGTGAACGCTAATGATGTTGTATTGCACTGAGCTGACTGCTCTTGTTTTTCTGAAGTTAATCTGAACTTTTTAGCTGCTTCTAGTTTGCTGTTGCTCGCCGGCGTCTTTGTTGGTATTCGCGGCTATTTCTTTCGGTTGGCAAGGTGGGCATCGAATCAAGGAACCAAAATAAAACATTTGAATCCCAAGTTAGTCCTGATCCCCAATCCTATTTATGACACCTGTAGTAATTAATATAGATCAGCTATTTAACTAATAGATGCAATGAAAGTATTAAGTTTTAGCTCCTGTCAAGTTTTTATTTTCAACACTTTTGAATTCCTGCTGATATGGGCTTTAAGTGTACTTCAGTCTTTGGGTGTGTTTCACCGCAGGGGGCTTGTGCATGCACTCTGATCTTTCAGGGATGAAAATGTTTTTGCAAAAATCCCACTTTGAATGCTATATACCGCTTAACTTTTTTGTTTTCCTAATAAATTGCCATGCGAATATGTGGACCTGCAGGCAAGAAACTAAAGCCGCTTAGCTACTACATGGAAGTGAACTTGAGGAGGTTTTTTTTGTACTTCCCAGAGAGATAAAGTTTTCCGTGTGCTGATATTTGGACTTTTGCGTTTACAAACAGAAGAATAAGTGAATACACTGCTGGAAGTAATGTGTGTTCCTTTTTGAACTTGTCTTTCTGCACGCTTAAGACTTCTTTTTTTTTTTGTTACTACCTGTATTTGTTTGTGACGATAAGAATATTAAAATAGGCTCCACTAATTTTCTACGGAGGATTAAAAAAGGATAAGCTTTGTATCTAAAATCAGTTCACGCGGTGTGCAAAAAATAAAAAAAAAGAACAAAACATGTAGAAAATGGCAGCTTTCCTTGATATACTGCTTTCCTCACTTCCTTTCTCCCTCCTCCCTTGCCTCCTCCACTCTATGCTGTGTACAAGAGATTGGCTATAAAAAGCTAGACTAGAGGGCCACAGGGATACAATTAGAAAGCACCTTAAAGGCTTTCTCACTGTAGACAGGCCTCTGATGACCACTGCACTGACCCCATGTTTATTAGATTGACCTCGGCCTGGATGCATTAATAGAGATGGCTTGCGTGCATGTGTGTGTTTGTGTGTATGGCTTCAAGACTCTATCTCGAGCGTAAACTTCACAGGTGTCTGTTCAAAGTTTGTGATGAAGGCGGGGATCTCAGTAGCGAGTCGACCTCAGTCAGCGCCCTGGGTCAAATTTGGCGTGCTGACAATCATGGGAGCAAATAAGCAGCATGTGTGTTACCGGTGCAGGGCTCGCTTTAACATATACCTTTGAAAAAGCAAAACTTCTACCAAAACCTTCTCATACCCCTGATCTATCATTTATAGCCAATTTGTGGCAAGATACTTGTGTTTTGTCCTTCTTACCCCCCCTCAAGCAAAAGCGATCAATGTCGCAAGGCTCTCACGTTCACCCTGAACTGGTGGTGAACTCCCACGGTACACCGCCAGGCTCTCCACCCTATCCCACTGCAGTTCAGGGTCACCAGGGGGGCGTCACTGTGCCAATACGCAGATGAGCCCATGCCCCGCCGATGACTCTGGCATTAAGCCCCACCCCTCTATCTCTATAGAGTGGAAGCTCTGTATTGAGGTCCAACCCACTAACAAGGATCACACACATGAACCAGCTCTGACACGCTAAATAGGCCTTTAACAGCATATGCACAACCTTCAGTAAGTGCCAAAGTGTGTCGCGCCTAATGGATGTTGTCAAAGATGCGATGTGATCACTGATTTAGAGGCCGAACCCCAATGACCAGCCTTCACCAGCCACTAAAGACTGAGGGGGTGGGGCTGATTGTAAGAGGAGATTACCTCAGCTATGCCACAAATCAAAGTAATATCTTTAAAAGATGGGCGGGATCAATGAGGTGTCATCTGGCTATACACTTTGTGTGTTAAAGTGAACCCATAAACATTAATTGGCTATGTTTTAGCAGCTGAATAAAAATGTTTATCAAGAGATAAGTGGTTTCATTTATGAGCAATAAAATAAAAACACTTTGAAAATAAAATCAGTTATGCATTTGGAGAAGTTTGTAACCTTGTGGTTACCTTGCGTGCATTTTTTTTTTTTGCCCACCAAACTATTTTAACACAATTATTATATAATTATATAATTGCAGTGTAACACTGACTACTGACATGGACACTACAGGAGAAACAAAAACATGAAACCCACAACTTTGTTTGGATCAGTGTGTTGTATTGTTTTCACAGTATACAGGTGTAAACTATGTATATTTTCACCACATAGACAATGCCATAATTCCATAGAAAACAGCACTTTTCATGACAATTATTAAACCAAAACATTTCTTTAATATTCAGACTGCATTATTGTATGCAAACCCTATTAAACTTTGGTACAAATAAACTGCTAAATGGGATGCAAATACAAAAACATGTCTAGAAAGAAAATTGCTTGGTGCTTGGGTCAGGACAGGGTTTCAGACCAGTTCCTGGCCTTGTGTGTGTGTGTTTTAGTGTGAGTGTGGAGGCTGTATCACTTATAGAACAACCACAAAGTGTATCTGATCCCTGATATTTAGCCTTGTTGTCCTCCGTCACAGCCACTGAGGATCTCAGAGGGTAATGACTGATTGTTTGATCACTCTCTGACTATGCTGCAACACAAAGATTTGCCACTTGTAGGCATTTCCTCATGGATGGCACACAAGCACACACACACACACACACACACACACACACACACACACATTCACTCTCACATGTAACCCCATCTCCCTACAAAAACTACAAAAAACACACACAGTTGTTATCGTTTGTGTACAGGGGGGAAAGGGAACAAGAGAGTGTGGAGCTGTTAAAAAGGAAGCACAGCAACTCCTCCATAGCTATGGGCCATGCTTTCTTCCCGGCGCACCAAACACTGCATGCCGTTACAAATGGTAATCTGCTCTGATTGTCACCAATTTCAAAACAAACGCTAGGTGACTGAAAAGCCAAAGTGACGCCCCGAGTGATACTCCGACAGAAAGCCTGAATCAAAGTGTGCCGACTATAATTAGGTTCCATCTGGGCGACATTATTTAAAGTTGCAACAGTTAATTGGTTGTGTACAAATGGCCCATTTTATTTGATTCAAACTCTTTTTTTTGGTGATTGGTAATTACACTTCAAGGGGGGAGGAGGCATAACTCTACTACATTTATTAAAAGGATTTAGTGACATGGGGAATGTAGAGGCATGACATTTTCCTCTGTGAATTGAATCGCTTTAAACAATGAATAAACTGCATTGACATTTGTGTTAAACATTTAATGAACTTCAATTTAACAAGAAGGAGAAGGATTTAATCACAGCGTAAAAATGACAAAAATAAACAACATAGAACCCAACAAGACAGATGCACACTATATTAAAGTATGCAGATGCAAACGTTTTCTCATTTCCTTTCTGATCAAAATGGAACACAAGCATTTTCTTATCAATTTCCTAACAACGGTAACCTAAGCTTTTGTTTAATCTTGGTGTGGGGCCGAGCGGCACATTGTCAAGTAGGCCCTGGCTGCATGTAACCTTAGCCGAACTGCTGTTTGTGGAAACTATCTGTTGCATGGATCAGCGGAGGGGAATCGCTATCTGTATCCTGGTTGTCAGACGCTCGGATTTCCGCCACTGACGGTCTCTGATATTAGACGATCTGTCGTGGCGTGTGTGCATGTGTGTGTTCACGGGGAATACATACAGTATGTGTTTGTAGTATCATTGTATGTGTTTTCCTCTACCTTACAGACATGAAGAAGGGTCAAGAATGGCGTTTGGCCCTGAGATGCGGTCAAAGGTAGCCCAGGCAGGTGACAACTGCATAGCCACACTGCCATGGAAACACAGAAGCCTCGTCCTTGCTCCAAAAGATAACTAAATCTACATCTATACCCCCGTCCCTAATGCCACCACTCAATTTCCACTTCAGGTGAAGATATCCACAACATAGACTCTTAATCTATGTTTACACTATACTTCAGTAAGCATTTCATTGTTAATAAGAGATAGATTAAGGTCAAACTCCTCTACAGTAGCATGAAAGTTTAATGCAAAGTTTTACAGTTTCAGGCGTGAAAAATGTAATAAAAACAACAATGACAACTCCTCAAAATAACGCTAACTTCCTCTCAAATGCAAATGATTTTTAATGCTAGTCAGTTAAGTGGGCTCTGTGTTTCCCCCCTTGTGCTGCTTTTAATTACTTTACTTATTACCGTGCGCTGTTGTCAGACAAAAACAAGGCAGAACTCATTAAACACATAGAGATGAGGAGCCCGAATCACTCTAGCTACAGGGGCCACTGAGGGGACTAATGTAAAAAAACGGGCCAAAAAAACAAATCAAGAGTGAGAAATTGACAATTTGTAGAATGTCATTAAAATCACAAGATACGTTACACAGTGAAAACTTTTGAAATCCCCCGTTTTAGTATGATTCGATTTTTGACAAAAACATTTTGCCAAATTATGATCTGGTTTTCATACAAGGTTTCAGTTATTGTACAATATTTCGTAGATCTAATTATGGAATTCCTGTCGCCCCCAAAAGATCCCCATGTGTTGGTGACTCAGTGTTTGTACATATTTTATTTCTCTAACTCGCCAGTTGGGCCAAAGAAAGTTGCAAGTGTTGAGATTTGTTGTCAATGAGACAGGAGTCAAAGATTTACTGAATCTTCTTCTTCATTTGGTTTGCTGGTGATTTTCTGCCAGAACTTTAAATGGAAAAAAAATTTTTTCCCTCTCTTAAACGACCCTGGACTGGCGTCTGCTATTGTTCTCTTGTACCTCGCCTCTGTCGCTAACCCCGTCCTCTGTCCTATCATTGTTATTATTGTCCTATCCTATCTACTCTCAGTCCCTCTACCCTCCTTCCGAACACAACTGGTCGGCTGCCCCAAAGCCTGGGTTCTGTTGAAGGTTTCTTTCCACAAGGGAGTTTTTCCTTGTCTCTGTCGCCAAGTGCTGGCTCATGTGGGGGCCAGTTAGTTCTTTTAAAGACCTATTATGCTCTTTTTTGGTACATTTTAGCTTCAATTTGACCTTTACGAATGGATAAGTAACGATAACCAAGGTTCCACTGTATTTTATTTTCAGGGGAAACAATGTACCCTTTAACCAGACTTCACAAAAGCTGCCCTGGTAGTGAACACATAACCTTGAAGGATGTAGTGGACAAAAAGTATGGTGCTCTAGTTTACTTTATTTGCCCCCCTCCCTTCCTCTACCCTTCCCTCCTGCTTCCCACCCAGACACTGAGTGTTTTTTTTAATACCGATGTGAATGTGTGGCCTTGGCTGTCAAAAAGGACCCTAGCTTTTATAGACTTGAAGCAGAGTATTTACAAGATAACACCAGTCCAAGGACAGCACAGGCTATTTGATACCGGTGACACACACTGCCCTCTTGTCTTCGGTAAAAATCAAAAGCACTCGCCTTGACAGCACTGCTCAGTGTCAATTGCTTAATTTTGTTCCATGTTGATATGAGCACGCTCCGAAACAAAAGGGAAGGAGAGTTCTAAGTGACGTTTAGTGACATCACATATTTCACCAATGTCTCGGGTTTTTAATACCCTTTTTCACCACAATGGAGGGTCTACCCAGGTTGTTTTAAACACGGGTAGTCCCGCAAAAAATGTGTAATGTACACATTTCCACTACCGATGTTGTGCCAAGATTATCTGCACTTAGTAAATGTGGACCTACGTTACCATTCTGAGTTCATACACGGTAAGTCAGGGGTCGCCAGCCAGTAGCTCCTAACCACTTTTCAAATAGCACTCCATAGGGTTTACTCATTTATTATCAACTCATATACCAACAAAATTAAACAGGCGGGTTCGGCAATAGTCCGTAAGTCTTCGGGAACACTTGGGATGGTGACTAATCACAGCGGAGTGGGCGTGCCTGGAATAAATTAAAACACACCATTTTGGAAAACCAAGTAAGATCTAGAAAGCTCTCTGTGCTTTCTAAAGTAGTCACATGCTAACAAATGCAGTTGGAATATTTAAGGTGCACATAATTATTAAAAGTGGGATGAGCAAACAATACAGAAACCTTGCCAGAATGAGTGGAAAAACCATCATTACAAGAAGTAAAAATTTGAGTTGGAAAGTGCATGAATACATAAAATACAAGCATACTTTTTATTGAATATAGCATAGAAGGGCCTCTGTTATAGATACACATGGGCAGGAAGGGTATACTGAATGAGTATGGGTACACTTGGGGAGTGCCACCCAGACATTAGAATTGTAAACAATACACCGGCCTCCTTCCCTGTCCAGGTCCTTTGTTCCATGTGCAGCACCATTGGTCAGGACTTAAATGGCAAACACTTCGGGGCTGCTAGCTCGCCTGACACCTTTTTGTTTTTTGCCTATTGAAGAGCAATGGAGAGCTTCTGTTTCTATGGCCAGGCACAATGTGTCTCAAAAGCAGCATGTCTGAAAGGAGAGGCACCCGCAAAGATTGCCTATGAATGCAGACACATTACATATATGCACATGTATAAACATAAAAGTACATATATAGAGTGACACATACACCTACGCACACATTTGTTATCATGCCAGAGCATAGGTCAGGACAGCCAACCTTGCTAAAGAAGGCATGGAGCATGCACATATGGAAAAACACACGTCTATACAACCAAATTCAAAGCTCAACTCCACACAGGCTGCATGGCTGTACCTCTTATACTACAATTCTTACTTGCTCAACCACACAACCTCTTCCCCACTTTAACACAATGAGGTCTCAAACAAACACACACACACACACAGACAGACACATGCATGGTGCACACACTTGCACATACATACTCCTTGGCACCTTCAGGACAACACTAAGCAGAGAGAAACATATACACTCCCACACACAAATATGCACTCGTCCACAATATGAGACACACATCATTGAGTGACAAAAGAGGTGGTGGAGGAGAAGAGGGGTTAGAGAGGCTTCCCTTGCGCCTGTAAGAAAGACAGGCTGCATTCAGCATCAGTGCTTACTGAATAGACAGCCTTGAGAGTGAGGACCCCCCCCACACCCCTGTGCACATACTGCCATGGTGATCACACACACCTTGCATAGAGGCCTTCTTCAATAACCAGGTTATGGAAGTTCAATAGAAAGTAATGCAGGACCCAATGGCACAATCATTGTCCAATGCAAGGTAACACCAGACGCATTATAGACAAGGGACAGATTTATGCAAATAGATCAAATATCTTGTTAACATAAGGTGATATATATCTGTGGATGAAAAGCAGTCATTACCCCCCGCACTTCAGTCTCTCGAGTACACTATACACAAATAGTATATAAATGGTCGTTGTGGCCACACATGTCAGTAATCAACATTGATGATTAAAGCACAGAAGTAAAGAAATAGTCACTATACAGTATTTATAACACATTAAAAAGCATATAATACATTTTTAATCCATCTGTAAACCGTTCTTAAGTGTACCCTTATTATAAAGTGCAAACACATTTATTATTTACTATTATTATATTAATAGTAGTTGAAAGTCATTGCAATATAGTAGTCATACAGTAATTGTACTATATGGTGATATCATTATTGTTATACCTTCACCCTATTTAGACAGGTGAGAAGAAATAAATGTGCTCAATTGCGGGAAGAGGTAATACATTTTTACATAACTTAATAAATAAATTTGACAATATGTCTACTACTGCAGTTCTAGTAATAAACATTGAAGTTTCACCTCTTTGAGTGAAATCCCTACGGTGCATCTAATGTTGTTGATACTGAATGTGTGCTGTACACACACTGATGGTCTCATCTGCGGAACAAATGGGAAAACAATTCTGCAAAGTGGAACATGCGATTACACATCCATACACCTGCTATTCACCTATTGAGATACTTGTCACACAACCTTGTGCTCTTGAGTGATTCTTGAGGGGAAGGTTGTGTGTCTGCGTGTGCATGTGTTTACTTGCAAAAAGAACGAATCAGAAGAGAAGTGAGAGGATGAAGTAGGAAGGAGAAGAGAGAGGTCAGGTGGGGGAGGAGCAGGGCAGGGGTGGAGATAGCAGGGAGTGGGTGTTATGGGCGGGACAGGTCTGAAATAGATCACTTAAGGGAACAAAGTGCAATTAATGGGTCGCCATAGATAAGAGGTCTCTGGCCCTATCGGGGAATGTGCTAATGGAGTTGACACACACTCAACAAGATCAGTGGATGGCTCCTACTTATTGTATGTATATGTGTGTGAGAGGGAATTTGTGTGCACACTAGCAAGCTTGTGCATGCGTGGGTGTGTGCTTTAAGGAGACACAAAAGATAAATAGCGAGAGGAGAAGGTGACAGGTTAACACGGTTTCCTCTGTGATGAAGATCTTCCATCCTTGTAATCAGAAAGGCGCAGAAGGAAACACACACACACATTGTTTAGACCTACTTCATACTTTGGTCATATAACACAAACACAAACATCTACGTGAATCAACCCCCCACCACCCACACTCACGTAGATGTCAAGCGGCAAATCAAAACATGAGTAATGTTATTAGTGTTGGCGAGTCGGCGCGCCTTCAGTGGTAAGGATGTGCTTGTTTATGGAATGATGGAGCAAGAGGAAGCGACATGCTGGAGAGCGGGTCAGACCCAAAGTGTTCTAAAGAGAAGTAAATTGACACAAACCTCCCTTCTAACTTCCTGTCTGCGTGTGTCCCTGCGTCAGGGGAACCTGGCTGGAGCCAAGCAGCCTGTGTAAGATATACATATACTGTATGTGTGTGTGTGTGTGTGGTGGGGAAATCTCCTGAGTTTGGAGCCTGGCCCGAGAGGTCGGGAAAGGCTTTTCAGTGCCCACGTGCCTTCGAATGGTGAGATGGCCCATGATGGACATGGCAAGACAAGGAGGATTTCCCCTGTTTGTTTGAGAGAGCGTAGCAACCATGTCACACACACACTGAGGGAGAAGCCCGTCGACCGGAGGGATGTTGTGCATGTGTGAGCTGTGAGGGGAGAAGGTCAGACAATGGAGTGGTGTTGTGTGTAGGTGTGTGCATTTATGTCTGTGTTTGAATGTCTCAAGGTCACAGACCCTCGGGCCATGTACTTATGTCTACTTTAGCTAGACAAACCAAGGCTACATTAACACACTGCATGACATACTAATGGAGACACTGTATACACTAGAAGTATCTACTGTTTACTTGCTGCTTTAAGTAAAAATGGATAAAAACTGTGCCAGTTTGGCCTTTTATTTATGGGCCTGAAAAAACTTTTTGAAGACAAACCTCAAAATGGATGTTTTTAGAATCAATATCTACAGGAACATCTGTAAATACAATGGTTAGCTGTTGAGTCTTGGCATGCACAAAACACAGCACTTTATGTATGTGTTGATAGTGCTTCTCCATCAAAGTGTGCATTAACTTACTACTTTTATATTGAAGCAAAGTATTCATTCACATATCACATATATGATGATGAAGGATATAGAAAAAGACAGGTCAGTCCAGGGGGACAGCCAGTTGAAATCGGTCAAAAATGACATCTTACTGATTGAAGAGTCTATAACTATAAAATGAAGCAACTAAAATAGTGCTAAATAGTAGCAAGCCTTGTATTGCACACTAGGTGTCTTAAATCCTTCATTGTGCTACTTATGTAAGTCACGATAAGTGTTGTGTGCGTGATGTAGCATCAGCGGGGGTTAAATGGAGAGGGACTCATCTACAAACTGTCAGGACAAGTAAGGAGAGAACAGCCTCAAAGACTCAGTGACGGACAGTCCACTGCTTCCAGCATATCTCTACTTTGTCCTTGGACTGTCTGACGAGCACTGGAGAAGGCGAGCTCGATGGGAGCCATGCAAGTTGCAGAAGAGAAAGACGAGAGAGGGTGAGGGAGGGGGAAGGCACGGAGAAAAGAGGCGCCTGTTCAATGACATCGAACGAGATAACTCTCACTCTCTCTCTCTCTCTCTCTCTCTCCAGAGCCTCTTTTCTCTTGCTATCATTTTCCCAGGCAGCGCTACTTCTACATATGGCCTCAAGGGTGACTGTTTTAGCTTGGCATGCATGTGCATGTATGTTGCATGAATGAATTACAGAGGTGTATCTGAAGGTGAAAACAACCTGTTGAAAACAACCAAATGATGAGTATTTCAGGTCAAGGCGATGGCTATAACCACACAACAATTTTTAAAAACATTTAAATTTTCTTCCTCTTCAACATGAAAAAAATTAGTAATTTCCAAAGCAATAAGGGGAGTTATAACCGCTAATGATAGGACCACAAAGGTTGAACAAAGTCCATGCATCCATCCGATTTCTATGCCGCTTATCCTCACTAGGGTTGCGAGTATGCTGGAGCCTATCCCAGCTGTCTTGGAGGGAGGGGCGGGAGTACTGGTCGCCAGCCAATCACAGGGCACATAGACAAAAATCTTGGATGTTAACCAAAAAACACACTAACCAGGGTGGACGGTCACCGAGGTACCACTGTACTTTTGATTAGATTCCGATTGTGTGATGATGGTATATGTCATTTGGGATAGGTACAATAGAAGAGACTATATCGCAATTAGCAAACATAGAGACAAGTGGTTTGCATGTTTGTTTTACATCCTATTGATGTTAAAATGTCCACAAGCCAAAGCTGTTAAGGCTCATAATGCAAAGTAAGTGAATGCAGCGTATACATTATGTGTCATTTTGCTGTGAATGTGCACTCAGGCGGCTGCTGGAGAAATGATGTACGGATCACAACACAAACAACAGCTGGTCTGTCTCTTGATTGAAAGTTAACTTGTGGAAAACAACCCATTTGGGCAACTCGTGGGTCAAAACAGCCGAACCAAACAGCAGGCAAAGACGACATGCTCTGTCGCGGCCACTGTGGTTGGAATTGCTCTCCTTTGTAGGCACAGACAACTGCGGGGAAGAGTTAACCTTTTGATAAGCTGCTTCCAGCCCCAGCTGTGTGCATTTTTCATCAAAATGTGTGAGTCAAAAAAGGATAATTATCTCCTTTTACTGCACGGCGAGGGAAGGGCTAGTAGACCCAGTCCGGTCTCCATAAATGAACTCACTCCCGAAAATAAGCAAATCTGATGAGAGGAGATAGGTATATTGAACTATGCTAATTAATAAGGAAAAATATATGACAAACCCTTAAGTGCACAAACAGACATGTATGGTATATTCCAGGAAATAGTAACTTATTGAATGACTTGCGATCAAATTGTTGTGAGTTCATGTTGATTCTGAGCATGGCCCATCAGCACCTTCATCCATAAGTGTTTAGGACCAAACAACATGAATAAACAGCAGACTGATACACAAACCATTGACCCCTGCTTCTTGGTGACTATTATCGCCTCTAGAGGTGACACAATCTGCACACACCTTGACACAGACTCATCAACAAAAAACAGAGCATCCACTACAACAGTGCTTAAGACCTTTATCTGACAGCATCAGCTGACACCAGATACACATGCACAGTCTTGTCCTGACCTTCAGGATTCATCAAAATTGCAGCAGAGGTGGTCGTTTGTTTACTGCTTCCATGTGGACAAGGTGAGAGGTACAAAATTGAGGGAGAGGAGGTCATCAGAGGTGCTTACTCACTCTCTCAATCCTACACTATTGACGTCTGAGCAGATGAAGAGAGGTCAAAGCAAATAGAATAAACTGATCAATAGTGTCACAGTTGTCTGGAGGGATGAGGGAACATTTAAAACAAAACAGAAGAGGCCAAGTTGAACAAGGAGAACATTGATCAAATCAGTTCAGGCTTCTCCAGCCAAAGGAGCCTTCCAATAGAGACGCTGTGAACAGGCCAGCAACGGGACAGTAAGTAAAGACATGACAAGAACATGCAGATTTGAGTTATCTATTTTTAAAAGAGTTCAAAATTTAAACAATGGTCATCAAATCGTCCACCTTTACAATGTATAATTTATACCTCAAAAACAACTTTATCAGCACTCTGAGGGTACATGATGTGATTACACCTTTTATTTATTATGCCATAATTTGTCCAGACCTCCACCAAGGCTAAGCAAGCCTATCTCCTGCATGCGCATGAATTTAGACATTACGATTTATGCATGATACACACTCTGTTAAAGTGAAAATGTATAATGGGGCTTTCCTTGACCCTTGCTTCACCCCCCCACAAAGTTTTGTGAATAGTTTGAGTGCCTTCTCTTCTGCTTCCTTACATACATGCAAACTGCAATGAAAACAAAACTTCCCTGGTGGAGGTTAAAGAGTTGCTCTTTCAGACTGTGAAGCAATTGATTTTCATGTGATCCCTGAATTAGTACATTAATGTATGATTAAAAATGCTTTACTGTTGCAGATCAATTCCACTTGACAAAGATGTTCTACTTTGCTCCTCTGTGTCTGCTTTCCTCCAGGATCTCTTCTCCTTATGTATTCTATGCAATGTGGTCTAGCCTTCTTCCTCAGCTATCTGCAACCCATTCGCCCAGCTACATAGTGTCTGCGCTAGCACACATTTCCTACTGTGTCTCCTGGGGAGGGAGCTGCATTTTTCTCTGCTTTGCTCGTCTCTCCTTCTTCTCTTGAACATTTGCGTGCTGGCAAAGCCTTCTCTTGCTCCATGCAACAGGGAGAGAGCTCCGTCTATGGCTGTCCCACAAGGGAATCTACAGTGTGATGTTACAATCTACCCACATCCACAGCATCCTCTCTCCAACTTGCGCTCTCTCTCTCTCTCTGGCTGGCTATGCTTTTCTCTTTCCTACACACTCAAGCCAACATGTCTTTATATTTTTTCCCTTTCTTGACTTTACCAGCTCTTTCGATACATACTTTCTTTATCACACCATTCCCTCGCTGACATTTCTCACCTCGTACGCTCTCCCTCACTTCTCTTTAACCCTTCTATTATTCACCTTTCTTTATTTTTCCACTAACTGCCAACTCAAACTTGTTGAGTTCAAACTGGATAATACAATGTGAGCTGTGTGCTATTTATCATACTGGTGGCTCTTGGTGGCAGGGGCCCATGGTGGCTGTGTTATGCGGAGCTTGCTGTGTGGTGGGAAGCAGTCCCTCACTTTCCATACACTGACAAATATATATGCACACAAGCACACACATATATAAAAGTATATGTACATACAGAAATGCATACATATAGAAATACCTACCAGCAGACATACCTGTACACGGATACATATACACAGTCACAGTACAAACGTCCATACATACTGTATCTCACTGATTTGTGTATGGGTAAGTATGTATTTTTATCATAACAGTGGTGATGTCGGTAATATGATTATTGCTGTGGTTATTTTTTATTAGCATTCTTACATTAGCATTATTGCAGTATTATCACTGTGGCTGTTGATATTATCTTGTTATTACTATTGTGGACTCTATGATTGTTACAGACATTTGCTAATGCAGTTCTGTTGCTGTCGCTCTATGACGTATCAAAGTTATAACTCCCATAGTATCACATGCGCTAATTTTGTCCGTTGGTAGTTGCCATTCACATTTGCCTCACTTAGGACTGGAATCCGCTGGAAGATGGCTCGATACCCATCTGTCAGGTAGTTTCAGTCCCCGTTTAGTCCAGTCTTTTTCGTCTTGGGCTGCATTCACACTTGACAAAACAAACCATACAAGCAGGGCAAACCGACTCTAGTCTGATTCAAAAGGACCAAAAATTGTCAGTGTCAGTTATATGATCTTAAACCAGACTCTTCTGTAGTTTTGGGCCCGTAAGAGCATAAATGGAGAGTCCCTCCTCCAAAATCCTCTCTAAAATTACAAGGGACATGCTGCAGTGACAACACAATTCTCTAACAAAAATGCTTCATTCAGTCAACATTTCAGGGTATGGTGGCTATGCAAATTATCTCAATGATGTTTAAATAAAAGTAACTTTCTACTCAATAAAGTGAATTGATTTTAGCACAAATTCCTACAAAATGACTCTCACAACTAGAGTTTGAGGAATATGTTGAAAAGTTGTGATTCATTTTGGCAGCTGCAAACAAAATATTAGTATCAGCTGCAAACAAAATATTAGTATCAGCTAGCATTTCAATAGGTCAGCAACTAGTAATTGATGAATAAGTCAATAATAGCTATCGAATACTTAAAACAGGAGTGAAAATTTTTAGAGAGAGATTCTGTTTATAGAAATGCAGACCAATGCCTTGAAGTGAAAGGATAGAGTGTGGTTGCGATTCCCTTGACCCGCCGTCTATGGACAAGGTCTCCAGTTAATTACGTTTCCAACTCCCCGGCTATTACATTTGCAGCTATCCTCGGAGATTAACATGAAGCCTCTAAATCCACCACACAATTTCCATTTCCTTCATCAAGATTTCTTTTCTTTTTTCTAACTTAATATCAGCTGTGTGATATGGGGTATAGGAGATGGTACACATGTGTTTGTGCGTGTGTGTATCTCATTTCTTTTATGGTGATTTGTCTGTTTTGTGGTGATAAATAAAGAGACGGAGAGATAGCGAGCTCTTTTCAGAGCACATTCTGGTCAGTGTGCATGTAAGTGAAAGTGAGAGGTTTTCACCTTCAATGCATAGAAAAGGGATAGACCAGAATTGGTTGGTTCTGGCTGAAGCTGACATACACATCTATGATGTTCTCACATGACTATAGAGGAGGCAAACAAAGTCAAAACCTGATGGCAATGTGATCAAGAGCAGCCACCAGGTGTAGAACGATCCGACAATGTATCGGCATAAAAGCAGACCTTGACACACAATCCCACAGCGCAAATGACAATTGCATTGAGCTGTGACTGTGATTGTTACATATGCAGACATATAGTGACATGCACCCAGACGAAACCATCGGTAGGATATGTTTGTTTGGGTGCAATTTGAACCTGTCTGTGCCCTGAGGCCACCTCCAAGCAGGTGTTACAATTTACAATACATTTATACACATAAAGCAAGAACACCTGGGTATATGAGATGGCCTATGCAGCACTGTCATCCTCACAGGACCTGTCACACATTCCTATATAAAAGTGACCCTCGAGTTGAGGAGGGGCACACCTGTGCCATGGGTCTGCGTGTGGAGGACCCTCAGAAAAACACTCAGTGACAAAGGTGTGGGCGTTTAATTGGCACTTAAACTGGCTCACCACTAAAATGGGTAATAATAACATCTCTAAAAGCCACCTAAACAAAAGGACAAAAGGGCTTGAAGAGAAAAAGAGCACTACTGTTGTGCATTGGTAAAATATTTAGTGCCGTATTTGGAAAAAAAAGAAGCACATTTTTTAAAAATAACTAATACTAGCTAGCTGCTTGGCTGACTTGCATGTTACAGGTTGGTGGTCAAAGATTAGGTATCTTTATATGCCTGTGGCTTTGTAAAGAGCTATAGTGAGAAGATTTCCACTTTACGTTGTTATGAACAATTATCAAACCACTTGTGTGCATTAGAGATGAAGTTCTTGAGTTCCTTGCTCAGTTGGCGGGCTTCAAGTGTATTTCAAGTGTGTGTGACAGTCAAGGGATCAGACTAAGTGTGAACAATTCAGTCAGAAATTCAGGAAATGTATAAATATACAAGATGAAAAAATAAAAACCTTTTGGGAATCACAGATTTAGCAAGTCATTGCAATAAATGTAGTAGATCATCATCAAAAACGTTAAGCCCAATATTACATTTCAACTCAAACAATTTCCATTTGAGTTCCGAGTTTGAAGCTTCTGGGATGAGCTTAAGCACATCCAGATCTGAGGCTATGCTTCTCAGTTGGAAAAAGGGTGGATTGCACCCTACGAGTTGGGAATAAGGGCCTGCCCTCGGTGGAGGAGTTCAGGTATATTGGGTTCTTCTTAAGGGAAGGTTGAAGCGTGAGGTCGACAGGCGGATCGGTGCAGTGTCTGCAGTAATGCGGCTGCTGCTCCTTCACGTCGAGAGGAGCCAGCTGAGGTGGCTCAGGCATCTCGTCCGGATGTCTCCTGGATGCCTCCCTGGTGAGGTGTTCCAGACATGCCCAGCTGGGAGATGGCCCCAGGGCAGACCTAGTATTTGTTCCTCTGCATGAATGCCTTAGTAGAATTTGAGCAGTGTTTATGGTCATTGTCTTGTTGGAAGTCTCCAGCCCCAGCACAACTTCAACTTTGTCACTGATTCTTGAACACTGTTGACAAGAATCTGCTAATACTGACTGGAATCCATGCGCATGATGGAACCACCACCAAATGTAACTGTGGCTAGCAAGTGTGTGTCTTGGAATGCCGTGTTCTTCATCCGTCATGCATGCCACCCCTTGTTATGTCCAAATCCCTCAATTTTAATTTAATCAGTCCACTGCACCTTATTCCAAAATGAAGCTGGCTTGAACGTTGCACAATGACAACATCTGCAGTGAGATCATGTTATAGGTCTTTGGAGGTGGTCAGTGGGCTGAGTTTGACTGTTCTCACCATCCTTTGCCTTTGCTTATCTGAGATTTTTCTTGGTCTGCCACTCCAGGCCTTAACAAGGACTGTGCCTGTGGTGTTCCATTTCATGTTCCTTATAGTGGAACCTGACAGCTGAAATGTCTGACCTAGCGTTCATATCCTGCCCCGAAACCATGATGTTGAACAATCTTTGCTCTCTGGTCATTTTTGACAGTTGTTTTGAGGCTACCACGTTTCTACTCTTCAGAGAAGATCCAACTTGCAAATGGCCACATTAAATACCCTTTCTCGTGATTGGCTTCACTTGCGTATATAGGCCAAGGGTCAGTGAGCTTACCAAACAAATTTTGTGTTCCAATTCAAATCAATAAAACAACATGGGTGCCCAAATTTAGGCACCTGCCTACTTTTGTTTAAATAATTATTTATTATTAATTAGTTATTTATTAATTAATTACTTTCTGTAAATCCTATGAACTTAATTTCACTTCTCATCTATCACTGTGTTTGTCTAGTATATGATATATTTAACTGATATTGCTGATCCCGTCAACCAGTGATTTATACAGGAAAATCTTTACAATTATCAGGGGTGCCTAAACCTTTTCATACGACTGTATGAGTAACATTGGTTTGTATGAATTACATACGCTGCATTACATTTCCTATAAAATCCCGATATATATTTTTGTGACCACAGGCCCCTCAATGACACTGGCTATCAAAGTCAGGCAAAGACCTCAGGGCAGAAGACAGTGATATCGTATGCATGTTGGCTACGAGCCAAAATCCACAAACCTAGACTCTGGTGGCAATGTTGTAACGTGGGTGTATCTTTGTGTAACACAATGCCTTGCATTTTATTGGTAACTGTCTACCTCTTTTGTCCTCTACCTCTTTTGACACACACAAACCTGCACAGTATAATACTCCTTCTTAATTTATTTTTGGTAAAACTGCAGCATGTGTGCCCAAAAAACAGAATTAGAAATGCGGCTTCATGAAATTGAACTTAGGCCGACAAATGGACATAAATCGAGGGAATGTGTATCACACAATGACACAAAAAACAATGTAGCATAGCAATGATGATGCTACAAACCCAGGCCTGGCGGTTCAGATAGACTGGAATGTGAGGAAAGGATAATGGGGGGCATTGGGCATGTGGGTCCTGTCCTGCCCTCGACCTGTGAATGCTGGCGCACCCTGCCCTGCAGCTGGCTAAATAAAGAGCCCCAGGGTGGGCCGGACTGGGCGGCAGCAGAAACAGACACAGGGTCTGCATTACCCAGTTAATCTCATTAGGGAGGCAGCCCTGCCAAGCATGCAGGGGTCAGCCAGAGTATCACGTCACTCAATGCACCTTTGGCACTCCCTGTTACCCCCAGGCAGGTTTGGGCTGAGACTTATGGTCAGCTACAGTGAGGGGTGTTGGGGGGCAGTGAAGGGTGTAAGTAAAGGTTGGTGTCAGGCAATGAAGCTTGACTGTAAGTTTCAGTGAGCAAAAGAAGGAAGGTAAAAATATCGCTAAACGTTGAAGTAATGAATATTGAGGCTCCGCATCTGAGTTTAACGTACAGTATTTACATTGGGATGCGTTACATTGAGTTACAATGCCGATGGCCAACCAAGACGATGATATGTAGTCTGATGACGAACATCATACACACAAGCACGCACACACACACACACACCATACAGCATTACCTAAGTACATGAAATTAAAAGCAGTACATTAAGTAAACTGTCGGAGTGAAACTTCAGTGAAACTTTTTGGAGCAATGTTAGGGCCAAAAAGGTACAAAAT
The DNA here is from genome assembly GCF_037039965.1 of Doryrhamphus excisus. Classification (NCBI taxonomy): domain Eukaryota; kingdom Metazoa; phylum Chordata; class Actinopteri; order Syngnathiformes; family Syngnathidae; genus Doryrhamphus; species Doryrhamphus excisus. Next base: position 14,161,258 of record NC_136359.1, on the reverse strand, counting down.
GGCAATCATCTGGGAAAACCACATTCCAAGGGTACAGAGGCTAAAAAAATGAATGTACTACCTTAATACTGCGCTATTGAGAGGATATCAGAGGGTCCTCCAACCATGTTGTTGTCCTATAGATCTTGCATTTACCTTGTACATGGTATATAGATCGACTTAAAACATGTTTCAGCTTCATTCCACTTAATGCCCCATTAAATGTAACAAACCACAACTTGGGATCACTAAAACCTAAAATTGAAACTTTAATACCTGCAATAAGTCCCAAGAACAGGCTTAAAAAGCAGCACTTTTCAATAATGCTTGCATGGACCGTGCCTTCAATTTTAGCCTCTCCTGATCCTTTGAATGGTGGCAAAGAATATGCAGGGGCTGAGCTCAGCTGTTAAAAACCTCAATCTCATTAATGTAACTCCTGATATGGGGGAAATACACTGGCTGGATGGGAGCACAGGAGATAAAGTGAAAGGGAGCGTGAAGCTAAAACTGAGGCTGACAAGGCAAGCTAAGGTTTCGTTGAGACTTTAAAAAAGAGACATGTAGACTTTTGACCAGGTCTTCTATCATTAACTTGTGACACTTACACTTGAAACTGCTACATACATTTCTTCAAGCAGAATGGAAAATAACGAGCCCTAATTTGTGTCTCATGGAACACAACTAAAATATTTCATATTTCTTAATTAAAGGATAGTTGATGTGCTACCACAAGTGTTGCTTGAGTGACAGCTTTCTACATTTTCTTCACTCAAAAGAATAATAGGAGATATTTTGGCATTGTTGAGTTGTACTGAACATCCTCGTCTAGTTTTATACTCTGTAAACTGTACATCGAATCATTCAAGGGATATCAAATCCATAGAGTGAACCTAACCAAAAGTATACATGGAACTGATGCTCGATAGATAAGCAAGCGAGTCAAGGAAAAGGCTGAGAGTTCAGCAACCCTCACATTGCTTTGGACTGCTGGCCAAGGCTGAAATTGCGGAAAGATTATGATGGTTCCACTGTGAAATGAGATCAGTGAAGACAAGGGAAGGCGAGAACAATGGAATGACGATGTAGGGATTCACTGTATAGGAAGGCTGAAGTTGAGATTTGAAAATTGTTAAACAAGTTGGCAGAGTTGACCTAACTGTAGTAGCTGAAAGTTTTTCGCTTGTTTTATTCCAGAGTTTAAGGGTTGATGGAAGATATTATCAGATTCCTAAAGAACTGCATGGCCTACAACAAAAGAAATTATGCTCACAGCAATATGGCTCTGCTTTTAGAGCATAAGCAATAGCATATTCATGCTTAGGATGACCCGGTGATTGTGGTAAACACTGAAAGTTAAAGTTACACTTTGTCAAAGCGCCTGAGGGTCTATTACACAGCAGGTGCCAGAGTCTTCTTACTAAAAGCTGATCAAGCAAACCTTACAGTTACCTCAATTTAAATGCTCCACAGTTGAAGAGCGGGTGTGCCCTTTTCCTCGCAGCAGGGGTGAGAAAAAGTAGAGGAGGGTGTGTGTGTTGGTACAGTAATAGATGGTTAGGTAAGCGAAGCTCAACTGCATAGTTACAGCATCTTTAAATAAAATAAATCACCTAGCAAACAATTAGATTAAAAATGAATCTTATCTTCATTAAATGCAACACATATATGTTGTATGAACTTGTATTATCCTACTGAACTCACCAGGTTTGGCTCATCTACGGAGGTGAAATGCCAAAAACAGAACCGGTTACAAAACTGATGGACACAAAAGTGCAGATGTGTATAGGATTTTATAAAAACCAGCATATTAGTTTCATAAAATGTGATTGGCAAATTGAGCATAGGTACCACCAACCACGGTTAAACAAACAAAAGAAAGTAATCCTGGAAAACAGAAACTGTTTTATCTGGTTAGTTGTCACATTGTGCTTTGTGGTTTAATACAAAAGTCATTTGTTGTGAGATAAACTTTACATCAATCACTCGCTATTTCTATCAGCTATTTCACAGTGTTACACGACCACAAAAGATGAAAAAAAAAAAAAAACCCACACAAATCTCTCCAGGTAGAAAATAGGCACGTGTCACATATACTAACATGCATTAAAAACTTTCCTATTACCTGCTTTTTCCTGTCATGGCCTCTACTCTGCTACTGTATTGCGGAATATAGTAAGTTCTTAACTGAGAACAACGGAACACAAGAGTCTGCCAGGGGAATTGTCTTCCTTTGCACAACTCTCTCTGCCTTGCTCCCCACTTCCTCGCTTGGCTGCCTGTACCTCTAACTTTATGAAGACCCTAAAAAGAATGTATGAACCCTCCCTGTGCTCAAAAGTGATCAATTTTTAATTTCTCCTGCCTTTTTCATGTTGTGTCTGAAAGTGATGTCATCAAATACGAACCCTGGGGATGCTAGAGGATAGAAACGGGAGTATGACAGTAAAAGGAAATGCAGGTGAAAGAGCAAACGGACGAGAGCCAAAAGATAAGAGATCAATATTTACAATTATCAGCATGAAAAATACCTTTAATGTTACTGTGGCACCTAAATATCAAAATGCATCACATGATCTCCATCCAATGCATCCCTAATGATAAGCCATTCACATTTGTTCTTCAATGAATCAATTATTTCCACAGTTGGATATTTGTTTTGCAGTGACAGGCTTAATGTGTTTTTGCTGCAAGCAAGCAGCGCTGGCTGTGTGGCTCTTCCTGCTGACTTAGGCTGTGAAAACAGGCAGAAAATGTAACTGTTCCATTTCAAGGAATATTTTTACTGTTGCTAATGCGACTTAAATACCTTATTCCACAGCTGAGTGGGCTGGCACCTGCTACAAGCAACAGCTAGCCTATTATAGCTCAGTATAGTGCTGTCACTAATTTTCTGATTCAATTAACTTGCCTCAGAGCTTTCCAGGCTAATGGTAAACTACTTCACAGTTACTTCTCTGATTAATTGCTGCCCATCTGCGAACCGTTGCGCAACACAACTTCCTGTAACAAATGTGTGTATTCTCAAATCTTGGTAGCGCTGTTGTGGGAAAAGACTTTTAATTTCATCTGGTCATCGAAAATCTTGTCATCTTAGCCTCTTGGATTCCAATACATATAGCAAGACAGCCACGATTGACTAAGATAATAATATAAGACCTCTTATTTTCAATTACATAACCACCAATATGACTGACTTTTATTACTGCTAATAACTAGTGTTTGAGTTTGTGTATCAATGATACACTTGTCCTTGTGAAATTGGCACTCAGTCAGTGTCAGCGGCATAATTATAATGGCTTGGTGAATGAGGGTTCAGAAAACCCCAAACATCTCTACTACAACCTGGGCAGATCATGTTGATGGAAACACCCACCCACCCAAAAATATATAGTTCGGTACAAAGGCAGGATAAACATTATGTGACGGTTTATTCTGTATTCAAATATAAGCAGCCACAAAAGGTAATAATGCATTTGGCATGGGAATGGCGATTTAGGACATGACATTTAGGCATGCAGGGCGTCATCTCCATTCACGTGCCATGGAGAAGCTAAGGGAATGGAGACTTTCTTCCATCTTCCACAAAATATGTCAACCTGCAGGGGTGTCCAAAGAATGGTCATTTGAAGCCTATGGCTCTTTTTTCCATATACATCTATATAAAGTTTTTTAGCCTTTTTACAAATTCCCACCTCATCCTTTCATTATGTGACCATCGGTGGAAGAAGTGTGGGGACACCTGACATAAACAGACAAAGGCAAGTGGAAAAGATGTTTGCAGTTAGCCAGCAATGTTCAGTATAGAGATGGAGAATGGGGCTACAAACTGGAACTATTAAAGCTGCACAAGGAACTTTCATTTGCTAAAAATCAAATAATAAAACTGTCACTGCATTGTTTTTTTTTTTTTAAAGAAACATTAAAGGATAAATTGATCAATGCTAAATTATGTGTAATTTTTCGAGAATTGGTTTTATTTAAGAGTCATCAACATGCTTAAATATGTTGATGACTCATGTCAGGGACCCTTAAAAAAAGGTTATGGCATACTGTTACACATGTAATATATACAAATTATAATTTATACAATTTATACAAGCTAGGCAGACAAAAAAAGTAATTTGTCTGTCAGCATTGACGATCATGTACTGATGAAATTCAAACCTGTGAAAACACCTGCTTCACAATATGTGCTATTGTATTGCACACCTGTCTTTTAAACATCGCTCAGTGCTCAAGCATGTACAGAATGCCATCCATGAAATAACTTATCATGGAGGTTGTTGGTAAAACATGTTCATTCAAACGTCCCATTCTGTCTGCTAGACCTCAGGTGTTTGCAATAGTTTGACCTGATGGTCTGCTATTGTAAACTGAGGCCAATGCTGCATTCTAGACATGCGGGTCATAACCTGAACAGAGACTGACCATACCAGATCAATAGCTCTGTGATGTCTGGGCTGTCCGCCAGTGTTTACGTGTGCTGATGAAGAAGGGTAAAGCACAGATGAAAAGGAATCAGGAATAGTGCAATGGCAGAGAATGTGCAAGCAAAAGCAGAAAGTATAAGTGAGGTAATAAAAAGCATGCCCGTAATTAACACGGGAAATTCACGAGAAGAGTGCAGAGAGATGGTTATTAGAACAGCTTGAGTCAGGCGTGCCACTGACATATCCCGCCAGTCAGTCAACTTGTGGCAATCACGGCCAGGACACGTTGCTCTCGATGGAGCACAATCCTCTCCTCTGTTCTTAAACCAGACCCCTATTGATAGATCTAAAACCAAGGTCAAAACAGTGTTTGCACAGCCTTTAGCCCAAATGACATCATCCTAAAGCTGGCCTGCCGGATGCACTTCACCACCTAAGAGAGTAAATGACACAGCAGCGTAAGAACAAGGGAAGGAAAGCAAGTGGTGTGAAGGTGTAAAATCTAAAAATATATACTAATTTGTCAACCAAGGCTTGAAGCTAAATATACAGTATATATGCATGCACCTCACACTGTTTATTTAAGTCTGTGTAGCTCTGTCGCCTGACCCCTGAACTTGTCAATATTTAATCTAGATCCTGATATCTGCTTTCGGGAAAAAACTCTGGTCTTCTGACCACCCAGCAGACAAACAAAAACAACAACTTCACGTCTAACCCCGTTCTATTGAGTAGTTATTTTACTTAAATATTTCCTATATGATACAGGAATTTACCATTGAGATGCAATGCAATCCAATATATTCTACAATTAATTAAAATGGTACTGTTGTGCTGGAAGATTATAAAAAAAATAGAAAATCAACAAGATGTAAATGGAAGATAATGCATATTTTTATGAAATCAGAATGATGTTATTATAGTCAGGGGGTTTATATTGGCTGAATCTGTTTTTGCCGGGGTCATGACCCCCCATCCCTTGTGCAAATTACGGACTTGGTGCCAGATATCTGCAGGCTCATGTGGATGATAGGCCAAATCGTGGAAAAATAACTTGAGATACCCGCCTACATATGGACAGGGCCTCAGTCTGTGCAGCACAACAGGCAGCTCCATTGGTCAGGATTTTATGAGAAATAAAATATGAGCAGCTGAAGAAAAAAAAATAGTTTTGCATATTATTACAAATTTCAATAATGTCATTGTTTAAAATTGTAAATAAGCCCCAAATAAGCCCCTTTCCTGGCTTACCTGGTGATAAAATAAAACATATCCATTGATAACTAAATAATCAAGCACTTACTGGTGTGTCTGGAAGTGGACAAACGTAACACTACAAATATATATCTGCACTGAAAGTTGTATTTTTTTCTCCCTCGCAACTGACACAAAAGAAATGTCAGACAAATGCCAAGCAAATGTCACTAAAAGCTTAAATGCATTAATCATAATGATGATTAACATAATGACAAGATGGAATCAAAGTTGGCTGGTGGCTTTGTGCTCTGTGTAGTTGATGTCTGCGCCTGGTCAAAGACCATTTGCTGAAGAAGAAATTCACTGGAGGAAGAAAAAAAATCACAACACTTTAATGGAGAGTTTAATGTTAAGAGATTGCATTTCCCATGAGTCTGACTTGCTTGAAAATGTATTTTAGGTTTCTTAACAAGTGTAAAATGATGTTGTTACCCTCAGTAATAACAGCAAGAATTTCCTTGCAAATATTTCAAAGCAAAGCCTATTTTATGCATTTATAAATTTTGAGAAAAACTGCTGCATATGTGATATGTCTTTTAAGAGCTTGTTTCCGACTTTATGATAATATGAGCAGCGTCAGGAAGCACTCAGGCTGATGATGCTTGTGTTCATAGAATGTAAAATCATGTAAAATGTAAATCAAACAGTCAAGGTTATTTTTTTTCCTCATAAGAGAATAAAACTCTCTTCCACCTTTCAATGTCCCATGTTTGGTGCTCTCGTGCAAATTCCAAACGGGCAATTATACGGCTTTGAAGGAGATGAGGCTTTTGAAGATGTTTTTGTTCTTAAAACCCATGTCTCGCACATGCCATCTTATCGTTATTGGACTGTACTTGGCACCAATAACAACCTTCATTTGAGCCAAGGATCATCCTGTGTCTTGACGGACAGCCAATCAGATCCTGCAGCTCAGGGCTGGTGATACCACGTTTTGTTTACATAACCTTCAGGCTCTTTTAAGATGTTTAAAACATCTTTTTGTGTCCAACCTCAGCAGCAATAGCACGCTGCAAGAGGCCTTCCTTATGCAGCTCAACAAGCATTGCCTTTGCCATCAAGAGATCATGACAGTGTGAATACCTGACAGAAATTGACATTGCATCCACAGACAAATGAAAGCACAAAATAATATCCTTACAGATTCACAAGAGCTTCATCAACTTTGAAAGAAACTGTAATTATGCAGAATATAAAGGCCAAAAAGCAAGCCAACGGTTCATTGCCGTGACAGGTCAATTTTGAAACATCTCTGTTTTGCTGTTATGAAGCCATTTGTGGAATACAAAGAACATGGGGGTGGACATAGAAGAAAAGGATAAATGAAATGGGGTGTTAGAAACAGCCAGCAAGTGGTCCTTGGTCGAGAGGTCAAAATCAAGGCAGCGCGGCAATGGCATTGTGGGCACTCAGCTGGAACTAAACATGGATGCCGAGACGCCAACGATTGGATGACAGCCAAAAACCTCTCACCCTGCTGCGCTTTCTCTCTTTTGCTCTCTCTGTTTCCCTATCTGCTCCAGACTCCGCAATAAGTGGGAGCCAATGCCACCTGACCTTAACCCTGCGGAAAACTATTCAGTCACTCAGTCTCAGAGTTAACGTTGTCATTATGGCGAGAACAAGGACGGTAGGACAGGGGGAAGAAGATTAAAGTGAGGAACAGAAAGGTTAACTTTAGACTAAATACTACATTCATCCATATTTCAGGACTCCTGCTATCGGGTAGTTGTGACAGAGTTTCTGTGTTGGACCACACTCTCTGTATATACTGTACTACACACACACACAGACGCACGCATGCATGCATGCACACACACACACACACACACAAACACACACACGCACACACACCATCTGCGAACACCAACACATGACAGAGCAAATAGGATTACAGTATGGAGGAAGGCAATGAGGATGATCCAGACACCATAATATCATTTCCTAGAGGGGACGGGAATCGGCAGGGGGTGGGGAAGGGTGACGGATGGGCAGGTGAGGGGTGGGCAAGGGATTTATGAGGAGATGGGGTGGGGACAAAGGCTTAGTTGGTGAGAAGTTCAAAACCCAGAGAGCAACAATGTAATGGCTCTCTCATTTGTGAACAGGGCTTAGTTTCTGCTTGGGAAATACATACACAAACTAGGCCAAGATTGAGCCCATGAAAATCAAAACAACTAGCACTAAAAATACATGAAAAGCACCAAAATTCAAACACTCTCTATAGTTTAAATACTGTATTTGTCGTGATGTACTAAAATAGCATTTTAGAGCTACTGGCAGTAATTTGTTTCGGTTGATGTCTGATTTGTTCAGATTTTAATAGAATTCCGGAGCAATAATTATCTATATTAACTCCAAAATATAAAGAAATTGTAAAATTTTAACAGTGTCTTAACTTCAATAGACAAAACTCACTTTTTGACATTTTTATCAAATGTAATAAGGAGTTACAGTTAATAAAGCAACACACATTTCTCTCTTAGCAGTGCTTGTTGAGGTTGTTCACAAGCCACAAAAAGCGGGCTAATTATTTGATTTTTGATTGTTATTTTTCCCTGAATATATTGACAAACGTCAAAAGATTCTACTGGAAGTGTAATCAAAAATACCAGCTTGAATATGAATGTAGTAGGTACAAACAGATTCCGTATACTAGATATGAGCTAAATACAGATATGCCAATCTGTGTCAAGAGGTTGATGAGGTTTTAGCCCTCAATGTTGGAGGGTTATAGGCCATCATTCGACATAAACCTTTGGCCATGGTCAACAAAACATGTACCGAGTGTCAAGTGTGATTAAACCCCTTGGTTAAATCCTTGGTGTACCCTGTCATTGGAAATAAACATTTTCATATCACTTTATTATCATTTCATTTGTCGACTAATATTGAATGTATTAAGAGAGATTATGGTAGCATTAGAGGATTAAAGGTCTTTTAAGGAACCGGGAATGGCAGCACCCTGGCTCCCACATCCACCCTTACACACACATACATACGTTTATGGAGATCAATCACAGCAACCTTGCCATTTATGAAAGGGATTACAGTGTGGTTCCCAGAAATTGCATCACAAAACAATCTATTCGGCTGTCGTGTGCAATAATTGACACATACAAGGAGATCACTGTTGATTGAGGAGAGGAGCAGACTGTGTTGTCGGAAAATATAGATCCTGGGTCCAGAGCAGGGCAGGAATCTACAGCATGGTTTTAAGCTTTAATGTAACATCTATGTCAAAAGCCTCAAAGGATATAAGGCTGGGTTGGGCAGGTCCGGAGCAGGAACTACTCAGACAATCTAACATGAACACATCCAAAGTGATCCACAGGAGCCTGCCTGACATGTGACTGGCTGCAGCGCCTCAAGATCAAAGTTCAACACAGATTTCAGCAAATCTTAGCATGCACGGCATGAGCTTATATTCAGGAAAGGGGAGGGGGCACGGCTTGGCCTCTGACCCGTACCTGTTAAGACCCTTGAAGTTTTTTACACTGACCTAGACTTGACTCCTTCATCTGGGATGTTAGCTATACTAATTACTGGCTGATAGGTGCCTGGTGCCAAACACAATTCATTTCCCTTCAGTTCTCCGAGACTCTGCTCCAACAACTGGTGCCAACCTCACTTAGCACTCAGAAAGTGTTCCCAAAGCAAAGTCCTATTACTCTGCTCCTGGAAATCTACTCTTTTTGATAGGCTGTTGTCATCCCGTCACATTTGCTTGGAGGTCAGGGAAGAGAATGAGTGCTGGAAAATCGTATCGGAAGATGAAATGGTACAATTTCTAATTAACAAAACAAAAACCCCAAACAAACTTCTTAGGTCAAGAGGGAGTTAGGATGGATAGAAAGAATTGGAATACTTTATCCATTCCCTCCTCTTCTTTGTGTCATGCTGGTATGAAGCCCCTATAATACCAATGATGACAGTTATCTATGTCCTACCCACAAAACCTACATTCGGTTTACTATTCTAAACAATGCAGCAAACTGTACTACACTGTTCCATAATAATAATTCCTTTAGACTCTGTCTAAACTTGTGTTACCTGCCACTGGGCCCAGAATTGGAGTGTGTGAAGACCAACATGCGAATGTGTCCATATTAGGGAGGGTGTAATCTATAAGTGTCTACGTTTTGAGGGGCTGTTGCTGAGCATACCCATGCACATGTAGATGTCTGTGCACACAAGCAGTTTGTGTGGGAGTACACGTTGACAAGTGAACCCTGTGATTGGCGACATACTGGCTGAACAGCATGTAGGGAAGGAGGATGTGGGGGGGAAGCTCAAAAATAACGAGATAACACACTTTGTAGCCATGGTCTTCTTCTGAGGAGGATTTGAACATGTGTTGGTCTATGTATTGTATATGCCAGGATGCAGACCAGGCTACATTTGCCCTGATGTGATCTGGTAACTTCAAAGCACAATAATAAACATATTAATCTACTAATTCTCTAATGTCAATAACTCAAAAACTGAGCATCATTATCTTAGCAAATGCAGAATTCCCAATACTAGCCCTTATTAGGTACACATAATGAGCGCACTCCACTTAACCGTTAGAGATTGCATTTTGTTGCAAACTCCCATTAAGACACATTTACATTAATTGCCAAATTGCTTGAGGCATAGTGGACTGCTTCTAGAATTGAGAAGTCAGCTGACACAGGTGAAAGGTCACTGTGGTCTGTGAAGTATGATGACAGGCCAGTGGTGATGGTCAGAAAGGGATGTTGGTGGATAAACACGTAGAGTGGGGCAGAGACAAGGGTTGAGCATTAGGAACCATACATTTCAGTGAGACAACAGCACAACCTCTCATTACTCACAGTCACAACAAGCATGAGAAGCACAACAACTCTCCAAGCACTTTATAATTGCTGCTTCCAAGACCACAAACAAGCTATGTTATTACTTGCTCCTCTCTACTCTGTGCTGCTTTCAGTGGTGGTGGTGGTGTGGGGGGATTCCTTCTCTAATTGCAATGTTTTTCTAATATGAGCGCACATTGGTTTTTGGAGGCTGTTTGTCTCCTGTCTGGGAGATGGTTGGTTAATAAAGTTTATATCTGTCAACACGAAGCACATGGGATAAACCAAGGTCACCACGGCTCACTCGAAACCACCACTGAAATAAATCTACATTCAGATTTAAAAATATATTATTCCTCTGCGGAAAAACCACAATGAGCGACACGATTTAAGACTAATGATGAAGGAAGTCTTAAGTGCAATAAGTGGTAAAAACATATTGTCACTATGCATGTATGATTTCTGTCTTCTAAAGTGATAACATATTTACCATAAATTTATGTAGAACCTCATTTATGAAGATGGGAGAGTTGAAAGTTAAGTTTCTTTTCAAGAGTCAGCAAAGTTACGAATCAAGACAGCATAAAACAGTGTGCAGAATGATGCATACAAAAACACCCACACCCACACAGTCACAGTAAATTGACTGTATTTTCCAGATGTTAGATCACAGCATGGGATCATCACAACAGTTGAGAATACAGTGTGTGTGTGTATGGGTGAGTTAATTAGCAGCTAAACCCTGTGAAATGACCTCATAACCCATAACAATAACGTTGCATTTAATTTGCGTCACTTTGGCGGGTGCTTTTGGTCCAAAACGAATTAAAATACATAGTTTTGTCAACAAGTATACATTAATAGGGAGTAACACTCAAAAGTTACAGGAGGAGTAAGTATATTTCAAGGTAAGCATTCTCAAAAAGGTGGAGGTGTTTATTGTCTTAAACACGAGGTGTCAGGAATTTAGGAGCATTTACAGTGACACTCCCGTGTGACTCAATAGATTAGCTCTCCCTGCACTAATCTACTTTATCCCATCAACTTATGGTGGCACCTGTAGGGAAACCTTTACATGGGCTAAGATAGGATTATGTGTATTCCACTAGTCGTACCTGCAAGTGTTAATGGACATTAACTGTCAATACACCCGCACATAAACAAAAAAAGCATCATGCGGGGCACCGCAGTAGTTCAATACTAGTATAACACTGTGTCTATATGAAAAATACAAGTAAACGTGTAAGTTCTATAACAATAACAAAAAGATTCCATGGATAAGATGAATTCAAATTAAATTGTTAACTGACAGTTGGAAGTTGCAACATTCTTTAAACTTCTCCGGAGAGCATTTAGCACTGTGACACTTGCTGTGCTGTTCCAAAGGGTACAGTAATACTGGGACACTATGAGATGAGGGTGATTCCTCAGTGTAAAAATGCTAGCAATCTTTGGGATTTGCAGGGGGTTTATGGATTAATTTCACCCCATGGATTGACTTCAAACCAGTCAACAGAACTGAAACTGTAATTATGATGTTTCCTACTGACTATCGTAGAGTCATACATTGTGAGAACTAATACAGACTTTTAGAAAAACAAATTGAGATGATGACCAATACACATATATGTCTCACAATCATCTTCTTTATTCTTGGTTGTACAGTCGGGCAGCCATCAAACGTGTTATGAAGATTTTGTGTGCTCTTCTTCTAAATGGTTTGCCACATGTTGAGGTCAGGGGTAAAGGCTGGGCGGATTACAGCCTATATCAACTCAATGAGAAGAGGCCATATGGGCAAATGAGATCCATGTCCGAGAAGCACTAATCTGGGGATGCCCTCTGTGTGACCAGGGATGGACACTACCCACAGCAGCTAAGAGGCTTGGGGATTCATGGCATGCTTTACTGTATTGTGTACGTTAGCTCCCCCATCTGACCCTGGCCGCTTGTTCTTGAATGGGAAATATGGACCAGAGTAAACAAATGGGAGTCCTGGGAGACTAAAATAATGCTACTAATAAAAAATACATTATAACAGTCAGAAATTAAGAAATGCATATAGATTACATTCTAAATTTGTCAAGGTTTCTCATTAACTTAATTAAAATCATATTTTTGTTGAACAGGCTTCATTGTAAAAATACAGAAACATGTTTTGTTTACCCCATGGCAACAAAATGAAATAAAGCTGTAAGAAAAAGAAGTGAAAAAAAAGATAAAAGACAAGCAAAAAAACAAGAAGGAGAGGGGTAATTACTGGAGATTGTGCCCCAGTGATTGGCTGAGGTGCGGGTACGAGAAGGACAAATGGACAAATCTTAAGGAGCTAATAAAAGTGAATACAGAACAGCCCTCATGGGCAAATCTGGCACTAAGATGATAATGAGATTATAAAACCTCAGTATATTGCAGCAAATTGTATAAGTGTTTCATTGAACCTTGTTGAACTTTCATTTATGCATGCCCAACTCTTCTTTTTTTTTGGTTCCCCATTGCTTTCTTTCCTCCTGAATGGTGGTTACAGTAACAGGACGAGGTAATATATTGCCTCCTGGATAGTTTATGTAATGCGGAGGTGAACTTAAGACCACAGACTTGGAACTGCAGACATGCTTTTAAGGATGAACAAGCAGAACTGAAGCAATAGTGCTCCTCTGTTATGAGTTGTGATTATTACACCTCATCTCTTCAGAATCCTTCAAAGTCATGTATCCATACAGCCTACATTAAAATTCCTACCATCCGAAAATGAATGCATGCGTTTCAAATTAAATTAAAAAATTAGAAATAGCATACAATGTATGGCTCATCAAATTGTCAGGTTTTCAATGCCATTATTTTCCACTCTAATTAGAGTTGTATTCATGTCATGGTCATTCATCAATGTTATCATCAGCTCGAGAAGGAAACACTTAAGGACATGCTACAGTATGTACAGCATTTTAGGTACGTTTCATCTATTCAGAAAGTACATTTAATTAAGATCTCTTAAGGTTAAGAGCCCTTGATAACATATTAAGTCCAAACAATCATTTCAAACACTCGGAAACACTAAGAAAAATATCAGCAGAAAAAAAAAACCGATGGAAGCATCAGTGTCATTAATAACTGCTGCTACAACCAACAGTAATCATGTATCCAATACAACTGCATAAATTACTGCATTTCCAGAATCATTGCATGGTTGTAGTCATCCACACTGTATCCAATACCACAAATGACATAGCATTACAGTTCTTTAACTAAACAATCAGCATCCAATACAATCGTCCCTCCTTTATTGCGGTTAATTGGTTCCAGACCAGACCCAGATAAGCAAATTTCCACTAGGTATGATTCAATATTAATGAACAGAATATTTTCATGTCTATATGTGCCCTGTGCCCTTGGCTGGCGACCAGTCCAGGGTGTACCCCGCCTATCGCTTGTGAGGATAAGCGGTAAAAAATGAATGAATGAATGAATGAATGAATATTTTCATAGTTAGAGCACTGTTTATGACTTTGTATATATGGTTTTAAACATTAGAGCCCTGTAGACATGAAGTAACAGCCCTATAGTCACCCTTACGCTCCTGTTATTCTTTGTTTACGCCACATTGCGCAGGCAATGCTCATTAGGCTCTCCAATTTACTTATTCTAAACTTAATAAAGTGTTTTAAACAGAGTGGGGAAAAAAGGCAAAAAATAGGCCTTAGACAACCACAAAACAGTGATCATTTTTAATTAAATATTCAAAATTACGCTGCATAGGGAGGCACGACTGTAATCATGTCAGCTTAAATGAAAATGTTAACTGCCTTGAGTGTATAGCAATTATTTCCCCTCGGGATACAATAATGCTAATTTGCGACTCAGAAATATTAGTATTGCGTATCTACTATATCATTCACTTAAAGCATGTCACAGTAAGCTAAAAACAAATCTATCGTCTATTAATTACATTCAAAATTCTGATGAATTGGTCTAAGAACAGACCAACAGATTATATATTTGTATAATTTGACATGACTGTGTCATACTTTTTTCAGTATTTTATCAGTATATTGATCACCTTCATCCTCCCTGCTTGTCTAGTAAGAATAAAATGTGACCAACCCTTGTCTTGGTTGTGTAGGGCTTGTCTATCGACTATGTTGGCATATCTTTGATAATCCTGATGCAGGGGAAGATACGAGTCAGACACATATCAAAGCGCTGAACTTGATCAATAAACAGGGACAGTTCCTCAGAATGGAATCAAGGAGGTGAATCAAAGCGGTCAAGTGTTTGATTCAAAAGAAATGTCCCCATGAGAAAGGCAACCTACATGATGGATCAGATTGCCCTGTCACCATGGTAATACCACCGTGACCTGACAATGGACCGAGGGCATCTAACTCTGCATCTACACATGGATTGTGTCAGCTTCTTTTCAAGTCATCCATCTCACCAACTTTCTTAGAAGACAATTTGAAACATGGTGGGTCAATAGAAAGGAAGACGCTGTGATGATGGTTGAAATAAAATGTCAGGGTATTTCCGTGGCATCTGTCTTTTTATCTGAAGATGAACCAGAATGTACAAGTCAAGACTATGTTATGTGTTAAGGTAGGAAAGGGAAAATAACTGCTTAATGTTGTTTAAAAAAATTAAATGAGAGGAAGTAAGCATTCTTTTGACATCGATCTTTAGCGTCCTGAGGTGTATGCACACATTATTGTCATCAATGTAACCCGAACAAAAGTAGCAAATCCAGGTCAAAGGTTGGAGTCCAGGTCACCAACGTTTACTTGTCGTATTTCCTGCAACACGACAGCGACATGTCAAATTTGGGCTAGGAAAACATTGAAACACATTTGTGAAAACACACTTTTCATGAGATCGTCTTTTGAAGGAGCGGACTTCCACAATACCAAGCTGAAAAAACACAGATGTTTTAGGAGATGAGGTTAATTTCAGTGATCCTGAATTTCCTCTTGGAGCAAGTCATCACACACACATCAGTCAGCGTGTGTATGTCTAGAAGGGGTGCTGACATCAAGAAGATGTTTCATGGTCAGCAGTGTGTGGATCGGCAAGTTGAGGGTTCTAGTCAAATAAAATACAAAACGACTTTGGTTTTGTAAGTTTTAAGACTGGTGAGAAACTACTAGTGTACATCAAGTTTTAAAAAGTTCAGGACACCCTGGTCATATATGTGCTATTATTACTATTACTAAAGACCTCCAGTGACTTTCATATTTCATTTCATGCTTTGCTTTTTTTTTTTCTAACTCCACTCCTGTAACTTATGTAAGACAAAAAAAGAGTGATGCACACACATGTATACACATTTTTGGACTTTGGGCAAACAATGTCACTTACGTCATCAAAACAAGAAATTAGTCTTAAAAAAAATCCAAGAGATACCCTTACCTTAGCTCATTAGGTTTAATTACGGCATTGTGTTGCTTGTAACTGAACACATTTGGTAATTAAAGTACAGGTAAGACATTAACTTACTTTTGTTAGCCATTAATCAGTGTTCACTTACAGAAAGCCCAACCTTTGTAATTAATAATCAGCTTGGACAATGAGTAATCACCCAACAGGAAGTGTGTGTATGCGTGTGCATGTTCTGTTGAAATACCCCCCTCCAAAAAAGAAAGCCTGTTCTTTAACAGAAAATGGTCAATAAGTGTTAATAACATCGGATTTCACAATTTCTGCAGGAGTGTTTCCCACATATTCACCCATCTATCCGTTATCGTACCCACCTCACCACTAACTACCCCCCTCCCCGGTCTCTCCATTCTGCCTCAAAGTGACAGTCTTGGAAGCGCTTACAGAACTTCATCCCATTTTACGAATGAGTTTAATGTCAGCTTTACAGTAGGGATACTAATTCCATTTTACTTGCATATAGGCCAGATTCAAACATTCTGGTAGTGTGCTTGCCTCTCAAAAAATAGAATACTGGAGGAAAAAAAAATCAATTTCGCAAAACAAATAAACACAACAAACTAAAAAGAAACACTTTCACTCAAGTATGAGAGAGTCAGGTCCAAGTTTAAATGGATTTCCACAAGAATGGTGATGAATATCCTGCTGCAGGAAATTCTGGCCCTGTCCGTGTGCCATGTTAGTGTACCAGCACTGTTTTACAGATGATTGGGAACTACAGACAAACTTCTTCCATGTACCTCCCTCTCCTTCTGCCAAAAGTCTTGCGGCATGGAGAACACAGTCATCATATCATCACTACACCACACATGGAGGCAGGATGGATGTTGGAGAGGGTAGGCGACGTATGGCATAACAAAACACATAAGGACAAGTAAAAGCCAAGAGGAACTGATGCAGACGGAGAAGAAGCAAAGACTCATCCTTCAAAAGGTTTCCTTTACGCTGTCTGGGCCATCCAGGTACCTTAGTATCCACACACTTTCAACAAACATGGCAAACAAAAATGACTATGTGCATTTGTTTATAACTTCATTGCATATTTATTTATTTTTTATTTCTTACAATTCCTTAATACTGCACAATGTTAATTGTGTCGTTATTTTAACTCCTACTCCCGACCTTCCTTTTTTTCCACACAGGAATTGAAGATAAAACATGAGCAAATATTTTAGGTTTTAACAAGTAAAAAATATGAATGAATGAATTGACATGGAGAAGGGGTAAGATTAAATAAGATCTGCTTTTTTCCTTTCAGACATGTTCAATTATGCAAATGTATCCATGTGATGTTCCTTACTGCACTTGTTAAGGATGTCTGAAACAAATAAACCATACCATAACATGGTCTTGCTGCCATTCTTCAGGGGAGGGAGATCCCAGTGGGACAGTACGTCTGACTTTTTAAATATAAATGACTAGGAAGACGATAGTTCGACGCTAGAATGCAAGTTAGTGTGAATCTAACTTTTTTTGTGCAGCCCCAAGCAGATGCTGTCAGTATTCCAAAAGGGATGAAATGGTGTTTTCTGGGGCTGAGAAACCTACTGTGAACCGTGACAACCCCCACCTATACACAAGCATGCTGCATACTCTTTGCATAGCAACCTCAATTGGATCATTCATTGCAACAGAAGAGGTGACTGCTGGGAATGCTATGTTTGTAGGTTGAAGTGCTGGGCCACGGTGCCCTGACAGCCTTCCCTCAACCTTCTCTCAACCTCGTCACCTCTGCCGCTCTGCAGCGGCTCTCGCCACAATGGCCGCTGCCTGCAAACCTGCCAGGCTGCCAAGGACACAAAGATGACTGAGCCAACCTTTGACATCAGAAGCAACTACCAAAAGACCAGAGACAAGCTGAGTTGGCAGCTTTGTTAACAGGCCTGATCCTCACATCTTTTCAGCTTTGTTAAAGTAGCTAAAGTCAATAGCACACAAGTCAATAGGATACACATACAGATGGACGTCATGTCAAATGGTGTTCCAACCATGTCATTCATGCCATGTTTCAAAAAGCAGGACCTGGATATCTTGACTCAGCGGTGGTCACTGAGAAGAGGCATTAAACATCACGGCAAGTGACATTTGAACATGAAATACGGTTATGGGTTTATATTGAAGCCTTGCTGACATTTGAAGAAGCTGATTCACTGTTAGATGTTAGAGACGCACCACCCACATAGCACCATGTGGAACATGCCGCTTTAGTGGTCCAGTTGAGATAGTGGTGTAGATGGGTATTCAGTGACACGTGGTGCATGTGAAAAATGACCTATACTTTCACAAGCATGTCACAATAGAGCAGAGACAAGGAAACGTGTCCCAAAAGATATCCTTCTGCATGTACGGGTAAAATAAGCACAGATTTCTAGGTTTCTATAAGGCTTGAATGTCCTTTGAGTTGTGTGTGCCAATGTACTATGCAAGCCTGGATGTGTGTCAGTCTTCCAACAACACTTGCAATCAACATCCATTTCAATGGTCATGTTGTGGATTACATCTTTCATCCCTAATCTTACATTAGGAACACATTCTCGTGATGGCTGTGACATCATCAAGGCCAGTCCACCATGGAGAGGGCACAGGGACAGGAAGCCAAGCACCACAGGGGCGGATTAAGCGATGTAGCTGAGAGAGTGGATGATGAAAAAAAGAAAGCGGAAAAGAGGGTGTACCAAAGACGCTAGAAATAGAAACAGCATCAAACAGAACATTAGGGTTGCATATGTGGAATGACACTGTGGATTTGCTTTTCAAGATAATCTGCCACTGCTTCAATTTCTCTGACAACTCAGTCTGCCTTTCAAGGGCTCTGATCAACCCAACAATCCATAAACATGTGAGTAAACACCTCAGTACTGTCTACTTAACACACTAGCAAAGCAGACTGAACTCCATTGA
Source organism: Doryrhamphus excisus (assembly GCF_037039965.1). Classification (NCBI taxonomy): domain Eukaryota; kingdom Metazoa; phylum Chordata; class Actinopteri; order Syngnathiformes; family Syngnathidae; genus Doryrhamphus; species Doryrhamphus excisus. The sequence goes on along the minus strand of NC_136359.1, from coordinate 14,142,441 downwards.
TTGGCAACTGTGCATAAGCCCTTATGTACACATACGTACATAAAACTAGACAACAATGTGTGGTGACATCCACGGGGCTATTCAACAACCAGCATGTCACCAGATTTCCATTGGCTCCTGTATGGCAGTTAAAACCTTGAGGTAAGCTATTTATCAAACACCCACTCTCTGGAGAGCTTCATCCATTCAACCCAACGCAGCAAAGGCCATCAAATATCACAAAATACATTTAGTTCAGTCACTTCCCAAAGCTGGTTGTCACGGGTAATACTGGACCTTGAAATGGTGCCATTAAACACTGATATGCGTTGCGAAAAGTATGTAATAATGCACTGAGACTGCAAGTAACTCTGACATATGACAAAAAATACGGCATCAGTTCAAGTCACAAATCCATCTTGGTATCAAGTATCAATATTGCTCTTAAATGTATATTATTAGGCTGAAATCAATCAGAATTAACATAGGTATATCAAATGATAGTGTACTCTGAGACTGTTGTTTAGGTTAGATACCTGCAGAAACACGTGGGCAGTCTGGCAGCATGGAATCCAGGGGAGTGTCCAAGGGTTCTGGACTTGATACCCAGTTACAACAGTGCTGTGAGGAAACACAAAAAACAATCAACAAAAATAGTAAACAAGAGACTGTACTTTCCTTGGAATTTTTGTCTCTATGAAAAAAGCAGTTTAGCAGAATCAGTAGTAGCCTCTTTATCAGGTTAAACTAAGCTCTAATATAAGAGTTCAATCTCAACAGATTGTAATACTCAAAATGGAATTATCTCTAAAAAAAGGCAATATTTTTAATGCAGTTCTTCATTAGATTGGGCGGGTGTATCTCATAAAGTGGCCAGTGAGTGCATGTTCAAAAAGCAAAATCAATTAAATGCAAATTGAGATATGACAAAGAAGACAAAAACTTGCAGAAAAAAAAGTAGAGGGAAAAGCAAATGGAGATGCAAGGAAACAAAGAAAAGTGAGAAAGGGGGTAGGAGCAGAAGACATGAGTGTGTGACTGAAGGAAGCGGGGAGGAGAGCGAGAAAGAGACAGGAACAAGCAATTAAAAGCTCTGTGACATGTTGCTCAGACATCTTGCTGTTTGTTTGTGGTGGAGAGCTGAGGCCCTCTGCCATGGTGCATCAGTGGGTGCACTGGGGGAGGGAGTCTGCCCAGTTTGCTGACCCATAACCCCCAGCAAACACCCTCAGTCCTCACAAACCCCCAAGTGGTTGACAACACTACTGTCAAAAAAAGGAGTGGACCTCTTTATCTACTTTTGCTGTCTTCATCTCCCACAGACTTTGTTTGTGTTGTGCCCCATCTTGACTTTATGCTGCACTGGTGTATGTTTCTTTTTCGTTCTCATATGTGCACAAGCGAACACATTGGTTTATGTACCAAATGATGCACATTATCTTGCAATTACAATTACTTAATTTGTAAACTACCAGTTAATAAAAGGTAAAGCAAACAAAAAAGTAGATTTTCATTGAAAATTGGACAAAACAGTGCATGTACATATCCAAGCCAAGGACTGTAATGTATGTGTCCTCCAGAATGTTGTCAACAGTGAATGTGTAAAACAAGCAAACAAAAAACAAATGCATTCTAAAGTACAATTTATCAGCAAGGGAGTAAACTAGCCACTTCAGATTAGGTGTACTAATGTCAGGCTGCACAGCAACTCATCTCTCAGCAGCATGGGGGTTTTATTTTTGGGGAGGTAGCAACATATCAAAGTATGTTTTCCTTTGTCTGAGCATGTGTGTGTGTGTGTGTGTGTGTGTGTGTGTGGAGCAGGGTGAAGGTAGAAAGGGAAAGGGGGCAGCTGAGAAGGAATGCTTGGGGAAGACGTTTGCCTGATAAGATAAAAGTTCAATAGAAGAAAGCGAACATGTAAAGAGATTACAACGTGCAGCTGGCGTCCCTATGAATCACTGCTTATCTGCTCTTGTTTACTTTCACCCTGGCCTATTACAGTGTTGTGCAACAACTTGTGTGTCTTATGCTGGGAGTGTGGGTCATCCTTGATTTGTGGGGGGTCTAGAGAAGCATACAAGCTATGCTGCATTTTTGCCCTCAATGACCTTGACTCCCAATACCTTGACAAATGAGTGAAATATCTCCAAGTTTAGCTTGGACATGCAGACAACACGATAAATTACATGTCATTTATTTTCTTATTCATGTGTTTTGTCCGTCTGTACAAATATCATACTACAAACGAAAGATAGCTGAAGGGTACGCAAACCCAGCTGTTGTTTATGGTGGCTCAATCAAAACAAATATTTTCTGATCCTGCCTAGATGACGTGTGCTGCATCCCTCTTTTGTCCCACCAATGATACACAGTATTTAATTCAAGCTTGCAGACAAATATAGAATCTTGTGGTTGAGGTGATTATGATGAAATATCTGCCTGGTGTACACAAATCCTCCACAAATATCAACAGGCTACGCCAAATTCCGTTGGGACATGTGTACTGAAATTACAGTTCTTAAGATAAAAGCAATAGGCTAAAAAAAGATTTGCAGAAATCCAATGCAGGAAAATACAAATTAATTTAAAGTAAATGTGAGCCTTTCTCCTCGCATTCACCTTCAAGCGACACAACACTGAGCTGATAAGCAAAATATGAGCTGACAATCGAAGGGGGGGTGGGTGTGTTAAAATGTTACATATTGTATATTATCATATCCTGGAGAATGCCCCGTGCTGTCCACCGAGCCTGGACTGGATGGTTGACCATTGCTGACCTGCACAGAAGCTCCTTTACTGCCACATCAAGCGTTTCATTATATGTATCTAAAGGTACTGTAGCTGGAGACGGGAAGGAGGAGAGTCTTTCAAAGGTACCCTCATCCCTTCGCTTCGACCATCGTCATCAAAGGAGGCTGGGAGGTCGAGTTTGAATACATTTGTCAGCACCGCAACATCGCATATGTGCAAACAAACGCTGGCAATAAATGAATAAATAAATGCACACAGTCACACATCATACCAGTGCTGTGGGAAACTGCCGCCACATAAAGGCAAAGCCTGCTGGCTGGGATTAGAGAGCTGCGACAAAAGGATGGCATGTAAGATTGCATGCCTCCTAAACAAATAGCATGCTCACTTCAAGCCAGCACCATTCTACCCATCGACAGTGCCATTCACCTATAGGAAGACAGTCTGAAGCTGTCCGATGTGCTGTGTATTGTATAGAATATATGTGCAGTCTGTGCACTCAGCAGAGAATAAGTTGACCTCTATGCAGGATGACACATCAAATCTTACAATCTACAAATCTACAAATCTTGTATTGTTAGTACCCCAATTAATTTAGGGTAGCAACCTCTCAAGCCACATTTAAGCAGTACAACACCAACTCAACACCAAGAGTATTGTGACACACTAGACAACAATGGAGGACAGCCAGCACACTGTGATGATTCAATCAGTGGACTGTGAATCAGATTCGGCAACGGAAAACTGAAACTCGCAATATTCCCATTGCCAGAGAATGCGCTGGCATCCGAAAAAAGGATTCTTTCCATTGTGCCGGAGCTGCACCGCATGGAGGTAGTGTGAGCCTACAACAGAGATTTCCATCTTGCGGAATGTTTCTGGCGGCCGCAACTGATTCAGTGAGAGCCCGGCCAGGGGTAGACTGTTGAGCCCCAGTGAATGCCCAACAAGTCTGCCTGGGCAAGGTACAGTTCCGATGGTTGTTTGTGTTCACAGATGTCCATACAGAACTGATCCAGTCCAGTAATGTTTTGTTGAGACTGAGGCCATAAAACGAGGTTTGCATTGACTAATTCCAAGCGTGAACAATTAAGTTAGTGATAAAACAATTAAGTCACACAATTATCTTGTTAATAGGTCACAACACAGAATACTATTGTATTGATCCAAACCTAAAGATAAACAAACCTTGTGCCGTGTACACAAACCCGCCCCACTCTATTGATTCCCCCTTTCCACAAGCACACAGGACTGACTCTCACGGTAGAAAGTGTGTACTAAATGTGCAAAAAGTCTTCAAAATTACACAGCTGTCAGCTAGGAACTTAACTTCTCAGAAAATAGTCTTTAGCATCACTTCTTGATCACTCTGTCCACCTCGCTTCTATCTTCTCCACTTGCTCTGTGTGGATTAGGATGATTTATTCATGATTATAGTGTACTCTGTCTGTGTTCATATAAGCTTTAGGCAGGCCACTAGAGTGTGACAGCAGGCCAGTTCAGTGACAGGAGACACCTTAGAGACTGTGACAGTCTGCCAGCTGTACACCATCATTCACATTTCTCCCTTTCACAGACACTAGTGCGCACCACACTAGTCATCTTTCGCCACATACATCTCAGCTCTCGCCATCTGCATTCACATCCTACCTGTCTATTTGCTTTTCTTTAGACTGCAATTCTTTGTCCATTCTAGTTGGCAATTTATGGGATTTCAATTTCAACCATTATTTTTGTCTTTGTTTCTATTTATCGATCTATATGCCTCTACCTTCTCTGTGGTATTCATTCTCCTTTGAATTGTTTTGTCTGTCTTTGCAATGACGTCACTTGCCCCTCATCTGAACCATTTGGTCCATACAACTCGACCCAGCGGGCGCTGATCTCTAAATCCCATCTTCTCCTTTTTACACCCCTCTACTCCTCCCCACACAGTGACCTCTCCAACCTCGGAGGGAGGGAATTATCTCTGTCCGAGGAGAACAGAGCAGTGTACTGCTGGGGTGCCCCGACCTCACATGCAACCACCCCTGTGGGCACCCATATTTATACACCACCCCGAGCATTATCAAGGGTCACTGCGAGCTTCACTCTGTGGTGTGAATCACCATCTGTGCTGCACTCCCAGTCTGTGTGTGTGTGTTTGTGCCCCTGATCACAGTGAGCCATGCTAACACTGTTCACATTGAAGTTCCAACTGAGTTGTTCAAGGGGGTGGGGGTGTTATACTTTTGGTCTCTCAATGTGTTCATGTATTTCCACAGCACCTGCAGAATATGAATTTGATCATCAAATTCAAAGCCCTCAAACAAACAGCATCACATGATCACCATAATTAGCTGCAATGTGAAGCTGGTAGAACTACACTGACAAATTTATTAGCCCAAAATTAAATTGATCATAAGTTAATACATTCAACTATTATGCTCCATTTTTTTAAAATTATTCTCTATTGAAAATACATGCATAGCAAATTGATTTTTATTTAAAGGGGACCTATTATGCATTTTTTCCACTTTTCTGACAAGTTTTGGGATGGCTCAAAATGCTCAGTTTCAAAAGGCATGGTAAAACTGCCCCTTTGTGATGTCACAGAGAGGTGGACTTCCTTATATGGCCGTGGCTATACTCCAGGGAAGCTCTCTGCCGTTCCCCAAGCTCTGCTTCCCCCCGTCCTTCCCTAAGCTCTGCTCCTCTGTTTACTTCCTAGCAATGGCTTGTACGGGAGTTCCTGATTCCCTACCAGCAAAAGAAATACATTTTAATCTGTCAACATCATTTCACACTGGACTGTTGTGTGAACATGGGCCATATGCAGCTGGACTAACCAGCAAACTTTCCAATTTTACTTGGTCGTGTGGAAGAGTCAGAAGAACAAACAGTATGTAACAATTTATCATTTTATATAACTACTGACTTTCTTCGAGCTATGCTGACAAAAACATGCTGACAACACCAAAGCATTGACATTGCTCTGACATATTTTTTCCCATATGTAATTTACATTGGTATCACGATAACAATACTAAATTGGAACGTCTCTATCCCTAACTTGAAAACAAAGTTTGTGATAAACAGCAACATGACAAGGAGATATCCTCCATTTTTGTCCTTTCTTTACTGTGTCAGGTAATGTTATGATGTCACAGTAGTTACATAGCTGATATAATGAGAGCTGAGATAATGTGGAAATAGCAGAAAAGAAAGAATTGTGCTGAGGGAAGATGAGCCGTACCGCTTGGTCAAAATTTGTCTTGATGGTCCAAAAAACTGTCTGAAATAAATAGATGTGCACTTTTCTTCCAATTTGTCTATTGATTTTCTCCATTTATATAAGAAGCCCACAGGGCAGTAGACACTTGCAATCTAAAGACATCGTGCAACGAGTCAGACTCTCTTGATGCACCAAAGAAAGGATGAGGTTAATGAGTAAAAGACAATGTTTTTTCCAAGTCTCATTCCTCCTAGTGGACCAATAGGGTGATTTCAGAGCTATTGTTCTGGGTACTGTAATCGTCACAAATAGAAAATCGTTTAAGACTCCAATTATATTCTGTCCCATGCATCCCTTGGATAGATCAAAAATAGGAAATGCCAAACAAAAAGAGGGACAGTGCAACCTTGAATCCCCACTACTCAAACCAACACGCGTTCAACACACACGGCACAATACCGTAAAGCAAAGGAAATCTAAAAGGGGGTGGAGTATAAATAAAGGTAAGCTGTGTATGTGTGCAGCTCTGCTCCAGGCTGTCCTCATCTGTATGTGCATACTGAGGTAAGGTCTGGTGCTGCAAGTCGCGCACAGGTCAAGTCATAGGAGCAGAAGACGCAGGTGCTAAAATGAAGACAAACATGCATATGTCTGTGCAGGCTATACACTATACACAAAAAAGGAGACAAGATACATGCACATAATGGCCATTTTGATTTGAGTTTGAAAGTGGTACAGGTGTAAGCCAGGAAGGTGATGCAGATCACATAATGTACACTTCGTACACCTTCGTCAGGTACACCTGCACACACTAATGATGGCAAAAATGACACCTGTATCAAAATAAAACAATTTCTGGTCCATTTTTACATCGTAAGAACTGTTACACATTGTGTTCCATTTGTGTATATGCGCTGGGTTGTGGGGGTTATATTTCACCTGCTGCATCCAGTCCTGTGTACTTTTACTAGTCTCCTGTAGCCAGATGTTGTGAGCAGAGTCTGTCAGAGCCACAGCACACACTTTGTTCCTCACTTCAATTTCCCTGTGATTCATCTGCAATAAAGAGCAAAAAGAATACACGACAGTGACTGCTCATGTGTACTGCATACCAAATGACACATCAACCTTTGGTCAATATCATGATGTGAATTAGGATAGATGCTTTAGAACCACATACTGCCAGCCTCCACCTCAAATGATGCAAGTCCTGGCTGCTCATTTTGAAACTGGTTGATACAAATTCAACTAGATGTATAGCATAATGTTATACTGAAATATGAAAGAGCTGCTCTACTGTAGTGTGTCCTTGTCACGTACTGTTCAAATGTCCTTCTCTGTGCACGTTCAAATACCTTGGCTCCCATTCTTAATACCCTTTCCCTTCACATGTCACAGAATGTGGCGTCTGCAGTACCATCTTGCTATTCCCCTCTGAATGTCAACGCCAAGGAAAATGTCACACAAAGGACTTGTTACTGCACTACAATAGACTTCCCACACCGCTGGACCCACTCCAAGGAGTACTGGAGACAGACCTTGGGAGTGAGCCATTTCAATGTGATTCACGTTAAGATAAAATAGTGACAAAAAGGAGAACAGGGCTTATAACAATAGGTTAACAATCAATTACGCTATACATTTCATAACACTGTGATGGGCAATGTGCAGAATAGTAGCAGTACATTTCCTGCTTGTAAATGTTGAGATGCCACAATATGAAATACCTTAATAGTGTCATCTAGAGCATACGTATATTGCACTATACTGCAGGAAAACCGAGGTTATGTTTGGCTTTGAATTGTCCCGCTGTGGAAATGTAATACAATAACACCTCTCTGAGTACACAAATCTCTGCCAGGGCCAATAGCCCACTTTTGTCACATATCTAGATATAATGTACAACCTAAATTATTTTAGTTCTAATGGACTCAAAATAGGGCAAAAAAGGGCTGAAAGATGAATAAATGGCACTGAACACAATCTCTGTCATAAACCAGTGTTTTTGGCAAATGTATCTAGTTTTTTATGATGCTCCTTTGCCTTGTTTTCCAGTACCCATAATTGGTCTTCCTGGGGTGGAGACACCGGTTCACACCTGATTGCACCTGAGTGCACCATGCAGCAATGGCACACAGACACCACACTCCTTTTCCTTTGTCTTCGCTCCATTACTCTAGGCGAAGCATTCCTGTTTCTTGTGTATGGATTAGTTCCTTGTGCTCTACACTTTGCTTTTTGTAAGTACTTCTTATTGTTTACTTCCATTCTAGTGTATTGTTTATCCTGAGCGTTAGCTTTCTTTTGTTTTTATGCCTCTTTTTGTAAGTACTTTCTGGTTGTATACTTCCCATCTACTGTACTGTTTATTTTTTCCCCCATTAATTGGCATCTTAGGTGTGTCTCTTCTTTGTTTGTTTTGTTTGATATTTGTTTCTATACCGTGACACTTTGGTCACCATCACTTTCCAACCTTACCTTTTTCCCTGTTTGTGTATCCATAATGCTTTGTGTTATTAACTTTGTGAATAAACTCTATTCAATGTCAGTTTCCACTTTGGGGACCAATTATTCAGATAACCCACCTCGTAACAACCTCCTTGATGGATGTAATAAAAGTGTACATGAAAATTAGGTAGCGCTAGAAATGTGTTTATGCAGATAAATGTATAGGATGAAGGCTGCATTTACAAAGGCTGTCTCATATGGGTATCTTAAAGAGCAGCAAGGATTTAATGTCCTAAATTTAATTAGAACTCCGTGAAGTAAAGCTACTGAGAAAATCTTCTTCACATTAGAAAGATACATATGGATACATTATCTATGGACAATTTCATTCCTTTGCACAAAAAAGCCCCAGTCATACATAAAAAAAAATCATGTCTGTCTCGTGTTTCCATGGTCCTCCATACTGGCAGAACTGGGCCTGTGGGAGTAGCAAAGTCAACGCTTTAAAACTTGTGAGTCAGACAAAGTCCTGTTTTTGGCCCGAGTCAGACGGGCCAGTCCTTGTATAAAAGGGGTTGTGACCAGAGGCCAGGAAACAGGAGAAAGAGGACTGGTCATGGAAAAGTTTCACAACTTCTATCCATCGAAAACTGTCCAAAGACAAAAGATAAATTGTCTTTCCTGTTCACGTTGATAGATAGGTCTTTATATGCAGTTATTGTGAAGCGGGGGAGAATAAAAAAAAACTATATAAAACTATATAAAATATATATAATATATTACAATACAATATAATATAATAATAAATGTATGTGAAATATTGGTGCCAATTAGATGAGATCCATCTGATTACTTACGTACTTAACTATAATGCATAATGTAAGTTATTTAATCCTTGATTGGAACCATATTCAAGAAAGTCCAATGAAAACACGATTAGGGGTAATTAGGGTTTTCTTTGACAAGTCTGACGCGTGGAGCCGAGAGTTGAACCAATAATATTTTGCTTGCTTGACGGCAACACATCAAACTCAGCTCAATAAGATACCCAAAGCATTCAGAACACAACTTTTGATTTAGTGTGGGACCATATCACTGCAAACTAGTCATTATCATGCACATATTGTTAAATGAACTTCCAAATGAACCCTGAGCATTAATTTTGAAACATTGTTTCAAAAAAAAAAAGCAGAAAAAGAAAAGCATCTCAAAGTCAAACTTACCACACTTAAGTATTTGAAGAGTGTAAGATTAATCTAGTGTACACAGACTGTGTTCATTTCTTAAAATGGGACTGTTTCTGGTTACAACAAGGCACTAAAAAACACATTCTTCCTTGCAAAATGTAATTACTTTAAAATACAACACATTGCTTCTTCTCTTTTCTAACTGGGTTGTGTATTCATGTTTCCTGTGATTCCCTATCCAAAGATCCATTTCCATCCAAAGACACTTAAGTAGTGTCATCTGGTTGCTGAAATTAGGAGGTAGAATACGGCAGTAACTCTTCCCCAAACAAGCCTCTTTTTCTGATGATGACTCAAGTGAAGATTAAAGAACTATATGCCCCAGCAAATGCTATATCAATCAGCCCATCTGACAGCTCTCTTTGCACACATGTGCTTGGCTGTGGTAACACTCAGGGTAATAGGTTGACAAATAGGCCCTGAAAGCAGTGCGGCTCTAAACCACAGTGATTTTGACAACACTGGCTTTGCTGTACAAGCCACATAAAACAGTGGTTAGTAAGTGCAAGTGGAAGCAAAAACAAAGCATCTTTGCTTGCAATACTCTTATTTAAACCTAGAATTACCTCCGGCAAATCCCAACTCAGGTTTGTTACATGGATGAAAATAAGGACACGGTTGTCAAAATGTGCGGGGTTCTACCATGGCTTGTGCCCACACTGTTAAGTTTCGTAGAAATTGGCTATGTCATTTTAACTCATCTTGCTCAAAGAGAAATAAAGCCATGTGATCTGTTTGGTGGTGTTACCAATGAAGACATATTCACCTATTTGGATATGGATCGATTGATTCCCACATTGTATTATTCTATCTGAAATAGTTTATCCAAATATACGTAATGATCCACATGCTGTAGCGAGCAAACAGGCCAGCTGTTGTGTCTCACATCAGACAAAGAACAGAAACATATGGAAATACTTGTTGGGATAAAACCAACACACAGATGTTGAGGGGTTTCTCTGCTGGACTTCCCAGTAATGTGAAAGCAGCTGGATATGCAGAATAAAGTTCAGGTGGGGGTAGCCCATGGCGGGGTGGGGGCTTGACTGTAGATGAGTCCAAACAGATAAGGGAAAGATAGGAACAAAAACAGAGACAGAACGATGTGAACAGGAAATATAATTCCGAATCCTCCTGCCTCAGGATAATTGTCTTTCCCTTTATCCCACTTTGTGGGCTTTTAGTGTCTTTCACTAACAAATGTGCGAACTTGAATGTGAAGTTAAAGGTTAAAAGTCCTCGTCCATTAGGGATAAAATATTTAACTCCTGCTCTCAGGCTTTTCACCACTGCTGAGCATATTCTGACAAACTGTCAACTTTAACATTTCAATTAAGTGTGATACAAAATTTGAGCAGAGTTGTAATCGTCACGGCGATTTGAAGTTATGAGTAATTGCACATTACATTTACAATCCTCTGAGTCATAAAAACAAAGCTGAGTCACTTCAGCCCAGCCCCGCATCTATTCAAACTTTGGATGAACTATGAAATTGTTGTGCCTTTGCTTCCCCCGTAAAAACAGTTCTTTTACTGAGCTCTCTGACGACGATCTCATTCAATCTGAGATGCAATGGGCAGGCACAGGATATTTAGTTGGCGTACAAAGGGCCAATGAGGTCTTTATGGTCAAAGAGCTGATACAGGTGACAAGGCGTAGCTATTTGTTCTTCAGTTAAATACTTCATTTTTGTCCTTTCGCTGTGATGCTCCCTTGCTTTTGATTGCTCAGCTACATCTAAACACCAGGAATAATAAAAGACAATTATTTAGGCTTTTGATAATTCTGTGTCAAAGGCAGAGAAAGCCACTAGATAATTAGGCAAAAAAAATGATAATCCACACTGAGATCCCCTTGGGGAGACAGGCATACTCATCCCTTGAAAGAAGAATGTGGACGGGTAGAAAAGGGAGCAAAGCAGGCAAAGAGAGAAAGACGGGAGCTCTTTAAGGAGCCTTGTTTACTGTCAGAAAGTCAATGTGAAAAGCCACAATTATAAACACAGTGCAAGTGCAAATAAAGAGGGGAAGCATAACAAGAGAGGAAAACAGGAGGAAGCGAGAGAGCGTGACAGGAGGGAAGACAGGGAAAGAGTACAGTCCAAGAAGGCGAAGGAGCAGGAGGCAAGCACCACAAGCATACGCTAGTAAGAATCAACTCATAAGGCGCTGCACTGTACACTGCCAAGTGCCACAGATAATGTAGGACTACCCACCGAGCACTGAAGCACTGCTTAAATATTTGATTGATTAACTGTCCTGCCGCTGCCAGAGGCGACCAGGAAGAGGAGCCATGGCAAATAGACACCAAACAAACAAACATGTATGTGGATACACACCGGAAGCTTTGACAACACATGGGCTAGTGCTGCCATAAATCTTTACAAGCCATCCGGACACACACACACACACACACACACACACACAGTAAAAAGCTTGAGTCTGGAAAGATAAGTGCCACAGACAGAAAAAACAAACATAAACCCCTGACTGATGCTAAGGATTTTGTCACCGTAAAGCAATAGAGGATAACAGACTTCTGTACATGGTTAAGTTGCAACGTGTTCTCATGAGAATTAAGCAGGAAATAAATTCCAAGTGTCATGGCATCTGCCTGAGCCTTGTCTCAGACAATAGTCGCCTCTCGCTACATCGCCGTTCGAACATCACTACCTCACTCTATCGCGTTTTTAAAAAAATAACTCATAAATAAATGGTTGCTGTTTTGTGGTTGACAATGGACTAATATTAGTAAAAAATATATCAAAAGACAAGTGATATGGAGTATTCAGTAATGTAAATACATGAACTCAAGGCTAACTACCGTAGTTAAGCCGATTGCATGCCATGTCGAAAGTGTCAGCCGTCTCTTCTCTCTACAGTTGAGCATTGTAATGGGAAGAAGAGTATAAGGTTGACTGTAGGGGTATTATTTAATGTCTACAGGGCTCTAATCATGGTAAGAATCATAATTAGAAAGGCATAAAGTGAACTAAAGAATAAAAAAAGTTGCATTTATTCACATGCTGGCAATACGACATACTATATACTTATATTTTATATTTATAACTTGTTAGATCTGAAGATTTCAATAACTTTGCTTCTAATCTATGATGTCCGTAAGAACACACTAAAGTTCATGAGCCTTCACAGCTAGATTTGGCTGTAAAGACCAAAGCACTTCACTATTAGGATGATGAATGTAAAGGGCTCTCAAGCTTGTATGTGTTAAAATGGGAGGTCAGACAGAGGTGGAGGGTGTGGTGTACCCCCCCCCCCCCCCCACCTATACTGTGTCATACACTAACACACACTCATCCCTGGCTGTGAAAACACAGGCGAATGGCCCCCCCACGCTCCAACACCCTCCACAGGAAGAGACAGCACCAGTGCTTCCTGTGGCTTTGAAGCAGCAGACCCACGTCCCCTGTCAGTCCCCAGCTTCCTTTGTCTTAACTGCAGGAAGGAAGCCCTCTACAGCACGATGCCACAGGGGCCCTTGGGAGCTGGAGTGAGTGTGTTTGTGTGTGTGTCAAAGGGCTGTGCGGTGGATTTTTGCGCACTAAGGTCACATGCATTGACTCTCAGAATTGCCCCCACCTCTTGCACTCGATGCATGAACTCCAGCTGAGGATGTAAAGGGAGGGAGAGTGCAGGAGAAAACAGCAACAACTTCCTCCTCTCTTTCCTCTTGCAACTTATCGACACATGCATGATGGAGGGAAGATGAGAGGGAGCGGGTGAGGAAGTGAAGATGGAGGGGCAGGGTGACTTATAGGGCGATCTCCGGGAAATAGGTGAGTGACATTGTCAAAGTTGGGGGGTAGTGGGGTGTGGTCTCAGGATTGCTTTCATTCTGTATTGCTTATAAATATGCAAACACACAAATACTCACTTAGAGACACACAAGAAGTGGGGCAGAGAGGAAAAGGAAGGGCAATAAATATTTACTGACACAGCATAAGTGAAGAATGGCTGTCCACTAGTGGAAACAAAAGGCAGAGGATGAGAAGCAGCGTGCCAGGAAACCTACCGACTACGGGCGCTGCATCTCGCTTGTGCCCGCATAAAAAAACAAGAGGAAGACGGGAAGGGAGGAGGGTGAGTGGATAGAAAGGCCAAGGCAGGAGGGAAGAAAGAAGGAGGTGGGGGGCAAAAATGGGGTTGTGGGTAATGAGTGCTCATAAACAATAATAGCCCGGTGGAGAGCAATTGCTGTACACTCAAGAAAATGGATTTAGTTTCTTGATGATTAATTTGAGTGAGAGTTTTTATGTGCTAGAGCATTGGGTCATGCATAATGGTACGTGCAATGTTTTTTTTCCTCTCATGTATTACTTCCACACGGGTGTTGCTAAGTGATCCATCTACATAATCAGCAGTTACTTTCAACATACAGTACTGCAGTTGTTGCCCCTACATGTGTGCAAAATTGAATCCAATAAGATCCAATTCAAGAGCTGCGTCAAAATGATGCTTTCAATAGGATAATATGCTCACCAGAATATTAGAAAGAACTTTCAGTATGATGTAGTACAGTTCGACACATGTAAACATATTGTTAACTAATACCTCCGTCAGTGCCAATCAATACTGATTTTTTAAGTGTATTTTCATGGATGTGACAATATTGTGCAGGTGTACCTAATGATGTGCATCAGTGTATAACAACTCTATTGAGCAACAGCATCAAATAATAACAATTGCTACATGTTACTCTTACAGTTACCAAAACAGAATTCAATTACTTTCTGCTGTAACTCACACAATATACACAAAATGTGTATTTTGCTCACATTGAAATGATATTGACATACTTAACGATGACGGCAAAGTTTAATACTATTAGGAGCAAAGGGTGATCATATATTGCAGAACGACAATAATTACATAAATTCTCTAAATGGCCATTTCTAATTAGGCACCATTCTTTAACAAAGTAGATTTGCAATGCTGCGACTAATTAGAGTCTTGTGTTAATTAGAATATATCTGACTTAAGAAAATGTGTATGTGCAGCGGGCACCATTGCCATCATTCCCCGATCAACAGGCCATATTAACAGCTTTGGTCTAAAGCCTGAAAAAATGAAAGCGTGAAAAAAAAAAAAAGAAAGTTGCTTTAGTGCATTGGATAGGATCGGATCGGCATCATCTGCACCAGCCTCTTCCCTGCCTCCCTCCCACACCCTTGCTCGTTCTCTTCCTCCTTCTCTCCTAACCCTACGGCAATGCTGTAAAATAGAAACATAACCTCAATATTTTCCCTCACGGTGCTGGGACTTGCTGGCCCATTAAATTCCCTTTCCCAAGTGTCAGTGTGCACATTTCCACCATGAAAATTCTGTATAATTAAAGTTTCTTAATGATTTATAAGCTATAATAATAGCCGTAAGTATTTCAGAGCAGGTTAAAGGGACAGCCTCTAAGTGCACGCTGGGGGATGACCCTGTTTTAACATAGTTTCGGATGGGTGACTCTCGGCTGGAGACCACGACGGAGCAGGCGAACAGAATGGCATTGATGGGAAGGAAGAAGTGAGAGGACTTAACAAGGAGTGTGTAGAGGAGGAGGCTGAGACCTTTGTGTCGTAACTTAGGGTGATACTGACATGGAGGGGAAGCCAGGTCTCTCCGAAGTCATGGCAGAGAGGAGACAGCTGACTACAAGCTGACAAAAGCACATGTGCACAAAAATATGAACAAAGTTGCTGAAAAAAAGTGTGCAACCTTGGACTAGGACAGGTAAGGAACACATGAAAAAAGCACAAAACTATACATTTCCATTTAGTTGGCTGAGGAAAAAACAATTACATTCTTAGTGCAGATCTGGATAAATGTGAATATTTTTTCCCGCTTTTAGCATCTTATATGTATGCATCGTGATATCAAAATTCAGGATGCAAGTAAATTAAATAAATTTAATATACCAAGTCAGTACTGAAGTTAAACTCTAAATAAAGATCGCATGGGTGTTGCACAAGTCTCTCTCACACACATTGAAACACAAGGTGCAGATGTTTGCTCTCTGCTCCCTCTCTGATGGCAAGGCTGATATGATCGCCACTTAAGAAATCACTTAGTTTTCACACTACCTTCCATTTATCCAAATCTAATGTGTGTGTGTGTGTGTGTGTTACATGCTGTCCATATCTAAAACACATACAAATGCATCATCCAAGGCACTGTTACACCCTGAATTATTGTACTTGTAGCCAAACATTGGCATGCAGAGCAGCATTTCCAAATTGTAGTGTGAAATATTCTCAATAGTTTCACTCACATCATCTTCTTAAAAAAAAGGGATGTGGCGATTAAACAAAGAAATACAATAAGAAACGGAGCACAGCAAACACATTAAAGCTCTGTTTGTGAGAGTTTCTTTTTTTTTTTTTTTTTTTTAAAGGTGCAGCAACTAAAAAAACAGTAACAACATCTTGGACGGATGGATTTTCACCTTAGCTGTGAATGGAGGAAGACAAGGAGAAAAAAAAAAAAACAACAAATCTGGAGGCGCCTGCTGCTCTGCACATTACTGGCAAAACAGGTGTATGTCTGTATATGTGTGGAGATTTGTGTGTGTGTGAAGGGGTCGCCAAGGCTGCAGGAAGTAGATTCCTGGAGGATAAACTTCTCGAGCCACTACATCCATTGCCAAGAATGAAAAAGAATGAAAGAAAGTTATGTATAAAAGACAAAACTAAGTTAAAAGAAGTTCTTCTATCAGTTATTATTTTTTTCAGTTTCTTCCTATTTGCTGTCTCCTGTACCAAGGAATTAAAAACACACATTATTGAAGAAACAGGTTGTGTGATCCACATGATAATATAAGAGTCTGGACGACAAGAGACTAAAATTAAGGGAAATATATAACAATCTGAAATTAGCTTCTCATTGCCACTAGCCATGATTTAGAGCAGCCTTTGCAGAAAGAAAGAAAAGAGGATTGAAGCCATATTACAAATTGGACAGGCTGGGAGGCTACAAGTTAATTTGCCCCATCAAGCAAACACTGTGACTTTCAAGGCAAATTATATACATTACAAATTTTATTCTAAGTTAGCAAGATATTGGATTCAATGATAAATCAAATTAAAAAGACTTGAATGTTAAAAGTCTCAGATAATGTATTATTTAAAACCCATGGGTAAAAATAAAAATTAATTAGATATTTTTATGTTGTCCTTAATGGAATCATTTAGAATACAAAAAAAAAAGAATCCTAGGTTTAAAAAAACAAACATTTGATGATGATAATAATAATAATATTAAATAATGACAGCAATAATAAAAGTTGTTATTGCTATATATTTTTTATTTATAGTTAATTATTTTGGTTGCATTACACCAAAATACCCCAGCAATGCAACACATGAGAAAAACAGCAACATTTTATTAAAAAAACCAAACATTAAAAGTCCCCTACATCAGATGAAGTGCATTTGAAGAGATATTGTTGATTAAAAACAGAGCCTGGGAGAAGACACTCATACACAGGACGCACACTCATACACATTTCACTATAAAGTATATTATTAATCTTATAAAAAAGCAATTAAATCAAAGTGGTATAGTGCCTGAAGCTATGAGGACTGTCATTTCTGCTGGAAATGCCACAGAAGATTACAGCTAGGTTTGTGGATTCCATCAACCCCCTTTTTGATTAGGGAGTCAATTATTTCTCATTACTGAAGATGCTATTTCGGAAAAAGACCTTGTCAGTCAATCATGCAAAAAGTCCTCGAAAAGCGTGAATAAACCATTAAAGAGAGAGAGAGGCGCATCGGGGGATGAGGGAGTGGTATGGAGGAACGTGCTGACCCCTTTCCTCACCCAAACTCCAACTTGTAGTCAAATTACCTTTTTAACTATTACACCTCCCGTCAGGTCTTTGTCAGCGTATGGTAATTAGAGCCTTCACTGGAGAACATTTGAAAGGAAAACAGTATATTTATTAGTTTATCTCGGAGAGAGGCATTTACCCAGAAGGTAACTTGGAATGGGGTGATTATCTTGTCATTTTATGCTTGTTTGTGTGTGTGGGAGTGTGCATGTGTGCGTTAGCTGGTTGTGTGTGTGTGCATGCCATTGAGCATCAACCACTGTGGCTATGACTCAAAGTAACAATTTTTTGTGTGTGCATAAGAATGTGTGCATTCACACATATATACAGAATAAATGCATTTTTTTCAAATGAATATATCATATAAGCGTGCATGTGTGTGTACTTTGCCTTGGAATACACTGATGGGCGAGCACAGCACATTTCTCCCGTCCCCTTTGTTCTATGTTGGGTTTGACACCTCAAAACAATAGCGGGGCTTCAAGTTGTCCAGCCCCATCCACACACTGCATGGATGGGAGCTGCCAATTAGCGCTATCAAAACACCCTTCATCAGCTGTCTGCTTAGCAAAAAGCAGGAAAAAAACATTAAATAGCGGCCATAGGAAAACGTTGCATACGTGTGTACAGTCAGAAGTTGTATGACTATCAAAATAAAAGAGATGACCGCAAAAGGTCTGAAGCTGCAGTGCACAGACAGAGGTGTGACATACTGTTGTAAGGGTGATTGGGCTGGACACTTCCTTTGCAAAGTGACAAGGTCTAAATGGAAGCTCTTTTGGATAAACAATGCAGTCGCCTTAGTCCACCCTTTTCTTCCTACCTTTGTGTACCTCCGTCGTAGAAGAGCAGTGTTTGGCGTCAGTCGGGCAGCCACACATGGCCGCCTGACCCAAGGGACGGAGGGCCAACATGGCTAGAGAGACAAGAGGGGTGTTGTGCTGTCATACAGAATGGGTCTCATAGGGTTAGAGGTGAGCACAAGTGTCTGAAAGATGACTTGTCGCTCCTCTCGAGCCCTTTTCATTAGCCCGCTGTTCAGCCTTCAGTGGAAATGGAGGATGCGAACGTGGATGGGGATGGTGGGGCAAAGGCGGTTGTGGACGGGTGCAGTGCAGAGCACACCGCAAGCCCCAGCGGCCACAAGAGACGTGCTGCCTGCCTGTCTGAAAGCAGCTTTGTGTCATCCATTACAGACCCGAGGACTATTTTTTTGAACAAGAGAAGCACACACAAGACACACATTTCTACAAACACACTTATTTCAAAGCCCAGAGAGGAGAGGGGTAGCAAAGGACAGGCAGTGCCCCCTAGTGTTTGACAGAAACCAGACCAAATAAACTAGTCTCAACCAGAAGCAACAACACACAAACACACACGGGACTCAAAGTGACACTTGAAGTTAGAGAGTGGTGAGGGGGTCACGACACAAGTGGCATCACAGGAGGAACGCATGGTAGAACTGCTAAGGGGGCTGAGGAAGGAAGGCGGCAGAGTTACAAAGGAGGCCTGGATGAAAACTAAGGAGCGAGCACAAGGGTGAATGATGGTGTACTCTATATGGTGCATCAGGTTAAAAAGTGACAGACAGGTGCGGTGTTTTAAAGAGGCGAGGTAGCGAGGCAATCAGGCCTTTCATGGAAGCTGATGTCCATCAGACACCTAGCGCCTCGCAAGCGTAATTGTGCAAGGAAAATAACACATCCAAAGAATAACTTGATTAAACTGAACTGAACAAAATACAAAGTCATACCTGGAAGTACATTAAAATATAAGCACACTTTACACACAGGAGATGTAGAGTTGTCCATCCACTAGGGATGAAAAGATTCCTCAAGTAATTGGAGTACCTCAATTACAAATAATTCCTTCAACTTCAAGGAATCGTAACAAGCTTACGTCACCCACACAGACGAATCGGCTGTTTATTGAAGTACTGGGAAGATTAAAGAGGCGAGAGAAAATGACAAGCCCAAGAAAGAGAAGGGAAACAACAACAAACAGACAGAAAATGTGGAACGTGTGGGAGCATTTTAGGTTAAACAGCAAATTTAACACTGTGACATCTCTTGTAACACAGCACATACACAACACAGTGGCATGTCTGAAGACGAGGCATTAAAGTAGCAGAAAATACTTATAATATTATTATTAATAATAATAATATTTCATGTACATTACTAACATACTAACAAGGTCTCGCTTTCACTTAAAGGAAAACTGTACTTTTAGGAAAATTTGCCCATTATCTACAATCCTTATACAACACATGAACACACGTCTTTCTCTTTTTTGTCTTTCTAAGATACAGCTCTCCATGTAATGGGACACACCTATGTTGCCTAGAAAGACCACTATTGAAATTTCAACAAAGTGGTATACTTCAATATACATGTTGTGACCATGTACAGGCACATTCATGAAAACATGTAAAACTGACAGTATTTTGTCATATTTTGGTCCTTTTAATTACGACCAGAGCTTCCTTCCTGGGTGCATTGATTTCACATAGCAATCAACATTAGCATTAACTTTTCCAAACTATTGGATGTCTTTTGAAAAATGTCTGGAATGAACGTTACATTACATGTCAATGGAGCGTTGATTTTTTAGGCTTTATAGGCAAGGAAAGTGTTTCCCATTACGTGTGATGTCTCTTTTTATCGGTTTTTGTATCTTTAGAATGCACAGAAAAGACAGCAGTATTCCTTTAAATGTGACTGCTGAATGTGTGGCTAGTTTATTACTATGGTAACTTGACATCATACAGGGTTTATTTCATATGCAAAAAGACAGCGCCGTGAGTTGAAGATGGAAAATAAATCACTCTCTTAGTTGATGGATAAAATTTCCTCATGTGTTCCACTACAGTAAATGTCTTAATTTTAGTTTGAACAGCTGCAAAACCTAAAAATCTTTGAAAAATATTTGTCTTATTTCTAGTCAGCTCTGTAATTCAGTCTTTGTCATGTAAATGAACAATTATTATTTCTCTCCAATCATTACAGTCTTGGATGCCATCATGTAGTCCTAACCAAGGTCCTGAGCTAACAAATAGCTTTTTAAACATGATCGTGCACCCATTGAGCATGGTGGATGAATACAATTTGTTCCTATGTAAAATGTGAATTTAATAAATAAAACTATTAATTGTATAAAAAAGAACAAAAACAATTGGTTGTTCAGAGAGAAACTTGAAATTTGTTATTCTTTAAACAAGCAAAAATATGTTTTATCCGATTACTCAAAGGAATTTGCAATAGAATGCATAATTATTGAAATATTCAATAGCTGCAGCCCTAGTAACCACCATGACACAAATTTCCAGCCATTGAACACATCACAAACCACTCAATACGAAGAGTCTCGTAGCTCAATCGCCTCGTCCCATCCTCTCTCTACCTTCCTTCTTTGCTCTTTTATAACCCTCATCATATTTCACACCACATAAAGCCCTAAAATGGCACATAAAACAGTTCATCTCCTTTCACTGTCAGCTTTCTGAGCTTAAAAAATTAAATATGTTTTACCGCAAGTACATAACTAAATTCAACCCTGCAAGAAAAAAAAAAACGTCCATAAAGAATTCAAACATAGGCTCTCCATCAGTAAGAAGCGGTCAAATGGGGGAAATTTTAAGCTCACAAAAGTGATAGAGGGACAATTTTTTTTTCCTTTGCTGTCAATCACTTTTCCTCTTAACAAAGTAAAGAAGAGCATGAAATAAATGCAACAATGAAAAGTATACACGAACAATGCTGCGTTGTCTAGATTTGGAGGAGGTAATGTCAAAGGTACCCTATGTCTGCATCTAATTAGCTATAAAAGTGGTGGAAGGACATGCAAAAAGGGTTGTGCATTGATAGTAAGGGCAGAGTTTGTATGGGGGGAATGAGAAAGAAGTGTCGACCAGAAAAGCACAAGAGGAGAAAGATGTTTTAAACTTCAACGCAAGCCACTGAGTTCACTGACATTTGCACTAGGATCCGCCTAGCTGTTCCTCAGCTTTTCAGAAACACCCCTCTCCCTCTTTTCAGTTTTTAAGATGTATTCTTCCTGGTACTTTCAGTGCAGAGTGAGACCATTCACGATCAAGAGGGGCAGAAAAGCAAAATGAATTGAATGTGATGAATCCAAGCCATGCCTGCATGGCAACTTATATGTCCTCTAGATTCCGCTTGTATATCGTATGCATTCTTATGGAAAAATTAGCAAGGGGGAGGGAAAAAAAATGACATGTGAAAAGCGATTCATTGGAGCTGTCAACATGTCATCTCTGACACATTCAAAGCTCACATCAAGTGTGCGTATTCCCTCGCTGGTGAAGGTGACCTGGGTCATAACCATGTGGCACACCCAGGCACAGCAGGTGAATGCCACAATGAGGGGAATGAAATGCAAGCACAAACAAATAAAGGATAATGCAGAATTTTTTTTTTTCCTTAAAAGGACTGGGTATGCGGTTTGCATTTTCAGGTTGGAATTTTTTTTTTTCATTGTTGAATGCAAAACACAAAATGGTAATTTACTACTGCAAAGCCATAGCACCAGGCAGCGGTTGTAAACTAGTGATCTTAGAATAATTCAGTATGAAATTCTACACACACAAAAAAAATTATTCTTATTTTCCAGCAATATTTGTAGCACTATACCTGTGCAAGCTTAATCCCTTTTACATGGCAGTGACCTAAATAACATTTTTGAAAACTGATTGACTTGTGTATTTTGTCCCATTGTTTTACATGTTAACAATAAATGACAGCAACCAAAAATGTAATGTCCTTTTTGTCTACATTTTGACATGAATTTAAAGTGGTTTAAGTTGGGGAGCTAATTTTTAATAGGCGTTTTTAATAATACTCATTAACAAAATAAATGCTCACTACTGGAGCCTTTCTACTAATTTTTGGACATTATTTTGTGTTCTTATGAAAGTTCAGTCTCAATTACAGCAACACAGCAAAATAAGACAAAGGGTGATGTGAGGTGGACACCGGTTAAGGTTATAAAACTCATAGGTGATCAAAATGATGTGAAAAAAATCAAGAGATAAAATATATTTGTCAGTAGGATGACAAAAGCCTAACTACAAGAAACATAAGAATGAATGCCGTTCGCTGATTTCACATGGCTGGAAATGCAAAATAAGGCTACACTGACAATTCTTCGAAATCAACGGTTATGTTGATTGCTTGTTTGAGAGTGACTGACAGAGAGCAAGAGAGGTCGAATGAGGAGGAGCTGGAAAAGAGCGAGACCTTGCCTCGGCGGAAACGAGCTGAGGAGAATCAGGAGAGCAGCAGACAAAGCGGCATACTGCTCTGGCACAGGGGAACAAAGAGGACAGGTGCATTATGGGGGTTTGAGCCCCACGTTGCCACAGTGGATAAGCCTACAATTGTATGCGTAGTACATAAGCATCCGAATGAGAACAACGCATGCGCATCAATAAACAAACAAATTATTATTTCCCTCTAAAACATCATATACATACAGCAATAGGCCAAAACTGCACAGGAAGGAGAAGGAAAAACATGCACCATTTTCCAGGTTGTGGTCCAATTTTGCAACTCATCCACTTCGACATGACATTCTTTTTCCTGCCTTTCTTCTTCTTACTATGTGTTTTTCTCTCTTTCCTTCGACAGGTCTGCCCAACCAGAGCTGCAGATGAACTCAGGGTAGCACCGTCTCCAGGAAAAAAAACAAAGTGATCAATGTGAGAAGGCACGAGGCGCTCATGGACAGGCCAATCAATGGTGGAAAGAACCTTGCCCAGGGCCTTATGCAAATGGAGGCACGTCCCGTAACCTCGGGAGTGAACATGCGCACTAGATCAATGGGACGAGGGTCGGACCTTACAGCAAGATCAGCCTCAGACAGTAAATATGTAATGATGAATCCCTTAAGATTACACTGAACTTACATGAACCAGCTTGGCTTCTTACATTACAAAGTGGCATGAAAAGAATTAGGTATGGTGAGAATCGGGATGGACGAGAACAATCCTTTGAGTGTTGAGAACAGATTGAGATTTCACTTCCAACACAAGAGAGAGACTTATGAATGGACTCCTCAATAATACTTGTCGGAGATGGGTTTCTATTGCATCACCATGGCAACGTTTGTGTGTTTTGAGGGAGAAAGCAGAAGTGTGCTTGACTAGTTAGCCGAAATACACTCAGTGTGCTTGTTGAATAATCCAAAATTGCTGTTATTCAAAAGCTATCGCAAACCAATCACAAGTAGTGTATTATTCCATTAGTAGTGATGATAATGATAGATGTTTTATCATAGAAAAGTTTAGATACTTAAGTCCTTGAGATTTTCACTTTTTTAATAGGAAGTGAGAACAAGAATTATAAAGTTATATATACTGTCCAAGAAATAGAAGAGACGATGTAAACAATACATGGAAGAGATTCCTGAGGCAAAGTCACCACTACTGGGTTACAGTAGAGAGCAAAAGGTCCATGTGTGCCTCTGGGAGGTGGACTAAACTAATACAGCTGGATCTAAATGCAACATATACAGCAGATACACAGACATCTTGTTCCCAAGTTTTTAAACAACATGAATTAAAGTGAAACATGGTATAGAATCGCCCGAGACGTTTGCCATGTCTCAGATGACCTTTGTAGCCCTGGAGGGAGAACAAAAGTTCAGAAAACAAGAAAAAAAAACAACTAAACTAAATGTACAATAACTGGGCTAGACGTATGGGACTTGTGTGGACATAAGCATGTACCTAAATAAAAGTTTATGGAAACAGTTAAGATTGTGAGCACATGCTGCATCTCTGGACTGTATTGATCGTCAGCTTTTCAGGAGCACCTGGCCATCTATTACAATACATATCCTATTCAGGTACCGGTGCAAAGCAGGGCCTGAACTGAACAATTTGTCCAAAAAAATAGTTTTTCTTTTACATTCTTTGCCACATATTGAACAGAATAGTCATTTGAATAATTTGATAATATAAATAAATTGATAAATATGTAATAAATTCACATATATTAAATAAAATCAATAAGGATTTGCAAAAAAAAAAAAAACCTGCTTGTGTTGATGTTCAGAATTCCATTGGATGTGATTCGCTGTGAAGGTGATTGGTGGATTTTGAGGAAGTGTTTCTGTTGTGGATATTGACGAACAAATGTGTGCACGGTGTTGGAACCGAGCATTGCGGCACAGGAACTACCATTTACGTCGGCATAATTTACCGTACGATACCAAAGTTCATTGCTCTTGGATTGAACCTTATAGGATATAATGTGTTCCTAATGTTGTCGTGGGTCAAAGTGCCGGTACTTGCCAATGTAGAGAACCTGATATATATTTTTCCCTCGCTCTATTATGTTTTTTTTTTGTGCTTTTTTTAACAGCATATGCATGCTGTTACAGGCCAAGCCTGGCCCTTTAAGAAGAACTGCATTGTGGGAAGTTGAGTGTCTCTCTTTTCAATCGCTCATCTGTCTGCACCGCCCATTGTCTTCTGCATCCTGATTGGTTGTAGACCATTGTCTGTATGTTTGAAAGTTTTTGGGAACCTATGCCCCGCGATAAATACTGTGTAGTATGTATAAGCAAACAGTTGCCTCCGTTGTAATAAATACCATAGCTCCATTAATGGCCAGGTGCAATGCATTGTTCACCTCTTTCTTTTTGGATCGTGCCACTACATAACTATAACAATCGATACACCAAAATCCCACAAGAACTAGGCTGAAAATGAAAATGTTGACTTCAATAATAGAACATATGACTACCAAACAGCCACTATGTGTGGAACTATGTGGTATATTATCGAAGAAATGACAAACGTGAGCATCTACTTGAAATTAATTAATGGTATACGTTTGCAGTAACCAAATTAGACATTATACAGCTTGGGAATGCTCGCTGCATAAGGGACATGACTAAGTTAGTGCATAAGTGAGAGCCACATGGCAACAAACCCGTCAAGCCAAAGCAGTTTTGTATTGATGGTTTTTGATGGTTTATTGAAACATTATGAAGAACTGAACATAGGAAAGAACAAAAAGGAAAAACGAAAATAGGCCTTGATTTCTTGCAAGTGCGCATGGAAATAAAACCACTGTGAATTAAATAGGCTCAATTAACAAGACACTCCTCCGAAAAAAAACCCAACAAAAAAACAATATTGAAAGGCTCGCAAGAGGTGAGGACCACATTTCCAAACCTCTAGTCTTCCCCAACACTACAAATGTAATCTCAAACCCAAAGATGCTCACGACACATGGTGAGAAACACCAACAAAGGTGAGCATAATGGCGTCGTATTGAAGGGAATACTTCACAAAGCCTATTGTGAGAGTATCCTTTTCAGGCGGCAAACCCGCTGTAATTTGGTCTGCGTCATCTGCCTCTAGTCACAATGCAGCACTACAGCTTTGAAATGGATGGCAAATGAAGGCCATTTGTACATAATCACAGCAGATAGAAGAATTCAGAAGCCCTACAATGTGTTGTTGAGGTAGAAAGAAAGACCTTGGTCTATCTGTGGCAGCCAGCTACACTAGGGCTTGGCAAGGGAGGTCTTTTCTCCAGAAACAAGCAAATCAATTCAAATCAAATCAGCTTGCTAGCCGTGACATTTAAACAGTTCAATTTACATCCTTATGTTAAGAGGAGAGCCGCTCTCTAAGATGCCTATTCATTCACAAGGAAATTAGACGTCTATATTTCACTCGCTTAATAGAGCAAATATGCTGTAGTGCTAGTGAGGAAGAAACCGTGTCTTTTCACGGCGTACAATGGGCCCGCCATTGTATGTCATTATGAGTGACGCACAAAAACACCAAGGGGATAATATACATAATATAGACAGGACTGGAAAGAAGCGCCACACATGATATGCATGCATTGCCACATTCACGCACGGACAAGAACGTAGCGACACACACACACACACACACACACACTTTCTCAGTGCTGATGGTGTATGTCCTGAGGGCTGCCATCCTGCTGTGCAGGCCGGCAGGCACTTTTGTCATGGTGGTCCTTTTGTTTCACATCAAACAAAACGCCACAGCTTTGCATATGGCTCCACTAATTTCTGCTAGTGTGCCCCAGTCATTTATCATCGCCTCTCACCCGCTCCTCTCTCTCTCTCTCCTCTCTTTTCCTCCACTAACGTGGCTCTGATAGCTGCTCACCACCAAGCTGTTCTACTTAGGAGTATACAGGCTTCTCCAGGCTACAGCTGACACACAACACACACACACAGATGTGCACATGCGTATAAATGCACATCAATACGCACATACAGAAGAAGGTAACCCCACGGACTATCTGTGCAGCCACTCGCAGACCTAGACAGACACACACATACACACAATCACATCGGCACATGTAGACGGACATGTTCACAGGAAACTACACAATGCCGCACCGCTTGCAAGCCCGCCAGCTATGGAAAACCTTGAGATTAGGGGGAGGAAAAAAAAAAGACAAGGCGTCTCTTCATCCCCTCCAGAAACAACATATATGATAGCACTGTAGAGTTTAGAAGGTGGTTTAGATGTGTACCATTAAATCGAGATTATTAGCATTTAAGTAAAAAAATTATTTACAATTATTTATAATAATATGTTGTAATCGCAAGCACTATAAATCGAATCTAGCTGGGGAAAAAAGTATATTCATTTCAGTTTCATGTCTATACATTCAGCAGTGAACTTAATGCGGGAAGTGTTGAGGTTAGGTAAGCACAAACTCAGGAAACAGCGTGGAAATGGGTAACTTCCAACTAAATAGAAAATATAGATTTTTTTTTTTATATATCTGATGTTTCCTGGAAAAAAAACCCTCTCAGTCATTTCTGGAAACACATGAGAGGTTTTGTTTGCAATCTGACTTGATTAATTATGACTGCTTAATGTTGGTTATGACCATAAACAAAAATGTCATGATCAATGAATATAAAACTAATCCCTAGTGCTGTTAAACAAAAAGAACTGAGGAGTAGAAGTGGGAGTGTTTTCAAAACCGGCTGTTACCATGCCAGTCATGAAGTGAGAGTCCTGCACAGAGGGCAGAGTTGGCCCTGCTGCTGCCCTGAGAGTCACCCTGACTGGGCTAGAGGGGGGATCCGGGATAAAACAAAAGAAAGGAGAACAAAAAAAAAGGGGACATAAGAAAATAAAAACAGTGTTGGTAAGTAGAACTAACTTTTGCAACGAGGCTGACTCACCAAGATGTGTTTTGCTCTCGTGTCCGCCCTCCCATCCTTCACAGTATAGAGTGGAAAACATCAAACAGAAACCCACAGAAGACACTTGTTCACTTAACACACATGACGCAAGTGAGATTTATCATAGAAAGAAACTGATGGCCCTCTGCAGAAAGTGTCACAAAGACATTTGGTCAGTATGTACTGTATGTATGTTCACTTAAATCTGTACTCATGTTTTGGAAGGGGCTGTTGTGGCGGCTGGCTGGTTGGCACCCACACATTTGTACGCCAAGAGACAGATGCCTTCTTATATAAGATGTTATATAATGATGCCACGTCCTTTCCAATAAGACTGCTCTTTTTTCACTTTCTGAGTGCATAGGTTATATTGGGATAGACAACCCTTCTGGCGCAACAACACTCCAATGTTCAAGCCGACTCCTGGCCATGACTCCTCTTTGTTTTATTTCTCTTCTCTTTTATTGCAGTTTGAAATGATCTCAGAGCAGGCCCAATAACAACAACATAATAATCATCACAACAATAAAATGGGCACCTGTTGTGGCCATAATCCAGCTAAAACTCAACTCTGAACCTCTGATGTCACTTCCTGTCAATACTTCCAGATCACATTTACAGCAAAACACAAGCATAATTCTTATTTATATCTTAAGTGGCTTATTCTCTCTGAATAGATCTATTATATTGGGCAACACAATTGTAAAGGTCATTCTCTGGGTGTTATTTAATATTTCAAGGGCGCTAATAATGTACTAAAAACGTACTAAAACGTACTAAAAAATATTGCATTCACAAAAAAGGAATCCTACTTAACAGAAATTCATTATGACAGTGGGGCCCTCGAACCAATTAACTCCGATAAACTGGGGATTACTGTACACAATGAGTAAACCACACTTAGGGAGTTCATTCTTTCCGTGCTCAAATTAACTGACGCCTCAAACGATTTCCTTTTAACAAACTTGTAGGAGAAACAGACATCACGAATCAAGTCATGTGAGAAGTGTATTGTTCTCCCAAAATTTGGTCGGTTTCCAAATTGTAAGACTTTGGGGGCATGGCACTTCTGAGGTTCCAATGTATGTTTGCAGAGCAACAATATTGTATAGGACTAAATACTCATTTCTTCATTTCTGCATCTTCGTGAAAAGCATCACAACTGAGAGGGAAAAGGAACAGTGACCTGAAAAGGATTTATGGAATGTGTTTCTGCTTAAGAAATAGTGCAAGGGTAAAAGGGTGGAAAAAAGGGTGGGGGTGAAGTAGAAAGAGCAAGCAGCCTTTGGCCCTGTAGCTTCTCTCTTTGCACTCACATTCAAAGGCAGTTAGCTCCTCTTTGATGTAGCTATAATTAGTCCAAACGCAGTGTTTTTAAAAAGAAATCAAATTGCAATGAAACACTTGAGCGCGCCACACAGGGGTTAACATGCTCAAAAGCAAGGGGAGCGAGCAGGAAAAATTAACAGCGGGCGTTTTTGATGGGCTTGATCAGAAATGTATTTATTAACTGCAAAGGGGAGCAGTAATTAACCCGCAGACAGCTTGTTTTCTCTGGGTCTTCTCATGTGTCGAACAGTTCATCCCGCAAGGCTCTTCATTCGGCACACACACATTTTCACACACACACCTCCCCATCCCATCCCGCTGGACCAATTTCTCCTCAATTAAGTAGATGGTGTGTGTGTGTGTGTATGTGCGTGCCAGACTTACAAGTGCAGTGAGCAAGTGCATGTTTTGTGAGAGAGATAACACCTAAGAAATGTATACCAGTTGCTTTAAATCATGTGTATATCTGTGCATGTGTAGTAAGGTTTGCATTTGGCTAAAATGTCAAACAGCCCAGAAAAACTGCAAGTGTATATCTGTGTTCCCAATTAGTTTCAGGTTGGAAGGCGTAAAGGAAACTCGCCAATAATAGACAACAGAAGCTTGTAAGGCCTCTAGGGAAACCTGGCGATGGCATTTACGAACACTGTCACTTAAAATGAACAAAGAATATCTTTCAGCTCTTTGTCTTGATGTTATCAGCTCTGTACCGCATATGCGATGTATTTATATACACACAGACTGTACTGCATGTACGTGCTTTAAAATTATTCTCTCTTGACAAGGACATTACTTAAAAAAGGACAGCAATAACCTCGCCAACGCATTTAAACACACCGAGATGCTGACGAAAGGAATCACAGAATGAAAGAAGGATACAAATCTCCAGAATAGCGAGTTGTCGTCACACATCCGGAAAGCCCAAGAGATTGTGTGGCTGTCACGGACAAAACACTGCATGAATATTTAGCAGCCAAATTAAAATTACAAAACACTAAAAAAAAAGAATAGGTGAAGTAAAAAAAAAAAAAAAAAAATATTCCTGAAAACACCAGTGGGATACGTGGCCACATTTAGCTCTCCGCTAGACTATACATCCTCCTAACAGGACCTGAGAAATGTCCTCAATAATGTGGAAGAAGGTGAGCCGAGCAATGAATCCTTCATTTTAAGAAAATGGAAGCAGACTGGAAGCCTGACTGTACTCACAGACCATACACAGGCTCACAAACACCTCAGGTTCTTGTGCTAATATGACACAATGAGATAGATATTAGCTTTAATTAGCACAGTGGAAGAGTGGTTAGCATGTAGGGTACACAGTCAGGAGATTGGGAAGATATGGGTTCAATTCTCCTCTTGGGCATCTCTGCATGGAGTTTGCATGTTCTCCGTGTGCGTGAGTGGGTTTTCTCCGGGGACTCCGGTTTCCTTCCACATTCCAAAAACATGCTAGGTTAATTGGTGACTCTAAATTGTCCATAGGTATGAATGTGAGTGTGAATGGTTGTTTGTCTATATGTGCCCTGCGATTGATTGCAGGCTCAAAGACAGCTGTGATAGGCTCCAGCATACCTGCAACAGGGTAAGCAGCATAGAATATGGATGAATGCAGCCAAAGATCAGAAGCTGAACTTCTTCCTCCACTGTTTGTCACTATCCACGTGTCACCCTGTGTTACAGTTTGCTCATTTCTCAGTTTATGTCTTTAGTTCCGGTTATCATGCTCTTATTTTACATTACTTCCTGTTATGATCTGTTCTGTTTTCATTTGCCTTTACTTTCCTGATTGAGTGCACCTGGCACTAATTTGTGTTTTATTATTCAGTTCAGCTGGTGGCATCTTGCCTACATCGGAGCATTGATTGTTGCATGCTTGTTTGTTGCTGTCTTGTGCCTTCGGCGTGTGTTTTTGCCACAAGTGCTGAATACTAACATAAATAACATATAACATACTGTGCATATGTGCATAACATTAATTGAAAGCTCCACCATAGTATTTTACCATCATATGTTCATCATATAGTATGTCTCCATCATGTGTCACAGAAAAGCCATAAATCTAAATAGAAGCAGTACGTTAACGCTAGTTAAAAATTGTTTAACTAGCTGCATCACGGTTCTGTGGGGAAGTGGTAAGTTTTTTTTTTGACTAGCATGGTATATTGTTATGCTTAATGCAGCGGCCGTCTTGTGTCACTTCAGAGATCCCGTAGCCTGTGCATAAGCATTGCTCAATGTCATGTAAACAAAGCTAACAGTAGTGCCACCATGTATAATTATATATGCCAGATTCATGTCAGATTGGCATGATTATATCAAGTGGATGATAGGCTGATGTTGATCTTTTGACCCACATTACGTGAATTAAACTACAACAAAAAACTTTCCCAGTGCTAAAGATGAGTTATTATTTCTCATCATACAGTATAAAGATGACTATAGGGGTGTTATATATATTTACAGGGCTCTAATTATGTTGAAAAATGTTTTTTCACTTATCACGATTGTGTCTGGAAGCAATTAACAGTGATAAACAAGGAACAACTGTATACCAGAAGTGCTATGCTATTTTTAATGACTTACTGCCAAAACACCAGTCGCTGAAACCTTTGTAACTGAACTTGCGGACCACTCTAACGCCATTCAAGGATCAGATTTAGCACAGAGGATGCCGGATGAATAGCTTTGCTATGGTGTGTCTAGGGTAGGTAAAAAAGATATGCGAAACACTGACCAGTTCAACAAAGGACAGGCCTCCATAGCTGTGGGCCACGATGAAGACATTCTTGGCTGCAGCTTTGGACACAAAGTGATCCCACACGTACAACACGTGTTCCTCAGAGGAAGTGTTTTCCTGAGGGAAAAACACACACAAACAGACTTTTCACTTTTAGAATTACAGCAAACTTTGACAGAGTTGGTGAAGAATCAGCCAAACAACTAATTGAAATGTCATGGTACAGTGAAAGGAAACAAAAGAGAAAGAGAAAAGTGATGGTAGCCTGAGGAGATATCTATAAAGAGGCACTCTTTACTGAATCAATAAGCCTTGCATATTGCAAATGCCCTAAATGTAAAACTCAATAGGCTTGGAGAGGTAACGTTTAAATCTTAATTTGTAACTCGTTGCTCAATCAATGGCCTATCTATACGCCAGTGGCTGTTGCACGGGGAAGACACTTGGGAAGGTCAAAAGAAAAATAAGAAAACATACAAAAGATATACTTCTGGCACTACACTTCCACAACCAATTTTATCACACACAATTGCATACACAAACAAAAACACGGGCAAATAGGCACATTGTGACAAGTCAACATGTTGACTCAACAAGAGTGATATAAAACACTAATCCAGGGCTGGAAAAGTAAAAGAGTGACAAGGGCATACAAACTTAAACTTATGCTTTCAGACTTTGATTTCCTATCAAACCGTCTTGCTTGCCACCATTGTTGCAACACACATGATGCGAATCAAACCCCTGAATCACAGCACCAACCCAGGTGTACTGTATGATGGCAATTAGATGGTTGTAACCCTGGGACGTACATGAACATGACCAAACACTTACAGTATTTAGCATGCTGATCTAAATAGAGACACATTTCTTGCACCACTGAGAACTATTGAGTGTCAAACATGCATTATGACTTAAAACCAAACAATTAGTGATGAGAGCTAAAGGACAGAAAAGTCTTTGGAGACCAAATGTTTTTCCTAACTGCGTGAAAGAGAAAGAGTATATTTTTACATAATGAGAACTACTTTGATAGTTTTGCTCGAGAAGGCAATGGGAAATACAAAGGACACAACAATGAAACATAAAATTGCATGAAAAGAAAGAGGATGGATGAATATCATAAAATTAACTTCACCTCGCACACAATGACAAAGTTTGCTACTAATTATAGTGCATTGCTATGCTAAATTCTTGTGACAAGAAAGTGACTATAATAGTGCAGTGCAAAATACTTTGTGTGCACCTGATATGTGTTTTTGTTGCTGTGTTTGTCTCGAGGTAAATTAACCTGTCAGAGTGTTTACAGCTAGATTAGCAGGATGGGGGTGTAGCGTCAGCACCCGCCTCCACTCACCGGGTGTGATGCAAGAGTAGGCAACTGTGCTCTGGCCTGCCCTCCTGCCATCAGGGTTGTGTGTGTGTGTGTGTGAGCGTGGGCTAGTGTTCATGGTGGAGGGCATGCAGAGACAGAGATGTCTGTCTGAAAGGCTGTGACATCAAAGTCTTTTGAAGCCTCCCCGCTCTCCTCTCCGCCATGTCGCCCTTCATCAGCGAAGCCTGTTTCATTAACTCCATCCCTCGCTTCTACCTTCTGCTACCTCTTGTTCTTCACACACCGCCTTTGTAATTGTGCCTGACATAAGCCAAGTTGGTTGTGCTGCAAATTTATGTGTAAGACATCTTCACTTTAAAAGATGCAGTCCTTGTCTGCTTATTTATTTATAAGAACATGATACAAAAGCTTCATAATGGCAGCTGGAACGCCTCCTTTCCATTGCCATCCCATTCCCATCACCTCAAACACATTCACATTTTTTTTCTTGTCCTCACTCTCAGCAGCACAAAACAGTGACTGACTTCTACCTGGCATGCCACTGTATAGTGAATTATCTAAACAACATTTGCATATTGCAATTATTTCCTGGGGTTAATTAGCTGCAGTGGAGCGCACCGCCCTGCGAGACCAGCCTCCTGTCACCAGCTCGCTCTCACACACATACACACTATTTTATATTATTTATTTATTTGTGTGTGTGTGTGCCAGGGCTGTCAGAGGATTGTCCCAACTGTACACCTGTTGCCAGCATCCTTCAGCCATGACTGTCAAGGGAGAGTGAGGAAGTGTGCTGTTTGTAGGTGTTTACAGAGTGCACAGTAATCCATACTGTCCCCTCAGATGAAATAAAATTCAATTCTCCTCTCTAGATAGACTGCACAACGGGCACTCTGCAGAACTATTATCAAAAAAGATGTGCAGGGAGGACATCAAAAACCAGATAGAAAGAAATTAGAAAGTATAAAGTGCAACTCAATGAAATCAATATATATACACAAGCTAATGTGATCCAATAAAAGAGTAGTACTACATTTGCCTTTACAGACTTAGAAATGTCATGCTTGTGTTTTCTCCGGGTACTCCGGTTTCGTCCCACGTTCCAAAAACATGCTAGGTTAATTGGCGACTCCAAATTGTCCATAGGTATGAATGTGAGTGTGAATGGTTGTTTGTCTATATGTGCTCAGCGATTGGCTGGCGACCGGTCCAGCGTGTACCCTGCCTCTCGCCCAAAGTCAGCTGGGATAGGCTCCAGCATACCACCGCGGCTTGACTGAGGATAAACAGCATATTGAATGGCTGGATGGATGGAGAACAAGAAACTTAAGTGTTTTCGTTTGGAGAAAAGCTAGCAGGTCTAGCAAGAACAGGGCAGACAAACTGCAAAGAATGCAATGACGATGAACTATGGCATTGCTACTAACATCACTACAATAAATGCTAATACAGTAATGTGGAAGTGGTAGTAAGCACACAATAAGTTTACGCACACAATAATCCTTGCAATCCACTTCACTTCAATGCTCACAGTGTTGGCATAAACAAGTGTGGCTCTTTTCTTTGATCGGAGCTGAACTGTCTAAATGTCCAAGCAGAAGCTGTAGTAATGCTACATTTTATCAAAGTTACAGTACTTAAATTTTTGTCAGATCAAAACACATACAAGTTTGAATTTGTCTGTTAACCCTGGCTTTGCACCAACTTCATAACTTCATGCATGAAAAAAATTGTGTTGACAATTTAGCAAAATGGTCACTATATTTAGCTAGAAGGGATACGCTTAAAAGTGATAGAAAGTGAAAGTGTTACTTGCATTTATTCGGTAAATAAATACAGCAGGACAGGACCTGCCACTGTACATCTGTGCAATGGGAGTCTGACTTTCCTGACATTACATTTGATCAAAGTGTCATTTCTTCAGTGTTGTCCCATTAAGGTATAATAGTAGCAGAAATGTGAGAGGTGTACTCACTTTTGTGCTACAGTAACTATAAATTTCACAAACACAATAAATGATCAAATTGAATGTTGTTGACCAAAACACAAATATGCCCACATGTTGAGGCGCTCCATTGGGCCACATAGTGTGAAAATCTATCTGAAGCACCATGCATTAAATGCTTTAATATGTCCTGATCAGCACAAGACATCAGTACATGATTGCTTCATTTTGCCTGATGATTAAATATTAAATTAGCAAAGTACATAATTGCATGTTTGCTATTAGCGAAGAGGTTATCAGTTGCCTTGGTGTGTGTGTGTGTGTGTGATGTTTGTGGGAGTGCATGATTGCACACTGACACAATGCCAAAATGGAAATAAATTACACCTGCTTGCAATAGCTTTCTCAACAACGTTTTCTAACAAATGTCCTTCCTGTGTCTGTTTTTCTTCTTATATACTTCCTTGTAAGATAGAGAGATGAAGGCTAGAAAGCTGTCTGGGAGCTGATGAGTCTACAAGAGATGAAGAAGGAACGATAAGGTATGTAGATGTGAAAATGATAGCGGCGTTGTGGGTAATTAACAGGTATAGTAGCTATGGCAAATAGGGACTATAATGATGTGTGAGGGAAGAAAAAGTAATGCTAATAGGAGAGGGGAAATAATGTGTAAGTGTTATTTACACTGAGTGTATATACAGGAGGTTTTATGCATAATAGAGGAGAAAGAGTGTGTGTAGGGGGTTAGGAGGTGAAAGAAGGGTAAAAACTACAGCATACATTCCATACGATGTGCAGATTAGCGTGCAGACACTGTATACAATAAAACAGCATGACCTTGATGAGGTCACTCTGCTCTGACAATATTTACCAGGGCATTGTTTCAAATCAATAACTCATTAACAAAGTACAAAGGAAGTTGCTGTGGGTTTGTGAGATTCTTTATTAGAACAGAGCAGCTGCGGGCCAGAAAGGTCATCGCTGTGACATCTCGGTGAGCCTTGTGCCGTCGCTCAGATTGTCAGGTGAAATTACTGCGAGCCATTAATTGACATAAGGCAAAGAAGAGCGGGCAGGCAGACACAGTGGTGTTTGTTCCAGGATGACCCTGAGGTGTGCTGTGTATGTGTGTGGGTCTTTTTTTTTTCTTATTCAGGTCAGCCTGTATCCACAACAAGAGAGTGTATCGAGACAGAGAGCTCAGTGGGTGGGGAGGGCGACCAGGGAGGGCAGGATGGATGTGTTTGATGGTTGACCTAACTAGAAGATTGGGAGCAGGGGAGTGAGACCGGCTACACTGTTTTTGCCTTGAGCAAACACACACACACACACAGGTAGTAACACAATCACTTAAGCCTCATTTCCTCATTTTTATCTCACTTTGGAAAAGTTACCACTGTTAAACGTTCCAATTGCTCAAAGTTGCGAAACAAAAACATACAGTAAAAAAAACCCCAAACAAAACCACACAGCTAGGACACCCGAGTTCGATTCCACCTTCTCTGTGTGGAGTTTGCATGTTCTGTCTGTGCATGCGTGGTTTTTCTCCAGGGACTCCGGTTTCCTCCCACATTCCAAAAACATGCTAGGTTAATTGGTGACTCCAAATTGTCCATAGGTATGAATCTGAGTGTGAATGGTTGTTTGTCTATATTTGCCGTGTAATTGGCTGGCGATCAGTCCAGGGTGAACCCCGCCTCTCGCCTGAAGACAGCT
Organism: Doryrhamphus excisus; assembly: GCF_037039965.1. Lineage (NCBI taxonomy): Eukaryota > Metazoa > Chordata > Actinopteri > Syngnathiformes > Syngnathidae > Doryrhamphus > Doryrhamphus excisus. Next base: position 14,105,679 of record NC_136359.1, on the reverse strand, counting down.
GGGATAGGCTCCAGGACGCCTGCGACCCTCGTGAGGATAAGCGGTAGAAAATGAATGAATGAAAATACTGAATAATGAATAATTAGTAGTCCCACCCTACTTTTTGCTTGATGTTTTTCAACCAATCTTGGTCTCATTTGTGGTAGGTGCTTGTCAGTCTCCTGAAGGTGTGTACCAATTTTGTGGTGTTTCAGCTAAACACCCTACAGTGGGTGCTTTGCACAGCGCATTGAGCTGTGTGAGAAATTTCAAGTCAAACTTTGGAGTTTGACAGCATCGCCATGTGGTGTATTATAACAATAGCACAGGCAACCCTGTTTTGCCAAAATGTAATGTCACTTATGTGTGCAAAATGATGAATTACACCAAAAAATGACTATAACTGATCTCCATACCATACCAGTATTGGTGAAACATGTACCATCCCACCATTATGTAGATAGTTACATTATTTACTGACACATACTATCACCATCCTGCCGAGATACTGCAAGATCAAATGCAAGATCAGGTTTTAGTGTTCTACCTTTGGGTAGAAAAATGCCAGCAGAAGCAGTACACAGATGTGGTTTAGAGCAACCAACATAGAATAATTAAACAGAACTAAGAACACACCCTACATCACCGCTGCTGCCACAAAACGGCAGATGAAGACACACAAAGGTCAAAGCGCTGACTCGGTAATCACACAAAAACACGCAGCAGCTACACGGATGGCGTCCAACCAATTTGTTCCTTCCAGCGAGCTGCCCTCAAGCCTTGGCCGTTGACCTCTCCTCTGACTGGGTTCAGAGGTTAATCAAGTCCTTACCTGTCCTTGGGTGTGCTGAGGCTTACCTTTTGGCATGATCACAGGTCGAAGGTCAAATAAATACTGTCTGTATAATTACTTGGGGGCAAACGACTGGGGCACAGTGGTGAAAGTGACAAAGATCAGAAAAACCTGTCCCTTAGTGGGTGAAAAAAGTAGCATTGTGTTGAATACAATGTGCTTAGGTGTTTATGTCTCGTGTGAGTACATTAGAGAATTTAAGATAAGCTTGAGTTCAAATGTTAAACAGGGGATAGAGTAAAGGTCTGACCTGTGTCAGGTGCTGCTGGAAGTACACCAATTGGTTATACAGGTGAGAGCTACACTGTGCTATAATGCCTCCTCTACAAGTGTCTTCCTTCTAGCCACGGAAAGAATACCCAACATAATTGTAATAGAAGTGAGGCTAAAAATGTTTAGCATGAGGGAATTTTAAAAAATCTTTCATCATTAAGAGAAAAGCCAGAAGACTTCATATTTTCTTCCTGGAATACAGTGAGATTATGCCGAATGTATAATTGAAAAGCAGAAAGATGTCAAGCATTTGATGTTCTCTGGTTCCGATTATCGGGATGTGTCCTTGAAGTTTCACTGAAGCTTAGAATAGTTGAGGGAAAAAGAACAGAGGCTTCCTCAAACTGCCTTAAAATGCTATAGAAGTGAGTCTGTCAATTTATCTCTAAACATTTAAAAGAGGTGTGATATAAAGAGAGCATAAAAAATAGCTAGGAAAGTATTCTTTCATTTATATATATATAAGTGGTGCTCAAAGGAAGACGAAGCGCTGTTTTTTTTTGTCCCCTTTGCTCTTTTCCCCCCTTCTTCTTTTTCAGGGCCTGCTGGCCTAATCCCAGCCAGCCAGCCTTGGGTGAACTCTTTGGAAGCTTCTTAAGCCCATGAATGTGCCTTTTGTTCCTGCCATTCCTCCGCTTGGCTGACAGAAAATAGCTAACTGGATTACTGCTAAAATTCAGAGTAAAGTGAACTCCCAAACTTCTATATGGCATAGTGCGAAGAAAGCGCCCCCCTGCTCCTCTTGCTCTCCTCATCAGCATCCCACTTTCTATATCCTCCCATCACTCCTTACTCCATCAAACATCCCCCCTAAATATGGGCTGCTGGTGTGTGATCTGACGCAGGAGGAGAGAAGAGGGATTAGATAAGGTTGAGGGGTTGCAAACTATGGACCTAAGGCTAAAAAGTAGGATCCCTAAAAGCACTAAAGAGCTTATTAATGGGTGTAAGGAAGCATATTAATCACCTCAGCTTTATTAAGGGCTACTGTTCATGTGTGTGACTGGCTCATTGAACTTCATATAATACAAAAGGACAATGCATTTTGCTATATTATTATCTCAGTTGTAAAAATACTATGCAAAATAGTGAATTAAGTCACATTTTAGTCACATTACAATGAGAAAAGGTGTATATATTTGAGTGTGCAAATGAATGGCTGTGTGCAGGTGGTCTTGGAGCTCAGCAGGAGTTAACAGTGCGAGGTGTGGAGAACAAAAAGGTTTGTATGTGTGTGAATGCACGTGCCTTGGGTGGGTTCTGTTCAAAAAGATGAAAACAGGCCCGCTAAAGAGGTTTGATTTGATCCACCACCCACCCTGACTAACAGAGGTAAAAGAGAAGGCTGTGCACACATTCACTCGCGCGCGCACACACACACACGTCAAAACCTTAGTTCTTTTCCCCTCTCCTTCATTCTTTTGTCTGCAAGTGTGTGTGTATGCGTGTGTATCTGCATATGTGTGACAGCTTACTCCAGGGAGGACAGAGCATAGCAGCGGCAAGTAAGAAGGTGTTTGTGTGTGTCGCTTGCTTGCTTGACGGAGGCAAGGTCAAACACACTCACATCCAGCTGACTTTTGGGGCAAAGATCAAAATTCAAAGGTCACCAACACAGAGACAACCTGTTCAGTCATTAATCTTTATCCCGAGCCTTGCAATCCCTGCATCTAAGAACAAATGCACTGTGGTGTGAAAAAAAGTTTGCCTGTTTCCTGTTTGTTTGTTTTTTTCTTCTTTTTTGTCACTCTTAAATGTTTCAGATCATCAAACAAAAAATACGAGTCAATGACAACACAATAAGAAAAATCCAAACCTACATGGTCCTGTGTGGAAAAAGTGATTGCCCCCTACACTTAATAACTGGGTGGGTCACCCTCAGCAGCAACAACTGCAATCAAGCTTTTGTGATAACTTGCATTGAGTCTTTTACCGAGCTGTGAAGGAATCATCTTTGCCGAATTGTTGTAATTCAGCCACATTGGAGGGTTTTCGAGCATGAAGTGTATTTTTAATGTCATGCCACAGCAACGCCATAGGATTCAGGTCAAGACTTTTACTAGGAGATGCCAAAGTCTTCTTCTTTCTTCAGTCATTCTGGGGTGGACTTGCTGGTGTGTTTTGGATCATGGTTCTACTGCAGAAACCACGTTTGTTTCAGCTTGAGGTCACCAAGAGATGGCCAGACATTCCCCTTCAGGATTTCCATGGTTCCATTTATCACAGTAGGTTTTCCAGGTCCTGAAGCAACAAAACAGACCCAGACCATATTATACTGTTGGTAGGATGTTCTTTTCTGAAGATGTAATGGGACAGGCACGTTCCAAAAAATTTCAACTTTTGCCTCCACAGACGCAGTGTTTTCTCAAAGGTCTTGGGGATCATCATCATGTTTTCTGCCAAAATTGAGACGGGCCTTAATGTTCTTTTTGTTCAGCGGTGGTTGTCTTGGAACTCGCAGGCCACTGCTTCCCAGTCTCTTTCTTACGGTGGAGTCATGAACACTGACGTTAAGTGAGACAAGTGAGGCCTGCAGTTCTTTGGATGTTGTTGTGGGGCCTTTGGTGACCTCTTTGATGAGTCGTCGCTGAACTCTTGGGGTCAATTTGATTGCATGGACACTCTTGGGAAGGTTCACTACTGTTCCATGTTTTCTCCATTTGTGGATCACGGCTCTCAATGTGGTTCATTGGATTCCCAAAGCTTTTGAAATGCATTTATAACGTTTTCCAGATTGATAGATCTCATTTAATGTCTCTTAATTTATGTTTTAAGGGGGTGGGGGGTTCATTTTTTCCACACAGGGCCATATAGTTTGTGATTTTTTTTCACCCTTAATAATACAAAGTTTCATTTAAAAACTGCATTTTGTGTTCCGTTTTGTTGTCATATTTAAATTTTTTGATGATCACAGCAAACAGTGTACTATTTACTGTACTACATACAGTATTTTATTATGTATACACACACACAGTGCCTGCAGAGTTGATATGTCATCTGTAAAGCTGAAGTTTAAATGCAACTTATGGCCAAAGTGCTGCAATATGCAAGAGAAAGTTAGTTGGGAATTGAACAAAATTTTTTGAGTGGATTGATTTTAAGTGGACAAACACAACCAGGTAGTGATGCATCACCATCAGTCAAAGAGACTGAAAGACATTATCAAATGATACACAGTATATTATGGTAATATATTTAAATTTTGTAATATGTATTATTTTATTCCAATTGTATGTGAGAAACAATGTCAAATGTATAATATGATGACTAAATATGTTTATACAAATAAATTATCATGAACATCTTACCCCGAATAGATAACTGTTCTTTCTACAGTTCAGTAAATGAACGTCTCTGGCCACTGTATTAAGAGATTTGCTATTTAAACATTTATGTAGTATTTTCTTAAAGCTGCAATCATTGTGTCATCAACATGCCTTGGAGTCTAGTTCGATAAAGTTGTAAAAGAGACAAGATTGTTTAACAGTACAGTAATTCCAAGATGCGCGCTCTGAAAAAAGATACACAACAGCTGCATATTGCCTTTGGCTCAATGCATCTGATCCTGTCTGGCATGCATTATGCAAGCATGGGGGAGTCGAGACAAGTTCGACATTAAGATGCGAATCATATCACATCTGTCTTTATAGGATAGGGAAATATTGGTGGGTGGGAAGACTTAATAACCACTGTTAAAAGTTACAAAATTCTACATGCAGGAAGGGAAAGATGACATCCACAACATACACACAAACAAAGAAACCTTGAGGCATATGGCCTTGTTTTAAACTTAGCAAAGCTTTCCTGCCTCTTATTGAAAGTAAATGTTGACACAAGATAAGTTATGTTGTCTTGTCTGACTTTAAATAAAGAAGTGTATTACAAATTCTTACTGGAGCATGTATAGTTGTACTTTACAAACTTACATCAGCCCTTAAAGACAAGAACATGCTCTCATCATAAGTAAGTAGCATGAAAGAAATAAGGAATTGGGTGAAAACCACCGTAGTCTTGAGTTAATTAACATTTTCTGATGAAGTCCAACCCTAACTAAAATATAGTGGTTTTAGGCAAATATATTATTAATAACGGAGCCTATCTGTGGTATGGCCGGCCAAGTTTATGATAGGTTTCAGTGCAGGACAGATGCAGTGACAATTGATTGTTAAGAAAATAGTCAGTCACTCTTAACACATATATCCAGCAATTCATTATTTTAAAATACTTTCCATATATGAGACCCGAACGTAAAAGAGTAATTAACTGTAATTAATATTTACATATTCATTACAGCCATTACAGCACCATTATGGTCCTAATTTTACTGTTTATTTTTGTAGTTACAAAAGCAGTCCATAAAAATATTCTTTAATGTGACTTGAATCGGGCCCCAATTATTCTCCACAATGGCTATACATTTATTCAATGACTAACTTCCTTTGTTTGACCACAGCTTGTTCCAGACGTGTGTCTACACATCTGTTAATATGTGCGTTTGTGTGCAATCAGTGTCACATGATAGGAATTTTGCAGTGACTTTGCACAGTGTGTGTTGGCGAGATAATAATCCCAGTAGTCAACAAAGACTGAAGGGCCCGAGCTGCACTGACCAGCCCAATGCCATCATCACGGAGAGGAAGAGCGCAAGAGGGAAAGAGGGAGAAAAAGAGGGCGAGAGGGAGGTAGCCATGTGGTTAACACTTGCTCACTGAGAGGCGACTGGAGCCCGGCCAACCTCTTCACACACAGGCTGACCACACAAGAGCCTCTCTTTCTCCTTCTGCTTCCCATCCTCCCTTCCACCCTTGTTACTTAACATTTCCTCCCCTTGCCTTCTCCGATGGACACCTCCCCCATCATCTTTTGTCCCTTCCATAGTTCCTCTCTTCGATTTTCCCACTTAAGTATTTTTTTCACAAACCCAAAACATCACCTATCCTGTCTGTGTATGATGCACATCTAGTCCTCTGTTCCTGCCACCATGCCTCTCCAAACACTCACTCCACTCCCTTGCTAGTTCCCTCCCTCCCTCCCTCCCTCACTCCTCACACCAAACGACATACCCTTATAGGGATCCGCTCCGTCTCTGTTTCCTTCTGTGGGTTGCGGTACTTCTCATAAAATTCTCTCCTCTTCTTGCCCTCTTTGTCATCTCTACGTTCCTTCTTTTCGGCAGGTTCGTCCAAAGGCTCGGTCTGTGAGGGCAGAGTGGACGACTTGTAGGGTTTCTCTACCTCCAGGAAGTTCTCGTTTGGGTTGAGTACCATCACACTATAGCCCTCCTAAAACACAGAGAAGACGATGTACAGTATTTAAACACAGAATCAATATCATTTACATATAGAGCATATAATACATATATATATGTATATATATAGTTTGTTTTAAATTTGCCTGTTTATACATGCCTTAATTTGTGTGATAAATGAAAAACTGAAATGTAAAGGCATTCCATAAACGGATTACTAAGTAAAAGGATTAGATTATATGTATATGGACACACATAAAAGCCCAGTTTTATTACACTAAATTGTTTCCTATTTTTATAATTTGCTTTCAGTGATACAATTATTTTATTTTTACACTGATGTCGTGTGTACATTCCTGAGCAAATGATACCAGGAGACACTTAAATTATTGCATCACTGAAGGGAAAAAAAACAGCAGCAGCTTCAGTCAGTGAATAGTACTTAGTGGCTTTAAAGGCCATGTGTCTCTTAATATCAAACTCAATCGATCCAACATCACTCAGTCTGAGATTTGTGTAGCCCCATCTCCAAACGTGTGTATTTGTCAGGATTTGTTTGTATAGACTCCAAGACAAACTTGATATAAAAAGCAGCTTCAATTACACACTTTCAACAACAAATGTAAAAATGTAACTGACATGTGCCCTCAAAATGAAAACAACAAGTTAATCACGGTGAGATGGACATTGTTTTTGTTATTGTAGCGCCAGTAATGACTTCTTCAACTTTGCAAACAATTTTAATTACCTGTGTTTATTGTCCCGAGCACTCTGAGAATACAGCAGGAAATAAGTGGAATCATGTTTCACTTTGGAGGTTCCCACACAACTCCTTTTGTGAATACACACAAACCCCATCAGATTCAAATGGACACACACACACACACGGCAGTTTCACACCGCACAACACATGCCGACAAGTATGGGAGATACACACAAATACCTTTAGGGGATGTGAGAAGGAATTAAGAGAGGTGGCGTCTCTCTTGGCGTCCTCGCTGCCTTCTCACAGCAGCACACACATCATCTCTTTCTTAATAAGTGTTAACGCAATGTGCTTGTCCTCCCTTCAATGCCTGTGAATGTGTGTGTCCCTTCTGTGCCCATCGACATCAAACCTGCCACACACCCTTTCCTTTAACACCTGCCGTGTGTTGACAACGACAAAATGACACATTGTCACTTATTCAGATTATGGAATTAAGTCTGATTTCCACTCATTTTCAAATATATTTAAATGTGTCTGTCGCAGTGATATTCATAAAGTATTTTTTTTTAAATAACATTTTTCAATGAAATTGTCATATTAATTTTGAGCATTTTGGAATGTTCCATGCAGTGGAAAGCAGATAAAACATACAATATACACTACAATATAGTCCTGTTCAGTGTTGTTCTTGGAGATACGTGTCATCATTTAGTGAGTGATGTATATCCAGGAGTATACTGATATCTTCATGAGTTTGACTGCTGGACAGGGATCTATTGAATTCGGGACACAGATATTACATTTGCGCACAACGAGAGCGTTGAAGTCACGCTATCATACATGCAGACAGATGGATGACCAGATGAAAACAGATCAGACTCAAGCAAGGGAAGCAAGAGATGGAGGGATGTAATAGAACTAGAGCCACACCAGCTTTGTGGCACTGCCCACTGGTGGCAGCCTGGTAACATAGCCGAAGGGAGTAGTTCATGAGGGAACTCATCAAAAATAATTATATAGAAAACAGAAACAAATGCATGGATATAATAGAAAGCCTGTCAGGAAAATGAGGTGAGATTCTGGACACAAATGCATGCAGTAATTTGTAGAAATTTGACATATTTTAGAGTTTTCATTGACTATCTTTTTTTTTCCAAACTGTTATTATAAAAATTATTTTTCTACCCTAATTTGTCATAATAATGACAAGATTTGTCCCTTGGGTATGTGCGCCAAGTTTGTGTATTGCAGCAGGACTTTTTGGGCACCAGTTTGGGATTTCTATATACAGTAAAGAAAACATATAAACACTTTTTTTTGTTACAATTTCATACAAAATGTTTGTTAGACCACATGGAATCATGCAGTGGCATGCATATGCACAAACTGTACAGTAGCTGTACTACCATCAAATAAATAATGAACTCAATGCAAAAAACATCAGTTGTACAATAATAATTCCATCTGAATTATAACAGCATCCAAGATACAAAAGGGCCACGTGTGACTGTGTTTGAAGGAGGAAAAGACATCAAACAACATCGCATCTCTGTGTTCCTGTTTTTCCCACTAATCCTGGTTTTCCCAGGGCAAAAGTTAATGGTCCAACCACACATGTCCACGTGTTCTGTTGCTAACCCTGAGTGGCCTACAAGCAGGGTGAGCCTTCAGTTCCCTAACCCTCGCCCCCTCACTCATCAATAACCCTTTCCACCCTTAAGCATTCTGATGCTAACCTCAAGTGGGCCGAGTAGCATGTAGCTTCCTCCTAATGCCACAACACTCGGTCTTGGCCTATAGCCCATGGCCTTTGTTTTGAGGTGGGCTAACACACCTAAGCGAGCTAAGAGTAACCCTTTCAGTTGTGCAATCACCCATAAGGACATTGCTGTAAAGACAGCCAGTGCTGATGCCGTCTAGAGGAGCAGCGCCGCCATGTTCGCTTCCATGTCGGAGACCGACATTAATTGACACTGAGAAGCTTACACTGATGTCGGGACAGCTGACAGCTCTCCCTGCTTAGCAACTTCCTCCCCATGTCTCGTACACGCAACAATGAGTCCAAATCTAATAACAGAGCAACTACTTAAATACTAAATAAATATTTATTTTTAAAAAGTGTAATAATTGCATGTTTCTTGTTTAACGTGTACTACAAAAAGTTACACAAAGGGCCAAAAATGCATTGTACTTAAACGGCACATATGCCGTATAATTTCTCTCACAAGGCTAATATCCATCCTTGTTTTGTGACAGCTAAATCCTCCAAAACTGTTCCAAAGTGAGGTCAGTCAGTCTTTTGTGTTAACTGTTAAGTCTTGCCCACACTGAAACAGTGTGGCTAAATCTGATCTTTGTGTTGTGATGTGCTGTCAAAGTCTGAATCTCCAAACAAATACTTGCAAAGCTCGGGTCCACCTGCTTCTTATACTAACTAAATCTCCCCCACACAGATTTGTAACATTTGGGGTTACTTTGTCTTTGTACGAAACACACACAGGCACTGTCTGAAATGAAACACACACACAGTTCTCGAGCGTTGGGTCAGCCATGTCTTTTCTGCTGCAGTGTGCAGGTTGAGCCTCTTCCCATGCCCTGTGGGTGCCCCAGTGCCACCACCACACTGAGTCCCTGCCCTGGGGCCAGCGGTCAAGAGGGTTACTCCGACCCCGCTATGGGAGGGAACCCCGACCCCCATCACCCTGCTCTGGACGCTCCTTAGCACTCTTTTGTTGGCCTGTCCTGCATCTGATAGCAAAACAAAGGCTATCACTGCTACAGAAACCAGCTTCTGTCATCATGACGAGAAGCCCTTTTTCATCATTAGGCCATCTACCGCCATGTTGCACTGGGAATCATTGAAATAGTGGAAACAAGATTACATTTTTGTAAATAATACTAAACCATACTGAAATCTTTGTTATAGAATATTTAGGCTTACAAATAGCATGATGCTCTTTTCATAAGCCTCCTATGGGCTCCCTTTATGGTTCCAATGGAGGCTTTTCATCCAAAACCAAGATGGCCACATCATTATTTTCTCCTCTTGTTGAATTATTAGCAAAAGTGCTGCCTGTGTGTGTGTGCCCGCCCGTACAAGGGTTAGTAAATAAGATGTCCCCCCCCTTTAAGACAGCAGCACCTCTATTTTTCCAATGGCACTGAAAATGAAATGAAATGTGTCTAATATGCAGGAGTGGGGAGCGAGGCAGCCGGAGTGAGAGGGTGTTTCATCTGTGCGAGCGAAGCTTAGCACGGCTTTGATGTGAGAGCTCTCATGTCGTGAGCAGGGCTCTGGGCGAGGGGGAAAAGGACAGCACTTGACAGGTACAAAGCATGGCTGATAGTGGTCATGGGTGCATGCAGTGAGGACAGTGGACGGCGTGGTCGTGTGAATTTTAGATTGCACCAACGGTCACGGTAAAGAATGGGAGCCATTAATTCATCTTAATGCATTTGTGTACTTGTACAGGCGAGCACCCGCTGTTACAGAGTTTACGGGTGTCCATTAAAATTGCCCCCGTAGGTGGCATACACTATTAGATTTCTGTCAAGGGGGTCGGGGCAAGAGGTGATCCCTTTTCTGAACAGCTTTCACTTCCTTGTTTCAGCAATATGCAGCACCTGATTCGCCCCTGAGGCTTGACTGACAATGGGAAAGGGTCACCCAGCGTGGCCAATAGGAGGAGGAGGAGGAAGGGAGGGATTAAGATTGAAACGTGGCACAACAACTCACAAAGAAATTTTCAACAGGTTAGATTATCATATAATATGAAAGCAAAAACTTAAACAACCAGAACAGTTAGATAGTACCCTTAAGAAGGACGAATAATACAGTAATACGGAGTACAAGCTCAGTCTGCTTTTGTGTGACCTTGACAGTCTACAAGTCCCCCCCCCCCCATCCAATCAATCCCCCTCTTTACTCACCCCTCTCCTTTTCAGCTGAGATACCACACAGATCGCACAGTACTGTCACATTAAGTCACGGTGCCCCCTTTTTCTTTTTAACACAGCATCAGTCTAAGCCACCCCGCCACCCTAAATGCTCTCTCAACACACTGCTATGTTTCTCTAAGAACAGAGGGGCATGAGACTACTTTACTGTACCACAGGGGTGATGAAAAGACATGTGTGGATCTTAGGGGTGATGTGAGAGGATATGAGATGGGACTGTCATCAGCCTGTCAGGACAAAATCCATCATCCTCTTGATAACTATGGATGCCCAGGGGGCGCCTGTCAAAGAGCACCTAAACTTGACTCAATATTATTATCTCACTGCTTTTTCTGTAAAAGTAAAAAAGAAAAAAAGCTGACATGGAAAACAGAGAAGGAGATATTACAATAAGAATACGTGGTCAGCAGGGGAAATCATAATACTTGCATGCACCACAGTGCCATATCCACAATACTGGGGACATCCACTCAGTCTAATGAGATCTATATACAGTGGAACAGTGGAGTAATATGTCTTAGTTTTAGTACACTGTCTCGGTTATCATATGGCCAAACACTGAGCTTAAGAAATTAGTCCAAAAAAGCACCCACATGTTGGTGACTGTCTCTGTGAAGAATGGATAGTGTTTTTCTCAAGATGGTACACTATAGACGGACAAAAGGATTGTGATGTAAAGGTAGGAACCTTCAACATGGGTTTCAGAGGGAATGGTTTAATAGGGACATATAATAGAAAGTGAGCCAGGCCAGTGTGTGAATTAATGATTTTACCTGCTGCTGAGGTTTACACTCATCATTGTGCTAACCAGCAACAGTCTTCAATAAAGATAAAAATGATGTTAAATGTTGATTTTTAAATTTTATTCGCCATTCATATGTATTTCACAGTAAAGCTATAATTATTATTAATATTTTGGGGGATTAAATGCATTTACTTTATTTCTTATGGGAAAAATGTTTTTGTATGTTTTGGTTTTTGTCTGGCCTTTTGGAACAGGTTAATGATGAAAACCGGGGTTCCGATGTCTATTCAAATGCCCCAAAGGTTGTGCAATTTAGAATTAGATTGAACTTTAGAGTTCAAACCAAACCTGGTTAGCTACAGGAGTCACCACTCATTATGAATGTGCTAATGTTGAAGCTGCACCTTTTGGGGGGATTTTGCCCATCATTCATAATCTTTATGTGAAACATGAACACATATTTACCTTTTCTGTGCACTATAATGCAAGAAAATGTGTTAGTTTGAGTTAGCTAACAATGCACGTAATTGGGAGGTACTTATTTCGACTATGAAGCCCTCAATAATAACCCTCTAACAAAGTTTAATCATTTTATATTCATGCGGTGATCATGCATTAACAAGTATATTGTTACTTCTGTCAAAAACAGCAGCATAGGAACAGCGACAAGACTTATAATGTCCGCTCTCATTGGGATAGCTGCGTCTTCCAGCACAAGATTTGAGCTACGGTCCGCAGATTTAAAAAAAAAAAAAAAGCATCTTGTTGAATCTTCCTAGTGAAATTGAGAGCCAGGTATCCACTCGTCCATCTGTTCCGTCTGTGACGCTGACATGAGCGGCTGGCGAGGCGTCATGTAAATCCGCTAGATAAATATGATTATTCCTATATAATATACTATTATATATATATATATATATATATATATATATATATATATATATATATATATATATACATATATCTAATAATACAATACAATATATATATAATATACAAGTCAGTTACATAAATTAAACACTGTTTTTTTAGGTCCCAATGACGTGCATTGTTAGCTAGCTCATATTAAGTCATTTTATTGCTTTATAATGCACAGAAAAAAGAAAGAAACATGCATGTTTTTACAATTGTGGTTGTGAATGAAAGGATTGTGAATAATGGACTAAGCGGTTAACTTATTTTTATATTTTTATGATAGCAAAGAATGTAGAAAAAATGGATGTATAGTTCAAGAGATGCAACTCACAGGAGCAACACAACCTTGTCAAATGTCTTTAATGTCCATACTTAAAGACACTGCATACTTTGGACACCCCTGCATTAAACTCCTTGACAAAAATGTTTCAATTTATCCAAACTGACAAAGGTACCATTTGATGTTCAGCAATGCTGTAACCTTTACCTGTTAATTAAATTATCTGGGGAAATAAAATAAAACCACCAGTTCTCACCATCTGCCCACTACATTGCTATCGCTTCTCATAAAGAGAGCAAATTTAATTGCATCTAAATTCAAGTTCAAAGGCTATAAGTCAGTGTTTGCTCACACGTGGAAGTTAATAAGAAAGTGTGGTAATGATGAGCTTTTCTCTTGATCTTAATGAGCACAAATAGTTTAGGTTAGAATTAGATGCTAAACTCTACAGCTAGTCGTGTTGGTAATAAGAAGCAGGGTTTTTAACCTTGGCACGAATGTCTGGGCTCATTTGGAAATTGTTTATATGTGGAGTTGAATATTTATAAATGAGTTCAAAGTGGAACAGTGGGGTGGAGGAAGTGAAGAGAATAGCACAGCTTCTGATCCCTGATGCTTCAGCTCTTTTTTTTTTCAGCACACATTTACATGTCTTTCTTTTAATTTTCATGTCTCGCTCCTACCGACCTTTCTATTTTCAGCACCTTGGTGAAAAGAAACACAAATAGTAAGGGCACATTTAAGACTAATCCAGTAACTCATTCATTACCAATGCCTCAGAGTGTTTGCCTATCGCTTTTTCTTGTGAGCACATGATTGTGAGGATGTTAGCAAGCACCTGCGTAGACACACTCCACCACATTAACACACAATATGCTCTGGCATATACACAAAGTTCTTAGGGCCCGCTTCATCTGCTCTCAGCACCACACATTAGGGAGGTGCAGGCTTAGGGGCGTAGGGGCGTGTGAGGCTTGTGGGGGTGGATGTAACATTAATCACCGTCCAGGTGGAAATTGTCAGAGCTATCGATTGTGCAAGTAAATGTTACCAGAGTCATTTATCAACATTTTTTTTTTTGGCGCTTGTCTTTAGCAAAGATGCGACAATGAATGTAAACTTACAGCAATGGAATTTAGAGGTTCAAGACTCCATGGTCACTTGGTCATTTTAATAGATTAACTACTATAAAAAAAACTGTATCAAGTGTATTCTTGTTTTTGGAGTTTCCGCTAGTTTATAACTACACACCACAACAACTCATCTTTGTAAATAAATGGCTACATAATTTAATCAAAATATATTGAGCAGGTACGTAATGGGGTGGTCTTCAAAAGCAAAAGTGTGACCTTCAGAAGGATGAATCCCTTTTGTGGTGTTGCTTGAACATTGAACACCGTTAACAAATACTTCCAGTGGAGTTCAAAATGAGAGTATAAAATGTGATTGTCACAATACGCTATACACAAGAAGACTACTGAGCCCACAGCTGGAAAGCTGTGGGGAAATAAGGACAGGTGGATTATTCTGACGCCGTTAGCATTTTGATTTATAAATTCTATATTGTCTCCCCAAAGCATACACATGTATTTTTAATGAGGGCACAGAGAGATATAGATCATGGAATGATAGGTGTGTCCCTGCCCTCCTGCCTAACTATTTAATGTATAAATCAGGAAAAGAGGCGAAAAGAAAGGGGGAGGCTTAACTACAAAAAATAAATAGAGAGAAAAAGGAACAACCCTGCTGAAAGGTACGTATCAGTGCACAGAATAAACATCTTCTAATAACACAGTAGAATGGCTTTAACAACTCTCACGCAACCACATAATCAAAAATATATACGTATGTACTGACCACTTTGAGGCACCTCATGTTTGGACCATCTTAAAATGTCCTTTAACCCTACAAGATAAATAAACAAATAAAACGCATTTCAAAATTGTTGATCCACGAGTTGCAAGCGTGCTGTGATGGCTGTTATCTGCCAACAATCCAAATTCTTTTGATGAGACAATACTGCTGTGTCATTGGTATTAATCTTACTGAACATCACAGCAACACAACGACCTCAACAGGGGAAAGGTCAAAGATTATTCCCTTACCCTTGCCCTGTTATTGTGACCTAAGCGGGAGGGCTGCATAGAAACCTGGTGGTCCTGTTGACCAAAAGGACTGTCGTTATGTGAAGTGTATGTGAAATATTGCAGTAACTTTAATAGCTACGAGAATTCATTTCATTTTGATAGTGGTTCTCTTATGTGCAAATGCTACAAAAAGGAGTATGGGCGCATCTATATAGCCATAATGCCACACACATAGTCTAGGAGAGAGTGACCTCTTTCTAAGTGGAGCTGCACTACAGGTCCTTGAGGTTGCCACAGCCAATCACAAGCTGTGTTTGAAGTGTGAATGGTAAACACAGAGGCTGCTCTATCCTGCCATTTACTCTGCTTATTTTCACAGGATGCAACCAAGAGGTAGTGCAGAATATTTGAGCATGTGTGTCTTCAAGTGCATTTTCCCCAAGTGTCATTACCACATGGCTGGGTTCACGCTCCACAGCACACACACACTACGCATGTATGCTGGAATCCCCTTCATCCTTTCCCTCTGCAGCTATATTATGGTAAGCTTAAAAAAAAACTTGGACCAGTAGACATTTTCCTATTAACCTGACGCAGGCTTCAAAAACAGTTGAAAGCAATTAACCATGAAAAGCAGCTGTAAAACACATCAAGGTTTTCTTCAGTTCTCTTTCACACAAAGTCCAGTCCATTACCACAATCCTCACTCAAAGGTTCTTTCAAATCTACTTTCTTTTTTTTTTTTTAGGACCACCTGTTGTCTATTATTTTTACATACCGCTTTTCTCATAAATCATAACCATAGGTAATTAATCAAGCTGTCAAAACAGTGACCGGAGGTCACCTGGAAGGGTCAGAGGTGGTTGCAGGGCCAATGGAGGTCAGGGTCACACTGCATTCCTCATTATCAAGTTGGGATAGGAGCAAACCGAAGCGAACACAGATGGGGGTGGGTGGTGGGGGGGCAAAGGAGACACACAGAGACAGGGAGAAGGAGGAATGGACAAAGACAATGTGAAAGAAGCTGTCAAGATGCCTGCAAATGAAGAAACAGGGGGTGCGATCAATTCTGAGAAGGGAGACGTCACCATAAGGAGGTGGGGGGAGAAAAAAAAGTTGTCAGGGGAAAAAAGAACAAAAGAAATCTGCAAGCTGTTTCTACTGTATAGACCTGAAATTGGCTGCAGTGAGGAGAAAAGAAGGTGGTTGGATAGTGTGAGGAGAAAATGGGAAATCAGCGGTAGAAGTATGATTGCTATCTTGTTCTCTGTCCTGTGTGTGTGTGTGTGTGTACACGATGAGGCAGACTGATATCTTTCTCTCAGGAGTGTGTATCGTTGTCTCAGTGGGTTGACAGCCAGTTCAGAGACACTCAGGCCACAGGTCTTGCGTAGCATGTCACCGACACCACAGTACATACTGCTGATTAGATCAAGTTGATTGGGCCACAACACAAACACCGCACCCAGATACGTGTAAATTCCCACAAGTAGTCTCGGCACAAGAAAGGAAATTGGGCACAACATTAGGTGCACCTGCATAATTGAATGAGTCTAACTTTTACACAGAAAAAGACAATACTCAGTTCTGACCATGTTGTCATTGTCGTAGTTGTAGTGATGTAGAACTTTTGTATGGTTGTAATATTTTGTCCATTATGTGAAACAAAATATAGACGATATTAGAAATGCAACTCTGCAAAATACATTAAAATAACAGTGACCAGTGACTGTATTGTAATATATTAACTGAGTAATGTGAGGTATTATTGGGACTCAGTTGGGCCATTCTGCTGGGAGGAAAACAAACTAAACTGAATTCTCAGTGGAGAGGACAGACAAATTAAGTGACAGAGGAAAAAGATTGGGGACGAAAAAAAAAAAGATTTGAAAGGTGCAAATGTGCTAAACTGCTAGAACTACAGTCACACACACCCTCCCCTTCTCCCCCCGTGTTCCTGCCTTGAATTCTCAGGCGTGGCTCGCTCTATCAAAAACATCACTCTTGAACGAGGCGCGAACCATTGCGCAAAATTAGCTGTCACCCTCTTCTCAAAATCTTTGTTAATCTTGTTTCCAGTGTTTGCGGATTTATCAGCACATGCATCAATGTCAGCTCCTTGGTTACTGAGACACACTACTTGGGAGGAGATATAATTAAAAATGTTTGGGGTGTGTGAATGTGCGTGTATATCTAAGGAGGGGGAGTGCTAGGGTAGATGGGGAGAAGTGGGAGGGTTGTCTGGAAGGAAGACGCTGAATTCTATCCTCACATTTTGTCGCTTTACCTTGGGAGTTTGTGGAGAGCCATAACACCACAAACTGACTGTGTTAACACATGAACTTGAAGAGTAAAATGCAACATTACATTAGAAGCTTATCTAATTAATAAACTCTTGTGAAATTCAAGTGGGCCATTTGGACAATAACTGGGAGGCAAGCTGTGATGGATGGTGGAATTTGCAAAAGTGTAGTAAAATATATTTGAATGTTGATAAAAGTACTACTTAACGTAGCCATTTAAGAGGTAATTAATGAGATCCATGTCTGCTGTGTTCTTAATTATTAATAAGTCAGTGCTATGGCAATGCATGACACTACAGTACAAGTTTGGACAGACCTTTTTATTTATATCATTTGGTAAGTTTTGCAATAGAAAATACACCTTTTCATTTGGTAAGTGTGTCTAAACATTTGTCGAGTATTGCACTTTTATAACCTTGTATTTTGGTGCATGTTTGGGACCTGTCCTAATACATACAGCAACATAATTTATAAACTAGAAAATTCAAATTTTTCAAATTTTCATCCCCAGACAATGTTTGGAGTGACTGTGATCAATTTGTGAGTATTCATCCATCCATTTTTAATGTCGCTTATCCTGACAAGGGTCACGGGCGTGCTGGAGCCTATCCCAGCTGTCTTCGGGCAAGAGGCAGGTTACACCCAGGACTGGTCGCCAGCCAATCACAGGCCGCATAGAGACAAACATGCACACAATGTTTCACATTCATACCTATTGACAATTTGGAGTCGCCAATTAACCTAGCATGTTTTTGGAATGTGGGAGGACACTAGAGTACCAGGAGAAAACCCACAAGCGCACAAGGAGCTATTTGTGAGTGAAAAATGGGAAATTGTGTGACGTTATATTGATTATTATTATTGATTATATTAAAAAACTGTATATATTATAAGTGGGCCTCTCAGGACAGCCATAACTGCGAGGTGGCCATCACTGAAAACAAGTTTGACACCCCTGCATTAGATATTGATGATACATTGCTCAAACGTAAATGTACTGTCCAACCTGAAGTAGCCATGATATTACCAGCAGGTTTCAGGGCTGCATGGACAGAAGTTGAGCTACAGTGTTGCATTAATTGGAAGATGGATCACAGGACAAACTGTTAGTGTGAATGCAATGTGGTCACACGTGGCTGTTTACATCTCAGCTTGCATGCTGTTATATGCGATTCATATAAAAGTTAAGTATGTGAACTTTTTTTTTTCTTCCCAAATGCACCCAATCAAACAGCACCCACCCTTCTGTTGGATAACTTCCTTTCTTGAAGGACTGTGAAACTGTTCAGGCATCAGTAATAAGATGTATATTGAGCTGTATAAACCAGAGGAGATTGCAAGAAAGCAAGTACTGCCTTATGCCATTAGATATTTCTTTGACTTGCTCCAAATAACACAGAGAAGCGCAAATTATGATCTTGTCTGAATTCCTCAGATCAGACTACAGCCACTTTTTTTGACCTTCACATATGGGGTATGGCCTAAGAGCTTTTGTATTTTATTGTGTCTGATAAATTTTGTCAGCGGTGTTATCCATTCCTCCACATATTCTTTTGCAGTCCATCTAGACCAAAAGTGTGATCTGGCAGGTTTGGCTGGGAGGTTGGTTATTCCCCCTCTTCATTAGTGAGAAAATGGACTCTGGTAAACGCTTGTTAAAGCCCTTACCTACACTCCCCCAGTTAATGGGAGTGATCCATTTGTGTCCGTTTCGGCCTGACAAGGCTTTACTGGAAGATTAATAGTGCAGTGTCAGGCCTCGGCCACCCTCTGTCCCGTTCTCATTTCCTTTCTTGTGGGACGCACATATGCAATAATGGAGCTCTGTCTTTTGTTGTAACACCATGATTAGCCAGGGAAGAAAAAAAAGGTAGAGGAATGACAGGATGAGGGGAAACAAAAGTGGAGAATAGAGATGAGGAAAATAAGATGGATGTGGAATTTTAAAAAAGCCCTCTTTTTTGTGACATGTAGGTTTAAGGCTGTGAATTACAGCCACTTAACAATAGCATATTGATATGATTATTAATTAATCTCCCTGAAAGGTTAAGCACGATATAATGAGTCATTTATGAATAATTCCATGTCTTTAAATGCTGCTTTATCTTGGCATGATCCTGTGAAAGGAAAAATATAAAATGTATGTCAAAAAAATGGGATAGAATAAGGAAAGAACAAGGGGCTATAATAAAGAGAGAAAGAAAGCGAAAGAATAGAGTGGGGTAAAGTCCCACCTGGGGTTCTGTCTATCACCCAGCCACCCCACCCCCACCTCCCCACTTCTAAGCCATCCTTCTTCCTTTTGGGGAAGACACTGTCAAGTACTCGGTCCTTTCACTGAGCGAACAGGATAATCAGTCTTAATAATTACATGGACATTCCCAGGAAGTCCTGTCCTATCCAGGAAGAGCACTTCCTCAGAGGAGAATCCCAAGGTGTCACACGCCTGGATTTGTGCCATATGAGTACAATCTATCTAGAGGCCATTTTTTAATTTTTTGTGTGTGTCATTTGATTGTTGTTTTTGTATACTGGCTGGTGAGTTCTCTGATGGGCATAGCAACAATCTGGCCACTATAGAAGAACAGATACGGACATGACAACCCCCCTCCTCATAGTGGGTGCCCACAGAGAGTGGAAGATTGGGCCTGCTGGTGTCTCATTAAATTCTTGGGATTGTCTAATTGTCTTTTGTGGGCCTAAGAGAGACTAGTACATTATACTCATTGCAATTAACTAAACAAAAGAGCCGAACCGCCCAGGCACTGGGGACAAGGCTGGCTAGGCAGGCGGGCGGCGAGGCTAGACCTACCCTGTTCCCACCTCAGCGTGTCGGTATATGAACACAAACACAAACCAGAGGAGTGATGAAGAATGAAGGCGTGTGAAAACAAAAGGGAGTTGGGTTGGGTGAAGAGGGGGAACTCAGCTAGATCTTGGGCTTGGCCAGATGTCAAAGTTGGGTGGGAGACTGCGGTGAGTCAAAAAGAGGAGGAGGGTGTCTGTGCTCATTTAAGACGCACCTTTGTGCTGGACCTGTCTTGTTTACTGCACTACAGCTTAGCGGTGCGAGGGTCCCATTCAAGGTCCAGGCCTTTCAGAAGCTACTGAAGGAGCCCTTAAGCCCACTTAACTACCATTTTCACACACTCTGCTCCCTCTCTTCTTTGTCCTTGCCTCCATTACATCAAACGCAGGAACAAAAGCGGGGAACAGAAACGGGGCTTGGCAGAATGGCGCTCATAACAAATATTAATTTGAAAAGGTGTTGGAGAGTCGAATCCACTTTTATGCACAAGGACAACTTGGGATTTTTTTTTTTACCTTGTTTGGTGGGGGTGGGTTGCTTTCTCTGGGGGCTGCAATGAGCTTGGTTTTCAGGTTAAAGGGGAGTGTGAGGACTTGCTGCACAATTATCTTAGAATGAGGGTCTTGAGATATGGCGCACCGCTAATGACAGAAAAGACAAGTGCAGAAACATGCACAGACACACACTGCCTTGTTGTTAAGTTTGACCCTATAGGGATCACGTGAATATAAAATCATCACATGTATCATATCTGTGTAATCATAGATTATTAAAAAATATATAATATAGATACATTACTGTTGTTATTCTGGTTCTAATTTGCTGTTAGGTAGAAATGTAGGTTATAACACAAATATTTTTTGCACTTATTTTTTCTTTGCAAGTTGGTATTGACATATTTCAGCTAATACAACTAAAAACCTGTGCCATGGAGGGCTGAGACACAGTAGGTTTTCTTTCCGGCCGGTCACTAAAGCCATGTCCACACAAATATGGATTTTTTCAAAAACGCATATTCACCATTTCAAACCTATTCTATTCACACCAATATGCATATGCAGACTGCCATGCGCATGCCAAAGTAAGGGGGCGCTCAAGCCATGGACCGTTAAGGCACTTTTAACCGCAGATTATGTCATTTCCGCCAACATACCAAAAACAGGGGAGCTTTCAATGTGTGGGTGATACAGCAAACGGTGTAACAAGCAATCCATGCTAATATTTGCAAGCTATTCCGCCAAACTAACGACAGGCTTGTCGATCGGGTCTTGTCCAAAATTCATAGATAAGATAGACAGATACTTTATTAATTTCCAACAGCAGCAGTGGAAATCCCTCCTGCATGTCCAAGGTCTGCCCCAGGGGCCTTCTCCTGCCTGGGGATGCCCTGGTGAACACCTCACCAGGGAGGTGTCCAGGAGGCATCCAGATAAGATGCCCAAGCCACATCAATCGGCTCTTCTCGATGTGAAGGAGCAGTGGCTCTACTCTGAGCCACTCCCTGATGATGGAGCTCCTCACCCTGATCTCTTAGGGTAAGTCCAGCCACCCTAGGAGGAAACTCATTTCAGCCGTTTGTATCTGCAACCTCGTTCTTTTGGTCATGACCCAAAGCTCATGACCATAGGTGAGGATAGGAACATACATTGACCGGTAAATTGAAGGCTTTGCCTTCCTGGCTCTGCTCTCTCTTCACCATGACTGTCCAGTACAGCGACTGCATTGCTGCAGATGTTGTGTCTAAAGACCACTTTCCATATTGCATATTGCATATTGCATATTCCATATTGCAATATGCAAGGAAGACTACAATACATTGTTAATTAATCTGAAAAAAAGTCTTAAAACATTATAGTGACTAACCAACAAAATCTGTACATTCTGCTTTACTAGATTGAGATGGTCTTAGATGACATAAATGACATGAAATATAAATTATATAAAAGCAGATAAAAGCAGTTAGAATACCCAGAAGAGGGCGGGGGGTATTGCATTATTGAAAACAGCAACAATATTTTTTTAATTAGTTGTTTGAAAGCCATGTGACTGAAGAGGTATTTGTTGGCCAGTAAATGGATTTGTAAAACTGACCTTGAAGTGACTGGTGGAAAGATAATCATCTGAACAAGATGTAATCCACAGCTCACCACTTTTATGGCTATTAGCTCAGAAACATGCACACCTGTGCGCACGTAACCACCCCACCCACCCACACACAAACACACACAATGCGGGTATAAGGCAAATGTGTTTCCAGTGTGTTAATCACATCACATGAGAAAGTGGGGTGAAAAGTTTATGCTGCGATTACCCATTACAGAAAAAAATGTCCCTTTTCTCTGTTTTTTTAGACACACGCATACGCACATGACACAAACATATTAACACAGACTTCCCGGGGTCACAGAGTCATGGACAGGGTAGCGGCATGTTGAAAAGCACATCCTGTGTGTGTGGAGACACAGCATCGTTGTAATCTGCAGGATACAAGCTCTGCAGTCCCCGCCCATCTCCATCTACCATCACTCCAGGTCTTGTTGCCGGTCAACCCAACTCTGGGATGACCTGCTGCTGGCACTCAGCAGGCTGGATCTTACCCAACTACTCTGGCTGACCCTGAAAACGTGTGGCCAAATTGGGCTCAGCAAACTCTCAGGTGTGGAGTGGAACTATGAAGAGAAACAGGACGCAGGGTTGGGTCAAGGAGGTCACCAGCATGAGTTTGTCTTTTTATGTATGTATTTATTAATTTTTTGTCTTTCAGACTGGTTCATTAATTTAGATTAGTATAGCAGATACTGTATATGTTTCTCCCATTTTGATCCAGAACAGATTAGCTGATCTAATAACATAGCTCCGGCTCAGTGGGACAGATATTTCGGTAGGCAAAGCCACTTGTATGGACAAAAGGCTTGTTCATCAATGCTACCAAAACCCAATTTTAAACGTACAATTACAGAGCTGCACCTCAATGCTTAAATAGTAACCTGCAAGGAAAATATAGTTGGAATGAAGGATCGAAAGATAATTACAATAGACGAGAAAGGATAAGAAAAGTCAAATACTGTAGACGGAAGGGCAATATAAAAGATGGAGTTGATACAATATCCACTAAATATCAAGGACAAGGTTATTCGAAAAAGGAGGTCAAAAGTCAAAGCCTCAGTGACGTCACATAAAGTGAAAGGATTATGACAAGATTTCACATAAATGTCTAATAGGATAAAGGGATTATGTAGGAGATACTTACAAAAAGGCCAAAGAATCAACTTCACTGTGACATCTCGGCTAAAATTTTCCAGGACTTTATTAAACAGCATAACTCATGATCACAAGGGTATGTTTAATACATTTTATTACGTTACTGCAAAGTCATCACTACATGTGTTTTATGGACTTGGATACGCATAGTTGGCGAGAAAGTCAGTCCAGATTTAGAGCATTGTATGAAGTTTTGTTAGGAAAGTAATTGATTTTTAGACTTGCTATTATCTGGTCACACAGAGGAGCATGTCATCCTTTTTCAGAGGCTGGTAGTTTATATAATACAGCATACTTGGTGGTCCTCTGATACCATACCAGTATTGTAGGTATGAAAAAAAATGCACCCACTTACTTCAGTCCAATATCGGATATCAATATCGGTTCAGAACACCCAGAGTATATACCGTAGGTTTCTCATAATTTGTGAACGTCGTATGAGACCAGCAACATACTTGATTGTCACAACAAGCATTTATTGCAAATTGAAATTATCAGGTACATTAATGATAATAACATCATAATAAGGCTACTGTTGCGGCCATACCCCATGACACACTGAAACTCAACTCTGAACCCCTGATGCCACTTCGTAACTGCCACCCATTCTGCTCCGCTACCAGCACCAGAGCACATTTACTGCACAAGCACAAGTCTGTCTTAAAAGGTTGTTTTCTCTAATTACACTATATTGGGTATTACAAATGTGAAGGTGACTGCACGGGTGTTATTTCATGTCTCTAATAATGTAAAACAATGTATTTAGAAGATTGTAATCGGGTTTTCTTTGCCTACAAAAGTATTCCATATATACATACTATATATAGTCCTTTGAATTTTTTTATGATTTGTTTTCATTATCACAATGTTGAGTAGAGTACAGTGTTGAAACCAAAAACTGCTGAAACCTCAACAGCACAAAAGCGGCGTACAAGAGATGCGTGTGTGTTTGTGTGTAAAATGCTGGTTAGGGAACAGGAGGATGAAAGAGGAGAAAAAATGCTGCTTGGAGAGGATACCATCATATCGGAATGGAACGTCTCTGGAGAAGAGAGGTGGGTGTTTCGATGACAAAGCCGTCTATTTCCATAGGCTCTCTGTGCCTGATCTCTTCTGGTCCCTCCGAGCCACGGCCTTGATCTGGGCAAACAGTGTGTGTGTGTGTGTGTGTGTGTGTGTGTGTGTGCGTATGTTTCTGCATTTATCTCTTCACATAATTTCTGAGCTGATGCTCCTGAGCCACAGCTGGTATGTTGTGCAACAATTTCTTACCGATCTGTTCTCCTAGGAGCTTGAATGCCACAAAGCAGAATGAATCGCAGCATCTAATGAGCGCATACGTTTCTGCGTTTTAACATTTAAGTGGACATAAGCTTCTTGGGAAATAGGGGAGGAGTGTTTAAAAATTGAGAGGTAGCCTGGAAGAAGACTGGGAGGAAAGATATATGATGGCAAGATTGACCACAAAGATACAAATCCAGCTCGATACACGACTATGATTTTATAATATGTACAGTATATATACACATAAATATATAGATCGGTAGATAACACTAAAAATCTTGGAGAGATAGGTGAACGCAGAACTAACTTGACAGTATACTGCCACCTATCTATGTGATGTGGAACAACAGTCCCTGCTGCTCACACATCTGTCCCAGAATCTGTTGCCCAAGTTTAGAGAAGCTGAGATCAGAGACAGGCAAAATGATGATAAAAGCCCCAAAGAGATTACATAAAGACAGTGACAGTTTTAGGGAGCGAGGGATGGAGAGGGAGAATGAAGAAAAAAAAAAATATCAAAAGGTAGCATCTCAGCCTGGAGCAAACGGCTGCACGCCTGCCAGTCCAGCTGAAGCCCTTCTCTCTTCTTCTATCACACACATGAAAACAACTAAACGCAAACATAAGCAAATTATTTTCAACATCAAAACCAAACAATTTGGTAACATGTGCACGCATGAGAAGATGCAAAAGCTGTCCCACCCCCTCTTCGCTCTTTTATTTCTGCATCAATCCTCTTTAGGAATTCCCCGGCTGCGGGGGAATCGGGATGGCTCCTGGGCTGGGCTACCACCAAGCCTTGGTTCATATGCAGGTTCCAGTTCATCTGCAGTTCAAGCTTAACCTCATCTTTTTGAAGCAGCATCCCATCAGCTCAGGATCATGATTATTCAGGACCAAGAAGAGGAGCGTGGTGTGGCATCAATACAACATCTGCTTTCTCCATCCCTGCCTCTCTTTTTCTATTACACACAACTAGAACTCCCTCTGAGAGTTAATGCCCCTGCAGTTAAACCCATGTTTTGACCCCATGTGTACATCCATACCAAGCATCCACTGGGCTTTCACTCCCATCTCAACAAAAAGCACACTGAACTGAAGTCAAATTTAACAAGGAATCTAACATAGTTAATACAACAGAAATCACAAAAAAAAAAAGTACAGTACAATGTACACTGTAAAATACTACAGCCAGTTTTAGTTATGTCAAATTAATAATGCTTGTTAACTCAGAACAGCTCTGTCAAGTTTTGGATTTTAAATGTTAAGTTTGCAGGTTCTGAAGTAAACATACGTTTATGTTTCCATTGCGGAAAGAGTTACCTGATAATATGTGAATTTATTATTTTCTCATCAAGTTGGATTAAGATGTTAATTAAGAGTTTAAAGGGACATTTGGTTCTCTGCTTTGGTCATTCGTTTGTATAATTTAGTGCGTCTGTGTGTATGATTGTATACTGTTTGTGGCTGTGGTATGCACATTTGGAAGCAAGCCTTGTTTTGGCAGTTTTGGATGGCTTGCACACTGTGTTTTACTTTTTTTTTTTTTAAACACCAAGTTCCACTGATATCAACGCAACCCCGACTTTTATGGGTATGCTCTGGCACAAGCTGTGTGTGTGTTCATACGGCGACCAATCATACAGTGACCAATCACAGTCGAGTGGGCTTGGCGGAAGGTGTGCTTGGGGGAGGGCCGGGGGTGGAGTAAATTACACACACCATTTTGGCGGAAGGCAGGAAACCCATGGAAGCATTGCAGAAAGAGGTGCAGGGTCTGGAAAATCTAGAAAGCTTTTTGTGTGGGTTATTGTGTGTAATTGCTCTATAGGAGTTCAGAGCTGAATACAAAGGCCCAAACATGAGTGTACTAGTTGTATATAGCATAAAGTTGAGTTGATTTGCAATGTTAAGGCAACAGGTGAACTTACACTTAGTAAACTATTAACTCTGACCTTATGTTTTTTTTCCTTTGGCATCGTGTGTCATTTTTACACAGAAGGACAAACCTCAACTTTGTGGAAAGACGTTTAATAATGTACAATCCTCTGTTATCTAATCAATGGACTGCAGTTTATTTAAAGTGCATACCAACATAAACCAAACTTTTCTTCTGAATTCAGTGACCTCCAACTACTTTGATGTCAAACCATGAGGTACATCCAACCAACACATGCTTTCATGGATCCGTTATCATACTTTCTAGAAAACATGGTCTATTTTTACCAGGGACAAAAAAAAAACACATCCACTGGCCTCCTCCACTTGTCTTTATTTTAATCTGCAGCAGAGGAGTTCACCAGGAAGTCAGCTGGGTACAGAACAGTGGTGCCTCCGGCATCACACACTTGTACACGCAAATCTACAGGGGAAGGGGGTGGGATGCCGCAGAGGGACATGGCATGGTGGTGGTAGGACACATAATTCTAAATGTACCAATGAAATACAGAGAGCGATTTGACATCAAGTACCACACTCTTGTCTTCTGAAGAGAGGAGCAAGAGAAAGCCAACACTTCCAAAGAGAAGAGGTTCCTAATGAGATATCTTAACTAAAGTAGGGCAACAAAGAGGATGGAGGAAGAGAAGACCTGGATGTGCAAGACAAGCAGAAGAGGCAAATGAGAGGCTTAAAACATTCATGCAAAACTTTTTTTACTCTCACTTTAAAAGCTTAGAAATCCATAGATATAGTGTGTGAGCACTAGATGTGATAAATGTGCATTAATTGAATGTGTTATTTTGAAATGTCATTGTTTACTTTTGTGTTATTCTGTGTCGTGATGAGAATGTGTGCTGCACAGTTGTGTGTGCAAGCGTAAGAATGAAGCATCTCTCTAATTGCTGGTGTATTTGAGGGCCAGCTCTTTGATCTGGGGGCTGTGCCGGGCCTCAGCACTCGCTGTGCAGGGTGGTCTCCCATCATGCTTGGCTGATCACAGACGCGGTTTCACTATTGGCTGCCTGGCAGGCCCTCCCATCAGCCTCGCTGCAACCCGCCTCTGACAACTTCATTATCAACCATCCAACGCTGTGCGGCTCTGCTTTCAGCAGAAGGCTAGCGCCGGCACGACTGAGCGCACGGTGGAGAGCACGGAGATTAAAATATCAAGAAACAAATAGGAAAAGGAAGGCAAACAAATGTAGTCGTGTTGTAATAACAGGGTTTCCGTACATGCAATTGATCATGGCACAGTGCCATGGCAAAACACCTTAAAAATTTGGGTTTCTTTTTATACTTGAAAACAATGCAATATACAGTATATGCTATATAGACACATATATAGCCTATTATTTAGGTACATGTTGACCACAATTACTTTAAAATATTTAAACGTTTCACTGTGCTTTATTTAAATATTTGTTTGATGTTTCTCATTATCTAGAGAATGAAAAATAAAATGTTTAGTCAATTGAAAACAGTATGTCGTAGGCTGCCCCTACCTATGCCAGCATGTGTGATTGTTCACCTTTCAATCTCATTTAACTTTCATCTTTGTTTACACATTTTGCCTTTTTGTCCCACAGGTGTGCTAGTGGAAGTGGCTATCACGTTCATGCTAACTTAACCTTGCTTTCTTGTTGTCTTTATAATACTGCAGTAATATACTGTACTACTATAGTAACATAAGACGAGTTTTTTTTTTAAAGACTACACTTATTATAACTATACTAATACATGTGGCTCGTTCTTTCACTCCAAAGACTTCAATGTGGAGCAACAAACTACAAATATAAAACTACATTTAGAAAGTAAATATGTGTTACAGATGACAGATATATGCAAAACCAAATGAAAATTTAAACATGCAAGCTAAATAAGCAAGTTATCCAGCTATTTTTAAGTATTTAGAACTGAAATCTAATTTTAACGCTTAGTGAAGATATGTTTAGCATTCTAATACTAAAAAAATATAGGAATTGGGATTTGATTCAGAAGACAATGTGTCAATATGATGAATGAGCAAATTTAACATCAACTTTGTAAAACCAAAGATAAAGAAAGCCATACTAGTCACATAACAATAGTGGAGGCAAATAAGCACAATGGCATTTCTGTTGCACGTGTTCAAAACATTTGGTGTGATAAATGAAATGGAAACCTGGCTTTTGGACTCACAACAACAGCTTCTGTGTTAAACCAACCAAGCCAGCTCTTTGCACACATTCATTTTCCTGGACGCTGAACAAGATACATACTTGTAAAACTTTGGTTTTAGTAGCCAGTGTAGCAGGTAATCCCGGTTTATCATGGCCGTAGCTCAGTGATAGGTAGGTGAACGATTGAACTCTGTCCCTGCAGCTACGACATGCGAGTGTGGAGGCCTAATTAGCAAGTTCCATGGATGAGGAAGGAGAAAAAGAGGCGATATCTCTTCCTCCTCTGCTTCACTTTTACTCCTTTTCATCTCTCATTCATGAGCCCTTGGTGGTGCCCTTGGCATTGGGTATGTAAACTATCAATTCATACCATCACACAGTCTCAGGACTGGCATTATAAAACCATAGCGCCGTCTGCATAATGAGCACACAGTTTAATGAAGTTGTTTCAGAGGTGAAGCTGTGTGGAAAAGTGAATTATTATTTAACAACACGGAGACATATTTTATGAAACATAAATTTGCTGGGTGTTGTCAAAAGTATAATCTTTTTGAGACTGTGAAAGTGCTGCTCATTGATATTCCTCTTCATAATAATTTAAATCAAGGAAGTCAATTTATTTCTCATAACCTCATCATAGGGATACATTTGTGCAACCACTAATTCTTGTTATGTTGTATGTCCTTTCAGACAATACAGTATTTTCTACACTTGTGACTTCCAGGAAAAATCACTTTTCAGAAATGTGAGCTTAAAGGCACCATGAGACCCATTTGATACGCAAAGGCAAACATAACTGTAGAATCACTATTGTTCCCAGTTATGAGATGCTATTCGAGACCGTTTATAGAGGATCGCCTTTACTGAAAAGATAAAAATGTATCAAACCTTTTCCGTACTGACCTGACTTGGGGACTGAAGGGTTTTGCTATAGATAAAAAAATGCATTTGGGTTATTTTGTGTGAAAACCAAAACCACTTTTAATGAACTCAAAATATTATCAAAACATACGTTCATATTTTGCATTGAAATCAGAAAAAAAAAAAAAATTTAACAGTGGACTTACATGTCCTTCAATGGACAGCCAAAATTAATTTCATGCTCTGAATATTGACTTTAGCTCTATATCATGTTCTACTTTCCGCTCCCCGATTTTTAACACAAGTAGCATATCAGCAGGCCTGTAGGCATACTCAAAAGATAGTGAAGGAGAGAAAAAGACTGAAGGTAAAGCCAATTAAGATTGGGTATTGGGACAGTGAAAGTGAGAGTGTGCCGAACCTCCGTGCACACTAGTAAGGCTGAATTCCGGACTTCAAGCAGCTGTAATTGCACTTCATTGTGCGTGTGTATGTGAAGCCACAGGCAGACAAACTTAATTTAGCAGGCCCAGGTTTTTAACACAGGCCTGAAGCCAGCCGGAGAGTAAGAACTGGACCAACGGGACAGAAATTTACGGGCTCATTGGTCTCCAAATCCCCCTGAGATCTTTTTCCCCACCCTGAAGGGCAAAAGAACTCATTTAGTCATTGATGACCACCACCGATCACATTCGTGTGGTCATGTCGTTCCTTCAGGCACTTCATTACAGTAAAGCTTTATGGAGCCCAAACTTTTTCCGCTCAACTTTCAAGACCTTGACAGATGACAACCGTAAAAAACAGGTATGGGGACCATTCAGCTGTCATTGACTAAAGTTCTAACCTGTTCTTTTTTTGGACTGCTAACATGTCCGACATGTTTCTGATGATGTACTGTTTGAGTGCAGGTGGTGCATCCCCATGTGGCAAATCTGTGGCATGGGGGCTTAGGCTGCTGTTGTCACTGATAAAAAACACAGAATTTAACAACGATCTGAGAGAAGCACACACTTTGATCACTGCTGTGTATGGGGATTCACAACTTGGGATATAAAACAACAAAAGCAGCATCGGATTACATGGACCGAGCAAGCAAAGCAGAGAGCCACCACATTTCCGCTTGTCTGCTAACAATCTGTTTGCCTATGTAATTAATAAATATTGCATCAATGACAAGAGGATCAATTATAAATGATGGTTGATGTAAGTAGCCTGAAGCTAAAGATTGCACATGTGACACTCAAAGTTAACAGAATGAGGCGTGTGTGTTTGCACAGGGGAGCGAGATGCATTGCATACACACTTCCCACTGTCACTCTGTATATCTCGGTGTGTGTCATCTTATTCTGTGAGGTAATAGGCAGTCGGTTTCACAGCCAGAGCATGACCTAGAAAGTGAAACCACACGTCAAGGGACTAAATGTGTCACATGGGCTCAATCATTTCTTCTCTTGCTATCTGTGAAGAAAGAGAAAAGGAGACAACCAGAGAGAGAAGAAGATGGAAGCGGGAGGGGCGGATGGGTGGGGGGGTGTTCTTCACAAGCTAATTAAGTCATTTGAAATAGCCACAGAGGGTACCTGTATGCAATCTAGCCAAGGCAAAGGGTTGATGAGGCTCCACGAGGCCCCAGGCTACCTTCAGAAAGAAGGCAAAGGAAGCGAATGAAAACAGACAAGCAGCTGAATCTAAGAGCAAAAAAAGTTAAGTGGGTTTCTTTTTTAATTGAAGCCAAACTTGAAGACGGGTGTGTGTTTGCGTGTGTGTTAGGCACAGTGAGAAAAAGGTCATGCATGCCCCTAGCAGAGTAAGTCTGCACTCACAGGCTGTCAATGGAGAGCAGGTGGGAAGACGGCAGCATACAGGAGAACAGCAAGAGATAATTGAGCTCGAGTTCACTTGGAGGCTATGTCATATGTTGACTATTTGGGAGTCTAGAAATTATTATGCTAGAAAGCCAACAGATCCCAAACTTATTGGGGTGAATATTGTTAATTAATGGTTGGAAAAGTTAATAGACTCCCGAAGCACAACATAGTGCATTTGGTATTCAGAAGAAACCAAAACCCAGTCGCAGTATCAGACAGATAACATGGACAGGGTGGTAAAGGGAAGGTACAAAATGTTACAATTAAAATCTATTTTGCCCTTTCTTCACCACCACATATTATCTAACAGAGAGCATGCACATGTGAGGGTTTTTGTGCCCTAACATGTATGCCCTCTCCAGGGGCAGGCTGCAAGACCAGCAACTGAACTGGGTCACACACTTGTGCACAGTAAAGACTGCGGCATTGGCAGCATGGTGAGGGCAAACGGGGGGCTGGATGTGGAGTGATTGGGCTTTTCTAGGCCAGGTCTCCTGACAATGAACCACTGTCTCGTGTGGCCAGCTAAAGGATAAAGGCCGTGTTTTGGCATGACATTATGGCTTCATGTTCCAGACACATACACACACACAGTGCTAAACACATACAGTATCTTAAATCACACAATCAGGTGCTTGCCAATGTGTGAATACTGGCACACAAAACCGCACACATAATAGTGGCCAGCAAGGCTTAGTTCAAGACCCCAGAATTTGATTCATCTGTGCCTTTTCCATTGCTGCTATAATAAAGCTGTATGCAGCAGATCTCCTCTGCAGCCTGTAGAGAGAGGGAGAGAAAGATCAGCTTGTGGACTTCAAAGAGGTTGCAAGTAGGTCACCACAAGCCACTGCAGTCAGACAGAGCACAGTGTTGGGTCTGAGACATTGCTCCCCACTTCTTGCTTCTACCACTTCTTGTCTCTTACAACACTATCCACCTAATGTTTCATTTAGAGAAGGAGGGGCCGAAAGACAGATGCACCTGGAAAAAACTTTTAAATCTAAAATAAACACAACACCTAATTAAAATCTCCAAAATAAAATGTGATAACACCTTACTCAGTGTGTATGCCCTGGACTGCATTATACTGAAAAGATAGAAGCATTCTACTACTTTTACACAAGCTTATAACTTCTGTGAAAGTGGTTGGGGTACTGGAAAAGCACACATTGTGGAATTATGCCAAATGCAACATCATCTTCACAAGCATATGGCATCCATTGTTGCATCGACTATAGTGGAATTCTACCATCCAATTACACAGCATCCTAGCATCCAATTATGTGTTAAGTATGACTTGATTTGATTTCCTTCATTAGCAAATCATTTTTTAACAATTCTAAAGGGATGAGAGTTTCTCAAAAATGCTGGCCAGAGGACTTGATTTGCTGATTTCATAACCGATCATCAATTATATGAAATAGACAGACTTTTTAATAACAAGAGATATGAAAAGTAGATCAAGTGTCATCAAGTATACCTTTCTTCTGATATATATCCATAAACATATATATAGTATATATATAAACACACACATATATATATACACACACATAATATATACATACATACACACACACACACCACATACTGATACACCAGATTTATATTATAAATTTAACGCCAGTCGTGCCAAAAGCTGCCTTCCATTTGATGCTCACTTAAGAGTTGAAGAACCCCTGATCTGCAACACAACAAAGAGTAGATTGTGATGCCCTTTAGACTAAACGTCCACAGAAACACCACATGAGAAAAAACTAGAACCTTAGAAATGGAGAGGGGAAAAAAAATAAAGATGAAGAAAAAGTGAGTGAGAGAGAAGGGCAAGACTGAGCAAGGTCAAAATGAACAGAGAGCTGCAGGGCCACTTTACCTTTGAGAACACTGAAGGAAAACTGTTAACATGCGAAAGCAACCGCCAACACATAAAGAGGAAGGAATAAAGGTAAAATGTAAGACTGTAGGACATCTAGTGTTCACAATACAAGGTGTGCATTTTTTTCCTCAATCTATTGTACAATGTTAACCAAAGTAAACCAATCACTATTTAAATATAATCTTGTCTTTTAAACTATGTCATGTTCATATCATGCACAAAGTAGCATGGACACAGGCCACAGTATGTCTGAAATTCACGATTCTCTGTCCATGTCCTATATGAGGCTGTAGCTACGTATATGAGCTACTAACGTTAACCATCATTTAATATATATAGCCTATATTGCAACAACAATATGAATGTAAATTGTTGATCGACTCGAGACTGCTTTCGTATGTGTGTGGACGCGCTACAGAAGTCTCGATACATAAAGAGTGGTGATTGATCAATCATCTTATTTGGGCTGAATGAGAATTTAAAGCAATTTTATTCAATTGAATTCATAAATGTAAAACTATGTATGTAAAACCTGCTCTTTTAAACCACTATTGGTAAAAAAAAAAAACAAAAAAACATCTTGAGCCAGCTGCATACAGTCCCTTTAAGCACCTATCAGAAGGATGCAAAACAAAGGCTTTATACATGTTCAAAAACAAACTAAACCAAACCAGGCTAAAAACATCTCATGACATCCTAACTAGGGAATGGATGAGGCAACTGTATGTTCTTACTTTGTTCGTATTTGCTTTTATGCCAGATATACAGTATTTGTATGTTTATGTACGGGTGTGCGAATAATCGTGTCTCTGTATGTGCACCGCACCGTTTGTGTGTGTGTTTCTGAGCAACGGGTGACATTTGTTTGACTGACATTGGGGGTGACAGCAGCACAGAGGCATATGGTAACCGCCTGCTAACCACTAAAACTTGACATCAGCGCAAACAAGTCAGCCAAACACGGCACTGTGCGCTCCTGAGAGGTTTTAGGAATAGGCTGTCAGCATACGGCAAGGAAATAACCTCTATCACCGGTATCATAATACCTGATTTAAAAAAAAGGGGAAGAAGCCATACCAAATGCACGGGTTGGAGATGACTGGGGTAATGATAATATGACAAGTTACACAAGAAGCAGCTATCCATGCATGGGTGTATTACAGCTTTGAACATAAAAGGGTTTCAGCATGAAAAATAAAAAAAGTAGACCTTTTAACATTAACATGATCTCAGCAATGGGTTTGAGTTTCTAAAATATTCTAAAAAAAAAATAAGTATGATTATGTAGTCGTACACCACTACAAATTACATTCATTAAGATGTTATTTTAAAAACAGGCCTCAGGTTGAGTCTCATTATCTAGTGTAAATGGTACATGGTCAGGATACACTGGCGGCTACAAACCACAAGGACACAAACAATTATCTAAAGGCTGAACAAATTTGATTACTGCAGTCATCGCAGTCATTGTTTCCTAATTTTTTTTGTAAAACATATCTCAAGAACATAGAACTTATGAATGAATTATGACAAAAATAGCAAATAACTAAAAAAAATAGTATTTTGACTAACATACACAGGGCACTATCAGGCTGGAATAAATTATATTAAATCTATGGTTTAATTGACTGTATGTGACATAATCCCGAGTGCTAATAGATTGGAGTTTATTTTATTATGCATTGAAAACTGCTATAAATCTATACTTTTCTGGGAACAGTCAAGCCAACTTTCAGCATTCATTTTCATTTCTAACCAAAGAGCTGACACTAAAACTATTAAGAGAAAGATTTGTTGTGTTGTTTGCCTCTAAACCCTGTGTGCCCCCCCAGGACCTTGGTAACCCCTATTTAAGCACTGAGTTTCCTCTCATCGATCAAAGTGTGCCACACACAGTACAAGAGCAGGAGTTTACAGCAGGATTCAACTTTGACCCAAGAGATGCTCAGTGGCTGATTGTGTATGTGTGTTTGTGTGTGTGTGTGCTTCTATGTGTGTGTGTGCTGGAGTGTAAATGAACGGGGGGGTAACCTATCCGCTCACCACTAGCTTCTCACAAAACTCAATTTCCCCCTGGAACATCCACAGCTAAGCACTTTTAACCTCCACAAACCTGCAGTGATGGAAGGTACGTGTCAACTTTACAAAGGAACCGGTGCACATACCCAAAAGTGCACACATGCCATAGCACAAGCTGACAAATTGCTGAGAAGATCACGGTGGATTTTTATGTGCAAGTACTTGTCTTTTCTTCCTCTTTTTTCTTTTGGTTAGTGTGTGTTGGCTGTGGACGAGTGTTCCCAAGGAGAGAGTGAGGAGGCATCCAGCACACACAGCCTCAGGCCCTCTGGAGGAAAGACTAAACAAGACCTTCCCATTGGGACACACACACACCGCCTGCAGCTGTAAATGACCTACTACCCACCTCACACACACACAACACATGATGATATATTACTTTTTTAATTTCAAGAGGGAAAAACTATGTACTTCCTGATTATGTTCCAAGATTAGATATTTTTTTTCTCTTTGAGTGCTGTTTTTTAGCATCCTCCTCTTGGCTACGTGGTTTCACAAAAATCCTGAATACCACCAACTGAGAACCTATTTTATGTTTTCACAGCAATGGTTACAGTAAATTTCATTCTGTGATTTGCTTATCCCAGTGAGAAAACACACATACTATGGAGGCATTCTAACACACAGTATAGGGACAATATTAATGTAACATCTTGCCGTTATATAGGTACGTACAGTACGTGTTTGTGATATATGCATGGATGATCCGATCAGGTTTTTATGCTGCTGATACTGATCCCAATTTAGTCCCATGAGTGAAATCGTCCAACGCGGATAGCAATACCAATCACATACATGCAATGTAAATGTACTACTGGCCATATTAGGGGTCACCAAAGTTTTTTCTTGTGAGAACAACTTTTACAACATGAAAATCGCCAAGAACTATTCATTTTAGTAACATTTATTTTTATAGCTTCTTTCAAGCCAAACAAATATGCTTGATTTACCAGAACATGACCAAAATGCTGGTATCCACAAGTCATGTTTTGTATTTCCCAATGCATTTATTATTTAGTCTTCTCATGTTATTAACTGAAAACCTGAATGAAAAGCAGGTTTGCCTATCCCAGCTGACTTTGGGCAAGAGGAGGGGTACCCCCAGACTGGTCGCCAGCCAATTAAAGAGCATATATAGGCAAACAACCATTCACACTCACATTCATACCTATGGACAATTTGGAGTCGCCAATGAACCTAACATGTATGTTTTTGGAATGTGGGAGGAAACCGGAGTACCTGGAGAAAACTCATGCACACACATGGAGAACAAATGTAACAGTTTACTGATTGTAAAAGTACCAGATGGAGGGGTAGGATTTAATAAGCTTTGCTTCTTCCTACTACTTTTGGACATATGGAACTGTGTACTGATTATGTGATGCACTCAACTGTAATCTGATGCATGTTCAAATGAAATAAAACCATTACCATTAACATGCAAATTCCACACAGAGATGCCAAGCCATTTTATCCACGCTCGTTACATTTGGCTGAGCGGCAACTTAACAAGAACCGGTGTATCGCCCATTACTGGTGGAAATTAGTCACAAACTAGAAATAACTAGGAGTGTTATAAGTCAGGACTATTGGCGATGATGTATTTGAAGATGATGGGGTTTCCGTTATTATTGATGGAGTATTAGTACTGCAGCAATCTTGCAACAATCACAGCTGTCTTACTTGTGTCGGGGTCCCCCTCTCTCTAAATGTCTGTATGGTGCAGCTCTAATGAATCTAGCGCTATACAGGGGCAACCTTGTTCAAATCCCTGCCGTGGCACATATTTACTCCTACTGGTGTCTGGAAGAAAACAATCCTGACCGGCCCACTGAAGGCCCAGGTGCCGAATGCACCATCCGCCTCTATGGTGAAATACATGACGGAAGTGTCACTGTACAAGGGCTTTGCACGAAGCAGAATTCCACAATTGAATTCAGTGTGGATTTGAGAAACTTTGAGAAGAAATAATAAAGACCAAACAAGATTCAAGAAGGCCAATCAACACTTTGAAATAACACAAATCAAAATACTACAAATCCATTGTTATATTCATATTGCTTAAATATAAAGTGTTCATTCATCAGTGGCTTGTGCAACAACAGTGTGCTACAGAAAGCCTGGGGGTGTACATATCTTCTTAATATTGTCCTCTGACGAAGGCTCCCTGCCAAGAAAAACTCGGACAATCAATATACTGCCACAAGGTGTATACACACACACACACACACATGTGCCAAACACTACAGGGATGATGTGCAAAAAAAAAAACCACGTAACAATCAGCTGCATGCTCCCACAGTCTTGCATGCAGTGTGAGTGCACACACGTGCATGCATGCTGAAAAACACTTAATATGCAAATTCCTTTTACAACAGGGACAGTATTGTATTGTTCATTTGGACATTTGGTAGGTTGCAGAAAGATAGATAAATAGGTCTCTAGATATATAGCTTGCATCCCAGTTGATGAGATTTCACATACACAGCAGCAATGCAGTTAGGACAGGGAATACCACCACAAAATAATGTTTTCTCTCCCACTGATCAATTTTTAATTTGGCCCGTGCAGCCGAGCCCTTGGCGGGCCCGGCCCCGGTAATTATGGTGGGTTATTGACAGCTGCCTTCCCGCGGGAGGCTATTTAAAAGAGGTTTAACCCCAGAGCAAGTCCAGGCCCTGCATCTGCCTTTGAAGGTGTCAAGTGCATTGATCTGAGCTGCGGGATGTGCTGGGACCTCTCCACCTGCAGGTGTGTCTGTGTGTGTATTGGTTGTGCCACTGCTATTACAAGGCCATAGTGAGTCAGAACAGGTTTTGACCCCCCCAGCCGCGCACCAAGACAGAGAAGCTGTCCTCTGGCTAAGCTAAGATGGCTGGATAGAATGATACCTGCTGGCCTCTGCAGCCACCTGATGCCCCAAGATAGACTGTACAGACATTGTACATTCAATGCTATCACAACACCTCTAACAGCAGTACAAAACCACTGCTTGGGGGGAAATAGAGTAACTAATGAGAATTGGGGGGGGGGGGCACAGATTGAGGACCAAGATGTGCAGTGCAGAAGGCCTTGACACAACGCAGGCCCAAGTGCAGTGGCTTATCTTGAAAGAGACATCATAACTTAAGTAGAAAAAAAGTCAAAAGGAGTAGAGGGAGGTCACATGACTGAACTCAAGAGGGTTTTTTGAGACGGTGTTTGAGTCGGTCTGCCTCACTGCCCCCTTTCAGCCATCCATTGAAAAAGAGCAGATACAAACCCGAAGGCTTTTGACACCTTTCTGACACCACACCCCCTCTCACTCATGGGGTCTCCAGAGGAAGTTTAGAGGCAAGGCGAAGCCATAGATCTGTGGTCATATTTACATCTTTAATTTTATAGCTCAAAGGTTAACTGGACTTGCAGATGTTCCCCTTTAATCCAAACCCAGTTGATTCAACATGTATTGATTTCCAGGACCTGGATATTGATAATCTACACATGCATTTCCCCTTTAGATTAGTTGATTTATAAAGGTCATTTTCATAATGGCTGATTGTTGATTACTTAATTCATACTCCAGGAATGTACAATTCTAAGGGTACTGCCAAACAAATAGTAAAAAGAAGTGTAAAACACTACATTGGGTGCTCCCCTTTAATAATGATGAGGTGTGACATACAGTGATGTGCATGTGAGAGTGAGTCTCTTTGTAATAAGACAAAACCTAATTTGGAATGTACATTTGAGGTTCATTTTATGTGCTTTAGCAATATCTAGCCAGGACAAAGACGTTCTAACAAGATTCTATGATAATCAACACTTTTTCTCTTTGAAATTATTGGTACTCGTCTATGGTGAAAACAAAATGTGTTCATTCTTCAGACGGTCAATTGAAGACACATAATATCTGCTAACTTTTTTCCTGCTCCTGCTATGGAATTTTGCATAAAACGAGCATGAACTGTCTCTGGGCAGGATAGCCATGATGACAACACTTTTCATGTGCATCCCAGACACCAAAAGTCAAGTCCTCTAACTCCAATCTATACAGAGAGAGTATAACTAATGATCCCACCTCTCGATACTCCTTGATTATTCTGACAGTAGCCCGGCAATCGACTCTCTCAATCTCCCTTTTGTCCTCCCTCTCTTTCAAACCCCCCAGCGCCCACCCTCCACCATCTCAGTCTCAGGATGCAGAGCAGTGACAGGGCCAGAAGGTAATGATACAGCTGCCATGGTGCAACAAGCAGACCTGTCGACTGTCAGGAATTGAAATCATGAAGGAATAAGCTGTCATTAAGAGGCCTTCTCCCAGTAGTGGAGCTGTCAGATGCTTGCCTTCTGCCTGCTCTCTCTCTCCCCCTCTCTCTCTTTTTCTCTACACTAGCATCTATCCTGCCTGTCCCACCCCATTTGCAGTCTCACTCCTCCGCTTTTGCTCTTTCTGCTTCAATCTTCTCCGTGCAGCTCACTTTCTCCTCTTCTCTGCAGCCTTCAAACCAATCATAAACCACCATCCCAACCAACTTCCTATCTCTATATCAGATTCATCTTTTCCACCTATTTCCCCAACTCTGTTGAGTAAGCTCCTCTCACCTGTCATTTAAGAGGCTGCAGAACTAACCACTTCCACACGCGCACACACACAAAGTCAACACGCAGCACAGAGACTTTCAAATGACACAACCACACCTGGTGATAGATGTGACAATGTGATTGTGTACACGCACCAGTGTGTATTTATGTAAAACAAACATTGTGTCATTTTAGTAATGTGTCATGACAGCGACATTTCCTACCTGTCTAAATAACACTTGGGATGGGCATTTTAGCCAATTAACCTATTGAAAAAAAAATTCTGACTAACTTTGTCTAATTCAGGTAATTTGTGTATAAAAAGGGACAACGTGACATTAGATATGGAACCTCCTGCTGGAATTGGCATCAAAACAGGAGTTCAGAACAGTCAGCAGGGTCTAAAACCAATCTAAAACAATTAATGAGAAATACTAATATGTTTGTAAGGTAATTTCTTGAAATGCCTACCTCTAGCGTGGTGTCAAGATTGACTTTACATGTTCATGTGTGGTGGGAAAGGCCCTACTACCTTGCACCATCAGCTATTTCTCCCACATGCACACTGATTGGCAGTTGTGATCCCATCGCAAGTGAGAAAAGGCTGACTAGCTCTCAAGGAACATGGCTAAGAATGCCTAAACGGCATTTTAAAGCATTCACATGCTGTCAGACAAAGACAAACACACTTTTAAATGTGAACACATAAAATAGGGCTGTTAATTCGGTGTGTGTCAGTGTGTAATCATTAGGGTGTATTTTGTAAAGCCAAAAGTGCTCCCCATATTCTCCTCTCAATGCACTCAAGTTGACCTTTTGCTGAAGGCATTGAATTTCCAATTGACTTCCCAGGAGTAACTTCACAAGAAGTGCACGAGGGGCAATACTTCTTTTTTATTGACAATGTTTGTGAAAAAGTACATAATCTAAACATCAAATAGTATGCCTAGAAATAATGTAGGATTGTGATGTCAGAGATACAGTCATTTACAAAACAATTTAAATGAAATATGAATGCCAATGCCAATATTCCTTACTGTATAGTACAATATTTGCTGAGTAAGGCAAAAAATGGTTTGTAGTGAAGAAAAATAAAAAAAACATCAATTGGTCTATCTTTATCTTCATTATAAAAATCAATTTAAGCCTGAAAACCCTGATACCTTGTGAGTTTCAGAGTCATTTAAGTAATAACATGATAGCTAAAACATTTTTTTAACTGATATATTATTTCATATCTAAGTTTTCATATTTCTGTATTCTCAATCACAACCGGACTGCTCTTACAAAAATAGAAGACCATACGGCTCTCATCTGAGAAGGCACCATCGGTTCGTGTTCAAAGAGGTAAGTAGATAGGACCGCTTTACTCCGACTGCATGATGCACATTCTGGTACACTTCAAACCTGGTAACACCCTGAGGGAAAGGCCGGTACACCCCACAGACCAGACACACCAGACCCAGAAAATGTGTATGCTATCCAGTCATCTTAAATGGGCATAAGAACTAAGTTGGAATGATGTGTGAGTACTGCCAATGAACTCACAGGAATGAAGAGTAATTAATTATGTAGTGGCAAT
The DNA here is from genome assembly GCF_037039965.1 of Doryrhamphus excisus. Classification (NCBI taxonomy): domain Eukaryota; kingdom Metazoa; phylum Chordata; class Actinopteri; order Syngnathiformes; family Syngnathidae; genus Doryrhamphus; species Doryrhamphus excisus. Next base: position 14,064,044 of record NC_136359.1, on the reverse strand, counting down.
ATAAGAAGACGGGTTGAGTACTGACAAAAGGACTACTGTGTCATATATGTCTGCTAACATTGGCCAAATTATATTGAATGTTTCCTGATGCTTGGCTCAAAAACTAAGCAATTGTAGTGTATTCCCTCAGCCAAAAGTGTATAATTTCATCAGGGACAGTGCGGGAAAAAAAAAAAAACACTCCCATCATAGTGATGCTCGACTTATTCTTGCTCTTAGGTCCACCGGATCCTCAACAAATGGTGATGCCATCTCAGCATGAGTTACACAGTGAAACAGTAGCACTTTTATAGTCCAAGTTACCATGGTGATGTAGACAGCCCCATTTATAGTACAGGTAAGCCTGGCTTAACAGGCCTGGCTAACCCACTAAACTCACTTGGCAGTACACCCCTCTGAATAGTGTGATTGTGATTCAATGACCTGGATGGATCACACTATTTAGAGACATATTATGCGTTTTATAAATGTACATTATTATAGATTTTTTTCTCTTAAATGCATGGAAGTACTGCAACATGACATAGCAAGAAACCAAAAAGGAAGGAACGTGTTTTTAACCAACACACCAAAGTTAACAAGTGAAGCGATACGGTTTACCCAAATGGTACAGAAGGGTGTCTGCCGTTCTTGTACATTCAAACAGCATTGACACAAATTTCATGCACTGACGGACTGAGCCACAAACATTGTCGAAATAGATGCAGACAGCACAAATTGACTACAAATATGACCTGTAAATATCTTTCCTGTGCACACCACAGTACAAAGTCTGTCTGTGTAAACACCTGGATGATGATTTGTCAGAGTGTAGGAATTCTTGTTTACTATGATGAACGAGCAAGACTCGCGCTCCCATGTTCTCTATATCTAGCCTGTCACTTTGGCTCTCCGTAGCACGGTGCTTCCTTCCACTGCAATTCCAGCCTAGTTAAGCACAATACAAAGACACTCTCCATGTCGCTGAATCATCCGTAGACATGTAGGCATGCAACACAAACGTATCCAGAAGTTGTGCATAGCAGGTAAACGGCTAATGGCATTCAGATGGATGCAGCGGAGGGACGAGGGGGTGGGTGGGAGAACAAGAATCCCCCTAAGTCAATTTGAACAGCAGGCCGATGAAATTAGTAGAGGTGGTCAGCCTTGACAAATGAGCAAAGAGGTAGGGATGAAAATTGTAAGGGAGGCTGGGGCCTCTTTTGGTTGCATTTCACATGTACATGTGACACGAGTAAATAACTACTTCTGCTTTGTACTCACAGGTGTGTGATCAGGAACCCGGTTAATTGTGAACAATATCTAATTAAGGATAAACAAAAAAGGTGAAGGCATTGGGCATGTATGTCAAATTACCAGATTTTCAATGCAATTCAATGTGTATATATATATATATATATATATATATATATATATATATGATAAATATTATACTGATATAAATTTCCCTTGCCGAATGAATGAATGTATCTCTGTTCAATGAGTTGCAAATCAATTACATTTAAGATATGTTCATATTACAAAAACACAAAGCAGACCAATAACACATGACTTTGAACCCTCCGCCCATCCAAGGTATCTCCTCAAGTAAAGTGTCACACCCATGGCACCACATATTGTATGTGCTTTGTATTCTGATTTTATCCTAGCTGATTTTGGGCGGTGGGGAACACCCCTAACAGGTGGCTGGTCAATCACAGATCGCGTATAGAAAATCATTCATATTGGCATATGGGCAAGTCAGTGTCTCTGTTTATATAACATGAATAATGTGATTTGTCCTACCTCCATGGCTCTGGTGATGAAGGGAATCTGAGTTCCTGAATCCAGGTCTTGGTTGATGATGAGTCTTCGAGCCCACTGACCGGCCCGCACAACACCGCTGCCCTGGATTAGCACCAGTAGCTTGGATGCGTTGGACAAGGCATTGGGACTTAGGTAGACAAAAGTAAAAGGCTCATCCACAGTGGCGTCAAGCTGATGAAAAAACATGGAAACATAACTTAGTCACATTGTTCTTTGAATCACAGCCAAAAAAGCTCTTATGGCAGGAAATATCTAGACTCCTCTAATCAATGCTGCTTTTATATGCTGCATCTCCTTTTTTTTAATAGGATTGCATTGACACTTTTCACTCCACTCTGTCAAGAATGTCAAGTTATGACTACATGTAAAGCTTCAACTGAAAGCTCCATTGTGAAAAGTATCACTGATTGCACGTGTTTACAAAGACACAGCCTTCGCTTTGATGGATTTTATGATTTGAAAAACATGCATCATCACACTAACCATGAAGAGAAAACAGAAAGGGATAAAAAGTGAGACAGAAAGTGATACAGAGGATAAGTGAGTGTATGTACATGCACTCCCTAGTACGGCAAGAAGAATCTCGAAGGAGACAAACACTGTCCATAAAAGCCATGGGTGGCAGCTGCAAGAACTTAATCCAAGCAGACAAAGAGAACAGAGTGGGGGAGAATATCTTGCCCTTTTATTCTCTGGTTCTCCTCATTCCCTCTCACTATACTTGGCTGCAGTTAATCTTCTTAAAATCATTGGTCACAAGTTCAATACAACGCAGGTGGATGGGCCCACCACTAACATACAAATGCACACTAGTACACACAGGTGGGTGGGCCACAGAAAAGCAGAACAGAGACATTCTGCTGAGGAATAATAATACAAATAGTCCAGGCAGATAAACCAGTAAATGTGTAAAGGCGCTAAAATCCCTAGTTAGGGGTTGATTTATGGACCCTGTTAGAGCTAACATTCTTCAAGCATCCTGAAAAATGATCACAGCGTTTATAGAAAGACCAAAAAGAAAGATAGATGGGTTATACATAGAGGAGAAAAGAGGCGCACATGCTTTCAACAACAAATAACAGGGATCAAGTGAGTGTGCTGAGCCTGGATGATCTGGCCTAAGAATATCTCCACAAGAGTAGAAAGTTCCTCTTTTAGAGAACATTAATGCAAAACAGATTAAGCATGCTGCACTGCCGGGCCTTTGAAAGAACACGTCACAAAGCAGTTTGTTGAGGACACCTTTACACAAAGGATTTAAGCATAAGAGAGTAGCAACAGGAAAAGAGGAACGAAAGAAAATGGGACTGATGGAAAAAGAAGGACAAAGACTTCTGCACAAAAGTATTCTTTGTATGTTGTTTTCAGTATCACAATCACATGATAATGCATTTGTGTCAATTTTCCTATTCAATACTCTCTTTGGCATATATCAAAAATATAAAAGGCCTTTTTTCACTCCGACTACTTACTGGTAAGATTGCTTTAGTCAGGTTGCACTTTGTCTCCAGCAGCTCATAAACATATTGAGTGATGATCTGGAGAGGGGGGGAAAAGATGTAACATCAGTAAAATTGTTGGATGATATCTTCAAATTGCTGATCGTATAAATGAAAAGAACATTTCTTGTACAGTAGTCCAGGTAATATCAACCATATCATAAATCATATACCATTTTTCCACCATGGTGCATGGTACTTGAATCTTAGTGTGAGAATGTTGAGGTTGTAAGTACCAGAAGAGGAAATCTCCAGGACACAAGAAGGGCTGATGTAAGTTATGTTTATCCCTGCAGCCACAGCACTAAAGAACCTTGTATACGAGTCATTCCAACCCCAGGACAAGACTTTCATGCTTCAGTGACGTTAACAACTTTCTATTCAATTTGTCTCGTTTTTCTTCCTCCCTTCCTTTTTCTCTCCCATGTCTTGCTCAGCTTAGTTCTGCAGTCCCAGCCTGATGAGGAAACAAGGGCTAGTGGCGGCGCCACAGCTACAAAGCGTGTCCGCATCCCAGTCACGCTCGCTAGTCGGTCAACCAACTGAGCCCAAACACAAACAAAAATCAATCACTGACTGTCTCACAGCTGAGTCATCAGCTTTAGATTCAATCTTAGGCGCAAATGATGCAGATGCGAGACATTTGTATGCCGACTGTTATGAGGCTGAATTCTTAAACGTGATGGCTCATGCAATCATAACTTAATTGGCTAACTAGATGCAGTATGACCACGTAGGTTCTGATCTTAAGGATGGAAAGATGGAAGTGAATTTTGGTCATCAGCTGACCAAAAGTTTAAAATAGCTAAAAAAATTGCTGTTTTTTTTTTTAAATCCCCCAGCTGAAAACTTGGTTTGGGCATGCTTGATGCCAATGTTCCCAGGAGGACAGATCCACTGTCTGCAAATGAATGTCCATTTTTGTAAACTTATCTTGCCATCCATCCCCAAATGTTCTCAATTTGATTTAGATCAGGGGAACACACAGAATGAAAGGTGTAAGATCACTCTTTTGGACCAAAGAAGTCCTTTGTCAGGCAGGTATTGTTAACTGCAGTGTTGTCCTGTTGAAAAATCCATGTCATTACCACACAGAGGAGGGCCTTCAGTCATGAGGAATATCCCCTGCAACATCTCCACCTAGCCAACTACCGTTTGACACACCTGCACAAATTGAAGCTCCATTGCTCCATTGAAGGAAAAAGCAGATCATGATCCCGCTCCGCTCCACTGTGCATCTCAGGTTGGATCTCCAGTAATGCCAGTAAAGTTGGAAGCCATCAGGACCATCAAGGTTACATTTAGGTAGCTATGAAATATGCAAGACAAGTACCAATACTTGTTTACTTTACTTCAACACTTGTTTAATTACTTTAACATTTTCCCATAATGCATTTGTACTCGAGTTCCCTCTGGTGGCCCAACAGCCATGGCAGTCATTGACCAATGAGAATTGCATTTTGGGAAAAAGTTAAGAGTTTTTTGGGGGTTTTTTTCTTGTAGATTTCTTAGCTACCTTTTGAGTAAGTTGCTGTGTGATGATTTTCAACCTCCGTCAAAGATGGCATTCAGACTGTTAGACTCTATTTGCGTTTTTTCCACTAAATTTAGCGGATGCAGCTTAAACAGTGGTGCGTCTTATACACAATAAATTATCATATAATAAATCAATCTATCAACCTACTTATACATTCTAAACAGTGACATTAAATAAAAATCATTCATGCTGACACGTGACATAAAAATGACACGTCACCACGTGACATAATTGAAAAGGGGAGGACAGCAATAATATATTTTATGCCGCTTGAAGATTGCCTGAATAATGACAATAGCACTCTGCTCCGTAATGCCACAACAAGCTCAATGCTAACTTGATTTACTGCTTATGAAGAGCATGCACATCTAGATCCACACCAGACACATATTAGCGTTATGAAAGCCAATCAAAGGCTACCCCAGTCTGGCCAAATGAGATGATCGATCCACAATTTGACCCTATAAAGATTGAAAAACAGCAAGCAGAGCCAAAACAACCACATATCATCCCCACCCCCACACCACCCTAGCCGCTGCAGTTAATTCACTAAAATGTCAGCCGGACTGATGATGACTAAAATGATATCGGGCTTTGGTATGCTACTTTTTAATAACATCAATAAGACTCACAGGAAATTTCATTTGCACTATATGTTATTTGTTCAGTGCCTCAGGTGCTGAGCACCATCTCATACAGAATAAGAACTGATAAAAAAAATGACAGAACAAATGTGTGTTATAAATTGATTAAAGCAAAAAGGGATCCAAAGTTTAAACTTGAATACTGGCTGTGTGCTATGGTTTACGTGTATGTATTATGTATTGTCTGTATCAAATGAAGCCAGGTGACCTTAAGACTAAAAGTCAAAATACCAAGAAGAGATTATAATATAAAATATTATTAAAGCATAATAGGAATAAAGAGAGAATGAAAAGAACAGATTTTTTGAAGAGGGAAGTTGAAATATTTGGGGGAAAAAAGCTGAGATGCTGTTTTTTTTCTTGAAATATACGGTAAATACTGTAACCTCTTGGCATATCTAGTAAATGTTTGTTTACAAAATATCAAAGCATCCTTGCATCCTTAAATTTTTCACTGTGCGGCCCTTGGTGGAAAAAGGTTTGGACATCCCAGCAATACAACGTATATTAAAATGCATTAAAATGTTTCTTATAAAACATTAAAACATGAATAGAAAAAACATTTTTTACAGTACTACACATTTTGGCACACAAACAGCATGCTTTTTTGTGGGACTTGTGTCTCCACATCTGCAGAGAAAGCCTCTTATTCACGTTACTACAAATTTACCATTTTACAAAATACAAGAATAGATTCTGGCATAGCTGTGGATTTGATTTTATCATTGTATTGACTGATATTGAATATCTATGATGCTTATGTAGATGATATGTGAGTCAAAAGTTCCATTATGGTAAAATAAACACAATTACAACCAACTGCACAATTGATTGTACCCTGAGAGAGAATCTAACTTTTCACATCACTGTGACCGCGGGGAAAACCGGCCTGCTGAGGCTGACGTCACTCGGGTGTCTGCGGTTTATTTGTGTAGAGGAAGCATTGGGGATGAGAACAGGCACAGAGGATCAAGGAGCAAAGGACTTACAGGATGGCTCAGGGGGAGGAATGTGAAAAGACAAGAGAAGAGAGAAGCGGAGGGAATACCCAGAGGGAGGAATCTGGTGCCAGGTCATACTGTAGTGAACAGCTGACAGGAGGAGCCGTGGAAGGCTGTACAGATGAAGGGAAGAGTGTGACTAATGTACAGTTCCAGGCCTTGATTAGAGTCCTTGAAGTGGGTGGGCAGTGACATCAACTCTTCATCCCCATGACAATCTCTCCATAAAACACCAGGTTGAAGGCTTAATGGTGAAGGAGACTACACAGAGACAGAAGTCCCACACACAGCGTGCACGTGTCACTTATTGTGAGTTCAATAATGTGTGTCTTCCCACTGATGATGAGAGTCACGTCTGATTTGGTCTGACTGTACCTGAGGTAAAAAGGAGGAGCCTTCACAAGCACATGTAACAGATACAAGCTTGTATGGCTGTGTGACAGCATGTTGTGTGTACCTCACTCGCTGATGCCTTAAGAGCTGCACTGTCCGAGTTGACAAGCGGGGGGGCTCATCTGTAAAGTGTGCGTATATGCACAAAACACAGCCAAAAAGTTATGTACACTATTTGGCAAAAAGGCAATGCACATTTTATGTGGTGATTTCAAGTCATATGTTAGGAATAAACATGCAATGAAAGCCAAACCATTTACAATTTCCACATTTGGAAATGTCATGTGTGGGCATGTGCATGCATAAAAATTTCCCTACAATGCCTAACCTTGTGCACACTGCACACCTCTCACTTGCTGTGGATGTGTTGTTATATGCAAAAGATCCATGCCAAGCTCTTATCAAATGCACTTCTGCCACCTTGTGGTCGTTTTTATGGCTCAAAACTGCTGAAACGGTGATGTATTTTAGTAGTGTGTAGTTATGTCACCACCTCTTGCACAAAACAACATCATGAGGTATTAATACAACTTTCAGATCGGGCATTCAGGTTTATAAAAATGTATGTCTTTCATATTGAATGACTTGATTGGATTAACATACCAAGATTATGCAACCGGAAACCAGCTCCCTCCCACTGTTTATGGCAAGGAGACAAATTAAAGATACAGAAACAGAAATAAGTCAATATATAGTATATAGATACAATAGAAAACCTACTGCTTTAATGAGCTGCAGAAACTTTTAATACATTACACGACGCCTCAATGCTTCCCTGGGGGTAGAAACGTATCAAACAGCCGTCTTTTCACACCAAAACGTTTTGTACTCACATCTGAATTCAGACAAACCGAAAATCATATGTTAGTATTCTGTTAGTCAGTGAGTAGACAACAGCAGTAGGTAACAAAAATTATTTTTTGCCTCTCAATAACTATATTTCAGTAAGTGAGAAAAACATTTGCAAGCAACATCCATAATAATACTTTTGGTAAAGTTAGAATGGTATGTCCATATACAATGTCAATGACATTAAATCCTGCTATTACAAACAATTCACTTTGAAGTTCGTATTTAAATAGTGACATTTTTAATAGTCACAATTTAGTGCATATACTGAATGGAGGAGACGCTGGGCTCTAATTTCGTGGCGCAGCGCAAGGTGGCGCAGGGTGGCAGAGCGTGGTGCAACCCACGCAGTGGTAATGTGGCCCAGTGCACCACTGTGAGCAGCAAATACAATCATTTGGGAGACTGGACTATGCCGAGATGGGCGTGGCGGCGCACCAGGGGAGGAGTCCAATTTTCAGCTTGGTGCAGTGACAATTTTGTGACAAAACAGCTCACCAAAGGTGCGGAAAAAGTTTGCCAGGTCTATTCGGGGCGCAGGCAAAGCGCAGCCTGCGTAATGGTAAATTGGCTGACAGGCGGACAGTGCAGACATGTCACCAAAACCTCACAGGCAGATTTTTCTGTGCCGCGCACATTTTAGTGGAAAAAAACTATGACAATAACCACTATTTAATGTAAGAAATAGCATGTCTGAACCAGCATGGATATTTTGGTATTAATTGTCACATCACATCTGAGACGTCACTCACACTCACAACTCAACCTGGCAGCAGCTGATAGTATGATGCCAACCAGGGTCGTCTCTACACTGGGGTGGGGGGCGATGCCCCCTCTAAATAAGAATGTCCCCCAAAATCAACATTTTAGAAGAGACTGGGCCAGAAAAAAAGCACAAGACAGCTCCACTCACATCTCCGTGGTTGTGCTGGAAGCACGGCAGATCGCCCCTCCCGCAGCGCGGACTTTATGGAAACAGAGAAAGTGACCCATTAGACAACTAATAATTAACAACAACTAAAAACAACGATTAATACAAAGTTGGCTGTTAAAATCGGCTGCAGGATATATTTTTTTTACTGTTCATTTTTTCTCTCCTATTTTGCGATGTAGAGCAGGAATGATCCTTGGATTAGCATGATGCTGTGTTTAACGTAATTGTCAGGAACAGATGACGTGTCCCACACAGTGGTGTACGTGGGGAATGACTCGCGTGGTGTCCAGTCCGACGCATTTTAAAGGCAATGAGAGGCTTTCATTTGATTGGTTAAGATTACACTCTTCTGTGTTAAACCTTCTCCTGACTGCTCTCCTTCCTCTTTGCCACTTTCGCCGGTGAGAGGAATGGAGGCGAAATTTGCAACGTGCACCGGCCACACCCCGTTGGCACGGCGGTGCAGGTGCGCCGTGCCTGCGCCTGGTCTACGAAATTAGAGTCCACTGTTCTGCTTTAGTAAGCCACCTACTGGAAGAATATCTAGCAGCCAGCATTGGTAACTACAGTATGTACAAAACGGATGTGTCCATGTTTTCGTATTAGTCAGGTGCACAGTATACAGGAGATATACCTGTACCTCTCATGTCTGTAATACAGCATTCTCTCCAAATGCCACTTTGCCAAACAAACTGGTGTGCAACAAAAGCATTGGAGCCATTTATATAATGGACCCAAAGAGGTGCTCTGTACTGTATCACTGTCTCCACCCAAGAAAGCAGTTGTGCTTTTGCAGAAAATAAAAAAAGAAAATCCCCTCAAACAATATACACAACACAACAACAGCGGCAACAACAACAAAGCACTCAGAGAAAGAGAATGCAAGAATGAGAGAAAGCATTAGGCAATAAAAAAAAAAAGATTGTTTACTTTAAGTCAGCCTTGTGTACAGTGAGAAAGTGGTATTAAAATAGGGCTTAGTGTTGTGAATTTGTGATCTGTCAGTCCATGTGGGAAACAAAGAGAGAGAGCGAAAGTCTGGCGTTATTCCCATGAGGTCTCTGTCATTCTGTCTGAGGAGTGAGGGATCTCCTGGGGGATTGAAAGTTCTCAGACAGACAGACTGTTTACACTCGGCAGGATAAGATATTCCTCTTTGCCGCTCCCTCTCCTGTTCCCCTAATAGTCTCATAATGACCTCCTCAGGTGTTAACTGAGAAGCCAGAAGAGGGCTAATTCAAAGTAAAGTAGTGAATGCCACCGTGGGCGACGGCTGTAGCGACAGATGCCAGCCCTGACACCTCAGCATCCCAGCCTTTGTACTTTCCCACTCTCTTTTTGAATCTAATCTACCTCACCCTGTAGCCATTTTTGGTTGACTGTGCCTGACTCCTCCAGTAGTGTTTTGGGAGTGCAGTGTGCCTGGGAGATGATGATGATGGGGAATCAGGCAGGGCAGACAGCTGTCATTTACAGTCCATCTACCCAGAGATTTCATTAGGTTTGCCTCAAAATGGTCTGTGAGTAGTGGGTCTCCAAATGCTTTAATTAAGCACAGGATAGAGTCCCTGTCACCAGAGTTCCTAATTTGAGCTGCTGTCAAAGACACGTGTTGTTCTTGGAATCTTTTAAACCAAGATATTGGCTGGCTTAAGTTTGTATTTTTCTATTAGTCATGGGATGCTCCTTTGCCCTTTGTCTCAGCGTCGTGCTTAAGGATTCTTAAACCTGAACCAGGTGGTCACCTATGACAACACCTATGATCCATTATGTGGAGACACAGGGTGGGGGAAGGATGTTGAAGGATAAGAGAGACACAGCAGAGTGTGGAAGAGACAGACAGAGAGAAAACGAGAGCGAGGAAGAGATAAAGAGAAAACGAGACTGCTTTCTAATTCAGCCATCTGGCTTGCTTTACTTCATTATAATATTTTGGCTCTGCGAGTGTGTGTGCATGTATGTGCGTGCGTATGTGTGTGTTTGCAAATTTGTAAGTGCCTTCCATGCCACAGATGCAGGCAGAAGAATCCTCGTTTATTAACAGCTTAATAGAGCTCCATCTGGGCCAGGCCCTGTGCTCGTGTTCCATCAGAGACATTCATCACCGAATCGCAGGAATTACGACTACGACTGACACCAACACAGGCGGAGGTGACCCCGGCGTAACGAGCAGCGATGCTCACACACCTCGCACTGCATGAAAGCAGTCATGTAGCTATTGTGATGAAAAATGCACAAGAGATACGAACTAAGGTTAACTAAGATAGCATATAATAAGACCGTCTATGTCGCTGCTAGCATAGCTTGAAAGGTTAAATTGTGCTTTTAAAGAAGAATCGCTATTTGTCCTACTTAACCAAAGGCAGACAACCACAGATGTCCTTTTTTGCTACTGCCAAATATTGAAATTCAGCAAGGAGACCGAGGAATGAAACAGTAAATGAGCTCATTTAGAAAGAGGAAGAAAGGGTAGACTTGAAATTTGATTCAGTTACCAAAAATCACAAGGAAGCTTGAAGGTAGTTAGATTTTCCTGCGATAACATTTTGACAACTGTCAAATCACAGATGCCTCTGTGATACAAACATGTGTTACAAAGTTGTGTTAGGGTAATGCATTGTAGGAGATGGGGACAGGCAACTTAGCTGGAGCATGACGTCGTCACTCGTGCACTAATATCATTATAGGCAGCAAAACTGATACCAAAATGAAGCGATATCTCCTTTTCAATAACGGTCGACTGATAATATCGTACATCCCTGGATCTAAAACAAGAGCTGACTGACACATTTTTTGACAAATATAATAATACTTTTTAGAAAGAAACAATGTGAATGCTAAATTATAAGGTAATGCCCTGTGATTGGCTGGCGACCAGTCCAGGGTATACCCTGCCTCGGACAGTGTCATTTAAATATAATAATACCCAGTCCAGTAGACATAATTATAGGTTATCACATGGTTTGTCTGGTATCAGGGCAGGTACCTCGACCTTTGGTCTCGGGCTGAAACTGGCACGCGGGGGCATGATACTGGGCCTGATACCAGACAAACCATGTGATGATCTTATTATCACATACTATTTAATCATGAGCTTATTATCACGTACTATTTAATCAAAAGACCATTTTGTTTGCAGAAAATGTTCAGTTTATTACATGTATTATATCTAAACAGTGTAAACACAACAATTGCAAAAATATTTAAACAATAATATTTTATCAACAGTCTTATGTTATCAATGTCTGACAATTAAAGTTCCATTAATCAAGTTTGGGTTTTTTGGTGACTGGCGAAGCACTAGGCACTAAGCACTCATGTGCTGTTCTCTGATTGGTTGTTTCACGGGCACGATACCAGAGCAGCGCGCTCTGAGTGGACAGCTACGGGGGCTGATACTGGACATGGTTAAACTCTATATTTTATCAGTATCACTGCCCTGGGCTTTGACACAGTATCATTTCGGCCTTTTCCCGTATCATTCATGGGCGGTTTCTAGGGTACAGGGCCAATTAATACTGTAGTATGTGATAATAGAAAATATCACATCTTGAACATAAATAAGATGTAACATACTGTCGACTCACACGTCAGCATACTTCCAGAGGTGGATATCATCTTGTCAATGTATTTTTATTGACGACCAGTGACCAGTGTAGAATATTACTGTAATACTGTGGTTAAGGAGAGACTCACGATGCACTTCAATGGCTTTATTAACAAGCAGTGAACCCATTCAGCGAGCATTCACACAGGAGCTGCTGTCGGCCACAACCTATGTGAATCACTGGCACTCTCCACTAACCAAATTTGATTCAATGTGCATATGTTTGATATTGTGAAGCCACAAAATTTGAACAGTGATTTGGCGAGGGACTTGATTTAGTAGCTGGTGTTGAGTGTATGTGTACAAATTTAATATTGCAAGTAAAGTCCTCACATCCCATTATGTCCACATGTACGGAATGTTGAAAATTATTTCTGTGGATTAAAAACAGAGTGCACATTCAATGCAATACCTTTCATTTGGAGGACATCATATCACCATCCACACTCTCCCATCGCGCTATGAGTCGCTCCATTCAGACAAGGTTGAAGTGCAAATTGGACATCTGGTGCTGTGATGTGTCTGACAATACAGTCAGGGTCCCCCAGACACATCACCACCATGAAGACGTAAAGATGGTGAAAGAAAGAGTAGAAGAAAGATAGACCGAGGTGTGGAGGAAGGGACGTCGGACCAACCATATGTCTCACATTCAGAAGAGAAATAACAACACAGGGAGAGTGGCACAATGCAATACACCCCCCTCCACCCCCCAGCTCCAGTTGGCAAGTGGGTCAGAGTGAGTATCAAGCCAAGGTAACAGCATATATCAGATGACACAATGGCACAGTTAGCTAAGTTTCAATCTGTTCATTCAGTTAACGTTGCATTACGTTCCGTGATGTCATGGTCTACGTGATGCTAAGGTAGGATAGACCACTGACAGACTGAATACTCCAACACATACATCTTACTCCTTATTCCTCATTAGTTATTAGATATATTTATTTGATGGCCTTAAGAGACAGATGATACTGCTTATTCATTCAGGTGGTGTCCCCATCTTCTCAGTTTCCTGCAGTGCACTGCATGTATATTCTATCATTACAAAAGCTCAATTCAACACTATTCATTTTTTCCCCTCTGATGCTTCTGTCAATGTTTTAATCATATAACGAACAAACATTTGCATACATACTGCTTGGTGATTACTTGTTATGCCTCCAAATGTGTGGCCACCCATGGATGCTTGAATTTGTCACATTTATAGATGCATGCTGTATTTGTAAATCTCAGCTAGCCCGTTGCCATTTATTATATCTCAAAACCTTTTAGATGCTCCGAGCATTAGCAGGCAAAAAGGATGCGGAGAAGCCCTCACAGAAGGCTGACTCTCAAAGGAGCCACTTTCTACCTGTGTTAGAAATGATAAAAACAGCCCGGTAATCCCACAAAAGCCTCGATCACTTTGCTTTGAACTTCAAAGAATGCACACACAATTAAAAGTGGCATGGAGGGATTCGAATAAAAGAAAAAACAATATTACAAAACAATATTTGCTCATTATCTGAATGCAATTCCATGTGGTTGTATTCAGAATGTTGTTAGAGAACATTTGGGTAGAGCCTCTGAGTACAAATAACATACACAGTGACTGGTCTTCCTATGGTCACCAATCAGCACGCAATAGAAAAAGTAAGGTCTGTGCTATGGTGAGTAGTATTGATACATAGCCACCTCATCTGACTCCTCTCAATGTGGAGGAGCAGCGTTTCTACTCAGAGTTTCTCCAAGATGACAATGCTTCTCACCTTATCTCCAAGGGAGATGGAAACCACCCTATGGAAAAAAAAAATAATTCAATCGTACCAGTGAGCTCTACTAACTAATCCGACCAAGTAAGCAGGTTTTATTTCACAAAATAGGGATCTACTCAAAATTTACCAAACTAAAAGTAGCGCTATGTTGGTGTTTCTTTCGGCTTTTTCCGTGATTACGGGGTCGCCACAGCGGATCTTGGTGTCATATGATTAAATTGTAGACACTGAAGATTGCACTTTTTTGGAATTCTGCCCATTATACCTAATCCGCATGTAAAACCAAAACAATGCTGTTTGGTAATAGTAGAAAAGATATGTAAAAATGTAAGTGCAAATACAAATAGACAGTGCAGACATTGAAAGGGTGAATAAAAAAAAATTCTGGGGATCATAATAGATGAAAAATGAGCTGGAAATCTCATATTCAAAATATAAATACAAAGCAAAATTTGTTCTCGATCAAAGATCACTCCACGCTCTTTATTGCTCTCTGGTTCTACCATATCTAACTTATTGTGTAGAGACACAGGGTAATAACTATAAAAAAAAATCTTCACTCGCTAAATGCACTGCAAAAAAGATCGGTGAGAACATACAAATTCTTTATTTCTAATATCACAAATATTAAAACTCGCTGATATAGTTCACTTTCAAAACAGCTGAAATAATGCATGAAGCTAACATTCAATTATTTAAAAATGTCAAACTATACTTCTCTATAAGAGGGGAGAAATATGGGAAAAACTGTGTGAAACACTTATATACGAGAACAACGTTAAAAACAGGCTTGGGCGATAAGGGCCTTAGCACATGCCAGCCAGTTTGTATAATGTTGTCTAACATACATTGGCCATGTATGTGACCTGGCATGTTACAAGGACCCCCATTATTTTGCTTACCTCTCCGAGAGCTTCGTAACGTTTCTGGTTCCAGCGATGGAGATCCTCTCTTGCGTTGAAGATAAAAGGTTCTCCTGTCTTTATGTGCCTGAGCTGTCCATCTGCAGGACGACAGAGAGAATCAAAGTGGGCGTTGTGTGTACAGAGGCTACATATTACAGGACATGCATGACAAAAAAATCAATCGATTAAAATATTGAATCATGATTAATCACATGTTGTCCATAGTTAACTCATAAATAACCACAATTATTCACAGATGGAAATACCTTTTTATCTATGAAGTACGGGTGGCCTAAACTATTATATATCGGTCGGCATCGGTACTGTACTGAAGTCGGCTAGCTCTTCACATTAGCCTCTGGAACGTTAGCTCTTAGTTATTCAATGAAGCACAAAATTGAAGGTATTGACGTTCTTGCCAACTCATCGATCTTTCTCGGTAGTGACAACTACAACGACATGGAAGTATGACACCGACTTCTTGTCTTTCAATGTGCAAGTTTTATTCTGTCATCTTTACTCATTGAACACTGTGTGTGCATTCACTCACTTCCGTCTTTGTCACATTGACACAAGCCCCCCAAAATAGCTGTCCTTGGCTATGCCTGCCAATAACTAGCAGCTCGTAACGCACATTTTAGCTCCTAGTTCAAAGCAAAAAAATCAGACGAGAGATGGCTCGTTAATTGGGATACTCGTATGCCAAGGTACCACTGTATAAATGACAATGGAAAAAAAATACATGCAGTGCCGCAGTACTTTCTCTCTGGCGTTTGAGAGTTGAAGTACTCTGTGACAACTCAACTCAAGGCGACAGTAAATACAATTAATTTTGCTCTTGCAAAAGCCATCTGCTTTGAAGCTAAACTTACCGTTCAAAATTACTATTTTATTTGTCCATTTCCATTGAATATTTCTACCAGCTTGTGGTCGCATCAACTGCCCCGCTGCTGCGTTTCCTCAAACAAGACGTCGTCATCAGGCATTGTATAACACGACAGCCCAAGTCGCACATGCAACCACACTAGCGTGCTAAACTAAGTTAACCCTGCTAGCTTCCATTCACGCCACAAGATTCCACCTTCCACCAACCTGTTCAGTTCAGGGGGGGGGGGGGCTGTTGAGTGTTTTGATCGTGATTTTGTGCCACAAATGAGCGGTCTGCCGAGTAAATACTTCCTCTACATGAACGATCCTTCTCACAATGACAGAATTTGATTCACCTTATGTAATAAAAGGAATCTGTTATAACCTATAACCGAAACAACCCTATTAAGTAAAAAATGAAACCAACAATTATTTGAGGCATGGCGCCTATTATAGAAGACGCCATTATTTCACAATCCAAATCGTTTGAAAGGCACATTATGCCCATGAAGTCCAGTGTGCAAATAAACTGCTCCCAATGGGCAATAGTGCCATGATTGGAATGACCAGTCATGTGAAAGAAACTTGTTTAAGATATCAGTATCATACAGTATCTGTTTGGCAGACTTTAAGGACATCCAGATTTTCTTAAAATAAAAGAATAAGGACAGTAAAAACGCTTCTTAAGAGATCATTTTCTTTTGCTGCATTTTTTGCAAATAATTGCGCTGGTGCACTGTAGCTGTGGAATCCCAAGTTTTATTCCTCAGCAATGAGACCATCGATCCTTCGGCTGATGCCGCAACACAATAAAAGACTTAGCACTGCTAAATTAAATTTTGACCTTTATGACTGCAAAAGTTTCACAAGCTAAACCACTAAAAAGTATGCCTATGCAACCCAACTCGCCAGGGGGCCCTCATACTTTATCATCACAAACAAATATGTAAGCTATTGCTCATCGGCTGCTAAATTGCCACCATTCTTAACGTGAGAAACCTTACAGTGCAAATGCAATGCCAGTCTCACAGCACCTGCTTTATAAATCAGTCGTTAAACAACACCTAATCCTAATCTTGGTTTGTCATCATGTTGCATAAAAAAACAGATGCATGCCTGTAAGGAAGAGGGGAGGGGTGAGAAGTTGGGATAAAGGTAGCGTGCACTAAAGTACCTTGAAGAAATCAATTATGCATTCATGGAGGATAGAGGATCTAAACACCATCGCCTAAGAGAAGCACAGGGAGCTATAATGAAATCCTACAATGAGAAAAGTGTGTGCGTTTAACAAAAAGAGTGTCTATGTCTGTCTGTGTGCGAGTGTGTGTGTGTGTGTGTGTGTGAGGGCACGTACAGCTCCACTGCCTCCCCCATCCCATCCTCTCTGAGGAATACCGTTTTCTCAACTTTTCTCTTCTTTTTCTGTCATAATTAGCATTCTGTTCTCAATTTGGCCGCTTAATTAGGTGTACATAACCTTGGATTTCCAGTAATGGAAAAACCGGAGGGCTAGCGAAATGAAGCCATCATCTTCAGTGATTAAGACACCTGCAAACTATTGTACACAGTCTTGTCTGCATTCATATCATTACATGCTCAAATTAACATTTTTTGTTCCACCTGTCTCCAGCCAAGGTAGACCTGCTGGAACTGTAAACATGCATGAGAGCCACAGTGACTGTAAGGGGGACATGTTGGAGAAATTATCCCCTTCAAATATTGGCTTCAACAGAAAGGGATAAGATACACAGATGGATCGAGATCTGCATGTGTATATATGGAATGATGCAATAAGTAAGGGCAGTTGGTGCAGAAAAGTGTATTCATCCCGTCATGTGCCAACTAGAGGACTTGGCGGAAGTAGGGTCCTATGATTTCCGTGTTAACAGACTCATGGAAATGGACAATAAAAATGGAATCGACTGTAAATGCACATTTTTTGGGAAATTGACATAATACGGGCTGCAGGGCGGACGAGTGGTTAGGCCACATAGCTACGAGACCCGGGTTCAATTCCACCCTCAGCCATCTCTGTGTGGAGTTTGCATGTTCTCCCCTTGCATGGGTTTTCTACGGGTACTCAATTTCCTCGCACATTCCAAAACCATGCTAGGTTAATTGGCGACTCCAATTTGTCCATAGGTATGAATGTGAGTGTGAATGGTTGTTTGTCTATATGTGCCCTGTAATTGGCTGGCGATGGATATTCATCCAAAATATATTGAGATACAAGTTTTTGGCCCATATTGTTATTATTGAAATTGTGCAAAAATGAGGATTGTCCAAAGGTGAATGCACTACCCACAAGATTAAACGCCTCCCAATTCACAGTGCACAAAGAGTGCCCCACATTTGACGCACTACGCCAACCAATCAAGTACTCAAAACAATAAATGACGAGGATCTTATGCATTACACATTTTAGTCACCAACTCAAAATGTACACACACTATGGTGCTAAAATAAGTGTAATGGGTAAAAATTAAAAAGAAAAAAAGAAAAAAAGAAAAAAAACTTAATTAAAAAAAATGAAATATAAGTTGGGGAAAAAAGAAAACTAATTTCATAATGCCCAAGGGAAGGCTCTGACGTTGGTAGGCATAAAGTGGTAGGATAGTATCGGATAGGTACGTTCAGTTAGATTATGTAAATGCTCCGGCAGACGGAGGGCAAGGCTGAGTAGGTTTCTGACGGGCCGTAGAGTACATAACATGTCCCACATCCAGCCAGCCAGACAGCCAGTAGAGATGCTGACAGAGAACAGAGGGAGGGAGACACTACTGAGGAATGCTAAGAGCTAGAAACACCCCATGTCCTTTTTCACCTGGTTTGCAAAGCGGGTGAATTCTAAAGAGATGTTTAGAATACACATAAGACTTAAGAGGTCTCATTTAGCATACGTGTAAAAAGCATTTTTGTGGTTTTAAAACATGTGTTTGACTATTGTGCCATAGCATAAATCTGGTACAACAAACTTTCCACCAGCTTTGCGCTGCATTCTGGGACTCGTAGTATCAGTGTAAAAATATGCATTACGTAAAAGTAACTTTTCTTCATGTCCATTTTACAAAGCAGTCGCAGAAATTCACATGAAAACAACAACGTATCACTAATGGCATATTTATGGACTGTCGGTGGTGTTACTATACTCAGAGGAAGGACCATCTCACTTTTGTTCCTTTTAGCTTTTTAGCAAGGCAGTGTAGCAGACTCACGTGGTGGCAATACGCAAAAAATAAAGGAAATTAGACATTGTAAGATGCTGAAACACGGTGACCATCATGAAGGATAAAGATGGCATCTTCTTTGAACATGTGAAATGAGCTTCTTCTAGAAAATAAACAATGATAATGCAGTGTAGTGGCCTCATTATTGAGACTTCCTCCCAATAAGCCCGTCTACATCAACGGTATCTTTTGTTGATGTGTACTTACGCTCATTGAAGGCATATTCAAACTCCTCCAGGGTTTTGGGGAATGTGAAAGGAGGTTCATCCTTCTTCATGAGTTCATCTAAATCTATTCTTGAGAGCAAATCTGAAGAGAAAGACAAGGAGGAATGAGAAGGTGAAACCTTTTTTCTAGAATCATATTAAGATTGTCTTGCCTAAATCTCACTCACAAGCTATATATTGTAGTTTGCAATGGTCTACAATTGCACAATTTTACATCGGTTATCATTCGATTGTGTGGCTGTTGAATGCATATTACTGAAAAAACCAACATGCATCATGATATGGTTTCATAACAGAACCTAACTATTCACCCTTGAGCGCTGTGGTTTTCTCCCCATCTTCCTGGCCGACCACTTGGGCCATGGTGATCAACAGTATGCACAGAGCTGATTCAGCAGCACTGAGCTGAGGGATGAGCATCGGATCTGATTCCAAAAATCACTGAGGGGTATCCTGTAACAGATGAGAATGAGAAAAGAGAAAGTCATCACTAAATGGTTTTTGGATTGTTAAAACAAGAGTGGACAGCTTACTGATGAATGCTGCTGCTTTTTTTGTTGGTAATAGCTGCATACATCAAATATGTTTCTCTATCATTCCGTAATTGACAGCTGGCCAATGTAGAGAACAATTCACTGCAACTATTTTTAAAGACTCATGTTATCTCTAGCTTGAACGGATATGCACATACTGTAGCATACTTACTAATACAGTAAACATCTCCTACAGGCGGCACACAGCTGCTACAGTCTGTAAAACCTTAAATGTTAAAGAGTGTGTGCAACCTCCGCATGAGAGCCACTGCGAGCGAAATAAGCAACAAAGTCGTGCTTTTGCTTGCCATTCTTTTAAAATGCACCAATGGGACAAAATGTCTCAGATAATACATGCTCAGAAGACAAGAATAACAACACTGTGTTTTTAGTTTGACTCACACGCCGTCAGAACAGTCCTGTTGCATGCTGCTTCCTGGATAACATCTCGGAAACCGGAAGTACTCTGAGGCTGTGTGGTGTGGAATACAAGCGGCTTCCGGGTTACCGCGGCAACGGCGTGTTTTTTTTTTTAAAGGCACAGTAACATAGCTGCTACTGCTGCTGAGCTACACTGCCATACACATACTGGTTCTGCATTGAAGGTCCTGAGGTTTTTATCATTTTACTTACCATATGTACATTTGCTTAGTGTTTTAAAATACTGAAGGGGATATTCTTATCTCTGAACACAGCCTAGTCCTAATTTAGCGAATATAGAGTTGATATGTTCAATACATAATACATAAGACAATACTATAGAAAAGACGGTTCAACTGCTAAAATAGAAAATATAGTAATATGCATTCTCACACAGCTAAAATCATGCACAAATCACAACATTAGTTTGCAACAACGGACTGAGCAAATAACTCAAGCAATGTACTAATATGCACCAATTTGAGAAACAATACAGTCATGTTTATCAGTTGCAACGATGCACTACCGATGAAGATGTCAAGGGATAGTTTCAATTTCTTGAATGAAGTTGTATGACCACCCTCTGCCATCTCTGTGTGGAGTTTGTATGTTCTCCCCGTGCATGTGTGGGTTTTCTCCGGGTACTCCGGTTTCCTCCCACATTCCAAAAACATGCTAGGTTAATTGGTGACTCCAAATTGTCCATAGGTATGAATGTGAGTGTGAATGGTTGTTTGTCTATATGTGCACTGTGATTGGCTGGCGACCAGTCCAGGGTGTACCCCGCCTCTCGCCTGAAATCAGCTGGGATAGGCTCCAGCAGCCCCGCGACCCTCATGAGGATAAGCGGTAGAAACTGAATGAATGAATGAAGTCGTATGACATCCCCATCAGCAGCGTAGTCCATCAACGGTGACTTACCCCCAACTTTGTCCCGTGAGCCGAGTCCTGATCAACGTTTTGATGATAAGGTCGGCATGGAGTAGTCGTCTCCCAACCTGAAAGTCACATCGATCCTCCATCCTCACATGATCATACTGACGTATCCTAGGGCAAGATACTGAACCCGCAGTTGTTCCTGATGCTGGTAACAGTGTCAAAGCGCTTTGAGTACATTAACAGTATGATTACACTGGATCCTGGTCCTGGTTTTGGTCTTATCCGTTTTGCTAACAAAGTGCCACTTTCTGCTATTTGACAGAAACCGGTAGGCACTGCAGGGAGCTCCGAAGAGCAGATGTTCACGAGATGCATACAGCATACAGCGTTGTATTTTATAATATCAATAAATAGCCATTATCTAGATTTTTTTTACAGTAAAATCTATATTTAACACTTGTGATTAGGAATAAAAACACCTGTGCCCTGCTTTGAACTGATATGAGTTGTTCAATTCAGTCATGTTAATGACTACAAAGACAATCTAAATACTATTACATTTTAGGTGATTAATGTAAAAAAAATATACAAGGGTAACAGGGTGGACATGTTGCATTGTATAAATATACAGTTCAATGATTTTAAAGAAAATGCCATTCATTGAATTCAGTGAAGTATGCATTTTTCTGTATACAGAAATGTGTGATTATATACAAAAATCTGTGGGTGTTATGCTAATATGTGACTAAGTCCATTGTGAACGCATTCCGATTGTGATTGAAATGTTTACCTAACCCCATTAATCCTCATATGAATCCAGTATAATGGAATATTCAATATATCCATTGTAAGGAACCATTCTTTGTAATGATTTGTTGTGATTCATATTGTCAGGTTTGCTGACAGGTGTCGGCTGAACCCAGCACCTGTCTACAATTGAAACAGTATGAGACACAGAATGGGTTTATTCAAGGATGGCTGAAGAAGAAAAGAAGAATATCCAATAAGTCATGTGACAGAAAGCAGTTACTCTACAAGAGCAATTTAGCAAGTCAAATACTTGCATCACCCAACTGAAACGGTTTTGTTATGTTAAATACAGTACATTTATGAAGATTAATGGCGCTCTTGCTTGCTGTTTAGCCTCTGTTGTGCAACGGAGACAGAATTGACTTTCTGAACATTTTATTGTCTTTTGTATCTTCTTAAGTGGTTTGGTAATTGTAATCTGACTCCATTTGCATTAAAAGCCAAGCATCCATCTCTGGAACAGGACAGATGCTCTTCTTCGATAGATATGGATGCCTTTTCACAGAATTGGATGGGATGTACACAAATGTCATATTCCTTTTAATGTACAATAAAGAATATAGGTCACAACACCTGCACAATCTCAGACATAATGCAAGTGCTTAATGAGGTATACATTTACAAGAAGTACATATGCAGTAAGTACCTGTTGAATAAGATCATATTAGATTAGGAAGGTTCACCTAAAACACACCCAGAATGCAAAAAAAAAACAGGTTAGTCAATAAATTCCCTTTATTTGTTCTATTGAGAAATTCTTTTTTTTCTCTTTTTTTTACAAAACATGGACACAGTTTAAAAAAAATACCCTGCTATTACATAGACTATACCTTCTATTCTGGGTTGCACAGAATACTGACAGACATTACAGAGTGGGCTAGATTTTGGAACAGATTGCAATGCAATCAAAACAAACATCATCTCTCTTCCCAACTGTAATTTGATGGGTTTTTTTCCAGACAGCAAGAAAAAAAAGGATGCTGACACCAACATCTTTACACACACTCTGAAAAAAATATATTTTTTAAAACCTCCAATGATCACACAGTCCCATCTTGTTCTGCACAAACAAATGCGGCTCCTCCATTTCCCAGAACTGATTTCAGGAGATGTTCTCCAAAAAGATGAAACATTCTTGCTGCAGGAGAGGAGAGATGTTGTCACAAAATGCAGATACATACAGTACAAACCTGCCGAATCCAGTACAAACACACACACACACACTCAAATACTTTGAGAGCCGCAAGTGTGTATTACAACTAAACATTTACAACATGATAAAAATTCCAACTGCTTGGACTGTTATTGGGCAGCAGTTTTATCGGATCCCCCCTGGGTCCGCTCAGCCATCTTCTCATCTGCTTCACGAGACTCCTGCAGTCCTGCACTGCAGTGGCAAACAAAATAGACTCTTCGAAGTTCTTCTACCATCGTTTTCTCATCTTCTTCCAGCTCTGCACCATCCTGCATCTCCCACCTGGAAACACAAGAAGAATGTGTGGAAAGTTATGCCTGGCTTGAACAGGAACAGCAACCAGTTAGACCCATGGACATCACCAAATGTTTTTATTTTAATTCCTAGTTTTGATGCCCACTTTGCCGACTGGAAGAAATAGAAAGCACCAACAGAGAAGAAGCCAGGGTGCACCAGCGGTTGGCTCAGTGCAACATTTGCAACACATCATGTAAATGAGAGAGTAGCTAGTACAAGAGTAGCTAGTACTTGATGTGCTGCATCGGAATTCCTCCAAGTAGTCACAATCAGGGAATAACAACAATAAATGATGTCCATCTCATGCCAGGGTTTCAGGAAGCTAGCTGATGTGGAAGTTTGGTGTAAATAAACGATAGGAGCTATGGGTACGACTCGGTAAGTTTATCATTTTGCACTGTACGTCTCTCTTAGCAGTCAAAGGACCTTCTCAACTCTCACAACACACTTCTGGTCTTCAGAGTAAGAGTGCTTCGGGCTATATCGTGCATAGGTGCAAGATCTTTCCAAGAGAAACATGAAGGGTGGTCACATTGTTCATAATCCACTCAACTGAGTATTTCAATGGAGTTCCTTGACAAATGGCCGTGGTCAATCATATCCATATGGCTGCCTCTGAGCTGCCTCGTGGCACTACAGCCATGGCAGAATTATTTCTGTCTGACTGCAAATGATTGCATTTTCATTGCAATCTCACCATCTCCTTTTATCTCGCCCTGCCTCCTTTTTCAATTCCTCATTGCATCTTCAAACATGTTTCATATTGTTATGTTTGGAGTGGGAGGAAGGGGGTGTAACCCATGCACGACTGCATCATGGACATGCAAAGCACTTCAATGTAGACTCAGCGTCTGATGCTTCATTTGTTTGGCCGTAGTAGACATCCTCACTCTCTGGAGCCCTGCCACTGTCACAGTTGTAATTGCCACCTGTAAGGTGGGATTATATGTTTATGTAAATATGTGGCATGTTTCTTTGCATCTGGTTCCCCTCCCTGAAAAGTGTTTTTTCCCCCCAGAACAAAAAATTGCCAGATGGGGGAAAAAAAATGCAACTTTTATTCAAATGCAAATACAGTAGTTCCGCTGCATATTTGCGGATTGTTATTTTTTTATTTATCGGAAAACCACGGTTTTAATCTCCATAATTAGGCTGTTTATTGGTAGAAAACAAAAGCCATTGTCTCATTTACCTGCAAGGCATGCTGGGAAGCCCACAAATTCCTTATAAATGTGTTATAAATTATAAATGTGTATGAAATAGTACTGCTTTGCGTGTAGATTAGTGCGCAGGCATTTATTTTGTTGCCTGTATTGTGCATGTGGTGCAGTTGCATTGTGTGCGCTATGAGTGAGGGAGACGTTTCATTTGATGACTTCCTGCCCGTTAGTGTTAAGAGTGTCAAAACAGACATTTTTATGGCTGTCTCAATTACCAGCGGTTTTCAACATTGGTGCGAATGGTCCGAAAACGCAATCCCTGTGAGCAGCTGGATGAACTGTACATAATGGTTTTTAATCAGGCTAACAAAATAACACAAATGTCGCATTGTAGAAAAGGGAGTAGAGGTTAGGCAGCACATAAAGAAGTGAGTGAGAGCGGAAGGAAGACAGGAAGGTACGCTAAAGGTTTTTCAATGTTTAATTTTCAAATAGGATTAAGCAGAATGACATTTAGCTGAAGGTTACAGGCTCAGCATTGTCTTAGCTGATATTGATATGCAGGAGGCGCCCTGCTTGTCACCGGGACAAACACTGTTGATGAATGAGAAGCCTTTCCCCACGAGGGTGTTAAGTGCAAATTTGAAATGAGCGTGAGGCAGAGGTGGGGAGCGACGACACAGAAGCAGCACCCACAGATGGAGACTGAATTACCATGATAGTTGCCATGTACACTGTCACTAGATAATGTTGCCCCAAGTGTAAATTGTTCTGTTAAGTATGGGCTGTGTATTAAAAATGAGCAGAAATAGGTGTTTTGACAGGTGTATCTAATTTTAACAACACAACAGAGGTTCTTAGAAATACATACATAGACTAAAGTTGACAATAACTTCACTTTATCCTCATTTTGCCAAGTTTCCCATGGAATTTACATCTTAATAAGGCACAGTCCTACTCTCTAATGCTTATGGGCTCTCCTCATTTTTCATGCATTAATACTAGAGCTGCTGACTTGGCGATTCCTCTGAATACAGAATAGGACACACATATTAAGACTCATATATTTACAGGATTGATGCCATGGGAGATTGTCTTTGAGTGTGAGCAATGGGCTGCCACACACGTCTTTTGGTGTGAGCGTCATGGCGGGGACATGACAGTGAGTCAGCTCTTAAGCTAATCATCACAAGTGATGTTCAATAAATTAAGAGTATCGGACTTGAGCTGAGCTAAGCAGACTATCAACAGACACGCACGCACATGAAAATTGTTTGGATGGCGACGAAATTTCACTTTCATTTATTTTGTGATTAATTCATTAACGTCCTTTTCACCTTTCACCTTTGCACCTCCAAGTCTGAGTCCATGGTTCTCACCATACATCTACGCGTTGAGGATGAGATCTTGTTTAAGTACCTCAGGGTCTTGTTAATGACTGAGGGAAGGGTGTAATGTGTGATCGACAGGCAGCCTGGTGCATCACAACCAACCGATGTGCACTCTGCATCGGTTGGTTGTGGTGGAGAGGGAGCTGGGGAGCCAGGGAGCCGAAAGGTAAAGCTCTTAATTTACCAGTAATGAACTGGTCGTCATGAACTTGACGTAGTTGTGAGCGGAAGGATGAGATCATGGGTAGAAGTGGCCAAAATGTGAGTTCCCTTAGAGACAGGATGAGAAGCACTGTTATCCGGGGGAGTTGAACCACAGCTCCTCCGCGTTGAGAGGAGCCAGATGAGTCAGGTTGGGCATCAGGTCAGGACCTCCCCAGGAGGGAGGTAGAAACCTCTGGGAAGACCCAGGACACGTTGGAGGGTCTCTCAACTGGCTTGATAACACCTTTGTTTTCAACACCTTGCTTTCCTGCTTAGGCTGCTGCCCCCTGCAACCAGACTTCGGATATACCGAAGAAGATGAATGGATGGACTTAAGTATTACCTGTATGTGACCTTTAAGAATTAAAAGTTAAAGAGTTAAAATAGTTAACATGGAAGTGTATTTTATGTTGTTCTGTGTACAGTGTGAGTGACATGTATGGGTTCCAATCTTAGAACTGCAACATGTTATAGGAACGGAACTCCTTTGTAACCCAACCACCACCATCTGTAGTAACTTTTTGTTATTACAGAGATATTATTTACAGAGTTTGTATAATTTTACACAAACAATGATTAAATGGTTAAAGTGAAATATATTACAATACAGGAGATGAACGCGAAATAAGATAGATACTCCTCAGAACATACATACATATGGGCTCACACAACCTCATGTAATCAAAACTGTCTAATCGAGATTTTCACGTAGTATCAGTGAGTGTACGTGTACTAGACACATTTACTTGCTTTTAAACAGAGAACTTCCAGTTTAATCCACACCATAAAAAGTCAGCTTTACAGATACCATGTATGATGTGCAGGTGGCAAACACCCACATCCATAACTAAAGACAGGAAGTCACACACAAGCAGATGAACAGACAAAACTCATCTCAATCAGATGATAAACTTATTAGCACAGCTAATAAACAGAGTACGGTAGTTCCACTCCTGCTAAACAAGTGATAAAAAACATGGGAGTAGTGAAAGAGAAAGCAGCAAAAGCAACACCAGACAGCAAACAATAACGGAAAAAATCTGTGTTGGTTAAAATTGAGTCTGCATGAAGACAAAGCGCTTGAACAATCATGAGAGGCAGCAGCCAGCGGTTCCCCCTGCAGCTGTCACAGGGCTGGAGGGTGTCTCCTCGGGTGTGTGTTAGTGTAAAGCTGGATGCCCTGCCTGCTATGCCACTGGGACGGCTGTTTGTTTAAAAGGCTCGCCTGTCAAACAGAGAGCGCTACTGACAGCCAGACACGGGTGTAAATGACTCTGACAGCAACCCTAATCAGAGGCTTCGCACATTGCCACGGGGGCCTGGAGGATCCATCATAACCCAAGCCTAAATATTTAAAGTGCTAAACTTTCCAAAGGTCACAGGCTTTACCATGCATGCCAGGGCGACATGTGTCACAGAAGTAGGACGAACGGAAAGCAAGCGGCAGAGAGAGGAAGAATATAATTAAATGTCCTTTCCTTCACAGTTTCAACCCTTGTGAGAACCCTTTTAGTTCGCGTTTAAGAGGTTACTTTTAGCAATAATTTTGGCTGGTGGTCACAACATTCAACATCTCATTTTGGGTTACAGCCTTGACGAGTGTGACAGATCAATTTGACAATTTCTATTTAAAAGCTAGAATGACACTGACAAAGCCGCATTACTGTGCCAAGGCCCAACAATTATGTCAATTAGTGGTAGAATCCTTCCACTTAATCTAGTGGCTTCTTCGTCATCCTCTTCTGCTGTTTGTTCAGGGTCAGCAGCAATGGTGGCCATGCATCAGAGTCCTCGGTGCTGGACATGATTACCTGACCCATGCTGGTAAAACACATAGCGCACATAAATACATAGTAATAAACCCTTAGGACACTCACATTCACCCTAGGTATCCAAAACTTTGGTGGAAGGAAAACAAGTTCCAGTCTGTCCAGGGAAAGCTTGACCCACCATTAATGAATTTCAACGACCAGAGTGTGCCAAATGGGAGCAGCTAATTCCATCTGAAAGTTCAGAGAGTAGGTGTTCATACAATGACTTGCGCAGTGTGCCTGCGTGTGTGCATCTTCTTCAGACTGAGCGTGACCGTGTTAAGTCCATACTATCTCATTTCACGCTCTTGCACTTGGCCTTTGGTGCTACACTTCCACAGGCAACACACGTCACAGTAGTCACAGCCTGCTGTGCACTTTTGCACCCAGGTGTCTGCAAAAGTGGAGTACATGGGAATAAATCATTGCGGGGGACCTCTCAAACTAGAGTTGTCAGAAGAGTGGCTGCAGACAGCCGTGAGGTCTCAGTGGTGTGCAATATGACATAACACATTTGATGTGGTTGTACTGCTCCACAGAATAAGGGCACATTTACACTAGGTAATCCTTACAGTGCTTGGGCATGGTTGACACCTAAAGTTTGCATTGTTTGACTGCTGTGTGTGCTCCTGGCTGTGCTCAAGAATGGTGCAATCTAGATGTGTTGTAAGAGATCATTCCTGTCAGCAGTTATTAATGATAACTGCCACCTTGCAAAGTAAAAGTGAAAGCAAAAAAATGCAACAACATCAGCAAAGTTACAATAATGCAGTGTTGTATCATAAAGTGATAGCATACTGTAGTGTATGGAAGTGGAGAACATCCTGAAGGGAAAGTCTTTGAGCCCACTGTGAGTGGAGTCAAAGAGTACTCAAATTCAGTCTGTACCAATGTACTGTACTGACATTCTGGGTCACTTTGCCAAGAAGCAAGCTATGGTGGCTTTAAAGGCATAAAATACAGTATTTTGATAAGGCTGTCCACTACCAAAGTTGAGGAAATTTAGAAGTAACCATGTTAAAAGCTTTGGCATACTAATTAATCAATGTCACCTCCATTCGAGGCTATTGTATAGTATTATACCTTAAAATAAAGTGTTTTTCCTCTGTCTTACGAGTAAGACAGACATCAGTAAGATGACAAACAGAAAGACAGAGATACAGACAAAACAATAGAGAGATTAGCTTTTGTTTGTAAATGGATTTTGTACATTGGACTGCAGTTCACTTTGGGGTAAACGACAAGTTCACAATACAGGGCAAAGGATCACCTCTTTGACTCAATTTCTATTGGAAAGCAAACATCCAATTCAATTTAGATATGTGCCTGTACCAGACCAAGAGGGGGAGGCAGATTGTAAGTGACAGCCATTGGACAGCTGGCTGGATTTGAATATTGACGAGACAAAGACTTGACAGAAGGGATTATGCTCTACCTTCTGACTTAGTAGCCTCTGCACTGATCCATTCTATTGTCAGATCAAGTCAGTGTCAGGTCTACAGTATATCCATGCAGTGATGCCACTCAGTATTAGAACCCTACCTGGGATCTTTCCCAATCCAAACTGATGGCCACTCAAACGGCAAGACAGAACAAATCAGCATTGACAACTCCATACAGCACCACTGACAAAAAATTTTATTTTCAAAGTTCCGGTCGGGTTAAAGGAAATAGATTTACTTTGGGATTAACAAAATGAAAAAGAATTTTGGGCAGATGTGTGTTTATTTTTCTGCTCCTTATCCTGTGATGTCAGAGATAATCGACAACATCAAACTAGAGGCACTGTATATGTGAAAGACACTTGTGTCATTCATTGTAAATTCTGCAATCCCCTATATTAATGAATTTGTGTAGCTGATAGTGATGTGGACCGTGAGAAGCATCCACGGAGGCAGCTAATAATGATAAATAATGTAACAATTCCTAATTCTTAGAAAAATAAGTGTGTATTTGCATTGCTGCATGTGTTTGCCGGGTCAAATTTTCTCCAGCAAGATTCCAGTCTATTATTTAGTGTCGTGTATTATGAGAACATAATTCAAAGCCTTCCTTTTGCATGCTTTCAGCTCCTCGTCTATTCTCTCCAGTCATCCACAGGGAAGTTTGTGTAAATTTGCAGCGGCTTAATTACTGAATAATTTAGACCATGCTGCAAATTAATGTAGACATTTCCATATTAATGTGTTTGCCTAGTCATTCCACATGTGTTTGTACTGTGGACAGGCGGGTGGCAATTATCACAGCATATCATAGCAGGAGTGTCGGTATTTCAGACATTATTAGGTTGCTTGTCCACCCCTGTGTGGCTGTGAGCACTCATCTATTGTACACAGTCCTCATATAGGCTGGCTATGGCTATGTGGATGAGCTCTATCAAATATAGCTCTGGGAGACAAAAAGAAGAGAGGATGTTTGTTGTGTCTGACAAGGTGGGGTCCAATTTGGAAGCCCTGATGTTATTACATGCACATCAACAAGGGCACCGGCAAAAAAGCCTACAATGGCTTCTGGTCACTCTCTGGCTATATGAGTGCTCCACATGGACAGTGTGTGTTGCACATGTCCCACAGGGCTGACAGCTTCCTGCTTCTCTAATTTAAACCTCCAAACTTTAGCCCTACAGCTTCAAGTCACCCCCGCTCTCTTGACTGTGTGGCTCTTGTTAGGAGTTCAGCTGAGCAGCCTGGCACCTTTCACATAAACAGCACCCAGGAGGAGATGACACAGAGAGGACGTTGTACGTGTGTGTGCTCATGTTGGAGTGTGCAACCTCGCTCGCTCCTGTAAATCATCTCTTTCTTAGGAAGCCAGCCACCTCTCAGCTGGTACCACTGTCTCTCATGAGGAGCAACTACTACTTTCAGTTTCGAAAACTGGTTACAAGTAAATGCAGAGCTTTGTATCACTCACACATCAACTTTTTCCACACTCACACATAAAGAAACTAACAAACACCTACAGTAGTGTGCATATTGTGCACATTCAGCTACATAAGGAATTAATTCACCACTGGGTCCTTTGCATCCATGACAGCATCCTGAAATGTTGCGTATTGTACCTACTTACAGTGAAAACTGTAAATCAAACATCCCAAGAGTCACATGATTCGAACAAAATGTCAAGGAGACATATTGTTTGCTTAAAAATTATGTGTGACTTCAGAAAACTTGGGAGCTTTCAACGTAGTGATTATAACACAAGTGTGTTTTGCTTTGGGTACCAGTGATGAGAGGAGAAGTGTGATGCTAACAACCCATCCATCCACTAAGCCGCCTATCCTCCAAAGACAAAGTCGCGGGTATGCTGGAGCCCATCCCAGCAACTTTGGGTGAGAGCCGGGGTACACCCTTGGACTGGCTGCCACACAATCGCATGGCACATATAGACAACATAACAACCTTTCAAACTCATATTCATGCCTATGGACCATTTTGTGTGCCAATTAAACATGCAAAGAGAAAAAAATGGAACTGCACAGAAAACTGGACTACACAGAAAAAAAACACACAAACGCATGAGCAGAACATGCCAACTACACACTGAGGTGCGTGATGATAACCAAAAAACCTTCACTTCTGTATGTAGGTCAAAGGTCAGTGAGCTTACCAAACTATTTTTGTGTTCCAATAATTAGTGCCAAAGATATTCAAGTCAATAAAACAACATGGATGCCCAACTTTCTGTAAATCCTATAAACTCAATTTCACTCCTCATCACTGTGTTTGCCTGCAATATGATATATTTAACTCAAATTGCTGATCCCAACAACCAGTGATCTACAAAGGGAAATATTGAAAATGAACAGGTGTGCCCAAACCTTTTCATACCACTGTACGCATAGTGGTGTAAATGTAGTACATTTAAATAGTTACATTTCAAGTAGATATGTGATCGGTATTGGTATCGGCACCAAAAAACCCTGTTCGGAACTTTCAAATTCAAACACACCACTGCCAAATAATATTTATGCTGAAGAAAAAAACAAATATGTGCAGCATCTACTAATTAAAGTACATTGTATCAGCTTTTGTGCAAAATTCAGTCGACTAAAAGTGAAAAAAGGCTGATGAACAACAATTCCAACTTTCTGCAGTTCAAACTTTTGTCTGTATTTGCCTTTTTCTGCAGTCAACATGTGCCTTCACTTCTTCAGTCCAACAATGCTTGCACAAGATCTGCAGGTCCCCAAACTATTTTGGAGACAGTTAATTAAAGCTCTTTTTAACATCCTATCTCCCTCCGTGTCGTGCGTGTCTGCATTTGGGTCTACTCCTTTAAACCTTGTCACCAAATGCATAAAATATCAGCCATGAATTAATGAACAAAGATGATACAGATAAACACTCAGTAACTTTGAGATTTTGCCCTCAGCACGCACTATATAAGCGCAAACAGTGAGAACAATCACTCATACAATCTCCCCACTGAACCGTGTACAGAGGGAAAAAAGATGTTCGTTGTGATTTCACCCTAGTGTGCTACCAGGAAATAGCACATTACTTATTCAGCACCTTGTCTTTGTTATTTGTGCATATATAAATTGTCAATTCTACCAAGGAGCGCAGAGGCTTGAGAAACTGCAGCTTGCTCTCAGACAAAGGCCTCGCTCTCAAACATTGATCCGGCAAAACTTCTGTTCAAACCTCGCCACGTATTTCCATAGCCACTATGAACACGTACTGCAGAATATGTAACTTTCCTCTAAGTTTATGCAGCCGTTTTGTATAGGTTGAATTTGCAGTGGCGCATTTCAGGGCGAGAGATCACAACGCGAAACAAAATGTGCCTTTTGCCTTTTGGTTAATTTAACTGTCAATAACAACTTTCAGCAATGGCTTGTGGTCACTTTGTAATTAAAAAAAGGGTCTCATGTGAGCTGTATTGCCATATAACAATATATGTTCTGAGTATGTTAGTTGAAAATAGTTCTAAATGTTCAAATAGTGGTAAAATAAGGGTCCATTAGAGCGAAACTTTTATTGCAAATGTAGTATTTAGCCTCCTTTCATTATGACATTATTAGCAGTGAGCTCCTGTGGTTTGTCTGGGCCTGCAACGCACTGATTAGTGTTTTCAGACATTGATCTCACCTTTCAATGTGTGTGTGCTGTGTTATTGTGTATCAGATCAGGGCTTCATATTACAGTATTTCAAACGGTTAATTTTCTGCCATGCTAATGGCTGTTTTAGGGGGTTAAAGAGATAAATAAAACCTCGCTATCACCTCATTTAATATCAAATGCCACTTAATTATAGCTGTATGTATTTTCAAACACTTTGCATAATTTATTGTGCTTCTCCTTCCTAATCTCCAGATCCCTATCATGCGCTAGACTTTAGCCGCTCTTTGCTTATAATAATAAAGTCATAATGCTCCCACTCTCTCTCTCTCACGCTTTCTTTCTTGCTGCTGACAGCAGTGTGAAGGAGATAAGCAAGCCGGTGAAAAGACATTTTAAGTTGTGCTTCACCTTGTTAGGATTTGATGCTGTGTTGTCAGCTCGAGAAAACATGCAGCGACAAACCTCAGGCAATGCTGCATACACACACATTGTGTACTTCTTTGAGCAATATGACATCAGCATTGAAAAGAAGCACAAAGTGGGTTGTACGCACCAAAGAACATTTGTACACATAATGTCAAGAGGTTTAACCGGATTTGCATTTGTTCCGCACTTTTGAGTGTAGCAGCAATGTGGCTACGAGAAGTCAGCACATTAATGGCATTAATGTAGCAGCTAGGTGTGGGTCATAAAGAAAGCGATGTGAGGCGGAGTGCTTTACAAGCCTGGGATGCAATCATTAACATTAAATGTCAAATCACATCTGACATCGTCTGTGGTCATGGATTGAAAAAGAATTAGCATGCAGCTTCTCAGTTTTCTACCCAAT
Source organism: Doryrhamphus excisus (assembly GCF_037039965.1). Classification (NCBI taxonomy): domain Eukaryota; kingdom Metazoa; phylum Chordata; class Actinopteri; order Syngnathiformes; family Syngnathidae; genus Doryrhamphus; species Doryrhamphus excisus. Next base: position 14,030,196 of record NC_136359.1, on the reverse strand, counting down.
AATACCACACGCTCATAATATACGCTACATGGCCCTTAACTCACTGTTTCCATTCACAAAGTCTTGGCAACATACAATACATGTCTCATTGTCATTCCTATCTGTACACGTTCAGACAGCATCACGCACCACACAGCTGCAGCTCCCGAGAGGAGTGATAAAGTAATTGTCTGCCATTACGTTGCATCAGGCGACAGATCGACTGTAATTTCATATAATCCGTGGATTTTGACTCATTAACATTTATATCAGATCAAGAACAAGTAATGAGCTAGTTTGGATAAACAAACTGAAGCAAACTTGATTAATGTGAATTTGTCAGGAGCTTATGAAATATACATTTACCATACAAGGTACATGACATGAAATACAAGAGATGTTGAAAATGCCTTACAAACATAATAATGCTGAGTTTTGATTCAACCTGAGACTAGGGATGTTTTACCATCAGGGTTTTATGCTGCCGATACCGATAATCCATGAGTGAAATCGGCTGATACTGATACCAAAACCGATCACCACTTATCTTCATTAGGGTCACGGGCCTGCTTGAGCCTATCCCAGCTATCTGCAGGTGAGAGGCGGGGTACATCCTGGACTGGTCGCCAGCCAATCACAAATTTTTGTAACATTTGAAGGTATTCTTATATCTTATTTCAAGCCAAAATGCTTGTTTTACCCAAACATTAACAAAATGTTGGTATCCACAACTCGTGTTTTTTTTTCACAACGCATTTATTTCTAGTCTTCTCCCATTACAGGTTTGTCATCAACAGGTTTGTCCACCTCTACAGGGCCCTTCCAGCTGCATCCGCTGCCTTCTTTATTGATACTAATACTGATACCGTCCTTTTTCACTAATATTGGCCAATACCGATCGGTGGCCGATCAATGAAATTTTGCTTTAATGTTTACTAACATTAAAAGGTGCAATACACAGGCATGTTGTGCAGGCATCCTAATGGAGTGATCAGTGAGTGTATAAAGCAACACATTAATGAATAAAACACTGAACTTTACTGACTTTAGGCAATTAAATGTGAAGACACATATCAGTTAATCTTAAATGGTGCGGATCAGGATGTTGTGTGCTATTAAGATGAGTCTATGGCTTTCTGTGTCAGAGATTCTGAATCAGTTGCAATGCCGTTACCTTAACAAGGTAATGGATGGAAGCAGCATGCAGTTGTGCATCCTCTCTTTGGGCCCTCCATCCTGGACCAGTCGATGGACCAGACAGGCCGGGGCTTAGTATATCACGTAGATCCCACAGACATGCAGTGCGGCCGACAGATTCACATCAATAGGAGGATAGTGCTTTTGAATATTCACTCTAACGTCTGGTGGCTTGTTGCATATTAATTGAAAACAGAAAAATCATTCTTTTCCCTCAATACATACTTTGAGTGAGCAAATAAAAGACAGTTTTGATGTATTTGTTGAGGTGTTGGCTGACCTTTCTCGACTTAATGACATGTCATGCCATGACCTGGCTCTAATTACCATAGTACTTAGTGAATCTCTGTTGCTCCCTAAAAACTTGGTATGTAAGCCCCAAGAGACCAGACTGTCTGGCAACATCAATCATGCTGCATAAAAAAGTTAAGTCAATCCTATTTGTGTCATGATTGGACTTCAGAAGCTCCTACTGACCAGAATGACTTCGTCAAATAGGATTTGTTTTTGCAGTAAGATTGGTTGATAAATTACAGTCCGCTTCATGTTCATAATAAAGTGGAGCCTATAACTGTAATATCGCATTGTATAGACCGTAATTACTAGAAAGCAGATTGCTGAGCCTCAGAAAACCATCAATCATACACAGTGCAGCAATTCAAAACATATTCCCAATAGAGTAGCATCAAGATATTGCGATCGAGTGTTTGAAATGTCAGGGCAAAGGAAACCCGGGCGTTGCGCTGTTACATAATGATTATTGCAAAACTTTTTTCCTGTCACTCAGTGTGGCTGTAATATGCAGTGGATGGCCATGGGGGTTCATTAGGGAGAACAGGCTGCTGTTGAAAAGCTCCAGTTTCACCTCTGATCCCAGCTAATGTGATTTAGACCTGAGACTGCTAGTGGAGAGATTAGATGCTGGCTCACCTCAGGGTGGGAACCACAGAAGGAGACATACATCAATGTTGCTTGCTTTTAAAGTCATTGTCCTCCAATATCTCATCATCTCATTTGCACATTTCCACCAAAGTGCTCAATGAAGAACAAACTTGTCAGTTAATTAGCTTACATTAAGAACGGTTATGTATGGCTGTTCGTTAGATTACAAAAAAACTACATGCTGTCAACCACTAAATTAATAAGATTTTAAAAAATCAGAATTTTTGAAAAATATTCCCCCCAATGGGCAAATTAAACTTTTCATCTTGAATATCCCACTTGCATCTTTATTGGTTTTATTTTTTTTTATTTTAAAGAACAGGTATACACAGCGTTGTCAGGCATGGTGAGTCTGCAACTGCAGACAAACGTACGTCCGAACTTTTCAAAGGGTGTCCACTACGAGTAAAATGATGTAAAATGTTCAGTTCTCAATTTTATGTCATGTTTGTGGTGTTCTTTTATAATGTAAAACTGTCCATGTTAAATTTCATTTTGCAGCCCAACAACTGCAGCAACAATTAAAAAAGAGGGATTGCCCTCTCCTCCCCCACAACAGAGCGGGAAGAATAGTGAATCTTCACATCCCTGTCAAGTCATCTCAACATTCTTCACTTATACAGGTGGAACATTAGCGGACAACTTTGTTCCCTAAATCTCTGCCTTTCTTGACATGAACAGACAGAGAGTATAACTGGGTAATGTTGTTTCATATGGTGGGTATCTACAGTATGAAGGTGTAGGCTTTGGTGTAGAGGTGGGAGCTATTTAGTTTATTAATAGGGCTGGTCAGGCTTTTTAAGTATGATAGGAGTGGCCGACACCAGCCATTGGTACATAACAACTGTGTTAGTATTCTCTTTGGCTTCCGAGCCAGGCCCACACCACCAGTCGCAATGTCAGAGTACTCGTTCTTTCATTTCCTTTTCATTAATACTCTTCACTTTTTGTCCATTCCTAGGCACCATCCTAACAGAGCCTCTCTTTCCATCAACACCTCCTCCATTATATCCCTTGCTCTTCCCCTTCCTTCACTCCTCTCTCCCTGCTCTCATTAGGTCATAGTTGTGGTGATTTGTCAGTGTGGCTGTGTTGATTAATAGGTAGATGGAGCCCCTATATTAGGAGGCTGTCAGCGGGGCCTCCACAGAGCCAGGGCCATCCCGCTGAGCTCCCTCACCACCCAGGTGGCTCCATTGGGGCTAAATGAGCTGTGAAGAGTCCCAGCTATGCCCGCCTGCCCGACGCTAAGACTTTATGCACAAACACACACACATACATAGGGGAGAAAAAAAAAGCACATACGAGCACACTCAAACGTCTCTATGCTGAGGTGCAGGCACACTCACATACTCAACAGGCAGGCTTTCCCCGCCACGCATCCCTGCGTTCCCACATGATTTGTCACACTCGATCAATGGACAATAAGTTACTGCCACTCTAGCCTGTCAATGGGCCTTGTCTTCAGCGGACCCCCTGTATGCCGTCTCTTGGCCCGGAGGAGTGGGAGGGTGTGGCGGTGAGCTGGGGCGCTTAAGACAGAGAAAGTGAACAGGGTGTGTTGAAAGCAAATAGGAATACACAAATGTGAAAAACAATGTTGGATGCACATGTGCTGTACAATTGCAAATTCAAGAGGATGTAGGCAAGATGCACTTTGTGGTAAGGAAATTGTTAAGTCTGACTGAGATGGGGATGTGGATAAACAGATTAGCTATTAGTTGCTAATGCCAGAAGGCAGCAGTTAAAACAAATATGTTTACCGCAGTGTACCGGTTTTCTGCAGAACTGATATACAAAAGTGAACAATTTACATCTTAATTCCACATTCTTTTACGATGAAAAACTGTGCATTATGCTCACGTAACCTTGAACATAAAACACATACATACATGAACATAAGACACCTTGTACTCATCCACCTTCCGTTTGAGGATGCCCCCACAAATGATCAATAAGATTTAGGTGCATCACATTTTCCCTCAGCTACTTTAGCAAGCAAGCGATCATCCTGGAGGTGTATTTGGATGTCCTTATCATGTTGGCAGCACTCATGGAGCCCCATACTATGACATTCACACCATCATGCTTGAGTGCAGGCAAGACATACTTTGTACTCCTCACCTGATTGTTGCCAAACATGCTTGACACCATGTGAAACAAATACGTTTATCGTGGTCTCATCAGACCACAGGACAGGTTCCACAAATCCATGTCAAACTGTTTGCAGGCTTTCTTGCGCATCATCTTGAGAAGAGCTTCCTTCTGGGACGACAGCCATGCAGACCAGTTTGATGCAGAGTGCAGCGTATGGTCTGAGCACTGACAACCCTTCCTTCTCCCATGCAGTGTGAAAGGTAGTGTAATCTAATGTCATGTCACATAACGTCACTGATGCCTAATGAACAGGATACTACATATAACTTAATATATAACAGCAACCATTCATTTTCGGCAACTTATTTTTCAGTTGTTCACTTGTATTGGCAAATTATGTAAAAAAAAGTGGCAATTTGTTGGCTTCTTTATTAGTCCTCCCCATTTTATTTTAAACTCTTTCTTAAGTAAATTACTTCTTAAGTAAAAGTAAGTAAATAAATTGGAGGCTAACTAGAAAATGTTCATATTTAAGAATACAGTAAATATATTATCTATATTTAGTAGTGAGATCTTTGAGATTTTCACACAGTAATAGCTCACATGACATCTGGGAGAAAAAAATGGCTAACTGAGCCCGATTCGTAGTTTCACATAGGGGTGTACTCACTTTTGTTGCCAGTGATTTAGACATTTGTTGAGTTATTTTGAGGGGACAATAAAGTTACCGTCAACCAAGCAGTGCACTGACTACTCCACATTGTGTTGTTAAGTGCTGTTTCTTTAGTGTAGACCCATGAAAAGATAAAACTAAATATGTGCAGAAATGTGAGGGGTCACACACATCAGCACACACACCTTCCTCATCAATTCAATCTTATGATAGATACCAGAGGAGAAGCCAAAATCTGTGAAGGTCAGAAAAGTCCGAACACTGCAGACTACCACTGCAGGCTACAGCCGCCCGCTCCTGTGCTGCCATTACCGCTAGCTGGCTCACCCCCATTATCATCTTACTTCATCACATACACTTCATTATCAGCATATCCTTAACAGACAGATCGGATGGACCCTCCAGCAAAATGACAGAGATTCCTGGGAAGGTTCCTTAATGAACAGGTCAAAACATATATAGTACTCAGCTGTGATGTACAGCTGATTAAACATCTGGAGGATAAAAAGTGTTTTGGTTCATTTAAAAATACCATTTAATTGTACCAATGACTGTGATTAGTGATTATAGTCATTATGAAGTCGTTATTTCTATGACGGTTGAACAGATGAAAAGGCGAATGGATACACGGGCTGAATAGACAGCTGTTACTGAAGATGTAAGTAACAGGCAGCCCTATCACGCTGGCAATATGGACGGCCGTGAAATTAAGACTAAACGTATGGCAATTACAATGACAATGAGCTTTGTTCGACATGTCAAGTATCAATCCAACACTTGCCAAGCAGCTTTCATATCATAGCTAATAGGCAGTTGGCGGGCCGGACCGTCGCCAGCCACTGAACCGAGCTATTCATATACCGGCCCCAGTCATTGTGATCAGCGGTTGACATAACGGTAACACACACATGAGATACATGTGTCCCCATGCAAATGAGTGTATTAAAGCGGACCCCAAGAGTGGAGCGTGGCCAATAAATTCAGCCGGGGTGAGAAATGTAGCCTTTACCATGCGTGTCCAACCCCATCTATTTAACCTAATTACACACACCACACCAGGTAATAAAAGTGTGCATGCCATCAATTCTGACATCTCATCCAGGGCACAGCAGCGAATGTCTATTAAGATGTATAAATCCTCAGGGTAATGACTTTCGCTGAGTGTAAAGCGTGTAAAAAGGCATCTCAATCGCCAGCACTGTCTCTGCTCTCACATAAAGTAAAGCCAGACGGACAGACTGCCACACATTTTTGACACTACATCCGAACGACTTCTGCATAAGTCTAATGGCAATGGAAAACCTTGCTTCCACAAATGTAGTACAGTCTATCCAATATTTTCTACTGCTTATCATGTTCACTCCAGCTGATCGCCAGTCAATCACAGGCAGTTATGAAGGGTGACCAAGTTGTCATTACCAAAAACGAGGACACATGGCCTGGCAATGAGATACTCAAATGATGCTCAGTTTATTCAACCATGCCTTAAAATTTCCAAACATTTAAAGTATGCCCGCTCTATATGTTACATTCCAAAATATTATCTATAACCAAATACGCAAATTTTAAGATTTGGAATGTATTTTCAGGAAAAATGTACCCTCTGATGCCGCAAGAATTTGGGAATTTGAACGGCTGTTATGCATGATGTCCTCACCTGTACTCGGCTCTGTCCTTATGTCTTTCTTTTTCTTTGGCTTTCAGGCAACATTAATTCAAAAGGTCGCCAACAAAGAAAATTCCCAGGGATTACGTCAAATGCAATAGAGTGTTCAAATACCGGTCAATTTGGTAATGGTAATGGTTTTATTTCATTTGAACATGCATCAGAGTTTGAGTTTTGAGTTTGAGAATTGAGTGCATCACCTAATCAGTTCACAGTTCCACATGTCCAAAAGGAAGAAAAAAAGCTTATTAAATCCTACCCGTCCATCTGGTACTTTTACAATCTGTAACAGTCACATTTGTTTGGGAAAACAAGATGTTGGGTCACCAAGTTACCAGTTAGGGCTATAATGCCATTTGTTCGTTTTTATGCAAAGCAAGGTTCCCCCAAATTTTTCAAGAGTCTGACAAATGACCTGATCATTCCTTGACCCTCTGTGAGCGTCATTAGAATGAAGTAACGTGTAGTAACCCAAGTTCAACAACTATTTTATGGTATTTTGTATAACTGGAATCAAAAGGATGGCAGGGTGTATTTCACAATGTAGCTTTCTTTATTGTCAACCTCAGACAAAACGAGCAGTAGAACAATCTCATCAAATTAATGATCTGAATATTGTAGGAAACCTCTAGCATAGATTTGCTGTGTCCTGAGACCGCCGGATCAATGGGCAGGTTTGCGGCTTACAGCGAACAATGCACTAAAGTTAGCTTTGTATGTTTGCAACAGGAAAATGTTTGTAGTGACTCACTGCAACTTTCTGATTGGCTTTGTTTCAATGGGAAGGTAACAAGACAATGACCAGACAATGCTTTCTTTAGCATGTTTACTGTCAGAAATTATCATAAACTTCCTAAAAGTGAAATAAGGAACTATATATACATGCCTGGTCCTGATAATCTCATAAGAACTGTACCACTTGAGGGAAAAGTGGCTTAAAAGTTTACAGTCATGCTTAAGGGTGCCATTGTTTTGCCTAACCCTGTGTTTCATGACACCCTGTCAGCCATGCCGGAGGTAATGTCACTTTCAAACCACCAGCGTGTTTCATCAGGAGTGAAAAAACGTCACACTCGCTTCACTAACACTCTACCTCGTCTTTGTCAGCAGCATGCCTGATCTACAGCTGACCCCCATCCCCACAATCCAGCGTGGAAAGGATGACGTGGCAAGGTCAAGTCATGCACAAAGGGAGGAATGAGGGAAGAGAAAGACAAATAACTGGGATCACTACGAAGCAATGAAACCTTTTGTGGGAAGACATAGCGGTGGACCATTTCAACTTTTCACCTTTTGGTCTAATTAGGAAAAATGAGGATCGCTCACTTTAGAGTGGCAGCATATCTCATTGTACATGATCGAGTGTACAGGCTTACTCAGGCCATTAGGTGGGAAGTGATAGATATGTAAAAAGAACATGAATAAAAATGGAAAACATTATTTAGCTCACCACAACTACTCAATATATACTCTATGTACTCACATATTTTTAAACAAATCAATCATGATTAATTACCATTAACTATGCCTGAAATATGACCATTTTAGTGTATTCAATGAATCAAAATATACATGATAATATACTATGTATTAAGAACTGAATATGTGATCCATCCATTTTCTGTACTGCCTATCCTCACAAAGATCACGGGCATGCTGGAGCCTATCCCAGCTGTCTTTGAATCAAGCTAAAATACACCACACAAGTCTATTTGTCTAACACTAGATGCTCACGTAATAGTAGTAGAACGCTCACTTTAATAGTAGTAGAACATTTGAATCACACTTTAAATCGTGTTATTATGAGCAATGAGGGATTGTGTTCACAGACATCATCTAAATTAAGGTAAATTACATTTTTCAGTGTTTGCAGTTTTTTCAGCTGCATGTTTATAATTGAGGACCTACAGTAGCACCATAGAGAGTTAAGATCATTGTCATCAGTGCTGATAATGAGGATTATAGCCGTATAATTACACATTCTAAGAATGATCATAATGCATTATAAACACAGCCTTCATAGAAAGTGTTACCCACTTTTCGAAAAGAAGGCCATAATTGTGAAAAGTGTGCAGCAGCCACCAAGCTGCCACAAATTGGACTCCTGCTTTCATCCAGCATAAAAGCTATGTTTACAATTGGGCTCTGAGGCTATACCTTGCCTTTCTTGGACGCTATCCACTCTGCCTTGTTTCATATGAGTGCACAACCACAATAGCTTGAGTAATGGCTCCACAATGCCTTTCCCTTGAACAAAAATCACTTTTTAGTGGGTCGTTCGCAGGTAACTTTAAGAACCATGCCACCTGAGCAAACTACTGACATTACTAATTTGTCTCCATTTTAGCACTGAATCTATTCTGTAGTAACTCAGAGGCAATAAGGGACAATGTAAAGGATAGTAAAAAGAACAGGGAACACTGAAGCTTGTATTGGTGAGACTTGGGTAGTAGTGCCTCAGGTGACTATGAAGTTAGGGCCTCACATGTTGTACAAGAAAACAGGCAAGGATAATTGCTGAAATGGACATATTTCTCATAAAACTTAAATTATTAACAATTTAGGTTCCAACTAATTGCTTTAACATCTGTAAATGGTCTCAAGACATTTGCCGCTAATCAAACCTCATATGCTTTCAACATCTGACATGTTCTCCTTTGACATATCTCTTCACATATGGACACTTTTTTAGTTTTTCTGAGAGCATGTGTGTGTACATACATGCATGTTTTGGAGGCAAAGAGCAGGCCGCAGACAGTGGCCACTGGGAAATTAAGGAGCACTTTGTCATGCATCCTTAAATGTGTGACACCATGTCTCAGGAGACGGTGCCTGATTGGTCTAGGAAGCGTCCAAGAGTGACGGGTGAGTGATGGCCTCAAGGGGATACAGTGTGCATATGTGTGTGTGTGTGTGAGTTTGATTTTGTGTGATGACTGGTCTTGGAAACACAGGACAGCCTTGTGACTTGTCTGGGTGGCACCCTGTCAAAAGCAGCTGGCAATGTCTTGTGATGTTGCCCCAGGGGAGTCATATGCCACTCTGGTGTCCCTTTTCAAGATTCACATCAATTTAATATTAAACTCTATCACAGTCTTCTCTTTTTACATAATCATTTGTTTTACTAAGGACATCATAATGTAAATTATGTCAAACCACCAATGAACAAGGACATCCATTTTTAACCATAACTTTAATTACTCAAATATAATTATTACCAACGTTATATGTGCTTGGTGAGGAGTAAATCCCTAAACAATGACATAACTACAATAATCAAGTCAAGTCACATTCAGGATTGTTAGACCGCTTCTTATTGACTCTTTATAAATGTATACCTGTAACTTTGTGGGAGCAGTTTTCTGTATATAATGCACACCTGAATGAGGTTAGTAAGTATAATTAGAAAAACTAGAACTTAAACCCATCAAACAACTTTAGGCTGCATTACTGCAGAAAGTGTGAACCAACATACCCTGTCTTAGGTACACCATCAATGACATCCGACATCACACATGTTGCCACAGACACGCTTCATCAGTACAAACTGATAGTTAAGAGTTATGTAAGTAATTTTTTTCATTTTCACTTCAATGGCAAGGTATCTCAGAAGATAATTACTCAGATAGTGGATATATTTGAATATTGCAAATATAATTGCCCTCAGACAACCCAGACCTGCTTACAACAATACACGAAGTGTGCCTTAATGCTGAGTCATCTGCATGTATCCAAGCTAAGCTCCTCATCCATTCATTAACCCATTTTTTACCACTTGTCCTTATCCAGGGTTGTGAATTTGGGCAAGATGCAAGGTATACCCTTGTTTGGTTAATCACAGTGCACATATAGAAAATATGTGTTCATGTTTCACAGAAGGATTGTGAATGATGGGCAAAATTCCATAAAAAGTGCAGTTCCTCTTTATGCGTCACATAGAGTACGTATGGAAACGTATGGTACATATGTACCAATTCATAAGAAAATAAAACTTTTGTGACTTAGCATTAGAGTTAGCATTCCAGTATGATTGATTATAGTGTATGCATAAATACAATAAATACATTTGGAGTAAAAAAAAAAGCAAAGTGAAGTGAAGCAAGATTCAGTATAATAACATTGGGGGGGAAAGCTATAGTTGCATGGTCTTCTATATAAATGCTACAGGATGAGACGTAGGAAAGCAAAAATCCAAACTCAACGGGGGGGCCGGCATAATTGCCGAGCATGTCCCTCATATTTACTATTTTTAATAGGCTTCTGGCATAGAGTGCACAATAGGCTGTCATGTTTATTTTGAGCTTATTTGGTTGCACTTTCATCAGGGTACAAGGACTGGCATGGAGTGAGATAGAATGTTCGAGTTGTCTCGCTGCTTCCTGAGCCTGATAGATGTTACCCCCACTTACCACCTGAGGGGCGAAGTGTGGTGCTGTGGGGGGGTAAACAGTCTGGGAAATCGAAGATTTACGCTGGCACCGCGTTTTTGTCCAATTAATAGATTGCCAGAGTGTTGCTCCTTTTGCATGACAAAGGAGGGTAATATTAAACTGCCATTTGTAATGAAAATGCACTTTGCAAATTAAAAAGTGCAGAAACTCAATTTTTCCTACCTCTTTAGGAAATAAACAGTCCTTAACCAATTAGAGCGCATTGTAATAATTCTGTGATTTATTGCAGGTTGTTTAACTTTCAAAACTCAGCTGACCTATATTAAGGTCACAATCCATCATGTCTTGCTTGGATTGCTGTGGAGTAATGGCTGTTGTATTAGCTGCTTTTGATGATAGTATGAAAGAAGTATTAGCACTTGTCAACAAAACTGCTTACAACATAACATTAGTATGCATGAGCTGCTTCGCCTATTCATTATCTTGGCAGCTCCACACACGTGTTTACCGCCTTATAAACCATTTTGCCGGGCTGAGAGCACATGCACAATGTTTGGTTTTGTGATGGAGCAGCGACATGTGAGCCATGGGGCACGCTCTGGTTGCAGTGCAAACAGGCATGGGAGAAATGTATGCATGAGAGACAAGTAAGGCTGGGAGCAGAAGTCAAGGAGAGGAAGGAGATATGAGGTATGGCAGTGAAATGGTTTTATCTGGGGAAAAAAATGAGGGTTGCACCAACCATTTTTGACAAATCATGAAAACAAATGTTTAAAAAAAGTCAGCTAAAATCAAAATTTTCTGCAGAACTTTGTAATGGAAAGCTTTGCACATCATCTGTCTTCATCATACAGGCTCACTCGCCACTCTAAACAACCCCCACCTCTACCTTGCATCAAAGCCTCATCTTCTCTGAGTTGCTGCTATGTCATCCCTATGATTACCATAATAACCATACCTGTTTATCACTGGATAGTGCGGCCTCGACTTTCAGAAACTGTTGGAAATGTTCCCATATGATAATTTGAAAGTAGGATTACAAATCCAGTCAGGTTATCAGGCTTTGCACTGCTTTTGGTATGCCCCTCAACCTGGCCTGAGCTACGTTCCCACCCTCATCTATGGTCAAGAGCTATGAATAACGACTGACAGGACACACAAGCAGCTGAGATTGTCTGCATGGTCTCTGTGCTCAGTCCTAAGACCTGAGGAGTAGAGTCACTCCTTCTCCACATTAAGCAGAGTCAGGTGAGGAGGCTTAGACATCTCCCGCAGATGTCTTCCAGAAGCCTCTCTGGTGATGTGTTTAGGGAAATGGCAGGAGACCTTAGAACAGACTAGAACACGCTGGTGAAACAATGTCCTGACCTCGGAATGACATGGTGTCATCTTGGAGGAGTTGGAAGAGGCGGCCGTAGATGTAATTCTCAACATCTCTATGAGTACTGCTGATTCGGCACAATTTGGCCATAACATTGGTTGAAGAGGATGTGATGAACTGGATGAGCAGCAACTGATTTAAAATTCAGGAAAGAGAGGAGTGAGACATGGCTTAGAAACAGACTCAAAGGAGAGCGAAAGCAAAGTAAAGGCCAGGAAAGAGTGAGAGCTGAAGGGCACGGCAGGGTATCAACCAGAGAGAGAAGGATACAGAAATGAAGGGCGGTGTGACACAGTGACATTTGCCTCCACAAATGGGCTCTCTGGCTTTAGCCACACCGTCTGCTGCGATGCCCCCCGACTGTGAGCCAAGAATGCACTTAGGCCCAACAGAGCAAATGAATGGCCCTGTTTTGACTTCTACCATTCCAACCCTTCTCCCTGATAGCTGGTGCTGGTCAGAGAGGCACTTTATCCTATTGCTAGTTCCCGGCATGTTTAAACACCCCTGCTCTATGGTCTAATTAGCGAGGTTGGGTGAAATATGCATGGAACCCTGAACTCCTGGCTAACATCATGAATGTAATCAATGAGCAACTGCAAAGCTAAAAACTAATTGAGTAACGCAAGTGTGAGAACATTGAGCATGACAAAGTGGCATTAGAAGAGACAATACACTTGCGCTTATCTTATTGCATTACAAAATTTGTTTGTTACTGGAAGAAAATACTGATTTTAGTTAAAAGTTAGTTAGTTAAAAGTGAGATAGTTAGTTAGTTAGATAGTTAGTTAAAAGTGACCGTTTCTAATACAATAACATGAACACCAGCACGTTGGTTCTCAGATGGGGGTACTCGAAAGCTTCCTGTGCTGGTGATCGTGTGTAGCTGCTTTACAAGAGTCCACAACTCAATACAAAGGTACAAAATATAAGCATAATAGGTCCTTTTTGATCAGTTGATCAAATGTAAAATTATGACAACTTTTGCCTGGACATCAACCAAGTAGCAAGCAGCTGTTTAATTCCGATGAAAAAAACAGGTAACTCGCTTAACGGTGGGAACACCAAGGTACGTTAAATTGCAGCGTTTAAAGTGTGCCTAAAGCAATTATTGTGCGTTCCCTATAATGCCCCACACACTGCCACTTCTATATTACTGTACAATAATTCATAGAAGCGATGCCATAATTCACAATCTGATTGGCCTCTGGTTGCCCTGTTCTCACGATTTTTCTCCAAGAGAAATCTTGTCATGTTTTAATCTCAAGATTTAAATACGCCAACATTTTTATTAAAATCAAAATTAAGTCTACATTTATAATACTAATTATCCATCCATTTTCTGTACCTCTTATCCTCACGAGGGTAGTGGGCATGCTGGAGCCTATCCCAGCTGTCTTCGTGCGAGAGGCCGGGTACATGCTGGACTGGTTGCCAGCCAATCCTAGGGCACTAATACTAATTAATTCAGTTAATTATTTCTTTGTTTCCATTCATTCATTCATTTTCTATACCGCTTATCCTCACGAGGGTCGCGGGCATGCTGGAGCCTATCCCAGCTGTCTTCGGGCGAGAGGCAAGATACAACCTGGACTGGTCGTCAGCCAATCACAGGACACTAATACTAATTAATTCCGTTAAATATTGTTTCCAATTGAAGTTATTTTATATGACTATGATTATACAGTAAAGTCTCGTTATATCGATATTCTCGGGAGTCGGAAAAAATACCGATATAACCGGACTATCCATATATCCGATCCTGCGCCGAACTGCATTAAAAGTGGGCAATAATGCACTCGACATTGTTCTATACAATAGAACAATGTCGAGCAGCTTAAATCACTCTTTGCTTAAGGATTTCAATACCAAAAAAGAACACGGCGAACGGCTGCTTCCAGTCAACTTTATTTTTCACACTTCCACCACCAGAGCACACACACCGATTCCCGCACTTCCTGGTTCACAGGTCATGCTCAACCCGCCCCACATAGCTGGCCAAACATATGCCTGCAACAGAAGAACCAACTGCGTTCGTGGTTTCTCTCGTGTGTATAGATTCTATACAGGCATGTGTTTGGCCAGCTATGTGGGGCGGGTTGAGCATGACCTGTGAACCAGGAAGTGCGGGAATCGGTGTGTGTTGCGCTCTGGTGGTGGAAGTGTGAAAAATAAAGTTGACTGGAAGCAGCCGTTCGCCGTGTTCTTTTTTGGTATTGAAATCCTTAAGCAAAGATTGATTTAAGCTGCTTTTGTATCGATATAAGCAGACCAAATTGGCTGGCGGGAGATGAAAAGGGCATCGTAGTAACCGGATTATCATAATAACCGGGTATCGTACTAACGGAACTAATTATATCATAAAAGACTAGAAATTTGCCGGGAAATGAAAATAGTATCGTAATAAGTAGTAATTCGTTATAACCGATATCAATATAACGAGACTTTACTGTATTTCCATCAAATCTTTCAAAAAGACCACTACAGATGAGCACTCTTTTTTTTCCAACCAAAAATGCTTTTTTTTCCTGGTTAGGGGGATATGACTAAAATAATATTCCACAGGTGTTTGAGAACCACTGCAATAGTATATACTCTGTTGCAATGTCACTTTCTTAACCTCTGTCGGAGATCAAGCCTCAAAAAGGACTGATATATTTTTTTTCTTCATAAAAGTGTAAAATGTTTAGATGTTTAAGTTTGAACTCCCCAAAAAGTGTGATTTAGTTTCCTTTGCCACATACATTTGAATGTCAAATGCCCTGTAGGACACATTGGGAATGTAACATTTTGCACTTCTACTTTATGCATTGTTACTTTTATGGACTTAACTTAAAGTTAGCAAGTTTTCTTTTTCCCATTATTCTAATGTGAATTGCAAAGTTCACCCCTTAACAAAGCACTTTGTTTCATCCATTGTAAGACCTTTTACTATTCTCATTATAAAAAAAACATGTACATTATACTGTGTTGACACACCATATTTGGAACAGTGGAACAGTTATGGCAAAACATCGCTGCACGGTATCTTTGATCACACTCCTCTCCATGCATCTCTACATGTGCTGATCTTCAAATCTCTCTTATGTTGTGTTGGTACAGGTACCCTGATGATTACTCATGTGCATTTAACTCTCAAACAACCCCTCATTAACAACGGCATGCTGGGCCATACATTGGGCCAAATTACACAGCTTTGACATACACAAACCTCCAGGGGGGTGGGAGGGAGGGAGCAAAGTCGTCAGGATAAAAGGCCTGGCTTTCTGCTTGGTCCTCTCTAACCATAGATAATGACTGCCAACATGTCTGTATGGTCTTTTAAAGCAATCAGCACTTACACTTTTACAGGAATGGGGGTGGGGGTGAAGAAGAGGAGGTCCCAAGAGGAGAAGGACAAGGAGGAGAAGGAGGGAAACAGGGAACTAAAGAGGCAAACACCGAGACAGGATTGGACCGTCCAATGCATACTAGAAAGAAAGGTGTGTAAAAGCAATGTCTCAATATTTGTTGAAGCCATTTAAGTTAAGCATATGCAAATGTTGGAAGGTTCTTTTGAAAAACTGTTTTATTGTTCTAACATGTACTACAATGGTGAACATAATTATACATGCTGGTTTTTAATAATCTCAAAATGTTACTTAAAAGATTCCCTGTACTATTAATAACGGTTTAATTGATTCATTTAGTTTTCATATCTTACAATAAACACTAAAATGTGAACAAATTAGAAGCTGACCAGCCAAATGGATGATGTTTAGAGAGGCCACTACTGGAAATAGATACATGTATGGAACAATGTACAGCAATATGTTTAACACAAGAAAAGGCGAACTAACATGGTATGAAGAAGAATGCTGAACCCAGGCCTGCTATCATTTTCCTGAATCGCATTACTGTATCTAACAAGGCAATATATATCAGCATTATAATGTCCATCCATTTTTTTGGACCACTTGTCCCCATTAGGGTCATAGGTAAGCCTATCCCAGCTGCCTTCTGCAGATAGGTAGGGTAGTTTTTTCTATGTTTTTTAAATGTATTTCACAATGGCTGATCGAGGAGGAAAAGAAATTGACTTTGTTTGGGACATTCTTCAAGACACATTTTCTAGAGTCGCGCCAAAATAATAAAAAAAACACAGTTAGGACATTGATAAACTGTTATTTACTGTTTACAAACAAGTAACGTTGGAAAATGTGCCGGCTAGTTCAGCTGCATATTGGCCCATGTTCACAAAACAGTCCAGTGTGTTGACAGATTATGAAATGCATTTCTTTTGCTGGTAGGGAATCAGGAAGTCAAAATACTTGTAAACAAATGTGGCGTTCCCTTTCAAGGCATTGCTAGCAAGTAAACAGCGGAGCAGCGCTTGGGGGTGGGCAGAGAGTTTATATATAAGGAAGTCCGCCCCTCTGTGATGTCACAAAGGGACGGTTTTACCACTCCTTTTCAAACTGAGCGTTTTGAGCCATCACAAGCTTCTCTCAGGGCTCACTTCCAAATGCACAACCCTCATCTGAAACTTTGGCATCGTTTAACATGATAATACTACATTCTAACTAAATTTATAGGTCAGAAAAGTGGGAAAGCATTATAGGTCCTCTTTAATTCTTGAGGATACTCACAGACATGTAACTCAGGCATATCGGTGACAATATATTGGAAGATCAAGGTCAGCTGGGTTTCGTGCTTCAGTACATGCTCTGCAATGCTACGCCTGGTTATAATGCAGTTTTTTTTATACACAACAAGTACGCAGAACACAATGCGCTTTCATATGCTGCTAAAAAAATATTAAATTGACATACAGAATAAGCATTTCAAATTGTTCTCTGCATGTGAATAATTATCCTTTACACAAATGTGTTTTGTGTTAACATTTTGGGGTTTCTCGTGTCTGGAGTACATCATTTCTGATGGGAAAAAAATGATTCAGTTAGCCTATGTTAGCCTATGCTAATCGAGGTTCTACTGTACAACATATGGTTCGATATCTGCAAAAACACTGACACTGGAGGTGTATTTGGTATTCAGATATGTCAGTGTTTGAGGTTCAAGTAAAGAAGGAATGAACATATCACAATAATACAGAGCCTGAAAAATACCAATAATCAAATGACCTCTACCATTGACCGAAATCAAGAAAACCATTAGGAAATGAGGCTTAATTTCAACCATAAACTGAACATTCACTCATCATTGTCTCTCCCTGCACGTAGGTGGCCAATCAAATCAAAATGTGACCTAATTTGACAGTTGCTATGAGACTGACCTCAGCATAATGTGAAAAATTGCCCTTTATGATGACAAAGTATTGAGACTAATTCAACATAGCTTGTCATCTCTGGTGTTGTGGACCTCGCATTTTTCTTTTTTGTGGGGGGGGGGGGGGGGTGCACCATATGCTCTGTATATGACAGCTACTGTACATCACAGTCTTTATGTGTGTCTGTCCTCATGGGATGGATGCGGATAGGCCCGGCGTCTGTGTGTGCTTGTGTGAGCTTGTGAGTCACAGATGTTGCAGTCTGAGGTCTGGGGCAGATGGCTTTTGGCTGTACTTGCCCGTGATCTCTTTACAGTGAGACGGAGAAGAGCACACTGCGAGTCGGATTGTGTTGACAATAAAGAAACTGACTTGCTGTACTTGGACACATGCATGGACACTCAAAATGTATGCACGTCTGATAACACAGAACTCACACTCACGTAGCATCACTTTCAAAATGCAAAGACATGATATAGTACCTCCTCATAATTCTAGTTTTTGTGTTACTAAAATGAATGTGTATTTATAAATGTAGAGAGTTTACATCTCTTCTTGCATTTCTCCCACCATCTTTCAGTGCCTTCTGTTCCTCAGAGACGCTCTCTCTCTCTCTCTCTTGCGCTGTCTCTCTCTCTCTCCTTAGTTCCCTCACTAGGTAAAGGTGTCCTCTGGGGGATTACAGCAAGGCCTCGGGGGGATTTGTCTTAGCACAGAGTGCCACCTTGTTGTCAAGACGGCAATGACACATTTCTTTCAAAGGCGCCCCCTGACAGATACTTGCTGAGGAGAGACGTCACTTAGTGATGCATCGTGACATCAATGCAGCGCACACAAAGATGGTGTCTGGGATACATATTAAGATGAAACGGGACGTGGAGGATTGGCCAGAGGGCAGGAAGATTATGACATGACATCAAGTGTCTGTGTTGGAAGCTTAGACATGACTGCCTACTGGCATCTTTGCTGGGGGATGATAGTGATAGATATTATTTGGATTTGGGAGAGATATGTTAAGGTAAAAAATGACTTTATTACTATATACGTACATTAAATGCACACATAAGAATTTAGTGTCAACATTTTAGCTTTTGTCTATCTCTGTCAGGTTGCATTGTTGAGGTTCTAGAACTTTCAGACTGAAATTGCACTGCAGATGCACAATAAGAGGTGGAGATCTTGCATGGTGGATAACTTACCTTTGAATCACCTGTATTTAATTACAGACGAAATGCATGACACAAGAAACACTTGTGTCTGTCACTTTTAATATGCAACCCGACTCGCTAAATATAGCGACCACGTCACTAAATTGTCAACATGGATAAGCTGGAGTAATAGTCACCACAGTACGCCCTCATGTCGGACTCACATTCCGGGAAGCACCTGTGCTGCCCTGGAGGTCAGGAGAACCAAGAGTAGAGAGCGGCGGGAGCCACCTGCTGTGGCCGCCATGATGCATTGTACTTGGACACCTGCTCTGACATTATTAATATCGATAGTGATTACTGGTGATGGTGATAAAAGGTGCAGAACCTCTAAAAGTCTGAACGCTATGTATTTAAATCTGATAAATCTTAAGTAACTTTGATCAAATGTAGAATTACTACAGCTTCTGCTTCAATACTAAGAGGGGTCAACTGCTGTTCAACTCCTATGGAAAAATGCACACGTCGCTGAGAACAGCAAGGCTGGTTGGATTGCAGTGTTTAACTTGCGGTTCTAATGATGATGGACATGGTTCACAGTCTAATTGGCTTCTGGCTGCCTGTTCACACGATACATCTTTTCTCCAAATAAGAACTCGTCACGTTTTAATCTTGCGAGATCTCATGTGTAAACTATTAGACCAAGTGCCACAATAAGTAAATGATATAAGTATCCATGAAGGGCGAAGATGTAAATGACCACTAGAAAACTAAGTTTCAGTGTACTGCATAAGGCAATAGTGTCTCTACACATTGAATGGATAATTTAAGCAAATGGAGGAGGAGTCACAATTGACCAAGGAGTGATTGTTAGCAGGACATCTGGAGCTGGAAGGAGGGTGGGGCGCACTTGACCTTCCACTTGTCTGACTGGCACACCTGCACACGCAAATTCTGTGTGCATGTACAAGCGTCATACATATGCAAAAATGTTGGCGATTTGTGCATGAACAGGTTTCCAAAGAGCTGACAGCAGAAACATTGTGAAGGTGAACAACATGGCTAGTGGGGGGCGGTGGGGATAGGGGTGTGCTTGACACGTCAGAGATGGAGACCACAATGAGATCAGTGTCCCGCCTGTAGGATGGCAAGATGCAGGACACACACACACACACACACACACAAAAGCACTTTAAAACATCTACGCACATAGAGCATCACTGGGACTGAGACTGTGAATGCCTGCTGCATATGTGGCCCCATGCATAAACAATGTGCCCTGAGATATAGCAGAGTAATACTATGGCCCTTAGCGCAACTCCCATGAGCATCTCTGCCCCTTCTATCCCCCCCCCCCCCCCCCCCCCCTTTCCCCTCACACTCACAAATGAACAACCGGAACACACATAAATGAAAAAGACGACGCAGAGAGGAGAGATGTATGCATAAAGCGGTGCTACACACTGTCTCCACAATGCAGTGAAGCACAGGTGCAAGACACAATCCAGAAAAATAAGAGTAAGCTGAATGCTTATTGGAAAATGCACAGTGCAAGTCTTTCATAAGGAGACTCATGCTTTAACTGTAGTATGAGCAATTTGGGCTTGCGTTCAAAGACACCAAGTAATTGATGTGCTAGTTAACAATGATAGATAGGTCCTGCTCCAACACAAAGGAAATAGTATGGAGGTGTTTGTTTGTGTGCATTATATGAACCAGTGAGTGAGTATAATGATTACAAGCCTTGTTAATCGAAGAATGATAATGCATCACCTCAAAAAAAAAGAAAGGAAAAGTGAGTGCTTTAAAAAAGCAAAATGATGAAATAGATTGCATTATATCACAAATGATGTGTAGGATTGATGATTGGCGACAGTCCACCCGTATGTATAATGTGATTAGGACTGGGCTCCACATTCCGCACAGGTCTTATCCCGGGGCAGAGGAGGAGCAGAACAAGATGATATTGCTTCAACAGAGCAACAGTTGAAGCATATGTGGATGTCAATAACATCAATACATGCATTACAAGGTCTGGCAGAGCATGCTACACCTGACATCATCATAAAGTACACTGACAAAAATAAAACAAGATGGTATTGCTGAGGTAGAGAAGCAAGCTGAAAAAACCAAACGCCAACATCAGTGAGCATCTGACAAAACACAACACTGACATCACCAAGAAGTGATGTGGCTTAAGGAAGAAAGGGGAAAATGGCCAATTATTGGAAATGCATACAAGGAAGTTCAAGACACGTCGCACAAAGACTTGAGGCACTTTTAAGTCGACAGCAATCAGCAAATAAAACTCTACAATAACATAGATTAGACCAACTTCAATTTATTTATACAGTCGTTGTCTTCATGTCAATAATAAAAGTAGGGATTTTAGGGATAAAACATTGCTGAACATATAAGTTTAAGATACTTGTCATCATTATTATTATTATCATTATTATTATTATAATGTACAGTGTATGGTACCAAAAAAGTGCACCAGGTGTGTATCCAAATGTTTTGTCTGGCAACTTTAAAGGGCAACAGTGCCTCCATAATTGCATGTCTATATTGCTAACGATTCACTGCAATAGTGATTAAACCTTCGTAAAAACATC
The DNA here is from genome assembly GCF_037039965.1 of Doryrhamphus excisus. NCBI lineage: Eukaryota > Metazoa > Chordata > Actinopteri > Syngnathiformes > Syngnathidae > Doryrhamphus > Doryrhamphus excisus. Next base: position 14,008,838 of record NC_136359.1, on the reverse strand, counting down.
CAGTGCCTTGTTGGACCATGTGAAGATCCCTGTGGTGCTCATGAGGACATTCATATTTAATAAAAACATTTTTTAAAAAAGGAAGGAGTGAACAAGTGCTGTTGAAACAATGAGGAATGAGATAATTGAGATATCCAGCTCTTGATAAAATGTGCTATTTCACTGATGCTGGCGAAGAAGGGAGTAGGGAAAAGCGAGCAAAAGAGAGAGAGGAGATGGTGGAGCGGTGGTCTAGAGGGAGGTGACAGTAGTGTATGTGGCTGCTCTGCCTGTCTGACCTGATTGCAAATAAGTGAAGGCGCTCCACTGCGGCCCAGAAGCACTTCTCTGTGCACACAACTCTTACCAACACACACACAAGCTCTCTCTTTAATAAGACTGCTTAATGGTGACTGTCACTGTACACGCCACAACAGGAGAATTTAAATGTGTGCGCATGGATACAGGATGGGGACAAGGAGAAGGGCTGCTGTGGTGAGACAGCAAGGAGAAGGGGGAATAGATGCAAAGGGAGAAGTGAGGATAAGGCGGGCGGGTTGCGGGGACAACGGTGGGTTTCTGAGACGCATTTGCAATTTAAAACACGGTTTGGTATAATGAAAATGTAAAGCAGTGGTTTTATTTTATTCAGTGTGGCAGGTTCAGATTCCCAGAGAAGCTCCACTTGAGCAATCAGTCCATTAATAATTGAATTTTTGTTCAGGAGCTGCACGCGTGTGCTTGTGAGTGTGAGCACACACATACACATACACATGCATAATGAGTGTGCGAAAGTGTAAGCAACAAATGTGTCTTCTCCTTCCAGCTGCTGACCCTAATAGTAGGCGGCCAATTAGAGATCTTTATTTAATTGCTGGTCTACGCATTCTCACTCGCACTCGCACACGCACACTCTACTAACAACTGACACTGTGGCACCATGCATGGTCTGGGGACACACACAAATGTATTTCCACACATATTGCCACCGACATAGTAAATCAAGACATGCCTTGGTACAGTAATTCCCACAGAAGGATGCCTTGTTGTAGATGCACTATTTCAACAGTTGGGAGCTTTGATATCAGCACCCAAAATAACAATGAGGGCACTGTAACATACACTGAGTATACCTATATTTAAAGGTCCCAGGTTATACTATTTTTCAACAATTTTACATAAATCTCAGATGATTGTGTATTCAGAGTGTGTTGCCCAATATCTACCCTTGCTGCAGGAATTTAGACAGCTTAACAGTGCTTTTAGTAAGCTCTACAGGGACCATGCCATTTTGTGTCTCTATAGCTATAATTCTAATGAGCAGTGTTTGTCCAAGCCACTCTCCAACAGAGTGTGTGGCTCCAGGAAGTGCTATTGTGCACTTTATCCACTTTTGTGGACTTGTCCAACATTATAGATACTGTAGACCAGATGCAAGGACGCAACTCTAACGTCCAACCTTTCCACTTTCCCAAACTCTCGATCCCAATTTTCACATCAATTATCTCTTTCTAGTCTTGGTCTCTTGATCTGAGTATCAGATCAGCAGTTAGGTCATAGGTCTCCTTTCTCTCAGGAGCCTACCATCACACATCACTACAGCTGACTGTATATACAAACACATAAAAAAGGTCTTGGGTCTGTGCACATGTAATGATGATGACATTATAAAAACTGGTACAATCCTAAAGGTGCTGTCATGTTTAGGTATTTCAAGCACGCATCTCTGAAACTGTGTGTACTGTATATACAGTAAGTCCTCTGCATGAGCAATGGTTGAGCCACTCCCCCTTTTCGGGCGAATGACACGTCATTTAGTTTAACACATAATTGTGAAGAGAATAGTTTTGTACAGTCTGTTCTCTGAAAGCAGCATTGGTAACATATGCTAGCCAGTGGTGTGTGGGTGGAGCCAAGGAGGAATTGCACCCTCAATGCATATGCAAAAAAACAGCTGTTCATTCAAATCTCATAAATCACAACAATTATACATGAACAACAACAACAAAATAGGTGGCCTTTTGACATCCAAAACCTTGTCAAGCCCGATGATAATGCATGTTTCTGTGTCCAAATATGTTTCAAAGCACATTTAGGTAGGTGATACAGATGCATATTTACTTGAAGGGAAAGATCCAGGATGTGTTTCCCTCCTCCTGCTTTCAAAAAAGTGTCCACTTCCCTCCCCTTTTGTGAAGATGACAGGAGGAGAAACAAAACACGCTAATCTTCCAGCCTTTGCAGGGAGCCAAAAAGCATAATTTAAACAGCGGCGCTAACAGGAGAGCATTCCGGCTCCCTGATTCACGATGAGCCGCCTTGTTCTAGATAGAGATATTCAGACTGTCAGTATAAACTGCTTCTGTTTTCGTTTTGCATTTATTTCAATGCTAGACTCAGGGCATAAATTTTTCATCACCTGCTAAGCTATGAATAAAAGATTAAAAAAGGAACTGAGAGGGGGGGAGAGGGGAAGGGAAGGAGGGACATTGGGGGGAAAAAGAGACAGGGGAGAGAGAGTCAAGTTGAAGGAGAGGTATAAAAAGTCGAACAATTGTGATCGGTGTATTATAGGAAGTGTGTGTGCACATCCAGAAGGTCTTCATCACCTCTTTTTCACTGGCCAGCCCGCCACTCAACTAATCACCTCTGCACCAGTATACACTTGCAGGAGACCAGTTGCTGAGGTGCAGGGTAAAGATGCTATAATGACGGGAAGCCAGAGGAGCATCTCACCTTGGCTTTTTATAGGATTACAGTACCTGAGAGGTGAACTCTGCTCAGTGAGAGGAGTCATCCCCGACCCCCACCTTTTCCCCCTATCTTTCTCTGCCCTCAGCGGTCTTTGACAAGCTGGTTGAGAGTATGATGCTGCTGGAAAATTCACCTCAACACAGGACTGACAGGTTCATGAGTGGGTTAAAGAGGGGAGCGATATCGAGGGATGGATACAATGCATGAATAAAGTATATGGAAGGAATGGTTTCCTCCAACTCAATAATTCTGTTTATTGTTAGCTTGGCGTTAATGAAAATGTACTTGTCAGCCACTTCAGTTCAACTCATTGCTAATTCAAATATCATATCAGCCAGCCAATAGAAAAATATCCGGTGAGCAGCAATTCACTGCCTGTTCAGGTCAGATTTCTACAGAGAAAGCTCAGACTGACCATGGCCATAGCCAGGTATTAGGATCCTTGATGTCAGAACCTTTTCATTTTACCATTTAATAGGGACGTTCCAATCAGGATTTTATGCTGCCGTTACCAATCCTGATAACCCATGAGTGAAATAGGCCAATACAGGTACTAATATCAATCACATAAATAGATGTTTTGCACAGAATTTAAATAGAAGTAACTTTCTGCTTTTTCAGGAGCCAATGCTGAGATGTACATTAAAACTGTCTAAAACCAGCAAAAAACAACAAAGAAATTATACATTGCCCTGTCCTTGCAATTATTTCAGATGTAGATGATCTTCTGTTTGTCATGGTACAACACTCAATTGTGGTGTTCTGCCAGGTTCCAAGTGTTTCCTCCATTGGTTTGAAAACTTCAGAGGCATGATTTCATTTGTATGTCGGTTTTTGTGACTTTATAATTCCTCCAACTCCCATTAAGTGGCTTATTGATCAACCAAAGTGATTCTTTCCCCAGAACTTACTGGGAAACTTATTGTTTAAGACAACAGGTCTTCTGCGGCATTAACTGTAGTGCTCACATGCGTGAGATTCTGACAAGAATCGGCACCTCCCGCTGAGGGTGAAGTTCTATATTTAGTCCTGACAGTACCTAAAGAAAAAAAAGCAGCAATGTATGGATGGTTTGGCGTGTTGGCATCGACTCGGTACTGAAGTACACGTTTTTCTTTATCTAATTCGTTTGTATGTGAAATGAAGACCTCTATGATTTCCATGTTAATGGAATTGCAGATGTCTGCTCTATGTCACTGATTGATAAGAGAATTACTAGGCACAGCCAAGGCATCAAGGGGGTCCAGTTTGAGGGCCTTTGGATCTCGTCTCTGCTATTTGCAGACAATGTGGTCCTGATGGCCTCATCAGGCTGTGACCTTGCAACTGATAGTGAAGCTTCTAGGGTGAGACTCAGCACCTCCATATTGGTCAGTCAGAAAAGGGTGCAGGACTTGGAACTATCTAGGGGTCTTGTATGTGAATGAGGGAAGATTGGAGGTTGAGAGGCGAATTTGTGCTGAGTCTGCAGTAATGCAGTCGCTTATTCAAACCGTCATGGTGAAGAGAGAACTGAGCCTGGAGGCAAAGCTCTCAATTTATTGATGTATCTATGTTCCCACCCTAACCTATGGTCATGAGCTTTGGGTTGTGACCAAAAGAACAACATCGCAGATACATGCGGCCGAATGTTTCCCACATTGGGTGGAATCATGCAAACTCAGAGGATGAAAATACCACATACGTACATACACTGTTTTCACATTACAACCAAAAGAACTCAAGAGATGCCACCGTTTCCATTGTTTACTAACCCTGCCACTCGTGTTGAGTGCAGTCGAGTATGGACATGCTCCAGTTTGCAGTGAGCAACAACAGGCCCGATTTATACTAAACTCAAAGTTAAAACATTGTTAGAACTCAAAAATGTGAGATGCAGAAAGGATTGCCTCTAATATAAGGCTATAGATTTGTATTTTTCTCCACTTCATCTAAATGTTCAGTGACAAATTATTCAATATACCATCATGATTACAAAGCCTGCTCTGTTGCAAACGAAAAGGAAAGCTAACATGTAAAAGACAGGAAAAGTCAGCAACACGTATTGTAATTTGAAGCAATTGTGGTGTTGATACACGCCCAAATTCGCTAGTGGCTCCACGCATTTTGGCCAGCCTCACTGTCACTGCTGCCCTACGTACAATAGACTCAAAGGTGGACTGCTGAGGTGTTCCTGTGCCCTCTCCACCCTGGTTCTATGGAACTCCAGACCAGCACCCCAACTAAAACTCTGAGGAGTTCCACCTGGAAGAATGTCCAGCGATGCACGGATGGCCTGGAAGTGTGGCTTGATAGCTAGCTAGCTTACAACAACCTGGGAGTAATGTGTAAAGACAGTCTGAAAATTCGCCATGGAACTCACACTTGGCCAAACAGTGCAGCAAAACAATGAAGGATGCATAGAATAACGCATTCATGCAGACTGATTTGATGTAAAAACGCAAATAGACATGGGGGAGGCAATCTGACACTGATGATAAGGTTTCACTGCTTTTCCATCGACTTGTTTTCAACTATTTTACATCTTCATGCATCACGAAATTGCAAATAATTTCAACAACATGCACCGTTATTCGCTTTAAATCTCCAATACATTGCACAAACATACTTAATGTGTATGTGGTCGTATTTTATGCTTGCCCTCCGTCTGCTCACTGCAAATGACGCAAACTGCCTCTAGGTCATGTGGTTGAAACCCAGCCATTGCCTGTCAGTGAGGCCGTCTGTTATTTACTGTACTTTATGTTGTATAACAACACCGCCTCAAAAGCATATACGTGGCACTTGGGCCTTCAATCTCAGTCCTTTTGGAACTACTTAGGACCAACTGTATGCCTCCAACAATGTGGGAACTCTATTCCAGAATGACTGTACCTTCCAGTGCACTCGCAATAAGTAAGAACTGGTAGATTTGCCATCAATATGAATTGAATTTCACCTCCTCCACTTCCTGCCACCTACTCAACATGTTTCCTTGGATAGTCACCCGCTCTTCGTCTACGCCATGGCACCCTTGCCCCCCTCCCTCTGTCCATCCTCATTTCTCAATCGGACCATTTCTCATCCCTGCTCATCACGGCTACAGTATCTCCAGCCAAATACCGACAGGAATGAGGGTGAAGGCCATGCCAGGAGGAGTTGGCATCAACTTGTCACCCTACAATTCCTGTTTCCTCTCCCTGCCAGCCTGCTTAATCAAATCACTCCCCTCAGCCATGCATTTCTCAATCAAATTCCATCAATTATCCCTCTGCTCATTTCAGACTGGGCTAAAGCATAAAATATAACACTAGTAGTCTGTTTTGCATACGTAAATATATGAAAACCTGGTATGGACCAGTATTTACTAAAACACAATCGAAATTGATCCAAATTCCTCCAGATCTTATTGATTTGGAAGTACACAATGGAGACATGTTTTCATCAAGAGCTAGATATGCAATATCGTTTTTTAAAGTAAACTTACAAGATTTTAGTTAAAAAAAACACCTTTAAATGTAATTTTAATGTTTTTTATTTGTTGTTCTTATTAGATTTTAGCTTGAAGCGTGAGTGAGGTAATTTCTGTTAAATACTACTTAAATACAAATTGCACATACGTAAAGCACTTTTATGTATGTTAAGTACTATACAAATAAAGTTTGATTGGTTCATTATCTTTAAGACAGAAGTCAAAATGGTCCGAAAGTGGACTACATGATTTTCATCAGAGGGTGATTTACTGGATTTACTGGTGGAAACAGCTCAGTGTGTCGTCAAAGGCGGATGTTTCACCCTAATCATATTTCCCTCTTCTTCTCCTGTTTCCTATGTGTGTGTCCGCTTGCCTACGCTCCAAATGTCAACCAGATTTGGGCACATGGAGTGGCATCTGGTGCCACATCGCCCGACGCTCATAGATACAAAAAACCTCACAGCACGCAGAGTTAACCTGGAGCACGGCCAAGGCAGCCGTTCCTCGCTAGCTAAGTGCACAGCACCAGTCAACTGCTCGTTCGGCTGCGCGCCCACCCGCATTGCACACACACACACACACACACACACACACCATGCAAACCCTGGCACACTCAAACCCCGATGGCCCTGTGTGATGACAGTGAGACAGAAGGGCCTTGCCTTACTGATCTTCTCCCTGCCCCCAAGCACATGCTGTACAACACGCTACACACTGTCTAGCTCGAAACTCTCACTGCATTCTCTTAATGTGGCCCCTAGGTGTACAAAGTGTGCCGTCAGTGTAGTGTAGTGACACCAACCTACCACACGACCCACCATAAACATGGGAACTGGAAATGCATGGATAAACATATAGCAGTTGTCTTCAATTAAAATTGAGTAAAGTCTGAACCTTATTTTGCCTTAAATTGCTTTACAGTAGTATATAGTCATAGTCAATGACAACACAATAAACACAGAATGCAGTTTTAATCCCCACCGACATTAATTAATTAATTTTGTTCAGCAGTGACTTTCACGGACCATTTTTGCCCAGTGTCTTTTTTATGGTGGAGTCATGAAGACTGACCTCAACTGACGCAAGTGAGACCTGCAGTTCTTTGGATGTTGTTTTGGGGGCTTTATAATTTCTTGGACGAGTCATCGCTGTGCTCTTGGGGTAATTTTGTTTGCACAGCCACTCCTGGGAAGGTCCACCATTTGTGGATAATGGCTCTCACTGTGGTTTGCTGGAGTTCAAACGCTTTAGAAATGACTACCTTGACTACATTTTGTGTTCAATTGTGTTGCCATTGACTAATAATACAATTTGTTTGATTATCTGAAACATCTAAGTGTGACAAAAATGCAAAAAAAACCCAACAAGAATCTGGAAGTTGAGTTAACTTTAGCTTTAAATACATCTCAAGGCTTGACTAGACTCCGCTCCATATTCCTGTACAACATGTATACATGTCATGTTTGTGTGTTTTCAAGTAATTCTCCCACATCTGGTAGTGAGAAGCAATAGAGTAGAAATGAACTGCACTGGCGCACACTGCTATACCTGTGTGCAGGTGTGTCTGTGTTGTCCTAGCCTCTGTGAGAAACCCACTCAGTGTGTGGCCTCCACTTGAGTGTGTGGATCCTTGCAGTCACTCTTACACCAAAGACAAGTAAAGCAAGTGCTGCTGTGTGCCAGCTTAATGTGGGCAGGATGGGCTGAGGGGTAAGAAAAAGTTCATTAAGAGATTTCAAGGCACCTGAAGTTCATTTGTCTCCCCAAAGCATCAAAACAGGATAATAAGGACAGGGAGCGAGGGAAATGGCGACAGCAAGTCATGTCTTTTTATTTCTCACTTGAACAATTCTCTCCTTTGAATGGCAAAGCGCTTTCATCCTTATCTGCTACTTGTCTTGACATTTCAATATAAAAAAAACCTGCTTAATGCGTTCCAATGTCAAGGTTTATGCAGGGCAAACCTGACTCCTGGCGCAATGTCATGGTGATAAGAGGAAATAAAATTGCTCACATGTGTAGTATTTCAACTACATTTAGCTGTGTGGATTGTGCTTTAAGGAAAACTTAACCTGTAATGGAATATATTGCAAATTGACACTGTGCAAAAGTATTCATTCTTGAATAGCTTTGTTGTCTTACTGACCTTTTTCAAAGCAGTCATTTAAAACAGGAAGTTGTAGGACAGATACAGAAATTAGTAATCATTTTAATTAGATTTCCATCCATTTAGTTCTCAGTGAGGTAGTTTTCTGTTTTCACTATGCTTGCAGTAAAGAGAGACCACAATAAATACTCTAGGCACTTTGTTTTTTCTGGTTTGTCCTCTTTTTGATTCTCTGGGTTCAACTCCTTCACTTGTGATTTCAGCCATATACAGAGTCCAAACAAACAAAACTGTGTTTTTGCAGGACTTGTCTAATATAGACATGCTGTCAAGCTCTCCACAGTCGCTACTGATGTTTTAATTGCTGAAACAACAACTCTAACGGTGGCCATAAAACCTTTGCACAGAATTGAAGCAGTTCTGATTGTGATTAAATACATGTTTAATTAGATTATAAAGGATTAAAAAAAAAAAAAAAGTATTAAAAAATCAAATAATTTAGGACATAATTGGCATTCACACTCTTGTGTCTGGCTTCCCCCACTCAATCTTATGACTTGTGTGTGCATTATTGCTCTAACTTGTGCTTTCTTACACATGCCCAGAGAAAATACTAAGACATAAGCTCTTATAATCCTGTTGCTGGTGTCATCCAAGTGTCACTGCTGGACATAAGGCAAGGTGGCAATGGGACACCTCTTGTGGTGCATTCATGTGTGCACGTGTATGTGCCATACTTGTCAACTGCCCTGTTTTCATTGGGATACCATTATATTTTGCCCTTCTTTCCCGGTGCCCTCACACTTTAATATTTTCCGCCATTTTAACTTTTATTTAAAAAAAACAAAAAAAAAAACAACATTCCCTCCGGTTTTGCCAGATTAGCGCAGTTTCCGGTCTGCTCGGCTACACTCGTCCAACATCGGCACAATAGATCTTGTACATGAAGTCAGTCCTTCAAAATAAAATACCCGACTACCACAGTTAGTGCTATGCTAACTATGTATTCACACATGATGAGTCATGGGGACAGTACAGGGAAATAAAGACAGGAAATGGTTGGGAGGGATGACGCATAGACCAAAAACATTGTTTGCCCGCTAGTTTAATTTTAGCGTCATGGCATATGTGGGGGCAACCGGCCACATGCAGTTAAAGACAGAATCAAAGATGCTGGCAGAGAGTAGGACTTCTCTATATCTAATGACTAAATCTGTCTATCTGCATGACCCCCGGTCTTAGTGTGTCATAAGCTCCTTGGCTCACATGCGGCAGGCAAATAGGTCAGTTGCCATGGTAACAACCGAGAGGCCAGGGTCTCCCGGTCTATTAAGAAAAGTGAGGAATGTTGAACTGAACAGCGTTTAAGGCGAAAAGAGTGCAGATGGACAGAACTAGCTCGAATGGCACACACGTTTTGATTCTATTCAAACGCAATGCTCAGTGTCTTTACCATATTAATAAATTATATTGTTGCTTACATTTCAACCAGGTTCCTCTAATTAAGCCCTTCAGTGAAACAGGAAATCTTCTGCTTCCATCATTCAGTTCATTCAGCATACATATTGTGTACTCCAACCATGCATATTTCAACATGCTATGCTAAATGCTGAGTACTTTATGCACACCGAAATTCCTGTCCATGTTTTGGATAGGCATATATGTATGTTATTTCAGGCTAATAGTTCAACTGCAAATTGTGGGGTGGCCTTTTATTGTGGCCAACCTAAGGCACACCTGTGTCATAATCAGCATCTTCATATGCCACACCTGTGATGTGCATGAATTATTAATACTCACTAGGATTTAGACACAGTAGTGAACGATATGATAGATGTAGACCATTTGTGTATATAGACATTTTAAAGCCTTTGAGATCTAAATGAGAGCTAAAATGAGAGCAAAACAAATGTGCTGTGTTTATATTATTGTTTGGCTGCTCCAATACTGATTCAGAACTAAGGGCTACTACAAACCCAAATGTTTTATTTTGTTAGGACAAACTGCTTCAACAAGACCAAGATGTGGATATCGCTGTGTCTTTAGGACACTTGTTGAAGCCGGATGTCATCCAGTAGTTGAACACAGTTCCATTTGACTACAATGACCAATGTCCTCTCAGTATGATCCTACCTAGCGATGTTGAACAGCTGAGGTAGCCCTGCTGATGGTACACCTGCTTGAATTTTTCAATATTGGATTAAATATTAATACGTAGCACCAAGATGATGAGAGCAGGAAGTGAGGGACAATGACGGAGTGACCGTGCTGTAAAAAACGAACCTCAGGAATAAGAATACTAGTTTTCCACATGTATGAAGTAAATATTAAGGTTGCCTTATGTTCATAGACAACCGGGAATGTGATTAGTTAGACATTAAACATCACAGCTTGAAAAACAACAACATGGCGAAACTTTCAGATTGCAACCTCATTTCATTCATTCATTTATTTTCTACCGTTTAGCCTCACTAGGGTCGTGGCCGTGCTTGGGCGGGACATGGGGTACACCCTGGACTGGTCGCCAGCCATCACAGGGCACATAATTTTTTAAATTCTTTATTAACATAGATTATGCTGATTTTGTATTAAAAAAAGAAAGTCTACATAGGAATGCATGCTTAGCAGCAGTCGTGGGCATCCATGTAGTCAGAAAAGTACAATCTTGACTCCTCCGAATCGCTACATAGTCAATGATTCGAAGACACCACTAGTAAATATAATGCAAAGTGCAAAGTGATCCTCGTCACAAAAGTATATGGAAATGGGTGAGCTTTGTAGCATTTTACACATTTCCCTACTTTTGGTATTTAAACCGCGTCTGTGTGCATATTCCCCATCCACTTTATTATTTGCATAAAACCTGTTGATACAGAAAATAATTACCATGCAATAGATTTAGCTTGAAATGTCTTATAAATTGCCGTGAAATAAATTAATAACTAAAACATACAGCTATATGACCATTTTTTATACCCAAGAGTAGCCATGGCTGGTCTTGGAAGACTGTATATTGCATCCATCTCAGTACAGAGTGAAGGTGGATGTGTGCGAGATAGAAAGAACCCTGCGGCTCTCACCCCGATGTTTATGTTACGCTCTATTAAATTAGCATGAGTCCAATATTAAAATAATAACATTTACTTCCACAATAAATGCATTGGCTTCCAAAATCAATACCTCCGTCCTATAATGCCAAAGTATTATTACAAATAATAAGAGCCAAGTTGTAGCATTATATTGGGTATTAGATTTTTTTGTTAGGAAAAAAAGCCACAATGCACATATTATAGATTAAATAATTGTGTTTCAAATGTCACTGAATCCCATGAGAGTTAATAGTGTTAGATTGTTAATGTGATTGTTTTATTTTGTGTGTGTGTGCGTGTGTGTTGGTGTGGTGAAGGTTTGGTAGGATGACAAAACAACAATCATTAAAGACAAGAAAAATACACTTCAACAGAATTACATTGGAAAAGCTCCATATTTTAAAATTTCAATTATTCATTAATTCAACCTTTGTTTATTCAGCGAGGGTCAGTTGAGACTCTCATTTGCATAGTTTCTGCATAAGTACACCTACCATAACAGTTAAATGAAGACAGTGTCAATTAATCTCCATCATTACTATTTCTGTTCCAAATGACTCTTGTATTGAATGCTATTAAATTCATACAGCTGTACCAAATGCGACAGCTGATACACGTATTTTATTCTGTCAAATTTGTCACTATTCACAAAGCAGACCAATTATGGTGAATCCTCAACAGGAAAAAGTGGTCTGCACATCAAATCTTTGAGAGGAATAAAATCAATAATTGAGGTACACAAATGAATTAGATACCTAAAATGACCTAAAATGTTGCAGTTGAGTGATGATTGGATCATCTTTTCATGAAAGAGCTTACCCTACAGGTGAGAACAGAATGATGATGATGATGAGGATGATGATGGGAACTACACAACTCAATTGTTAAGACCCCTGTCATGTCGTCCATGGTTATATTGGATAAGGCACTCAGTCTCCATTCAGAGCATGAATCAATGGGTCCTGATTAGATTTTGGGGGGTTTATTATGCTGGTTTTGTTTGTTATGACATCTTCCCTCGCTTTGTGAGGTCTACATGCTCCTTGGTGACAAAGGCGACACCTTCTTTGGTGGAAGAAAAGCGAACTAGGGGAGAGAACTGGGGAGGGGGGTTGAAGGATCATGCAAGCGCTGCAAGGCTTTTTGTTGTGTTACATTGTGTTCAGACATACAATTCAGTACAGTACAGCTAATGTAGACAAACCGGGGTAAGGATACACTGAGCGAAAAAAAATAATAATCATGCACTAAGTTGAAATAATAATATATTAATTATTTTGCTCTTCAACTGCGTTCTGTTCAGCAATAGAATGGGAAATTGGATCAAGATGACAAAAAAGGGAAACCATTTGCAAGTAAATAGTGATTGCAGGTCAGAATGACAATTTTTCAAGTGTTTCATGTAAAACGCTCTCAAAAAGAATCACAAACCACTACATTTCTCAATCTTTATCAGTGAATAACACAATAAAATACATGAACGACTCCTCAGTGCAGAAAAAAATAAGTATATTTTCTATACTTTTCTACCAAAAGTAGTTTTTGACACTAATGGCACTAAGCAGTAGGGGATTGCCGGTTTGGATCCGCACCTAATTGAATACATTAATGGGCACACACTTCCTGTTTATATTCTTGAATTATGTCATTAAGATTAATGCATAAATTAACTGACAAATTAAGGCAAAAAAAGGGTTCACCCCTTACCTAATGCCCCCCCGTCAACCCCCCAAGCTTAACTCACATTTTTCTGTTGAAAGGTACAGCTCAGCACTCCTATAAAACCACAGTAAAATGCATGTATTTTTACTTTTGCTATTTGTAGCTCTTTACCCTCAAATGTTACAATGACCAACGGGCTTTACCAACGGGTGGCCAGCTGGTGGCATTCATAAGTCTACTCGAATTGCTGAAGCAGGTACAAGAACTACTTAGATTACAAGTATATTAGTATATATATTAGTATATTAGTAAGTATATATAAGTTGAGCAGAACTGATATTCTGTGGAAATCTGTCTCGGTAAAATGTACTTGGCAGAGGTAACAACCTACAGAGCCTACAGTTCAGCTAATCACTTGGTAGTAAACAACAATAAATGTGATAAAGGGGCCGCTGGAGGAATCCAATAAGCTCCACATCTAAACACAGCCGGAGCATCTGCCTTAATGATAGATATTCTACTCTAAAAAGGTTACTTCAACTGCCAATGTCAGCTTTTAATTGAGGCTGCAAGTTGAATAATTAATCTTTTCCCAGAGACCAGCGGGTGGAGTAGATGAGCTGATAGTCCGGAGTGGAGAGAAAGCGATGCAGAGGAAACATGTCAAGGATCCTGCCCTGACCCAAAACACAACACAGTCAGAGCTTGACTTTGTGAACATACCACCACGCTGGTAACCAGCCTTTGTTCCGTGTTTGCCCAGACTAGAGAAAACCCCCAAGAAAAGAGGATACAAAATGTCAATCCCCAAAAAAGATGACATGAAAAACAAAGAGAGCAATGTGATATAGCTGAATGTGTTGTTGTTGGGCCACAAAGCAAATATAAAGAGGAAGTATTAACGTATTTTTAATGGTTCTATCAGCCTACCTCCCGCTCATTGCACCTCTTTATTTTTATTCCTGCTCTCCTTCTTCTTCTGTAAGTATTTCAGTTGGAGGCATCTCCTTAGATCTGTGCCTTTTATTGCTGACTGCTGCAAATCTTTTGAGGCCGACTACAAAAGCAAGCTGGCGGTAAACTTCCCCCCTGGAGGAGGGAAAGAGGAGCACTGTTCTATTGGGATCACTCCTCTCTGGGGGAATCTCCTCCATGACACTGTCTGATCTGAGGAAGCCACCCCCCCTTCGCTTCAGACTGGCCCCTGTGGACACACATATGCATCTCTAACTGTGAAAATGCAAAGTCTATCTGGCATGGCAACCTTTCAATTTATTTCAATTGGGCCAAAGTCAGGGTGGTGTTTTATTATGTTGCATTTGCCATGCATCTCTACCACCCATATATTCTGGCTGGAGCCTATCCATGCTGAGCTAGGGAAAAAGGCAGACTTCATACTAGACTGATCAAAAGTCAGTTATAGGTTCACTAAATAATGTCACTACACCTGGTAAAAAATAGCAATGACAACTGGACTGCACGCAGTCGAATGCACCTGGTACAATTTGGAATGTGACCAATATTTTGTGGAAAATTCAGGGCTGTCCACCTAGCTGTCTCACTAAGAGCACACACGCTCCTAAATGGAAAAAAAATCAGTAGGAACAATGTAAAATTTCTTAAATAACATAATTTTGCTATTAAACTCAAAGAAAGTCCACAGTAACATACGTGCACTCGTACATATAAACACGGTGCCATCATTAGGCCTACATCTCCCTGGGACTGCGTTCCACAAAAATCAATGTATCATTCATAGCCTTGCATAGTACATCCTGTACACACATGTACTGAGCTACACATTCGGCACATGTCTTTCGTACATTTTGCGAAAGGTTTGGGCAACAGCTTTTTCTTGTTACTTTGTTTCTTTTTTTGTTTTATTTTGCCATTTTTTGTTTTATATTTTGTTTGTGTGCCACTCGCGGGCCCATGAAAAATGTGGTCCACAAATGGACCGCGGGCCACACTTTGGATGTCCCTGGTTTACATATTTCACAGGAAGTTGTGGCTATGCTGCGTTTTCATGGCACTATCAGGCAGAGGTTTACAAAGTGGTGCACACACACCGGGCTTGTGGAGGCACGAAAGAAAAACTTCCTTGCTTACTTTTTTAATGCACGGGAATTCGGATTAGTTATGATGCATTAAAAAAAAAAAAAGTATTTTTACCGCATGAGTGGGACAGCATTTACATCACAGAGAGAAGTCATGTTTCCTGCAAAGCTCAGTGTTCATCTGATTACAGCTTGTTAGCTCTATGTTAGCCAATGCAGCTGCACTCTCGTCATCGAGCGTTAACACGAGAGTTGTCGAGGAAAGAAAAGTTGTAGATTGTAGATTTCTATTCAGATGCAAAAAAAATTACGATAATTTTTCAATGATAATTGATTTTGTATGGACTTATTTCAGCAGCAAAATACGGATGAAAAGGTTGAAAAGTGTATTTTTTCCACTCGCACAGTGTAATTTCTAGCCGCATATGCAAGTGAAATACTCACACTGTACAGCCCCAAAAATGCTTCTAAAGTCAAGAAAAAAATCAATTGCTTGAAGCGTTATCAAACATGACATCACAAGGGATCTTAGCTTATTTAGCAAAAGATTGGGACATCACACACAGATTCTTTTTAGTGATGGTGAATGGAAACAAAACAATGTAATAATGTCCATATAAAAAGGAAATATAATTATACAGTTGATTAATTCATTCATTTTCTACCACTTGTCCTCACAAGGGTCACAGGGGTGCTGGAGCCTATCCCAGCTGTCTTTGGGCGAGAGGCGGGATTCACCCTGGACTGGTTGCCAGCCAATCACAGGGCACATACAGACAAACAACCATTCACACTCACATTCATACCTATGGACAATTTGGAGTCGCCAATTAACCTAGCATGTTTTTGGAATGTGGTAGGAAACCGGAGTACCCGGAGAAAACCCACACATGCACAGGGAGAATATGCAAACTCCACACAGAGATGGCAGAGGCTGGAATTGAACTCGGGTCTGCTAGCTGTGTGGCCGGCGCGCAAACCACTAATTATACAGTTAGTTGACAAAATAATAAAAAAAAGAATGGGATCATTCAATCAACTGGAACCGATTGTCATCCATCCATTTTCTATGCCTCACTAGCATTGCGGGTATGCTGGAGTCTATCCCCGCTGTCCATTATTGTTATGGGTTAAACTCTTTCTAAATTAAAGAAAAAAAAAATCAAAGATACACCACTGTATTCTTCATGATCATCGCCATTGTAGTGCATTGGCACTGAGCCCCTATAGAGTCCTGGTCAACTATAGATACTATATCCCACTCCGATCATCCTAGTGTGTGTCTAAATGCAGCTCCTGTCCATTGTTGATGTGACGTTGGGCTCGACATTGCTGATGTGGCGAATTGTTGGCGGAGAGATGCCTCTGTCAGGAATGTGCTCATCCTCTCATTCTGGCCACCCTCTTATACATAAAATATCAAACATCTGAGGGACAATATGCTGACCTGCTGTGACCTCCACACATGCGTCTGCACACAGGAGACACACACACACACACAGACTGGAAAACAGAGACATGCACAAATGAATGCAGGCATACGCTGACACACACACAAGCACATATACACACTCAGAGAGCTTCACTCCGCTCACATCCCCCCATTTGTACGTGCCTTGACTTTTTCCCATCAGCACCGTATCCCTCACATGATGTATTTGCGACATCTGGCGGCACTCACTATATTCATGGGCATGCCGATGCCATGTGTGTCGAAGACAGCCACAGAAAGAGGGGGGAGGGCAGGAGCAGGATGGAGCGGAACAGACCAACGGAATAGTCGGTAAATTCACTGAGGAGTAAAGCGCCGTAAAGCCGAAAAACGAGCCGATTTCCACAGCAAAAGACTTGGATACCCCCTAGTGGGCACACAGCGGCAATCTGGTACTTTCGCATTGGTATGGTGTTGTGGAGTTGGAGGGTTACATTGGGATACCATGGATCCATAGGAGTCAGAGGTCAGCCTTCTTGAGTTGCAGTGACATCATGACAATGGGACACTTCTCTAACCTCCGAATCCCAAGCTGATCCATTCTGCCCAGGCTCAGGCACCAGGCCCCTCTTTTCCCACACATTCACATCCTCTGCCAGACAGGGAGAGAAGGGAGCAGGAGAGAGAGAGAGGGTTGAATGTGAAGACCTCACCCCCAGCACCCCCTCTATTCCATCTCCCTCTCTCTTTTCTTTCAGGAGCTAGATTAGAGAGATGGCTTAATTCTGTCTAATTATCCGCCCTTACCCTCTCCCTGCTTCTCACACTCTTTTTTTTCTTCTTGTTCCTCTCTCCCTTCCCCCAAATCTCTATGTGTGGATACTAATTAGCTGATGTGAATTGTATGCACTATACAAACAGACTGGGCAATTATGTTGGAAAAAATGATATTTCTGCCTTTTACAGGGAAACTGGAGTTGGTTTTTTTTTTATTTTGGTCAGCATCCACAATCCTTATATGAGACGTAAACACACATGTCTATCACCCCTCTTTTCTGTGTGGTCGGTAGTTATAAAAACAGAGGCAGCTAAAAATGCATGCAAGGAGGTGCACTTGAAAAACATATTAATAAAGCAACATTGTTATTATTATTGTAATTAACATTACTTTTTAATTAACTTTACTGGTGTTGTGACACCTCCCCACACCACAATGGCTAGCAACCAGCTTGCCCACACATGTGCCCGCAGCGCTGATGCCTCAAGCCACTTCCGAAAGGTAATGCAACATATTGGAGCTGCCTTGACTGCTGATGTGTTTTTGAGTTTGGAAAAGTTCACGCCAGGTGTCACATTGTGTATCAATGCTCCTGCAGCAAGGAAGTTACGATAAAATACCACGAAACACTGTAAATATTACATGTTATGACAAATGTGCCTGTTAGTACATCACAGCATGTATATAAAACAAACAGTGTCCCATTAAATGCATTAATTACCTGCCTTTTTTGGCTGTTTTTATACATTTAGAACAAAGAGAAATAGAAATAAATGTGTGATCATGCCCCACATAAGGATTGTAGATGATGGACAAAATTACCCCCGAAAAAGTGCAGTATTCCTTTAAAACATGACACAAATGTATGTAATGGGGTAGTAGTTCAGAGCAACGACCATACCGCACTGTTGACCAATCAACACAATGACACATTGTAGTGACATATGGGGTAAACTGTAAAGTCGGATAAACCTATATCATGTTGCAAAATGCTAAAATACCTCAGAATGATGCCACAAATCACTGACATAAACCTTATCATTCTTTTGGGCAAGTGTTACTAATGTGAGTGACTGTGGTTTCCTGCCTGTGATTTCTACAAAAGAGCTAATCTGAAAGAACCATACCAGCAGACAATGGAATAATAGCTCAAATTGTATTAAGACAGCATTAATCAATACATTACCCGCTTTATGTACATAACAATGCTGCAAAATGTAAGCATGCATGTTTGTATAAAGCCATGCGCATATGCATTACATAAGCAGAAATCACATTAATGAGATCATACACTTCTGCTGAAAGTGCTAATTAGTCGCTGAGCTGAGGGTGAGGAAACCAGGCGAAGATCCCATTGACTTGAACCATTGTTTCTTAATCCCTCCACACAGTCAGAATTCATTCCATCATGGACAGCCATGACACAAGCAACAAGCAACAAATTTCTTTCCTTCATCTTCTGTACCTCTTTTTCACCCCAATGTTCTTCCTTTTCGCTTGTGAGATTTAACTGCGCTCATAACAAAATGTGCAAGCGAGGGATGTCTGCCTCGGGACCCAGCTGTCAGACCACTTTGACAGCTTGATTTGTCGTGTCATGGCTTGAGGTTTCCTGTCACTGATAGCAAACGCCACTGAACACAGATTTGCCCCTCCCTATGAAATTAAATAAATAAATATGGTGGTAACAGTGCAATGTACAGCCAAGTGAAGCAGTTTGCTACATCTGCTGTGAACTCGCTCGCCTCTACCCTCTTCTCTGCTACACTGCAGTGATGCATCAACACCCCCGGGCCTGATCCCTTTGTAAAATGCTCTATGGTACGCACACTATAGCAACAACAACAATAACACTTCGTACATCAGTAGTCCCAGAAACTACTCTGGTGTCGCCTTGAGCAGCACATCAGTAGAAGGAGACATGCTATAAAAACGAACCATTCGGAGCTAAGGCAGAGCAGCAACAGGTTAGCCAACGTTTTTTTTACAGAAATTAACAATCTGATCAACCAATGAGAACTCAGCAGTGGTTTATGCCAACTCTATGGAATTGGAAAATTTTATACATAGTCATTAATTGGTTCCAGACACGACCGCGATTAATGAATTTCCACGATATTGCACACTGTACAATCCTTATGCTGCAGGGACTCGAGGCAGCCACTACCTTGCAAGTTACTTACTACCTTACTAGTTGTCACAGTTCTGCTCCTGCCTCCATGTTCGCTAGTCCCTGCCTTCTCCTGGTTTGTGTTTTCCGTGTTTTCCAGATGTCCTTGAGCGGGCTGGAGGCGGGAGGACTGGGCACACCTGAAGCACATCAATTCTACTGCCCACTTAAGGCCGCCGCTTGCAGCCGGAGTCGCTGGTTCCTTGTTGCAGAAACCTGCTAGCCCTCTGGTGCTTAGGTCAGCCCAGCTCTCCCTCGCCATCCAGCCAGCATCCTGCTGTACGCTAGTTATTGTGTTCCCTAGCAGTGCCCAGTGGTGAGATTCTTTTCTTAGTCTCCTTTTTACCTCGCCACCACCTTGTGTTGCCCTCTTGGAAGTTGCCTTGGATTTTTCCTATTAAAAGACTGGAAGACTGCACCTCTTGTTGCCTTCCTCTGCATCTGGGGCCCAACCCTTGACACACCGTGACACTAGTAGCCTCAAATGTATCTCTTCTAAACTTCCCCCATGTCAGACATCCCATGGCTGACTTCATGACTTCCTGCAGTGTTAAGGTAATGTTGACCGCTAATTGTTGCTTCTCTGTCTACAGACATACTTGGGAGACAGAATTTTTAAGAATATAATTTTTTTTTTATGTAGAATATGTTCTCTGAAACTACTATCGGATATATATAGTAGTAATTGGTAGTAGTGTTCTTATATTTTTGAGTAGCAAAAAGTGTAATTTGAAGCCAAGGAATTTGAAGCCTAGTACTTTCGCCCAACAACCCTCAATATTGAACATTTGTTCCATGTCCTCAGGTTCTCTGATTGCTGCAGGCTTAACCATCATCCATATGATTATCACAACAACAGCGCTTGAAGGAGCGTTGCATCACCTCCAACAGAAATATCTTCATTGACCCAACATTTTCCCTCAGTGCATCCAAGGATGGGGACGTATGTTAGACCGTGTCAACAAAATGAGGGGGTGGGAAAAGAATTACATTGAACTTATGGATGAGGGGATGTTGAAGTCGCTGTCAGCTTGAACTATACTTGGCTACCTGTTTTAAAGTATTATATGGCGAGAGTGAGAGAGTACCAGTAAAGACTGACCTTGAGAGGAAGAGCTAGAGGGAGGGTAGAAACTCCAACATCCAGTCTTTTTTCATTGGTCCATGTAATATGCACAGAATGGGTAGGTAGCAATGATCCCAATGATCCTTACCTATGATTGTCAGTTGCATTCTTTAAGATTGACATAATGTCAAACAATACCACTATGTTTTTCTGCAAAGGGTACAGCAGTTTCCATAATGTCATGGGAGACAAACAACATCTACAAAAAGATGCTCCCAACATAGACAGGTCATGCATGAAAGTAAATCTATCAAAAAAGGAAATGTCTCTGGTGGAAAATGTAATCAATCATGCCATTCTTTAAAGTCATTGCAAAAAATGACACAAAAGAAGTAATAGGAAATAAATGTATTCCTGGAAATCTAATTTACCTTAGTAACAGAATTACAAGCGTCAGCCATGAGGTTTCATTTTATTCTGACAAATACAATTTTTTGTCTTCTGTGAAAAATAACTTACAACACAACAAACTGTGTGTGTATCCTAGGGTGTACCCCGCCTCTCGTCTGAAGACAGCTGGGATAAGCTCCAGCATGCCCGCGACCCTCGTGAGGATAAGCGGTATAGAAAATGGATGGATATTAGACATGCAGTATTTTATACAGATTGATATTATGGAGACATGCAAATGAACAGGTGATCCCAAACGAGAGCTGTTTTAGAGCTCTTCTTTCTGTCAACCACACACATAGTATAAGTGTGTGACCCGGAGGGATGTGACCCTGACAAAAAAAGTGACTCAAAGCTTGGACATTTTTGTAAATACATTGTCAATTTTAAGGTAGACAGTGACTGTTGAGCAGCTTTGAAATATGATGACTAAAACATATCACCAAGAGTGAATAATATTGAATTTAATCTTTAAAAACAAAACACACTAAAAAAATAATATTATTCCCAAAACGGGTCTTATATTTAGTGTTGTCTTAAAAAAAGGCCTGAAAAAAAAAAAAAAAATTCATGCAATTCTCCATAAGGTAGGGAAAGAAACAAAAAAGGGGGTTGGTATTTTCTATGGACATTCGAAAGAAGGGGCATGTGGTGAGAAGGTACAACATAAAAAGAGGTTGATTCAAGCTGCAGTTTTTGGCTGTCTATGTATTTGTCAAGAGAGGTGTCAAGACAAGTGCACCCATGTGCTTACCTGTAATGGCAACAGCAGCACAAGCTATTTCACTTCAGGGGGAAAAAGGGGGCTCTGAGTAGGTCTGAGTGTCAGCATGTGATTGCATGTGTGTTAGACACAAGCGAAAGGATGATAAAGGCGGAGGCGGAAGAAAAAGTGAAAACAAGTGTAGAGGGAGCTTGTGAACAAAAGAAGAGTTCTTCCAGTGTAAAGATGGCCACATTAGAATACAAATCCAGGTCCTCAGACACTCCGGCCACTTAAAAAGCCCCTTAAGTCAAGTGTCAACGATTACGAGCCATCAGTGGCGACACAGGGTCACAGAGTGGGACAGCTGAGGTCACCTATCTCTCTCTCCATGTGCACCATTAAACAGTCCCACAAGGTGCAAAAAAAAGACCTGCTGTCATTTGGATGAAAAAATTGGCTTTCCAAAGACAAGGTACCTTACATAGGTTGTATCATTGACTCATACAGGATTTACACAAAAGTCAGTATTTAAACATTGTACATGTGCAGTTGGAGGTAACACTTGGCAACATGCTCACATACTGTATAGTATGTGTCACTTGTTTGCTGTTAAACCTAATCAATAATGATGAATGTTAATTATGATATATTTTTATTAATAGTCAACGCATTAGCAGCCCCATATCACCACAGGCGAGATTGATTGTACCATCAGTCGAAATTATGAGAAAACCGGAAGGCTGCCAATCAGCACTGCGCGAGTGTGTTGTTGCTTTGTGCCAGTGCATGAGCACATGAACATGTTTGCTGGGATGTGTGTATATGAGTGCTGGGCTGACAGCTGGGTTTGTTCAAGAGGCTTACCGAGCATTCTGCCTGTTTGGGAATCAACAAGCACACAATCAATCTAAAACCTGTGTCAACAGCATAGTACAAAGGATGTAAACAGCCTGAGTCAACATGCTTTAGTTCACATATGACTGCAGGGAGCCTCTAATGTATAATGTGGTATTAGAGACAAAAGAATTTTCACATCATAATTGCATTGGTCTTAGGTCAAAATGTTAAATAAGTTAGACACAGTGTGTATAGGAGCTATGGGGATTGTGTCAAATATGAGTGTGTGTGAGTAGACAAGCGTGTCAGTCCATCAGCATGTCAGCGTCACAGCTCTTCACTAAGTCCCAGATTAACAGTGACAGGCAGAGATCCCTCTAATTATCTCTTCCTGGACCGCATGCAAATCGGGAAACTGAGCAGAGTGCTATGATTGGCCAGGGCCAGCCTGGGCACTACCAGCAGACTAATGTGCCTGACAAAATTATACAACTTCATAATGTACCACCAAAACAGGCTCTCGCCATCACATGGCCTTACACATGCACACCCACACTCAGTAAAAGGGCTACACAGTAGCTGACTCTATATCAAACTGCAAATGGAAAGAGGATAAAGAAGCTCACTGTCAAGACCAAGACCAGTAACCACAATCGCAATCTCTAAATATTGTATTGAAATAGCTACATGCCTATGCTGTAAAAATAGAATAATAATAATAATGCTATAATAAATGGAATCGTGACAAGTTTTGCAGTATATTCCAACACAATAATACTTTAGTAACATGAACACTGTCGCACAAGTGTGTTCAACAAAAACAGTGTGTTACACACAATATTTCTTGCAATTGTCTCTCGATTATCTTGTTTATTTATTGTTCCAGACCGGAGTGCCACAAATTAATTCCCGCAAAGTAGAATTCAATATTAATAAATTGATTTTTGTCATAGTTATGGGCATAGAAATCCCATTTATCACTTTCAAACTAAAATTATGGATATGAAATAACCCCTATAGTCACCTTTACACTCCTATTATTGTTCGTTTATAACACATTGAGCAACTGTAGAGTGCAGGCTATGAGATCACTGGAGGGACATAAAAGACTACTTATACTAAACTTTAAAAAAGTGTTTCAAATAAAACATAGTGGGGAAGAAGGACAGAGTAAGAAGCCTAAACCTTACCACTTCCACAGAAAATGGGAGGAGAATGTTGTATGTTGTGTCAGACGAGCAATGGCTGTCTACATATATTGCAAAGGTAACCTAATTACTTTACTAACCAGAATATGACAAACAACTTGTTTCTCTTTTTTGTTTTCTTTACTAACAGGACATACTCAACCACAAAAGTGGTCTTTTATTAATTAAGTTCAGAAAAACCATGATAGAGTGAGGGAGCGAATCTAAATGAAATAGCGAGGGACGACTGCATACAGTACATTGTTGCTTTCCAATCACAGCTAAGCAGTGTATGTAACATACAACTGCAATAAAACACAGTTTTCCCAAAAAACTGTGCAAGAAAACATACAGTACCCGAAATGTAAAGCTGTCTTTTCATTGCCATCAGGTTATATGCATACATTAAGAAAAGGCTTTTTATGATGAATATGTTCCTCTGCGCATATAATAATCTGTAGCAAGGGAAAACATGTCACAAAGTTGGCAATGTCATCAAAGCAATGTATTATTTTACATTCAAATCAGCATAATTAATTGCTTAATAGATCAATCAGTCACATTTCTTAATATTGTTAAAGTAATATTTTCAAAAAATTATGTTCACTATCAAAAGCTGGTGATTCAGCATCCCAAAGTTATTGTTATTATTCTTTAATCATGAATGACAGGTGTGGTCAAAATCAAATCTGGTAACCAATGTGAATGCTACTTATGCTTAGTCAGTCAGACACACAACGACCGCCCCTGCAGCCAGCAGTCTGTCTGTATTGTATTTGCGTATGCGGCGGTCCCAGGCCATTGTACTTCCAAGTGCGTGCTGTCTACTTGCAAAACGATGGGCAAGATTTGGGGATCCATATGTGGTGAGTGTCTACTTCAAAATTCAAGCAAGATAGATTCTCTCCACCACAGTCACTCGAGAGAGCCACATAGTTGTAGTAGTACACATAGACATACACATAGTAGTACAACACATTGTTGTACTGTGTAGAATACTGTCTTTATCTTTATAATTCCAACCCCCTGAGTGCATTTCAGGAGTCTTGGGACTTGCCATTTTTAATCAGGAACTGTTGAGCTTTGTCTTGTACCCTGTTCCATCCGGCATCTCTATTCATCCTTTGAGGGCTTTGTAGTAGATTAAATGGCATTTTCATTTGGCTCTTCCTCTCTGCAGAAATTCATCCATCCACACATGGAAGTCGAATTGCCCCAGAGGTGGCTTGTTTATGCTGTGAAAAGTCTCTGAAAATTCCAATATTTACAGCGATTGACTTTACACACATGACAGGCAATCCTGCTGAGAGGTTTGCTGCTTGGTATAATCACACTGCACTTACAACTCTGCCAGGGAACAGTGATATTTCATGTAACTACTGCAATCCCCAAAGGAGTGCAGATGGAAGGAATGCAATGGTTAGAACAAGGAGTGGCTAGAAATAGATTGGATTTTTTTTTCTTTAAAGACTCCACAAATACCTATGTCAAATCTAATTAATGAATTAAATAACTTTACTGTGCCGAGACATCCATAGAATTACAGTGAGCTGCTAAACTCGACAGCCCCTGAAGTTGTGCAATGGATTCAATCAATGTGTAAAACACATTTACACAACAGCACTTTCAATCAGTACCAGGGACTGGTACACACTTGACTAAACAAACTGCATCAGCAAAGCAATTGTATCATTGCATTGCATCATTGCATGTAGCATTGCTTAATCTTTACTGAACTTTACAAATGTGAACACAACCTAAAGGATTTTGTCCAGTACCACAAAGTGACCACGGAAAATACCTTGGTGAACCCTCATGATAAATGCCTCATGCTTCCATAATGGTTTGACCATGACCACTCTCTGAGAAGACAGATTTGCTTTGACCCTCCAGCTCGTTTTTACCAGGTTGGAGACAAATATTTCACAAAGCATCCTACTGAGACCTGAAGGTAAGAAGAGGTTGAGAAATAAATATGACAAAGGGAAACGGCAGACGGTGAGTAGCGTTGGGGGTGGTAGTGGATGGGGGAGAAGGTGTGGCCTCTGCCTGCCTGGCTGACAGTTGACTCTGCTGGATGTGACTTTCACAGTCTGCTGGTGGTTTGTGTGGAAGCCATCACATCTGTGACTGGCCCTATGATTAATGAGCCTCTCAGATTGTCTGTACAGTTTGAAGAGGGGGCATGGCCTTATCCCAGGCATTCGCCTTTGAAGCAAACCTCCAAATATGGCACTGAAATATAAGAACGAAACATTCGAAGACATTTGCATACATGTGTGTACAAGATGTACAAGTGTGCACCACTTTTGTATGTGCCACCTGCTTACATTAAATGACAACCTCAATGTGACAGTCTTGTCCAGGGATAGTGAAGACAAAACACTTCATGTATAAGCGAGAGGACAATGCATGTATTCTGTCTCCACCAACACAAACTCCCATCCTGAGCTGTCAGTCAGTGAAGAGGACACACAGAAGGGGATGGAGGAGACAAGAAAGACTTCCTCAATGACACATCACACACTCCTGATTTTCAAAAGTGACAAGTCTTTTGAATTTCTGCCCTCGCAAAAATGGAGAGGCTGATGATGGATTCTTGTTTCTCTGGCAGCCATTAAATATCACTGTGGTTAACCTTGAGACTCTTTGCAACCAACCAACACTCGGCCAATAAACTGCTCAAACGGTAAGCACCATCCTCCAGTCAAATGATTGATACCATGCAGACTATGGCTTAAGTCACAGGGTTAAAATGACACTACAAACATTATTAACCATTATTATTAATTTATTTGCATTATGACATCACCAGACTCGGAAATGGTGAGATCTCTGTCTACATGAAAACCAACAAGCTCATCATGTACAGTGGGATATTGAACACTGCTGCTTACTGCGAAGTTATACGTGTATTGTGGCTGTGGCTAGTTCCGTTTTTTTTCCACATTCCCGCAACATCCCCTCGCCAAATCAGTGTTTTGACCATCGTTTTGTACATCGTTCCTCTGGAATGTCCCTTCCTGTGACCCAGAACGTGGTTAATGTCCAAAAATGTGCTTCTTTGTGGACTGTCATTGTGTGTAGACGCGCTGCTGCAGGCAGCCGTGTGGTTCAGTGTACAGCAGTAATTTTTAGTTTTTTGTTTATTTTTGTCAGCTGTACTGGGATGTAACTCAACGGAGTCACGATTGTTTGTTTATATCAAAATAATGACTGAATTAACAAGGTTGCAACCAAGAAACAGCGCTTCTTAGTCACACACTGTTGGGGACAGACGTGGACAAACACAACTCATTAGCATTAAAGCTACAGTTACACAAAACAATGTGTTCCCAGTAGGACTTGCTAAAAGCGCATTTAAACTAAAAATGATTTTGGGCAACATATTTCTAATACAATTCCAATGTCATACGATTCCTTTATCATTATGAAATTGGACCTATAGAGTGAATCCTCTTGTCCGACACCCCTATAAGCACACACTTGCTCATTATCTAACACATAAAGTAGTCCCGTTATCCAGCATCTACCCAGGTTGATCCGCTGTGAAAGATGAACACTCTGACATATTTGTTTTTATTTTGTTCTGTGAGAAAAAGGGCCTGCCATATGGCAGCGCCCCGGGACAGATGGCGTTTGCCCACTTCCTGAAAGCACAAGCGTCTATCGTGGCAATTTAAGGAGCTGTTCAAGCACTAGAATGCCACAGACTCACTTTTTTTCCCACAAAACAGCTATTGTTATGGGTTAGAGGGGCAATAGGAAAGAGCGGTCAGTGCAGTTGTAATGGAATTAGTGTTCAATATTTACAGTGTAAGTAAGTTAATAAACTATCAAAAACATAATATGAAATGATTCCATGTATGAGAATAATACACATACCCTGCCCAATGCTCTTTACCTGCAGACAGGTGTTTGAAAGGTTAAGCATGAATGTCCTTGGATGTATGATGGAGTGGAGGAGGCGCCCTGTGACACATTTACCCTCATCTCTCATAGTTGGCTATTTCTTATCAAACACAATCCTACCACTGACACACACAAGCAAAGTGGTTAAAGTCACCTTGGCATTTGTATCTCTAGTACACACTTGGTTTCTCAGAATGCAATAAAGGGTGGCATTTGGTGTTTATAGAGGTACAAGGCCTTGTAATATGAGTGTTCACTAAAAAAGACGCTCCAGGTCTGGATGAAAATCAAATGATTCAGTTATCAGTTGATTCACTTAGTTCTTAGTTGCTGCAACAAATAAGGGCACTGGAGGATCTGCAATTTATAGAAGGGGAGATGTCACAAAACTGTACAGTCTACACGCTGTCTATAAGATTTAAAGTCACAGTCCACAAACTGGGAGTAACATTTTGTTTGCATTCACCGCTTTGACACAACTTTAATGGATCTGCTGTTACCGTACAGTGAAACAAGTAATGCATCCTGATGACACATGATGTTGTCATCAATTTACTAAGAATGCTTGAGTTAATGAAAGTAAAGTGGACTTTTGCACGGACGCTTACTACCGTAAGTGTAATTTTACCTGGGATTTTTTTTCTGTTTCTTAAGGGAAGGTTCTTATCCCAATCATATTTCACTACATTCAGGGCCACTCAATAAGCCACCAAGCTACAGGCAGCCAATCCACCATTCATTTTGTCAGAAAACAAGCCGCCTAAGAAAGTTAGTCCACCCACAAGCCATCTATCTACACACTCGCACAGCCGGTGTAGCAGGAAGCCAGGTCAGCCCAGTCAGCCGGGCTACCCTGGGGGTCCTGGGGTGGCATTAATCAGTCTGGTTTCTGCTGAAAAGCTCAATCTGTGGATGATGGATGAGCCATCATGCTGAGGGAACTGAAGTGACGGGTGACAAAGAAGGACACACACACCTGAATAAATCCACTCTCCATCCTGTCTAACCCCGACGCTCCACCGTCAAGGTAGCTGGGTGAAAGTGTGTGTGCGTGTGTGCGTGCAGGGATAAGTGTCTCAGCATGTGTCCTGCTCCGCTAATGAAGTCATCTGAACAGTGATTTAACAGCCCCAGTGCAAAAGCCTACCACCCTTAACTCATAGCCTTGCTCTATTAGAATGTGATATAAACCCTGGGCACAATAACCGTCCTGCCACTGTAACAATATATAGAGGGCACTGGCCAATGGACAACACTGCTAACTCACACAGTCTAGGGAGCAAATTATTATCTCTGTATAGGGAAGCCACTCAAGGTGACTAAAACTTAAAAGATAAAGCATCACAACGGGTTTCTTTGTGATTTTTTGTGGACCACTTAAAATACTTAAAATACAGTGAAATTTGAAAACCATTCCAGGAAGCAGGTTGACCTCTGAACTTTGGAAATTGAATTAAACTGTTCGACTGTCAAACTGTCGCCATCTTAAAACATGTATTATCGGTCACCGATTGGTGTCAACCGATAACGGTAAAAAGGCATGGTATCGATATCGGCAGATACGTACTTTAAAATGGCGATCCCCTCTGCTGATCAGCTGCGCCTCTGCTGCAGCATTCAGAACAACCATGTCTGTGAATTCCTGTCTTTGTGAGAGTTAAATACATTTTGCACCCTGCAAAACGTGCCTCAAAAAATGTCTCACCAGGGTGGCGCTTTGAAAAGCTTTAGATTGGTGATTTAGATTTAGATTTACACTGCATGTATGTTATCAGTATTAGTATTGGTATTGGTATCGGATGATTTCACTTATGGATGACTGGGATCGGTATCGGCAGCATAAAACCCTGATCGGAACATCCCTAGTATAAACACTACCCGACTACAATACAATGAAAATGAATAAAAGTAAAAGTCAAACGACTCACCATTTGAAGGAGCCTGATGAATATGTAATTGGCAGGGAATTTTATTTGCCGAATGGCACTGTCTGCTCATGACATTTTGATGAATATAACTGATAACTGCTTGTGGGGTTAATCATTTAGATGCTCACTGAGCTGAAGTCTTGAATCATGATGTCCTGAATCAGGCCCATATATTTAAATGTGAGTTTAACAAATACTTGAAAATTGTTTCACTCATTGATGTTCCACTGCAGCATTTTTTGTTACACCACTAAAAAACAGTTCTAACCCTAGTTGAAATAAGTCTGTGTTCACAAAGAAAGTGGGACTATTATCTGCAAACACTGATCACAGAATCATTTCATCAGTGTGTTATGACCTTCCCTTTGGAGCTATTTTGAAGTTGGAAATGTATCAAATACAGACTTTGGCTTACATGATACAAGCCGTGAAACTACCTCCCCTGCTCTTTGAGAATGTTTCTGGTACAACTGAAATCGTTTTCCAAATTCTCCATGAAATCTGCACAAGAAAGACATGTAACGAGCAAAGGACAGCATCATAGACACTTATATATATATATATTCAGGTAAATTCAGTTGAATAAATACAGTCGGTGTTTAAACGTGGAGAAGAACATACTGCATGGCGACGGATAATGTAATTGCATGAGATTGTCAAGAATCCCTTCTTGACCTAAAGAAGACAAAGCTAATCACAACACAGCACCTAGCTGCACACTTCACCCTTATTAGACCTGTGTCCTTGGCAGATGCAGAGCTTGCCCTTTGTTAGCAAGGTGTGTGTATGTGTGTTTTACAATAGCGGTGATTTAGAATGGATTGGGCGTAGGCTTGGAGACAAGGTGCAGTAGCCCCCATGGCTCCCTGATAGCTGGCAGCGTGACAGCTGGGAATGGAGAGCAGGGAACAGCCTGAAGTATTGCCATCTAATATGTGTCACATACCTGCATAAATATTTATGTCCGTTTCAGAGCAAGAACAGGAGAGGACAAGGGGGGTGAGGAGGAGGATGGGACACCATCAGTGGACTTGGGTGAAGTCAATCAGGTGACACTAAGATTCAAGCTTGTATCCTCACGGCTTTGCCTGATGACTTGTCACATTTCAAGCATGTAACGTGCACCGTAATTTCTGGTGTATAAACCATTACTTTTTTTCTTAAACTTTGAAAACTGTGGCTTATACAATGGTGGGAAAAAATCCAATATAATGACATCTCCTTTACTTCAGAACTACTACTAACGGGTTACATACTGTGTCGCTTACGGGTCAGTGGGGAAACAGTAGCTCTTTTATTGTTGAAGGCATTAGTCAGAACGAGTCAGCAACAAAGGAAGAAAACCAAGGTCTTCTGTATTTGCTTTTTGGCATATGTTGAGATTAAAATGTCAACAACCAGAACACAGGCCACTTCAGCAAATTGGAGATTATTGAGTAAGCTAACAGTACCATGAATGTTATTTTTTTTAATCTGTGCATCCTCAAATGTCTTGAGGATGAACTTCCTCCCGTGGCGTGCCGCCACGGCCATCTCGGTGCAGTCCAGTCTACCAAATTACCAAATTGGCTGCACACACTGCTGCACTGGACCAAATTACCACTGCGTGGGCTGCGCCACACAACGCCACCTTGCGCTGCACTACGAAATTAGAGCCCTATGAGTCTTCAGTGTCTTACCTGTTGGCGAACAGAGTTTTGAAGGTGACTTGACACATGTCTTGATATGCTGGCAGCAACTTTGGCCAGTCCCACGCACATTCAACCAATCTACCCTGTGGATGTATCAGCATGTCATACTGTTAGATATGAACCAGCGTTAGCAGCATCACTGTATTATTGCTATAGATGGGACCCACTAACAAGGGAGGGAGGGGTCCCTTCCTTGAGAGCTGAACTGAACACAAACACCAGGCCATCTATCATGTCAGCACAATATGCTTTTCTTTTTATTCCAATAAGACAGCAATTAATTGATAAATCTATTTGAGAGGTTATTATTTATAGAAATATAAATTGATTTGTGGGAGGGAGTCGTTAGTCATCCTATTATTTATTCTTCTGCTTTTGTTACTGTCTTCTAAGCCGCAATACCTAACAACAAAGCCCATTCTTCTTCTTTTTTAAATTATCAAACACAACATTAACACACTTTGAAACGAGTGCCAGATTATGGAAGCAAATAAAAATCTGATTGCCAAAATGTCACTCCTGACCCCAGGCGAAGTTTTATTGACAAAAGGAGAACTCCACTTGCTCCCTCCATCTATCCACCCATCCTCTGATCTTTATTCATAGGAGATTGATGGAGGTGAATCCCCCCCACTCCCTACTCAATTCTATTTGATAAACTACATAGGTACCTAAAGTGGAGAAGGCTGCGTTAATCATTCTATTAATAAGACAAGCTATTCGCCCTGCTGTAATGAACTGAAAACAAGATTCTTTCAATGTCCTGAACTAGTTAAATGTGTTATCCATGTTTACAAATGGACCCAATGATTTGTTGAACAACAAAACAGTTTCACTGTGTTCACTAACCTGATTCAGCTTCTTTCTGCCAATTCGATCAAATTCTTCAAGTGGATTGAATTTCTTGGGGCATGTACAATGATCAAGGTCAAAGTTCACTGAGTAAGCAGGATTGCGCGGCAAGTCTGCGTTCACACCCAATTTAGACATCAGCAAGTCCTGTGGATCATGACAAACAAAAAACATGGGATCAATAAGAAAGTCTTCAGGTTTTTAATACTACAGCAGTGTATACTTTGGTTAAGTTCCAGCAAAAATACATGTCAAAGTCATATTGTGTGTATGTGTGTGTATTAGAGTGTGTGTGAGTGGGCATGGATGTCCTATTACACATTCCACACTCCCATCCGTCACTTTGACATGGCTTGTGACGCTCCTTTCCCTCTACCTCACTGCTTGTGTCCATGACCTGAGTGGTCTTGTCTCAGCCTTGACTACAGGGTAGAGCGACTCTACCAAACCTCCAACAGCCTGTTTCTTGGAGAGCCCGTTCACAGTCTCACAGCTTTTTATGGACCCCATCAACAGCAGCCTAATGTACAGTATACTCATTCGCTCATGTTGGTTTTTCAAGCTGCATTCTTATACAATATGTTGTAAAATATACGGCAACTGTAACTATGTGGTTGGCGGTTACTGAAGGCCGTTTACTCCATGTAGCTGTCCAAGAACTGAATTGCTATTTGTCATCATTTACTTTAGTGAGAAGTTTTATCAACAGAATAAGTGTAGGACCAGACCAAATTAACCTGAGACAAAAAAAATGTCAACATAAGTAAAAGGGAATTTACTAGGTCCTGATCAGAAGTTTTTGTCCCCGAGGCCAAGTACTGAGTCCCAATCCGATACTTCTATAATACATTTAAAAAAAAAAACAAAAAAAAACGAAGAAACACATCCATGATGTCCCTTACTTTTTATTTTATTCGCCTTATTTGTTAGAAACCTCATAATTTAACATGTTTTGTGTCATCTGTGCAGCACTGATAATGTTTGGCTCGGGTCATCGATTTGGCCTTTCCTGTCCTTCCTTGCGCCTCGTCCTTGTTTCCCCAAGTTATTGCCGTACATGAATGCATAAAGGTGAGGTTTTAATTCCATTATTAGACCTGCGTGAGTTATATTGTACACCTTTTGGTCAGTCTTTGTTTTGAACAATGACAATAAAGGTATTCTATTCAAAAATATCCCCGTAAACATACCAAAAATATGGATACTTCTTTTTATTTACCCTACATGCGGTGAGTGTATAACATGGTCTGTGTAACATATAACATCCTGACATCACTGCAGGTCTGAACCCTTCAGGTCACCTGAGCCATAGAGCAAGCAGCATGTAGCACTTTCTTCCTCCGTGTCTCCTCGCCCCAACTTCTCCACAGCCTGCGGCCTCGGGCCAGCAACCACCTAACTGCTGGGGCAGAGGGAGTGCTTCCCTACCTCATTGCCTTGGATGATGTGATGGATGTGCCTCAGGTAGCTGCTGCCCCCTGCTTTGTGGCAAACCTCCAGCAGCATCAGGCCCATTTTCTGCTCGGTCAGTTCGTCTGCAGACACCACACTCTCCTTTCCCAGCTCGTGGATGCTGGGAGCCAGATGGACAAATGGACATTTGTCATACATGTATTATTACAACAACTTAAATTGTACATGATCATTAGCTGTACCTAATGAAGTGTCCAGCACAATTCAAGAAATAGATAGTGGCATATCTTGCGCTACATTCACGACTATTTGTGAAAGGGACTCTGACCGAAGGATGTGGGCGCACTAAAAGTGATTTGTGCGTACGCTTAAGCATGTCCTGCATGTGTGTGTGTAATTGTGTGTCAAGGTCCTCGCACATGTACAGTCCTCCATCCCTGACAAATGCCCCCATCATTTTCCTAGCCTTCTTATACAGATGGATGTCCTGCTACCGTCCATCAAACATTCACATGCACTTCCTGTCATTGTTCTCTCTCAATAGCTATCCCACTTTGTAATTATAAGGTGGCAGGACTGGTGCTGCCTGCCTGTCAGCCAGTCGTTGGCTACTTGACATTGAGGGTGGCAAAGAAAGTGGGGGCACGTCTTGTCCGTATGTCTGCTCATTCTTTTTGCCTGGCGTCCCCAGCGGTCGTGTTGTCTAGGACCGTGGCTGTGCATCCGTGTCAGCACCTGCGCTGTGTATCCTTTCCTGTCTATCACTGTGCAGGTGAAGCAGATGATTGGATTCAGTCAGTGGGGTGATTAATGAGGGCCCCTCTGGATTTGGGACAGCCTATCAATCATGTCATTAGGGCCAATGTGCCCTGAAAGAGGCAGACCTCCGCCAAGGAATAACTGCATTCATCTTCATCTGGATATGCATCCCGTCAGCCCAGCCAGGGTCACCATGATGGAGAACAATAATCTTCTCCTCAACAAATTACTTTGCAAAGACAGTGGGTGCCTACAGGAGGGAGGTGGGGTGAAAGCTGGTCATGGAAAGCAGGAATCAGGAATCATACCTGTCAATATTTGCATTATAAAATAAGGGGAAATGTTCGGGAAAAATACAGGAAGATGAAGGAAAATAAGGGATATCTTCCACAATTATTTTGATATGGGAGGACAGTTGGCACAAAGACCATCCATTATGTTATTTTACTGGTGCGCTTATTTTATTTTGAAGGTCTGAAATGACTCAAAACAGGGTGCATGACGCTGATGTGAGCCCTGAAAGAAGTTTGGGATGGCTCTAAATGCTTGATTTCAGAGGGCGTTGTAAAACTAGAGGTTTGTGATGTCACAGATGGGCGGGCTTCCTTATATGGGCGTGTGCTGTAGGTGAGATACGCTCTCTGTCCTCCACCAAGCTCTGCTTTCCACGCCCTGTCCCAAGCTCTGCTTCTGTGTTTACGTTGTGAACAATGGCTCTTTGGGTGTTTACAATTCCCAATAAGGAAAATATCAGGCACAAGTGGTTGGACTTCCTGATTCCCTACCAACAAAAGAAAAATATTTTAATCTCTCAACGGCATTTCACACAAGACTGTTTTGTGAACATGGGCCAGTATGCAGCTGGACTAGCCGACAATCTGGCTGAAGCCTGATGTCTTTCCCACATTCGTGTTGAAGAGTCAGAAGAGCAAGCAGTAAGTAACAATTTATTAGTGTCCTAACTGTGTTTATTTTGTGTAAGTCATAGAACAAAAGCGGTTGTCTGTGTAGCATTATAGAGTGTGCATACAGGGAACATGGTTGATAATAGCCATTTCCCACTACCTGAGTTTTTTAAACACTGGTAGTAAAATATGTAATGACCACACTAAATTGTTAAAGCTACTAACCCTTGAGAGATGTCTTGAAGTAACCTCTTTTCCTGGGAAAGTTTGGACTGTCTTACGGTGCGTAGTTGCCGGCAGAAGTCCCTACTTATTTGAAAGGGTCGAAAAATGAGCATAAAATGTCCCCTATAAACTATTAAAATGGGAGGTCGTCTGTAAAAAAGGGCAAAATACAGTAGTTTCCTGTTGAAAATGGGAGGGTTGACAGGTATGCCAGGTTGGGAGGGCATATGTTCTTTGTAGGAAGGTTTTAACGGTTGCATTTGTGTGCGAGAACCCACAGGAGACACTAGTGAGTGAAGTTTTTTTTTGGAGTCACTCCATCTGCCACACACACACACACACACACACACACACACACACACACACACACACACACAAAGTCTCTTACTCGAACACTGTATTGTGATTGTTTACAAGCCAGGCGTCACTTCCCTGTGAAGGTTAGTTTAATGAATAGTAATGATCTCACTGAATGCCTCAGACAGGTGATACATAATCACTCATCCTTTTCTCCCCTCTGAACACACATACAAACACACACTCTCCATGCCATGTCTTTGCCTTCCGCCAATGCCCACCCACCCTACCACTCATGTCACTGTATGAGATAAAAATTCATGTTCATTATCTTGTCAGTATTTTGTTGTCGTTTAGTTTTTTATTGTAAGTTGCCATTTTTTTTTGTGTGGCTTGGTTGTGGTGAAGAAAGAAACACACCGTTCTGACGACAATGTGCAGAGATAAAGGGTATAGGTCAGCATGCAGTGCATCATATTCCATAATATAGATGATCAAGGTGGTAAATCACAAATTACTACAATGAAAAATAACAAATTTAAAGCATAACCTCAACAGTCCGAAATCAATGATTTTTCTCTTTTGTGTGTTCATGATGCCACCAAAAGCTTTACAAGTAATTTTCATCAAACTGAAAATTCATGTGAAGGTACAACATACTGGTGGCATAATGAAAAAATACTTACATATTGGAATATTTGGATTACTGGATATCCATATGTCCTGGCTGCTCAGTACAAAATGGTCAGCAATTATGAAAAACTGACTACGACATACACTGTAAAGTAGAGTTTATTTAAAAACCCCTTTCTTCTCCACATTTGTTATGCATTAAGGGTTTTATTATTAACCATTGACTTTTCTTTGCAATTGTATAAAAGTTGATGATACTGATGTGACATAAAATGTAATTTATACTAGTTATACGGAAAGAAAAAAAAGTCCAGCACCCCAGAATGGATTTTGGACTGTTCCAGTGCTGAATGTCAATTATGTGTGTTGGTCTGCCTCCTGACTAAAAGCCCTCAACCATAATTTTATTTTTAATACATCACACATCAGGAGAAAATTATTTCTTTAACCAAATGGCATGAATAAAATCCTAACCCAGGTGAATATTCAGCATTAAGTGATGGATGACGCTGTCCAACATGCATGATCACATTCATATTAAGAGTATATCCGCGACATTTTGACCATGACGTCTGTATTAATACATCTAGTTGGTCTCTTACCTGTCTATGCAGAGTTTGCGGGCCTTGTGCAGCTGCATGCTCATCCACTTTGGTCTTTTTTCCTCTAGAGCCTGCAATACCTTGTGTAACGCAGGTTTGGGAACTCCCTGGCATGAACGCAATACAAATTTAGAGAATTTAAAGTTTTTAGAGGGATTGTAGAAGTGGCTCAATTTGGCTTTGCATAAGAGCATGATGATATAAGAACATTATTTTGCTAACTCCTTATACGCTGGATATTCTGGTCTAAATTGTTTAATTTGCCAAACAATGGAAGAAGCTCAATGTGGCTTTTTTATGTACTTTTGTAGAACAACCAAAGTCTCCTTATTACTGCTATCACTGTTCTGTCATTCGCAAAATTACCTTCTGCTGAATCCCCACTGAAGCCTGCAGACACTCAGCCAGGAGGGTCAGGTGGTCCTTGGCCTGACAGTTCAAGACCAGCCCACTGATCTCTTCAAGCGAGTGCAGGTCCCCCAGTCCATGGATCAGGCAGTTAAACAGGGACCAGAGTAACAGGCCTACAGAGCGAAGCTGCCGGGCATGCTGGGAAAGGTGTTTCTCAGCCACTTGGAAGAGATAGCGGATGGGGAGGGGCAAAGATGCTACCACCAGCGGCAGGTTGGTGAAAATGAAGGACATAGCTTGAATGGCCAGAGATATGACAGCTGCAGGGAGAGATTGCATGCATGATGTTCCTCTGTAGGAAACTTATGGAATTACAATCTACAGTATGCATACTTTTCGAAGAAGCAGTCTCTTTCCCTCGCATTTCCACTGGTTTGTAATTCCAACTTTTAGGAACTTGAGCCAGGACACTTTCTGGAACATCTCTCACCCCAAAGACTCCACCGGACTCCTCTGAGGCCTGCCACTCCATCGACATGGAAACCAGGTGAGTCAGGATGCTATTAGTGGATTTGGTGACTATCACCCGGATGCAGCTGATCACCACAGGTTCTTTCTGTGATGTTTCTGACAAAAGAGGTGAATGAATAATGCTTCACTACCCCTGGATAACACTTGGGTAACCAAGATGGTGACGCTCATAAGATACAAAAACAGAAATAAAAGTAATTTGATGTAATTAGAAGACAATTGGCTTACTATTTAAGCTACTTGCCAAAGCGTCAAATAATAGGTTGAGAGACATCAACAAACCAGTCAGTCTCAATAGGCCTACTTCATTATGTTACTAAAAAACTCAAGTTTAGACAGAAATGTCAAATATAGCCAATAGATTGCTGCCATATTAAACTGAAATGTCTCTAATAAAGCAAGTAATACCCGGTTAAATTCAGATGTGTTCAATCAATTTCAGTGGCCTGACCGTCAAAGTCTTAGTGCCCTCTCAAGGTGCCAGTATGTATAGTATGTCTTCCATTGTGCTGCCTTTTCATATCCAGCTGATATTGATAGCAGTGGAGCTATACTACATGAAGCTGTATGGCAGTCATAAATTTCCCACAGAAGCAGCTGTAGAACCAAAGGCTACGGGAGAGATAAAGTACGCTGGCGGTATTGGAAGTGCTGTGAAATCTTAAGGGACGTCTAACAAATGTGTGACCTCAGACCTACAGAAAAAGACTGGAGCGGAACACAAAATGATATAGCTGTTTGACGAGGCAGTGCTCCTTGGCAGGTAAGACCTAGACCTATTTTTCAAAGTCACTTGGTTTTCACACTTTGCACCTCCTTGTATTGTGCATTGTATGGATTTCAAACTACTTGCTACTCCAGTATGTGAAGTACAATAGTGAAATATGTTGTGTTATCTAGAAATGTGAATAGCGGGAATAAAACATGATTAGTGGGGGCAATCCTTTAACCAAACAGTGTATCACCTCTAATTTATACTACAATAACTTATTTAATGTTTTGATACAGAGCTAAAACCTCCACAGGGACTCTGTATCAAAACATTAAGTATATTGAGATGGCAAAAGGGGGAAAAAGAATAATCATGATTTTGCAATTGTACAGTACCTCTTCAAATATAATGAAATATTATAAGCTTTTAGTGTTTGACATTTTAAATGATGTGGTCAAGTCTCATTCATCAGTGTCTTTTTATACAAGCTATAGCTTTAAAGGTCGGTATGGATCTACAGCTTCAGCCTATAGAAATGACATTTTGCAACCATTTACACGATTATAATAAAAAAACGGTTGTTGTGAGGGAATTTGAGCTACAGTATTATTCAGTGGCCACAGGCTACATTACCTGCCAGTGTGTACAAATGCTCCCATACGTGTGCACTCTCCAGGTATGGCTGAAGGGCCTGAGTCAAGGCCTGAGGAACATCGTTCAAGCAGGTATAAATGTTGAAAAGTGCCTCAATTAAGGTATCACCTGTCTTGCAATGTTCTGGAGGTATTTCGAGGTGGCTCTCCTGACAAAAATCTGGAGAAAAAAAGAAGACATTGAAAGGATTACATTTTGAAAACTTTTAAGGAGGGTTTCTGGTCAGCATTTATGCTTTTATTTATTTAATTTGTATGACTGTCGGGGTGGGCAAACTTTGTGACTCATGGGCCGCATCAAGTTAACAAAATTGGCCGGGGTGCCATACTGGACATTTGCTCAGTGTGACGTCACAACTCTTCTACTTCATAATATTTTCGTCATCTGTGTGCCCCAAATACTCCATTATACATGGATAATGGGTAATTATTTAAAATTATGATTATTTATATATTTTATTAATTAATTTGACTCCGGTTTCCTCCCACATTCCAAAAACATGCTAGGTTAATTGGTGACTCCAAATTGTCCATAGGTATGAATGTGAGTGTGAATGGTTGTTTGTCTTATGTGTCTATATGTATATATATATATATATATATATATATATATATATATATATATATATATATATATATATATATATATATATCTTTGTCTATATGTGCCCTGTGATTGGCTGGCCACCAGTCCAGGGTGTATCCCGCCTCTCACCCAAAGACAGCTGGGATAGGCTCCAGCACCCCCCGTGACCCTCGTAAGGAAAAAGCGGTAGAAAATGAATGAATGAATTAAGTAATTTGTAATGTGGCTGCATGGCGGACGAGTGGACCTCACAGCTAGGAGACCAGGGTTCAATTCCACTCTCGGCCATCTCTGTGTGGAGTTTGCATGTTCTCCCTGTGCATGCGTGGGTTTTCTCCGGGTACTCCGGTTGCCTCCCACATTCCAAAAACATGCTAGGTTAATTGGCGACTCCAAATTGTCCATAGGTATGAATGTGAGTGTGAATGGTTGTTTGTCTATATGTGCCCTGTGATTGGCTGGCGACCAGTCCAGGGTGTACCCCGCCTCTCACCCAAAGACAGCTGGGATAGACTCCAGCACCCTTGCGACCCTCGTGAGCGGTAGAAAAGCGGTAGAAAATAAATGAATGAATGAATGAATTTGTAATGTTCTCCTTTCACAGGAAAAAAGGTCAAATGTCAAGGCTTCCCAGTCTGAGAAGTATTAACAGAATGGGCGAACAAAAGGCATTAGAAAGTGAAGGAAAACTCACATATGTGCTCGATGGATAGATGGAAAAAAGGACAGATTACAAAGCCCTGTGGCAGTGGGATGTGCGGCACATGGAGGCAAGAAGTGAAAGGAAAGAGGTTTTGACAGCCTGTCCTTGTGGGGTTAGCTGTCTAAGCACAGGGCTGACGGAGGTGTGTGCGTGTCTAACCCCTATAGATGTCTATATACTGTACAGATATTGTGTACTAAGTGTGTGTGTGTGTGTGTGTGTGTTAAGTTGACAGGGGTTGCTGAGGAGAGACCCTTTGCTCTAGGGGTGGCAGACATCCAGCAGTCTGTCAGAGATGACAGCTATTTGAATAGTGTCAGGAACACTGTAGTCAGGAGACAAGACTCATGACAATTTAGTAGGATTTTATAGCAAAAGTAATATCGAGTAATTAGAAGAAAACTGGTGTTGCCGCAAAAGGTTTTTATGTTACAGTGCTTCACTTCTTTTTACACTTGTATTACTATTATGGAGGTTTGAGGCACATCTGCATTATGTGTTCATCATTTCATTCATAAAGTTCTGACCAATTGTTCACGGGTCCTTAAAAGGCCGTCACTGGGTCCAGATCTGGATCAGAGGTCCGCAATTTGGTGGCTGGTCTATATAAAAACGTAAATCTCAGATATTACTGCACTCTTTAATAAAAAATGTTGTAAGAGCTGTAATACTGTAATGTATTATATTCATACTGAGATGTAGGTGTACCTAATGCTGTGATCGATAGGTCTATCTATACTGGATACAATCAACCCCTCACTGTTGTGAACTTATCAATACCACAAATAGGGCAGCAGAGTAAGGCTTTTAAAGTAATAGAATGAATACTCTGGTAAAGAAACCAGATGAAATAAAGCCGGGAGCTCATGGTGACCCAACACTTCCATATGACATCTCATGTTGCGCTTTCTTTTCATTTGTCCACACACAGAAACAGGTCACAGCTGCTTGTGGCATTGTGAACATTCAGTCAAGCCTCTGTCTTCCCACTTCTCGCTTAATTAGCTCGTCACTGAGATAACATGCAAGAGTCAGCGCTTCTGGCGTTGATATACAGCACCATGCAGCGGCATCACGGTACCTCAGAGCCAGACTC
Source organism: Doryrhamphus excisus (assembly GCF_037039965.1). Classification (NCBI taxonomy): domain Eukaryota; kingdom Metazoa; phylum Chordata; class Actinopteri; order Syngnathiformes; family Syngnathidae; genus Doryrhamphus; species Doryrhamphus excisus. The sequence goes on along the minus strand of NC_136359.1, from coordinate 13,967,261 downwards.
TGGCTGAGCAATAGAATGAGACAGTGAGAGTTGTTATTAATGAGGTCACTATAATGTGAATTAATGTGCTAGTGCACAACAGTCTTTAAAGGTTAGGCTGTTGCCAGTAGAGAGGGGGAAAGGAGGAATGCAAAATCTTTAAAGGTCAGCATATGTGCTCTGCCTGGGTCTGTTGAGTGTTTATTACTGCACTCTATTGATTTAGTGATGCTGATGACCAAGGTGAAAATGATGATGATGGTAAAGATGATGACAATGATGACCTAATAAAACGAGAGGCAGCCCATCTAATGTGTGTAGAAGTTAGGAGTTACTTAATTAGTTCTTATATACAGGATACTCCTAGGTCCAGGTCTGGACCCAGACACCATTCCATACAGAACCAATACTATTATTACATAATTTCATTCTTGTAAATTAAACAATGTAACTGTTCAACACATACTTAAGCATTCACATGCCAGTATCCGACATTAACGTTTATTGCAAATGTATTACACTTAACTTACAAGAGTTTTCCAGGAGAACACGGGGCAGGTGACAGTCTCTGTAAAGCAACATTTGCAGTAGCAACCTTGGATTGCTTCCTGGGTCAGAGGTCAGCAACTTGAGCTGATATGCAGATGCTTCCTGGCCCATAAGACCATCTCTAAGAGCAGAGAGATGGAAAAACAAGTTGACAGTTCTGCAGTGTCAGGTGAGAAACAACAAAGGAGGGAATATGCTACTATACTGAATGAGACAGCTAGACATGTCTTTAAGCACAGACAATGTGGTTCGGTAAAAGGTCAAAATTTGAATATTATATGATTTTCAAAAAGTGACATTTACTACACCTTGATTAAAATTACAAGTGATTTATATTGTATACTTAACATACCTTAACATAATGCATCTCATAAAAGTGAGTATTTCATTCAACATTTTTCTTACAGTACAGTGTATATTCTTAAGGTACAATAATGCAGAAACTAAACTTGGATAAAGTCTATTTAAACTATATATACATGAATATAGCAGGATTACAATCAACAGCAAAATAGCAATAGTTGGCAACAAAAATTGTGCCTTGCCAACAGTCAAACATGGTGGTGGTAGAGTATTGGTTCTGGCTTACATGAGTGCTGCCGGCACCAGGAAATTTATTATATATATACATATAGTGTTATATTTTCACTTCTAGGACAGTTAAGAATGATTTTTAGGGTTAACAGGTCATGTTCCATATTTTATCCTATGTGAAAAATTATTTGTTCCACAGTACTTCTGTTTACTATGCAATATCCTTCAGTGTCCCTCCGCCTACTCAGCAAATGTCTTCACTGTCATTGTATTTTATAATGTGCACCGGGAAGGAATTAGCTGTAATCGTGGCCAGCTAAAAGCAAATTAACATTTGGGAGAGAGCCAAATACATGAATATACAGAAGAACCCCCCTCCTACATCTTTTGTATAACCAAGAGGTTGCAGCCAGCTGTGGCTAATGAGGCGTATCCTTGGTGTGAACAAATGTCCGTGCATGTGTGTGCATGCTATGTTTGGGTATGTGTACAAATGCTAGAGCACACTGATGTGTGTGTGAATGTGGCTGTGTGTTATTTTATACGTCTCAATAAAATCTAATGGAAGGAATGGCTGGAGTTTGTCTCAGGCACAAGGAGGTGGGAGTCTTCACAGGGGGCGTCTGCCCAGAAATTAACCATTCTATTTGACTCAGAAAGCCATGCCGGGGTGCACCCTGCTGCTTGACGGAGGCAAACTATGTCTACATCTGACAGCGCAATTTATGATGTCACTGCAGCAGCAAATCCACAAGAAATTCTCTTTTAACAGCACTGATAAATCTAACCAACTCTGGCACGGAGTTAGCTTACAGAACCTGACAGAAACACACACATTATGAGAAAGTAGTAAGACAAATCGAGCACATGCATGAGGCCAGAAAACACATTTTGTATATGGCCTTTAAATGTAAATGATTCATTCATGCACCTTTTGGTTTTAGTGTTGTTGCATTTGATAACCAATGCTTTTGATATTACGGGATAGGCAAATATTTGGCCACCGAGTCCCGGTCCAGCATGAGGAGTGCGCTTGGCTTCAGGCCACCAGTGGGCCCCCAGGCGCCGTTGCATGCAAGGCAAAGAAATGGGAGCAAAGAAATGTCATTGTAAAAATCAACAAATTCCCGCTCGCCAGTACCATCAGAGCACAAGTGCAGGGCTTAGTTTGATTTGTGCGCCATCAGCACGCAATGACATCACCTATGGTGGTGAGGGAGATTACAGGGATGAGGGGGGAGTCAAGGGTGAGGGAGTGAGTGATTGACTGCACCTTGGAGGTCACACGAGTAACTCGACACACATGTATGTATGATCACATTTACACACATAAAAGCCTATGCACAACACAGTATATGGTCCATGCCTGATGTGCAAAGCCCTCATAAAGCATCGACATGAGTCAAATCAGTGTCAGCATCAAGGATAGCATCTGTGCTATTACCAAAGCAACTATAACCTGCAGCATCCTGCATGATGCAACTGATTATACAGTATATTGATACGTGTTATAGTAACCGCCACAGAAACGCAGCATTAGATACACCTGCACAATTTATTGAGCTCCAATACAAGAACTGTACCACAAATTATTGATTTTTTTAACTACTATGTTATATTATTGTGGTAGTAGTGGTGTCGACATGGACTAATCATATTGAAAGGTAATTTTTATCACTATAGGATCTCTTGAGAATGTGTGGCTGTAAGGTCTGTCCGCGATGATTCAGCCCATTAAATCATGTGGGTTTTCAACACCTACTGTATAACTGGTTCTGTGAAGAGTTCAGGTTCTAAAGCATTCAACCAGTGGACCGCAGGCCTATCTGACTGGACTTGCATGGACTCCTTTGCATGTTTATTCATAAATGTCCTGGAAAAGATACACAACATTTTAAAACAACACAACTCAACATTTGTTTTGTGCAATGGCACAATTTTAATATACAAACCCATATAAGAGAGATAGTGGTGCTGTGCCAATGATGAGGACTGTCAGTAATTGGTCACATAAGCTGTGGATCTGGTAGGGCCAGTCCGACCCCCCTGCTATTATGGTGATTGCTGAAGAAGGGTTGCGGCAGAGCAAGGCCTCGGGACTTTCACACACACTCCACATCAGCTGCTCCACAAAAAGCAACACTGCCGTGATGTCACATCTTGCACACATGGAAAGGATAATTGGAAAATATAAAGGACAATATTTATTACATGTACTATGTACTTATTCTACATATGCACCTAGTCAGAAATATGCCCAGATAAATAATAAAAACAGTGCATAGCAATAGACTACAATGATCTGGGCACATTCTGTCAATATGTAATATGCAAATAAAACTTGCCAAAAGGTCTTGGCAAGTTTGGCCTGGCCAAAAAACACCACCATCTGGATTTAACTACGCAAATACAGTTGTATGAAAACGTTTGGGAACCCCTGATCATTTTTCTTTGTAAATCATTGGTTGTTTGTATCAGCAATTCCACTTAAATATATCATATAGCAGACAAACACAGTGATATATGAGAAGTGAAATGAAGTTTACAGGATTAACAGAAAGAGACCAATAATTACTTTAAAAGGTAAAAGTAGGCAGGTGCATAAATTTGGCACCTTTGTTGTTTTATAGATTTGAATACCTTTAGCACTAATTATTGAAACATGAAATTTGTTTGATACACTCATTGACCCTTGTTCTAAACACACAAAAGAAGCCAATCAAGAGAAAGGGTATGTAAGATGGCTAATTCCAAGTTGTTCTATTATTTGCATCTTCTCTGAAGAAAGGCAACATGGTAGCCTCAAAACAACTTTCTAATGACCTGAGACCACAGATTGTTCAACATCATGGTTTAGTGGAAGGATACAAAAAGCTAGCTATTGTGGCACAATGCATTATTGTTCAGTGTGTACAATTGAAGTACAAAATGACATTGCTTGTGTCTCAATCACTGACTCCATGCACTGTATTATTTTACGGTTTCCTGTTACAGTACAGTTTTTTGTGCTTCTATATTTTTAGAATAATCTACAAAATGGAGAATTGTTAAACTGCTGACCACATTTCTCAATAAAGTAAGTGCTCAATTTTAAGTACCTGATCTGCAGGTGTCTTTTGTATGAAGGCTGGGCCCTGGCATATCTCTGCACCAGCACCTGTAAGGTCTCTGCCAACACCTGTCCCAGCAGGTCTTTGGCCAACTGCGGTGGTAGAACAGCCCACAGATCACTACGGAGACCACACAGGAAATAAAACCACATCTGCACAGAAAAGGAACAGCGCTCGCCCTGCGGAAAAAAGAGAAATGCAGGATAAGAAATGAAGATATATTGTGAAATGGTCATTGACAGTGACACAGAAGCAAAGGAGGCAAAAGGAGATACTGCAAAACAACAGCGAGAAAGGGAGCGTGAACACAAGAGAAGAAAGAGGGAAGATGGAGAAGGTCTGTCAACACCAGAATGTCTTAGTGGTCATGCTACCTGCACTCTGCACCTGGTTTCTTTTCCCACTGGGACTTTAGTTTGCTTTAAAGTCCTGAACTGGGGAACTCATCAAACTCACACACCGAAAGGTGCTCACATAAAGAAAACTGACAGGAGAAAACAAAATCTTCTAAGTTAAAAAAAAATTGCTATGATGAACAAATCCTATACTCATCATTAAGCTCTGACAATAAACCATTGTACTATACTGTAGGTGGCGGGCAGCACTGACACATCAAAAGTGCTCCACTTCCTCAGGTAAAACTGCCCCTTAGTACCTTCTCATTTTCTTCCCACGTCACCTCATCTATCTTGTTTTTTTTACAGCCTTTTCTCCCTCCCTCTCATCCCTGGAGCAAGTCATTTAGGGATCTGTGTTTGATGGGACCGTGACCGGACTCAATGTCCGGGATTAGGCTGCCATCCTATGCCTGTGGACTCAACAGAGCAAATTCAGACACACTGGATACTAATCAAGATCAGCTATAATCCTAAAGCAGAAAATGCATCATGATTATTTGAATTTTTTTCTTTTCCAATTGTATTTATTGGATGATTACCTGCGGTAGATCGCAATTTCATTGTAATGCTTTGTTCCAAAAAACAACTTAATAATAATAATAATAATAATAACAGAAGATTTTGAGAAAACAAAGTTATCTTTACACACATAAAACGTACAATACAGTACAGTTGGTTACCTGTACTGTTGCACCCCTCGTAGAAACACCTTCCCTTCTCAATAGAATTGTGAATTTCGGCAGCATTGATCCATTTGTTAGACTGCCTAACATATCCTGTTAATGTAACAATCCAATGTGTCTTTCCAACCGCTCACTTGTGTGTCTGTAATAACTTTTGTTTGTTTGTTTCTTTCGCTTTTTTTCCTGATTTCGGAGTCGCCACAGCGGAAAGCAAAAATGTAAGTTAGAAAAAAGATGCTGTAAGACAGCCAAGACTGAAATACAGAAATGCAATCAACTTCACACAATAAAAAAAGTGCTTTCACACACACACACACACACACACACAAACACTGCAAATACAACCCAGTTTAAGAAGTCGCTCCACACGTGTGCACTTATCTGCACAGATGCACGTTTTAACACAAGTGCACACCTGCGCACAGCAGGTTTGCCTGACATCGTTGACCCGGGGAAGGAGGCAGAAACAAAAAAGCAAAAGCTCCCTATGGCAGGAAAGAGTTTTCCATTGGTTGAAGGGCATAAAGGTAGGGGCCCTTTTTGCTACTTTCCAGACAGTCCCAGCGTAGACTACAGACATCAGACAGCTGAACCCCTGGAGCCCCTGGGGTAGCATGGAAGCCACAGATGTTCTCAGGGAGCTCGTAGTAGAAACTTTAGTTCGAAGTGAGAGAGTGGGAATGTGTGAAAGAATGAAAAGAAGATGTGAGAAAGCTCTAGAGGGTTTGCACTAGGGTTCCTAAAGTTTTACAGAATAAGCCCATAGAGTCACAAGGCAGTGTGCATATGCTGATACTGTTAACATTGATATGAATAAAGAGAAGGCCTTAGTTTTAAAGTAAAGAAAAATCAACAGGGTAACGTATACCGACAATAGAAACCTCAGTGATTTATAAAGGAAAACTGCTTGTGGTTACTTTCAATCGCCTTCAAGGACACTTTACCTCATAGAAAGGTTTGGGGTCATTCCAATGGTGACTCTCTGCATCCTGAAGGATACATGTTAAACAGACCTGGACAGAGTAGCTGGTCAGTTGCTCTTTCAAGGCCTCAACTGTTTCCTGGTACTTCTGGACAGGCAGCAAGCTCAAGTGCCTGGGCAGGAAGGGCAAAACACTAGTGTAAACTAACACACTAAAAAGACAATGAAAACAAACATGATTTATTCTCAAAGTTCAGTCTGACATATTGTCTTCTGTGAATCTCCCAGCGTTGATACTTTCCAGAAAGGGGTGAGAGTTTAACAGGGGTGCAAGGACCTCAAAAACGTGGAGAATTAATGGCGAGGAGAGGAAAAGTACTTTATGACCAAGAGGGGGCACAGGCTAACTGACGGTAGAGGGGTGTAGGGCAAAGGTGGAAAAACATGAGCATAGAGGGCAGCCAAGATGCCTTTGGAGGGGATATTTGGAGGGCATAGGTTAAGGGGGAATTATGAGGCATAAAAACTCACCAGATGTAGACACAATATGGGTGTCATTACCACTTGTCAGTCATTTTCACTTTTTTTTTTTAAACTCATCACCTCTGTTCTAAAATCTCAAATTTACAGCCTTGTTTTCTAACTTTGTTGCACAGCCCACTTTATTTACTCGACTGAAGAGAGTAGTCTTTTTTTTAAATAGTAAGTAAGAAAGTTTATTTAAGATGATTTTTTATGTTCTTTTTTTTTACAATTTATTTCCGGGTACTCCGGTTTCCTCCCACATTCCAAAAACATGCTTGGTTCATTGGCGACTCCAAATTGTCCAAAGGTATGAATGTGAGTGTGAATGGTTGTTTGTCTATATGTGCCCTGTGATTGGCTGGCCACCAGTCCAGGGTGTATCCCAACTCTCGCCCGAAGTCAGCTGGGATAGGCTCCAGCACCCCCGGAACTCTTGTGCGGATATGAATACTTCAGTGTTACAATAACAATGAAATGAGTGACTGTCTCTTGTTTCTATTGAGTCCCATTTTACTTTTGGTTCTACGAATAATACATTGCAGTTTGATGTAAAACTAATTTGGTCAAGTGTCTTATCCAAAAAAAAAGCTTTGCCTCAATATGTTGTTTCATATATTCTATTAGTTCAGCGGCAGCACATTTTTGGAGCTTAACTGTGTTCTGGGTTGGAGTTTCAAGTTAAGTTTTTGTTGTTTTTTTGTCCACACAAGTCTTTTCCTGATGAGCTACACAACACACATACACACTGTCCTTACACTTTGGCTAAAGTAGCGGTTGAGTCGTTTAGTCGTGCATGGTAGTGTTGCAGTCGTTGGAGCACATAAATAGAAGTGGCCAACAGAACAGACAGGTTCTTCAGTGGTAGAGAGGATGGTACTTCCAGGGCTCTCTCATCTAAACGCCCAAGCATGGCAAGTGCTGCCCGGCTACAAGCCTCCACAAAGCTTGATCGAACTTCCAGTAGAGAATTGTCCCTGCAGGCAGCTGCCAAAGGTAGGAAGGCGTCCATTTCATCAACCACTGTACCACAAAACTGAGGGAGGAGAGAGAGCAAAAAAAGCAGCTATATTAATATAAACAAAACAAAACAATTATAGTAGCCTGTAAGGCAATTGTGCGCAAAAGTACTTCATCTTCATCTTAAAATGTAGCCATTCTCACAACCAATGCATGTTTGCATCTGATGTTTTCCTCGTAAGGAATTGTAAACAATGTAGCATTCCCCTACACCCGAAGAAACTCTTTCTATGAGACATTGCTAATAACCGTAAACACAGAAGCAGAGCTTGGGGGAGGGCAGAGTGCGTATCTGGCCTACAGCGCACGTTCTTAAGGAAGCCCAGCAATCTGTGACATCACAAAACGCCAGTGTTAGAACGCCCTTTGAATCTGAGTGTTCAGAGTCATCCCAAACTTCTTTGAGGGCTCACTTCCAAATGCCAAACTTCATAATCTGAAACTTTGGAATCGTTTAACACAAGAATACAACATTGTGACTACATTTATGCCATTTTTTTAGAAAAGTGGAAAAAGCATAATAGGTCACATTTAAGGACACCTGGACTGGAGAAGCAGTAGAAGCAGTATTCCACATTGCAGATCCGTAGTGGACTCACTGTCTTCAGGTACCTGATGGTATTTGATGCAGACTGAGTACAGTCATCCTTTGCAACTCCACAGTTAAAATTTCACATCTTTATTATATCAGGGTTTTTCAAAAATTTATGAATCTGTATTGTGTTTAAATATGGCCTATTAGTAGTCAAAACATATGCGTACATAACATACACATATAGGGCAAGACCTTTGGCTATGGCAGCTTGTGGAGATGTCTAAATGGCAACTAGGTTGCCGTAGAGGGACCAATGGTGGTCATGACCACCACGTAGCTCCGCCACTGGCAGCAAAACTCACCTTTCAATGATACAAATGACACTATAGTTGGATATGAAAAAAAGTCAGAATTGTAGTGTTCACACTGACATGAAAAAAATCTGATATAGGTCACATTTTAGCAAATAAATCGGAATTGACCTGCAGTTTGAACGCAACCTTAGTCAGTACAGGACAAGCGAGAAAAAGAAATCCTGTATATATTAAAACTCAACCAGGCTCGTCTGACTCTGTCTGGCTGACTGTTATTGAATGCAAATGCATGCATGTATAACCTTTGGGCTGAAAGGCTCTAATCTTTGAAGCATTGACCTACACGTAAATATGTTGTACAGGTCCTGAGCGCAGACAAATTCTGACACCAATAGGCAAGGAACGACACAAATACAGTCAATGCATTAGATTAGGGGTCTATGGAGAAAAATAGGTGTGGATAAACACAACAATCAGGGGATGGGTAGAGCAATTGGAGATAAAGAAATGGTAAATGTAGCACCATGACAAAAAGTCAGGTACCATTTTAAGCCAAATAATGTATGACGACCTTGAATATATGTCGACCCTGAAGACAAGACTGCATAGCCATAGTTAATCTTATCTGGATAAAAAGAAATCCTGCTTCGTAGTGCAGGCCCCGTGTCACTGGTTTATGTGTGAGTAACATGAAGAAAAGCGCTGACTCACTTGGTTTGTACGTATAAATGTAACGTATAAACCTTGATTACTACTGCTCATTTTTTTCTGAATTATAGCTTATGTATGTTACAGCTACTGCTTATACTCAAGCCAATTTTGTGTTTGTAAATTAGGAGTAAAAAGGGAAATATTATACAGGAGTTCATAGATGGACAAACGTCACTGAGGAAACCATTTGTGCTGAACTGCATATACCAGTGACATGTGGTCAGAGAAGGCAGATGAGGCAAAGCAAATAATACATCTGACTCCAGCCAGGAAGCTCACCGCACTTCACAGGTGCAATAGAGGCCTTTGATAGCTGTGTTTAGCATTCAGGAGTACCTTGGCGACCATCTTAGGAGTATCTCTCTCCAAATGGACATGGAAGTTGTCTTCTCTGACATTTATGTCACTACTGTTGATGCTCATGTGTCCACTTATGTTTTCCAGCATGACTGCGTAGTGCCCTGAGGAATGGAGGCTTTCTTCCTGCTGAAGACTCTTGGTACAAACATCATCCAGCACCACTTTGACACAGTGAGCCATGTGAGGGGCCAAACTGCTAAAAGCAGATCTCCAGTCAAACTCGAGGGACTACAAAACAGCAGAGGAGACAAATCAATGCATCACAAGTTCTGTTAATGTAAGTTATTTCAAAGAAATAAATAACAGACCTCAGTTTGCACTGTGGATTTCTTGCCATCTGCTGCCACGTCGTCCTTAGCCTTCTTTAGGATGCCTACATGATGAAAAAGTTATTACTACCAAATGTATATGATGTATAGCATACAGGCTGTGTGGTGACAGCCTTCTATATCATTGATGATGTGATGTACAATAATACAGTATAAAATATAACACTGACTTATTCCCAAGGGGTGTAACATGAAGCATCAATATTCTACAGTATACAGTAACTTCCACTGCCCAAGTGTTCACCCACGACTCAAAATGAGAGGCGGTAACCAGAGAATAGCAGTTGTGTGGCTCAAAGAGAGGATAAGAAACAGGTGGCAGATGCTAATGGCGATGCCATAAGTCTAATTTTCAGGGTTTAGAATCCAATTGAGCCCAGATGGCATAAACTTCAGCCTGTATGGGGTAATTCCAGGAGGGGATATTATGTGGATGTGTGTGAGTGGGGGGGTGACAAGCATACAAGATGTTGGGTTGGGTTGCAATTAAAAAGCATGAACATCAAGGCCAGAGTATCCTAATCAGTAGGCGAACAGTGAGACCCCAGGCGAGGCAATTTAGGTGAACACGGGTGCATGGAACGGAAGAAGGAGGAAGCAGCCAGCACATCACTTTTTGACCTTTAAGCCCGTTTAATGAATTTCTGGTAATTAAGCCATTTGATTGCTGGGAATTAATGACTTGGATAACTGGCCTTTAAAGGCTGTTTACCTCTCAGTAAATTGAGCTTTTCTGCAAGTCTTGTTTTTATAAATGTAACCTTTATGGAAATTACGGCATGCCCCAAAAAGCTCTGTTATTTCTATGCTGTGAGCGTTCAACTGGGAGACAAAAAGGATAATAAAATGAAAACAAAGCTGAAATAAGGTAATTCTTTAGACAGCCAGAGTGACACTCAATAGAGCACTGACCTCTGCCAAGACTGTAGTATAATGCCAGGTAGGTTCCTCCCTCTTACCTTTCATGGATCATGTAATATTACATCAGGAGAAGACAGACCCATTTATAAACTATTCTTATTTGAAGTTAACTCATTGTCCGTAATGTTCCCTCCGGCCCTGTTAGTGGCAGTAATGTTAATTACAAACTGGGTGGCAACTGCTAAACAAATGAGGTTACCTTACTTTTTTTGACTTATTGAATGAATCACGTGTGTATCACCGTGTATGATATGTATGCTTGTATGCTTTACCTTTTACACAGGGCGTCTCCCCTGTACAATTAATGAAGACAATGTTGGTGACCAGCTCTTTGACTCTGCTCTCAAATGCCAGCAATGTCCGTGCCAGCTGGGTTAATGTCCTCAACTGGTGGGAGGTCAAACTGAAGCTTCTGCTTTTTACAGGAAGCTCCATTGGTGCTTTGTGGAGAAGAAAAATAAAGTGTTTGTGTATGTTAAACTGACACAGATAGAGAAGTTGAGAGTTGCTGTAAAGTTTACAGTTTAGTGAAGAATAAACAATTTCATGAAAGTAGGTTTCTGACATGTGCTCATCAGAAAACACCCGCAACCCCCAGTCTCGCGTAGCACGACACCTCTTATAAATATCGACCCATTCATGTTTTCCCAATACACCGCATAAACAAAGAGACAGTGAGAAAATATGCAAAACTTCGCACCCCCTACAAGTCATACATGAACATCCATCTCTCTTGGTGAAAAACTTCTTTCCCCCTAACCCGCCAATGACCCCCTCGGCAAATATGGATTTCCCATTTTGGAGGCTGCCAAAGACATCACCCAGGGGATGTTCCGCATTAAGCCAGAGAATGGGTGGCGGGGATATGCGTTGCCATACTCCCAGACACATGCACAAATACTTTGCATGTCCGCCTAAATGAGCTTCATTGCCACAGCATCTGGGAATGGATGAGCTCTGTATTAGCCTCGACTCTGAAAGCATGGTGATGATTGAGAAAAAGCCAATAATTGTAATCATTGCTCCTGGATCCTAATGTAATTTTGCTATATTGTTCAAATCTGCCACAACATACTGTCCCATGAGCTTCATGTCTTAATCATGTTTGACCGCTCATGCTGTTTGTGTGATTATGAGATTATGTTTGTAAAGTGGTAGTTTTGCACTCTGTTTGTGCGCATGTAGAGCTAGTCATTTTAAATAACTTAATTTAGAGGGGACACTTTGGCATTTGCACATGTCAGTCTTGCATTATAACTGCCACAATGTAACCAGACTGTGGCCACCACGGGATATAGCCCAACCTCAAGTTTGTTGGTGTACACATCTATTTATGTGCATTTGTGAGTGTGTGCAGGCATGTACAAATTTGCGCGTGAATATGGGAAGGATTATTTGCTGTGTGGCCACATTGGTGTGTATGTGCAATTACACTGCATGAGTCTGCAGCCCGGCAACTCCTCTGTAATGGGGTCTGGTGGGACAGTGTGCGCACGATGCATGTGCACACGCGTGACCTGACTGACACCCATGTGCTTGCCTTTGCCTCTGCAACTCACACATTCATGCACGCAACACTAATCATGTCTATTTGTGAAGACACCCGCACATCAACTAGTAGCTAAGGCATACACAATCCAAAATGGATGAGGCAGGGAAATGTTGCAGACGGAGTGGTTGGATTCTCTGAAATGACTTCCCAACCCTAACCACTAATGAGAGAGAGGCGTCCTTTAACTACCACTCCATCGGATCCTGGTATCACCTTTTCTAAGAGCATCATCTTTTTCTTTCCCAGCATTCAAGTCCATTACTGTCCTCCTTCAGCCACACACTAAATAATCCACTTGGCCATGACCTTGATGTTTAGCAGGGCACTTTCATCCAGGTACCCACGCTATATGGGTATTTATGTTCTTCTTCCCAGCCAAATAGCCCTATAGCCATAGCTGTCTCGTACACTGCCATCTAAACCTCATTATACCTTTGTCACAACAGTGAGGGCAAATGGAAGATCCCATAGCAGCTTGATGGAAAGGGTGTGCTTAAAAGCACCCAGGTGTGTCATACGGCACTGTGTGTAGCGTGTCCCATTGAGCAGAATGTGTCAGGGTACGAGCAGAGGGAAGGGTTCAACCAAAGGTCAGTGTAGTAAGAATCAATGAGGGAAGGCTGGTGCTGAAAGCAGGATAAATATATGTTTAAACAGAAGAGATCATCCATATGGTGGGACGATGTTCTTGCAGACGAATCGATGTTTCCCTATATTATCCTATACATCACAACAGAAGCTGACATGTAATTGCTCAGTATGCGTAGGAGAGTTTGTGTGTGTGTGTGCGTGTGTGTGTGTCCGATCTGTTTGGAGGTTTAAACAATGACAACAATGTAACGCAATCGGAACAAACAAACAAACAGAGCAGGTATTTTTGGCGAGCCATCAGTCTTCTCCGTCTGTCTCTCCTGTGGGTTCCACCACACATTTTCTAGACACACAAACACTGCTCTTGACTGGCAGGGAACACACACAGAAGGAAGAGAGTGGAGGAGATGATGGTGAAAAGGAAAGATAGGGAAAAAAGGGAGGGAGAGAGGCGGGAAAAAGGGAATTCCCTTAGCAGTTGTTATTGATTCCGGTGTTTACGGGCGAATAGTTTAATGCCGTTTACAAAACAGAACAGATGCAACCAGTGAGCAAAAAGGTAAACAATTGCTGTGTGGCGGGCTGCCAAATCCCCAGACTGATGTATTAAACTCACGATGAAGAGCATTTCCCCTTTGGCTGCACTTATTGCCACTTCATTTCCTCTTAGCTCACAACACACTCTCCTTCTTGGCATCTCTCCCCTTCTCTGTGTCTCTCTTTTCTCTCGCACACTCGCTCCCATTTATCTGAGACGGGGAAGAAAAAGGAGATAGTATGCTTTTTGCCGTCTGGCTATTTTCTGTCCTTCTTTGACCCAGGAGGCCCAGTTCTTCCTAACAGAGCCATTAGTAAGGGAATTGCATGTGTCTGACATGGCCGAAAACCAATTATGAGACACTTTCTACCAAATGATACCCAAGTCTTTGGGGAATGGGCAATCATGCAATAATTTAGCCACTGATTTAATTTCTCTCCAGCATAGTGTCTCACCCTCTCTCATATTTTTATTCTTTCTCCCATTCTGCTTGTTGGAGGTGTAAATCAGACCACTGGGACTGTGGTCTAACCGTCTCACACCACACTGCCCACTAGCTTTTATATACTGAGTGCACTGGGTTCAGTATAAATGGTGGTGGAGCTCCGTACAGGTGATTTCTAGTGCATGTTTAGCCACAGTGTGTGGTTCAGTGAGGTAGAAGAAGCTCAAAAGGCCAGTGGATTTTATCCCATTATGCACAATAAAAGGTCAAGGTGCATTATGTATTGCATAAATTCCATCGCAGACTCCAGCTATACTGCAACCCTGCAGAGGATAAGCATATGTGTGTAGATCACATATTACAGATGCATGTTTTTACTGCTAATTCAAGTCAAGGCTCTGTACATTTTAGCGAGTGTAAACTAGGCTTTCCTCTGTATTCAAATAAAAATAATATAAGGCCGTATATACTTTTCCAATAAGGACCTAATTGGCAAACAATAACAGGCTATGCTATGTGTGGAAAAAGTCACAATGGATTGCCTCTCTAGAACTGCTAGACTTGTGATAAGTGTCATTTTCAGACCACTGCCCACTTAAGACAGCCTTTTAATGGGAAGCTTCCTTCTGCAATTCCCATATATGCACAATGAGACGTACACACAAACTAACACTCACCAACGCAACCCTGGCAGCCCCTACTTTGGATGCTGCCCAGCCAGGCCACAGCAGGGGGCTGCCTGCCCTTCACAAAAGAGCATCGTAGCAATACTCGATATTGAGTTGCCTTGCAAGGAAAGAGATGTTTAGTGTGACAGGGCCATATTTAAAATTCTGTGTCTGTCCTTGTGATGGATAGTGTCAGTGAGATGGACTTTTCTCCTCTATTTGAACAACGCAACCTGGATGAAGAACACATCGGACTGTACAGTGTTGTCAAGCTATGGCTATTTCATTAAAGCTTACTTGTTTACTGCATTATTGCTTTCAAGTCTTCAGTGAGTCATATTGACTCTTTATCGTAATGTGTGAGCTGCTTTCAATAAACCGTTTTAATCCCTGCTCTCTCAATTTAAGATTCCAAGAATATCGTTTATTTCCTTGAGATTTTTAAAGTAATGCACAAACGCTATTGTGGCCACTTAAGGACAAAAATAAATGACATCACATAATACACATTCCTAAGGTCTTTGAGAGATAGTATGCATTGATTTCACTGAAAACAGGACATTGTGGTGGCTATTTAGGGGTTCTTGTCATTGTCTACCAGGATAGGCACGCATCCATATACCAAAAGCACCACACATGCTGAGGTTTACATAAAGCCACCCCCACTTTTCTCAACCATAATTACATGGTAGCATGTGGGTGTCTCTGGCTGGAAGTGTATATAAGGCAGAGATATGATCTAGTGAGGAGCTGCTCTTATTAAATATTAACAGACGCCATTCCCAAGTAGCCTCAATCCCCAAAAGCACCTCGAACGCCATGCAGAGACTCAGCCGCACTTTCCTCGCGTCACTACACAACCTCTTTCCCCATTGAATAGGCTGCAGCGCTTTTTCCAAGAAAGAGTTCAAAGAGCGAGAGAGGGTGAGGCGGTGGGGGGGACACGTTGAGGGTGAATGTGCTTGCTGTACATGTTCAAACTCAATTTTTTTTATCTATAGGGAGCTGCCACCGTCGCTATACAGGGAAATTAGTGAAAGTGGAATTCAAATCAGTGCTATCAGAATGGGGTTGCGACGTGTTTGAAGAGAAATTTTAAAAGTTCGACTTCACCCCTGTGGTCTATTGTTAGGGAATAAATTACCGTACATGCCTGTGGAGAAGTTGTACTGAATGTGTTTGGTGTGCATGTAACTATGCATGAATACTGAAATGCCAATTGGAAATTGAATGATGCATTTTTTTTCGAACAAGATATTAAATAATTCCCAATCAGACATTCATTTCACTAGGGCACATATGATCAAAGCAGATGGAAAATGCAGTAGATACATACAGGTCCGCCTGCCTAACGCATCACACTCAAAGGAAAAGTATGGCTTTACAGCACCACAGTATGTTTGGTCAATAAACCAAGTTGTTACATACATTGTTGGGTTGTTGTTGAGTAAACAGTTGAGAATGATTTTATGGGAGCCTCTGAACTGGGCTGTCAGAAGTGCTGCCTTTGGGCATTTACAGTTGCGGCTTGTTAACTGGCCTGGGGCACAGTGAATAAATAACATTAAACAAAAGAACATCAAAAATATATGTATATTTTTGTGTTGTTGTGATTTTCTTTTGTTTAATGTTATTTATATTGTTCGTGGCCAGCCCAAAATGCAGTTGCTACCCATGTTTGCTTGACTCTAGCCCGGAGTTCAATTGCTCTTGACTGATGCTTAAGGCCAGCCCAAGGTGCAACTGCTTCCTGTGTCAGCCCAAGGCCCAGTAGCCCTTGACTCCTGCCACAAGCTAAAACGAGGGCAAGGTCGAACTTAGACCACATCCAGCTCCAAGCCAGGCCGAGGTCAGATTACCCTGGCTTCAGCTCCTGTTTCATGTCGGACCAAGTTCCTGTACCCGCTTCCCAGGCAGACTGAAGTCCAGTTGCCCCCCATGCCCACTCCCAGACAGGCCAAGGTCTAGTCGCCTCCTGTACCCGTTCACAAACTAAGGTCCAGTTACTCCATGGCATACCAAGTTCATGTTGTCCCCATTATCTTTTCCAAGGCTGATAAAAGTCTCCCTCTACCCATCCCTGGCTACATTGAATCTTCCTCCTCCTGTCTGTGTTGAGAATCTGGAATCCACCCTGTGATCCATCACCATCATACAGCAGCATTATTACACAAGGCTGTTACAGATCATGTTTCAACAAAAAGATAAAAGTGAACATCAAATTGGGAAATGAATACTGAGGATCTGTGCTACCTTCTTTTAGATTCAAATGTACAAGTCGGCTATACCAATTTAAAGTAACTCCATACTTCCAATTCTTGTTGAAAGAAAAGAATGTCCCTTTGTTAGATGAAATGCTGACTTTTCTATGTTAAGCCATATGTTTGTGTAAGGGTCGTTTGGGCTCTTCAATGTAGACGTCATTGCACTCTTCACTGCACTGCATTGCAAAAAAAAGGAAGCAAGTGCAAGAAAATACAAAAAAAAGAAAGATGGTTGAGACGACCCTTCACATCTGTCTTGGTACAATGTCAGCGCCTGCCTTTGAGGCAGTCAGGTTAAAAAGAGGAGGCAGATCTTGCCATTGAATGCTGTTAAATGGCTCAGTGGTTTGACAGTGGCTGATGCTACAGACAACACTGCTCCCTTGGGAGCCTGCAGAGTCTCCCAGGCATGGCTCTTATCAAAATATACGGACCGCCTGCCTCTCCACTGCAAGAACGAACAATATCACAGCAGGAAAGGACGGCAAGATCAGAGGAGTCATTGGATGCTTATGAAAATAGAATCACTTTGTGTTACCATAGCAGTAATTGTCTTGACAGTTATGGGAGTAGCATACAGTATAGACAGTAAAGTGTGAAAGCAGATTACTCTTCAAACTGTGGCCTAATAACAGCCACGGGCTTTGAGTGGTGAATATGGGGGGTTCTCTAGTTTTTTTGGGGGGGAGCAGGGAGAAAGGAGGGGTGATTACACAAAAATGTTATCCCAGCTGTAGCCCTCAAAGCTGTGTTGCAGCTGATAGTTAAACACACACACACACACACACACACAAACACCTCAACTGAGCAAAAGCAAAACTGCACAACACAGGTCCCACGTTCCCTTTGGAGCCGTGTTCTGCCTCCGGTGCTACATTTGACGGTTTGTTGCACGGCACGTAGGTGTGTAGCCTGCGCTGCGTTATGTGATCAAACAGGCCGACTGACGTATGGCCAATTATCTCGGCTGCCTCCTCTCATCTCACATTTAAGCAAAGGGAAAGGCAAAACCAGAGAGAGAAAAAGAGAGAGAGAGAGAGAGAGAAAGATAGGGGGAGAGAGAGAGAGAGAGAGAGAGAGAGAGAGAGAGAAAGCAAGATGAAGCGACAGAGGGAGAAAGCGAGGCAAGGCTGCTGGTGTCTTTATCCAAGAACGGCAGATGTAAAGACACTTTTTGCGCTGTGAAACTGACATGTGCAGTTTTTGAAAAAGTAAACAATGGCTCACACCCTTTAGATTTTTTTTGTTTGTTTGTTTTATGGCTTAGCCTTACCGTCAGCAAGTCCTAAATAAGTCAATAAAAAACAAACAAAGGGAATATGCAGAGAATTAAGTATCAAACTATACTCTTCTATAGTTTCAGGCTATGACATCAATGCCAATGCCATCTTACAGACATTCTGCATATTCTACCTCTCAAGTAACTGTTGAGTGAACCCCTGTGGTAACTCTTTATTCCAGGGATGTAAACGGTGGGGTAACTTGCAATTCAATATTAGCACATTTTGCTATAACAATGACTATTCCGAGTTAAAGCAATTTTACGATGATCAGTATATTGCAACAAAATTAGCAACAATGCCTCTAGGTGAGTAAAGTCGGAAAACATTTGTAGACAATAAGCATCGTTTTAAATGTAAATAAGTCATTCCTTTAATACAAACCTCCACTTTCTTCTCATACTTCCATCATCTACTAATCTGAAACAAAACAGTGGGCAGCTTTGTCAAAAAGCAAGCTTTGCTAGGCATCCTAAACTAAAGTCTGTGGTCCAGGTAACTATCTTACAGGTAAATGCATGCTGCCATGCCCAAATGTATTGGCATGCTAAAGAAATGGCATGCCTGTATGGAATACAACCAAATCAGCCTAATTTATACAGCCATGGACAAAAACATTGGCTGTGACTGTATGTTGGAGCTGCAAGTTTTATAATTTTGTTTTTCTTCAGCAAATAGACCTGTTAAACGGTAATGTTCTCTTATTAGCTGAAAGATCTCAAGTTTTCATCCTAATTTTAATTTAATAAAATGGATTTGGTGCAAATTAGGAAAACCTCATTCTGTTGAAGTCTAGAGGTAAATAACGTTTAGACGTATTTGGGAAAAAAAAGCCTTGGCCCTGGAGTTCCTGTACCATTCTCTTTCTTAGTAGGTAGAGACTGAGTCAAATGGGAAGGAGGAAAGCAATTACCATGGGAATAGTTACTGACAATCACTTTCAAGGATCTTGGCTCAGGGCACTACACGCAGCAGCTGGAATGTAATGGAAAAGTGAAAATGGAAAGAGGAAATGTTTCACCTTTAATAGGTAACAATGATGATGAAAGGACAATAAAAGCAGTGCCACACATTTCAATAAACCCCTTAAAAGATGTTGACACAGACAAACAAAACGAGTAGAAACAAAAGTTAATTAACCTAATAGTATTAAAAGACACGTAAGACACTCACCAACTGTTGCTCGAGACTTGGATGAGTATTTCCTGATCTTCCCACTGAGCACAGTGTTGTCCCTGAGGGCCGTCTTACAATCTCTCTCTATCAGGAAGGACAATTCACCAGCCAGAGGGCAGAGGTAGGCTGCATTTAGGAAGACCATGATAGTGTGTGGCTCTGCTACTTTTGAAAGCACGTGGACATCCTCTGTGAGGGCCTGAGTGAGGGCTGGGGTCACAGAGTGGAAAGCCATAGTCACTCTGTCAAAGCCTGTTACACCGGGTGGACTGGAGCACATGGTTGAGTGAAGAAGAGCCAGCGTTGCCTGGCTTCTTTGGCCCTTGATAAATAAAGCCAAAAATAATATATTATTGTAAAGTTATTCAGTACACTACCTATTATATTGGCCGATGCTGCTTCACTATTTGAGACTGCACACATACTGGATAATTTTAACCCTGCCAGACTTGTCTATGTCCCTCACTGGAACACACTCACACTACTGCTTCGGCCAGTATAAGTGTGCTATGACTTAAATATAAAACAATGTATGGCATTACTGTGACTTTCAAGACTAGCTAATTTGTAAGGAGTGGTCACATGCACGTGCGTCAGTGACTTAAAATAATCCACATTGTGCGTTCAAAAGCATAATACAACCGAAAAAACTCTGACCTCACAAATCATTTGGTGTTATTTTTTCTGCTGGTCACAGTAACATCGCAGTCAAGATACAGTAGTAGCAGTAGTGTGATCAAATGGTGCAACGATTATGAAGTGCATGCAAATGCACACAACTGTTTTCACCGCTAATACACTAATGATATTGGTGTTGTTTAAACCAACTTGCACTTTGAAACCTTGTTGCGTCTTTGCATTTTGAGGCTCTAAAATGCTGAGCAGTCAAAATGATACTGTACCTGATAATGAGCAAGCACTTCACATTCAGGGTACAGGAAACAGAAATGTTGCAGACATTGGACCCTTTCAGTGATGGACAAGGACAAAACTCCATGACCCTCTGCACCAAGAGTAGACAGCCGCTCCAGTAAGTGGCAGCGGAGATGAAGACGGACATTATCCCATACTTCTTGAATCTTAAAAATGCAAAGAGACAGATATGTATGTACAACTTGTATGCATGTACGTACTATGTATACATTTACATGAACATAATTAAGTTAATTAATATAATTTTTATTTTTATTAAAATACCTCTAATGACGAGTCATCTCTGATTATATCCACCAAGTGCATGGAAGAGGCAGTGAGTTGGTTTGGACAACATGGTGAGGATGAAGAAGGGGTACAAGGGAAGCAGATACCACACTTGGTGGAAAGATTTAGCAATAGCTGTAGCGTCGCCTCTTCTCTTCCATCTTCTTCAGACCTCAGGTAATTTTGCTAAATGTAAAAAAAAAATAGTTCAATAGGTTATCACAAGAGTGAAAAGGGAACAGAAATGTATATTAACTAATTACTGTTACTACTCCTGATGAAACACACTTCAGTTAATGAATGTTTACTTAGTTACACACGAGAATAATAGCATATTTCCCCACTAAGGGATGAATAAAGGCATATCTTATTTTATCTTATCTTATCAGTCAGTCATTTCAATTTTTAAATATAATTACTTTTCAAACAATACTTTATTCTATAAAGAACTACATTACACAATGTGTAAAGTAACTATGAGAAGACTGTATATATGTGATAACCACCATTATTTGCCATGAATTCAATGTAATATGAATGTAATGCAATTAATGTAATATTTGTGGTGTATTACCAAGCAACCGAAGAAGGACATGAGCTCTTGATGCCCTGTGCTGACAGGCCTCATATTGTTAAGCATTTTCACGTTGAACCACTGCAGGCACTCTGATGGACTGGGTGGACCATCTCCACTTTGTGAGTCTCCCATTTTGGCTTGCAGTTCTAGCAGCTGCTGTTCAATACTGACAGACAAGAATAATTTGTGTAACTGGAAAAGGCAAAACGGCATTGATCACATTGAATCCATCCATGATCTAAGGGAAAGACAACATACTCTACCAAACTTCACCGATTAGTGCATAGTTTATACATGATACAGTGTCAATCAATCTTTCTTTATATGCTAAAATGTGTGTGACTGTCACTGGGATAGTCTCCATCAGAAAAACTGTAAAAAAAAAACAAAAAAAAAAAACTTGTAAGCCATGCAAACACATCGACACCATTTTAAATACTGTACACTATAGACTGCAGTCCACATTCGCAGTTGTTCTCCTATTTGGCGATGACAGAGCAGCAATGCAGGTGGATCACAAGCACGATGGAGTCGGCAATTAACCTTGCATGTTTTTGGACTGTAGAAGGAAACCGGAGTCCCCGATGAAAACCCACGCATGCATGGGGAGAACCTGCAAACTCCACACAGAGATGGCAGAGGGTGGAATTGAATCCGGGTCTCCTCGCTGTGAGGTCTGCGCGCTAACCTAACTAATCTAGCTAATCTAACTAGATTTTTACTTAAATTCTTTAAATATCAGTTAATTAAATTATTTATTTGAATACAGATTTTTCATGCACAAACAGCAGCTCTGATATTGGAACAGGGGAACCTCTAAAGTAATCAAAGTTCAAATTACATTAAGTGTTTTATTGTTTTTACATGCAACGTGTTTAATTACTTTTCACACTTACATGATGATTTCAATGTTAAAATGCGATTTCAAAATCGACCATCTACTTCATTAAGGTTTTGTGATGGTAACGGATTATTTCCATTATTCCCTGTAAGAAATATTGCTTCCAAGGCCGACCACTGTCCTGGAATAAATTGTTTGTGATGTTATTTTTTGCATATATTTTTCTTTTATATGCTGAATAATTAACACTAAAAGTCTAATAAATACAAATATATTGCGAAGAACATAAATCTCCTTTACGTACGTATGTGTGTAAGTGTGCATCACATGGTACAGGCTCATTTCCCCGTCAGAGTGTTCGTCCCCCAACTGCGGGTCTATAAAGTGCCTCCTGCCTGCTCCTGGGCCATTAACACATCCAGATGTCTTACAATGGCAACACATTAAATAAGTGTTCAATCTGACACAATTTAATTTCAGCAGGGGAAAATCGCAAGGGGATAAAATGTTATAGACTGGTCCAAACGTCTGTGCTCTAGAATCAACACTGCCATTTTAACTACCTCTACCTCGCAAACTCTCTAAGTCATCTTCAAAGCAGCCTCCCGGTCACAAATTAGTCATGGTAAGATGTTTGCAGGGGCCACATTGCACCAGCAATGTGCCAACCACCCGAATAAGTAAATTCATTATCAAAAATTATCAAAAAAAAAGAATAAATTACTTTTATTTGCTAGATTCTAAATAGAATTGTGCGTATGAGGGAATGGAAATAAAATGCACTGGTTGCATGCATCTATTATAAGCATCAGGGAATAAGAAATTCGCACTTGAGGAGAAAATAAATAAAATTAATTGAATATATTTCCGTCACATTCCATGTTGTGCAGAGACATAAGAACAGAAGCTTATGTATGTTTATAGTTCTGGTTCTGGGCTCCACACCAGGGCTTCAAACAGACAGCAGGTTTCAAATGGGCCTCCATCTGTACCACACTTTTTCACTCACTGTCTGAAGTTCATTAAAAGCACAACATGTCAATGAAGTGCAGTTCAGATGTAAGTTTTACAACTGAATTGAGGTCATTTTTAACTGCCGGACTTGCACATTGCTCGTCTGGGACCCAGGGAGTAGTTAATGGGGAAAATTAATCTTAGACTATTATTAAATTATCTTTGTCATTGTACAAGGTATGGTACAATGAGAGTAATACATGTGTTGTTTTGTAGAGAAAACAGTTAACGTTAAAAACATGTATATTACTGTAGGTTAAACTGGGGAGAATGTGAGTCCGAATGGCTGTTTGTCTTCATGTGTCTTGTGATTGACTGGTGACCAATCCAGGGTGTACCCTGCCTCTTGCCCAAAAATTAGCTGGAATAGGCTCCAGCTCACCAAGCGATATAAAACATTGATGGATGGACAGCTCTACCGATAAGCTTTGCCACCACAACAGTACCATTGTCATCCAGCCAACCTGTCATCCAAATAGGTTCATCCATTGATGCACCTCGCTCTGAAAATGTTTCTTTTGGACAAGCTTTTCAAGCTTTGGCTCTACAATCTCAACTCCCCCAAAAAAACTTCACTTTTCTTATTTCATCTGCACCTTTCAATTAAATCTCCTAACAGCCTTGTGCTGTGAGTTATCTAGTCAACGTGGATGGTCTGTGTCAGGAAGTCCCTCTGGCTCTACACAATGTTGCGACCTTTGGCCTGCCTATGTGAAAGCTACCTGCAGCCTAATCAACTTGGTGGGATTAGCTTTCGTCTTTCCGCTGGCAGAGGCTCAGACAGCAAGTGAAGTCGCATCAAAGGGATGTGAAAAAAGGATGGGATGAAAACAAAGGAATTGTAGTAAATACAACTATTCTACTGTTCCGGTACAATGGCAAAGAGGCAACAGTTGAATGCAATAAAAGGTCATGTGTGGAAGAGGAAACTGGATTCTAAAGGTCCTATGACAAACACGTCACACTAGTGCAGAGCCTCCTACTCGTGCTACTTGGGAGGAATCTAATTGTTTTCTACATAGTCCTAACTAGACAGTTAACCCCCTCTTCCTTCAGCACCACCGCAATAGAAAGGCAGCAACCGGAGGTCTTTTATTAGATATGATGGCACATTTCACAGTTGCCTGACTTACAGAAACCCAATCCTACGATTAGTCAGCGCTTTGACGTTATCTTAAGTTCCTTGTCAGAATTAATTTAGTGTGGGTGGGCTGCTGTGGGGTTGTCGCGCTCCGCTCTGTCTCACCACCGCTTGCCGACAAGAGGTGGGAGGGGGTGGGTGGAGGCAATGGGGCAATCTGAAGATCCTTTTCAAATAAGCTCCAACTCTAGTCACTGCCAAACGAACTAAATATCTCCTGTATCAAAGAGCCCCATTCTGCATTGGGAATAGAAACGACTGAGGTTGAATGAACACGCTGAAAATGGATCTCAGCCTGCCCTGGCCTGTGGCCCACTTAGTGCCCTCACCTCTCAGCCTCTGTGGACACCAGAGAAGTGAAAAGACCAAGCTCCTGAACACGACACGGAAATCCTCAGCTTGCACATAAATGCAAAATACTGATTATCAGTACTTTCAAACGCATCTACGTAATTTGAGAGTATTGCAATTCAAGACTGGCAGGCGACCAGGCAGGGTCACTTATTGTGGCAGCTTTCTCCTGGCCTGTGCTGACACTTCATTAGAGGTCTGTCCCTGGTGGACGACGCACAGCCATGAGCTACCCGAGCCCAGACTGCGCCTCTGTCCCATCTGATGAAAACTAATGGATTACAGCATTTCAATTTGAGGAAGCAGCTCTGTTGTCAGCATATCTTAATCTCCTTCAATTAGGGAGCAGCTCTTAGGCAGATTTCAGATATTTGAGAACTTAGAGAGCGAGAGCGAAAGAGAGACACAATCGCTAGTAATCAGTTTGGAGTCCTTCACATAAGCAAGGTAGCTCTGTTTCCCCTTTCTCTCATCAATCCTCCCATCTCCTACTTCTGTAATTCATTCCAACCAATTAGATGGTGTTGGATGTGTGTGTGCACCCCACCCCAGTTGAAGTCAGTTGTTCGCCTATGTCAACGGGTCCAGAGTGAAGCAGTCTGGCGGGACGCAATGTCGTTCGTTGCAGCCTAACACAGATGCTGACCAGTGGACCCCTATAGTGAACCAAGGATTGCCTTATTTTTAGCCCCATTCTCCATTATCTTGATGATTTGTTCTCATAATGGTTATCCCTCTCCCATCTGCAGGAACACAAAATAACCCTTTAATGCTTAGAAAGCAGAAAAATGGCCCGGACTTCAGTAATAAGCCTTGAATTACCTACCCAAGGGTTTTCGTTTCAAGATGTGGAATCTTCAATTATTATGTTCCCATTTAGAAGGAGGAAGGAAGGAAAGAAGGAAAGAAGGAAAGAAAGGAGAAAGAGAAAAAGAGAAAGAAAGAAAGAAAGAAGGAAAGAAGGAAAGAAGGAAAGAAGGAAAGAAGGAAAGAAGGAAAGAAGGAAAGAAGGAAAGAAGGAAAGAAGGAAAGAAGGAAAGAAGGAAAGAAAGGAAAAAGAGAAAAAGAAAAAGAGAAAGAAAGAAGGAAAGAAGGAAAGAAGGAAAGAAGGAAAGAAGGAAAGAAGGAAAGAAGGAAAGAAGGAAAGAAAGAAAGAAAGAAGGAAAGAAAGAAAGAAAGAAGGAAAGAAAGGAAAAAGAGAAAAGGAAAGAAGGAAAGAAGGAAAGAAGGAAAGAAGGAAAGAAGGAAAGAAAGGAAAAAGAGAAAAAGAGAAAAAGAGAAAGAAAGAAGGAAAGAAGGAAAGAAGGAAAGAAGGAAAGAAGGAAAGAAGGAAAGAAAGGAAAAAGAGAAAAAGAGAAAAAGAGAAAGAAAGAAAGAAAGAAGGAAAGATGGAAAGAAAGAAAGAAAGAAAGAAAGAAAGAAAGAAAGAAAGAAGGAAAGAAGGAAAAAGGGAAAGAAGGAAAGAAAGGAAAAAGAGAAAAGGAAAGAAGGAAAGAAGGAAAGAAGGAAAGAAGGAAAGAAAGGAAAAAGAGAAAAAGGAAAAAGAGAAAGAAAGAAGGAAAGAAGGAAAGAAGGAAAGATGGAAAGAAGGAAAGAAGGAAAGAAGGAAAGAAGGAAAGAAGGAAAGAAGGAAAGAAAGAAAGAAAGAAAGAAACAAAGACAGAAACAAAGACAGAAACAAAGAAAGAACGAAATTGTGGTGGTAAGGGACGGGAAGACAGAGGGAGATATATAGTGAGACTGAAGAGACAGGAAGAGTTCCAGATACTAGAGAGCCTTTGTTCACTTGCTACATTTAGCCTTCATCATCTCCCCTCAAAAAACAAACACCACGAAATATAGATTTCTCATATTCATTTAAAAAAATGTTTGTGCAATCAATAACTGACATATTCCAGCACTGAATATATCTTCAGCTTCTAACACCCAATTCAAGTCTATTGTAACTGTTGTCACCCCACAGTAATTAATTTGAGTAACCATTGAGTTACAGCAGTTTGTAAAATAAGAACATAATACGATCAAGGTTTTTGTTTGATGTACATCATCTCACAAAAGTGACTACATCCCTATATATCTTATCAGAGGACAATACAATAGAAATACAACTTACATATAATTTGGACTAGTCAGTGAGCAGCTTGTATATCAGTTTGAGTCTCATGTCCTCTGAAAATGACTCCATACAACGATTATTGTATGAATAGCTGGCAACACAAATTAAGTACACTTCATGAGAACATGTCCAAGTGTCAGTATCAATAAAAAATAGATGATGCAATGTCACCAGACATTGCGTGTGAATTCGGAAAAGCTAAGGCAAAAATGAAACGCTTTGAAAATGTGCTAAACTTAAAATTGTAAATGAACACAGGATCCGTTCGGAAGCCAAGGCTGGACTGAAATGCTCTGGCCAGTGAAATAGATGCACACACTCCACACAGATAAATATTTTCTCCATCCATCTAGTGAATAGCTGTTTAGATGTGTCCTTATTATGAGCATGTCAATAGAATAGTGTCATTCTGTCAGATAAAACCATTGTAGTGTTAAATAGCATTGTATTGAGCTCCCAGTGTGATATTTGCAGTCTTGTATGTGAGAGACAATAACATATTTCTTTACAAAAGATGCAACAGTCACAGTTTTGTTCTTCAGGACAAACATGCTTTCCTTAGCACCATATTGATGTCTTTTATAAAGACGCTCCTAGGACGTATACCAAATAGTTTTGTCATAGAAAAGTATATGTTCACTGACTGCTCAGTGCAATAATAAGAATAAGTCAACAATAATGATACAAGAACTGAATTTACACCACAGGGCTGTATGCTTTGCTTTTTCATGTCCTCCTAAAAAAATAGAAATGTGCAATTTCTTAAATTTTATTATATTATCACACTCAAACAATGTACACAGTAACACACATGTGCACTTGTACATATAAACACAGTGCCATCATAAGCCCTTTTTTATTTTTCTTGTTACTTTATGCATTTTCCACTTTTATTGTATTTTTGTTCGTACATATAAATGCGGTCCACAAATAGCCTATGGGCCGCAATTTGGATGTCTCTGATTGAGTCCATGCTGTGTGTCTGTGGTACATTCAGACAGGGTATTGCATTGTACACTGCACCAGAAAGCAAGATGTATACAGTGAAGTCTCAGTGCTAAGTCACTCACTTTTCACTCGTCCCTCGTACCTAAAACACATCAACCTTTATCTTTTATGAAATTATTAATTATTTTAGCTTCCATGACTGACCTGTTGGCATTGAGTTTGAGTTTCTCTTCTGTGTCTTTGGTAAGCTGCTCAAAGTCCAGCTGACTGAAAAGACCAGGCACCACCAGATCAACAAACGCATGGTCCTCAGGAAAATCTTCTGGCCACTCCATAATTCTCTACAGGGATGAGGATCTGAAGGAAGACAACACATCATCAGAAATATGTTCAGGCACCGACATAGTAACACAGTCAGTTGTGAGGTCTGTCAGGATTAAATCAACTACTGTATATAGACTGACGGGACCAGAGAGTAAGGTACGTATCATCGTGGCTGTCTGTCACACATTCGTTCAAATGTTTGCAATCATTTCAAATGTCCTTAAACAAGAGATTAATTAGGGCCTCCAAAATCAATTGCACCTGAGACAAATGGAAGGTTATCACAAAAGCAGTTTCTGATCTCACAAAATAATTTGCAATGAATGACCCCTGAATAGAACACATTGACTCTAACCACTTCCACGGGAAAAATAGGCCCACCAAAAATAATGAGATGCTCTTCAGTTGAATCTTTAAATAAACCAGACAACTCCTTATGTCTGTGCCAGGGCTGAAGGACCACCAACACCTCTCCCTCATCCCTGCGGTGCTTAACGTTCCTCCTAAAAAGCCAATCCCCCACCTGCGCAGCATGGCTGGGTCTCACATCAACATTGTCATCAAGCAGAGTCAAGTGGAAGGTAATGGAGAGTGTCTGTGTCAATTTGGCTTTCTCACACTCCGCTTGGCGCTCGGTCCGTCGTCGTGTGCTCTGATTTTAATAATCCCTGTCAAACGGCGAGGAGCTCGCCGTACTGAGCGCCGCTTCCTTGCTGCTGCGCACACTCGATGCCACTCTCCCTGACAGGGCAGACAGGAAGCTCAACATTCATTTAGCCTGCACAAAGGGAGGCCTGTCCAACTGGACAAATATTATTTCCCCCCACACTGACAGCCCCACCAGTTAAGCTTGTCCTTTATTATTTCGCTTTCTCCTCTTCCCTCATCATCATGCACTATAGTCTGAGAAGATGTCTAGAAGCAGCTATTGCTTAAAGAGAAAATGCGCATACTGTGTATGAGAAAACTCAGTACTGAGAAACCAATGGACTGTGGACTCCATTCCCCCCCCCCCCCCCAAATCTATGGGTAAAAGTAGGCCCGCCATGGTGTGGACCTGGACCTTGGAGCGAATGCCTAGGGTTTGAATCTCCATTAGTAAGCACCATAGGTATTCGTCAGAAAGAGCATCCGGAATTTAAAAGGCCCAAGCCAAAAATCAGCATGCTGTGGTGACTTCGTAATCAGGGAAAAGCCGAAAGAATAAAAACAAACAATCTATGGGTAAAAGTATTAAGACATTTGTGAGGTCAGAGGTCACATATGTTGGAATTGAGTAAGTGCCAGCTCGTTCACAATCTCTGTTGTAAAGGTGTTGATGGGAAGTTCTTCTATATCAAACTCAAATTTCTCCTAAATGCAAGGATAGAACAGCTCAAAAAGTTGTGGTAAGATGAATAATTAAGATTCAAGGGGAAGTAATTGCTCACTCATACAAATGATCAGGTATACTAATTACTTGACCTGGCCACAGGTGTATAAAATCAAGCACCAAGGCATGCAGACTGTTCCGAAAAACATTTGTGAAAGAATTGGCCGCTCTCAGGAGCTCAGTGAATCTCATTGTGGGACAGTCATAGGATGCCAAGCTGTGCAACAAATGCAGTCATGAAATTTACTTGCTCTAAATATTCCACAGTCAACTGTCTTTAATGTAAGAAAATGGAAGAGTTTGGGAACAGCAACTCAAAGTGGTAGGCCATGCAAAGAGGTTGCAGACTTCCTGCACAGTCAACTGCTATTGAGCTCATCATTGGGCCTTCAAATTACCCCCCCCCCCCCATATTTATTTATAATTCATTCATTTTCTACCGCTTATCCTCACGAGGGTCGCAGGGGGTGCTGGAGCCTATCCCAGCTGTCTTCGGGCGAGAGGCGGGTTACACTCTGGACTAGTCGCCAGGCCAATCACAGGGCACATATAGACAAACAACCATTCACACTCACATTCATTTCATACCTATGGACAATTTGGAGTCGACAATTAACCTAGTATGTTTTTGGAATCTGGGAGGAAACTGGAGTACCCGGAGAAAACCCACGCATGCACGGGGAGAACATGCAAACTCCACACAGAGATGGCCAAAGATGGGATTTGATTCGGGTTACCTAGCTGTGAGGTCTGTGCGCTAACCACTCCATCGCCGTGCAGCCCTTAATGTATTAATAATAATTTATAATTTATAAATAATGTATTATTATTTATTGCCAATAGACAATGCATAGTAGTAAAAAAAAGCCAAACTTCCGATAGAGCACTTGCACTGGACCATAAATTATGCAAGTGTACCTAATGAAGTGCCCTGGTAGTGTGAAGACAGCTCACAGGGTCTCATTAATTAGTACAGCACATGGAAACATCCAAGCTTCATCTTTGTGTCATTAGCTCTTTTACAAAGCAGATGTTGGAGGTGCCCCAGTGTGTCTCCACAGTGCTGCTACTGGGACAGCTGGAGCAGACACTTGTCTGCCTGAGACATCAACGCAACAGCTATTAGAGTACAGAAAAACACACACACACAAGCATCATCATCATCACCATCATCATCATCCCATCTCTCTTGCTGCTGCCGGTCTGTGACAGCCATGCTAACACGTAGGCCCCATTTGCAGGAACAAGTTCGTACTGAAATATTTAGCAGCACATCCCCCAGGCTGCCACTTTAAAGCCACTTAGAGCCTGTCGAGCAAAAGTCAACATTATCTTAAAAGGTGTTCTAACAGTGATGTAAAGGCAACATTTTATTAAATAAGTGCATATTTGAATATCATAACACTCCTTGCAGCTGCATGCCATTGGGAGGGGTGAATGGTTTCACTGTCTGTTTCAGCCACAAAGAGTGTCCAGTGATATGATAATGAATGACTTCTTAAAACATGCTGTAAAATCATCATGGTTCCCAACTCAGGACTTCCCAATACCCTCATTGTGTGGCCAACATGCTAACCACTTGTCCACCATCTATAATCCAGCGTTATAGACATTACATAAAATATAGGACAAGTAACAGTGGTGTACAATAGGGAAGGGTTGTGCGTTTTCAGGAGATATAGCCATCCATCCATTTTCTATAGCGCTTATCCTCATTACAGTCACAGGGGTATGCTGGAGACTATCCCAGTTGACTTCGGGACAATTTGGAGTTGCCAATTAACCTAGCATGTTTTTGGAATGTGGGAGGAAACCCAGAGAAAACCCACACACACACCGGGATGACATGCAAACTCCACACTGAGATGCCCAAGTGGAGAGCCGACCCGAAAAGCACAAGGCTCATCTCAATGGCTGTGCTGCTTATCTTCCAATAGTGCCTTGATATCATCCCGTAGAATCTTGTTATATTGTCTTCTAAGACAACCTTAACAGTCCATTTGTGATCAATTGAATACCCAGACAACCTTGATATCATTGCATAATGCAAATTATTGCATAATTTTCTTCCATTGGGTTTTAACCTCCTTAGAACAGCAAGCACGGCAGCATTATCATTTTGTAATACCTTGACACACAGTGCCTTGGTATTCTTGCTCAGCGCACTATATTCCTCCTTACAGTTCATGACTCATTGAAGGAGTCCCATGAGAATTCCCAAGAGGGTGTTAGGAAAAGCAAGGCAAGGCTAGGCAACTGCGTTGAACTTCAGCAGTTAGGTTGTTAGTTTGGCTTGCTAGTAGCTCTCAGCACTTGTAACTATTTTATTTCAAGGAATCTGTACCTCTAGCCTATCCGTGTTAAAATTGAGGATGTCAGTAAGCTGTTTTGATCTTGATCTGGGTGATACTCTTTCATTGACACTCATGTATTTCATCTTTCTACGATCTTCCTCTCTTTTCCAGCTCAATCCTCCACCTGTCCAGGTTTTCCTCCATGCACTCTCTTTTTGCACTGTATATATCATTAACCCACACTATAAAATCATTAAATTCTAAAAGCTGTGGCCTAATGTTTTGGTTTGAGTTGGTATTCTGACTGACGATTAATATGATTCAGCTTTACAACAACAATTCTGTTATTTGGGCACAAATAAGATTAATGCTAGGATTTAACATTTTAAAACACATTCTGTATTGTACGGAGAGACCTTGTCTGACAGCTCATTGGATGTTTAAAAAGTATATCGTTTATTTCACATGTTGTATTGTTTACTTAGGTAAGTTAAACATTGCAGAGCTTACCTGTAAAAACCTTCTTTATGATCTCCTCTCGATAGAGTCTACATCAGTTGCAAGATGGCAAACACAAATCTGATTGATTTGCAGTCAAGCTAGTGCAAATTTTTTTCGGTCCAGACTTGCATTTGTGTCAATTACGGTAAACGAGAAAATTCTACATCGTAACACCTAACGTTAATACCGTTACCTGATTTTGTTGGAGCAGTAACATTTAATATTACAGTGTAAAATCTCGGCTTCGAGCACTAGATTTAAAAAGAAATAATAACGTCTGTTCATTACGAGTTTTCTCGGTAGATATTGGTTTTTCAAATGTGTAGAAAAAAATATTATCCCCGTGAATCACCGTGTTGCATAGCATCCAGCCGTTTTTGTTATTTTCGGAAACTTAAGTGTCCGTGACAACAACCCGGAAGTAGTTCTATGAAAACTTCCGGGTAATGGACTCGCTCAATTTATCCAGTAAAAGGGGGGCAAATAATTTGAAGTGAATTTGAAATTAGTGGTTGTACGTATTATTCCGTTGAGTAGCGTTTGTTTGCTGAAATATAAGAAATAATACTTAATTAAATGACCAAGCTAATTTAATTTGTGCATTTAATGTAGCTAGATATTAGTTTTAATATAATCCACCCCTGCGAAACAGATTGGAGTCCGTGTTATGACTCTATCTGTATAACACAGTCAAAGGAAGTGAAATAGATACACGATTAGAGACGTTTTTCTTGTTTTAAATATTTATTTGCTGGAATGAGCGCAGTGTGTTTCTGGTGATGCAACTGGGGGTTCAACCTAGAAGAGGCACCCACGTAAGGTTTGCTTGTCACCGTTGCGCAGCATTGTTTTGGAGGGAAGAGGGAAGTGATCATAGATGGAACAGGCGGCGGGAACTGGAAATCAACTCTCACGATTGCACATGAATTAAGTCAGTTGATCAACTTGTAGTGTTTTTTTTGCAAATGCTATGTTAAAACATTTATTCGACACCACAACATCTAAGTGATGACGTGAAGAGGATTTTCATAAAGGTAACCTTTATCAGCCCTTGCAACGTTGGCTCTGTTAAATGAAATGCAAATTGGAGGATTTTTAGCTGCACTGTGGTCAGACCTGTATAGCAGCAATTAGTTCATGCAGTTACTTTGACGACAGTCGCTTATTAACACTGACCTAGACGTTGTCTTCACTTTAACAGCTGGAAGTATGGAGAGCTGCACTCACGTCTTCCAAATCTCAGGGATCAAAATTCGTGACAAGAAGAGAGTTTTGATTCACGGCATCCATCACTTGGGTGGAAAATATATTGGGGGCTCAGTAAGCAAGAGATAAATAATTTATACCAAAGCATGTCTGGCTGTCTTAAATTCATGCTGCATTATCTTCCAGATCTTCAGGAAGGCTTGCACCCATCTTGTAGTTCCTCAAGTTTTATCCAGTGAGAAGTTTTTGGCTTCTTGTGCTGCAGGTTGGTAATGGTGAATAATATGAAGATGGCAATAGGGTTCATTAATGCACAGCTTCTCACATGGGGATACCTGTACCTCTGAAGGTACTTGTAGACAATTGTAGGGATGGGCAAAGTTTTTGACCTGTGGGCCGATCCGGTTGCTGTAACACATTCGTAACAAAGGACTACACACCAACATGCTTGGTGTGATAATGGGCCTCAAAGCTGGTTGCCACCCTCATAAAGAAGAAAACACATTACCATGCAGACATGTCCGCAATGTAACGTGGTGAAGTTCGGTTCACATTTTGGACATAGGATATTATGGTCCGTAGCTACAGCGGTAGTTCCCCCTCACTCCGGACTGCTGTGTCATGGTGCTGTGAACTCGCAGAGAAGTGCGTACCACTCTTCCGTCTGTGAATGACGCTGAGGCATCAAAATATGGCAAGATGACTCAAATGTGCCATTGGGTCCTCAGAAGGACCCTAAACTGCCTTGCAAGAGGCCTGGCGTTAAAAAAACATGAAAGTTTGCCCTGAGTAGTGTCTGTATAAACATAAACTTAAAATTAGCGAATTTACAACAGCTTCAGATGTTCACTGAGCTGAAGTCCCGTCATTTCTGTCATGCATCTCCCTTAAAGCAGCTAATAACAATATTTTAATAATGCTTGTTGATGCAGAGTTGTTAGAGAAGTAAAACATGTCATGCTTGTATCACATTTGTTGCCACTGCACTTTATATACATGCTATATCCACTGACTTGACAAAATGTGTCAACAGACCTGAGTATTTACTTATCTATTAGAAGTGTGATAGTAGACATGTTTTTTTTTAACAGTATACATTGTTGCTGCTGCTTCTCTCTTCCCAGGAAAGTGGATTGTTACTGTAAACTATGTTCTGGACAGTGTTAAGAATGGTTCCTGGCTCCCAGAAGAACCCTATGAGGTGTCCATTTCTACAGGCACCTTGTCTTCCTTCTACCCTGTCAGACCGTGGAGGGAGAAGGTGATGAGTGGGGAAATAACAGGGGCCTTCCAGGGCTGGAGGGTTCTTCTCTTGATCCGAGATTCCACCCGCTCGGCCATGTTCAAACGGTTGGTTGACACACATTGATACTAGGCCGTGATATTTAAAAAACATTGAGATTGACTAATATAATACATTTTCGTTGTTTTCAGGCTCTTGAAAGCAGGCCGTGGCAATGTATACAGCTATCCTCCTCCCTCTCATGCTTCTATCACTCATGTAATGGCCAAGCCCATTACAAAAGACGCAAGATCCCACAATGCTCCTTGCCTTCCTGTAAGCCACATTGTGCGGCACCTCTTTGGGGTAAGTAGTTATAGGTTCCTAGTAGAGATGTATGGTGCTATTGGCCGCCGATAATTATCAGCCTGATTTCAGCCTAGAAACCTGATATTGGTATCGGGATTTTCCCTTTTGAGAACCGATGAAGAGCTTGTAGCTTTAACTTAGGTTTTGCAGAGATTGCAGCAAAATGCAAGTAACACTGTTGCGCAAAACGACCCCCTAAATAAATGGCCCAAAACAAAGAGACACACATCTTTTTGTAGTCTGCATGTCTGTATAGGGGGAGATGCATTATTTGGCAGGACATATTTTGGGTCTGCGGAGACCTGCATCCTCTTTTTATGCAATGCAGGAGGAACTTTTTTTGTCCCTTTTAGATCCTCTATACGGACACCTTAACACAGGTGTGTGTCTTACTATCTTGCTCAAATTTGTTTTGATTTAACCACTAAACCACTGTATTAAAATATATAAGAATGTTTAATCATATTAAACAGCTGTTTTTGTTTTCTTTGGCAGAAGAATTCTTTTAACATGCATTTCAACATAACAGACGATGATGATGATGATGAAGTAAATGAGGTCAGTGTTGTGGACATTGACTTCTCAGAACTAGAAGCAGAGCTCAGGGAGTTTGCCATCAAACAAGAGGTGTGCATCGCAAGTTTCATGTTAAATGGACTTTAGCAAATGCATTAGATGTATCTTACATGTCTAATTGGAGTCTTATTCTTCAGAGGCGGCCAAGACTGTTCTTCCTTGAATTTCTGGATTACCATGACCCGTATCGTCCTCAGTCACAGGTAGACATGTCTACCCGCTGTTCTTGGTACTCTATGATGGTGTACAGCTCTAAAATAAGCATGTGTTTCATCAAGATCAGGTCATTCAATTTCTTTCATGTCATATATTTCAATGAAAAGTGACATATAGAGAGAGGTCACTTCGTCTTCAGGTCACCGGTTAGTGTAACTGTCAGCTGATTGTTGCGTTTTGATTGGCATAGCTATTAGTATGACTGTCCTGTCTGTAGCTATCCTGAACAGATCGCCCCCAGATTTCTATTATAAGTGCTCATGTATTCTCATTCTCTACCCTGAGAGTCCATATGCTATTTAGCAAGAACTGACAATCATGGATGACCCCAAGGAACTTTAGGTGGCCGATCACTTCCAGCTTCCATTACCCTTCTGCCCTCATCTTCCCTTCCTGCTACTGCAGTTGTCTTTTTTTATATCTATACATACATATTCCTTGTATTTCATCGCTGTTCTTTCATTCTTTTAAGACTAGTGAAACAGACTTCAGCAGTGTTGGCAGTATGATAGAGTGTGGCCTCTTCATTGAAGCTTTGGACACGATTCGGAATGCAGTTTTCCCAGGGTTTCTGCCACCAGCGCCATACCTGGTCTCTCTGATCGAATACGCACAGCAGGTAGAACCAGCGTTGCCAGAAAGTGAACATTCCCAGCTGCTCTTGCTGTTGCATTAGCCTCAGGCTAGAAAACATACTGCCCAAGTTGTTCTATAACTCTGGAAGCCTCAGTGTTCTTATTGGGAATAAAATCACTGGACTAGTGTCTGTGTTTCTGTCACTCATCAAAAATATTGACACCGCTTTTTGCCTTGTGTTTCAGGGCAGAGCTACAACTGTCTTCTTGCGGAGTTTCCAGCAAGTAATGCACAGGTTGCTCGTTACCAACCCACCTTGGCTCTCCCCCACCATCATGAAAAAATATTTCAGTCAGGTGTTGCAGTGTCCTTGCTGCAAGACAGGGCAGTGGCCTTTCCTAGAGACAGCCATCAGGTAAACCCTTTAATTCCACTTATCCATCCAGTTTTATTGGTATCATAAACACCCTATAATAACACTGTTTTTGAAAAAAAAAACTGCCCCTGAGTACGGAAGAGTAAATGGTATTAGAAATGGAAGTGGTGTCAACCTATAGTGTTTTTTTTCCTGTTGTGTTTGTGCAGTTACTGCCTGTCCAGTGAAGCCACTTGTCACCAGCTTCCTGGGCCGAACCTGCCAACACTTTTGCACTTCCACAGTGACCTACTGGCATTTTTTCTCAAACTCTTCCAAGGGGAACTTCACTCCATAAACACTGGGTACCGACTTAACATGTGATTTTAAAAACAGATATGTAAAGGAGTTGTGTTTTGTGTCTTGTTCCAGTCTCTTCATAGATAGAAGTCATTATTTGTCTTTGGCCACATTTTGAAAAATATATACTGTACTGTGGAACCCGCTGTCGACAGCCAACCAATTAGTACCGGTCCACCATGTTCTTCTTATTACGAAAAGTGCCCACTTAAGTTTACATACACTGCTTTTGTTGACATTAAATTTGAGACTCCAAGCGGTTATTCCTATGAAAAAGCAATCCCTTTGTCGACTTGTTCCTCATTATCACTAAGCAGTGTGAAACAGCAACTACTGCCTAGTTACATGCCATTATAACTTGTAAGAGTATTCGCTCTATGTATAAAAGATGTCTCTTAATAAATATGCAGGAATGGGGAAAGACAGTGTCAACAAACTGCAGTAGGCTCAAACATCCTTTACCATCACCCATTCTCCCTATGTATCTGGTGAAAATTACAAGTAAATGTCTTAGTTTTAGCTTCAGGTGATTTGACACTGTAATACAGTCTTGTAATTGATGTGCTGATTAATGTCCGTATATATGTTACAATGTTTCGGTACTTCGGAAACAGTTTGCAATAACTGGACCATAAATGTGTGTTAAATTATTATAGGAACATTACTTCTGTTGGCATTATCACACGATCACACCTTTTGTTTGCCGTAATAAGACTGCCATTGCACTGATAGCTTGGCATCTCCATCCTGTCTCTGACAGTTAAAAATGTCACCTTTACTGTTGTCTGTTTATTTACAATTGTGGCTTTGAGTGCACTTGCTAGCCACTACACTAATAT
Organism: Doryrhamphus excisus; assembly: GCF_037039965.1. Lineage (NCBI taxonomy): Eukaryota > Metazoa > Chordata > Actinopteri > Syngnathiformes > Syngnathidae > Doryrhamphus > Doryrhamphus excisus. The sequence continues at coordinate 13,929,462 of NC_136359.1, read as the reverse complement.
GCAATGCATTTTTACACTTCTGGGCTGCTTTATTCACGGTACAGACATTCAAAAACATTATTTATGTACTATGATTGTTTTATCATTTACTTTATGTCGTTCTGTCTTCAACTCTTCCTTAGTGATTTCCACCAGCTTTCAGGAGCAGCAGCCTCTCGGGTATCAACATCAGGTACATTGCTGTATGGAACCTTCTGGACTGTGTGGGAGCACTCCACGCTGTTGTCTTGTGCTGTGAAAAGGCTCATCCAGCTCATGATGCAGGCAGTCTTGGAGGTATTTTAGATTTTTGGTCAGAATGGTGGCCATCTAACATGAACACCTACTGTGTTTTATCTCTGTTTACAAAGCTAATAGTAATATGTGGTTCATATTCTCAAAAGGACCATGCTGAGAGGGAAGGGAAGCAGCACAAACAGCATCTGGCGAACATCCTCATTGACCTCCTGTCTGTTTTGGTGGAGTTTTGGTGTCAGCAGCACATCAAACTGAACCAGAACCTTGTGGGAAAGGGCCTGAAATACCTTGGAGAGCACTTTGCAGTCACTTGCCAAGGTAAGGAGGACAATAGACACAGTCTAGTATTGTATGTATTCATTACAATAGCACATGTTGTGTTTTGTCTTGTAGATCTGTCTTTAGTGGTCATAACAGAGTTGGTTGCCAAAGTTTCATCCACCAGACTGAGACTTGCATTGGTGGATGCGATTTTCAGGAACATCTGTTGCAAAAATGGAATTACGGTGGGGGATGAACCTCTCTCTCTGAAGAAAGTGGTAAGAACATTTGACTTGACCAGCATTGTAACAGTTACAACCATACTGTACTTACTGCACAGTACCATATAGCCTCATGTAGTGGCTGGGGTAATTATTTGCTCAGCTGTTGCTGGACAGAGAAAGTCTTTAAGGGACCTATAGTATGTCAGGTGAAACAAGGTAGGGTTTAAAAAAATAGTCAGGTTACCAGCTAATAACAATTTTGTCTATATCCATTAATCAACAAATAACTATAAAATACACTACAGTAACCAATGGTACTTAATTGTAAGGGGTTAAATTCAACACAGCAGCCTCTAACTTTGTTGTGTGGGCTTGTATGACTTTTGACAGATGCTGTCTTACTTGCCTGCGCTGGGACATTTAGCTCAAAGCCCCAGCTGGACGCGCACGGACACCAACTGTGGGTAAGCTACCTTCTGCATCGCTCTGTGTTTGATTGACAGCACATTTTCTAAAACACAAGAAGAACACTGGCCAGTGTGGGTTCTTTCTGTGTTTTCAGATTTCCTCCCACATCCCAAAACCATGCTTGTTAGATTAACCGGAGGCTCTAAATAACACAAAGGTGTGAATGTGAGTGTGAATGTTTTTTTATATGTGCCCTGCGACTGTCTGGCAACGAGTTCAGCATGTCCCCTACTCCTTGACAGAAGTCAGCTGGGATAGACCTGCAGCTCAACAGAGCTGGAGAGAAATTCATTTTAAGACCTCCCCTTGCTTGTATCCTCTTGTAATTTACGAAAATAGAACCTCTAACGTTAAACATACCGATAATCATTTTTAGGATTCTTGTCAACCTTAGATTTGTTCACATTTCTAAAAACAAATTCATAAAATAAATAATACACATTGAAATTATTAATTCCTAGCACAAACCATAGCTCAACATATAAGCTTTATTAAATGGCTTTGCTGTGTCGCATTTTATAATGAACTGCCACAGAACTGTAAAAATTATTTTGAAAAATGATGGCGTACTCTGACAGTAATTGGTGCATGTCACTTTTTAACACTCCTATTGTCATGCAAGTGTAAGAACAGTTAGACCATAGAGTTCTCAATTAGTTTGTGCCTTGACCTCCCTGGGGCACAGAAATGTCTTTCCCCCCCAAATACTATTGAGAAACCGACTTAGATTTATTAGGGATGTCTGATATTGTCCAACTATAAATTTACGTTGCCAACATGTGTGACATGACATATTAACATGACATATCTCCAATGGTGGAATAAACACATATGTGTGTTGGAAATGACTCAAACAGAAAAACACAGCTTTATGCAATTACATTTTTACATAGCACTTTTAGTGCAGGAGGAACTTTTGACAGTTGTTAAAAAAAACAAAACAAAAAAATGCCGAAATCAATCTCAGACAAAAGCAAAAAAAAGTCAAATGACACTACTAGTCAGTTTGTCACGCAATAATAAATTAGCAAACAAGTAAATGAGAAAAATCAAATTTTTGCAATGTAGCTCATGTGTTGATCAGCGCATTCAAAACAAGAAACTTTTCCATAACAGCCTACACAACAGCAAAACGTCATATCCGGAGGGAATATATGTAATAACACCTGCTTCCTTCTTTGTCCTATGAATGTGTGACTCCAAGCAGGAAAAATAACATGTAATATTTTTTGTAACACATGTACTGTTTTTTTTTCAGGGGCATAATTTTCCAACAAGTTTAGGTCAAATTTGAAATTGTACAACCTTCACTGGGATTCTCTCTATTCACTGAGAATGGAAAGGGTGAGGGTCTGATGTACAGTATCTATAATTATTCATTCATTCATTCATTTTCTACCGCTTCTTCCTCACGAGGGTCGCGGGGGTGCTGGAGCCTATCCCAGCTGTCTTCGGGCGAGAGGCGGGGTACACCCTGGACTGGTCGCCAGCCAATCACAGGGCTATCTATAATTATTCATTCATTCATTCATTTTCTACCGCTTCTTCCTCACGAGGGTCGCGGGGTGTGCTGGAGCCTATCCCAGCTGTCTTCGGGCGAGAGGCGGGGTACACCCTGGACTGGTCGCCAGCCAATCACAGGGCTATCTATAATTAGTGTCATGTAAATCAGAAAACAACCAAGAGTCCGTTCTGCCGCCACTTTCAAGTTTGTCCCTGCAGAAGCTTTGCCTTTCAAAAGGCTTATGGTAAAAGGAACAGAGCAGGGAGAAACGTGAGTGAGAAGGAACAAAAGAACACCTGGAGAGAGGTGTGTGTGTGCGCGCATGTGTGTGTGAGAGAAGGAGAGACAGAGAAGGGGGGTGAAGAGCAGAGATGCGTGGAGGGAGAGAGGCAAATGGAGGTCAGACGAAGCATGAGGAGTTGGCATGTGATGGGTCATGCCCAGGTCTGATCTTATCAGTGCATGTTGGCTGACAGGAGGGGTGCAAAGGGAGCCTAGAGACACACCCCCCCCACCACCACCACCGCTGCCACCACATCCCCATTCACCGACGAAGTCTCTGAGGGTCTTTGTGTATGACCGCCGACTCAGCTTTCACCCTCCTCTCCCACCTCTCTCAATCCTCCCTCGCATACTAAATCTTTTTTCACCATCTTGAATGTTGAATTACACACACACATACACACACCCATACTCATTCTTTTTGTCCACCATACCAGACAGCTGCTGTTCTGCCAGCAGGTAGTTGGCCTAAAGAAGGGCAGGAGTCATCAGGGAGCAGGTTCATGTAAAGGCTACTAGTTCATGCTCTGGCTACATTCTACCTCTCTCATTCCCATCACTTCTCACCTCTTCTTTCTTTTTCTCCTCCTCCTCCTCGTCTCCAAAGCTCATGGTTTGTTCGTTCACACATGAGGAGAGATGAACGAGCAAAAGGCAATGTGCGTGGAGGAGATAAAGCAGTGCCGAGGGCCACGCGCAATCATTTGACCCTGAATGAAAGAACAGAATTAAAATGACAAAGTGTGTGATGAATTGAGAACAGAAACCCAAAGGAAATCTTGTTTCCTCCATTTCATGGCTGAAGGTTGCTTTTATGTACTGTATTTATTTAAGGAGCTCTCATAATCAATTAAGACATCTTTTGTCTGAAAATCTGACACGACTCAATTTCTTCACTGTCTTGGTTAGAGACATTTACAAAGGGGCACCGCTATGACTCAGTCTAAGTATTTTAGGAAGTAAAATATAACCTTTATTTATTGTTATAGCGATTGTCACACAAAGCATTTAGCTGTAAATGTCAAATATAAATAGAGGACAAATGTTTTCAATTCCATCGTCTATATTTAGAATATAATGTGAAACTCCATAAATAGATGCTATGAAGAATTTCTGAAGGTATTTAACATGTAGAGCAGGGCTATGACCTTGTTCGTCACACAGTTAAAACACACAGAAAGTGAAATAAAGCACTTTGGTGCCAAATACACTGCTCTGTAGACTGGAGGTCGGGTCCGCAAATTGGGGTCCTTTTTTTTGGAAGTTAAAGGTGCTGTCAGCCTTGATTAGATACTGCACGGGATGTGAATATGCTGCCCTCTTAATGCACCGATAACGCAAGCCACAACCAACACGCATGTGTGTTTGTTATGTTTGTTCAGCCAAGTTCACGAACTAATGTCCGCTATTATAGAATGTATAGCCTATCACAGACCTATCTTAGAGTAGGCTGTCAAGGGTGCACACACATGGAACTCTGTAAGAACCTCTTCATCGACCAGTCTTCATGGACAAGGTGCACATGGGTGACTCGTCTTCACTTATGGACTCTCTTACCCTCTCAAACAAACATACAGCCTTGTCCTTACTGATAACAGACAATGTGACAGGATATGTTTCCTCCTCACTGCTGAGTCCTTGCCTAACTCCTGAAACAAGCCAATTATCAGCGAACAGGCCACCTCCCTATAATACTGTTGGCATCCTGCTTCAACGCCACACAAACACATACAGTACATACACACAGCTGTCAGATTCCATGCAGGCAGATCTCACATAACCGCATGGAAAACTAGTGACAGCCTGCAGCTATTAGCACGCCACTACTTTGAAGAGGCTTCACTTTCTTTGACTGGTTATTCATCATAATATGCTTGCTCGCATCGAATTCACTCTACCCATGTTTGAGGCGTTAAGTAGGAGGAAAAGTGCTCTTCAGAAAGTGTGCGTGCATGCGTGTGTGTGCCGAACAATAAGGGGGTGTGTAAGATAGTGTTAGATTTGATGTAATACAAAGCTATGAGCAATTCATTCGCTAATGGGGATTGATGGATGTTCCCCCAATGTCTCCACCCTGCCATAGCTTAATGGTGGTCATTGAAACTTTAGTCTTGTTAATGTGAATCATGGATAGTTTCTTTTTGAATTATTAATGTGGATCATGGGTGGTTTCCTTTTGAATTAGTACTGGGTGTATTCATGCCTGTTTCCATAAAAATCCATAGACTGTGTCCTTTGTGTCCTGTCCAGAACTCTGAGCCCAGTGGAGAATGAATCGGAGAAAGAATGCATCCCAAGAGGTCTGAACAGAGTTAATGCAGCAGGTAGAGCTCTCTCTCTGTATCTCTCGCTCTCTCTTTCTCACTCGCACACATACACACACAAACCACTGCTGCCAATGTAGCTGCACATTTGCAAGGAGCAGGCTTTTAATGGACTGATGCACTGCACTGGGTCATCAGTAAAGAGAGCCCTGATGGTGGTGTCATCACTTTACGTTTAATGAAGAGCACATAATGCATGGAGATGCTCTGCTTCATATTTGTCAGCTGCGAGGACAATTTTGAAGCCTACTAAGACCTGTTGGTTTGGAAGAAAATAAAGTAATATAAATATGCAGTATGTTACATACTTACTGTAAGTGCAGCTCATTTTACAGTGCACATTGTTGACTTATTGTTTCCAATGTTGTACTGATGCGTGTGTCAAATAACCAAACTGCAGCTAATTTTTGCAGAAGAGATCAAGCAGACTCCGAGCCATGGTTCCCTAACTATAGGGACATGTGCCAACAAGGCAGACACTGAGGATCTTTTACATGGGGTGCACTTGCAGTTGCCATACTGTACTGAACAGCCAGGACAGAAACACTTCACCACATTTGTTGCTGTACACAGTAATTTCCATTTTGGATTCTATGGTAATCATCACACTTTCCCTGTTAGCACAGAAAACACAAAAGACAAATCAAATAAATTAGGGCTGCAGCTATCAAAGTCAAGATAATTGTCAAATATTTGCTACTACATATTTTTATTTTCTATATTTTTTGGAAGTAGGCTTGAAGGCATTCTTTGTGGACCACTGATTTTTAGTTGAAAAATTAGATTAGAATTATATTAAAATTAGATTTCATGTTCAAATTTTAAAGGCACTGCTGTAATGTATCAGAAAAGAAAAGGCATGGACATCACCAAACAAAGCTGCATATTAACGTGAACTGTTTTCTCTCACATCTCCTTTAGTGGCGCATTAAATGCAGCAATTAGCAGAGCGCTGAAGATATAAAGCAGCTACATTGGTGGAACTTCCTGCAATTATAGCCGTGGTACTTAGTGTGAACTCTCGAAGGTGTCAGAGCTCATATCTCCCCCGCTCCACCTGATCAGAAAGGCCCCATGCTGGAGGGGAGGTGGGTGAAGAGGAGCAGTGGAGAGGGAATGGGAGCTAGGGAGCACAGAGGCTTTTGCCGTGTGTTGTTTTTCCGCTACGTGATCTCTATACCGATGCGGTCTGCATTAATTTTTGATGAACCATCGGCACAGCATCCTCCCCTCTCGCCCTCTCATCCCCTTCCTCCCCCCCTTTGCCTCCTTTCTTTCACAGCTACTTTCACCCACATGTATAAACTTGCTTGGCTTATACGCGGCATTCTGCTTCCGTGTCGCCTCCATGGAACCCTGTTGTCTTTGTCAAAGTAGCAGACAGACGAGGGTTCTGGGAATTTTATTTTTATTTTTTTGGTGTGGGGGTGCGGGGGAGGCACCTCTCTGTTTGAGTTACATATTTGCTTTTGGATGCTCAGCAGAGATTTCCAAGTGTAAAATGTGTTGCAGAATAGTTTGTGTTAAGCTTTGGGACGCACTGCAAACAAAGTCAAAATTCACACAATAGTTTATGATACGATTTGTACTTCATATAAAACGCTTCAGTTAGTTAGTTAACAATGTTTTAAAATTCAAGTGAATATACATAATATATTAATATAATAAGTGAACATTTTACTTTCTACCCGCGAACCTAGTGAGGAGAAGCAGAATAGAAAATGTATGGATTAAATTATGTAAAGATCCATATATGTCCCCACCTTGAGCAACCAACTTGTCAGCATTTCAAGGTAAAACTCCACCATGTAACACAAAAGCCATACTAAGCCACTTACAGATGTTACATTTACAGTTAAGCATGCTAAAATTATCCTTTAGAAATGTCTGTACAGTTAATGAAGGTTTATGGGAACAGATATTGACCAACGTCCAGAAACAGATTGTATTTGACTTGGTAGCTTTCACTTCATTTTTACAACATGAACTCATTTGGCGTTCATCGGTTCATACTGTATGTTCCATCACACGTAAACTGGCATGTCGTCATTGTTCATAGTGCCAGCCTTAGCTGCTGTCTTGAAATAGTATTAAATACATGAAAATGTCATAAATAGCTGGACCAGAATACTTTTCTAACACATTCTAGTCAAAAAGGGATTTTTTTAGAGGCTTCCAGCAGCTTTTAGGTTCAATAACTGGTGGGTCAGTCAACACTTAACAGAAGTGCAGCGTGCTGACTGAGGGATATAAAGAGCAATGCATACTTTTCCCATTCCTATTAAAGTGTGAAACTGAGAATTTATAGAAAGGACAGGCAGATTTATCCTTTCCGTGCTTGTAAATGCTGAGTGTGCAGTTACCCCAATAATAGAAGTGTTGTATCCAAATTGTCCAAATTGGAGCTATTAAAGTGATTTAACAGAGCGTGGATTGGCCCTGGCATTTGCGGGAATGTGTACAAATGCGGTGTAGTGGAATGGGTGTTTAATCACAGCGTTTTAGAGCTTGGTAATGGCACACAAGTCTGCATGGAACTCTGATGTAGCCCACAGTACTGAGACTACAGGTCTGGGCCAAGCTTCACCCCCTCTTTGTAGATGGGTCCAAGATTGGAAATATTTCTTGTAAATGGTCTATCACCAAAAAATTAAAAGACTAGTAAACTGTTACGACCTCAATTTTGAAAAAGACTCACAATACAACAAATGAAACATTTCTTACACTAGTTATGTAGTGCAGAATGTGGTAGGGCTTAAACATTTGCACTTGCATTGTCATTCATTTTGGATAAACTTGTTTTTAGTGCTTGAATAATAAATGCAATGCACAGGCAAGGTTCCACCCAGTGTTGAAGGTGTTGTGTTTGGTAATATAAATAAAATGTAAAATATAAGGGTGTTCCAATCAGAATTTTACGCTGCTGCTACCAATACGATAATCCATGAGTGAAATTGGTCAATACCAATACCGATCACATACATTGTTAGAGCTACGTTTACCAGGGCTTTGTAGCTGCTGCTTGATAGATGATCACGTCGCAAGCCTCAAACTCACCACACCCTGCCAAGTGCATGCCCCTAAATGCCACACCAGTCACATCTTTTCAAAGCGCCACCACGGTGAGACAGTTTTGAGGCACGTTTTGCAGAGTGCAGAGCTTATATCACTCTCACAAAGATGGGAGGTCCCATACATGGCAGGCATGCTTGTTGTGGATGCTGCAGTGGGGGCGGAGCTGATTGGTGGAGGGGATCAGCGTTTTAAAGCAAGTATCAACCGATGTCGATACCGTCCTCTTTCACTGATATTGGCCGATCGATCAGAGCTCCCCTACTAAAATAATATTGATTGAGTACAGGTGGAACATAAAATGATGTCTGTTCCTGTGAAGCATTGTTAATCCAATTTCAACCCAGTAGCGATATATAATTGCTTAGTAGGCTTAACGTATATTGTTGGTTGCATTTTGTCTAATTACTAAACAAAAGGTGTACAATATCCCACTGGACACACATTCTTTGTTCTTTTGTATGCAGCCCACTTATGTATAAAGTTTGGACACACTATCCGAAAGGAGAGAAATTCTTTAAGACTTAAAGGATACATTTTTGCCAACATTCCACCTACCCCCCACCCAAGCTTTGAAACATGTCCACTTTCCACCTGTTTCCCTGCTTCCACTCACCCAGCAGCACCCTCTTGTCTTTTTGCCTGTGTGCACTGGAGTGGAGCCCCTTGTACAGGCTGCGTTAGTAAAGCATTTACTTGAGTCTTTGCAGTCCTGTATTAACCTGCCAAGCACAGAGTCACTCATGCTTGGCCTTTAACTTCCCTCTGAAGTTCAGCCATACATAAAAAAGGGGCTCTCCGGCCCACTAATATATGCCTGATTTAAAATTGCATCAAAGGAAGTGAGGGATAGGGTACATATTGAGGGTGAAATAAAATAATGTTTAAAAATGTCAATGCAAATCCTCGAGGATGTCATCTGTTAAGATTGCTGATTAAAAAACACATGGCGATAATGACCCAGGATTGGTAAGGAATCCCTTTGGAGGCTTTGTGCATGGGCTGTCTACCAGAACTGGCTTTCAAATAGCAATACTGGAACAAGCAGACAGGGACTTTACACTTTATTCATCCCCTCACCGCCGACTCCGACATTTGTTGTGCAGTTAGAATCTTGAGAAAAGAACTGTTCATGTATCAATTTCAGTCCTTTCTTTTTTGTTCTCGTTAAAGCTCTCCACCCTTTTTTTTCTAATCATTCTTCTTAATATACATCCTTATTGGTGGGTAGCACTTTTGTAGGTCATGCTTTTTTTTTCTTTTTTGATGGTCGCAATTTGTTTTGCTTTTTTATTCACCATAAAGGACAATGGGCATATCATAATTGTGGATTCTCTCTTTTCCGCCTTTTTTTCTTTTTTGGGTGTGTTGGTCCGTTTTGTGTGTGTGTGTGTTTGTGTTTGTGTGTCCTGGTTGAAGGAGAGACCCTCCTCCACAGAGCCTGCAAGAGAAACCAAGTGGAGACGGTGCTTCAGATCCTGGCGCTCCCTGGCACCGATGTCAACGTTAAGGGTAAGACCTTCTTTCTCATGTTCACTTCTGTCTTAACAGTCGTCCCCTCAAAAATAATATTAACACTTTGTGTGGCGGGCAAATAAGGACGGATTAGGCATACGCGGACGTCATCGTCAAAGTCAACCTTTTGCAGAAATGTTAAAGGGTGTGTCTTAGAGAGGGAGCTGAGCTGGAAACGCTCGAGTTTGTAGATGTCCGCTGCCTTATGCTATTTAGTACTGGCTTTTTTTTCGTCTGTTTCATCGGTCAAATATAATTACTTGTTCTCCATTTATGGAAATGTGCTGTTCTGCAAGGTTTCTGCCAATCTGTAATCACACTTTAATAGAAATTAACTTGGCTCTCAGTAGGGGATTATGTAAGAGGTGAGGTTCAATTTATAACCATGTTGTCTGCCAAAAGGAGGCCCATGTTTGTTGGAGCAGAACACTTGGTTGTAATACTCCACTAATGGGATAGGCTTTGTGTTGAGGCTCACTTGTCTGTATCAATGAATGTTTGCCATGTTTAAAGGTTTTAATTTGGATTGGTGGAAATATTTTTTTGCTATTGGAATTATTTTTGTGATTATATTTACTGTATGGTGGTGGTTTTTGAGGGGGGCTAGTTGACGTCATTATCTTATTTGCTTAAATAACCATGACACATGTGCATGTCATTTTTTATGGACACTATGGGCATACATATCATCAACATTTACATTTGAAAAATATGTATACTTTCTTTAAATAGGCAACTTATGAGCAAGCACACCACTATCTGTATCTCTTCACCCATTTAAGTTATCTGTATCTTTACTTGGAGTGGGCGGGGCATTAACCAGAAGTGGTCATGGTTTAACCGGAAATGTGTGGGGATTACTTCAGTACATTATTAGTCTGGAATTGACATGCGTAGTTCAGAACTTGCTATAATTATTGTTATTTTGCTATATGTGTATAAGTGATATGTAAGACTTTTTTTAATGGTCTGTGTGAATTTGGTGAGTTATGCAAACATGCAATGGATGCAAATAGGCACATAATCTGTCAGCCACTGTATTTTTCTCAAAAAAAAAGCATTCAATACAGTACTTCAAGCAAAGTTTTCTAAGTGACTTAGTCTCACCAGCCAAAGAGAGCAGACCAGAAAACAACCATTGACAGATGCAACGGGCCGTATATACAGCTCTCTTGTGAAATGCGCCGTGTACGAAACAATTTTAAGATTGCAAAGTGCATATTGCAACTTATTGAGAGAGGTGTAATATTTGACCATAGCGGCTACTGTGCAGGTGTACCTCATGTTGTGGCCAGCAAATGCAGCAGTCAACCAGTTACTGTTACCGCTACCTGTGTAATCCCAACTGATAATTAACAAAATTATTATATTGTAAGTAGCACACCGGTTTTATGATGACTTAATCGAATAAGGCAAATATATATATATATATATATATATATATATATATATATATATATACCCCTGATGCATAAATGACTGACACAACACAAGCCTGCACAGTGCTGTTCTGTCAAATGCACTGCGTACGTTACAATACAAGTTTACCAAGTAACTTTTAGATACAAACCGAAATAAAGACAAGCTGAAGAAAACCTAATAATGTCGAGGCGGTGGATTTTCTCAAACTGCAGCTCCTCCCACGAAGCCTTTGAAGCTGTTTAAAATCTATTTAGTACCTTAAACCATATTTTAAGGTATAACAATGTGTTTTATCTGTGTATTTGTTGACTATGTAGACCACGCAGGGTGGACACCTCTACATGAAGCATGCAACCACGGCAGCACCGCATGTGTGGAAGCTTTGCTACGTCACCGGCCTGCCCCACTCATTAATTATGTGGTGGGCGGAGTCAGCCCTCTGCACGACGCCTTGCTCAACGGACATCTGGACATCGCCAAAATGCTTCTTGAGACTGCAGGTGCGTCAACTTTATTGTTTACTGTTGGGATAAACTGACAGCACGATTTGGCTACCTACAATCCACAGAAAAGGAAAATATGTGCTTTTGTGTCACATAGGGCTTTTGGATAATGGGCAAAATAACAAAAAGTGCAGTTTTACTTTAAAGGAAAACCAATGGCTGCAGAACCCACACTATGGGTCAAGGTGAGTCAGACTATATCCAGCTGGAATGCCTCATCCTTTTGCCCAATTTTGGGCTCTGTCCCCACCAAAGAAGTGACATCCCATGTCCAAAGAACCAGATTTGGAAGTCAAAATGCCCTAAAATTTGTGCGATTAGGAATTCAACCACAACATCTATCCATCCATATGCTTTTCATTTCTTTTGTATTATTCCAGTTGACTTTTGGCTCAAGGTGGAGGACACCTTGGACTGGTCACCAGTTAATCACAGGACACACACAGGCCAACAACCATTTACACTCACATTCACACCTATGGACAATTTGGAATCTCAGGAAAATACAGTCTGCCTCGGTGGTTAGTGGTTATAAAAGACCAGCAACCTGAACGAGATTGTGTTCAACCATTAAAGTAAGCTATTTAATGAACCTCAATACTACGTTTTGTGCACAATTCTACAAATTAAGAGTGTATAAGTGTGATGTGGGGGGGCTGTAAAATCTACTGAGTTGATCACCTCTGCCTCTTCACGCTTTGACTAATTAGGGTTAATTTGATTCCACTTGATTCCCATTAACACATGTAGGTATTCTGTCCTCAAAAAATAAATTAGACTGGGATTGTTTGCCCTGGAGAGGAAACAAAGCTCGCTTCCTCCCCTTTTTTTTCTTCATCAGAAACAGGAGATTGAGGGAATTAAAAGAGGTCAGAGGAAGAAGACGCAACTATAGAAAGCTATGTGTAAAAAAAAAAAAACATTCTCAAGATTGAAGAGTGTGCGTGTAGGTGTGTGCATGTGTTTTTGCATGCGACATCTCGCCTGACGTCTAGGTCATGTCTTCTCCTAGGGATGAAGCGTGTGGACCAAAAAAAAAAAGAAATAACATTTAAAAGAAGCATTGAGGAGAGAAGGAGCTGCAGGCTTCTACATTCAACCTGTCTCCTGACTGTCTACTCTTTGCTCACACTTGATGGCCTTCTTGTCTTGCGGCTTTTGAGGAGGCGGCCCTCTTGACTGCAGGCTTCAGCATCTCTTGTGGGCTCTTTTGCTTCAGCGTCTCTTGTGAGCTCTTTTGCTAAACCATGGACATTTTTTGACTGATGTACTTCTTGTCTTTTTCTCAAAGTTTTGGCTTGAGGGGACACAGCCGACCTGGTTACTGTAGCCGTTGTTTTGTTGTTTAAAAAAAAACAAAAAACAAACCTTATTAACTATTTGCCATGGAGAGACACACTGTCCCCTGATAACAAACAGGCTAGTGGGCCATTTTCTCTTTCTTCTTTATCCTAGTGCCTGCTAGACCTCTGATTTTTTTTTCACTGGAGCATCACTCATCCTGTCGTCCCTGTTGTTTGCAGCAGACAGGCTAAGCCAAACTGGCAATGCTTGTGTTAGGCCAGAGAGGGCAACACTGACACTGGCACACCAACAAAGGCTTTATTTAGGAGTGATCTCACCCCTTTGTAAGCATGTCTGCTCAGAGGCCTTGGCCTGTGTGTTTGTGTGCATGCGTGTATGTGTGTGTGAGACAGCGAGGTGGTGTGTATCCCACTCCTCCCCCCTACAACTGGGTCCCTCCAGGCTTTATGGAGCTGGCAAAGAAAGAATGCCATGGCTGAGGGCAAGGCTAACTCTCACACTCACGCCCCTCCCTCGTCTTCTCATTGCCCAAGGCCACCCCATATGACCCGGGTGTGCGTATTGATGGCAAGGAAGTAGCCACACATGTTTATACATTAGGTCTATTTGCCTCTCTCAACATTTGTCCATAATATCAAAATTATAGCGATAAAATGCTGTTGTCAATGCTGCTGTGCATGTGTGTTGTGTTTAGATTTATACACACATACAGAGGGGGGTTGACAGTGAAGGCAAAAGGGTGGGTAAATAAAGAAAAGAACCATTAAGCTGTCATTACTGGTGGTGTTCCCCCGCTATACATGTCGCCATGTGATGTGATACGTCAATTGTAAACACATGTTACAGAGGCTCCTGTAAGTTGAGCATAATTTGTTACTGGAAGCTTCTTTCCCTCCATATGAAATAATAGTAATAGAAATAACGGTAACCTGTTGCATTGTGAACTTGTCACCAACATTGGGACATTAACTTTCATACAAGTGTAGACATGTAGTGTATAAGCCGGGCATGTACATACAATTGGAATAAATATATTGTGTATGTGTCTGTGTGCAGCTCAGATTGAGTTGTGCTTTAGTGTTTGTTAATGTAACCCAGCGTTTTAGGTTGACCACTCACATTGTGCAATTTGTGTGTGCAGTAGAGACAACAGCCATGGCTGCAGAATGCACTCCATAGCCATCTCACTTAGCTACAGCCACTTAGCCAAAACACATTTTCATTACACCTCCGGGCTTCAGAATAAGAGCGGCGCACATCCTGTCTAATATTGGTAATAAAATAAGGGTGTCATAAAAAGCTTTACATTAATAAGGCTATCACAATTCCATCGGCCCCGCCTCCCCCCACAGAGACAGAGAATGTTTGATGGACTAGATGTATGATTCTCTTCTCTCTTTTTATTTGAAGCATCTATTTGCTAAACCTGACCAGTCCAGGGTGTACCCCTCTCGCATTTCTTGAATGAGAAATCATATTTTAACATTTTAATGTCACATTTTAATTGTGACACCCCTTCTATACATATATAGTATATATATTATATCGGGTGATATAATATATTACATTATATACATTATATATTACATTATATTTACACTACATTACACTGGTGTATATTGGCTTGTATTAGTGTAGTAATCGTTATGATATTCACCGAGTTCAGACCCTCACCTCATAGTCAATCTTTGTAACCTGTAACATTTAACAGTCATCTATGAAGGCAGTTTGAAGTGGTTTATGAGTCTAAATTATCAATTTTTTGGGCTAAAGTTAAGGTCAAAGAGGAAAGGAAAGCCTCCATTCTATCATTTCAAATACAGACTAGATATTCCTGTAGATGTTAATGTAATGTATTTTGCTCATTGGCACTGAAAACAAGGGTCCCTTCGGACACACGCACGGACCTCATCACTATCATCGTGTTAAATAAAGTCCATTGCACTCATGTTGTCATGTATTTCAGATGCACCTCTGTGCATGCTGCTTCACCACTGCTTCCCACGCTGGGATTTTTTCTTTATTTCTCAATCTTCGAAATGGCCGAAATATGTTTCCTCTTCAGAGTGGCTTGACTCTCCCTTGGAGATAGGTTACTGTCATCCGATACTGTAGATACATAAATACTGTCATCCGGGAGATGAGGTGGCTCAGGCACCAGGTCACGATGCCTCCTGGATATATCCCGAGGGGTGTGTTCCAAGCACCTCCGATCGGTATGAGACCTCGGGGAAGACCTTAAGATGTGGCGTGGGGAGCTGGATTTAGCGACGAGGAGGCATTTTGTGACAAAAATCTATTATTTTTTCAACGTGCATGGTTTTGAGAAGCCAAACTCTTTACTGAAGTGGCCCCACCAACTAAACTCAACGATGTCACAACTTGACAGTGTTGACTGTCAGGAGGAAGGATGCGGTGCACATCCACACTGAAACTGTAGCATTCAGTTTAACTAAATTAGTTTTACTAAATACGAACCTTCATTCGTATTCACGTCTGCTTGCTAACTGCTAGCAATCTGTGTAGCCTACACTGTGTAGCTTTGAAGTTATGACTAAACAAGAGCATGAGTGCAGACCACTGCACTCCGGTTCATACATGGCCCCATTGCAAGTAGACTTTAACAGCATAAAGTGACATCTTCTTGTTCGATCACCAAAATTGTACACTTTCCTTCTTGGGAAATGTGCTAAAACCTCCACAAGGATAAATTGGTTGTGCAGTTCTAGCACCAAAAAAATCAAGTAGTAGTGTCAAGTAGTTTTGACTTTCTACTTACTTGAGTTTCTGCTTATACTAATATACTTTTTGATTGTTATCCGTTCCAAAGGCCACCTCTAGCTCACCTCTAAATGATTACACCTCAAGAATAAGAGCGGGAGCTCTGCGAGTGTAAGAATATACCTAAAAAAAATACTTAACTTAGAAGTTTGACTTTGCCTCCGCAATGTCAAAGGCTTCTTTTAAAAAAAAAAAACACAGAAGAGGCTCTTTTTTTAACGGTGTGCTCACTTCCCACAATCTTGTTAACGTTGAAAACTCTTCTAAAAGTTCATGTCCTAATAATAATAATAAGAAGACATTTGTCTTGCTTGGGGGGGGAACAGTTGACAAGCTTGTTTTCAAATCAGTTTGAAATAACTTCAAGAATATTTTTTGTAAATGTGCGTAGACTTTAATGAAGTTGTTGGGTTGCTAGATCAGGGAATCTCAAATCGTGTAGCCGCGAAATTTGAACCACAAAATAGGACAACTGTTAACATGCTAATGACACTCTGCTTAGATAATCTGTGTTAATTAAATTATTAGATTATTATAATATTACAATTAGATCACTTACTGTGAAATCACTGTTACCGTGAGCCACAAAACATGAGCCACTAATTCTCCACTGCGTTACCTGTCACAGTGTTAGCATACAAGTGCCCTGTATTTATTTGTAATTCAATTTTATTAGCACGCAGGCCATGTGGGTTCGATTCCCCATCCGGGCATCTCTGTGTGGAGTTCTCCCCGTGCATGCGTGGGTTGTCTCCAGGTACTCTGGTTTCCTCCCACATTCCAAAAACATGCTAGGTTAATTGGTGACTCCAAATTGTCCATAGGTATGAATGTGAGTGTGAATGGTTGTTTGTCTATATGTGCCCTGTGATTGGCTGGCGACCAGTCCAGTGAATACCCCGCCTCTCGCTGAAGACATCTGGGATAGGCTCCAGCACCCCTGCGACCCTCGTGAGGATAAGCAGTATAGAAAATGGATGGATGGACTTGGGAAAAAATGCTAAAGTTTATTCTCATATTCAATATGATAACATACAGTACTAGTATATGATGCGTCTCCATAATACGTTAGACAACAGACACACGTAAAAAGGAGCACCACATCCTTGACCATCCCTGGCTCTTAGTTTGAGCCATTTTTACTTATTCTCTCATTCACTTCTTGTCTTTGCCTGCCCTCTAAAGGCCAAAGGACAGTGCTCTTTGTATACTGTGTGGGTAGACTGTGTCTGACACACACACACACACACACAGAGGATGGTGTAATTACCCCATGCTCTGGTGTAATGCCCCAGGTGTCGTATTTATCTCCACTGCCATGTATGACACCCAGCACCAACCTAAATGCACTTCACCTGCCATCCTAGCAGCAGCTACCAAGCTCATAACGGTGTACTGGAGGAAATAAACAGTATTGTGTTGCTGTTTGTATGACTTCTGTCAGCATATAAATCATTTTACCACAAGTTAGGGCGAGTGATGATGTCTTTATGCAGTCACACATCATTGCAATGAAGTGATTAGTCTACGGTTAATCAGTTAATTATGTATTGTAACTAATATCTAGCGTTTACAAACTAAATACTTTTAGGTTTTAAGATGGAGTATGGGGAAACAAACATTTGAGCAATGTAGGAATATAGGCTGCGTGGTAGCCTAGTGGTTAGAACATCTGGTTTACACCAATGTCCAGCGGTTGGAGTTCTTTTGTTAATCCTGCTGGAATTATGGCAAGCTCTGAATTAATTTGATTCACTTTTTTTCACAGTACCAAAGAGTTAGGCGCAATGTTGTTTTGCAGCCATAGAGGCGTGGCCAAAGAGAAGCATACATTGTACATACATGTATTTGTATGTTATGTTCTCTGGTTTATTGTTGCCAGCGTACGTACTGTCCATATTATATAATGTTTAAAGCTGCCAGTGTACATGTTGCGTCCCTGTGGCATCGGGAAATGGTCCGACAGTCAATCATGCGCAGTGTTTACCAAAGTAGTCAAACTTATTAACAATATTTTTACAGATTTTGGAACTCAGTGCACGTATAAAACGCATCAGATTTAAACAACAGATATTAAGGTGCATCGTCGATTTTTTGCGAGAGTGGAAAATACGTTATCTGAATGGAAAAATAATTGTATTGAATGAGGCAGGCGAATAAATGTAAATATGGAATGGAATGGGCTTTATTGTCATTATACAAGATGTACAACGAGATTGGAGAGCTTCTCCTTTCAGTGCAGTAGTCAAGTAAAAAAAAAAGTATATAAAAGTAGAGTAAAATAAAATTTAACAAGATACAGTGAAGAAAATAAGTATTTGAACACCCTGCTATTTTGCTATTTCTCCCACTTAGAAATCATGGAGGGGTCTGAAATTTTCATCGTAGGTGCATGTCCACTGTGAGAGAGATAAACTAAAAAGAAAAATCCAGAAATCACAATGCATGATTTTTTAACAATTTATTTGTGTGATACAGCTGCAAATAAGTATTTGAACACCTGTGTATCATCTAGAATTCTGACCCTGAAAGACCTGTTAGTCTGCCCATTAGAAGTCCACCTGCACTCCATGTATCATCCTGAATCAGATGCACCTGTTTGAGGTCGTTAGCTGCATAAAGACACCTGTCCACCCCATACAATCAGTAAGACTTTAACTTGTAACATGGCGAAGACCAAAGAGCTGTCCAAAGACACCAGAGACAAAATTGTACACCTCCACAAGGCTGGAAAGGGCTACGGAGCAATTACCAAGCAGCTTGGTGAAAAAAGGTCCACTGTTGGAGCTATCATTAGAAAATGGAAGAAGCTAAACATGACGGTCAATCTCAATCGGAGTGGAGCCCCATGCAAGATATCACCTCGTGGGGTCTCAATGATTCTAAGAAAGGTGAGGAATCAGCCCAGAACTACACGACAGGACTTGGTCAATGACCTGAAAAGAGCTGGGACCACCGTTTCCAAGGTTACTGTAGGTAATACACTAAGACGTCATGATGTGAAATCATGCATGGCACGAAAGGTTCCCCTGCTTAAACCAGCACATGTCAAGGCCCGTCTTAAGTTTGCATATGACCATTTGGATGATACAGAGGAGTCATGGGAGAAAGTTTTATGGTCAGATGAGACCAAAATAGAACTTTTTGGTCATAATTCCAATAAGCGTGTTTGGAGGAAGAAGAATGAAGAGTACAATCCGAAGAACACCATCCCTACTGTGAAGCATGGGGGTGGTAGCATCATGCTTTGGGGGTGTTTTTCTGCACATGGGACAGGACGAGTGCACTGCATTAAAGAGAGGATGACTGGGGCCGTGTATTGTGAGATTTTGGGGAACAACCTCCTTCCCTCTGTCAGAGCATTGAAGATGGGTCGTGGCTGGGTCTTCCAACACGACAACGACCCGAAGCACACAGCCAGGAAAACCAAGGAGTGGCTCCGTAAGAAGCATATCAAGGTTCTAGCATGGCCCAGCCAGTCTCCAGACCTGAACCCAATCGAAAATCTTTGGAGGGAGCTCAAACTCCGTGTTTCTCAGCGACAGCCCAGAAACCTGACTGATCTAGAGAAGATCTGTGTGGAGGAGTGGGCCAAGATCCCTCCTGCAGTGTGTGCAAACCTGGTGAAAAACTACAGGAAACGTTTGACCTCTGTAATAGCAAACAAAGGCTACTGTACCAAATATTAACATTCATTTTCTCAGGTGTTCAAATACTTATTAGCAGCTGTATCACACAAATAAATTGTTAAAAAATCATGCATTGTGATTTCTGGATTTTTCTTTTTAGTTTATCTCTCTCACAGTGGACATGCACCTACGATGAAAATTTCAGACCCCTCCATGATTTCTAAGTGGGAGAAATAGCAAAATAGCAGGGTGTTCAAATACTTATTTTCTTCACTGTATATACAAGCTATATACAAGATATCCAAATATACACATAGTATTGCACAGGAGCATATGCAGGAGCAGACATATTGCAGATATATTAATTTTAGTGCAATGATAAATGGGTCATAGTGCAAATAATGATTGGTGTATACAGATGAGTAAAGTCGCATATGAGTGTATTGTATTGGGTTGTTAAATAAATAAATATGTTTGAGGTAGTAACAGAGGCAGTGATGGAAATATTGCACATTTGCAAATATGCCAAAGAGCACACACATGTCGCTTTGAGGCAGACACATCTGCTATCAAACACACACACACAGTCCCTCTTACACACTTTCAGGCAGGCTGATTCCAGATCCGTGCTGCAGGGGGGCCTCGCCATACCCACCCCAGTGTCATCTCTCCTGTTGGAGGCTGCCTGTCAGCTGCTGTTGACACGATGACAGCAAATGTGCAGTGGAAGACGCTAACTCTATTAGTGTGTTTTTCCCTACTGGTGCCTACTGATGATGTGAGGTTACATGGCCTCCGTGGGGAGATGTGACAGACACTATAGGGCTGATTACACTCTTGTTTTATTGTGCAGCTGCGAGCTGGCTGAGTGTAAGGTTTTCTTGCATGCGGGTTTGAAAATTTGTGCGGGATGAAAATCCGCCTTAAATTTCTTTGTAGGAAATAATTTAAATGAAAGTTAGTACATTTACTTGTATTCACTTACAGGGCAGCCTTTCCACATCCATTATGGCGGTGACGGTGACGTCCGTACGCTCAGCGCTCGATGAGGGCTCCCTTCCTGTTTCCCAGTGTGCTTTGCTGTACAGTTGTTGATTGGTTAATAAGTTACAGTTTTAAAGTTGGTTATTCTGCATTATTTGTTGGTAGTGTCTTATCAGTTGTTATCTACATCTCTATGGGATGTTTTAGCACTTTCTTTATGATGCCGTAAGAATGGTGGGTGGAATATTAACCCGCCCCCGCTAACTGCATTTTGCTGCAATGTCTGCAAATGTAATGTTTGTCCTGCA
Organism: Doryrhamphus excisus; assembly: GCF_037039965.1. Lineage (NCBI taxonomy): Eukaryota > Metazoa > Chordata > Actinopteri > Syngnathiformes > Syngnathidae > Doryrhamphus > Doryrhamphus excisus. Next base: position 13,908,643 of record NC_136359.1, on the reverse strand, counting down.
TCAGTTCTCAATATACTGATATAATAATTATTGGTGGCCCATAATATTGGACATCCTTAATATTTTTAGAATGTGCTGCGGGTCAACAAGAAAACAGCTGTGGGCCAAAAAAGGCCCCGGGCTGCACTTTGGACATCAATGATATACTCATATACTAGTTTAATTACTAGAAATTGGACAGGGGCTAATGGTTTTTCTTTTTTTAATTCATTATCAAAGGAAAATATGTAGAAATCTGCTATTAAAAAATTGCCAGGTCAAATTAAATATTAAATATTGTAAAATTGTTAATTTACTAGAATTTGACCTGGGAGAAAGGAATTTTAGCATCACATTGTTAGCATTTGAAAGTCAAGTCAGAAATACATTAAAAATTATATTTAAATTTCAGCGGCTTGTTGCTGAGAGATCTAGACTTTCTAATATTAGTTATATGATGTTATTCATACATATATTCTTACATACTTGTATTGTAACCAGTTGGCAACAAGCAGACACGCCTCCTCCACCCCTTGTGTCCTCGTCGATCAGATGTGTACACTTACTTACCCTTGACTGCCGCCCTTGCTGTTTGACCCCTGCATTTGAAATGCTTGCTTATGTAAACGCTTATGTAGATGAACCCCAAATGAGCGCTGACCTTGGTAAAGTGCTCAAATGTGCTCCACTTTGTTGATTTTGTTGAGTAATTTGAAAACAAAGCAACACTTCCCCATTGTTGGCTTGTGCAGCTTCCTGGCAACAGTTCCCAAAATGGCTTAAGAGCAGCTCTTCACCTGTTTGGTGTCAAACACCGAGCTTCCACAGGCGCGTGCGTACTGGCCCTCTTCATCACATGTACGTACTCTCAGCCACATTTGATGTCTCCTGCAGGTTCTGAGCTCCTCTATCAACCAGATGGAAAAGGTCACACAGCATTGGACCTCGTCTCCACACCAAGTCAGAGGGCAGAGCTTGTCCACAGCGCACAAGCAGGTGACTCCAACCTGGGGAAGAACGCCACAGAGGTGATAAACCACACCCTCCTGGAGGCGGGCTCATGCATGCTGGCACACCTCATCGTGTGCCACCAGCAGGAGAAGGGCCTGCCCGGCCGCTCCAACGATCCCGGCGATGTGGCCTCCAGCCTAGGAAACACACTGGTTCGAGCCCTGGAGACCCACTCCTTCCAAACGATGACACAAGGCTGGACGGACCAAAGAGCGCTGGGACTCGTAAGCGACACGGACATGCTGCTGGATCTGGCCAAACACAAACTCTCCCGACAAGTGTGTGAGGCAGTGAAGGAGTACAAGGGAGAGAATACGTCACTCCTCATGGACATTCTGGGGAGTCTTCATGCTCAAGGAGAAATACTTTTGGCTGAAGTCAACAAAGACTTTTGAAATAAGCTATTAAGGCCGTTGTTGTTGTCCATTTTACCTTTAAATGACCATGTGAAGATACACTGAGAAATCATCAATCCACCAATTTCTGCCTGCATTGTGTGCTTTTTTTGTACGTTGCCACATTGGTGAATGATTCAACAGTTTAAGTAATTATAATACAGAAGAAGTATTGTCAAAAATGTTATTGAAGTGTGTACTGCCTTATGCTTGTTTTTAAGTTTATTTTTACAAAATAAAGAATTGATTAATTCATATCACAGTGTTTTAGCACTATACAATAAGTCTATTGAATAGACTAAGTTTATTGAGTTATATTGATATTTAAAGTACACGTGTGTCAAACAATATCTAACACAGCTGCCATCTTGGCGTGGTTGGGTCATCGTGTCGCCCCTGCTGCTGCTGATCACTGGCTGCCGTGATCAAACTGTTGGCTGACACTACAGCGATTAAAACTACTACACAGATTCAATTGCTGTTTGTAGAATTGAATCTCAAACTAGCTTTATGAAATTGTTGCGTAACAATATTGCATTGAAACATTGATCATGTTTATTGAGTTATATTGATACTTAAAGTCTGAAACATGAATTTATGACCTTAGGGAAAGTGACTCATCTTAAATACATTAAGATTGATACTTGTTTCGTGAAGATATTTGATATCACTAACAAAATATAATTGTAGTCATTACTTATTTCTTTGTGATATTTACTCAGCTGATTTATTTTTATATTCTCATCATTACATGGTGCTTTTTGGCAAAAATGTTGGCAAGTTCAATGAAAAGGCAAGGTAATTTATTTTTTTAATCAAAAAAGTATTGAACTGTAACACAAACACATTGAACCAAACCAGGAATGTTGTATATTGTTGGACTCCTTAATATTTATAATTGCGTCCTGTCATTTTATCTTTGTTAGGAAAATACAGTAAAAAAATACATATTTCTGACAGTTATGATGGTGATTAATCATGTTTAAAATGGGTTAATCTGATTAAAAACATGAATCATTTGACAGTTCATTACTGTGGTTGTAGTTTTCAGTATTATGCGTCTTCTAATATTCTATATATTTGTAATAATATTCTAATATTTGTCTAATGTATTATGTATTTAATACGACATCCAAAATATTGCAAACATCTGAATGTAATGCAATTTTTAATACTCATCTAGTATTGGATCTCATTAAATCAAGTCTCGTAAATAAAAGCAAAGCAAAACATTGTGGAATAATTGAAAACTGCTAAAAAATAAAACAATTTAATGTATTTATTTCTTCAACATACAACTGATGCATTTTATTTCTCCTTTTATGAGCCAGCCTATCTGTGCTCCTGCAGTCTCCATGTCAGGTTGAACACGTGAGGGTAATGATTTTGATGATGATGTCACAGGCAGGCAAACAATGCAAGCAGGCATACACAAAAAGAAAAAAAAAACACGTCTTAGAAAAAGAGGCAGGCATACAGCGAACACCAACAGTATTTCTAAGTGTCAGTAGCAGACCATCAGCAAGCATACAGTATAAAATACAACCATCATTTCAATAAGGTAGCTATAGCTATGTACAGTTCAATTTAAAAAATAAATAGTTTCATTTCAACTGGGTGCAAATATGAGTGTTTTTCTATTTTTTTACAGCTATCAGTCTGGTGGTACATTCTTTGTATATAGCACTCAGATGTGGACGACATACAAGACATTAAACACTCTGGTATGTTTACAAACACTAAATAAATAATGACTAAGAATCAAAAAGAAGTAATGCACCACAGAATAGTTCAAAGGTGTTGCTGCAAACAAAAATGGAAGGAAATATTGCAGCCTTATGTGACTATAACAGGTTGTGCAGCATGCCATGTATATTGGTCTATCTTCTAGGTCATCCCAAAAGGTGTTTAATGGGTTGGAAGTCAAGTTCTTTCACACCAAAATCATACAAATATTCCTTTATGGGCCTTGCTCTGTGTGCTGGCCAGCATTTCCACTGCATGGGCTTCGCTCTACTTGCCTCCATGCGGGGTGGTCATTTTTTCACTTCTTACTGCAAAAACTATGGTAAAGGTTTCATTTATTTGGAACATGCATACAAATTACATTGAAATACACCCCATAGTACAATTCACAGCTCTTTATTCATTCATTTTCTACCGCTTTTTCCCTCACAAGGTTAACAGGGGTGCTGGAGCCTATCCCAGCTGTCTTTTGGGCGAGAGGCGGGGTACACCCTGGACTGGTCGCCAGCCAATCACAGGGCACATATATACAAACAACCATTCACACTCACATTCATACATATGGAGTCCAATTAACCTAGTATGTTTTTGGAATGTGGGAGGAAACCGGAGTACCCGGAGAAAACCCACGCATGCACGGGGAGAACATGCAAACTCCACACAGAGATGGCAGAGGGTGGAATTCACAGCTCTTTATGTCCAATAAGGAGTAGGAAGAAGCAAAGCTTATGCTGCATCAGTCGGAAGGAGACATTGTACAGTCAAACTTCGATTTTCAGACTCCCTAGTTTTCATATGAATCAGTTTTTTTTTCGCTAAAGTGTTTCCTTGGTTTTCATACAATAATCCCCTCTACTGTATTGCTCCAAAAAAATCAAGTGCCCGAACAAAACACTGAGATGTTCCTTGGAATCCATTCTGGAAGATCTAGAAAGCTTTCTGTTCTTGTTATTGTGTGTAGCTGCTCTATAGGAGTCTCATTTAATACAAAGGGCAGGAAAAAGAGCATAATATGCCCCCTTTAAGCATGGATGTGGGTGTGCAATATGAATGGATATGGACATAGATGCAGACCGGAACGACTCCTGGGATCTTTCAATATGAAGCCCAAGACAATGTCCTTCAGACAAGGTTGATACCCTGCATTTACTCTGCAGTGTAGGGAAATAGAGGCGGACCAGAATAGCATACACGCATGTACACACGCATGTACACACGCATGGCAGATGTAGCTACACATCAGTCTACACAGCTGAAGGGGAGATAACAACACAGCAAGAACCCAGCGCTGTCTTTTGATTCCATCAGTGCGCGCACACAAAAACCTCACTCCTTGCATGCACACACATCAAAGTTGAGGTGGGCCAGATGGAGAGGGAACGGCCAGCCGGGGGCACCGCTTCACACAGATCATGTTTGCATTGTGTGTGTGTGTGTGTGTGTGTGTGTGTGTCTGACAAGGAGAGGAAGCTCCTGTTCAAATGGGACATTATGTTTTTATATGTGAACAAGTAGGTGTGCTTTGTTTACGTGGGATCTCTAAGCGTATTCCGCTAAGGTGTTTTTGTGTCTGAATGTGTGTGTGACACAAACAATGCACAAGACGAACAGAAAAGAATACATTTTAAACACGATTGGATGTGACACAGCCTGAAGGCCTCACTGCCATGTGTTCTCCAATGTTGTTTTTTTTTTAAACTACTACATTTGACCCGAATAGAAGATGGTATTTTTTCCTTAGAATACAGTCTGAAAAAGATGGGTCATCAAATAAATTCTCCCCAAGTGAGTCAGAGCTTCTTTTCCTGTCACTCACACGCACACCAGTGACCTGAAGAGATGCAGCCGTGACTGATGGAAAAAAGTTAGCAAACTACAAAGAAATTAATTAATTTATTTTCTGTACTGCTTATTCTCACAAGGGTTGCATGCATGCTGGAGCCTATCCCAGCTGTATTCAGGCGAAACAGGGCACGCATAGACAAACAACCATTCACACTCACATTCATACCTATGGACATATTTGGAGTCGCCAATTAACCTAGCATGTTTTTGGAATGTGGGAGGAAACCGGAGTCCTTGAAGAAAACTCACACATGCACGAGGAGAACGTACAAACTCCACACAGAGATGCCCAAGCGGGGAATGTAAGAGTTTACATAAGACCATTAAGGCATTATTTGATGACTTGGATGTGGAAGAACCTGACCTTAACCCAATCAAACACATTTGGGATGAACTGGAACAGATCAACATCAAACATCAGTGACGTCTGATTTCCCAAATGGGGAGGTGCCAACCCAAGGTTGTCCCAATAGTGTACGTATTCTTATTTGCTCCTTATATGGATTAAGAAATCCCTTCATCTCTTAATCAAAGTGCACTTAAAAACAATCCAAATATGTAATTACTGCAATCCAAATGAGTGTCATTGAACGTAAGAAAACACAAAGTACCTTAAGTGCCAAAACTGTTAGAAATATATTAAGTTCAATAAAGTGGCCAGTGACAATCCACGCTAAAGATGGATGCACTTTCAGTGCATGAAACAAGAAAAAGTTTTTGATGGAAGGAAGCACAGTTCATCCATCCATCCTTCCTACTCTTTCTTTGTTGTTTTTGTCATCTTTTCAAAATATGAATCATCAGATTTCTTTCTTCAGTATTCTGTGCTGAACACTGAGTAATACCAGACAGAAAGAAATAAGTGGGAGATGGGAGGAAGAGGAGGAGGTGGGTGGGGTGCTTAATCAGGACACGTTGGTTCTGAGCGTCTCCCTCTGCTCCTCAGAGTCCAGTAATGGAGCAGCAGAGCGGAAATGGACGAGAGAGAAGAGCTGGTGGGTGGACATCTACCCGGGGTTGTTTTTCTTCCGTTTATTTGGACTGGGATTGGGATCCAGTTTCAGCTCTCGGTACTGCACCTGTTAAAACACACACATTCACACACAGACACACACACACAAAAACCAGTCGGTCAGGTGGAGAGAGCAAAGGATGCTTGAATAGCACACAAACCCTCCAGAGGCTCTCTCACTCCAGCTGTGTGGAACAGTGGCCTCAAGGAAGGGATTACACACTGATTACAACACACACACACACACACAGTTCAGCCTTCCAAATATACATAAACACATGCTTCCACAGATGTGAAATAGTGGCCTAAGGGAAGCGATCAGACAATCAAATAGAGGACAGGGCAAAGGCTCATGGGAAAGCTTAGAGAGACAACAGAGTCATCATGAAGAGGAAGGAGAAGTGGAGCAATGGAAGGACAAAGGACACAAGCAATCCATTGGTATCACTTTCACTACCGACCATATGCTCTCTGACTTTATTATCTTGTAAAATCAATATACATTTAGTCAATGCTGAGTCAAGCATGGACTCATGTTATTTTGCAGCACCATTTTCCTGCAAGGGGGTGCATTCTCTGCAAATGGGCGACGGCTGTGCATCATTGTAGTGAGGCATAAAGCGCCAAGTGTGCCTGAAGCAGCAGCGAGAAAAAAAAAACAATCTGACAATTGCACTCATTGCCACAATGATTGACAGGGTCTCAAACACGCGGCCCGCGGGCCAAATGTGGCCCGTAGGACACTAGTTTGAGGCCCCCGCCTTCATATGAAAGTTTAATGTTAGTGTGGCCCACGCAAGTTTGATATGGATGCTGTATGGTATCATGTACCCAGAAAAAAATATTACGTTTGATTAATGTTCATGTTAAAGGTTAAATAACTGTTAATAGTTATCCTCCCTATCCGTGTGGAAGTGGTAAGTTTTTGGCTATTTAAGTTTAAAGGAAATAACTTGAAGGCTACCGTTTAGGTCGCTAGCTCTCTAGTTTGCGAGTTAGCATGTGTCTCAAGACCCTGCAGTTGCGCAATATGTTGTAAATAAAAAGAGTATAAATGTGACTATAGTTGTGTTTTGTCATAATAATGCTCAAATAATGCTTTGTTAATTTTAATCTGAAAAAAATAATTTGTCTACCCACCAACTATATGTGGTTTCTTAAGTTTTTATTATTTGCCGTTTTATTATTATTATTAATTTATTTATTACTGAATGATTGATTTTCTTTATTCTTGATTTGTTTATTTATTTTTCATCTTATTTTGTGCAGAAAAATAAAAATTAAGATATTTGAGAACAGTGGAATGTTTTACCAGAGCTTTTATTTATTACCTTCCATCTAATTATGCTGACTGCTGGCAGTTGGGAAATACCGAATTATTCCTCTTAGCTACATGCTACACATGTGCCACGTGTCACCCTACTCTTATCATAGACTTGCACCACATGTAGATGCATTCAATCACCACCGATGTAAGCCACGCCTTTTTTGTATTCCTCTGTTGTAAGCACCCGCCATTTATCCTCATGAGGGTGGTGGGCATGCTGGAGCCTATCCCAGCTGTCTTCAGGCAAGAGGCGGGGTGCACCCTGGACTGGTCGGCAGCCAATCACAGGGCACATATAGACAAACAACCATTCACACTCACATTCATACCTATGGACAATTTGGAGTCGCCAATTAACCTAGCATGTTTTTGGAATGTGGGAGGAAACCGGAGTACCCGGAGAAAACCCACGCATTCACGGGGAAAACATGCAAACTCCACACAGAGATGGCCGAGGGTGGAATTGAACCCTGGTCTCCTAGCTGTGAGGTCTGCGCGCTAACCACTCCTCCACCATGCAGCCACATTACAAATTAATTAACAACCGACATACTTTTTATTCTTGTTATTTTGCACTAAAACTATTTATTCAACTATTTGTGTTCCATAACTCCAAAACTTTTAATGGGTCAGTCACTGTAGGTCCTTGAGATGTGGTATCCACAGCTGTCCATGGGGGAGTATAATAGTTTTAACGGCGCCCAGAAATCTTATTTGTGATGACCACATTGAAGCAAATGACAGCACAATTAAAAAGTGCACACAGCAACAATCAATTCCGATGTACTCAGTACATTCACTCTTACCTGGACCTCAAACCTAGAGAGAGACCAAACAACAGCGACTTCTCTTACGTGATGGACATTCAGACACAAGTGGCTCAGTCTCCACAACCGTAGTTCCACACATACATACGCAATGCATATATGACAGCACAGACACATCACTGACAAGAGCTAGCCACTAGATGAGAGCAGAAGAAAGAGAGAACCGCCACATCACCAAAGAGCCAGTCTGTGGGATCCCTGTGAGGCGGATGTACTGTCGGCTACTCAGCCCGTCTGACTGACTGTCTGACTGACTGACACCCTCTGTGATTCTCCAGACAGACAACAAGTTGACGTCAGTGAGTTGTCTGTGTTCTGTCTCGTGGTGGACGAGCACAGCATTGTCTCTCGGCGCTGACTGGGAACAAGCCTTTTATCTTATTTTACTGGTTGGGTGAGTTCTGTCACTATCCTCTGTATGCAAGTTGGAGATGCAAAATGTGTGTATAATAGATGGGCAAGCAATGGTACACATAATCAGCACCACCGACGGTATGTACAATGTCTGCATAATAGGTACACAAATCATGTACAGCAGGGGTCTCAAACTCAATTTACTTGGGGGCCACTGGATCTAGGGTCTGGGTGAGACAGGGCTGCATCAGGTTTTCAAAAAAAACAAAAAAAAAACAACGCATTTATTAAAAACAGAAAAATATACAAACTTTTTCAGTGCTTTGGTTCCGATTTTCTACAATAAAAGCTCTGATAAAACATTCCACTGTTCTCAAATATCTTAATTTTTATTTTTCTGCACAAAATAAGAGGAAAAATAAATAAACAAATCAAGAATAAAGAAAATCAATCAGTAATAAATAAATATAATAATAATAATAAAACAGCAAATAATAAAACCTTAAGAAACCACATATAGTTGGTGGGTAGACAAATTATTTTTTTCAGATTAAAATGAACAAAGCATTATTAGAGCCCTGTAGACATGACAAAACACGACTATAGTCACATTTATACTCTTTTTATTTACAACATATTGTGCAACTGCAGGGTCTTGAGACACATGCTAACTTGCAAACTAGAGATCTAGCGACCTAAACGGTAGCCTTCAAGTTATTTCCTTTAAACTTAAAAAAAGCCAAAAACTTACCACTTCCACACGGATAGGGAGGATAACTATTAACAGTTATTTAACCTTTAACATGAACATTAATCAAACGTAATAATTTTTTCTGGGTACATGATACCATACAGCATCCATATCAAACTTGCGCGGGCCGCACTAACATTAAACTTTCATATCAAGGCGGGGGCCTCAAACTAGTGTAATGCGGGCCACATTTGGCCCGCGGGCCGCATGTTTGGGACCCCTGGTGTACAGGAACAGCAATGCTCAGTAATATGCTACTTAACCTTTCATAGACTTTTTGTGAGAAGGTGTTGCGGTATTCTCCTCGGTGTACACTGAAGACAAAACTGACATCTGGACAAATACATCCTTGTTAGACACCATGATAGTGTGAGGAAATAATCCAGGTGGAGAAAACAAAAAGGAGAAAGGAGGCACGTGATGGGCAGGAAGATAATAGAGTGGAACAAAGCAAGTATAGAATAGACGACTGGGTGAGACGGACAGAGGTATGTGGACACTCTCGTGACAGATAATGTTCTCACGTGGGTGTGGATGCTTTTATAGTGCCGCCATCGAAAGCATACAAAAACCCACGGGACTGAGTGTGGTTTATATGACCCCATCTGTGTGTGTATGCTGTGGTAGTTTCATTGGTGGCCCATAACAGTCATGGCAGTCCGCCAACATATACCATCACTCACATAGGTGAATTCACGCACACATTCACACCTGTGGACAATTTAGAGTTGCCAATTAACCTAACGTCGTGTTTTTGGACAAAGTACCTGGTGTAAACCCACACAGTTTATGAGATTTGCCATGATTTTCCGTCCATTCATTCATTCATTTTCTACTGCTTATCCTCACGAGGGTCGCGGGGGTGCTGGAGCCTATCCCAGCTGTCTTCAGGTGACAGGCAGGGTACACCCTGGACTGGTCGGCATCCAATCACAGGGCACATATAGACAAACCACCATTCACACTCACATTCATACCTATGGACAATTAGGAGTCACCAATTAACCTAGCATTTTTTTGGAATGTGGGAGGAAACATGCAAACTCCACACAGAGATGCCCTAGGGTGGAGTCTCCTAGCTGTGAGGCCTGCACACTAACCACTCGCCCACCGTGCAGCCCTTACTTTCCGTCCAGTTTTCTGTAATTTTTCATGTGAAATCCTTACAAAACCTGAGAAGAAACTTACACTATGCTTCTCGGCAGCTAATTTCCACATATTGTTTGCTCACAAGTTTCAAATAAGACAGCACACATCCGAAACTAGGACAGTTCTTATCCAGAATCACAGACTGTTAGTGGTCCCATTATACGGCCAAACGCCTACAACAGCAACACAAAAAGTAAGGTGGCAATTTAAATCTGCACGCTGACATTCCAGTCCAAACACTAAAACTTTGCATGCACATACAAACAAAGAAAAGTTTCCATGTCAGTATAAAGAAGCGAAGGAGATCGACAAAACAAAAAGGTGAGTGGGGGGGGGGACAGTATCTCAATCAAACAAGCTTTTTTCTTTGTTGAAGCGCTGCCAGCCGGGAAATGTACAAAAAAAAACAAAAAAAAAATGGGGCTCATGCGTCACAGGTTCAATTCCGCCTCACGGGTGACAGGCCTGCCTGATTCTATACCCTTGGCTCCCTGTTCGCCTCACCTAATAACACACACACACACAGTCAGACAGGCAGAGGCACACACAGGCGGCAAAATAATGCAGACAACAAGCGCTAGTTAAAGTACAAAACAGAAGAAAAAGGCAGAGGAGGCGAGGAGAAAGTGGGGCGTTAGCAAAATAAAAGCAGTCGCAATTGGGTGAAAGTCAAAAAATGTGGCGAGCACATAAGCAATTTGGGAGCGCGAGAGGGGAGATTGAAAGGAACACAGACAACAAGAGAGGCAGTGGGTAAAGACCCAGCAGTGCTCAAAGGCTGCTCCACCCTCGCTCCTCTCCGCTCCTTTTCCTCTCCCAAATGTTGACAGTACAAGTGCAAAACAGGCTTTGAAGTGTGCTCAGCTGAAGGGGCGCCGTGTACTGTGCTTCGCTTAACAGTGTTACCCAGCAAAGCATCCTGCAACCTGCCTGCGCTCCCTCTCCCACTGTCTCTCATATAGAACCTTTGACTGTGTTTTCATTATGCCGGTGTGGGCAGACAGGCAAGGTGGGTGATGGTGAGCAAAATATATACTGTACAGTATAAGGATTTTAAATGGTGTGTATGCTTCAAAAATGTGGAAGCTTTCAGCACTCTACCATCAAGAGACAAATGGTGACACAAGAGTTGACACAAGCTAGTGCAATCACAAAAACTTTTTACTTCCAACATATTTGCTGTGCTACACCATAACACTGAATAAAAATAATAACCGGACCTCAAAAAAGTTTATACGTCCGCACAGAAGGACAAAGCAAAGGTGAAAGAGACCCCGAGTGAATGTGAGCGACAACATCTGGCAACCCATCACCCTTTAACTATCCTGCCTTTGACCCCTTTATACACACAGAGGGTTTAATCCCTTCCATAAATGTTGTCTAAAAATATTAACCTAACTCCCTGTTGTTCATTAGCTACTAAATTAGAATTCATGCTTATTCTTGTACAGGGGCTTGATGGAGATCCTTTAAACCAATCATAAATGGCCACTTGGCATGCTAATTGCTTATGCACTCCCCAGCTCACATGTCTAATGGTGTCATAAAACATAATATGGCACTGACACCTCCAAAACGTCAGGTAGGGGATACTTAGCTCCATAAAGGTGTTCGGTTTGGCCTCGTTGGAAAGGACATGAAGAACTCCCTGATCATGACCGTAAAGATGGCTTATGCTCCAGAACCGTATACAAATCAGACTTTTCCCAAAAGCTGTCGGTCTTAAAATGCACGCACACCTTCCTGAGTTGCTCTTTAAAACTGCTGCCCACAGAGAGACTTAGAGATTTAAGAAAGCTGTTCAGGTGGTAAAAATGTCACCCTGTCTGTTGCGGCCTCTACGCACCGCTGGAGATCTTGACTTATACAAGGGTTTGACAGAGTTATTGGGCAGCTTGTGTCAGTCATTTGTGAAAGGTTGGTTAAAACGCTGGTTAGTACATCACAGCGAATCATAGCAGTCTCCAAGTAATAACATCAGGAGAGGATCATGTCACATAATACATGTTTCCTTCAGTGAACCACAGTTTGCCAGTATTGGCAGCACTCCTGCAGCCTCAAACTATGACGCTACCGCCACCATATTGGGCGATACTTACTTGTGTTGTCAATTATTTAGAGCCGTGGATAGTAAGTCTATACAAGCTGTACACTGACCACTCTAAAGTATATCCAAGTATTGTATTTAGCCTTGAGAAAGATATGGCTAAAATTCTGAACCTGACATTATCACTTATTAGGTCTGACATCACCCCAGCCGCATGGCCACCAGACCATAGCATCATGCCCCCTCCCTCAATCCAGCAGGCCCTCATTAGGAGCCTTGTAAAGGCCTTGTACCTGCTGGGCTTGTGCTCCTTTACATCCCTCTCCCTTTAGGCTCCAGGTGTGTCAGGTGGTTGCACTTCACCAGAGGGGACAGCTTGGGCTTATTTAATGTGATGGCTACCTGCCTCTTGCAAATCACCGCAACAGCCCCCACCACGCCGGCACTGTAAAGCTGCACAAGGGCCGAATTGGGGAAAACACAGGGGGTCTTGCAGAGGTGTGCAGAAGAGTGAGGAATATGACCTTGTAAAGATGAAAGACAGCAAGCGATCAAAGAGGAAGCGGGTTTGCACTGATGTGGCAGGAGATTGGTCATATCAGGGGCCCCAAGGTCACACGGTCTGTGTGTTTGTGCATATGTGTGTTGAATTCCGCACAGCGGGGCTTGAAGGCTACGACTGACTCCATTGGTGCTGGATAACACAGACAGTTTCACAAGCCGCTGCTTAATTGCTATTTAAACTGCACTTTGTTATGGGCAGCACAGCACGTTATGGCAAAGAGTACATTTACATAACGACCAAAAAAAGCAGCATTTATAGTTTGGAAATCCGATCTCAAAGATAATATAAAAGCAAAACCACATGGAGCTGGTCAACTGTTGGTTTAAACTACATCCCAATTACTAGTATAGCGTGGAAACAGCAGCTCACTTTGTGAGTGCATGGAGTCAATCCGCCTGCTTATACTTTAGCCACTAAACTCACTTAACCTTGTTATCTTGTTAGCCTCTGCTATGTAGGTGGAAATGAAATCATACTTACAACGTTATGCAAACACACATAAGTTGTTTAAGTTGTAACAGTTTAAGTATATGTTGTTACGTATATGGTACAAAAGCGATAAGCCACATAAACACTAACCACTGACCAAGAATGATGTAGTTTAATAGCTTCAGTTTGAAATAAAAGGTGAAAAAAGATATATGTACGCACCACTTGGACATCAGAGGGCACTCGGGACAAAAAGTCAAGGATCTCATTGTTATCAATGCTGTAAGGGTCGCGTAGTTTCTTGGTGAATTTATTCACCCCTGTGTAGAGACAGAGAGGCATGGGAAGAAAGAAATTGCAATTAGCTCATATAGCAATCAATATCAATAATTCTCCCTTGTAGCTGATTATTATATTAGACAATTACAAACTACAATAAAAGTACAAAAACACACACAAAAATATATATATTTTTAAATTGACTGACATATTAAAATAGAATAACATAAGATGCGCTGAAGAGCAAGTATGATATGTCATTGAAAAACTTTTTTTTTATTCATCTAGAATAGTAAATAATAAAGGTAGTGGTCCTGAATCTTCAGGTGAGTGCATGTTAATTAAGGTATCCAAGTAAGAGAAAAAAATTAAAGTAAAGGCTGTTAATACGTCGGCTTGACTTGTAATTTCTATTCTTCTATTGTAATTCAATTACAAGGAGGAAAGGTAGAAACTAAGCCAAAACCATTCATGCAATTAACACACTGTGGCGGTGCCTAACAGAGAAAAAGGGAAAAGCCAAAAGGAGAACAAAAACTAAAAAGTTAAACTTCTCAATAAGCTCTGGAAACCATGAACTGTAAGTGTTTGACCGAATCACCGTACAATTTGGTATACACCATTTGGGGGCCCAAAGATTAAGAACAGCATTTTGCAGTGTCACAGGCAGGAATAAGAAGCTAACTGACAATAAGTCATTTGAAAAATGTGTTACTTATATTAATACATGTAATACACATTGATTGCTTGTGATATAGCTTACCCCAGGCTAGCACAATGTATCTGAGAGGGATGAAGTACACAATGATGGTCGCCACGCCCAGAGCGACAATGGCAAGCCAGCTTAAGAAAGGCACAGTCCAGTTAAAAGTGCTGGGAAGAGAGAGGTAAAAGTGAAGTGAGAAAATATTGACTGAGGGCGCAGGCGGTGAGTTTAAGCAGTATATGATTCAGGAGGCTCATCTGTACTGTTGGCAGCGTTTTCTGGGGACTAAGTTTTAATCAGGCTGGCAAGGCAAAGTGGGGCAACCTGGCACTGCAGAAAAACATTGGGACGTGTGGAGCGGAGCACAAAGCACAGTGGGCCGGGCGCCGAAGAGCAGGCTTACGACTCACTTCTTTATCCTCTCGCCATAGGAGGCCACTTCATCCAGCGCATTCTGCACACTGATACACACGTCCTGAATGGCATAAAGCTTGTTCATGAAGCCCTTTCTCTCAGAGTCCTGCAAAGGCACAGATAGGGTTGTGGCAAGGGAGGAATAAAAAGGCAGGGTGCAACAGGAAGAGATGCAAGGGAGAGTCGAGCAAAGAGAGATGGAAAGGAGAGAGGCTAGGCAAAAGCATCTTAGTGGAAACAATACATGTTAAATAGCGGCAAAAGCTTGAACCGAGGAGCCAAATCGCCGGATATCCTGCTCCAAATGACTGTGCTCATTCCAGGCGGTAATAGAGATCTAAAGTCAGCAGAACAAATCAAAATGTTTTCCTCTGTACAAAAGCTCACACAGACAATTTGAATATGTTAATGGAACGGCAGAATTAAACAGAAAGCCCAATGGAAACATCAACCCCCCTTCCCCACCCCATCCCTCTCTCGGTGCTGCCAAAATCAGGCTGAGCCCAATTGTGCAACTGCCTGGCATGCTGTGATGATGTCACCAGCTGTGACATCATTATCATTGACGCCATCCCGCATTGGGCTTGTCTACTGTGGACGGCCAAAGAACTTCAGAATCTTCCTGAAACAAAAGAGTTTAACAAGTCATGCAACAGTCATTGAGGCTGCAGACTAACAAGAGTCTCGACAGACAAGGCGATAGGAGAACGTTGGAACTGAAATTATGTAAGAAAGATGCATGACTATTGTTCAGTTGGAGAATAAAAAGACAGTAAAGTAGTAAAAGTCATGAAACCCCTGAACTTCAGAGGGTGCAACCTCCATGAGGCCTCACTACAACCGTCCCATCTAGACTCAAAGCCCCTAACCCCCAGAAACGCTCATGTCCTTCTTCTCTCCATCTTGGATGTGAAAATGTGAAAAATGAACCATGAGACAGTTGGCGAGTCCACTTAGCCTCTATAGCAAAACCACCCAAGACAAATAGATATCATTAGTCACCAAGCCAAGGGGTTATTTTTCTTTGCAAATACTTTACGAGTCTCTCTTTATTTCTTCCTGCCTTTATCGTCATCTGGTGAATCAGTTCCTCTGATTCCATCTGCTTTTCATTGCTCACTCAAACAAATCTCAGAGCGTCCAGTCTATTGTGATTGCCTGTGCTAGGCCCATCCGAGCCAGCCATGAGCTGGATCAGGCCTTCTTTACCTTCGAGGGTCACAAGGGAGTGTGTGTGGGGGCCTGGGGAGAGGTGTGAGAGAGCGGACGGGGGTGGATCGGATAAGTCAGAGGTCGCTGAAGAATAAACCACTGCCACATGCCCCTTGGACTGCGGTCTGACTCCTATTTCCTGTCTTCAAACAGGACTTGGGGAGGCAGGAGGTAGTAATAACAGAGAGCCAGGGAGAACCTTGTTTTCCCAGCTTCCCCACTCACTGCGCACATATGGAGCCAGGCAACCTGTTCCTATCATGGAACCCGATACACACACTCACTCACACACCCCGCAGCTATTAGATAAGGTTGATATGCACACCTGGTCTTGCTGGGTAACTCTGTAAACATGATTACGTATTCCAAAACACAGAGACAGTGAGGACCTCCTCGTTGACTGGTTGTGTGTGGACTGTAAAATCCAAAAGGATAAATATAGTCCAGGCCCAAGTCTGAAGCTCTCAAATAGAAGTGACTTCTTTTTGTGTAGTTCCCATCCATCTTCTATGCTTGGAACATAGAGCTTGTGGGGAGGGCGGAGACTTTATATGGCTTACAGCTACCCCCATATAAGGAAGTCTGTCACTCTGTGACATCACAAAAGTACAGTTTTACCACGCCTTTTAAAACCGAGCGTTTTGACTCATCCTTAATGTCAATGCGCAAACCTCGTTATCTGAAACGTTAGCATTGTTAAACACGAGAATACAACATTCTGACTACATTTATAGGTCAGACAAGAAAAAAAAGCATAATAGGTTCATCATAGGACATCATAGCTGGTAAGAATGGTTCTGATAAACACATTTTTCAATTGTTTGTTTGTCAACCATAATCGTTGTTGGCTGAGGAAAGGCAGTTATTCTAACTCCATAACACTACTTCCACATGTGTTCAAAGCAAACACAAAAGAAGTCTTTGAATGAATAAAATTGAAGAAAAATTTAATAAACGCATATAAATCGAATAAAGCTGTGTGGATTTTAGTATTTGAATTGGATCCAAATAAAACTGTGACCTGTGTTCTGCGCACCAAAAAATCTCTGTAGTGACAGACAGATGACTTTGTCTCTAAAGTATCCATCGGTGGAACACAATGAAATAAAACTCTGCTTGCAACAAAGCACTTGTGAACAATATCACATTCTGACAGATAGAGTAATAAGCCTGCCTAATGAGCAGTACCATCATGCATTTTAATAGTCTTCAGCTGCAGGTGTGTTCAATGTGTTGTGGCAATACGTTATAGTAACTGCCAGTTAGGTCTGGGAGCAACAGATTTGTGACTACAGTCAAATAAAATAACATCCATTCAAGTTACTTTGTGTAGTGTAAGTAAAATGGGCCGGGGTCTACAGTATGTAATGTATGACATTTTATATTATTCATGTCTGACGTGCTGGGACAAACAGTATATTACAGTACAGTAATGTACTGGTGTACCTAGTAAATTCTAACGATTGTTTTACTTCAGTCTACCAGAATAGATACATCTGGGAAATTCAGAATGACACCACAGTCCTTAAAGGGGACCTATTCGTCTCATTTTCAGGCCCTTTATATTCATTTGTGGACTCCTCTGGAGCAGCTCCACACAATAACCTGCACAGAGCTTTCTAGATCTTCCAGAATCTGCACCTATTCCAGCTGTATTTGTTATTATTGATTATTATCGTACCTTTGGTACGCAACTGCTCTGAGAATGTGGCTACATGAGAAAGGCAGAAAAACACAACACCGAGACTTCCTGTGTGCATCAGAAACTCCTTGACATCAATTAACTCTCATCAGGTAAGGAAATGAAAATATATCTCGAGCCATCGTTGGGAGAGAGTTGCATTTGTGTCCAAGGTTTGCATCATTGTTTGAAAGTGTGAAATGAATTCTAAGCCATTATTTTACTGCCGAGCCACTCTGTGTAAAAATGTGTGGAGCAGGTTTACTGCGAGAGTCCTCTCATCAAGGAGGACAGAGAAGGCAGCAGTGCTTGTTAAAGTGATGTGGATGCAGGAAGGCATACGGTAGGTAGAAACAGCTAAGTCAAGCTAACCACGTTGCACCAGTGGTGACTTGTGGTAAACTCACTGAAATGCTTGATGAAATATTTACCAAAGAAAATATGCATTGTGATCATGTGCGAGGCCTTTCTTCCTAAAACGATATCATCCCCATGCATAAGAGTAAAGTGGGCAGTTAACTTTGCAAAGACACTCTTTGTCATTCACTGACCTAAAGCCTAGAGCCTGAGAACACAGAGGACAAAGTCATACGACAGACCTGAATATCTGCCCTATATCTACAAGGTGGAAACCCCATGCCTTACAACGTAATATACCTGACAGTAAAATGATATAACACATCAGACTGTATAATTAGTCCAAAACACAACCTAATGGTGTTTAGCAGTGAGTCAAAACATGCAGAAAGAATGTGTAATCTATGATAATAGATGATAATAATACAAGTAATTTACATTGCTCCACTTTTTCAACAGGTGTCACATAAACAAGAATACTGGTGCGTCTGAATACTGATTATCCCAAATGGCCTACTAACCTAAAATAATGTAATTCCTCTGTTAGGAAATTCCATATCGAGACAAAAGCCATGCAACCGGCCTCAAGATATGCCACCATGCAAGCTGGCGCCTGACCAACCTTGCATGAATGAAGCAGATGTACTGTTTTTTTCCCAGTTATTAATCCTATACTGCAAACGGACATGGACAGATTTTGGTGAAGATAACTCTGTTTACGTCTCCTTTGTTTTACACACATGCATGTTTAATGTTTGGTGTAAAGCGTGCACGTGTGGCCAATGATGATGTTTACTGCCCTCTGGGCCGCCTTCTCACCTCCACCACTTCAACTACTCCATCACCTTCAAGGTCAGCGCACCAACACAACACAATGACAAACACCCAACGACCTCCGTGCATGTTCCTTGTTCTCACCTCCTGTGGACTTGAACCCATGACATGCACCCACTTTGCCCGATTCTCCCCCACCTCACCTCACCTCTGCTCCCCTGCAGCTACTGCACTCTCCTTTCCCTGTCCTTCCTCTGAACGCAGCCTGACTAAGAGTGATGAATGGGAGCACATTACTCTTGTCCTCTGATGGCCTGGTTTTGTTGTTCCACACCATCTTTCCTTGTCCGTCCATATCTGCGAATCCATCTTAGGGGCTCTGCTAGGGCTTAATCCATCCATCCATTTTCTATACCGCTTATCCTCATTAGGATCGCGGGGTATGCTGGCACCTATCCCAGCTGATTTCAGGCAAGAGGCGGTGTACACCCCGGACTGGTCGCCAGCCAATCACAGGACACATATAGACAACAAAAGAAACAACCATTCACACTCATATTCATACCTATGGACAATTTGGAGCCGCCAATTAACCTAACATGTTTTTGGACTGTGGGAGGAAACCGGAGTACCCCGTACACAGGGAGAACATGCAAACTCCACACAGATGCCGGCCATGGTGGACTGCTTCTCTCGGCCAACACTGTAGTTCTCCCCACCTCGATGGACGTACATGCGAGCCACTCGCCACCATATGAAATTTTTTGTCTTCTGAAACAAATATAGGGAAGAAATATATAAGCAAAACTTAAAATTGGTAAATAAAAAAAAAATAAAACAATAAAATGTAGATTAAGGTTTGTAACTCAAATGTAGTGCTAAATATTAAAAATTCTCAAATAAATTTTAGAATCGTTTTTTGTCAAGGCATGTTCCAATATGGTTAATTTCCTTGTGCCTCTCATGATATGTTAACTTGAAAATTTGGTTTTGGTTGGGGATATAAACAGTGTCTCTTAAGAGTGCATTGGAATGAAGTGAAGGGATCACACCTTCAAAAAAAGTAAATAACTAAAATATGCATCTTGTGTGCTCATTACAGATTTATGACTGTTGTTAAAAGAAAAGGTGGCGGCTGCCTGCTAACACGTCTGACTTTCAAATTCAGACAACACTGCTGTCAAGTGATGTGCTCCACATTCTGTCCAATGAGAGTGAAAGAGGGGAGAATGAGCGCGCGCCATCCTCAGCATCCCATTCGGTGATGGTACTCTCCAGAAAGTTACTTTGGGTGCATAAGAGCAAACAGGAACTCCCCACCTACAATGCAGCGAGTTCCAATTCTATAGCGCTTTGATGCATAGTTCATCAGTCAAAAAGTTCAGTTGGTTCAGCCGCCACTTGTATGCGATTCAGAACAATAACAACTGGGAAGTACACATTTCTGCATTGGACATAATGAGCAAGGGGATTTGGTTTGCAATGTGGAATATTTTTGCTGTTTCTCTAGTTTTAAAACTTTTTAAAAAAAAATCATTTACAGGCATCCAATCACGCAAACGCCTAACATTAAGGGTAGTGTGAGAAAGTTTAGTTTATGGGTGTTTGAAATGTTACCTATGCCAATTTTTTAGTGCATCGCAGTGGAGGCAATGTGCATTTTTACAATTCTGGTAGAAAACTTGGCATGTGAATGTAAATTGTACTGGATCAGAGATGACATAGACAGTTTTAGTTGGTGTGGTTGATTTGCAAAACTGTGAAACCATGACAAATGAACGCATCGGTAAAAGCTAATAATGTCTGATAATATCGTCCATATGGCGTACACTGTGATTCCCCCCACCTCGGTGGACGTACGACAACATAGTGTATCCAAAATTAATGCTTCTTGCCCGGCCACGGTGAACGGCTTCTCTCGGCAACACTGTGGTTCTCCCCACCTCTATGGACGTACGACAGCATAGCGTATTCGACATGGATGCCCCACTGTGAGCCGCTTCTAATGCTGTACACTCTGATTCTGCCATAGGAAGCCAGTACATCCATCTTGCAACAAGTGATACCACAGCCTTACATGAAGCACACCTAGCGCAAGTAACTCTGACTACCCTACTTCCTTCTTGTGCTGGTCATGGCCATCACATATCCCAAAAATTGCAGACCCCATGTGTGTCATAACACATACGTCAGGATATAAAGTTAATTTTACTGAAGAAAAATATATGTGATGTTATACTTATAGGTTATCACATGGTGCCAGTATCAGCTGACACTTGGGGGCATGATACTGGGCCTGATACCAGACAAACCATGTGATGATCTTATTATCACATACTATTTAATCATGAGCTTATTATCACGTACTATTTAATCAAAAGACCATTTTGTTTCCAGAAAATTTTCAGTTTATTACATGTATTATATCTAAACAGTGTAAACTGTGTGTTCACGCTCGTGCGCTGTTCTCTGATTGGTTGTTTCATGGGCACGATACCAGAGCAGCGCGGTCTGAGTGGATAGCTATGGGGCTGATACTGGACATGGTTAAACTCTATATTTTATCAGTATCACTGCCCTGGGCTTTGACACAGTATCATTTCGGCCTTTTCCCGTATCATTCATGGGTGGTTTCTAGGGTACAGGGCCAATTAATACTGTAGTATGTGATAAATATCGGTATCTGTTGATATGGGAATCAGAAATTGATAGTTGGACAATATTGGCATATTAGTCACTGGCAAAAAAGCCAATATCACACATCTCTACATCAAACTCCAAAAAGTACACAGAAGAAGCGTTTGGTGTGTTAGTTACCCTGCTACAAATTACAACTGTTAGCTCAACTCACTCCCAAAGTCACCCTTTAACACCTCAGAACCGACAGTCTGAGTCTCACAGGCAGAACATAGTAAACGCACTGTCACACTTCAGTCTACAGCTGTCACCTTGCAGTGCTACAGAGAAGTAATCTAACAAAGAGGAGCAGACTACCATGCTGGAGCCCCCATTAGTGCCCCCCATCAGCCTAAAGAGCAGGCAAGAGTGAAGCCCTAAGGTGGGACTGGGGTAAGTGCAGAACGTGCAAGTCGGCAGGTGCTCAACTGAGAAGCGGATAGGGGACAAGGTATGTAGATCCCAACAAGACAAGGGGACAGGCTTAAAGGAGGTGACGTCAACCCAAGAATACAGGGACGACACACACCATCGGGAGTAAGTAGCGGAACCACACGCATGCCCACTTACCACCATTGCTCGTATCCACTCAAAGTGCCAGGAAGCCAACATATCCTCAAGGATATGTTTTTTATCACGGATGTCCTCCCCGGGCTCTGGTTTAGGGTCCTTGTGGATAGATTACAGTCAGATTTGCTTTACTATTCAAATACATGAGGTTGTAACTTTAGTTGAGTTCTGGCCATAGTTTTAATGGCAGGGTAACAACTTGCTTGATGACTTATATCCTTGACTTACACTACACATTTCACTTTTATATAAAAAAATAATAATAATCTGACAAATCAAATGCCACAAACATCAAACTACAGTGAAAATGGTGACCATGAGTGTGGTAAACTGAATGTATAATAGGGTACAAATGTGTGGAGATAACGCATCTTCCCAACTTCTTGTATCTTATACATGTATGTGTGTATATGTTGTTGTAACGGGCACCAGCTCACCTGCGGGCCTGGTACAATAGAACATGAATGAAATGTGTATTACAATGATCAATATTGATAAATAATGTACATTGTATTGTCGCAATCATTCCTAGACATCATGGGGGAGGGAAGGAAAATTGTGGGTTTCATGCAGCAAATGTGTGCGTGTGATACGGCGAGATAGACACGGAGAGAGACACAGGGGGAGCGGTGAGCAGTAAGCCCGTGAGCAGGACATGATTGCAGTGTGTATCTTATCTGTGTCAGGTCCTCCTGAGGCTAGTGGAGCCTAGCTGAGCAGAGCACAAGCGCTTCAGTGACCAGTCAACCGTGTGAGGGTAATCTCCTCTCTCCCCCCTCTCTTTCACTCACTTTACCCCCCATCTGGGAGACAACTGTTTCACTGCACACACACTCACAAAAACACATACACATGTCTTGTGCACATTAACACAAACACTCCAGCCTTTGCTGAACCTGCAGGTGACAGAGCCCTACAAACACCATTGCAATCTGAAGCCCATCAAATGTAATGTAGTAATGTAAGTTTCTGCGATGCAACGCAGGCACAGTCAAAGGCACCTGCCGGCGTCACCCAAGAGGCAGATGAAGAACTTGCAGCTGTAGGGCGCCATTACAGAAGGAGGAAGGAAGGAATAAATACAACAATAGAAGCAATATGTTTTAGTAAGGATACAAAAACGCTACAGTACAGCAGAACGGCCCCAAGAAGATTACGCGGCACGGTCAGAGGAGTGAAACACGGGTGAGTCACTTAATAATTTCTTGTGTCCAACCTTGTAGTTAATCATTAACGTTCTTGAGTGTGAAATGTGAGAACATATTAATGCCTGTCTAAAAAAAAGTGTGGGAACATATCCCCAGCAATAAAGGGAACACTGTAAATCACGTTTCAGCAACCATTTTCTAAATATCTTCTCAAG
This sequence comes from Doryrhamphus excisus, assembly GCF_037039965.1. NCBI lineage: Eukaryota > Metazoa > Chordata > Actinopteri > Syngnathiformes > Syngnathidae > Doryrhamphus > Doryrhamphus excisus. The sequence goes on along the minus strand of NC_136359.1, from coordinate 13,885,174 downwards.
GGAGAATACTACAGAAATACTATATATATATAAAACATATCATAGTGTACAGCTTGTAAAGCACACACATTGTAAATAGCTAAATAGTTGGCAACACAGTGAGTACAGCTCACGGTGAAGTGTCAATGATGTAATCTAGCACACTCATGGCGAGCTTGTCAACTCATTGGAAATTGCAGGAGATCATTAATCAATATAATAGTCTGACTCACGGCGTCATCTTGCAATGCTAACATCATCGCACAGCAAGTTAACACTCAAAAGGTAGCTAAGACATATAGAAGACAAGTACCAATGTGAGTTTAAAATAATATATTTTTCTCCTATAATGCATTTTGTCCCGGCAAAGCATTTCATTCAAAACATTTCAAAGATGGTGACACTCATGCACGACCCAGACCAAGATGCTGCTACCACCATGTCCGACTGTAGGTTTGATTTCTCTTACTGCAGGCTATTTTGAGAACCTATGCCCCGCGATAAATGAAGGAACACTAAACACCTGACGAAATGGTTGTTGATATAAATAATTTAAGAGAATAACAAAATTCATGCTGTACGTATGCAGAGTTGACTCTAAGGAATAATTAACTTGGAATAAATAGAGTCACTTCAGATAAAGTGACTCTTAACAGTGCTCACTCAAAGGACAAACAATTCAAATGTTTCTCCTGCAATATCAGTCAAAACATATGTGGTGATCCAAGCCAAAAAAATAAAAAAAAGTTGCAAGGGGTCTTCTGTGCAATGAAAAACAGGTGCTTCATTTTTTGGCCATGTAATACCCCATTTAGCCTCTGGAGCAAAGGTTATCCAACTAATAGCTGCCTTGTGGTGCAATGGAACCAGCCATACACAAGGCTGGAGTAAACATCTGGAATGAATTGTGCATACTTGCAACATGTGCCTCAAGTTCAATTAAAATGAGACCTTGGCACATTTATCAATCTTTTTTTTTTTCCGCTCTCGCTATTCCCCACTCAGTCCCCCATCAGCTGCACCATAAAAAGAGGCCTCTTTTTCTACATGAGTCAAACATTCTGAAGCTGTAGCTAAAAAAAAATCATATTCAATGTAAAAGACAAATTTGTCAAGTCTTGAAATTCTATTTGTTCGCCACTTAACCAGGTGAGAGAGTCACAGTAAAGGAGAGCGAGACTATTTGTCAGGATGAAAGCAAAAACATGCAGGGAAGGGGGACAATCGATGGACGGTTTAGACAGCGAGAGAGTGGGAGAAAAAGAAAAATACCCCCTCTTTAAACTTCCCTACAGCTCAAATGAAATGTTAACAGTTGAAGGGAGCAATAGATCAAAATGTATGAAGCCTGAGTTGATAAATTGTAGCTTTTGTGGTTGCTCTGCTATCCGGCATCCCAGCCCCCTGTGAGCACAGAGAGCACGGCCTGTGGAATAATCAGTTTGGCACCAAATGTGAGGGAGGCCGCACAAGCTGCTGCTGCTACTGGACCTCATTTCAATATGAAAGATTCCAATGTATTTCATATCATCTGTAGCTTTTCATATGCTTGTATTTGTCATTTTTTACTTGAGAGGAGCTTGGAAATGCACTGATGGTAGAGAGTCATAAAGACGACTTTACGAGTTTTGTCGTGGTCATTTCTTCAATCAGTCCCCCCCCCCACCCACTGCCTTTTTTTTAGCCTTGGATCTTCACAAGCATGGAATTTTGCTGGGAGAGGACGTAATGCTCACAGATCCTCCTCAGTCAATTGGCATCTTGGCTGACTGATTGCTTGACTTATTGCTGGGATGAATATTTGACCATCTGTGCTGTGTTTTTTTAACCCTTTTGCTGCCAACTTGAACTTACAACCCTTCAAATACAAGGCTGTTTCGGGCAGGCGTTGGGATTTTCAAAGTAAATTTAGCATACAGAATATCCTCAGGGCAAAATCATTTCCAGATATCAAATTGCTTGGTCAAAGGGCTTTACAATTACCATTGCAAACCTCCAGAGTTTTCTTCCCCCAAAAAGATTACCAAATCGGACCATGCAAATTACCACATCTTAGCCTACTAACCTTTCTATCGCTGCAGTGCAGCTTTAAGGCATCAACTAACAGCTAGTGCAATTTCACTTCACAGCCTTTTTTTCCCCCACAAACTTGAAACATTAAATTTATATATTTCAATCAGGCGTCCCTATTTTATCAAGTTGAAATGTGTCTCCACACCAGAATCCGATGGATGGAAACCCAGCTGCTTTACCATTTCAATTTCCAATTACTAAGTACAGTAACATATCCAGTGGCATTTGTTTCAGTAGCTGTTCCTGCAGTGTAAACGAGCAGAGGCAGTAAAGCAGCCACCTGTTGTTACCTGATAGTGTCTGGACAAGCCCAGATGCTGTTTTATTGCGACATAAAGGGGCAGTGAATGGGCCTAAATAGCCAACTAAGCTCTTTATATGGGTACATGTTCTCAGGAAACAGCACCGAAGCATGACGGCAGTAATGTAATTCTGCCAACCTGTTAAATTCAGGGGAGAAAAAGGTATGCTGGACCATAGCAAAGTACAGCACAAAAGAAGAAAAGGTGAGAAATCTGCCAAAAAGGTTGTGTGTGTGTGTGTGTGTGTGTGTTTGCGCCTGAAGCAACGAATAAGAACTTCTGTTTGGGGTTCCTGTCAATGACACAACAAAGACGTGCGTGTGTGTTTGTGTGTGTCAGTGCGTCCCTGACACAAGATAATTACCTTGTCATCTTTGTCAAAATCTTCATCTTCATCTTCTAGCAGGTCCTCCATTGCTTGCTGGTAGAAAAAGAAAAAAAAGAATAAAATACTGCAACTGCAGGGTCGATAAACATTAGATAACACAGAATTGTCATCGGTAGAGCCGGTTTATAAGGCAAATTAATGATGATTGGTGATGATTTTGTCTGGCAACAGTCTTTTAATGAATACAGGGAGCAAGCAGATACAGCCCAACTGAACCAATTGTTTGTGTGCGTGTTGTTACAAGCTTCAAAATGTCTTGAATTACAATTTAATTTTAGAAACATTCTATTGTTCTAAGATGTTGACACTTGTGGCAATGTAAGCAAAAGTCTCTGGTGCAGGATTTCAATGTGCCGAGGATTAACATCTATTCATTCGCTCAAATCACAATGCACAAAGCCATTCAACCAACATTCAGCAGGAAGAAACTGCAGGGCTCTTCTTTTAACCTCTGCACTCTTTGCATCTATCACCAACCTCATCAAATACAATGCATATAAATATAAGGTTGTCCAATACTCTTCTGCACTTAACCGGGTCATTGATTAAAGAAAATGGCCTCCACAATGTTCTGTTGTAACAGTCGTATGTGTATGTATGCTCCTTGGCAAACAAACTGCATTAAAACTCACAATATCTACATTACACAACATCTTTGGTGACTGAACATTTCTCTCAGTGCCTCATTTAGTCACTGCCCCTGTCAATCATCTATCCATCATGCATCAAAAGTACCAGGTTGTGTAATTGCTACCAATTTAGTCAACAAACAAGCATATGAGCTGCCACCCCCTCTGCTTTAATTGTCACACCGCGTTGAACGCCTGAAACCCCATCAAAGCTTTTGACTGGCCTCACCGCCCCCACACAAGCCCTCAAACAGTGTCAAGAGAGACGTACACATACACTCAGCTTGGAGAAATCCAAAAATCATGACTTAAAGGGACAATAGCTTTTGTCCTTTTTGTTTTTCATTGAAATAAGTGCGAAAACTATGTGGCAGCTGACATAAGCCTCTTATGTAAATGCAGCTTCCCACACAAACAAAGAGGAGTTCAGAACAGCATCGGGTAGAGTCAATAGTGCGCCGTGTACCGGCGTATGTGCGTGTATGTGCTCTATCAATAACTCCCAGTTAGCGGGGCAAAGTGAGGCGCTGTATGAATGGCACTCCTTATTGAAACTGTATAGTAACGGATAATACCCACTTCACAGTGATGCTGTCACCTCTTCGACAAATGATACAGAGTCGATTCACCACTATGTTATATAAACACCAGAGCGGGAAGTCTTGCTCTCAGCTGAGGCAAGAAATTGTCGAAGAGATATTGTAATATGAAAGCCTTCTGGCTCCTCAAACAAATGAGCTATAACTGTTTATAAAGTCATCACGGTTCCACCCAAATCCTTTCATCCGTGCCAAAATACAAACATAATGGATTCCTCCACACAGAGGCTTTAGTGGGGCACGCCTGGCACACACGCCAAACTTTGAACAAAAAGAATGAGCGTGAGCGAGCTGGAGAAGCATGACCTAGAGAGACAGACAGAATGATAGAGTCGTTTTTCTCCTTCTGCTTCTCCGCTCTGCTTGCTCCTCCACCGCCTCTGGTTACAGAGAGACGTCATGTTTCCTGCGATGAGACACAGTGTAAAATTAATAAATAAAAAGGCACGAAACATGTCATCTGCCCTGAAGATTGCCACGGCTAAACGCACACGTTGAAGCTACTGTCTCACTAAGGGGGAACATAAATTACCTCTGTAGCGCCCATGAATTCCAAATATCTGCCTTTCTCTGTATTTGCCTCACTCCTTCACTCTTTCTGAGACCTGTTTGCTATACAGTATGATACGATTTGCCTGCTTATCCCCACCACCATTATCATGTTGTTTGAATTACTATCATTACAGCACGGTAGCATCAAAGCTTGAAGCGTCAACGGGATCATAGAGAGCTAACATTGCCTGCAGAGCTGCTCCGGTGAATTCAATATAGACAGAGGTGGAGATTAACAAATTCAACCCTATTCAAATAATAAAGGGATGATGCAGGGTGCGCATAGCGATTACACTGTGCCCCATAAATTCATACAAAGATGGTGATAATATAGAGCATACACGAAGAATATACGCACACACGATGACATTGAGAGCTGTGAAAGTATATAGTGTAGGAATACATTTGTTTTGCCTTAGTGGCTCAGACTAAAAACAATGATTTGCAAGAATTACATTTTGTGAAACATTGTCTCCCATCTCTGTAGACGATCTATCTCCACTATGTTGTTCAGAGTTGTCCTGCAGACTTACACTTCATTGAAAATTACATTTTCAAGTGTGATCTTAAATAGGTTCTTCTTTAAAAAGAAGAGTAAAATAGGCTGCCCATAAGCTGATCAAGCCTAAATCTTTGCAAAAATGTGTTATTTTCTGTCAGGTATTCATATTGATATGTTCTCTTGGTGGCAAAGGCAAAAAAGCTTTCTCTCTTTGAATGCAGTTAGATTGTTTGCCATTGCTGCTGAGGTTAGACGCATGTTAAACCTCTTCAAAGAATCTGAGGGTTGTGGGAAAAGAAAGTCAAGTGGTAGACCCCCAAAATTTGATCTGATTGGCTGTCCGTCAACACTTAGGACCAGCCCCGGCCCTAATGAAGGTTGGTCATGGTGCCGAGTGCAGTCCAATAACCATCAGACCACATCTGCGAGAGAAGGGTCATCATGACCTGGAGTGCTTCAGGTTGTGCAGGGGCGTCAAATGGCAGATGGCTGGAATTCCTCATCTCTTTGGACTACCCTGTGTGTTCCCCTGATCTAAATTCAATTGAGAACATTTGGCCATGGATGGCAAGGGGAGTTTACAAAATGGACATCAGTTCCAGACAGTGGATGATCCCTGGGAAGCCATCTTCACCACCTCGAGCAACATTCCCACTCGCCTCCTGGAAACACTGGCATCAAGCATGCCCAAACCAATTTTGAGGTGAATAACAAGAATCCTACTCAGCTACTCATTACTGAGGCCTTTTATGAAAATTGTATATCTATTTTAAGGGAGTTTTTGAGGTTTTTGAGCTATTGCCTTAAACTTTTGATCAACAGCCTCTTCTTCTTTCTCTTTCGGCTTTTCCCTTCAGGGGTCGCCACAGCAAATCAATCTTGTCCATCCAATCTCCAGTCTTCTGCATCTGTCTCTCTCACACCAACTACCCTCATGTCCTCCTTCACTACATCCATAAACCTCCCCTTTGGTCTTCCTCTACACCTCCTACCTGGCAGCTCTAAACACAGCATCCTTCTACCAATATATTCACTATGTCTCCTTTGGACATGTCCGAACCATATCAGTTTAACATTCTGAAGCTCTACTTAGAACCTCCTTAAGATCCAACAGTGCAAAATGTAAATTCCAACTGGTCTGGAGTGTATATCTCTAAATCAACTATTCAGTCAATCATGGATAAGTCCAGACGTCTTACTTTTATCCCTCAAATCTAATTATTCATTTCACAACTGGACCTTTTGCATAATTCTATGCTTTCAACTGTTTTTGTGCCTTTTTGCAAAAAACCAAGGTGTATAAAAGTATGACACAATGGTAGAAAGAGTTTAGTGTGAAGGAACTGGACTGCCCCTCATTCTAACCCATTAAAAACTTTGCAATGTGCTAATATTTTTTCTGACAAATACACTACATTGTGATGCTGTTATTAAACCCAAGATTTGAAATTTCTCCCACAGCTTGATGCACTCTACACTGTTTGGTACACACCTATAGAGGACTGACAAGCACATTTGTAAAATTTGACCTAGATTGGTTGATGGCCACCATCAAGCAAAATGTCTTATTAGGGGCACATATGGGAATTCACCACTAATTAGCCATTCATTAGACATTTGTCTAATGAAAATAAAACTTTAAGGGTATCTGCATAATATGTATGATGGCATGTATTCATAAACACATACATGTATGTAGAAATAAACCGGATTATAAACTGGATGCTACAGTATTTTTTTCTCTTGTTTCCCCTCTTCTGTCTGACGAAGCAAAGAGTTCCACTATCTCCCAGCCTAACCTTGCCAATGACAGCCGCAGGGGGAATTGATGCCTGGGCAGACATTCCAGTGAACATGAAGATATACTTTCTCCTCCTTTTTTCGCCAATGCTTCCATCCCTCCATCTATCTCTCTGCTGCTCTCCTTTGATACATTAGGAGGGGGGTTAACCTCTGCAGCTGCTGAGGTTGGGCTGACTTGCTGGCTGAGGGATCTCAAGGCCCTACTTGGTATGCATTGTTCAGTGTAGCGGCATGTGTGCATGGCTGTCTGGGTGCGCATAATGCCTATGCCACACTTTGTGCCGACTGAGGGACGGCTGTGAGTGTGATAAGGGGCTGCTGGCTGGGCTTGGCTGACCCATGTGGGCCCTTCACAAGCTGTCAGAGGCACAGCCCTCAGAGGGGGGGGGGGGGGGGTCTTTTCCATCTGCAGTGCCCGAGCCAGAGTTACGCAGCAGGGAGCTAGATTGGGGTGAGGCCCCTGTGCCGCTGGAGCTAGAAGATGGGGGGGTGGGGTGAGAAGTTTGGCTCCATATTAATGAACACAACACAAGGATCTGTCATTATTAGAAAATTATGTGTTTTTTTCCAATGCAGAAACTCAATGTAAGCCATATTTATCATTGCTTATTTGCTGGCCCTTTGCTTGTCAACAGAATGACTATTATAGTAGCCCATTTCCACTTGGCAGTATGATATGCAATTTTTCCAGATTTTTGGTACCTCTCTGTCGGGGTGCCAAATACAGTGTTATGGTATCAGGTTTAGATATATATATACATATATATGTGTATATATATATATATATATATATATGTATATATATATATATATATATATATATATATATATATATATATATATGATATGTGATATTCTTATAAAAAAGGACACATACAGTACAACATGTTAGACGTCCTCACTGCTATCCCCTGTTGCGCTTTGCTGCATTTGCTGGCATTTGCTGGTGTGATGTCACTCTATTTGAGTAGCTGACGTTTTCCAAATTCCGCCTACAAACCACACAAGCCAAATCATGTTTGCAGTGCCATTCCAAGCAAAGCTGCAAAGCTGCAAGCTGAAGTGAATTGTACCGCTTGGTGGAAACATAGCCACAATACATACTGTATGTAAAATACACCGCACAAGCACCCACCTTCTGTAGGTTTCAAGCCCAAAGTCTAAAGTGAACAACTTGACAACAGGCTTAGTGAACCTTCAAAAACAACAACAACTAGACGTGAGGCAGACAACGTGAGCGGCGGGTGTTGTTAGCAAAGAGCATAGGCAGTCACAAAGGTGATGAAGGTATTCAAGACAAATGGATGCAAACTAAGAGAAAGCGACACGCAGACATGATGAAACAGGATGCTGGGAGGATTCGGCAGTGGCGTTCCTGATGCTCCCGGTGCTCCCGTCCCGCTTCAAACTCTGCTCGTCTTCTGTCTTTCTGCCTGCCATCCTCTCTGCCAGTTTAGCAGAGCACAGGAGAGGGAGAGAGAGGCAACCAGATGAGCACAGATGAGCGTGGCGGTGTCAGGGTGGCACGAGGGAAATCAGTGGGGCACAGGCGCTCCCAGTTAAAAGTGACATGACCTTTTGATTTTGTCACCTGTCACCAAGTGCCATGTCTGGCTCTGCACTGAGAAGCACAGCTCCTCTTTCCTCCACCTCTTCCTCTGTTGCCCCATCTCTCCCAAAGCCTCTTCTTCTGTCTCCTGCTCCCACTCCATCCTTCTTGTCTACTTTCTCCTTTACTTTTCAGAGTTTCTATGCAGGAAAGTGGATGTGTGACTTTCTAGCGGTCTAATAGGGTGCTTCCTCTTTTTTCCCCTCACAGCTTTCTTATAATATTTACTTTTTATACCTGTGTTGTGCAGGGCTCTTAATGAGGGCAGGTGTCAAGGCACGGTGTGTTTAGAGACGCTGGGTTTTTCCTGAGATGAAGGCTCGGGGTGAAAATAGAATAGATAAAAATGTCTATGAAGTCTTGTTCCCGATGCTATGCGATGATACAGTGTTCAAATACAGCTAGACATTATTACTGACTAGGAAATGAACAATACACCGCTGTCAGGAAAGTAAATAATAAAACTGTATAAAAGTATAGCTGTGCGGAATCGATGCAAAGCCATCATGACAGACGCAAATGCGTTTAATTATTTATTTCAATTATGAATGTAAATCGGTTGAAGGTTAAGTCTAATATGCAGTTAAGAGACACTGTATCTATAAAAATGAAGTATCTTCAGGCTATTTAAATCTTCTCCTTTGTAATGGGTTGCCAGATTCAATGGTTAAATCCATGCCATGGTCTGCAGCATAGGATGAAGAGGAAAGTCCTTCAGTGTGACGAGACCTAATTGCCCGTCATCTTCTGGTAGAAAAAGACATCAGCGCGTTTGGTGGGTGCCCTCCACGAATGTCTGCGCAGCAATTAACACCTTTATAACATCTGCTATGGGCTTTTCTAGCCCAACAGAACATCTAGAAGGCATTTCTAGTGTATGCTCATCAGAGGAAGTATAACTACAGAGAGCGCTATATGAAGTAATGCATTGAGACATTTAGACAACCAGAGAACTCGAGGTAATTTTTGTCCATCCATCCAGAGTGACAAAAGTTAGGACACCCCTCAATTGACTGTACATGCCTGCGAATGCACAAGCTCTTCACAGCCTTTCTACAGTGCTGACTGTTTTCTTGTTAAACATGTCCAGCCTACTGGCAGTTTTTTGTACAACATGTTTGGGATGGAATATAAACCAGTCCAGTTTCAAAGTTAATGGAGAAGGGAGAAGGTCATTTCATTAATTATGGGACTCCTATAATAATAGAGGTATGAGTGCTGCTCATACTTTGCAAGATGCCATAAAAGGTCCTCCTCTCCTTTAGTTAGTTGTTTGTTTCCGAGGGCACGTTAAAGCAAGACATGCAGGTCAGGTGAGTCAGGGTTCACAGGTCAAGAGTGGGACATGATAACAGAGGAGGTCAGTGACCTTGCTGGTGCATCACCTCCTTTACTCACTGTTCTGAGGGGGCTGCAACTGCTTAGCAGGTACCGGTCAAGGTTGGGGCGAGGGTAAGAAGTGCTGATCTGAAATCTGTTTGCAGAGCAGCATGTAGGCACACAACAGGCAGTGACCCTGAGTGGTGAATTACAGCATGCAGAGAACATAGTGTTTGTTTATATGTAAGAGGAAGAGCTACAGGCCGTGTTGTGGTGCAAAATAGAAGAGGGCTTCTCACATTGAACCCATCAGATGAATCAAGGCCCTTCAGCTGATTAAGAAGGCCATGATCCAATGTATACATTTTTGTTTTCTCCCTCTCGCTCTGTGTGAGATTGCCCTGGCATTACCCCACACCCCACCCCAGACTTTTAGAAAACACCAGCGCTGTGGACTCTGACCCAAGCTCCACTCGGGACTCTCATTTGGTGTACTGTTTTAAATAATTACAAAGCTTCTTCCTCTTGTTTTCTTTTCTCTGCCAAGTATAGAACCATGACTTGAGCTTGGTAAAGACTCAAAAGGCGGGCGCCAGGGGGACCAGGAGAGGAAGCAAAGAACGCATGTCATATACTCTCACAGTTGAGAACAAACAGGGACAGCACTCATGGGACACACGTGTGCAATGCATGATACAGCTTACTGTATCGTATGTTACATATTATGCATGTATTTGGCTCTCACTTGTATTTAATACTGACATCATCAATGAAAGAATATAAAATCGGTCAGGATATAAAAATAAAGAGAAAACAATGGCGGTATTAAGGGGCATTTGCCAAACTCCAACAGTATCAACGTGATGTTAATTCATGTAGCACTTGAGGCACAATGGTCCCCTTCTAGAGAGGAGTGAAAAACCATTCTGCAGTAAGTGGGAGTTGCGTCTACTTACTCGTACATGAAGTAAGTGGCAAAGTAGAAGAATATATAAGCTCTGTTGTCTCGTTTTAATTAGGAAGGGCATGAAAGAGGAGTATCATTAGAGCTGCATAAATAGAAGCAGCAGGTAGAGAGAACAATCATGTTGGATTTTTGGCTTGCAATATCTTGAGTTTCTTTTGTCAAGCAATGTCGCCATCTACAGGTAAGTCATTATTTTCCACAATGAATGTCATTCATGTAGGGAGTTGGCGAACATTTGTTTTAAACAACAAGAAGCAAACTAATGTAAACGGATGAATTGAATAGGATTTTAATTGTTGATCTTTCAGATAAATAAATACAGAAATTAGTTCAATTCTAAGTTCTGCTGTTTGTTATATTTATCATAGGTGCTTTATAATGTGGAGTAATACAATCTGAGTGGCTTCATAACAATTAAAAAGTGTAAAATTGGTCAAATATTGTTTAAAAAGTAATAAATACACACATATAGAAAGAAGAGAGACAGTGAATATCAGGTCTTTTAGCTGCTTATTTCCAAGTCAGACTAGGAGAAGTTACTTATTAAAATTAATCACTTCATTGTTCACGCTTTCTCAGTATAGTCTATGCTCTCTCGTTCTCGTTTTCACTCTCTGCTCTCTCCAAAATTGCCTGGCCATGATTAAAACATGTCTGTTTCCCGTGACATTGCTTTGACATTATTTAATTGGTATAGGAGATAAAAATAAATGAATGAAATAAGTCTACCACCAGGTAAAATGGCGTAACGCAGCTGAAGGTGACTGCCTATTATTTCTTCCTTTTCTTTGCCTCAAAGGTGGCAATATGTGAAATGTGAGAGAGATTGCAGTGGGAAAGCAGCTCAAGGGGAAGACGTTGTTTTTTTTTTCATGTCCTAAAATATAATATGCATATTTATTTCTCTAAATTATAGATTTGCATATATTTTACGGCTGCATTTTTAATCCAAAAGTATGCTTTAAATGAGAGTGCACTTTGTTGTCTTTTGAATGATCTCTACGTCTATTCTGGCTATGCAAAATGGTTAATACAGTTGAAATAAATGTAATCTCGTACAAGTATACTTAAAAGTGATAACATTGTGAGCACAATGTCCCCATAAAATAATAGCGTCACACTTTTAACGGAGCATTGTGTGCTCTACAGAGGCTTTTTACAGTGGAATAAAAGAAAGGCGGAGGGATATCGCGAAAGCTTACACTCACCACATCTTGCCTCGTATCCTTGCCCGATGTGATGAGGATGTAGTTCCAGGCCAGGGGTAGCAACAAAGCCAGTGGTATCATATAGAGTTCAAAGTTCCAGACGACGACCACAAAGAGCTGAAACAAGAACGAAAGGACACAATGATCATGAGAGGAAAGTGAGAATGAAGAACAAAGCAGCAAAGAATGTTTAGGTTCAACCATCATGAGGCAATCGCCTGACAATGCATGCCGACCATATGTGATTGGAGGCGGCACATATTCATATGCAGAATCATATCCCGTCATGGTGCAATGCGTAAAAATAAGATGGTGCTGTTAACAAAGGTACAGACCAGGTGGCGCTGAGAAGGGGTTCAGCACCCTGACCCTCGAAACTCCTTTAGGCCTTAAGCAGAGGAGGAGGAGGACGTTGGAGATGAGTACAAGCCGTCAAGAGCCTCTTTCCTTCATGTCAATCATCCCAGGGGTTGAGGTCATGTATCGTTCCTACCACACAGCATCAGAGCTGACCCTTCCACGCCAAACCCCTGAAAACCCAACATCTGACCTCACACCGACCACACCCTGAGTCCCTAACCTTGTCACTCTAAGCCCCAATAGCCTAACTAAGACTTGTATGGCTCCACTCTAACCTCCTCTGCACCCGGCTGCCAAAATCACAACCTCAGTGCCTCCCCTCTCATCAACAAACAAGTACGGCACCGTCTGAAAATTAACCTTTGCTAAAAGCCTGGACGGTGGCCTTGACAAGTCTTTTTATGATGCTCTGTGGGAAAAACAAATTGCAAATGATGGAGGCTGGTTATTTTATGGTGGCATTGTAGTAATTTAAACATTTTAACAGACGCTAGTGAGATATTTTCTGGAAATACTCATACATATAAAATACAATAATAAAACATATTTTACATTACATAATTTCCAGAGAACTTGATATTACGGTCCGGAAATTTAAAGACTTTAAAATCATGAACCAACAACAACAGTTATTATGAATATGGAGCTCAAAAAAAAAGAGTGTGTGCATGTTGATCTGTTAAAATAGAAGGAGTCGGATGAGAGCTAAACCATGAAACCACACACACTCACACGGTCATCCGTCAGTACATCATATCCTATGCACCCACCCACACATAAACAACACATGCATCTCAATATATGAACAATAACTTATCTTATCACTTCATCACACACAAAAGTTTGGAAACTATTAAGTTGGGGAGGAAAAAGTTTTAATTCATGTAAAATTAAGCTGTGTATATGTACATTGTGTGTGTGTGTCACAAGATAAACATGAATTTAAAATGTCACTATTTCAAATATGGTCACAAATAATGTAAATAATGTATTTTTCATAAATAAATACAAAATACGGACATCGAGTAAGCAAATACTGTATCCCAAAAGCTGTGTGTCGAACACAATAGGATAGGCTCATTCCTAAAAGAAGCAAACCAAAAAAATAATTTTGAATAATTAATGTTTTTATCCTTCAAAGTAATTCAGCTCAGCTCGGCCAGAGAAAATCACACACAGACACACACACACTCGCACACACGCACACGACATGTGCAAAGCAAACATGATGCAATTTTTCAATTTCCTACAAATCATCACAACGAGATCTATAACATGAATGAATACACGTGTACACACTGTGCAAATGAGCTGCCGACACACACTAAAATAAACATTTTAAAAAACCTGTTAAACTATAAATAAAGATATAATAACAGACATGCAATTTTCATGTTAAAAAAATACAGCAATAAACAATAGCACCATGAATGTAATACATTAGTACAATTCTCAGAGTTTTTCCTCAAAGTGTGACTGTCTTAAAAACCTCTTTTATATGTAGTGTACATAAAAAAGTCAGCTTCTTTTCAATTTGCTTTAGGCTGTTAACCTGTTGTCGCCCCTTCATTCCTCTTTCATTCGGCTATAGTAGCTGAGGGCCACATTTTGACTGGCAGCTGGAGGAACCAGACACCCGGGCTCAGCAGAGGACGGCCCTGCCCCATCTCTGTGCCCCCCGGCTTGGTAACAGGGGCCCTGCAGTGCCTGGACCTTTCCTGCAAGACTGGTCCATCACAGCCACCCCCCATCGCTTCCTACACCACATTGCAGGCTCTTCGCCTGGGGACGAGGGAGTGGGAAGGAGCCTGCTGTGGATGTCAGTGACCAGAAAAAGGAGGAGGAAAAACAAAAACATTGAAAAAGTGATGCTTGAACTAGAAGCTGGGAGGATTGCTAAGTGAATCTCCATCATATACATTGTATACAAGAAACATTTGAGGGTTGGAAACACATTATAAAAGTGGTTCATGATGGCTCCTCTTTCATTCTTACCTATGTATTTTAATAAGCACACTATATATTTAAATACTGTATATATACATGGTATATATACAGTACACATGGTTTGTGTCCATCTACTTTGTGGGTATAATTTAATTTTCTTTTTACGAGCACAATATGGAATATATGTAAATAAAGAAATAAATAAACAATCAATAAATAAGATATTTTTCACCCTGAAACTACAATTTCAACAATGGCTCCAGTCCACATTTTGATTATTTGTTGGATATTGATTGGATATAGTTGGCCATTTAGCTCTTTTTACAGACATTATTATTGTCTAGTCAATTATTTTACAATTACGTTTTAATAGTGGAATAGTAATAATAGTAATACTATACTGTACTTCATTGGTAAGTGGAAAGTACAATTAACTTTTCCAAATATAACCTTAATTTGGAATATGGCATGGAATAACAAAGGCAAAAATCAATGATCTAATTGTTTTTAACAGTCTAAGCAGTTGGGTTGCATAAATCTTTGATGCTTGGTTCAATATTAAGAAACCCCTGAACACAAAAGGATGTCAACAACATAGAAAAGTCAAAATGTTTTATTCAAGCAGTCAGTGCTCATGGAGAGCTGGAGCCTGCGTTATTTGTTTCAAAACACAACCCGGCTCTGAGCCTCGGCACTGTGGGAGGGTAATATTCAGTACTTTGGCTTACATTAACCACACACCAGGCAAACTTTTCCCCCTGTTCTGTCTCAGTGGAGTGAAACCGAAGTTTGGATTTCAGAGGTCGCCTTTATCTCTCTTACATCATTTTGCATGCTGGCACTAAGTGTTGCCAGATAGCAAGTAGAAGTCCTGTTAAGTTTGATGTAACTAGAGAGAGTGGGGAGGGGAGGACTGTGTCCTGCTTAGGACCAGACCTCCATCAGTATCATTTAGTGGTGCTAGACTGCCCCCTGCTGTACTCCTGCAGGACAAACTCCACAGTCAGAACAGGGCTCTTTATCCAAAACGGAAGCCTGATCCACATACCTGATTTCATTTAGTTTAATAATGTTATAGAAAATCCAGATGATATTGTTGGGTTTAATTGTTACAAGGCTGCTAGTCTCTCCTCACATTTTATATTTGTCATTCATGAGCCTTTATCTCTGGTGATTACACTCTGACTTGATATTCCGTGTTAGTCCTGTGACTATATCTCAAATATCAGTCATTTTACAAATCACGAGAGCGGTAAAATGTTCAGGCAAATTTTTCAAAGTTGTCCCTTGCTGTGGGCAAAGACGAACTCCCGACTTGAAAACTTTAACAAGTTAGGCAGGGCCTTTGAAAAGGAGTCAAAGGAGCAATTTAAAGAGACCTGGAGTGGCGTGTACCACTGCCTGCTCTGGTGTGCGGTGTGTGTGTATCACACTGCTAGTCATGTGCATACACACACACCAATAGATGCTTCTGTACCTGTCTTTGCTTTTTGCCTTTTTTTATTTATTTCAGCAGGGTGAATTTTTATCTAAATGCAAAGCAGGTGATAGGTGCTCCAGTTTCCTCTAGAAGTAGCTCCCTTGTCTGGGCTCTCTTCCTGATAAGAGTCCTACTTTGCCTGACATAAAAGCGCCCGGTATCATTTCCCCTGCCTCCCTCGACAAACCCCAGCTCGCTGCCCTCGCCCTTCCCTGAGCCTCACAAAGCTGCCTCTATTTGCTCCCAATTCAGGGCCCAATTGCAGATAAAGTTACAGCAAATTTGTTTGGAGGAAAAGCTGCTGAGGCCAGTGGTCCCAGGGGCAAGAACAGCCTTGTCTTGCAGAGGCCGTGGGGAGAGCTGGCGGCAGCACATGAACACAACCCAACACCGCTTAGCGCCACAATGGCCCCGGCTTTCCAGGAGGAAGAGGCATGATGGTTGGCGATAAAAGATGGAGAGATAGGAGGGGAAGACACCAATAGCCAAATATAGCCAAAACAGCCATAGTCATACCTACATAGAGTACATGCCATACACCTGCCATTAAGCAGGACAGGAGGTGACTGCAGACCGCTCCACTGAGCCAACACCTCAAGCAAAGCTGCCACAGTGGCTGCTTCACCATCGGGTTGGGTGGGAGACAGAAGCGTGGGTGTGAGGGAGAAACGCTGCATGTGAGACTATCCCTTACATGCACACACACGCATACACACAATCCCAGCTGTGCACGTGCGAACGGAAGTGCCAAATTTGGCACAAGAGGGAGCACTTTTAACATTCCCGTGGAATGAACGTGACCCTGTAGCATCTTGAATGCAACACACATCATTTACCAAACTGTACAAATAAATGAACACACTTCACTTTTCACCCTCAGGATCACACACACTTAAAACATTTAGGTGTGTGTGTGTGTGGGGAGGGGGGGCTGTCACTACACCACCTCTGCAAGCAGGAGAGGACCATTTTGAAAAGTTAAGTACAACATCTGTCCAGTGAGACAGCCTGACAGAAACACACACATACACACACACACACAAACACGTGCCCGTAATCACACACAGCCGTCCACCTTCACAAACGCACCACCTTGGCCAGATGGCCCCCCATAAAAACCCACTTAAAGAGATGAGCGAAGTGATTAAGAGGCCTCTGGAAGTGAGGGAGGAATGAGAGAGTGATGAAGAAACGTGGAGGCAAAGGGAGGATGAGGGAAGTGTACCTGTATAAAGGAGAGGTCCTAAACACTCTGATGCTTTTAGCTAAGTGCTCACTCCTACGCTAACACACTCACAAGTGTGGGAGGGGTAATAGGGAAAGCAAAATGATGCCTGGATTTCAGACTTTCTATAAACTATAAAACATTTTGTCCTTGGCCTAGATACCCGTTTCATTGCCTTGAAATAGTTTGAATTAAAGTGTGCAGAATAAGATAACACAGTGACTCGGACGTAAATGAGCTTTATGTATAATTTGTCTTCTAAATGGGGTTTAAAGATGTACAAGGATGCCAGTTGCTCAAGTGACCTTGTTGTCTCCGTTTATTTATTTATGATACTTCCATTTCAATTTTATGAAGACACTAGGACTTCTCATTGGAGAGAAGGTGTCACACGCACGCACACACACACACACACACGTACACATACCCACAGAGGGGAAATGTTAACTAATCAATATGTTGTCTTTTCTGACCCATGGTAATGACACCATGAGCTGCTGCACCTCAAACACATCCAGACGGCGGACACTCTAAAGTGGGTCAGAAAGCCAATAGCTATTGTCTGTAACAAGATAGGTCCACTTGCTGTGTGTGTGTGTGTGTGTGTGAGAGAGAGAGAGAGAGTTAGGACACTAGCAGACAGCATTAAATGTCTGCTCTGTCATCCTGAGAGTGGAAAGGAAGCCCCATGCGGCCACTCACCGCTATGCAGGAGAATGTCCCTGAGTGGTAGCACTGCTGTCCAATTACAATTCACCTTTTAATTGCAGATACCGATGAGGTGGAAGTGGCATAGACAATTCATAGGAGGCTTAGAAACAAGGCTCTATTACTGAGAAATGTGATAAAGGCTATGACAGCTTTGTTTCCTACAAAACTGTATAAAAAGTCACTCCAATCAGCAAAGGGGCGCCAACTCTGTATTTCTTATATTGGTGTTCCAATAATGTTGATCATATGTTTTATTTTATTGGGTCCTAGGCATAGGATGATAATAACTGACACAATAAATGAAAATGTGCTCAGCTTCAATATATCGTCATGTGCTTGTGTGTCTGTTCTCCTCATCTCTACCTTGGAATGTTTGTTTTATAGAGCAACGGCATGAATGGAGTGAGCCCTTTTGCAGCTAGCATACAATCAGAGTGCAGAAGAGTGTAACATAGTAGAAATGAAATTTGTAGATTGCAATATATTGTCAAAAAGTAATGTTAAAATATCTTCTAGTTCTCGTAAACCCAATCGAATCATCTTATGAAGTCTCTTGTGACACCCCTTTCTCTGCTTTGCTAGCAGACACCAACATACAAATTAGAAAAAATAACTAGTGGTCATGTAATGAGTTGGCTATAATTGTATCAACTCAACAGACTGATAAGAATAATGTGATTTATGGCGTCTTTGTATTTAAACATCACATCTACATACCACAAATGCACAGATGCTCCTCTGTGGAGAGTCCCATTCAAAGCAGCTGTTGATGTAGTAACCGGTGTTGATCAGGAACATGATGCAGCGCCTCACTCTGTTAAAATTGCGCAACAGCAGCTGCAAAGTAGATGGAAAGGATATTTTAAATAGTAAAAAAATATATCTTTCAGTTCAGGGGTACAAGCATAGAGTCCTGTCAGGAATTTAATCCTGTATTTAACCCTGTTCTTTAAATAACTGTTATCGTTATCTCCCAATAAGCACTTCAAAAATCCCGTTTTTTTAAGGGTCACCCTGTACGACTGCTTTTCTTTTCTTTTTTTATCTACTAATCAGCAACAACATCAGAGGTGTTGCTGGCAAATGGGCAATCCTTCTAAAGTAGCCATGACATCATCATTGCAAGACGATGACATGGGTCATCCCTACAAGTCAGAGGTGAAATGGAGTTTCTGGCACTTGGGGGGTTGGGGGGGGGGGGTTCAACATGAAAGGGAGGAAAGAGTTGAAACAAGGGTGGTATGGGAGATGTTTGTGTGTGTCACTGTGTTGGCCAGTGATGTGTGTCAGTGCATGGAGAAGCACTGACTACTAAGCCCAAACGGTCACTCATATGACATGTGTGATGTGGGCCGGCCCCAGCTATTCAGCCCTTTGTGCTGCTGCCACACTGAACGGCGTGACAATGAAGTGCAAAGCAGCAGTGGCAAAAAGGGCCATCTATAAGGATGGCCAATCTACTTATGCACCCCAGAGTTGACAGCTTGACATTTCTATTCACCCAGCCGGCGTGGATGCGAGGCGGCTGACAGATGAGAGAAGGGAGAGAGGAGGGAAGAAACAAAAATGAAACACTGTTTTCCCTCTTCAATCACCTTGTTTTATCTTGCCCACACAGTTGTTGTGCTTTACGAGATGGCACTCTCCCGGCATGCTGGTTAGTGCTTACGATGGCGGGGCAGAACACGGCCTACGGAGGCATATGCAGGTGTAGGACTTCCACTTCATGCTAATTTTTCACTAAATATATTTTTCTTATGTGCAGTTGCAAGTTATTCAACACACATTGTAAAAGTACTTTGCAACAGGTTAATTGGAATACATTTCATTGGGGAAAATTTTATTTGGTTAGAGCCCGTTTTGGTTAGAGTATAAGACCTAATTAATGATGCTAACTATATATAAATAATTTAGGTTTCTAGTGAGTGACTTACCTGTTTGGACACTTTGGGCTCCTCCTCTATGTACTTCTGCTCAATGGGAATCAGCGTCCGGAGACCAGCCTTCACCTGGAAACACAATATCATAAAACAGCCAAGTGAAATATGTATGAAAACGGATGACATGGTTGTCCGCCAGCCGTGTTATGAATGTTTTTTCATGATTTGACATTTCAACACATGCGTAGTGTGCACGTCCCCGTGTTAGAGGTTGGAGCAAGCAAAAGGGTGAGCACTAAGATGGCCGCTATGGGACGCACACACAGTGACGGTGAATGGAACAAAGGATGCTGAAAGGGAGGCCTTCCATAATTAGACCCAAAATGAGGATGAGGGAGCAATGGATGGGAATGAGATGCAAGGGGGGGGCACAGAATGAAGACAACAGCATTGAAAAGGATGCAAAAGAGAGAGCAAGCGAGGATGGGGGCAAAATATTTATCTAAAAAGAAAAAAAAAAGACTTACAGTATTAAAAATCACATCTATTTCAAGAAAGATGACCCCTTTTGTTGGCCCTGTCAGCTCCTTGCTTTTCAAGGCGTAGGCTTTGCGTTCTCCATTTTGGATCTGTGGGAGAGGGACATGACAGGCGTCTGTCTGGCAATACCCGACTGAATCGGCTCCCCGGGCCACCTTTGAACCCCAGCTGCCGGCGCTGACAGGGAACCCAAAACAACTGTGGCAACTCTGACAAGTACCTGTTCATTACCCACTGCAGCTCGGCTCTGTCAAACAGAAATTAACTATCCTGGGGAATCACACTATACAGCCCAGCTCCGATATACACGACACACACTTCTGTCACAAGACACACAAATACAGTATATATGGAAATGGTGTCATTTTTTGTCTTGATCAGTGTCATTTTCATTCTCCTCCTTACTTCTTCACCGATCAATCTTTTTATTTTTACTCATCAGTCTTCCTCGTCATGTTCACCTTCCTACTTCTCTTTATGGAATACTGTCATCATTCTTAATGTTTCTCTCAACTTTACTCAAGGAAAATAGTAGGAAAAAATGTGCAATTTGACTCACATTCAGTAAAGGAATGGCTACTTTCCCAAGAAAGTCCGCGCTTCTGTCTCGGTCCTCATCGTAAACCGTGACCTCGAGCACTGAATGAATGTCCTTTACGTTACTGAGTGACAAAGCAAAGACAATACCAGTGATGGGCATAGACATTTTACAAAGCTAACATCAAAGAGGCAAAACTCATGCAATGACCCCATTCATTATAATACTGTATATTACATCCTCCAATACAACTGATAGAAAATGAAGTCAAGTCGTGTTATGTTTGGAAAAAGTAGGCTAGGAAGTAGGAAGATGAGTGGTGTTATGTATAGAAAAAAGGCTATGTAGGTGATGTGCAGAAAGATTAAATTAACTTGTCCCATCACTGGGAATTCTACTGCTTTGGACTCAATAAAAATATATCAGACATATGAGAAATGATGTGGCGCTTGATCTATATTAATTCCCCATCTACAGTACATATTTACACTATATCACTATCTCCAGCCCAGTTGAAAACCATTAAACAAATAGCATTGATATCATTAATGCAAATAAACAAAAAAAATTATCTTTTCTTTTGTTATTGTGTATTATTAATATTGTATTTTTGTTACTCACAAAGTGAAGACTTTATTCCACTCAGGGTTGAGATTTTTGTAAACAGTGTGTGTCTGCAGCCGATCATTGCTCAGCTCCACCACACAGAATGGGTCGCTCTTACCTAGAGAGGAACAATACAATAGCTTTAATGGAAAAAACATATATACGTATATACTGTACTTAAATCAGTGGTTCTGAAATATTGGTTAATGTTGGTTTCACATCCCCCAAAGATGCGGGGTGGGCGTAACCTAAGATGCCACATTTATTAGGCCACAAAAATACAAACAGTATGTCAGCAATATAGCTAAAGGAAATACGATCCGGTGACAGCAGTCTAATAGTGTGAAAATAACAAAGCAGTGACAATTACTTTTTACCAGAGACATTAATAAGTCAGTTTTTTCATAAAAAGGACAAAAATCCTGAAGGACAAAAATTGCCTCTCCCATTAGATATCTTTAGTACCGTTCCTGTTTTATTTTCAAGCGGTATTGGCTATGTTGAATGAATACAGGTGAACTTTGACAGAGAATATTCATTTCTAAACCATTTTAAATTGTCATCAGTGCTCCTTAAATGAGCCAAAACAACAACAGATAAACAACAACAGATAAAATCCTTTGGAAAACAATTTTGTTATCCCACAATTTACCTTATGTTGCTACATTAAGATTTAATTTTTTATTAGCTTTCATTTCTTTCCAAGTTTGTCCACCAGAGGGTGGTACATTTCCCATTCAAAGCATGCAGCAAAATGCCTTGCTTGTTTTCTGCCTTGCTTCTCAAATGATGAGTGATGCTGGATAATTATACGTATATTAAAAATCTATATGTGTTTGTGTTTGCGTGCTTTTACTTCAGCTTTGTTTTTTAATGGTTTGTATATATACACATAATGAGTGTCACAAGACTAAATGTGGCAAGATTTTTTGTTCATAGGACTGGAACTATAATAAAATTAATTAATTAATCACAAAATATCCTCCAATTCCGTGTGGAAGTGGTTAGGTTTTTGGCTTCTTATTTTGTCTTTATTCCCCACTCTGTTTGAAACACTTTCTTCAGTTTAGAATGCATAAATTGGAGGCTAACTAGTTAGCTTGTTAGCATGTTATACAGCTCTGGCCGTCTTGTGTCTCTGTAAATAGCAATGTGGCGTAAATCAAGAATACACTCCTATTATTCTTGATTTACGGTAACTATAGGGGTGCTAGTTCATGTCTACATGGCTTTAATAATGGTTAAACATATGTTCAAAGTAATAAACATGTTTTCTATGCTGTATCTACAAAAATATTCCATTTATTAACATTGAATCCTACTTTGCGGAAATTCACTTATCGCAGCCAGGTCTGGAACCAATGAATGGTGATCAACACAGGATGACTGTAGTCAATTTTTTTTATTATTAGAATATTACAATTCTACTTTACTCTTTTTACATTGCAATATCTGGAAAAGTTCAGTACTATTTTTTTTAAGCTTTAACCACGTTAATATACTAAAATTAGCTTTTGTATGTCACATAAGACTTAATGAAGCTGGAATTGAGTTCAGTCCCCTCATGGCATTTGCCTGGTTATGTGTGGCGTGGATGTGTGTGTGTGTGTGTGTGTGTGTCTGTGTGTGTGTAAGACAGTCATTGATTGGTGTGATTTTCTTCACATGTTGTGACAAGGGCAGGACATTTAGTGGGTGTGCAAAGTAAATGTCACAATGATCAATGCTGTGCCGTAGGTGTTGCTTCTCATATCAGTTACTGGGGGTCTTATTGATGTAGCATGTTTGAAGTGGATATTGACAGCCATGACTCCTACAATAGAAAGTTATATTCAAATTAGATGACGAAATGAGGAGCTTATGACTTCATGAATGTACTTATTTTGTTAGTATACAAATAGTCTTACAATAAGGTTGAAACTGATTTAAGAATTATTTTAATGAAACAACAATAAATATACGGAGAGTCAATTAATATAAAATTTTTAATGGCATGACAGGTTTTGGTGCTGCAGAGAGTCAGTTGTCATTGGTGATGAACTTTCACCTTAATGGCTGCCACCACCAGAGGCAGCTGCCTTAACCAATTACACGCTCACATTTGAGCGCCACTCAGCCATCATCCAGGTAAAGCTCCTCCTCCCTCTGGGTCATGTCCCTATGGTGCATCCAGGGGTTGTGTATGGGAAGGGGGGTGCAAACTCATTTCTGGGTGCCCTAAGCTAAGTGCAAAGGATGGATATGGTACAGAAGAGGCAGCAAGTGTAATTTCCTTGAAGCTTAAAGTTAGAGAGGAATTTGAGGTGTTCATTACAATTAATTAGAACTGAAAACGTTAAAATGTAAATTTTGTGTTTTTCACTTTTTAATAGGATCTTCAGTTCATCTATTTTTTTTAATACATCCATGATTGTTTAAAAGTAAGTAACTGAATGGAACAGAATGTCCCTAGAAACTCATTAGGCTTAATGCGTGGATGGTCACCATAATTTAATAGAAACACAACTGGAAGCAAAAATACATCTATTGCTAAAAGTCCCACAGTATACAGTAGCAGCCACTCTAGGACAAAGACATTGTTGGCTTTTGAGACCATTTTCAGTAATCCTTCTGGGCCTAGAGAGGTTCTACAACACAAAAGCACTTCATTTTGAGAAAGAGATGGCCAATGTGAAAAGCAGAAAAGGAGAAACAAGGAAAAAAAAGAGGAGACAGACTGGCTGGCAGCATGAATGAAGAAGAGAGAGTGAAGTATTTGTCTCTCTCTCTGACCTCCCCTCTCACTCTCTGCCTGTGCGTCTGTTTGTCTCTCGCCTCGCTCCTGACCCTCTATTGGTCTGAACGGATAAAATTGGGTGTTCATGTGGTGAGGGCTCTCATGTGGCTCTTACAAAACTGTTGTTTCTGCCACTTATAAACACAATATATAGGACTAATGACAATTACATAATTTCAGGATTTCTGTAAGAGGATGGAAGAACAAACAATGTGTGGTTGGAACTTGTGTTTCTTAAAGTAGCAAGAATTATCAAGTAAATTATGATTACATCATTTGTTCCATGCAAAACCACTCATACTGTATGCATGCCAAATAACCTGCGACATATTTACCTCCATAAAAAAACAATCCCATTTGCAAGTATTCTTCTAAAGAACGAGCAACTGATGTTATGTTGGAAATAGTCCAAGGTAAAAAACAGCAGTGGCAGAATAAAAAAAAGAAATAAATACATGGACAACTATAGACAAAGCAGGACTTGACAGTCTTAGTTATTTTTTTGGGTGAACCATGAAGCACAGAATGAATGATGAGCTTGGAAACAAGGTCATGGAGTAAATTTCGGCTGCCAGTGAAATACAAGAGCCATTAGCCCTGCTCTCAGGCTGCCCCCGTCTCAATAACCCAAATCAAGCAGTTCCACTTTGTATTGGCTAACACGAACTGTGTCTGCTTCAAATGGAGAAAAACACACACACACACATACACGTTCTCTGCTCTCAACGAGATAATGCAGAGTGAAAAACTAGGCCTGTCCACTGCAGACCTAATTAAAAGTAAGAATTAATGGAGAATTCGGCGGGAGCGAGTGGAGAAAGAGCAGGGAAGGGGGTTCTAAGGGAGGGGAGGAGAGATATTTGTTGGTTCAAATGCACGCTTTTTCTCTATTATTCAAATGAGCACCCTGCATGTTTTTCCACCCTCCCAAAAAACACTGGGACAAATTTAGCGTCCAGCACAAACTAGAAACAAACTCTCTGGCTGAGCAGTCTCATAGACAATAATCCCTCACACCAAAATTGCACACCAACTATCTCCAGCTGTATCTATAGTGGGATGCAGTGTGCCACCGACAATGTTCCGCGTCAGAATGATCAAATATAACAAATCACGTGTTATATGACTTGAATTCTAATATCCCTTCATTCATTCATCCTCACGAGGGTCCCAGGGGGTGCTGGAGCCTATCCCAGCTGGCGAGAGGCGGGGTACACCCTGGAATGGTCCCAGCCAAACACAAAGCACATATAGACAAACAACCATTCACACTCACATTCATACCTATGGACAATTTGGAGTCACCAATTAACCTAGCATGTTTTTGGAAGGTGGGAGGAAGCCGGAGTACCCGGAGAAAACCCACGCATGCACGGGGAGAACTCTTCATTAATTTTCTATTCCTTATTTGTGAAAGTATCAATGTGAGCTGGAGCCTATACCAGCAGATTTTGGTCAAGTGGAGTACAACCTGGATTGGTTGCCACAGACAAAGTCTCACATTCTCACCTGTGGATAATGTACATGCATGTTCTTGTACTGAATACTGACAAGAATTAAAGAGATGTTCCAAAAGGAAGTAACATTTTAAGACAATATGAGGTTATCTTCATTTTGCAGCTATAACAGATTCCTTTTGGGAAGACTTTTGTCCATTGGATTTTTTTTTTGTGAGGTCAGAGGTCACTGTCCCAATTTTTGCTCCGGTTCAGTTCAAATTTGTGTGGTTGAGGTCAGGGTTCTCATGATCTTCAGACCATCCATACATGTACATATGTACCGTTTGTCCTCATGAGGGACTTTGGGCAAGAGGCTGGGTACACAATTTAACACAATTAGCCCAAGATGCAGAACGCTTGATGCATACACCAATGCATAAAATTCCCTTTGCCTCAAAAACTCAAAAGTAATTCATACAAATACAGAAAAATACCCTTGAAAATTGCATGAACTGAAGGGAAGTTATTAGTCCCATGTTTAGAGATGCACCAGCCATCTTACCTGTGACATCTGCTGCCATCAGTCCCTCGGCCCGGATGACTTTTACCTGCACCACACCAACGTCTTTCAGATTGTGCAATGACCTCCACAGGCTCTGAAACAGCACAGGGACAGGGGTGAAAGTTCAAAGAGGCTGGCAAATTAGCATTTAAGAGAAAGATGGGTCAATAGCCTGACATTTCATTAAGAGAGGAAAAGGGTAGAAAATGTCCTTTAACAGCCCTTATTTGAAAATATAGAGCTGGCATTTATAGCCAGGTCCAAAAGGAGGAAAATGAGTAGAGTAGCTGTGTGTGTTCTTTGATACATTTTTCAGACTTCTACTATTTAGACTAAAATAGAACAAATTTCGATATGCTATGGAGGAATACACAAAAAGATGAGAGACAGATAGATAGATACATAAATAGGTACATACACTTCATACTCTATAAGCAGGATCAAAACTAGCAAACTGCTGTCAGTGATGCTCCAGCTTTATGGTGTATTCTGGGACACTTGTAAATCACAGTAAACACACCCACACTTGCACATGCAGCCCAAATCACGTGATATTTACAAAACCAACTACTTGTTGCTCATACAACAATAAGACAATGTTACAAAATGTTCTTCTTATAACAAACACCAGGACACTATTGCCTTTTGCAACCTTCTAAATACAATATTTAAAATAATTGGAGCCTTCTCGACATGAAATAACACCCCCATAGTCACCTTTGCACTCATAATACCCAATATAGTAGACAAAATAAGACTAAGTAGCCATTACAGACATAAGAAGGACACTTTGTGATTTTCAGATTAGCATGGGTAAAACGGGGGTCACAACAGGGAGGCAGCACATCACTCGCACGGTTGTGCAAGGTGTAAGTACGGAGCCCAGACGGCACGCCTAGGGTCAGTGCATTGTGCGCTCGTTGGCAGCAGATGGCACTCACTTATGGATCCCCAAATTTTGCCCACGTTTTTGCACATAAACTGTACACACTTAAAATTGACCTGTTCTTAAGAGCCAGAAATCTAGTGTGTGTTTGTATCAGCAATTTTCATTCAATATCACTGTGCCTGTTGTGAGATCATTGTGAGATCATTCAAACCTGTTCAAAAACCCTGTTGTTCCAGTGATCAAATATAACCCAAAAATTACAGTAACATTACTGACATATAGTGACCAGTGTAGAATACTTCGTCTTTGAATGTCTCTTTTGAATGCCATATTTAGTGAAACTGAAATATACCAACTAAAACTCATCAGAGAAAATGCAAAAATTTGCTCTAAATGTATGTATAAGACCCATTGTCTTTGGCATTTGAATGTGGCATTATTCTACCACACACTAACCTGTGTGAGACTGAGGCAGCTATAGTAATAATACAACAATAAAGACATTCAAGTGAGAACACACATTCAGTGAGGCGTGAATGGCAAGGTTATGATCGTTACATATACAAATAATCAGCTTCACACTAGCGCTCAACTCTGGTTTAATGCCACATACACACTCTAGATAAGAACAAAAACACACACTAACACTCACAAGTGAAGACACTGCTGCAAAACATGTAGAGTCAAAGGGGCGTTCACACAAGCAATGCAAACTCTCTCCTGGTAGCTTTGCATTATCCCAGAGTGTAATGCTACACTTTTATCTACAAGAGTATTGCTGATGACAAATTAAAACAACAATTTGAAATCCAACTGTCCCTTCCTAGAAAAAGATAATTTGAGGCTGTGATTGCCACTTCATCTGAAGGCCTCATCAGAAAATAGTTGGCTTCCTCAGTATAAATGGAACACTCGAGGGGAATATGGCAAGTGTATAGTTACAAGACATATATATATATATAGGTTGATTCCACACCCTAGAACATGAATCGGGTGTTTCTTCAAATCCAGGTTTTTTTAATCTGCAAGTAAAAGTCCATAAACATGAAGAAGTTGCTTCCGTTCATGCTCAAACATTCATCGACATTGAGGCCCAATTGAGTAGCATCAGCGTGTCTTAAAAGCAAGAGTGGCAATGTACTTCACTTCAATTTATTTCTCTCTCTGGCAATAACCCCGTCCATCCCCACAGGAGTAATTATAATTTAAATCTCAGAGTCAGGCCAGGCTACAGAATTAATTCATTATTACCAACTCTGTCAGACTCTGCCTGTTTCCAGCGATATCATTGTCCAAAAGCTCTGTAAAAGAGATGAAGGGGAGAGTATGGGGGGGGGGGGGCTGTGTGTAAAAGAGAGACACAGACATACAGAGAAGAAAAAGTGAGGGCGGGGGGCAGCTCTCAATGATTTCTGTGAAGATATAGAGGCTTGTTGTGAAAATAGCCAAGAAGAGAAGAGTCAGAGACAGGGCATGACAGAGGCAAACTAAGAGCCAACAAGTCAGTGTGAGATAAGGAGAACATGTTCTAAAGATGACCCCCACCCCCCCCCCCCCCCCACTTCCCAGACGTATTGGGACAGTATTAGTAATAGTAGACATACTCTTGATGAGGAACCTCATCAAAATGATGTTATGAAAACTTGCACATCTTAAAAGTGGAGAAAACAAATGGAAGAGATGATAGATTTGTCTCATGTTTGGGGATCATAGACAGGCTCTAGGGACACATATTCCTGGTTTAGCATTATTAAAAAGTCAACTGTGGGACCATTAAGACTTCTTCTTCTTTCTCTTTCGGCTTTTCCCTTCAGGGGTCGCCACAGCAAATCAATCTCCTCCATCCAACCCTGTCTTCTGCATCTGTCTCTCTCACACCAACTACCCTCAAGTTCTCCTTCACTACATCCATAAAACTCCTCTTTGGTCTTCCTCGAGGCCTCCTACCTGGCAGCATCCTTCTACCAATATATTCACTATCTCTCCTCTGGACATGTCCCAACCATCTCATTCCAGCCTCTCTGACTTTATCTCCAAGGCCTCTAACATGTAATGTCCCTCTGATGAACTCGTTCCTGATCCTATCCATCCTGGTCACTCCCAATGAGAACCTCAGCATCCTCATCTCTGCTACCTAAAGTTCTGCTTTCTGTCTTTTCCTCAGTGGTAATGTCTCTAGACCAAACAACATCGCTGTAAAATACTTTTAGCCTCCAAGCCATGCTGCAAATGCTCGACCATAAACAGTGATTAGTATAATAACAACAAATCCATCCTCCACAGGTATTTCTATCCCAATCAGTAAAATAGTTGCAATAGATGGACAGAGAATATAGACAAAGAGAAGTACTAGTCGAGATGAGGGAAACCACCATGTCCTAATTTGCATGCCTGTGGCATGATGATTTTTGAGGTGATGAAAAATCTCGAGGAACCGAGAAGGAGCAAAGGGATAAATGGAAGGAAAGAGTCAGATTTCATTAGACAAACCTCACCCTGTGTGTCGCTGACACACGCAGTTACGCTTTCCTCCCGTTTCTGCCTCACAGCACGCAAATGTACAAATGAATCACAGACGCTATATAGCCTTATGAATCACTGTCATCATGCCGTTGTACCAGAGTACCAAACATAAGAAAAATCGATCATATTCCGCACTCCTTTGCTTCATCATTTAGGGGAGAGGCACTCAAAACTGTTGAAGTTCCAAAGTTTTAGTGTCCAATTTCACTCTTTCTGAAATCAGACGACTCTGTGCCTCACTTAAGAGAAATAATGGAGGTTAAATTTAACAAAAAAAAACAAAAGTGACGTATGTCCTCAGTGAGGTAACACGTGACTATGTATTAGTCCACCTGCTTATTTTTCTTCTGCATGCATGGAACTAATTCTCTTTTTGGTTTTGTGAAGTAGTAATAATTTATGGGAGTGTGCTGTAACCACAAACCGTAAAAAGAGGACTGCCTGTATGCAATAGCACTTGTTGGAGCCACACAGGCGTGGACCAACACAGCTCATTAGTATTAAAGCTACACGCACACAAAATGGTGTGTTGGGTAATAGTAGGGCTTATTGAAGTCTAAATTCCAACATTAAGTATAGATTTGACAAACAGTGTTTCAATACACTACTGCGGTACCTAATTTAAAATACTGAAACATGGGACATTAATAATGTTTGCAACATTCACTTTCACTTTTAGCCCAAAAAGATTCAATGTTTTAGTGTATGGATTTGTGTTATGCAAACAACCTTAATTAGGTACTATTATGGAGGGGAGGCCTAGTGATGTGTTTTTCAAAATTTTCCAGGTGATTTGTGTCTCTTTTTAGTCTGATTGCCTGTCCTGTTTGTGTCCTTTATCTTAACCTCCGTATGTGTGCGTGTGTGCACATGCAGAGGTGCCACCACTTCAGCAGAGGTCACCGCGTCCTCCTCCTCTCATTCACCCTTCTTATGGCCACCCCAGGCCTATTAAGAGCCATTAGTGTGTGTGCTCCTTTGCCATCATAAGACATAAATCTCTCCCTCTCCTGTTCGCACTGTCTCCCACCACGTCTGGGAAGCAGTAATTAGCGATGAAGGAAAGGTTACAGTGAGCAATAGCACATCTAAGGCGATTGTCACTAAGTGAGTGTATTGTACTGTGTTGCATATACAGGAGCTACGCTGTTTGTTCCATTTAGAGTAGTTTGTGGTTGAAATGCATGTGTACATGTGTCCTCATTCAAAGTATTCAACAAACGTTACGTAATTATTATGTAATTTCCAGCAAGACACCATATTTTCCCTTTGTATCCGCCTCATTGAATGCATCTATTAACCTCCAATCATGTTTGAAAACAAACAACAAATGTTTAGATTATATTTCTGTGCACTCACTAAATCCTGACTGATGCATTCATACAATGTTTTTATTGTTTTTTGTCAAAATAATAGACTGCTACATTGTTAAAATACTATTTTATTTGGGAGACACTAAATAGTTCCTATGACTTGTAAGGATTAAAAAATATCATGTCTTTGACTTGGGTTGATTTGACATGTCTTGTCATGACTTGAAAATTGACTTGGGCTTGCATATGTTTACTTGAGACTTAACCGAAGACCTGAGATTTAAGACTTGAGACTAACACACATACACATTTCCACATATAGAGCATAATAGTCATCTTTAAGCAAGACTTTTCTGTTTCTTTTTCTACATTAGTAATTGTACTTATCAGCTCTCTTTGATAAGGGACATCTTTATTAAATTCTACAACTAAAAGGCTGCTCCTCTGGGGAAAATGAATATTATGCTAATAGGTGGAGACCATTCAAGTCTTCATTCGATCATATAGCAGGAAGGCCATATTAGAGACAGACAAAGAGCAGATGATGCTCAGTGAGGCATACTGGGACGAGGAGTGTGGAAAAAGAGGAGTAGGTTGGAAAAAAGGCAGAAGAAGGAATGAAAACATGTTGCCTGCAGCCAAGCAGAAAAACGGGGTCTGGACAAGTTGTGAGAAAGGTGAAATGGCTTTTTTTCCTTTCGTTTTACACCTCACCCTTTACCTCTCGCCCTGTATTGTACACACACACACACACACACACAAACGCACTCCACAGCCCTGGTTTGTGTGTGCAGAGGGGCAATGTGTTCATTTCACAGTCACAGAGCGCCCCCCTCTGATCATTGCAGTTGATGCTGTATGAAGGAGTATGGCTGACTTCCTGTGACCAAAACACCGCTGCCAATCACCACTCTGCATTATTATCTTTATGAAGGCAAAATATCTGTTAGAACTTGGATCTCATTAGATTGAGCAGGTGAACCAAATAAAATGTGGCATAAAGTCACAAAAACATCAGTAGCAACTTAACAAGCACCGAGCTGCATAGGAAAAAATAAGGCTATAACATCAACTCACATATCTCTGCTTGATCTGATGTCTCTCATGCGGGTCATCCAACACATTGACTGACAGGTCTGAGATGGAAACAGCGGCAGAAGCGGTGAGCGTAACTAGCATCACCAGGACTCCTTCGCCTTCCTCCAGCGGCAGCTCCAGTTTGTGTGTGTGCTCTTTACTGAGGAGGGACAGGTCGATTGTACACCTGAAGCACAAACGTACAGACCTGGCTGAAACAATGAGCAATATTTGAGGTTGTAGCTTCCAACAATGATAATGATACTGTCGTGTATGAAATAAAATAAAGGCCCAAAAGTAACACTTCTGTCTACTTTGTTAAGGTACATGATCCGAGAGCAGTATAGTAATATTATTTACCTTCCCATGAAGTCATCTTTCTTGCCAGCATCTTTATCCCATACTGTAATGTCCACATAGCCTCCCTGCTCCTCATACATGTGGAAGTCAAACTGTTCTCGCCATTGAGGATTCAGTGTTTTGGGAATCATCTGAGTCCACAGCAAAATACAAAACAATAAAAACATTACATTTGTTATTGTATTTTTGCTTATTAGAAACCATTTGTCAGTAAATAACAGTGTTATTTCTTCATACATGAGCAGACAATAATAAAAAGTTACCGGACGGCCATTGAGTGGTTAGCGTGCAGGCAACACAGCTAGGAGACCTGGGTTTGATTCCCCGGTTGGGCATCAGGTACCCCGATTTCCCACATTCTTAAGTAATTGGCGACTCCAACTTATCCATAGTAGGTATGAATGTGAGTGTGGTGTGAATGGTTGTTTGTCTATATGTGCCCTGTGATTGGCCAGTCCAGGGTGTACCCCGCCCCCGCCTGGGATAGGCTACAGCGGTGTAGAAAACGAATGAATGAAGATTCCTGTTTGACTTCCGCTCCCTTTCTTTTGCGATTATATAACTTAACTTGACTTGATCTGACTTTGCTTTTGAGTATTAAGTTGCTGTGTGATGAGTTTCACATTCTTTGAAAGGTGACACTGTGAGTCAGACTGTCATAGTAATGACTTCCTGCGATTTTCAATGGGTTGACAAGTTCATTGTGAGTTCACTGATAACTCCTGATTGGCTTCTGCCAAAGAGAGAGCAACCGTTTCCTCAATGATTCGCAAGCGGCACGGTATTTAAACAAACAATTAGTCCTTAAGTAATGCAGATGTAGCAACGCAACGCAGCAATAGAACTTAGCTGTATAAGCCACAGGGTTTATGGTAGTTATTGAATAGAAGTGTTTACCTTGCTTTTGTATTTTTGGTGCCCCATTCTAAATTTGACATAAGGGTCACTTCGGCCATTGGCATCCATGGGCTGCAGACTGCGACCTTCTATTAGGCTGATGCTGACGATTCCCCGCCACAGCTGAGATTTTCTGTGTACATCTGACAGGCGCATACTTTGACACTGCAGTGGATAAACACATGTTTGCACAGTCATTTACCCACAAAGAACCAAAACGGGCACAGAGACACATGCGTGTATGCACATCCAAACAAACACATGGACATGTATTAACTCCAAGACTGAAGGCGTCTTATTGACAGGGTAACCATACATTGTAATGCAGAACACAAAATACACATGAAATCACTTATACAATGCAATGAATATACAATGGAATACATAAACAAAATTAAACCATGAGTTTGGAGTTGCTGTAGTTGTATTATTATTATGATTTTATTTTGGCTTTTCCCTGTCAGGGGTCAATCACATAGTACATGGTTTTGGCTTAGTTGGCTTAGTTTTGGCTACATCATATGCCCTTTCTTGAGCAACCCTGGCCGGGAATCGAACCCATGCCCATTTATATACAGAATATGTATTATTTTTTTCACGGCATGAACTATTATTATCTATTTATTGTTACATATTCTGTTTTTCCACACCCAACTTTCAATAATTGCTGGATTAATAATAATACCTTTTGGTACATGTTGAATTATGCAATCGTGCAAGTGTTCCTTAATGTAACTTGTTCAGCATGGTCCAAAAAAATCTGAATTGGCTGGACGAGATAATAGTAATACAGTATTTAATTTGGAATAGTGGAAAAAATGGCTTAATGGTCCAATCTATGTCAGGTTCCATGGGCAGTGCAACTAACGTTTCTTCATTTCTTAATTCTGCAGAACCTATTTAAGTCTGTTTTCTCACCACTTACAGGCCTATTTAACCTCTCTTTGAATCATATTATCATCCGCCACAACAAATTTTTCCCTCCTATTTCCTCTCTCTCTTTCCGTGCCTTCTTCCTTGTTAGGGCAAATTTATTAGCATAGCTTTTGTTTTGCAGATGAATTTCATTAAACTCTGAACAAACCCTGCCTCACAAGCGCAGCCCTTTGATCTGGAGACGCAGCCTCTTAATTTCCATTCTCCAGACACTAAACACTGCGAATGGATCTTCCCAATTCAGCTAACCTCCCATGCAGCCACTTCTACAGTTGAGTTCATGCAATATGAGGCCGCTGTTGTCTTGTGATCTAGTTGGTACTTTGTTTTGTTACTACATATTTCTGATGGCAGGGAAAAAAATATGGGCTTTTTGCTATTTGGTGCCAGAGCACAGCAGGGGAGAGATCATGCACACAGATGTTAAGAAACTCGAAACATAATAACAATATGCTTTTGTAAACCCTTTGGAAGAAGAAAAAAATGTTTGAAGTGCCTAGTGGTGAAAATAGAGACCTGTATTTTATAATTATTAGCCCAAACTATTTCTTGAATAGTTTTCATCTTCTTATGCTGGTTCACCGCTTCATTATAAAAGGCATTTGTGAAAAAATAAAACTGTGCACTGTGTGCAGCCAAGCAACACTGCAGGGAGGGACTCAAGAGCAGAGCTGGGGAGGGGTAGCTGGGTAGCTGGTAGCTAGTTAGTTAGTGTTTTCAGCATATTCCCGACTCGCAGGCAGAGCGGCCCATATTCTGAGGCTTCAAAAGCACAACACAGCAGGACGTCTGCCAGGCTTTAACCAGGCACACTGCAAGTGTGTATCTGTGTGTCTAAAATGTTAGTAGATAGGGAAAACTGACAACTGCTGTTAGAAATACTTAAGGCATCAATTTCATTAGTTTGATTTTTTTTAACATAATAAAAAGATTTATTATGATCCATAAATCAATGAGGGATCATTCATCATCATGTTTTAAATTAACACCTGTATTCAAGTCTATTTAAGTCTCTGAAAGGTGCGTGGTCTACAAAAGTAAATACCCACTGTGACTGTAGCTGCATTTGAAGTAACATGAGTGGTAAGCATCCTTTATCTAGTTTTACAATGCGGGTATTCAAGTGTCGGCGTAAAACTCATGTGTGTTACACTTGCACTTACACGTTATTATAATGCTGGCTTAGCAGTTTACTCCGTAGCGGTATTGCAATGCAACACTGGTTCTGTTGCTGCTCTGTTGCACAATAAAAAAATATAAAGTTGTTACACAATATGGAATGGAAATAACAGTTTCCCTTAAATTATTGCCGCCTTCTAATCAATCTTTCGGGAAAAGGTAAATAAAGGCCCAGGAGAGGAGTAGAGCTTTTACGGTAACTATAGGCTTCTGACTTGGTGTGATCATTTTGGGGAAGGCCCTTTTGTGGATTAACTATTGTGGCCTTTTAAATGAAGTGTCTTTTTTCCCCATTACTTTCCTCTATTTGACGGGTATCCTATTATTTTTAACCAAATGGTGACCTTAGGGGACTTAGTCAAGTTTTTCTTCCTTATGGTGATTTTAAAGAGTAAAGAGTTGTGACTTAATCCAGTTACTGTACGCTCCGTACAAACGCTCAATACAAACTCTTCATGCATTAGCCAGTGTGGTGAAGCACAAAGAAGCGCATGCTGCTTTCCATTCACCGTGACAGCTGACAACAGGCAAAAGAAAGGAGACAGAAGAAAATCATCTTGCACCGTCTATTAACATGCATGCTGATTAACACGCTGATTTGCCATATAAAAGATTCCGTCCCAGAACCACAGAAATCAAATCAACTACTTTATTTTTCTCACACAGCAACGGCAATACACTATGTCAACTGGGAATGGAGAGAGAATGATTTTTGTCAGTTTTTGAGCTGGAGTTTTTTTAAATAGTTGAACAAGAACGTATCAACCTGGGATCACCAAACCCAAGTACCACTGGTGGAATCACCAGTTGTTTTTTTTTTTTTTATATTGCTGCTTGCAGAAAATAAAGTTATAACGATGCAGAGAATTAAGAAAAAAAAAGTTGCTAATATAACAGAGCAGGGGGGAAGGACAGGAAAGCTGAAAGGAGACAATCCACCCATGTACCAGGACACCAGGTAAGGCACAGGTGAGGTGCAGTGAGCAGTGTTGGGTGGTTTGACATGCGTTTTTAGTTTACCTTACTAGATCGTTTCCAGCTCCTTCTCAAAAGCATGGTCTGTAAATGAGACAAAGCGGTTACAGAGCACCCCCCATCGTCTCCCACTATAAGCTGCAGGGAAGAGGTTAAAGGGAATGTGATGTAAAGTGTTGGAATGTAGTCGTGACCTGGTGAAAGGGGTGGGGAGAAGGTGTGCGGGTAGATTAGGTGAGTGAGGCATTGGTAGGTCATGCATGGGAATCAGGCAGGAAGGTTTTGCCTTGTGTAGCGTTTTCCAACACAAGCATGCCCACAGATAAACTCTAGGATAAAGTATAGCTGCCTACTGTTTTTATTAAACCCAAAGGGAATGGTGTTTTTTTTAAGACGGAAATGCAAGTCATGTGAACCCTGGTGTCCACTGAACACGTGGCTTAAGACGGTCCATTTGCGAATGAACTCTGGTGCACTTCTGTTCAATAGAGAGGGAGACGTTTCCTCAGAGCTCTACTAGGCTGCATTGAAAATGTAAATACATGTACAAAAAACAATATTAATAAACTAAATTTGGATTGTTTATGTTTCCAATGTAAATAAAAGAACATGTTAGAAATATAGCATTGCAAATTCCCCAAGAGTATGTTTTCCCTACTGCTCGATCCCAATAGATGACAACAGATAACACCATCCAGAATGTACAACCTTGCACTCATTTTCTTCACAGTTGGATAGATCCAAAATGATGCGAAACCTAAATAGAGTGTATTTGTTCTGTCAAGTGTGGACTCTCTGAACTGCAGAGAACTAAA
The DNA here is from genome assembly GCF_037039965.1 of Doryrhamphus excisus. Taxonomy (NCBI): domain Eukaryota; kingdom Metazoa; phylum Chordata; class Actinopteri; order Syngnathiformes; family Syngnathidae; genus Doryrhamphus; species Doryrhamphus excisus. The sequence goes on along the minus strand of NC_136359.1, from coordinate 13,848,215 downwards.
AAAGCAGCAAAATTAAGACATCGGATCAAACGGAATAAAGTATTTCCCTCATGACTCCGCCTTGTTCTGGGTCGAGCATGCATGGGTCCAATTAAACAGACAAATAATTGAACAGAAATAAATGCAACTCGGAAGCATCTCGCGTATCGACAGAGAGGCACGAGCAAACATCATTTGGATGAAGAGAATCCAATGCCCTTTGAACATGAAACTTTTACACCAACACATTAATTACATTTGTGTTGCACGCTGGCGGAGTTGAAGCATTTCCAGTAACTGAGCATGAATGAAGCCAGAACTTTCAGGTCAGTACACAAGAACTGGAAGGATAAACAACAACTTTTTCTTACGGCGTCTCTCATGTCTCCATCTCGTGGTGATAAAGTGACAGATAGTTCCAGGCTGCCTAGATTATGTTCTGGATAGTGCGGGTCATTTAGGTCCAGTGTAACTTCCAGCGTCCTGCAGGGGAGTAAGTACATCGGGTTCTTAAAGAACATACTTTAGTGGATATGCATATACATGCTAGGATTCCATCAACTTAAAAACACGCATGACTAAAGCCAACACTGTTTGAAGCTACATTCTAAAAAGTAATTCAGAGTATCTGTTGACACCACTTGATTTAATACATAAATGCAATGTAAAAAATGTAATTAATTGATTTAGATAAACTAGTTGCCATGACTTAATAAAATTAGCTTGGTAACATAATACACACACACACACACACACACACACATATATATATATATATATATATATATATATATATATTAAGTTACTGCTACTTAAAAAGCTGTATGCATTGTTATTATAATTAAGTAGACAACAAATTAAAGTACTTTGAATAAATATTGTTTGTGGTTCAAAGCAATTTCAAATTAAGTTGTCATAACTAAGAAAGACTAATGGAAATTGTTGCATTGATTTTTTTTGTTGAGGCTAAACATTTATTTTTTTGAGTGTATGATTAAAAACTAATGAAACTTTAATGTTGTCCCTCGCTACATTGCGGTTCAAACATTTCCCCCTCTCTTTTGTCAAAAAATATCAAAAGAAAAGTTATGTGTATTCTGGCAACTAGCAGTCAGTAATGTTACATTAATGACATCAGACCCCTTCACACTGCAAGGAGTGTCCAACATGACCTAGTGAAGACAAGTTCTCCGCTTCTTACTTTGTTCTTCTTCCCCACTCCATTTAATAGCCTTTCTTAAATTTTAAGTAAATAAATTTGAGGCTAACTAGTTAGCTTGACAACATGCTATGCTCAAAGCAAGGATGCTAAATGGACCCTGTACACGGCACACTGTGCCAACACTGAGTACAAAAGATTAGATTTATTAGTTTTTAGGTTTCCCTAAAACAAAGGCAAGTATGTGTCATAAAAAAGTGTAGATTTATAACACTGGTAAATGAACAGTACAAATTTAAGAGTGTAGTCCCACACAATACAGTTTAAAGCTAATTTGCTAGTTTGCTAATTTCTTAATTTGTTTCTCTGGGTGATTAGTTGAATTAATGACAAGTCAGTGACAAGGATGTTTTAGGCTACATTCTACAACAAATATAACATTACCATTACTTAATTACATGTTACATTGTGCAAATACTTTGAGTTTTATAGCATTATGGCGGGCTTACATAAAGTTACATAAATTTGCATCAGTTCAACAGTCTTATCAATTTAGCGTCCATCGGTTGTGTACCTTCAGTGATCCTTTAGCCTGCACAGTAGTTCAGCAGAGTTTAAAGATAACTATATAGGTGTTATTTAATGTATACAGGGCTATAATAATGATAATAATCATAATAATGAATCCTGCCTCAGGAAATTCACTTAGCATAATCACAGAGGGACAGTATACATTAGCAGGAGTTTTCAATGTTGGTGGGCCTCCACTAGGGGGCGCCAGAAGACTTCTAGACAGGCACAGCAGCTTGACAAATACAAATGCAATACAATCCAACCTGCTCAGCTCGCTTCATTTATGTCAAAGGCAAAATTAATTATTGGTTTTTAGTGCGCAAGTAAAGAGAGCATGAGTACGGCAGAGAATTCTGCTATATATCCTCCAGAAAATAAGTTTTTGGATAAATAATGTAGGTCCCAGCTCTATAATGTTCTCAAAGGGGATGTTATGTGTACCACATCTACTTGGATAGTGTGTGAGGCCATTATGAGCATGACATTATTCTTTAAATTCCTCCAACAGGTAATGTGTTTGCATTTTGATGATGGAGGTGGAGATTGTTTTCAGTGTCATCTTCCTGATCCTTGTTATCTACAGAGCCATTCAAAATGAGAACATTAAGTGATGTGTATATTTTGCTACCAGGTGTCATTAACCTTAAAAAAAACTGCTAAAATGACAATTACATATTTTCAAACTATAATTTCAGCAAGGGAGGACATTAAAAAATGCATTAGCATCTATTAAGCATGTGTTTTTTTAAACTAATTTTAAACATTACATATACGCATACAACCATTTGCATGCATTCTTGACAATAACCAAATCCCTAAAGTTCTTACATCAATAGCTCTGTACTGTCAAAATTATACTACTTTTTTGGCGTTGGCGTTTTATTTGTCCAAACAAATGCACCTTTAGTGTAATAATGTTTTCCTAGACTGTATATTTAGCAGCCGCTCTGTAGACAATGCAAAAAAAAAGCATGTGAGTGTGTTTCCGAAAGCTACCACAAGAGGGAAGCAAAAGACTACTATACACTGTACACTATAAGTATCAGCATTAACCGTGCAACCTAAAGCTTGCACTGTGTCTGACTTATTTGTCTAAGCATGCGCTGCGTTTTGTAATCCTCTTATTACTTCAATGCACTGCCAAAAAGCAAAGAACAGGGGTGCATGAAAAAAGCAAGAAAAAATGTACCTCTGATGCTCCAGTGACTCCAAGTATAGGTACGCTGAACCCATAAAATCATCCTGAAGTCCAAAGTCATAGTCAAAAACCTAAAGAGACGTGAAGCCCCAACAATAAACAGAGAATTTCTAAAAAAAAAACATCACTTTTGTAATGCTCAACAAATAAACTGTACCTTGACGTACAGAGGGTCCCTCAGGCTTTCCACCAGGAGCGTTACTCTTTCATCCCACACTGGATTAAGGTTCTTATGGATGGTCTTGCTTCTGAACACCTCCTTCCCTGCAATCTTGAACTTGACGTATGGATCACTGGTCCCTAAGAGAATAGGAAGAAAAAGGGTTTGATGGAGGAGATTGATTTGCTCTGGCGACCCCTGAAGAGAAAAGCTGAAAGACAAAGAAGAATGAATCACGTTCCACAGATGGCCCCTGGACCACATTTTGGACACCCATACGTGTTATGCCAGGAAAATGCCAGGTGATGGAGGAGTGTGTCCAAGCTCTGCCTTCATGGCTCTTTTGCTGGTCACGGATTGGGTTCCAGTGTGGAGGGGTTTGTGCAGCTTTCTTCTTCTTTCAGCTTTCTTTTTGTGCTACTAATTTGGATCAATAGTAAGTACCATCCACCAGTGATCGCCAGTGCTTGTAAAGCTGGTGCTCAAACAAATGTAACAAGCGGGAATAGGACCGCCGTAATCTTAAATAACTGATCAAATGTAGAATTACTCATTTCAACTTGGACATTAACAGGGCGGCCGCTGTTCAACTCCAAAAACAACCACACATCACTCACTGATGCTGCTATAGGTTGGATTCCAATTTTTATAGTGAGTGTAAAGCACCCAGTGTGCACTTCCATATTACATGTTTTCTCATTCATAGTAGCGATGCCATATTTCACAGTATAATTGGCTTCTGGCTGCCCTCTTCTTGCAGCAATATTGTCGTGTTTTAATCTCGCTCCTAACAGATACCATTTCATTTAAATAATACATTAATATGTCATTGTAAAATGAATGTGCATATGCATTTAATGAACCTGCACTCATAGGGCATCTCTGAATATCAGACTGAATATCTAGTAAGGTAGGAAAAAAACCCTGAAATTGATCTGTTTGATTCTGTTCCTGCTATACACTGTGACAAAAGTGCTTAACAGAGAAATGGTGAGAGGTGGAAGTATATCCGATTATCAAAGCATTCTCGCTCTGTGGTGTTACGTGTTTAGCCAAGCATCTTCAAGGAAGACAACAACAAATAGAGTGATTCTTATAGAGGAATACATGCCATCTGTTGGCTGGCTGGGAAACGATACTAGTTGAAACAAAGGAGGGGCTTTTTTGTCTTGTTGCCTTTCAAAAAATTAGTATACTGACAACAGGGTTGGAGACCAGATGGTAGTAGGTTCCAAATTCAAAATCTTCTATGACAGAAAAAGAAAAATAGAGATGCCAGTCCATTTTCTGGCACAGAAATGATGCTTTTGAGCAAGGCATCAAACATTATAAGTAAGGTATAGACAATTAAATTGTTTTAGGGCCAGAAAACCTAGTAAAGGAGGCCAGACTTGTCAATGCAAGGTTCTGTCATATCTTTTAATGTCACCAAATGACTAATATTGTACAAAGATCCTCTATATAGCAGGACCACATTGCTGTCTTTAAGCACCTAAGCTAAAACACTAGTTAAAGACCAACTAACTACAGTATGGCAGCACAGCGTGCGTGGTTAGCACGCAGGCCTCACAGCTAGGAGACCCGAGTTCGAGTCTACCCTCGGCCATCTCTGTGTGGAGTTTACATGTTTTCCCCGTGAATGTGTGGGTTTTCTCCGGGTACTCCGGTTTCCTCCCACATTCCAAAAACATGCTAGGTTAATTGGTGACTCCAAATTGTCCATAGGTATGAATGTGAGTGTGAAAGGTTGTTTGTCTATATGTGCCCTGGCGACCAGTCCAGGGTGTACCCTGCCTCTCGCCCAAAGACAGCTGGGATAGGCTCCAGCACCCCCGCGACCCTTGTGAGGATAAGCGGTAGAAAATGATTGAATGAATGAACTACAGTATATGACAGGATCACTCTGTTTTTAAGAATGTAATAACAAAAAAACACTTTGGGGACCCTTTATATGGCAATGCTTTTCAAAATATTAGACCCCAAGTTTTGAACTGAACTTGTGAGCATGTGTGATGTAATTCCCAGATCAGATTTCAGTTGATTAGCTTTGCCCAAAGCCGAGACCCATTGTATGTGTATACTGTAGACATGCATGAAAACACAAGTGTATTGGGATAAAGATATATGGATGACAGCATATGTATGGAGGTGGCACAAATCTAAAGATCTACTCCACACTCTTTCTGTGTCGTGCCAGTTCAATATGGTCTATAAACACATCACTGCTTCTGCACCTACATCCTACAGTGCGAGCTTTATGGCACTATAAATGTGCTCCAGCTGAGAAGTCTGAAAAGGAAAGGGCTGATGTTGTGGGTGGCAGCCGAATAAAAGGGAGAGTGGGTCTACCTCAACAGTTATCTCACTTTCAGTATTATTTCCTCAAAAAACACAAGACATTTCAAGAAGGAAGTGAAATCACTGCATCTTCCACACATGCTATTTACTGGAATGGTCAATAGATGTGTCCCTAATCTGTAATTAATGATGGTTTTGTTGACCAGTTGGTGTTATAGACTGTAGATTTGATGGATGCATGTGGTTAAATGATTGTGGGCAGAAGAGTGTGAAATGAAAGCACCTACATACCTAGAAGGCACACATAAAGTGCCAGTTGAAATATTCAGATATTATGTTGGCTTTTCAGCAGCAAGCATACAAAGATGCTCACTTATGGTCACTAGTGATGGAGCAGTGATGTCATTGTTTTCATAAAGTAGCAGGTTGTTTGTCCATATAGCAACGACCAAATTGTCCCACCCTGGAAACCAGCCTTCTGTATGATGAAAAAATCTGTGTGTTGACTAGACTCATAAAAACAACAAGGAGGTGCAGCTGATCTGAATGTCCATCCGTGCGTAGCAAAGACTAATTTACAATCTTTTTATAGCTTATCATATTTAGGTAAAATATTGGCGTGCACAACCAAATCATCTAATTTATACTGCCGTGACCAAAAACATTGTCATCTTTGACATGTCAATATCTGTGGCCATGACTGTGATGGAGAGATGCAGAAACAGGACACCACTTAATGTAACTCTTCAACTACTGTACACAAAAGAGCGAATATTTGTCAGAACATGCACCCCCACTAGGTTGTCTGTGTGATTATTTTTCTGACAAATACACCACAGGGGACAATCTGGCTTGGAATTGGTCTGAATCCTGACCAGAAAAGTGACAACACAGATTATGAGAATCGGTACTGCAAATATGGGTATTACTTCACTGTTTGATAGTTGTCTGCCTTTAATGGGCTGTGTATGCACCATGTATTTCAAAGCTTCTGAAAATGAGTCATTAACATCTGGGAGTCCATCTGAGATGCTACTAAAACCAACACCATCAATGTGTGGAAATAAAATCAATGGGAGATGGCCCTGAAGTTTACTCAGCATGGTAAATTTGCCTCAAGCGTGGCCAAAAAGTCAGTGGTACTAACTCTGATAAATGCCCCCTTTCTTCATGACAGCAGTTGAGAATACACATAAAGCTTAAGTATTTATTGTTGTCAGCAATAAAAGCACCGCTCATTGAGACTTGAAATGAAAACATGCCGAGATATCCTGCCAAAAATCACAATCCGTGACCCATAAGCCATTGGAGACAAAGAAGAGGCCACAGAATAAAATGGCCACCTTCAGGGGAGAAAGCCAGTACACACAAGATGCATCCCTTTTCAATTCTTATTATCTTGTCCTGAACAAGCAAAGGAAGGAACTATTCTTACCGTGAGAACGGTATTTAAACTTGAACTTGAAACATGTGACACATCTTGGTCAAGGCTCTTGAAACAAGTCTGAGTGCGTGTTGATATATCATTCTAACAATGAATTATTTCACTTCTTCATCTTCACCATCAATCTGAAATTCCTTTTACACATTCATGACCAATACCTCTCCATGTCAGCCCAGTGCAGACAAGTGCTCTTGCATTATTAATTGATGATATATGAAGGTGTAATTATATTTCCACCGAAACCAGGACTAAAAATACCTTTAATACTCCTTAGAGGAAATTAATAACTCATTAAAGTTTCTTCTTTGTAATTACCCTTAAATAGATAAGGTTTCATTGAAAACAAGCATGTAACAACACAAGGTACAACATACTAAGTTACGACACGTACTTGATGAAAAAACATACTTTTTTTTAATTTTCTTTTTTCATGATTGATTATTAAGTGAAACAATATAAACATGACTGGTCTTTGAATGGGAGACACAAGATATGAATGTATTTTGCTTATCTTCAAATCCATTGCCTTTAACTTGAAATCAGCAGCATCATTCATTTCTTTGTGGATTTTCTATGATGGAAGCATGTCACTACTGGATTGTCAATGCATGTATGCACAACGCATCTACATTTTGGTGCAGTAGGTAGCGGTATGCACCTAAACGTTGGTTGTTCAACCCAACCATTTGTTCCCAAAGATTATTTTGGGCTAAATGCAAAAAGAGGTGATGATGCAACTCCACAATAAAAAAGCACAAATACTGCGGATTTCAGAAAACAACAGATGGAATGAATCAGCACTCTACAAGAAGCAATGAAGTCTGTAAAATTAAATAATTTAAAAAAAATTGTTAACTATAATGATGAAAATGGTAATATTAATGATGATTATAATGATGGTAATAATGATAAAGATTATAACAATAATGATAATAATGATAATGATAATAACAATAATAATATTACAATGATAATAATAACAGGGGAAAACAAGGCAGTGGCATGAACATGATTATATCTTGCAAAAAGGGGTAGGCATTTATAAGTTTTTGATTCAGCCTACTCCTTTTGGGCTTGTGATCAGATAGCTGAATACAAATGTAAATAATGGAAAGTTATATTTTGATTGATGTGAGAAATGCACTGTAATGTTTCATATATTTGCCCAAATAAAAAAAAAGAGCATGTTTTGTTTGTTTGTTGAGATGTTTCTCCCTTCACCTTTCCCAATTGGGAAAGCAAGAACCACTAAGTGAAAAGGTATGGAGTCTTGTAGTGTTAAAGAGATTACGCGTTGAGGGGAAATTTGAATGCATTCACTCATGTGCACGTGTGCACGTGATCCGGTTCACACACACAGTTCAGTTCCAAATGTGAAAATTGTAAATAGTCCATTGTTATCATACACTTGTAATACAGTTCATTCATTCATTCATTTTCTACCGCTTATCCTCACAAGGGTCGTGGGGGGTGCTGGAGCCTATCCCAGCTGTCTTTGGGCGAGAGGCGGGGTACAACCTGGACTGGTGGCCAGCCAATCACAGGGCACATATAGACAAACAACCATTCACACTCACATTTATACCTATGGACAATTTGGAGTCACCAATTAACCTAGCATGTTTTTGGAATGTGCGAGGAAGCCGGAGTACACAGAGAAAACCCACGCATGCACGGGAAGAACATGCAAAAAATGTTATTATTCGTTTTTGTATCTTTCATCTCTGCCTCGCCTACCTACCCTAACCGCATTTCACTGACATAAGCTATATATACAGTACATATATAATTGGATGCTCCGTGCATACATACTGTAGGTGGCAGATACTGTAAATAAGACAGGAAATGAGCAGAACAACATGACAGAACTACCAATAAAACATTCCTCCATGCCAGCAGACCTGGTAAAGCCTGTCTGTGGGTGGTTACAAACAGTGTGTGTCTGTGTGCCTGTGCGCTCACGGTCATGACAGGACTGACAGATGGCTGCAGCATGAGGGGTATCCTATTACCCAGAATGCAAGGGGTGTAACAGGACGTATTGGACAGATCTGAAATACAAGTCATTCTGCGGTCGAACACTGGCAGCTTCTATACAATCATGGCCCCCGGGTGCTTTTGCTTTGTTTTTACTCTAGAATGACCACAAATTAACCTCCCGTAATATCCAACAAAAGCTGATACAAAAGGTGAGATAATGTCACAGTAAGATCCCGTGGCTTGCATAAGCAGAAATCGAGAAAAAAAAGACGTGGGAGGATGACACGCTGAATTGAATGTCAAGTATCAGTATCACACTCTTTTACATCCTCAGAGACATCACTGTACCTGGCCTTCCATTTAGAGCTACTAACACTGAAACCAATCACAGCCCATGAGCCCAGCCCTCCATTATTATATATTATATATATTGTTTGTCAAGCATTAAAGAGAAGAAAACGGCAAATGGAGATATGCTCGTCTGAGTATGAGTGTGTTACTAGAATATGATTTTGACTGCATTTCTATTTCTAGACTCATCACCACGTTTAAAAAGATCTTCACATCTTCACAGGGGTTATCCTGTGATTAATGTGGCAATAATACCATTCAACTCTTGCTATGCAAAAGTCCTTGCTTATTCTTAAAAACTACACTATTACATAAATGAAAAAACGGTTGTATGTGAAAGTCTATGTGATCTTCATGTCAATTGCACCATTTTGTAAAAGTGGAAATCTAATAATACAGTGGAGTAATTTATGCTTTTTCTAAATAAAAGCGGCAAAAATATGTGTCTGAATGTCAAACGGTTTATTGAGTTCCACCAAAAATTAACCTCTAATATACACTCTTTAAAATGTTCCAAAGAACACCCAAAACTATTTAAATCATTAATAATTCACACAGTGGCTTTTAGTGACTCAGTAAGTACTGATACTAAATTGCCTCCTACAGCAAACTAGCTCTACTTCACATCCCAGGCCTCCACTGTTCCATACCTGACTTATTAAGGCTGTCAATGAGGATTAGTTAATGGACCAATCCTCACATATCCACTCCTAGGAGATTCCTGGAGTCACTGTACTAATACTGCAAGAACATTGCTTTCAATTTACAGTATGGCATGTACATTACATTACTTGATCTGTTATGGACTGTTCTATTAAAATATCATTGACACACATCATAATGAAATCACTGATTGTCTCTAATATGGGCTATAATCCTGATCACGGTCACTGGGGTCATGCTGGAGCATGACTTTGGGCAGGAGTACAAAAAAGGGGTACACCCTGAACTGGTCGCCAGCGAATCAGAGGCACATATCAACAGACCAACAACCATTCACACTCACATTCATAATTTAGAGGTACCAATTAACCTAGCATGCATATTTTTGGAAACCATTAGGCAACCTTGCGGGCCCATGATTAAATATACTAGGGCTGGGCGATATGGACCAAAACTAATACCCCAATATATTTTGGTTGAATGTCAATATATGATATCTTTATACAGCGACCTTTATACTGTCTTGTTCGCTGTTCACTCCCGTTATGCACCCTCTCATCCGAGGATCTCCTGTCGCTCGGCATAGCAAAGCTAACAGCTGCTCCCGAGTGTAAACAATGCAAGTTACAAACGTCAGATGAACATCCATTGGTGCACACTTGCTTAAGGGGTTGTTGTGGCACAGAAAACAATAACAAAGTAATAATAAAGCACTAAAAACGTCACAGAAGAACTAGCCTTTATATCAAACCCAGTCTATATAGATATGAACGACATAGGAATTTTTAAAATATCAATATCACCCAGTCCTACAACATATTATACCAAATCATACCGTATTTGTATGCATAAGTACGAAAACATAGCCCCTACCTGTGCGATCTCTGATGGCCAGGTTGTTGCCTTTCTTTAGGACAATATCCAGCTGGTACATTGTCGGACTAGGAGCCGGAGGTTCTCCATTACAAGGGTCCACTGTATCGATTCCCTATGGAAACAAGATGACTATACAGTAAGTGTCCCAAATCACCAAAGCTTTGTACTTTGCATTCTAACAACCAGCCATACAGGGTAAACCTATATTAGTCCTATAGGGGCAACGTGTGGGGACTCTTTACAAGTCATTTACAAATAAGTGACATTTGAATCGACTGAGGACATTTACAGTCAAATAGATTGATTACAGTTATTTAATAGAGGGAATTAACAGCCTGTTAGAAAATGTGCAAATATCTCAAATGTGGTGTACTCATTTGAAAACCAATCTGCTCCTTTTCATCTTTGGACTTTGAAGGTCATGATGGAAAACCTCTCCTGACTGACAATTTGGTTCCCCTTTGGAGCCATTAGAAAGACACATGATAAGTCAAGCTGTTCACTACTGCATAATTTCTTCATCTTACGTCCATCTTATCCACACCCCCTTCATTATGTATTTCCTTCCTCTTAATCAGTCACGTGTGGGCACAGGATAGAGCTTACAGATGAGGCTAAGAATAACAACAAAAGAGCAAAAGGAGATTTTAAAAAAAGCACATGGATACTACTTAGAGACAACCTAGAGTTCTCATTACTCACGGTCGGGAGAATCAGAATCTCAGAACTGTCAAACATGAGTAATAAACTTATAGTTACTGTCATGTGATACTGACAAATAATTTGTTAGAAATGGCGTAGACAGCAATACAAGGATGTGTATAGCAAGGAATATGCGCCATCGAAAATGGATGAATGTTGTTGTTCATTCATTCATTTTCTACAGCTTATCCTCACAAGGGTCGTGGGGGTGCTGGAGCCTATCCCAGCTGTCTTTGGGCGAGAGGCGGGGTACACACTGGACTGGTCGCCAGCCAATCACAGGGCACATATAGACAGACAACCATTCACACTCACATTCATACCTTGTTTTAATGAATGGAGTAATCGGTTAGGCCATAGATGGACCAAATTAATATGAAGCAAACACCAAGTTAGTGGTTCAGTCTGCATCATACCAGAAAAGAGGAAAAAATGCCCATCACTGTTTCCTACAGTCAAAGCTGCTATGTGTGAAATCTTATTTTGGCTAAAACACAAAGATAATAGGTCTGCTTTCACCAATGACTCCAGTATAAGCCAATATCCATGCAGCATCACTGCTGAGTCAAAATATAAACTATAAACATTCCAAACGTGTATGTTATCCAGGCTAACTAGTCCTAGAATGTCTTCCTGTTGTTTACTTTCATTGCCAAATACATCAAATAATACACCAAATCATCTTACTTCATGGAAATTATATTGGTAGTACTGAATAAGTAAAATGTTGCTGTGCAAAGCATTGCCTATACATGAATAAGAACTGTCACTGCCACTGTAAAGGAATTCTGATGAACATGTGCATCTTTAAGTCCCTGGAACAGCATCCGTTGAACAGTAAACATGCATAGAAACTGTTGAGACTGAAATCCAATCCCAAGTTACGTCATACCGTATCCCAAAGTGATGAAGGAGAGGAGAGAGTTCATTACATTTGCATTCACCTGCTGGAGCACTTTGCATTTACAGTGCATTCAATTGTCTCTGGAGAACGACACAGCTTGCAAAGTGCTCTCAATGTTTGTATACAATCCCAACCGGCAATCAATACGGCCTTCTTCTCCCATTAACCAAACCCTACACTGATGGTGTACAATATACTGTATTCTTAACCTATAAAGTACACAGAATCAAAAAGGAGCCGACATGAACCCTTCCAAGCACACCAAGCAGCCTTATTGAATTATTTCAAACAGAGATGACAACAAAACGTGAGCACATTGAATATGGGTAATATGTGGGTGTAATTGTGAAAACAAGGGCTCCGGACCAACTGTATATCTCTTTATCTCATTATAGCTGCCTTAAAGTCTCACAACTGCCCTATAGTTGACTCTAATCTGGAGCCCTGACCTCCATATCATATTATAACCCAGTTTCCCTTTCAGTTGCACCAGATGTTACAGCTGAGCCTGTATTGCTCGGCTATATATGGAATACAAGTAATGGGTGATTGAGAACACAGGATAAGGCAGGCTTTTTATGTGTGAAAGATTTCTAGTCTGTGTATACCTAATGGATCATCATACTAAAGAGGTCAGACACAGGTCAGTGTTTTTTTTTTAATTATCTATCTTGTTTTCTGTTGGAATATCTGATTATATGAAGGGGGATAACCTGAATCTGATCACCATCATTGTTTCTTCTCTGAACAATATGTTTATACAACACATCACTTGTAATGTTAAGTCTTTTCCATGACCAACTTGACGTATGAAATAATCCCTTTTAGCCAAGTACATTTATGCCTACTGATGAAGAGTGATTATCAGGAAGATAATACAGTAGCGTATTTTCCACACTATAAGGCGCACATAAATCGACAAAAGCACCTATTCCAGCTGGATTTTTTGGGATTTCATGCCTCCTGCGTCATTAGGAATTGTAAACAAAAGAAGAAAGACTTCCTGGGTACCTTCCTGCTAACACCGTAAAAACACAGAAGCCATTTATCAGAGGTTGGACTAGATCCCTTAGCTCGCTACGCTTTCGTATTCATGAGAATAGTGTAGGGAAGGCTCTTTTCTCTTCCAGTTTGACCGTGATTGGATGAGATTAGTGTGGAAGAACACTTTTGGGATGAACTCAAGTAGAGTTGGTGAGTCAGCAGGTCCTCTCTCATCCAACAACAGTGACCTCTGATTTTACAAGATGTTCTTTTCTTTGAATGAGACAAAATATTTCTTGAGTAGTTCCTCAGTGGGGTGAAACACAGAATGGGATTGACAAAGTATTAGGGAATGCAATTCGGAAGTTATGCTACTGTTCAATAAACGGTATGTGATTTTTTTTTCTCTTTATGGAAGAAAGATGCTGTTTGTTATTCACATCAGGCATCTTTTAGAGTTAAATCAATAAGAGTTGTGTCAGAATGAAAAATTGGATAAGAAATGGAGACAGAGGGGTTATAAGGAAAATGGGCAGAAATATAGGACAATAAATCGCCTGTCAGGTAAGTAAACACACAGATCGTCTTCATAACACTGAAGTCACGTGTTTCACAAAATAAACACCATGACAGTCTGCAATGTGTGCGTATCACCACTCACGGTAGCAGAAAAAAACAGAACACTATGAGCATCAAGTGATGCAGGCAGCAGTCAGGCCATGCTGCCAAGCCAAGCTGTCAAGCAACCATGAAGTCACTCAATGGCAGCTTGATACCACACAGGCACGCCTCAGAAACACAACATGACTGTCAGGAACACGTCCACATAGGCGCTTGTTTGCTGGCTCAGCATGTGAACAACCCAAATACAATGCTGATGTGCTTTTTTGAATGCATCACCAGAAAACACAATTCTTATATATTCTCATACATATGACAAAAATCACCATGGCCGTATTGCACCCATGAACTATTTACTGTATTTCGCACAGCATACAATCCATAATCATTGCAATGAATGTCATGGCATGAAGTCATATCTCGGGGCTACATGTGGCTGGCTTATGGCCGCGCTGGGAAACTTTCCCCTTCGTGGTGCTCGTCTTGCGTAAAAATGTGCTTACTTGTGCAAATGTATGCTTTTTAACAGTCCTGCACTATACTCTTTTATTAGGAGTTTAGTTTGGAATGTAATTTTTTTCCCTCCCCTCTACTCTTTTTGTTCCCCTTTCTCCCCCTCCTTCATCGCCCAATCATCCTGGCCTGTCCACTCCCAGTCTCACTGTATAGCATGTAATATATGTACGGACGAATGATTGCACAATTTCGCTTGTACTTCTACATAAGTGACAAGATCAATAAAAGGTCATCTCATAAAAATATTTGTGTGATTTAACAAGAGTCTTTCCAACACCTCCCACATTCCAAAAACATGCATGTTAGGTTAATTGGCAACTCCAAATTGTCCATAAATTGGATGGAGGGAAGTTATATCGCTTTGAAAATACACAATACAGCGCTTCCTACACACTGCCTGGCCAAAAAACTTCATAATTCATCGATTTAGCTAGACAAAGAGCTAAGATCAGTATTGCATGGGCGATTGTGTGTTTCAGCAGATACCAAATTATTTAATCCCAACTGTGGAAAAGATATTATAAGAAGCTTTGCGAACTTTGCGACATGGTCCAAATCGCCTGTCATCAATACAAGATATTTTCATCAATACAAGATAAAAAAAAATTAATGCAATCTGGACAGAAATAAATCTTGCGACATTGCAGAAGGTTGTGGAGACTATGCCAAAGTGAATGTGTGCCATGAAAAGCTAAAGGCGATACAACAAAATATTTGTGTGTGTGTGTGTGTGTGTGTGTGTGTGTCAGACCTTTTTTTGGCCAGGCCGTGCATAAAATAGAGCAAATGAATGGATGATAAGGCCCTTGGGTCTTGCACACTGGATATGGGTAAGTAGGGTTATCAAGAGAGGAGTTTGGGGTTTACTTTTATGGGAATTGGGGTGATGCATTTAACTGCTTGGGAGAAGAAGCTGTGTTTGAGTCTGTTTGTTTTAGCTTCAAGTGTCCGGTAGCTGGAGAACCACACTATACACCAAAACACCACAGTATGTCGGAACTTTGGATTGTTGGATGGGTGAGCAGTCGAGCGTGAAGAGGGAGTAGAGGAGGTGGCTGAGAACACACCCCTGTGGTGCTCTAGTGTTGAGGATGAGGACGGGCAGGAAGTCAGAAAGTCCAGTATCCATGCACACAGTGAACTCCCCAAGCCCATGTTGCTCAGTGTGCCATGATACAGCTGAAATAATAAACAAGTTTTTACCCCGTAAACTAGGTAGTGTTACTAATATTACTCCAAATAAATATACATATCCAGTATGTACAAACAGCATATCAAAATAGCTCTTGCAGCTCAATTCAAGTATAGGTCCCCTTAATCAGTGAAGTGAAATATACACACAAATCATCCTCTCGGCATGCAGCATGGCAAGAATAATTACATTTATTTGACCTGACTGACTCCAGCCTATTGCGCTCAGATGCATCTTGGTTTTATGAAAACGCTTCCAAGCCAAATACGTGGATTGACTCATGATGTGCCATATGCATTGGAACCAACAGAGGAAATATGATGACAATAATATGGCTTTGTGACTCAACACATCTTCCATTTGATAAATTACACAAACAAAAATGGGGCATCTTCAACTCAACACCAATAAATGATTAATTAAACCTTAAAGTGTGAAAAAGAGGAGACATATAAGTGCTACATCATAAGTGCTTCGGTCTTGCGCATTCATTTATTCATTCAACTTTACATTGGTTAGAGAAGGAAAAATATATTTTACATTAATCGGGACATAGACTGATGCCTGCATCTTAATACAACCATTAATACAAGGGTATCAAACTCAATCGCACAGGGGTCCAAAAGTCAAAGCCTGCTTTCGGTTGTGGGCCGAACTGAACATTACACAAACTAACTGTATTTTATGCCAACACAAAAACATCACAATCCATGAGAGTTTGCAGCTGTGGTATGGGCAGATGACACATTTCCCAGCATGCTTTGCGGTAGTGAAAATGACCGCTTTTGACTGTCTCGTGCCTCTTGGATGTTATTTGTACAGACAGTTTTTCATCAGTTAAATTATTTTGACGTTTGATCTGAATCTGCCATCCTTTAGGCCAAGAATGGTTGTGAAGTTTGTATTATTTACTATTTATTTAATATTGTTTCCACTTGAAAAATGAAATTCCCAGAATAGTGGTTCATACCAGAGGAATTGCTTTATTATGAAAAGGTTTGTCTGAAAAAGTCAGTGAGACGGACCAACTCAATGCGATTTTCCAAACAGCTTCGTGAAGCGGACGTCATTGCAGCGCTGACACATATGTTTTAATAAATGAAAAAATTCTATAAATTTATCTGGCAGCTGACAAAAAACTATGTAACCAGCGAGGTAGACACTGAATAAAACATTGAAACAAAACCCACTGCCAACCAAAATACTATATGAAATGACATATTAACTCAACACCCCAAACAGTAATTGTATTTACAATGCAATCATTTTGACAACAATCGCTGTTGCCACACAAAGAGGTTCGTCTCTGTGTCAGGTTTTAATGTCATTCCTACACTGATCAAAGATTCTGGTATCGCCTACACACTGCCAAAGACTCCAGCCTCCACTCTGGCAGCATGACAGCAGTGTGTATCGTTCACACTGGCGCCTTTGCTAAAAATGGCAAAGACTGAGAGGTGGGTAGTGCTATAGTAAGTGCCAGGGAGGTGGTCCACATAAATGAAAGCATTTAGGGTGTCTCATTCATGGAAAATTTAAGTAATAACAACGCTAAATGAATGTTTACTTTAACAATTTAGCTATTTAACATTAAGGGAGGAAATACGCAGCTACCCTGACAGTTTAGTAAGTTCATCCCTCTATAAAGACATGAGCTTTTTATGGCATTATGACAAAATGTAAGAGAAAGCCAGACTAATCCACAACCCATGTTCAGTGTTTAGGCCTAGACCAGGAGGTTCTCTCCAAAAGTCTACAATGCATGGCCCCATTCATCAAGTGAAGTCTTCCTGTTCCCTTAGCAGAGAAATAGCCCCCAGGCAGAATACATCTACCTCCAAGTTTGATAGTAGGGATCCTTTTGTTAATGTTGTATTCTTTCTTTTTTTACATTATGTCTCTCTATGTTACAGTAAACCAACATTAAAATGCTGCACTTTTCATGTCTTTGTAAGGTAGTAAATCAGCAGGTGGTCAAATATTCATTCATTAATTTTCTACCTCACAAGGATCGCGGGGGTGCTGGAGCCTATCCCAGCTGTCTTCGGGCGAGAGGCGGGGTACACCCTGGACTGGTCGCCAGCCAATCACAGGGCACATATAGACAAACAACCATTCACACTCACATTCATACCAACTCATACCAATTAACCTCGCATGTCTTTGGAATGTGGGAGGAAACCGGAGTACCCGGAGAAAACCCACGCATGCACGGGGAGAACATGCAAACTCCACACAGAGATGGCCGAGGGTGAGATTGAACGCTGGTCTCCTAGCTGTGAGGTCTGCGCGCTAACCACTAGACCGCCGTGCCGCCGTGGTTAAATATTGATTTTGGAAAAGTATTGAAGAGTGTAGCATGCAGACAGTTATGCATTGAAGGGAATTTTCAACGTGGTACACACGTTGGTGATATGATTTCTCAAAACAGAAAAAAAATATTGACTATTTTTTGTAATGGAGGTATTATAATATTAATATTAATATAGAAACCCATCCATCCATTTTCCCCTCACTAGGTTCGCAGGGGGTATGCTGGAGCCTATCCCAGTTGACTTAGGGCGAGAAGCGGGGTACACCCTGGACTGGTTGCCCCTGGACTGGTTGCCAGCCAATCACAGCACATATAGACAAACAACCATTCACACTCACATTCATACCTATGGACAATTTGGAGTGACATGACATGAACATCTGCAGTATAAAATGTTGTTTTTTTAATCAGACCATGTTCATCTCCCTGTGAGTGGCTCCTTTATTTACTTTATTTACCTTTGCCTCTAATCCCACCTGTGGTGGCTCATGTCAATCTTACTTCCTTCCCTCTCTGGTCTTACTATTACTTTCCCCTCTTCTTTCTCTGGGGTGAAAAATGCATCAAATTTTGGATATGGTGCTCACATTCTGATCACGTTCAGTATCCGACCCTTCAGAGAACAGACTGAGGAGAGAATAAGGTTGTATGTACATGATAGAACGTGCTCTCACCAATGAATTACATCTCCTCAAAGAGTCTGGTCATGGTGGTGACATGAACAGGATCATGCATCGCTATGTTTTAATTAATCATGTCTCATCATGGTGGATTTATTGGTTCTCCGACCAACGTGTTACACTAGCACCCTTCTCTGTTTCCACACTATTAGTAATCAGACACGACACGGCCACTATAATCTTTCTGCCCGTCATGCAGATGTAAACAAAACAAAGAAATGCCACTTTACTTTTCTTCTATGGGTAGCAATGAGTACAAAATATTCCATACACAAAGCACGTATTCAGGTTTAGGGAAAATATGTATGAAAATCAATTCCACATGCAAATTGATGTCTGTGACAAAGTGATGGAAACATTTGAGGTTTTCCATCCATGCAGCATGCGTCCCATTACCACCAAAGGACTGACATGCAAACACTATTTATTGACCATGAATACAGCATGATACTGGCAAACAAGCAGTCCACAGGTACTTACACCTACCGTAAGGCTCTGTCCCACAGCCGATAGGGGTAGCGTTAACATCTTGACACACTAAACACTACTGTACTACTGCTTCTGCTGCTGCTGCCGCTGCTGGTTTTACTATACTACACACACACACACACACACACACACATACTCGCTCACTCCTTATCTTGCTCACTCACTCGCACGGCAAAGGCCAACCAGATGCAATGTTCGTGAATAACCCACAGGCACTGAGTTTTGTTCTCTCTCTGTCGCTCTCTCGCTCCCGTCTGCCACTCACAAATGCAAAGAGATGCTCACTTTCTACTGACTGATCTGACGAATAAAAAGTTTTGCTCAAGACTGGTCACAAATGGAATATACCCACGCCTGCCATAAGATTTAAGCACATTTAATAACCGTGCACCATATAGTGTAGTGCAGTGCAACCGATACAGGCTCATTCTCCATCATTTTTCTAGAGTGGAATTATCGCTGGAGAGGATTGGAGGAATTTGTAGGATTTATCAGCGCAAGAAGAAGATGCATTGTCCTTAAAGAGTAGCTAGACAGATGGATGGAAATGAAGGAAAATACCTCAAATGAACACCAAAATGTATGTTTTCACACAACCAATAACAGAAAAACATTTACTCCAAATCTATAATCAATGAGTTAACCCAGCCAAGGGTGCATATACTGTAGATCTGCTATGATACCCAGAGAAGCATTCTCCTTTTCATCTGATTGTTGACACTGGAAAAAAACACAATCCCCCACTTCTCAAGACAATCCAAAGTTTTCTTCAGAAGAAATTACTCAACCATGGATATTTCTCATCCAAACGCCACACTAGCGGCAAAGCATCAAGCACAACAATACATTATCAGAAGCAAGTTGATGCCCCATTTTCTTTTGCAGCTGTCAAGGCTGTACAGAGCGTCATGGTATATGTATATAAAATATGGATGATTCATTCATTTTCTATACCGCTTGTCTTCATTACGGTTGCCTAGCCTAGCTGACTTTTGGGTTGTTCGGGTACCCCCTGTACTAGACGCCAGTCAATTACAGGCCATATAAAATATGCATCATTAAAAATATATATGTTTTAATGATTTATCTATTTAATGTATGTGTAGTTTTCTGAAGTTATTTACGTTGTGAAGACTTATTTACGTTGTGAAGTGACTCAGCACAAATGAGGTAACAAAAGCCAACAAATCAAACAAACAAGCTTAAATGCAAATACATGCATATTAATAACAATCAGAACAGGGGCTGATGTGATAGGTTGGGAAGAGGAAATATAAGTTAAAATATTTTTGCTTTTTGGTCAGATTGGGCTGTCTTTTTCTACCTTATGGGTGTATGCAAATGGTTATGTGAATGAATATATGAATGTATAAGAGGCTATAATAATGTATTTAAAATAAATATTCCGTTTATAAATGAGAACTTCTTATTTAGGTCAGGTCATGGAGCCAATTAACCACTTTTTACAACAATTACTTTTTAATGCAATCTACATATTTCACAGATTTTTTTTATTTTTTTTCTGCATTTGATTTTGTCTTAAAAAATATATTCCAAAAATTTGTCTTGAAAAATATTTTTGTTTGTCATATAATCAGGTCAATACATGTATTTCCGATATATTAAAGGCTACAAAAGAAAATCTGACTAATTTTGGAATTTACATTGTAATGTCTACCAAACTGAATTGCTTTTTCTATCGCTGCAAAGTAGCCTACGGTATGCACCCCCAAAGTTAAAACTCCCACAGTGTATCGTCATTGTAAACAATGAATCTTGATATGCAACAAGCATAGAGAAATGTAGGCTAAAGGACACACACTCTGCTTACTCACACTATGGTACAATGTGTCATCTCATCATGCACGCTCCAGACTTGGAGAGAAGCCCGCAAGAGGTGAGCGTTTGTAGTAACAAACCCCCTGAGTCATCATCTGTCATTAAAGCGACGCCTACGCCACACAGCGTCAGGCTTCTATAATAACCACACTAAAGCTAATTGATCCTAGAAAACTTTCTGTTGTCATTTTCTTCAATAATTAAACCAAAATCCCAAAGGGCCTCGACAATGTCTGTGCAATGGCTCTGCATTAAAAAGCATCACATATGAAATTTCATGTTAATTAAAATACGAATTCTGTATAATGAACAACTTCGTAAATTAGCATATGAAAACAGAAGAGAATTTCTTTTAGAAAGCTGGCTTAAACAAAGTTCAAAAGTGACCTCCAGTCACACTGTAAGACTTACCATTGGATCGGTGGAGCTCATTAATGAGATGAAAAGCAAAGTGACACCTCTCTCACGCCAACAAAGCACAGAGTGAGCGGCTATTTGTGTATTAACATGCATACTAGAGTATTAGCACCTGCACCTCATGCCAAATACACATTATATGCAAAGCAATTGGAGCAGGGATCCTTACCTAAACTCACAGATCCATGGAGGTTACGGAAGGTCACGAATGGGGACACACACATATGCAACCAACACACACATCATGTTGGTGAGTCATCACATTTGTGGGTGAACAGGCATCACGCCATAGATGAGAATAACATGCTTCTCTTAGCATAGAATTTGACAAGTCAGAAATACTCCTGCATTAATGTCTGCTATGTGCCCTTGCCAATGAAGAACCAGAACCAGGAGATGAAGACAGGAAAGGAAGTGAGTGGAAACCAATAGAGGTCATGCAGCACAGAAAAGTGGAGAATGCCATGAAATGAGTTAAATGAAAGGAGATGTCCTGAAGTGGCAAATCTTTTTATAGACTCACTCATCGGCCCACTAGTGGTGATCATCGTGGCTTGGAAATAGAAACCACCTGTTGGCTAAGGAGGCTAAGGGAAAAACAGTGGCTGCCTCCAATGGGAATTCAAAACAACCCCCTTCATAATTTGACATAATGACAACCATCGTGTATATGTTTCAGTGGATATGTTTAGAGTATAGTAATCCCTTGCCAATGTATGGCTTTACTTTATCAAAGTTTTTCAAATATATTAATAAATCTTGCTGTTTTGTGGTTGGATGTGGTCTATTATTATTATTATTGTTGTTGTTTTTATTGTTATTTGTATTATTATTATTAAAACATACATTTTCAGACATAAAAATGGCTAAATGTACAAAAATACAAATATAAGGCATTCAGAAGATGCATTCAAAGATGGAATGATATGTAGTATTCTACATTGGTCACTCCGTGTAGGTCAGGGGTCTCAAACACGCGGCACGCGGGCCACACTAGTTTGAGGCCCCGGCCTTGATATGAAAGTTTAATGTTCATGCGGCCTGCGCAAGTTTGATATGGATGCTGTATGGTATCATGTACCCAGAAAAATTATTACATTTGATTAATGTTCATGTTAAAGGTTAAATAACTGTTAATAGTTATCCTCCCTATCCGTGTGGAAGTGGTAAGTTTTTGGCTATTTAAGTTTAAAGGAAATAACTTGAAGGCTACCGTTTAGGTCGCTAGCTCTCTAGTTTGCGAGTTAGCATGTCTTCCAAGACCCTGCAGTTGTGCAATTTTTTTATTTATTTTTCATCTTATTTTGTGCAGAAAAATAAAAATGAAGATATTTGAGAACAGTGGAAGGTTTTATCAGAGCTTTTCTTGCAGAAAATTGAAACCAAAGCAAAGTTTATTCATTTTTCTGTTTTTAATAAATGCATTTGTTTTTTTTTTTTTTGGAAAACCTGATGCGGCCCAGTCTCGCCCAGACCCTAGCTCCAGTGACCCCCAAGTAAATTGAGTTTGAGACCCCTGGTGTAGGTAATGTTACTGTAATGTTTGGTGAGACCCAAACAGTAAGCAACAGACTTGATCATTGGTACATCTCATAGCAGGCACAGTAATCCCTAATAAAAATTCCCAAGGAAAAACACTGAATACTGTCGAGGCAGTAACCATGCCAAGCTGAAATTCAACTCTCAACCCCCCAACGTCACTTCACCTGGAACACATTTACAATAACACACACAATCACAACTTTGAATTATGTCTTAAATGAATTAGGGTGTGTTATTTCATGTTTAAAGGCTTCTAATAATGTTAAAACCACCACAAGAATGTCGGAAACAGGTTTTCCATAATAAGTATTGAAATATCCGATTTATAAGTGGTGAATCCTACTTGGCAGAAATTCACTTATCACGGTTCATAGCTGGGTTTGGTAACAAATAACTGTGATAAATGAGCGATTATTGTAGTCCCACAGTCCATCTCACAATACAAGCACAAATGCCTCTAATTAGTGCGTTTAATATATTATTAGTCTTAATATATTATTATTATGTACAATTGTGTACAGTCATGTACAATTGTGTGTGCATGTATAGCTGTAACATCTAAATGTCTTAAGCCGCCATTCGGGACTGGTTCAGTTATTATTTAAGTAGGCTTTAGGCAACAATAAACAATAACAAAACATAAAAACGCACTTTCATGAATTCAAAAATTGTGAAATTATAATGAATGTGAAGTGTAATGAGATCTAACAGCAACCCTCCAAAATGAATCTTACAAGCAATACTTATTATTCCTACATGGCAGCTGCAGCGAGGCTCATTTGCAAATATTCAATATCCACTCACCACAGAAGAAGAGAGGTCGACATTGAGTTGCAAATGACATGCACATAGCCTTTGGTCACTGCCTGATCAGATCTACAGTATATTACGGGATGTCCTTCTTCATCTGGATGGGCCGGTCCTTTCTTTCATCTGGTGCATCCTTCCTGACCATAAAACTTCCCATGCTGAGCTTACTTGTTACACTGCTTAATTTTAATCATGTTGAGGGTGGAGGCAAGGCAAATCGATGTGGAATTGGATCCAACTCACATCCATTACTTCTTGAAGCACTCAGATACTGCTACCTTTATGTCGGTTGCTCCATCTGCTGTTTCACTGCTTTTCTTTTGTTTACACAAAAGTCATTTAATGTCTACCGGTGTGTAGAATTCCTTTCCCACGCTGCGGCCATTGTTTAAATCTGAAATGACCCCCATTGATTGATTCATGTGAAAGAGCGGCATTCGGGGTTGCACCACCTCACTCGATTGATTTAGACTTACCGATCTCTATCTGCACTCTCATTATCCCGATTGGTATGACTAGCCTTTCTAACATTATACAGTATACACCCACTGTAACTTTAGATTTGGATATTCAGCCAAATCACCATGATATTTGGTGTTCACCTTTAGTGGACTTTAGTGGACTCTCAATTACATATAACTGGTTGAAATATATGGCCGCCATCAAGCAACTATCTCTGTAGAGCAGGGGTCTCAAAGTCAATTTACTTGGGGGCCACTTGAGCTCGGGTCTGGGTGAGACTGGGCCACATCGGGTTTTCCAAAAAAAAAAAGCATTTTTTAAAAACAAAAAAATTTTAAAAACTTCGGTTTGGTTCCAATTTTGTACAAAAAAAGCTCTGATAAAACATTCCACTGTTCTCAAATATCTCACCTTTTATTTTTCTACACAAAATAAGATGAAAAATAAATAAACAAATCAAGAATAAAGAAAATCAATCAATCAGTAATAAATAAATATAATAATAATAATAAAACAGCAAATAATAAAAACTTAAGAAACCACATATAGTTGGTGGGTAGACAAATTATTTTTTTCAGATTAAAATTAACAAAGCATTATTAGAGCCCTGTAGACATGACAAAACACGACTATAGTCACATTTATACTTTTTTTTATTTACAACATATTTCGCAACTGCAGGGTCTTGAGACACATGCTAACTCGCAAACTAGAGAGCTAGCGACCTAAACGGTAGCCTTCAAGTTGTTTCCTTTAAGCTTAAAAAGCCAAAAACTTACCACTTCCACACGGATAGGGAGGATAACTATTAACAGTTATTTAACCTTTAACATGAACATTAATCAAACGTAACATTTTTTTCTGGGTACATGATACCATACAGCATCCATATCAAACTTGCAAGGGCCACACTGACATTAAACGTTCATATCAAGGCGGGGGCCTAAACTAGCGTCCTGCGGGCCACATTTGGCCCGTGGGCCGTGTGTTTGAGACCCCTGCTTTAGAGGCACACTCAAAAAGTCTGGTCTTGATTCCGACATCTACTCAAATTCAACCTCCCCTTTCTGTCTAAAATTCTTGAACATGTCATAGCTGCTCAACTACAAACTCACCTCAACTCCAACCGGCTGTTTGAATCAATCCAGTCCAGCTTCTGTCCCAAACATAGCACTGAAACAGCTCTTCTTAAAATCTTCTCTCCTCTGACTCCCGCCATCTTAGCATCCTCGTCCTCCTGGACCTCACCATAGCTTTGGACACCCTCAACTATTCCATCCTCCTGTCCCACCTCAACATCACTGACTCTTCTCTGTCCTGGCTACAGTCACACCTCATAAATCGTGCAGTTCTTTACAGCTATACATCTCCACCACCTCCATCATCTCCAATATCTACTCCACCCTCACCAACTGCTGAACCAACATTAAAACCTGGATGGAACACAACTTCTTCAAACTCAACAGTGACAAAACAGATATATATATCATTGGTCCCCAAAACATCACAAAATCCACCCATGACTTCCGACTACAACTTGGCAACGCCACCCTTATTCCATCCACTCTCATCCGCAACCTTGGCATCCTCATCGTAGACCCTACTCTTTCATTTGAACCCCATAGCGGACTCCGTCCATCACTTACATTATCTGCTGCTAAAACCCTCATCCATGCATTTGTCACATCCAGAATCAATGACTGTAACAGTATTATCTATGGTACACCACCCAAAAACCCTTAACAGACTACAATATATTCAGAACTCCCCTTCCCCAATGTATTCATTTCAAAGTCTTTCTCGTTACCTTCAAAGCTCTCCACAATTTGACCTCTTCATACCTCGCAGACCTGCTCCATCACACAATCCCTCCCGTCTCCTTCGCTCCTCAGACTCCATCCTCCTGGCACTTCCCTGTAGGACCAAGCTCCTAACCTCCATGCTTGCTCTGACCTTCCCACATTCAAAAAACAACTCAAAACCCATCTGCTCATATCTTTTTAATGCATGACTTTTTATACTTTGTTTTTAGTTCTGTAAGTTGTATTTTAATGTGCTTTTCTGCTCTGTTGTTATGTAAAACTTAAATGAATGATTGTAAAACTTTGAGAATACCTGCGTTGGATATAGGGAAGCATAAAAATAAGGAATAATTTGAACACGCCAAGTGCATTTTATCAAAGAGTGTGTGAACAAGAGCCTTGACATTGAGGAGGACAATGATGCAGGGCAAAGAGAAGGTCACACTACAGTACACAGCCTGTTATCCATCCATCTCTATCAGACAGTCTAATGCTGGGTCCACAGAAGGTAAATCAAAAAGACAACAGGATGAAGATGATCCCTCAAGGTAAACGGATAGATGGAAGACAGTAATGTGTTTTTTAGGGTCAACACGGACAAGGGCATGTACTGTGACATCACAGGAAGAGTAGCTGATGATACGGATCAGAAAATAATTTTGCACTGCTGTTCAGGCTTATGAGTGAGCTGCAGCCTATCACAGCTGACTTTGGTCTAGAGGGCAATCACAGGGCATGTAAAGACAAAAAAAAAAAATCACAATCACACCAATTCGCCTATGTTTTTGGAAAGTGGGTGAAAACCACACAATCACAGGGGAGCCCTACATGGCGTATCTTTGAGTGCTGACCACACTTGTCAAGTTAAGATACCAAAGAATGCGACTGATCCACCATTCCACTTTGGTCATTAAATATTAAGCCTACATTTGCGGCTTACCATTGCATGAGTAAAACCACTTGGGTGCTGTTACTTGCAGATTGTCGGTGGCAAGAAAAAGATCCTGCTGCATGTGTGGGAGGCACACACTTCTTCACCATGACAAAATGCAAGCACTAAAACCCATCTTTTATTTGATTGTCTTTGCCAGTTCCCCTTGCCACAGACATTTAGGCATCGTGTGTGTGTGCCAGGGACAAGTGATGGTCTCGCAGGTTGCAATGAATCCTAATTCTGGACATGACAGGATGACATTTCTAGGAGGAGGACACAAGTTCACAGAGATTGTGAACCAACAGGACTCTGGTCTTACAGGTGTTCTTCTGGATGATAGGACATACATTCCCACAGGGACACGCCGACATCTTGGTGAAAGTATTCCCAGAATAGCAGTGGTATATGCAGCCAGGGGAGACAGATTCCCTATTTTATTCTATTTTTATGGCCTGTGCATGTATAAGCCACTTGTCCCAATACTTTTGTTCATACTGTTGCTATCGACCGTTATGCAGTGGCTGAGCAGAATAAACTTTGACACATAAACCCACTTCTCTGCTTGAGGAGTGTTGAATATTTCAAAGTATGGCTGCTAAGGGCTCTCGCTGCACAACATTCACATTGCGCTTTATTTCTTCCGTTATGTCCAACATTTGCTGAATGTTATTTGCTTGTTTTATTTTGGGGATGTGATGCAATAATAAGATGTTGATCATTTGTTTTCAAAGTCCTATTAAAAGGTAACAATAATCAGCACTCGGTAGAGTAGGAATTCACACCAAGGTAAAACTATAGGTAAAATTTGTCATATATTATGTTACCATTCAGATGCTGCCATTTTGCCGGATTTCTGTGTGAAAGAGGCCAATTTGTCTTTTCCTTCCACGTTTAAGCTTGACAGAGGTTAAAATAAACCGCTTGTGGAAGTGTCAAAATGATTATGAATATAATCAGTCAGAGCTGCTGCTGAAAGAAAATAGACTTATCCATCCCGTTAAAGAACACGATACTTGTCTAGACGCTAACACAAAGGCTCTTTAAGCTATGAGGGGTGGGGTATTAATGATGATGTATGATGAACCACATCTGAGGAAAGTGCATTGCTATCAATACGGCTAAGTGAAACTGGAAGTAATAGACACTGACTTATGGGCTGACCACAATAATGACTAGAAGCTAGAAGGGACTTAAGTGAACAATTAAAACTTTGGTTAGAAATCTTGAAATCACAAAGTTGTGCATCAAACTCAGGAAAAATGCACGCTGGAAATTAAATCACCACTCAAATACTTCATCTTAATCTCTCAAGTCAATAATGAAATGACACTTTGGCGGTAATCCCTTACCGCTCACTCACTGCAGATTTTTTTTTTTTGCTTGTTATGAACAGTTCATGTCTAATTTATAAAATTGTTCCTTCGAGCGCTCTTTCATTTCCATAATGAGAAGTTAAGATAAGATAAGATCACGTAATGGTGCACTGGTGGGTGACACATGATAAAAGTATAATGGGTGCCACAAACGGGCGGCGACATTGTTTCTACTCCATTCTTTTTCAATGGAACGTGCACAATATGGCAATTATTGCGTGTCACCGACCAGCTAAGCGACACACAAAAGTGTGCATGTGAAGGTTTGTGCTTGTCGTGCGAATGGGTGTCTTGCAACATGATCCCAGAAAGTTAAAAATGTTCAAGTCATCCCCCAGATGCTAATCAATACGCTTTACTTGCCGTGTCAGATTACCCGGCGCTATCACTAAAAAAAGAATATCGAGATATAAAGAAAAAAGCAGCGGCTTGGGAACTCGGTGGTGTCAGAGTAATCTGCTAAGATTACACTCATTTACACAAATATTTATATATGTTTATCTTCAATACTAGCAGGATCTAGAACAGGGGTCAGCAACCTGCGGCTCCAGAGCCGCATGTGGCTCTTCAGACTCTTTATTGTGGCTCCCTTTGCGATGCTTGAATATTTTTAACACCCGAGTGGGGAAAATGCACGTCTTTTGTAATGAGTTTTAAAAAATCCAACTTTGTCTGAGACCATGAATGCATCCTGAGTGAGTTCTGACTGCTATCCAGTTCAGTACATGAAGAAAAAGCGGCATGGGAACTTGTTTTTACGTTTACAGTAGTTTACACATACATTTATGTAAGTTTATCTCCAAAACTAGCAAGAGTACTCCAACTCGTCTTTTCTTATCTGAACTACTTTGATACCCCCAAATTCCCTCCAATGTTGTTTTAAACATACTATATGTTTTGCGGCTCCAGGCTATTTTTCTTCAGTGGGCATTGGGTAAAATGGCTCTTTTCATAGTAAAGGTTGCCGACCCCTGATCTAGAAGGTACTAGCAAGACTACTCCATCAGTACTCCATTGGCCACGTTTTCCTTCTCTGAACTACTTTGATATCCCCAAATTCCCTCCACATTTGACAGCAAATCAAATCATGAGAGATTCGTAAAATGCTCTCTGCATGTGAATGCCTTGCTCACCGGTGTCGCTGATCTCTATCGCTCCCATGTGCATGGTCGGCTGCACATCGGCGATGAGTTTTGCTAATCACAGTCCCATAATCTTTGTGGGATTACACATTAAGATTGGTAGGCGTGCAGGAGAACACATGCCCGTATTTAATCACTAAGCAGGTATAAATATTTACATGCAAATGTACACCATTTTCACATGATGTAGTGTCTGTTGTGATTATCAATGCATTCTAATGTAATACAAGGTTTGATTTGTTGCTATAAATTCATTCATTCCTTTTCTGCATTTTATCCTGTTCAGAGTCGCAGGTTAGCTGCTCAAACTGATCAATCAATCAGTAATAAATAAATATAACAATAATAATAAAACGGCAAATAATAAAAACTTAAGAAACCACATATAGTTGGTGGGTAGACAAATTATTTTTTTCAGATTAAAATGAACAAAGCATTATTAGAGCCCTGTAGATATGACAAAACACGACTATAGTCACATTTATACTTTTTTTTATTTACAACATATTGCGCAACTGCAGGGTCTTGAGACACATGCAAAGTCGCAAACTAGAGAGCTAGCGACCTAAACGGTAGCCTTCAAGTTATTTCCTTTAAGCTTAAATAGCCAAAAACTTACCACTTCCACACGGATAGGGAGGATAACTATTAACAGTTATTTAACCTTTAACATGAACATTAATCAAACGTAATATTTTTTCTGGGTACATGATACCATACAGAATCCATATCACATAATATTAAACTTTCATATGAAGGCAGGGGCCTCAAACTAGTGTCCTGCGGGCCACATTTGGCCCGCGGGCCGCATGTTTGAGACCCCTGCTTTAAGTCAATGCTAAGCTTGATGAAGGTGAAAAAAAAGAATAAATCTCTGGTGTTCCTAATTACCACTAGGCGGAGTCCATGTACCACCAGCAGTACTCGTACCACAGTTTGAAGATAAAATACAGCTAGCCCTTTCTCAAATATGTCCCATATAAAATCTAAAGTGAGAGCTTATTCAACCCTTCATCTCACCTCATTTTAACTGACCTTAATCTTCTCTCACCGTTGAAATCAATTCACTCTCTCCCTCTCTGTTCCCACATCATATCTTCTTATTCTTCTCTTAATAAAATGCGAAAAGTCCCTTCCTGTCGTTGACCACAAATACGTAATCCAAAAAAAAATGCAAGCCATGCAGTGAGAGCACTATGTATTATTAAAGTCAACTGGCATGAGTCGTAATGACGCTGCAACAAGTTCAGTGTGAGTGAAGCACTCTTCAATTGAGTGCTCTGCTCTGAGAGATTTAATAGGAGATCTTTGGAGCCCTCCAACTCCAGTAGAGAGACACAAGTGTACTTAATTGTTCAATCACTTTTGAACAGCTCTCCGGATGGTGCTGAACATTTAAATGCTATAAAAACCTAACTGTGATAACAGATCAAATCTAAAACGACCAAAGCAACTAGCCTGGTGATTACAGGCACTGGATTTTTTTATACAACAATCTCGTAATATTTTGATTGCAGTAATACAATGGAGTTAGTGCACCACAATAAACTACAACCACAAGAGCAAACATAATGTATGTTAAATCAATACCTTTCTGACAGTATCAAGAAAAAGCGGCCATGAATATGAATTAGTGTAAATTGGCATTGCGCCATATGGAATGTGGGCTACAGTGAGCATTATTTATACTCTCAGCGGACACTTCAATAGGTACGCCTGCACCGTCTGCAATTTTTTGTCTACTGGAGCTATTTGTGATGTATTTATATGACTGTTAAAATTTAAAATGTATTTTATTACAACAGCAGATCTCCATTCAAACAGTGTAGTCGTTGTCTTTATGCTATTTTGTGGTAATTTGTCAGCTTAATGTAACTCAATGAAAATAAAAACTAATCTAGTTTACCCATGACGCCAATGAGGACAAATGGTATTAAAAAAATGGATGGATGAATGTCCATTTGGTATTTATGACCCCAAAGATTCCCTGATTTCTCTCAAAAAAATTAGCCTTTATGCTTCACTGAATTTTTGCCAGGCGGTGAGATGTCGCACTTTGTTCTGTGGGCCTTGAATGCACCACAGCTATATGAAGCAAAGCAAAAGTGAAACTTTTGCATCCACTGTCACAGCTTTAAAAAAAAATGTGATCATCAATCATCTTACTTTATCATTCATTAGTAGTTAGTGCCTATATATTTTATATAACACTCTATTTTATTATGCATCTGTGCATTTTTTATATTTATTATTATTATTTATTTATTATTATTTTATTACTATTATTATTTATATTTATTCTGCGGGCGGCACGGCGGTCTAGTGGTTAGCGCACAGACCTCACAGCTAGGAGACAAAGGTTCAAGTCCACCCTCGGCCATCTCTGTGTGGCGTTTGCATGTTCTCCCCGTGCATGCGTGGGTTTTCTCCGGGTACTCCGGTTTCCTCCCACATTCCAAAAACATGCTAGGTTAATTGGTGACTCCAAATTGTCCATAGGTATGAATGTGAGTGTGAATGGTTGTTTGTCTATATGTGCCCTGTGATTGGCTGGCGACCAGTCCAGGGTGTACCCCGCCTCTCGCCCGAAGACAGCTGGGATAGGCTCCAGCACCCCTCGTGAGGAAAAAGCGGTAGAAAATGAATTATGCAACTGTGCATTTTTTATATTACTTATTCTGCCATACTACTCAGAACCACTAGGGGGAACACTTTCACGGCATAGGGGGGCTGCTATGATGTGTTGTGATTTATTATGCAGCAGCAATAGTAGCCCCAATCCATTTATTTGCCATTTTAGCTCAGTTTTCAGCATCTCTCAGCATCAACATGCAAATCCAACTCATACTATTATAGTGTTCGTAGTTTTCAGCACTGCAACACATATATCTTACATTTTGGTTCTTTCATGTAGCTAAAAGGGAGTCAGTGTCACGTTGCAGGCCCATGCAACATGCAAAGGCAGCGGTGTGCACCCTGCATCATCTTGAAAGGTGTAACTGTATATCCAGGTCAAATGCAGCCCACTCCCCTCAAACAGCATATGCATGGCGTTTGACAGAAGTATGGATATGTACTTACGCTGTCACTTGGCTTATTCCCAGGCTGCTCTTCTTCCTCCACAGCCACGACCGGATCCACCACCAGCTTTTCGAAACACGCCGAGCCCAACGAGGAGCTCTTGTGCTGGGAAGCGATCAGCTGCGAGACGTGGAGCTTGGGGCTTCCGTGGCCCGCCAGCTCAGGCTTGCTCCCCGTGGTCCCAGATGCCGAGCCGAAATGCTGCCCCTCCGCACCGCTGCTGGTCCCGGCCACAGCGTCGCCGCGTCCTCCTCCACACTTGTCCCCGGTCCCAAAAGACACAGGAGAGGAGCAGCGTAGATTGGGCTGGGAGGATGAGAACACTCGATCCAAGTGTTTCTTTTTCCTCTTAAACATCCACAATCCGGATTCCTTCTTCGTGCCCTCCGCTCCTCCGCTACCGCGACGCTCCGAGCCCAGTTTGGGACTTAGCCACGGCTTGGTTTTCTCCTGGAAAGTCTTCCACATTCTCCGCTGGTAGGACTCTTGTCCCCTGGAGGTGCTGCCTTCATCCTTGGCAGAAATTGGATCCATGGTGCCTGAGCAGCATCCAACCAGCCTGAAGTAACAGTGTGTGTGCGCGTGCGTGCGTGCGTGCGTGCGTGCGTGCGTGGACTTCAATGCTGATCCGGTTAGGACCAACACACGAGGAAGATGATGACGATGATGATCATGATAGTTGGCGTGTACATTGCATACTGTATACGATATAAGCACCGCTCTCTTTATATGCGCCACATTATGCAACATGTAATAAACGTACTGCATTGTAACAGCAAACCTTATGTAAACGTTACGTTAGAAAACTTGTTTTGTACATCAAGTACTCAAGAATAAAAGTAGGTTAAAAACTAGACATACATATTTAGACTACATATTTTAAATAAAGCCAGGGGCCCTGCCAACTCCCAATCAGTCAGCTCCATATTCTCTTTCTGAGTTTAATGTTAGCATTGTGGCAAATATAGCCATGGTGTTGCTAACATTTGTGTCATCCTATCCCACTATCCACTAGGCCACTATCAAAGCAACCTGGGCTCTCATAACACCTGAGCAGTGCCAGAAACTGATCAACTCCATGCCACGCCGCATTAATGCAGTCATTGAGGCAAAAGGAGCTCCAACCAAGTATTGAGTACTGTACATTCTCATATTTTTCACGTTCATACTTTTCAGTTGGCCAACATTTCTAAAAATCCTTTTTTTGTATTGGCCTTAGGTAATATTCTAATTTTCTGACCCACGGAATTTCAGATTTTCATTTGTTGCCACCTATAATCATCAAAATTAAAGAAATAAACATTTGAAATGCATCAGTCTGTGTGCAATGATTAAATATAATGTAAAAGTTATACCTTTTGAACACAATGACTGAAATAAATCAAGTTTATGAAAATATTCTAATTTTCTGGCCCTTACCTGTAAGTTTAAAGGAAATAACTTGAAGGCTACCGTTTAGGTCGCTAGTTCTCTAGTTTGCGAGTTAGCATGTGTCACAAGACCCTGCAGTTGTAAATAAAAAGAGTATAAATGTGACTATAGTCGTGTTTTGTCGTGTCTACAGGGCTCTAATAATGCTTTGTTCATTTTATTCTGAAAAAAATAATTTGTCTACCCACCAACTGGTTTCTTAAGTTTTTATTATTTGCCGTTTTATTATCATTATATTTATTTATTACTGATTGATTGATTTTCTTTATTCTTGATTTGTTTATTTATTTTTCATCTTATTTTGTGCAGAAAAATAAAAATTAAGATATTTGAGAACAGTGGAATGTTTTATCAGAGCTTTTCTTGTAGAAAATCGGAACCAAAGCACTGAAAAAGTTTGTATATTTTTCTGTTTTTAATAAATGCGTTTTGTTTTTTGTTTTTTTAAACCTGATGCGGCCCGGCTTCACCCAAAACCTAGCTCTGGTGGCCCCCAGGTAAATTGAGTTTGAGACCCCTGATTTATCAGATCATGAAGAACTTCAAGGAGTTCACTTGTTGTGAAGTAAACTCCAGGCTGCCCTAGAAAGTCCAGCCAGCATCAGGACTTTGAAAGCTGATGCAGCTACGGAATCGGAGCATCACCAGAGCAGTGCTTGCTCAGGTATGGTAGCAGGCAGGTGTGAGCGAGGTGAAGACTTTTGGAAGGGTGCACTTCTCTCAAGAAGCCACATTTCTGAAATAATTTGATGTTCTGCTGAATGAATGTATGAATTTGACTGCCAAGATGGATGATTGTATACCCACACTCACCAGGAAGTGATCAGATTTTACAACAAAGTATCAAGTATTGGTACATCACTCTTGGCTGTGTTTTTTTGTTCAGCTTCTATTTAATTTTGCACCCTGTTGTGCATCTTCAGCTGTGCCTCTTAGCTTACATTGTTTATTTTGGTACTTGTGCTGTTTCGCTGTGTGCGAGAGTACAACATTGGCTCAACATACCCAGGCTCTGTGCTCATGATGCAGCTCAACATGACCTAAGCTCCCCAGTAAGAGAGTTCCTTGAGTATGCTCAGGAAGCACCCTGAAGCCATGCAAGCAGTTAAACCTGCACTTTATGACCCAAAGCGGCATTTCTATTATGACTATACATTTACTCAGGGCCACATTAAAGCAATTCTGAGGTGGTGTGTCAGGCTCAGGATACCCTTTAAATACCCTTTTAAACTGCTGACCCAGTGGGGACTCACACCGGCCATTTTGTCTTGATGGTCACAGTCATCTGTTAAGTCATCTGGTTAAATTTAAAAAGAACACTGCACTGGACTCTGACATCTTTGCACGCATAAAGAGTTTCATTTAAAAATACACCAGGATATTTCACTAATGTAAGCAGTCTGTCAAGAGCAGGGGTTCTTAACCTTTTTGACGACAAGGCACGATTTTTTCAGTGCGTAGTTCTCTTGAAATGTATTCTCTTCTCACATCGACAAAGCAGTTCTGCGCTGTTCTATGTCTGGATATGATCCTCTCTTCAAATAGGTCAAGTTTTAGTGAAAGCTCTCACCCACACCCACACAGTGCACAGGGGCAGCGCTTTCTCTTTTTAGACGCTGCACTGCAGTGTGTCTGATAGTGCCAGCCTGCTGGTTCATAGCTCCTAATTAACACTTTCCCCGCTTAGATACATTCAGTGGATGTTATTAAAGAACGAACATTTCTTTCAACTCAGCACACATGTCCGTGCACAGGTCATAGCTGAAAAAATTCTCTGCAAACTGACTTAATAAATCTTACACCTCGAGAAGAGCCATGCTCAAGGACCCGTTTGCAGTTGGCATCTCCATTTTCCTTATGTAATGCTCATAGCAACCTGACCTTGTCATCACTGAGGGATGGTGGAAGTTGAAGTCTATTGAACATATAACAGATATATATACATTGACTTTTCTATTGGAGAAGGCTAACTGATGAACCTGCGGTGTCCATGTTCTTCCTTTCTAATGTCCCTGCTTCCCCTGATAGCCGATCATTGTGTGAATGATCACACAATACTGTACACACACACAGTCTCTCACACACAATGAGTTCCTCTATTTAGTGTAACTACATTTAATTAAAACTCCACCATGTGGACAACTGAACACACACGGTAGCTAAATGCAAGGTCAACCTTGTTTAAATGAAACCTTCACTGTGGCAATTTGAATAGTTACACTTAGGGATGGTTTGATCAGGGTTTTTGATACAGGATTCCGATACCGATCCGATTCCAGGACTGAAATCAGCCGATACAGATTCGTTCATTCATTCATTTTCTACCGCTTTTCCTCACGAGGGTCGCAGGGGGTGCTGGAGCCTATCCCAGCTGTCTTCGGGCGAGAGGCGGGGTACACCCTGGACTGGTCACCAGCCGCCGATACAGATCACATGGATTAATTACACATTTGTATTATTGTTATTGGCCAGGGGTGCCGTATAGAGGGGGAAACTTAGGACAATTCCAAGGTCCCTTGACTGTCAGGGGGCCTAAAAATTATGTAATTACTAAGAAAATTAGTAAAGGGGGCAGCAGCAACATCATTTTTTTCATGGACCCAGAATTTTTTCATTTTTTTAAAATAGAAATCACCAATACTGATTGGTCGCCAATCTATTGGAGCACTATATCTTTCCATTTTGTACAAAAACAAAAACAACTCAAAGTTGTTACGTCTCAGCTTTTGCATTGCATGGCGGAAACCCCGTCTCCATGTATCCATGTGAGCTTTATTGCTCATGCATTACTTCCTGTTGACACTGGACAGTTGTAGTACCACAACAGCACTTATCCCCCTGATAAAAGAACATTGTGTCCCACAAAAGTGAGTTCTAGAAATTCAACCTGGTTAGTGTACAGCCTGTTTATAATTGCCATCCATACAAAATGACTCAAGACACACTTTGATTGTCATCTAACGATAACGGTGTATTGTCTACAGTCACGCATGTATCTTGCCTTATGATCTGGGCCTGCATGAGTGCTGTTGGCAC
Source organism: Doryrhamphus excisus (assembly GCF_037039965.1). Classification (NCBI taxonomy): domain Eukaryota; kingdom Metazoa; phylum Chordata; class Actinopteri; order Syngnathiformes; family Syngnathidae; genus Doryrhamphus; species Doryrhamphus excisus. Next base: position 13,811,263 of record NC_136359.1, on the reverse strand, counting down.
TGGGGAGCTGCGGCTCATTGAGGGAAAAGATGAATTCAAACATATACTGTGACATTTTGAAGCAGAGCATGACCCTTTTCCCTTGAGAGCATCATGTATGACACATACAGTGCATCCGGAAAGTATTCACAGCGCTTCACTTTTTCCACATTTTGTCATGTTACAGCCTCATTCCAAACTGAATTAAATTAATCTCTTACCTCAAAATTCTACACAAAATACTCCATTATGACAATGTGAAAAAGTTTTTTTTTTTTACTTTTTTTGAATTTATTAAAAATAGAAAACAAAAAAATCACATTTACATAAGTATTCACAGCCTTTGCCATGAAGCTCAAAATTGAGCTCAGGTGCATCTTTTTTCCACTGATCATCCTTGAGATCTTTTGGCCGGCCTTCTAAACTGAGCGATCGGGGAAGAAGGGCCTTAGTCAGGGAGGTGACCAAGGCCCCGATGGTCACTCTGTCAGAGCTCCAGCGTTCCTCTGTGGAGAGAGGAGAGCCTTCCAGAAGGACAACCATCTCTGCAGCAATCCACCAATCAGGCCTGTATGGTAGAGTGGCCAGACGAAAGCCACTCCTTAGTAAAAGGAACATGGCAGCCCGTCTGGAATTTGCCAAAAAGCACCTGAATGACTCTCAGACCATGAGAAACAAAATTCTCTGGTCTGATGAGACAAAGATTGAACTCTTTGGTGTGAATGCCAGGCGCCATGTTTGGAGGAAACCAGGCACTGCTCATCACCAGGCCAATACCATCCCTACAGTGAAGCATGGTGGTGGCAGCATCATGCTGTGGGGATGTTTTTCAGCAGCAGGAACTGGCAGACTAGTCAGGATAGAAGGAAAAATGAATGCAGCAATATATAGAGATATCCTGGATGAAAACCTGCTCCAGAGCGCTCTTGTCCTGCTGAAAAATGAACCTTCGCCCCAGCCTGAGGTCAAAGACCCGAAGCACACAGCCAAGATCTCAAAAGATTGGCTTCAGAACCACTCTGTGAATGTCCTGGAGTGGCCCAGCCAGAGTCCAGACTTGAATCCGATCGAACATCTCTGGAGAGATCTGAAAATGGCTGTGCACAGACGTCTCCCATCCAACCTGATGGAGCTTGAGACTTATTGCAAAGAAGAATGGGCAAAACTGCCTAAAGATAGGTGTGCTAAACTTGTGGGATCATATTCAAAAAGACTTGAGGCTGTAATTGCTGCCAAAGGTGGATCAACAAAGTATTAAGCAAAGACTGTGAATACTTATGTAAATGTGATTTTTTTGTTTTCTATTTTTAATAAATTCAAAACATGTCAAAAAAACCTTTTTTCACATTGTCATAATGGAGTATTTAGTGTAGAATTTTGAGGTAAGAGATTAATTTAATTCAGTTGACATGCACAGTCAACTGTGGGACCTTATATAGACAGTTATTATATTTCCAAATCATGTCCAATCAACTGAATTCACTGCAGGTGGACTCCAATTAAGCTGTAGAAAGATCTCAAGGATGATCAGTAAAAAAAGATGCACCTGAGCTCAATTTTGAGCTTCATGGCAAAGGCTGTGAATACTTATGTAAATGTGATTTTTTTGTTTTCTATTTTTAATAAATTCAAAACATGTCAAAAAAAAACTTTTTTCACATTGTCATAATGGAGGATTTTGTGTAGAATTTTGAGGTAAGAGATTAATTTAATTCAGTTTGGAATGAGGCTGTAACATGACAAAATGTAGAAAAAGTGAAGCACTGTGAATACTTTCCGGATGCACTGTATATGCACTTCAAGTCGATATGATTGTAGCGAATAGAATGGTGCAGCGGTTGGGGCAAAGTCTCTCTGACTCAACATTCATTTTCTAATATAAGAAATAAGAAAACCCACAAATGATGTGTTATGTGTACTCAGAGAACTAATACAGAGCAACAGGAGCACCAGGAAAGAAGACTTCATAAAAGAGCGGTCAGCTCTAGGTTATTCCTGTGCAATATAGCAGCAAATGCAACTATGTCTCACAAAGCACAGCAAATAGCCAATTAACATGATTAAAGGCTGTCATCATTTGAAAAATAACGCAAGTCCCTCAGTGCTCATTAGTTCTGCTTGTGTTGGAGCAACAAGCTCAGTCAAAAGTGAATACTCTGCTTCATCAGCTCAAATTGACATCACACGCTCATTACTGGTTCAAATGACACTCTTCAGATGTGAATAGACTGCCTTTAATTATACAGTGTATGACACTAATAGTAGACATGATCACATCTGTTTGCATTACTATGGAAGCACCTATAGTACCTGAGTGTCTTCATCTCCTCATTGTGAATCCGCTAATGAAATATAACGATATATCTAGCTCCTCCTGCAAGAAAAATACCAGTATTATTAGTGATGAATCGTGATGAGTTTGTTTTCACAAGTTGTACTTGATTAATGCTGCTCTAGTGAAGACATTGCATGGGCAGCATCTTGTCTGGTTGCTCTTGCAGTGTGTGTCATGATGCCTGACACCTCACCGACACATACACACACACACACACACACACTCCAAGTGAAATGAGCTTGATGTTGACCGGCACATGCTCATTACATCAGGACTGTGTACATCAGATGTACTGAGAGCAGATAGTGAACTCAGCACTATTTACAGAGGTTGGAATTGTGTGGATGAGAAAAACAGTTGAGGTTAGAGCATTTAAGATATCAGTGGTCCCTCCCAATATCGCACTTTTTGTTGTCAATTGACTGCACATAATACAGACTATTCTCATGGTAATAACGTGTAATAGCATGTTTTCATTTCGAAATTGGAGGACGCTGGGACACTAGTAGGATGATATGGATGCTGTATGGTATCATGTACCCAGAAAAAAATATTATGTTCATGTTAAAGGTTAAATCACTGTTAATAGTTATCCTCCCTATCCGTGTGGAAGTGGTAAGTTTTTGGCTATTTAAGTTTAAAGGAAATAACTTGAAGGCTACCGTTTAGGTCGCTAGCTCTCTAGTTTGCGAGTTAGCATGTGTCTCAAGACCCTGCAGTTGCGCAATATGTTGTAAATAAAAAGAGTATAAATGTGACTATAGTCGTGTTTTGTCATGTCTACAGGGCTCTAATAATGCTAAATTGTTCATTTTAATCTGAAAAAAAATAATTTGTCTACCCACCAACTATATGTGGTTTCTTAAGTTTTTATTATTTGCCGTTTTATTATTTTTATTATATTTATTTATTATTGAATGATTTATTTTCTTTATTCTTGATTTGTTTTTTTATTTTTCTTATTTTGTGCAGAAAAATAAAAATTAAGATATTTGAGAACAGTGGAATGTTTTATCAGAGCTTTTCTTGTTGAAAATCGAAACCAAAACAAAGTTTATTCATTTTTCTGTTTTTAATAAATGCGTTTTTTGTTGTTGTTTTTTTGAAAACCTGATGCGGCCCAGTCTCGCCCAGATCCTAGCTCCAGTGGCCCCCAAGCAAATTGAGTTTGAGACCCCTGCTCTAGGCCTCCTACCTGGCAGCTCTAAACCCAGCAACCTTCTACCAATATACCAGTAGTCTCGCCTCTACCATATAATGTCCCTCTGATGTACTTGTTCCTGATCCTATCCATCCTGGTCACTCCCAATGAGAGCCTCAGCATCCTCATCTCTGCTACCTCCAGTTCAGCTTACTGTCTTCTCCTTAGTGGTACTGTCTCTAGACCAAACAAAATCGCTGGTTCATTATCCCTCTGTCCGTGCATTCTGTATACCATATTCAGTGGTCAATTCGCATCACCAACACAAAGTTGTGAACCACTACCAATGACCACAAATCCGAATATTTTGTTGCATTTACTCATCCAGTCAGCATGGTAGGGTTATGATTGTTATTTTACCTACAACCCATCGTGAAAAGAAAACCACAATTTACTAATTTTCTCAGTCATCGTGCATTACTATTTATACTTAAGTCATGTGATACGCTTGGAACATCCTTGCACATTCATGAATACCATAATGATACGTTTTTATGACAATGACGGTGTAGCTGTACAACGGTCTGCATCTAAAAACTCTCAAGCTTTCCTCAACATTTGCAGACAAAAGAAAAGCAGAATTCCTCAAAGGGATCATGAAGAATTCCCAGCCTCTTTAGACTGTTTTTGTCAGATTTATTCATGATCATGGTGCAGCATCTCCTTTCTGAATGAGGCATGGAAATAAGGCATTTCTTCATTAACTCGCTGGCTGGACAAATTTATGATTTTTTTTTTTGGAAGGTGATATGTAATTTACATCACCTACCGTAATAAATACATTAATTGTATCAAGCGCAGTAGCAGCAAATGAGATGTGAAATGAAATCACACGGGGATGTAAAGGTCCGCTCGTAAACAACTTTTATTGCCGCTTTGCACTTGTTCTTTTTCCATCGTCATTTTTAGGTTGTTTTGCATTGTTTCTTCACAAGGTGACACTAACAGCTGTATAATGTATGTCACGCAGGTTCTCCATCACATTAGATAATGGAGGAACTAGAAATAACGAGAAAGCGCCTGAACAACACATGGTTGCATTGATTCTTGTTTCCTTCTCCTGTATGCGTGTGCAGGCTGGTAAATCATGATGATGGAAGCATCGGGGCTTTGGAGGGAGCCAGGCACTCCAGCATGGGCCATAAAGATGATTGAAAAAGAGAGAGAAAGCAGATTCCTGCTATTAGTCAACGCTTCGATTGACCTGGGGAGTGGTGCTCGAAGAGCTCGCCTCAGCAGAAAAAGGAGACGGGTTAAAGGTCAGGTGCAGCTGACACCATTCAACAGTGGAGTTTGTTATAGAACGTATGCAAAGATGCTATCCTCTGTGATAAACGAGGGAAAACTGCATTACAAGAAGCATTTTTTAATGAGAATATATACTAACCTTTTATACGTTGGAAGCATCGGTCACTGACATTAATCAATGCGATTATTTTATTTGGGGAAGCTGAGCTTACACTACAGTGCTGTTAGACATACACATTAGCAATATCTGATGTTTGATTGGACGCCACTGTCAGGAGTGATCAATAGATCATCACACTGAATTCCCACAGAGACTGTGAATTATGGCATTGTCCAAGAAAGGATAACATTTCAATATGTCAGCGGTGACCTTAGCTGGAATAATCTGAGTTTGACGGCTGACCTTTCTCTCCGTTATTTTGCATAGTGTCCATCAAACTATTAAAAATCTAAATTGTAGTTTCTAAGGAGCTTATGGACAAGAACCACCAGGTTCAGGAACAGTTTTGAACTCTGCTCCCCATTGCCCACCCCTTCCACTACTTACCCCCCCCCCCCCCCCCCCGCTGATCTATGCCCCCCCAATCACTTCATTGCACTACTTCATTGCACTATTGTACATATGTAATATCTTGTTGCATTCATAGATCATACTGTTTATAATTGATATAATCTGCAATAGCCATACTCTAGTCACTTCATTGCAATACTGTACATATTACTGTTATTATATATTGTCACACCCATACTGTTTATAATCTGTATGATCAACAATAGCCGTATTATAGTCATTTATATCCCTGTACATATCCTCACTGTATTATAGTCATAGCCTGTTATAGTTTTTTACATAGATCTGTCGGGCGGCACGGTGGTCTAGCATGCAGACCTCACAGCTAGGAGACCAGGGTTCAATTCCACCCTCGGGCATCTCTGTGTGGAGTTTACATGTTCTCCCCGTGCATGCGTGGGTTTTCTCCGGGTACTCCGGTTTCCTCCCACATTCCAAAAACATGCTAGGTTAATTGGCGACTCCAAATTGTCCATAGGTATGAATGTGAGTGTGAATGGTTGTTTGTCTATATGTGCCCTGTGATTGGCTGGCGACCAGTCTAGGGTGTACCCCGCCTTACGCCCGAAGACAGCTGGGATAGGCTCCAGCACCCCCCGCGACCCTCGTGAGGAAAAAGCGGTAAAAAATGAATGAATGAATGAACATAGATCTGTCCATTTTTTTCTACATTTACTTACTACTAAGGTACTTATAAAATTGCACTTCTGGTTGGATGCTAACTGCATTTTGTTGCCCTGTACCAGTGACATGAGCAATAACAATAAAGTTGAATCTAATCTAATCTAAATGACATCCACTATAAGAGCTGTAACAACAATAGCATGCTGGAGCCTATCCCAGCTGTCTTTGGGCCATTACACTTAAATACATGCAATATGTGTTTCCAGTGTATGGCAGTCGTCATTCTTATGACTCATTTCTTCGTATTGACTCGTACAAAAAAGGCATATGCGTGTGTGTAGCAGTGTTCATCACACTTTTTGTAGTTGTGACTCAGCTGAGGAAAATGTGTATCCGATAGCAAAGGAGTCAAGGATGCTGCAGCAAAGAACAAGGTAGAATCTAAATTAGCTGTCAACTGTATGCTCAAAAAGCCATGTTAGAGGCTGACATCACCGCAGTCTGGCAGGTTGGATAAACAAATGTCCTCAGTGGGAAGAGAAACCTTCATTAGGAAAAGCAGCTGGTTCAACACACGGGGCCTCCAAAGGCGGGTGACAAGTGACGGTGACGACCTGTCAACAACCGTATCCAGAAACAACAGGAAAGAAACAGTATTAACTCAGCACTGCATCTCAACACTCCGACCATATTTTCCGATGAGACTCGGCGTCCGAGCTCATGCTTTCCCTCACTTCCTGTCAGCTCCTCTGCAGTTTGTTTGAAAGTGCAGACTGCGAATGAGGAGACAAAAGCCTCCCTCTATCACTAAATGAGAGCACATGAGTTACTGCACCTCCTCTGAGCCCATCGTGACATAGAGCATCCATCCATCACTCTACTTAAATGTACGTTGAATAGGGTTGGTATAAGCAGGGCTAGAAGGGAGATGCATAATTGATGATGGCTGTAAATAGTAAAAAGTAAGGCGGGGAGGAAACGTCTGGAAGTAGATTGACATTTAAGATGTCATCGTTTGTATTAAGCTGTTTACTTATACACCATACTGCTCTCAGTCAATCAATGCACACAGTACTTTTTAAAGTATGTGTCATTGTTAGGGTACCAGTTAAAATTAGGGGTGCTCCGAATGATCGACCACAATACAAGGTATTTGTCCTGGTGTGTTGGTGCCAGAATTAAAAAGTATAAGGTACAAATACACATATAAATAAATATAAAATATGACAGTGTAGCAGTGCAAAATAAGAGCAGAAATGATCCACCTCTTTCTATAACACACATATAAATAAATAAATCTAACCACTTTGAAATACTCCTGTAAATTAATGATTAGTTTACATTCACAGTTTACGGGTAATCTAAATAGCTGATATCATAATTGTATTCAATATGGCAATAAAGATAACCACACATAATTCCTCAGTAGTTGTGTACATAACCTACCTGAGTACCCGTATGTTAGTCAAAGTAGCTACGTAGCGTCCATTAAGACATTTAGGTTGATGTATTACGTCCAGTTAGCAGTTGCTATCAAACATCATTGATATAAAGGATTTTAAAATTATTGTGCACAATGATAGAACCGGAAGTGTATAAAACACCAATTCAATAGTGGCGTTCATGACACGGAGCAAAGCCATCCTATTTCTACATAACTAGCCGCTGTGTACAAGTGAAAGGATAACTTTTGTTAGAGATAAAGGCATCTTACCGCTGAGTTAGTTTATTCGTAATCAGAGTAATGAAGATGAAAGCATACCCATGTGTCGCTTTTAAGGTTTGAAGCTACACACGCGGTTTGAAGTTCAAACGCAGCGGGGAGCAAGAGCGAATCAGGAGGAAATGTTAATGTCAGCTGACTGGTGTCATATGACATTTACAGACCCAAACTACCATGGCCATCTAACGGAAGCTCGCCATCGACGTAATGGGCACTCCGATCTACAATATAAATCATGGGGCAAATATTTTATTTACAGGATGAATATTTATTTTATATAAAATAAAGTAGGAAAAAAGCGATGGCCCGTACGGGGATCGAACCCGCGACCTTGGCGTTATTAGCACCACGCTCTAACCAACTGAGCTAACCGGCCATATGGTGATAGTCGAGGAGTTTTATTTATATATGGACGTGTGTGTGTGTGTGCGTAAATGTCAGATGTATATCCTTAGCCATTGATACAGTTAGCTGACAACAAACGTAACTAATTTGTATGTGTGTGTCACGTGGATAGTGGTTTGCAATGGCAGAGCAAGAAGCATGCTACAAGTAGCACCCTACTGGTGGTACCCAATCAAGACAGACAGTACCAGGATAAAAATCGGCCTATATTGACGTTCTGACCAAATAAGATGACTGGTCTGATGCCAGTAGCACATACACACGTGCAAATGGAATATCACTGTGGGGATTAGTACTACAGTATAGTATAAAATTATTTTAGTCTATGCATTCATGATGAGACGTATTCAATGTGAGACAAAATGGTGAACAAAAGTCTTTATTTCAGTATGACTAAAGACACCAGTGATATTTTATAAAAAACTGAATTGGACATTAAAATGTTTGATAGTTTTAAGACTTAAAGGAGACCCATTATACTTATTTCAGGGCTGTTGTATTGAGTTTTGTCCCAGCTACACATGATAGTCCGCATCGTGTGTGGATCTTCCAGACTCTGCACCTATTCGTGGAGTGTTTCTTTGGGTTTCTTGCCTCCCGTCCAGAAGGTTTGTGTAATTTACTCCACCCTGCTGAGCTCCGCTGTGATTGATCACACTTTCAAGCGCTCCAGAGGACTTGCAGACAGCTGCCAAACCCCACTTCCTAATTGTGATGTTAGATGAGTTGATAGTAAATGGCGATTTATCTTTTTAAAATCTCTTTTAACATACAGCCATATGAAAAGAGTCTTAAGCGATTTCTGCGTTTACTGAGTGCAAGCAATCTTGGCACAACATCTGTAGTGCAAATGGGGTCATTACATGCTTATTTGTGGGACTACCCATGTTTAAAAAAACAGCAAGCAGAGCATGGGGAGAGCAGGCCTACAGCGTACTTTAGCATGTCCAAATAAGAAAGTTCAGGTTGGGAAACGTCAGTGAAACTGTTTAAAAAGAAGAAAAGTATAATAGGTCCCCTTTAATCCATCATGTCATGCCAAATTAGGCCTGAAGCGGATATTAAAGAAAGTGATCTACTTTGGCAGCATTCAGGATGAAGAAACAAGCTGTGAATGCAAGTCCAGCAGTCGCTGATCTCCACACATTTTGGCGTGCTCCAAAAGTGCCTGCAAAAAAAGTGAGGCAAATTGTGTCAAAAGTGTCAAGTGGCACCTGGCTTCATCTATAAATGTTTTCATGCTTGAATATACAGAATGAAGATTAAATTGTGCTTTACATGAATTAGCTCCTGGTCGTTTTTGCAATGCAGGTGTCTTAGTAGGTACCAGCTTGCCACCTGCACCACAGTCACTGGTAATTCTTGATTGGGGACATAAACCAGTCTCTCTAATAGTCGCCTAGTTTCTCTGTAAAGGACACACAGAAGCAGCAAAACTGAAGAGTAAGGTCACATGCAGTATCATAACAGCATAGTCATGGCACAGTACAGCTTGTTTGTTTCTTTCGGCTTTTTCCCTGATTCCGGGGTTGCCACAGCGGATTTTTTTGATCCACATACTGATTTTTGGCTTAAGCCCTTTATATTACAGATGCCCTTCCTGACAGATCCCACGTTCCCCATGATGACATACAGTAAACATGGTTGATACTGTATTTATACAGCAACATTTATACTGTCTTTTTTGCTGTTCACTTCAATTATTGCAGCCTCTCCTCCTCCGTATCTCTGGTCGCTCGGCACAGCAAAGGGGTGGTCAAAGTTAACATTTGCTCCCAAATGTAAACAATGGAGCAAGCGGCAACAAGATGTAACAAGATGAACATCCTTTGCCGCACATTTGCTTAAGGGGTCGGTATGGCACAAAAAAAAACAATAAGAAAGTAATAATAAAGGCCTATTAAACACTAAAAAAGTCACAGAAGACAGAGCTGCAGTAACCAGCTTGCGGCGGCATCTTGAAACATGACACCTCCACATCAAATCCAGTCTATATTGATATGAACGATAGGCTCGTTTTGATATTATGCGTAAAGGAACTATACATGGACTCCCCAAGGCCAAAGAGTGTTCATTAAAGGGAAAAATGTTTTTTTTATCTTCTGATCTTATCAAGAGCAAGACAATCACATATACTGTAGAGAGGAAGCTATTGTTGAAAGTCACAGTATTTGGCACTGAAGCTCAAAGTTGAGGTTAGTCCTGGGATTACTTGAAAGAAGCCTTGGAAGGACACTCCACATGGAGGTCAGCAAGCTGTTTCTTTAGTATAAGACTGTGACAGTTGGAGAAACCATCTTAGAGTGAATGAACAGGTATTATGACGGCAACAGTTTGATCATGCAATAGATTATTTCTACGTACATTATTTCACAGGACTAAAACAGTGAGAAGCCTTGTGTCTTTAATATTGTTAATCAAAGATCCAATGTTGATTAATACATAGCCCCCTACCGTGCAGCCATCTTGGTAACATACTGAAGCAGGGCCTGGAAGAGCAGAGCCACAGGGGACGAGCCCAGCTTTAAAGCCTCTGTAGTGGCTTGTCCGACCAGATCTATCCAATCACTTCCTGGGACACCTGCCTAAAAAGTTTACAACACACATACACAGAGGTGAGGATGAATGTGAGGGAGCCATGGCGGCGATCACCAGATTGGTTTGTCACCTACTGACTGTAGATGGCTTTAGAAAGTGCTCATGTCCACACTCACCATGCAAGGCCGCAGGGCTAGCAGGGCGAGTCGCAGCAGGCTGGCTACTTGGCTGCTGTGCAGGCCGAGCTGGGAGGCAACCTGCAAGCTCTGTTTGAGTGCCAGGACTGCCTGGACCAGCAGACCCTGGTTGCAGTATACTGCAGCCAACCACTGAAGATTGACACAGAGATTGTTGTGAATGTGACAACAGGTAAGTTTACATAAAAGTGAAACATAATACATATCAAATAGTTTCCACTATATAGAATAATTAGCAATATGTAACAATGATATTTTTACATTATCACAGTGGTCCTACTAGAGAATATAATTAGTATAGTCATTTTTTTCAGTCAATAAGCACCAAGTATGAGTTTAAAATACCCCAATACCTCTGATCTACCCAGACCATCACAATATAAAATAAGTCAACTTAAAATATTTTTTTACTGTATATTGTTGTCAAGTCGACAAATGTGAAAAATGACAAAATACACGATTGCCCAATGGACCAGAGATGCTTAGCGTGTGACAGGTCATCTTACGTGCCATGCCCCGATATTGGTGGGGTTTGACATCACAGCGCTGCTGAGTTGTTCGAGCACGGCCTCTGAAAGGAGAGTATTGCCGCTGGGCTCAAGGAGGCGCTGACATTGTACTTGTCTCAGTGACAATACGATTGCAGAATGCTCTGGGGAAACATTCAGCACCTGAAATTAAGCAAAGGCCAACCAATAATGAAAGACGGAACCTATGTAATGTATAAACCCTGTTAGCATTGTCTATAATACGTCATACGAGGCTACAACTGAATGATAAATGAATGATAAATAAGTGTCACCTGTGAGCAGAGTGCTTCTGCCTGGTCGAGCTGTCTGCTTAGCAGGAGGCCACTCACTGCCTGTTGTAGTACCCATCCTTCCAGAGTCTGGGCTAAGGCGTGCTCCGTCTCTGCAATGTTATGCACTGGGATACAGAAGTATGTTAGCTGTGTATACTGAAATACACACTCATTGGACAGATAATTAGACACATGCAGTATTTTACTTTGTCTGTGAATCAGCAGGTTTTCAGTATGTATACCTAATGCAACACACAACAACAAACAAAACACACATACCCTTTTCAGAAACCACGGACATAAGGGTTTGCTCTAGTCCTTGCCTCCTAGCAGTTGACCCAAAGAGATAAGAGGAAGTGTTTTCTGTGTAACAAGCAGCCATTAATCCTGCCCATGCTGATGGATCATCTGGAAGACAAGGAAGTGTAACACTTAAAAAACTTAAATAATTAACTGTGGCATAAAGGGCTCCATTAAATGAAAGAATGGTTATTGTAATGTCAAATTCTCATCAACAGCAACACGCTGTGCTATACACAGTATACACAGTATCATGTACACAAAAAAAACGTACATGCACACACTATGTATATGTATCCATGAAAGTTGCAGTGAGTGTTTGTAAATCTACCAGGACAGAGCAGCACGGCTCTCTGCATGGTCTTCAGTGCATTCCTATGAGCATCCTCTCCAGAGTGTCTCCCACTGGCTAGTTGGTTCACTCCACTGTACAGCAGCGCCCTCTGTCAGCAAATGGGGAAAATAATATACACTATTTAGAAAAAACTTGAGAAACTAATGTATACTGCAGTGCATAATGATTAAGTGTTCATTGTTGCAACTAATCCACTCATAATATAGCTTTGTCATAAAATATATACAATGTGATGAATCAAAACAAAAATAAAAGCAGCCTATACAAACAGTAATTATTGTGGCGTCATACGTATGTGTGTATTTTACCTACCTTTCCCTGGGTCATACTGGAGAGACAGGCAACATGTCCGGCCATTGCTCCTCCCTGCAAGACACCAAAGAATAGCATGATATTACATGTTAGCATAATTTGACAATGAATGCGTTCATAAACAATTTTCTTGAGAGTGTGTTGTATTTTAAGGTGACTTACTGTCTGAAGGTCTATTTAACACTTATACACTCCCTTGGACAAAGCCGCGCTTCCTCTGGACTAAACCACATATACGTATATCGCTAAAAGAGCCCATCCACATGCATAATAAAAGTCCCACTACCCCCTTTTTAACACTTACATTTGACTTCCTGGGGTAGTACTGGGGTACCAATCTGGACAGTAGTGACCACAGAGCTGAGTTCCCTGGATAGCTGAAAACAGCAAAGGCAACAAGGCATTTATTTGACCAGTATAATGTGGCCACTTGTTTAGTTATATGTAGAAATAACATTTTCCACAGTTGTACCTGGCCACCTCACCTGTGTACAGCTCTGGAGGCCTCTCTTTGCACAGCACTGTAGTTGCCCTGCAGGGCCAGCAAGGTGCAGGTGAGAAGACATCTCTGCTCTACAACAGTTGCAGAGGAAGAGCCTTGTTTGAGCAGCTCTGTGCGTGCAGCCACAGCTAGTGTGGTGTCATTGTGGGCCAATCCAAGGGCACATAAACACAGGAGAGACTCTGGAACTGGTTCCTTCAACATGGAACTCCAAAGACAGACGACAAACAGTCAATCAGCATGCAGCAGAGCTGAATACAGGTCGTATCACATTACAATTTTATGGAATTAAACTTGAAAACAGCTGTGTGCTCTGCGTGATTTAAAGGGAAACGCTAAATCTCACACCAAGATAATTGGACTCACCATTTGAATAGCAGGGTCTTGGCAGAGTCTAGATTACCCTGCTGGTGCTGCAGCAGTGATAGCGCTGTCAAGATGTATGCAGTCTCTTTTTCACTGGAAGCCATCGCCAGAGCCTGCTCGTAAGCTGCAGAGAACATACTGTATAAAACCCTTCACAGTCACTCGGCATATTACATATGGCATCACGGGTCTTCTGGACTATTACGCACCACTAGTGCTTTCTGGGATGTGTCCAGCCTTGCAGTAGGCCAGAGCCAAGCCTGCCAGATCACAGAGCTCCTCCAGTGAGGTGGAGTTATAAACTTTGACTGCCTCCTCACACCGACCACAAGCACTGTGAGGAACATTATAGGACACAATGTAGAGAGTTGATTTGATGCAGAGCATTTACATTTGCATTTCAGACAGACAAATTTTGTAAATATCTATAAATACTGATTTCTCACCATAAAGCACGAGCATAGTTGCTCCGAGCAAAACATAGCTGTTGTGTGAGGGATGTGGTCTGAAGCAACTCTACAGCTCTGAGTAGAAAAAATATAAAGTAAAATCACACACAAGAAAATCTAACAAACTGAATTATTATTATCACCACGAGCACATAACTCTCGGGACTGTTTTGATTGCAGTTTAAGTTTGGTAGCAAGGACTACACTACAACCACAAAACTGTGTGGCACATGCATCAAGTAATGACCTATGAAATTTAAGTGCAGGCCGGGATTAGGTGCAGAATGAGGAAGTTATATGTGCTGTTCCAGTCTGCTTGTACTGGGATATCTGAGGCACTCCATCCAGAAGATGGAGCCATGAGAAAATAAGTCTAATGTGCATGGCAAGAATGGACAAGAATGGAGCCTTGCTTGAGTGTCATTTTCTTTCCAAATAAATCAGACCTGTAATGCTTAGGATTGTTTGGCTTGTCAGTTTTGTTTGAAAATATCTATCTTTTGAAGCATTTTTAGTAAAAATGTGTATTTGAACGTACCTTTGGTAAGCTTGTACAGCCTGCCTCTTCAACTGTAAATGTTCCGTTAGGTAACCAAGCATGATGAAGGCATCGGCATCAGACTGGATCCTTTCTGGAGGGCAAAGTTCAGGTTCACACAAGTCCCTCCGATTGAAAAATTGCAAAAATGTACATTTTCACTGTTGGATCTTAAAAGGTTCTAAGTAAAGCTGTAAAATGTAAAAAGAAGAAAGTGAAAAAGTGAAACAAAAAAATTGAGTAAGCAATGGGCACGGGACACAATGGATGGACAGACTGGAGGAGACTAAAAGACAACTTTATATGAAGGTCAGATCATCACATGGTACATGCAATGCATGATGAAGATTCTGACTTGCTAACAGCACTTTCCTGAATAAAAGTCCAATATTTGTGGCATGGGTAAAAATACATATCCAAGATGATTTATTATTATATTTCTATTGAGTTGTGCACTCCTATGGACCAGCTACACACGATAACCCGCAAAGAAAGCATTCTAGATCTTCCAGAATCTGCATCTATTCCAGCCGTATTTCTGTCTGTTTTCATTTATTCCACCCGCGGCCCACCTCAGGGCATGCCCACTCCACTGTGATTGGTCACACTCGAGGAAAAGAGGACTTCCGGACTACTGCCGAACCCCGCTTTCAAATTTCGTGGGAATAGGAGTTGATAATAAATGAATAAACACTCTGGAGAGCTACTTGAAAAGTGGTTAGGAGCTACTGGTCGCTCATGAGTAGCTGGAGACCCCTGACTTTACTAAGTGCAGACAATCTTGACATCAGTAGTGGAAATGTCGTTGTTACACATTTTTTGCCGGACTACCCGTGTTTAAAAAAACACTGACGGATCAGTGACAGTACTAAGGCTTGTTTGAAATGGTTGTTGTTGTTTTTTTGTCCCACTCCCATTTCTTCTTTTGCCATTTTGAAGCTTGACTTCAGAACCTCCTTAAGATCTCATAGTGTAAAATGTTATTTCTGACAATTTTTCAACTGGTCTTAAAATTTCAGTGTGTGTCACGTAGATTTTGATGGCGTACCAGTGTACTTGCTGAGTGCCACGTGGGCTGTAGAGATGGCGTTCATTTGGACAATGTTGTAGCGGTACAGTTCAGAGTCTCGATTGCTCTCATCCAGCAAGGTGGAACACACCCAGTATGCATAACCCTTCACTCCCTCCATCTGGGGGGGGTAATGGAGGTGAGGAATGAGAAACAAATGGAGAAATGATTACACTTTTAGTAAAAGTGGTAGAAAAAGGCTTTAAATTGAAGATTGCAAAAAAGTGGTGGTCACATACATGTGTGCAGAGTTCCGTGGTGTGTCTAAAAAGATCCATGGTGTCATAGCTTCCCACTTTCTCAGCTATGAGGGCCTGACAGGGTGACAAAAGATTATCTATGCTGTTTTTCGCCATTAAGTACACGTGATATGATTCAGCAGAGCAGTAATGCTTTAACTAGGACTGTCAAATGTTTTAAATTTGTCATCAGATTGATCAGTTTTTTAAATGATTAATCATGATTAATCACCATTAGCAATTATGCCTGCAATATGCCAATTTTTGCTGTATTTAATGAAAAGAAAGATAAGTTACATTACAGTATTATATATATTGGTATGTATTAACAGCTCCAAATGAATGAATGTCAATCAAGCTCCAAGATACAACACAAGTGGAACACTAGTCCCTTTAATAGTAGCAGAACTTTTCTTTACCTTCGTGTTTATTTACACACACGCACAATAAAGCCGTGTTTGTAGTGTCCCTGAATGCATCTCGCTTTCTTGTAATGAGAATGAGGAAGTGTTGTTCCCAGGCTGAACAGCTTAGAGATGTGTGTGACTTATATACAGTACATTGTGTTGGACTACTGTTGATGTGTTTAGGTTTAAATTATAAAAGAGTGTCAGGCTGTGACTGTGTGGGGAAGCTTCACTGTGAGTCAGTCTGTTGTCATAACAGAGGCATGCTTGCACTGGTGCACATGTATTAATTACACTAAAAGATTGTTTGTTTCTTTCTGATTTTTCACCCTCAACCCTTGTGAGGATAAGCAGTAGAAAATGAATGAATGAATTAGTTATTGCCACTAACAGGTTATTTCTGACAGCCGGAGTTTTAACCTTTCATCTTGGCATTAACGGTTTTCTCCTTATCTTTCATCAGAAAATAAAGTTTGTTTCTAGCTTTTTCCATTATTAAGTAGCTGTACAATATAGGCAAGTTTCAGCAAAATATCAGTTCTCGACATAAAAAAGGGAGAAAACAGGCGTTTTGTGAAAAGATACATTTCAAACATAACTTTCACTTTGATATAAATTTTGCCATATACATTAAGCAAAAACGTCTAAACAACACAACAAATTGTACAACACTATAAACTATTTACAATTTTCACATTTGCAAATGAACTGTGTGTGCACGTGTATGTGTGCATGTATAACACACGTGTACACGTTTAAATTATACACTATCAGCATCGCTGTTTTTCTGAATGATGTTGCTTTCAAAAGTCTTGCAGAAAAACTCATATTTTGTCAGCAGTAAGATTTGGAGCTGAGGAAAACAGTAGCTAATTTTAGATTTTAGCACATTTTAGATTTTATGTTGATGCACAATAACCTTAGCTTGTATTCAAAGATAAGTCTCTCAGTATTCACGCAATCATCTGTAATTGTTGCTCCGGGTTATTTTATTTCAAAGCAGCCATTCAGAAACAGCTTACCTGGCCAATCCAGCAGTTGACATAGAGCGGCTCCAACGACTGTGCAACCTTAAAGGCCTCATGTGCAAGCTAACCAGGAAAAAAAAAAAGATAAGACATTAACAAATCAGTCCGCAATGATGTAAAACAGTAACAGTCAAATTGAAATGCCTCATGAAACACACACCTCTATATTGTCCTTCTTCATATACAGGGTACCAAGGTTGGTCCAAGCAACAACATTCTATAAATGAGCATTAAATAAATCCTTACAAAAACATTTGAATATCTCAACGCCATATGTCTCTATCAAACCCATCATACATACATTTGGTTCAACTTGAATGGATTTGATAAAGCAATGCTGTGCAAGAGCCAAGTTCAGCAGACCTGATGTTACAGAAAAAAGGTTAAAATTACTTTGCAGTTTAGTCTGCACAGTTGACCTGCTCGTAAACTGATTATTAAAGATACACACCGACTATCAAAGTAATTTACATGTTATATGCAATACTGTACCTGTGCTTGTGTTGATCACTCCCAGAGCATTCCAGTAGCTGTGGTTGCCACTTTCCATCATGATCGCCTTCCTTAAACACTAA
Source organism: Doryrhamphus excisus (assembly GCF_037039965.1). NCBI lineage: Eukaryota > Metazoa > Chordata > Actinopteri > Syngnathiformes > Syngnathidae > Doryrhamphus > Doryrhamphus excisus. The sequence goes on along the minus strand of NC_136359.1, from coordinate 13,793,500 downwards.
GAATGGCAGAATGTAAGTTTAAAGAACACATGTGGTATGGAAAAAAAATGCAGCTATGTTATGGACACTAAATTTAGTACTTGTTGTGCTTTCTCAAGAAGTAATGATTGGTCTGCCGCTGCATCACAGTCCAGGTGAGCCTGATTATAAAAGTTGAGTCCGAGGTCATACCAGAGGCTGGCAACCTCTGGCATTAGCTTCAAAGCACGAGTGTAACACCTGTGGACACAAACACACAATGTGTACCATGCTGAAGGGAATGAAAGCATTGCACATGTATTTAAGATGGAAGATTTAACTTCCAGGTGTCTCATACTTCTCGGCAAGTCTAAGTATCTGAGTCTGGTTTAGCCCATGAACCTGAGCGTGTGGGTCCAAACCAGCTGCCAGTGCTGCCGGCACCTGAACCTGAGCCCTGTTTGGAGACACTGTTCTGACAGCAGAGCAGGCATCTCCCAGCAGTTTCCATAAACAGGACAGGTCAGAACGCAACACCACAGCCCTGCAAGAGACAGTACAATAAAAACACACATAAGCCAGATTTCGAGCAATGACGGTAGTGTTTCATCTTCTTTCGGTTTCTTTCTTGGCAAAATCAACACCAATGTTTAGCGCCACCTCACACAATATATTGAACCCTTTACAATTGAAACAAAATATATATTGTACTACACAGAAGAGAAATGTACTGCTTGGTGGAAACAATGATTTGGGTGCATGTTTTGGGGGGTTTTCATTGTAAAAGTGTACAGTACAGTACAGTGTTTGGCGTACCAGGTACAATGAATGGTACCTAAAGGGTGAAGCTACACACACGCACACAAACTATTCATTGTGTCAATATGAATAAAATATGAAGAACACATAAAAAGCATTCCAAATCAAACATAGATTAAAGCATTATATCACTTGAAATAGTAGACACTAACACACAGCAGACAGAATCCCCACAGTTCTAATTATGACTTACTTGAAGAGGTTCCGTATAGCTTGCTCAATCAGGTCAACGGCTCTGCCGTCTCTGCAGTCCTCCATTAAACTTTTTGCCAAGGAGAGCTGACACTCACCGAGACCTCAATAGCACATCATTCAAATCTAATTAAACGTCCCTCAGTCAGTGAATAGGCACTGTAGTGTTCAGCAACACACAAAGCATACCTTTAAGAGCGGGAATGTAGTCGTGCTGTGCTGTGATTTGCAAATACTCAGCTACGGCCTCTTCAAACTTGCCCAGGTTCTGTTTGATCGCAGCAGCCTGGTAGACGCTATAGATGGAGGAAGGATGGAGACTGTGCGCCTTCCCAAAGGCCTTTAGAGCTGCTGTGAAACTCTGGCGATTTAGGTATGCCTCTCCTAAACACTCCCAACACACCCAGTCCTCGGGATCTGCTCTCAGAGCTGCCTGCAGACTACAAACACATAATACAACACGATCAATAACATCCTTAAAGCTACAAAAAGAAAATGAGCCTTCTTTTGAGTTTGGCCTTCTTACTCTGCAATGGCCTGCTGATGCTTTCCAATCTTGAGGTAGTAAAGCCCTCGTCTCATCCAGGCCCATTTGGCCGAACCTGGCGTAGCCTTCTCAGTCACAGACTGGAGTATTGCCAAGGCAGAATTCTGTAACAGCAAAGATAATGTGGAAAATAAACACAGCAGAGATTTTAAAAGAAAAAAAGTGACATCAAACCATTTACCATATCTTCATGAGCCATGCTGAGATCGACTGCTGCCGCTCCAGACTCAGCATCGTCATTGTCCAAGTCAAAAGCCTTCTTATAACAGCCACGTGCCCGCCCTGTGTCGTTTGCCACCTCCCGATAATAATGTCCAAGGTATCGGAACACACAACTAAGGTGTGGGTCCAACTTTGCAGTCTGACATACACACAAATGAGGCTTATGAACAAATATGCTTTTTATGCAACATGTATTTTTGTTACTTACCTTGAGCAAATGAGAATGTGCTTTGCTTCTGTCTTTACGGGTCTCTTCTCCCATGGTCCAGTACAGCCGTCCCAGCGCGAAATAGTACTCGCCACAGTCTGGGCTTTGTTCTGCTGCCTTGAGGAAACTGGATCACAAGAAAAACGGACTAGGTTGTTTTCTAAGGTGCAGAATGTGGAGAAACACTGGGCTCTTGTTTTTACCTCTGCTCTGCTTGCTGCTGCTTGTTCTCAGCCAAGTATGCCAGTCCCCTCAGCATCAAAGCCTCGGACAGGTTTGGGTTGGAGGCCAACAGAGGCAACGACACCTCCAGAAGATATAGTTAGAACGTTTTACTTCATAAATCATAAGATGCAAATGTCAAACATTTACAGAGGCAGCGTTAAAAACTGACCTTTAATGCGTCATCTAATTGTCCTTTGTTAAGATACGCATGACCTTTAAGAGCTACTAATGAGAGGTCTTTCACAGCATCAGGGATCTACAAGACAGGAAGGCAAAACATACTTAGATGTTTATTTAGCATTAGCTGAACACTCAGGTTATAGTAGTCCATGTAAATAGAGTGATGGTGACAGTGTACTTCACTTCTTGCAGTTTTACCAGAGAAAATATCTCCAAAGCCTGGTCTGCAGCCTTCTCCCCTCCACTCCTGACCAAAGCCTCAAACCTCAGCTTCAACAGCTTGTTCCTTAGTTCCTTGTCTCCAGATGCACACACTGTTAAACCTATTGCACCCCAAGCACAAAAACAAACATCTTGTTATACAAGTTTTTTTTCGTAATACGTTTGTATAATGTATGATACCTTGGGCACAGGATTTAGAGCAGTCTGTATATTTGTGAATTTTAAGCTGAGCCTCTGCTTGACTGTACCAAGCTGGACTGAAGTTAATCTTCTTCAATCCTAATAAAATAGGAAAGAAGTCACAACTCAATACAGTAACAGTTATAGTACAGTTATTGCATGACATTGCATTAGGTACACATGCACAAGTTAATAAGTATATTTACAAAATCTGATAATCTAAATGACCATATTGGAAATATCACTCAGTCCGATGCAGTGCAGTTCTACACCTCTGCACTGAGCGATAGAGCTCTTAAATTAGTGCATTCAACTCTGCAGGTGTACCTAATGAAATAGTGGCCTGAGTGTGTGTATTCACATGCAAACAAACCTCGTGCAAGTTCCTCAATGGCATCTTTAAACCTGCCCTCTTGAAGTGCTTTTGTGCCAAATCCCAAGTCACACAAACCGTGGTCTGGGGCCAAATCATGAAGCCTTGAAAAACAACTGGCAGCATCCTCACTCTGAACACCTGCCAAACACAACATTCATATCTGCTAAGGTATAAATACAGTAGATGTTTGTCACTGTCGGATGTATCTGTTAATGAGTTGGTGCTAGGTGGCGTTTAATGCACAAAAGACCTTTTTTGAGGTAGTGAGAACAGAGAACTTCAAGAGGATAACTCTGGGTAGGGTACAGGGACAGCATGGATTCACACCCCGCTTTAATTTTTTCTTCTTCAGGCAGCTGCAGATAAAGCACACAAAAGGATGTAAAGATTTTATATTCATCATTGACAAGATGTCTGATAACACAGACCCTGCACTGACCTTAGAAAGACATTTGATGTAGTCGCATGAGAGCTTCCGGTGTTCCTCTCCCGGTGTGGGATCGACAAGAAGCATAGCCTTCTCAAAAGCCATGATTAACTGATACACAACAGAAAATCAACATTTTAATAGTAGATATAGAAATATTTATTTTGTGTAAATATTGTCGCAAACCTTACATGCTTTTGGCTTTCTGTGTCCTGCTCATTCTCATTAAGGCAGTCGGACAGGAAGCATGTCATTTCTTTCCATAGCTGAAGTAATTCCTTCTTGTCTACACCATCTTCCTCTTTCAGATGGATAAATTGCAGCCATACATTTGCCAACTATGTACATAAAGACAAGCACGATCAAACATGTTGATATTATGTGTTCTGTGAATACAGTATAAGAGGCATACCTTGGAATATTCCTTGTCATTTTGATGTATTTCTCTCAGCTTTCCAATCACCTCATAGCACTTGTTTTTGTCAGAGCTGAGGACAAATTATTTTCAACACACAATGATGCTACGTTCAAATAAATGAAGAGCCTTTTGGCGAAGATTACCTTGCATAGAGCTCAACAAGCTTCTGATAAACGTTAGGTAGCTCGAGTTTGAAATCCCACTGATCTGTTTTCTCATATAAATTTACCAAGCCCTACAAGACAAAAGTATTACATTTAAAAATGGATCATACAGAAACATTGTGTATTCTTTGACTATATTTCCCACATTACCTGCCACGCCAGTAGCTGCTGAGGCTCCAACTCCACAGCCTTTCTGTAGGCTGTCTGCGCCTGATCTGGTTGCTCCAACTCGCAGGCAGCCAGGCCAATGAACACCCATGCATTGTAGTTGCTCTTCTCAAGCTTCAAGACAGCCTGCCACCACATAACATAGGCGGACATGCAGCATATGAAATTCTACACTGTATTCATCACAACCAGAAAACATATTACTTTCCCTTACCTTGCAGTGTTTTAGTGCTTCCTTGAACTCTTTATTTTTAATGGCATCTCTTGCACTTTTCAAGGCGGCTTTGACTTCTTTACTTGACATCGTGTTGTTCTTGAACAACAGGAAGACAAACATCAGCAACGATTTTTAGGAGCAATTATGCAAACTAAATACGTTATTGACGCTTGTAGTTCATTATCATTTATCAAATAATACAGAATCGCTTCGAAAGCGAGAAGAAGCTACAATATAACATGAGTAGAACCTCGTAAATATAGCATTTAGGTAACGACTAGCTTGTTTCTGACACTGGTAAACATTACCAGTTGGCGTCAAACGCGTAGAAAACATTCAGTTTATATAGTTAGTTATTTGTTAATTGTTTTTTTAAATTGTATATTGAATTAAAGGAATAGAACGTGTAAACACCCACTGTTTACGTCGACAACTTGCGCAGCGACTGCCTGACCCGGATGTGCAAGGTAAGTCAATCGAAACCCTTTCAAAATAAAGAGTAACTGTTTAGCCTATTGAAGAGTTTTAGTGCAGTTAAGTTTGCCAAACCTATGAAATAGTTATGCTGAATATGACTCAATTAATTGTAATTCTGGGATGTTGATAAATTTGGGGGAATTCAACTTTAATTGTGATAATCTAAATCTTAATTATTATTTAAAAATATTGAATAAAATGTAGACATTAAAGATACAAGACGGTATACAAATGTTTTATTAATAAATATATTATTCATCATTAGAAAAATTACAGCATTTAAAATAATTAAACTATGTATAAAAATATTTGCTTATGTTAATAATGGCAGAAAATAAACATAATAATATGAAAAGCCATATGACTGAAGATGGTTAAAAATGTTCAAGGATAAAAGTCAAAAGTGAAATTTTAACCACAAGAAATACATAGGGTAATAAAGTATTGCAGGGATTTTCAAAGTTTGCAGTGGGTCTCCCTCAGCTTTAGAAAAATAAAGAAAAACATATTTTCAAAGTGTAGACATGTCCAAAGACAAAATGAATTGAATTCACTTCAAATACTGACTGTGTGAACGGAAAACTGTACAAAATATGCTCAGGAAAATCAGTTTATCAGGTTATTATATTCTGAGAGGAAAGCTCAATGTGACACTTTGAAAAGTCTATATTGCATATACATCACAAGGAGTCATGCAGCCACTTGTCAATATGTCTTTCATTGGTTAAAGCATCTTTCTGCCAATCGACATGCCACCTGAGATTAGCAATGTCCCGGCTATAGTTACTTCCTACACTGCGTTGCCAGGAACTAAATGCTTTTTTGTTGTAGAGATGGACAGTTTCAGAAACCTTTGGGTAATCTACAATGCTGCGTAACCGCTTATCTAATTGTGCTTGCACATTAGGGAATTTGAAGGCCATGTTATGAAGTTCTTCCTTGTCTTGTGTTAGGTCTGCAGTGGAGAAAAAAACATACTACGAGTTATATTATTTCCTTTAATGTATGAATCAGTGATGCAAGAATACATTCTAAGACTTACCAAAAAGCTGAGGAGGCACAGTTAGTCCATCTGCATAGGCGATGTATTTCCAACGACCACTTCTTAACATGTATGTAGAAGCGTTGACATTACAGCCATGGTATTCGCTCAGAACCCAGTCTGGATGTTGCCTCTTGGAAAACATGTGGTACTTGGATAGAAAAGGAAGCAGCGTGTAGCCACTGAGATTGCCTTCTCCTGAAATACCTGCAATATCTACAAAAAATGCATTAAACACACATTTTTAAGTATATGCACCAATAAAAGCCATACTGTATACATCAATATATGTTTAAGTAATAACACTCTATACCCAGTACAGTAGGATAGACATCAACCAAAGACACAAGCTGGTTGACCTGTTGGCCCGACACCAGCCCTGGCCCCATGACAAGCAAAGGAACATGGGCGCTTCCCTCAAACATGGACATCTTGTAGAACTGCCGGTGCTCCATGGCCAGCTCTCCGTGGTCAGCTGTGAAGATCACTACAGTGTTGTTGAGCAAGCCTGTGTCTCTCAGTGCTGAAATCACCTGTCCTAATGAGGGACAAAGAGTGGGAGACATAGTGTGGTAGTTTATTGAACAATGAGAGTTTTTTGGTGTGATTTTGCCTTCGTGAACCACAAAGGATTTGAAACAACGCAGACTGTAAAGACATCCTATGCGGTCAATAAGTTTGGGAAATATGGAATCTATAGACCAGCCCTCCATTGTAGACACCTTCATCAGTGATGACACTCAATAACAAAAAAAAACAAGTCAGAAAACATGTTAAAAAAACACCCTGACAAGGTTAAATCAAGGTTAACTAGAATGATAGAAAGCAAAACAGGCCCATGATCCACAGCAAATATTATGACATGGACATGCTAGTGGAACCCTGATGTATAAATGATATGACTGCTGACATAAAATATGGTACACTTGTCAACCAACCCAGCATGGCATCTGCTTCAGCACACATGGCATAGTAGAAGGCTCGGATTCTTCTAACTTCCTCCTTTGTGAACACCCCGCTGCAGTTTTTGGTGAAGGTGGAGTAGTAGTCCACAGGGTGCATGGCAGACAATGGCAGCCATGTGGGAACAGAGATGAGATCAGAATGAACCTGGAAACATCAAAGAAGCATGAATGAAGGGAAACCATTTGGGAACAGAAGATACACAATGCCTGCCTTTTTCAGCCAATAGGGAGATGAGCGGAATGTGGATCCTCCGGCAGTGGGTCCTAAGGAGTCAGTCTTATAGGTGTGAGGTAAATTGAGGCCGAGGTAAAGGGCAAAGGGCCGGTGTGAGGACGCAGCCCACTGGCGGATCCACTGTGTCGTCAAGTCAGTGTTTTTCCAGTCAATAGTGTTCACCCTCACTGTTGACGCGTTCCCGACGAGTTGTGTGACAGGTCGACCTTCTTGGCGCAGCAGGAAGTCGACATCACGGGTCCAGGCTTCGACACGATTACTGTAATGTAAATGTAGCAATGCGTTAAAATCATATTGTTGTTACATACAAGTATACATGTATACCTCTATGAGAATGTGCATTCAAACTCAGCATTATTGTCTTTGGAAAGGTAGACATTTTTAGTTTTGTTATAGTGTGCACATGTATCTAATGTTGTGGCCAACGAGTGAATGCTCACCCTATATAAAACTCTTTTCTGAATGTGTGTATTGCTTGCAAAAGGCAACCAAGACCACCAGAAACATCTTTCTACCTGAGCGAGTGTTGCCCTGAGGTGTAGTCAAGCTTGCCCACCATCTTGGTAAAATATCCATTCATTTCCAGCAAATCCATCCACGTGGTTGCATTTGCATCAAGACACTTGTAATTGTTCCACGCCTGGGTTAGGTGAACAAATTGTCCACTCCACATGGCTAACACAGAGATAACACACATATAATTGATTTATGATCCAATTTTAATGTATGTATAATGATACAGAATGATGGCTTACTTGCTCTGGATGGACAGCATATGGGTGAGTTGGTATAAGCATTTATGAAGGTGCTCCCCAGTTCTCTGACGTAGTTTATGAATGGCAAGTCCACAACTTTGCTGCCAGGATCAAATGTTAACCTTCCCTCCTGCAGAAAAAAACAACACGACAGTGCATAATGGTCACTACCTGCACTAATGTCACGAGGTGAACAAACTTTATAATAATAAAATACTGTATTATGTAGTGCAGTCATATACTACTGCAAACAACATGTACAGTATACTACACTATATGGTTGCAGTGTCAATCAAAACTGAACCTTATTATCTTTGTAAAGGCAGCATTGTTGATACTTCTCTTGTATCGAAAGTCATTAGCACAGGGGAACGTGATATTGCATTACTTCGATATATTTCAGGTTAATTTAAGTGTTCACGCGTACATAACGATGTAGTATCAATGTGTCAACTTTCTACTTACAAACGCATCAGCCATCACCATCACGATGTTAGGTCTTGGAACGTTATGACACAAACACTCACTATACATTTGAAACACAAAAATCAAAATCATTATTAGAGCCATACTGATTTTGATTAGAAAACTGTGCAAACATTTCCTGAAATTGTTGGGACACTTAAAGCATCCGGGTTACATTTTCAAAATAAGATTAATTGTTAGCGTACATGAAGCGTAGTGATAATACAATAAGCGAAAAGTTAAAATATAATAGCAAACATCTACAAAAACATGCAAAATCAAAGATAAGCATCTACATAAATAACCGTTCGTCGAATTTGTATTTTCATAAATATTTGAAAAACTATTTACAATGGGCATTTCTACGTTCTAGTCGCTAGATGGCAGCATTTATCGTTCGAAAAATAAACACACTATAGTATTAAGGATAGCACAAGAAGTATTTAGATTAATAAAGGGATCAATTTATACTAAACAAAACTAGTACATCAGGTGTTGGTTTGAGAGTTGTGATTAACCAAATGCATCATTTCACATATACTTAATTTATGAAATGGACTCACATTGTAGGTGACACATACGGTAGTGGCTTTTCCTCATTTTGGGATTTAGAAGGGGTTGGGGAATCCAACCTGCAAGTCTGTAATCGTTTTGTAGTGACAAAAACGATGAATATGCAGTGCTGCTCAAACAGGTGGTGGAGCATCACTGGGGAGTAACCTCAGTGGCCGGCAGGTGGCGCTTTGAGCTTGTTGGTGTTGTTTTTCTGGCCCAAACACAATGAGATCCCTGCCCCCCATTTATGAATGACTTTTTTCCCACATTTTTGATGCAAAAGTAACAACACCCACCGCACTTTTTTGGGTTCTCTTGCTTATATGTGTAAATGGTGCAAAATGGTGCTTTTCATTGAGTGTTGGGGCATTTGTTTGGGTTATTGTGAAGGTATGCAGTGCAGGTGAAGGATAGGCCCCAGGTGAGGCAAGAGTATTGATGCATTCACACTTATTACTATTTTATTATTTGGTTCGGTTGAAACAAACTCTGGTGTATTTTCTCTGCAAGTATGGTGACCCCTTGAGAGATGGGTCTCAAATGTGAAGTGTAAGCATGCAGCCATTATAAATACATGCAGAATGGCCCTTTTCAAAAGTATATTTTAGAAACTTTTGGTGAAATCTAAGATAGCAAATATACAATAAAATTGAAATGTAGTAAGACTTAATGTCAGTAGTTCAGTTCAAACAGTGAAATTCTGTACATTTACACACACAGTGAAATATTTGAATATTTTTGTATGTAATATTTTCTTTGACTATGGTGCATTGCTAGGGAAAACAAATTCAGTATATTATGTAATTGTCAAACAAAAATGCAAAAACTGAGCCATGGTCTCTATCTGAATTGAATTCCTAATTGATATTCTAATGTATTGAGATGCACTTGTATACGTATACTATAATGTAACAACCAGTCCTTATTTTGTGTACATTTACCATACTAAATGAACACAGCCTACTGTACAAAACAGCTGAGGGAATTGCGTGAGATGTATAAAGAAATAACAACGCAACCATGAAAAACAGTATCCTTTGTGTCATCCTTCAGCTGTTTGTGCAAACTTGTCATCTGCTCTGCTCAAGGCGGAAGGAGGGGGCAGTGCGCGAGGCAGCCTCGGCGCATGCGCACAAACTTGTTTTTCTACATTCGGCTCGCTTAAAGTGAGCTGCTGTGCCAAGCTTCTCCTTGTCTTTGAGCAGAGACCAAGCGGCTGAGAGGCGGACGATAACAGCATCCATTGCTGTTATTCAGCCTTCACGCATCTCAATGCACCGCATGCATACACACACACAAGTGATCGTGCCTACTGCTTCTTGCAAAGCAGGGAGGCAACACTTTTGAGAACTATATCTATGGTGTGTTTTTTTCCTAGAAACACTTTTCTTAAACACTTAGCCTCCGTCAGCTTCCATCATGGTGCTCGGCAAGGTGAAGAGCTTCACGGTGAGCTACGACTGTCTTAATGACAGCAACGTGCCCGTCTTCTCCAGCGGGGACTGCGTCTCAGGGAGGGTAGTCGTCGAAGTCACCGGCGAGATCCGAGTCAAGTCTCTTAAGATCCACGCCAAGGGCTTTGCCAAAGTTCGTTGGACGGAGTCGAGGAACGCCGGTTCCAACACCGCCTATACGCAGAACTACACCGAGGAAGTGGAATATCTCAACCATAAAGACGTTTTAATTGGACACGAAAGAGGTAAGGCTGGCTTCTTTTGGTTCAAGTTTGGGTGAGATAATGCTACTAGTCTGACATGTTAAAAAACGTAATTTTAATGCATTTTTAAGGACTTTAATAGTTAATATCTTCGCAAGGTTGGGTCCGCGTGACAGCCATGGTTACCTGATGGTGTGACAGAATGAATGACACTCTTAGCCTAGCTGGATTTGTCACCGCATTGAAGCGAAAAAACAACAATAAAATACATTTTCGAGGCGAGGTGAAGGTCTTGGAACACGCACCAATATTTCCTCTCCTTTATTGGGCAATTTTGCTGCACATTTATGTTTTAAAATATATTTCTTTGTGGCTTTTCTTAAGTTTCCACCCATTGTTCAAAGCGGTTCAATCCTGTTCAGAAAACTGGATTGCGAGTAGGCGTGTTTACGACACAGACCCCGCCCCCACAATGCCCTGATTGGCTGAAGTGCTCATGTGTGGCCAATGACATCACTAATGCAGATAGTGACTGAAAACAAGTTTAATTGAGCGACGACTGCAGTGTATATAATTGCAAAACGTCACTTTAATCAAATTTATTAAAATAAAAATTTCACTCAAATTAGTATTTGTCATTCAGGCTGCACATGTCTTCCTCTGTTGTTTAACCTGTATAAGTGAATATAAAATAACAGCACTGATCTGGTTGTATTGGGAAAAGCAGTTCAGTCACAAATATTCTGTCGTAAAGTGATGAGTCAACAAGAAAATCCCATATTTGGCTAAATAGACTCTTACTTCAAGTACAAACAAAGTGCAGACCATGGCAACAAAAGCAATGATGTCATGGCATTGCCAGAAGATCATATCACTTCTCGGCATTCTGTCAGATTGCTGTGGAATGCTACAATGTATTAGTTCTAGTTCTATTATTTCTCAACATTATGCATTTTCTACATATTCTTTGTGTACATAAGTGGGATGCTGTTGCAGAATTGAGGTTTAATTCATCAACAATTCACAGTAAAATAATACAGTTCTCATCAAGTGTAGACTATCGTAGCACCAAGTCTGGAGATTTAAATGCTGTAGTAGTTGCACAGAACAGAGCCGTGCAGGCTGCAGTGTCGCACAGTGAATGCGTAATGAATGCATCCGTCTGTGTGCAAGGGGGTGGGGGGCTGTGTAGGAGCTGCTCACACCGGTTTAGGCCGGTCTCCTCCTGCTGCTGCCGTCTGACTGACAGCTCTGCACTTGTTTACCACACTTCTGCTTTGCAGAGGGGAAGGTGGGAGGGAGTGCTGAGCTGGCAGAAGCAGCCTATGCATTGCCTCCTTATGATGTCAAAGGCAAATTATAATTTATTGCACATTTCAGATACTAAAGCTGCACATTATGATTTCTCTTGTTGCTAAGCGGACTGCATGCAGTGCTTTTGCCTGCAGAATCTCTGTCGAAGCATAATTATCAACGTCTACTTCATCTTTCAATACATTCATTATTCACAGGCAGATATTCTAGTAAAATCAATTCTACTCTCTTTTGTCTCCCCCACCCTGTTTTTTTTTGGTATGGCTTTTCAGATGCCTTCATAATGTATCCAGGTATGGTATACATGTGTTTGGAATAGTGTCCGCCTTTTGTTTCAGACGATGACAATTCAGAAGAAGGACTCACCACTATCCATTCAGGAAGACACGAGTATGCATTCAGCCTGGAGCTTCCACAGACGTGAGTGTCTTGACCCTGCAGGACTAACAAAAAAAAATCATTAATAAGTTGCGTCAGTGGAAATCTAACATTTTTTGACATCTTTTTGTCCCATGCAGACCTTTGGCTACCTCTTTCGAAGGGAAGCATGGCAGCGTACGCTATTGGGTCAAGGCAGAACTCCACAGGCCGTGGCTCCTGCCCATCAAGACCAAGAAGGAATTTACAGTCTTTGAGCACATTGACATCAACACTCCATTACTGCTGGTGAGTATGATGAAATAAGTGTGACTCACTCACGACCCAATTTTGTAAAAGTGTGGTGTAACTTTGGGTACTTTGCTGCTTGTTTACTGAAGCAATCCAAATACTTTTGGATTCAGTAATCTGAATTTGGATCTGTTTGTTTGCAGTCACCACAGGCCGGCACAAAGGACAAGACACTTTGCTGTTGGTTCTGCACCTCAGGTCCAATTTCCCTAAGTGCCAAAATTGAAAGGAAGGGATACACCCCAGGTAAGAATGGACCTGACAGTCTTTATACTGTATCATTATACAAGCCATAACTTAAGTAACTTGATTGCATCATTTTTTCTGCAGGAGAGTCAATCCAGATCTTTGCAGAGATCGAGAACTGCTCCTCTCGCATGGTAGTGCCAAAGGCCGCCATTTACCAGACACAGACTTTCTATGCCAAAGGGAAGATGAAGGAAGTCAAGCAGCTGGTGGCCAACCTGAGAGGGGAGTCCCTGTCCTCGGGCAAGACCGAGACCTGGAGTGGAAAAATGCTCAAGATTCCGCCCGTGTCACCCTCCATTCTGGACTGCAGCATCATCAGAGTAGAATATTCCCTCATGGTAAGCACATCATACTCTGAAGATGAGGTTTATGACGATCACACTATTTGGAGTTTTAATACCATTGACAGTGGCTAACCCCCCCCCCCCCCACACACACCACCACCACCACCACCAGTGTTATGGTGGTTTCTTTGGGATTTAAGTGTATCAACGTTGATAAACCCAACCAAAGTGTACTACAGCATGTACTATTTCATGCTAATAATATACAGTTTATATCCACAATTTTATTTTTCACCTTCGAAAACAATGCTTTTTCTTAGTGTTTCTCAAAACAGGTATTAATCAATCGCATATTTAAAGCATTTGTGATGGAATGCTCTGTTTATTTCTAAAAGTACCAAATCATAAACAAAGGTCAAACCTTCTTTTTGTAAATTGTGAGTTCACTGTACTTTTCCTACCTTATTTTGTTTGGCCAGAGAACGAGCCAGCTGACTTGAGCGAGCGTTGCCCAATCCGGTTGAACCCTAGCTTAGCACCAGGTGTTAGCTCCACATGCTGCTAAGTGCATTATCTCAGCGTATCTGTGGCAACACCTGCCTCGAGGGTGCTTATTACTACCCTGCAAACAGCCATACAACATACCTTGCATAAGCATCTGACCTGCAGACCCTGAGTCCTATTGCTGGATTGTATCCCTGAAGGTGTTTTTTAGGTCTTATGTGGTCTCCTTGTGTCTGTCTAGGTGTATGTGGACATACCCGGGGCAATTAACCTTTCCCTGAACCTGCCACTAGTCATCGGAACCATCCCCCTCCATCCTTTCGGCTCACGCACTTCCAGTGTGAGCAGCCAGTGCAGCATGAGCTGGCTGGGTATGGGTCTGCCCGAGAGGCCTGAAGGTAGGCCGCATCTCTATTGCTCCCATGAGATTTTGTGTAACTTATTTGGGAATGCTCTTCTTTTGTAGCTCCTCCAAGCTATGCAGAAATTGTGACAGAAGAGCAGAGGCAGAGCAGTCTGGATGTGCCAGCAGCCCGCGAGGATCTGGATGGGCCTTTGTTTGCCTACATCCATGAGTTCCGCTTCCAGCCGCCTCCTCTCTACTCAGAGGTAAGCATTAGACAAAGCATTTGTACGGAATACGTACTGTTTTTCCGCAAGTAGTGCTCTAACAGACTGAATGGCCCAATTAATTATGTGCCGTAATGGACACAATCACTCACACCACTACCACAGGAACATGCCATTTGTAAAGCGGAAGCATACAGTGGAGTTTTATGAGAAAGCATAGCAGAAGCTGGCAAATGCACCGTGAGCAGGGAGTTGGACAGAAGGATTTAGTCCATATGAGGAAATATGGCATATTTAAAATGTTTCTTCTTCAGAAATAATCTAAATCCACCTATTTTCCCTCTGTTTTCTTGTCTCTAGATCGATCCTAATCCAGATCAAGCCGGCCGTCCAGAAGTCCACAGACCTGATTCCTGTCCATCACGCTGAGGGAGGTCCTAAAAATTCCCCTTGCTGACTCGGGGAACCCAAAGAAACATGCACGCTACATGACTCGACGTTGTTCATTCTTCTCCAAAACGGTGTTGTTGACAACAAGAGAAAGTGGAAGGATCCAACCAACCAATCAAGCAACAAAGACTTGCTCATAAATGCTGAGTTGGGATTGGACAAGTCTGTCCAAGCCTTCCCTCGGTGACACTGAGGGGAAGTCGCTAGTTTGGCGGATGGCTTCCTTCCTGAGGGTGGGGTGTGTAAAAGACAGTTTCCTTCTATATGGTGAGATCCCAGGAATAGTTTGAACCTGTGGCACATATAAGGACACGAGGCTCCACCCATCATGTCCAGACTGCATCGAAACCTCCCAAGATCTTTGACGCTGTGGTCCTCCTCGCTGAGAGCACCACCAAACAGAGCAAAGACTACGTCCTCCTGCCTCATTTTGGGATTTTGTTTTGCACATTTTTGGTTCTTTACTTGACTCGAGTGGCTCTGTTTAACTTGGCTTGGTTTTTCCAGACTGTGCTTTTTGGCAGAACTTTGGAGAGCAGGAGATGCAGGACTGATAAAGACAAAAACGATGCACTGATTTTTTTTTCTCTTATAAGCTGTTTTTTTTTTCTTATGACATTTCCTGAGTGACTTACGACGACTGGACTTTTTTACGACGACATCAAAAAAGACCGCAGCACACTTTTTTGTCTACCTAGAAGCTCTTTTATGATGTTGCCTCCTCTGTTTGGATCCAATATAACTTCCCTTCTTTTGTTTTGTCCAATCATAGATTTATTTTGTGTGTGTGTGTGTGTGTGGAGACAGCTCTAGATTTGGAGCAGGGGTTTTTGCAGGCCACCTTTTGCTACTAGACTAGACTAGAGAGGATTTTTCCTCACTACCGGTGCCTGCAGCCCCTGTTTTCCTAATCTCTTACTTCCCAAAAAGCACTGTTCCATGTGATAAACAGTGTAAGAAATAGTGGAAATATTGCACTGTTTAAAAACAACAAAGATTTCCCATCTGTTTCAAACTTACCAAACTAGATAGAAAAGACCTGCAGATGAGCGAGGCAGCTTTTCTGTAGACACATTCCCCTATTGTCCTGCTGCATCTGCTCTGCTCATCTAAACATTTCTATCAGACCAGTGATGCCAGGATGCTTAAAAAAAACGAGCAAACCGCTTTTTGTGCAGACTGGTCAGAACAAGTAGTGTTAGGTTGACATGAGTACTACATTGGTTTTCTCACTCATTCAACACAATAGACCAGCTGCAGTAAAAATGGGTTTGTCAGGAAATAGGATGTGTAGCACTTTTTTATTTAAAGAAAGAAAAAAAAAGCATCAGATGGTGAAGGTCTGACAAAAAAATGGTACTAATGTTATTTCAGCAAAGCAGTGTTGTGTAGGATATGAATGCATTATTTAATCTTGAAAGATTAGTTTACATGATGTGTGTATGAGATCCACTGGGCAACTAAAATTAAAGCAGGATGCTTCTGACTACAAGTGACAAACTGCGGGTCATTCAAGTGATCTGATCTTTGTGGCCTTGACACAGATAAGACTTTTTTTTTCTGCCTCTATATCCTCTAAACCCTTTTCTTTGACCTGTATGAGTCTTTCCATAGAAAAGGACAAAAAGGGAAAAGTCCCCCAGAGATCGTAATTGTTTTTCTTAAAGTATATTATTTCTTTTCCACTTATAACAGGGCATTGGTGTAGTTTGCCTCTCAGTTTAATAAGCAGGCTGTTGATCAGCCCTCCTCTGAGGAATATTTACGTCATTAACACAGAGGACTAACTGCCTTTTTCCGACATCTTTTTTTCTCTTAATGTCTTGTATTTGTTTTAATGCTCTGTTGCTTCATGATGATGAATAAGCTGACATATTTGCTTCAGGTTGGGCGATTCCACGAGTCCATTGGCTGGAGTAAGTCCAACAAAAACAAGCTAAGAAAAAGCAGGAACTGAAATGTTCAGAGGAAGACTTATGGCAATGACATCTGAAACATTTTAGAAAAGATCATTTTAGAAAACAATGTGCAATATCACTTGCTGAATTTTCTTCATTTTCCATTTCCGTGTTTGTTTGTTTCCTTCCATTAATCACGACGATGTATAGATATTCTATGAATATGCTATGTTCAGAATGATTTCATTTTTTGTCTAGTTATTCTTTTTTTGATTTGAATAAACATTTTGTTCTCAATGACCATTCACTGTTGACTTTTTTGTTGTTGCTTCAATTGACGAAAACATTGTATTACCCAACCAATGACTTAGTTTTGATGTCACATTTGTCAGAAAATTAATTATAAAATAAAACATTACCAATATTGTTACAATATATTTTAATTGTATTAGATATATTTGTATTATATACAGGGCTTAACAAGTGTATGTATGTAAGGTTTATGTACAGCTGACCTAAATTAATTCTGTAATTCATAAACAACAATAGCATTAAAACAAATATAATTTACTCTCATGCAAATTTGTTTTATTTAGGTCAGGGCCTCATTAGAATGAAATCAAACAGGTTGACTTGCTACAGAACTGCATTCCTTCTAATACTAGTAGGACAGCGCCCCTAGAGGCCGTCTGAAGTACTATATGTACAGTAAAAGTATGATCAGTCTTTTGAAAAACAAATTACACACATGCCAGCCATATTCACCTCACATTTGCATTTAGTTTAGATACATTTAATTGTGTTTGCATTTGTCTTTTCTGTTAAAGTTCGAAGGTTACCATAAGGTAAGAAAGAGAAAACAATAGTATTTTAATGCAAGGAGCTTCTCTGTAATTTCATTGACAATAGAAGTGAGTTCATTTACAGTGCAATTGCACTCAAAATTACAATGAATTTATGTGGTGTTCCCATGTTTGTTGAACAGGCCTGTAGTTGCACAACAACATGACGCACAATCAAGAGTGTTTCATAAGACAGGAATCAATTTCAGCCGGCTTTTTACACCAATTGATCCTGCTAATATGTTCGATCATTCCCGAGGGAATGCAGTGCAACATGTCCACACCATGCAGAATAAGCAGTAAGATCTCTGATCTTACTGCAATAAGATCTCTGATCTGAGAAGAATGAAAGTATTTGCTGTTGCGTAACACAACCTGGAAGTTTGATTCCTGTGTGCTGTGGTATGTGACAGAAAAACATTTTAAAAAGGCGTTTCAACTCATCTGTTTCAGTGCTGACTCAGCAGTTTTGTCAGCTCTGTGTCCACTGCGCCCTTTGACTTTTCGGTAGGGGGGGACTTTTTGTGGGGTGTGTGACCCCTGCTGCATTAACGAAAAAGAGGAGGGGATTATTGGGAACATGGAGCACGTATCTTTGTAAAGTGGGCGTGGTCACAGCGTTGCTCGAAAGTGCTGACGCTACACAGGCCTCAGCTGTTTCCTCACACTGGTTAATCCCACTACCCACAAACCATTGCACTGTACTGGATCACCATTGTGACATAATACACACACACAGAGCCATTTTTACACCTTCAATTTGTAAGTTAGTAGAAATTTGCAAATGTGAAATTTGTTTTTGTACACTTTTGTGTACATGCATTCCAGACACACAGGTAATGATGGTGACTTATTCACTTGAATATATTACAGAAATCCCATCTTTATGTATAAATATAATGATCATTTTAGAGAGGGATACTATAGTGATTGTACTATGCAGTGGTGGACTTTTGGTTTTGTCATCATATGTCAGGTACAATTAGTATGGAGCTTAAAATTAGTCATAGATTCTGTACATTTTCTTGTAAAAAAATCACATTATTATAGTGTTCTAATTACAGTTTCACATGCATAAAATAATTCTAAATGCATAAATATGATGAATGAAAGGGCTAAATGAACATTTAACACTACTTTTAACCTGCACTGACTGACTGACTTTGTTGACTGTTCCCAAAGGCACCATGTGGCAGCGAGATCAAACACCACCACCACCACCACCACCTTCCTGTTTTCCCATGACTTATTTCTTGAATTCAATAACCTTCTTTGTCAAAATGCTGGCAATTGCAACTTTCTGTGGCTCCATTTCGAGTTGCTGAGGTGAGAAACACTATTAAATTCAAGAAAGAATTCATCGTCATAGAAAAACAGGAAGACTGTGGTGGTCGATCCCGCTGCCACATCATGTCTTTGGGGACAGTCACATTAAGAATCACATCTTCAGTTTTTTTTGTCAATGTCAAACGATAATTACATAAGATAAGCTATGCCTTTATTCGTCCCTCAGTGGGGAACTTTTTCTTTTTTTACTACAATGTAGCTATACAAGTATTTATATTTATATTGGGCAGGCCTTCATTGTACTGAATGTTGCACAAACAACTGTTGGATGTCCAGTTGGATACACTATGGAAGCTTGCAACCGTGCATTTCTAGACTTTTTTTTTACAGTCAGTGAATTTGACTTATACAATATTTTCCATGTCCACATCCTGAGGGAAGTCACCTATAATGAACCCGTCCGTCATCTCTTACTGAAGACACGCACACAGACACACAGAGAGCAGCTTCAGCAATATATAAAAACAAGACTTTTCTTCCATGGACACAAAGCAAGAGCTACAGATGGAAAAAGAGAAGAGGCGTTGCTAGAGTTTTTCTTTTTTTGCAAAGGCTTTTCTTTCTGATCTGTCTCAGCAGCTGCTTGCTTCCAATTATAAGCAAATGTGCACAAAGAGGAGGGTGAGGCGGCTGCGAGAAGTTATGCTGTTTTTCGACCTTGCCAAGAGGCACAAGTTGTTTACCCTCACTAAGCCGCCTTGGGCAGCCAAGACAAAAGCACTTTAAATAGCACGAAAGACTTTTTAAAATACACTGCAATGACTTCTATCCTATTTGTGTCTACAGTCTGTTAACACTTGCTGACACATTTGCATTTCAGTACCAAAACACTTTATTTATTATAATTTATTATATTAACACTTTTTAAATTATTATCAATCTTGATACATGCATGCAACAGCAGCTGTTGCGCATTGTTAAAATTGTCTTTTATGTTTTGCAGCATTATAATAGTGTTGTTTAAATGACTCTGCACCTTTTAGAACATATTCTTCTTTTTAAATTTGATTTTCATCACATCCAGAGCACATTGAATGTGCTCATCAACACAATCCGTTTTAATCTACACAATTAATCACACTCACATTCATACCTATGGACAATTTGGAGTCACCAATTAACCTAGCATGTTTTTGGAATGTGGGAGGAAACCGGAGTACCCGGAAATAACCCACGCATGCACGGGGAGAACATGCAAACTCCACACAGAGATGGGCGAGGGTGGAATTGAACTCGGGTCTCCTAGCTGTGAGGCCTGCGTGCTAGCCACTCTACCACCTACACACAGTGTTTTGGTAAATTATAGTTGATTTTGTGTTTGTGTGTGCTAATTTAATTTTTACATATGTTTTGATTTTGTAATCCAAAAATATATATTACTAAATAAATTTGTATTTAATCATTCAACATTATAATGTAATTTTACTGCAATTGTTTTTATAATACAGGGTGACACAAAAAACGGGAACATTTTAACAATCCATCATTTTCTATGCTGCTTATCCTCACTAGTTCGGTGGTATGCTGGAGCCTATCCCAGCTTGGGCAAGAGGCAAGGTTGAACTAGTCGCCAGCCAATCACAGGGCACATATAGATACATATAGATACATGCACTCATGTTAGCGCGTTTTTCAGTTAACAACGAAACTTTGCTGAAATTTGGAAAAAGTTGTGCAGAGATCCACGATGCACAAAATAATTAATATTTGTCAGTGTTTGGAGTTGGAATAATTGGATTTATTGTATTTTTCATGGGTAAATTAGCTTTGGTTAGAGTCCGGACTTTGAGTTGGACCTTCTGGAACAGATCAATGATGTTAACCAAGGCACTACTGTATTACAATTTAATTTTCATCTCTTCAGCACTTTACAATATACACTGTTCTGTTGTTTTTCTATGTTTTTCATTTATTTCATTTTAATATGCACTTGGATCCTGTGACGCTATAGCAAGGACGACATAGAAAATGGATGGATGGATGCACATGGATCTATTATTCACTTTTAGGACACTCTAACTCTAACTCTTGGTGATTCTAATCTAAACTTCTAATCTCTAGTCTTTTGACATATGTGCATCAAGAAAAATGAACTTTTCAGAGAAGAAACACTGCCACAAAGTCTTTTCATGAAGTGAATACATTGTTGCTAATTGAAGAGCTTTAAAAATATTCTCAGTGTGGCTTTGCAGCCTGGTTGTGTGGTGGTCCTGAGTTTAGTATGGTGGGACACCTGATAGCTCAGGCTCTCATTGCTATCATGCCAAAGTGCAGGCATGGTCAGAATGCTACTCTAACGTAGACACACACACACACATTTGTAGTTGTGGTAAAAAAAAGTCAAATCCAACCCATTGAAACAGACCTCTAACCTCAAACTTAAAACTATGTTCTAAACTCCCCCATGCACTTATCCTAAAACTTATCACTTATCACTATATCCTAAAAGTCATATCATATTCTCTACATAAGGTTTTACTTTGTGTATAGAAATACAAGGAGCAGAGCATAGATACCCAGCACAGACTATGACGATGTAGAAGGCTTAGAGACACTACATACGTATTATTCATCATTACTCAAATAAAGCAGGGCCCACAGAAGCATGACTGGCTGAGTATGGGGTGGTACAACTTCAACTGGAAGCCATCAAAAACCTTTGGAATGAACGATAACCATACTTGCCAGGAACATCTGACGTCACGAATGGACACACAGTACACACTCCAAAAGATTGTGTCCCATTACTTTTGTTCGTAAAGTGCTTAGTTTGGACTGAGAGATTTAACATTGTGTTTAATATTGTGGTTTTAGAGCTACACTGTATCATACAGAGAGATGTTTCTAATATTACAGTCACATTATATATGGACACGTCTACACCACATATAGCACTGGCGTGCAATAAACCATTTACCGCATTGATGTCTTCCAAATGTTGCACTGTCATTCTATTCAGGGAGTCTGAGGGCCAGAATGGAGAGACAAATTCATTTGTGTTTTGTCACAGACGATTTGGCTGCACTCTAAAGGGGGTGTGGGGTCCGGTCAGTATCTCTTTGCAGCACAAGGAGATCTTTTCGGGAAAGTGTTGCTGAGAATAAATGTGATGCTAATGACAAGCTGTAGTGCAATAAAAGGGAGAAACCCGATGAGCTTTTATGCAACCTCCCTCAAAGCCAAAAGTCCTTGGTCACTCTACGTTGTGTTTAAAAAGGCTTCACATGCCAGAGGAGTGCTGTTTCACTACTCATCAACTAACTTGTTTTTTTTAACCCAGGCTGACTCATGACATATCTCCCCCTTCTCTTCACCCGTCACATTCTCCTGAGTCACAGACCTTCCCCACGCTCTGACCTCCCACCCGTATGGGTTTCACTCGTGAAAAACAACAGGTGCAAAGAGGAGGGACATGGGATTGTGGGTCTGTCTGGTGTCCGAGCTCTCCAGTCATGCCGTGCTGATACCGAACCCGTCTACTTCCAAACATCCAGTCTGCAAGAGGCCGATCTCTAGCTAAACCCTGCCAGCATTTTTTATATACGCATGCACATTTAATACTGTTGCTACCACTCACATATGTAGCTGTCTGTGCCTGAATACATGCACATTCCTTCCATGCACATTACACTCAGGATTATGGTGAAATACTAAAGGGGAACTGCACTTTTTTTTTAGGAATTTTGCCCATCAAAGGCTATTGTACAAAAAGTATGGAATATCATAAAAAATTAAAAAAAAGGTTAAGAAATTGGAGGAAAAAAAAGAATTAATAAGGATATAGTACAAAATGGTAAGACCTTGGTAGGTGCAAACAAGCATTGAAGAACTACTGTTTTGTACAAACTGACGTGTTCTTCTTAGCCTGAAGTCTTTGACTTTTTCTGTCTCTTTTTAACTACATTACAGTAAACCTCCCTGTCTACACACAGTACATAAAGGAATAATTGTGTTATTATGTGGGGATGTTCTTTATATGAGGCCAATGCGTTTAGATGGTTGAAGTGGGCCACTCATCAACACCCTACATGTAATAGGCCACTTCCAAAATAACATGATGACCTTGCACACCATATAAAATGTGACACGCTCCAGGCGTCCGTCTGTTATTTGCTTCACATCAATTGCATTCATTGTGGAGTCCTCTCTGCATTATTATGCATCCATGCTTACTTATCTTTTTTATCCTAAGTTGTGCACCATACCTGATGAGCTTCCAGTAACCAGCATACAGCATAAATATGTCAAAAACCTTTCTACTCGTTTTAATTGGGGCTTAAGTGGTACCGTGGCACAACATTAGTTTGAGTCCTCTTCCTTGACGACAAATAACTTGTCCTCAAATGTGTTGCAAGATAAGCTCATGCTGTCACTTCTCATGTTCCCCAATTTTCCACCCGGCTAAATTGGATTGGAACAGCGGACATTTCCACTCATCCACCTTTGCTCCCTGGGCTGCCTAGACCCCCCACCAACCCCGCCCCTTCTACAAGCTGCTGTCTGCTATGTTGAAAGCAAAGAGATGACCAGGTGGCTATAAAAACTGTGCTGGCTGGTACACACACACACTCAATACTAAGCACATGAATGCACGCAACTCTGTTGTCCAAATTGTTGCCTAGCAGCTGTCTTTGTTGTGTCAATTGTTGGGTCCAGTGACAGTTTATTGAAACTGGACTGACCCACTCCTGTCTGCTCCAGTTCAGTTTCATTTGATTGGCTTTTAGATTCAATTCCCTCCAAAGGGCTGCAATATAGTGAGTATTGCATGTGAGCAATTTGGTATCATCTTGTAGATGTGTTTTTTAGAGCATATTATGAGTCACAGCTGTTTGCGCTGATGCAGTGCATTAATGGAACATGAGAGACATAATAATTTAGTAGGAAATGCTCAACAAGTACGAATAAAAAAGGAATATTTTTTAGTGTCAGTATGTCAGTATTTATGGGAAAAAGTTACATCTTGAGATGGCTATTGTAGAAAAACCTCAAATATTTGTGGGAATTTGTCCAAAGAAAAGAAGAGTTTGGTACAATATTGTCGACCAGTCCAGTCACACCTGAAGTTAGCTGCAATAGACTCCAGCATACCCCGCGACCCTTGTGAGGATCAGTGGCATAGAAAATGGAAGGATGGATGAATAGTACAACATTGTAGCAAATGTTAAGCATTGGGAAGAGAATCATATAAAATGTAACACATTTAGTAGGGAATCATACAAAAAGGTAAGAGGCAAC
The DNA here is from genome assembly GCF_037039965.1 of Doryrhamphus excisus. Classification (NCBI taxonomy): domain Eukaryota; kingdom Metazoa; phylum Chordata; class Actinopteri; order Syngnathiformes; family Syngnathidae; genus Doryrhamphus; species Doryrhamphus excisus. The sequence continues at coordinate 13,769,461 of NC_136359.1, read as the reverse complement.
TGTGGAATATTATAAGAATTTAGTAGGATTTTTTTTTAAATCAAAATGTAGTAGTGTATCATACAAACATATTATTTCATAGAATATTGTTGGAAAAGTTGACATTTAGCAGGAAATTATACAACAAGACATTAACTTAATGGAATAGCATTAGAAAAGGTAAGAATCATAAGAACAGAATCGTACAGAAATATATGAATTATATGAATTTAGGAAGAAATTGACAGAAAAGGTAATAATTTACCTGTGATTGGCTGGCAACCCATCCAGGGCGTTCCCTGTCTCCCCCGCAAACTTAGCTGGATTCGGCTGCAGCATAGCCCCGCAAACCTAGTGAGGATAAGAGGCATAGAAAATGGATGGATGAATGGGTAATCATTTGCTAGGATATTCCAGGAAAAGTACTACAATATGTCTCTTGTATGAAGCACACTCTACAAACATGGCAAATCAGTGAAAATTATATTTTGTCACTAGAACGCTACATATGACTGCATTACTTTGTGTGGGCCATAAACTAATACAGTCTCATGAGAACAAGCAGTGCAAATTACAAGAATGTCAAAAATCTCATTATAGAAGATTATAGCAATTATTTGTACAGGGAGATACTTGCATTTGATATGACCCCTAAAATGTTATTTACAGTATAGGAATTACTGCTATTGTACTACAACACATGATTTGGGCCGGTATATTGCAGGATTGCAGTATGTGTGTAGTTGTGTGTGGTTGTTCTCTCTGTCGCACACACACACAGAGTCAATGTAATCTTCTTGGTGGGTCATCATTTTGGAAAGGTCACAAGACTTCCCACTGGTGTTTTTTCAATCTCCCTGCCCCAACTTTTGAAAAGTACTTCTAAGTACTCTGTTAACTGCTATGTGATATAGTAGTATGTGAGATAGAATCCGCTTATGTACAATACATCCTCCTGCCGAGACACTGTGCATACATGATGAAGAGAAGTCTAGTGCCTTGCTCAAGGACACGGTGGTCAAAGCTCAACAATTTAAAAAGTTGTTCTAGTTTCTGCTGGTCCAAAGGGTATCTGCACCAACACAAACTATTTCAGGCTGCAGCAGGGGTTAAAAATATCAACGAGAAGCGTTCACAGCATCAACTTTCCAACACTTGGGTGCATGATGTACACAACGTCTGCAGTCATGCATGCATGGTATGCATTGAAGGCTTGCTCACATATAGCATGGTGCATATGCACATGCACCGAAAAGCTAGAACATCCCCGGATTTGTTTGAACACACATAAAACACACATATTAGCGCATAGGGGACTTACTAGAGTATGTATAGGGGTGATGCCAACCTCCCCCAGAAGGCTGTTTGCTTAGCTTGACACCGCTGCCTTTCACTTTGCTGATTCATACTTCATCCCAGAGTTGATGATGATACGTCAGAGAGGACAACATGTTTCACCCAGAAGCCATTAAAGCAACAACGTGTAATCATTTAACAGCTAATTTTTTGGAGAACCTATACTTTAGTGTCGTAAAATATTGTCAGACCAGCCAGGACAACCCTATTGCTGTGTCACTGCTAACATACGTAATACACTATCATAGAATATCAAGATGTGATATTGGAAACAATTATTCCTTACTGTTGCTTTAACAGGAAAAGCCAGATCTTTATAATGTATTTGGTCGTGTCTGCAGACTTTAACAATTATCTGCTTTCATCCTCCTGCCCTTTGGAGTGAGTGGATGCACTACAGGCAAAAGGTCATGTCATCCATTCACTCTGTCAGCAGCGTCAAATAAAACGGAGGGAATGTTCATCATGCTCTGCAAATTCTGGCACTAACTGCCCCTCCAAAGCACAGACGCCTTTTGTTGAATGGTTTGTTCTTTCGCAGGATTGCACAAAAATGACAACAGTATATCCGGAAGGAGGTATACTGTATAAGGAAGAAGTACAAACCTGGATAGAAATGCAGGTGGCATGTTTTATTTTACTTTTGTTGGATGATTTTATATTATTTTTTTAAATTCTGTTTTAAAAGTCTACAGTTAAAAATGGTTTGGTCCCATGGTCTTACATCATCCTCCATGAACCTGGAAATAGCCTGATAGCTACAGTATATCAAGTGTGTTTTTTATTTTACTATTGGACTCACAATGGCGCCATTCCATTCATCTCAGAAGCAATAATGGCACCGTCCTGTAGTCTTACGTCATCTGTAGAGCAGGAAGTAGCCTGCAAACTAACATAAATAAACAAAACGTAAATAAAGCAGTGTACATTTTTTAAACTAATGTGTCATTTGCAATCCAGCCTGTCCCCCTGCGCCACAATAAAAAATGGTATGGTCCAGTTTGTTAGGCCCCATGAACCAGGTACCATGAACCTGTTAGCTAAAAACAAATGGACAAACACAGATACAACAGTGTTCTTTTCATTTTTGTTTGAAGGATTAACTTTGTCTTATCTAAGTTCAGTTCATAATGGAACCAGTCCTGAATAAAAAAAATTGTAAGCTATCACTATTCAATGTAAATGAAACAGGAAGTAGCCTACTAGCTATCAAAACTAACACAAATAATTGGCTCCACACATTTTTCACTATTGCCTGATAAATTATTCTCACTTTTTACCATTAAAGTCTTGACCTAAGTGTTTCCGTGGTCCAGAATCAAAAATGCTTCTGTTACTACTAATGCTACTAAACTCTTACCTTGCCTCATCCTCCATGAACCAGGAAGTAGTGATGGGAAACTTGATTCCTTTGACTGTTCTTATGAGTCACTCACTGAAGTAAATCGGGTACTTGATTCAATTGAGTCACCCCTCACAGAGCGCATGTGCAGAAATGTGGAACAAGTTATGAAGGGGGTACTCGATTCACTCCGATCACTTGTAACTGAGCGTATGCACAGAAATCTGTGTGAATCGGGTACTCAATCATTCAAAACCCATCACAGAGGGCATGGGCACAAAGTTCCGTCACCGCCCCCGATTTGTCCTGCATGAAGTCACGCTCTGACAAGTTGCCCGATTTCCTTCTTTTATGTAGCTTGCGATAGATGGGGGAAGTAAACGAGTTAACAGAGACGAGTACCTGTGAGTCCCGATTCAGTGAAACACTTGTGAGTTTTGAACGACTCGTTCAATACTCGTACATAAGATACAGAGATCGCGCTCTTGGAGTGACGCTGTTGTTTCAAATTAAAACATGGTGGGATCACCTCAATTAACCTTCGGTTGCCTTTTTTGCATTTTTTAATGGCCCATCCCATAAAAAAGCTTTGACTGCGAGGCTTATTTTCTTACATGCATTATCATGGTAAGAATAGATGATCATCCTATTTCACTCACCCCCACAAACCTATTCATTGTAACCAAATATGATATTATCTGTGTTACAGACACCAGGATACCAACATACATTCACTGACCACAAAATGAGGTACACCTGCACTATCCGCCATTTATTCATTCACGCCTCAATTTTCTAAGCCACTTGCCCTCACTAGGATCTCAGGGGTATGCTGGAGCCTATCCCAGCTGACTACACCCTGGATGGGTCAACAGCATTTCACCAGAACCTTTTTTTTAAACAATAGATATAGGATTAATTGTAATTTTTAAAGATGATTAAGGCCTTAATTGATTAACTGTCTTTATAAACATATTTCATGAACATGTGCGTCCTTATCAAAAATCTGACGGATTGAGATTAAACTAATTGTGTAACTGTAATAAAACACAACAACATTGCACATGCTGCATCTTACAAGTTGTCTGCAGGCATTTATTACAACATCAATCAGCACATTTTCAAATGAAGTGAAGACAACTATCTTGATGAGGTATGTTCAAAGTGTTCCGCAACCCTCCCCTCAGAGTCAGCAATAATCGTAATTCATATCTTGCTCAAAGGTTTTGCTGACTCTCTGGTAGCTCTCATTTGTTGTTTGTCAATGTACACTCGTCAAAATGATTACCAGTCTGTATTCTTTGGTGTTGTCACCCCCCAGGAGTAACTCTTTGGTGAAATGTTCTGGGGGTTAATGATGTAAAATGCATATGTCTGTGTGTTACCTCAATAAGATGGTATTCTTATGAATTTACAGTAGATGTCCAGTCCAGTCTCACTCAATATCAGCTGTGATAGACTCCAGTTTACCCAGAATATAATAATTATAACATGAATGAACACATGAATGAAAGTAGAAATTGATAAAATCTTTCACCTCTTTTGCCTTCAGAAATGAGAATGTGGTCATGAGCAGAAGGATGGTAAAAAAATATGTTCCAGTATTTGTCTGCTCTCTGCCTATCCGCGCCATCTACATGCTGCATCTATGATGAAAGAACAACCACAACATACAATAAGTGCAAATTTATTGCACTCTTTGTTACGAAGTACAGAAAAAGTCAGCTCACTAGCAGGACAGGGAAAAGTAAAGTGAGAGATGAAATTACATGAAATGTACATTGGTGTATTATCTGCATTGTTCTTGCCTCAAGTGGAACCACATTGTGGACTTAACCTCTTACCCCATGCAGGCTCACTTACATAATCATGGTGGAAAGCAGTACCCAGCCTCTCCTGTACGCAAAACAACTTAAAACAGCAGAATTCACAGGGCATTACATAATAAAACTCAACACAGCCCAATTTAAAATAGACAGAATATTATTTATTAACATTGTTTAGTAGTTTGCTACAAAAAATCCCAAAATACACTCACTTTTAATTTACTAAAACATTTGGATATTGAAGTTCATACATCCATATAAAAACTGTAAAAATGATATCAAAGCACTATATGAAAATGTACTATTCCACAAAAAAACAACAATATTTTAGTGCAAACAAATGTCATGGTATAAAAATACTGTCTTGTACTAAGTAAGGTTATAGGTGTGTGTCAGCGATGGGGATCCTTCTGAGCTCCACGATCTGGGAGCTGCTTACACTCCCGCCATCGTGGCTGCCCGGGATGGACTCATTGTCGCTCACGTTAAGGCCACTCCCTAAAACACAAATATTGTAAAAAATATTTTTGTCAAACACAGCATAATTACAGCAACAGCTACTCTCATTCTCAGTTTATCCTCTTAATACATTACAAACACGAATTAAACAGACTCAAAGTCAATATTGTATTTTTACATGAAAAGAAAATGAATTAACGTAAAAAAGAAATAAACATTAGGAATGACTGTTTGTCCATATACAGTGAAGAAAATAAGTATTTGAACACCCTGCTATTTTGCTATTTCTCCCACTTAGAAATCATGGAGGGGTCTGAAATTTTCATCGTAGGTGCATGTCCACTGTGAGAGAGATAAACTAAAAAGAAAAATCCAGAAATCCCAATGCATGATTTTTTTAACAATTTATTTGTGTGATACAGCTGCTAATAAGTATTTGAACACCTGAGAAAATGAATGTTAATATTTGGTACAGTAGCCTTTGTTTGCTATTACAGAGGTCAAACGTTTCCTGTAGTTTTTCACCAGGTTTGCACACACTGCAGGAGGGATCTTGGCCCACTCCTCCACACAGATCTTCTCTAGATCAGTCAGGTTTCTGGGCTGTCGCTGAGAAACACGGAGTTTGAGCTCCCTCCAAAGATTTTCGATTGGGTTCAGGTCTGGAGACTGGCTGGGCCATGCTAGAACCTTGATATGCTTCTTACGGAGCCACTCCTTGGTTTTCCTGGCTGTGTGCTTCGGGTCGTTGTCGTGTTGGAAGACCCAGCCACGACCCATCTTCAATGCTCTGACAGAGGGAAGGAGGTTGTTCCCCAAAATCTCACAATACACGGCCCCAGTCATCCTCTCTTTAATGCAGTGCACTCGTCCTGTCCCATGTGCAGAAAAACACCCCCAAAGCATGATGCTACCACCCCCATGCTTCACAGTAGGGATGGTGTTCTTCGGATTGTACTCTTCATTCTTCTTCCTCCAAACACGCTTATTGGAATTATGACCAAAAAGTTCTATTTTGGTCTCATCTGACCATAAAACTTTCTCCCATGACTCCTCTGTATCATCCAAATGGTCATATGCAAACTTAAGACGGGCCTTGACATGTGCTGGTTTAAGCAGGGGAACCTTTCGTGCCATGCATGATTTCACATCATGACGTCTTAGTGTATTACCTACAGTAACCTTGGAAACGGTGGTCCCAGCTCTTTTCAGGTCATTGACCAAGTCCTGTCGTGTAGTTCTGGGCTGATTCCTCACCTTTCTTAGAATCATTGAGACCCCACGAGGTGATATCTTGCATGGGGCTCCACTCCGATTGAGATTGACCGTCATGTTTAGCTTCTTCCATTTTCTAATGATAGCTCCAACAGTGGACCTTTTTTCACCAAGCTGCTTGGTAATTGCTCCGTAGCCCTTTCCAGCCTTGTGGAGGTGTACAATTTTGTCTCTGGTGTCTTTGGACAGCTCTTTGGTCTTCGCCATGTTACAAGTTAAAGTCTTACTGATTGTATGGGGTGGACAGGTGTCTTTATGCAGCTAACGACCTCAAACAGGTGCATCTGATTCAGGATGATACATGGAGTGCAGGTGGACTTCTAATGGGCAGACTAACAGGTCTTTCAGGGTCAGAATTCTAGATGATACACAGGTGTTCAAATACTTATTTGCAGCTGTATCACACAAATAAATTGTTAAAAAATCATGCATTGTGATTTCTGGATTTTTCTTTTTAGTTTATCTCTCTCACAGTGGACATGCACCTACGATGAAAATTTCAGACCCCTCCATGATTTCTAAGTGGGAGAAATAGCAAAATAGCAGGGTGTTCAAATACTTATTTTCTTCACTGTATGCCCTGCGAGGCTGGTGACCAGTCCATGCTGTTTAATATTGTGTACAGTCATCCCTCATTTACTGCGGTTATTTACTTCCAGACCTGACCACAACAAGTGAATTTAAGTGGGATTGAAAATTAATAAATGGAATATGTTTGTAGTTAGAGCATAGAAACCCGTTTAGGACTTTGTAAATATGATTTTTACCATGATTAGAGCAATGTAGACATGTCGTAACACCCCTATAGTTACATTTATACTTCTGTTATTCATTGAGCACATTGCTCAACTGTAATTTATAGGCTATATATGGGATCACTGCAGGAACGCAAGAGACAGCTGCCACTTTAAACATAGGACTCATTAGCCTCCAATGTATTTACTGTATAAGCTGAAGAAAGGGCTTCAAAAGTTGTAGGGAATTAAGAATATGTGTAACTCACACCCCGCCTCAGTTTTATACTGTACTTCTTTTACGATGTGTCACTAAAGAGAACACCTTACAAACAAGGCCGGTTAGCTCAGTTGGTTAGAGCGTGGTGCTAATAACGCCAAGGTCGCGGGTTCGATCCCCGTACGGGCCACTTGTGTCTTATTGCACCGGGAGTAGATGTATTGACTGCTCAGGTAAGACACTTAGGAACACACAGTAATTAACGTAAGCGGCAGGCAAAACAAATTGTTAGATGTTCTGCAAAAAATGAAAAATAACCATTACCAAAGAACATATACTGCAAATGTAATATTTCCAGACGGATTATGGCAATAGTTGAATTATTTTTAAGGAGCGTAAAATAAAAAAGTGTGGCTCTGAACTGAAATATGATAACAGATTCAATTTTCATTTTATGAAGGCAGGCTGTGGTATGTCATTACAAACAGTCTCCACGCTATCTTTGTAGTTTTTTTTTTTTTTTTTACGATGACACCTTTAAAAGTCCACCACGAAATGCTGAACTTCATACAGCTTCAGGACAAAGTCTGATGTTACATAAACATAAATAAATGTTCTCAATCAAGGAAGAACACAGGTAATTGTCCGTAAAGTAGATAAAGAAGCATGACATAAGATTTTTAGAGTTATGAGTGACACCTTCAGGCGCCACGCTGCGTGTCAGAGTGCTCTTTCACACGTGAATGATCAGCCCTCAGCTCTTACGACACTGTGCAATGAGACGAGACGAGAGTTTAATGGTTGACGAGCAAATGAAGGGTGTGAAGAGCCTCATTACTCTGCTGCTTCCTGACCTCGCCTGCTTATGTAATTCTGATTACACAATTATCTTTACAGCTGACTGCTTTATACTCTGTTGGGCTTGAAGCAGGTTAGAAGTTCAGTGTGACATGTGAGGGGGAGGAAGTCAAAGGACACCAGGGGAGGTGTCACTGTGAGCCAGACTGACGGGTATGTAAAAATGGTATACAGTGGAAAACCCAATAGTTGAACACCTCTGACATCATACAATTTGGATGATATCATCCATAATTTCAGCTCCGTGATAAGGATGAACAGGGTTGTTGTTTTTTATGGCAACACAGAAGAGTGGGATTCAGAAAGAAACATTGTGAGAATGACTGTACAAACACAACGGAATCTGCTGTAACTCCACTTAGCTTGTAAAATTAGTAAAAGTTTCCTGACAGGGGCAGTTTTATCCATAAAAATCATTGTGAGTTTAAATGATTGTTTGTCTATATGGCTGGTGACCACTCCAGGGTGTACCCCGCCTCTCTTCCAAAGACAGCTGGGATAGGCTCCAGCACACCCGCAACCCTTATGAGGATGAATGGATAGATGGGACTCCTCCACTCTTGCACAGTGCAAGACTAGAATGCGAAATCTAAAAATACATATTTTAAATTAAGGCTTGTGTTAACGTAAACACATTTTGAATATTACTGTCCATAATGAAGCTGAATCATGTGCTTGAGTTGCATTTGTATTAAATTTAAAATGTACAGGGTCAATGTGATTCTAATCTACAAAGCATTTTTATGTGTGTGTTGATCATGAACGCGGCACAGAGATGTGCTCAGGGGATTCTCACCAGTTCATTCATTCATTTTCTACCACTTATCCTCACAAGGGTTCAGGGGTGCTGGAGCCTATCCCAGCTGTCTTTGGGTGAGAGGTGGGGTACACCCTGGACAATCACAGGGCATATAGACAAACAACCATTCACACTCACATTCATACCTATGGACAATTCGGAGTTGCCAATTAACCTAGCATGTTTTTGGAATGTGGAAGGAGTCCCCAGAGAAAACCCAGGCATGCACGGGGAGAACATGCAAACTCCACACAGAGGTGGCCAAGGGTGGAATTGAACTCGGGTCTCCTAGCTGATTCTCACCAGTTTTTAAGGCAAATATGAGATCATCAAACTCCTGGGACTCCTCGTCTGCAGTGACCAGGTTGGTGTTGATGAAGCCACCGTCAGTAGCGTATGTCTCCATCACTGGACTCGGCTTGAAATCACTCGGGAGCTGAGTCCTTAGTGACGTCCGCTCCCAGTCTGCTGATACCTGACACACACCCACAAAGTAATTGTTATCATAATACAACTGGAATTTAGCTGTGTCACTCACTGATTCAACACCCCCATAAGATCTGCTTACATCATCTATACACAAACACACACACTGGCACAAACATGCACACAATAGCAGTGCGTGTCAGCTGTGCACTCTGTTTTTGGGGTCAGGCAGAGTGCAGGCTGTTCAAGCACCCCAAAGGGTTAAAAATGCAACACAAGGTCACAGCGAGTTCACTGGGGTGAGTGGGCGGTAACATGAGTGTTAGACTTGTCGGGGTTAAACAAGCATCTAATAATTCATGCAAAAGCTAAAACAGGCCAGTTTTGGATGAGACAAAAAGTGGGTAATAGTCTGGATTTTTCCTTGTAATCACTCTCACTCTAACTTTGTAGCAGGTTTTGATTATTGAGGATTTATCTGTGTGTTGCATTTAGTGCCACCTGTTGGTTTGTATGTATACATTTCTAAACCCGAAATAAGAAGACATGTAGGTGGCCTCCACGAGGGAAGCTCCTGTATTCACTTCTTAGCATGTTGCTATTGTAGACACTAAAGAGGCAGTTTTTATTTTAGAGGAGACTGAGGGCAGTGACTGTGTAGTGGAGACTCTGGAGCAGCTATGCTGTGTTTTTATTTATGTTGCTGTGTATCATATGCTATCAGCACCTGACCAGGTATTAGTTATGGTGCTAGGTGATAAATGGTACACCAAGCACCACCAGGCACTGCAGACGTGTCAGTCGCTTTAAAGGTGCACATATAGCCGTTACCTTTAATGTTGTCATTTGCCCCTTAAATTATAAGTTGCTTACTCTGATTTCACTAAAATTCATTTTCAAGCCCTTGAACAAGCACTCACTGCCTTTCGCAGTGGCGTAGGGACAGCTTATCAATCTCACTGTGCTCAAGCTAAATGGCATAGAGGCATTAGTGTGCAAGAAAAAAAAAGATTAGCGGATTCCCATGAGTGGAGAGTCTTGTAACTCTCTCACTGGCAAAGTCCTTGTAGGGTATTCTCCAGAGACGGTGCAGAGGATGCAGAGCCAATGTCGGAGTAGTGCATGCTTTTGTGAGTGTGCTCGGCTACACAAGCTATGACGCATATTTAAAGAGTGAGAAGTTGTGGGTCATGGATGAGATATTAGATCGTGTGAATCAGACGGTGTGGATTTTCCCTGTACAGCATGCTCAGCAGATGTGAGAAATGTGTGAAGGAAGAGAAGGGAATGGTCACCTCAAGACATGGGAATAAGAGGGTTGTAACAAGTTCTCAGACCAGAGCTGTCCTATCTAGTCTGACTGGTGTGTGTCCCACCTAGTCTTTTAGCATGATCTGATGAAGCCTGCTCGGATGAGAGGCGAAAAGCCTTCTACGAGAACCTTAACAGTCCAGTTATGATCGAGTCAATAGTGGGAAATTCACTTGTGGCCTCTGTATGAATTTATTCATTCATTTTGACAACTCAGGATGAAGAAAAATACATGTTTTATCAGCAATTTACAGTTACAGTGGAATCTGAGTGGAAGCCTTATCTCAGTGTTTGAACTGCCATTGTGCAGGGTGTCACAAGAGATGTCAGAATATTGCATAAGGCCTCGGCATACCTTATGAAACCCCAGATCAGACAGAGGATTAACTGTGCAAGTGTTTTTTTTTTCTTCCGGGACCTTATTTCAAAAGGTCCCAGGAATGTGAACATAAACGTAAGCAGAGTCCAGGCATCACCATACGTGTGAACGCTTGTTGCCGAAGATAATGGAGTGTTTTATTGTTACTATGCTTACTATTGACAGTGATAGCTTCTTTTTACACTTGTGTGACAGTTAAGAATGTTGTACCGTGGAACAGATTTTTTCCATTTCCATGTTTGTCTTTGAGGAACATAGTTTTGAAATAATTTCCAAATAAATTAGAAGTCATCCACCGTCTTGGATCGTGTTCAACTTTACAAGTTCCACTACAATCAAGTAAGATGCTGTAAAACATCACGTGGAAGGTTCACTCTCAGTCTGTTAAATGAGCTGATTGATTTCCAATCAGTGAAACATCTATCCTAGGTGGGGTACTACCTGGACTGATCTCAATCACATGAGATACAGACCAGGGGTGTCAAAAGTGCGGCCCAGGGGCCACTTGTGACCCACTGCACATTATAAAAATTAAATGTATAAATACAAGAGCGACAATGGAAAAAAGAGCAAAAAAAATGTAATGCAATGTTGATACAAATAATTAATATGTTTTAGTGTCAGGACAAAATGTAAAAAAATGTCCCCAGCATCATTCAGCTTTGGACACCCATGACCAAGACATACAACCATTCACGCTCACATCCACTAGTGTCTTATCTTTCTATTTGTGTCTCTTTAATATGTCTGTACCTCCTCCATGGCACTGATGAGGTTCTGTGTTGATTTGTTGATGTCAGCTCCAACAGTGGTGGGTCCCCCCCCTTGGTAGGTGGAGTCTGGACTGTCATGGCCACTCATCTCCACTGTGTAAGTAGCTTTAGTAGGCCAACAGAGCTGGTTGTGCATGACAAAGTAAACTGCAAACACATACAGACCCTGTGCAAAGAGCAAGAAAATGATATTATTGCTAATAACACTTCATTGGTAATATTATTAATTGTACATCAGTTAGTGGCAATATGCTTTGCTCATTCATCACAGACACCAGCATCTGTTCTAGCAGTGATAACGGAGAATGACTTCATTCCCTTAGGGACACGACATCATTGGCATCCTGGTATTCCTGCTACCTCCACTTCCGCACCATTACAAAATCCTTTGGGTTAAACATCACTGCACTGTGAATTACTCCAAAACACAGGGGTGTCAAATACCACGAGGCCATCTTGTATTTCGCAACACCCATCATTGGGCGATGACGGCAGACCGTAGACAGCGAAGGAACGTAAAAGTGGGACATGGGGCACCAATGTGGGAATGTGCATACAATAAAAATGTGTTCATGTACGGAAATGTTTTACTGTAGGGCATTGCAATTAACTGAATCGTTGCATTGTGCAAAACAGCATGGCTTCATACTGTAAGCCAATGAATATCAAGTACCTGCAGGCTTCTTCTACACTTGCAACAGCAGACATGCATGTCAACACCCATGAAGATGAGAGCAAGGTGATCATCACCTGTGGCCCTGAGGAATATTGGCATGTACAGAGAATCAAACAGTTCTGATGGCTGTATTCCAGTATAAACTGTGTTTTGCATACATTAAACATTGTACATTAAAACAGGAAAATCCGGCTTGCATAATGGGGGAGAAAAGGCTTTTTATGTGGTCTTTTGATTATTTATTCTTTCATCAAAATAACTTTAAATAACATTTTGAATATTTATTAGGGAAGGCCAAAAGTGCTCAGAATCAACCTTGACGATTTTGGTGTGTTCTTCTGAATTCATGAAATAAAAAAATAATAATAATCCATGGACGGAATGTTACAAATGATATTTCAACTTTGCATTTCATTGAATTTAAAATGAACTGTACTGTCCTTGATGTGCATGGTGCATGAAAACAGTTCGTCAGGTTTCTCCAGTCAAGGTTTGTTTCACATCTCCAACACTGTAAAAGCATGCTTAAGCACATATCATTAGAAGGACAGGCAGCCTAAGGCACAGACTTTAACACAGGCCTGTTGCAGTATATCTGATAAGAAAAAAAGAGGACATGCCAAAAAGCACTGGTGTTCCTCTGTTTAGGCCGTTTTGTGCTACAGGCATGCTCCCATTGGTGAATTAAGAACTTAATTTGGTTCGGTAACAACACTGGATGAAGGATATGTGCCATTAGTTAACCTCATTAGTTAACTTTTTGGACTTCATTATGTCATAGTAATTTAGGGCTGATACAAAAAAATACTTACATCACAGTAACATAGAACTTGTACATAACCCGAGGACAACCTGCATCTGAACTGGGATGGAAGAATGCATTGCAGCATTGTCCCTCAACATTAAACTTAAGAATGAATGTTTAATTGAAATATGAAGTATAATGTGCAACCTTGTGCAGCCCCCCATCTCTTGGCTTGCATGCATGCTCTTTGCTTGCATGATACCCTACAGATAGCCTACATTCTATTTTTATAACCAGCACGGAAGTTGAATAAGAAAAGAGAGGTGCAATTGAATTGTAAAGCAGCATGCTGCAGCTTGGCAGACATGAATTTTTGTATGGTGATGATACAATGAGGTGAGTCAGCGGGCGCCAATGAGGGGTTGTGATTGGATTACCGACTCTCATTTGGCCTCATCTGTGGCCAATAACAGTGATGAATTGAAGGACAGGGGGGAGCGAGGAAGAAAAGTTTCCTCCCTAATTATTGCTGCAAATATCCCCTGAAAGAGCCACAGCTGTGCTGCAACACACACATAGTAACTTGCAGCTGTTTAATGACGTTAAGTACTAAGCTGTTAAGTGCCACACAACCACATTCAGAGTAAACATGGAAAATTCTCATAATGGAAAATTCCCAGCATGACACAAACACAAAAACACTGGGGATCCAAATAAAAGATAACGCAATGTGTTTCAACAGCCTTCACTATAAACAAATGCAACAGACAAAGCCTTGCTCCACAACACTCAATTTGATTTCATCTCTTAATATTTACAAAAATGTAATCTATTGTGATGTTTAAAGATTAAAAAAAAAATAGGACAATACCATAAATTATATTCACTGCCCCTGTATTGTATTAGTATTTGTCTTATCTTGCATTGACAAAATATGAGTATTATTACCACTTTAATGGCACATTTCTTCATACAACTTCTTTTTCCATACAGATCCATTTATGGCGGTCTGTGAGGGCAATCTGTAATCCCCAATAAATGTCAGCCCACTGAGAGTAAATTACCCCTACTGCAATGTCTCATTAATTGATTGTGCCAAATAAAGCAAAGGCGACAGTAACAGCTCTGTCAAGACTGAGTCTAATTTCAGAGCAGTCATTTGGAAAAAAATGAGTTGTTTGTTGTTAATTAACGTTTGTTAAATAAGCGTTTTGTTCCTCTCACTCTTTAAATGGCAAAACTTGAAAGGCTTTTGGACTAAAAATGGACAGAACTTGAAATGTGTTCAAGAGGGAAACAGCCAAGTGAAACTCAAAGCTTAAGAATGTGACATCTTTTCAATTGAGGAATGTCACATGTCAGTGCTCCAAGAACTTATTTTCTAGGCAAACAATGACCTTTGACATCTGCGAGCATCACTGTACCACCGGACAGAAAGAAGTCACCACATGATGTCACAGGGTGGATCATCAGGAAGCTCGGCATTGGCTGCTGATGTTGACATCATTGCTCATTATCAGTCATTCTTCCAAAGTAAATACATTTACTTTGGTGGAACTGTGTTGTCTTTTACACATGGATGCCACATATGACACAAGTTACCTCACTGATGTAACAAAGAAGAGCAACACAAATAACCACAATAGACTACTATTTCCCTGGCATAACAATTGGAACTGTTTAAGGAGCTTTAAGAGCTTTAAGGCTGCATGGTGGAAGTGGTTAGCATGTAGGCCACACAGTTAGGAAATCAAAAATACCTGGGTTCGATTTTTGAACCCTATGCATGGGTTTCCTACTTTTTCCATGCCACTGTCATGTTGACCAAAATAATGCAGTCCCGAGGAGCTGTGTCTGAGTGTGGATGTTATACTTCCCATAGCTGATGTAATGGTGTTCTTATTTAGACCACAAGTGATGCTGTGGACAAATGACCATCACAAGGAAGGCTGTAAGTATGGCTCACCAGCAGGCTGTTAGAGATGATGTAGAGGATGAGCATCCACAGGTGCTTGTAGCCCATATGAAGTCCTGCCCACAACCACACCAGAGAGATGAGCAGGAACAGGCAGAGGATCAGCGGCACCTCTGGAACACAAGCAATAAAAGCAATATTAACTCGGTGTGTCACAAAATCCTGTTTCACAAGATCACGCAAGATTAAAATGTGGGCACTGGGGCTAGGTTGCGATAAATAAATCTGTATCCAACTGTATCATGACATATTGCTCATACTGCAGTATTATGAACCACTGACCTAAAAAGTGGACATCACATAATATGTATGGGATTTCTTAGTGAATACTTAAAAAGTACAGTATGTGTGCCTCAGTTTGTGGATCAAATCAGCACGTCTTTACACAACTCCCCAGTGTCTGAATGTGTGAAATGGTTGTGTTTGCAGCCATGGTTATCATCCCAGTTAATCCTGAGTGGCTGAAAGCCTATTGTGCATTATGTCAAGTCGCCTACGTGGCACACGTAGTGTGGTTTTGAAAGTGACCTTGTAAAATTTCCAAATTGACTCTTCCAATTCTCCTGTCTGTGTGCTCGTGTTGGTCAGAACAGTCTGTACACTTCGATTCACAAGTAGGGTAAAAACACGGAGCCCATGTTTCACATAGGTGTCACTTCCACCCCTTCAGCGTCCTTGCCTCTGTCTGCATCACTCCTTCAACACATTTATCCGTCACATGCCTTTTGCCCACTCAGGAGGTTCTGTCTCTTCATATCAGACCAGAAACTATTTGGATGTTAGCGTCATGCTTCTTTCTTTCTTGCATATCTGTCTCAGCCTTCTCCCAACTGCTTAGAGTTTCCAAGCACGTAAGCACATTCCAGTGCCGGGACGGAACTGTGCTCCCACAGTAGAACAGGTTCTCAGAGCCATAAATGAGGCAGGCTGCAAACATATTGAGTAACTGCTTGACTTGGAACACTTGGATTTTCTCAAATATTCGACGACTCCCCAGTACTTACTGCGTCAGTACTGTACTAAGTACTGTACATAAGATTTTAATACTGGTAAACGTCCATGGTCAAGAGTTAAAGTAGTGTGTGACACATACCCCCCCCCCAAATCCCAATGGTGTTATAACATCATGTCTTCAAATAAATACTGGCTGACTGTTTTTAAGTGTGCTGCAACATTTGCGCACGCAAGTGATCGGTGGTTGCTATGGCAACAACTCAGCTGCATTTCTCCTTAATACAAGATAGTGTGGCATAAAAAGGTTTCAGGTGAAATAATAAAACCCCAGTGCTTTAAAGGCACATTACCATACTGACTTCAATGTAAGACTGCCCTGTGATTGGCTGGCGACAGCGCGCCCCGCGAGGATAAGCGGAAGAAAATGAATGAATGAAAGAATATAAGACAATCCTGAATGTAAGATGAATCCTCTTTTTCATTAGCTGTTTATGGGAAAAATATTTTCATAGGAAAAAAAATATATTCTTTGTCAATATGGTATCCTGTGTTTGTAGTTTTATATCTTATTGCTCAGCAGACACCAAAGTTGACAATGATTATGTCCGGCTGATTGAGGAAATAAACAGGCCCCCCCCCCCGATGGTTGTGACCTATTGAACGAGCTGCTTCTCTCCACAGGACAGCCTCCAGGTTACATGTGATCTAGTCATCGTCCTGCTGTGAGAGGATAAGCCGAGAAGCGGGAGCAGGTTCAACCAAAACAGTTGACTGGAAACAGAGGTCAGCAGCTGTAACAAGGAGCAGCTGTAATAACCGTGTTGAGCGAGCGTACGTACGTTATGCCCAAGTCGTGTGTGTAAAACTACATGCGCAGCAGCACTGTGTTTTTTCCGAGACACATACATTTGTGGGTAAATATACGTTGTTGTTCGATTGAGAGCTGCTTAATAACATAAATTCAAAGCGGAACAATGACGAATAACAGAGTATCAACTGTACAAAGTATTCCCCCCCCCGCTTCCTTTAGGTGTGGACATGTGCAGGAACACGCATTTCAGTACAGATTAGCCTGCACCTTATTGCAGCACGATGAGATTGAAGTCAAACATTTGAACATATGCTTAATAAGGGTTTTCATTATTTATTCCTGCTTGTTATCATAGCAGCATTCGTTCCTTGTTGTAGTCTGCTCACATACACTCAGTGGTATCTGATGCTTTGCCTTTCTTAGCTGGTATTTCGTAATTAGCTGTCAAGATTTCAGGCTATTCTTACTACAGTTCAGTCAAGTACCTGCAGTGCAATTAATCAAACTCAGTTTTGCCACTGGACACAAAGAGACTACAGCATACAACATAGCTTTGGCAAGGGTGCCCATTTAATTAACTCTAAGTTAAATACCCCCAAAGAATAACTTATTCAGCACATTTGACTGTAAAACAAACCTATGGTACGGTGGAGTGCAAAACCCTTCTGTTTAGTGCATGGTGTTTTGGATAAAGAAACTTCCCTTTAGTCTCCATGTACAGTAGCTACCACAAACAATACTCTTGTCAATACTAATCTTATTGAGATGTGTGGTGTACCTGTGCTGTTTGTACGTCCGCGGTAAACATCATCATAGGCCTTCCACTGCTGAGAGACTTGGTAGGCATGGATGAAAACGACCAGCATAGCAACAAGGCAGATGAGAGGGACCAGCACAGCTGTGCACAGAGCTGCATAGATGTTCGGGATGAAGCACCTACAAAACGAGAAAAATTAGGCAATAATGATGTATCATGTCACTACAGGCAAGATTCACGGACAGATTTTTTTTGTCCGAAAATATATGACATAGTTCAGATGTTATTCACCATGAATCCGTAATTATTTATAAATGCATGATGTACTACTGTTAGAAAGTCCAGAATTTTTGCATGTTTTTATGCATTTATGTTTCACTGACAACGTTTTTTTGGTCAGTTGTTGTCAAGATTTCCTATTTTGTTCAGCGGTCCTTGAACGCACCATACTTCCGTGCTTTGACGCCATATGACTCCAATGTTATCAGTTCATCGATCATTTTCATTAGCGGTGAGTAACTATACATTTAATAATTTTCAATTTGTATACTGAAATCAATTTTTAAAAATCACAAAAAGGTTAAAATGTGATTAAGTGGTGTTTTTCAATAGTTGTTTTCCCTTGCTGGTTGTTTCTTACAGTTCCTTTGGTTTCCTGTTTTCAATGTCCTCACATTTTCACAGCATCTCTTTCCCAGCTCCTCGCCACAATCTGAGAAACTCAGCACCTTCCTAATAGCAATCTGTAAGTTCCAAGCAAACAACAAAACACCCATGTGACTTTGACCCTTTCACATTTCAAGTTTGGTGGGAGTACAACATCCAGATGGGACTCCAGGCTTAAGTTGGTGTTCCGAGAAATAATTGGCCCAGTAGAAGCCATAACATTGCATGAGGTATGCCAAATAGGCCATTGCATCACACAGACGGACTGGTGAGAGTGTAAACAACATCTAATATGGATATTTGTGCTGTCCTGGCCTTGTGAGGGGATGAGAGCTTACTGTACTAAAACTCTCACAAGAAAAGGGAAATCTCGGGAAATCCTGATCTCATAAGTCAATGTTATTGGCTTAAGGGTGGAGGAGGAACTTGAAGGAAATAGCAAAGGTCATTTGCACAAAAGCGACTGGAGTTCTTTTAAAAGGCACTGACTCAAAAACCTAATTCTTCTGTCATTTTCTTTCAATGATAATGTAAAACTGCTGATATAATAAAAGTGCAGTAGTAAGTACGCAAGTCTGCTGTATGCATGGGGCCAAGGAATTAAATGTTAAATGAATACCTTTCCTGGTGTCAGATCTCATTTGAATGTGCAAGTGTACTGAATGTTGTCACTGAGTGCATGTGAATGAGAAGGTATCATCATCATCACAGTGGTGACAGGAATGGGATTATATTTTGATGAATTTTGCTTCTTTACCGCAAAAGAGGAAGGCAAAATTACTTTTCGGGGAAGCTGAATACTCCTCTGTATCCTCAAATGTCACGTCTATGCACTCACTGTGTCATGGCCAGTAACCCACCCACAGGAAGCTGGCGTACACACTCGGTCCCAAGGATAACAGCCACACCTATGGCCAATGGCTAATTTTAGATTTCTGGGTCCAATCTTTATTTTTCTTTGACTTTATAACACTTACGTGCATACGAGGCATGAAAAACAGTCACTTGCAGAAATAGTGATGTCATATGTTTGTTTAAAGGTTAAGGTTTCCACACACAGAAATAGAGTGTTTATTTACAACTCACGCAAACACAGCAGATGAATGTATGGTTGCTTTCAGTGTGCGTTTTTTATTTGTTTTGCCGGTACTGAGCCTGTCAGGAGACACTCGCGCCACTGTGATTCATTCATTGCTTCACACATCTGATTGGGCACGCCATCACCTCACATGATGTCACAAGATCAGGTGTTTATCTAAAAAAACAGGTTACAATGCCAAAAAAAGCACTATTGACTTACACGTCGCCTTGCACCAATCCATAGACAGCATGGATGCTCCAGCCGAAGCCTCCAAGCAGCACAATGACCAGGATGATGATGACAAGAGCAGGAAGACCCCATCCCAACAGGAAATAGAGAAGATAGCGCCGTTCTGTGTGCTCATCATTCATTACAAGAACCTGCCAGAAGTTGACTGCCTGGGGAAAAAGATGGAGGAAATAACTTCAAAGAAATTACATGAATTTATAGTTTCCCAGGCCCAGGACATTATTGTGGCTGAAATGAGAACTTTTTGTATCATAATTTACTGCAGAAGCAACAAAAAGTATCATACTAAACGGCAATGTTTGCTTTGTAGCCAAGCAGGTTTTTAGTCATCCAGGATTTGACACTGAGCGCTTCATTGTTACATTAGCATCTTTTTGTTGAGCACGTGCAAGCATGAAGAAGAGTTTGTTCCAATAAATAGTGATACAGGAAGAAATCTGCATGCTAAAATGATGGGACCTCAGAGAGGACACAGACTTTGACAATATAACAACACAATTAAGACTAATGGACCCATTATACAACACCTACTGTATAAACCTGATGATGTTGGGGATTGTCCATCTGTCTGCTAACACATTTGTATCGCGCCTGCTGGCACTGTGATGCAACAACTAACAATATGGGATGCTGATCCTCAGACAACCGCTGCTCCCGCATAATCATAACTACATTGTATAACAAGTGACGCAATGAACGCTGCTTCTGCTGTGCGTGCACACACACACACACGTGCAACTTGCAAAAAACATGACGTGGTTGTGTAACAGCTGAAGTGTGTATCGCTAAGACAATAGGGAAATGTTAGAATCAGATTGGACTTTCCCTTCAATGTGAGCTGGCTGAAGCCGTCACAATGCAACAAATAGAATGTGTAGAATGTGCAAAGCCAATAAAAACTATATCAATTGCTTTACACTTGAGAGATGTGTTGGGTTCTTCACATTTGACATTTCTTCTTTGTTTTGCTCAAACTACTGCATCTCCACTAGAGAGTTATGGCGCCTCACACTTTGAAACCACTGTTCTTGGTTTTAAAATGATTGTATTACTTTATTTCACTCGATGGGCTCTATTTTAGTGGCGCAGTACAAAGTGGCACAGGTTGGCAGAGCATGGCGCAATTGGCGTAATTTCATCCAGGGCACCACTAATCTTTATTCTTAATGTGATCTGAAAAGAGTACATTAAAATAAGGAGGATGAGATACCAGGAGAGAATAGACCATCAAGGGAGGGACGGAGGTGTGGGTGCGCCGAACTGCGCCGTTCATGAAAATTGCAAAGTGAGGATGTCACACCCCACTGGTATGGCGTACCTAGTTTACAAAAATAGGACCCTAAATCAGAGCTAATACATGAGAGCTGTCCTGGCTGGTTCACCAGTGTTACAGACCGCGTATGTGGGTGGTTTAGGGTCATAACCATGTCAGTGACAGACTATTCTCTTTCCTGCTAGGCGGTGTACTGCGAAGCTGTTATTTTTAAGGTAATATTACGACTTGTTGCTTTAACTGTGAGGATGACTGCTTCCTGGCTGACTGGACATGAGCTTGATGGTTGTTGGCAGCCCATCAAGGCAAAACAATGTTGTGTTTGTGTGGCAAACCAGCAGAGAGAGACTGGACACACACTGAGCAACTAACATTTCCTGCTGACTTAAAGGAGCAGCACTGTTATGTAATCATATGCAGGCCGCCCCAGAAGATGATGTCAGTTAGTCCCTGGTCTGGATCCAGATATTGGCTGCCTTCTGGCAGTATGTGTGTACATATTCCCCTGACTACATGTGCACTCATCCACTGGCACAGATGTACACCCCATATATATATATATAAATATACACACTATTGAATTCCTTGTGGTTTGAGATTGAGTTGCTGGCGCCTTCTAATATCATCAGCTTGGCTAGAGTGTCTGCCTAATAGTTGTGGTGATCACTGGGATCAATTGAAAGACTTTGAGGAGGACAAAGAGGTTTGGTGACAGCCATCAATTACAGATAGAATGGCTGTGATATTTTAATTGTCAGCTTCTGGAGTTTCAAGAGTTGATGAAGTCTGGCATTTCTCAGCCATGCCACTAATACTTTTCTATGTGCTCTATAATATACAAAGATACCACCTCGTCGGTAATGAAAAAATGAAAAAAACAAACTCTTGAGTCCTAGTTTAACACAAACTTTATGGTGGACCTCAAGTAGCTTAATTAGAAGGATAATCTTATAAAACTGTGCCAATAATAGCAGAGCTGCCGGGTGGGGATTCTGAAAAATATGATTTACTCTTGTAAAATTTACATTTTGAGGGAACATTTTGCTCCAAATGAGAATGGAATGGTTTGTCTGGGGGAAGTGGTTAAAGTACATTGGATCAAGATCAGTAAATTCCTGTGCCTTTCACAAGTTGTCATGGGTCTCAGAGTGGGATTAAAATGAGCTGAAGTTGAGATCTCCATATTAATCACTTCCAATGCTGCTGTTTTATTTGGTTTTGTGTTTTGCAGAATTTACTGAATTTAAGACATGAGAAATGAAGCATGTTGGTGATTAGTAGTAAAGAAGTAGTAAAGTAGTAGTAGTAGTTTAGTAGTAAGGGGGTATAAAAAAACAAAGAAAACCTTGTTTTTACTGGGCTAGCCTGAAATATGTACAAAGTGTTATCTAAATTAAGAAAAGAAATAAGAATGTGCCAAAACTTCAATGTTGCAAAAAATAACAACTATTGCATCTCATATGAGGTAATGTAGATGCAGTGATCAGTCAAAGTAAGAATTTGCTGACATATAGTGTCAGTTTTCAAAGTGTGAGGTAATAGAAGACTATGGGAGAGGCATATCAGCATGAGAAAAACAAAGAAAACACATTTCTCAAATCTGTTTCAGCTATGTTTAAAGGCAAAATTAACTGATTTTTAGTTCCGATGGTGAGAGAGTAAACCAAGCGTGCCTAGTGTTAACTTGACACCTGCTATTACCTGTATTAGCATCCAGAAGAACTGACTGAGGTGGAAATAGTGAGAGAAGAGCGCCAGAGTTGCACAGCTGTCCTCAGCAAACACCCGGCCACGGAAAGCCGATACCAGGAAGCAGATCTGCAAGGGAGAAACAAAAATATAAATACTGTATATGAATGTATTGGTTAATATTTATTACATATGCCATGTTAGATCCTCCGCTCGGGCATCTCTGTATGGAGTTTGCATGTTCTCCCTGTGTGTGTGTGGGTTTTCTCCAGGTACTCCGGTTTCCTCCCCCATTCCAAAAACATGTTAGGTTAATTGGCGACTCTTAATGATCCATAGGTATGAATGAAAGTGTGAATGGTTGTTTGTCTATATGAGCCCTGCAATTGGCTGGCCACCAGTCCAGGGTGTACACCGCCTCCAGCATACCCTGCGACCCTCGTGAGGATAAGCGGCATATATAATGGATGGATCGTTCGACATATACGCCATACAAAGAAACATGTAATGTAACATCATAATTAGTACACACCATTATTTCTGGATTATCCAAAAATACAATGTGATCGGCATATGCCAATCAAAGCCTTTCAGTGCCGATGGAGATCCATGTGTGCAGTTTAGTGTCATGCTCTAATGCGCTAATGTAAAGTTTGCATCCTGCAACACATGATATGAAATATATCTAGCAGGGATAGCACGTTAAATAGCTTTCGTTTAGTACGGCATTCGGAGAACAAACACTTGACAGAGTATGGTGAGTTTTTGAGTCAACATACAGTGCCCACTATACACTTCATGATATACAGCACAATTGTTTCAATATTTTAATTTACTTTCCCCAAAAAAGAAACTATAATGCAGACATGCTACCTGTAGAAGAAAAAATCCTAAATTCATTTGAAGAAATACAAAGTGCAGAAATCAAGTTTGCATACTAGAGATTAGGGAATGGGGAATCAACATGGGAAGTGCATCAGGTAGGAGTGTAGAAAAGCCAATAAGGGCAGCAGTAAACCCTGTGACACTGATGGCCATCTGAAAAGGCGGTGCCAATGAGGCATGGCCCTTATTACATAATCTGCAGGCTGTTGGGTGAGAGGCGTGCCACGAAAAGAGGAGGCGTGAATGATAACCTGTTGTCAGTTGGTACTCACATTACACCCATCAGGCAACACAGAGCCTCAGGTAACAAATGAAGGGCCCCCTGGCCACATTTAGTTACATAACAGTGTCTTTCACCTCAAAGGAAATTGAATGGCACACTCAACATGACCATATATGCTCTTCTATCAGCATTTACCATTGACACGGCTAATTTGCTGTGTCTATAGTAACATTGTAAATGGACAACAGGATTTGACATTGCTAGTTCCACATGTATCCATCATAAACAGTGACATGAGGGTACACCATATCTGTTTGAGTAGCAGGCGGAATTATCTGTTTGCTTGAATATTTATTTCAGTAAGAGGACGAACACGCATTTTTTTTTCCACAAATAGGACTCATGAGTCCTAACCCTGCAGGGTACAAGTAGGTGACATGCACAGGAAGGAAACTCATGCCTGGAACTGAGCCTGGGACAGACAAGTAGCTGCTAGAAGAAGCTCCAGGCTATCAAGTAGATATAGTAGCTATAGTCACAACATTGACCTCAGTCTTGAATAAACATATGTTACTTTTGAAGACACACAAAAGGCAACACATCGGCATAATGTGCGTTGCC
Organism: Doryrhamphus excisus; assembly: GCF_037039965.1. Classification (NCBI taxonomy): domain Eukaryota; kingdom Metazoa; phylum Chordata; class Actinopteri; order Syngnathiformes; family Syngnathidae; genus Doryrhamphus; species Doryrhamphus excisus. The sequence continues at coordinate 13,745,119 of NC_136359.1, read as the reverse complement.
TCAGTTTAGCAAATGAGCAAAGGATTTTAGCTACATGCAAAAGAAGAACCAGCCTCAACAAAGGGTGTTGACATATTGTTGAAGGAGACCATCCACACAAAGTAAGATGTAAGCAGGCTCACAATCAAGATGGGAGTGCCTCGGTTTTCTCCAGGTGCAACTGGAAGAGTGGCCGGAGACCCAGATAAGTGGGTCAGTAACTTATTTATACACTTGTAAGCCAGATATGAATATTAAAATTAGCGTTAATAAAGATTTTATGATGTGACAATTTGAGTCTGGAACAGATAATTTTATATCCATTATTCCTTCTTCAATATCCAAACACATCTGAGGTGGATCAGCATATAGGAAGAAATTGTGTTGACCTGGTGCAGGTATGGATAAGCCCTTTATGAAGGCCTTATTGTCTACGTTTTGCTATGTAGGTATCGAGGTCACAGTTACAGCATGTGGCCTTTGTTCAGGTCATTGGGAAAGTAACTTAGTTACATGTCAGCAGCACCCAGGTAATGATGACCCACAGCGGGAAAAGGTTATCAGGGAGGGGAGGTGTCAAGTCTGGATGGAGGGTTTATCGGGACCTATCTGCCTGCAGTGTCCTTTGTCCCCCCTCAGCTCGCCTTCTGTATTGTGTAAGTCACGAGGAGTCGACTTGTCTAGACCCTCGGGCTACAGACTAACTCATAGCAGACACTGGGAGGTACAAGTCAAGTCAAGTGATGGTGGCATGTGCTGGTTTATCTGGTCAAACGAAACAACAGAAGTAGAGAAGCATCCAAAAATAAAAACAGGCTAATTAATTGCATGATTGCAAGGTTGCATAGCAAGGCGTTGTTTTGCTTGAACATGATTATATCAAGCCAAGGCATTGCTGAAAACAAGACAATAAGAAGGCATGCAGACAGTGGCCTCATCTTGCTTATCTACCAAGTATGTTTTATAAAAAAAGGCAGCCCATGACTTGGACCAGTAACATTTTTGTGCACAGCTCTTCAGTTACGTGCACAAATCAACAACTTAATGGATGGACTTGAAATACATTTGTAACTATTGTAACCATGACATTGCTCATCTTTGAAGGGCTGACATACTTTCCCCTGAAAACTGAATGCACGACAAAGGTTTTGATCTATTGGGTCAAATGACTACTGAGGTGTCTAACTTTAGGGATTCCACTGTATGGGAAACTTTTCATAAAGTCAATGATAAACTAGCTCACTATGTGGAAACATGGCCTCTCGAGCAACACTTGGTTATAGTGACTGCATGCTTTTGGTGGTTGCTGCTCTCCCAGTCCCAGTCCCAGAGAATATCGCTGCTGATCGATGGAGCTGAAGCTATGGAAGCAGTGCAGCAGTAGTGCAGCTAAAAATAGCCCCTGCCTGCATTACATCACTGACTAATGTGGGGGGAAGAGCAGGGCGGGTGACCCCCATAGCTGTCTGGCTGCCAGACCATCCATCCACTCTGCAAAACACTCCAACTGTCTCCTCCTCCAGCCATTCTATCCCTTTCTTATAGTTCCTCTTCAGCTATACCCACACCCACAATCCAACAACACCCTTCCTTCGACTTCCTCCAACTCCCACCACCTACCCCCTCCTCCTAACAGCTACCGGTCTGATCTAGCTGGTTCCAGCCACAGCCTGCACCCTAGCCTTTGTTCACAATGAAATACAGCAAAGTAAAAACAGACGTATGAGATGATGGTAATTTTGGCTCCACTCATTACACAAAACCACTTTTCCTCCTTTGAGATCATATGAAACATTCACACTTGGAATTGTATGAATGTGAAGCCATTGTGACTTCATTTTTTTAATATCAGAAATGCTGTCAAGAGCATTGCCGTCACTAGCTAGTGCTATTATTTCCTTCCTGGCAGTACAGTACTCTACTGTGACCACCATCAGTCTTCTCACGTGCTGCAGTTTGTCAGTTGTGGTGGACGTGCTGTTTATGTGCCAAAACGCACAGGACAAGCAGTTGCATGAAGCAGGTCACAGGCTGGCTGATAGGTGGGTTAGTAGGCCAGGTCTTGTGTGTCTACGTAGATGGAGGGCAAAGGAGTATGGCGTTTAAAGCTGTGATGCACAAGAGGTGAGGTTGTTAAACTAAAAAAAGAGTGAGGACAATTGAAAGTGCATGCATGACCGCAATGAAAAAAATAGCTCAAACATCCGGGGCCGGTGATCTTCAATTTCCATGTTTTTTTTAATCTTTCCATAATAGTTTCACTGGATAGTCATAGCAAGACAACTGACAAGGAATGTGATTTTATACTGACTTGCAATTTCAGTTCACTGAGGCCAAAGAATAGAAGTAAAGTTCAGAAGTGTTTGGGGTTGAACCTCAAGCCGAGGCTTACTCACTGAGCCAGCTGTTGGCAAATAAACACTGACTCCCTTTTGCTCTGTTTCCCATCCAAACAACCACAACATGGCACCTACAGTACATTGATCTGGCAGCAACATAATATACTGTGTCTATGTGTGAAGCAGCCAAAAACATGATCTGGGAGCAATGGGGTGTATCCTGAGAACGAGTGATAGATTCCCGGAATGCATAACTTTACTGACTGAATGTTGATCCATTGGATGCAGTTTAAACTTATTGATGGCCTAACGAAAGACAACATGACGTAATATAGCATCTAAAGATTCAGAAAGATTCACCAGTCCTCTTCTCCAATCTTTTTGATTATTGATTTCCCCCACAACTGATCAAGAACTGCAGTCAAAGCCCATTTTTTCCTTTAGTCTACATGGTATGTATGAATTGATAAATAAAGCATGATTCATAAAGGTAGTCCATCACAAGGAATATGTCAGGGTTTAGCTTTGTTGCCATTGTAGTTTAGTGACACCAGATGAGCCAGCCAAATCCCCATGAAGCACATTTAACTGCATTCCAACAGAACTCCTTGTTTTTAAAATTCACACTTAAGTCAAACAGTGTCTCCTACTGGAAAACTGCATCTGTTTTCCATTCAAATGGGTTTACTTTCGAGGGAACCTTTAGAATTTCTTTTTTTAGCTTCTGGTATATGTGATTCTGGATACCTGACAGCAAAGCATTTGAGACATGTGATGTGTATAGTAGTCAACAACCTCTGCTTTGCTTTGCCACAACTGTACTGACTATGCACTTATGGGACTGAACCACAACTCAAAAAATAGCATCCAACTGCGCCCTTCTTATATGATTTCCAGTGGCTTCAGAGGCAACATTGAGAAACGGCAGTTGCTACATATGGGGAAAAGCATTGGGACACTCGGGTTAAGTTGGCTCCTCTTTGCAGCAGAATGAACAGAACACAATAAAAATCATTCATAATTTCAATGAAAGCATTCTGTGCGTAACATACGTTAAAGACTTCATATGATAATCATAAACCGATATTGACCTACTAAAGCAGCTTTGTCCGCCCAACCAGCTGTTCTGTGTAAATGGTTGATCAGCTGCAGCTCTTCTCATCAAAGGGTGATTGATTTGTCAAAATGTTGAAAACTGTCTTTCACTTATGCCACAAAGGGAACTTGCAGTGCATCTTTCAAAGACTTTGGCTTATTGACGACAGTTGTAATGTTTTACAACTTACTGCCATTTGTCTGTTATTCTGTTGCAGCATACAAATCTGTGATCACAGACAGATCTCATAGTCCAGTCAGATGAAGTGGTTATTCATTGAGTGATCGATCAGGGACGTTCATTCAGTCTGAGCTTGAACTTGGCCCATGTTGTGGAGCTACACTGACCCCTGCAGGTTGTTGCTGATTGAAGTTTTAGGCGGTTTATTCTCTTGTTTGTTTATGGGTTGGTTGCGGAAATTAGGGTATTTACACGCGGTGACTTATGTGTTTTGCTTTTAATTTGTGCATGCATCAATGCCACATATGCATGGATCTCACATTACTGTGTTCAACGTCATACATATTGCATCATAGTGTTTTAATATTTCCAAGCATTTTGCAAAATGTGTTTAAAGACCAAAAAGAAAAGACCATATTACAGATGCAATTACTTGCTTAAACCACTTCCTCTGTTGAACATTTCCTGATGCCCTGAGGATGAGAGGCAACTCATTTTCTGTTCAAGGCAGTCTTACATGATTCCAATCATTTCTCTTTCTATCTCATGTTCGCCGATGTTGTCAAGCAATCTTGAAAAAAAATCTTGAAAAAAAGAAAACAAAGAAACGCACGTATCCATCTAGAGCACCAATAAGCTCAATGGTTTCAGAGTAAACAAATGTCCTCCAAAGCGCCAAAGTTCACCCGAAAGTGCAGCCAAGACAAGCGGTCAAACTCCAAAAATAGAAAGATACTAAAGAGTTCTGTAGGTTCCCACTTTGTTTATCAACTGTAGTGTCAGCAGTCCTGTTTGTCCTTGATGGGTAACCGGAGATGCCATTGAATCAGGTAAAAGGTATCTGACACTGCATGGTGTTTGGCACGTATTACAGAAGACTACAGGAAACACAGTTTGAACTTTTGTTGTATGCTTATTAAAAAATCTTTGACTTTTCCTCATGCTTCATAACAGGCCAGTAAATAAATAGATACCAGGCATGGTTCACATATTCCTTTGACACAACATCATCTGTAGATTTCATGCATTCCCATGCAACAGCGCTTTACAACATACAAGTTCTGTACGAGGCACTAAGAAGTTGTCCCAGTGGGTGTGCATAACTCATAAAGTAACTCTCCAACCCTGTACATGCACACAATGTGATAAGCTGCATTGCGGCTAACAGGAGACAGGAGTTAACACTAAAACGGGGACGAAGGTGAGAGGTTACTGTGGCCTCCTGTTACTGTTTATACTGTGCTTTTTCTGGAAATGGAGGAAAGTTCATGGAAGTGATTTCGAGGTCACCGCCTCTGAGGTCAACAGACATTTGGCAAAAATGTGAATGTAACCTCTAGAGTCCAGAATTGGTTGCAGGACAATGATAAGGATTCAGTGACAACAATGACTGACCCAAAGTGCAGACTACTATATAGTGCTTTATATACTGTACATCTGCTGTTAACTTCAATTGTTCTCAATGAACATGGAAGCCATTCACAATGGTGCGTGTGTGTGGGCATACACAAAGATAGGATCAAATTAGATCCAATCAAATACATTTTGATTGGAGAAAAAAAATCAAACATAGCACCTGTACACATACACTACTTAAAGGTAAGAGACACGCTATGAAATAAAGGTAATGCATTATTGGGAATAAGTTAATATAATTCCATGGAACATAAACCAGAGTTTGCAAATGTAGGTCCGTTTGACTGATAGTGGTTAGGCCAGCAGAAAAGGCTTTGCTGGCCCCCAATTGCATATCACTACAAAAAGTAATCCAATAATAGCTGTATTTTTGCAAAAATGTCCCAGTACAACATAAAGTCATGTTTGCTTACATGAAGCTCCACAGGGATCCTCAACGAGGCCCCTGTTAATGATAATAAAACATGAAGAGGGGCACTGGACTGTCTGTAATTAGATTAGGAAAGATTGTCATCAGTCAAACTGATGAGTCACACAGGATGTGTCTTGTCATTTCCACAGGAATAAAGGAGTGAGAGAGAAAGCAAGAGAGAGACAGCTTTTGGTGCCTGACATTATTCTAATAAGCTAATCTCAGCGGAAAGATAAAAGGAGGCCGAGGACAATGAGGAAATGAGTCACTATTTAGAAGCAGTAAGGCTAGGATGAGAGAAACAACATGAGAGGAAAATAATATTCCACGAAATGACTGTGTTTGTATCAGATATGTTCATTTTTTATGAGCAAAATGAAAGGCAAGGGCTCATGACACACAAGTCCCAAAAAAGACTCTCCCAGTTATTTTCACCCCTTAGAGGCAATTACACAACTTGCATTAGCAGCTCTCCCCCTCACATGAGAAGAAATCTTTCAATTCCAAACACTTAAGAACAAAAGAACTAAAATAGGAGAGGACATCTGATGTGCGATACAAAGACAGCCACACAAAAAACATTGTGTATTGATTCAATGATTGATAGTTCCTGATAGGAAAAGATAAACTTCCTCAGGAAAAAGACATTATTTACCTTATGTTTATGTACATACTCCCTCTAATGGAGAGTTGATAAACTACATGCATGCAAATCTCCACTGGACCCTGCTTTTGGGAATCCTGCCCGTAACCACACAGCTTATTCACTTTGTTAAAATGCGGGAAGTGAGCTGAGTAGGTGGGTGCATTGAAAAGAGGGTGTTGTGCGTGTGAGTGTGTTTATGGGCTGACAAGCTAAGATCTGAATGCTGGAGCTGATCCCAGAGCTAACAGGAAATCCTTTCACCAGAACAAGAGGACCCTGAACACTTCTCAGATATAGGGTGGGAAAAACACTTTTGACTGAGTGAGATTGGCTGTCTGAGATGTAGTGGGCTGTGCAAGTACAATACCTTCTCATAAAAGGTTGTGCTGTTACTTAACTTTAGGCTTGAAGCTATAAAAACAAAATCAAAAGCTTGATTATATAATTGACTGTTTTTTGGACAAAAAATCTTGACTGAAGAGCATGTCCTGATTGGATTGGACAAGCACTGTTGGACCGGTGGATGTCTGTGAATAACTGGAAGTTATTAGCAGTGATGTATGTCAGGCTTATTGGTGACTGAAGATAAAGGGCCTTATATTGGTAAAATGGTCACTACTTTCTTACTTAATGTACTCGAGTTGCCACCGAAGAACTTCTTCAAGCAGCTCCTAGCAAGGTTGTTGCTCTATATGGGCAACCGTGGTTTGAAACCCCATCGTGGCATGTTTACATTCATTCATTTTCTAACGCTTTTCCTCACGAGGGTCGCAGGGGTGCTGGAGCCTATCCCAGCTGTCTTCGGGCGAGAGGCAGGGTACACCCTGGACTGGTCGCCAGCCAATCACAGGGCACATATAGATTCACACTCACAATCATACCTATGCACATTTTGGAGTTGCCAATTAACCTAGCATGTTTTTGGAATGTGGGAGGAAACCGGAGTACCCGGAGAAAACCCACGCATGCATGAGGAGAACATGCAAACTCCACACAGAGATGGCCGAGGGTGGATTTGAACCCTGGTCTCCTAGCTGTGAGGTCTGCGCACTAACCACTCGACCGCCGTGCCGCCCGGCATGTTTACATGTTTAGTATAATTTTTAAACTGCCAGTGTTTGGGGAAAAAATATTTGAAAATGATCCCATTGAAGGCCCAGGTACCAAAGGGACTGGCTGCCACTGCTAAAGTCGTATTATAGTGACCCATGTAATTGCAGTGTAAGTTACTGTACAGATGTTGGTAGTAATGATGGAACCTGGTTAGTCCCTAAAAATTTCCATGTATATGCGCACACACACACATACACACACAGCACTGATGACATCTCACACATGCGTTGGGTAAATTTCCATTCCCCTCAAGACAATTTTCAGTTGTCTTCCTGAGCAGAGAGGCAAAGTGCTTAACTGCTTTCAATGCACTCAACCTAAAAGGCCTGGATGGGAGAAATCATTACCATTTCAGCCTCATTTTACAATGCAGCTTTGCCCAGAATCCAAATCAAGTCATAGAGAATGTTTTAATCATGTGGGACAACTTTATTTAATGTTAGCTGTTGTTTTTATTAGTGGAGGGAATCTGCTCCAAATGCCTGAATAAATGTCAAGATGTCGAAGGAACCAAACCAAGAGTAATTGAGTTAGAATTTTAAATTAAATTTAGAGTTAGTTTCAGAGCACTGTATCTACGGTAATGTTAACAAACAGTAAATAATTAGCATGTTTAATCGTTTCGTGGTAAAATGGTGATAATGAGAGACATAATTCAAAGCAGCAACTTTAATTTTCTGCACTTTGCTAGCAGCAACCCACTTGATCAGAAGTGTTTGGTCCTGGGATCAATGGCTAGACACAAGCAAGTCTGGGACCTTAGGGCATCCTTAATGACACCACACAAGACATCCATAACGAAACCAATCACATTTATTGTCTCGGAAGTGCAAGAGTGTTGGGTTTTTTTACATCATAAATGGCATGTTTGAAATATAATCTCACCAGGCTCATGCTGTAGGTAAATTATTTTCATTCGCTCTTTATAAAGGCACAATTTATAGTGGAATATGACAGAATAAGGAATAAGTCATTTAATTCAGAGTCAGTCATAGCTTGCACATTATTCCCAGCGGCACCAGTCGATCACTTTTAAGAGTGAATGCTGTTCATTTGTGTGATTCAACCAGAGGTTATAGACAAACACTATATTATGAACAATACTACAAAGTCATGCACCTCCAAGAAAGGAGGCCAAATCATACATTGACATAGAAAAAGTACAGGATGGAATTTTCCATTCCAAACCCATCTAAGTCTCGGCCATAAACGGGTAGAGCCCAAGGTGCGTAGCCCCCAACGACTCAAGGCTGATGTTTGTCATCCAAAGAGAGGGGCTACCTGTGGAAATTTACCAGTCCCGCACTTGTCGAGCACACACACACAGCTGAGACCAACACGGAGACAAACCACAGACTGCATATCTTACTCACTGCTCACCGTGATAGCTTCCGTTTTTAATCGGTGATGGTACGTGCATGGTTGTGTTGTCAGGGCACTGGGACCCACAAACAACGTAAACCAGCGACATCCAATTTTCTTTCTACATCCATAAATACAAAAAATTCTAAAAGTACACTGCCGGTACACAAGAAGAATATTAATAAAGTTGTAATTAAGAGAATAAAAAGTTGTATTAAAAAAGGAGTATTAAAAATAACGAAATCGCATTACCTGTGTTCCTAGGCAGCTCACCATCATGTGAACCAGCAGTTTGGCAGCAAACGTAGGGAAACGGGAGCACAGGATGTGGGCTATTATGGCCAGTGCAAAACCTGAAAAGGGGAGAACAAGGAGCCATTGTTAAGAAATTAAAATAAATGTATCTTTTGCATCCATGCATATACGGTTAGTCAAGTAATTAAACATTGTTATGCATTCATTCATTTTCGACTGCTGATCCTGTTCTGGGTCATGCGTGAGCTGGTGCCTATCCCGGTTGACTCTCAGTCAATCACAGGCTTTTATACTAACCGATTAAAAAACTATTTTTTCCCTACAAAGAAAGTCTAAAAGAAAGAGGATCACTATTTTGACACTACTGTCTTCTTATCCACTTACGTCCATTGACGTAGTTTGGAGAAGAGTTCACAAAGGAGGAGAATTTAAAGACAAATACATGTATATAACAATTCATAGTGTGCTGTGTGATGTTTTATACCTGAGATGCAAATGAACCCTGAGGCGTAGAAGGCCTGGTTGTATGATGCCAGGGGGGCAAACTCTGCATAGGCGGTGTAAATAGACATGTGGGAGCAGGCACACTCCACATAGCTCCCTCTCTCTTTCACAACCCTGCAGTACTGACCATCTGATGACCAGCTGGAGGAAGGAGAGGAAGAGCACAGATCTTAAAAAATATTACAAAACAAGGCCACAGGCATCACAATTATGTTTATATAAAATGGAATAACTGGAACTGAGGTTTATGTGTCCTTTCCTTGCTCATGACTACTTGACTTCTCTCAATCCCTCTCTCAAGCCAATCTCTCAGTAGTGTGATTATTGCATTATTACTGTACGGGAAGTGTTCTAGCAAAAGTCAAATCTGCTGCAATTTAGACGTCTACAATGTCCCCATTAAACTGAAGGTGACCAGGATAATTCAATGTTTTGTAGATACAACCTGACCTTGCCCAGCAATATGACGATGACAGTAAGACATAAGCGTAAGACGTCAGATATACAAAGTATTTATTTTGAGTTTACAAAGGATGTGCCGGCTTGTATCTGTGGTGTGCTACCTTGAAGTGGTCTGGTTCCAGAGCAGGCACATAGAACGTCCTGGTTTAAGTGGCTGACCAGTAGTGTGGATACGATAAGTCACCTCTATACCATCTCCAAGTGGTCTTGATGGTATGTCCTGTAAGCTGACAGAGAAAACCTAGACAGTACACAGAATGACACCAAAAAGTGCCCTGTGGTTAACATGGCTGTATCTGTATGGGCCAATACTGCCACCTACTGAAAAGAAAAGAGAGCCTGTCGAGGCTTAAGAGCTAATTAATACCTTCCCATTGAGAGCATTCGCTGTATCATTGGTGAGAAACCATATGTCATTTCTGAACTCAATCATATGAATGCGGCTGAGGTTGCGACAATCTGGGGTGGTTACGGCCGGCACTGTGAGCAATGTGTTTGGAAGCTGCAAGAAGTCTCCATTACGCCCCCTGAATGTGTGTCCATTGATTTGTGTGGGATACCACTGGAAGGCAGACATGGACATGTGTGGACACGTGTCCAAGATATAACCTCCTCTGGAAAGGTATAACAAAGAGACGACATTATAAAAAACAAAACAAAACAGAATTTTTAAATCAAGTTTAAGCATGCACTGTGTTTGACACACTCACATCTCACAGTGACTGTTCGTGAGGAAGGAGAAGGCAAATCGTTCAGCCACCTCCACAAGGTGGCTAAGGCCCCGTGTGTCGGCTCTGCTGGGGTTGGCCAAAGTGCATAGCAGGTCATAGGTCAAATTGCGGCTGCTTTCATGTATAGCGGTGCTCTCGGCCACTGCAAGTACCTGGTTCAAGAAAAGACAGAGATGCAAGATTTAGAGCAGGGATTATAACATTTAATGGTAAACTCAAGCTTTCAAACAATGTAAACATGAAGGGTTGTTTGTTAATTAGCTAACTAATTGTCACAATTGTTACATTCATTCATTTTCTACCGCTTATCCTCACGAGGGAGGGTGCTGGAGCCTATCCCAGCTGTCTTCGTGCAAGAGGCGGGGTACACCCTGGACTGGTGGCCAGCCAATCACAGGGCACATATACGTAGACAAACAACCATTCACACTCACATTCATACCTATGGACAATTTGGAATCGCCAATTAACCTAGCATTGTTTTGGAATGTGGACCGAAACCGTAAACCGCAGTCCCCGGAGAAAACCCATGCATGCAAACTCCACACAGAGATGGCCAAGGCTGGAATTGAACTCGGGTCTCCTAGTCGTGAGACCTGCGTGCTAACCACTCAAACACCGCGGAGCCTCCACAATTGTAACAATTCTACAGTAGTTGATCAGAACCCCCTTCAGGAGTGTCAAGTAAAATTCTCACCTTCCCCAGAGCTTCAAGCACAGCAGTCATCTGCTCTCGAGGTAACATGGCAGCAGTCCGGTCGATGAGTCCGTGTAACATCTGGTTTAATATCGTCATATCGAGAGTTTGATGCAATTTCCCCAGCAAGGCCCACATAGTGGCACTGGCAACATTTGACACTATTGTCACATTTGCGAGGCCAAACTCTGGGTGCACTCGGGCGCCGCCTGTGGCGTTAAAAAGCTCCACTTGGAAGCGCTTAGGCCTGGGTAAGGGTGACGCAATGTCAGGGGTTAGATAAATGTCCAGAGATGCATTGCGATGACCTGCATCAAAGGTTAGCATGCCGTCTTGTCTAGGGAAATCCATTCCGGCTTTAGCTGGATGGATTACATATGGTCCAAACAAATCCCCTCTGGGCAGCTCCTGGAAGGAAAATAGGACAGCTAGACATGTTTTCTTCATCTTTTCATCTATATATATAATATATATTTTTTTTTGTTACAGTGGAATGCCAAATAAAGAAATTGAGGAGGAATAGAGTACAGCATTTGACGTAAATAACATATAGATACTGTATGCTACCTCGTGGCTGGGAGCATGAGATACTTAGCATGTAGGTTGATTGAACACAAAGACACTTTTTGTGTGAATTTTAAAGACATCTCATCTCATGTGACTCAAAGTTACCCTGTTAAACAAAAAGATGTTTGTGAATGCTGACTTGGCTCAGTTATTCAATCTACTTCTTCAATCTACTTTAAGCATGACTGCTTTGGTTGTATTAAAAACAATAACTTGACTGAATTGAGTTGACTGAGGAATGCTTTTGTCTCACACCAAAGCTTTTCGTAAGCGGCTGACACAAGTAGAGAAGATGAAAGCAGGGGAACCCGTTTTGTGTCGGTAGGAGGTTTTTGATTTTCGTTGAAAGTGCACTCCAAGATTAAAGTAGACTCAGAATACTCTGAGTCTTCCAGACTCAGACTGGAAGACTCAGAAAGACTCTTTCAACTCAGCTAATGTCAAAAGATCTATGTATGTTCTTTGTGACATCAACAATTAAAGTAATTTAATTTGTTTTAAATTTTAGCAATATATAATGCAAAGGAAGGACTTTGAGTGGGAACACCTCTGCATCCACGGACTCCTACAATCTATTTTGAGAATTTTAATCATTGCATATGTACTATATGTAGTTAGATTCGTGATGTTGGACTCATGAGGTAAGTATGATTGATTGATATCGTTTAGACAGGAACAAATGTAGTAAACGTTATTAAGGTGTTCTCCATCATCAAACTCAATCATGTTGGCCTACATTGAAAGCATGCTGGCCTACCCGTATGATGTGCACATTGACATTAAAATGTTCAACATACCAGAGTGCGATACCATACAGACATGGCTGAAGCTGTGCTTGCTCTTCTGTACACCTGGAGACTGAGTCTTGTGGTCGTTGGAGTGGCGGTGGGGAGCCTGTGGCTGATGGCAAAGTACACTATGCCTCGTGGATCATCACTTTCCGCCAAAGTAATATTGGCAAATCGGCTGGTCTCATTGATGGTGGCGCCATCACCCACTTGGAAAATTTCCACTAAGAACCAAGTATGGTACTCTGGTTCCTGTGGTAACACAGATGACTTATTATATGCACTACCGAATATATACAATACTATTGAATGTCTATAAAACTTTTAATGTGGAATCTGTTATAAAATAATCAATTACGAACTGATCAATCTCCAGATAACTAATTCTGGCCTCTTACCTCATCATCCTGGACCTCCAAAGTAAAAGCACAGATTGTCACTCCTCTTCTACATAGTACAAATCCTGATGTGTGCACCAGCTGTTTAGTTAGGTTCACTCCATTACTGACAAGAATTGGAGCTGCTTTTTTAAATGTAGCTCTCCAGAAAATCTGCAAATCCTCAAAAGCTCTAAGGACAGAGAAACAAGTATTTGAACAAATAAGAAGTGCATTTTGTATTTGTACACATTATTTACCACAAGACTATAATAACCTGTTTTGTTGCCTTTGCAGTAAGAGCTGAACTGTTCTGTTCTCGGAGTCTTCTTCCAGAACCTGACCCATCAGTGAATTGTAACTGAAGCCTACAATACCATTATGGAAATCGCTCCCTGTGATTGACATGGGAAGAATTAGGAAGAATACATTATGATTATTGCAGTACTATGCCATCATTACCGTTGGGATTATTGAGAAGAATTGTGACTAATTTAGCACAATGACATATAAAGCACATTGTATGAGCCAGAAAACCCTGCAAACCCTTACCAAGAATGGTGATTTTGGCAAAAGCTCCAAATCCCTGATTTGGACTGTCAGTGATCTGAGCCCCTCCCTCGGGGTCACTGAGATAGATGTAGAACACCTCCTGTCCTTCTGGTTCTGAGTCATCCAGAATAAAGAGGCTCACTTCTGTCTCATTCTGACCAGCCCGCAAGAGCACAATGGAAGACTCCAAGTGGAAGTCCTGATTCTCTTTTGCTAAAGGTTGAACAGATTCATGGGCGAAGGGGAACGGTGTTGTGCTTCCATCTGGAAGAAATCACAGCGATGTTAAATTATTATTGATTACAAGTGTCTTATGAAAACAGACATTAAATAAAGGAAAATTCAATAAATAAAGCACCTCCATATGCTTTAACCTGAACTCGCACATCTCCAATTACACTGTCCGACCTGCGAACCCGCAGAACCACCTTTCGCTCTTGCTGACTCTCTTCATCTTTATCCTCAGGTACTTTGACCAGCCCTGGTCCGATACTCAGCACTCCACTGGTCACATCACTCATCAGGATGGTAACCGTTGCCAGACTGTGAGGTGGGTTAAGACGAGGGACAACATCTGCCCAAAATGTATCTGGAGTGAGGACTTCAACATTCGTGAGATTGACGTGAAAATATTCATCCGGTTCTGAAAGAGCGTCATCAAAGATTGAAATATGGAGGGAAGTGTTGGTTTGCCGAGCAGAGTCAAAAGCCAAACGTCCATCTGGCACAGAGATGAAATCAACTCCTGTAGATGCACTGCCTGCAATTGTTGTGTAAGACAAGCGAGTGCTGTTGCTACGAGAACCATAGAGCCTCTGGACATAGAGCGTTACAGTCTGAATGTCCTCCTCAATGACTAGGTGGCGGGAATCAGGGGCAAACTGATAGATCCCCAATGGCTCCACTTCTGCTACTGTATAGCCTGACCTGCACAAAGACCATGACACATTGGATTTGGTCATTGTTTGTTCAATACAATGACATCACGCTTTGGCATCCTTGTGCAACGACTATTCACAGCTTACCTGAGCTTGACATGGCTGCCGAAAATAGGGCTGGAGGCGGCCGTACTAAGATACAACGCATGTGCAGTTGGGACAGATGTATCAGCCAAAGCTGTCAGAGGTATAACTTTTGTCCTCTCTCCATGGGAGAAGGTTAGTGATCCTGAAAAGGAGGAAGGACCACATGTGTAATCAAAGCAATGCAAAATACACATGCAGCACACATGTACAATCATGTACTTTTTTTTTTACCTGAACTTGGTGTGATCAACCCAATTCTAAAGCCAGGTGGAGATTGCCCTGGAGGATACCCGGCTCTCCACTCGACCCTGATATCCCCAAATAACCCTCCTCGTGTCACCTTGGCTTCACATTCCCCTGTTTCAATGTTTGAAACGTGCAGGGCCAGAGAGGAAAAACCCACCTGAACAACATGTAGGAAAGGGAAACATTGGATTATGCTAAATATTGCTTAAATGCTGGGGTATCCAAAGTGTAGCACAGGGTCATTGGTGGCCTGCAGCTTTTTTTTATTGACCCGCTGCACATTGTAAATATTAAAGTGGACCTATTATGTGTTTTCCACTTTGCTGATCTATAAATGTTTTTAGAATGTTGTATTCTCGTGTTAAACAATGCCAAAGTTTCAGCTACTTGATGAATACATTTGTGTACACAATGAGCAAAAATTGTGTTTTGGTTGCATAATTAATCAGAAAGGCCAATACTGACCTCTGAGCTGGCAGCTTCCTCTGGTACAGTCACCATGGCAACAGTGGACTCATGGTGGAGGCGGGGTGGTGTGCCAAGTAAAGGACTCAAAAGTACTACATCAGTTAGCTCTACTGAGAAAGTCTCACCCAATGATAAAAATACCTACCAAAAAAAAAAAAAAACGAAATCAATCTCACCTCAGCTAAAATATACAGTATAATTGGTTGGATGTTTCATTATGTCTCATTCATACCTGGTTGGTGATCGGCAATGTAACAACACTGAAAGCCTGCCCATCTGTGAACAACAGTCTTCCTTCCGCTTGTCCTCCCACAAATACCTCAATGTCCATCACCTCTTCTGCCCTGTCAGTGATTCTGTAGCCCACACTGACATTGCCAAACAACCCAGCAAGCCGAGTTGCGTTCATAACCAGAACTCTGCGGGCCTCTAACCCTGACCCCTCCACTACCACAGACTGCTGCCCGGGATTCAAGAAGAAGACGCCATGGGGGTCATCATTAGCATGTACCCTGAGGATATAACATCAAATTTCAATTTTGACATGAACATTAGCCAATGCATGGAAGAAAAAAAAGAGGACAAACCTAATGTGGGTGCGTAAAAGGTTTGTGTTGACATCCAGGGTAGCACCGCCCTCTACAGCTGTGAGTTGAACAGTGTAGAGCTCTTCCAGCTCTGGTACGGTGTCAGGCATCAAAGTAACCACTATTTCTGCCTCTCTCTGGCCTTCCCAGATTAGCACAGTGCCGGAAAATATAAGGAAATCCCCAGTTATGTCAGATTCACTCTGTATTTGCCAGTGGACCTAAAGTGTGAAGAAGAAAAAGTTGTTTCCTGGAGGGTACTGCTTTCAACGACTTATTGTTTAGTTCATTTCACACAACACAGGCCAGTGGGTGCATTATGAGTGGGTGAGCTTACCGTTATATTACCCATGATACCCTCTCGACGTGTAATGTGTAATGATATGTTGCTCAAGCCCTCTGCTTCTGTGGGTTCACTGTAGAGGCGTTCTTGAAGAGTATCCTCAGTAAACTGAACTATACCATTTGGGTCTCCAAATTTTTCAATCTAAAAAATGAAGACACGGTGATATTGATATTAGAACTTGTGTTCATCTCTTGAGAAACATAAAATGATTGCTGAATGTGAGGGTTGTATTCATGTTTATGATGAACTGCACAAAGTAATACATCTGGATGTGATTTCAGTTTGCTCAAAAATGAAAAAAATATGAGTTGCCTTTAGAGTTATGGAGCCAGCCTGATGGTCAAGGTCCATATCACCTGACAGAATGCTGAGCTCTATTACAAATGTTTCCTCTATTTCCACTTGACCATGAGGGAGGATCCGCAGCTCAATAATGCGTTCGCCTCCCCCTCCATCACTAAAGAAAAACGACCCATTCAAGGGCTCTCTAATATCTGTATTGGACTGAAGGAGGGTATCTCTGCTGTTTGGTCCAAGAATGATCCAAGCAACCTGAGGACGAAAGCCATTTAGGAATCGAGGGAAACACATATCGGAAATTCTTTTTTTGCATTTCTTGGTACCGTCGCATTGCCAACAAGGCCTCCTGTCCTTTCTAAGACAAGCGTGAGTTTTTGAGTGTCGTTTGGGTTGACAATGGTGATTAGGCTCTCGTTAAGGAACCGCACCACACCGCTGGGAGAGTCACTCTTGTTGATGGTCACTCTGACGACTTTGTGAAAGCCAAGGACCGCTCCTCCTGTGGCTCCAACCAGCAAGACCTCAAACACCTCTGCATATTCACTATCAAAAATCATTCACAAGTAATTATAATGAATATAACATGCTTACAGCTATCTCTGAAGGTGTTTATCTTTTCCTCTTACCTTTGCTCGTCATCTAAAATTGTAACATTAACAAAACTAGTTTCTTGTCCTTGGACGAACATCACTGAGCCATTATTCAAGATGTAGTCAAGACCAGGAGTTGCACTCAGGCCGGTGGAAATGTATTCAGCTGAGACAGTTCCATAAGAACCGGTTCTCCTCACCACTGGTATCAACAAAGTGCCTGCATCCTCCTCAACTGAAACAGAAGAGCAAGAATGATACCACATTTTGTTTTGCTTATTGAAAACTTTAAGGCATATTTGTTTTGACTCACCCGTGATGTTTACATAGCCATGTATAAACTCTAAGACACCCTCAGCATTGTCATTCTTCAGTATTACAACTGCAATAGATGAGATGTCACCTATGACTGGAGGCTGGTCCAGCTGGAGACCAGAATCTCTTATTGTGTAGTCCAAACCACTGACCAATAGGGGGAGACAGATATTAAAGAATCACTGGTCCACACTAACTTCTCATATACTTTCATCATTCTGTACCTGGTGTTTACCACTTCCACTTCAGTGATGTTAAAAAAGAACATCTCTGGTCCCTCTGGAAGACTGTCATCATAGATACCCACTGAGACCTGTTTTGACGTCTGGCCTGGGGCGAACAGCAATCGCCCTGAAGCTGAAGCAAAGTCCTCACCACTAACTGCTGTGGTGCCTGAAGTCTGAAAGGTGACCCAAACGCTGCCCAGTGTGCCTAATGAGCGATTAATTGTCACATTTACCTAAAGAAAAAGGCATGGTCAGTAAAAAACCTTATGTACGTATTGTACATTTTTCTGTACAAAATTTATGCTCACAGTTTGTTCCTCCTCAATTGCACTGATCTGTTGCTGGGTGAGGGAGAACAGGCCATAGGGGTTGTCACTGGCTGCCATGATTATCCTGGCATGGCGTGCAGTGGGACTGATTTCCAGGCCCGGTGACATGGATGTCAGGGTTAACTGGAAATCACGCCGTTCCTCAGGAAAATAATCATCGACAACCTTCAGCCAGAACAGAGAACGGAGATATCATTGTTTTGAGGGTGTAAATAGTTAGAGGGACTTTAACAATTCACATTGGTTAGTACCATTAGAATAAAAGAAGCTAAGGACTGCTGGTCCCTCATAGTCACTGTGCCAGATATCTCTTCAAACTCTGCAACCAAAGCAGGAGTGATATTCCAATGCACCTGCACCTCCCCGAACACACCTGGCCCACGAATAAGGCTGAAACAAATATATATTATTTTATTCACATACACTATTTAAATAGTATGTCATTTGCCTTCGCTTATCTTACCTGACAACAGCGCTGCCATTGTATAATCCTTCAGGTTCACCAATAAAAATGGTCCTTGAGGACTCTGCTAGCCCTATGATGCCAAGGGCAGCCTTGTCTGCCATGATGGTGACGGTCGCCATGTCTGAAGCACAGAAAGAGTTTGACATAGGAGTCTCACATAGATATTGTGAATGATGGGGAAAAAAATTCCCCTAAAAAGTGCCATTTGCCTTTAAATACAGACCATTTAAAGGGTCAATGACAGCACCACTGCCATTTCCAGGAAACAGATTGACAGTGAAGTGCTCATCTCCCTCCAGTATGCTGTCAGCAAGGGCTCTTATCACAAAAGTCTTCAGTGATTCATTCTGGAAAGTCAACATAACAGATATTTAGAATCAACTTGTATTCTATGTATGTATGAACCCAGATTGAAACTACCTCAAACAACATATAATTTTGAGGGGGAAGTTTGCTCACACTACAGGGTCAAACAGGATGTGCTCACAAAAAAGTGACATTAAGGGTAAAAATATCACAATAGATTTATTATTGTACTGCAGTTCTAACGTGTAGTTTTTATTGTATTGTGCAATGGTATATTGCACTTTAACAGGCTGTAGAGGTGTTCCTAAAATGTTCCCTCATTCACTGAAGCCAAATGTAGCTGGTGAGTCATGTTGTACCTCAGTAAAGACAAGAGTCCCACTGAGAGGTGACAGGTCATTTACAGCTTGGCCATCCAGCTGCCACACCAATGTCACTGCCCCTTCACCTCCTCCACTTCGCAACACTGCGAGTTGGGCATCAGCAACAGGATCCTCAACAAATTCTGGCTCACTTACAACAACCTGCAAACGGACAGAGGTTATGTGAATTTATTGCGACCCTAAAACAACCGGTTGATGGAGACAGTCTGTAGTTGTTAGTTGTAAATCACCTCAAGCTCCTGAAATCCAAATCGCCCTAGAGGTGAATCATTGGCCGGAATGCTGACAGTCACAGAGGTAACATCTCCAAGTCGAGCACCACCAATCACACGCAGTAAAGTCACTCTGAAAGTCTCCAATTCCTCCACATGGTCGTCATCCAAGATGGTGATGGCAATAACGGCTTCTCTCTAGGAACCCATGGATGATGACAGATTTGAAAATAAAAAGACCACAACAGTGGTAAGCAAATTGTGTTAAACACTTACTTCCCCAACCTTACGTGACATGTGTGCAACAACCACTGCATGTATTTACCTGGCCGTCTTGAAAGGTGACATTTCCTGATGACGGGCTAAAATCATTACGATCAGCAGTCAGAGGCTGAGCCTCCCAGTACACGACCAGTCTTCCAGTAACACCTGCAAGTCGCACCACATTCAGGAAGAGGATGTTGTCAGGAGGTGGAATCTCGTAGGCCACCATGATTCCATGCACATCCTAGCATAGAAAAAGAAAATAAATCAGACTTGTATGTTACAATATTCCCTCACTTCCAGTTTAAAATAAGGCTTGAAAGCCCTGTGTTCACCTCAGGTACAACAAACTGCAGGATCCCTCGAGGGTCATCATTCTCCTGAATGGTGACTTCAGCTACTTCCATGCCTGGTCTTTTCACAGAGGGATGGCCTGCTGTGTCTAGCCCACTAACTAACTCCACACTGGTGATGTTTACCAGGAAACTCTCTGATAGTTCTGGGATGTCATCCTTTGAAAAATCATTTTTACACACTTAGAACAAATACACATACCATGCATACGCAGAATCGTCTTATCTCTAAAGTTGAAATACATGGTGAAAATACTGTAAGGATAGATTATTCTTACTGGAAGGATTGTGATGGTCACAAGTGCCACAGTTGCACCTTCCGTCATAATGAGAGTGCTGTCTTTGGCAATGTAGTCCTCATCAGCACTGGCCTGGTTGGACGGAGGCTGGTACAAAGCTGGCCTGGTGTTGTAATGTATTGCGACCTTACCTGAGGAGCCATGCTCCCTGACTATGGACAAAGTCAGATTGACTGGAAAAGCTGAAAGTAAGGAGAAATGACTGATTGAATGACTGTTACTGATTATTTACATGAAAGATGCCAATTACTACTTCAATAAAGCTAAAAAAAAACAAAAAGATACATTTCTGCATTGTTTTAACAATCCAGATACTAATCTCGAAAATAATTAATTTCATCCAGGAAACCATCAAAGCCCTTTTACAGTAAATCTCAAAGTGTTCTTCCCGTAACAGCTTCTAACACCTAATGCAGTCAAGATGTTGTTGGATAGTGGTGAAGTATGGGTGGTATGACAAAAACTAAGTTTGACTGTTGAATATCTTCCCAGTAGAAAACAATGCATTGTGTGTCACACCCGAGAATAATCCTCACCATGCGGTTCTTGCATTAGAGTAATCTGAGAGTCCAGATGCCATCCAATCACCCCATAGGGGGAACCATTTGGTAGGATGGTGAGTAGAGCATTTGCCCGCAGCTTGTTAATAACCGCTGCTTGTTGTGGGTCCTGCAGCCCCACGGTGGTGACATCCATGAGGGTGATGGTAACACTTTCTCTCAGTTCCGCGACATCATCTGCTAGCACAGTCAGTGGAATGGTGCCGATCGACTGGCCCTCTGAGAAGGCTACCTATGGATGACATATTTAGCTTACTCCTCAAGATCATTCTCTTTTATAGACATACAGTACACAATATCATACAAAACATTTCAGACATTAGAAGATAATGGTTGTAAATCTAAAAATGGCGGTTCAAATGTGAGGTGTGCTCTCACTCACACCTTACTGGAGGTGTCAATGTAAGTACATAATGTATAATGTAATAACATAATGTAATGTTACTGAGTGTGATAAGCTCACACACCACTCCTGAAGTTGGGTAAATGTCCGCCAGACTCCCATTGGCACGCCAGTGAACTGTCAGTCGGCCAAAGGTCCCCCTTCTCCTCTCCACAATGAGAGAGATTTGATAATTTTGCTCCAGCTCCTCAACCTCCATAGACAGATAATTCTGACAAAGGTAAAAAGAGAAAAATAAAAAGCAATGACTTTAGTTGATTCTTGGAAAGAAAATCTGATAGCAAAACTTGCAGTAGCTTGCCTTAGCAAAACCAATCTCTCCATGGGCATTGTCGTTACTCGGAACCACGACAGTCACCAGACCACCAAATCCAATCTCTGCTCCACCCTTTGGATTCTTAAGGCGGACCTGGAATTGCTCTTGCTCCTCAGGAACATCGTCATCAATGACATTCACTGCAATTTGGAGTTCGCTGTCGCCGGGTAAAAAGTGCAGCTCTCCAAAACTGAGGTGGGAGGAAACAAAGCAATTACACTGGCTTTGTAGTTGAAGGAGTGAATGAATGATATGTAATGGTAATGGTTTAGTTGTATTCGAACATACACACAATTTACAATGCAATACATCACAAAGTACAATTCAGGTATTAAAACAATACCTGGGAATGAAGTCGGACTGGTTGGAGACGGAAGTTAATTCATAAATTCTGGAGCGGTTCTCCTCAGAAGAAGCTAAGAGTGTCTTGGTGGTGTTGAGAGATGGGACTTGAAAGGAGAAAAATCTCATAGCTGGTGGGGCTTTCAGTATAACTGTGAACAGGTTGACATCACTCCTCCAGAAGTATAGGGATGAACTATTTCCACCAGCTAGAAGGAGGTACGCTGGCAGGGAGAAGATCAAAGGACATCTGGTCAGCAGTTATTCTTGGCTTTTCAGACTTGGGAACCAAGCACTTACTGAGTTGAGAGGGAGTTGTGAAATAATGAATTGAAGTGAGGCCTGGATGAGGAATGGATTGATACAAATCAGGTGAATTCTGCCCGGATCTCCACTGGAGCACTTCACAGGAAGGAGGGACACCTAAAGACAAGTACACATTACAGTCCACTAAAAAAGAAGTAACCAAGTCTGACAAAATAGAACATGTGAGTCACAGGGTGGCTTAGCTCCATTCCACTTTTCAAAAACTATATCTTATGCAAATATACAGAAACTTGTATGACTATACAGAACATGCCCGACTAACCAACACAATAAGTTTTTTGTGGTAATTTCCACAGTGACCATTCCATCTATCTGTTTTGATTACCTTGAAGAAATACCAACAACAGAGTGTCCTCTGCCCCCGTCTGGACTGTCTCCACTTGGCTGGCTCTACCAGTGACAGGGAGGCTTTCTGGATTCCCAAATCTTCCACTGGACCATTGAAGAAGGAGGCAGCTGGTCGTCTCACTGTTCAAGCAAACTACTAAATAAATAGAATCTGCACGGGTGAATGGAGTCACAATGATGATCTCTTCTTCAAAGTCAAGTGTCTGCAGGAGCGTGAAGGAGGTACCCGTCCACAAAAAAATCTGTAGCATGAAGCAAAAAACAAAACAAAAAAAATGTGACAATGTTAATTACCTTCCACGCTGGAACAATTAATTCAAGCATGTGACATCACCTGACTTAATGCAATCAGAAAATCTCTGTCTTCAGTTGAGAAGTGCTTGATTTCCAAAGATTCAACGCCTATTATTTGTTCCTGAACAACACAAGAGTCAAAAAAGACGGATATAGAGGACAGAAGGTGATTACAATAATTGGAGTTGCACTGACCAATGTGATATTGAGGTCCCCGTGCAGTTTTAAGATGCTGAGGTTGGCTGCAGGGGCAAAGGGAGCGCCACCATGTGTGATGCCAATGTACGTGGTGTTTTGAATTGAAAATCCAACACAAGAAGTTGGGTCCTGAATTCTAGCAGACTAGAAGGATGATAAGGAGACATGTTGTTAGGAAGTTGACGGCATAGCAGCAAACGAAAGCACCCCTCACATTTCAGCAACCATTTTATTATTACTAAATGGGACAATATCATCGAAATGAATACATAACTGTTTGTGAATTACCTCTATTGGCACAAACACACCCTGCCAGCGATAAAGGGTGGCCAACGTATCGGAGGTTCCCACGGCAGGACTCTTATCAAGTCTCACAGCAAGCATGGATGGAATTCCAGGAAGGGAACACCAAGCAGAGGTGGGACTGTCCTCAAAGCTCTGGTACAAACCCATCATTGAGAGAGGGCCCTCTTGAAGAAGTAAGGAAAGACAAAATACCATGGCTTTGTAGAGAGAACATTTATATATATGAAATTAATGGCTGCAAATAATCACCTGAAGCAACTGCTGTGTCAGACTGTGTCTCCCACTCCACGCTGACAGCGGATTCTAGACCATTGCTGCGAGACACAGTGATAAAGATGGTTCCACCGTCTTCATTTGCCATCACTTCTGTATTACTTCTGTAGGGGGAACATAATTTACATAGACAAAGTTTTCTTTTGTGTTAAGAGACAATAATACCTTGCATCACATGAACGGCAAAAGCAATCAAAATACCTATCAAGAGTGGGTCCGATACGGAACAAGCCAGAAGGAGCAATGTTCTCAAGGACAGTAATGAGCGTGTGCAGAGGGTCACCTAGCCGTGCACCCCCTGTTGGGTTGGACAGGCTCACTGTGAATGTCTCATTCACTTCAGGTTCAGCATCGAGTACTGCGCGGATCTCTAGCATCTGTGACAACACAGACGAAGCCTCAGACATGCTTTCACTTATAGTAAATGACCACAAATGATCAAAATTGTTAATTTTGTTCACCTTAAACTTGACACCGTCCTCCAGCACCACAAACCCTTGTGCTGGCATTAGATCACCATCTGCAAGGCTGCCATTGGCATCTGTTATAGTAAACTGTACAGTCACGGTACCAAATGTACCCTCCTCAGGGTTCCGAACCACATGGAGGGCAGCCATGCTGTCGCTCAGCCCTGACGCTGATGTGGGCTCCTTCAGTAAGAAAGGCTTGCTGGTGTTAAAAGATATGACACCATGTCCATCGTCACTTGCCAGGATGTTTACAGTGGCTAAAGGACAAGAGAAAACACGAAAGAGTCAATAACAGATTGGTGAATGAGGGCTGACTGAAATTCACTGATATAAAAGTCTATTGTTAACCTGTGGTATTGATGCCAAGTTCAAGCCCAGGTGAGGGATCAGACAGAATCAGCTGGAATCTTTCAGCTCCCTCTGGAATGATGTCATCAGTGATCTGTACATCTACAAACATGTGTTTTTCACCATTTACAAATTGGAGCATCTGAGTGGACAGAGAGGTTCCGTTAAAAGAAGAAAGAAAGAAATATGCCACTGTAAATACTTTGTACCACTAAATCCACATTCGTGCAAATGTGTGCTTGGTTGTACCATTTCACTGGCGTTGTAGTCCAGGCCTTGCTGAGCTTCCAGGTTTTGAGCGTGGAAGGAAAGAGAAACATTCCCATATGTGCCTTTGTTCCTGTAGGCCACCAGGGTCAGAATCCCTAATGTTTCATTAACTTCAAACCTACAAAACAAAAGAAAAAACATTTGAGCAGAACACGACATGGCACCTGAGTATGTCAACGTTTGGGACTCTCTTACATTGTGTTTGTCCATTCAATGACTCCTCTAATTCCATCATTAGCAGCAATGTTGATTTCTGCCACCAAATGCTCAGTGTCTATGGAATTGGATAATAGATTAACATATTCAAAATGTGGAATCATTTGAAAGTACAATCTTATGCACTAGAATCTCTGCACTGCAAACTACAGAAGCTCTAAAAGGGGTTTGGGCAGCCATGTTTTTCAGGCAGACTGAATTATGACATCCCCTTCATCACTCTTCGTCAGTAGGAGTCCAAACATTGATTAAATTTGGTTATTTAATCTCACAAAAATTTATTAAATCCACAAAATGAATCTCTTATGGAAAGCATCAACATATGATTACTTCCAAAAGTATATTTAAACACAAGCCTTCAATGTACTGGTTGCCCATATATCAATCGCTCTCCCACGTTTCTTCTTCATGAACTGGACCATGGCGTACTCTGGCAGAAGCAAGCAACTACAGTAGCATGCGCTGTCTACGGTGGTGGGTGTGGTTGTTATCTCTCTGGTTGTTAAAAAGGGAAGGCATTTTAAATATGTTGTGATTGACACACAGACGCGCACAGTATGTTACCTGGTAATGTGCAATACGCAACCTCTACTCGTCAAATAGAGCAATGTAGTGAAGGATCGAGACACATTGTAGGAGAAAAGGATTCAGATAGATTGTACAAGAAAACATGCAAATAATAGCAACGATTCATGAACAAGTTGGAGGCAAAATCAATGATACCTATTCGAGGAAGAGTGGCAAGAGTTGTAATGACTACTGCTGATGTAATGTTGACCAGGAAGTACTCTTGCAACTCAGGAATGTCATCCTGTTAGAACGCAACAAAGAAACAACAGCTTCAATTGATGTTTTGTAAGTAACACATTGATTTCCATGCAGTGTGTTGTAGATGAGGGGAGAAAGTCCCTACATCCAGTATGGTGACGGGGATGGCCACAGATGTTTGACCCTCTTGAAGAATCACAGAACCACTTCTAGCCAAGAAGTCTTGTCCTGGTTCAGCAAGAGCTCCTTCGACCTGAGAAAGGTCCTGCAGGGAACCTTTGAGAACCTCATAGGTCACATTCACAGCTCCTGAAGAGACAATATAAGATTATAGATCACAGTTTAGCAGTTTAGAACAGATTTTATTCAATCTATGATGAATTATCTCACCCGAGCCTCCAAACTCTCTGTTGATGTAGATGTTTATAGTGTGCTCTCGCTCCTCAGTGGTGACCTTTAGGGATGATGGTGCAATGGTTAACAACCCATATGGTTCATCACTGGTGTCCACTGTCAGCACCGCCTCACTTCCTTGAACATCAAGACTGGCATAACCTGTCACCGCAAGACCTTCACCAGGGAAATGCCAAAAAATGAAAGTGTTTTAAAGTTTCAAACATTGTTTTAAAGTGTCTATCAAGCAGATGTTTTACCAAAAGTTTGGATGTTTGTCAAGGAAATTTTGTATTCATCTTTGTCCTCTGGTGTGACATCATCAACTAGCTGCAGAACAATTGTGGCATTCAGCTCTCCCTGCAAGAGATGATGGCAAACAATGTATGCAAATGAGCCATCATTTGCCTTCACACATGTCACACCACGATTTCGTTCTGTTTTACCTCCATAAAAAAAAGTTTCCCTGCAGTATGAGTGAAGGTCCGGTCTACCAGGGGACCATGTATAACCCAATCCACTGTGAGATTACCCAGACCCGGAGCAGTCCTCAAAACTAATAAGGACAGTTTTTCACCTGTAATACAAAAATAATCCTGTCCAATTGATCCAACAAACCGACAAAGCATTACGTCGAGCAACCCACCCTCTCTGGCGATGACTGAACGTGATGCTGGATGGAATCCCACAATCCCAGCCACATTATCATTAGCCAGAATCACAATGTTAACAGTATCCGAGCTGGGTAGGATTCGACTTCCTCCCTCCGTATTAACAAGACCAATCATAAGGTTCTCATTGTCTTCTGGCTCAATATCATCTCTGATTTCAATCTCTATGATCTTGTTGAGTTCACCTGCAGACATTGGTTTGAAAATTGGTTTCAATTTGGAAAAAAAACTCAGATTGGTTTCAAATACAGTTCTAAAATTGTACACTATCCACTTACCATCAAACACCAGAGTTCCCCCTGTTCCTGTGAAGTCACTATCTGGCGTGGCTTTTCCTCCAACAAACCTCCACTCCACAGTGACCGTCCCCAAGTTCCCTCCTCTCCTTTCAATGACGAGGGGAACCACCACTAAAGGTTCTTCCCGAACCTCAACATAGAGCCCCTTGTTGGTGGCGTTGGGACTGACGCTATATATCAAAAAAACGCCAAATGCATCTCCATTCAGTCCTATAGTGACCACTGCTTTATCTGGTTGGCCAATAGTAGGCAGGTTGTTCTGTGCTGTTGTCACATTCATCAATCCTACCTTTGAATGACATATGGCATTACATTGTTAGTACAATAAAATGGGTAAAATATAAAGAAAGGAAAACCATGTAAAAATACCTTTAAGATCTGTAATGCAAAGCTTTCGTCCACTTCAGGGAATTTATCAGTCAAAATAAGTACTGTAAGGTTGGCCTCCCCTGATCCATCCTCCATAAAGGCACTTTGAGACATCACAGGGACATAATCACTCCCTGCCACAGCCTGGCTACTGAACAAGACAGCAGCTGCGGTCACATTTTTAACATAAGTCATGACCTGAGATTTTATTTCAAGTTCATCAGCCCCTGAAGTCACCCAACTGCAGGATGACGGGATTGTGCTTGATGTTAGGGAGAAGGCTTGGCAGACGCTCTCTCTTAAACATATAGCTGCACATGCAGCCAGGGGATCCTTCTGGCTGGTGATGTTAATGGACTCTTTAGGGGAACTTGTTGGAATCCCGGTTTTTGGGATGTCATAGTACGTCAGTAGGTTCTGGCCTTCGGCTTGAGCTAAGTGGACCGGGTCGATCTCTACAGTGCTGTACAGGATTTGCAAGCGGCCAAAGTGCCCGTCTCTGAAATGAAACCAATACAAAGATGTCAAGTCATCTTATACTATGTTTTCATTCACATACAATTTTTCATTCATGACGGTTACCCTCTGTGGACAGTAATATTGGCTGCAAAGACTCCTTCAAGTGGCTCCTGGATGCGGTAAACAGGCTGGCCAAAGTAGACTGTCCCATACGGATTGTCATTAGCAGGCACTTTAATGTTAACAGACGTGTCAGCTCCAAGGTTTCCACCATTGCTGGCACTAGTGAGTTCTATCTTTATAATCTAGCACAGACAAGATACAATATCTTGAGTTTTATTGAAAACTGAGGTCATTCAATCCAAATGTGATGTTCTGGTACCGTTCTTACCTCAGTGATTTCAGGAACATCATCAGCTAAGACCTCCACTAGTAGAGTCTTCATGGTCTCCCCAGGAGCAAAGGTCACCTCCCCTGAAGTGGGTTTGATGTCCCCCACAGCTAGTTCACCATTGACAGTGGCCTGCCATTGGACAACCACTGTCCCTACAGTACCGGCATTACGGACTATTGGCAGAGCAACATCAGTGGAGTTGGAAACCGGTTCCACTATGGTGACTGAGGCAGCGTGAAAGACTGGACAAGAGAAGAAAAAAGATGACAATGTTGTCATATAACTTATAGTAGTCAGTGTCCAACTTGTACAGCAAATTTACCATCCGCTATATATCGTTCGGTGACCATAAATCGGAGCATCCTTAATTAAAATAGTAGTGGTTACTTGGTTAAACTCACCAAATGCACCAAAAGGGTCATCAGAAGGCAATATGGTGATGATGGAACGTGTGAGTTCGCCCAGCAGAGCTCCTCCAGTAGTCTGGTTGATCAGCTCAACAACAACAGTCTCCTCCAGCTCAGGCACCACATCATTGATAACATAGATGGGTACAGATTTACTGGATTCTCCTTCAAGAAGGACTACATCAGAAGAGGCAACACTGTAGTCTTCACCTGCCATAAAACATACGCAGATGGACATTGAGATTGGAGGGGAAACAGATTAAGAGTTCATATTGCCCGCCCTTAAACTTACTGACTCTGGCAGTCAAAGGCACAGCTCGGAACTTTACAGATACATCGGCAAATATCCCCCCTACTCGTGTGACGTTTATAATTGGTCCAACGTAGTCTTCAGTCACACTGACAGCAGGAGCTGACAATTGGAGAACACCAAAAGCATCATCACTAGCCTCAATTATCACCTGGGCTACAATTTCCATCTTGGGGCCAAGAGAGGGGGAATCGGGAACTGGAAAGGAAAATAGGATTATATGCATTGGATGTTGTAGATTGTTCATGTTTATAAAAAGGTGTGGTCTCTGAAAATGAGCATCTTACTGAGCCTCGCCTGTCCTCCTTCGATGAGCTGAACTCCAATCAACTGTACAAAGACTGACTCATCTCTCTCTGGATCTTCATCATCCAGCACTCTGACAGTGATGTTTGCTTCACTTTGATTAGCCAAAAAAAACACTGAATCTAGAAGGGGAACAAAATCTCGCCCTTCAGTGGCTCGGCCTACCCCTGGTGTCCCGTATGGTGCTGGATCTGCTTCCTTTAGTGTCCTGTATGTAACTCGCACCTGGACAAATTAAAAAGAAAATGACATTGTAAGTCAAATGAAGACAACAAGATTGTAAAAACAACCAAATACTACCTGTCCTGTGAGGCCTTTCTGTCGCAGGATTTTGAGAGTAACAAATGAGTCACCTTCAGGCAGTGGAACAGGCCTTGTGGTGTTGGCAAACACAAAAATACCATAAGGGTGGTCACTAGCGAGCACGGTTAAAGTAGCAGAAGTATCGACACCCAAACGGCCATGGGACACATTCACCAAGGAAATAGTGAAGCTCTTGTCCAACTCAGGAACTTCATCCTGGGCCACTGTGATTGTGATGTGTTCTGATGTTTGACCAACTGCAAAGCTGATGTTACCAAACTGGTAAAGGAGTTCTCCCCTTGAGCTGGGATCAGCCTCCCAGTAGACTGTAACGTTAGAGAGATCACCAAAGGACCGATCCACCTGGAGGAGGGAAAGGAAGACATTGCAAAATGATGAACAAAGGTTCTTATTATATATTGATGAGAATCTGTGACTTTTTGCCGTAAATGACCGATTATTTTGCGAGTGCCATCAAACCACACTGACGCCATCGCTTGTTCGGCTCACAGCCACTAGGGGGCAATATTCATACATCATACATTCATACATGTGAATTGTAATTCTGTACAGAAGTGGTTCCCATACTTTTTACCGTGGCTTACCCTTTCACACATTAGAAGCCATGTACCTCCTACTCTTGCTCACTTCAAAAGCATAAACCTTTTTATCTTCATTAAATTTAAATATTGAACATAATTACTTGTTTAATAAATGTTTGTTCCAGTCTGATGTTGACATGTTTGCTTTGAATGGGCTGAATTTGAGCTTCAATTATTTTGTCCACTCACTCATATTAATTCAATACCAAATTGAAGAGGAAAGTACAGTTCTGCAATGGTTTTCAAATGATATATATAATATATATATATATGCATATATGTATGTTGTATGTTGTATATGTATGGACGGATGATTGCACTTTTTTGCTTGTAGTTCTGTATAAGTGACAAGAATAAAGGGCTACATCATCATCATCAACAACATTTTGCTTTATAAATACAGTACCAACGATTTTTCTCGCACTGCTTGCCATGACGCATTAGCTTCAAGTACGTGGCTGGTACTTGCACGTAATTGTCTATGAAGCAAGTTAAATGTTAATATTTCTGCAAAGGAAATTTTTTTATTGTGATCTACTGTATTAACCAGCATTATATACTCCAGTGGTATAATGGCTCAACAACAGCATCAACGTGAAATCTAAGGGAATTAGATGTATTTTATTTGTTTAACTTATCTTTGAAAAAAAAAACAACTTATCGTTAAACTCCTTAACTGACCTGTAGAACAACAGAGCTTCGTTCATTCTCAGGTTCTGTCCCATTAATGGACAAAGAGTCAGGGCTGAAGTCAAACACTCCGTGGGCATCATCAGAGGCAGCGATGGTAACTGTGATACGGGAAGCAGCTCCCAAGCTGGCTGTGCAATATGACAAATCAACAATAGCATTATTTTTTGGCTTCTACTTTAACATTATACCAAAGAACATGAAATAAGATAAGCAGATGTATCATATGTGCAATTGTGCGTGTTCATGTCCACACACCAAGAATCTGCCTGAATGCAGACGCAAAGTAACATGAGATAGCAGAGGCTTGAGAGTTGTTGATAATGTCACCTGATGGATGAAATACTTAGACTTTGAGGGATGCATCCTAAAAGCAGACACTTACCACGGTGGAGAAAGGATGAAGGCAGGAAATCTGAGTCACTCTCCCCACTACCACTTTCCTCAACATGCAGAAACTGATCCACTGATGGATCACAAACCAGGATCACACACGAGGAAGGGGAAGGATTCACACCAGGATATCAGACCAGGAGATAAGATATCACAAAAACACATTTAAAGGGTTGCTGATGGGTAGGATTGTGGGACGCTTTTCACAAAGACACCAAATGCACAAAAACAGAGCAGTGTTTCTGCCAGATGGCCAAGGTAAAACACAAGTCAAGATTTAGCAGTGAAGATTTTGAAACAATAAATCCTACAAGTCAAATTTAGCAAATTAAAGCTAACTACTGCTAACTTGGCCAGTTCTTGCAGAATCCAAAAATAGGATAGGTAACAAAATAACAAATACGTAGAATTTGACATGTCACCTCCTCCATCAGCATTGTAGAGCTCCACTCTAAAGGCCTTGTCCAGCTCTGGGACAGGATTGTCAACGATGGTGATATTAATGAACTTTAACCTCTCTCCTGGTAGAAAGTCCAGCATACCCTCCGAGTCCTGACAAATGAAAAAAAACCACCAGTCTATTAGAATTTGATGGGACAGTGTGTATTATGGTATTATGGTGGGGAGCCTCACTTCATAGTCTTCAGGGCTTGACGCTGTGAAGGGTGTTGTTCTGTATCCTACCATGACCCTTCCAACAAGGCCTTGGGCCCTGACCACTGGCAGGCGGACCTGCCCGTCTTCCTCGTTGACTGTGATGTGTGCAGGTTCTAAAGCAGGAGGGATCAAAACGTCCACTGGAGGATGAGGCTGGAACTGCAGTAAGCCTGCAAGGAGGACATAGCGTTAAACATCAGAAAATAAAGCAAAATGTTTTTGGTGAGTAGATGAATACCATAAGGATGGTCACTCGCTGTTACAGTAACAATATTAACAGAATTATTGGGGTCAATGCTGGCTCCGCTGGTGGGAGTGGAGCCTGGCTTCCCATCGCTGGACTCTGCTGACACCAATTTGACGTGAAAGGTCTCTGACAACTCGGGCAGGCTGTCATCCAACAGCAGTAGGTTCAGTACCTAAAAAACATTTTTTTTACATAAATCCTGTAATTGAATACTGCAAGTGGCAGTTAAATACAGAGCCACTCTGCTTCTTGTAATGCTGTTCAATTTAGCCTTAGAGCAGTGGTTCCCAAACTTTTTACAGTCACGTACCCATTCAGACATTTGCACTCAAAAACATGAACCTTATTATTTGAATTAACTAGAAATATTGAACATACAACATACTCACGTAGTAATACCGTGTGAAAAATGTGTACTGTATTTTTATTTTAAAAGAAACACATCTGAATATGATGCAATCACCACTGGAGAAAAAAGGTTTATAGGTTGTTAAATAAACACATCTCTGACAGTGTTAATTAAAAGTAGCATTATGACAATTGTGAATGCAATCTGTGAGACAGAAAAGACAGAAAGAAGAAAAGCACCGGGGCTTTATTGTGCTTTTTTTAAACCACATGAAATCGAGCTGGTGACTCATTCTGACACACTTGTATCACTCACCTCCGAGCGCTGTCCAGGCATGAAAAGAACAACTCCTGTGGCGTTGACAAAATCCTGATCTGCAGGCATCTCACTGTCCAAGTTACTCACTTGGGTGACAGAATAATTGACATAAACGTGGTCGAGAGATCCTCGCATCCTCTCAATCACACAGGAAACAGTAGAGCCCTCCTCAGAAGTCTATGACAAAAAGTACAAAGAAAAGAAAATGTTGAACCTGAGTTAAATTCAAACAATTTAAATATATTAAATGCATATTATGCTGTTAAATGGCAGTATATTAAAATGTGCTACATTCCAAACATTTCATTGTCTAATTCCATAACATTAATAACGTGATTCAGAGAGTGGCCACCTGATAGTCTACATGCCTTTATGTCCTTTCAGGAACAAAGGTAGTTCCTCTAGTTTCTGATGGAATGCCGTCTCTCTGCTCTGCCACCTGCTGTGCTGATGAACATGAGTAACTATACGTATGTAGCTCTCCAATTCCAGTATAGGGAATCCTATCTACTTCTACAGGAATGCCCGGACTGATGGCAGCCACACCATCTGTTGCTCCACCTGAGATGAGCCAACCAGAGTCCATGCAACCAATTGAACTAAAAAGGGAGAGCATGTGCTAGCTGCAGCCAGGCATGAAGACTAATGAAATATGCAGCAAGAAGGACACTGGCAAACCAGCAGGGTTGTGTTACATGCGTCTGTATGCTTATTGTTTAGTTGTAGAAACAACGGAGTGATGACAGTGACATGCCTCTGTAATTAAGCTTACAATATTTAACTGACACAATTGGGAAAATAAGTATTTGTTGTTTTTCAAGCCATGGTGCTCCTATTTTATTTGCAATTTTCTGATGTGTAATATGCTCACTTGCACTTGATGACATCCCTAGTAACATGCCCACTTTCCAAAAAAAACCAACAACATTTGATGATTAGATGACTATGGACAAAATATACCAAATCGGATTTGACTATGATAATCCTTAGTCAAAGACAGCCCTACCAGGCACACACAGGGTACTTACGTCAGGTATGCAGCGCCCAGTGAATCCAAAAAGCCCATTGGCATTGTCACTCTTCATGACTCGTATTATGGCTGTGGGTCTGGGGAATGGGAGGCGAGCGCCACCTCGCACAGCCACCAGCTGCAGGTAGAACACTTCTTCTCCCTCCTCTTCATCATCATCCCTGACTTCTACAACAAACGATTTCTGTTTTTCCAGCGTCTGATAGCGCAGGTAACCTGAGATGGTGCGCAGGTCTGTCTTGGCAGGCTGGGTGTGAAGTTCATGCAGATGGCTTCGATTGAGCTTGGTCCGGTACAAGCGGACATCCTGAAGAAGGCCTGTGTACCGCCGTTGGCCTGATGTGTCTGACCCAATAAATACAGATGCAGGACCTGGAGTGTAGAAATGGAAAAAAATCATTTTACTGTAAATTGCATTTTGTATAAAAAGCAAGCAGACTGTCCAACTAATGCAGTCTTCAGCAGTGGAGGCTGGGGTTCATTGCTGATAAAGACACTTTCAGTGTTGGCATGGTTTTGTTGTGTTACATGCCCTTTTTTGACCATATATCATCTTTCTGTTCTACTCATATTCAAAGCAAGTTTAATATGGGACAAGTGCAGGAAATCTTCAACAGTGGGCAAGTACAAAGCCCTAATGCAAGCAGAAGACAATGACAGCTGACACAACAGATGATTATGTATCTATTGGTCATGATTGAAGTTAACTAAAGAGCCATTAGGGATATTTCCCCCGCCTGAGAGCCCTCAATTTGGTACTGGCTACCACTATTGTCTCCAGTAATTAGAGGAAGAAAAGAAGATGCTGACCAATTCCTTTGAGCAGTAACAATATCCAACTGTGCTAACTCAAGCGTTGTAGAGGCTCAATAGTTCTGAACAATGAGGGCTGGACCGGAAGGTGGATGGTGAGTGAGCATGTGCATTTCTATGTGTGTGTGTGCCATTTATATAATTTTTTTTTTAATGTGGTCATTTCTTCTTCACCTGCAGGAACGGATACACATTTAGACATGCTCACGTAATTCAAATAACTTGATTACAACAATTTGAGGCTTTGTGCCTTCCTGACACTGGCCATGGTGCTGAAACTGGAGCCAGCAAACTTAAAAAAAAGGGATTTGGTCACAACTTTGGAGAATTTGGCATATTTGGCAGATACAGTCTTTTGCCATTCCTTTTATCATTTACATTTTGTCAAAATGTGTTCAGAACCGGGCGGCACGGCGGTCGAGTGGTTAGCGCGCGGACCTCACAGCTAGGAGACCAGAGTTCAATTCCATCCTCAGCCATCTCTGTGTGGAGTTTGCATGTTCTCCCCGTGCATGCGTGGGTTTTCTCCGGGTACTCCGGTTTCCTCCCACATTCCAAAAACATGCTACGTTGATTGGCGACTGCAAATTGTCCATGGGTATGAATGTGAGTGTGAGTTTGTCGAAAGTATGTGCCCTGTGATTGGCTGGCGACCAGTCCAGGGTGTACCCCGCCTCTCGCCCGAAGACAGCTAGGATAGGCTTCAGCACCCCCTGCGACCCTCGTGAGGAAAAAGCAGTAGAAAATGAATGAATTAATGAATGTTCAGAACCCTGCTAAAAATGGGTAATTGAACCATTGTGAGTAATGTAAAATATACATATTTTTTACATTACTTGTTTACTCAAATTTGTGTGACTGGATCTGACAGACAAGATTATTATTATTTTTTTTTTTTTTGCAAACGAAAAGCCAGACGACAAGTAAATGGGACGTAATGGCATTAATTAGCAACTCTATTGCCAAACAGACAATATTGATGTTCAAGTGCAGAGCAGGCAGCTCACCATCAGCAATGCCTTTTCCTTTAATGCTCTTCAGTCCTCCGGGAATGGGGGTCCCATCCAGGAAAAACTCAATAATCCCATCATCAACTGTAATAATGACATGCAACCATGTATTTTCCACAAATTTGGCAGCAGTGGCCTGGGCCATATGGGTGTTGTTCGAGTCCACGATTGTGTAGTACAACATCACTGTGATGTGAGACTCATTGGTATGGATTTTCACTCCGTAGTACAAGGTGCCATTTCTGGTTCCTTTGGCAACAATGAAGCCATCTGTATCTGCTTTGGGCACAAGCCAAGCGGAGAATGTAAAGTTGCCTGGAACATGAGGTGAATCTTCGAGGGAGATCGTGCCATAGGCTCCAGGAAGTCCAGAGAAAGACCATGCGTCCGTTGCTGAGTGGTGTCTTCTGGCATGAGGCCTGAGCGCTACCTCATCAGGGAAGGAAGCTAGAAGTAGCAGGTCATCCATCAAGGGAAGACCCTCTGGGAATTGTCCAGATACAATTTCCCAGGCAACCCGTACATCACCAAAAGTACCCTGCTGTCGTAGGATGGTACAGGAAGTGACATCGGCCATATCGTCTTCTGCCAGTACATCCTCTGCTACTTCTTGGTCCAGATTGTTGTCAGCAATAGCAAAGACACCAAATGGGTCATCATTGAAGGGAATCACAAGCGAGGTACTCAGAAAAGTGTCAGCAAGTCGGCCACCATCGCCTGGGTAACCACCTTTAAGGATGACAATAAACACTTTACATCACTACATCACACCATTTGGAAATATGTTAAATATACAAAGTCTTTTGGACTCACCAGAGATATTAACCAGCCTGAGGACATAGATCTCATTAAATTCTGGAAGCTTGTCTGAAATGGCCTGCAGAGAGATCGCTTTAGACTGTTCTCCAGTGGTGAAAGTGATAGAACCAGTGGTGTTGGTAAACTCTTCGTTTTCCAACAGTGGAGTGATGGAGTCATTGGCATAAAGCTGCCAGTAGACTGTTACATTGCCAAAATGACCCCTTGCTCTCAGGACACTGATGAGAAAAATGCATGCCAGATATTATGTATTTGTGTAATTCGTTGAGAGGAAATGAAAATCCTAGCGAGCAGGCAAAAAGTGCTCCTTACTCGATGTTACTGATTTTTCCTTCCTCGAACGACTTTTCTGTTTGCTCCAGTGAGAAAATGCCATTGGCGTCATCATTGGCCAGAATTACCAGAGTAGCTGTGTCTGCTCCATACACCACAGCATCACCTGCACCAACACACACACACACACACACACACAATCCAATTGTCTTTTGTCACAATTAAATTGACTAATGTTGTAGATATCTGAAAGTGTTGAAATAGTAGTATGTTGTATTAATCCTGGCCTACATATTTAAATAAGTAGTTTAAATAAGATGCAATATTTAGCAGAAGTCTTCACAGAGTAACCTCCTCAGTCACATATTTCAGGTTGCTAGACTACGTGAACACTGAAATAAAGCATGCAGGTCTTTTCTCAGAATTAAAGCAACAATGCAAACATGTCAGGGTCCCAGCATGAGTTCTCACATGATTGGGTTCTCACATGAACAATATTGACATTGAACACATCCATTATGTGAATGACAATTCCCTGTCATACAGCATATATCTTACTCCTCCACCACTATCTATCACTATCAAATGGTAAACAGAGAGGCCAACTAAGTCACTGGTCTTTGACTATTTGGAGTCTGGTAATTAAGATCCTGCTGGGGCCTGGTGGTTTTTTAATTTGTCCCTGACACACAATATGGGGATTTGGAGGGCAGATAAATATATGCAGATAAATATATATAAATATATATATATAAATATATATATATAATATATGCATATGAAGCTGTCAATAACACAGACTCAAGCAAGGATATAGCATTAAACAACTTACATACTACATATATATAATCTATGTGCAGTTTATTGAAATGTATGTTATTATCTGGCATAACCACTATCTGGCACTTTGCACAATACAATTTATTGACAGAAAGGGTATAATCCAGGGGGCAGCAACCTTTACCATCAAAATATCCATTCCGGCCTGTTTACACTAAATTACAACCCACTTGGAGCCACTAAATTGAAGGTAACATTACACACTGTATATACTGTAGTTTCCTTAAACGTATTGCCACTTTCCTTTTCTACCTGCTTGTTCCTCCTGGCAGAATAAAGAGCCACACCTGCTGCAACCTGGCAATTTGTTATTTTTCAGATCAACATTTGCAATAAAACTGTTGTTACACATCGATTCGTACCAGCTCCAGTACCATTCTCTATATTGCTTAAGTTGCTAACTCTTAATATAGTTATAGTTTCATTTCATTCCTTATTTGTGAAAATCATTATACAGTAATTTAATAATCTTCATTTAATTATAGGGTCTCTACAGATCAGAATATACTTGACATTTGTGGCGCCCCCTATGGTTTGTGCTACAGATATCCTCAAAGTTTGATAATCATGAGACAAATGTCACTTCGTCTCGCCCGAGCTTCTGAAAAGATGCTTTGGTCAATGGCAGCCATGTTTTTTTAACCAATCTTGCTAGCATGGTCTTGGTCAAGGTAACCAACGTTTAGGTGGGCATTGAAATTTCCAGTCCGACTTATGGGGGGTAGAAAAGACCACCCCAGGCCACAATTTGAGTAAATATGATCCAGTATATATACATATTGAATACTCACCAGTGGCATTATACAGTACAATAGAGACGTGTTCATCAGTCTCTGGTATGTTGTCATCCTCTATGGCCACAGAGATGTTCTTCATCCATTCCCCAATATCGAACACAAGCAATGTGTCATTACTCAGCAGGGTGAGATCGTCTGGTGATGCATCACCAAATTTCACAGAGTACATCACTGTGCTGACATAGTCTGCTGGTCCGGCCCTTAGAACACTGAAGTTGGCTATGCCGCCTTCGTGAAGCTGTACAACAATGGGTTCTT
Organism: Doryrhamphus excisus; assembly: GCF_037039965.1. NCBI lineage: Eukaryota > Metazoa > Chordata > Actinopteri > Syngnathiformes > Syngnathidae > Doryrhamphus > Doryrhamphus excisus. The sequence continues at coordinate 13,706,481 of NC_136359.1, read as the reverse complement.
TACAGGGGAAAAAAATGCACAGAGCGGTGGATAATGAGGAATGAGAGGTTGAAGATACTGAGTGTTTTAGCAATATATTAGTCATCTGACAACAGATATACTGGAGATCTCACCAGAAAAGTAAATAGGGTCATCATTTTTGCTGATGTGTAAATTAGCAGTAACACTGTTTCCCAGTCTTGCTCCACCACTCGCATTCACCAATGTGATCGTGAAATTCTCCGTGCTTTCAGGGATCTGGGACCAAAAAAAATACACAGTGACACTACCTCTAGCAGCTAGTTATGGCATGTAATTTGAGGTTAAGTTTTTCAACGTACCTCATCAGGTAAAGAGAAAAGAGTGAGATTTTTCAAGTATTCTCTCTCTTTGAATGTGATGTTTCCCTGGATGGGGCTAACATCTTTGGGAGCAGCTGGCTCAAGGATCCAGGACACTGAAACCTCTCCAAAAAGCCCCCGGTTTCTCTCTACAGTGTAAGTTGCTACAAAACAATCATGTAGAGTGTACTTAGATTAAAAAATGTTCTTTAACTAATTCCAATTAAAAATACAAAAAGTCTTACTCAAATGTACCTTGGTGTGTCTCATTGCCTTTGCTCTCACTTATGACCACAGTCGCTCCTGATTGACTGAACTGGATGACCCCAAAGGGGTCGTCATTCTTCCTCACCGTGACATTGACCTCTCTGTGGCTGCCAAGACGACTGGGTGGAGTGCTGTGGCTGCTAAGTGTCACCAAGAAAGTCTCGTCCAGCTGAGCACACATAACATTGCATTTGATAAATCAAAAGCTTTAACCATAACACGGAAAAGCACTCCCGTGTTTGTGTATTTATTGTTGTTTTTCCAAATTTTGCACATCCTGCGCATGCATGCATGTTAGGGGCATTGAAGATGCAAAGGTGTGAATGTAAGATTGACTGGTGACCAATCCAAACCCTGCCTCACCTGTGAGTCTGAGCACAATGAAGATAGTACTCACTTAGGAAGTCAACATTACTTTAATAGTACTCTTACCTCTGGCACCGCATCTGGCTTCGCCACCAGGGCCACCACAACCTCTCTTTCGCCTGGTTTAAACTCCAAGATGCCTGTGGAGCCATAGAATTCTGTGTTGCCTGCAGGCATGACAGCATATCGCACCAGTTGTTTCAGCAGCTGTCCCTGAGCTCTGACCACATGGAGCTCCACTGCTTCCCCCTCCTGAACAGAGACATTGTTACAGTCGGAGACACTCACAAAAGACAACATTTATTGTAATTAGGTTCCATAACAAAGATTTATATGGTATGTTCTTTGGCTTACGTTGATGACCCATGGACCTCTGGAGGAAGGGGAGAACTCAAAGACCCCCCCAGGGTCATCGTTTTCAATGATGACAATCTCTCTGCTTGTATAGCCAGCTTTCAGTATCTGATTTTCAACATTACTCCTGGGACATATAGATAAATACATTTTAAAGATGGGAAAACAGCACCTGTTTAAAATAATATAAAATTATTTGGGTTTTGAGCATTGCGCATGGTGTTCTCAAACTTCAGAAAAATGACCTGAATACCAATAAAAGGTGGCTTAACCTACTCTCTAAAATATCCAAAAACAGTTCACAAAGGGAAAGGTACAGGTCCTGGTTTTTGTGGGTGTTTACTTCCCTGAAAAGTACTTAAAATTAAACACAATTTTTTTATTGTTTTTATGTTTTACGAGTGAAAACATTAAATTACTCAGGGACCACTCAGGGTTAAGGACAACACTTTGATGAACGCTGCTTTAAATCACGTTGCATTCCATTTGTGATGAGAATACAGTATTTTATGTTCTAATTAAGTACTTTAGAAATCAAAAACCACCACAAGGTCTATGCAGTATCGTGTGTGTGTGTGTGTTTGTGAGAGAGCGAGAAAATCGGAGCCAAGCAGGCTTCACATGACAGGTTAATTAGGCACAAAACAAGACAGAAAGAAGCACTCCAAATTGCCAATCACAGCCAAGCCACCGCATGCATACAAACTGAGACATCTTTAAAAAGGGCAAACAATCAAGCCTGGTTAAATTGGAATGGAAAGGAAGAGGATTCTCTGTTGACTACTTTATTTAGGATTCTGTTTTCACACCACCAGAGATTTCCCCCACCCCAATACCACTCATGCCCACATCAACCAAAGACCCCAGGAATCCTGAAGTAGCCCCTTTGCTAGAAAACAACGCCCTGATTCAAGCTAGACAAAAGACCCAGGTTCACTCCACTCTCCACTTACCCAAAGTATACTATAAAGCGTGCAGTCTCTACCCTAAAAAGATGGAGTGGGTAGGGGAGAGTGCTGCTGTTCTCATCAGACATCCATTAACAGTGCATGCTAAATTAAAAAAGTGCCCATCGCCATTGGCGATTGCAACCATCAGAAAATATTTGTAGTCATTCCCTACCTATCCAGGGTAAGCAGCAAGGTCTCGTTTACTTCTGGTGTATTGTCAGCCATTATCATGAGATTAATGGTGGCATTGCTCTGCCCAGACATGAAAACCACAGAGCCGTTGAAAGGCGTAAGATCATTTGTGGTTACGTCCGCACGGTTGGCTCCGATTGGCTTGAGACTCCACAACACTATAGCCTGACCGTCAGTGCCATCACGCTGCAACTGGAGGCTCACCTGCAATGTACATCATCATGGAATTACTTTATTAAAAGCATTATTCATATTTTTCTGTTTTTGGAGTGAATCTTACAATGCTGATGTTGCTGTTCTCTGGTTCATGAATCACCACTGTGCTGTTACTTGTAAAACCAATTTCCCCATTGGCAATGTCAGGGGTGACTCTCAGGGTGAGGTCCAGAGGTCCCAAAAATCTTGGGCTTTTTGAGGGAATGATGGGAGTGATATCAACAAGGTCCAGTGAATTCAACTTTGGGAGAAAACAGAAAAAAGGGACACTTAGAAGATTCTAACAAGAAAACTTGTGCTTGTCTGTGTTCAGGCATGAACCATTTTCAGGTTTCTACAGTGTACTAGTAAAAGGGGTGAGTTTTAGGTAATTGTCTTAGAAAGAATCATCAGTTTCCATGACAACAGATGTAAGTGCCATTATAAATTCAGTCACTCATGCAAATGAGACACTCCGAATTTCAAATGGTGATTTGCAAGAAGTGTAAAAGATGACATTTTACCTGAATAAAGAAATGAGCTCCGTTCTGCAGAAAAGCGTCGTTCCTGATCGGCACAACGAAATGGACCGTACGTTCACGAGAGAAGACAACATTCACAGTTCTGCTAACATTCAGAACCTGGTCTTGTGCCAGCACTTGGTCTATTGGACCTGCGGGAATGTAGAGGGCAGTGAGACTCATTGACACGTCACCCAGCGTGCCACCTTCCCGCAGGAAGTTTAGTGACAGGAAACGGCCTTCAGGTTGGCTTTGGATGATTTGTTCTCTTTCTGGGTTGAAACGAAATATCCCGTAGACGTCATCACTGTCCTGGATGTAAAACACCACCTGGGGAAATAGTAGAAAAGAAGAATAACGTGTTCCTAAACATCCCAAAATACTCAGAACCTATATTGAGTTTTACAAATTTGATAGCAGCTAAATCAATATTGATGCAGATTTCAAATCAACCTATATTGATGTTTTCATATACAGTAGATTTCCTGGACATACATAATACTTGTTCATTGGGAGTCTGCAAGGTGAGGATGAGAGAGGAAGCCTAAAAGTAGTAAAACAGATCGTTCAGCTAATTTTAGAGTTCTCCCCTCTTTAATTAACTCTAACTGAAGTTATGACTCTTTTAACTTAGGCTCATTGCTTTCTCTGAAAGCCACATGTATGACGCTTTGCCTGGAATGTACACAAGAATTGATTTATGGCTGCGTGTGATATACCTTGTGTTTAAGACTGATCTTTCAGTGATCTTGCAAAAATAAACTTGTGCCACTGGTGAAGTCATGCAATGGGTTTCAGCTTGTGGGTTCTGTACTGGTTGCGCGCAGGTGGTAAACAGATGCAGAGGCAACCCACTTTGAGCTGGCGATGTGTGTTTATGCATGACCAAAGAGCTGCTTTGCATCAGATATAATGACTTAAACTTAAACAGGATTAACAGTATACCTGCCCACTCGTTTCAGGGTCAATCAATTCAATTTTCACCCACCCCTTAAAAACATGCACACAAACGCCACACATTTAATGTATTGACTTTGCGTCAGACCTGCAGCATTGTGTTTGCCACTGCACCTTACATTACATCACATACAGTACTGTAAAAACACCCACACACAATGGAAAACAACTGCCCAACATCTGGAGGATACTCAGTAAAGCAACGAGGAGGCCCACCTCCATGGGTTCGTCAACCTCTGCATCTCCGGTCACAGTATGCGGCAGCAGCTTTAGCACAAAAGCTTCTGCTTCTTCAGGTAGATCGTCTGCCACGATATCTATTGGAATCACAGCGGTCACCTGTCCGGCAGCAAAGCTCACCACCCCAGCCTCAGGCGTCAGGTCATCAGATACCGGCAAAAGGTCACTTGAGTTACGACTGATGGACCAGTTGGCAGAAACGTTGCCGTAGCTGCCACCATTCCTCACAATAATAATGCCCTCAAACCTGTAGGAGCAACAACAGACAATGAGTGATTTCTTAAATTTCTATTCTTCTTATTTCTATTTTTTCATTTCATTGTTTTCTACCTTTGTGTCAGGTCTTCATTGATGCTTATTGGCTGAAGGACCGCACTGCTGCTAATTGACAGGACGCCGTGAGGCTTATCATTAGGCTCGATGGTGACAAGCACAGCATTAGGTGAAACTAGCACTGCATCGCCTTTAATGCTCTCTTCTAGCAGGACCACTTGGAAGGACTCTGCGATTTCTGGCACTTCATCATTGGTGATGTTAAACAGCAGGCTGGTCTTGTAGACAAATGGAGGGAAGGTGACTGTTTTGACTGGTTGCAAGTCGAGGAAGTCTTCACCGAGTGTGGCGCTGACCAGTCCTTTACCACTTACGATCATGTAATTCACAGAGACCTAGAGACAGTGGAGTGCAGATGTTTGATACTAATTTGACCTTTTGGGGGGAACTTTTGGGGATGTCCCCCTGCTCAAAACCATCACATAATATGAAGCAACTAAAAGATATACCTCAGTGTCAACAGAGCCCAGGAGTGGCCCGTCCTCGGTCATCTGTCCGCGTGTCACATTCAGTGTGATAACTCCCGCAGACTCTGCTACTGCGATGACAGAGTTTGAGAACCTCAGCGGGCTGTCATTACGCCGGATCCTCAGTTGAACACTGCTCCTGTCGGGCCTGAGGAGAGCTCCGCCTCCCACACCGGTGAGTCTTACTGAAAACACTTCATCATCCTCTGGAATCTGGTGCACAGGAAAATGATGCATAGGGGAACACATTCATTGACACCTGCAGGTTGTGATAATCAGTACCTGGTCATCTTGGATGAGGATATTGAAGTGAAAGACAGCATGCCCAAGAGGAATGGTGATAGTTCCTCTTGCTGGGGTGACATCCTCAAAAGCAGGATTGGGACCACCGGAGATCTGGTCAAGAAAATTGCCAAATAAATAAACTCGACTTTAAATAAGTCAGGTTCGATGCTACCATAAAACAATAGTACAGTCAATATCAAAGTAAAAATTGGAAGCTTCTTGAATGAGCGTTTACATTGGCTGCTTCAATGGATAATGTTCTCTCACCTCAAAGTTCACAGTCACCGTCCCATATGTCCCCTTTTCTCTGATTAGGGTTAGGGGCACAAACAAATTACCGCCTCTTGGTTCGTCAACAATTACCTCCTCAGTCTGAGTTGTGAGACAGAAAATCACAATCACAATCACAAATAAATATATTTCAACTTCTTTTGTGGATCATTTATTTTGGCAGGTCGTAATACATGTACAATCTTAGCATTGTACATGTTGGTATTGCTGGACATATACAATACCAATGAAATGTTTGGACACACATGTTCATGAGATCAATGAAAAGGTGTCTCCAAAGGTTTGGTAGGTAGTGTATATGGACATTTTTGTGTTGCTATGGACATTAAAATAAGTACAATGACACAAAAATACTCAAATATTAGTAATAAGCCACACAGACTTGCCAAATAATTAACATGCATATAAGACCATCTGGAGGTGGTAAGAAAAATGGTTACTAAAATTCGACAGCTACCATGGAAACTGAGTTTACCACCACTAATGCATTTATGTAATTAATTAAGAAATTCAGTGGATTTAACTGGTATTAACTAATAACTAATACACACAATATGCCTAAAAGCGAATGAGACAAGATGGAAAATCAATATAAAGTTTCTTACAGCATTGAAGGCAATGATTCCAAAGGCGTTATCATTGGACAGGATGGTTATAGTGGCCTTTTTGGGTGTTCCCAGCGTCACGCCATTGGAAGAACTCTGCACAGTGGAGGCAATTCAAATAGTTCAAGTAGGTCACCACACCTCCTCCATCAACCCTGATGCTCACACTCAGGGAGTTCCTGCCCTTATTCCCTTCTCTTCACTTTGCTATTGTGCCACCACTGAGAGGCCATGGTGAGAGAGCGCAAAGACAGGAAGCACTGGTCTCAGCTCACTTCATTTCTCACTCTACCTCTCGGCAGGATGCCCCTTCATTCTCGAGCTCTGTCATTTGGCACTAAGACCTGGCAAACTCAAAAATCTCCTGTGTGCCTTGAAGTAGACAAAGCTTTTTTTGCCTGTTGACTGTGAAAGGAGGGTTACTTGTTTTTTTTTTTGTAGCCTGATTGAAATATAAAAGGAGACAACATAGAGGTCGACTGAGACACGTCTGAGTCTCTGTCTTCAGGTACAGTGGTCAGCACTGGAATCTCTACTACTACTTACATGTAAATAATTGAGCTATCTGTTGAATATGTCATGTATACACTATGCCGTCAATATATCATATGGAACTCAAATGATTCTCTAATTTTTAGACTAAAATATAATATAATATATATAATACAATATATCCGAAAGCATATGTCAAGATATAGAGAAAAATGATCAAGCTTGTATTTATTTATTGGTGGGTTACTAGTGCCAGCACTATTATCGTTTAATTAAAATTTATATTATATTGCAAAATGATGTATCATTACAATGTATCATTATGATGTATCATGTATAAATGGAATTGACTGTTGACAAATCGACTATCAAGTAATCATGTCTTGAAACAAACATTGAGGATAGAACGTACGTGCTTGGGATGTACCAGTTAACAAAAACTATTTACTATATCCAGACTCACTCTCTCTACCTTGATGCTTGATGTATGAACCCACTTTCAATGCACATTCATCCTGCAGACAGCTCCCTAGTAAACTGATAGTGTGGCATTTGGCCAAAGCTTTGTCTTCAATGTAGTGTAAATACATAGGCTAAGTGGACCTCATCTTTTCTTTCACTCTGTTTGCAGCCTAAATAAGGGCATACAAAGTGAGGAAATATCCAGATGTCACCTAAAGATGAATAACAATGCACTGAGGAATGTCAGTCTTTCTTTGCAAAGATGACAATCAGTAAATAGTGAGGGTTTTGGACTGAACTCATCAGTCAAACATGACAGTTAAATGCTACACAAAACCATGGACACAGCCTCTAGGTGTAAGGCATCCGGAGCTTTCCTGGGAAAGATTTACAATGGAGCTCCACACCTTCTGTGCTTATACTATTTTCACCTAAAACTGGACTATCGAAGTTGTACATATGTAAATTCCACCTGCAATGAAAGTAAGCTTTCATCTACAACTGGGTTTCATGAATTGGAACAAAGTACTTTCAAATAATAAATAATGGAAAAGGCAGTGGGAGAATATGAGAAAGTGCTGTAAACCTGTTGCTGTCAAAGTCAGTTTCCCTTCACAACGGGGCCTTTTAAAAAGAGAACCTCAAAAGCACTCTGGTCATGTCGTCCTCCCCACCCTGTTCAACCCTTGTAAAGTCTTATGGAGAACACACATCAAAGAGCCTATAAGCTTTGAGCCTCAGTGGGCTTACTGTGCTTCACGCCCCCATAACCCATTGCTGAGAAGCTAGTGTTAAGGTTTAAGATGGGCAGGGGCTGAATCAGAGCAGCTTTGTGAAAGGGATGCTTGTATGGCAACTGGGGTAACATCAGTACACAAAAAAGATGAACTTATACTGTAAATCAACACACAAGAAATAATGCGCCTTTTACCTGTAGAGTGAGGTTGAAGGTAAATGTTTCGTCAGCTTCAGGCAGGTCATCATCCTTCACGGCAATGAAGATAGTCTTACTAGATTCAGTGGCTAGCAGAAAGGCTGCGGCAGTAACAGCCTCAAAATCTCCTGTGTCGGCTCCCTCCAGCTGGAATAAATACAACAACAAAATTCTGTCGCCATTTTATCGTCCTGTTGTTCAAAGCTGGGGGAAGTCTCCTGAATGTCTGCACATGAACTTCCACAACTAATCATTTCAAGAATGTATAACAGTTCATTCATGAGAAATTGTGTTGAACGCATAATGCACTTCTCTGCCACATTCCGCTGCATGGCCAGCTTGCCTTGTTAGACAGCAACTGTGAGCACAAGCTTCCACGTGGAGCCCATAGAGCCAAAGCCCTATTGAGTTTTCTGAACAGTTCCTGCTAACGTACATTTGCTTTGATGCTGCCATCACTCTCTACAAAGAATTAAAGTGGACTATCTAAAAATGGAATAGAAGGTCTGAAGGAGTATGGTTCTCTGAATTCTCTGAATGGAGACAGCAATACTTTATGAAACCGTGACTGTGTGGTGTTCAGAATATAGCAGAAGGTATTGATCATCATAGCAAAAACGTGTCCCACAGCACGTACCAGAACCAAAGCCGTGACATTGACAGGGTCTCCCACTCTCTCCACAACCAGGCGGACCACAGCTGTGCTGCTCTCGTTCACGATAAAGTCTGTCTGCCCCGAGAACCGCAGAGTGGCTGAATCGGATGTTATGCCGGGGATGGACAGAGCCAGAACCAACCCAGCAAACTGGAAAAAAGTGGGCATTCCTACAGAACAGAGAACAGATTTGAATCGGTTTGCGTTGACTGAAGACATACAATCCATTCCTGTTGTAGGTCAGAAGATTCAGGAGGGTCCCAACCTACTTCCCACACACCAGAACCAAAATACAGCATTCTGCAATGAAATAAATGCATGCATTGCATTAGCGCCTAGCCTGACTATCGACAATTACTTTCAACACAACATGCCAGTAGAAGTGAGTGGTATTAAACTGTGGTCTCTGCATTATGGAAACCCCACTGATACTACATCCACTAGTTTAACAGAAACACAGAAAAGGGGCAGTGTGAAAGGAGCTTTTGGGGCAGCTTGGCTCTGTTGATGGAGTGGTCATCTCCCAACCTGAAGGTTATGGGTTAATGCGTCACCATGAACATGTTTTTTCAAGGTCCATAATCACAGAAACATTTAAAGAGGGAAAGATAGACCACGTGAAGATCAGTTGATTCAACGGTTGCAAAAACAGGATTTGTTATATCCTGTATGTGTCAAAGCTAATACTGCAGGATAGAAATAACACATTGTGCAGAATAGATCAACCACACGTTCAAAAAATGGTCACAGTGGTGACCGCCTGGTAACATTCCATAATTCATACAGATGTTGTCCTCATGCTGTCATGGCTGTTAAAGCACTTGTTGATGATGCCTTTTTTTCTTCACTACGCATACTCAGCATGTCAGGCCAAAGTAAATTTGACCAAACCAGTAGTTTCACTTATTTAGCGCAAAGTTTCATCGTCTTCTGCCAACTCTTTTCTCCTCTTTAATTATCTTCTCTGCTCTTCTGCTTCCTCCAATCATCTTAACATCTTCTCCTCAAGCTCAACCCTCTCACCAGGAATAATCCTGAAGCTGGATGGAGTCACAGAGACAGTTGTCATGGTTAACACAACAAAGTAACACAGCATGACCAGCGGGGTGGAGCGGCTGCTGCCTTCAAACTACATACCATGTTCTTTCATTCATAATCTGCACTATGTTGTCTTGGCAAGCGTATAAACATGCTCTTGATTAAAAGGTTGGAAAAAGAGTTTGATGCAGACTAATGTAGTGATACTGTTAAATCAGTTCATAAATGCTATGATAAGATGGCCTTGCAGTCAGGCTTGATTAATTTGGCCTATGTCTATGGATATTAATATTTGTATTTGGAAAGAGAGCTGGGGGAACCCATCAAAAAAGGATTTAAAGCTGCCGGGTGGTGTTGGACAGCAGCGAACACAGGGTTGAGGCTAAGGGGAAGGGAATAGAATGTGTTGCATGACAAAAAGAGGTTGGGTCTGGATAAATCCTCTAATTCATGTAATTATAATAATTTCTGTATATTTTGTATTTCCCCTAGGGTTGTTGCAATGTTCCTCATAGATTCTTTACATACTTTTTGCTATCTTTATATTGGGCTTAGGATGGACATTTAATTACTTTTACTGTTTTTTTAGGGCATGTTCTGAGCTTGGGTCCCTACGGCGGCCTAGTGGTTAGTATATTGGCCACACAGGCAGGAGAGCTGGAAAATCTGGGTTTGAATCTCCATTTGGGCATCTCTGTGTGGAGTTTCTCCCTTGTGTGTGGGGGGGGGGTTCTCTGATTACTCCGGTTTCCTTCCACTTTCCAGAAATATGCATGTTACGTTAATTTAAGACTGTAAATCAGGGGTAGGTAAAGTTTTTGAATAGTGCTTGTGTACCTTTTTTCAGGAGTACTTTACATCAGACCACATCAAATAATGAAATTGCATTTTACAGGTTTATAAGAATAAGACCGAAACGTACATGACTAAAGCATGTGTGATACACAATATGAACTATGAAGGATGAAACATTGACATTGAAGAGTATGTGAATGTAGGTAGGTTAAGTTTTAGTTGCCTGGATTACTGTATGTGAAAAGCTACTACCATCATTGTAGCCAGCTTGTATAGTATGTTGTAGTTTATACTAAACAACCAACTAGGGGGCCATATTGAAACGCTTGGCGGGCCAAATGTGGCGCCGCGGCCCATAGTTTGCCCACCCCTGCTCTAAATTGTCCATAGGTATGAATGTGAGTGTGAATGGTTGTTTGTCATGTGCACTGCAATTGGCTGGCGACCATTCCACGGTGTACACCGCCTCTCACCCGAAGTCAGCTGCCAGCGAGCAAACCCCCCCATGACCCGGGTGAGGAAAAGCGGCATAGAAAATTGATGGATGGATGTTGAGCTCAGTGTCAGTGTTTTATTAAGAAGAATAACACTAACCATAGGTGTTACCACTAGGGAAGTCTACACGGTTGTAGCTCAACCTCCCCATTCTCTTTACCCAACAAACAATTTGATAATGACTCGACATTACCTCTGCTAGTTTTGGGTACTGCACAAATTTCACCTCATCATTTTCCCATAATTGAGATAGACTTCTGTAACTATTATCATTTTCTCTTCTCTGTCCATCTTAAAATCCACAACAATCTAGTAAAGAAAACATCTTGTAGGCTTGGCTCCCATGAATTTAAACAACAAAACCCCAGCCCCAGAACAGCGAGGTGGTCATTTTTGGTCCCATCCATTGACCAAATCTACAGCACACCGTTTAAGGTGCCTAATAGAGAACAGATGATGTGTGAATGGAACAAGTTTATTTTATATTTTACAATTAGTGAGCTATTTTTGTTCTGGTGTTTTCTGATGTGCCAACCATGACCTCGGGGGTTTACCAGCAGACCAAGGATCTGTCTGTTAACAAGAAAGCAGCATGGAGTGTTTGGCAGAAAGCTGTTACATCCATGCACACACATGCACATGCACATTTAACCAGCCAAGCTTCCACTGACACCCTATGTATCCAAAAATATATCAAGGTTTTAGTCGTGGCACACACAGCTGGTGATTGGCAAGGGCACAAATGCAACAGAAAAACACCCTGTCCATCATCAAAAATCCAAAGAAAATTAAATGTACTTCAGGAGCCAAACATCTGGGACCTTGTACTCTAACCAGCACAAAATACCACCGCAACTAAAGATTACTTATGCTGTGATCTCACAGTATATATACTGGGATATACAGGATGCAGAATATAATGAAAGACACTTCTAGAATTATTTTTTAAACTAAATCCCATTAAATCAAATGTGAGCTTTGCAGCCTTCTTCCCAAACAAGAGGAATAGCAATATCATCGAGTAACAGTGTTGATCTACAGTGAAGAAAATAAGTATTTGAACACCCTGCTATTTTGCTATTTCTCCCACTTAGAAATCATGGAGGGGTCTGAAATTTTCATCGTAGGTGCATGTCCACTGTGAGAGAGATAAACTAAAAAGAAAAATCCAGAAATCACAATGCATGATTTTTTAACAATTTATTTGTGTGATACAGCTGCAAATAAGTATTTGAACACCTGAGAAAATGAATGTTAATATTTGGTACAGTAGCCTTTGTTTGCTATTACAGAGGTCAAACGTTTCCTGTAGTTTTTCACCAGGTTTGCACACACTGCAGGAGGGATCTTGGCCCACTCCTCCACACAGATCTTCTCTAGATCAGTCAGGTTTCTGGGCTGTCGCTGAGAAACACGGAGTTTGAGCTCCCTCCAAAGATTTTCGATTGGGTTCAGGTCTGGAGACTGGCTGGGCCATGCTAGAACCTTGATATGCTTCTTACGGAGCCACTCCTTGGTTTTCCTGGCTGTGTGCTTCGGGTCGTTGTCGTGTTGGAAGACCCAGCCACGACCCATCTTCAATGCTCTGACAGAGGGAAGGAGGTTGTTCCCCAAAATCTCACAATACACGGCCCCAGTCATCCTCTCTTTAATGCAGTGCACTCGTCCTGTCCCATGTGCAGAAAAACACCCCCAAAGCATGATGCTACCACCCCCATGCTTCACAGTAGGGATGGTGTTCTTCGGATTGTACTCTTCATTCTTCTTCCTCCAAACACGCTTATTGGAATTATGACCAAAAAGTTCTATTTTGGTCTCATCTGACCATAAAACTTTCTCCCATGACTCCTCTGTATCATCCAAATGGTCATATGCAAACTTAAGACGGGCCTTGACATGTGCTGGTTTAAGCAGGGGAACCTTTCGTGCCATGCATGATTTCACATCATGACGTCTTAGTGTATTACCTACAGTAACCTTGGAAACGGTGGTCCCAGCTCTTTTCAGGTCATTGACCAAGTCCTGTCGTGTAGTTCTGGGCTGATTCCTCACCTTTCTTAGAATCATTGAGACCCCACGAGGTGATATCTTGCATGGGGCTCCACTCCGATTGAGATTGACCGTCATGTTTAGCTTCTTCCATTTTCTAATGATAGCTCCAACAGTGGACCTTTTTTCACCAAGCTGCTTGGTAATTGCTCCGTAGCCCTTTCCAGCCTTGTGGAGGTGTACAATTTTGTCTCTGGTGTCTTTGGACAGCTCTTTGGTCTTCGCCATGTTACAAGTTAAAGTCTTACTGATTGTATGGGGTGGACAGGTGTCTTTATGCAGCTAACGACCTCAAACAGGTGCATCTGATTCAGGATGATACATGGAGTGCAGGTGGACTTCTAATGGGCAGACTAACAGGTCTTTCAGGGTCAGAATTCTAGATGATACACAGGTGTTCAAATACTTATTTGCAGCTGTATCACACAAATAAATTGTTAAAAAATCATGCATTGTGATTTCTGGATTTTTCTTTTTAGTTTATCTCTCTCACAGTGGACATGCACCTACGATGAAAATTTCAGACCCCTCCATGATTTCTAAGTGGGAGAAATAGCAAAATAGCAGGGTGTTCAAATACTTATTTTCTTCACTGTATCTGTATTCAATACAATAAGTTTGGGGTTTTGCAGAAGAACGTTTCAAAGTTTATGTGACCTATTTTCAAATGTTCAAACAATATTTCTGTATGGAATTTGTAGATGCCTTTGTGCATTGTACGTTGTCTGTGTCTGCGCTGAATTCCTCCCACAATGTTGGGTTAATCAAAGACAAATTTCACAGACAATAGAACGGTGAATGTGAATGCTTTGGTCCTAATCAGTGACTGGGTGGCAATCAGTCCAGAGTAACCTTGCCTCTTGCTGCTATAGGCCCTAGCTATACAGAAAATTGATGGATTTGATGGATAAACCTTTTCCAGAGCGCCCTTCTCTGCAGCCACAACTCTGATAAGCACAGTGACCAAACGTGCTGATAATTCAGCCCTGGGGTGTTTTGACCCAAGTCACTTATCAACCCAGCAGGGTTAAGACTGGATCCCTTATCTATTTACTGATATCTGTATCTATCTATCTATCTATCTATCTATCTATGTCTATCTAGCTATTTACTGATATACTGATATACTGATATCAGACATACTGGGGAGGTGTCTGGTTGCTGAGCAGCACAACAAGGATGCCTCTTGGGTTTCGCCTGACAGTTGCTAGTGTGTTGTAATCTTCTGTATCAATTATTCAAAGTAAGCCTTAGACTTTGTGGATGACTGTAGTTAAGTGTGGTGACACCACTGATTCTCTGCACAGTACTGGCCCTGGGTTTGTGTTTGACATCAAAAGTCATCATTCCTCTTTTTATCAAAACATACACGACTTCTCAATGAAAATATGTCGTGACTAGGGATGACTGAGTACACTCAAACTGTACCTGTTCACCCATCTAAATTATCTGTATCTTTATCTGTACTCTGAATGGGGTATAAACCGGAAGGGGGTGTGGTTTAGCCAGAAATATGAGGGGCTTAAATCTCTTTGCTATTTTAAGTCAGCTGTTGCTATATTTATTTTTTATTATTCAGCTAATAAAAAAATGTGTACTGTGTATATGTGTAAGTAATCTGTAAAACTTATTTTGGGATGAACTCTTTTAATTTTGTAATAAAATGTTTTAATTTTTAACTTTTCCAGTTGTTCTGCAATGTGCTGTTCAAAGGCCTTTCAAAAAATATGGTCCACAAATAGCCCATGGGCCTAACTTTGCTCATCCCTGGTTTACAAATTTCACAGGGAAGGGGGAGTGTTAACATACTTGCTTCATACTCATACTCAGCAAAAATCGGATACTCGTTTTCATCCCTAAATGTGACTATGACTCACTTGTGGAGTTTTTCTTGCTCATACGTATTTCCCACTATTGGATTATTGAATGTTTTAGAAGTGGAAAGTGATTCTTTTCTTGTACTTCCCTTCTGGAGGAGGGTGTGTTTGACAGCAGTCTTTAAAGTCTTAATCAAAAGCTTTCCCATGTGTCTTCTTAGCCATGAGGCTCCCCTGGTCCTGAGATGCCCTTGCTGAACGGTTTCTAGTTACATTGGATGGGAAAACACACAAGCTAAATAGCAACACTATGTGTGATATCTGCAAACCTCTGCAAATTTTGTGAGACTTCAGTGAAATCTAAAAGTCATCTTAATCAAAAATAAAATCTGAAAAATCTGAAATATTTTTCCGGCTCTTGTCTTAAAAACCCACAGTCTTCTCCACTCTGTTTATTGAGTTGTTTTACGTTAAAGCTGCGCTTATAAGACACCACTCCAGTGTGTGTCGGCTTTTACCCCAGAAACCACCCACAGACGGCGTAGCCACTGCTTGCACAGCAGGTCAACTCACAAGCCCATAATTGCATTTTGGATGTAGTTTTTCCTTTCTGGTGTTTTTAGATCAGTCAATGTTCTCACCATACAGAGTAGGAATTAAAAGACTTAATAAAGAATTTAGGTTTCACATTACGCACAGATCTTATTTTAGAGACTTGTACCTCTGTAAAAAGAAATGTATTTATTTTTAAAAGGGAAAAATTGACAACCTACCATTAGTTCTGCAAATAGGAGGACGAAATAACGATGGCAGTGTGTGATGAATCACACTCAAATTATGCCAAAAGCTTGAATGAATATGCTTCTAAAGAACAAAAATGCATGAGGTCAGCACCCAGGCTATTGTCAGAGAATACTTCACAGCGGCCTTTCTCTCCCTCCTGTCAATCAAATGTGCATTTTACTGTGAAAGAAAAAAAACAGAGAGAGGGGAGAGTTTTCCTGAGGTATTGTCCATGCAGCTGTGGCATGCTGCTCTTAAGTTCCACTAAGTGCATTCAACATGCCTAGAAATAAAAGCAAGAATGCTTTCTCCTACTTAAGCAACAGCGGTCAGGACGGGATGTATAATAGGGAAAGTGGTTCCAATTCAGTAGGAACCACGGCGTATAAAACATTTTTTGCACGTGATTAGCTTGTACGACACATGCAGATCGCGGCAGACAGAAAAAAACTTTGAGGGGATTAATCAAGGTTGTGCTCGCCACAGCCTTGCAGACCAACGGGCCAATTTGGAATGGGTATTACTTCATTGCATGTAACCGCTTGGGCCTGGATGAAATGCTAATTGAATTTCAAAAGACCTCTCAAAAGAGAGAGACCATGCAGAACAGAAGCTGTATTTTCATTGAGAAGAAGCAGGACTTTACGTTTCTTTGAACAGTGCACGATTTTAAGGAGCACACGTTTTGTTCTCTCCTGCTAGTTTGGAGGTTTTGTGGGCATTACTAACATGGCCACAGTTCTCTTTTCTTTATATTCTACAACTTTTGGGAAGCAAACTTCCCCTCTAGAAGAATCAAAACCATACTATTCAGAATGGTCTTTTTTCTCCTCCTAATTGTAAACAAGAACCCGGCTGCACACATTCCCAGTACAGTAGGTGTCGAGGAGCCCCTTTCAAGAACTCCAGAGTGCCAGATGGCAGCACAGAGACTGGTTGTTCCCTTAGGTATTGATAGAAAGGAACAATGTTGTTTATTTAATCTCAGTTTGTAACCTGCTCAAGGACTCTGGTCCAATCAATCACACAACCATGGAACTGTAGTATTTCCTCACAAAGTAAGGCATTTATTTGAAAGGAGACCTTTTACCATTAAAATGTTTGATTTTAGGCTTGAGCGAGACACCTCGCTACCAAGTGGGGCCACCAACTAATTTTTTATTTGTAGGGAAAAAAAGGATGGTCTGTTTCATTGCGGCAATGCAACTTTTATAGCAATACAGTGCAGCTTAATAATTTTGCATTATTGGCCATATATGAAATCCAAAGCATTCTATTCCCATCCTGCACCCCTGCAGTGCTTCACGTAAATGGATGAGTGCAATGTTTGTTATGATGAAATGTTTAACTCACAAAGCTATAATCTGGAATGACAGGCATTAAGAGAAAAATAGTGGATGAATGCATGTCAAGACAAATAATGTGTTCAATCACCCTCATCAACTTTTAAAATTCCTCTGCCAAGACCTAATGCAGAACAATGAGGAACATCAGAGATGCAAAAGGGGCCAGGGATGTGTGCATCCCCCCCTGCAGCGACAAACTACAAAAAACTGCAAACGCGCCACACTGAAAGGGCTATTTTGTACAACACAAACATGTTTTCCATAATTTTAAAGCACACTACTTAAACTTTAAACCTACCTTTCACCTAATGATGAAAAATGAATTAAAAAAAGGATGAATGGAAGGATGGGCATTACTTACGTACATCCTACTAAATATGTAGTGTTGAACCTGACTAACTGAGGCTGTATATAAGGTGTACAGAGTTGAGACACAGAACCCTTTTCCCTAAGTCCAGATACTATATAATACTGCATACACAGTAAGAAGGTGCAGCAGTTTGTAGGTCTGCGTATAAACTGGATATGTCTATTTGTTTCCTTTTACAAGTTGACAGTAAAGGGATGGGGGATATGGGGTTGCAGCAGTAATCGTCATACTACGGGAACCAAATGAGCTTGGGCGGGACCACCAAAGAGACCTCAGGATTGTTGGCCATCTTTTAGGGTCTACCACTTCCCTATCCTTCTGCTCCAAGGTCAGCAACCACTAAAACGTGTCTCCTGTCAGGAAGCACAACCGAATATGGGATTTATGGAAACATGGCATGGCATCTCATTATATAAGACTTAAGACTAATTGAGTTTGTGTCTGTGCCTGGTCAGCCAATCTGAAAGGAACTTTGTTCGGGTTTTGAGAAGTCATGATCACACATTTGTATATCTTGTCCTTTTTACATTTTGGCTATCACCACTGTAAGTGTAAATCTGCATTACGACAACTGGCGTTTGATTAAAAAAAAAAACTAATTCTCTGTGTTCTCATGAATGTATATACATTTAAACAGTGTCTCCCGAACTATCTTTTCATGACATGCCCAGTCTCAATGATGGCTATAAGTCATGAAGAATTCAATGTAATACGTACAAGTCAAGACATTTTTATACAACCATGGACAGAGGGGCAGATGTCCAAGAAGCAACCGCTGTGCCAATGTTAACGCCTTCAAACTCGATTTCAGCTTGCAGTCGACTACATGGACAAAGCAGTCCTTATACTCACATCAGTCCTTATAATCACAGAAAATGATTATTTTTTAACCACAATGTCCATGGCAACTATTATAATGGTCGTGGTTGTGTTCATGCACTCTTTAGCAACCAATTAAAGATTGTTCCCAACTTTTTCAGCAGCAAAATCTGTGGCCTTGGTTTGAAGGGTTAAAAGTAAATCAACATGTTTGCCCATTCTATCAGTAAAAGATGCATAGAAACTCCCAAAAGAGTCTAGCCTCGGTAAAACTTTAACCATTAAGGATACAGTGCATACAGTATATTTCTTAACCTGTATGTAAAGGTACAGCCATTGGTAGATTGTGATTCACTTAATTGACTTCCTGCAATTGGCGTGGGCTCAATACATGGACACAATAACAGCGGATCTTTTTGATCCGCATACTTCATTTTTAAATGAAGTGCAATAGGACGCACAGTGAAGAAACAACATTATACTGTACAGACATCAATTTGCATTAATAGAGCTATGTTGTAGCATTCATTCATTCATTTTCTACCGCTTTTCCTCACGAGGGTCGCGGGAGTGCTGGAGCCTATCCCATCTGTCTTCGGGCGAGAGGCGGGGTACACCCTGGACTGGTCGCCAGCCAATCACAGAGCACATATAGAAAAACAACCATTCACACTCACATTCATACATTTGGACAATTTGGAGTCGCCAATTAACCTAGCATGTTTTTGGAATGTGGGAGGAAACCGGAGTACCCGGAGAAAATCCACGCATGCACGGGGAGAACATGCAAACTCCACACAGAGATGGCCGAGGGTGGAATTGAGCCACCCTGGTCTCCTAGCTGTGAGGTCTGTGCACTAACCACTCGACCGCCGTGCCACCATGCATATATTTCATTAATGAGTCTTCAATATACACTTATGTAAATCTGAACTTGACATTAACTGAGTGACAGTGTCTTCATCAAAACAGGACCATGAAGGCTCTTTTTCTGTATTTTGATTTCCAATTTACAAACAAGAGATGGGAGATGATTTGTTTCCCGTTTTTTTATTTTCAGTATCAAAAAACAGGAATTGGGAAATTACTTGTCTTTTCTTTACCTATATTTAAATGAAAAAGGAATGCCCAAAAGGTAATCTTGTGTACACCTGAAAGTGTCTTTTTCATGCATGATTACTGAAGGTGTGACAAACAATGACAAACCACTTGTGTTTCAATGTCTAGTGTCATTCATCACAAAATCGATCACAAGGTGTCAAAAAGGATGTACAGCTTTGTGTTCATTCCCTTCCATAACCACACACTGGGAATGCTATCCCTCTCTCATACCCGGTAATCATTAATCTCACCCTGTCTCCGATGTACAACCCTTCAGGCTCTCTCATCAATGAGCAGCCCCCGTTTACGGCACTGTCCCCCTTTTGTGCCACTTGCCCATTAGGAGGCTGAGACAGAAGGAGGGAGAAAGCAGGCAGTAAAACAGTTTCCTCCCCGTGAATCACATTTGGGCCCTCACACAGGCCACTGAGGGCTGACCCCTGCCAGGCAATGACATAAACAGTGACAAACAAACGCCTGAGAGGATCTCAGGGGTTGCACATCAACAAGAATGGCCCAACGTGAGATCACGGACGTTAGTATTAATCAAAGTGTACAGATTTCATGTCAGGTTTAGTTGCTTCTTTTCGGGAAACAAAGGCTGTGATGCTTCATTTTGTATCAAGGCGGTGGAGTGGGAAGCAGGTGTAAGTGCTGAATGGGTACAGAAGCTGCTCCTTCCCCACTCCTGCCTGGTGCAAGACGGATTAAACTGTGCAGAGGAGGCAACAAAAGAGATTTGTGAGAGAAGATGACATCATGTCACAACAATTACATGAGGTAGACACATTCAATTACTCAACTGATGTAAATCATACAGCCTTGATAAAGGTATAAAATCTTGCAGACCGCATCCAAATGGGATAATTCACTTCACAAGTGTGCCAAGATTACTTAAAGTAGCCCTATAAATTGGTCAAGGGGGACTTTTTTATGAGTGTCCCCCTCCAAGCTCTCTCCCCTTGTGTGTGGATCCTTGTTTGATTTCCGTGGGCGAGAAAATGCCCACACAAAGAGGAGCGATCACACAGGAGATCCTGCATGTAACCATGGAAGCGTTTGTCTCTGTTGTCAATGGGTAAGCCGGCCATTCATTTGGTGATCGCATTGAATCAATATTTAGGCTTTTCAGTTTTATTAGCGAGGAGAGCAGTGTGAGAAAGAAAATTAGGACCGTGTCATTTATAATGGTTTACTTATAGTGTTATGTCTGCTTGGGTTGTCTGGCTTAATTGATGAGGAGACATTTATTTACAGCAACCATCCCTTGCTTTCTTAGAAATAAAAAAATGTATAATAACAATAATAATATTTTCCAGAACTTTTCGTATTATATCGAAATATAACATCATGCAATTTTACCTTTACACCTTGCCCGTCCAGTCCAAGTCCAAGAGAAATTACTGAGATATCCTTAAGCTTGAGGATAACATGGATGATGCCTCCTCTCCCCTTTGACGGTGTTTAAAAGTCCGCTATTCCTTCAGGCAGGGCAGTAGTGGGATCCGAGGTAGCAACATGAGCTGAAGCGCGTATTCCATCCAACTAACAAACGGGACTCCAGACGGTCAAACAAAAAGTAGCGGATCGGACCCAGGCTTGACCTCCCTCTCTCTATCTCGCTCTCTCTGTCTGTCTCTCTCTCTCCATGTGAGAGCCACTATGGCTGTACACGTTCATAAGCACATGCACGCTGACCCTGTTGAAAGATTAGGTAGCTGTTGCTCAGTGGCTGAAGCTAATGAGACGGGATGTTGTTAATCTCCACTTTGTCTCCGAAAACGGGTTTCTCTTTGGCGGCCGACGGCGCCACCGTGTGAGCCGAAAGGCGAGCGCAGGACTCGTCCTCGCTTAAAGTCATTCCGCTTAAATTTGTGGGAAAAAAGTACGGAAGCAAACAAAATGACGCCATAGTTATCGTACCCGGGTGACATGCTTAGTATAACCTGGGTTTGTCCCTTTATGTGCCATTTGTGGCAATGTCCCAATTAGAATACCGTAAAGTTAAAACATTAAATATAATGTAACCCATATTTGACAATACTCGTGAAAACTAAGAATGTTCCTAGCATAAACCGAGCTCAGGTTTACGTTCGTCTCCAATGTTTTCGTTTGCAAAATCCCGCTCTTTGAGTTTAACAAGACAGCGCCATCTCGCGGGACTTGGTGAGCCGCACTCAGAAGCGGCCAACGTCATGACGTCACATGTGTGTTGACGTGGCTTGAGCAGTAGCAGCTCAACACTTGTAGCGAAGCTCGCTAGCATGTGTGGAGGTAATGCTATAAAACGGCGAAAAGGTGACGCTGAGGATTACTATACCCCCCCACGCCGTCATGGGTGTTATTGAGGATAACGATAACTGATCGGTGTTCACGTATTTAGGTAAGAAAAGTTGTGTGTTTTTAAAAACATATCACAATAAACTATACCGATCGAACTGTTCTGCAGCCATATACAGTAGACGCTACTTAGCTTTAGCATAGTCTGTGCTAATGTTTTTTTTTACTTTGCCAGTTGAGCTTAATGATGAACCTTCGATGAGGGTATTTTACTAACTCAATATTTGCTACCCTCAAGTCATACGAGAAGTGTATATTGAGAATGCAAAACTTTTACTGTCTGTATAAATGCGTATACGCGCTAAATAGTATTTACATTAGGCAGGCTGGTTTAATTAATTGTAGTGCTCTTCGTTTGCATTACTTACCTTGTAATGACTTGAGAACATGTCAAGATAAGGTTTATGTAAACGACGTTGATGAGTACTTTACACAGTGTACACATTGTTACAGCCAAGATAACAAAGATATTTCCACCTCCAAGATAAGCGGTATAGAAAATAAATGGATGGATGGAAGTTGGCTCAAATTGTGCCCAGTAATTAACCACTGTAGATTTAAGATTTAGTACTATTTGACACGGACCTAATTCTAGTTTGATGCCTGTTAATGTGATTTCATGGGAAATTTAATTGTTCATTAATATTTTCAGTTCAGAATGACAGAATTAACCAAATAATTAAATGTTTACTACTGCTAGCTTACGAGCTACCTGTTGGAGATCACTGTGATAGCATCACTGTCTCAAAGTTGGACACACTATGTGTTTATGTTTAACAACGTCAACACACAGTGTTTTGAAGACAAGCATTATAATGAAGAAGCATTATAAAAAGGAGAGCAAGATTGTTAGGTGATACTTTAAAAAAA
Source organism: Doryrhamphus excisus (assembly GCF_037039965.1). NCBI lineage: Eukaryota > Metazoa > Chordata > Actinopteri > Syngnathiformes > Syngnathidae > Doryrhamphus > Doryrhamphus excisus. The sequence goes on along the minus strand of NC_136359.1, from coordinate 13,683,772 downwards.
GTAAAATAGCATGTTCCACTTGAACGGGCAGCCACTTGTAGCTTACCCGTGGGACAAAAAACAGCTGCCTAAATGCCGCCAGAAAGGCAGTGAGAGCCAGGCAAAATGTGTAAACAGATGCCAGAAAGTCGAATGATACGGAAACGTGAGCGATCACACACACTGGCGTAGATAGGTGTAGCATGTGACAAGCTGTTGTCACTTGACTACATATTTTACTGACTATTTTTCATTCTCACGATAAGGATCAGAGTGAATGTCAACACGACTGTTTGCATACATACTTTATCTAGTCACCCATGCTTAAGTGCCAAAAGGCAGACAGATGACTCCGGTGCATGTTTTTCAAAATAAAGCACAGTGAAACTTTTATATTTGAAATAGTTTTTCAATTGTGGTCAATATTGAAAATGCACTGCCTGAAATAAACATGAATAGCTTCTACCCTATCAATGGTAATGTAAATCAAATCATACAACTAATATAATGTTTTCCTCTTTTAATACAGTGAAAATGACTGGTCGAGGTCAGCACTATGGGTTCCAAGCTGCCAGCATGGTTCAAACTTCCAATGGTGGTCATGCCTACCTGTTTGGGACCAATAATTCAGAGAATGAACTGTCCGAGGAGGATGGGGAAAGCTTTGAGCTGCGGCCACGTGGCAGAGAAAGAAACAAAAGGAGCACGTCCAGAGAGAGGGTAGACGATATTGTCTACCTGACTAGAGATATCAAGGAGGGGGAGACCCTGAACAGCATTGCCTTGCAGTACCATTGCTCGGTAAGTGTTCACTCACTGAAACTAAAAGTGGGAGATGGTCTGTTTGCTGTGCTTTTGACACAGCCATGGAAATCAGCTACCTATGTTGCCAGTATAAAACCTCTAGTAACTTTACAGGTCATCATAAGTAGCATTTTAACATTCCTAATGACCATGCAAGGCTATGAAAAATGGAAACTAAATATGCAGAAATACGCAAACTTTATTCTGAGGTCATCTTTTCCTGTCATGAAGTTCTGTGTAAAGGGTCACAAAATTGGGTGAGTCAAAGTCAACCTGGCAAGTCGCCACTCTTTGCGGTAGCATTAGAGGCTGGATGTGACCCATGTGTGAAAAGGGATAGCGGAAAGCCGGGTCCAGGGTGAGAGATTTGAAAGCTATTGTCACAGGCCGCTGATGTAGTCAGTGAGAGAGTGCACACAGACGTGGCAAGATTTTTGGTTATGTGTGAAGAGTATGAATAAATCGTTTTTACTTCCACATATATATATATTTGGACTTGGCTGTAGTATGCGCAATAGCCAGGACAAAGTCATGTCTACCTTTCCTATATAGTAATATGGGTATCATCTGGTTATGTGGTTATAATCACACTTGCTATACGGTTCGCAATAACGATGTACCGATGGCCCGGTTCTTGTTTGCGTTTTTGTTTGCGATCTTGTTTGCGATCAACCAATCAGCGATCGTTTGACTAGGAAAACATCTATCATGGCGTCCCTGCCAACATCATTTAATTCTTAAACAACTTCTGAAGGAAAACACCAAAAAGTGATGAAACAGTGCCTCCTAAACAAGTATTTTATTAGCAGAAGCAAATCAAATGATGGCACAGGTGAATCACATTGCTGTGACAATTTGAAGTGGTCACAATGAAACACCACTGATTAGATCCAATACCAAGTGCTGATTTTGCACAAGCTACAAAATCTAGCGCTTCCATTTCTCTGTGGATTTTTCTCACCTTTGCTTCACAAATTTTTGTTTGACCATTGAGCATTTTTTTCTGGATTAAAACACTTTACTAGTACACAAATGTGTCTATTCAATAATGTTTCATTGTGGTGCACAACTTATAAATATCACTGCTTACTACGACTACGATGTGTAAGGTAGTATGGCATGCCATGTTAACATATATCTCCACAATTTGATCTATTTAATCATGATCTATGTCGGAAAACAACCACAAGAAATGATAATCATTTAATCTTTATTTGAGATTCTCATGTGATGCCACAAAAATTAGATGATATCATTATGGCAGTCTTTTCATTTCACATGGGGCAAGTTCGGGCAAGTAGTTCTCACCTTAAGGATTCCCCATGGGCAAGTCATTTTTGTTTTTAATGTAGAGCCCTGTTTGCTAACACTAAATATGTCCAATTTCTTTAGTTTTCACATCTCGGTGTGACGTCCCTGTTTATATGCACCGACTTAACTGCGATTATTGGTCATACACTATGTGCCTCCCAAAACGCTAGGCGCTTATGTAAAGGTTAAAGGTAAATGTTTGGCTTTTCCGGTTGACCGGTTGCTTTACATATAAACATCATGGTTGGTGACTTCTGATAAGCGACTTTTGGCTTGTTTCCCATTTTCTTTTTGGCTTGTTTGCAGAGACCTGGCCAACACGTTACGGCCCTGAATATGCATTTCTTTTGCTGGTAGGGAATCAGGAACTCCCACCACTTGAGCGTGATGTTTTCCTCATTCATCAGGAATTGTAAACAAATGCAGCTTTCCCTTACATCCAAAGAAGCACTTCCTGGGAGACATTGCTAATACCCTAAACAGAGAGGCAGGGCTTGGGAGAGGGCAGAGAGCTTATCTGGCCTACAGTGCACGCCCATATAAGGAAGCCTGTCAATCTGTGACATCACAAACCACCAGTGTTAAAACACTCTCTGAAACAGCGTTTAAAGCCATCCCAAACTTCTTTCAGGGCTCACTTCCAAACGTGCAAACTTCATTATCTGAAACTTTGGCATCGTTTAACACAAGAATGCAACATTCTAACTACATTTATAGGTCAGAAAAGTGGAAAAAGCACAATATTAAACTTACTGTATGTACTTGTGTGTTTCTTAGGTGGCAGATTTAAAGCGTGCAAACAATCTCCTGACAGAGCAAGACTTCTTCGGCCTGAGATCTGTAAAAATTCCTGTCAAACGCTTCAGCGTCCTGACAGAAACTCACAATACTGGACCTCTCAAATCAGCCCCCTCTTCTGAAACCCACCGCCTGACTCATACCTCGCCCATCACCTCCCTCCCTGTGGAGTCCTCCACAGACTCCTCCTCTTCCACAGACAGCGTGGAAGGCTTCCTCATGGAGAAGGACAAGGACATCGAGCGACTGGTCAAATCCACCGGTCCATCTAGGAGCAGCCTCAACGAAGTTGTGTCCTCTTTAGCCCTCCAGCAGAATCAGCTCTTGCTGGGAAAAGGAGAGTACAAACCAGTGGAGAAAAAGGACCCTTATTATGGAGCAGACTGGGGCATGAGATGGTGGACTGCTGTGGTCATCATGCTGGTGGTCGGCATCGTCACGCCTGTGTTTTATCTGTTGTATTATGAAGTCCTCATGAAAACTGAGGGCAGCCATCACAGCACGCCAATAGAGGGCCTGCGGGACATGTCTACTGGACATCTCCATGGTGCCATTCCTTCAGAAGACAGTTATGCAGGAGCTGGCTCCCCACACCATGCTGGAGCTGTACCTCATGAAACCACACAAGGCCTCAGAGTGGACAGCGCAGAACACGGAAAGACATAGCGTCTGTAGTGGCATAGTAACTCTAATGACATGATTAAAAACAATGCAATCTTGTCACTTTAATAGGGAACAAACATTTACACTATATATTTCTATTAATTTAAACCAAGATGACCACCCAAATGGACACGGTCATTCATGCTGCTGCTGCCTTTGAAGCCACATGCAATGTTCCCTAAGTATGGACAATTCATGTCCATTCTTTGAAATGTTTAATTATGCATTTGGGCTTAAAGTTATTTTATTGTATTTGGTCCGTTTTGCATACGACATGGTTATTTCTAGGATGAATCATGTTCATTGTTCTAATTTAGAAATAATATATTTCCAGACTATTGTGCCATTGTACACTCATGGAAGTTAATTAGTGATGTGCTTTCTTTTTAAACTGAGGAAATGTCATTAAAAAAAATCTTAGGCTCATTGGAAAACATTCCTCCAATGACTCAATTATGACAGGTTTTGTGTAAAGCCCTTTTACTTCAATACTTGTGTAGATTATGGAAAAGCATTTTTCTGTTGACAGTATGTGCCTTTCAACCTGTGGAAATGTTCTTACAGGCTGGAGAATAAAGAAAACTATTTTCAAATATTGCCAGCATGGATACATGGCATTGTTATTTACAGTTCTTTAAAGAATTTTTTTTTCACAATATAAACAATAAATTTTACAGCAGTCCAACCCAATATATAATGAAAATAAATTAAAGTCATTGAGGTAAGAGTCAGTATGTTGCTTCTCCATCCATATTGTCATCGCTGCCTGCCGCAAAGTCTTCACCATTGTCAAAGTAGCTTTCAATGTAGTCATTGTCCTAAAAAGTGAAAATAGTTGAAAAAGTAACCTCTGGTAGTCATTTGTGATTATGACATATTTGGAAATCAGATCAAACCTCAACTTCCTCTTCCTCATATTCCTCGCCTTCAATGTCCTCCTCCTCCTCTTCATTTCCTGTCTTCTGTGGTTTGTCTTCGTCTGACTTGTCACCTCCGTCTTTTTTCTCCAGCTCCTGATGAATTGACAACATTAAAAGCATGCCAAAAAAAAAAAGAATCTGATCAACTTACATTCAATTTAGTCAACACGTCTTCTGCATCTTTGCTGGATATCTTCACTGTTTTCTTCTTTTTCGAGCCTGTTGGATTTGCCTAGTTAGTTGAAATATTATTTCCCTGACCATATTTTGAGTCAAAAGTACATTTTATATGTGGTAAATGGGTTTCTTACCTGGAGATGACAGGCAAGTAGAAAACAATAAATGACATTCATATAACTACTTCATACGTTCAAATATGAAAAATAGTCTTAAATTAATTTCCTAGCCTTTTATTTAACAAAATAAAAATCTCTAACTTAATCCAACTGTAATAATATGGCCAGTTTGAATGGGATTAAAATACCTGCTTTCACTCTTGTTTTCTTCTTTTGTGGCATCAGTTCTTTTGGGAAGACATTCCAGTCTTAAAATATAAAGCATATACATTACAGATATTCTCAATTTTCATAATGCAATACAATGGAACCTTGGTTATTGTCTTTACTTTTTTTCCAGAATTATTTTCCCAGAAATAATGTAAATCCAATTAATTCGTTCCAGAAAGCCTTATGCATTATTTATATGCATTTGTAATTGTTTTATGAATGTAAAACTAATTGTAAAAACTATACAAACGTGTTTTGTGTTAACATTTTTGAGAGTCAATCACTGACGTCAGACGCGCGACATCTCTGACTTTGGTCGTAAGCAAAGAATGCTAACAGAACGTTTTGTGATAAAAGTACATTAAGAGCAAAGTTGGACTCAAAACGCACGTCATATTGCCAACTGGATTTGGCATAAATCTCAGATGTTAACCAAAAAACTGGAACAGATCCTAACCAAGATTCCACTGTCATGTTTTTTTTTATTACCTGGTGTCCATTCCTCATCATCTATCTGCTTTTGCTTCAAGTATCTCTCAGTGTATTTCTCTACATCTGTTTGAAGTGAACAAGATAATACTTAATTTTTATATACATTCTCACTTTTTCCCACCCACAACAGTGTAGGTTTGGATTTTTGTTTTCAGTTGTGTTGTCACTGACTAATATTTTAATTAGTTGATGATGTGAAACATTTGTGTGTGACAAACATGCAAAAAATAAAAAATCAAGAATAAACCCTGTGGTGGAAACGAGACTAGCACAAAAATCAAATCTACAAACTGGAGTATATAAGTATAAACGGAACATATAATATACATTCAAGACCTACTGGTATATTCTTATACAGCATGTATCACTTCCCAATTGCTGCATCCAATCAGTTGAAGGTTTGAAATGCATTCCTCACCTGCCTTTTTGGAGTGGAACTTGATGTTGTATGGCATCCGCTGCATGGTTCCCCTCATTTCCTGTTTGAGAGCCAGCATGTAGTCCTCCTCTTCACCAACCTTCAGTGGCACAGGCTTGAAGTCTGTGACCTGGAAGAAGAAAGATTACATATAACAATATCCTCGTCTGTTCAGCCTCAGATGACTTTCTCTTGTTCTAGACCAGAGGTCTCAAACACGCTTAAAGGTTAAATAACTGTTAATAGTTATCCTCCCTATCCATGTGGAAGTGGTAAGTTTTTGGCTATTTAAGTTTAAAGGAAACAACTTGAAGGCTACCGTTTAGGTCGCTAGCTCTCGAGTTTGCAAGTTAGCATGTGTCTCAAGACCCTGCAGTTGCACAATATGTTGTAAATAAAAAGCGTATAAATGTGACTATAGTCATGTTTTGTCATGTCTACAGGGCTCTAATAATGCTTTGTTAATTTTAATCTGAAAAAAATAATTTGCCCACCAACTATATGTGGTTTCTTAAGTTTTTATTATTTGCCGTTTTATTATTATTATTATTATATTTATTTATTACTGATTGATTGATTTTCTTTATTCTTGATTTGTTTATTTATTTTTCATCTTATTTTGTGTAGAAAAATAAAAACTAAGATATTTGAGAACAGTGGAATGTTTTATCAGAGCTTTTCTTGTAGAAAATTGGAACCAAAGTGAAGTTTTTTTTTTTAATTGTTTTTAATAAATGCTTCTTTTTTTTGGAAAACCTGATGTGGCCCAGTCTCACCCAGACCCGAGCTCCAGTGGCCCCCAAGTAAATTGAGTTTGAGACCCCTGTTCTAGACCCATTTTTAAAAACAAAAACGTTTTTTTGCAATCATTTCTTAGTAAAACTCCATGTTAACTTTCCAGGTCATTGACGTTGGTGAGTGACAGGCAGAAAAGCTCTTATTAACAGCAGTGGTTAACTTATTGTTACACTTGTTTGACAATGGGACTGATTACCAGTATTTATTTATAAAATCCAGATTCAGCAGAGAAAGACTGACGTGATGGTGTGTGTGTGTGTGTGTGTGTGTGGACTTACTGGAAAGAGTGGACTGGGCCCCACCCTGGCTTCTGGCATGCTGCCTCTGCCGATGCCCAGAGCTTCTATGTTGAAGGTGAAAGCAGCCACTCCACGTCCCTTACCTGCCATGATTGTTGCAGACCTTGTCTATACCTGCCATACACACACACACACACACACACACACACAGTGGATTACGTCAGTGTGTCCAGCACGTGCTCATGTCAGGACAAATGTTGACATCTTGCAGCATATTGTACTGCCCTGAAATGATGCAGCACATACAGTAGATAGTATAGTGAGTATAAATAATCATACTCACTATTGGGAATGTTAAATCCGTCAGAACTGAGGCATAGAGGCGAGCTTGTACACTCTACTAAGGCTCCGTGGCTTTACTCGGTGGGGTAGCGTATAATGCGCATCCACATGATCTAGAGTGATAGTTTTAAATCAAACACACGCACAGTTAAATATCATGAAGTAGAAGTCTTTTTAACACCGGTAACGTGGACATATTCAAGTCAGCATGCCGACAGGGGTGCGACTCCCTTCCCCTTTAAACTACGTCACGAGAGGTGTGGTTTATTTTCAACCAATAGCCATGAAACTGTGCATTTTTGTTTTCCGCATTTTTGTCCAATCACAGTGCTTTCTCTTCTACCAGGGCGTGTCCAACGTCCATAGCGTTAACCTGAATGAAAACATACCATCTAGCTAGGCGAGCAGGCGGTGTGCTTCACCTCCACCTGACAGCTCTTCCAGCACACCCGTCTAACCGTGTATGATCTGGCATGTCTGCAGCCGACTGGTACGCGCACAAATCGCTCGGAGACGGACTGTTCTGGATCCAGGAACGCTTCTATCAGTCGCAGAACCGGGCTAATATATGGCTGCTGCGCGGCTCCCACCAGGACGTGGTGATCGATACGGGACTTGGCTTGCGGAGCCTACCGGACTATATCGACGCTATGGGCTTGCTAGGCAAAGACCCGCAGAGGAAGAACCCGCTGTTGGCCATCGCCACCCACGCTCACTTCGACCATTCCGGAGGCCTGCATCAGTTCCAACAGGTGGGCGTCCACAGCGCTGAGGTGGAGGCTCTAGCTAACGGGGACAACTACGAGACCGTCACCTGGCTGAGTGACAGCGACATAGCCGAGGCTCCCAGTCCTGGATGGAGGGCCAGGCACTACAAAGTGAAGGCTGTGCAGCCCACACACATCCTGCAGGAAGGTAGGATATGTAATCAAAACATTAGGTCGTAAAATAGACGGTCGATTGCTGTGCTATTATCTAGAAATGGTTGCGGAGTGCATTAGCAGGCTGGGTAGCCACTTATTATTATTCCTTTTTGCGCAAATGGTAAACGCAATCACAATTTGTCCATACATTTTCTAAACCACTTATGAGCTGGAGCCTATCCCAGCTGACCGGAAGCCCATCCATGTATTTTATATTTTTATACTGATACTGATGCGATTCAAACCATTCCAAATTCAAACTCTCAACTCATTCTGGACATTTAGCATGCTAATGTTAGCATACTAGTATTTTTAACTATTTTCATGGGTAGACACATATATAAACACTTAACACTACTATGTATGTCTCAGCATGCTAACGTTAGCATGTTAACATTGTGAGCATGTTAACATTAACAGTCATGTTTTTTACCATTTTCATAGCTAGATACATATAAAAACACTATTATGCTATTTGTTTAGCATGTTAATGTTAGCACATTATTATTGTTAGCATGCTAACATTAGCAGAGTAGCATTTTCAGCCATTTTCATAGGTGAGCACATGTAAAGACTATTATGCTAAATGTTACTCTTAGTAGCATGCAAATATTAGCATAATAGCATTTTAATTCCATTTTCATAGCTTGACACTTGTATAAACACCAGTGCGGTGTTAGCATAACATGTAAATATGTCAATAAAATACATGTAGGACAAATATTCATGTTGTAAACCACAATACAGGGGGAACTATAAATGCTTTTTCAGTTAACATGCGAGTAGTTGTTGATATATTTTTCTTTATCGACCTAATTGAGTCTACCCCAGTGAGGTACAGCCTGGACTAGTAGTGAACCAATCACAGATTCCCATCCATTTTCTATACAGCTGGAGCTTACCCCAGCTCAGCATGATTGCAGATGTAAAGAATGGTATGTGTACAGGTGACAACAGCCTACTCAAGAGGTCGTTCATCTAAAGTTGACACTTTCCTTTGTGTCCTTGCTTTATTTGTGCACTGTGCTGTGTCACAATGCTGCAGTGCAGGTGGACCATCCCGCCATTCATGACTCATACCTGACTTAAACCCTCATAATCATCCATCATGGCAGTATATCCGACATCACACACACACCTGACTCACCTTATCTATGTCTCCTGTACAGGTGACGTCATCAACCTGGGAGACAGACAGCTGACGGTGCTTCACATGCCGGGTCATTCCAGGGGCAGCATCTGTCTCCACGACCGTGACAACAAGCTGCTGTTCAGCGGAGACGTAGTCTACGATGGCGCCATGATCGACTGGCTGCCGTACAGCCAAGTCAGCGACTATATCAGCAGCTGTGAGCGTCTGGTGGGCCTGGTGGACAGCGAGCAGGTAGCACATTGGGACCGTCTGCACAATCTAGTGGCATCCCATATAACAATAACCTAAATCAAATAATGCTATAATAACCAGGTGGACCAAGTCCTGCCAGGACACTACCATACCTTTGGTGCCAAACGCCTCCACCGAATCGCCACCCAATACATCACCAGGGCGGGAACCTGCCCGGCCAAGTTCTCCACTTGGGCGTGGAGCACTGTGGCCGGGGTGGCGTTGAGGGCTTCTCACCCGAGGAGTGTCTGCTGATTGCTTGCTGGAGCTGCTGGAGGAGGAAGCACAAAATGCACAATAAAAGAAGCCTGTATTTATCTGTAAGTGATATATAAGCGTCCACGAGAAGTCCTATTATTGCCAAACTTTCTGTATAATATGTTCACATTGAATGACATAATCAGCGTTATTTGAAGCCTACTATTATAAAGCACTGATCAGTGTGATTGTACTTGATGTATGGTTTTATATATACATATATATATACAGTATATATATATATATATATATAGCACAAGTGTGATACAACACAGCACTGAGGTATTAAAAGCAGAGTCAATATGTCTATAGTACTGTATGTATACTCTATGCATACTGCAGGTGTACTACTGCAGGGACTCTACTACCTCCCATGTTTGTAACAGTGCTTTGCACTATTAAAGCTTGGCTATTTCAACATTGACAATAAAGCCTGCATCCTGCCTGCCTGCCTGCCTGCTTTGAGACATGTTTTACATTCTTTTCATCTTCACATCATCAGACATCCACTCCTGTGGGGTTTGATGCCAGACGACAAAGAGAAGTATAAGAACACCTGCAGTTACCATCCATCATGTTCTCACCCCAGAGGATTTTGATACAGAAAGTATGCATTAATGCTGTGAAATTAGTTGAAATAGGATAGGGAGTGGGACTCCTTCATTCACTGTGGGACATTTACTTTGAATTTAGTGACTAAAAATATAATCCTATGCTTTGAAGCCATATCACTGCCATTCAATTTGGGCATTGAATAATAGGAGGAGCTGGGCTGATGCCCCTGCAACTCCACCTTGGATAAGCGAAAGAAGATGAATGGATGGACGATGTTCGTACATTTAGAAGGGTCTGGAAGAAGATAAAAAAAGAAAAGACTGAGAAAATCAGCACCATCACTGAAAAAAAGACAGCCATAAAGGGAACTATGAAGACTAGAATATTTTGTTTCAGTGTCAGTACATATTTTTGGCAGTGTTCCGTCTCCATACTGTTATTTAATTTCAATCTAATTAAAGTATTTTTCCGCACAGATATATATATTATATATATATATATATTTTCACCCTTATATATAAAAAGCCATGTAACGCACATCATTGTTTTTGCAAACAAGTTGCAATGGAATCAACAGCGCCCCTGCTGGTTGCATACAAGTAGTGCACTTAAGTCTCAAATGCGATTCAAACCATTCCAAAGTCAGCCTCTCAACTCATTTGGGACATTTAGCATGCTAATGTTAGCATACTAGTATTTTTAACTATTTTCATGGGTAGACACATATATACACTTAACACTACTATGTATGTCTCAGCATGCTAACGTTAGCATGTTAACATTGTGAGCATGTTAACATTAAGTCATATTTTTTACCATTTTCATAGCTAGATACATATAAAACACTATTATGCTATTTTTTAGCATGTTAATGTTAGCACATTATTATTGTTAGCATGCTAACATTAGCAGAGTAGCATTTTCAGCCATTTTCATAGCTGAGCACACATATAAAGACTTTGAACTATTATGCTAAATGTTACTCTTGGTAGCATGCAAATATTAGCATAGTAGCAATTTAATCCATTTTCATAGCTTGACACTTGTATAAACACCAGTGCGGTGTTAACATAACATGTAAATATGTCAATAAAATACACGTAGGACTAATATTCATGCTGTAAACTCCAATACAGGGGGAACTATGGTGCTAGGCAGAGGTCTGCGCTCTCTAAATGCTTTTTCAGTTAACATGCGAGTAGTTGTTGATATATTTTTCTTTATCCATAAAAATAGGCTGCATTACAAATTTAATATCAACAAAACTGATGGCAGTCCTTGTTAAATCAATAAAACATTTATTAATATTATTATTACTCATACTGTATTAGATTCTAACATTTCTCATGTTTCCTCGGATGGTTTACATGCAGAACACAAAGCCTGTCAGTAGAGAGAACACTTGCAAGGTTCTAACAGTCAGTACTCCTTATGATGATGATGGTGATGATGATGTCATAGCTTATGAAAATCTACAGTATCAGTCAATATAGATGCAAATAATCATAATGTTAACAAAAAAACAACAACCTTTAGACCTTAGAAAAATAAAGTACAGTAACAATTGCTGCTTGCAAGCATTTGGGATGGTAACAGTAAAAATGAATGTCCAAGATAAGTGCAACCAAACTATATTACTTTGTGCAAGCAACTACTGAGTCTTACAGAAAGTTGTTCCACCAGGGAATTACAGATATGTTTATGTCCTAACATTAATGAATGGATATATGGTTCACATTGCATTGGACAAAGAGGAAGAATTAAGTATGGATTTGTACTCAATTCACTTTGTTTTGGCTTGTAAACAAAATGGTGCAGACAAAAGTCAACAAAGCCCCGTTGAAATACTACTGGAATTGTTTTTTCTGGTAAAAAAAATGAACATGATTAATCATATTAAATTTAAAAAAGGTGGGCTATAAGCTTATGGAATTAGACATTTATTCTTTTTTTAATATATTTTTCCTCCTGATAGAGTTGATTCTATTCAGAGCTGCTATGGAGGATAAACTGTGTCATGCTATTAATGCAGTACTTTATTAGGGGTGCATTCAAGTTTCTATATTACAAAGGAGTAATAAGGCCACACGGAAAATAATTACTGTGATTTCCGGTGTATAAGCCGCTACCATTGTAAATTGCAGGTCACACACAAGTAGCATATCAGGTTCAAAATTGAAAAAAAAATATTTTAACAGCTTCCCATCATGCATTTCATTCCAGCAGAGAATTTAATTAGCCATGGATGCAGAGGCGCTGCAATGAGCCATTTATGCCTCTGTCCACCAGAGGGAGTCAGAAGAGCCTCCCTATAGACCCCAGCAGTCATGGCCAATTAAATTCTTTGCCGAAATGGATGATAGGAAGCCATTAAAATAGTTGTTTTATTTTAAACTCATTGTACTTGTATATTCCTTAGTCAACTTTTCAGTGTTAAGTTGGTGTGTGACGATTTTAGCGTTCTCCATAAGATGACACTGTGAGTCACCGTGACTGTTATATTGAGTCATGACCTGCTGAGATTTCCAATGGGTTGGCAGCTCGTCAAATAAAGAGCAACCTGGTCCTCACAGACTCGTGCACCAAATATTTTTCTTCTAATTATACTTTTCCTCCTCATACCGCTTCTATTATATCCAATGTAAATAACCAAAGTGAAGACACATTGACACAGTAATGACCAGCACATTGTGCAATTAAGTTAAATGGAATAGACCAAATTCTTATACATAATCATCTCAAGTCAGTAAAGTAATACAAAAAATAAAGCATCAACATAACATGATGTGTTGTAGGAGGGTTAGGAGATCATAGTTGTGAGAATATTATCATTAAATATTTCGACATCACAGTATTGGCAAGATAACCTTTTAAATGCATTCCATCACATGCATACATGACAGCTTTGTTAAAAAAACACACGGTTTAGTCCAAAAACACTGCAAGTGGATGATCAGACATAAAGAATGGGAAGCCAGGAAGGCAAACTGTTAAAAAAAGGATCTTCCAGTTGAACGTCGGTGAAGGTAGACGGGTGCTCCCAAGCAGCAAACTCTGACCAAGTGGGCGAGTACCTCCCATTTGAAGTTTTCGGACTGGGGCAAGTGATTGGCACCAGTCTTGTCTTTGAGAACAGTCCAGTTTGTCCTTACGAGCAGAGGCTTATGAACCACTCTCCAACAATCTTATGGATTGTTTATGGATGTCACACCTGACTTTGGAGCCAGTTGCGGGGGTCTAGTCTGGCCCTGAGGTTCCTAAGGCTTCGTCGAGCCGGAGAGGGCCGAGAGAAGGCGGTGCACTCAGAAGACTCCGGGCTGTGTCCGCCCTCGCTGTTGCTGGAGCTGTTACTGGAGGTGGAACTGGAGCAGGACAGCGTGGTCTGCGTGCTACGCTGGGACAGCGGAGACCGTGATGAGACGGGAGGCTGGCAGGGGCAGTGAAAGGCCCCACCGCCTGCGTAACCCCTCCCTCGTAATGTACTGAGTTTGGCATCCAGCGACAGTGTACGAGGCCTCAGGCGAGAGGGGGAGGATGTCAAGAGCGAGAAGTTTGGGGAGGGTTCGGGCCAGCCATGGTGGCGAGAGCAGGGACTGGTGCTGCAGTGGCTGTCGCTGTCCGACGTCAGGCTGGCGTCCGAGGACAGAAGACCTCGCTGGGGGTTCACGGGGCTCCGGGAGTGGCGGTGAGGGTTAAGAGGACTATGGCCCGGCAGGCGAGAGGTAAATGGGCGAGGTTGAGCGGCACTTTTACGGTTGTTCTCCTCAAACAGGGACATCCAGGTTGGAGAGGTGCCCAGCTGGCTGCGTAGCTCCAACTCCTGCATCCTCCGAGCCAACATGTCTGACACGCTGCTGCCGAATTCATCTGAAGACTCAATAACTGGGAAAGGCACAGTTAGTGAGTATTCATTATACCAGGAAACACAGCTTCTTCTTTTTTTTAATATACAGCACAATTAAGCCAAAAATGATTTACATCCCGGTCAGTGAAAGTGAATTTTTATTTCCTTTTTGCTGGAAATGACACAAATGACAAAAGCCTGACAGACATTATATTGGAAACATTCATTTTAGCAACTGTAACTTTTTTTTATGACTTCCAACAGAGTGTAAGGCAGGCGTCATCTCAGAGAATGAAAATTTCCAACCCCTTTTGGACACGTGGAAGAGTGAACTGAATGATGTGATGTATTCCATCATTCCATGTAACTTGTATGCACGTTCAAATGAAATTACACCATTTCCGAAGAATAAGGCCACAAAATGCTTCAGAAAATCAGTTTTTCAAGGCGCAGGGGAGGCTCCAACTGAATTATATTTTCTGAAGCTAAAATTCACTTTCATTCAAAAGTTGGCCAGGATATGAATACATTTGGGCTTAAAGCTAACATTTTTCCATACTGTATACATTATAACATAATGTAATATATAGTTGAACCAAATAATCCATACAAATATAAAGTAGGCACGTTTTTTCTCATTATTGCTACATATAGGTTCTTCCTAGCTCCTGCAACTTCACCTGTCGTTGTAATAGGAGGACAGAAGAGCACGGATCTCAGCAGACACAGCATTGTCCTGTAGCAGGAGACCCTCACAGGAGGGTGTGGCAAGGGGTGCTGCCAAGTATTAGGAAGGGAGATGGGCACAGACAAAAAAGGTGCAAAAAGGTAGAGGGGTTTGTTGTTGTTGTAAATGGATGGATGAGTGGAATATTTGTTGTAGGAAGTAAAGGTAGATGTAGAAGGTAAGAGATAAAATAGACACAACAAAAGAGTGAGGAGCACAAAGGGAACATTGGAAAGAGAAAAGATGACAGAGTGAGAATTATAAGATCAAGTCTGCCTGACAGTACAGAAAAGAAGAGCACATAGCTTCACGCACACACTCACATGCAACAAAACTCAAGAAATATATTTCTCCCAAATTTTTCTGGCGATGTGAGGTTTGTATATCATATGTAAACATCTTACCCATTTCATGGTAAAGGGAGCCCTGCTTTGGAGTGACGGGGGCTGGTTTCCTTGGTGACGGCTGCTCAATTTTCATCAAGTCATCACAACACTGCTTCCATTGGCCTTTGGGATTGAAATGGAGACAATGTGTATTAAATAAACGAGCTTGACCTTGACAAGGACACCTACTGTAGCGGCTGACAGTAAATTAAATCCTGGGTTGTGCTTAATATGTTTTGGAAGAGGTTGAATGCATGTACCGGTACAACTACAAAGAATGACGGAAGAGGTTTTATTCTCAAATTTGTAACTGACTTCACAATGCATGCACGTGTCATGGCAGCCATGCACATATGCCCCCCCCCCCCGCATGAAATGCCTACAGCTGCCCCATTGATCGTGGGGCCTTATACACACAGCCCTTCTGTTCTGTGGCCCCACCCGTTAAAGTTAGCCAAGTTACAAAGGTCAGGTGCAGCAGTAGATATATAAATAAATAAACAGCCAACAGTCAGCCCATTATTGATCAGTGCACCGGGAAAGTCCATTCAGTCCATCCCCGAACTGGGCAACAGCAATTGGTTGTCCCACCTGCGTCTCTGCAAAGACATTTTCCTTGTGGGCTGTTTTCCAATCAATCTTACTCAAAACACAACCCCATACAGTCACGTGATACTGTAGAAGATATGATACCATGCAAGGTGACAAGTACTTACTCATGTCATAGAAGTGTTGCCAAAACGCTTCCATCCACCTGTGCGTCTGCTCTCGATTGTCTGTGGTCAGCGTATGCGTGACCTCTTCACCTCCATATTGGTTACTAATGCAAACGTTCTGAGCTTTGCCCTGAGCGTCCTTCTCCGTGACGCGTATCCTGGTCTCCTGAAATGATGACAAACATAATCATCATCCACACAAATGGCTATTATTATTAGTCTCCCTCTAACTCATGCAGGTAAAACTGCCACGGTTGTTTTCCAAAACATTATAACCACTAGATGGCAGTGTTGCTCCATTCCATTTTTACATCCTTTAAAGCTCTGCCTTTAGAGAAGTCAAACAGTTGACAAGGGATTGACTTTGCTGTGGGTCAGCTGTGTGTGGACGCTCAGAGACACAAAAGAAGGCTGCATGAGTCATGATGGAAAGAATGACAATGCCGCATGTGATTAGAAATGAAATGACTAATGATGATGAGCCCAACGGGATGTTTTGCTTCCATAAGGACGCGACACGATATTCTTTTCAAAATTGCAAAACAAGTATCCACAGGATGGGTTCATGCCTTATTTACTTGTAAAAATCAACATTCATTCATTAGCTAGTGTCTCCAAATAGGCAGTAGATGTCATCACAACAACACTCTCTGATTTGACATTGTTTCTGACCTTGTTGATGGCAATAGTAAAAGCTGGGTCGACGTTGTCCTCCATGTCTTCTTGTCGTTGGTAGCAGGATAGGCTGGTTCCTTTCAGGACAGCGTACACTCGAGTCCAACTGTGATGGTCACCTCCCAACTGCTGTGCGAGGAAAGAAACAAGGTCAGCTGAGGAACGACATGGAAAATGGTGGAGAAAAGAAAACAACATGTAGTAACGAGCCCCACAATGTTATATTGGACATACTAATAAAAGTACATTAAAAGTACAGAGAAAAACTAGGTCTAGAGTTTCACTGGCAACAGGTGGCGCCAAACCACTTTTAACTCCAACTGACTCAGAACTCATTTTCTTTGTCATCTTTAAGTTCTGTTCAGATAACTTGACATAAATTGTCACTGGATTGGTTTTGTACTGAAAATAAATCAAACTATGACCTTAAAACAGAAATACACAACAACTGCAATGGTTATGTACTGTTACACAACTATAAAGCACCCATCAAGTGCTTTAATAGGAGGTACAAGTCAGTATGGTTTGCTGTCAAATTGACACAACCTATAAAAAGCTATAACCTACAGTATTACTTTCAAATAAATATCAGCGTTTGTCTTGATTTGTGAGTTGTGAGGTAGAGAGACTTGATATTTTATTGTGTTATCATAGCAGGATATCATAGCATATCCACATCAAGATCACAGACCTGGAAGGTTCTGGTCAAGCGCTTTCATATAAGATATTAGATATAAGATATGAGGTGATGTGGTTTGCTGCAAATGTATTTTTGACCTTGACCTTTTGATCTGTCAAAATCTACAGTGGCAAAAACAAAATTAGTTTTTTTCAGTCTATGCAGAGATAATTATAGACCTGGAAAGCCTTCAATTCTAGTCTATGTCATTTGATGACTGCAAATTGTCCATAGGTATGAATATGAGTGTGAATGGTTGTTTGTCTATATGTGCCCTGTTATTGGCAGGGGACCAGCCGGCATAAGCTCCAGCATACCTGCAACCCGAGTGAGGATAAGTGGCATAGATGGATAGAGGCTAAGAATTACTCACCAATTTACTTCCAACTTACCGACACTTTCAAAGGTCCACTCATCATCTGCTTGGTCATACAAAGAGGCTGAGCTGCAAGGCGGCAACACATACTTCCATAGAGAGGCAACCAGTATGAGCATTCCTCTACACACACACACACAGACAGATGGGCAGAAATACACAACATTAATACACTGGGATCCACCCACAAACATGCCAAACAATCCCCCCCATTAAGAGAAACACCAGGTTTGGAGGTGTAAAAAGAGTGGCAGCTGCAGGGTGTGTGGCTAAATGCTGTAATGAAAGTTTACAGCATGACCGAAGGTCCAGTGAATAAAACACTGTGTGAGGGGGCCCTTGTTAGACCTGTATTATTTGAACTTCACACTGCAGTCACCTCACTGGCAAAGCTTTTATAACTCTGACCTTGACAATGGCTGTTTGTCAGAGAATATGTGAGGAGGAAAGTGAAGGGAGGGGGCAGTGAGCCAGGGAAATGATGAGAGTGCAGTGATGCAGTGACAGAGCGAGACATAAAGAAAAAAAAAAAAACGACAGATGGCTAATTTGGCTGAGAAAAGAAAGGGGCGGGGGAGAGACAACAGACTGACATTGGCTGCCACTCACCGTTGCCTGAGATGGTGAGATCGTGTGTGCGGAAACTATCCTGGATGTGTGACAGCGACAGGGTGGTATGAGCCAGCAGGTGGTACTTAGGGCCCCTAGGGTAGATGGAAATGTGTCGATCTGGTTAGCAGGGAAATCTTTTCAACAGCACATCACTCTTAAGACAAATCAATCACAAAAAAATATATAGCATACATAGTCATCATTATGTTTTACTATACTGGGATAAATAGCAGTACTACTTAACAGTAAAGGGATTATTATTAATTAAGCAATTCAGAACAAAAAAGAGGGAGTTTTTCCTTGCCTCCATCATCAAAGTGATGTTTGTTTCAATGATTCCACATATTGAGACTTACGGTACAGAAGGAACAGGCAGCAGAAGAGGAGATGCCCCTCCATTGCTGACAGGACTACATGGGCCAGGCTCCATGGCCGCCCGCAGCTTCTTCCCAGCAGAGCGACCCAAGGAAGAGCTCAGCTTGCTGGCTAGCTTCCTGGGCGTACTCCCTGCTGAGTAGTCCTCCTCTGAGCAGCAGCTGTACAGCTCAACACGCAGCTCAAACCCTGGGCCAGCTTCATTGCTGTCAAAGTGTAAATATAGTGCATTAGCAAAACTGGTTGGGTTGTTGCATGGGTGAGACAGTCAAGGTGTAACTTACAATACAATGGTGTTGTCAAAGCAAATGTCTGTAAGTGTGCGATCCACTATCACCATGTCCGTGTCAAAGATCTCGCCTCCTAACTGCAGGAGACAAAACACTGCACAACGATGGAGCTCTGCAAGGGACGATACAGAGAAGACAGAAAATATATAAGACATCAAGTATATTTGTAAGTTGGTTTTATCAATGGATGGTATCCACACTTCGACTATGCCAATATATTCTGCAATGTATGATACTGTATATGTTTATGTGTCATAACTGTCTTTTCACAGGCACAAATGTCAACAAAAGGTACCAATAATTACTCCAGCTATATTAAAACTTTTGTGTCATTTCAACATAAAAAATGTAATAGCATTTAGTGAAAGTTATGACCTCCATGGTTTGTGATTTATGGTCACCAACGACAAGCGGTCCTCACATTACCCTGACTATCACCTCACATACAGTGAAGAAAATAAGTATTTGAACACCCTGCTATTTTGCTATTTCTCCCACTTAGAAATCATGGAGGGGTCTGAAATTTTCATCGTAGGTGCATGTCCACTGTGAGAGAGATAAACTAAAAAGAAAAATCCAGAAATCACAATGCATGATTTTTTAACAATTTATTTGTGTGATACAGCTGCAAATAAGTATTTGAACACCTGTGTATCATCTAGAATTCTGACCCTGAAAGACCTGTTAGTCTGCCCATTAGAAGTCCACCTGCACTCCATGTATCATCCTGAATCAGATGCACCTGTTTGAGGTCGTTAGCTGCATAAAGACACCTGTCCACCCCATACAATCAGTAAGACTTTAACTTGTAACATGGCGAAGACCAAAGAGCTGTCCAAAGACACCAGAGACAAAATTGTACACCTCCACAAGGCTGGAAAGGGCTACGGAGCAATTACCAAGCAGCTTGGTGAAAAAAGGTCCACTGTTGGAGCTATCATTAGAAAATGGAAGAAGCTAAACATGACGGTCAATCTCAATCGGAGTGGAGCCCCATGCAAGATATCACCTCGTGGGGTCTCAATGATTCTAAGAAAGGTGAGGAATCAGCCCAGAACTACACGACAGGACTTGGTCAATGACCTGAAAAGAGCTGGGACCACCGTTTCCAAGGTTACTGTAGGTAATACACTAAGACGTCATGATGTGAAATCATGCATGGCACGAAAGGTTCCCCTGCTTAAACCAGCACATGTCAAGGCCCGTCTTAAGTTTGCATATGACCATTTGGATGATACAGAGGAGTCATGGGAGAAAGTTTTATGGTCAGATGAGACCAAAATAGAACTTTTTGGTCATAATTCCAATAAGCGTGTTTGGAGGAAGAAGAATGAAGAGTACAATCCGAAGAACACCATCCCTACTGTGAAGCATGGGGGTGGTAGCATCATGCTTTGGGGGTGTTTTTCTGCACATGGGACAGGACGAGTGCACTGCATTAAAGAGAGGATGACTGGGGCCGTGTATTGTGAGATTTTGGGGAACAACCTCCTTCCCTCTGTCAGAGCATTGAAGATGGGTCGTGGCTGGGTCTTCCAACACGACAACGACCCGAAGCACACAGCCAGGAAAACCAAGGAGTGGCTCCGTAAGAAGCATATCAAGGTTCTAGCATGACCCAGCCAGTCTCCAGACCTGAACCCAATCGAAAATCTTTGGAGGGAGCTCAAACTCCGTGTTTCTCAGCGACAGCCCAGAAACCTGACTGATCTAGAGAAGATCTGTGTGGAGGAGTGGGCCAAGATCCCTCCTGCAGTGTGTGCAAACCTGGTGAAAAACTACAGGAAACGTTTGACCTCTGTAATAGCAAACAAAGGCTACTGTACCAAATATTAACATTCATTTTCTCAGGTGTTCAAATACTTATTAGCAGCTGTATCACACAAATAAATTGTTAAAAAATCATGCATTGTGATTTCTGGATTTTTCTTTTTAGTTTATCTCTCTCACAGTGGACATGCACCTACGATGAAAATTTCAGACCCCTCCATGATTTCTAAGTGGGAGAAATAGCAAAATAGCAGGGTGTTCAAATACTTATTTTCTTCACTGTAAGTGTTCAGCAGTCCCCTTTAATGCCTTGTATGACGTGAGGGTGACACATCCCCAGCGGCTCTTGCGCTCAGAAAGTGTTTCAGTGTGCTTAATGACCTCATTAGACTTTGTTAAAAGTCCACTCCGTGTCTCCTGGGTTTATTTGAATGTGCAGGTCACACAGATTAATTCCACTGGAGCTGCCACGAGACGGCACACAAATTAACCCACATTGACTTCATCAAGAGGAAGTCAGAAAGCAGAAGGTCATTGGAAAGATTAGTGTTAAATCCCACTGTTGTGTCACTGTGCATAAAACATTTTCAATACAACCTGTTTGACATGTGAATGTCTTTAAAGTGAGATTCATTTACTCTCCTGTGCATTTCAGCGAATGGTGACCCACTTCAACTGCATGGGTGCTGATGATACACACAGCCAAGAGGTCAGAGACCTGCAGGTCAGCCTGTGCTTCCCGAAAAACTGGTGTAATGATCTGATTACAATTAGCCACGTATTGACAAAAAGTTGCATTTCATTCAACGTATTTTAAAATCATATTTCTCAGTTGGATCACTACATTAGGGTTGGGCGATATGGGCCGATATGGGAGATATTTTTGGGATGCATCACAATACGACGAAATTCATTCATTCATTATTCATTTCAACCTGTTTAGTTTGCCACACACAAAAGTTCCTTCACCTCACGATGACATCATTTCATTCATCTTAAATATCCGATGAAAGGTGATTTTGTCCACTCAGCATCCTTATACAAAGGCAACCCCTGCATCCTGCCACAGATGACTCATTTATGAACTCTATATATTCATACGTCATTCAGCAACATTCATTCATACAGTGACGGCCCCTCACCTCCTTTGTTCTTGAAGTACTCTGTATCTTTCCACATGAGAGGAATACGGAGATCTGTCATGACAAGACAGGGGGATTAGACCACAAACATTCATCACGGTTCCTGCCAATTTGATGTGTGTGTTCCTCTTCTCAATTACTGATTCAACTATCCACTGTACTTTGTGCGTGTATGTAAGTAAGTGAGAGAGAGAGAGTCTAAATGCTATTATTCATCCACTAGCTTAATAAACAGCCTGAAGGAAATTAACCATGTCACCTTTATTGTCCTGCTACCTGATGTGAGTTATGTCTCTGCCGGGTGTCTATGAGACAAGCAGTGCTTGCAACTCCAATAATCATTCATCTGCTCGGCCTCACTGCTGATACGATGGGCGGCATGTGCAAGTCAGCACGCTCACCCCAGTCAATAAGCGCAATTATAACAATAAAGTATTTATTAATGAAGAGTCAGTCTGGTAGAATTAAATTCTACTCTGCCTTTCACCCAACACATTAAAAAGAAATGTGTCCACATATGTTCCTCAAGAAGTGGCTCTTTACTCAACTGTAGAGAGTAATAGGTAGACACACTGATGTCTGGTGATTGGTTGACAAATAATTATGGAAATAACACAAGCTGGACAGTTGGGCTGAACAAGGCCTCCATAACAAACAAGTGCAAGCACTATAGTGATTTGCACTTGCTGTAAGGCTGTAAGACCGTGCTAATGTTTGATTAGAGAAGTGATGTATTTCCTTAGAACACAGTTATCAGCGGGTACTTGCCTGATATGGCCACTTTCCCTTTACATGGAAGTCTGTCGTCCATGGGACCAGCATCCGATGACCTCCGAGTGACCTTCTGCATAACCTGAGCCTCTTTCATCTTCTGCAGCTCAGACATGTAGGCCATGATACGGGTGCTGCACGTCTGCAGGCTCTTGGCCGCCTCCAAGGCCTGGTCCCTCTGTGAGCAGGCAGCCAGCAGCTTGCAGGCTCCGTCACGCATTCTGATCTCATGGTCGATTTTTTTCTGTATGTCACTGTCCTGTAGGGTGGAGGAAATAAAAAATAGAAATATGTACTTTAATGACAAATGGCATCTGAGAACAGCCGCATGAAACACAAATCTCTGCTAATGTACAAAAAACACAAACCCAGTGGCTTTCCCAAAAGGCAAAAGTGAAATAATAGACTACATAATGCCTGTGATAGAAAAGTACAACTAACTCTGCATGCACTCTGTATTTAGCAATAATCTGGATGCCTCCTACTGTGATGGAGGTGACACTGTCCAGAGTTTCCCTCAGCTCTGCTCCAATACTCATGCATAAACAGTAGACAGAGAGGCAATAAACGGACACATGGTGTGTGAAGGATAAAGAAATAATAATTGGTCCCTTGCTCTGAATGTGAGTTGTTTACTTCTGCGCGACATTAGCAAGCTTGCACAATTAATCTCTCAAGCCCTATGTACCCTCTCCCCTCGACTCCAGCTTGTCTCATCCTCCTCTCCATGCCTTCCTATGAATTTTTCATTCTTTTCATTTCAGCTTTTATACTTTCACTGCTCATTTTCTCTCCTGTAGCTCACCAGTTCCACTTCACTGTCCTGAAATCACCCCTCACTCCCCTTTAATCTCTACCTGTATGTGCTTTTTTTTAAACCCATGAATATTGTCCGTTCAACAGATGCTCCGTGGGAGAGCAATGAATCTGGTTTGGACATGAACATTCTCGCCTGGACACAGTGAACTTCCAAAATCAGCTTTGTGAGAGCAGCGCTGCATGGTGGTGAAAGCCTCAAACAGAGCAGTAAATCAAAAAAAAATCAAAATATACTCACTGACTTAAAGGCAAAAACTACTAAACACTGTCTGTGTGATATTTAATGTAAAGTAATGTATCAGACGAAAATGAAATGCACGCTAAAATGTCCAGAAGTATACATTAATTTTCACAAACGTACATTTTTAGACAAAGTAAGGAGACGTTTGTTCATTTACAACAAAACACGCAGTCTTGAATATACACATTTTGGCAGTCGGTAAGACTCTACAATGTCATTAACCTAAGAAACAGATGCCCTGCTTTGGTAGGTGTTGCTGTTTTGGTTAGCAATAGAATTAGCAACGATGTTCTGAGCTCAGTAGCTACGTCTGTATGTGTGAACAATAGTGTATATTCCCTGAACTGCTGATTGTATTAGTCATAGTCATAGTAAGTAGTAATTACAGTTACCATCAGACATCCATTTGATGTCTATTTTAAATCAGTGCAATAGTAATGGTATAAAATGCAATGTTGTGTTTACTGTAGCATGGTTTAACACAGGCTCTGTTGCTCATTGAGGTTGTGGTTTGCAGCGTTGATAAGGTATTTTCTGGGCTGCTGAGCTTGCATAGAAAAAGAAAGAACAATCTGTTCAATATTTTTCTGGCACTATCAACAGAAACAAAATTGATGTACTATATTAAGCTTTGAGACAATGCTTTGCTGGCTGGTAATTTATGTCAGTTATTGGCTATTTTCAATATAAATGAATCAGGCCCAATTGGAAGGATAAAGAGCGAAAGCCCAGCTCAGACTGCATCAGGATCAGCCCAATTGTAGAAGGTTTAAGCATGACCTGCTATATGGAGGTCTTGTATTTATAGCAGCTTAATTAACTGGCTTTTCCTTCTGGGGATCTCAGAATAGAAGACAAATAGCCGAGATCTCATGCTAATCCTTAAGCTCATCGAGCAACAGCACCTGATACCAGATGAGAGATAAACCCATCAAACGCAGTTTACACACAGACCAAATATCTGAAGAAGAGATTTTTTCTACAGATGCATGTAAACACACATAACAGTATATGCATTTGAATTCACTAGTACATACAACAGCAGTACCAACAACATCGGGAATTCATGAAAACAATGTATAATGATGTATAATGTTGAAATCGTGTTCCAAGACCGCATCAGTCCAAAGTAGACAGGCTAACAACAACAATGGAGGATGACAAGGAACACGTCTATTTACTTCTTGGAAAATTGGGAGCATCTTGATATACTTGATATACTATATAGCCCAAAAAATGGAGATATGCCAGTAAATCCTTGAGACAAGGCTATGCAGTGGAAAAGGGAAAAGTATAGGAAGTGGTAATGTAGTGGTTTACATATGTGCCTTTAATGCAGCTTTATTTGCAATCAATGCCCCACTTAAAACAGCCTGGGGATTGACCAGCAGTCCAAGGTGTACCTGGCCTATTGCCCTAAATTCCCTGAGATAGACTCCAGCTTCCCTGTAACACTGAACAGGATAAGCTGAATAAGCGTGGAGTTGTAAACATCAGACCATAATGATGGACACCGAAATCGAAGAAGTTCTGACAGAGATCTTCTTGATGCCTGGGCACCTAAAACCTGTGACTAGAACTGTATTTCAATGTAGATCCAATTTCATGCACAGTTTGACAGTACTAGGCACTATTCATGTAGTGTTTGGTTGGTTTATTCTCAATTTTTTTTTACACAGAATCTATTGCGTGGTCTTGTGTTTTATTTAGTTTTATTATCTTTATCACACTGAATTTAAATTGAGTTTTTTTTTAAAACACCAAATAGCAAAACTGTATGTAGTTACATATACTACATATGTACATACCAAACAGTTTGAAATGCAACAGTAACCTTTCAACAGGAACTTTGATGTTACAGTTAAAACCAGATGGTCACTTCCTCGATGACCCCATTTGGTCATGTCAGTGTGTGTGTGTGTGTGTGTTTATCCTCACTCGTGTGTCATACAAGCACTAGTAGGGGATTTGACGCCCCTGCAGATGGTGCATAATGGACTGTTTACGATGTCTTGTACTGCATGAGTAAGCTTTGCTGGTTAGACCACTGACCCTTGACCTCTGACCTCCATCTCTGACCAGACCAGATGGACTGTGGTTAACTCTCAAGATTTTAAGTTCAACAGGGTTGTTTGTATTTAGGAAAAAAATGAAATGAAATGGAAGTGTCTGCACGGCGGTCGAGTGGTTAGTGTGCATGCTAACTCCGGTTTCCTCCCACATTCCAAAAACATGCCAGGTTAATTGGCGACTCCAAATTGTTCATAGGTATGAATGGGCAGCACCCCCAGCGACCCTCGTGAGGATAAGCGGTAGAAAATGAATGAATGAATGGAAGTGTAGCCACAAAAAGTGAGTTAAAATGATGCTAGCTAAATATTTCTCCCATGACAGAACAGTAAGGGGTAAAAAGTATGTTTTCTGTCCAAGAATTACCCACACGTACAGTATACAGTGGGACTTTACACACCAAAGACCTGGCTTTAAATCAGCTAGCCACAATTATGTGCCTCGCCTTCCTCTCCACCCTCTTCCTCTGGCTTTCCCTTTCACTCACGCTCTTCCTCTCCCACAGCAGTCAGTGAGCTGTGAGAACACTTCTAGAACATGAGAAACATGGCGAAAAGAGGAAATGACTGCACGGCACTACATTTCTACACAGTTATTGTCACTGCTACAATGCAGCTTCACAGTCAATGCTCACTTAATTAGGTAACCCTGCACAATCCACAGCTATATTCTTATCTAGTCTGCAGTAATCTATGATCTGACCTCTTACTATGGTGTTGTGTCAAAGATTTCCACTTGTGTTTCCTTCCATTGCATTCCATCCACATGCTGAAGCACACATGGCTAATGAATCACAGCAGACACAGCTTGGTATTAAATAAGGCAAAACTAACAAACATGGAAAACCAAAAGGAATCATAAACAGTGTTCTTTCCCATGACAAGATCTCCACAATGTGCAAGCTGCAGGGGCTGCTGTTGTGATACCAGGGACAGGAAAGCAGAAAACAGGGACATGTTTACAGTACAAAGTAGTATAGTAACCCTAGTTAGTGCATGGTAGGAATCACTAAACATACAGTGCATACAATCAAAGTGTCAATATCATCTCCTGTACTGTGCTCTTATTTTGGAGTTGCTTCCTGCTGCATATAATGTGCAGCCGCTTGATTCTAGTGTGCAGCAGCTGGCGGCAATTTACAATCAGTGGTGTTCCTAAGCCCAGAGTAGTCATTAGGACGTTGCTGGTTCACTGTTCTGTTTCATTCCTTCCTGCTGTCACTTAGATGTTCTGCACCTCTACTACATTTCCATTGATACTTCCTATGTTTTTTCCATCGTCGCTGATTGTTGCCAACTTGTAATATTATCAATTGTTTTTGTTTTTTTTTTAACAGTGCTACTTCCATCAATTGTCCACCGATCAGTATCAGCCGATTTCTATGGAGACTTAAGTAGTCATCATGTCAATCAATGCCTTTCTATTCCAATCAGAAAAAACAGTCACCTGTGGTTCATACCACTGCAGCCTGGATCCTGGTTTGTTCATCGTTGAGAAAAAAAGTCACAAAAATCGAAAGAAAAAGGAAAGCACACCAAGGTCTTGCATAATAATGTTCTGCAAAACTACATGACATTTTTTGTGACTTCAAGGGTACATTTTCTTAAAATATGTTGGTCAAATTCCAAATTATACAACATTAGTTATATAATTGTTCAATTACAATCCTCCACTGTTGGCTGTTCAACTTCCTGTAATAAACTTCACATTACTTTGCTGTTGTCACACAAAAATTATGTTCCATGCAGTCGGGCTGCAGCTCTCAAAGGGCGACGTTACAGTATTAAGTGTGAAGTATGAGAAGTGATATGCATATCTTTGTTCCTTAATTTGTTTCACATGCAGCGTGTGACAGTATGTGTTCAAGCCAGCACATATTTGTTCCTTGTATACTCACAAGACAGCATGAGTGGGGTACATTTGTTTAAAGTATAGAAGGAGTCCGCAAAGCACCCACACTCATATGTTGGACTTGCAGAAGGTAATGCATATTGTACCACACACACACACTCTATTGTCTACTTTATGACGGTGTGTGTCGCCCCTGAGGAGGAATGCGCCTGCAGAGTGTAGATTTATACGTGGCTGGGTGCCACTTCCAGCTTCAAGCTCGTAAACAACTGTTGATTGTAATACAATCTTGCATGCAACCAAATGGCGACTTTTTTAGGAGTAACAAAAAAGCACTAAAAACATCAATCAGAACACAACATCACATTTTCCCTCATCTAAGTGGACTTTAGGGGATATTAGGCTGAATGACACGATTAAACTAGAATGACACCTGCTGGAGCGCTGACCTGTGCCAAGGCCAAACCATTCCTAAACATGTTCATGATATTGTAGATTCACTCCAGCCCTTACAGTAATGCTCATTACAAAATTAGTTCCTACTGTGACATACTACTTTAATACTACTCTACTCTACTACTCTACTACATACTACTCTAATTATCGCTCCATCACTATATAAAAACGTATTAGTGTATAGACTATGGTCTGTAATTAGTCAAAATATATTGACATACACATGATATGTACTATTTTGATCACTAGATTCAGACATTACATTACAACACCACATGAAGTCAGCCATGACATGTACGACATGAGTGGCAAAAATTCCCCTCCATTCAATGTAGAAGTGGTAAATTGTTTAATCTTATATCCCATGCATTCATTTATCGCGGTTGGGTATGGAGGGATATCCATATATGTTAACAGATAAAATAAAAATACCTTTTTATAAAACATAACATTACTTAGTCGACTCCACAGGGATGGGTGTCATGGAGCAGTGTCACATTGGGATTACCAAAGCTCAGTGTGCACCACTGTGATTGACAGCTCTCAGTTGACAAGATGTCTCACTCTTTTAGGAAAAATGCTGCAAGGTCTCTCATGTCGTCAGTTATCTTATTTACATGACAGCATGTCATTTTTGTCTCACCATGGTCAAGCGCTAATTAAATGACATCTGGATGGCTGGACTGGAGTCTTTCAGTTGCTTTACGAAGGTGCTGGCTATCAAAGAGTTGACCATAACACAGTTGCTTTGCTGTGCATGTTTACATGTGCGGGTTGTCTGTTTCTACACAAAGTAGATGCTAGTAGAGCAACTACAACAATATATCAGCTATGTAAATGTGTACAAGGCATGTGTCAGTTTAGTATGATAGCCTGGAATGTTGCTAAAGGGGGAGCTGCGGCAAAAAAGGGGGTAAAAGGAAGGATGTAATGAGAATGAGCTTGCAGGATTCCCTGTTGGGCTGCAAACATTAAGCTTCTTCGCTTCAGGGGGTAGTGGGAGGGTGCCGGTGGGGAGGGGGTGGTTGGTTATCTTCCTCTCACAAGTCCAGCCTACTAATATTTGCCAAGCAATGCCCTGTAGCATATTTGAAGAGCTTTAATGCAAATCGGCTCACTTGCCTGCCAATTAAGAATTTCAACATCATTTCTGCCCCCCCCCCACACACACACACTTGTCTACATAATCCCAGGCTTTCCTCCTTATCTAGACTAATTACCTAAACTATCATTTAAAAGTCTACCTGTGCTCATAAGACCTCTAACTACAATCACCATCGCTCTATAAAGTATTTTACACAGATGAGCTATGCAAAGCTTTATAAAAGACACCTCTCACTGAAAATGGCATCATTAGCAAAATAGTAAGGATTCCACATCCCATCATATACAGCCTCTTTTGTCTTAGTCAGTTCGATTCATACTGCAAGCCACAAGAACGCCGTCATTTATTCCCTCTCCCGCTCCGTGTCTCCTTTTGTAGCCAAAGGCTCAGCAGTTGAAGCTGCTTTTATTGCACTCCATAATTCATAGCTGTTGCTACTGTTGCCTTATTTAGAATATACGGCCACACGTGTAAAGAAGCACGTGTGCTGTCCCCACTTGAGTGCCGTAATGGAAGCACCGACAGGAAGGTGAACAGAGCCAAAGATTCACTGTATGACAGAGCAGCACACCTTCATGTCAAGCTTGCGTGTGCGGGTGTGTCCTTGAATCATTATCAACTGTGATAGCCCTTAAGTGAAAGTAGGCAATTAGAATATTCATAAAGCCTCCGAGCCTTTGAATTCGAGATACAAATCACTTGAGCGACCTTTTAATAAGCCAATGCTCTTATTTCATAAGTTGATAGAAATCACCTAATTTACTGTTCTTTTCAGGAAAAATACAAAGTCTTCAGGGGGAAAAGGGCTGCACTTCAATTTAAAAAAAAAAAAAGAAAACTAACAAATATTGCTGACAAAATGATTAATTATTTACAAACGTATTACATCACCAAGAACATGTGTAAGATGAGACCACTATTAGATGTTTTTCCACTTAGTAGCCTTTACAGCCTGCTCTGATTACTGATACTCCAAACGGGAACAATGTAATATGGGCTAACAGGGATTAAAGCAACAATAGGCATTTATTTAGCAGCATTTTAAATGGTACTAAGGATGGATATTTGGCAAAAATTAACACGTTTTTTTTTTATTTCATGATAAAATGTCTTGTATCCAGACATGCATAAAAATAGCTTATAGATCAGCTCAGCTCCATAGCTGAGGTAATGTTGTTGTTCTAGTAGAGACCAGCACCTAGAGCCAAGTAGTGCTATCCATTTTGCCTCAATTGCTTCAAAAGAGACACCAATAATATTCCTCTTATGAAATACAACAATGCCTCTAAAATCGAACATCCCTCAATTTTGTTTTACTACCATCATTGCGTCACCATAACAGGGGTTAACTTATGTTTACATTTGTATTACAGTTAAGAATGGTAAAATGTCTACGGTTCTGCCTGTACATTTTATGAAAGATTACTTCAATTTCAATTATTTACAATAGAAAATCGTGATGAAATCTTATGTCTTATAGTCTTATGTTTGTCTTCAGTCATCTAATCTGTATGGAATGTGATGCCAGTTCCTCCGCACTATCATAGTATCTTCAGCCTGCAACTGTTGCAGTTAAAAATTCCATGATAAAAATACACCTCTGAGTGTATACCGAGTAGAGCGACATACATGCTATTTTTCTAATGCCTAAAAATATAAAAAGCCACGTTGGTGAGCTGTGGTGTAAAATGCAGACTGGAGTACACATGGACAATGTGATACTTAGAGAGTGCTTACATAGACAGGCGCGAAACAATTATGGTCAGAAATTAAAATGCCCTCATCATGGACATGAATGAATAAGAATAACTGAAAATGGTTATCATAAAATCATTACACCGTGAAAAAAGAATTGTTCAAATGAATGGCTCAAAATTAGTATGTCCACGTATGTAAATGGAGGTCAAGATTCAAAAGCAATCCCCCCCATGTGACATCATGTATATTACAGGAAATGTATCAATAGCTATTTGTTTGATATAATCGTGTTACACTGTGTACAGCATTTCATCATGTGAGCAGCATGAAAGATAAAATGGGTGAATTGGCCATTTGATTTCATTGCCAATCATATTGGAGTAGTTTGCCTTTGCATGCTCTTTGTAGCTATGCACATATGAATGACACAGAAACAATTGTACTGAGCCAAGAGAATGTAATCATAAAACACACATATACACAATGTAACTCGCTTCGGCCACCCAGTGTCAAACAGTCTTGTGTAGATAAGCGAGAGTTGAGCATCTGCCTGCTCGGATAAAGGTGATATAAAGTAGTTGTGGGATGAGGCCAGTTCTGATCCGCTGCCAGACACTTTACATCAGCTGCAGACAGATAACCGTACAAGCTGTTCACCTCTGTGACCACCTCGTAATCTCTGCATCATTAAGCCATCACTCCTATTATCTGTGTATTTCTATCTCTCAATATACTGAAGAGAGACGTTCTTCCTCGGCGGACAAATCAGCAAACTCAGTAATTATTAATCATCAATTAAGTGCAACAGCAGAACACACAGGCATGACGGATCTGAGTTAACCTTAGCCAAGGATAACCATATAACAACACCAGCATGCTACTATCCTGCAACTGTGGAGCAGGCACAACACGATTGCACCATGACCTGAGGCTAGGGTGGCATTCATGGACCATGTCTTCATCATCCCTGAGTAGTAGTTGCAACGCAACAAATCTGTTTAATGATTTGAAGAAGTGATTGTACAGAAAGCATAAAAATGCAAGCAGTGTCTGCACAGCCTGTACAACACACATAGCCCCATTTCAGCCATTACTAGTAGTGCAGCCACTGGACCGAAGCAGCAATTAATAGTCTCAGTTTTAACTTGAAACTAGCCAATCTGTACTGTTGATAAATATGCACACATTTATATTTAAAAGTGTCTTCATTATACCCGATGGTGATTGCACAAACAATCAGGACTGTAAGCAAGTAGCTCATCAGGTCGCTATAGAATCCTCTACCTAGTGATATCTCATCTGCTTACGGAACACTGTTGATTCATCACTATAAGAATTCATCACATTTTGGAATCCAGATACCTTCTATTAATTTCAAATGCTTGGTCTTGTCAGATACTCAGCTTGCCATAAGGCACTGCAGCATGATGATTGTTTTTGAGACCTGCAAGCAGTCAACTGACAGTCCAGCTGCTTGCCGACACATTGATACGTTCATTTGATCAGCATGGGCAATGTTACACCCTTCACTTTTTACCAGTCTGTGTGCTGGGTATGTATACAGTACTGCAATATTTTCAATCAACCTTGGATGATTTCATTATGAATGAATGGAAGGTAGCAGAGTTAGCTTAGTTTACGACTGTGGCTTCATACAAAATGGTTAACAAAAATACTCTCAGATATCCATCTAACCCCGTCTCTTATTCATATTTGTGGTACATTCATCACACTATTGAAAAGAAAAAAGGCAAAAAAGGAAAAGGACTAATTTTTGAAGTGGCTTTGAGGTCACACACCAGAAAAGACTATGAAAGCCCCAGATAAGAAAACCGAGCATATGAATTGGTTTGTATTAAAATATCTATAATTGGGTGGGCATTATAAAACTGTCATCTCATTTTATACACGAATGTCCCCATTTCACTAAGAAGAACGGGTGCATGTCTCTGCATTTCTGTGACTGGGAGATCTAGCTTGCACAGCAATGCAGGAAGAGAAAAAAAAATGACCTCCACAGCACTCCGACACACGTGGCTGCAGCCCACTGAAGGCAGGGGAGGAAAGAGGAGGAGAGACAGAGCTATGCAGCACTCAAGATATTTATCTTCATTGATAGCCAAAGAGGAGTGGATGGAGAGCCAGGTTCGACTAACAGACAGTACAGCTTCTCTGCAGTGAGTGGTTATTGATTGTAAGTGGATTCCATTTTTGCTTGTGCTGCTCTTGCAGAATTTGGCAGACACAATGAAAAGCACTGGATGCCGGAATGCATTAAAGAGCACACTGCTAAATTGGTATAACAGCCGAATGCAATGAAGTGATGCAAACTTAAAGTGTTGTTCTGTGTCACTGCGGAGAACGCACGGAAAGAGGAGACGTTCTGGCACATCAGTGACCTTTTCACAGATAATGAGCCAACATGGTTGTGGTTGTAGCAGCAATGGGGACACAAGATCACATGTCAAGCTCTCACTGGGTGATGCTGACGCCCGTGGCCTTTTGAGATAAACAGGAGACATACATTTAAACGCTCATGTGCGTCACGAATCAGTTATTATGTACAATTCAACAGCAAGTTGTTGGAATCTTCTGACCCGCAAACGCTGATTAGAGGCACAAGTCTGGCATACATAGTTATTGCCATACTGTATACATCCCCAAGGCATAATTCTACAGAAATTAAACTTGGAACTTAGTGTAGCTTGTATAGCAATATAGGTTTACAATCTTGCTAAGAATAAGTCAATACAAAGCCAGTATTGTCTAAAAAGCTGGCAACACAAGTGTGTATGAAGATAACTGCATCTTGCTATACAGTCAAGTGTGGTAGTGGTACTTACTTAAGAACTTTATTTATCTGTTAGGAACTTCATTTGTGCAGAGCATCAAAGCGTGTGCAGTTCATGTACCCAACAATACAACATAAAACAGCTATGCTCATACCTTTCTATTATAAATGCTGATGCGTGATTCCTGGTGTAGTCCATTTCTTTTGCTGCTCAATGTTATGATTTTATTTAGTGGGTTACGATGAATGTTTGATAGTGAATCATACCAAGCTGAAATGTTAAAGGTAATTACAGATTCAATGAAGCATCTGAGCTCCTGTGGAAACAGATTTTGATGAGCTCAGGTGACCATTAACTCTGACCCGTTGTTGTCTGTCAGTCAGGAAAGAGAGGGTCTGCAGGATCAGGTGCGGTTGACATCTATTTGGAGTAGCTTACGCCCCAGCAGGTGAGGTTGGACAGTGTTGAAGGTGCTCGAGAAGTCCACAAACACCAACCTCATGAATGACTTGGGCTTCTCAAGATGAGTATATGCCCTATGCAGCAGCATCAGTACAGCATCCTCCACACTCCTGTGTTGTTTGTGTGCAAACTGGAGAAGGTCAGCATGAATACTGACCTCCTCCCGGAGCTGGGGAAGAATAAGGCTTTTAAAGCCTTTCATTACCAAAGAGCTCCACTTCATTCTGTTGCAGCTCCAAATTTGCTTGGGTGGATAACCTTGGCGTGAGCTCTGCTGTGAGCTCCCTTCTCTCCTATGAGAAGTCGGACTACAGAAGTAGGTTTTCTGCCATATTCATGGGTTCCTTTGTCTGTGTATTTGATAATGCTGAATTATTGGAGAGGCCAGCCAGCAAGGGGTTAAAACACCTTGCCAGGTGTTCCTGGCATTGCCTTCCTGAAAAAGTTTCTCGACCCTCTCCTTGTACCTTCTCTTGGCTGTCTTTATTTCTTTATTCAGTCTGTTTTGGATGAGTTTAGACTCAGTTTTGTTCCCTGAATTAAAGGCTATTTTCTTCACATTTAAAGTTTTTTGACAAAGTCTGGGTCATGATTTGAATGAAGATTCTATCCCAAAGTGCACAGAAATGGGACAAAAAGAGAAAGATATGTGTAGACTTTTGTGATCCAGGTCCTATTATTAGAAAACACCTTTACAGTTTGTGTGGAGATAATCATTTCCTCACAAAATGTGATATATAATGGGTGACCACCTCAGTGGCATCCTCGAGGCTGCTCCCATCAGTGAACACGCTCCAGTCTGTGCATTGGAAACAGTCCTGGAGAGTCTCGACAGCAACATTATCCCACCTTTTTACCAACTGGTAGTGTCATGGTCTGGGGCTGCATGATTGCTGCCAACACTGGGGAGCTGCAGTTTATTGGATTGGATCCTGATGGATGTTGGACATATTATGCTCCTCTACCTTCCTTCCGCTTGAAGATGGAGACATACTATACGCAGTCACATCAGCTTCCTCAACAAAGCATCATCTTGGAGATGTGTTTGGGCTCTTGAGCATGTTGGAAAACTGGCATGTGATGTAGTTTCCAAAGGGAGGAGATCATGTACCACTTCATGTTAATGAAACTCTGAATTCATGTTTTCCCCAAATAACTGTAGCTCCAAAGTGTCGGCAGCAGGCATGGAATCCAGACCACAACACGACACCACCACCATGCTTGACTGTATAGCACGCCACAAATATCTTTGTACTCGCTTGTGCGGTCAGCTATTTTGACAATAATAGCTTTGACTTGAGTCATTTACAGTTGCTTGTGCTTGTTTCATTTATATAGTGTTGCCCCTTAAGATATTCAAATGGTTGCTGAAATTATGAGGGGTGTACTCACTTTTTCGTCAAAACATAACCGTTTAAGTCATAACATAAAACTTTGTGATGCTTAGCTTTCTCTATTCACACATGGAACTGCAGCCGGTGTTGGACCATGCACACATTAGCAAGGCAGCTATGTGAAAGTTGGCAGTGTTCCTAATCACTGAAGCCCAATCAGCAGCAGAACCAAGGAGGTTAGTCCAAATCCTGCTGGCACCCCACGGGCACGAGCAGTAGAACTCACGGGCAGCCCACGTGGTCCGCGCGACGCTGTGACGTGAGTCCTCTGACAAGTGACTGATATTTTCCACGAAGCCCAGAAGTCGAACAAAAAATAACGTGGGAGAAGCTTACCGCTTGGTGGTTCGTGTAGTTCATGGTGCAGCAGACAGTAAGTAAAAATAACACAAGTCAAATGTCCTTTTGAGGCGACCCCACGCACAACGGAATCTTAAGTTTAAAAAATAAAATCCGAGTTGCGAGTCACGGGTCCCCACAGTCCAAGCACTCGGTCATTTTCGTAAAAAGGCGAGCCATTGTGCGAACCTCTGCGTGGGTCGTCCTCATCGTGCTTGCTTTAGGTCCAGTACAGCTCCGTCCGGACTCTCTCTCTCTTCGTCTCCTTCTCACTCACACACGCAGCAGCACAAGGGGAGGATAAAGAATGACCGACTGATGGACCAACCAAGAGTCGTTTCTTAAGAGGGCGGGTGCGTGCACGTAGAGGAGAGTGACTTGACATCATGCAAACCCTTCTCCTCCACTGAGGCATTCAGGGACACCCAGGGTTGTTTAAAGGGCGTACAGGGTGCTGGCAACAATTCAAAAAGGTCATTCCATGTTTTGTCCACGCCCTTTTTCCCATTTACGGATTTTTCCCAAGACATCATGGGGTGAAATGTGACAGAACACACCATCCTGAAGCTACTATTTACAGAGTTGAGCTGCAAGCAAGCCAAACGCCTACAGTAGGGAAAAAAAGATGAAACATAATGTATGTTTGTCTTTGTTTTAGTCATATTTTAAGCAATGATTCAACTTTTCAATGTGACGTCTGTTCAATAGCCAATCCACATTTTTCCAAATCCTCCGGGAAGTGACCAGAATCTATAAAAAGGTCACATTTATATGGAAATACAAGACTAAAGTGGAGCATACAGACTTTGTTTTGTACATGTGTGTATTCATTTGAATTGCTGCACACAAAAGGGTGAACATTTGTCAAAATATGCACCCAAAATATTCACCCCCCCAACCTATTATTTTTCTGACACCACTATTGAAATTAATTGTTATTGTGAATTATTATTGAAACTCAAGTGAGATGGACAAAACACCAACTCTTGAGTGTGATGTCAAATTATGACTAAATTTGGCACACACCTTTAGGAGCCTGACAAACAAGTGTTTGTAAAATGTGAGTAAGATTGGTTGAAAAACATGGCTGCCATCAGGGGGTATTTATTCCATGATTAAATTTGCCGACAAAGTATCTGTTGTGTCAGGTTAACTACAAGACCCACTAGTTCAAAAGTAAACAAACCACTAATTTTCCTGCAACACTTCCATAGCATTGTCAATCTCGAGAGTGAGCCACACTGCTGTGGCAATGAAAACAAAGACTATTTCTATATTCATAATAATAGATAAAGTCAACTCAGCACAAATACACAATACATAATAGTAACATAATAATAATAACAATAATTACACATGCAACTGTTGTGGCCGTAATCCACTCGAAATTAACCCCCGCCCGTCACTCGCTGTCCTCTGCATGTCCAGAAGACATGTATTGAATGTATTATACCACAAGCACAATGTCTTAAATGGCTTATTTGCTCTGATTATGTCTACTGTATTGGATAATATGAGTGTAACAGGGACTATAGGAGTGTTATTTCATATCTAAGGGGCTATAATAATGTTCAAAACCATATTTAGATGGTCATAAACTGTTTTCTGAGCTCTAACTATGAGCATACATTAATGTGAAAAAGTGTTTGCGACGTTCCTGAGTTCTAACATGAAAAAAAAAGGGGCAAACACTTTTTCAAACAACTGTATTTGATTCATAAATTAGGAATCTTACTTTGCAGGAATTCACGGGTCTGTAACCAATTAACCACAATAAATGATTGATGACTGTATGCCATGACTGTGAGTCAACAGAAATACAGGCTACACAAATCATACAAAGCAGCAGTGTAATTGCTACATACAATATACTGTATGTACAGTAATTACTGACATAGTCACTCATCATTCAGGATAAAAATACAACCCGTCATCCGTGTCTAAAATCCCTCCCTGTGTGCCTGCCTGTACTGAAGGCCTGGCCTGTGTGAGCATGCTGGCAACTTGTGCAGTGAATTGCTCTGCCCTGTCAACCTACTGATGTACCGTTTGTGGTGAGGTGGGGGGAGGAGGGGATCAGCTGACTTAGAGCTGGTTTCAAGAATATACATACTGGAAAACTAATAACAGATAACACACAATCGGTCGTCTCGCTAGCACGCCACAGTAGGAAATGAAAGTTATGCATCAATTCCAAACAGTGTAATGAATTTAGCAAAATCTAGAGCAACACGACTTGTTGTTATTGCTGGTGAGCTTAGAAATGCAGCAGATGACGTGTAGGAGGATGAGGATGGAGGAGGAGAGAGTCTGTCTGTGGGCAGACTTGGCCCATAGCAACACAACAACAAAGTCCACCTCAGTGGATTGATAACACGTGGCTGCACAACATGTGCTCACCAACATTTTAACAGGAAAAGGTACAAAAACATGAGTGGGCTGCACTATAAATACAACCTTCTGCAACATAAACCACAGACATGGTATACAAATGATGCAAATTTTGAAAGGGTTAATAGTTGACAGAAACATTGTTTGATGTTGAGTGAGTACAAATAATGTAATACTGCAAGAAGTCCTACAAAATGAAGAGTAAGTGCACAGTAAGTGTTTAGTAAGTGTATGAGTGGTTAGAGATAGTGTTGTATGTACACAGTGGTTCAGGGCTTTAAATGTACATCAGTGGGGCAAATTGCGCATGACTTGAAGTTGATCAATCTCGACCAAAAAGTCCAGAGCCAAATTTGTGTCCCAGTCCACCCCTTCTAATAGATAAACCACATGGCGCAACTGTTATTTCACCGCAAGGTTTGACCCCTTAATTCAAACGGACTTGAAATTTCTCACATAGCTCAAATTGTGCTACAAAAATCCCAATGCAACTTTGCACACTAACACGCTTTGTGTGCAAAATCTGACTAAATTGCAGCGATAACAGGCTCAGCTCACAGCAACAAATAGCAGGAAGCTTTGTCACAGAATGACAAAAAGCATAAACTATAGTTCATTATGTCCATCTTATTACTTGTCTTCATTCGGTGAGCAGACATGTGCAACCCAAACAAGATGAGGCTTGATAACGCAGGACTTAGATGCTGTAAATATACAGCAGTTAATCAGATTAAGGTTTCATCAGCAAGTAGCTGTGCCAAGCAGGCGACCCGGGACCAATTTGTATTCACAGTTCAACTGAGGTGTTGAAGGAGCAAAGCGTGCACACAGTGATGATACATGATGTGTCACTAACATCTGCAGACACAGTGAATGAACATCATCCTCACTAAGTGTCACTGCAGCACATTTTCCCAGGACATTCCTTCATTGAGTCTACTCACCCACTCCCTCCTCTCCTCCTCCACTGAGTCTCTCGCACTTCCTATTGACTCAACGACAACACAGCAGTTTCCTCTCTGCAGCAACTACACACTTCTCTCTCTTTTTGTCCCATTTCTGTGCACTTTGGGGTAGAATCTTCATTCAAATGACCCAGAGGACGGACTGCACAGTAAATCAGTAAATAGGTTCAGAAAAATTCACATTTTGGATGCCTTTAGGCTCCGTTGCAGATACTCCACCCCCCCCAGTAAAGTCACTGGGTCACTGAGCCTGGTCCAAAAAGTGGCACTTGAGCTAATAAGAATGAAATGGATTCACTGTGAGATGCAAGACTGAGAATAGTTTCTTTATAAACAGTTCCTTTCATAAACGGTTCATGAACACTATTAGATTTTGTCTTCTATGCTATATAACCATATTCTATATGTCAAACTTAAGAAAAGCATTTTATTTATTATTTAGATTGGAAAATTAAACCAAAAATTGAAATAAAACGTTAAACCCCAAAATGCACATTTCTTTTCCGCCCCCTCCTGGCAGTTGGAGGTATTGTAACACACTCACACCCATACAAGCACATTATTCCTTATAATTGATGAACTGTTGATATCTTCTGACTAATGCCCTATTAACTGCTAAATTAAGGCGACTTGTAATCTCATAATATTAACAAACATGAAAAATCTTCCATCCACAACATAACATAGTAATAATTATAAACTCTTGGGTGATCTCAAAGTTTATGGTTGCAAAATAAGCCACAAGTAATTTAAATGTAGTCCAAAAATGCTTTCGGTTTTAACCAATCAAATTGAGATAAGCCGCTCTGTGTAACCAATAGATGGACAGTGTTTGGATTCCAAGCAAGATGGATTAACCTTTTCATCACCTAGTAATGACAGGATTATAACACAAACTGACATATGGTCACCTGCTGGTTCTGAGGAGGGGGGACTAAACCTTCACAGGAACAGTCGAACAGTCGGCTGAGGAGGGCACAGGTCCCATAAGGACACAGAAGGTATAACAAGTGTGAATGTGTCATCCTGAGCCCAGCTGCAGTTTGCCTTGAGTGACCTCATCATGTTGAAGCAGAGAGGTGAGCTGTTGTTTCACAGCTCAGCCATGCCTCTCAGCACCTCGCACCACAACAAGAGGCCCCTTTCAACAGTTTTGGCCAACAGATCTCCCTCATCATTAAACCCTCAATCCTGAAGAACCGCCTCCTCAACCTGGAATTCCCCCATAAAAAAAGCTTGCCTGTGGCATTTAGGCATTTTTTGACAGCACAGTCATCCCCCCCAATCCAAAGCCAATTACCGACAGTCTCTTACAACTCCAGCCTTTTTTACGCCTGCTGCAGTGATAATAAAATGCTTTAAAGACACTGAAGCTTATCTGCTTTAGCATAAGTCAGACTAAAAAGTAAACCGTACCATTATTATTATTATAAACAATAACATTAATTCATTTATTAATTCAATAACATTAATTCATTCATTTTCTACCGCTTATCCTCACGAGGGTCATGGGGGTTGCTGGAGCCTATCCCAGCTGTCTTAGGGCGAGGTCCACCCTGGACTGGTGGCCAGCCAATCACAGGGCACATATAGACAAACAACCATTCCCACTCACATTCATACCTATGGACAATATGGAGTCGCCAATTAACCGAGCATGTTTTTGGAATGTGGGAGGAAACCGGAGTACCCGGAGAAACATGGAAAGTTAGAAAGTTAAAAAGAATTTAGTCTAAAAAACTATTGCCGTTTTCGTACACTGTGGCTATCTGTCACAGTGACGATCATGGTTTTTCTACAGCTGGAACACTACAGACAGATTCCGGTCGGGGAATCCTTTAATCTTTATTATGTGTACGTGTGTGGTTTATTTGTTCATAGAACACACACAGTATCGGTCTCCTTTCCAAGCACAATGTGCCCTGCACTGATGAGTTGTTCAAGTGCACTATGTATTTCTCAGTGTCAGGCTGTCACAGTGCTTGTTTTGTTGAATACAGCTGCACCTGCACACAATATACATAATAAAAATAACACTGTTACCATCTTTCATGAGCAGATATGAAGATATACAGTAGTTAGGTATTTGAAGAATACTATTTTAATTATATTTTGAGAAAATGCATTTTTTTTAAATTAAATTCTGTGAAATTATTGCAAGAAAAAGCTCAGGTCAGAACAGAATGGCACCACATATGGTGAGGCAGCAATGGTCCAAATTGTGATGGTGTACCTGCCAAATACTGTACACACACATGCACGCAGTTACTCAGTCTTTGGCATACTGCTGACACACAGCGAGTACACTTTGGCCCAGTATATACAATTGTAAGGTTTCTGTGCCAGTGATGCTGGCGACTTCAGTGGAATGTGCACCATGAGAATAGGTTGATTTAATAACTATTATTGTTCTCTTGGACCACTTGGTTTGGCCTTTTGATAACCCCAAGTACTCTCTGTATGGATGTCCTGTTGCCAAGGTTGCTTAGGAGAGACATAAGCAGAAAGAGAATACATTCCTGCTCTTATTCAACTCCCACGTCAGATTTGTAAAAGGAACGCAGAATCGATAAACCCCAGCATAAAACTGGCACACAGCCTTGTGGAGGGTGCAGATGTTAGCCCATAAGCTAAAACATGTAGCACGCATACAAGCAAGAAATTGCCTCCATATGGAAAGACACAAAATCAACATTTACACACTCAGTGAAACACATTTAGCCCACCAAATGCTCATCTTAACACTTTTGTTTGCTGGCATTTTCAAAGACAATCAGCTGCTCAGATCTTTTTATTGGCTTGTTTAGGAAAAAGCAACACACCATCTTCACTTGAAAACAGCAACATGTGGGCGTGTAGCTGCAAATCCAATTTAAAACGATTTGGATTATCCCAATCAGGATGGTGCAAGCGGTGGCAATTTGCAGTTGCTAAACAAAAAAAAAAAACAATCTGCATAAACTGCAGAAACTGAAGTGTTGGTCTTGGCGTGGTGGAGAGCAGAGAGCGAGGATTAACAGTGGGTGACGCTGCAGGCTGAGATAAAAAGAAAGAGCGGGCCAAATATGAATATGGAGGCAGGAAAGAAGCAGCAGCAGCAGAGGGAGATGGTTTCAAATGGAAAAAAGGTGCAAGGTGTCAGCTTTGCGTTCCAATAA
This sequence comes from Doryrhamphus excisus, assembly GCF_037039965.1. Classification (NCBI taxonomy): domain Eukaryota; kingdom Metazoa; phylum Chordata; class Actinopteri; order Syngnathiformes; family Syngnathidae; genus Doryrhamphus; species Doryrhamphus excisus. The sequence goes on along the minus strand of NC_136359.1, from coordinate 13,641,278 downwards.
CAGTACTTGTCCACCCGCCTGGGTATTTTCTCGCTTGGCCGAAGCCTGCTGTTTTTCATAGGAAGCTGGATAGAGCCTTTGCATTGCTCACAACACAGAGCGCCTATTCAGACCACCGAGGCTGCTTCTCCTGACTGCTGCATGGGTGAAGGTTAGCTGGGGTGTGAACTGAGGTATTCAATTTGAGGGGAGGGCTTAGTGCAAGTGTTGGGGTGCACAAGGTGGTGTTACAAGCCAAAATGTTTGGAGTCGGTGGACCACAGCTTGGCAGGAAAAGAAGTGGGCTTTGGAGGTTGATTCTTTTTTGCTCAGATAAAGCATCGGGTGTGTGCATGATGTGATACAAAGCTTCCTTTTTCCTGTGCCTGTTGTACTGTATCGCTATATACAGTATGCCATCTACTGTATGCCAAAAATACACACACGGCAAACAGGCCATGGCTATGACAGCCAAAGTTAAACATACATGAAGACCTAAGTTCATACTGGATGCAATCCAAAGAAATCCAAGGTGTTAAAATGGATGTCCCTTACAAAATCCAAGCAATCCGCTTCGGTGTGCAGAGTGTTGATTTATTACTCAAATATTTACTCACACACACACACAGGTTCAGTGGAAGGAGGAGTGCCCAATGAAGTGCTCCATTGTGGAGGAATGTGCATTGGCTCAGACATGATTTGAGTATCACCACACTGCAAACGCTGTTAGCTTTAGCAAAAACATCCACAGAAGCTAAATAGCCTTGAGCTGAACTAATATACTGTACAAACACGACTACAACGAATGGATTTTTATTCGGACAGCCTTGTGCAGAGATTGTGAAAAGTTATTCTCGAAAGCCAAATGAATACGGATATAACTGCAGATGCATGAGTTATATCACTACATGCTATAGTATGCAAAGGAGTAGTACAGTATATGTATTTTTGTGTAAAAAACTGTAGCCATACTCATTCATTCATTCATTTTCTACCGCTTTTCCTCACGAGGGTCGCAGGGGTTGCTGAGCCTATCCCAGCTGTCTTCGGGCGAGAGGCGGGATACACCCTGGACAGGTCGCCAGCCAACCACAGGGCACATATAGTAGACAAACAACCATTCACACTCACATTCATACCTATGGACAATTTGGAATCACCAATTAACCTAGCATGTTTTTGGAATGTGGGAGGAAACCGGAGTACCCGGAGAAAACCCACGCATGCACGGGGAGAACATGCAAACTCCACACAGAGATGGCCGAGGGTGGAATTGAACCCTAGTCTCCTAGCTCCTAGCTGTGAGGTCTGCGCGAGTTAACCACTCGACCGCCTGTAGCCATACTGTATACACTAAATGCAGTTACAACCAACTTCATATGCATTTTCCTTACTGTATATGCAACATTTCTCAATATACATTTTGTTTATTTCAATTTATCTTCCCACTACCTGATTCCTACACTAAAATCAAGTGCATTCTTTAATACTGCTATTTAGAAATGACATTACTATGTCTTTTTTTGCATTACAGCGGGAGTTTTTAAAGGTGAAGACTTGAGTTTAGGTGGAGCAGCTTTGAAAAATTAGGATTAACCTTCACTACCCCTGGAACTTCACAGACAAGGTAAAGATTCATCAATCTCGCTCAAAAGCATACTGGTTTACTGTGCAACTGTAAACAGAGATTAAAGGCTGTCAGTTTGACCTTGCAGGACCTCACATTAAAGCACAATGTGTGGAAACTCTGTCCGGTCAGGAGCTGAGAAATAGGCTGAGACTTATAGTGGAATGTCAGTGCCTAATTTAAAAGGTTGCAAACTGTAATAAAAGAGTCAATATTGGCGCTACGGGGTCAGGTTGATAGAAAATGTTTTATGTTATCAGCAGGACAACAGCCAACGATATTTAAGATCGCTATCCCAACTATGACACATAGCTAAATTTAGCATTTTGGGAGCATGTGAGAGGTCAAACATGACACCGGCAACAAACTCCCACCTAACCCCCATGTGAGCTCCTCATGAGGCAGGTCATAGGTTCAGCCACCATGGCTGTAACGCGTTAGAGTCCAATGATCAGCTTCTTTCCACAAATTGGAATATACTGATTCATGAACAAAAGGAAATTGTCAAACCAAAAATTATATAACCACTATTTATAAGTAGGGTTGGGCATCATTTCAATTTGAACGATTCTGATAAACAGGTGATGACATAACTGCATGTAGATGTCACTGTCAGTGCAGTTTTAAAACATAAAAATGCAATGTGCATTTGATTTAACACACTACACAGCATCAAAAAAGTGGAAGAGCATGGAGGAGTGTCACGTGCAGAAGGTTACGCATTACAGGAGATTTAATCGAAATGTTAAAAAATGTGTTCATAGTTCATAGTGTTATATTTGTAAATAGATTGTTTTTTTAATGTACATCAACTGTTTATGTTGTGGTACAGTTGTTTAGATATTTGATCTATCACAAAAGAAAAAAAATGTGTCAAAGGGAAATTTATCCTTCAAATGTATCTTTTCACAAAAAGCTTTTTTCTCCCTTGGCTTGTTGGGAACTGATATTTCCCTAAAACCTACTGCTGATTACCAACAAATGGAAAAAGGTAGAAACAAAGAGATGAGTCTAATCTTTCTTTACATATGTTCCATGTTTATAGGTATATAAGCATTGAACACAGTATTCTGTGTCCCTTGAGAAATCAGTCAAAATCGTCCAAAATGGCCACTGTTGAAGGGGTCGTCTTTAACAAAAAAGCTGGGATTGAATGGGTTAAACCGGACAGTATAAAAGTGCAATTTAAAGTACTGTAGTAGAGTATAAAGTAGAGTATAAATCGAGTGTCCAGGTTTATGATATTGCCGATATATCTAACTTCCAGCACTATTAAAGCTATTTTGACAAAAAGTGTTTTATGTGATTGGAACCATTTCAAATGTACTTTATTTATTTACAAAGCACATCTCCACTCAAACAGTGTCTTTATGCTACCTTGTTGTCATAAAATACAGACACCATGTCTGAAGTGAACACTTAAAATACTGGAAATACTAAGCTCTCCTCCCAAACTCTGGAATTCATTACCATCTGACCTCTGAAATATTAACTCACTCCCCATCTGCAAATCAAGGCTTAAAATCTGTTCAACTCCCTTTGACTGCTTCTACACTGTCGATCCATCACTTATTTGGGTTGCTTTTAGCCTTTGTTTTTCTGTATCATATTTTTGTGGCAAAATGGGACCATTTAGCCACAGTCTTGAGCCCTGCCCCATGCACTCATGCAATGTGTTCACGTAAAACCTTTACTCATTTAATATCATTGAACACATGATTGAAATCATTTTACCATCTGTACAATCCAATGCCTAAAATTTTGTTGTGCAAGATGAGTGTTTTTGTTAACTCCGCCGCTGTTGTGTGCTAGTCCATGTTCAGAACTGTAGGGTTGAGTCCGACACAGAGGGGTCAACACGCACAGACACAGGATTGTACTTTCTGAAACAATGAATGACTTGCAGAATGGAAATCTTCAGTACAAATGCGGCTTTCATTACAGCACCAGAAATACATAGCATGATTTCAGAGATGCTATGTTCTTATTTAACACTGGCACAGCCCTGATGTCGATCCAGGGTCGGCTGAGGAGCTAAAATTAGACCAGGGGCGAAAGTGTCCATCTAAGGCCCTCTGACTTTTAATGTGGGGGCACCAGGAGGAGTGGAGGTAGAATTAGTTAAGGTGAAGAAGAGTGAGAAGAGCATGGCAGGGGAAGAGACCAGGAGGAAGTTAGATAACACAAAAGAAAAGCATCTCTGTGTATCCGGCTACGTGGTAACAGGAAATGCTGTGTTTAAGTCTATTCAAGGCAAAGAGTTCAATGGTATCATGATGTCACTCCCGGTGGGAAACGGTAATTACACAAGACCATTTCCTGATTCCCATCAACCATGCTCTCTTTTGAGAAGGGAACCCTGCATTCTGTGGACACCACGTCCCACCACACATACACTTGTGACTCAGGAAGAAACAACCAAGTGAGAGACGTGTGGTCAAAAAGGAAAGGAAAGACAGCAGAAGCCAAGAATGTAGTCATTCATACTGCAGACCTGTTAAAACCTGAAGACTAGGAAAGTGGCTCGCTACAGGGCATGAAAATAACATAATGCTTGCTCACTCATGCTGCTCCGAACAAAGCAATCATGTCTGAAGAATGCACATAAGACTTACAAGCTTTTGGCCTCTATTTGTCTGTTTTTTCATGGGATGACATGCACACATTGTTGTTCATATTTGATGTTATCTATTTATTCTCCACATTGTTATTATTCTTATTTATGATTATACGGGAGCCAGGCAACGACATTCCGTTAGCAATTTCACTGCCGTACTATTGTGCAATGACAATAAAGGAAGTCTATCTATCTATCTACACAAAAACAAAAAGTCCTTGTTTGGATCAGCAATTTCTTCATGTACTGTGTTGCTGTAAAACATACGTATACAACTCCTTCTTTCACTTTGTTTGCAAAATAGAGACAAACACTGAAGAAGAAATCCATTATTTTGTTTTAATAAACCATGTGTTGACAACCTTGGACACTTAAAGTGGAACTATTATGCCTTTTTCCATTTTTTTGACCTATAAATGTTGTTAGAAAGTTTCAGTATCAGGCTGAAGTTTATTGGAGTTGATGATTTTGGGCTGGCAAGAGAAAAATGTGGGACTGTTTTATGAACATGGGTGTTACTTGGTCATGCTGAAGAATCAGAAGCGCATGTGAAAATAAGAATTTGAGTGTCCTAAATGTGTTTATTTTGTGTAAGTAAACAGTTGTCTGTGTAGCATTATAGAGTGTGCATACATGGAGCGGGGTGTAAATTAAAAACTCATAGAGTTGCTAATAGCCTTTTTCCACCACCAGTCTTTTTTAAACACAGGAAGTCCTGCAAAAAACGCAGAATAAACCCATCTCCATTACAGATATTGTGCCAAGATTTTCTGAACCTAGTAAACGCGGACCTAATTACAACTCTGAGTTCAAACACGGTAAGTCTCCACTGGGTCTCCAGTCATGAGCTACCAGTAGCGCCTAACCACTTTTCAAGTAGCTTCCCAAAGGGGAGACATCAACATTGAGTGGCTAAATCAGCCTTTTAACTATGACTGACACTCTTTCAATGCGAAATATCAACTCAGTGCTTTGGTGACATTTGTGAGATTTGCGGAAGGATGTTGTTTTACCTTGGCTGAGAGGAACATCAACGCACCGTATTTGTTAATCATTATTACAGAACCTCCAATACCCAAATGCCTCCGAACTCCATCAAAACTAGTCCTTTGTGAGTCATGAAAGTTGCTTATGTGGCATGTGGATGAAGCGGGCGTGGCCTTCAGGTATATGTCTCCACAGGGAGAAGCCAAAGCTGCTTTCCAATGTAATAACTGCAACTTGTGAAAATCCAGCAGGAGGTTTATGGGAGCAAATAAACCTCCAGAAATTACAGTTACACAGCAAACTGTACAGCTCAACCTCGTACAAAGAATCTCTCTCATAAACCCACCCAGACTGAGGGGGGGACACAAGTGGGAGAGGGAGGGAGAACAAATAAGTGACTGAGGTAAGGAAGATGTGGAAATCTATGTATTTCTGGCTGATAATGTCCTCTGTGTGTGGAGACAGACAGAAGTTTTCCAGGAGCGCCAATGATGAAGGCATCAACAATTTTATTGTGATGCCTTCCTCCCTTCGTATATGCATTAAAAAGACTAAACGCTTAAATTTGCCGTGTCTGGCAGCATTTCACAGCGTAATTGGCCAGTCTCCACTTTCATGTTTGAACAAAAACAACTGTGGAAACTGTTCCAGGAACTCATAAGTTGATTAGTGACTGTTCAACTTAGGCTAAATTGATGTCATCATACTGGATTGTAACAAGGCAACACAAGCTCATCACCCTTCAGAGAAAATATGAAGTAAAAATGGGGTGTTTGTCAGGTCAGATCACAAATCTTTTAAAAAAGATCAAAAAGTCTCGTGCACATCTGGACCACAGACAACTTTCACATTATGAAAGCAGAAAGCTGACCCCATAAAGTCCACCAAATCAACTTCTGGCCAAAAGATAAAAATGGGGCATTTTCTAGCTATGTCCTCTTTAAAAAGCAGAGACAGAGATTGTTTGTTTGTCATGTCGCTGGCAGCATGGCCTGACTTCTTCCTCTGTCTAAACACAATGTATCACACACACGCGCGTATACACAGAGTTGAACATATGCAGACAGACGCTCCCACAGGGAATTATGGGGCTCAAAATGTGCAGCTGTGCACTACGTGTGAACCTCAAGAGGATGGATTGCATGCACAATGTTGCTCTCACTAATGTTCACGAGGGAAAGACCAACACCAGTGTCAGCATGACTACACAACCCCTGTGTGGACTCAACAAACACCAAGGCACAGCTGCGGGCTCCCCTCAGTCACCAAATAGTATGCACTGTACACAGTATTCTGAAAATAGATTTTTTGTTATTACTAGCAACATTTTTAAGAGTGGTACAAAATTGGTGCAAAATTAATGCAAGCAAGTTTCTGTTCTTATTGTGCTTGGAAGGGTTTTCCTGGGGTACTCTGGCTTCCTCACACATCCCAAAAATTAGATTTGTGAATGCATTTTGTTGTCTATATGTGCCCTGTGATTGACAGTTTGTACACCAGTGTAAAGTAAGCTGGGATAGGCTCCAGCTCACTTGCAATTCTAATGGGCAGTGTAGAAAATTGAAGGATGTATGCTTTTACCTGCAAAATGAGTTGGAAACAATGTGTGCACTATATAAATAATCATACAATGTTTCATCATCTTTGTAAAGACATAAATTGTTCACAATACTTCCACTGGATTGGATTGTTTGCAGGGCTGTTCATAAAGAAGTGGCCATATTAAAAACAATGCATTCACATTGTGTAAGATAACAGCAAACAACTTTCAATTATAGACTAGGGCAATCCATTGATGCCACAGTATGCTTATTATTGTGGTTATCTTTTGTGCTAGTGCCTCAAACTGAGTGAGAGATTTGTGTGCTAAATAAGGTAAACAATATATCAGAAAAGGCAGTGCTGCTTGCTGCAAACTAAAAATAACTATAAACTATACTTGTTAGAGATGTATTATTACATATGAAAAATCAATTATTATCTTGATACAGCTCTTGGACAAGATGATATCATTGCAGTGAGGTGCAGACAGACGTTATTACCTGCAAACTGAGAGCAATCTGACGGATGTACATCATATTGAGGTCCTGCAATATCCACAGTTTTTCCTCCATGTTTGTCAAGTTATCAATCGGCATCCTTGAGCTTTAGAGATCCGCACTTTTAAGTTAATGAACAAGATAAAGACGTCACATCGTGTTACTCGGTAAAATACTCTACTACGACAACATTTTGTGTCGGTGGCGTCTCGTTATGATGGTGCGTAAAAGCGATGCGTAAAAAGTTTGGGTGCCTCATCCAAAACGAGCCAAAAGAGCAAAGTGTGGCGAGTGGGTGAAGAGATGGTAAGAAATCCCTCAATCGTTCTCTCCACGACGCGTGTTGTTCTCCTCCTCCTACTTTTCAACAATGATCCACACAGGGAGCCCACGGTCAACACCCAGCCGGGGAAGAATGACGCCTTTTAAAATCTATTTCTCTCTTTTGTGCCACTGTCGCGATACCGAATGCGGGGGGAGAGTGTCCTGTATGAGACAAGAGAGTTCTTGACAAAAAAAGGCCATCGCCTCTGCGGGAATGACCGGCACAACTAGTCTAGTGTGCGCTCTCCTACCCCCCCCCCCCCCCCCCCGCACTAAATTAACCCCTACGAAGCACCTCTGGAGATGGTAACTTCCAAAAAAAAGCAGACAAGAAAGTGGAGAGGGGAGTGAGAAAAATGACTGAAGCAGCCCCCACACCCCTTTACACAAACAAATAACGAGCACAGAGGGTGGGGTAGCTTTGTGATTGTTATTAAATAGAGAATTAAGTACTCACAGCTGGCAAATAATGAGGTCAACCAGTCAGAGGAATTCCCAAATGGGCATTTCCTTACTTCAGCAGAGCATTAAAGCAGAAAGCTATGTAGGTTTGTTTCTCCACACCCTGATTAAAATGCTGATCAAACTAAATTAAATGATGATAATCTTGATTATAGTTACACTTGACACTACGTATACTTGAGCCATGTCACAAGTTCAGCCGTTACAAAGATAACAATGGTGTGGGGTTGGGCGATATGGAGCAAAACTCATATCCCGATATATTTAGGTTGAATATCGATATATACGATATATCACTATATGAATTTTCTTCCACAAGCTACCGTTTGATACAGTCTTTATCCAGCAACCTTAATACCGGCTTTTTTTGCTGTTCACTCCCGCTATGCAGCCTCTCCTCCTTCATATCGCCGCAGGGATCTACAGTCACTTGGTGTAGCAAAAGGGTCCGCTTTTAACATATGATCTCGATCTCGACTTTATATATAAGGAAGTCCACCCCTCTGTGACATCACAAAGGGGCAGTTTTATCACACCTTTTGAAACTGAGTGTTTTGAGCCATCCCAAACTTCATTCAGGGCTCACTTCCAAATGCACAAACCTCATTATCTGAAACTTTGGCATCATTTAACACGGGAATACAACATTCTAACTACGTTTATAGGTCAGAAAAGTAAAAAAAAAGCATTATTACAGAAGTTCAAGGGTGATACATCAGTGGGTCACAGGGGTCATGAGCATTTAGCCAAAATTACATGCATATTTTATATCCCATAAATTTTGTGTCACAGAGAACTTCAATATTTTATCACCATCACATTTAAATATTAAAAGGCCATTCCTCAAGGTCTGTGCCATATTCAACATACTTTCACCCACAAAGACATCGCAAAAACATCAAGGAGTTGTTATTTCAAGAAGAAATATGTCAGATCAGGGGCAAAGCCCAGTTTCCTTTCTTCTCCCAGCACAACATCCCAAAATCCACACCATGTGACCCAAGGGAATAAATTTACAGCTCCTGTCACCATAAACAACAAAAGAAGAGAACCTGCATTCTGTTGGACACAGCAGTGCTACAGATGAGTGACTGTGCTTGTGATGCGGGTAATAGTAAGCATGTGCACACCAGAAGCCGACTATGACAGGAAGCCACATAGGTCTCAGGATCATTAATTCACGCACACATCTATCTTCTGGCAAGCCGAGGAGTGGAGTAGCACCTCTTACTCATTGCTCATTCCAGGAGCTGATCACAAAGTGGAGGATGGGTCTTTAGGGAGACCCTTCTATACATCCACACACATGCCCATATGGCACACCCTCTTTAACTACTTTACACATTCAAACAGTAAAAACAAAAGGAGCTTTAAAAGCCTTTTGACCTCTGAGGAGGAGAGCCAGCGGTGCCAGTAGCAAGCTGGGCCACTTCCCCAAGAAAAGCCTCCACCCTAGAGAGCTTAAATCACCCAGCTAATGTGTCACAGACACTAACATACACACCCTAAGAGAGGAGATGTATTGTTCTTAAAAGGTGGAACGTGAAATACTTGACGGTGCAAAAAGGGCGGGATGTGAAAACATTCTGGAACGTGTGGAAGAATGCACATGAACGTGTTGCAATAATGAAAAAAACTATAGGGGAGGGTGTGCCCTCTGTAGCTTCTACTCAACTGGGGTGGCTTTCTTCAAGATGTTTGAGGGTCTAAAGCCCTTTTTTGTCATCCATTTGTGAAGCCAGGCGTCATCAACGTAGCTGTAGCTTGGTAGGGTTTTGGTCAGCGCAAGAAGAGAAAAGAGCCTTCCTCAAACTATTTGTACAAAATTGGAAATATAGAATTAACATAAGGGATTCATTAATGGAAATGTAATATTTTTGTGTATAGTTGGTCCTCAGGTTACAAATGAGTTCCATTACTCTGATGTTTTAGTTTTAGTATAAGTCTGAACTTATATCTGAATCATACCACTCACATTCCCGCTACCTCCCCTCACCCTAACTTAAGTAATGCATCCTCTGGGATGTCCATTCCTGTGACCTACAATACGGTTAACCTCCAAAAATGTGCTGCTTTGTGGACTGTCATAGTGTGTAGATGCGCTGAAGCAGGCAGTCCTGGGCTTCGTTGTTCAGCAGAAAAAAACATTTTTAGGTTTTTGTTTATTCTTGGTGGTTTTGTGAACTCCCCAGTGTAAATTTCCAACTGTAAAAGTGACCACTTTAGGGATTATTGTAGTTATGAGTTGTGGTTTTTTTTATTCCCAGGGTTAATGAGTCGTTTATGTCACCCTTAGAGAATTATTTGATAATACTCATTCGTTCATTCGTTTCTACCGGTTATCCTCACAAGGGTCACAGCCTATCCCAGCTGTCTTCGGGCGAGAGGCGGGGTACACCCGGGACTGGTTGCCAGCCAATCACAGGGCACATATAGACAAACAACCATTCAGACTCATATTCATACCTATGGACAATTTGGAGTTGACAATGTTTTTGGAATGTGGGAGAAAACCCATGCATGCACGGGGAGAACATCAAACTCTACAAACAACTCTACAACAAACTCTACTATAATACTATAATACGTACAGTATATCCTTTGACTGTGATAATCAATAAACAAACGGTCAATTCCTAATAGACAGTTAGTTGCTAAGCCTCGCCCATGCTATTGCAAAGATGTTTTCCATGATGGCGGCCATGTTCTTCAACCAATGTCGTTCAAATTTGACTACATGTGCTTATCAGTCACTTAAATGCATGTCCCATATTTTGTGGTCAACACACAAAATTGTGCATTTTGAAGAGCACATTGAGCTGTGTGACAAATGTTAAGACAATCCTGCTCCCAATCCCAGTTTGGGGTTTAAAAACAGTGCCACTATGTGGTGTATTTGTCAGAGAGAAAGAAAAGAAAGAAACTCAGTTGGGATGCATGTTTTGACAAATGTTCACCCTTTTGTGTGCTTTGTTTTACGAATAAAAGAGTTAGCTTACACAAACAAATACATGTGACTGACGTCTTTACTTATTTTAGTAGTCTATAATAGCCAGGAATGGCTTTTATTAATGTTCAGAGTTACAGCCCAATTCAATAAACAATGTTTAGCTCAAGACATGATGTTATGACACTACTTAATTATATAGTTTGTTCTCTATACATCATTATGGATTGTATCAATACAAGGAGGTTCAGTTTGTTCTTATGTATTTCGATTCACCAATAATACATCAGCAGCAGGAAGACATGCCACAGGCAAATCTCCCTGCAAAGCATAGACTGACTGACACCTTAGGACAAAAACAACAAGAGAAAAAAGGCAGACAGGCTTATGTCATTATCTCAATGACAGGTCACACTGGCAGGCAGGTGACTCAAGCTAAGGGTAGCGCTGCTTCTTGGCCACACGCCAGTGAAGGAGGCTAACTACTAAGAGTCAGCAGATTAGAGCTTAGTAGAAAACCATTTCGGAGGTAAATGGGGTTTTCCTGGATGATGACTGCTGAATGCTGACTGCCTGATAGCTTGTGCCTGGTTTTAGCAGTGCGGAAAACAATATAGTGTAACCTTGGTGAGCTTCATGTCCATTCCAGAAAGTCTGACTGACTGAAACATACGTGAATCAACCCAATCAATTTCTCCCATCCATCCATCTATGGCGCTTATCCTCATTAGGGTCGCGGGTATGCTGGAGCCTATCCCAGCTGTCTTTGGGCGAGAGGCGGGGTACACCCTGGACTGGTCACCAGCCAATCACAGGGCACATATAGACAAACAACCATTCACACTCATACATTCATACCTATGGACAATTTGGAGTCGACAATTAACCTAGCATGTTTTTAGATTGCGGGAGGAAACAGGGAGAACATCACACAGATGAAGCGGAGAATCGAACATGGGTCTTCCCAATCTCCTGACTGTGTGGCCAACATGCTCACCACTCGTCCACTATGATAATTTCCTGATGGCCAAAAATATTAACACAAAACATGTTTTGATAGTTTTTAAATTATAGTTTGACATGCTGAAAAGACAATGTGAACATTTAACATCCCTTTAATGATGAACAAGAGAATGGTTTACTGTAAACAGCAACCATATAATTGCTCTCACATGACTGTTACATAAAATCTTTACTGTCATTGTCATGGTTAACAACAAAATGATGTGCTACTAATAAATTAATAAATAAATTGATAATAGTCATAAAAACAGTCACAACACACATGGATATTGCATAGATTATAATGACAATTGCACAGATTTTGGAAGTCATCACATTTCAGAAATTTCTGGTTAGAGGAATAAAAACAGTTCTTCAGTTTACTAGTTTTTCTTTTTAATTGACTATACAGTTCTTCCAGGCAAGGGAGGGAGAAACAAGCCATCTCCTTGGCAACTTCAATGACCCCTTGAAGTGCTCTTCTCTAAGCTGCTGTGCAACTTTAGTACCACACACAGAGAGTAGGTCTCAATAGAGCAGAGATAGAAGGTGACCAGCAGTTTTTGAGGGTTGTTATTTTTCCTTAAGATCATCAAAAAGCTGTGCTTACTTCACCAACTTGGTGTTTTTTGCGGCCCAGGTAAGGCTCTCCATCATGTGAACCCCCAGAAAACTCCCTTAAGCGAATTCAGGGACCCTGTTTATTTGGAGAGACTGAATGCTCTGTTTGTACTTTCTGAAGTCCACAATGAGCTCCATGATTTTGACAGAGTGGAGGAGCAAGTTGTCCTTACACCACCCTGCATTGCCTATTGCATTGCCATTGCCTAGTCCTCAAGTGTTTAAACTGTTTTTAGGACAATACACAACATGTTTCTTGTTTCTCAACGGATGTGCGAAAGAATATGGACAACTTCCCGTGTGTGCACATAATCAGCCACAGGAACAATACTGGAGCCAGTCTAGAGACTTACGGAGGAAACGATAGCTTTGAGTACTTAACATTAATGCATGGTCATTATGATGACATGCTTGGAAAAATGCTCAAAGTTCCAGTTGGTTGTAAACTGTAATTACTCTCAACATATTGCAGTAAATACATTTAAACCTGAAATAAATAGTTATTTTTAAGTGTTAGGTTTAATGGGATGGACGGATCTTGGTCTGAATGTTTTGAACTGTAAGTCTATACACTCTATGTCTATACACGTGCACTGATGAGAGTAAAGGTCCATGGAGGAATTGTGATAGTGTGGCTGTAGCTCATTGTCATATAGTTGACCATATGCTCATCAGCGCAAGGCGCACAGAACTTTCAGGGGAAGGAAGAAGACAGATACAGAGTTGTTCATCGTTCCACCACATACACACACATAATAAAGATGGTTAAAGGAGAATCTGTTTACTGTATGGGTACCGTTACTTTTGACAATTATTTTTTGTCGAAATCCAACTTCTACAAAAAAAACAGGCCGTATGAAAACTGAGGCATCACTTCTGCCCATTAATCCATTCAGACTAATCAGTCAGAGGCACTGAACTTTCTCCAATAGAAAACAACAACTCTAGTCTTCAAAAGCATTTTGTGTTCAACTGCAGCAATAGAATTAAGTACAAAAGGTCCTCAAACCACAACAAATAGAGAACTCTGACTTATTTTGATACGATCTTAAAACCAAACCATAACCACTCGCTGAACCTCACCCTCACATCTAAGCAACAAATTACACTTCTTAAAAAAAATTAGAACACTTTGTGAAGCAGCTAGACAAACAAGTACAGTCCATAACTTGCTGTTGAGTCGTGTTACTTCTTTGGACATTTGGACTGTACAAACAAAAGTGGTCAAGTGTGTCTGAATCGTAAAACGTTCTCTGATGATTTGGTTACAGAGGAAAAAATATGATGTTGCAACAAGTCTTCAAATCCATGGCATTGTGATGGCAGACACTGGGTCACATCTGCTGTGCTCGATGACAGCAGCGAGTGATGAGCTGTGAAAGCAGACATATCATGGAGAAATCCCCCTTGAGGTCAGTCCTCAGTTACAGAGCGTGAAAAAAAACACCTGCATAGACTGCTGCACAGTCATAACTCTGACATACTGGCAGAGTAATGACATATAAATCTTATCTGGAGCCTACCTTGTTATTAGGTGTCTCCGTTTCACTCTTAACAGTCTGACTGATCTGGCTTTTAATTTAAGATCAGGTGCAGGAGTGGTGTCGTGTCAAACCGTGATTTAAACATGAGTCGTGGTGGAAATTATACGTTAGACTAGACGCACAAATCATGCAGCACGCTGGAATGCTTCCATTAAATATGTCACTATCCATGTGTTAGGGGAGCTTGACTCTTCACAGATGCAGCAGTTAATTCATCTCCATTATTGAGTAGATATGTCCAAGCAACAATATATTGAGGTTGGAACACACACAAAAGAAAACTCAAGTGTGTGCGCTTCTAAAATGGATTTAAATTACTGCTGGAGGGACAATGTGTACATTATATAGTGAAAAATAGAAGTAGTAAAAGTAGAACGAGCTCTTAAGAGACTACAGTGGAGCAATAGCCCCCTCTGTTGGACGAAATCACCAAAACTAATAAAATATATGGAAAGCATCACCATATAAAGACGTGTTTTTTGGTCATTTTCCCCCTTAATTTCGGTGAGTTCATATAATTTTCAGTTGCGCAGCATCTTATTAAAATAAAACTACAACATGTATATGACAAATTCAGATCCTGAGTCCCTGTATTTAATAAATAAAGAGCGTGTCCTGTTTTGCTTTTTAATATTTACAAAAGTCAAAAATGTTCACATTTAATTTCCATCACAAGATATTACCTTTTCGACCAGTCCAGTGTGTACCCAGCCTCTCGCCCAAAGACAGCTCGGATAGGCTCCAGCATACCCCTGCTACTGTGATAAGCGGCATAGAAAATAGATGGATTGTTGATCAGTTTCTGTCAGGTATGCTCACTGTCATGATATCTTGATAGCAAAGGCAAATACACATGCTCCCTTTGAACGCCGTCGGATTGTTGAGCTGCATAAGCAAGGCCACAGTCATTTGAAACGTCTGACTTCTGAATTTGAAAAGAGGGTTGAAAGAGGGTTATAGAACAAAAAAGTCAAGTGAAATGTCACTGTCCCTGAACGAGAGGATCCAATTGACTGTCCGTCAAGACACAGGACCATTATCAGCCCAGATAAAGGTTGTTGCTGAGTGCAATCCAATAACCATTAGATGGCTTTTTGGATGGATTTAAGAACAAAGGGGGGTTTTAAGAACAAAAAACATCTTTAAAGACCTCTTCCCCTTCAACGCCACAAAATTGCCTATTTGTAATTTGCACAAGAGCATCAAACGTGGGACATTGAAAGGTGGTGGAACCTTCCAACGTTACTGGCATGACAAGGAGATCTCACCCACACGGCACAGTGAATGATCTGGGATGCTTTTCCTTCATTGGAACAATGGAGCTTCAGGTTGTACAGGGGCGTCAAATGGCAGATAACTATGTGAAGATGTTGCTGGAGGCACCCCTCATGATTGAAAGCCTGCTTCTGTGTGGTCATGACTGGCTTTTTCAACAGGATAACGCTGCAGTTCAAAATGCCCACATGACAAAGGACATTTTCCAAAGGAATAACGCCACTCTTTAGCACCATCCTGCATGTTCCCCTAATCAAGTTCATTCGAGAACATTTGGGGATGAATGGAAAGGGAAGTTTACAAAAATGGACGTTGGTTCCAGACAATGGATGAGCCTTCTTCACCACTTGGAGCAACATTTCCACCAGCCTCCTGGCATCCAGTGTGCCCAAATCAATTTTTGAGGTTATTAACAAAAATATTCATTACTGCTGCATCACTGCTCTTAAGATTTTGATCATAAGTATATGCATATATACTTAACCAGAATTTACCCTTAATTCACAAAGCCCATCTCCATTCAGTGTTCTCATTTGTCATTAAATGAAGGTGCCATATAATGAGCTAGCCAGATTAAAATATTTTTCTCTTGCTGGGAATCACCAACTCCAACGACATCTATCTGAGTTTGCCTCATAGAAATTTCCTGGGAGTCATAGCTAACTATCGTAAACAGAGTGAAGCATAGCTGTGGGGAGGGTAGTCCTAGAGTCTATCTGGCCTACAGCCTGGCCTTGTGACATCACAAGGAGCCAGTGTTACAAAACATTATCTAAAACCGAGCATTCAGAGCCATCCCAAACTTCTTTCACGGCTCACTTCCGGATGCGCAAACGTCATTATTTGACATCTATAGGTCAGAAAAGGACATCAGTCTCCGTATTAATTATTTTCTAGTTAAAAAAAACAAAAAACCCTGAATTGTAAAAATCTGAAAATGTGTTTTTTATGAACATTTTTGAGAGTCAACCGCTGATGAAATCACAGACGGTCGACGTAACGTAATGAAGGCAGGTTTTGGTTGCCATTTTGTTCAGCTAGCTAATAGGATGCTAGCAGAGAAGGACATTTTGTGACTTAAAAAAATATATCTTAAGAACACAGTGTGACTCACGCAGTATATTAACACAACAAGACGCGTGCCATATTGTATAAATATTTGAATGACCAAAACAAGCTAATCAGTGCAGACGATAAGCGAGTTTCCATTGTACAGACATGGAGACGTCTTATTTAACTAACCAACTAAGTCAATGCTTAAGTTGGATATTTAATATATTTGGCTGAAATTCTACTTATTTACATTGTCATACTAAAGAAAACACATGTAAAAGTGAAATTGACCACATTGTGGACATGATGTTTGGTCCAATATTGTCACACAGAAACATGTATCAAGCCTTTAGGTGATCATGCTGATGACACAGATTAACGCTATAAACATAATGAACACATTATTTCCTTAGTGGACATAACAACTGCAGAGACAGCAGGAACAGTGGGACCATAACGACCAAAATGGACAAGCCAGTGAGTCACTGGGGCCCAGTAACCCGCACATGAAAGCACAGCCATGCCGGCTGAGCCTGCGATGACCCATCTGCTCTCATGCAGTAAAACGCCTTCTCAGCATCATGACAAGGGAACAGCCATCCTCCTTCCCAAATGCGTTTGACTGTAAATATCAACACATAAATACAAATGGTGCCCTTAACTCATTGTTTTGGTGTGCAAACACTGTTATTACACTGTTATTCAAACTGTCGCCCCATATTTTAGATACACATTTTCAATACTGAATAAGGTATTGTTCATTTAAGTACCGTAATGACCTGAATATAAGAGGTCATTGTATGGAGCCTGGACTCAACAAATACTGTTTCCTGTTCATTTCTTTTTTTCATTGTACTTTCCTTAAAATTAATATTAAAATCTTGTTTCGTGGGCTTCGTGGCGGTGAGTGGTTAGCACGCAGGCCTCACAGCTAGGAGACCAGAGTTCAAATCCACCCTCGGCCATCTCTGCGTGGGTTTTCTCCGGGTACTCCGAGTTTCCTCCCACATTCCAAAAACATGCTAGGTTAATTGTCGACTCCAAATTGTCCATAGGTATGAATGTGAGTGTGAATGGTTGTATGTATATATGTGCTCTGTGATTGGCTGGCGACCAGTCCAGGGTGTACCCCGCCTCTCACCCGAAGACAGTTGGGATAGGCTCCAGCACCCCCGCGACTCTTGTGAGGATAAGCGGTAGAAAATGAATGAATTAATCTTGTCTTGTCTCATTCTCGTGGACCCAATCTTGTGTATCGTCTTGTCTCGTGAGTAGATACCCCTAATCATGGTGTCTACATGGAACGTTGTTAGCAGTTTAAATAGGAGAATCCCATTACATTAATTAGTTTTTCACTATTTTGAACACAGGGAAGGGAATTCCTTATGTTCTTTTCTCACATAAGGATTGTGGATGCTAGGCAAAATTCCAAAAAATTTAATTTTCCTGTACCTGAAGTGCAAGCAACAACTGTTACAGGGTGTATACCGTTTTGGGGACATTCCTCAGTGTTGACCACCTTTGCAGTGCATTCTTTTGTACACCCTCACCCTCCTGAAACTCTATTCCACAGTTTTGTCAGGTGCTTATTTGATGAATCGCAGAAAAGCATAGAAGGCTCTTTGTGGGGGAAAAAGGTGTGTAGCCCTACTTCATAACCTTCAGCCTTAAGCACGTTGCGTGGAGGCTTAATGACTTATACTGGCTGATGTGAGAATGTTCATTGTTGCTGTCAAGGCTTACAGTGAAGGTGATTACTGTTTTGTCCCTGCCATCAATACTTTAATTTCCCATCGCCCAGTCAGTTTGATGTGTGTGTTTTGTGAGTATTCCTGAAAGGAATCAGAGAGAGTGATCTCTACACATGGAGCAAGAGACTCAAGTTTCTAAGACCTGTAGGGGGCTCGCCATAACTGTCAGAGACTGTAAATTATATCCAAGGCATTAGGTGGGTGTCTTTTTGTCAATGTTTAACCGAGCTGTAGTCCCTGGAGGTCTTGTGTTCACAGGAAGAAGATACCTCTGGCATGAGGGAAGCCAAGCTCACACTTTATAATTTGTTAATGTTGGACCAGACAGGCTACAGTTAAGGTCACCTGGCTGTGTGAGCTGATGCAGAAAGAGTGAGAGTAAAAAAAAAAAGATGAAAAACAATAAAAGAGACACAGACAGAACCACGAGTAATCTGACGTGACAGTTTGGAGGTGAAGACAAAGGAGGAGTTCCTGAGTGTTCTGGAAAAGTGGGTTAGCACGGTGGAGAGTAACATCAGGGGATCTGAGCCTTATAGTAGCGGACAGGCCCACATAATACCATTCTGGTGCAGGTTGACAGATAATGAAGGTGGAAGTATGTGTGTACATACAGCAACCACATCATTAGGTATGGAAGATCCAATTCAAAAGTACAGCCATCAGATAGTCATGTTCAAAATAAGTGCAAATGTTCAGAGAATAACATTTATTATTAATATTACCAATGTTTCATGTAGCTGTTCCATGGAAAATCATACTTTATAGGAGGGGTTTTCAAAGTATAGCACTATGAGCCTCCCCTCAGAGAATATAAACAGATGGGGCCTCCCCTACTGCCCGAAAATCTAATTTCTTTGTTTATTCACTCACTGTAGGAAAGTATTCTAATTCATTTTTATCTTAGTAAAGTTTAAAAATATGTTTTTCTTTATTTCTCTCAAGTTGCTGCATCTCCACTGAAGTCTCCTGGTGCCTTCCGGGAAAGTCCCGCCTCAGACTGAAAACCGCTGCTTTTTAACCTGACCTGAATTATTATATAGGCATACATACAGTTACATCATAGAGATGGGCGATATGGCCTGGAATCCATATTGCAATATACATTGCAACCTCTTACAATGACAATATACCGTATACAGCACAGCAAAGAGGTGAAACATCTTCTAAGCCAACCTGAACAGTCTGATTGTGATGGAATCATGCCATGAGAATATAATTACCTGGATAAATGAATATTCTCAGGCAAGTACAAGGTAAGTTTGATGATGCACGTAGGAAGTTTCTCATCGAGTGTGACAGTAATCTGTGATTTTGCCACCCCCATCTTTCTGTTCAAACAACCAATGACCAATTGTTACTATGTCAGACGTGTTGTCTGTTGTGTCGAAAAGTCAATGGACCTTGCGCAGTGATACACTGTTGGGCTTAGTCATTGTCTGTGTGTGTGTATGTGTCAGTGAAACAGAGTAGAGACTTGCAATGAATGACTAATCCAGATTTTGGAACTGAAAGGTTCAATTGAGGCTGTCATCATGTGTTCCCCATGAAGAAACAGACATGTAGAAAGTAGATGCTGAATGGATGTGTGACTCATCTCTTGGTCTATGCTGATGCCCGCTATTTTCTATGATATCTTCTATGATCCCGGTTTGACCCAACCTTGAAGAAACATTCCTTAAAGTAGCTAAAAGCATAAGAGTCAAACCATCAGTTTATGTGTTGTCACATGAGACGTCATAAATTGTGCAAGAGCTAAGCATACATAATAAGAGCGCAGTTCGGCCAAGCAGGGAGTAACTGTTTATGTTTTACTTTTTCTTTGGCTTTTTTGGTGCACTTATTCAAAAATGGAGGTGTTAAAATGTGAAGAGTATAACACCGCTCAAGTTTGAAGAACAACAACATGTACCTCACATATACTGTATATTAGCTCTATGGAAAAGCAACAGTTCTGGTCCTTCCTTCACATCAGGCCTCCTTTACCCTTCTTGCCTGAGCTGCATCACATGCACAAGAAACGAACAGTTCAGTCACTCAGCCCGCAAGCTTTACTGACTCATGAGTGCTCGATGAAGACCGGAAGCTTCACTGACTCACAGGTGCTTGACAAAGACCGCAAGCTTCACTGACTCACGGGTGCTCAACGAAGACAGCAAGCTTCACTGACACATTGGTGTGTCCCAAGTATTTACATCTTGGCGTGAGCACTGCTTATCTGCTGAGCTGCCAATGTGAGTCACGAACAAATGAGTTTTTCTGAGGACAGGGTAAATTTTGCAGTTTTACTGCACCGTCAAATATTTTAATGTTGCACTATTGTTCAGGTTGACATTTGCATTTTGCCACATTTGGAGTCCAAAGACCAGAAGCTAGGCAGCTAACAGCTAGCTACCTAGCTATTTGACTGATATAATGTCTACAACGTGAGGTTTATGATGTGGATATAACACATGCAATAGTCCATCAACATAATGGACACTGCTCCAATACAGTCAATAATTTTAGCAGTGCAATGTAAACATGTGATTAAATGCATGAGACTTCTGGAACAAGTCAGTAGTTTCAATCGGGGGAGTTTGTGGAATTTATGCATCGCATTTGGGAGATTCTGCGCATGCGCTTGGTGAGGAGCGACTCCAGTGAATTGAGTATGAAGTTCACTTCAGTGCCTGATTAATAAAAAGTCAAGTCTATAAAGGAAATTGAGCTCACCATCACTACAATACAAATGCTGGGTGTATGTGTTTGTCATATAGAACAAGAATGAACACACCTTCAGGGCTTTTGTGTCCCAAAAAACAAGTACGCTAATATGTAGTGTGCAAAGATGCAAATGCGTGATCCAGATTAGATTGAAAGAGATGAGCGCGACAAGGACATTACCGCTGTATGGAATTCAAGCAAACAAGACGCTTCATTGTTCTAAAAACATAACCTTGTATTGGAAAATCAAAACACAAAAGGTTATTTCAGTTCAGCACTGAATAAAAGTCTTTATTTGATGCTAAGAGTGAACAATAAATTGTTGTGTCTTCAAACAAACAGCCCTGTCATTTCCATGCTTGGAAGTTGGACATGGTTGATTTCCTTTCATGGCTTGAAGGAAGTGAAAAAACAGCAGTTTTTTTCCACTTAAAAAAAATTCTCGATAACCTCCTTTGTGGAATTATTATGATTGCAAGCACTCATGCAAAGGCAGAGCATAAACATGGCCCCACAGCAATATACATGCAACGCTTGTGTAATGATATCATAACATGTGTTAAAACATGTCACTTTGCATATTAAGAGAGCTTCCAAGCATACAGCTGGTTGAGCGTTTTTGGATGTACAAGGGGCTTAAAGCATTTGTCTGCTAGTGTTTGCATGAAGTCTTTGGGGAACACAAACACACTTCCTAAATTTTACTACTAATAGGCAAACTGGCTCAGACTGTAGTGAAGTTTTGCATCCACTCTTGAGCACCAATGGGCCTCTGAGCCCCTTTTCCTGGCATTTAATAAGCTGTTAAAAGAGAGTTCGGGCTCCAGAGCAGTGATGGCCCATTGTTCACTGGGTACACAGAGATCCTTTGAGACACTGAAAGGACACTTTTTCAATCCTTGGACACCACTCTATTCCTCAAATGGCTCATGGTCTGTTAGGGTATTTGCCAAAAATCCAACCTGTGCCAACTGCACTGCATACCAAAGATGTGTTGTGTTTTTCCTTGACCAGTCTTTGCCGATCCATAAAGTTTGGTGGGAACACGACAGCTCCTCTGTTTTTGTGGGAGTTACATTGCAGGACCACCAGCAACCATACAAATGTCTATTTTAGACACACAGCTCACGTTGCCTCTCCCTCCAAACCCTCCTGCTAGCTGGGTATTGACAATCTCCTCCAATTCCAGGTCAACATTTAAGACTGTTGTGATTATTAGATTAGATTCATTTCCAGACCCTCGCTTTTCTCTTTTCAATATACCTCACACACGTATTAAACACGTTGGTAATAAATGAATAAATCCATTAGAGAGCTACATGAAAAGTGGTTAGGGACTACTGGTAGTTTTTTGCAGGACTGCCAATGTTTAAAAAACTCGGGTAGGCCACTGACTGGTGGTGGAACTGGAAAAAAGGCTATTTGCAACTCCAGACATCTATAATACTACACAGACAAGTTCTTACGTACAGAAAATAAACACAGTTAGGACACTGATAAGCTTGCACCTCTGACTCTTCAACATGACCAAGTAATGTTGGAAAGCCATCAGTCAGCAACAGTTTGGCGGATAGTCCAGCTTCGACCATGTTGACAAAACAGTCCCGTATTTTTGTCTCACTGGCCCGGAAACATCAACTCCAACCACTTCTTCCTGACACTTTAGGCAATTTAGCTGTCCTTCAAACCTGGCCAAACATGTCTTGGAAGCCATTGCTCATTGCTAAGCACTTTTGCTCCATGACTTACACAAAATAAACACAGTTAGGATAGGAGAAATTGTTACTTACTGCTTGCTTGTGACTCTTCCACACAACCAAGTAACATTGGAGAGATGTCGGGCTTCAGCAAGTTTGTCGGCTAGTCCAGGTGCGTACAGTCCAGTGTGAAATGCCCTTGAGACATTAAAATTAATTTATTTTACTGGTAGGGAATCAGGAACTCCAACCACTTGTGCCTGATGGTGGCATCTTTAGGAATTGTAAACAAATGTGGCTTTCCCGTACAAGCCTAGCAATGTAAACAGAAGAGCAGAGCGTTTATCTGGCTAACAGCCACACTCATATAAGGAAGTACGCTCCTCTGTGACATCACAAAGGGACAGTTTTAAAACACCTCTTGAAACCGAGGGTTTTGAGCCATCCCAGACTTTTTCCAGGGCTCACTTCCAAATGCGCAAACCTTATTATCTGAAACTTTGGCATCATTAAACACGAGAATACGATATTCTAACTAGATGTATAGGTCAGAAAAGTGGGAAAAGCATAATAGGTCCAGTTTAAATATTGTGCCCCACCCCTACATGCACTGTAACCAGGACCAAAAAACAGGCACTAAAAAGTGAAAGGACTCAGACCCGTCATTATGTGAGTCTTCACCATGAAAGAACCAATAATGCAAACGGAAAGAAAATTAGAAGAAAAATGTTGGAAAAAGGTCTTTTCTGGGACCATTCTCCCGGTTCAATTTATTTTTCTCAGGAACTCCCAACAACACTAATTTTTCACTAAATCTACACCAAGCCAGGATCAAAGCAGCAAAAAAAGATGTCATCAACACAAATGGCTTCCTCAGTGCACTTGGAGAGAGTGATGCAGTCAGAAGGGTGTGTCATTATACTTTCACACACGTACACACACTTGGTACCCACTTCCTGGCTATGTAAGGTTGGCGGTAACCACAATGAAGTGGACTGAAGGGGTGAGGATCACCCATAACATAATGCATTAACATTGAGAGTCCCTTCCACACCGATCCATCCAATTTCTATACCGCTTTACTGGACTGGTCGCCAGCCAAACGCAGGGCACATACAGACAAACAACCAAAAGTCTCACAGCAGACGCTTGAGTGGCTTCAGCTGACATAGCACGATTAGAGAGGATGATGAGGAAAGGTGTGCTGCAGAGAGCAGATGTTCTCCTCTGTTCCCACTGAGAGAAACATGCAGATGCTCAAGAAGTTGGACACTGAAGACATATTGGATATATGCATGGCATTTTCTGTTTCGGTTATCTTCTGGAAAGTATTAATGACGCTAAACAAGATTCCCACGGTACAGTAATCCCTCGTTTATCGTTTAGTTCCTGACCCGTCCGTGATGAGTGAATTTTCACAAAGTAAGATTCCTTATTTATAAATTGAACATTTTCATAGTTAGAGCATAGAAAAGCTGTTTACGACCAACTAAGTATGGCTTTTAACTTTATTACAAGTAACACCCCATAGTCACCTTTACGTTCATATTATTCAATATAGTAGACATAACAAAAGAAAATAAGCCATTTAAGACATAAGTGAGACTTGTGTTGCTGTAAAAATGTTCGGGTGAGGGGGAGATGAGTGGGGCACGGACAGGAAGTGATGTTAGGGGTTCAAAGTGAGCTTAGTGTGCTTTACATTTCTAACAGTAGCACATTTTAGGGATAATTTTTCCATTTGGGATGTAATTGAAACCTGCAATAAAAGCCTGTTGTTCTGACAATGAATTCTGGTGCTTGTGTGTTTCATTACAGTGTGAACATTACAGTAACATTCCTGGCACCTAGTGACCAGTGTGAAATACTACATATCATCCGTCTTTTAATTCGTTTTGAAGCTGCAAAATTAGGCGTGCAAAATAGTATTATGTCCACTGGCGAATCATCAAACATACTGAAAGTTCAAATCTACATCACTTCATCGTATATGAGCTGTCATGTTCCGGCATGGTCGCGTAGTGTATCAAACCCAGGATGCAGAGATGAGGACCCAATTGCAGGTAAAAATGTATTTATTGCGACCAACATAAAAAAGACAATGAACCAACAACAAAAGGAGCGCGCACCTGAACTAAATAGACATCACAGAAAATGGGAAACAGGTGCGGGAGATGGTGGAAAGCAACAGAAAACAGAACGGAGCAACACAGGAAGTGAATACAAAATAAGGGCATGAACCAGGAACAGAGGAAAAGAGGAAAACAAAGAGTGCTGTCACAAGGGGGTGAAGCCCAATCGTGACATGAGCTCAGGATTCACCACAGCCGAACCTCCAGGAAATGTTTAGCATTATTATACATACAAACACTGAACAGCATATACCAGAACATGTGACAGCAGTTCAATTTACAATTGAGTGTGTATGAGATTGAGATTGAGATTGAGTGACTCAAGTCAGTGATGCAGAGAGAGAAGGACAGAATCAATATGTTATCATTCCCGTTTTGCTGTATTGCAACATTAACATTCCTCAAGCTTTCACTTGCAGTTCAGAGACCCACTTACTCAACCACACCCACTACTTTCTGATTATCAGCCACACAAACGTCCCGCACAGCATACTTTGTAAAGGTAGAGTCAATCAAACCGTTTTTTGGGGGTCAAATTCAGCAAATGGCTGTTCATGATCGGCTAGTCGAGTGTTTCAAAGATAGTCAAACCCAAAACAGAACCAATCAACAACACTGTTGTTTTTGTTCATGCTGAAGACATCTGTTTGTAACTAAATGAAAAACTAAGTCTAAAGAAAGGGCTCCTCTGAGTTTGACATTTCAAAATTCCATACTTTTTCCAGTCTTTGTCTAGGCTCAGTAAAGAACAATTAATCAATGAATTGGCAATTAATCAATTATCCATTTAATCAATAAATATTTTGGTGTCTGATTAATTGTTTTTTTATTCAGAAATGGAAAAACCAGTGCCTTTTCTTTTTTTATCTTTTAGAAAAGACAATAGTCTTGGAAACATTAATATTATGCCTATACTGTGCATGGTTGCTGTGATGGACTGTGATATACATAGTAACAATTTTAAGACATCAATTCATTTGTTTTCTTTACAGTTCCGCTTCGCAACAGCAATTCTCACGATTTCTGGGAGAACTATAATTGTTAATAACCACTGGTAATTATGCCACTGATATGTTTAGCATTCTTTTGACATCAGACTGAGACCACAGTAGTCATTACCAAATATCAGCTCTGGGAGTAGCATCGGGAGGCAGGAAGAGATACTAAAGAATGACCTTCCATCTAAGCCATTAAGAGGACTTCATGTAAAAGTAATTAGTGGTAAAATCCTTCTGAGACTGGCATGCATGACAAAAATACAATGGCTAATGTCAAGAGTGTTTGTTGTAATCTGGTGATAAACAGCTGAAAATGACACACACACACAGTCGGCACTTTTGATCTACTTCTCAACTCTTGCTGGATGCATATTTATTTCCATTTATTTATTTCTATATTTTATTTCTAAGTGTGGTGCTAAAACTGCTGAACAAAGTAGGAAAAAAGGAAGATTTCTAAGAACATAATTAGAATGACTCATTATTAACACAACAGTTATGTAATAACACGCTGAAGGTGCAAGCATCCCACGACAATTAAAATACAAAACCATATAGGAATACTGAAATGACATAACAAAAAATGGGGATGGGGAAGAACATTATCAGATTTTAGTTACTACCAACCAAAACTGAACACTACAAACACTGACATCCCTGTTGGGAAATTAGAATGTTTTGCTTAAAAAAAAAGAAAAATCCTCAATAGATGGAATGGCTGCAATTAAAACTTTTATTTGATGACATGCACAATGCAGTGAAGCTCTAGAGTGTAAAGTGAAATAGCCCACAAAGTAGAACTTAATACATGAATATGACTTTAAAATGAGATTAAAAGGATGCCAAATAAGTAATTTCAACTAGAGAGAGACCCAATTATGAGACATAAACAGAGCAATATCATTGCATTGCTGTTTCTTCATGTGCAGTCTCTTCTCAAAGGAATTTAGTAGGACTCTGGACACATTATGTCCTTTAATTAGTGGAAAAGTGACATTTTTGGAGTTTAATCAAATAAAATAGTCCGCAAAGCAGAGCTAAAAGTACTAATATGATGTCAAAATAAGGTCACCAAATAAAAGCGTGGCAAATAAGTCCATCAGAGAAATAAGAAACAATACTTATACTTAACTTATACTTAAATAATAATACCACACAAATGTCCATTTCTGCAGGATTTTTACTGGCTTGGTCTACAGAAACAAATAATCACAGTGGTCTCTGATTACTGTCTCGTCACAAAAATATTGGCATTAACAGATGTGGCTGTAAGCAACCTCTTGATGTAGCTGTTATTAACTCCACAAGATGACAGGAATTACATTTGAAGTATCATGGGTGGTCAGCATTCACCAGCATTATCGGCTTGTGCAGTTGGCCACTCAGCTGTGTTGCACTTGCTGTACTGTTGTTTATGGTATTAATGCTGACTGAGCAGTTTTCTACTTCCGTTATTATAACGTTGGCTTGGTTGCCACTGTATTGCGCAATATACATGTGTGGTTGAGAGCTACGTCTTCCTTTCCACTTTCTCGTGAACTCCAAAACATTCATTCATTCATTTTCTACCGCTTATCCTCACAAGGGTCGCGGGGGTGCTGGAGCCTATCCCAGCTGTCTTCGGGCGAGAGGCGGGGTACACCCTGGACTGGTGGCCAGCCAATCACAGGGCACATATAGACAAACAACCATTCACACTCACATTCATACCTATGGACAATTTGGAGTCGCCAATTAAACTAGCATGCGTTTGGAATGTGGGAGGAAACCGGAGTACCTGGAGAAAACCCATGCATGCATGGGTAGAACATGCAAACACTACACAGAGAAGGCCAAAGGTGGAATTGAACTCGGGTGTCCTAGTTGTGAGGCCTGCGCGCTAACCACTGCAGCCCCTCCAAAACATTAATAACTTGAATTTATTTTAAAAAATATTATTTCCAATTCTAACCCACTTTGCTGACTTGAAGTTTGGGCATAAAAGGACTTTAAATGAAGGTTGTCTTGGAAAGGTTCAATAAAAGACATACTCAAGTAAAGAACACCTACGATCAATTAGCATTTAGCTACCATTGGATCGTATGGAAAAATTGTAAATGCATTTTCAGACAAGCAGCGTGTTTTCACCGTCCACGGACGTGGAAACGGAATGTTAACACGGCCCCAGTCTCAGATAATTGATCAACAATTTACATTTGTACAACTTAAGTGCTAATCGTGTGTGCGTTACAAGTACGTCAAGTGTATACGTACTTAAAGCAGGAAGAGGACCGGATATAATGCTTGCAGCGCCCTCTAGGCAACTGCTTAATCAAGGCTGACAACATCTTTAATTATCATTTGATGAAGTAAAACTGGGGGAAATGGCAGACCATTGCTTTATATTAAAAAAACAACTGCCCCTCGCTTTCTGAAAATGTAACTCTCATACAATCTTTACAATTGCGAGACCTCAAAATGAATCACTTTCTACTCAAATCGTGATTAATATGTTTACCTACAACGGGGACATTACTTTGGAAGAAAGTACTCCATGACGTGACGCCTAGCACACTTAAATGGAGATTTATACAGAAAAGTGTGCTATATGAGAGAGAAAGGGAGGTATGGACCCCCACGGAGTATTGATGAAGTGTTGTGTACCTGTGATGTAGTCACGTAAAGACTCTTTCTGAACTTCCCTCGCCGTATCTCCATTTCAAGAGCCGAGCAGCGGGCAACAGTGGCTCTCGTTGTTTGATTCCGGCAAAACATCCTTTCTTGCTCGCACGGTTCTCCGTTTTCTCCACCGGGCGTCCACGGACAGTTCACCCCGAAAGCAAGACGACGAACACGGATCCAGGTGTTACACACACACGGCGACCCTCACTACAAGGTAAAAGTCTAAAATAACGTCGATTCAAATGTAGAAGTTGTAACAGGAGAAGAAATAAACTTTCCCTTTGACCAAATGTGTGTTCTCTGTACTCCAAAGTTTGCCCTGCCCCATTCACATACACTTCTACCGGTAACGTGACTGGCCGGCCCACTTCAAAGAAACTCTCTTAAAGTCCGGACAAGTGAAATTAGTGTTGGTATGTCCTTAAATCACAGAAACATAAATCAAAACTAATTAGTTTTTTTTAAATCAAGAAGTGGATGGGGAAATGATTTCCATTTTTTTCCACCATATATTTTCTAGTGTAACAAAAACAGTGTCAGGGCCCCCATAGCTTCAGTATATGTCATATACTGTATTAATATTTTGTCACCTTTAAAAGTGTTAATCTTGCCTGAAATTTGCATACAAAATTGAATTGTATTAAGATTTTAGGCTAATTTAGTGAGTGTTGACGATTTTATTTGTTCCACTAATAATTAATAGAGGGCTGTAAAAGCGGCCTTCATCTCCATTGTAAAGAAATAACCCTACTTAATTTATGAGGCTGGAAAGTGACGAGCAATCTGCGGCAGCAACACCAGCAATGTACTGAACCTGCTGTGAGTGGAATTCAGAAAGGTCAGAAGGTCGTGAAGGATCAGTCCTCAATTAAGCAGAGGCCGCATCCACAAAAACCTGCTGGGTGGATGGACCCTTGATACTATATGCATGCTGGCCACAGTCTTGTATAAGGTCATATATTATAATAATGGGGATTCACATTTAGTGAAGACCCGTTGAGTCAGCCAAAATGGGGCCCTAAGGTCCAAAAGCTACGCTGCTCCCATTTGCAACCTTCCTGTCTCCACAACAGGCACTGTCCCAGACATTCCTAGCATATTATACCTCATCCTTACATTATCCTGTAAAAGTAGGTGATCCTCTAGCATTACAGCAAACCATTTTATCTTCTCAAAGAACAATACTGACAAAGTGAAACTTGGATATATAGAGTAGTCAGTGTACAGCTATATATATCCATCCACTCAAAAGGAGTCTATACATTATTGTCTAAATTAGTGATTCCCAACCACAGTGCCATGTGAAATGATCACATTTCACTTAATTTGTCTGAAAATTATATATTTATATTTAAATAATGTATCTTTATTCATCTATCTGTACCAGCTATGTACAGTGACCGACAGAATCAATGCTCTTCCACCGGATGTCAGGAGGTACATAATTAATTTTGCCAGTTACTATGGTACCCATTATGTTATTGTATGGTCATATCAACTCGTACTTCGGTACGTGATAAAAAATAAAATAAAAACTTAAACTATATTATGAAAGCAGGAAGTACTGATTGTAAAAGTACCAGATGGAGGGGTAGGATTTAATAAGCTTTGCTTCTTCCTACTCCTTTTGGACATGTGGAACTGCAAACTGATTATGTGATGCACTCAATTGTAATGTGATGCATGTTCAAATGAAATAAAACCATTACCATTACCTTGAAGGTGTGTTTAGGGTCATTATCATGTTGGAAAACTGCCATGCAGCACAGGGGATCATGCTCTGCTTCACAATGTCACAGTTCATGTTGGAATTCATGTTTCTCTGAATGAACCGCAGCGCCGCATTGTCGGCAGTACTCATACTAACTCTAAC
Organism: Doryrhamphus excisus; assembly: GCF_037039965.1. Lineage (NCBI taxonomy): Eukaryota > Metazoa > Chordata > Actinopteri > Syngnathiformes > Syngnathidae > Doryrhamphus > Doryrhamphus excisus. The sequence continues at coordinate 13,610,983 of NC_136359.1, read as the reverse complement.
TCAGATCATGATGCTGCCACTAGCATTTTGCTATACTCACTTGTGTTGTACGGCTACACAAGCTGAACACTGACTACTCTCAACTAGATCCAAGTTTTATATTTCTATGCTATTGTGCCTTGAGATGATATACTGGAATAAAACTGCTCGCTGAAATGATACTGTATTCTTAACTTTTTTTCTCATCTGATGCTATCCTCAGTTAGAGTTAAAGGCTTTTGACCACATTCTTAAATGCAGTGTCCTGATGAGTAGTTGCATGTGAAGACATTGAAAGGAGGTTGTCCCCCTTCCTTGAGTATCTTATTTTAAACCAGGATGTTTGTTGACGGGTGCTTGTGTAAATAGCTGAAGGGTCTGCATCTCATGCAGCAATGCGATCTAACTCAGATGTGTGTGTATCGCTCCCAGACTGTGTGTGAATTGCAGATGATGTTTACAGGCTGGTCAGTAGGGGGTAGGCAGACACCGATGGGGTGAGGTTTGAGGGATGCTTTTTTCTTTTTTCTTTTTTTTCCAAACCAGGCCTGGCCCTCTTTCAAGTCCTCTCGGGGGCTCCATGCGAGGCCTTTGGGCAGCTCAGAGTCACACAGGCAATGTGCTTATGTGCACGCCTTGTCACGGTACATTTGTAAAAGCATCTGGAAGGAAAAGATAGGTCTGCTTTTATCGTTACTTGATATAGTGCATCTTCTGTTTGAAAATCCTGCAAACTATATAGTTTTCTCCTCATTCTTCCCACTCTCTTAGCAAAAAAACAATTGTGACAGCTGCACCAGTCAACACTGACTGAGTAGCAGAAGGCTACAAAATGCCAAAAACAAAGGAGCGGCTGATCATGGAGAGAGAAAATGCTTGTGGAGCAGCTGGAGGATGATCATATGGTGCAAAAAACATGGTGGGAACATCTTGCCACAAAACAAAATTTCACCCCTCTTTCTCACACCTACTGTAAATATGCTGTATGACACACCGCCCACCAGCTTAGATACATATGAGTTGGAGTAAGCTGGGTACATGTCACCAGTATGGGAAATATCCTTTCTAACTGACTTGCCTTTCAATGAACCAAACTATTGAGAGCCCAGTAGAATGACTGTGGCTTTTTAGGCTACTACAATTACGTGGTTGGCTATGGTCTAAATATAAAACGGCATAGTTGTAGTGCTTCTACAGCTCTTTTAACAATATCAAACATATTTAGGACATTAGGTAAATCAGACGAAATAAAGAATGAATGGAAACCTAAATGGTGGTCAAAGTGACAATTATTTTCCAATACGCAGAACATTTTAGCTCATCATTCATTCTGCTCATACGTAATGTGTACAGTACGTCTTCATACTGAGGAAAGTGAACGCACCATTTACTCCATCACTTATAAAAGTGCAATTGATATGCAAACATGTGCCATACTCATACAGTATTTATCTGCATATTTTCTATTTGTAGTAAATCACTTACATGCCAATGTCCTGAGGGTTTGCAGATTGCATTTATGAGCATGTACGTCTATAATCATCAGGTCTTCCATATGTTCCTGTATATATCCTGATCCAGGATGTGAAACTGACAAATGGGAGTGATGCTTTTCGAGCTGGAGCTAAAATTTAGGCAAGAAAGAACACCACATTTTATCCATATATGTTTAGACTGCTTCTGTTTGCATCATCCAACGTCAATTTGTGTTGTTTATGTCAAAGCTCCTCACTTTTACTTGACTACTTTAGACGAGTCTGACTTCTGCTGGACAACAGATGCCATTACATGAATTATATGTCATCAAGTCAGTCTTTTGCACCAGCCTAACAGTGGGTACACAAGCTGATGAGCGCATCACACTAAGGTATGTTGCTCATAAATTTAATTAAGTGAGGTCGGTGTGACATGCAAAGGATAATTTAAGTGACTGCTGCACTGTAAGAAGAAAATACATGAATAAAGCTGTTTTAATATCCTTTATTTAATCTATGTACAGAGAATACAAAACTGTCCTCACTCAAATGAGCATTCAAAAAGAGAAATCTCTCACAGATCCTGTCATTTTTGGTGCGATTTGGCCCACTTGGAAGCTTCTTTGCGTCCTTGCTTTAAACCCTAGAAATGATTAACACACAAAATGACTCTGAAATGTATAATGTATACAGTACACATTGTTCTTTATGTAGCAATCCATACCAAGTAGTAGCCTGTGTGATAACCACTCATGTACCAGGAGATGAGCATGCTGCCCATGGCCTCGTCATCCCCCATATCTGGACTCATGGGTGGAGGTGGAGGGATCATCTGAAAAGAAGAAAAAATGATGAATCAGAGCAGTCTGCTGACCTTTGGCCGATTACTCATCTACATCACTCTCATTTGAGTAAAAGTATGTCCAAACTCACAGGTGGACCGAATTGCATCATGGGATGCCAGGGGGGAGGTACAGGCTCATGACCACCAGATTGCCTTTTTCCACCCTACAATCAAAATAATTACAAGAAACCCGTTGAAAACATTGTGGCATTACTATCATTAAACATTTGGTACTGTATCAAAAATGATTATATAACAGAGCTGTATCGAAAAAATGGCTTTACAGTTTTAATTGACCTTTCTGAAGCATTCATTTAGGCATATGTTAATATTGTGATTGTGGTTTGCATGTTTAGGCTACCCCTTAAGATACAAAAAATATCAGGCCACCCTTGTTGTTTCAGTTTCTTGTTCACTTGAATGCCTGGTACAACTAAAAGTACATTTGCTTGGACAAATATCATCTCCACATGCGTAAATTCCACCCACTCCGGCAATTTAATCCACTGGCTTGTTCTGAAAGTCTACCACATTTAATCAAATGATAATGCTGCACTGTTGGAGCTAAAATGATTGACTCTATAGCAGGGGTGCCCATTATGTCGATCAATGGCGAAAGCAGTGTGGGCCAATTGCATGCGTTATCCACATTATAAACCTCCCTTTTTAGATGTCATACGACATCAGTCAGATGACAATAAGCTTCCATCCTGATTTGCTGTTGCTCTTCTCCACAGCAAAAATCAAGTGATGAACAGACGACTCAATAAGCAGCACAGTGTCCCAAAAAATGTATATACCATTGAGCAGCTGCTAACTCAATTATTTGTTTGTTTTCTTTGCAGATTAAACCCACTGAACGGAATGATGGCAGCCAGACTAATCAAATAAACAACAAAGGAAATTTGTTTAAAAAAGCATGATGCATGCATGCAAACACCAAGGGAATTGTTTCGTGATATGTACGTGATACCATTGCTTTGCCGCGTGAGCACTGTCTGGACCAGAAGAGATGTCAGTTTGAGAACAGGAGATGACAAAACAATAAAATTATGTTTGTAAATTCTACTACATTTTGAAAATTGAACAAATTATCATTTTTACTTTATTTATTATTATAGTTTTAACAATAACTGTAAGTGTGTATACCTTTGTTTTGGGACACCCTGTATCTATGTTTATAGTAGGAGGTAGAGCTTTGGGAATTGGTCATTTTAAAAGTGGCTTGCAGGCTGAAAAACTATGAGCACCCCTGGTATAAAAGGTCCCCCCCCACAATAATTTTGTACCAATCTGACAAAACTTTGTTTTGATCTTGCACAGAATGAATAAAAAGACTAACGACTAAATCTAACGAAAAAACAAATAGTTCTTAAAGAAACTATTTGTCAGCATGCCATCTTACCTGTCTGAATGGTGGCATGGGAGGGAGGTTGGGTGGGAATCCCGGACCCCACATAGGGGGAGGAACTTTGTAGTCTTTGGCCTTTTGGGTTTTACTGTGTATCTGCTGTTTGAGGTGGTTTGGATCTGTTGACCTGCTGTCACTCTCCTCTGTTGATGATTCTGCCTCGTGTGGCTGAATTGGGGGATGGGGTGGGCATAACATACAAAAATATATATATTAAAAAGTTGCCATAGAAAAAGTGGAATTAGAGGATTAGATGGAAAAATGGTAGTGGTGTTTTTGGATTCTTACTTTGTCCTTCTTCCCCACTCGATTTGAAACCCTTAAAAGTACTAGTATTAGTTAGCTTGGTGCTTTATATGCTAGTGGCGACCATCTCTCTTGTCTCTACAGGGATCCCCATAGCCTGCACCATGTGGTGTAAACAAAGAATAACAAGTGTAAAGGTGACTATAGAGGCGTTATTCCATGTATACGGGGCTCGAATAATGGTAAACACTATATTTAGAAAGTCCTAAACAGGTTTTCTATGGTCTAACTACATAAATAATCTGTTTATTAATTTTGAGTCCTAAAGTCATTTATCATTAAATGAGGGCTGACTGTATACAGAAAGTGACATGAACTAAGCACTTGAAATCATTTAGGGGTATCCCAATACTTTTCTCCTCATCGTACATGTAATTTGTACTCAGTTTTAAAGAGGAACTGCGCTTTTATGGAATTTTCCCCATCATTCACAATCCTTATGTAGAACATTATTTCCCTTTTCTGTGCATTAAAACGCCATTGGAACACACCTAGCTCGACTACGAAGCCCTCTAAGAGCATTTATCATTTGACAAACATGCTATGTTCATGCAAGAACAAGTACATTGATGATAACAAGTACCTTGCCGTATTTTGATGATTTAAAACGTTACCGAAACATCTCTCCTCAGCGCATTGATTTCACATCAAGCATTTAGCTTACGCTAATAATCATTCATTCACCGTCAATCATTTTGTGTTAGCTGCTACAATAACAATATCGCTGTAGCTTGGTTAATATAGAAGTCTGTTATGTAAATGGAACATTGTTGGCGTTTAAAGGTTTTTTTAGAGGGCTTTAGTGTCAAAATATATATTTCCCATTACACCAATTATTAGCAAGCTCTTATTAATGTATTCCTTGCACTAGAATGCAAAGAAAAGGGAATAAATATGTGTTCATGTTTCACATAAGAATTGTGAATGATGGGCAGAATTCAAAGTGTATTTTTTTCATTTTTACAGTGGTTAACTTCCTTTTACACTGGAATGATGAGTAAGAAGCTTCAGATATGCTTTCATTATGGTTATCATACACTCCACCTTGTTAATGGTTTCGTCATCACCCTCAGAGATCTCTGAAAGCAAGTCTTCAAGGTTCTGCTCCTCCTCATTGCCATAGTCTGTGTAAACAACTACGCATGTGCCTTTGTTCTCATCCAAAGAGGAGATGGTAGCAGAATATAGTTGGCCATCCTCCGACCAATAGGCACAGCAAGAATCTCCAACCTGCCACTGTGACAAAAAAAGATTATACATTATAAAATGTAAGGTCTTCATGTTTGGTATATACCAGTGGGAGGGTGCTTCAGTGCAGAACACCCATTTCATATCCACACCTGTTTATCTGTTGCATTGGGTCTTTTCCTGCTGTTCTTCTTTTTATTGTTCTTTCGTTTCTTTCCCAGGGGAACTTTGTCCGAATGCTGAGGCACTTCTTCACCCTTCAGGGCAGTCTGTCAACAAGAACAGACCATGTGAGTAACAAACACAAAACAAATGGTATTTCACCACCAACAAAAATTCACTTTGGATACCTTGAATGAAGCAACAGCTTTATCGTAGGCTTTTATCAAGGCTGTATCATCCCAAATATCAGAGTCGTCACTCTGGAAAAAAGAATGATTCACATTTAAAGGAGGAGGCGTATACAGAAGTTAGTCTGACAACAGATATGAAATTTTTACACCCCCAAGCAGTATGCTCAAAGTTTTAACAGTAAAACAAGCAGTAATTTATTTGTGCAGGGTCCATGGTTCTGCATACCGTCTGGACATCATCACATTGATTACGCTGAACCGGCTTCATGGTTCCACTAAATGTAGTCTTCATTTCACTTTTCCTTCCTTTACAGCTATAATACGTCGCAGTTTACAGTGGTGGTGAATGCACTTCACCACACTAAGATGTATTCATAATGCTCAACCCCTTTTTCTCCATCTGAATATTACCTACGCCACTAGTAATATTATTCCGTACATTCGGCTCCAGCCATGGTCTGCTAGCTTAGCATGGTACATAGCTCCTTATTTTACACAAAAAGCAAAGCGTCCAAAAATGTTTCAAGACTTGTGCGTTATAATTGTACAGTCTGGTACGACTCACCTGTCCATCTCCCCTCGTAAATAACACTTCTTTGCATCCATTCGCCATTGAGAAAATATTAGCTTTCACAGACAAGTGCTAAACAACATACGGAGATACATGCGTCGAGCATGAGACGTCAAATCAGCGACATGACGTATATATTATGCGACGAGGGTTGGCGTGGCAACGCTCGGTTGTTGTGTGTACATGATTACTCGAGCTGCGGTGATTTCTAAGTGATTAGACTATTCAGGAGATTTGCATTTGGGTTGTTTCTTATTCACTGACGATGATTGATGCCTCTCTTCGTTCTTTGGGTGCAAAAGTTGTTGTTGCCGCATCCAACGATGAGGCTCACCCTCCAGAAAATATCATTGACGGGTACGTGTCGTGTTGTGTTTTTGTCTCGTTAGGATTGGTTTTAGCTTTTCAGTAGATCGTTTTCTAATATATGGAGCTTTCCGATGTTACCCAGTGACATTGTGATGTATTGCAGTCAATGGTTAATATGAGTATTACTTATATTTTGTCTCTTTCAACCAGAAACACGCAAACTTTCTGGATGTCCACTGGGATGTTTCCTCAAGAGTTCATTATTCGCTTTGCTGAAATGACAAACATTTCCTCAGTGACATTGGACAGCTATAATGGTATGTTTGTAGGTCAAATATTTGTGAAATGTATTTAAACGTAACAGGACATATACGAACCCATCAGAAAATAGGTCCAAGTTAGATACAATGAAACTTACCTGCCTGCCCACTGTGGCAAGTGTCCTTGCTAATTCACAAACTGTCGGTCCAAGTGCAAGTCAAGCTTACTTAATGCAGAAAGTTTCTTTTTAAGGCTCCAGGTTGTCATAAAAAAGAGGGGGGGAAAAGCTGCTTTATTCTGTAATGATGCCTGGAGACTAAGGCAAACACATGACTCATGTAGTTTCTGTTAGAAATTTCCTCCAAGGCTTTGTCCTAATCTAAACATAGCCATTGTTAATTTCATTTTTTGACTGGTCTTTTTCATTATGTGGTGAAGGAATTAATTATTCTGGACAGGGCTGATGACTCTCCTCTCCTCTCCCATCTTTTCTTGCAGTCAAACACCTAAAAGTAGAAAAGAACTCATCACAGAATGCCTCGCACTTTGAGTTAGTGGCAGAGAAAGGTAGGAATGATGAATGTAGACGTGTTAGTCACCCACTTGTTTTTCTTTTAAACCATAATGAACTTTTCCTCGCAGAGTTTAAACCCACTGAGGGACACCTTCAGTCAAATTCTATTTCGGTAGGATGAAACTAAACAATCAAGTGTTACTTTTAAATTGAATGGACCTAAAGACAATTTTTTAACAGAACTGGTTTATTTTTTCCCCCCAGCTAAATGGAACCAATGCAACTCACCTTCGTTTCATCATCACCTCAGGATTTGATCACTTTGTCTCAGTGCACAAAGTCAGTGTACAGAAGTGACACACATATTTACTGTTACTGTCATCATAGTCAAATGCATTTGTGAATGAAAACCGTCCCATGTTATTTTGTAAATAGTAACATTTTTTTTTCGATAGCGGAAAAAATGAGTCATACTCAAGCTACAATTTTATTTATTGAATTGCTGTCTTTTGGCTGGAAATGACACAAGTGGCAAAAGACAGTGAGAACCTGTGTTAGAGAAAATAATAACAATATTTCTTGTTTTTTCTCATAGTTTTTCTTGCCACATTCGTGGCATTCCCAGCTAAAAAAATACCCTTCACTCAATGAAAGTAGTTATCCCTTGTTTATTACGGTTAATTGGTTCCAGAACAGACCACAATAAGTGAATTTTCGGTGATGTCAGATTCCCTCTTTATGAAATATTTTCGTCAAACCTGTTCACAACTTTCTGACTGCAGTTGTTAACATTTTTACAGCCATCGATACATGATATAAAACCCATAAAGCCACCATTACACTCACCAAATACATGTCACCCAATATAGTGCATATAATTAGAGAAAATAAGCCATTTAAGACATAAATGAAACTCAAACTAATGTCTTGCAATGAATGTGTACCGTTGAATGAGTTTTAGCTGGATTACGCAACAGTCGCTGTATTATTATTATTATGGTTATTATGTTATTTTTGTGCCTGTTATGAGATAATTCAAACCTGCAAAAAAAGCCTGTTGTTCTGGTGCTTCTATGTTTCACCTACTGACACCTAGTGACCGGTGTAGAATAACACAATTGGAATGCATCTCCTTAATGTTTATTTGTACTTTAGTTGATTTTGTCGTGTTTATGCATGTAAATACTTAATTTAGGCAACCCCCCTCTCCCAAGTTAGCTTAAATGTGTTTTATTATTGTTTTTGTCCACTAATAGGCTGTATTCAACCATGAAACAGCATGAATAATTTGAACATTTTAACCACAATGTGAGAAGGGGTGACTATACTATACATAAATATATTTTCATATAAGTAATTGATTAATATATGTTGAACTACTGAATGTTGAATTGGTTATATGAGCAAAACATGTCCTTCCTTCAGTTTTTCTGTATGCCACCCTCATTTTCTAATAAAAAAAACCACAATGACAACGGAATATATTTTTCATTGATAATATGAAAATGCAATTTCTTCCAGTTTTTTGACACATTCCCTTTAACCAAATAGAAGTTTACTTGCTAAACATCTGACTGGTCTATGAATAATTGTGACTCAATACACTTAGCAGTGATGACGATGTTGGTAATATAAGCCTGGTAGCTTGTTAACTCATTCCAAACATTTGTATGGGATCTGATAAGAACATTATAATAATATGTGAAGAAATTATATTCCAAACAATTTCTAGGCAGGAAATGTATGTCTATCGCAGCATGAGGGACAGTTTTGTACATTTTCTATTTTCTTCAGCTCAAATTAATTAACGATATGGATTCACTTCAGAGACTGTTTTCATCTCTTTCTGCTAATTTGGCAAAGCTTTAGAATAAAAGAGTTGGATTATGATGAATGGCACAAATACAAAGGGCATCTCTCTTGCTCACTCTCTCTTACAGACACAGTTAATTAACTAATTTTCAGCAGAAGGACAGAAGACTTGAATTGGCATCTGGACAGACCCCCCACCCTATGTGCAGATATTGACATCCCCCATAGAAATAGGGGGACCATGGGTGATGCAACTGGGGGTTGGGGGAACCAGATGGTTTCCCAGCCAACCAGCATGTCTCTAAAGACTGCAGGCCTATTCTCCCGCTCTAACACACAAACACACATGCTTGCACGTGTATAGCCACACTTTCACTACTATCTCCTATCTACCTCCACAGCCATGTCATCTTATCAGGTTGAGCAGCGTGCGAGGACCCTTTGGGACTCCCTCCCCAATTACTTTGCTGACTACAGAGGAGCTTGGGGACTTGCTGAGGCAGTGTTTGCTGTAGCACGCTCCTCCAAATAAACCAATAAAAGTGTAAAATACACTCCTAAATAACAAGCCCCCTGATATTTTAGGAGCAACTAATTGCTCAGGGGTATGACCGCGATATAGTACATATGAGTATGTGAATGTAATGAGTAATGAGGGCAAGGTAGCAACCGATACAATGTTATTGACTCATCTATTATTCACCAGCATGGCATATTTATCATAATGTTAGCGGGAGGACTTACGTAGCTCCTGAAGTACAGCAGGATTTCCATCTACCACTTTCAAAATATAATACAGTTGATGCAAATATAGATCTATCCAGAGATAAAGGTTTGCACATGCACCACCCATCTACTGATGAATTTGGCTCCCCTTTGTGCTTGACTGTCAACCGATCAGGAGAATCACAGCAGGATATGAGAGTGTCATTATCATGTCACTGCAGGGCAGCGCTAAATGATCAGCCGGTGTCTTCACATGGCTGTCTAACGGCTGTCCAATGACACCGTGACACGCCTGCTAGACCACAACTCTTTATATCATGAAATACTCACTACATTGCTACTATATTTATACAATATCATATTGTTATATTTTATTATATTTTATTATACAGTATAACAGGTTTTTGATGACTCTGCTTGAGTGATCCCCATGATCTTAAAATTGGCATCCCAACTCCTTTTTTCCCTTGTGTGTGTGCGAAGGGGGGGTGGGGGGGGGGGGGGGTGAGGGACAGAAAGAAAAACGTTTGGTGTCAACTGTTGGTTTGCACGAGCCAGACCCCTGATATCACATGACGTCAGTGTTTTTCTGTTGAAAAATACTGTCTTATATTACTATTAGCTTGGAGAAATTGTGTAGTTAATTAACCAATATGGTTCCTTACCTGATAAAGGTCTAAAGACAATGAGCTTGGCCTAAGTACAGCACACAAATCTCTGCCAAGGCTGACAATTGCAGGGTTGGAATAGCCCCGATTTGCATGCATTCTTCATTGAGAAGTTAAGGAAAATGTCATAAAATGCCCTTTCTCAAAAGCCTGAATCTGCACCTTTCATCCAGATCTACATTTAATGGGTTCTTCCCTGGTCCATGTCCTGCATCCTAAGTCTACTACATAATAATAAACTTACTGCTGTCCAAAGAACACTGTTGGTATAGATTATGTGGTATAGTGACAAAGACTCATGGCCCCTCTCTGCTCTGTTAAACTGACTCTGAATATGTCTTATCAGTTTTGTGTGGTCTTCCATGCATGTCAACACAAAGCCCATGTGCGCGGGTCTTAATTTGATTTCACTCCTGATTTGGTCCAATCAGCCCAGTTACGACAGTGCAAGCTGGAGAACAAGATGATTAGACAAGAGGGAAACAATCCTTTTTTATGTGAAAATCAAAAAGGCGCAAATAGCAAAAAGAGTCGAGCTGAGGCTGAGCAGTACTCAGAGACAGTGGTAACTAAAAATCAGAATACCCTAAAGGTACAATTTGGAATTGGATCAAAATGATGCCTTAAAAGCCATCTGCTGGCAACTAGTTATTTGCTATTCGAGTTGAATAGAATGGTACCTCAGTTTTGGTTTTTGACTAAATTTGTTGCCAAAAATATGTCTTGGTTTTCATATACTCTCTCAGATATTGTATAGTCACACAGTGCACCTAATAAACATGGTTTTCGTCCATTGTTCTTGCCACTATCATTTATTTGGCACCATTGAGTTTACATAGCAATCGTGGCTAACTTCTTTTTACACTTTTGTACAAGTTAACATTAGAAAATGTGATGCATGAGTGCATTTGTGACACGATTGGTACTCTCCCATATGGCCAAAAGGTGAGTCGTTGTGTTTTATATTAATTTCATTATGCAATAGTCAACATATTTGTACACTTAGGTCACTTTTACCCTGCTTTTGAAATCTGTCAAGTTGCTTGTTGCATAGCCATGTTTATCTACTCCCCCCAAAATTTTAAATATTAATGTGTATCATCTAACAAGTGTAAACATGAGAAAATTATCCTATTTCCTGAGCTTGATGAAGTCACAAACTCACATCTTCGTGATGAAAAGCGTGGCTCTCAGCTTCATCTATAAAAGTACTGTATCTTCGGCTGACACTGACAGTAGCGGTGCTGCTGTCCTCGTATGTCTTCTTTATTGTGACTCTGAAAAAAGTTGATCCCTTCAGTAGTTTTGATAAAATATGTTTGTTTTCCTCTGGCCTTCTTCTTTTCTCTACTCGAAAACTCCGCACAATTGTTTGTTTTGCTCACGTCTTCCGGGCATTAACATGGAGTAGTCCATTGAATCAGAAGGGAGGGGGAGTGGTCCAAATGATCGTGATAGATTACGCATTTGGATGTCGTTTTAAGCATGTGAATTGAGACAAAAACAGTAGTATGTACTCTAAATCAAAGGGGGGGGGGGGGGGGGGGGTGTGAGGTGTTGTGGACTTCTGGAAATCTTGGGGGCGTAGGCAATTTCCTGTAGCCGGCTTGCTTAATGGTTAAGTCCGCTCCTGAAGACAGAAAGCTGTAAACCGAGGACCTCTGTACAAGAAGCTTTGTCATCGTACATGCTGAACTTATTCAGCGTAAACACATTTGGATTTATTCAAGCAATGTTTGTCTCCTTCTGGCTGGCACAAAATCCATAAACAGAACTTCATAATGTGCCAATGTCAATGACAGACGGTGGCCAAGCGTACTGTGCCATATTTTTTTTCTGCTGCTCCCAGTATGTTTTATTGCACCACCATTGTAGCAGCAGATTCAACAGTTTTTACAACCATCGCCCCCTTTTTTGGATAGATGAGTGATGTTAAGTAATCTTAATAATAAAAAAGAAACAAAAAAACATGATAAACCCACAGTGCTTTAAGGAAGGATCCACATGGAATACTTCCTACTAAGTTGGAAAAAGTTGGATGTGTAGAGACCATTGAAGAGAATAGAGATGCAGGGTGAGATTACACTTTTTCAATTTCTTCTCCACAATATCTCTAGAATTTATTTCATTCTATTCTCTCTGGAGCCCATTAATCTCCCCCGCTCCCTCTCCTGCACACAAACACACACACAAGGGTCCCAATATGAATGTGTATTGAGAATACTTCTTAATTGTGAACTCCAGTGTGTATTCAAACAACTATTACAGTATACAAATTGCATACACATTCAGCAAACAATATTTTAATGAAAGTTTATTGCTATTGTAATTATTCAATTGTATTAATTTTATTTTGTGTTGCATATATAAATGAAATATTCAGGATTGTTCATTATTTTAATGATGAGGGATCCTGCAAGCCTATCTAGTACAAAGACAATGAATAAAAAAGAGAGCATAACCGTCAATAAATTAATATTTTACAGGACAAAATGTATTTTTATTCATTTTTTCCCCCATAAAACGTCAGCATATCAGCTAATTGAATGTTTCAGTGCTATAATAACAGTAATTAGTATTGGCAATGACCTCCAGTGGAAGCTGTGAGACGACAAAAAGGAGTCAAGTGCATGTGTAGGAAGGCCATCATATCTCTGTGGCAATGACATCATCGTAGGTCTGCAACCCCGAGCTGTAGTGGAGACCCAAGCCCAGCTCTGCTTTGGCGTCCAGCTCAGCAGTCAGTTCCTTCAGGACCCTTTCCAGGTCCTGGTTCTTCTTATGCATTTGCAGGTAGTTGATCTGGAGCTGCGTCTGGTACTTGATGACCTTGTCCTTCTCCTTGTTCCATGTGTGCCTCTCTTGGTTAAAGCTGGTCTCAAGCTTTTCTTGAACCCCCTTCTGCTCACAGAGTTGCTGCCTCAGCCTCTCTACTTCTTTTTGGAGGAGTTCTATCGAGACTTGTCCCTCAGGCATGTCTGTTTGGTTCTGGATAGGTGTGACTCTTTCCATGGCCTGCGGATGCCAGTTAGGCTCAAACTGTGAAGTTTGTTGACAAAGTTCCTGGTCTTTGGCCACAGTGAGGTCTCGTTTAATTCCCTCAATATTCTTCTCCAGTTTGCCCACTTTCTCTCTTAGCAGGTCAGCTTCATTCTTCTTGCGTTGAAGTTCATTTTGGCAAACCTAAATTTAAAACAAACAAAAATCATATATTGGTGGATGCTCTGTATTTACCTCAGAGTTTTTCCTTGCCTCCGTTGCCAAAGCGATTGCTCATGTGGTTGGTGCTCAGTTAGTTTTCTTTTTTGTATGAGGAGCGTGCCTTGAGATAAGAATTTGTGCTATATAAATAAAATTGGCTCGCCTTTAGTGTATTTGGCCTTCGGACAGGTGGATATTAACACTAATCACAAATTTAATGCACTTCTGTGTTGCAAAATACCATATATCCTCATAGTGGAGTCAGTTTTATTCTATGGCATGCCTGAAATAATTGCCAGCTACATCATCCATTTAAACAAATAAACGTAGTACCAATAGGTAACTGAAATTACGTTTGTTATGTTAACATGTCTAAAAGGTGGAACAAAGAAGAAACACAAGACACACAAATCCCCTCTCTGCATTTTTTAACTGTACTTTTGTTTTCCTTCCAATTGAAGTGAATTGGACTTGAAATGGACGCTAATATCACATTTAGAACAGACAGCGATCCTGTTTTGATCTGACCACATTTTGATCTGACAAATCTTAACTAAGTTTGAGCAAGTGTAGAATTACTACATCTTCGATTTGGACTGCAGCAGATGTTGAACTCTGTGAAAAAAAAATCTCATGTCTTATCAGTGCAGGTAGGATTGTAAGGTTTATCGTGTGTCAGAAAATTGGGTTTCGAAAGGCTGGATGAGTGCATGATGAAGAGGACAGCTCAAGGTAACTGTAATGATCCTTTTTGTTATCTTTTTTAATCTTTTTTTAAATTTGTAAGTACTTTCATCTTGTCAGGTGTATTGTATTAATAATAATTTTCTTCACATCTGTTGGAACTCGAGTGTGTAATCAGAGAGAGACTAACCTCGACTTCAACGCTGCAAGTATGCAGCTTGTCACTGCGGTCTTTGTTCTCTTTCTCGAGCATCTCTGTCTTTGCTGTGATTTCCTTCAGCTGTACCCTCAGGCTGACTATTTCATTGAGCTTGTGGCTGACGTCGTCCTGGCAGTCTCTCAGTTGTTTCTTCAGCAAGGAGATCTCACCTGCTTTCTGGCATACCTACATGAGAACACAAAGATTTCTCAATATCACACACAGTGTCCACTGTGTCATTCATTCATTAATTCATTAATTCATTCATTCATTTTCTACCGCTTATCCACACTAGGGTTGCGGGGGTGCTGGAGCCTATCCCAGCTGTCTTCGGACGAGAGGCGGGGTACACCCTGGACTGGTCGCCAGCCAATCACAGGGCACATATAGACAAACAACCATTCACACTCACATTCATACCTATGGACAATTTGGAGTCACCAATTAACCTAGCATGTTTTTGGAATGTGGGAGGAAACCGGAGTCCCCGGAGAAAACCCACACATGCACGGGGAGAACATGCAAACTCCACACAGAGATGGCTGAGGGTGCCACTGTGTCATATTGTATCTTAAAATATTCTGTGTTTTCTTGTCACAATATATTATTTTCCAAATTTTTATATCATAATCTATATTTTACAGTGATTGATTTTTGTATTAATTTTACACTTCCTCCAATGATGAAAATCCAAGAAAAAAATGTGCCTATTAGGAAAACAATGTTGGATACCGCTTATTATGCAAAGGGAACACCACTCTCACACTTTCATGCCAATGTTGGATACCGCTTATTATGCAAAGGGAACACCACTCTCACACTTTCATGCCAATGTTGGATACCGCTTATTATGCAAAGGGAACACCACTCTCACACTTTCATGCCAATGTTGGATACCGCTTATTATGCAAAGGGAACAGCACTTTGACAATTTCATGCCAAAACCATTCTCATCAATATGATATACTGTATGTGATTTTTTTTGCACTGTTCACCTTCACAACTGAGTAGTTTGTCGCTCGTTTTGCTCCCTGCTATGGTAATAGCGTTGATGAGTGCCATAAGATGAAGAACATGAAAAAGAAATAAGTGGTGCAGAGTGTGAATTCTGTGTAAGACATGTTTGTGGTTTTTGGAGCAAATGGGCTGATTTATGCTGGTGCTCTACATTGTTGTAATCCAGTAGGATGTCATAAAATACATTAAGTGAATACATGAGTACGCCCCTCATATTTCAGCAACATTTTTTACTATTGTATATCTTCGCAATGGGCAATATTGTAATGATGAAAAGTCATAGGACTGCTGTACAAGTGCTACATTGACTACTCTGGTGTTAACGCACAGTGCGCCAGCGGAAACTATGCGATTGTTGGTTCACAACAAAGACAGAGATTGTGAAGATATGTGAGAAGAAGAGGCAAAATGAATGTTTTGTGATCAAACATCACAAGGATCATATAGAAGCTGAAGATAAGTAATGCATATATTTGATGATTGATGTCACTTTAGAGTGTACTGTACACATAAATGTTCTGAATACTGATTGTGCCACAAATATCACTAACCTCCCACTGAGTTTCCTCGAGTGTTGGAGCAAGATGTGTGCTCTGCTCCTCGTAGGACCTCAGTCTTTGCTTGACAAGATCCCTCTCTCTGCTCAGCTTTGTGAGATTATCCTTTAGCCTCTCATTTTCTACCTGTATAATAAATAAATAAACCATGTTTATCAAATCTGCAGGATGTCGATTCATTACATGAGTGAAGTGTGAAGTGTGAAGTGTGAAGCAAGAGGAAGTGGAGCTGACCTGGAGCTGGCTGACCTGCAACTGCAGAGCTTGCTGGCATTTTGCAGCCATCTGAGAGGCTTGCTGTAATGTTGTGGAGCTTTGCTGATTTAACTCTTCCATCTTGTCAGTGCAATGCTTTTGTTGTCGGTCCTCAAATAGCTGGCAGGTGGCTACTTCCTTCGCCGCATAGCTCACCTGTTGATAAAATACAATTATATTAAAAACATACATGTAAGAAAAAATCGTACATACTCAAATGTATTAACCAATACTTTTAACTTTAACTTGCCTCATACACCACAAGCCAGTTAACTGTGAGTGCAAGCCATTTTCAAACCTATATTGTAAGTGAAGGCAGCAAAAATGGTGGGTCTTTATGGTGGTAATATTTTTTAGGAGCTACTTGATACTCTCTATTAAGACTTTCTGTAGGTCATAAGACTTTATACCTGTAAGTCCTGCAGTTCAGTCTCTCTCTCCAGCAGCCTTTGTTCCAATGTCTCAATCAGTGACTCGTCTGTTGTCAGAGGGGACCGAATGCCTCCCACAGTTTCAGAGAGATGATGAGACTGATCTGAAGACAGCGGGGAGCCACCGTCCCTATAGTCGCTGTCTCGGCTACTGCTGTTCACCCTTGGGGACAAATTGGGTTGAACTGCCTTGTGGAGGCAGTTGGCTGGAGTGGTGCAGCCATCGCTGTGACTGACAGGACCCGTGGAAGCACTTAGGCTGCCGCTCGTACTGTGGGTGGGGAGGCTTGACATGGAGTTATGTCCAGAGTCTGACAAAGTGCCTGAGAAGAAAAGAGAGGGTGAATCATTTAAGAGTTATTTGAGATACAAACCACATAATTGTATTTGGACAACAGGTCTATCATTACAGTTTGGATGTGTACCAGAGGGGGTGTCGTGCTTGTGTCGGCTGTCTGGACTCTTTGGTTTATCCAGTTGGATGAGGATGTGGTCCAGGCTGTTGCGCTGTCCCTCTGTGGAGGATATAGCCCTAGGTATTAAAGGCTTGTAGGCAGTGGACCGGACCAGTGACTTTTCAGCAGTGGTCTGCAAGAGTGAAATGATAGGACATTGTCAGAAATGCTCACCACCTCTTTCTCTTTTTTATATTCACTGACTCCTTTTAGCTGACAGCCTTGCAAAAAACAAGTCATCATGTGTCTCCCCGAGCAAAGGATGTTTCACTTTACAAAACTTGGAAATCTCAATGATTGAATTTCATTGTGATTCCAGTACATTAGGGGTGTCATCAGACACCTAACTCATGAGACAAGATGAGATTTTAACATCCATCCATCCATCCATTTTCCTTCGCTTATCTGGGTCAGACTTTCCAGATTTCCCAGTCCCTGGCCATCTCCTCCAGTTCCATTGGGAGGATACCAAGGCATCCCAGGCCAGCTGTCAGACATAGTCCCTCCAGCGTGTCCTAGGTCCACCCTGGGGCCTTTTCCCGGCTAGGCATGCCCGGAACAGGGAGGCGTCCGGGAGGTATCCGTACTAGATGCCCGAGCAACCTCAACTGGCTCCTCTTGTTACATAATGCCTTTTTGTTTTTGCTTATTTTATTTCTGCAAAGACCCACATTCCACAAATGGCCCCTGCAATACACTTTGGACACCCATGCATGTTTTGCCAGGAAAAGCAAGACGATGGAGGCTTGTGTTAAAACTCTTGGTTCTGTTGGTCAGGGCCTGGGTTCCATTGTGGAGGGGTTTTACAGTTTTCAGACATGACAGAAGCAATCAAACACAATGGATCTCCAGTGTTGAGCACCTCAATAGGTGTACAATTTGTACTTTTTTGTAAATTTTCTGTTAAAAAAAAGTTGGAGTTTAAAGAGCCATTACGTGTGGGAGTTTACATATTCTCCGCCGTACTTGCTTGGGTTTTCTCCAGCTACTTTGGTTTCCTCCTACATCTTTGAAACAAGCATAAAGGCAGCGGTCTCAAACACACATACTAGTTTGAGGCCCCCGCCTTGATATGAAAGTTTAATGTTAGTGCGGCCCGCGCAAGTTTGATATGGATGCTGTATGGTATCATGTACCCAGAAAAAAACATTACGTTTGATTAATGTTCATGTTAAAGGTTAAATAACTGTTAATAGTTATCCTCCCTATCCGTGTGGAAGTGGTAAGTTTTTGGCTTTTTAAGTTTAAAGGAAATAACTTGGAGGCTACCGTTTAGGTCGCTAGCTCTCTAGTTTGCGAGTTAGCATGTGTCTCAAGACCCTGCAGTTGCGCAATATGTTGTAAATAAAAAAAGTATAAATGTGACTATAGTCGTGTTTTGTCATGTCTACAGGGCTCTAAAAAGGCTTTGTTAATTTTAATCTGAAAAAAATAATTTGTCTACCCACCAACTATATGTGTTTTTTTAATTTTTAATTATTTGCCATTTTATTATTATTATATTTATTTATTACTGATTGATTTACTTTATTCTTGATCTCATTTTGTGTAGAAAAATAAAAATGAAGATATTTGAGAACCAAAGCAAAGATTATTCATTTTTCTGTTTTTAATAAATGCGTTTTTTTTTGTTTTTGTTTTGAAAACCTGATGCGACCCAGCCTCGCCCAGAGGCCCCCAGGTAAATTGAGTTTGAGACCCCTCCTATCTCTGTCTATATGTGTCCTGTGACTGACTGGTGACTAGTTCATGGTGTACCCTGCCTCTCACCCAAAGGCAGCTGGGATAGAATCCAGCTCATCCCTGGCCCTAATAACAGAGCTCTACTGTATTTTGATGCAAAACTCCCAATTTGCATTACTTACTGTACCTCCATGCTGATGATATAGTAAAAATATTCTATCCACAGTGTATTGTCGACACAAGTCATACCATACGAGTACCTCCCTTTCCTTTCTGTCGCCTTCACCTCCCTTCTGTAACCCACACCCTCCCTACCCACATGTGCTGCCACAGGGAAGATGAATAGCCCTTTACAGTGTTATTAATAAAATGTGCTGCTGAGGTAAAGAGGGAACGCTTGTGAACTCAGCATTCCTCCTCTCTGACTACATGACTGGGATATGCTATACCTTTTTCGATTGTTAGAAAAAATTCCACCTTCGCTATCCCTCAAGCTCTATCTGCTATTCCCTGCCTTGTCTCTTTTTAAAGCTGTATCCTATACCTTAGCCCGGGGCCTCCCCAAGATATAAAGGGCTTTTTAAGAGGGTCATTTTACCTCCTTATTCCTGGTACACCCAAATGACTTTCCTAAGTAGATCAAGGCATTTGCAGGTCATCCATTTGGTAGGGGGTAATTATTAAGATGGAGAGGTTCAAAACTGGCTGGAATCTGCTGTGAGAGTTCTAGCCTGAATGTTGGCTGGGGGCTTTTTAGAGTGCACTCATGTTGTAGGACTCATTAATGGAGCAGAATGGAGCACCAGGAAGAAATGTTCCCTCTAAGCTACACGCATGCGCAATCGTGCATTGCTCCAGCGTTCTCGGCGCATAGCAAATTTATGCTAATATAGTATATATAATATATTTGCAAATTTCCCCACTGAGGGACGAATAAAGGCATATCTTATCTTATAATAATAAAATCCAACATAAACATAACAATAAAATAAATAGTTTAATAATAATTTATTCTGTACCATTTTGCATTGTGTGTTAAGTAGTATATGCCACTGCTTTGCAGCTTCACGTACAGCCAATGGGGCAACAGAGTTAAAAGAGCTGCGGGCTGCATGCTAACCCGTGTCATGGCGAAACGAATGGGCAGTACCACATCCACACACCAGTCCAAATATTTTAAGGTGGACTGGAAAAGGTGAATCTGAGTGAGTCATGTGGTGTGTCTTTCAGCTGGGATAAATTCCAGCTCACCACCTTGAATAAGCAGTATAGAAAATCTCTTACCCCGTCAGTGCCTGACATAAGCATCAGTTTTGGTCGCTCATCAGATTTTTCTCCTTTGTTACGTGCACTGTCTTCCGTTGATCCTTCTTCGTGGTGCACTGGCCTTGGTTTATGGCTTACCTTAAGTGGATCACACACAACATTCAATCTATTTTTACATTTGTATTTAATGGAATATCATGAACATTTTAAAAACTTGTAAGCCTACCTTGATGTAAAAAAAGTCCTCGCTTCGTCCCGACCTTGTGTAGGACAGGCCTTTTGAGTGGTGGATGGGTGAGGAGGAGCCCTGAGTAAAGCTACACTTCAGTAAGGCATCAAGGCTGCAACCTCCATTTCGTCTGTGGTGATTTGTTCTGTTTTTTAACTTCAGCTCGGGTGCCATGCAATGTTTACTGTTTAGGTCGTCGCTGGTGATGAGACTGCTCACGCTCCCCATGTTCCTGCGGGCATTGGTGATGACTTAGAAGTTAAAGGGTGTGACTCAACTCATGACCCCCCGGAGAAGTACACTTGAGTGGCTCGCTTCATCTGCAAGATAGCACATTGAAGTTGTAAAATGATTCCATGCAAGTGCTGCCTTTAAAGCAGTTTTTACAGTTATTTATTCAAGTGCATTGCTTCCTGTTCAGTTAAAAAGCAACTGTCTGGAGCAGGTGCTTTTGCTAAGTAAACAAAGTGGAATAAAAAGACTATTTTGGCTCAGTGCCTGCCTTTGTGTGTCTAGATTTACGGCTTAACCGTTTGATTTGACTCAAAAGACCTTTTCTTGTATTTAAATTAGGATGCTGACTGGCCATATGCAAAAAAAAAAAATGCATGATATTATTAGTATTTTGCAATGAATATTTTCATAAAAATACAAGTGAAGCTCTCTGGCCACAGTTGCCGCCTCCATTTAAAAGACAAAGAGGCCCCAGATGTGTAGTGTGACAGGAACTGACCTACAGTGGTGTGTGGTGGCTATCAGGCTCACGGGGCACCCCCTTAACCAGCTGGTCCTCAGCCCCTCAGCATTTTATAATGACCACAGCAACAAAGACATGGACTAAAGTGCAGTTTATCACATCATATTAGCCTAGAGGGTCATTTAGGATTTACTGGCTACATGGTTACATTTACAAGTGCACTCACTCTCAACATTAGGTATGCACTTGCACAAGCTAATGACATGCAACATAAGAATGCTGCTTTTACCAGAATAATATGGCTCAGCTGTCATAAATAAATACACGAAAAAGGAGGTAAATTGTATTGTAGTGTTGAACTTCCCAAGTACTCACTAATGTATGCCCTACCCCTATAACATGCAATGATATATAACAATTAAAAAATCAAATTGATTGATAAATTAAATTAAATTTATAGGCATGTGTCAGGTCAATACAAAGCAGAATAGTAAACTTGTATTGAACTTATTTATTAAACTTGTGCAGTTGTACCTAATGTTACGGCCAGTGTTCTATCCAGGCTGTCAGCGGCTTTTCTCTAGCCCAGAAAACACAAATGATAAACAGTCGATGCAGAACATCACAATGAAAAATAATGTGGAGAATGATAATACACCAGCAGCAGCTTAAACAGGCAGAGAAACATTTACACTTGAAAGTAATTAAAAAGGGAACAAAAGTCTTGTTGTAGGTCTGAAGGTGAAAATGAAAGATGTGTAATTCTGAATTGCATCAAAGCCTTCTAATCCATAAATAAAGCACACAGACAGTACTGATTGTCAAGTACTGCAGTATTATGTATAGCTTTCACTCTCACTCACACCACTCACACGTAGATGCAATGAAACAATAGTTTTTTACTTACAGCTCGCTTAACTAAGCATCCGGGCCCCACAAGAGTAAACTATCCAGTCCTGCATAGGGAAGCCCAACACGCATATGCACACACACGTGTGTGTGTTTATACTCTTGAATGAACCAACAGAGGTAAGAGTGTGTGGTTACTGTGCCGTGAAGGGGGTGGGGTCAGCTTAGCATTATAACTGACATGTAAATTCAATTGTGTGTGTGTGCATGTGTGTGTGTGTGTGTTTGTTTTGCCCCTACCCCCCCAGCCCCCCCGGGGGTGTAAAACATGTGCACTCTCAAAATCGACGTGTGCCGCTCAAGTGATTAACTCCCGGCCTTCACAAAAGATCCCCCCCACTCCACTCCTCCTTTCCCCACTGTCGCCCAGACACCTCCTGTTTCTAATGTGCGATAACCACCCCTCCCTGCCATCCCACTCTGTGCCTGCCCTGCACCCACACTGAGCAAACAACCCTTTTTTAAAAAAGGCGCTTCTCCTCACTCTTTGTGTGTTGAAGTGTGCAGCTCTTTGTGTTGCACTACTGTTGATGTATTCTTCCCCCCAAACAGCTCTGGACCATATTTGAGTGTTAAACAAATGACTCGTCCTCACAATGAGAAGGGCTGGAGAGTTTTTCCTGTGATTTACCACCTTGCCGCCACACATATTCCAACAGTCCAATAGCTCAGCAGACGGGTGTTCAGTTAGCATCCCGCAGGACAAACATGCAAGATGTTGTGCTCCAAAATGAGTGAAACAACAAAGAGTTGTATTTTATGGTTCTGAAGCACTAGCGGACAAATCAGAAGTAAATCTAACAGGCCATAGATGTCACAAGAGGGCTTATATTTTCTCTTTAATGTGAAGAAAAGAGACAGCTTTGCAACGCATTGGAAGATTCATTGTCACGGTCATACACACACAAAATCAATAGTGAGACCATTTTGTGACATCATGCTATGTGGAAAGAACATTTTCAAAAGCTGTCCTGAACTTGTGAAATAAGTGCCTTAACAGCAGATGTTATTTTCATCGCACCCTTTCTGTAAATGTTCTTTTGTCCCCTGACTTTTGGCTGCAAAGTTAGGCACAAATGAATGTTTTAAAACAATGTTTTGACGTAATTTACACTTAGTAGCATATGTGTGCATTTTCATATGAATAGTAACTCTTGACTTTGATACAAAGTCCCATCAATGTAGACTGGATATGGCATTTCTGAGCATGAGTCGATTACGAATACAAAAAACAGCTTACTCTCATCAGAACCACTTTTTTTGCAACATCCTGCAAGACCCCATGAGAGCTTCAATGAGGTAATTACATTTTCTTCAATATTTTGCTTTTGATTTGGCATTTTACTACAAAGGATCAGTATTATCAGGTGTGAAGTATACTTGAAGGACTACCGTCCCTGTAGTTTTTTTTTTTTTTACCAGATTCACTGTGCATGCTGTCAAAAGCTGCGGTGCTTGACCTATAATGACCTTGCTGTAGTTCACTTCTTTTTACACTTATGTGACAATTATTCATGTTAAAATCTTTTGTCTTTCTATTCTTGTATGACACTTAAGAATGTATGACATTACCTGTGCTGTTGACAACATTGATATAATGGCAACAGTTTGACACTTATTATTTCTATTCCATTATTTATTGTGAGAACATTTTCTATATTCTTATATCGGAGCTCATTGCCATTATATCATTCCGATGATGCAGCTGGGGGTCCAATTTTATGTTTCTGTTCACTTTCCTTGGAGTGATGGTTTCATTTTACTATGACTATTGAAGTGAGGAATGTTTAATATTTCATTGAACAGTCAGCATGATTTAAGAGCGAGGGCGTGTGTGTGTGTGTGTGATGCATACCTGTGTTCTTTTATCTGCACTGAAGTGTATTCATTCTTTGTCATGTCTGTGTTGAAGTGGAGCCCTACATATATACGTGTGTTGGGGGTGTCATCCTAGCTTTTGAGCACCAGCTGACCTGCGTGACACAAAGACCGAGCAAGGCCAGCCCTGCTCACAATACAACCCCCCACCCCCCCGTCCCACCCAACTCCCTCCTATACAGATATACTCACATCGCTAGAGCATAGCCAATCCTTTTTAGCACACCCAGTGGAAGGCAGCATTGTGTTAGCATGCTGTTAGATTTATACCTGCTTCTCTCACCATGATAACCATGAAACTTTCCACTGTACAGCCACACTGCCAGATGGCACAGCTTTAATTCTCACTGTGTCTATGGTGATTTTGAACAGATGCATGTATAATCTATCTGGTTCACTGTGTCTGTGTTTTTTTAGGTCACTCTTGGCATTGTTCTTTAGGTCAGGAGATCTTAAGCTTTATTTGAAAGCTGAATGATTTGCCATTATGGCTGCTGCACTTTTACAACGGTGATTTTTTTTTTTTTACCAGTGCCAGGAAGGTTATTTTTAAAGAATATATACCCTTATATGCCTTAGTTCCTAGTTTCTATGCCCTTAGAATTTTGTACTTTTTCTTTCCACTTTCCTCACACCTCTTGCAAATTTGTATTCCGATTATTTTGTTCAACTGGGTGGTCATTTTCACTTGCCACATGTCTTCATCTTGTTGCGTGTCATCTGCAAGCTTCCCTGCTTTCTATTTTGCTGTCAAAATACATTAAAGCCTTTTTTCCCTGCACTTGAGACCCATCTCTGCGTCCTGGTGTCATCGCCAGCACACCACCAAGCCACGCCTTGACACCTCCATTCCCCTTGGTCCTGATTAATATGTGTGACGGTTGTGAACGATAAACGATGTAACCTGATATCCGGTTTGACCAGCGAGAGATAAGGCTCCGTCAGTAGCAGCCTGGATTGATAAAAATCAGCCATAAATCCTTAGCTTAATCGATAGTGGAGACAGGCACCGGGTATTGCGAGACTAGAAATGGGTTGACAGTGCGTCCCTAATACAAGACGAGAGCCTGGGCTGCCATGATTGAAGACAATGGCCGTAAATACAGTCATAGCGGTGTGCTAGTGCTAGTTTTTGGATTTTACAAGAAGGATGGAAAACTTGATAAAAGACAAAACAGCTGTCAACTTCACTGGTAGCACAACAGCTAACAGACCAACCTGGTCTACCTGGAGTGTTCAAAACACGACACTCTGCATGGTTATTTTGAGTATGGGATTGTTTACACAACATTTTCATTATTTGTCATTATTCATTTATTAATTTTCTACCGCTTATCCTCACGAGGGTCGCGGGGGTTGCTGGAACCTATCCCAGCTGTCTTCGGGCAAGAGGCGGGGTACACCCTGGACTGGTCGCCAACCAATCACAGGGCACATATAGACAAACAACCATTCACACTCACATTCATAATTTGGTGTTGCCAATAACCCAGCACGTTTTTGGAATGTGGGAGGAAACCGGAGTACCCGGAGAAAACCCACGCATGCACGGGGAGAACATGCAAACTCCACACAGCGATGTTAATTCCAGCATTCTGCGTTACATGCTCTTTTCCCTCCTCACCTGTTTTATGGTATTTATTACTTCACCATTTTTGTTTTTGAAACATAATGTAGCCCATTAGAATATCAAGTAGAGTATACACAGTACCAGTCAAAAAAAGGTTACCCATCCATCCACATGCTGGAGCCTATTCCAGCTGTCTTCAGGTAAGAGGTGGGATACACTGTGGACTGGTTGCCAGCCAATCACAGAGCACATATAGCACAAACAACCATTCACACTCACATTCACATCAATTTAGAGTCTCACTTATCCCCAGGCTCACACTGAATCTGTTGTGGCTCACACTGAAATAGATTGAAAGTCCTGTTGTAGGCTTACAATAGCTCCATGCAGTGCGGCTGGGGCGGCCGTACGGCACAACGGAAATAATCTTTTTTTTGGGGGGGGGGGGGGGGGGGATGCCAGAGCAATCTCTGGTGAAGGAAGTAATTAAACGCTATTTAATAATAATAAACATGAAAAAAAGCTATGGTTTACGTACTCATTGTGTGAAGTCAAAAGGCACTAAAAAACACTATCGCATCAAAGTCTCCTTACAGAAAGCGTTTCATCCTATGTATGTTTTAGTGAAATATGTTCAGTCAAATATGTTGTTTTCTAAAACAGTGCTTCTCAAATAGGGGTGGAGGGTGGGGGGGGAGAGGCAAGAAGGACATTCAATATTAGTGCAGACCTGCCAACATGTATGAATTTGTCGTACTCGAAATGCAATTTGACTCTTGAATACGCTTGAATGCTTCACTGCTCTCCATTCTGTTGCACTTTGCTGGTTTCAGCTTCAAGTTCAGACTGTACTTGAAACTGATAAATAAATAGATATCAGTTTCTTTATAGCATTTCACATTGGGAGGGGCACAAAAACATGTTTGTCCTCCCAGTGGGTGCATGACGGATGCATGAAATAATTGAGAGCCACTGATTTAAATGAAGGTGATTTTATGGTTCTTTTTTTCATATCATATACAGTAGCCAATAGTAAATTTAAAAAATTACACTTCTAGGTGATCGGTACTGGCCGATTACGCTCATGGATTATTGATATCGGAATCTGCAGTGTAAAACCCTGATCGGAACATCTCTAGTTGCAAGGCAAAAAAAGGGATGTTCCTCCATCTTGAAGGTCAATATTCCTGTTCATCAATACCTTCAATGTCACCCATCAAAGTCTTGAATTTATAATCAAATTTCCCCCTTCAAATGAAAATGGGTATAAATTACATACAAATCTATAGTCACTGTGCTCACTATTATATTGGATTGGCTCAATGTAAAAAAAAAAAACACTGGATGTATTGCTACCGGTGTTATGTAAGACATTAGATAAGTAGAATCAATCTGTGTTTCACGCAAAGTAAGTGATGATGACTCCCGTGTAATGAAGCAGGCACTTCCCCTTATCTCAGTCATGACATGGGGGAAATTAAACTCACAAATTAAAGCAGGAGCAAGAGAAAGAGGAGGAGGAGGATGAGGAAGCAGGAGCTTGCAATGATAGGCTGAATTATTGAGATGTAATACTCTATCACTTTCTCTGTCATCCACTGTGGCCTGTCAAAATGGTCTCGCTCTCAAACACACACACACACACACACACACATGCACACAAATGTCCTGCTTGTGGTGGATGACTAATGTGGCCTCCAGCAGCAAATCAAATGGGAATGAAGTGTGGGGTACAGACAGCCATCTATCTTTCACTGTCACTGCTAACACTGACACTGACCACTCATGCGCACACACGCACACACTCTTGTCCACTCACAATGACACCAAAATAGCATCTAATTGGCTAATCCTTTTAGTGCATTGTAAAGGAGATTGAACATGAATGGAGCTTCTGCAATGAAGAGCAGAATAGCAGATAGTCATTATGGGCCCCACTGTGACGGGTTGGAGCACCAGGCTCGGACTGAAAGGGGAAGACGTGCACAGAGTGCCTATGAGAAGGATTTATAGTGTGAGCGTGCAACAGTGAATAATACACTGATGATTGCTGCATTCTACTACACAGTCTTGTCTGCAAAAATGAGTTTGGATGCTGAGGATGGTTGTTCTAGTTTAATAAAACGGTTATCACATAATCTGAACTTATTGTTAGCCTCCTCTTTGATACCAGGCCAGCTTTTGATGACACATCCCCCACTGGTGAAATGAGATTGCCTTCAGATGAGGCATCTAAATGAGGCAGCAGGTCAACCAAACAATCAAGCGACTCAAATATTAACAGATAAGGAATGGGGGCACTGCTGACTGGGTTTGTGTGAATGCTTAAAAACTAATGGTCTAATACAGGCATTTGCATAAGCATGTCATCTGAAATACAGAGCTAAATGGAGCCGAAACATGGGCTTTTAAAGCTAAATTAACTCTACTACAATTAAATAATTGAAATGCCCTTTTAGGAGTCTTTATGTAGGCACATCCACTTTATCAGGTGGGGGGCAACTGGAGGTAGAGACTGGGAGAGGCTGGGCCACATCAAAAATGCAATTTTTTACAAAACAAGTGTCACATAAAAATACATTAGGAACACAGTTGGACTCAAGCAGTGTATTAATACAATAATAGTTTAGGCATACATTTTCGACATTAACTGAAAAACATACTGAAGCATTGGTATCACACTATCCATCCATCCACCTTCTATGCTGCTTATCACTAGGGTTGCGGGGGTATGCTGGAGCCTATCCCAGCTGACTTCAGAGGCACAGCAGTACACCCTGAACTGGTCGGCAGCCAATTGCAGAGTATCACACCAATAAATCATCCCACCCCCCACCTTCTCCTTAATCATAAACATAAGCGGCCATAGAGTAGTATTCTACATTGGTCTCTAGTTATCAGTAACATTACGTTGATTTTCTATTAGTATGTCTAAATTATAATCATTCTATAACATACAGCAACTATGTAAATATGCATAGTAATATTCTCCTTCTTCTCCATCCATTTTCTATATGCTTATCCTCACTAGGGAACTAGGGTTGCAGGGTTTCCTACCCTGGGTATGCCCTGACTGGTAGCCAGCCAATCGCAGGGCACTTAGACAACGATTCACTAACTATATGTTCTAACTACAAAAATATTAATTCATTCATTTTCTACCACTTATCCTCACAAAGGCCACAGGCGTGCTGGAGCCTATCCCAGCTGGGCAAGAGGCGGGGTACACCCTGGACTGGTCGCCAGCCAATCACAGGGCACATATAGACAAACAACCATTCACACTCACATTCATACCTATGGACAATTTGGAGTCACCAATTAACCTAGCATGTTTTTGGAATGTGGGAGGAAACCGGAGTACCTGGAGAAAACCCACGCATGCACGTTGAGAACATGCAAACTCCACACAGAGATGGCTGAGGGTCGAATTGAAAATATAAAAAATTAATCTAAATACCAAAAATATTCAATTTATTGATATTGAGTCTTCAGGGAAATTCACTTATCATGGTCGGGTCTAAAACCAATTAATCATGAGAAATGAGAGACCACTGTATGTAAGTGGATAACTAAATACTAAAAACACTTATATACAGTCTGAATTCCAGCTTCAAGTGTAAATATTGGGCATCACACTTGCATTACACTCTTTAATTTGCTGAAAAATAGTATAAAATAACATCTCTAAATATAGCATATTTTAACCTACCTTTTGTAAGGCATGACACCCTTGCATTACTACATTGTGCAACTGGCCAGTGCATGTATAAAAGTTGTCGAAAAGAGTTATAATTGGGCTCTGCTAAACGTGGTTCCTCCATAGCAGGAGTGAAAACATCAAGTCAAAGAGTATCGTTATACGTACAGTATACTTTTGGACATTCATTATCTCGTATCCCTTTTAACTACCTTTTGTAATGTTTGCTAATTGCAGGCTGTGATTGCCCCTTTGAGGCACAAATTACAGATTATGTTTTTTGAACAAAAGTCAACATATTATACCCCCCCCCCCCACACACACACACACATACACACTGTCATGACTGTTCATTTGAAGCTTTATACTGCGACGTAGAGAAGAATCAGGCCTTTCCTGGCAAAGAGGTCCAATGACCCTGCAAGCTGAGGAGCGAGTGATAAGGTTGTCATTCTGGAGCATAACCATCCTCCCACCACCTAATCTGCTCAGGCTGTGTGGATGTAGGAGTAAGAGGACGCACAATGAGCTCACTTTTAAGGGGAGGTCGAGATTTGTGTTTTTCGGAAAGCACCTAGGAATATAAACCTCGGGCTATAATTAAAAAGTAAGAAGCTATTTGACCTTTTAATGGTTCATTACAGGAGGCCTCAGGCTTCTATGCAAATTGGATACTTTCGCTCATGTTTGCAGATCGGTAAGAACATCTGGATGTTATGGCAATGGTTGCCGTACAAGGATGAAAGTCATACATATATTTGCACGTGACTGACTCAGAGCCTTCACTCATGCTCTATTTGGGACAGTTATTTTAAGTCATCCTCAGTAGGTCATAACAGCTTCATGCAGCCTACATTCACAAGAAGAACTAGACTAGGACCCAAGAGCTCATCTGCAGTTTTTTCCGTCAAAAGCGGACACCTGTATTCTTCTTTGTGATCCTCCACTGTGTGTGTGTTTTGTTGCCTGTATTACAGAGCAATTTTGAGCGTGCCTGGACGTGCCCATTTGCCTCGTCACACCCTAATAAACTAGATATATATGATCTGTCTTGCCACTTTACTTTTCTTTCTCTTTTGTTTGATGGACACATTGAGGTTGAAACTCTATGTTAAACAGGTTTAGGCTTAAATTTGAGAAATGATGTGCTATTATGAAGAAACCAAGTAAAAAGAAAAAACTTTCACACAAGCATTAGGATTAGTAGTGTTGCCAGACTACAAAATCATCACTTTAACATGAATATTGTGGTAACTTACCTGGTCAAGCGTCCCACTGCTCTCCCTTCAAACTGAGTAGAATTTGTTGACCAGTGATGACACTGTCAGAGTCCACTTCAGACCCTCTCACTGGGAGCGTGCTATGGAGCAATCAGTCCGTTCCAACTCCCGTTCACAAATTCCTCCATAAACTCACGCTTGCTCTCTCTGCCCGCCCCCTCTTCACAGTGCATCATGGTTACCCCCCCCCCCCCCCGCCTGAATTCCCATCTCGCCTGCTCCGTCACTCATTGTCCAAACACCGCCAACCTCTCCTGTTCGAGTAAATCCTCTTCCAACATGCAATTCTCCTCACTAGGCTTTTCTTACCTCATAAATCTCAATCAGCTCATTTGGCCATAGCATGGGGAGATGATAAAACAACCTAAACCAACACAAATCGGTCTGGTCACGCAGAATTTTGTACTTAAAGGTCAAAAAATGTAGCCTTGATCCTGGAATAAAGCAGGTTTGAAGTGTTTTTAAGTAAGTCCTTTTGGTAACTGACCAATTTTGTGTGTCTGTAGATTTAATGCTAATGCTAATGCTAATGCTAATGCTAATGCTAATGCTACAAGAAGTGTCATTGTGTACTTTCTTCACTTTTCCCTCTGCCATGTGCAACTTGGTTGAAATTTTCAGGAATTGTCGGAAATCGGGTATGGAAGAATGAAATTTTTTGGGTGAACCCGATCCAGGTTTCTTTAACATTACGAGATGAGACCATTTTCGGCATTTGTGCAAAAAACTCCACCAAAAATGGTCAGAACACTTGGAAAAAAATACAAGAGTGTCCTACAGGTTCTACAAAATATAAAAGACTGATCAAAAAATGTAGATATTTTGGTGTGAATCACAATATGGGGGACTATGGAGCTTTGGAGCTTGGCAAATTAGTGGACAGATTAATGATTGTAGGAAATGCCTCCCCGACCACATTTTAAATGATATTTAGTATATCTGGGGTGTAGGTGTATGTGATATTTAAGTGAAACTAACACACATGATGTACGTGCATATAACAAGTCAGCGGTTGGTCTGTTTTGGTGTTTGCTTATGAAACTCAGGAATGAATGGCAGTGCATTTTAGAACCCCAATGGACAAATCTTGGCAGAAAATGATGTAAAGCGCGAGTACATCCTTTTTAACTGTGGTTTCTTTTTTGTGTGTCCATCATTTTGCCGCAGCGCCTGCATATCTTCTCTTGTTTATGTCGCCTCTTTTTCAACTGTCTCTTTTTTTTCTCCCAGTCTCCCTCCTAATCTTTCTCCCTAAAACTGCATTCAACTCTTGCATTGCAATTAGAAGTATCAAAGTTTTCCCCCTCTCACTGTCTCGCAATGAATATCAAGTTTGGAATTAGACGGATTGTCTGGCTGAGAAGTTGACGTTTTCTGTCTTTGCTGTCAGGGCACGTTTTGGGAGAGTTGTTGCAGAATTCCTTCAATCTTTGCTGTGCCAATTTGTCTCAAAATTACACCTCACCCTTTTATTTTGGATAATGGATAAGCCTATGTAATTTGCATCCAACTACACAATTTCTTCTATTATATTTGTGGCTGCACGGTGGTCGAGTGGTTAGCGTGCAGACGCGCAGATTTGATTCCCCACTCGGGTATCTCTGTGTGGAGTTTGCATGTTCTCCCCGTGCATGCGTGTGTTTTCTCCGGGTACTCCGGTTTCCTCTCACATTCCAAAAACACACATGTTATGTTAATTGTTGACTCCAAATTGCCAGAGGGGGGAATCGAACTTGGGTCTCCTAGCTCTGTGGCCTGCGCGCTAACCACTCTGACACTGTGCAGCCTCATTTAACTCAATAGTTCTCAATTATTTTCTGTCAAATGTATTCATTTGAAATACTGAGAAAATGATAATATGAATTTATTTTTCTCCATTGTACAGCAGATTGAACTCCAAATTGAAACTAGGAAAATGCAAGAAAATGGAGAGATGCGAAGCATACAAGCATGTTCAAGAGTCATGTAATTACATGTTTACAAATATGTGTAATTTGCTCTTTATTCTTTCCTCTGTCCGTTTTTGCAATGGCGGGGGTTATCTTTTTTAAATATTCTTTATGTTGACACATGCTCCCAAAGACAGCAGATGGAGAATAGGCTCCAGCAGTTTATTGACTTTTGTGTCAGCGTTGTTCAGCTAGCCCTTGCCTAGTATATATGCTATTCTTCACACAGCCTCATCTTCCTGGTATTTCCACTCACAACCCCCCATCACACACAAAATCCAATGTACAAAGGAAGATCAATACTTTGCTGAATAAAAGGATCATGCATAATGTTGCATAATTTTTTTGACCCAGCCAAATCAATGTCAACACACACACACACACCGACACACACGATTAGTGGGGAGGTATCGTAACTATAATCTAATAAGAACAAATCCTAAAATTAAATATCGTTGGCTTTTTCTCATCTCACACTAAAATGAACTTATCAAGCCAAATGTGACAATTGTCTCCTCGGGAAATATTTCCATGAGCGCTTGTGTTGCTCCAAATAAACATCCAAAGCCTTTTTGGGAGAACTTCCTCCCATTAATTGACAATAATAAGTAAAAGACGAGCCTCTGTGCCCCATGAAAGTGCTGCTCTTTAGTGTCGTAAACAAGTGACATTGACGCCCCAGTTTAATTACCTCTAACTACTCCCTGGTGCTCCTTCCATCTCTCTAATAGCGTTTGCACCGCTGTGTGACGGCCCTCCATCATTTAAACCATATATTTGGGCAATGTTCACCCTTCCGGAGCGGGAACGCTCAGCTGTTGTATAAAGCAAAAGCATGCATTTGTGTTTTGTAGGTGCAGCTGCACTAACAAGCTGAATGGCCTTCGGTAATCCTCAAGCCATGGTTGTTTCTTTCGGTTGAAAACATCCTTTTTCTTTATTCTTTTGTCAAGGCTGACAGCTCTGGCATGTATCTGCATGTTCACCTGGGGCTAACTTAAGGCACCTCTGAGATAATATTGGCACAGGTTATAGAGAGAGATGTATAATGGTTCGCTGCAAAAGGGAGGAAGGTGGAGTGAGAAAAGCAGGCTGAATAGGCAAAGGAAAGGCTGCAAGACTCCATTGATTATGTTAGCTTTTGTGTGTCATGGCCTCAGAGGACACACTTGGCCTATGATGTATGGCTGTCTCTGCCACAGCAGCAAAAAGGACAGTCAGGCAGTCTCGCACTGCAGAGACCTTCTGTTAGGCGGTTGCTACGGGAGGGGTTGAGGCAATTGCAACCCTTAGAGCGCTGCGCAACATCAAGTCTAGTAAGACAGATGTCAAGATCCACCTCCTTGTTGACCTGTAAGGACGCCTCACTTACAGTGAGCACTTCGACTCAAGAAACATATGACAATAATAGCACTCAAAAGAGAGCAGACTGTGAGTGTGTTTGTGAATGAATGACAAACAGTCACCTCCTTTTGAAACGAGATTTGTCATTTAAAGAGGACCTATGATGCAAATTGTCTGTCCCTTTTTCCGTCCCCATTGAGTTGTGGAGTTTTATAGAGCAGCTACACACAATAACCCGCACAGAGCTTTCATAGCTTTCTAGCTCTTCCAGAATCTGCACCTATTCCAACTGTGTTTCCTTGGATTTCCAAAATGGTCTATTTAAATTTTTCCACACACGGATTGCCTCCGGGCACATCCGCTCAGCTTGTACAGCTTGTCCCTCGGAACACCCAAATAAGGAAGTCATGTGACATCACAGTGAGCCGGTGTTTGAAAAAACTCTCTGGAACCGAGCATTCAGAGCCATCCTAAACTTCTTCCAAGGGCTCATTATGTGAAACTTTGGCATCATTTAACACAAGAATACAACATTCTAACAAAATTTGTAGGTCAGGAAAGTGGTAAAAGCATAAAAGGGCACCATTAAAGTAAAAATAGCAATCCTACTGTACTTATAGCCTTTGTGTTTGAACTGCAAAAGGCGGGTTGTTGATTGGAAGCATGCGACAATGGGAAGCTATTATTTTCTAAATGTGAAAACTCCTTAGATATTAGATTAGACGACGTTATTATCTTCCTCCACCATCGAGCCCTGACACACATTGAGTCACCTGAAGGCTCTGTCATCTGGCATCTTCCTGGGCCTGGGCAGTTCTTTCAGGGGTGGACCTTCACCTCACATACTGCATTGTGGACTACCTCACCAACCGCCCACAGCATGTGAGGACTGTTACAACCCAGGGTTCAAGTTAAGCCAGGGTGCTCCCTAGTCGGAGCATAACAGGACTCAGGACCTTGTGTCAGAGACTGTTCTCTGCGAAACCACCTCCTCATAAATGCCGGCAAAGCCAAATAATTGTTTGTGGACTTTCGGCAGCGCCCCCCACAACCCCATCGCCAGTGAACATCCAGGGAAGGGACGTTGAGATGATGACATCTTATAAGTACTAAGCAAGACTGGACTGACAACACAAAAAGCACTTTACAAAAAAGGTCAGAGTCTGCTCAGGAGACTGAGGTCCTTTGGGGTGCAGGCGGCACTCTTGAACACCTTTTGTGATGGCCTCTGCCATTTTCTATGGTGTCGTCTGGAAGAGATTGAACTAATAAAGAAGACCAGCTCTGTCCTGGGCTGTCCTCTAGAACAGGTGGAGGAGGTGAGTAAGAGGAGGATGACAGCCAAGCTGTCCTCCATGATGGACAAAGACTCCCACCCCCTCCAACAAACACTATAGACCTCCATTAGTGACAGGAGGATACATCCAAAGTGTGTGAAGGAGAGATATCGCAGGTCTTTCCTTCCTGCAGTTCCATAATATAAACTGCTCCAAAAATCCCGGACAATGACGGTACAATAAACCAACCCTGTTTTTGCACTTTAGCTGTTGTGTGCTTTGTATACTATTATGTGGCACTGTACTTTCACTGCTGTGAAAAAAAAATTCCCCTTGTGGGACTAACAAAGGCTTATCTTATCTTATTTCACAACTTCAATAGATCAAGTATATTGCACAACACAGCAGCAAAAGAACCAATGCTGTAATAATGCTGTTAGCATTACTAGTGCTAAGTTAATTGTAAACACCAGCATGCATGCAAGTGTGACATGCATAGACCAAGGCCACACACCCGGTGACTATAGGTGACTCGGCGGTTAATTGGAGCATTTATGGTATGAACATCATGTACTTTGTGTTTCCGTTGTGGTTTTGGGGCGCAAGAGCTCTGCTGCCCACACACATCACAGAAAGGACAGGGAGAGTTGGCAGTAACAGTAAGTAAGTCAGGCGGGTGCATACTAAGGAAATTAAGGTTTATGTGACAAGTTAATTTATTCACAATCAATCACAAGCAGAGAGCCATCTGCTGGATCCGGTTGGGCACTGTTAGTACCGTTAATAAGGCATATCCAAACATAGATTTTGATTTATACTGTCCTCTGGCATCAACACACACAACTTGCCCTGCCTGTTGCAAGCGATGCACACACACGATCTCGCACACACACAAATACTCTCACTTCAAAGCAGCGATGGCTGTCTCTCTCTGTGCAAAGCCAATTTGCTCTCACTAAGTTGTCTCTCACCCACAGCATATAAATAAGCCTGGCAGTGAGTGGTCAGGGCACACAGTAACTGCCTGTCAGATTGCATGAGGACAATGAAGTTGTCTGTCCCAAACATACACATGCACACATACCTCATGATGGATACTGAGACACTGATGCTGATGAGACCCTGAGAATGATAGAGACACAAACAGTTGGCTTGTTGTATTGATTCAACACCCTCTACTCCTCTAAGCTGCAGTTTGATGAGTATTTCATTCATCAACATCGGAGTACAAGCATTGTCTTCAGTGGAATAAAGGGATTGAACACTTAATCTAAATCCAACACTGCACAAGTTTCATCTTGACCCCTTGGAAAAAGTGCACGCGTATACGCCATGTTTCCAGAGTCTTTGATTGCAGCTTCCATCTAGTGTTTCACCCTCCTTTTACTTTTCAGACGAGATTTTCACGTAATCCTATTAAAGTCTTGCAGTTAATAGGAGAAGTGGTGAGCCGATGATTTAAGTTTTTGATGTGGGAGTGTGTGGAGGCACGCTGAGATGCTGGCTCATACTGAATACAGCCAAAGTCACCCTGATCTCACCGCCTTGTCCTCCAGGTGTTGTCTGTCTGTGTTATGTGTGTTTGTGTGTTGCACATTTCACAAATAAAGCCATTCATCTCACCATGTGGTTTGCACATCAGAGGTTAACAACAGTTAACTGCTTTGAGGAGTCTTAAGCATCTGTTAATAGGGATTATATGAGGTGTAACCGAGCTATAAACTGCGGCGCTGTTGAAGTAGCGTGAAGAGAATACAACCCAAACTCTGCCTTGGAGGGGCCCAGTCAGGCGATGATGATCTTATTAGTTTCTCCTAAAGATTACTTGTGTACTATTTGTACATTGGGATGTTAGCTAACTGATGGTTTCAACAAGTGGCTCCTTTTTGAATTATTGGTGAGGTCCATAAGTTAGAAGTTATGACTTTCCAAATACACCAGCCTGGTGAAAAATGACTATGATATAATTAAGCCTCTGTAAGCACTATGGCAACAGGCTAAACAAATGTGTTAATACCCGCTAAGCTAATTAAACTCAGCTTCTGCTGCACTAATGCACTTTAAAAAATCCAACACCGGCTCGTGATTGCACTTTAATCACGCTGCAATTTTCTTCCTATCTTTTAATCCCTCGACCTAACATGCCCATTGTCTGCTTCCATAAGATAACCTCACTCCACATGACACATTTAAGTTGTCTGACTTGATCCTCTCTCATCACTTACCCACATGCAGCATTTTGACAGTGGGAACAAATTAATTGGGCCTTGTACAGTTTCCAAACTCAATCACAAGGCAGATAAAGTTGCATATGAGCTTCACAAGGGGGCACTGTTGGCATTCCCTTACGGCTCCCTGTGCAATTTTTCCATTAAATGTCTTCTTCTTGAGCCTAACAGATGATATCATACATGGAATGAAATGGTGTTATTCCTCGTAAGCAGGAGGAAAGTATTAACAACAGCATTCCTACCCCTCCCGTTGGTTAAAATTAGCTGAGCGTTGACATGGGGGGCAGTGCTGCCATTGTGCTTGCAGCATAGAAGGGTCCCTGTTAATTTCCTAGCTCAGTGGTGAGGCAGTCATTATCTGTGGATGGGCATCTACAATGGATAATTACCCTGGAAAAAAAGGGATTTCAAACTGTGGTGAAAATACTGCTGTTAAAACAGTGTGAATGTTGTTTTCATCTATTTTGTATCCCCAAATGTCCAGGTGTGATGAAGACCAACTCCCAGCAAGATCATTTAAAAAACATTTTCTTTATACAGTTCTGTCTTTGTCATAATTCTATATTAATTACTTGTTTTTGATCTCATTTCTAAAATGAGATGGCTGGCTGAGGAGATCAGATAATGGTGTGCCATTTCATTGCAGCAGTAGGCCGAAAGCAACAGTGGACTCACACAAACACATGTTCCTTCACTGTCTCTTAAAAACAAGTTGGGACTTGTTTCACTCACTGTGTTGACAATAGTAATTACTTTATGTCTGTAGGTCAGCTACTGTGGAGGTGCATCGCTTGTTTTCATTTGTTCACTCCAGCTTGGGAAAAGCACGGATAAGGCCAACATCAAACACTGCGGGAAGGACTCCACTTATTAGTCGGGATGCATACTGAAACTCTAACATAATGCCACCGGTGCCGACATAAAATAAGTAGATATTAGTGTTGTGGTGCCAGTATTTGCACCGAAATTAGTCAAAATTGAGGTACAGTATAGTTAGTGCTGCCTAATTTCGGATTGACTTACGCTAGACATTTTTTTCACCTGCATAGAGCATCGAGCCAAACCCCTTGAAAGTTTGGTTTTACAGTCATCCTTCATTTATCTCGGTTGATTGGTTCCTGACCGTGTGAGCTGACCAAGCTGACCGCAAAGTCGGATTTCTTCTTTGTATTTGAAATATTTTTGTAATTCAAGCAAACCTATTTACGACTTTGAAAATAAGGTTTTTAACACTATTAGAGCCCCCTAAACATGGAATAACACCCCTATAGTCACATTTACACTCATGTTACCCAATATTGAATAAGAAATAATATAGACTTACACAGGGGCTGCACGGCGGTGTCACGTGGGTACTGCGCAGACCTCACAGCTAGGAGACAAGGGTTCAATTCCACCCTCGGCCATCTTTGTGTGGAGTTTGCATGTTCTCCTGTGCATGCGTGGGTTTTCTCCGGGTACTCCGGTTTCCTCCCACATTCCAAAAACATGCTAGGTTAATTGGTGACTCCAAATTGTCCATAGGTATGAATGTGAGTGTGAATGGTTGTTTGTCTATATGTGCCCTGTGATTGGCTGGCGACCAGTTCAGGGTGTATGTACCCCGCCTCTTGCCCGAAGACAGCTGGGATAGGCTCCAGCAGGCACCGCGACCCGCTTGTGAGGACAAGCGGTAGAAAATAAATTAATGAATGAAAAGACTTACACATGTAAGCGTTTGTTTTTACTTCTGGGAGGTTTTGGAGTTGCTAATGTAATGTAGTGTTCTTATAGACTGCAGTGTCACAGAGTCTGATCATGTGAACATGATGATCTTATAGTTTATTGCCAACTTTACTGGCAATAGGAGTGCTCAATTCCAAGACAGAGCACAGTTGTTTCCACCTCATTCTGCCTCCCACAACACTTCCTCCTTATCCACTGATAAAACATTAACAGCAAGGTGAGCTCATGAACATGAGAATTTGACATCAACATCACAACACTAACAGGTCCTTACAGTAACATACGTCCACCATGTTTTTGGACAATTAAAACAATTTTTTATTTATATAAGTGACGTTTCAGGCCAAGTTTAAGCACTGGAACCACTTCAAAAGTGCTGAAACAATACCCCACCCTACTTACCAGCAGATGCACTGATGTTGGCCTTTATGATTTTTGAGTGGCTACTTGACATGATAAAAATCATTTGCAGCTGTCAATCATTTTATCAGGCGTTAAAAGGTAATTTCATCAAGTGATCTATGCTTCTAACATGCAGATCAGTGCAGCAGTCAATTTCTTGTATTTGAGGGGATGGACGTTGAGGCCAGAAACCACGACAGACATGGTATCGGGAGACATTTAACCTTTTTCCTTTCTTCAATTAAACACCAAGGACTTAGTTGAATAAAACCTTAACTGCACCCTTAGTAAGTAAGCATCAATTCCCATTTGAGGAAAATAGGGTATGTTTCTGAACTGTAACTGATGATACCCATATACACCATGCTGCAGCCCCTAAATCAGCTAAATAATATCAGATCAAAAAATAACCAATTGGAGAAGGACCACAAGCACTTTGTTTCCTCTTTTCCAGCTGTGGTGGTTATTGACCTGGTGGGCCCATGATGAAGGAAGCACATTTTGTAAAATGCATTACTCCCCAATGAGATTATCCCATAAACAGATAAAAGTTCAATAAAATGGAGAATTTCTTTCTCGATCAGGAATAAGCAGATGACAGCACTGTGCTGTGATTTGTCTGTGTTGCTGGTTTAGCTCAATATAAGCCAGGTGATTCAGAGATAAGTGGGCCTGCACGGAGGCCTGGTCCAAGCTAATGCTCATACAGGAACATCAGTAGTTTACATCAGAGTGCTGCAGGGTGTTGGTGCTGCGAGTCGTAGAGGTGCAACTCCTGGTGCCTCTTTTGCTAGTCTGCCGCTCTCTCTCTCTCTCTCTCTCTCTCTCTCTCCCTCTGCTTGTTCCCCGGGGTTTCCGCGGAATTTGGTTTCTTCAGCTTTTATGCACCAAGCCTCTGGAACATTCTTGCTGATCACTGTGGGTGCTCCAAGGCCATCATATTTATGGAAACATTACATTGTTTATCATTTTTCATTGTTATAGTGCATGTCTTGTGCTTTATGTTAATTGTAAAGCACCAGAGTCACTTTCTGTAAAGCGAACGAAAACGCACCTTCACCAGAAATGTACAGTGCACTCTAACATGCCATTTACATACACATTGGGTACAATATAATTACAGCTAGGCCACACAGCTAGGACACCTTGGTTCGATTCCCTTCTTGGCTATCTCTGTGTGGAGTTTGCACGTTCTCCACGTGCATGCGTGGGTTTTCTCCTGGTACTCCGGTTTCCTCCCACATTCCAAAAACATGCTAGGTTAATTGGCGACTCCAAATTGTCCATAGGTATGAATGTGATTGTGAATGGTTGTTTGTCTATATGTGCCCTGTGATTGGCTGGCGACCAGTCCAGGGTGTACCCCGCCTCTCGCCTGAAGACAGCTGGGATAGGCTCCGCAATATGGAATATGGCTGAGGGTGGAATTGAACTTGGGTCTTTTAGCTTAGAGGCTCGTCCGCCGTGCAGCCCAAGCTGAGCATTACTATCTTAAATATAGACCGTTTCCAGTATTGGATCTCATAATGTTCAAGAAACCGTATATTACACCTGGTGAGTGTAGGTATCTATCAGAATAAAACTTCCAGAGAGACTTTCAGCTGTACTCACATGAGGCAGTAAGGCGAGATATGGATTGAAAAATGAGAGAAGACAGTTAGTGAGAATAAATATGATATTGAATTTAAAGCTCCATCACGCAAAGCATTCTGCTGTCATTTGAATACACTACTTTAGGATTTGGGGATTTTCTTCCTCCATCATTCTCCCTCACCCTCCCACATTTTTTTTTTTTACCTCCTCGCTGTCTCGATCCGCTACGCAGAGACACGTCAAGTATTCTCGTATCAATAGAGTGTCCTAGTTGTCTGAAGATGAAAGTGAAGATAGTAAAAAAAAAAACACACAACACTTCTGAAAATCCTTCAAATATAGAAATATACACCATACTGGTATCATTTTCCCTTATGTGTACTCTGTCTATATCTAGAGGGTGTTTAGGCTTTCAAACTAATAAGGAAGATCAGAAAGCCAACAAGGATTTAGGTATTTGAAGGCCATGCTTTTGGATTGTTGTTGCTCCTCAGAGTACTATCTTTGAAACGCTTGAATTTGAAGACGGAGCCCTATTTCAACCCTCTGGTCAGAGCTTTAAAAGCAAACTGCAAAGTACAAGAGCTCTCCTGTTGATAGGAAGCGTTTGGCCTCTCCGAGAACCAATCAACAGCGTCATGTTTGTCCATTACCTCTTCTTATTACCTCCTTCCATTAGATGCAACCGTCAACAAGCAGGCGCCATTTCTTTCAACATACTTGACCTCATTAATTAATCACCTCACTCTTCTTTTCCATGACATGTCCGATCTGTCCAGCTCTGCGTCTTTCCGTCCCATGGATTTTTGCACTGATGTCTTTTTCAGAACATGCGTTCATCGTGCTGTGATAGAGACCCGACAAAACCCTGGCATTCTTTTATGACTAATACGTACATCTCTGTAATCTGCAATTACTTCAGTATTGCACAATACATTTATACATTTCATTATAGGAATGTCTTTTTTTTTCTCAACACTCAAGGCCAACAAGTAAAACAATAAAAAATTCAGAGTTAAAAGGATCAATACAAACATGCAAAAGGCAATCGGAGGCACCAGATATTCTGAGACAAGAAAAATTGAAAATAGTATATTTTTTAGGCAAAATGCATAACTTAGCAAGGCCTGACCACTTTTTTTGTGCATGAATTATTGCTGAACCTTTCATAAAACCCCTTATTAAATTACTATTTAATTACATTAATTCATATGTTTCAATATTAGTACCAGTACAGAGCTATCAACCAAGCGGTGGTTCAATATTGTAAAAATAATATCTACAGGCGAGGCAGAATCCATTTTATTAGTTCATATTGGACTATTAACAGCCATCATAGTGTGCATTAATCTACCGCACTGGCACACTTTATCTTATGATGACTCTCGCCATTAAGGAGGATGTTACTCTACATTTTTATTGTAGTCATATGTTTAAAGTTCACAAATTCAAAATAGAGTGGAAGTTTTTCAACCAATTTTGCTTCGGTTCTTGTACACTTTCTCTGTTATCGTACATTTTGGTGTCTAAAAAACTGTTGTATTCTACCCTTTGGCATGTTGAATCTTGTTGCTATTATTAAAGATGTGTACAGACTACTCCCAGCATTGCTTCTTTATTCAGCCATCTTACATCACACACCCAACACCATATCTTGCGATACTTAGTTTACAAGATACAACTGGATCCTGTAAGGCACATTCATTAGACAAACTTGAATGATATTGAAGTTAGTTACACAAACTAGTCAGTTTTCCCATGAATCATTGAGTGGAGTGCCTAAAGAAAGACTCCCATGCGTCTGTGACTCAGTCTTGTTGTTACATTAATACACTGCCTGAGTCCAGCAATGTTCGTCACGTGTCTGTATTACAAAATGTGATCTCAACTCCCACCCAGAAGTCTTTATCTTGCAGCTCCTTCACCCCCATGACATCATCACTGATCGACTCTGTAGTTCTTTGCTAACCAACACGATTATTATTAGGATTCCTTATTTACACATGGAATATTTTGATAGAAAGAGCATAGCAAAACTGTTTACAACCTTCTAAATATGGGTTTTAACTTTATTAGAGCCCTCTAGACATGAAATAACACCCCTATAGTCTCCTTTACACTTAAATAAGCCATTTAAGACAATAAAGAAATAAGACTCATGCTTGTGTGCATTACTATAAATGTGTTACCCCGGAGAAATGAAAGAGAGGCATACAGGAAGTGACATCAGGGATTCAACAGTTTCAACATTTTGCATAGCAAAAGGTGGCAAAATATGCATATTTTTGGAGTAATAACGGGCAATATTCAACCATGAACAGTGTGATTTATTCCTAATATATTTGTAATAAAAATATTTATGGGCTGCACGGTGGTCGAGTGGTTAGCGCGCAGACCTCACAGCTAGGAGACCAGGGTTCAATTCCACCCTTGGCCATCTCTGTGAGGAGTTTGCATGTTCTCCCCGTGCATGCGTGGGTTTTCTCCGGGTACTCCGGTTTCCTCCAACATTCCAAAAACATGCTTGTTTAATTAGTGACTGCAAATTGTCCATAGGTATGAATGTGAGTGTGAATGGTTGTTTGTCTATATGTGCCCTGTGATTGGCTGGCGACCAGTCCAGGGTGTACCCCGCCTCTCGCCCGAAGACTGCTGGGATAGGCTCCAGCACCCCTGTGACCCTCGTGAGGAAAAGGGGTAGAAAATGAATGAATGAATGTTATACAGTGAAACCATGAAATCTGAGTGAAATCTGAAAGTATTGCTAATAAATTGGTAAAATCACATGCTGATGCATTTTTATAAAAAAAAAGCCACAATCACAATTAAGTATTCCGATGACTTGTCCGG
The DNA here is from genome assembly GCF_037039965.1 of Doryrhamphus excisus. Taxonomy (NCBI): domain Eukaryota; kingdom Metazoa; phylum Chordata; class Actinopteri; order Syngnathiformes; family Syngnathidae; genus Doryrhamphus; species Doryrhamphus excisus. The sequence continues at coordinate 13,567,184 of NC_136359.1, read as the reverse complement.
GTGTACCTAATGTTGCGGCCAACTCGTCTATGTTTGCACAAAAAAAGAGAGAGAGAAAGGGACCGCAGCAAACCCACTTAGTGGGAAGAAAAGTGCAATAATCTCAAGGCAGCTGTGTTTGTGTCTATTTCCTTAGTATTTTCTCTTCTCTCTGTATCCACCTTCCTTCTGCTCTCCAATACACGCACACATGCACTTGTATAGGCATCTAATCGCTGCCAGTAAAATATCTCCCTCCCCCCATTCTTTCATTTCCCTCACCTTCCCCAATTCTCATTACAGCTTCACATCTCTTCATCCGTATATCCTCACTCTTGCTGTCACTCCCCCCACCTGCATGAGTGGTTGTAAGAGGAGATGTTTGGACCTGACGTTGGATTTGTTCAGCATGTCAGTCCACAAGTCCTGGAGGCCTGTTGGGGGTCCTGTGGGGTCGGCTGTGGAGTGTGTATAGTTCTCATTTCAAACCTGGAGCTCTACTCTGATGGGTTGGAAGAGTGGGGGTTCACTACTTTTTCTTTCTTTTTCTTCCATCCATTCATCGCTCTCACTGTTTGGTCCCTGGTCTCTTGTTCCCCCCTCCGTCCAGGTGCTCCCTCCTCTCTGCACGTGTCAGTGCATACACAATGTATACAAGTTGGGGATTGTACTCATCCCTGGGCTACGGCCTAAATATAAAACATGCTTACTTTATGTGCGGCAACACAGAGGTTCCCAGAGTTGCTCCCTCATATTGCACAAGCTCTCTATGCACTTTTACCAACACTTTGTTACTAGTATGTTCCTAATGTAAATCCCAAATAAATATACACATTGACAGCCTCTGTCAGAAAGGACTTGCAGCCTTTAGACACCGAGGCTGCAGAAATCTGTTTCTGTGTTTGTTCTTCGGATTGACCAGGGTACAGTAGAGGGGTCTTTGATCACCTTCTTCAATGTAGCCAGCCTGATGTCCACTATCGACTTGACCTTTACAGGTATTATGAGTTTTTTCAGCTTGTTTTTATCCTTTACATTAACTATCAACTCCCTAACACATGATAGCAAAAGATGCTGGCCACAACTGACTAGTAGACGATAGAGCAGGTTGTTGCAGACATTGAAGGACCTCAACCTTCTGAGGAAATATAGCCGCCTCAGTGCCTCGATGTTTGTGGACCTCTCAAGCTTGCAGTCCAAGTTGACACCAAGTGATTTATAAGATGTTACCTGTTCTACACCAGCAATGAAGACAGGCAGGAGTGTGGCCTTCTTCATTCATTCATTCATTCATTCATTCATTTTCTACCGCTTATCCTCACGAGGGTCGCGGGGGTGCTGGAGCCGATCCCAGCTGTCTTTGGGCGAGAGGTGGGGTACACCCTGGACTGGTCGGCAGCCAAGGACAGGGCACTTATAGACAAACAACCATTCACACTCACATTCATACCTATGGACAATTTGGAGTCGCCAATTAACCTAGCATGTTTTTGGAATGTGGGAGGAAACCAGAGAAAACCCATGCAGGCATGGGGAGAACATGCAAACTCCACACAGAGATGGCCGTGGGTGGAATTGAACTTGGGTCTCCTAGCTGCGAGGCCAGTGCGCTAACCGCTCTCATGCCGTGTAAGGTGTGGCCTTTTTCCTGCTGAAATTGACCACCACCTCCTTTGTCTTCTCCACACTGCAGATAATTCTCCCCACACCACATCATGAAGTCATTCACCAGTGCTCTGAACCCTCCCCCACACCACCACGGTATCGCCATGTCATCAGAATATTGTTCGAGATGACACGACTTGGAACAGTACTTAAAATTCGCAGTGTAGGTGGTAAACAGGAATGGGGAAAGCACTGTTCCTTAGGGGGCTCTGATGTTGCTGATCAGACAGTCAGACATACTGTAGCTCTGCAGCCTCACATTCCTGCTTGTTAATTGATCAAGATGAACATTAAACATCTCTGCCCATTATATTTGTATTTGAACTTTTGCCTCTCTTTATCCTCAACCATTCGGATACTCTTTTCATGAACACAGCTGACATTTAACAATGTCTTCTCATAATAAATGTCATAACAAATCGGATGAAGAGTTGAGCACTATATTACATTTGAAATTGACAACTAAGCCAATGAAAATTTGATCTCAGAGGATGTTACATTTTGTCACAAATGAGATCTAACCTTTTACATTATGATATCTGATTTGGCAGTGTTTTACTTTTATGGCAGGTAACATTTACTTCACTTTGTATTTTGATGCTCTATTAGGTAGAGTATTGGGTTTTTAATGTATTAACTATTTTTGGGAAAATGCTCCCAAAAGTGAGCACAACCCTCATATTTCAGCAACTAATTGATTTAATTCATCCTCATTCATTCATTCATTTTCTACCGCTTTTTCCTCATGAGGGTTGCGGGGGTGCTGGAGCCTATCCCAGCTGTCTTCGGGCGAGTGGCGGGGTACACCCTGGACTGGTCGCCAGCCAATCACAGGGGACCTATAGACAAACAACCATTCACACTCACATTCATACCTATGGACAATTTGGAGTCGCCAATTAACCTAGCATGTTTTTGGAATGTGGGAGGAAACCGGAGTACCCGGAGAAAACACACGCCTGCACTGGGAGAACATGCAAACTCCACACAGAGATGCCTGAGGGTGGAATTGAACCCTGGTCTCTTAGCTGTGAGGTCTGCACGCTAACCACTAGACCACCGTGCCGGTGATTTAATTCATGTTTCTTTAAAAAAAAACAACCAAAAAACGCAGCTCCCCACAACCAGCAGCACTCAAGCAGCGCGATGCATGACACTACTGCCACCATGCTTGTCTGTAGGCAAGGCACTCTTGGTATTTACTTGTGTTATTCAGACAATAATGGCTGTGTATTCAGTCATTTACAGTGGCCAGTATATTACTATACAAGCTGTACACTGACTACTCTAAAGTTCATTTCCTTATTATAAAATGGATAATGAAGTGTGAAGGGGGGAAATACAGTGCATTACTTTCCCACAAACACTACATCTACATTTAGAAGTTATAATTTAGTGGCCACTAATTCAGTCGATCAATGTAATATTCATCAGCGTGATGAATTTCTATAAAAAATGTTCCATTTGTTTACATGTCAGCTCAGACCTGGACTCTTAGAAGCGTACAAATAATTAATATCATTTTCACTTAGCTTTGATGTAACTGTTAACAGCAGTAAATAAAAAATGCTATTAGTATAGTGGCAGCAGATTTGCGTGCACAGCAAAAAGTCACTTTTAGAGTAATTGATACAGCACGACATTCAACAGTATTTCAAATGCTGGGTAATTTTCTAATTGGCTGAGGGGATGCAGTCCTGCGGCAGCAACTGTGAATGGAAGCACTCGCTCTTTGGAGAAAAGGAAACCTCCCAAAAAAACATAATGAATTGTGTACCTCTTAGAAACTCAGTAGGAATTCCATGTCGGAGTTTTTCAAGAATAACTGTATACAGCGCTCTGAATCTCACCTGGCCTTCAGTTTCTATTTACTGGTTTTTATGTTTACTCTAATTAATCTTTTAGATTCCTTCCCAGTAAATAGTTCTCTGTCTGTGTCAACATGCTCATATTCAAGTCTGTCATGCGCTTGTATAGCAAAAAAAAGATATGGAGTGAATATATTTATGTCATATTTCACTTCAACATTAACTGTGTGGACGGACTGTGGAGTTTCAATTGCAGGTTTAAACAGGAATGACGGCCAAATTATATACCGAACACCTCCTGCATATTCCTGAATTTTATTATTAAGATTGAAGTACTATGATAGCGTACACTGGAGCCTCAAGGTAAGTCCCAAAAACATGCATGTTGGGCTTTATATTGTCCATAGGTGTGAATGTGAATGTTTTTATAGAACACGTTCTTTGAACCTGTTGTCAAAATTTAAAGTTGAGGTTCACTCAAAACTTGCTATATGATGTAAAATATAAATTTCAAGCCATACAAAGTCAATATACTTGTTTTACCAGAATATTACCAAAATTCTGATGTCCAAAACTCACGTTTTGTATTTCACAATGCATTTATTTCTCGTCTTCTCATATTATTAACTGAAAACCAGAATTAAAAGTATGTTCATCCACCTCTGCTGGGTCCCTCCGGCTGCATCCGCTGCCTTTTGAAACGCAGATGCAGCCGACTTCCTCTTCTGTGATCTGAGAAAAGATCAACTATCAGAATAATAGTCACACTCATGGCGTGCCACACATCATCTGGAGTCTGACTCAGCCCGGCACACAACGAAAGTTCCTCCTGCACTAAAAGTGCTAAGTAGTGTCTGGATGCTCACAAATCCATACTGAGGCGGTACTCATCCCCAAATTGTGCCCACACAAGTACAGCAGGTGGGGACGGGAGGCTTTACACCAATCTAAAGCTTTTTAAAGTGCCACCTCGGTGAGATATTTTTGGTGCAAAACTTGTATCACTCTCACAAAGACAGGAAGTCTCAGACTCGGCAGACATGGTTGTTCACATCAATAGTTTTCACTGATATCGCCCGATCCCGATTGGTGGCTGATCAATTGGAGCACCCTTATTCAGTACATAATTAACTTAATAACGTTTTATTCTGGCAGAGCAAATCTGTTTAGCATGTAAGGGCATTTAGATCAACAATACTATCTGCCCCAATGGCTGGACAGGACAAAACGTCAAAAAAATAAAACGTTTTATTCTCATGGTGTAATTTAGCCCCATAACTATAAGCAAGCTTTTTGCTTGCCAGTGCTTTTCAATCAGAAGTGAGTCAGAGATTAGGCTCAAATTTAATTAAGAACAGCCTAATTGTCATCAAAAATAGGGAATGTCTTTAAACTGCGGGTGTGGCGGAATGATGCTTTCCAGTTTATCACCAGTCTTCTAGCCAACTGAATAGTGAATAGTGAAGATCTTTTTGAAAACCACTTCCAAAATCTCACAAAACTTCTGAACCTGAATCACCATCACACATTATTGTCATATTGTCGACCTTATTGAAGTATATTGAAGGCATCACTTTTTTCATTATTCTGTTATATTTAAACTTGTAAGACAGTTACAAGTGTTAAAATGTTACTTAAAACACGGCATTTTCTGCAGAGTTAATAAAGGTGTCAAGATAGCAACAATTTCTTGAAGGTCAATCTGCGTCACAGAATGGACTGTATTCCCCCTTTGAGTTTTCAGTGTTATCTACAACCGCGGCTACATCTCTGCCACCAAAGGCATTATGGAAATATAATAATATAGTAAAATATTTGCAAAGAAGATTGAATTGAAAGAAAAAAGTGCATGCATTGTGTGTTTAGTTTTATTTAAAGAAGGCCTCCTGATGTGTCACACTCTAAATTCAAATATTCAAACTTTGCCCAGTTTCTTAGAGGGCCTGCAAACTAAAAAAAAAAATAAAAAATCCACCCACACCATTTGAAATCACCACAGGCAGCAGGACTAATGCTTTTTTCACTATGTATATGTCATAAACATGCAAACCTGCTGGGCCATGAGGCGCGAGAGTAATGTGGGGCAAATCCAAACAGTCAGTCTCCATCAGCACCGTTTGGAGAGCATCTTTCACTCAGGTTCCTGCAAACGTGTATGTACTGTATGTGTAGTATTACGGCATAGTGGCGCTTCATTTATCAATAAAAGAACCCATGTGTCACTCCAGCCAGCACACAACCTGCATTAGCATTCAAGATAACCAAACCTGTCATGTGAATTTTATACTCCGTCTCCTCATTTCTTGCTCTCTTGCCTTTCATTTTTCCTCTCATTTGAAAATTTGGAATCGAGCTCCTGCTGTGGCCACAGAGGCTGTTCAGGAACCCGGGTCCAATGAAATATTAATTTTACCATTCTGATATATTAACAATAAATAATGCATATATTTGTGCTGCATTATACACATTCTCCATTGTGTTTTATTAACACAGATTCTCCCCTGCACCTCACACCGTGTTACATGCTGCCGACAGCCAGCAACAAGCCTGCATGTTCTTGTGCACTTGTAACCCTTTTCTTTTCGTGTTTTGCTAGGGGTCTGAACAAAGTTTCCAGAAAGCATGAACAAAATGTACCTCCTTATTAAATTGTCGCCCTTCCTTTGAGTCCGACAAACAACATTAGAATGGAGGAAGGGTAAGCAACAGTAGTGGTGAGCATCATATATTGTAGCATATAATCCCAGTGTGCTCTTCTCCATAGAGAGTTATGTAGCGAGTGTGTATGTGTGTGTGCTCTCCACGTGGTGACTGTGCAATAAGGGCCAGACTGCTGCTGTGTGAGAGACTGTGATCACATTGCCAAATCCAATAAGAAGAGTAGAATGTCATTACAGATGCTCAGGATGGATATGATGGCTCCATCCATAACTACTCTACATGTGAGAGGCAGAAGTAGTCAAAGTTGTGCAGCCGTGGCCAAATCCATCCATCCATTCCTATACCGCTTATAGAAAACGCGGGTCACAATCATGCTGTCTTCAGGCGACAGGAGGAGGACTCCCTGGACTGGTCGCCAGCCAATCACAGGGCACATATAGACAAACAACTATTCACACTCACATTCATACCTATGGACAATTTGGAGTCGCCAATTAACCTAGCGATGTAGTAACAGCGGTGTAGCGAAGAAGGACTGTATTGCTTTTAAAAGTGATATTGCTAAAACATCTGTTTTGTTCTGAGGAATTCAAAGGCTTCTAGAATCACAAGTTGGTCTATGTCAGAGATTGAACCCACAATCCAGATTTCTCACTGTGAAGAGGCCGCCTTTTTATTATATCATGGTATTTTTCTTTTATGTCATGAATGACCTCCAACCAGACACCATTTATCAGATTTTGATTAAAATGTTGCTGGGGAGTGACAAGGACAACTGAATCACGAATGCAGCTTGGACAGATATTTTTGCAATGAAACAGGCTTGTTTACAAATGGAAATAAAAATCCACCATGAATGCCATTTACACCATTTACATTCATCACATTTTTATCGTCACTGGGGCGGTGGAGATATTTGAATACAAACACAATTGCATGAACACAGCACAGTGAAGTCCACATTTTTCTAATTACATCATGCTGCCACCTGTAACCATTTGACCACCTTGCCCAAAACTGTTTTTTAAAGGGATTGCCAGGTTAGATTTCTTTGTGCAGGTTCATCAAGCTAACCTCCAAGTCGGGAATTAATTAACCACTGGTGCACTTTTACCATAGGAAACAATCTTTTCTTCTGTAGTTTTCCTCACAGCTGTGATTTCCTTTCTTTTTTGGGAGGCAGTCCTGTGTCCAAAATAGACATTTTCATGGGCATCTCAATTTCTTGCAAATTTTTGCCCTTAACCCGAGTGAAAAGGGGGCATCTACTGTATAGCTCAGATTTTTAGTACATATTGATTAATATAAGGGCTGGTGGTTAGCGTGCAGGCCACACAGCTAGGGGACCCGGGTTTGATTCCCCTCTCTGGCATCTCTGTGTGGAGTTTGTATGTTCTCCCTGTGCATGCGTGGGTTTTCTCCCAGTACTCCGGTTTCCTCCCACATTCCAAAAACATGCTAGGTTAATTGGCGACTCCAAATTGTCCATAGGTATGAATGTGAGTGTGAATGGTTGTTTGTCTATATGTGCCCTGTGATTGGCTGGCGACCAGTCCAGGGTGTACCCCGCCTCTCGCCCGAAGACAGCTGGGATAGGCTCGAGGGCAGGGGTGCTCACACTTTTTCAGCATGCGAGCTACTTTTAAAATGACCGAGTCAAAATGATCTACCCACTACAAAAATGCAAAACATCTATTTATTTTCAAATGTATTGAGGATTATTTGTACGTACAATGTATGTTGATGTACCTTACATAACCAAATGAGCCAATATTGCAAAACACACATAATTAACAATTAACATTTTTTGTAATTACCTGAGTTTACATTGATGACTTGCACTGAATTGAATCAGCCAGGGATGCATAGTCTGGACAGTAGCTGCTGATAGCCAGGTTAGCCAGGCAAACGCACTTCGAAAAAGACATTTTGAAAAAAAAAGTCCACCTCCCATTCCGTATGGAAGTGATATGTTTTTGCCTTTTTACTTGGTCCAGCTACTTCACTCATTTTAGTGACCATAAACTTTAGCGAGGGCTTAAAATCTGACGCAATTCGCCGACTAGCTTAGCACTTTGCATCGCTGTTTACGCATGAGCGTGACAAAATTCAGTTGTCATCTGACTGGTTGTCCTGTATGTCAATCAAGTAACGGGGATGGTTGATAGGCTGACATCGTAAGTTCTGCTGCACTTAGAGACGTTGTTTGATTTGATTGGTCACCCGAAGGGCAACATTCAGTTGTCATCTGAATGGCTGCCCTGTATATCAATCAAGTGACGGCATTGATGCAAGGATGATATTTTTTTAATGTCAAGCCGCGATCGACCAGTACCACCTCCGCGATCAACCGGTAGATCGCGATCGACCTAATGAGCACCCCTGCTCTAGGGGATAGGGGACATCTGGGTGGATGTATACACGCAGTCACTGACTGGAGAGTGGCCTAGTCCACAATAAAAACATTTGGGCCGGTTTGAGTTATAATAGTTACAATTTTCGACCAGTAGGGGTTGACACTGGTGCCAAAAATGTAGTGACAATCCAGGGGCTAATTTTTTAAACATTTGTCAAGGTTAATTGGTTCCAAACCTGACCGTGAAGTTCTTGAAAGTAGGATTCCTTGTTTATAAATCAAATATTTTCATAGTTACAGCATAAAAAAACCTGTTTCTGTCTTTTTAAATACATGTTTTTGAAATATTAGAGACATGACCTAACATATTGTCACCTTTTATAATATGGTAGACATAATACCAGAAAAATAAGACTTGTGTGGGTGTGTGTTAAATGTGTTCCAGTGTTTAGGTAGTGGATTACGGTTACAATAGCCAGTGTTTTCATTCAGGATTTTCTTTGTGTAGTATTGTGCCTGGGATCATTCAAACCTGCAATAAAAGCCTGCCGTTCTTGTGATCAATTCTGGTGCTTGTGTTTCCACATTTCAACATTACTAAAACCTAGTGACCAGTGTACCAGAGTACTACCAGAGTACTACATACCTTCACAACCTCTTTGAATGTCTTATTAATGTATTTTATTTCATGTAGCCACTTTTCATGCTTGAAAATTGTAGAATTTGCTTCAATATGCATATTTTTTGACTAATAATGGGCCTCATTCAACCATAAAACTATGATAGAGTGAAGCTGCAAAAGTCAATGCGCAAATTGGTGAGGGATTACTGTGAATTTTCTATCCATACAGAGGTGGCATACTTTAAAAGGATTTAAATTATAAGGCATATTTGAGTACACTCATTGCAAGGCTGTTTCCTGTGTTTTGGTATTGAAATATGGTCACCCTTTGCATCCAGTTTTTCCAATGTAAATTGCTTTGCCATAAAATGTAAACTGTTATCAAACACCAATGTGGACCAAGAAGTTCAATTTGAAAACCAATCTTTTGAAATAGAAAGTGAAATGTTGGCAAAAAACTGCGATGGGCTCGTGACCAGTCCAGGGTGTACTGCGCCTCTCGCCCGAAGTCAGCTGGGATAGACTCCAGCATACCCTCGCCACCCTAGTGAGGATAAGCACCATAGAAAATGGATTTTGGCGAAAATATCTAAACTTGATAGTGATAGTCAATCTTTTTAGTGTAAATGACTACAAACTGTGGAGTGAATAGTGAGCAACATTTAATTTAAGTATTTTTACAATTGCGTGCGGTCGCTGCATTGCTTTAGACACTGTTATTGCTGTTGGTGAAATGACTCTGTGCAGGCCTGAAGAGATCCATCATTCTCAGCTCATGTCACAGTGGTTGAGAGAGCCATTAAAGCATGTCATACATATTTATTATGAATCAACACATCCAGGCGGTGTATCAAACTGAGTTGATATTGAACATTTGATTCTGTCAGCTTTGAAAAGAATACATTTTAAGCACATCCATGTCCATTGCTAAATATTTTACCAAAGATGTTCAGCAGCATAACAGCATAAAAACTTTCCACATTAAGATCTCATTTCAAGCGTTTACATCATTTTCTGTGCTAATCTCAAAACAAAGGCCTCTGATGCACACGGCGAACTTCGTGTTAGCAGATCCATCAAATATTCCTCAGACAAAACTATTTGGCACTTTATCCAGCTCAGGGTAGAAGGTCCAATTGCATCAGCGTGCAACCTGGTGTGTCTGAGACGAGGAGAACCCCACCAAAAAAAAAAAAAAAAAGAAACAGAATGCAATGATGGGATAGCGATGGGAAGCGTGTGTGATTGCAGTATTTCTAGCCCCAGTAAACCATCTCTCACCACCATGTGCAGCATGTTGATAAGAGACATCATCCCACTGACTCATTAATCAATTGTGAAGCTACAGCTACCTGACGCTTATTTTATTCCCGTGCCCCCAAATCACCACCCTCCCCTTTTTTTCCACTGCTGCCTGCCTCCTCTACTTTCCTCTTTTCCATCTGTCTCTAAACAGGAGAAACAAGCTGGACTCCACGATGATTCCTTCTGTTGAATATAAAAATAATAAATAAAAAAAATTTGCTTTCCTTGCATATTTTCTATTTCAAGTCCCCCCCCCCCCCACCTCCCTTTTTTCAATCACATCCACATGCACAGAGATGTGTATCCAAGATTGTATGCAGGAACACCGGCAGTGTTTGAACACAGGGAGCAACGCGGGGCCACAAAAGGAGCGCCCACAACGTTGCGTGCTTTAAAGTTTGTGCACACGGGCACTTTCTGCTACAAGAACACAGAGACATGTCCTACGCATTTCTATCTGGGGAACTTAAGTCAGGCAGACACACAACCATATCAATTTGGCTGTACATCTAACAAGCATACCCAGCTGCCACATTGCACTTCTCCCCCTCATCTGTAAAGGCACTTTATTTCACTTTTCAAGCTGTCTCGCCGCTGCACTCTATCTGTCTTAAAATGTTTTTAAATTGTGTCGCTTGTTCTGTAGCCGATCCTGCATATGAATTCTCATGAGCCCAGTTAAGAACCTGCCAATGTGCAGTTTTTTTTAACCTCCAACTTAGACCTACTCCTCCCAAGAGGAGGACCATGACAACAGGGAATAATTTATTGCTGTGAATAAAGTTTTAGATTTTCTACAGGTCAGCACCCCTTCATTCAGCTGACATTTTTAATTGCCTGTTTAGGGGAGTCAAACCCGGGGCATCGTGATGTTTTTTTCCCTACAAGTAACAGAATTATGATTTATTCATACCGGACTATTGTCCATTCAGGCAGCATTTTTTAGTTCGAAATTATGTTCATGAACTTCATTAATAAGCTTTATGTTATAAAACTTGATACCACAAGCCAAGAAATTCCTACAAATTACAGTGCTCTACATTTTCATGCAACTTTTAAGAAAAGTTTAATTACAAATATAAAGAATATATGACATATATGGTAATCTCCTAATTTAATTTCTACCATGTTACACTCTTTTGCACTGTGTGTATGCCAGCGGCCCCGCCTCCAGCCACCGAGACTAAAAGACTGTGCAGAAGGGCTCACTCCCTTCATGCCATTGTTCTATGAAGCAAACATACCAAGGTACAAACCCTCTTCCTGCCTGTTTTCAGGTGCGAGACACACATGCAAATAGTAATAAAAGTATATTGAAGCTGACAAAATTATGGAGTCCATTTGCATTTATTGTGTGATTAATGTATTTATTATCATCCCAGGACGAGAGCCCATGAGACAGCAGGTTTTTTTTAAATTAAAAATCTTGTCATGTTTTAATCTCAGGAGATCTTGTGAATGTTTTGCTGCTACAAAGTACGAGTGGACATACTTTTCTTAGACGGATGGATGAAGATATATCAACAATACTATTCACAGTCCACAATTGTTTGTGTTTACATGTTCTCATAAAACCCTTTAGATCAGGAGCTTTCATAGTGTGGCACAGTCAGCCTCTCCTCACACGGAATTATACGACTGTGGCCTGCCCTACTCCCAGGAAAAAATATTTTGTGGCTTTTTCTGCACAAGAGTCTGTTAATGTTCACACCATTCTGCCTTTGACATAACTATAGTTAACAGGTTTGAAAAAGTTGTTTTCTTTATTTCACCTCATCTTTATGCCTTACATATTTATATATATTATAAATCCTAATGAATTCTCCTGAAAAAACTTGTCATTATTATCTTAAATCATAAATACTACTTCTAAGGAGGTTCTATTCGACAGTTAGCCTGCTGAAGGTATTATTAAAAAAATGACACTGCTGAATGTTCAATAATATCCAATCCAGCCTGTTTAATATTCTATTTTCTTATTTCGTTTTCAAATAAACGTCTAACGAGAGCAGTTTATATTGCCATGGGGCCCAAAGCAGTAAACTCACTAGATTAGAAATCTTTCAATTTCCCACTGGAACAGACCGAGTGTGTATGTGGTACAAGTAACAGCAGCAGTTCATAACAGTATTCTGGTCACAGTTATTTTACATCTATTTCCACCACAGAGAAGTCTTAAGTCAGCTTGAGACCATCTGATGTTTAGTTTGGAAGAAAGACAATGCAGTGCTTTAAAATGGACGTCTTAGCTGCTGGTGCTCAGTTTGATATAATACAACCACGTGTTAATGTAAACACTTCGGGACAATTTACGATCAGTTTACATTTGTCAGACTGTTTGGTTTCACAGGAAATGTACTTACTGTCCTCCATTGTATTTGCTAATATTTACTTATTAGTTTCAGCTCCTGGTTGCACAGAGGGACACAGATGTGACTTGTGTTCCTTGCGATGCTACATTTGTATGATTCCTTCCCAACAACAATGTGGTGAAGCACATTCTTCATGACAGCTCCTCTTTTTGTTAGTGTCCAAATTTCGATGTGTGCCTGCCCCAAATCCACTCCTCTGTATTGTGTGCACAATGAGAATCAGTATCTCTAAAGGCGGTGTGATGCACTGGAGGAAAAGCAATTATTTTGTAGACTGCAAATCAAAAACAAGAAAATAAATAATCATCAGAAGCGGTTTAAAGCACAGAATTTATGTATCCATGAGCTGAAAAAAAAACAAAAAACGATGGAGCTTTTTCATCCCAAGTCATCGAAAAAAAAAAAAAGCAGCTCTTCCTCGCAGTCCTCAGCATCTGATACTTATGTACCAGTTTCCATCTGTATGAGATGCAGTAGGCTTTTAATTAACTCCAATTTAACACTGATGTGACATGCTTGGAGCCACAGTGTCACATGCACAACATTTAAATAAAAGTGTGCAGTTGAGCTCTAATATATAAAATATGACTATTTAACAGTGTATAATACAAGAGCCTGATGTTTATTTGGCCCACGTTACTTCCCTCCTGCAACATTCTCACCATGTTGACATCAAAAACCAAACACTTCCTAAGCGGACATAAAACAGATTTAGTTGACAGAGTCCTACAAAGGATGTGCATTACCAGGACAAGCAAGCATGGTGAGAAAGTGTTCATTTTTTATCAGCTAGTGGCATCATTAGTTGTGATTGCGAGGAGAAAAACAGCATCAGGGGCCAGATGGAGACTTGCATTGAAAAGGTGCCATTATGTCGCTTTAAAGAGCTGTTGTTGTTTCTGCTGTGTGGTTTGTCCCTCATACTCCAATGGTCACACGTACAGTACTTGACTAAAATGTCTGCAAGCGTGTGACTTGGACACATTTTAAATATATAGGTGCTCACCACTAATGAATGATAATGAAAGATGGATCTGTGCCTCGGTCTAGCCTTTAGCTACAACCACGCTTCTATTGTTGTGGGGCCACCAACACCTTCCTCTCAAGCGACTTTGTCGGCACTAGTTTGAGGCCCCTGCCTTGATATGAAAGTTTAATGTTAGCATCAACACCTGTAGCTGTGTTAGCCGTGAGGATAGTCGCTAACAGTCCTACTATTTAAACTTGTGTGCCTTGATTTTAGCTAGCAATTATGGCTTTGTATTGCAAATTAGCTTGTGATAACTTGTCTTTTGTCACTATTATGACCACAGAGGCCCTGTTTTCCTTGTATAATACAGGTGGATTAGTCCAGCCCCCCCTCAAATTGTTTGCCTCTAGCATTGTGCTAGTGCTAGTTAACAGTGCTCATAGCATTGTTTGTTTATATGCTAGCTTGTAAGAAGAAGAAAACATTGCGTCTTTTGGTGCCATTCTGACCCAGAATCACCTGCTTTTTGTTTCATAATACAGGCTGACTAGCGTGGACACCAGTTATGTTGTGTTGTGTTTGTGTTTTTTTTTGTTTTAGTTGTACGTAGTGCTTTGAGCATCCAATTTTGCTTTTGGTTGTACACTAGCTTAGAGCAGGGGTCTCAAACACGCGTCCCACGGGCCACAGGACACTAGTTTGAGGCCCTCGCCTTGATATGAAAGTTTAATGTTAGTATGAAAGTTTAATGTTAGTGCGGCCCGTGCAAGTTTGATTTGGATGCTGTATGGTATCATGTACCCACAAAAATTATTACGTTTGATTAATGTTCATGTTAAAGGTTAAATAACTGTTCATAGTTATCCTCCCTATCTGTGTGGAAGTGGTAAGTTTTTGGCTATTTAAGTTTAAAGGAAAAACTTGAAGGCTACCGTTTAGGTCGCTAGCTCTCTAGTTTGCGAGTTAGCATGTGTCTCAAGACCCTGCAGTTGCGCAATATGTTGTAAATAAAAAAAGTATAAATGTGACTATAGTCGTGTTTTGTCGTGTCTACAGGGCTCTAATAATGCTTTGTTAATTTTAATCTGAAAAAAATAATTTGTCTACCCACCAACTATATGTGGTTTCTTAAGTTTTTATTATTTGCCGTTTTATTATTATTATTATATTTATTTATAACTGATTTCTTGATTTGTTTAGTTATTTTTCATCTTATTTTGTGCAGAAAAATAAAAATTTAAACATTTGAGAACAGTGGAATGTTTTATCAGAGCTTTTATTGTAGAAAATCGGAACCAAAGCAATGAAAAAGTTTGTATATTTTTCCGTTTTTAATAAATGCGTTTTTTTTTTTTTTTGAAAACCTGATACAGCCCAGGCTTGCCCAGACCCTAGCTCCAGTGGCCCCCAGGTAAATTGAGTTTGAGACCCCTGCCTTACGACAAGGTGTCACCATCTTGCAATGACATCACATTGTTACGCTATATGTTTTATTAAAAAACATATTGCAAATGAATGGGTTGGAATAATTTCAAGGCGCATATGAACTTATTCACGTCAACTCCCATGATGACCCAATACCTGAAAGATGATGACATCACAGACACTGTCTTTATCGAGTTTTTATCTTTTAAAAGTTCGAAAATAACCACACTTATAACCATATGAAGCCTGCTGTGCTTGTTATGCTCATTTTCCGCTTTTTGTATTGAGTTGTGGACTCTCATAGAGCAGCTACACATGATAACTAGCACCGAAAGCGTTCTAGACCTTCCAGAATCTGCACCTATTCTAGCTGTATAACTTGGCAAACAGCTTTGTAGTAACTAACCAATCAGAGGATGGAAAAAAATGCAGATGTTAGCTAGCTGACCCTGTGAGGCAAATCTGAAATCTTGTTGGTTAAAATCAAACAGCCCCAATACTGATAGTGTTGATGCGACATGGGCCAGCACTTTTGCTTTTGAAGGCCAAGCTGAAACATAATTGGACAAAATGCGTTTTTGAAAATGTGCAGCCAAGCGACATGCTAACACCAAGGTAAAAGACTGTTGGGAATAAATTAATATAATTTCATGGAACAAATACAAGAGTTTAAGTCTTAGGAAGGTCTTAGGAAGGTCTTATGTAGGTCTTCGAAGAGTAGGATATTTATGGCAGCAGAGAAGACTGGCATGACTCAGACATGCAAGCACAGTGATAAAGTTCACTGTTTGACAAGGTAGCATCATCTGTTCAAAAGTTTTTGGGAGGTTTGGGCCATGTGTTACAGTTACAGTCGTCCCTCATCCAGCGAGCTAACGAGTTGGCCTCCGATGTATTTATTCAAAACTTAAGAAAAGGTTTCAAAATCAGTGGGAAAGAACGTCAAAGTAATAAGTCAAACTTACCACTTCCACACGGAATTGGAGGAGAACTTTTGTTTCACGTCGGACATGCAATGGATAACGACGTGCACACAAGCAGTCCAGTTACAAACGATTGAATGCCCTGAGAATACAATGACGTGGATGAATGAGAATATTCACGTCTCAATCAATGCAAAATTGCTGACACCTAGAGACCAGAATACAACATATAACTTGTATTTAAATATTTTTGACTAAAAATGAGCCACAGTCAACCACGAAAAAGCAATCATTTACTAATTAATTTTTGAACAGCTACGATAGAGTGTTGATAGAGTGTATTATTCTGAATAAAGTATTGTGAATAACGAATAAATAATGCATTATGAATAGTATGAATACGTTTTATGAATAAAGGAACACTGGAGATTTGTGTAATACACTAGCATGGGCGCCAATTGAAACCACAAAAAGTAAAATACAGTGCTGTTTGACATCAAATTTGTTCCAATTTTGAACCAATTTTCCTGTGGGGATTAATATAAATCAAATAATAATTGCCATGATAACAGTAATTACCATATGTGACATTCTGAGCAACCACACAACTGTAAAAAAGCTAATCGCTGTTTAGTAAAACATAACTTTACATGATTACAATAAAAACAATTGAAAACAATAAAATGCGTACTCACCGTTAACCTGTGTGACAGAATGCTTTTCGTTTTTATTCTTGGCTTATTGACAACATAGTTTCACAGAGCAACTTTATAAGCAGATTTTTAAAAATTTGTATATGTACTGTATGTTTGTTTGTGACAAACATTGTAATTGAGACAAAATATGTGACTGGTGGTATATTTTCGTCCTTCCATCCATTCATTTCCAATGCCACTTCTTCTCATTAGGGTCGTGAGTGTGCTGGAGCCTCTAGTATATTATCTCACTAAATTCTTGTCAGAATGTTTTGTTCAATATTAATGAGCTTCAGTATTGCTTGTCTTGTTTTTCCCAACTTCACGAAAAAAACAGGCAAGCCGTTTCCATTCTTTATACTATACTTTGCAAGTTTAGCACACAGATGAAACAATCCAGCAAACTTTTAGAAAAATAAAAATAAATAAAAGTAATAATAACATGGCCTTTTTTTTTTTTGCAAAACACCATAATGGACCACTAAAAATATTTTTTACACCTTCTTTTTTTGTGTGTGTCTTGGTCACAAATGCTTCACAAACTGCTCTCATGGTAGTTTATGATTCAGAATTTTCTCAGGAATATAAACAAGGACACAACACACACACACACACACACAGCATAGAAGCACTCACACACTCAGTTACTTTCTTTCTAAGCAGACAGAGTTCATTTAATCTCATTCCTGTATACATTCTTTGCCATCATTCTTATATAGACACATTTAAACGCAGCTAATGAAGGCCTTCCATAAGTAACAAATCCATGTCATCATCAGTACAGAGTTGTCATAGTTTGACGGTACTGCAGATATCATTTGACTGAAAGAAAGAAAGTGAATTCTTCTTTTTTTTTCCTTAAATACATATAGAGACAGATATATTCACATGTGGAAGTGGATGTATGGCGCACAGCCACAGAGCGTCAACAGCAACATCTGGAATGACCGAAGAACCATTGACAATGCCGCCATAAGTACATTTTGCCACCCCCCCCAAAAAAATGATAGAGCCGCACGGTAGATTGATTATGGTCACGGATACTATACCAACACTTAGAACACGGAGTTTTACAGATTTAGAGTTTACAATAGTGATAAAGAGACGCACTGTAATCATCTCCCTGGGCCCCCCGCAAGTCAAGAAGCCATTCAAAGACAAAAATACAGAGCAGAAATGTGTTTCTTTTCTAAACTTTCTTGTCCTTCTTGTCATTCCTCCCTTTTGAAGTCTTTGTCAGAGGGGGTTGGCCCTCAAGGCGGCGAGGGTCCTTTAGTAAATGTGTTCCATCCAAGTGTTCTGTCGTAGGATGATATCAAATGAATGACAAACTCAAACGTTTAGGTTTTTTTTCATTCTTCTGTAAATGCCTGCTTTTACATCAAATGTCCAGAGATTCTGCCTTCTTAATATCAGTCAGAGAAATAACACCTTCTGCTTTTGGGATGAGCTTGTGGGAGGGTGACCTCTTTCCCCCTCTGGCACTTCTATAAGGCATGTTGAGCCAGGAGCAGAGCCAAAACCAGGCCGGGAAGCAGAGCCCAGACGTTGGCACGCACACAGACGCAGTGATCCTCTGGCAGGCCCTGAGTTTTGCCAGGGCCACCGTCTCTGGGTTCGGGATACTGAGCACACAGGGACACAGATGTGTAAAGGTTAGATGTGACTCACACACTTCATCTCATGTTATGGCATTTGATTTGGGCCGAAGGTGACACCGGGCTGCTGTCCGAGCTCAAGAGGAGAAAATCATGAGTCATAAAGCTGGTGTATGAAAAATAAAATCCTTCAATCCACAGGACATTAGCACGAAAGTGAAATCTTTGCTCGAGAAAATGTGTGTTTATTTGGATCCCGTGTTGCTTTGTGTGTCGCTGCTTCATAATAGAGCTTATTTACAAGAAAAACACACAGCCAGCGCCAGGGGGATTTGTTTCAATATTTCATTAGGCATAAATTACCGCAGCAAGAGGTCAAATAACAGAAAAAAAAAAAAAAACAGAGTGCCACATTGGTCACATTAAAGCAACAAGCAAAGCGACCACATCAGGTATTAAAATGTGCGTCCTCAAGAGTAACACTCTTATTGCCACACACACCACAATAGCCTTATTATGAGAAAGTGTTCCGTTTGTTTTGACTTTTTTTTTTTTTTTTTTGGACTTCCTGCTACCGCAAAGTGGAACCGTTTGCCTCCAAGTTAAAATAGTCACACTCAATTTACAGGAGGCTTCATTTTCAGTCCGGTGTGGCAATACGGAAACACATCATAAGGAACATGAAACATTTTCTACTCCTCCACCTCCTCCGCCACCACCAACCCCTCAACTCATCTCCTCCAATGTAACCTTTGCACAAATTGCACTCCATGCCATTTCCCTGTACAAAGAGGGAAAAAAAGACGTTATCTACCTGCAACTCATCTAGCAAGGAATGAGCTATAAGGAGAATATGAATAATGATATGAGAAAATTGTGTTGAATTATTAGAACAGGTGAAGGCCATTTATCTTTTGTAGAAAAGAGAGGGAAAAAAAATCATCTCTCTGCACAAATAAATGGTGAAAAAGGTTGCCAAACATGAAGGGAGAGGGGGGAAAAAAGCCATTGGTAGCTTGACAATGCACCAGACACATCTGCAACTAAAAGCCAATTAATTAGCAGAGGCAGTGATGTGTGGCAGCAGCCTGTTGACATGAGTCCAGATCTGTGGCTGCAGCCAATCGCCACACGTACACTTGGGCCTTTGAGAAGGCATAAACACATCCACACATTTAGACAGCGTGACGGAGCAGACAATGTCAAAACACACACGTTTACGAGAGCTTTCACACCTACATGCAAAGTAAGAGAGAGAAAGAACGCGAGAGAGAAAGAGAGAGCGTTTGGCAACAGTAGCCTGGATGGAAACTGTTGACAGAAGTACATCCCTCTTGTCCTTAAACAAATATCTACACATAGACATTTTTTTTTCCTTATCGATCACAGTGCTGACACTGCACACGATGTTGCGTTGGCAAAGCCTGTTTATTGAGCAGCCAAGAGTTGTGTAGATTCAGTCCACAATCAATTAAATTCAATTGAGCTGAAAATCAACACGTGACAAAGCTACATGGGAACAGTGGCAACAGCAGCTTCACAGAAGAGGCGGCGGAAGGATTTTCACGTGCACATAAGTTTATAGCTGGCTCTTGACATGGAAAGCGGGACACATTGAGTTTGAAGGCTGCATCCACTCCAACATACTGCAGTGACCCAAATATAAGACGGTCCCTCTTTTTCAAGACACTGTTTTCATATCAGTGAAACTTGTATATTACAATAATAAGACATTAGTTCATATTTTAATTCTTAATTGTTTCACTCAGGGCTGCACCGCGCCCAAGTGGTTAGCACACAGGCCTCACAGCTAGGAGACCCAAGTTCAATTCCACCCTTGACCATCTCTGTGTGGAGTTTGCTCCGGTTTCCTCCCACATTCCAAAAACATGCTAGGTTAATTGGTGACTCCAAATTGTCCATAGGTATGAATGTGAGTGTGAATGGTTGTTTGTCTATATGTGCCCTGTGATTGGCTGGCGGACAGCCCAGGGTGCGCCCCACCTCTCGCCCGAAGACAGCTACGATAGGCTCCAACAGGAGGATAAGTGGTAGAAAATAAATGAATGAATGAATTTTTCATTCAGCTTTATTGATCATTGTTATCTTACAGTAAGCATTGTAACTCATCTTCTGTTGTTTGCTACATACATAGTATGTACGTACATACATACATTTTTTTTTTTACAAGCAGTTCTCTGTATCACGACTGCATCCCTCTACGTCACTTTTGGGGTGAAATAATTTGGCACCACCTTCTGGTTTGCAGGTATAAATCTCCAGACCCAAAATATAAGACAACCCGTCTTTTTCAGACTTATTTCTAGGCCGGGGGGAGATTAATTTTTTTTCCACCAAGAGTAAAGTGTCATCAGAGTCATCAATATTTCAAGTTTTTCTCGTGTTTTTACTTTTTTTTTTTTTTTTTTACCCATTTTTGCTCAGTTGTTGTGGTTTATTTAATTATAACATTAAAAAAAACAAAACACACAAACGCTGCAAATGACCCCTGGGTCACATTTTGGACAACCCTGCAGTAGGCCATACGTATCATTCTAGAACTGGGCATAATTCTCCCAACCTCTGCAGGTCCCTGCATTTATCTTTCAGTCTAATTTTAGTAAATAACTTGAAAGATCAGGCGTCTTTAACGTTTCCTTGATTTAGGCTACCTGCAAATGCGTTCATTAATAAAATTCTCTATGAATATAGTATCAATAATTTCACAGTAACTTTAATGTTATATTTTTCGTTCATTTATTCATTGATTTTCTGTGCTGCTTAATCCTCATTAGCCTCGTGGTTGTATGCTTTTGGGTGGGGGGTGGGGGGGGGGTCGCCAGCCAATCGCATATAATGCATGAAGTAATAAATCACACTACATAACGCACTATCCATCAATATTCAACTCTGCTCTTTCTCAGCAATAAAAACAGCAGTAAACATAACATACCAAAATAATAACAGACTATTATGCAAATTGTCACTTCTCTTCGCTTCACTTGTCAGGATGACTGACCCACAGATGCCGCTTCAAGTTAGTTGTGTTTTTAGTGGTGATAAACACTCACATGGTTTACACAGTGCCTTGTCCTCCATAGCGCCAAACATGAAATATATCTTCTCTTCTCTTTTTCCCAGGCGTAGACATAGCGTAGCATGTAACTTGGCACAAAATTGCAGCATACGATGTAGTTTTCCCGGTGGAAAATCCAACAGCCTATTCTCACCAAGACAGTAGTTCTGATTGGATTCCCCCTGTCACTCACCCTCTCAAACGCTCAGCTAAAATGATTAGAATTGACTATATCCCCGACTTGTTCCTACCATCAAGAGGAAAAAATTATGAAAAATTTTTTTTAATAAAAAATTATTTGTAATCTCTCTAAATTGTCCATAGGTATGAATGTGAGTGTGAATGGTTGTTTGTCTATATGTGCCCTGTGATTGGCTGGTGACCAGTCCAGGGTGTACCCCGCCTCTCGCCCGAAGACAGCTGGGATAGGCTCCAGCACCCCCGCGACCCTCGTGAGGAAAAAGCGGTAGAAAATGAATGAATGAATGAATTATTTGTAATCTGTGAGTTCATTTCGTCAGTGTTTTTTGTCAACATGCATTTCTTTTGATTACCTATCTTTCAGTTTTCGTGATGAAAAAGGGGAAAAAATTACTGGTCAAGGAAATTAACACTGACTGGAATTGATTATCTCGATTTCTATCCTGAATGAATCAGAGGTTTGCCAGCAACCCAGAATGAATTGGCCATTCCGTTGTTTAACTTACAATTAATTAACAATTTCCTTCATCAACACCATGAAACTCATAGGGGAACCTAGCCGGATGAGTGCATATGTAAACACATGAGGACTTTTAATGGCTGCTCCTGTGACTTCCCCAGCTCAAAGAACTGGGCTTCCGCCCACATGTTTACTCACTGAGCATGGGATAAAGCCCACAGTCAGAAGTGGAAGTGACGTTTGGAATAATTATGCATTTAAATGAGCTGTAAGGCCACAGTATGACTGACCTGAGCAAGTTTAGTCACACACTGTGTGTGTGTGTGTATTTACTTCTCACTGACTGCACCTCATAGTATAGGTTAGCATTTGGTGTCCTGCTCTCAAGCGATCCATACATTCTTTTATGCATGAATGCATTCATCCAGTCATACGCGCACATATGCATTAAGGCATAAATGCATTTGTGTATTCATTTATTCCTTGCAGCTATGCAACCATTTACTGTCCACACTATTGTACAAACTCACTGTGGTTACCTTAGATTATTGTTTTAAAAACATTGCAGTAATAATCTGGATAATACAGTGGATGCTGTTGCAAGAGATGTTTGAGTTGGTCACCTGTTCAGACACAGTCTCAAGTTCTTGTTTTTTAATGCACAAGATTAGACACATGCAATCCACAAACTGATATGTAAATGTTACACTTAGGGGGAAAAAGTGGGCTAATGAATGGACAGTAAAAGCACAAATACTGCAGATTTCAGAAAACGAATGATACAGCACTCTACAAGAAGCAATGAAGTCTATAAAATTAAATAATTAAAAAAAAAAAGCAAAAAATTGTTACAACTATAATGATGAAAATGGCAATATTTGTCACGCTTTGGCATGTCTGTGTTGCGGTGCGACCCCAGGATGCAGAGAGCAGGACCAAATGCAGGTAAAAATATTAATTTTTTGCTATAATAGCGGCAGCAGAAAAAGGCAACTCAGGTAGCAGAGGGACAAATGATAATGATCCAACAAAGGGGAGATGCACACACCTGAACTAAATACGAACACAAATTAGGGACAGGTGTGAATGATTGGGGCAACGAAGGCAGAGGAGGCAAAACAGGAAGACCAATACAAAATAAGAGTGTCCAAAAAGGAAACCAAAACCCAGACAGGGAACATAAACAAACTGTCACGCAGGAACTCACGCAGGGCGTGACAAATATTAATGATGATTATAATAATGGTGATAATAATAACAATAATAATGGTAATAATGATAAAGATATTTGCCCAAATAATAAAAAAAAGACTACCCAAAATAATGCAAACATTTTTCTGTAAATGTGCCGAGAAATTAACCAAAATGAGTATTCAGTTGATCCATTCTCAAATTGTCTCAAATAGGAATAAAAATAGGAAATCTCTCCAATGTGAATACACCCATCGTATTTCAACCACACACATATTTTTCTGACACTATATAGCATTTGGTTGTCAGTGTGCAGCAGTTTTCATTGTGGTGTGCTTGGGTTCGTTATCATGTTTTTACAGTACATGCCTCATTCATCTCATTGATCCAGATCATTGTGTTCTCTGGGCACTGAATCCTTTGCAACTGGACTGTTCGGGTGGTCTTTCAAGACGTATCGCCTCACATCCAAACAGTCAACATTTCATGCTCAATGACTAGGATAGCCCTAGTCTAATGTTACAGTACATGTTGGGATTAATTTTTCCCCAAAATGAACCACAGCTCCTTAATGTCCGCCGCACTCATGCAGCCCCAGACCATGACACTACCACCACAATGTTTGACTGTGGACTAATTTGTGTTGTCTGCTATTTAGATAATAATGGCTGGTTTTGACTTTTTTCAGGGGCGAGTAAATGTACATACTCTAGAGAATATCAATGTTTTTTTTTACAGTATTGTACCTTAAGAAGATATACTGTCATAACAGATTAACACACTTTTGTGAGATACGGTATATCAGTGGTTCCCAAAGTGAGGGATGCGTACCCCCAGGGGTAAATCGATTGCCACGGGGGTACGTGAATAAAAATGAAAAACAATTAGCGCCTAACACTCAAGCGACTGAACGCCTCACAGTTCGAAAAGATCGCAGCAGGAAGAAGACAGAGCGGCAAGTTGTTCCTTGCTCTGTGTGTATCATATAATCAAATAAGTAATTCTGAATTATTATTTTGTGCATTAAGAGTTTTTCATCTTGAAGATTTCATTTATATTCATATTGGTGTTCCAAATTCATCCCCAGCGGTGAATACATGGCACTGTGAGTGGAGATTCAAAAATTAGGCTTTATTGATAGTTGGACATATTTTTGTATTTTAGATACTATTAAGAAGGGGGTAGTTAGTGGTTCTTTTAGAGTTAGGGCACAGTGGAATTATTTTGGTCAGATAATGGACACTTAATACAAGCAGGATCAAAACTAGTAAATTTCTGTCACTGCTGCTTTTTCTAAAATTCATATAAGTCTTGGGACACAAGTTGCTGCTGCATTCAGGGACACTTGTAAATCACAGCAAACACAACCATACATGCACATGCAACCCAAAGTACGTGATACTCACAGAACCAACCAGGGCATATTAATTAAGTTATTTAAGATAATTAGGTTTATGATTCTTAAGTGTGCAGGAGTAGGGGGTACAAGGCTTCAGGTCAAATGTTTGAAGGGTACGTGACTGTAAAAAGTTTGGGAACCACTGCTTGAGGCTATTTCTCCTCCCAACCCCCAGTATCAGAATGGCAACACCCATTTGTTTGTCATCCTGCTTGAACCAAGTTCAGCCGTGTCAAAAGTAAGAGCTCTCCTTAGTGACATTCAAGTTATATATTACCGACTCATGCACGCATACAAACTCTGTCCACAATGCTACGCGCATGATTGGACGTCGGTCCTTCTGTCAACAGAAGTCAAATGACGTTCTCCCAATTTATCTGTCATTGAAGTTTGACAAGTTTTAATTGCCAAGTGTAGAATGCCGGGCTGCCCAAAATGTCCCTGTAGCTAACTCACTAATTATAGACTTCCTGCTTGAGTAATCACATGTCTTATTGTTTCCTAATTACCATTTTTACAATAAATTAAATGCCGTGTTGCTGTTAGACAGGCACAGATTGGTGCATCAATACTGTCATGTATACACACCAAACCACAGGAGAAAGCAATTCCAGCATAAACACACACACACACACACACACACACAAACACAAACACTCCACGACATAGTGTACACTCATGTGGTGCTCATTATTATTTTTCCTCTGACGTTCCTGAGGTTAAAATGCCTTCACAACTAGTATGTGGGGGTGTGGAGAAGGCGGCAAATACAATACAGGATGACTGTGGTGCGTTCAATGACATTGTGAAAAGCCTTTGGAATGAACTGGATTAATGGCATTTCATTCAGCATTGCTAAACTGCATTCATAAACATTCCACTATTACAACCAAAGAAAAATAACATTAACATTACAATCATTTGTACTTGAATGATTTTAGCATTGCTAATTCTAATTTAGTCAAGATTTGCGAGCAGACCTCCTGCAAAAGGTGAGAAAACATCATTAATCTCAAACCAGAGGCTGAAGGATGACAAAAAAAAGAAAAATGTTGCCTTGCTGAAAGCACAGCATGAAATATTTCATTCTTCTCCGAGAGAGGCAAAGGGGGAGTTGTTGTCATTTCTTCTTCTGTCATTTTTGTCACACTTTATTTCAACACTAACCCATGCACAGTTCTATTAAAATGTCTTTCCGTACCAGACGCTGAACCCAGTTCCAGTCAACTTGACTGCGGTGTTCCGAGGAGACGGCATTCAGCAGAGGAAGACGCCCTGGGCCATTATTTTAGAACCTCTAATCCAGATTAAATCCCCCACCTCCCGTTTTCTTTCACTATTCCATTCTATGCAGGAGACACACATTATTTCAACAAATGTCATCATTATGGGTGTAGCACAAACTGTCTTATCACGAAACGTTGGATCTGATGTGCCAATTGCTTTAAGAAGCGTAAAGATTAAAATTTGATGTGAATTTGGACGGCGCGGCATGCCAAGCTTTACGATTTTGCCGCCGTGCAAAATCCTCCTTTCACAGAAGACGAGTTGAGGGGTGATTCTGTGGTTCTTCAAGTAATAGGCCTATTTCGACAAATGTATGCAAAGACTGCTGGAATGTACCCATACATATGCGTCAAAAGAACCTTTATTTCACCCACGTGTGACAAGATAAACTCATCACAGCGCATCTTGTATATGAATGTGATGTTTGTATACAAGTGCCGTACCTTCACAATGGTCACAAATGGGGGCTCGGAGGTTGCTGCCAACCTATCTGACCCCATCTTCATCGTGGCCGAGGGATCGAGTGCAGACGCGTTCTTGCTCGTCATGTAGTCCAGACCATAACCAAAGGCCTGGATGGCGTTTCCTGTAAGGTAACAGATACATGGTTTGTGTTTGGTGTCCCAAGAAGCCAGTTTGCACACAAACCAAAGTCTTGGTTGCATGCCCAATCTTTGGTGAGTATAGCGACAAGGGAGGTGTGTGACTAGGGAGGAATAAAAATTTTTTTTTGATTCATCAGTGGATTTAAGAGTTGTGTGCCAAACTAATCAAAACCAATCTGAGATTTATGTTTAAATCTGTCACCAGGGAGGCCTCTCAGGATTTTTTCCTCTCATAGAATACCAGTGTTGGCCTGTGTTCAATAATTGAAGATGTGCCCTGCTTATGTAAGTGAGGGGTTGTTCATGTAGTCTATTTAACTTTCTGTAAGTAAATCCCCAGGGATTCCATTGACGTGTTCATCAAACTCGTCGGTTCGTGTCCTCTGCTCAGTATAAGAAAGCTTTAAATGCCGTTGCAGTCTATTCTCAATCGGAGACACAATTGCAGCACCGCGCCTACACTTTGAGATGATGAACCCCAATTTGCTTTTCCAATCAATGTGTACCAAGAAATGAGATCTTTTAAAACAAGCGACTCAGCCAGCTCTAACAGGGTAGCATTAGTCTGTGAATACATGCCGTGTGAGATGTTTTCGCCTTCAGATAAACTGTGTGCATTTTTATGCGGCTAAGCACACGTGCAAGCCTCTACAAAAATGTGATAATTCCCCCGTTCAGTCGGCTTTTCAGCCACATGTGGTAAAATAGTGTTGGAGTACCTTTTCACTGCTCATCCGTTTAAAACACAGAGCTTGTTTCTCTTTGCTCAGCCTGAGAGCAGAGGATGTAATTGCTTGGCAACCACCTCCATTATAAGGTCAGTGTGCAGAGATGACTTTGAATAGATTTATACCAATGATCAAATTCAAAACAGCGGCCAACAAAAGGTGAAATTGTGTTTTCCCACACA
Organism: Doryrhamphus excisus; assembly: GCF_037039965.1. Taxonomy (NCBI): domain Eukaryota; kingdom Metazoa; phylum Chordata; class Actinopteri; order Syngnathiformes; family Syngnathidae; genus Doryrhamphus; species Doryrhamphus excisus. The sequence goes on along the minus strand of NC_136359.1, from coordinate 13,539,676 downwards.
TGCTGGACACAAACATGGTGCTTGGTGCTCCCACCGTGTCGGCCACCTACACAATACGGTGTATAGCTACGTGTAGTTAACATGTATAGAGTCACCTGCTACAACATTAGCACCATTTGCACAAGCGGATGAGATCCATTCCAAACATTATGCATTTGCAAATGCTTGTTATTGTGTTTGAACTTCACTGCACAGTTTGTTCTTCTCATATTGCAAACTAAATTATTAGTAATGCCTATTACATCTGTATTTTATGTTTCTGGGTGCAATTACTTGACATATTTGATATCTTGGTATTTCAAATAATCCTCTCTATTTAAATGTCAAACTATGCACAATGTTTAACAAACGTATGTGCCCGTGATAAAAGTAAAAAACAAATTTGTACAAACTTTTTATTACTATTTATTTGGCAAATGACAGAACTATTGATGAATAATGCGCAATTAAAGTAATTGTAATTTGTTTTGTTTGTTTTTGTTTTATATGGTTCAAACCTCTAAGTATGCACAGCAGAAAATTAGATACAGTAGGTACAACTGCACCAGATATGTTTCATTTAAAAACTGTACTTTTGAATAGAATAGAATGAATGGAAAATTGGCAATTTCAATAAAATTGAAGTTAAAAAAGGCATACAAATTTAGTTTTCGTATTTAAAAAAGTATCAAACCCTAATCAAACCGAACCGTGAAGTTTCTGTACCATTGGACACTACTTCTACATACAAATTTTTTTTGTCACATTATACTTGTTTTTTCAGGTATCCTGTTGATGAAACAAGTAGTTTTAAATAAACCACTAAAAATGGCTACTTCTCAGTGTTTATCACATTTTGGTGATGCTGGAGCCTATCCCAGCTGACTTCGAGCGAGAGGCGGGGTACGCCCTGGCCAGCCAATCACAGGGCACATATAGACAAACAACCATTCACACTCACATTCATACCTATGGACAATTTGGAGTCACCAATTAACCTAGCATGTTTTTGGAATGTGGGAGGAAACCGGAGTACCCGGAGAAAACCCATGCATGCACGGGGAGAACATGCAAACTCTACACAGAGATTCCAGAGTGGGAATCAAACCCGGGTCCCCTAGCTGTATGGCCTGCACACTAACCACTTTTTTAACCGTGTAGCCTGGTAATTTTTCATTTTGACAATTTTATTGTTTATTATGGAATGCGCTATTGCAATTAGTGAATGTTTTCAATATTTAATGACCCTGTGTATACCCAAAGTCATCACTGGATTTTGCAGGTGTACTTAATGTTGTGGCTAATAAATGTATGCCCAAAGCTTTGCACTCCTCTTCGGGACTGAGAGCACTCGCCAGTGCAAAGTTTGACTCTAGAGGTGAAGTTAAGCAAAGCACTGCTGAGACGTGATGATAAGCATCTGTTTGTCAGCCACAGCTTGCTTTCTCCCTAAAGACACAGTTGGAATGCGGCATTCAGTCAAAAACCCAACCAGCTGGCTGAAGATGCTTCTCATGCAAACTTTTCACTGCACTCTAAAGTGCATCTGAATGACTACACTCATAGTCAGAAATAGTATCACGCTGATTTGTGGTTCTTTAACCTTTGGTCTAAACCCCCATGAGCCTACCTGCAGGGATGCATGCATGAAGAGTGTAAACATATTGCGTTACTCTAGTCATACAACCAAGTGCAGTATTGTGTACCCTTTCCTCCCTGGTGTGCTGAAGTTTATCGCCCGTTCCCCTTGACTGCAGAGGAGAGGGTGGGGGAGATGTTGCATTTTGGAGTTATTTTTCAAGACGCCTCCTCAGCTCCAAGCCTCATCCCTCATCCTGCAACCTCAGCTAAAAGGGAACCCCTGCAATCTATTGAAATGGTCTGAAAGCATTTATCCACGCAGTGGAACACGTTAAAGGCGACGGTGTCGTGTAGCAGCGAGCACTCCACCATATCAAGGAAGCCTGATTTTCTGCTTCCGACTGAGAGAGACATGAGGATGTAGGAGCGAACCGTTTTGTCGATCTGCAGCCACCGTCTCCTCGTGCATGAGATGTACAGAAGATATGTATTATTTAATTTCTGCCAGATCTGTTACTTTTTATGACAGTTTTCTCCTGTGAGCAAAAAGCCAGAGATTGGAAGTGAAAATGACATGCAAATGGTTTCTTTTGTGTTAAGGTCTAGGCAGATGAGGCCCAAAGGAAGCATGAGCGGTGAAAAGAAATTAGTCATTTCTGACAAACTTAGAACACTTAATTCCAATTTAATCAGTTGGAAAAGAGGTGGCTGTTGAGAAGCTGAATGCAGCAACCGGTATGGCTGACTTCGGGTTATATAATCGTTCCTACATATTCACGTGACCCTTTTAACATTGTGTATTTCCTGAAATTGTGATCCCAGTCAGGCAATATTCATTATAGCAGAGTCATTTATTTGTGTAATTAAATTGTCCCTCTCCACTTTGCAGTTCGAACAGCGCGCCCTCACTCACTCTAAATGTGTTTTTTTTTCCCAAAAAATAATTAATTTGTAAATTATTGCGGTGCTGCAGGGTGGACGAGTGGTTAGGCCACACAGTCAGGTGATCGGGAAGACCTGGGTTCGAATCTCCGCTTAGACATCTCTATGTATAGTTTGCATGTTCTCCCCGTGCATGTGTGGGTTTTCTCCAGGTACTCCGGTTTCCTCCCACATTCCAAAAACATGCTAGGTTAATTGGTGACTCCAAATTGTCCATAGGTACAAATGTGAGTGTGAATGGTTGTTTGTCTATATGTGCCCTGAGATTAGCCTCTCACCCGAAGTCAGCTGGGATAGGCTCCAGCATACCAATGAGGATAAGCGGTATAGAAAATGGATGGAAGGATGATTGCGATTTCGTGGTTGATTATGGCCTATATTATTAGTCGAAAATATGCATTTTTAAGTTATTTATTGTTGGTCTAAATTAAGAATTTTCCAGCACAAACTAATTTACAAATATAAGGTGCTGATGAAATTCAAATTCATTGACGCTGAAAGATGTTGATAAAATGTAGTGATTACTATGTGTAACTAGAAACACACGCCATATTGTCCGAACAATAAGGCTTTTATTGCAGTTTGAATTATCCATTGTGGCCGTAATCCAGCTAAAATTCAAGTATGAACCCCCAAGTCATTTCCTGTTCACACACCCGGGAACAGATTTATTGCAACACACATACACACTTAAATTGCTTATTTCCTCTGATTATATTGTGTAATAAGAGTGTAAAGCTGACTATAAGGGTATAATTTAATGTCAAGAGTGCTCTAATTTTAAAAAACAGTAAAACAGACTTTATTTGCTCTAACTACAAAAATATTGAAATTCACTTATCATGGTCGGGTCTGGAACCAATTAACTGAGGGATTACTCGATGATTCAGTGTTCCCAGTGATTGACTGGTGAGCATTTGGATCACCTAGGATAGGCTTCAGCTCATCAATGACCCTCATTTTATTATAACAATACATTTGTATACTGTAAATAAAGGCTACCCATAGATGCCTGATACTCTCTGTAGTTGAGTTTTCCAACCACTATAATGTTTTTCATCCATACATAGCTCACTCACTCAGACAAGTGTTGTCAGTAAAGCTCCTTAGGAAGTTCCCACACTCCTCTTCCTGGTTTCCGCTGCCTTTACAAGTGCACCACGGCGAGATGGTCCAATGGCTGAAGCTACTGTCCACATAGTTGGGCGTCATCTCCGTTCCTGTGAGAAAATCCATACACACACAGACACACACATCCAGACACATTAGGATGAACATCTATGGGTCACTAATGGGCAATAATGGACGACATTTATTGCAAATAGTTTATAGAAAACAGTGCAACACGGGAATGGGATGGTATTGTTTTACTTTTATGGGAAGGGAAAGCTTGCCGTAATGCTTCATTTTAGGTATAAAGAGGCCATCATGCTGGAATATGATTTTTTTTTTTAAAGCAGGTGCTTTATGAAGTGTGTGTGTGCGTGCCTGCTCTGTTTGACTACAACAGGGCTGCAGCAAAACACTTCACTTTTGAAAGGTCTGTCAGCTGGTGTCAGCCATGTCATCCACTTTGTGTGAGCAGCATGACTTATTATCTCCACACTGTGTACAATTTGTGGACCCGTGCAACTTGTGTGCTAAAAGAATTCCAATTTAGTACGGTGTGTTATCGCTGAGAAACCTGGTCGTTGTCGCCAAGGTGCTATTATCGAAATATGTATGCATTAGTCTGTGCACATTGTAGGAGCACACATTTAATATGAGCAAACAGATGGTCATCAAGTCTTTTAATGAAGTAAACACTCTCTCTGTGCCTCCCTAATTACTTCTAGTAGTAAACTAGATGTCCAGGACGCTGGGGGAGATATCACAGCAGCCCGGGAAAAGCTGACAGTCTCACTCCACAGGCTAAAAAGCCGAGGCAAACGAGACTACTACTTTTTTTTTTTTTTTTGCTCTAGACCATCTCCTGTAATCTCACAGTGGTGCTGACGTTTGTGAAAAATATTATGTGATCTCCCAGCAGGTTACATCGTCTTTTTTCTCTCTCTTTCGCACACTCTCGCTCCATCACGGTCTCACCCGCAGCCCCGGCGTGATACTGACCGATGAGCTTTGTGTAGGAGGCCAAGCAGGCTTGGTGATTGTCTTGGTTGGGACAGGTGCTCACCGTGGGCGGGATGCTGCGGCAGTTTGCCATGAAATCAGCCAGCCTGGACCTTTACAACAACAACATAAAGCACAGACACCCACATCAGGAGAAAGTGGTCACAAAAAGTCACAAACGCGTGATAGACGCCGACATAGCTTTACTTCTCAAGACAGAATAAAACCCCAAATATTTCAAGGGGGTTCTCAGTTGGTCCCATGATAGGGCGTATATTCTCCTGTGGTGCTAAGGCTATGTTTACACTTGGAAACATACTTGCACATTTTGGTGTTGTTCGCTTGGCATTCAAACTGGTGTTTTTTGTGTCATGGGATCAAAGGCTGCACAGTATAAAACATATGCATCAGGTAGGTTACTTTACGTAACTGAAATATTGCAAACCTAAACTGCCATACGTTGGGTTGTATATACTAGGTTACTTTTATATCCCAATATATTTACAGGCTTGGATATTTAGTAAAAAGCTTCTAAAATATACTAATAAAGAGCACTTTATTTATTTATTTATGCATATTAACTTTGTCTTAAATTTGTAATTTCTGCATGTTTTTTCAGTCATTTTAACATCGGTGCATGTATTGGGTCAATGTCAAGGGAATCGAATTCGATTGGATAGAGACCCATCTTTCAAGGTGTTTCGCTTGTAGACTATACAAGCGGAGCAAATGCCTCCGAGTTGGTTTCAAATGAACCAAAAAAGTGTGAATGCCCTAAGTTGGAAACCACTAATTGAGGTCAAAATTTATTTTTATTTAAGCACAAATACATTTTGCCCTGTGATTGGCTGGCGACCAGTCCAGGGTGTACTCCGCCTCTCGCCCGAAGACTGCTGGGATAGGCTCCAGCACCCCCGTGACCCTCGTGAGGAAAAAGCAGTAGAAAATGAATGAATGAATGAATGAAAATACATTTTTAGAGCACAACACTATGAAAATAAGGAACCTATCCAGAATTATTATTAGCATATCAGCATATTTTTGGAAAAATTCCAGTATTAGTATGAGGTTAAGATTATCTTGAAGTAAACACTGATTAGTGGTTAGTGCGCAGGCCACACAGCTAGGAGACCCGAGTTTGATTCCACTCTCGGCCATATCTGTGTGGAGCTTGCATGTTCTCCCTATGCATGCGTGGGTTTTCTCCAGGTATGTTTTTTTCCCACACAAAAACATGCATGTTGGTGACTCCAATTGGTGACTCCAAATTGTCCATAGGTATGAATGTGAGTGTGAATGGTTGTTTGTCTATATGTGCCCTGTGATTGGCTGGCGACCAGTCCAGGGTATACCCCGCCTCTTGCCCGAATACAGCTGGGATAGGCTCCAGCACCCTCGTAAGGATAATCGGTAGAAAATGAATGAATGAATATATGAACGTGTGGCAAAAATGCACACAACTCCACTCTAGTAAAATCCTGCGTTGCTGCTTATAAACAGATGGCTGGGTATAACTAAAATTACTATACAAACATATGTTTCCTCCCACAGTTCAACAACATGCCGGTTAGGTTAATTGGAGACTCGAAATTGCTCACAGGTGTGAATTATTGTTTGTCTGTGTGTGTCCTGTGATTGGTGACCAGTCAGCTGGGATAGGCTCCTACCCATTTGTTGTGACCCCAAACAGAATCAATAATTGTGAGTAAATAGTGATACTTTTAACACTCCTCATTGTAAGGAAGGGACACACAAACATACACCTGTTTTTTTGGCAGCATATCCGATGTTGGCCAGTTGCCCTCAGTGGCCAGCACCAGAAAGGGAAGTCACATCTGGGCAACATCTGTTTTTTGGGGTGCAGTCAAACAGGTGCACTGAATAACAACTAGCTCTCCCTCCTGACTCAAAACCTACATTTTTTTTTCTATCTTGACAACATACACAACAAACCCAGTCGTAATTATTTAATGTAGGATGAGAGCTTCTTTTAACCTATTCTTCCGTGATTATCCCTCACATCTCGGCAGTTTCCCGAATTCTCTTTGGGCGCCAAACCTTGGGTACTGATAAAAGTGGTGTTTTTTTTGTTTTGTTTTGGTGTGTGTTTGCGATAAGAGCTTTAAGTCTGCGGAGGCCCCCGGGGTGGCATTGCTAATCCACTTAAGTAGGTTTATTGGGAGGAGCATGTGCAAAGTTACTCTGTCTGTGCTGTTCACATCACAGCTACCCACTACATGAATCACAATCCATCGCACATTTGTCTCTCATCCCGCCGCCTTTTCACCCATTCATCCTGGCCACTTGGTGGAGCCTCATGTTCAGAGCTTCTGTGTTGGTGGATTTTAAACTTTAATACAAAATCAATTAAATTGTGCTTTAACAATGAATTATTACATTGAAATTGTAAAAATAAAAATATACAAATAATTAAAGGAAAACTAGTATTTGGTTTAATTCATTAGACATAAAAAGAATTTGCCTAAAGCTAACCCCTTAACAGTTTTATTATTACCAATTATGGTGATTACATGATGATTTGGTGGCCATATTTAGCACCACATGTCCCTTAAGATTTCAGTAGTTGATGCCACAGGACACGTTATTTTGGAGTACATTACTGTAGGTTTATGCATGTACACAAAGCTCCCAAAGGCTTAAAGAAACTCATTTTGTCCAGTAAAAATCAAGTGTTATTTACGGCATTACTTTAATATTTAAGTGGAGCATTAACATTTGAAGACAATAATGTTGTACTATTTGTCCGTTTTCTATGACGCTTATCCTCACGAGGGTCGCAGGTATGCTGGAGCCTATCATAGCTGTCTTTGGGCAAGAGGCAGGGTACAGCCTGGACTGGTGATTTGCTAACCACCAAGCACTTTTGTTTGGATTGTCAGAGCACACCAGAAGGGTACCCATGTTACAGACATCGGTGACTTTCTCCACCTCTGTGGATGCAGAGCGCATCCGAAATGAATGCACCTTTCCCGAAGAGAGCACGCTGCTTCTGGCTTCAGAAACAGTTTAACGGATGTTTCTCGTTCATGTTCACAAAAACAGTTCTGTGTGAAAGGCCGTTGACAATGTGCACAGGCTAATGGATATTTTTCTCTTGCTGGGAATCATGAACTCCGATAACTTCTGCCTGAACTTGCCTTGTCAACCGGCAACAGAGAAGCAGTGCTTGTGGAAAAGACGGGGGAAGCAGAGCCCATATAAGGAAGCCCACCCATCTGTGACATTACAGACATCCAACCCAACACCTTCTGAAACCGAGAATTTTGAGCCATCCCAAACTTTCAGGCCTCAATTCCAAATGCGCAAACCCTCTTTATCTGAAACTTTGGTATCATTTAACGCGAGAATACAACATTCTTACTACATTCATCAGTCAGAAAAGTATAAAACGCATAATAGGTCCTCTTTAATTATAAAATATGGTCTGTACAGTTAATAAAAGCTATGCACCATGGCAATAGTTTGACTCTGGAACAGATAATTTCAACTTCTATTATTTTCTGTGGGAATAATTGCTTTGAAATGTGAACAAATTGCCATTTTCCACTGTATTTTCTCCTAAACAACCCTGAGTCCCTGCTGTTTGAGATGACCATGACTGTTATTTTTGCAAAAAGGCTGTTGCCTTGTCTGAGCTTTTTAACTAGCACGGCCATCCAAGCTGAACAGTTTATGCTTCACTTATGGATGATTCTTTTTGTTGCTCATTTGTTTGCAGCGTGCAGCCAGTGCAGACAAATTGAGCCTTGTGTGTTGAGGGGACGATATCCTCTTTGTTGATGTCTTTTATAAGGCGCTCTGTGAAGCACACCTCGCAAAAGGGAAATCTTATCATGATGATGGTCTTCTTTGGGGCGCTTAATCATCTTAATGCTTCAAAACGGATGTGAAAATAATCACCTCATGTACTGATACTCTGCGTACCCCCTGCAGATATGCTGCCTTTTAACAAATGCGATGAGTTCATTAGCAGAAGGGAATAAAAGAGATGAACAAACTAAATGATGTGTTACAACATCCTGACCACAGTATGTGAAGTATCTATTTATGGGATTGCACTATAGTGAGTGAGACATGCACACTGACAGATGCACTCACTTCAGATGAATAAAAGAACAATGACGTTTGTATCATCAGCATTTGCATACTGACACGCCTTCACATATGCATCACCTTTTCTACTTTGTACTTGAGCATGAATGCATCACTATGTGGTTTTCCATGTTTCCGAAGCAACTGTGCTTGCTCGGATGAATAATGACCATTCCTGTGCTGTCCTGTGATGGTGTGATCAGAAATCAGAAAGAAAGATTGATGTGGAAAAAAAAAACACAGGCTATTCAAATAGGAAGACAAATGTGTCCACTATGATGCTGCATTCTAAATCTGCATGTATAAAGACAGTGGACACAAACTGATCTCTTTGGGGGATTATAGGGTGATGAGGTAAAAGTCTCCCTGTTTGTCCTTCTCCTGGCCTTTCACCGGAGTTTGGTGTGATGAGATTGAAGCCTGAAGCAAAAAAAAAAAAAAAAGAAGGAAAAAAAAAACCCTCTTCATTTCTTCAACTGCATCTCCGTTCAGCGTCCTATCAAATTACCCGGGGAATGCGACGAAGCGAAAAGCCACTAATGTCACATCTGAAGCCACATGTCGGAAAACAGTCTGCTTGCACTTGCAAGGCTGCTAAGACTGATATGGATGCAAACACATAAACACACACTTACACACACACACAGGCAGTGTATTCTCATAGCTTGAACCATGTTTATTCCTCTCCATTCTCTAGTGCCCACACACATTCTGCAGGTGAACAATTGTCTTTCTTTTAAATTCAGGTTTGGTACTGATGAAACTTAACTTTAGTGATAACTTTAGTGGTCAGTGATTGTGGTGCTTTCGCTGCTATGATCCACTCATTATTTGCACTTTGGTCTGTAATAGTATTAATGAATTATTGGCATCCTTCCGACTTCGTGAGACGATGGACTAGTTCCGCTGCGGCAACGGCGGGAGTGGCTGAACAGTCCCACCCTCGAGTGGCAGTCCTTCTTGCATTTTTTGCAGACGAATGTTGATTGTTGTTGTGGCTGGCACTCTCTCTGAATTTATTGAAGTACTTATGAAATTAAGTAATTGTAATCCTGTTTACCAATCAGACAGTTAAGAGAACGAGCTGTTAAAATGTTATTTTTTCCAAAGGGACATCTACTGGCTTGGCACGTGTGGAATCGGTGTCAATGGGAATTTGTAAATAATAGGGATGAGGGAGTACACCATTATCTGTATTTGTTTCACACATTTAAATGGTCTGTATCCGTAGCTGTACTCGGAGTGGGCGTGGGCGTGGTTTAACCTGAAATGGGTGGGGCTTAGGTTGGTGCAATATTTTAAGTCTGAAATTGACATGGATTGATCAGAAGCTGCTATATTTATAACTTATTATTGAGCTATGTGGACTGTGTATGTCTGTTAGTGACATGTTAGACTTATGTGTGAAGTTGGTTGATTCATATAAAAAAACATCCAGTGATGGCAAAAATAATCTGTCAGCCTTGTTCACTGTATTTTTCTCAAAAGCACCACGTTCAGTACTACAAGCTAAATTTTCCAACTAACTTTAGAACCAAGCAGATGAAAAAAAAAAAACACTGGCACTTAATCAAAACAAGTCTGCCTGTGCATTTTTGTGTATGTGATGAAGATGCACGTGTTTTTTTCCACGGTGGAACACACGTAAACAAGATGGCCGTCGCTGATACACAAGAATGGATAGGCGACAGTGTGCAGGGATACAGCGGGAGAGAAATATGACTCAGAGAGATCCGTGAAGTCTGATTTTTTTCAAGTAGTCATTTTTGTGATGCAAATGTATTTCTCTTTTGAATGCATATTGTTTTGAGAAGCCAAACTCCTTACTTGTGAAACCCCAGCGACTACCTGGAACTATATTCTTCGTCCTCAAAATCTGACCAGAACTGGACTTAGGAGACCAAGTCGCTGTTGATGGGAATGCATACAATTTTAGGTCAAAAAAATCCAAACTAACCCTTTTTTTTCCTATGCTGCTTATTCTCACTAGAGTCACAGGGTTTTGCTGGAGCCTATCCCAGCTGACTTCAGGCAAGAGGCAGGGTACACCCTGGACTGGTCGCCAGCCAATCACAGTGCACATATAGGCAAACAACCATTCACACTCACATTCATACCTATGGACAATTTGGAGTCGCCAATTAACCTAGCATGTTTTTGGAATGTGGGAGGAAACTGGAATACCTGGAAAAAATGAAAAAAATCTTGATACACCTCTTATGTCACACAGTTTCATTATGAGTCACCTTCCTGTCTCCTGGCTCAGACGCTTAGTCACCAAACCAACACTGTTTGAAACCAGATCAGACCAACGTACCAACAAACAGTTAATAGGAATATTCCTGATCATTGGGACCGCCTCCACAAATGACTTACGAGGAAAAGGAACACAGTTCCACTTTGGAGACGTTGCTATACATTGGCTGGGTGGCTGACCGTTCTCTCCAGCACTGCATTATTTTGGTAAAAGGGCCGGACCACACCATTTTGCCTTATAAAAGGTTTGTTTTATCACTTCTTTTCACCAATGATAAAAAAACAACCCAAAACTATGAAAGTTTCTATTCAAAGAGGAATGCTATAGTTCTTTTAGAAACTAAACAAACGTTTTTTTTTAGAAGCAAATTATTTAAGACAATGACATCTTAAAGACAGTAATTTACCGTTTACAGAGGTGTGCTGAGTGTTCACACAATGGTGTTGCAACATCGGGATGCAGCACATTTCAAGGTTTCTACAGGATTTCCATTATAGCGCGACCAAACGCCACTCGCTGCTGAAATTACAGGCTGTCTAGCTCAACAGAGTTTTTCTGGTCATTTCAGCCACTCAGCCCCCCAGGGAAGTGGCAGGAAAGCCCCCACAGAGGTAGACTTCTTTCAACCAACCTGACACTTTAAACACAGTCATTCAGCCATGCGCCAAGTGCATGTCCATCCAAGCTGGCAGTAAGAGAAAACTAATGGCTTTCTCTATGGATTCTTATTCCGATCGCTTGATGGCCATGACAAACAATGTGAGTCCAATCAGATGAGTGTCAGTCTTAGAAACTATTTCCTCACGGAAGAGATGGGGAGGAAAAATAGCTAGGAGATTCCAGAGTCCTCTAATAGCTTCTAAAGGATGATTATTTCTCTTCAAATGAGAAATTGCAGCTCTTCTCCCTTATCAGTCGTCTTCAGCATATTGAGGCTGTCAACCTTATCTCTCCATCATAACAACAGCTATGACAATAGTTGCCACTTAATGGGATCGCATAATAGCACTTAGATGAGGCAAATGAAAAAACAAAAGAGAGTGCTTTCTGTTCACTTTGCCTCCTTGTTGACGTTCAGCTGCTTTCTATTCTTCAACATCCACCTCGGATCTCTCCTCCTCTTCATCCTCAGCCTCGGGTGGCCGTGTGCAAACTTGTCATTAAGGAATTTGAATACACAAATAGTAAATAAGGTCCACAGACTTTATTTTGTCACTTTGATTAACATCTGCCAAAAAAAAACAATAGGGAAATGCTCACGACGGACTTTCAGAATTGCGTGTTCCTGGCATTGTGATGCATGGCTCATTATGTCAACAATTACTTACAAGAAGGCAAACAAAGCATCACAGACCTTGTGGGAAGGCCAAGCGTTATTTATTTATTTTTTTTATCAACAAAAGGCCATTACTGTCAGTACTATCAGGGTTGTTTTTCACTTTTTAATTTCATTTGCTACATTCTGCTCCTGCTTGATACCTCGGTTTCGGCTGTTGGTGGTTGTCACCATCAAACCACAGATGCAACCACTGGCCACAACATCTGGTACAGCCGCACAATCTAATGAGGTTCAATTTAAGAGCTGCATCAAAACAGAATACTATTAGAAATGCTTACTTTTACATTTAACATGACTGGAAGGTTAAATATTGTGGTTGTAGTTTGCACTGAAGTGATGAATTTTGTATCTTTGTGTTTCATGTCATTGGAAAGCCATGCAGTTGTATAGTATATGCACACAGCGTACTATCACTACAAAAAAAAGCATTATTTGTTTCACAATTGAACCTAATGAAATTGTGCAGGTATTGCTAATGTTTTAGCCTGCAAGTTTATTTTCTATTGACCATGCTTGCACCTGGTTTTTTGGCAACGCTGCACTCACTGGGATTCCCAGTTGATCCTAAAAGAGCCATGTGGACAGATGGTATTCATTGAAAACACAAGGAAGCTCGCCCATCACATTTTTGCTGCCCAATGCTTATTTTGAAACATTTACCACAAATTTAATTGGTGAACCACATTAACTTTCAGTTGTTTCGACACCAGCCGCTGCAAATAACTTAGAACCCCATACTGAGTGTTCTGTCATTAGAAGAATGCTAAATCAAGCAAACCACTCTCTCTCTCTCTCTCTCACACACACACAGTCTGTGGTAGAGATTATTCAAGGTTATCTGAACAGTTCTAAATATTGTCAAAACATCGGAAACAGACCTTCCCCACACAAAAAAATGTGCAGTGAAAATGTGAGAGTGGGTTAATAGGGCGCTACAGAACTCTTATCACCAGTAATTAAATAACCATTAGCTCCACATTAAAGCTACACTTTCTAGCTGGTCTGAGCAATAATACTAGACTATATTTGCTAGCATGAGTTAGGAAATCTGTCATTCATCCCAAACAAGCATTTATGCTGATTGATTGCAAAACTGACTTTTTAAATTATGTTATACACAAAGCTTGTTTATGAACACCAAATGTGAGAAAATATTCGAAATCTCTCTTAGTTGTTTGCTCAAAGGGTTGTTTTTAAAGGACCGTGTCCTTTGTCTTGGACATGATACTGTCTCTGACCCGCCCCAGCTAGAAGATTAGCTAGACTTCACCCATCATTTCTTGAAGGACAGCTTTGTAAAATAATTAAAGTGACAAAAAAGAGGCTTTGCTACACATCTTAAAATAAAGCCTGAAGCTCTACCAACTATCTGTCAGTAAACTACAGACTAGGGAGCTATAAAATGTCATTGTGTTTGTCTGCAATGAATAAAAGTGAATGCTAGCACTGTAGCGCACATAGCTATGCTAGTGTTCCTAACGTTTACGTCTTCCTGTCCCACTCATAAATGTTACGTTGTTGTATCTGATATCCAGTATGGGATCTGTTACAGCTCACAAACACAGATTATTATTATTATTTATTTTTTATTTTTTTTTCAAACACAGATTTAAAAGAGACCTATTATGCTTTCCCCACTTTTCTGACCTATAAATGTAGTTAGAATGTTGTATTCCCGTGCTAAATGATAATGAGGTTTGCACATTTGGAAGTGAGCCCTGAAAGAAGTTTGGAATGGCTCAAAACGCTTGGTTTCAAAAGGCTTGGTAAAACTGACGACTTTGTGATGTCACAGAGGAGTGGGCTACCTTATATGGGCGTGGCTGTAAGCCAGATAAGCACTCTGCCCTACGCCAATCTCTGTTCCTCTGGGGGGTGTAATACATTAAAACAGACCGATTTCACAGGAACCACTAAATCCAAAGGAATACAGCTGAATAGGTGCAAATTCTGGAAGAACTAGAAAGATTTCTGTGCTGGCTATTGTGTTTAGCTGCTCCATAGGAGTCCACAACTCAATACAGAGGGCAGAAAAACGAGCATAATAGATCCGCTTTAAGTGTTTATGTGAAAAGTAAAAAAGCACACCAACACAGAGCTTTAGCATTAAAGCTACAGAATCACAAAACAATGTGTTCCCAGTACAGCTGACTACTTTTAAACTGTCCAAATTCCAGCAACAAGCTTGGGTTTTCCTTCAAATACCTCTTAAACTTTAAAATGGTTGAAAAAGTTTTTACTGACAGGATGTGTCCTAATACTTTTAGACTAATTTTAATAAACTGCATTTCCACTTCTGCAAAAATGCTAAAAAGATAAAAAGAAATACGGTTAAAGATGCGGTCCTTAATTGATACACTCCAAACCCCACACATCACTCTGTACATAAATATCAAATCCTATTGGGGATGTTGGCATTAATAATAGATATGATACCACCAGCAGAAGTGGATGTGAAGAAAGAATGGATGCATCATCACCTGTGATCATCCATACATATTTCCTTTGATACTGCTGTTAAGTGTATCAGTGCGCACACAAACACACACACACACGCCATATATTGGAATTAACCCTTTAGGCGCCATCTATCTATCCATCCATCCATAGTGTTTGGATATTGATAGGCAACCAAACACTGCCCAACACTACCAGCCAGGCCGAGACTCTGCCCAAATGATTTCCTGAATTTTAACTGATTCAGATTCATTCGGATTTTGATTGATTCAGATTGATGATGCATCCACCTTCATTTTAAAAAAGTATCCATGTCAGAGATACTGGCCCTGTATTTACTTGGTATCGGATTGACACCAAATCTAGTGTCAATCTACTCTCCCACGGATACGACACTATCCCCCTCACTATTAGCAGCGCTTTGACAACACACCACATCCCCTCCTAACATACCCAAACACGTTTTAGAAAAGCCCGAGTGAAGGTACAGTATATGCTGCTCACTGCAGCTGGTACACTCTAGTTGAAAGTCTATTACTGCGTACACTTTGCATAAAACCACACCCACAAATGTAGTTTACATTAAAGTTACAGATGTCCGCCATCTCTTGGTGTGAAGTATTAACTATTATTTGCTGAAATGGCTTGTTAAATTCAATATTCAACAATGCTGCTTTTTGCAATTTTGCGACTTTGGTGCTTAAAAGGGTAAAATGTTCTTGCTTCACTTATAACATCTGACCCTTTCCCCATGGTCTCCCTTCCAACGTGTTTGCTACACTCATGTGCACCGAGCAGGTTAAGCGTGGAGCCACAGCAAAGGTCTGATACCTGAAAAATTCTATTGTACGAAGAAGGAAAGGTCAGTAGATGAGTACACACTTCACACTTCCTTTAAGATAGTGTTTGTTTTTTCTTGTTTTATTATTTATTCAAGTTGAAGGGAATTCAACACCAAAAAAAACACTAACGATTTCTGACATAGTGTTGAGCTTCAGTTTAGAATGATTCAATAACATACCAAACACCAAGAAAAATAGCTACTTGCTTAAATGTATGCTGAATAATTGAAGGCCAGAAGTGTGTTGTGTGGGTTGAGACGGTGTCTTAACCTTTGCTAAAGAGACATGTACATAAATATGTACATAAAATAAATAAACTTGCATCTTGCAGCCGTGGATCCTGTCCAAACTTCCATATTAGTGGACATCCTGGTAATATTAGTCCAGTTTCTCATTATTGCTCGAGACTAGATTGCTTCAGGTTTTTGCAATCCAAGCTAAATCCCACTTTTTCCTTGAGAAAAAGATTTGAGGTCTACTGGAAAGACAGTAGATTTAGTGTAAAATAATGGCGTAGAGGCTGCACAGTAGTGTACCAGTAATTATCTGGATCATTCACTCTCTTTATCGCCCCTACTGTATTTCCCTTTCCTCACGATGCTGGGACTGTCAGAAAAACAAGGCACACTGTGTTTGTGTACCTATTCAGTGATCGATTGTCACTAAGCACTCTACTGAAAACCAGTAGCCAAAACACTGGACCAGTGAAGGCCGGGATTGGGGATATAAATCAAAGATAGAAGTGTTGCATTGATCCTACAGACAATCAATACACTTCACATGCACAGCTCAATGCTCCTTGGTTTACGGGCTTCATTGGGCTGGTCCAGCGTCAATTGACATGGAAATGGACTTGGAGCTTCTGTAGTTAAACGCATCCATGTACTCTACACACATAAATAGTACATGCTCTCCACTGGCTACAGAAGGACATCCAAATCCGGCCTGCTGTCACTGTTGGACCCAGGCATCCTCAAAGGATCCATTGGATGGTTGAAAGTGAGAAAATAAACTTATGTTGTTGTTTTTAGTTTGTGCAGGATTATGGGACAAAATAACATCATAACAAACTGCGGCAGAAGTACAAGCGAGTGTAAGAAATGAGTGCTGCTCCATTTAACGCATGCTCGCCATCCAGTCCCCAGATCTCCACGGAAAATCAACAATTGCCTCCGCAGAGAGCAGCAAGAGAATGAAATCTTTGTGCACAATGCCACCACTAAAAATCACAGCCAATATTATATGTTTGAAATCTACTCAAATATCTGTTTGCTAGAGCTGTGGGATCTACCTGGAAACAATGTGATTGTGACATCATTGCGGCACAAAGTATTGTTATACAGTACTGCAGAAAGAAACCGCTGATGCAAGGGGACATTTTTACTTTTGCCTTGTAGTTGTAATCAGGGCGGCACAGTGGTACACCAAGACAAATCCGCATTCAAATCTGCTTTAGCTCAGTTTGTTTTTTAAGTCTTGTAGCTGGAGCAGAACCTTAAATACTGTGGAACCTCTTTTAAATGCCATATTTCCATTTGAATCTGTAGTCCATGTGTGTTTATATTGGGACTGCATATTTTAAAAATATACAGTATATATACTGTTTATGACTGTATATGCATTTCCCCTCTTGTTTCGTGTTGTCCTCCTGCTACTTGTTCTTCATCTCAACATCAGCTGCCGAGATCCATAGCTGTGTGAACATACCGGGGACCTCTAACCCAACCCCGTTTATCGATCCTGTGGGACCCCTCCCTCATTCTTCCCCTCTTCCCGTTCTCTCTCTGACACATTATTGCTACATTTCTCATTTTTCCACCATGCCCGGCCCCTCCCCTCTCCTCTCTGACGCTACCACTGCATTTTGAATGGAGGAAGCTGAATTGGAGCGAGCTACATATCCTGTTTGAAGGTAGATATCCCTGAGGGGAGACAGGTCTGTCATTGAATGATCATCCCTCACTTTAATCAACACATCTCTCGGGGGGAGCCCCCCCCACAAAAAAAAAAATCCCCAAGCGTTTTTTCTGTATTGAGAGTTTACTTTTTAAAAAAAAGTTTAGGGGAAAGCTTGAAAGTGTATCTCTGCAGGGTTTCTATGCATGGAGCCACAAAATAAAATGGTAATGCATCAAACGGTGTCTTCATTAGCATGACAAATGAGATGAAATTCGATTTCCTTGTAGAACATATTGAAGGTGCAGCACAGATTAAGCTTGATGCTGCTGCGTCAATAAATGATCCAATGAAATAGAATTAGAGAAAAATCAGATCTCCTGATGTTTTTTTTTTGTGAAAATATGTTTCTTGTGATCATGTCTGACATCACATAAAGAGACTTTATATAGGTGATCACAGTGTGCCATTGACCAATGACAGCGCACGCTAGCTGAGTATGTGTTTAGAAGTGCAAAGTACGTGTGTGTGTGTGTGGATAGCATACAATTATGTGCAGCTACGTACCCATCGAGCTGTTGACCTTTGTGTGCCATTGCGTGGCCACAGATAATGAGCTTTTATGTTCTATTACATCTCTCTCAATACGCAGGTGAACTCCTGACACCTGAGGGCCATCGGGTCAAAGAAATAATCTCGGTCTGAAAACAGATTACACAATGCGGGCAAGCAGGTAATTATCAAGACAATCATAAATTGGAGAAGAGGAGTTGAGCTGCTTTGGATGGGTTCAGCGCAGTGGTGAGAATGTGGCTTATCGCTGCGGGAGAAGATATGCGTGGTAATTTGAACATAAGTCCTCAACTCTGATAAAAATGTGCAATGTGAAAATCTTGTTAGATTTCTAACATCACTTGCACGTCAAGTGGGAGGGTAAACAAAGCTTGAAAAAAGTGGCAAAATGTAATTACACATAGATTGTGTTCCAGTATAATCCAATTAGGTGCAAAAGAAATTAAGGCAAATTTGTTCAACTGTGATGAATTGGTTGTTGTAACTACAGCAAATAAACATTTACTTACGCCTGTTCTGGAATTTAGTTGGCTTTTGTGTAAAAATGCTGCTGAAAATGTGGTGGTATATTCAAAACGTTTTTTTTTGTTTTCAGTGGTAATACAGTTGTCTCTCGTCACTTCGCAGCTTCACTCTATAACGGTTTTAAAAAAATATATTTAATAAATTATGCTGCTTTGTGACTGAGTGGTTAGTACGTAGGCCTCACAGCTAGGAGACTGGAGTTCGATTCCACCCTCGGCCATCTCTGTGTGGAGTTTGCATGTTCTTCCTGTGCATGCGTGGGTTTTCTCCGGGTACTCCGGTTTCCTCCCACATTCCAAAAACATGCTAGGTTAATTGGCGACTCCAAATTGTCCATAGGCATGAATGTGAGTGTGAATGGTTGTTTGTCTATATGTGCCCTGTGATTGGCTGGCAACCAGTCCAGGGTGTACCACGCCTCTCGCCTGAAGACAACTGGGATAGGCTCCAGTATACCCACGACCCTTAGCGATACAAAAATTAATGAATGTATGTGGTTGATTACGGCCTGTTATTAGGGAAGCCATAGCCGTTCAAAGCAGGATGATGATGGCCCTAAATTAAGCATTATCAAATATATAATATATAGGCTCCAGCATATCCCCACAACCCTAGTGAGGATAAGCGGTATAGAAAATTATATAATATAAAACATTTATAAGACTCATTCAGAGATACTAATCACTAATGTTACTGAAACGCTCAACTTGATTGGTGGAAGAACAGGTTTTTATTGCAGGTTTGAGTTATCTCAAATAATTCCCAATAAAAACATTGCGGTACTTTTGCGGTTGTAACCCACAAAGAGCTGAAGAGTGGATCGTAAAGCTACACTTCTTTAAGTTGCACACTGACTGCTCTAAGTTCCATGTATTTCATGTCTATATTATTTTGACCCTTGAGAAGACTTTAATATAATGGTTGCTTAAAAGTGTACTCACTACCTCTTGCACAGACTCCAGTTTTTGCACTTTCTCTCCTAAATTCTTGTGAGAACACTAGGCTTGTATGTTCATCAGAAGTTGGAGAAATTGTGTATTTACCATGTAAATAGTAAATGCTATAGAGACATGTCACTAAGAGTTGTATCAGTTGCCTAATCATCTGTCACGGGGGAAAATGGAAATAAGCCATTAATGTTTTTTTTTATTTTTAGTGGTGGACGTTCAAGGGTCTAGCGCTCGGTCGAACTCCATTAGCTTCTCAAATGAGCTTTTAAATGTTTCAAATTATTCAAATGTCTCACAGTTTTTGTGCTATTAGACTAATGAATAGGCTATACTTGAAGGACCCCACACACGTATACACACATAGAGCTGTGGAGAGTGTGAAGATCTTTCCACTTGATTTGGCAAACAGTACAAGCAATGTTTTTCACCTGTTCTCAGCAGCTCCAACACAAGCAGACATGTCACGGCTGGGTAGGTATGAATTGAATGCGGCTGTCTGGATCCAACAGAGTCGCCAACGGAGTCAAAGTAATCCACTAATGATTTTTTTCTGCTTAATTGAGCATTGTCTCACCAACTTAGTCATTTACATCATCATCCTGCTTTGAACGGCTACGGCTTCCCTAAAATTGTGATGACATTATTAGAAAACTTGAAGAAAAACGTAAACTAAAATTGCTTCAAATTAAGATAATTACTAGCAAGGAGCAAGTTCATAAATTACAAATATAAAAGCATCCTTTTATTTTTCAGTATGTGGCCCTCACTGGAAAAAGATTGGACACCCCTGACCTAAGTGGTCTGTTTTCATCAGGCTTCATGGTGTGCTTCTTAGTATGCTGTCTTTAATACTACTTGGTCACCTCACAGCTAGGAGACCAGGGTTCAATTCCACCCTCGGCCATCTCTGTGTGGAGTTTGCATGTTCTCCCCGTGCATGCGTGGGTTTTCTCGGGTACTCCGGTTTCCTCCCACATTCCAAAAACATGCTAGGTTAATTGGTGACTCCAAATTGTCCATAGGTATGAATGTGAGTGTGAATGGTTGTTTGTCTATATGTGCCCTGTGATTGGCTGGCAACCAGTCCAAGGTGTACCCCGCCTCTCGCCCGAAGACAGCTGGGATAGGCTCCAGCACCCCCCGTGACCCTCGTGAGGAAAAGCGGTAGAAAATGAATGAATGAATGAATGAATCTTGGTCACATATTCGCTACCACCAGAAATGGATCATCTATTGCCTTCATTGTTGCTCCAACTGAAACCCTGATCTTATTCACAAATATCCCCTCCCCAACGCCACACACCTGCAGAGCGAGTCCTGGCGGCAGACCTTCCTCAGCTCCAGACAGTTGGGTTTATCTTTTTCTTTGTAGGAGCAATCGGGTACGATGGTCTGGCGTCGACGCTCGGCACAGCCCTCGGTCTGACAGGGGCAGAAGAGCAGGCGGTGGCTGAACTCAGTGGGCACACGGTCCAGGAATAGCCTGAGCGCTTTGTGGCAGCGCTTCTTGCTACAGGTTTCCCCTTTGTTGGGGTCCTCCTTGCTGCAGGTGGCGATGTAAGCAGAGCGGTGCCTTTTGCAGGTGCTGTTCAGATTGCAGGCTTTGGCCGCATCCAGGCAGGGATTGCAGGTTCTCTCAGCGTCGGCACACTGGAATCCTTTTGGGGCCACTGTGAGCATCCCTAATTAGAAAGAGAGTTTTAGTATAATTGTAGAGACCATTCATTTTCTATAGCACTTGTCTTATTCAGGTTCACAGCAAAGTGAAAGGCAGACTACAGAAAGTCAGCTATGAAAACCACTGCACAACCAATGTTGTAATGCTGTAATGCTTATCTTGTACCTATTTGAATAGGTGTGAGACAGACCATTCAAATTCTGATCCATCATACTGTAACGATCGCGCCCTCCTATAGAGGTAACGAGGCTACAACGCAAACAAGAAGGTCGCGGGGGGAGCGGATATCAGCTGTAAGAAAAAAAAGGAAACACTGCCGAAAATGCTTGGTTGCCACACCACGGCAGTTTAATTACTCCAAAACCAAACCCCGCATGTCATCCCCTCCCAACCAACCTCACTAACTAACCAACTAACTAACTAAACGTCCCACCCGCCAACAATGACAACCATGAACCCCCAAATTAATCCCGAAAGTTTACCCCCCACCCTGCAAGTGTCCCAAAGCTCCCGAAGAGTCAGTGCTTGTCCTCAAAACAGAGGTGAAAGCCGCAGTTCCACTCACGGACGCGCATCCACTTGTCAGTCCAATCCCTGGGTCCGGAACCTTGCCCAAAGTCCAACAGCTCAAGCAGAGAGGGAAAAGGAAATCCCAGCAGGTACCGCTTGACAGAGTTGGTCCTCGTGGCTAAAACGTCGGCTCTCAGCATCCCCTCGGCGTGTGACGTCACAAATCTTCCTCTTTCTCCAACCACCCCGGCGCGCTGGATGAGCTTCCTTAAATACGCGCCCTGTACAGGCGCGTCTTCTCACTGCAGTCTTCTCTTTGCAGATGAGGCGGATGCATGGTTACAATGATGACGCATGCGTATATAACTCCTGTACCTGTTCCCCTGTACACAGATTATGACAGTAGTTTTTCTTATAGCTGAGTCTAATATAGTGACGCACCTACGGACCCCACCACCTCAGCTGATGGACTTCTGCGGCCATTACAATACACGTTGCACCGAAGGAAGGGAGCTGAAGTACTTGAAAAACCCGACTCAAAGCCATAAGCAATGACCTGGGCCCCGAGACTTCATGTCTGTGAAACAACAGTACTAAACTCCGGACCTCAGTGTTACCCAGGATTGATTCACACTTACTCGCAAGCTTGATTAAGTTTGTTCCCCTCCCAAAACATCTGTGAACAAACAAAACCTACCCACAAATACAATAATAACCAGCAGATACACATCGACACTGGGTCAACATCATCAATCTGATATAGATCACAAGAGGCTCAGTTGCAAAGTACGATCAACAAACCAAACACTGATCCTGGTGGCTGTGTTCAACACGGTTCATTGGAAGTGTCGCTTGCCACCAATATCATCAAAGCTTGTCTCTTTGCGTCGCTGGAGAGGCTCTGATACTGAAATATTGATTTCATCTGTATATGAGTCTATATATACGTAGGTCTATGCTGGTCACTGTCCAGATTTTTAGTGTGACATTCAGTACTCTTGACCCCCATTCCAAAGTTATTGAGTATAAAGGGTATTCTTTTTCAAAGCACACCACATTGTAACTTGTTGTCCGACCAGTCACACCTTTCTGGACTAAATTTGTAATTAATTTCAGGAGCTTGAAAGCATGTAACACGGAATACCTACACCCAGGACCACATCCCCCCGGCCACAAGTGTCAATCATATAATTGTGCACAATATGACTAACAACATCTGTTTTAAACCATTCCTAGCCTGTTCTCTCTTGTATTCATATGCAGTCTTTCCACTTTGATGGAGGTTTGCACTCTAATGTGTGCCTCTCTAGTTGAGTTGGAGTGTACTCACAGGCCAACACACTGCAATTAACCCTAATGTTTGTGGATAACAGGCGATGCCATTAGGTGTGCTGAGATACAGCATCAACCGCAGGGCAAGGGGAAAACTGCTACACCTTTTGTACCCCATTTGCTCGTATTCCAGCAATATTAGAGAATTTCACCCCCCTTCCTTGTAGATAATGATATTTCAGAGGTCATGGCGGCATGGTGACATCCAGCGAGATTCATCTCTTATTCAACAGAACCAATCTCACACTGTGTCTATCAGACAGCCTGGGACAGGAAGAAGACCATTTGTTTTGGAGGGGTGTGCCACGGACGCCATATTGTTTCCAAGCGGTGTATCGCACAATATCAATCCTGCAAATGGGGTTACGTAGAACACAAGTGGGAAGGACAAATAAGAAGACCTTTGAAATTAATTATTTGGTGTTTTTCCGATCCCTGTCTGATAAAAGCTACACCCCTCTATTCTGGAGAAACAGCAGAAGGGGAATCTCAGCATTTCATCACAGACAGAAAGAAGTGTAGTAAATCTTTCTTTCCATTAACGAGAGCTTTCATTTAGATGTACCAAGGTTAAATGGAGCAGGTCCTCTGTAGAAAACTAAGAATGGGAGATAAGAGACATGTTGCTGTATGTGCTTGATGATAATTCATTCCTCCATTCTTCCTTTCCAAATCACAAAAATATTCATTATTTTAGCTCAAACATACAATGACACTTATGTATATCATTCCATGAATAACTGTAAAGTATGTTTATCTGCACCCTCGCCAAGAGGGAAGAGGAAATATATTTCTCTCTCAAGAAGGTCATATTTGCACCCATTTATTATCTGTTTGGAGGTGAAGAGGATTAAACAAAAACCTAATGTACTTTCTCAGTGACACTAGGCCTAGCTGTAGGCTATGAGCCAAAGGGATCATATTGTATTTTGGGTCAGATCTCACTGACAGGACCAAGCAGAATTTTTTCCCCCTGTTTTCACATGAATTTAGTAAAAATAAATAAATAATCCAAATGCAGAAAGCATTTTTATACTTTGCTGTTAAGCTGTTGCTGCTATGCTGTCATTTTGCACACAATTGTGAAGTGAGATAATAATTCTAATTCATTTTTTATTAAAAAAACACTTATATTTACAGTACATACTAGGTTCTCCTACAGATGCACATTTTAAATCAGGTTAAAATACTCTATAGAACACAGAAACCGTTTTTTATCCGTTCTTTAGACGAATACTTGTAAGTCACCCTAATGGTTGTCTTATAATGGTCATAATGGTAGTAAATACATGCATACACACAGAAAATAGGCCATATTTTTCTGGATCTACTGGAAAAACGTTTTAGTAAGTTGGAATAAGTTGTGAATAACTGCATTTAATGTAAATGCATAAGAAATTTTGAGATATGGGTGGTTACTATGAAAAATAATATACAATGTTTACGCTTATGTCAGTTTGGTTGGGCGCTCACAATAAGTACGGGTAGTTGCAAAAATGAAACGGAGTAAACCATCTTTCTCAATGGGGATTAAAGTGGAAGGGGTTTTTGAGGGTCCCGGTGGTGCTGGAGCCTATCCCAGCTGTCTTCGGGTGAGAGGTGGGGTACACCCTGGACTGGTCGCCAGCCAATCACAGGGCACATATAGACAAACAACCATTCACACTCACATTCATACCTATGGACAATTTGGAGTCACCAATTAACCTAGCATGTTTTTGGAATGTGGGAGGAAACCGGAGTACCCGGAGAAAACCCGGAGAAAACATGCAAACTCCACACAGAGATGGCCGAGGGTGGAATTGAGCTCGAGTTTCCAAGCTGTGAGGCCTGCGTGCTAACCACTCGTTGGCCCTGCAGCCCTGTAACATTGCAAATACCATAATTGTCATGATCTCCAAGAAAATACATATGTATAGTAATATTCTCCTTCTTTATCTGTAACATTTATTGACTACTGTAGTAGGCTACATTGTAACAGAGAGTCAAAATCCTAGTCTGGTAATATATTGTACATGGCACACAGAGCTGATTCTGAATATCTTCCAGTGTTGACCTTGCCTTTGAGACATTTCTGTATAGATTTCTGCTGTGTTTTCAGTTGCTGGTCTGACTTGTCACTAGGCATCTTTCAAATGCTCATATTTCCCAACAGGAATCAGTAGGCTGCAGTTATACTCCTATTTTGTTACTGTCAATTTTTGTTGTTGAAACTGCAGGCATTAGCTTGGAGCCCCAGGCACTGCTGCTGTTCTGTTCCAACTATCCATCCTTCCATTCTGCTTCTTCTTTTTTTTTACATTTCTACCTAATGTTGGGATTGAATGAATTGAAATTAAGATTTTACTTTAGAAAAAAAGCTTTAAAGGGGACCCAATTTCCCACACTTTGTATTGAGTTGTGGTTTCCTATAGAGCAGCTACACACAATAACCGTCACAGAAAACTTTTTAAATTTTGCAGAATCTGCACCTACTCAAACTGTATTTCCCTTGAGTTAATTTTAATTTATTCCACCCACGGCCCGCCATCGGGCATGCGGAAACTCCAACTGTCTGTGGGCTTTCTCATTCAGAAAAAATACTTCAATCAATCACACAATAAATGAACAACTGGATATTTTGCCGGCCTCAATATATTGCCATTGACCATTGTAAGGATAAGCAGTATAGAAAAAGGATGGAGTGAGAGTAAACATTTCCAAATGCACCTGCATTGTTTTTTTTAATCAATGAAATTAATCCAGTCATATATTTTTCATTGTACTTGTTGAAATCTCATCTTGTCCATGCAGACTCCATTTCATGTATCATCTCAACTGGTGAACTGTCTTGTGACACCCCTAGTAATTACAATGAGTTTCAAAAAGTGGTATTGAAGAGGCTGAGGAAAAGCTGAAGCCTGACTGAGGCATGCCCAGAGGAGATGGGGGTCCAGCTGGAGAAGAGGTTTCCAGGGCTGTCCAGTTATATTGATGGATTGCAGCTCCTAAATCTCCACTGACCATCTGCAGGCTCTAATGTTAGCCACTGGGGGGTCCGTGAAGAGAAGGATGAACTACAAAGATTGTTGTGGCCAAGCCAAAGTGACTGGGGAGTTGAGCTTGAACTTGGTGTTCGAGCCAAAAAGATGTCCTGGGGTGAGAATATAAGACACAAAGCTCACTTCCTGGCAGTGCTACAGGGATGCTAACAAACAAACACACACACACATACTCAGGATGCACTTGTAACAGCAGGAGGGGGAAAAGGGAAGGAAGCAAAGGTTGCATATGGGAGGAGGAAAGTGCAGTACAGTATTGTGTTACTAATTGATTTTCCAAGTACATTTTAAAGGTTTATTTTTGCTATAGTGCATGAGGCATGCAGTTGATAAGCTATGATAAAAGACATATAAAATGGAAAAAAGCTTTTAGCATGGAGATGGTTTGTCATGACATGAGATGTGATGAGAGGATTGCCACTTAAGCACACACACACACGCACGGCAGAGAGCGTTCAATTAATCCAGACTAATTCAGGAAAGATGTGCGACTCTTGCTCCTAATAATTAACCCAGGCCATCAGTGATGCAATCAACAGCTCTCATCGCGACACTCTACACATACCCATTAACTTACCTTGCTGGCAGTTGCACCAAACGTTACCGAAGAAGTGTTTGGCTGGCGGCATAAATGAACAGGCAGCTGGATGCACTGAATGATTAATGGAGGCTATCGTCACAAAAAAAAAATCATTAAGTGGTGGAGAACTTGCTTGAACATGCTCCCGACAGGATCATAATGAAGAAATCAGAACTTATTTTTAAAAATAGCAGTATTTTACCTATGCGGGACATTCAGTATCTAGTTTCCTCCTCCGTCTGTGCCTTTTTTTCTATACATGCAGCACACAGGAAAAGGCAGGCAAAAAAGTGGGGGGACCCTATAGGGACACGGAAGCAGGACGGCTGAAAATACTTCAAGGCTGCAGCAGCTCAGTCAAACAAAGTGGGACCATAATGAGCAAAACAGGAAGTAACATTAAAAGTAACAGGTGATGTGATGTGCTCATGTCACTTATTTTTTGTCAGGTGACGAGCTGACACATTCTATAAATTATATATTCTATGTGTGCAAAAAATTACTGTGATCCAAGCAAAAGCAGATACTGTTTTCTTTTGGCAAGAAGTCTCAGCTGAAATACTAAATCCACCGTGCAGCCTCCCTCCAACTAATGCTGTGTAATGAACACATTATGCTTTCTTTATTGTATGCATTTCACAAATAAACACTGTGCAAATACTGCAATATGCAATACAAGGTACCGAAAAAGTGCCAAATAGCTTGTGCTCTTATTTCGTTGTTCTGTTTCCTGTTTGGCATAATGTGCAGCTGCTTTGCGGTGGCTGGAAAGTGCGTGCAGCGATACCTATTTCTCATTAGTACTCAGCACCATTTAAGCAAAGAGCAAAAGTTGACACTTTACAGTGATATCAAATTGCTTATATATAATCCAAAGGCCAAACTTGGAAATAATTCCATCATAATTTAATAACCGCTCTCTGGAAGATGGTGCAGTTTGATGCACACTGACATAATTTCCAGAAGAAGCACTGATACTGATGTGATCCAATATCTAAATTTTAGGCCAATATTGGCCAACCAACATTTAGGACTTCCCTACTGATTTGTTTGACACAACTAAAAATGACCCCAAGGTTCCTTGCAGTCAAATGGCAACAAGAGGACAGAGGACCAATAACATTGTTGTTTGTCCAAGTACCATAATTCGTAAATTAGCCCCATCTGTGACAGCTCGAACAACAGACAGCTCTAAAAAGTTTTCATGATAGCTTGGACATCACTTGACATAAGAGGAAGATAGTTGTGAATGTGTTCTGAAAAGCAGTGAAAAGAAACACTGTTCCTTGACAGAGGTCAAGGGAAGTATGCATAAAAAGAAAAAGACAGGCACCAAAATTGATAGCTGTGGGACCCCACAATTGAAGGGAGACAAAGAGGAGACGCACTGGCCCAGGCTTACAGAAAAACTACTGTTTGTCAAATAAGATTTAAACAATTTCGGCGCTGTAAACTTAATGCTTAAGCATGTCTCCAGGCGAGTTAAAAGAATGCTGTGGTCTACTGTGTCAAAAGCTGCTGTTAAGTCCAAAAGCTAAAATCAAGTCATTAAAAACGTTTAAAAGGGCATTATTGTGCTGTGATTTAAACTCAGACTGTGAAGCAACTCAAAATCGGGGTGGAATGCATCATTCGAAGAAGGTGAAAACACTCTAGGACAGTAAGGCCAAAAGGTCTACAACAGGGGTCTCAAACTCAATTTACCTGGGGGCCACTGGAGCTAGGGTCTGGGCAAGGCATCAGGTTTAAAAAAACAAAACGCATTTATTAAAAACAGAAAAATATACAAACTTTTTCAGTGCTTTGGTTCCAATTTTCTACAATAAAAGCTCTGATAAAACATTCCACTGTTCTCAAATATCTTAATTTTTATTTTTCTGCACAAAATAAGATGAAAAATAAATAAACAAATCAAGAATAAAGAAAATCAATCAATCAGTAATAAATAAATATAGTAATAATAATAAAACGGCAAATAATAAAAACTTAAGAAACCACATATAGTTGGTGGGTAGACAAATTATTTTTTTCAGATTAAAATGAACAAAGCATTATTAGAGCCCTGTAGACATGACAAAACACGACTATAGTCACATTTATACTTTTTATATTTTATATTGCGCAACTGCAGGGTCTTGAGACACATGCTAACTCGCAAACTAGAGCGCTAGGGACCTAAACGGTAGCCTTCAAGTTATTTCCTTTAAACTTAAATAGCCAAAAACTTACCACTTCCACACAGATAGGGAGGATAACTATTAACAGTTATTTAACCTTTAACATGAACATTAATCAAATGTAATCATTTTTTCTGGGTACATGATACCATACAGCATCCATATCAAACTTGCGCGGGCTGCACTAACATTAAACTTTCATATCAAGGCGGGGGCCTCAAACTAGTGTCCTGCAGGCCACATTTGTCTACAACGTAAGGAGGAAGACTCAATCTAATAGTGGAGATTTTGTCTGTGGAAAATGTAAGAAAGCTACAGGAGGGCACTGTCTTGTTTGAGTTATAAGGATTTATCAGATGGTTCAAAGTGTTAAGAAGCACCTGAGGTTTGTGCCTTGTTTGACACAATATTTGAGAGAAAAAATGCTTTGTGAAGCTTTGACTGTCCTCTGATCTGCAGCCGGGCTGCTTCTTAGACCCAAGGTGGTCGCTCAGCTGAATTGACATGCATGTCTGAGCTCAGGAGTGGTCTCATTTGGCCATAGCGGTCAAAGGCTTAGCTCATTTCTATCCACATAGGGCCACTTTATCCAAAACCTTGATGCAGGTGTTATTAAATCAAGACAGCAGTGCGTCTGAATCTTGACATCTTGACCCCAGATCAGTTCAAAGCTTCAGAAGTCTACAGAATTATCGTGAAGATATGCACGGACTACCCTTCTAAGAAAATGTAACAGAAAAACAATCTGAGAAATGTGTTTCTGAAATGTCAATTAAGTAACTTTCTAAACAAAAGAGGTCATAACACAAGGTCCAGTGTGTCCGACAACGGTGAAATTTAAAGAATCTATCAGCCGACAAACTGTTCATAACTCTTAAACATAAAGTTAAGCTTGTCACGATGTCCATGAAGTCTTGTATACAGTCTTTACTAAACTTTGGTGGGCAGTTCACCAGAACGCACAAGACCAGACTATCAAAGCTCATTACAAATTCCTTAAGCTCAAAGCTGGAAAATGAATCTGTCGGTTCCTGTCGGCAGATGAAGCAGGATTTGTGCACTGTTGCTAACCCTCCACCTCCCAAGCCTCTATGTCTGAGACGTGTGCTAAAATACTGTATGCACTCGAGAGGTAAAGGTTGTGAAAATGAAGGAGAATCACCAGCTTGGCTCCATGTCTCTGTGAGCAATAGTTTACACAATGTAGAGACATAATTCAGGAAGAATGTTTTATTTGCTAGCATTGGAGCATTCAAAAGGCCCAGACTGAGAGTCAAATCCTCCCTACCCCGCTGGGAGCTACGGCACAGTGCCTGAAGGAATTCAAAATCCACACCGCGTCTGCCCAGGCGTCTGTGGAGCTCCGTCTCAAGCGGCAAATGATGCAGGCTGGGGTCCAGTCATACAGGAACAACAGGCTGGATCCGCCATAATCCAGGCGTTCTCCAAGGAGTCATCCAAGTCATCCAGGAGTGAGGAAGTGTGGAATAACTCCAGAAGTGGACCTCCACAAGCCTTAAATGTTTTCCAAAGGAGTGTGAATGGTTCATGTGTAAGCAACAAGTAAGCTGGGACTGCGTGGTTGTGCTGGAAGCACGCCAGATCGCCAGACTGCTCAGGAAATTTGCAAAATGCGCTGGCCACCCTGTTGGCGCGGCGTAGGTGGTCCTGGTCTACGAAATTAAAGCCCCCATCTTAAGTTTAGTGTAAACAAATTGGAGGCTAACTAGTTAGCTCGGTAGAATGCTATGTTGCAAGCGGCGGCCATCTCTTGTGTCCATGCATTGATCCTGCAGCCTGCGCGTTGTATAAAGTTGCTCTTACTACAACTTTATACTGAATCCTAATTCATGGAAATTCAATTCATTCATTGTTGGCTTGGAACCAATTAATCACACTAAACGAGGCACCACTGTACTCATATAATACTATTTTCGCTGTGAACTCAATGACTGAGAAAGCATGTCAAGGTGAATTCAAGCACTACTGGCATGGATGCTGTATCGTTCAAGCATGAATAAATGCATTACTACAGAAAGTTCACAACCTCTCATGGCTCCACCATTTGAGAAACACTGGTCTAAAAAGAGCATACGACAGACGACTGCCAATACATGTGGCGGCATCTACATGTTCTTGTACAGTGGAGTCTCGGTTTTCAAAGGAAACGATGACTCGGTTTTCAACAAATATCTTTTCCCCATATATATTTTCCCCATTTCCGTTATTGTACAAAACTGCACAAACTGGTCTATTTGCTCTGTATAATCCCATGGAATCGAGCCCCCAAACAAAGCACCCATTGGTGTGGACAAAGTGTGGACAATCAGACGGTAATCAGTTGAATCTTCTTCTTCTTTTGGTTTAATGGTGGGTTGCAGCTTTGACATGGTTGCATTGAATGAACAGTTTATTCTCTAATTAACAAGGAAACAACGACACATCAGCGAGGGCTCAGTCTGCATGCACACAAATACCCCGGAAAGATACAACTCCTTAGTGAACCTATTTATCTATTGTGGCTTACCACACTGAAAAAAGAAATCAATCAACTAAAGTTGCAAAAGGGGTTATAAAACCTCACCATTAAAGGTGTACTCTACATTGCACTTCAACAAGGATTCATATTTTTCAATCATTCATATTTAGAGGGATTTAGCATTTGCAAAGGTGTCATCCACAGCAGCATTCATTCATTCATTCATTTTCTACCACTTATCCTCACAAGGGTCCTGGAGCCTATCCCAGCTGTCTTTGGGAGAGAGGCGGGGTACACCCTGGACTAGTTGCCATCCAATCACAGGACACATATATAGACAAACAACCATTCACACTCACATTCATACCTATGGACAATTTGGAGTCACCAATTAACCTAGCATGTTTTTGGAATGTGGGAGGAAACTGGAGTCACGGGGAGAACATGCAAACTCCATACATGGATGGCCAAGGGTGGAATCGAACTCAGGTCTCCTAGCTGTGAGGCCTGCGTGCGAACCACTCGAACACTGTGCAGCCCCTCCACAGCAGCATGTGCTGGAAAAAAGGTTCCAGAGGAAAACGTAGCCACGTCAGCTTAGTTACAAAAAACACAGCCCTTACACATATTTTATTTTGTACAGAATGTCCATTGTTGACTGATTGTGACATTTTTGCTATCTGACCAACCAATTAAATTGTATTTGGAAGTTTTACAATTGTATATTGTAAGGCCGTGTGACGTGTCGTACCGTGTAATTTACATTAACAGTGATTGTAGCCGTTGACGTAAATAAGGTCGTGTGAACATATAGTCATTGTCCCTGCGTTCTCCGTACCTGGGGAGACAGAGCCTTCTCCATCGCTGCCCCCACCCTCTGGAACTCTTTTCCCCATTCACTCCGTGCTTGCCCTGACCTTCCCAGTTTCAAAAAACAACTAAAAACCCACATCTTTAAATGTTTTTAATGTCTAACTTTTATATCTGACTGCTGTGCCCCGCCCGGCTTTTACTCATGTTTTAACTGTGTATTAACGAATGAATGCTGTATTTTGGTGTGTCTTCTACTCTGTTTACTTGCTTTATTCAACTTCATTTTTCTGTAAAGTGTCTTTGAGTATCTTGAAAAGTGCTATACAAATAAAATGTATTATTATTATTATAAAAATGTGAAATCCGCAACTTGCCTTGTTGTCAACAGGAGTCCACAATGAGTATAAAAGTGATGTTTAATAGTCATTTATCCATTTCATTCATGCGTGCAAACCTCTAAATATTCTCTAAAACAGTTTTTGTTGAATGTTTTTGGGTGTCTATTTCGATTTACAATATTTCCTATAGGAAAAATGTAACTGGTTTTCTTATAATTCGGTTTTCGTTTGACCTTTAGGAACTGATTAATAAAAAAAAAACCAGAGGTTCCTCTGAACAATCTATCTGCAATTTCATGTTTTGTTCACCCTCTTTTTCCCAAAGAGTATGTTCTTTTCCTTCCCAAGTAATTGCTTTCCGTCAGCCTAATTTGAATTCTGCATTTCATATATCATCCCTTACTCAAGGGACACAGAGCTGCAGAGGGGGGAGTTCATCCCAGGTTAGGAAAGAGGCTCTTGGCTCTGCGTATGTTCTCAGTAATTAGGAAGGGTGCCAAAGTTTGGATTTAATATGGCCCTGGGTGAGTGTGCAAGAGCTTGTTAGGGAAGTCTTTAGTCCGGACCCCGAGGAGCATGTCAAGCATCGCTGTGTCAAAGGCCTCATCAGTCATTAACGCTGCGCTCGCCTTCACAGCGGGGTCTGCGCAAGGCGAAAAGATGGTCTACAACATCATCTCCCCTAAGCCTCAGATGGCAAATTATTTAAAGACGTCATCAGAGGAAGAGTTCAAGAGCGTCGTCGTCCTCGACGCGACCAGCTGAACTTTACCTCTGAGTTGGAAATGATTCCTGTGAAAGCAGCCAGTGTGAGTATCATCTAATGAGAACATTTTGCTGTGTGAAGTATGAATGGAAATGTGTGTGGAAGAGAGTCGGGGCAGGAGGAGAAATGGGATTTCAGTTTATTACGAAGCACACTTCTAAATACTCAAGTTGTTTACTGTATGACCATCTGCAGCCAACTCCTGTGCAAACTTCTGTTTCTTATTCTTCATGTTTTAGTTCAATATTTGTATTACCGTTATAACCCAGAGCAGAACAGTACACAGCCTGATAGCAATGATCATCTTATATATGCTACAGTTGCCGATAAATGAGACAGAGCCAAGCGAGTTAATGCATTCTTACACTTACACACACCAGCGACCTGCAGAAAGGCCTTGTTTCAAAAAAGTATATTTTTATTACAATCTACCAGTTATGAGTATTTAGTTGATTTTGAAAACATAATTAACTCATTTTGTGGACAAGGGGTTAGCATGTAGGCCACACAGTCAGGAGATCGGGAAGATTGTCCATAGGTATGAATGTGAGTGTGAATGGTTGTTTGTCTATATGTGCCCTGTGATTGGCTACTGACCAGTCCAGGGTGTACCTCACCTCTCGCTCAAAGACAGCTGGGATAGGCTCCAGCATCTAGTGAGGATGAGCGGCATTGAATATAGATGGACGGGTTAACTCATTCCATCCCAGCTATTTTACTGGCCAAGGACTGGCCATTTATGGACAAATTTAACAGATTTTTCTAGGCACACTGGTTTTCTACACACACAATGTGTGTCTGTGTGTGTGTGCGTGTATGTCGGGTCAAACACTAACTAACACAACAAATTGTACAAAGAAGGACCACAAACTGAAAGGACAAGTCACCACTTCAAACATGCTGATTACCCCCCCCCTCCACACACACACACCCACAAAAAGGTTTTGCTTAAGTAAGCTTCAAAAAGCGAAGGCTGACACTGCAATCCACACATAATAATGAAGAATATAAATACACACAAGCTGTACAGTATGCAAAGCAAATCATGCGCAGCCAAACCCATGCAGAGATACCCTCATAGCCCTAATGACTAGAAAGCCACGTTAGCTGCATGTATAAAAAGACCTAAGTAATGGTAATTGTTGGGAGGACAATGTGGAAATGTCAAACACTTCAACAGCCTGCCGCACATGGCCGTTAAACTGCTTCTTTTTTTTTTCTTCCACCAGCAGTGGAAAGCTCTTGGAATTTAATTGGATAGGAGGCACACTGAGCGGCGATGAGAAGCTTACTGGCGAGAGTTAGTAGCTCAGACTAAAAGATGTCCAACTTAATTCCTGGAGCAACCCTGGTATTCACCATTCTAAGCTGCCCTCTGCTCCTAATAAAGTTAATTAGCTCAGCACTGGCTGAAAAGACTACAATGCATTTCGTTCACAGCATATTAACAATTACACTTAATGATATCTAATGCATGCTGTATGTAATGCGGCGTTCATTTGTGCTTTCATGAGGTCGTAGTGCAACATGGGGGATGGAGTCCTGACCACAACATACTGTATGGGACTTGCACAAAAGTCTCCTACAAAGGTTTTCTTTTTTTTCGTTACATGGCGTCCACTACTCCAGTGATTTTCAAACACTGTGCCGCGGCACACTAGTGTATCTTGAGAAACCGTCAGGTGTGCCGTGAGGAATTATCCAATATCACTTTTTATAATTAACATTTATCAATCATTCATTTATTTTTTACTGCTTTTCCTCACGAGGGTCGCGGGGAGTGCTGGAGCTTATCCCAGCTGTCTTCGGGCGTGAGGTGGGGTACACCCTGGACTGGTTTCCAGCCAATCACAGGGCACATATAGACAAACAACCATTCACACTCACATTCATACCTATGGACAATTTGGAGTCACCAATTAACCTAGCATGTTTTTGGAATGTGGGAGGAAACCGGAGTACCCGGGGAAAACCCACGCATGCACGGGGGAGAACATGCAAACTCCACAGATGGCTGAGGGTCATTTATTAATCATCATTTGCAAATATTATGTCAATAGCCATTATGTCAATAGTATACATGGACCCAAATATTCCAATTGCATTTGGTTTATTTGCTCAAATGGAAAGAATTGAACAGGGATGGAATATTCCTTTAACCAATCCGATTGAGGTATCTTGTGCCCGCTCAAACGGAAAGTTGTCAGGGTGCCTTCTTCTTCGTGGTGTTTTTCTTCTTCTATTGTTTATTGGTGGTTGGCAAGCAGCTTTCGTA
This sequence comes from Doryrhamphus excisus, assembly GCF_037039965.1. Lineage (NCBI taxonomy): Eukaryota > Metazoa > Chordata > Actinopteri > Syngnathiformes > Syngnathidae > Doryrhamphus > Doryrhamphus excisus. The sequence continues at coordinate 13,504,124 of NC_136359.1, read as the reverse complement.
TGCATTCGCGCCATCTGTGAAACAGAATCTAAACCCTTCTATACGCTATTCACAAGTGCAGTTTTATTAAAAAAGAAAATATATATCTATATAAAACATGTCCTGAGTTTAATTATAAAATATTAGCAAGATTGAATTTGATCTTTTCTTATTTAAATTTATCCCGGGTGCGTTCTTTCAGCGCATGCTCAGATATGACGTAACACGCAGATCCAGACGTTCTTCACTTTTAAAAATGGAGGCCAGCAATCGGCACTGGACTAAGCAAAGTTTGTTTTTGATTCAAACAAAATTTCAAGACTAGACAGACGAAAAACTGGCAATACGGAGTTATTCCAACAAGTGAAAGAAAAACTTGGGGAAGCCGGTATCACGTGATGTTGGTGTTTACGTTTTACTGCGCATGCCCTATTGACTATTCTGTTTGATTTTCATGGCGCATGTAGACAAGGGATTGGAATATTCCTTTCTATGGATACCATTGTTTCCCGAAAGGTCATTCGGAAAGAGAAAAACTTGTCATGTAAAAACGTGGCTACTGTCGAGTGTCTGTGGTGTAAAGACCGGCAGAGCAATGTAATATTGGACCGTGTGACAACACCTACCTTGTTCCTTCGATAGACTTATTGATGCACGTGTGACGTCGTGGTGACATTTTGTAACATTTTTAGTTTTTTTCCAATGTAAAAAAACGTGCCGTGGCTCAAAAAAGGTTGAAAACACTGTACTACTCTATCGTGTTCCAGCCAATCACATCAGGCTGCAAGTGTTGTCCACACGGACTCGACTCCACCAAGAACGAAGCTAACCAACCGAACCTGCCGAGGTAGATGTAATGTGATTTGCAGCCTTTATCACTAACCCACAAAAATGATACAAATGCATAAAAAAAAAAAAGCGGAACCACAGTAGGAAGCGAAGATGATTCATCTTCTAAGGTAACTAAACTCGGTGGGGCGAGGAGCTGTCTGCCAACACCACATGTAGGACTGTAAATAAGACAAATGTTCCTTCCTATTGTACTCCTGAGCTTCATCTTTTTTTTTGTTTGACTTCTTATGTGGATTGTATGGCATCAAGGAAATGAGGAAAGTATGTTCTCTTTTTTTTCAAAGCTTAAAGTTCCATTAGCAGCCTATTTCCCATGAGGCTAGGACATCTGAATAGTGAATACTTTGGATTATGTGTACCGTATATATAAAACTCTTTGCTTGAAAAAGAGTTGAAGGCTAATGCTCTTCATTTTAAAGCAGCTGTTAAATGAAGACCACCATTAAAACCAACAATACACAAGTAGAGACAAATGTTAAGGAGTGCTTCAATCACCACAGATCTCAAAGTTGTATACAGTTGTAAACCATAATGGTTTTGATTGACACTCTCAGAAAGCAATTCAGTTCATTGCGGTGCAGTTCTCCTCCAATGCAAACTACAACCACATACAGTACAGTATTGATAACGTACAAATAAAGTACGGCGACTCACCTGTTGATGTCTGAACGACACACCAGAACGCAGGAGGTGGTCTTTTATAGGCATTGCTAGTTGTACTATGTGTGACATGTTGTGTGGTTGGTATGTTGGTATATATCATTTAAGACAATAGATTGTGTACATAGAAGAAAATCATGTGGCTGTCAAAAATAACATTATTTTGTGGAATTAACACATCCTGGCTGGTCACACCTCTCTATTGTGACGGCAAGATGGCGCCTGACGCTCTTTTACAGCTTTATTCTGATCACATCAAGAGCAGTGCAATGCCAACACTGCCAACACAGTCTTGAGGTGCATTCATGGACACTCAGAACGCCGATCATCGCAATATCTTTATTATGTGCGCATGTGTAGTCTAAATAAACTCAAAGACAATGACATTTTAATTTTCAGTTAATAAATAGGTTACAATCCTGTCCTGTCATACATACAGTAAAAAAAATTATATTTCAGACATATTTGCAAATGATGACTAATCGTGATTAATTTGAAAACTGTGATTAATATGATTAAACATTGTAAACATTTGACAGCCCTAAAAATGCACATGTTGTTGCCGTGCAGAGTGTATTGTTTATTTGCAAGGTCATTTCCATGCTAGTTATTATAACGACGTCATCAGAGGCAGTAATATATTGACAGAAAAGGGGCTTGGTCTAAAAAACATTTCACACATATTCTCATTTCTTGCAACATCCTTCACTTCTGTCATAGGAGTAGTCATCAATTAAGTGACACCACAGCCTGTGAAATGATGATGGGAGATTAAGTTGTCAAATTTTTTTCCCTCGATCACTTGCTCACACACTAGTCGTCTCTGCCACGGGTCACTGAATGGAAAGACATTAGGCTTTTAGGGGGTGGGGGGTGCAAAGAGAGGCTGCGGGGCCATTTAATTGGCACGTGAAAACTAAAGACAAAAAACAATTTAAAAACCTGCAGTAATTTTACTGGAATTAAGTCAAAATATTAAGAATAGTTGTAATGTTAAGTTGTATTCTAATGAGAAAATGTTATAATAAAGGAGATAAAAGGGGAAATAATATAATTTTAGTATCATATGAAGAGAAAAAATGTTTTTTCAGTCATAATATTATGAGAAACAAAACTACAAATACAATTGATTTTTTTGGGGGGGAGGGGGAAAGTTACAGTGTTACAAGAATTAAGTTGAAATAGTTGGTAATTGAATAAGAATTCTAAAATGTGGCTGTAATTTTATGAGAATCAAGTCAAAATATAAAAAAAAATTAAGATAATGTTACTTGTATTAGGTTGACATTTTAAAGACAAAATAATCAAAAACATGTTTTAATTAAATAGCAAACAAATATTTTTGTTAAAGTCAGAATATTATGAGAAACATACAAAACAAAATAAAGTTATAAGTATATATTCTCATATTATGGGAATGAAGTATAAATATTATGGGAATCTAGTCATAAAATAACATTGAGGACGATTATTGAGGATGAAAGATTAAATATTTAGAAAAAAACAGCACAAAGTGGGAAAAAGAGATAAATTTTTCTTGAAATATATATAACTTCTTAGCATACCCATATGTGTTGCTTTACAAAATAGAAACATGGCCCTTGCCTCCATTCATTTTTCAATATAGGCAGCCCTTGGTGGAAAACCTTGGACACCCTGCTTTAGTGCATATATCCCTTTTTGATGAAACATTCTACACAGAGTTTTCAAGGTACTGCACAAAGCGCTTAAGAAAAAAAATGTCGATGAAAGAGCTGCCACTGTGGTTGCTGTCACTTTGTCTGTCTACAATTAATCAATTAAAAAACAAATTGTCGGCAATTAGCCTTTCCTCTTTTCAGCACAAGCTGTAATTTTCATGTGCTTGTTTAGCATGTATACATAGGTCAGTTGTTTTTTTAATGTAAGAGTACATTTGATGTTTTTACAGCAGTTAACTTCTTATTAAAGTTGTATGGCAGTTGAGAATTATCCATTTAGATGCGGTACTTGCAACGTTGGTGGTTATATGAGATGTCTACACAAGGATCATAAAGATATTACTCAAATATTGATATTGATATTACTAAAAAAAAAAACAAGTTCCATCCATCCATTTATTTTCTATGCCACTTATCCTCACTAGGGTTGCAGGGGTATGCTGGAGCCTATCCCAGCTAAGAAGTTATATACATTTAATCAAAATGTTTTGATATCGGTGAATAAATATCAATTTGAAGTTCAAAAAAAAAAAAAAGATGGCATCTTAAATCTGGATTGTATTTGTATTAAGAGGTGCTCACTATACGTGTTTTGCGGTGGCCGTGGCCGCCACTATTTTCCAAAAATGTGGGGAGGGAGTTGCAAGAGCAAGGAGGGGGACACGTCGCTCGTACTGTGTACAAGGCGTAAATACGAGGCCTGCATGCCACACCTGTCCGTAAGCCGTTGTGTGCATCGCACGTTGATGTTCATTTTAACTTCTATGGTGATGATTTCCTTTTCTTCGTCGTACTGCAGCTTGGGAGACATAATGAAGCGTACAAAGTTAACTGATAAGCACTAGCACCACTGGCATGCTGCCATGCATCTTCCTCGGTGTGGCTGAGCAGGTACGGACTGTCTTATTCCGTGCAGCACAAGGCATACCCGCATTGTTGTGCTGAACATGTGTGCAGCCTTCACACTGTAACTAGTTATGAAGCAAGTCTCGTGTGTATGGACCATAACAGGGAACGCCGTAACCCGAGGACCACCTGTACTGTATATAATTGCATCTTAACTTTCCCTCATTCTGTCATTCTTTCCAAATAGAAGCACAGCCAGTCAGCAACATGTTGTCATGGGAATTGCGACAGACTTAAAACAGACTTAAACAACATAAGCACCACTACATCTACAGGAGCTTTGTGTGTATGCACAAACCCATGGAGTGACTCAATTTAAGGTACTGAAGTGTTCTGCTCACACATGAAAGACATACTGTGTTTAAAGCGCTATATTATGCAGCAGAGTCATGGAGTAATGGCTATGTGAACAAAATTAGTTGAGCATGCCTGTGACATGAATGAAAGAATCTAATGTGTGTGTATGTGTGTTTTTTTTTTTGACAAATTTAGGACAATAATAATGATGTGCATGTTGTGCACATGCAAAATAGTGTACATGGGTGTCAGATATCGTAAAATCAAATGGTGCTCTAAAAAAGAAAGTGCATTCATTTAGGTCAAGATAAAAAATAATGGCCCTGGATAGAATTTTGGGTTAATTAGTTAATTTTGTGTGAAGCCAGGAGGTTGGTTGGTGACAATTTAGCTTGGCATAATTGGGAGTTTAGTTGTATTTATGGAAAACCAAGTGGGGTGGATTAAAGCAAATGTGATAGCTTTTGTTTACACAGACTCAGCTTTGATGAGGCCAACATATAACAGTGTTTCCCAAACATTCATTTCATAAAACAATAAAACTTTTTATTATTGCGTGAAGCTGCACGGTGAGCCCGAGTGGTTAGCACACAGGCCATACAGCTAGGAGACCCTAGTTCGATTCCACCCACGGGCATTTCTGTGCGGAGTTTGCATGTTCTCCCCGTGCATGTGTGGGTTTTCTCCGGGTACTCCGGTTTCCTCCCACATTCCAAAAACATGCTAGGTTAATTGCTGACTCCAAATTGTCCATAGGTATGAATGTGAGTGTGAATGGTTGTTTGTCTATCAGCCCTGTGATTGGCTGGTGACCAGTCCAGGGTGTACCCCGCCTCTCACCCGAAGACAGCTGGGATAGGCTCCAGCACATTCACGAATTATTGCGTGAATAAGTGATTGTCCCTCTTCTTCCACAAGTTCAATTTCTCAAGCCTGATTATTGCCACACCTGTTCTCAATCAAGAAATCACTAAATTGGCCTGGCAAAGTGAAGTACACCAAAAGAACCTCAAAAGTTTGACATCATGCCGAGATAACATGTGCCGAGGTAACAGGGGTGCACTTGGTGCACCTTCCCAAGACTGTCCAGCCAACCAAAATTCCCTGACGAGTGCAGTGACGGCTCATCTAAGAGGTCACAAAAGACCCCACAACAAGATCCGAAGAACTGCAGGCATCACTTGCATCAGTTAAGGTCAGTGTTCATGACTCCATCATAAGTAAGACACTGGGCAAAAACAGCCTGCATCATGGAGTTCCAAGATGAAAACCAATACTGATCAAAAAGCAAACAAAAACAAAACATCATATCAACAGTAAAATATGGTGATGGTCTGGGGCATGAAGGAGAATGTCCGGCCATCTGTCCATGACCTCAAGCTGAAAACCAACTTGGGTTCTGAGTTCACCTCTGAATGGCTAAAGAAAACCTATGAGTGGCCTAGTCAAAGTCCTGACATGAATCCTTACTCCACAGCCCTGTAAGAGACTCACATTATTGCAAATGCTTGATTGCAGTTGTTGCTGCTGAGGGACAATCACTTCACACAGGGTCATCTACTGTAAGTTTGTATTTTTTTCTCTCTTAACAATAAAATGTTTCATTTAAAAACTGCATTTTGTGTTCAGTTGTGTTGTCATTAACTAATATGTCATTCATTCATTCAGATATTCAGTTACTTCTGATAACAAACAATACAGCTGGACAATACATGTTTAAATACAAAATGTGAGCTGTGCATACTAAAAGGTTGTTAATGTTATGGTAAAACAGGCATATTCAGTTGAAATAGGCTATGAAAATAAATGTTACAACAATGAGTAGCTTTAGGCCATTTGCATTTTAGCTCTCACAAGAAAAAAGGTTTGTGACCCCAGGCATAGACATCAACTCACACTGGTTGTCGTGCTAGCCAACTACTTCAGGCGTGCAGAGCGGTTCTGCTCATAAATAATTAACACCCATTAGTAATGAACTAAAAAAAAAAAGTACTCCAAAACGGTGCAGATGTTTCAGAAACACAGTGAACAGACATCTAACAGTGTGACCATTAATTTGCAGGCCTCAACTAGTGTGGCAGCTGAGGCAGCCCAGAGCAGGTCAGGAGAAAAAGATAGCAGCGGGCAATCAGGGTGATGTAGGACAGGAGAGGAGGACAGCAGCCAACATGCTGGAGAGACTGCTAGTCAGAAGCAACAGGTGAGACTCAGCACACACAGGGACATCAAGAAGATCAGGAATAAATCCTTTTGGTGACGAGATAGACAATCTTTTTGCAATTTTGAAAAGCAATTTTGACACTCCTTTTTTTCAAATTTTCCTGGCTGCCTGCCTGAAAATCTCCATAAATAGACAACAGCTGCAACAATGAATTGATAAAAAATGATAAAAATTAAAAGTGTTGACAACAAATTTAAGTATCGATTTGTTGTGTCTCACGATCTACGTGTCACTCACCACGTCGCGGCGCCGTTAGCTTCACCTGAAGTCTTGACGTAACTGTCCAGTCTCTACTTTTGGATCTACATTTGAATAGGTGCAGATTCTGGAGGAAATATAACACTTTTTGTGCTGGTTATTGTGTGTAGCTGTTCTATAGGAGTCCGCAACTCAATACAAAGGGTCAAGACATTAGCAAAAAAGGTCCCCTTTAAGGTTTGGTGTTTATCGGGAGAGTGGTCTTCCGAGTAAATACTTCCTCACACGAATGGTCCTTCTCCTCACAGCGACAGCATTTCATATCGAAGTCTGCTACTGTGCACAACTTGGCTTGTTTACGTTTGTCATTTATACTGGTATTAATCATTTTCATCATCATCATTGGAAGACTCGATTCCGGTATATAAAAAATATCACCCAACACTAATTTACATGTATTAATATGCATTTCAAATTGTTTGAACACATTAATGATGCTAACCAAGTTGCCATTGTCTATCAAACCCCTCATAGTTTTGTCATTTGTATTTTTTGCTTACTTTTTATCTCCTCCGTGGTATTCTTCTTCCCTACAGCACTCATTACAATTACATGTGTCATGGGAAATTATATGTGTCTATATGAATGTGAGTGTGATTGGCTGGCAACCAGTCCAGGGCGTACCCCGCCTCTCGCCCAAAGACAGCTGGGATAGGCTCCAGCATGCCTTCGACCCTCGTGAGGATAAGTGGTACAGAAAATGTATGGATGGATGGATGGATGGATGCATGGATAGATGCTGACATCACATAGCCATTTGTGGTGGTGCTAAGGCACCCACCACCACAAATAGATTGCCAACCTAAGAGACACACTGTGTAATGAGCTAATTATAAATGATTGTATGCCCAAATCTTTATGCAGGCCTATTTGCAGGTTTTTAACTCATCAATTTGTCTGTGTATTCATGTGTGCATAACGGAGCTCAGCTTACAGCAGACTTATTTGCACCAATTACACAGGGAGAATATCAAGTCTATTGAGATGTTTTCTTGTTAAAATTCTAAAAGCGTACAAGTGTCCATCGATGTCAGAATTAGCACATGTTCAACATAATCAGTACATATTGTTGAATGATAGTTATAAAAGATAGTTATTGCTTGAGTTCGTAAAAAGGGACTAATTCAATTGAATGTTGAGCCTATTAAGATATGGATTGTGTTGTTTTGGCATTGCAGTCTTCAAGATGAATATATTACATTTAAATGACAATAATAATTTTATGGCAAACAGGACTTACAAGTGGCACTCCAAGACAAAAAAGGACCTCACAGTGTCTTGTGCTTAGCAGGCCTCTAGAGCGCCACCAGTCATCACACTAATAACACTGCTTGACAGAGGTCTCAGCAAGGATGCATTTGGAAGTACAAGTCCTGCTAAGGCACTGATTTTTACTGCTTGTGATGAAATCATCTTTGGGCAAGTTGCTGCTAATGCGGATGAATTCACTAAGGGCGACTAGTGTTCCTGCAGAGCCCGCAGCTTGAAGTGAATCATTGCCTTATTGTCTGAGTGAATGCAAAATATAAGTGGCTACAAAAGAGAAAAAGAGCAGGTTCAAGTAAAATAGATGTAAGTAACACCTGAGGCATCGCCTTATATTTCTAACACAAAAACAAAACTCACTTGCATGCTTGCAGCTTATTCCCAAGGTGGCCAAAACATTAGGTACACCCACACGCTCTAATAAGATGGATAGTTCTGCCTTTTTAGCCTCACAGCTAAAAGACACAAGTTCAATTCCACCCTCCGCCATCTCTGTGTACAGTTTGCATGTTCTCCCTGTGCATGCATAGGTTTTCTCCGGGTACTGTGGTTTCCTCCCACATTCCAAAAACATGCTAGGTTAATTGGTGACTCCAAATTGTATGAATGGTATGAAAGTGAGTGGGAGTGGTTGAATGGTTTGTCTATATGTGCCCTGTGATTGGCTGGTGACCAGTCCAGGGTATACCCCGCCTCTTGCCTGAAGACAGCTGGGATAGGCTCCAGCACCCCCCACGACCCTCGTGAGGATAAGCGGTAGAAAATGACTGAATGAATGATGTGCTTTCAGGTATTCATTAAACAAAATGTTTACCATCATTGTTGTAGGTGTTTTACATGTTTCTACGCAGTCAAAAAACATACCTAAAATATTACATACATTCCATACAAGTCTCATTCATACATATAGACGTATGCATGACTGACTCTAATCCAAAGTCAGCTGGGATAGGCTCTAGCAAACTACAGTGACCCTTGTGATGACAAGCGGCATAGAAAATGAATGAATGAATGACTAATTGTGTGCAGTTTTGTGAACAATTTAATTAAAGCAACACAAATAATTACATATGGTTTTCTTTCAGGCCCACATTCAATTACTCTGAGCTCAGAAATGATAAATAACGAGGTAAGCTGGCAGCTTAACTGATTTCTCGGAGCAAATACGATATTTCACCTTGGGGAGAATGAAGGAAACAGCTGAATCCAAATGGATGGGTTAATGACTCCCCTGCTACAGTTTAACAAACTAAGTACACTGTGGTGTGTGTTTTGTTTCTGCCAGAAATTGGTAGACTATAATTGTGCATTTGATTTGAATGAATATATGACAGCGTCTGGTCTTTGGTTGGTTATCACCGACACAGACACCTTTAGACACATACTGTAGCTACTGTAAACACTCTGTTGATGTGCCAAAAAGGAGTACAGTAGAACTTCTAAATCCAGATTTCTGGGGTCACTGGTGTGTGTGACAAGAAGAAAAGCTCAGAGTCCCTTGAGGGGAAGTCATTTGACTGCACATGTTGTTTTGCTGGATGTCCTTATATCATATAGCCTGTCTCCCGCGACTGTTTTCGACAGACGAAATAATGTCTTATATTCAGGTCAACACATCAACAATGTAGAAAGGATTCACTTTTTACGCTTGACACACTAATAGATAAAAATGTTTCTACTAATTCCAAAATAATCAATCCATACATTCATACAGCAATTCTAATCATCTTTCATTCCTTTATTTTGTCGTGCAAACATTTTAATGCAAAACCGATGCACTGCTGATTCCAAGCTAAGGGGATTATGCAAAAAAGCAGTCCTTTGTGGTACCTCCCTACAAAACGAGCAACAACCAAGAAAAAATATGCTGTCTTTAGTGTTTATAGATTGCTTGTGGCAAAAAAACAGGGGTAAAAAAGTAAGAGAACATCCCTCTGGTAATGTCTTGTCAGAAGAGGATGAAAGCAAACCATTGAATGTGCAGCTTGCAGGCCTCTACAATGAAGTGGGAAGACATCTCTTTCCTGTCCAACAGCATCAACCCATGTGGCTTTGCTAACATGTAACGTCTGCATTAATCAGTGACACCATGACGGTAATAATCACCAAGTGGTATTGAAATTATTACATATCTTGCCTGCTGAGCCCGAGCTGTTTAATTAGTAAAGATGAAATCCAATGTGGGGTTGATCTATGGTTTATTTTACAGGCGAACAACCCTCATATGCCACACGACAGACAGGCAACATAAGCACTAAATAAGAAACAGGCTGACCTTGCTGGCTGTTTGGTCCATTCCAGGAATTTATACTATACAGACAAAATCATTGGGACTTGAATTAATCAACCAGAAATAGGGCCTTAATTATTTTTAATATTTTTAATGACCATTTGATCTATTTTTTTTAAATATCACACCATCCCCCTTGCCTACAACTGCACTACCACCACCCACATAATTTGGTATTCTGGATAAATGAGACACACTCGACTCCATATAATGTAAATGGTAATCTAAACATACTGTACATCAATTCCATATAACTATCAGGGTGAAGTTAGAGTCCAAGGGCAGTTACCTGAAGAGATGGAGGCCAAGCGGAAAGCATCCTGGTGTCGGCCGGGTGGAACTGGTTCATATGGGGATGAGTCATCCATGTCTCCACCTTAAAGGACAGAATAAGCCACATCAATTACTCAACTCAAGCAACCAAGAGTTTGGTACATTTCATTATTCATTTCATTTAAAAAAAAAAAAAAGGCTCTTCGTCTTTATGTATTTTCCTTTTAAAATGTATTTGGACCTTGTGTGGTTTGATGTAGTAGTGCCACAAAAGCAGCAGCACATTTTCTTTGCTTATAACTGAGATGCTGTTTAGAAGAACAAAAACCAAAAAAAAAAAAAAAATTCAAAGAATCGAATTAGCAGTCCTTCTGTGTGCTTCTGTGTTGTCCCTAATCCCACATTTAACAGTCACAGCCATTCGATGTGAATGGGACTCACTCACCAGCCAGCGATGGTTTTGCATTAGAATCCTGGTTGAAAAATGAAAGCTGTGAGCAGTGATGAACTTGCACCCCCACACACACGACGTATGACTTGATGCATGTACTATATAAAGAGTGTGAAGCAAAACAGAGCACCTAGAGTGAAGGTACCACACATATAGTACATCTCTGCCTGTGAGGGGCACCACTAAAGATAAGAAATGCCTTTATTATTCCCACCAGGGGAAATTTCTATAGCAGAAAGCACACAAGAGCAGATAAAGTGCAAAAACAAGGTAATACTAATCAGAATTTATATACACAGGTATATACAGGTATATACGTACATGTTGAGAAATTTATCGGTATTGGTATTGATGGATGATTGGGATCGTTATAAAACCGTGATTTAGCATATATTTACAACAACAGTACAGTAAAGCACACTGGGAAACTGGAAGCACTGTTGTCAAAACCATATACGTAGTGCTCAGTGGACGTACATCAACATTGCCGCCATATTGAATGTGGCAAGGCTGCGCTGTAAGTGAATACATTACGTAAGTAAATGTGCTTAAATTCATGTGTGGTATGGAGCTCATCAAAGCTCATGTCTTCATCATACACAAGTTTGGTCAAAATCCGTATTTGTGGAGCCAACTTTTAAGAGTTCTGTCTTGTATAATGACTCATTATTCTATCCTACCATTCTCCACCCACATCCTTGTTGTAGAAACTGTGATTTAGCATTGCCCAATCATTGAGCATATCAGGTTAACCTGTGAACCGCTGAACCACTTAAAGGTGACCTATAATGCTTTTTCCACTTGTCTGACCTATAAATGTAGTTAGAATGTTGTATTCTTGTGTTAAACAATGCCAAAGTTTCACATAATGAGGTTTGCTTATTTGGAAGTGAGTTTGGGAGGGCTCAAAAATGCTCGGTTTCAAAGGGAGTGGAAAAAGTGCCCCCTTTGTGATGTCACAGAGAGGCGGACTTCCTTATATGGTTCATTGTTAGGCAGCACTTTGGGTGTGTGAGCAATCACAGCGGAGTGGGCACGCCCAGAGGCAGGCCGTGGGTGGAATAAATTAAATTTTGGCACGAAGCACAAATCAAAGGAAATACAGCTGGAATAGGTGCAGAGTCTGCAAAATCAAAAACGTTTTCTGTGCGGGTTATTGTGTGTAGCTGCTCTATAGGAGTCCATAATTCAATACAAAAGGGTAAAAAAATGAGCATAATAGGTCCCCTTTAAAGGGAGTTTATTAAAGTATGACCAATGGTACTAGCCACGATCATCCAAAGAAATATCTACTTCAAACCACAATAGTAGACGACCTGTTCGTTTGTATCTGTTCAAATGTCTTTTTGTTCATTTGAGCTTTCCAATTGCTGCTAGAAGCCATTTGTTTTAAACTGTCCAAGGTGTTTTTTTGAGAAAGAGATAACATTAAATAAATTCTTCTTCATTTTATAGCAATTAATTTTGCGGTTAAATATTTGAAAGTTCAAATACTTGTTAATAAAGTTGTTTGTGCATGCAGTGCCCGCGCAACCAATTTGTAGATACAGAATATTTTTGTTTTCCAGCCTGTCTCCTGCGAGAATGCCTAATCAGTAAGCAGAAATGAAGACAGCGATAGCATCAGCCATGTGTTGATATTTCACTAAAATCTGTCTTGTAAAAGTTGAATTTGACCATTACAACCTGATGAAACAAAAAACACACACAGACCCACACTGGCATGCTGTAAAAGGGAATGAGAAAAAAACCACAGGGAATTTTCAATCATGTGTCCAGAGGGGAAAGAAAACAAATCTTAGACTTGTGTACATCTGTAAAGTCATTGCTTTATGTGCAGCCCTCTCCCCCTGTTTTCCATCAATATTGACAATCATAACAAGATAGAGAAGCTCTCTGAACACATGGAGCTACTGGCAGCAGAGCGCAGTGTGTGTGTAAATGTGTGTGTAAGTGTGTGTGAGGGAAGAAATGGAAGAAAATGTAATCCTCTAATCCTCAAAGTTTTGAGTGTATGCACTTTTCTTGTTTTCTCCCTTTTGTTTGTACATGGTGATCAAATTATACATCTGAATGTTGGCAGTGTGTGTCCGCCTGCTCGAGACCAGGGACGGAGCGACATCCCTCAGTGTCTTTTAATTACACTTGCATTCTGAAGTTGTGCTGCTTTTTAGACACTTACTCTGTTAGCATCTTTAAGCATCATTCCATGTCTGTGTCTTTCCAGCAGTGGACATTAATGTTATTAATGTAAAGCGGTAAATGATCCCCTGTGGACGTGGCAGGTTTTTTTTTCAGCACACTGTACTGCAGCCAGCAAAGTGAAATAAAAGCTCAATATCCTTTTAAAAACAACAACAAAACAGTCTCCCTGGTTTCATGCTGCACTCAAAATTATGAAAAATGTGCTAATTCAGTCTTAATTGTCAAGAGCCTTCGATGTACTTTTATAACGTGTTTTCATGAGAACTTTGTATTCATATATCACATCCAAACTGGACTATTTTCAAGCTGCATAAGCATGAGGAAATAGCTATTTTTTTTAGAAGCTTCTCCTCATGAATATCTGCATACAAATTATTATTTGCTATTATTTTTCTGACAAATACACCACATGGTGTCACTGTCACTGCCTGAAATTGAAGCCACCAGTCAGACTTCCTTCCATCCATTTTCTGTACCGCTTATCCTCACGGTTGGGTGCTGGAGCCTATCCCAGCTGTCTTCTGGCAAGAGACGGGGTACACCCTGGACTGGTCGCCAGCCAATCACAGGGCACATATAGACAACCAACCATTCACACTCACATTCATACCTATGGACAATTTAGAGTCTCCAAAAACTGAAACGTTACAACCACATCCGTGCTCGAGTTAGGTACTGCATGTTTGGCTTACTTTTGAATATACTGTGAGCATTATATCCCGCCCTCTTCCTGCTCCGAGACGACAAACCAGACACTACATAACAATTACATGTATATTAGTTATGTTACATTCGTTAGTTAAGTTTACCGACAAACATCAGCAATCACTGAACCACACAATGACTGCAAATTATTGATCCCCACTTTGAGACTGTGCATGTACAATGCACATGTACAAAACTGTCATGAGTCATTTTTCACCCCGAGTGGCAGGTTTAACTTAAATTGTGACAAATACAGATATTTATTTGTTCAATTTGTTCTTTTAAACCACTACTGTTAAAAACAATAATACATACAATACAAAAGTGACATATGAAGCCAAAGGCACACACACCAACACAGGCTTAATGCTGGTGACAGGTTGACTATGGGGTTGAAAAACTGTTTTAAAATCTGATCATGACCAGAATTTTACCTTCTGACAGCATTTTCCAACAAAATATTACGGTTAGTGCAGCTCGAAAATCGCTCCCTGACTCTAACATGGTTTTTCAAACATTATTAATCACTGCTTTGTGGTTGGGGCTGCACAGCGGACAAGTGGTTAGCGAGCAGGTCTCACAGCTAGGAGACCCAAGTTCAAGTCCACCCTTGGCCATCTCTGTGTGGAGTTTGCATGCGTGGGTTTTCTCCCACATTCCAAAAACATGCTAGGTTAATTGGTGACTCCAAATTGTCCATAGGTATGAATGTGAGTGTGAATGGTTGTTTGTATATATGTGCCCTGTGATTGGCTGGTGACCAGTCCAGGGTGTACCCCGCCTCTCGCCCGAAGACAGCAGGGATAGGCTCCAGCACTTCCCCCGACCCTCATGAGGATAAGCGGTAGAAAATGAATGAATGAATGATTGTTTTGTGGTTATGTGGTGCGGCTTCTCAAAGGGAGCAAAAGGCTGTCATTGCAGGTTTAAATTACATTACAGCAGGCACAATAATGATAACATAATAATAAAACAATAAGACCGATTACAATGTTACTGTACAGTGTTGCAGTCATAACCTACAACAAGCTAAAACTGAACTAAGAAGACCCATGTGTGGCTTATTATATCTGATTATATCTACTATATTGGTAAATATGAATGTAAAGGTGACTATATTGATGTTATTTAATGTCGAGATGGCTCTAATATTGTTAGAAAATGTACTTTGTAAACAGGTTTTCTATAATTTACGGATAAACTACAAAAATACTATGAAAGTCTTCCATTTATAAAAATATGAATATTCAGTTTTCCTGGTTGGGTTTGGAACCAATTAAAAGTGATAAATGAATGGTAACTGTATATTTGAAAATACAAAATAAAAAACAAACACACAAATGTCAAAAGTAACCCCCAAACGTGAATCTACCCATCCATTTTTCTATGCCGCTTATCCTCACTAGGGTCACCAACCCACACGTACATTTTCCACTAATAACAGCTGAAGAATTGTCACAATAATCCCAGTAAATTCTCATGGAAACTGGATAAATATGGTGATGGCACTGACACCAACAGTCTTCAGAAAAGGCATCCAAAGCATGTTTGTTCCAAGTACTAAACATTGAATGAATGATACAAGTTGGCTGTGTGCTTAAATACCACTGCTCTTAAATAGCGCAGCCAATCAAGAATCATTATCATCAAGCAATAGAAAAAGTCTTCCCAGCTGTTTTGTGATATGATGTTTTTAGCCGCGGGGCAACGATTTATTGCTGTAATTAGACTTCCATTTGCCTTCATTTTGTCTGACAGTACAGAGCATGACAGACCATCAGGCCTTCGCTGAGTCGCAGCATCAGTCATCCTTTTGCATGCATTATCAATGAAGCTCAACTCCCGAGGTGATGGAGATTGTCCTTTTGATTTTCCGTGGCATTCTTGGCAACCTCTTAATGGCTGCAAGCAAAGTCAATTTTAATAACTGTCATTCACAGGTGCCTTATTGTGCTCCTGGTTGATTGATTTCACAGTCTTTGTTTTACTGCAGGCAAATGTTGGGGAAAAGTCACAGCTTTCCTAAATCGTAACAAACAGCAACATAATAGACAGCTGGCCAGTGTTACAAAGATTTTAACAGAAACAAAACAAAAAAAAGTGACAAAAGTTTTGCTGTCAGAGCGCCGAAAAGCTTGCAAATGAGTTGTCAAGAGATCTGGCGAGTCAAATTGCTTTTGAGGAGGAAATGCTTCAATATGTCAAATTCATTACATTAGCATGAGGGGCAAACATGAAGTCAACTGGCAGCACACGTGCATTTTTTCTTTGAATCCCGTTCCCCGGAACGCATCTTGGAGCATAAATTCAGTTTACAGCTCCGCTTTTGAAGTGATATTGACATTTTAAACTCAATTTCAAACCTGACAAATAGAATATTGGATTATCCCGTGGTAATATTTCAAGTCCCATATCCGCATATGGCGGCTGCGTTGTGGCGTTCAGGCGGGCAACCTGAGAGAAAAAAGCGTTTTCCCCTCATATTTCCTTCGGCAATATGTAATGGTAATATGGATAGTTACACACTCTCTTAACTGAAATCATCATTTTTATATATGCCTGGCGCTGGAATATTGAAAACTGGTTTCCTTTTGATAAACTTTCAGTAAAAGGAAATCCTTTTATGATGTCGCCTTAGGTTACACGGATCATTAAAAGCACTGCTGCGGCCTCATCGCATCAACCTTCCAATTTACATTTTACATCAAAACTACAGGCGAATTTGGGTCGCTATACAATTAATACGACTTAAATGTTGCTATCAAACAGCTTAAATATTTAATGTGAAACATGATTAGTGCTTTTTTATGGCTGTGCCGCATACACGGTGGAAGACGAGCCAAATAATTAATTAGGCTGAAGAAGTATTTACCAAATAATTTAACCCCTGCGTGCAAAGATTGGGGAGGACTCTGCTGACAGCAATTTCAATTAAGGACGCTGAGAAAGTGGCAGTCACTAACACACACAGCGAGCCGTGCTGTGATGATAGCCTCCGGGTCTGGAAGTTGACTTGTGAAATGCACTTTCATTTAGTGGCGCTGTGAGGAGTAAGTCTTAATACTCCCATCATGGCCGTATTCACCGTGCAAAAAAAAAAAAAAAAAGACATGGCCTGTCAATCACTCACTGCCCCTTCCAACCTCTAGTACAGAGCAGAGTCACTCTGTTCGAGAAATCCGAACCACGCTATCTTGCCCAGTTCACCTTAGCAATCAAAAAGGGGGCAGCTTTGGTGCTCACATTTAAAGACCAGAGCTTTGAAAGACCTTATTGATCACATATAAAAGCTATCGACAGGTTCTTTCTTATGATGATGAAGTAGCCAGCTGTCGGCCGAGGGGGGGGGGACATATTCAGCATGCAGGAAGCTGCCTCCCCCGACATGTGGGGCAGCCTGGAAAAATGTTCTGCTTATGACAGTGGATGACTAAGGTAATGGCCGGTGACTGCTACCATTGCTCATAGTAATGATGGTTTCACCCAGGAATACTATGTACTTTTGTAAACCCCCCCCCCCCCCCCCCCCGCTGTCCCCTCACTCTTTTCTCTTCCTTAAATGTTCTCCCTCCCTCATTACTTCCCTCTCGCCTTGTCCATTGTTCCACTCGGAGTCTATCGCAGCAGCATCCTTATGAGCCGTCTATTTCAGGCAGTGTGGGATATTAACATGATATTGCGCGTCATAAGCAACTTGTGATATTAACATGATGTAATAGCCTACTCAGAGGATGACCTTGCACAACTGACATTTAAGAAAAGGGAGAAAATAAATCATTCCCCACGAAATGTCCACATTAGTTTTCTCACCAACGCGTTTATCTTTGCATGACTTTTTCTCATGTCAGTATTTTGGACCAGAAGAATAACATTTCTGGCCTCTCACATGTATGTTTATATATCAAACGGTTGTGCATGGATTTTATTTTTTGATGGTGTACTTTCCCCTGTGTCCTATGTCAGCTGGGATAGGCTCCAGCTTCCCTCTGAATATGGATGGATTTTGCATGTGCATGGTTCACTCGGCTGACTTACACACACAGTTGTGTCAATGGCTGTTTTTACATACAGTATGTGTCCTGTGACTGACTAGCGACCAGTTAACCACTGTGTAAGGTTCAAAGCGCACAGACCTCACAGCTAGGAGACCAGGGTTCAATCCCACCCTCGGCCATCTTTATGTGGAGTTTGCATGTTCTCCCCGTGCATGCGTGGGTTTTCTCCGGGTACTCCGGTTTCCTCCCACATTCCAAAAACATGCTAGGTTAATTGGTGACTCCAAATTGTCCATAGGTATGAATGTGAGTGTGAATGGTTGTTTGTCTATATGTGCCCTGTGATTGGCTGGCCACCAGTCCAGGGTGTACCCCGTCTCTCGCCCAAAGACAGCTGGGATAGGCTCCAGCATACCCGTGACCCTAGTGAGGATAAGCGGTAGAAAATGGATGGATGGATGGCTTATTTGGGACCAATTTAATGAAGTACATTTTTAATTTTGAAATTTTCTTCACAGACAGGTGGTTCAGAAATCAAATCTTTACATGCTGTGTTTGTAAAGTTGCGATTCTGAAACAAATATCCTAATATATTTAAACATTTGTACAAATGGTCCTACTAAATTATTAGTGGTGGTGGGGGGGTGAAAGTCTGTCTTCCCCTCTTTGCAGAGGAAGCTTGCTCAGCTAATTAAAGCACTCTCAAAGGTCCCCTACATGAAAGCGCTTCCATTCCAGGAAAGTTGAGGAAATAATGTATGTTGGAGGTGTGCAAGGGATCGTTGAATGTTCTATTCCACTGCAATTCCTGCAAGGCCACATGCATGCACACCAAGCCCAGAGCACTAATGAAAGGGAACTGCAGTGGACTCCCAATAGGTGTTCCAGTCAAAGCAGCATTTTTATAATAATTACTTCCCAGTGATTCCTATACATTCATTTCAAATTCATTCAATTTGGACCACCACAAACAGATCTGGTGCTACCTGTTTGCCCTCATTCATAAACACATTATAATGGGACTGTCTGTTTAACTCTGCTAATTAATTTAACCTGGTCTGCCAGAGAATATGATATAACTCGAAGGATCAGTGTTGCCAACTTAGCAACATTGTTGCCATATGTAGCAACAAAAAGGTACCCTTCAAGTAAAACTTTCACTTTAGCCATATGTATTTAACCAAAATGCCTTTAACAACTATGTCATAACATAAATAACACTATAAAACAACCCTTTTTATATAACACCATGAACTACTTCTAATTTTCACATTTGGAACTGAACTATGTATTTGCGTGTGTGCAATCAAATTTCCCTTCAATGTGTAATCTCCTGAACGCTACACGACTCTCAAGCCTTTTCACTTCCTGATTGCTGCAGAGGCTCTTATACTAGGCAAAGATACATATCAAGATTTTATATAATACACTTTTTAACTGCTTAAAACTGCGCTACACATGATCTCTTCTATTGTGAAGTTGCATCATCACCAATTGTTTACCTCTCATGCAAAAAAAAAAACATAAAAGACGTATAAATACATCTTTGGGCGGTTGGGTTGAAAAAAAAATGTTTACCACAAAGAGATTTCACCTACTCCTATGGTGTCCATTTTAATTACATGCAATTATGCAAATCAGATGGTGATGTAATTACCCCCCCCACCCCCACCACTACCACTGCCGCAAATAGATTATGGTCCTGTGGGACACAAAGCTTTTGTTATAAAGTCAAAGCAAGAAACACTCATTACCCGGAGAGAAGTGCTCCATTGACACGTTATATGCAGCTGCCATTTCCTGCTGAAAGACATTGTTAATAGGTCGCCATTAGCACCACTGCCGGTGGCTTAAACACTCACATTATAACCTCACCTGTTATTTGAGAGGTTTTAAGCTTTAAAATATGGCCTAAAGGCAGTAGGCAACTACTGTGTAGAGAGAACCACACTGCATCACAGTGATCAGATTCAGTACTTCAAATTCATTCACATTGGTAAGAGAAGAACAGAAAATATTTCAATTCAGGGATGGTCATTACGAAGTCAGACACATCCAAAGTAGATATTAATGATGTTGACCAGACAACAAAATAACAGCTTAGTTTGCATAATAGTCGCCAAACATTTATGAAAATCCTGTTTTTCTGCAAAGGGCCACCATGGTGAAAAGGACAGAGGAAAACAACAAACACTGTTGTGTCTATGCGTATATACTGTACATTTACATAGCTGTGTGTCACCACCATCTTCTCATTAAGAGCTCTTCTTTTTAAAAAACGTTATTGACTTCATAAATTTATAGGACCTTGTGTGCCATTACCTAGGTAATTTACTGCAGCATCTTGCAGCTGTAGGGCTTTTTAAGAGCCTTGTGATTTGTTTTAATATGGGATTACTATTATTATTATTATTATTATATCATATTATATAAGGATTGCGTGTTCACTCAGCCAGTTAATAGCTCTACTGATATTCCGTTAACAGTGGAGAAAGGATGTTGCACAAATTACCACTACAGTTTATAGGCCAAGCGTGGAAGATATTTAATGTCAAAATAATGAAATCCAAACTCTTTATTCTGGTTCAGGAAGTGTTAGCGTGCACTGTTTTAGGAACAATTAATGGTCAGCGGCAGTGATCTTTTTTCGGTCTCGCTTGATAGGGCAAAGAACCATATTTGGTATCATCAGTTTGTGTCACTATACGTCTCGCTAAAAGGCAGTAGAACCATTTTGTGTTGTTTTTTTCCCGAAGAAAAAAGTCTGAAGACATAAATAAGACTTCCATTTGTGTGTGCTCTCATAAATATGTTCCAGAGGGGAGCAAAGCAGGTGGCAGAGTGACATCGGGGGTTCATCTTTTAGTTTCAGCTTGTTGTGGGTTATGACTGTATGGGAGTCACAACACTATGCCAAGAAATATAATATTCATATTGGTTTTTTTTTCTTTTTCAACAGAATTTTCAGTGGTTACACGCTCCGCTAGCTGCGAACGGTAGAGAAGTTGATAATAAACTGTGATGTATCTTTTTAAAATGAAAAAATGAAAAAACAGAGGAGCAGAGAGTGGGGAAAGCTTGGGGGAGAGGAGAGAGCCTCGGTAGCTTACAGCCATGCCCATATAAAGACGTCCGCTCCACTGTGACATCACAAAGGATGAGTTTGACCACGCCTTTAGAAACCGAGCGTTTTGAGCCATACCAAACTTCTTTCAGGGCTCACTTCCAAATGCGCAAACCTCATTATATGAAACTTCATTTAACACCAAAATACAACATTCTAACTACATTTATAGGTCAGAAAAATGGAAAAAGCAAAGGTCCCCTTTAAAGAAAAATGTCTTGTTCAAAACAGAAGTAGACTGGACATGAAAAGTGGATTTAAAATAGTACACACACAATGGTACAGTAAAATCATGTTATATAACTGGAGAGTGACAAGGGTCTTTGATAAGGGAGCTTTCTTAGGGGTTATCGTCACTATTTAGTTTTTGAGAGCCTTTATCTTCCTGTCATTTGGCCTTTAAAATCTCAACGAAAGCCAAAAAAAAAAAAAAAACTAGGGACGCAGACATTTATCAAGGTCATATTGAACGTCTGTCTGTGAACTGATCTACAAGGTACTTTCATGGTGCCTTAGATGGAATGGCAAAGTCACACTTTGTTCTAGAGAATAAAGATGTTCATGGTGAGGTTACTGTCTCATTTCAAAGATAATCTTTTCTTCTGTAAGAACAAATCAGCCACGCTATTTAAGTGATCCTCATTTTAGCACCACTTGCCATTCAAAAGGCTTACTTGCGGGAAAGTCTTTTTGTTTAAAGAGTACATTTACAAAAGAAATTCTGTCCACCTTTTTCCTGCAATCATTTCCATGTCTGACACCACAGTATGTCCTTGAATTATACCATGCCTGTGATCAAAATGCTCATTTATTCTCAGCCAAGTTTAGACAGAAAAATCAGATGGAAGACAATGGATAAAAAGGGACAAATAAATGGTTACTTTTTTGGTTTTCCAAAATCTTACAATTATGTGAAAAGACATCACTCACGTCAAGTGGTTAACAGGCTGGCAATAAACTCGGGAGATCGGAACAAATCTCAGCTTGGTCACATCTCTGTGTGGAGTTTGGATGTTTTCCCATTCTCCGGGTACTCTGGTTTCCTCCCACATTCCAAGGTTAAGTAATGACTACAAATTGTCCATAGGTATGAATGTCAGCGTGAATTATTGTGTGATTGGATCTCACCCGAAGTCAGCTCCAGCATTCCCCTGTGACACTAGCGAGGAGAAGCTGCATCAAAAATGAATGGATGATAATAGATTTACAATTGATAATACAATTGGGGCAGAATAAGCAAATAATTATTAACATACACAGCCAAGCCTCGGTTTTTGATTATTTTTTTGCCAAAACATTTTCAAAAGAATTTTGCAGCAGTTTTCTTACACTTTCTTTGTTATTGTAGTGCGCAACTAACATGTTTGTTTGCCTTGGACTGTATTATTCCACAACATCGAGTGCATTTTTTATTGAGTGCTAAATAATCCGCCATGGGGCCAAAGAAAGCTGTGAGTGCCAGAAATGTGAAAAAGAAGGTGAGAAACACGATTAAATAAAACAAATTAGAATAATAACTCATCACAGAGTACAAAGATGGCGTCCCCTTCCATCTGTTCCTTGCCCTCTTCACCAATAAGAGTCTTCTATAAAGTTAAAAGTGAAATATAATGTAAAAGTTAAATATTCATTAATCAATTTCATTTGTCATTTATAATTATTTCCACATGTTTTTCTGCAGGAATTTATTTTTTTTTCACATATTTGGGTGTCCGGCACAGATTATTTGGATTTGCATTATGTCCAATGGGAAAAATTGCTTAGGCTTTTGTACCTTTCAATTACAAAACTTTGGTACCACTGTACGTATATGGTTGAGTGTGGAATGATATTCTG
Source organism: Doryrhamphus excisus (assembly GCF_037039965.1). Taxonomy (NCBI): domain Eukaryota; kingdom Metazoa; phylum Chordata; class Actinopteri; order Syngnathiformes; family Syngnathidae; genus Doryrhamphus; species Doryrhamphus excisus. Next base: position 13,481,106 of record NC_136359.1, on the reverse strand, counting down.
AACTCCTGTTTCCATGCAGTGTGTTTATTGAGCTGTGTAGATCACAGGAGCCCATCTTCCCATCGCTGGCGTTATGTTCCCCTTCCTCAGACAGCTAACTAGTTTTGTCTGAATCAATAGCACTTGCTGCACTTTTTGCAAAATGTATCATCCAGTCCTGAAACTCTTTCTAAATGTTCCATCTGCCTTTGGTCACGGCAAAGTGTCAATATGTGCATACAGTGTTTGCCTTCATGCTAGCAATGTATCCATTTTTACCTCAGGTGCATTCTTGTTGCTTGTCGCATATGAACAAACCATAGTCAAAGTGATGTGTAATGATTTTGGATTCAGGGCTTTTGTGTTTGTTTCCAGAGAAGAGTGTTTGTAGTACATGGATTGTTAATAAAAGCAAACTCCACTGCACAATGGATGATTAGATTAAAGCTGTGCTGTGAGAGCTTTGCCATTTGGGATAAAGCAGCTTCATCTCCAAAAGTGACACAGGACTAAGAACAAGGTGCTGCAGAGGAATGAGACACAACCTCTGTGAAGGACACATTACAGACTGCAAGACAGGACAGTCAGACAACTGCCATGATGCATTCAAATACAAACAAAAGTCATGAGAAGAAGGAACAAAACAACATGGGCAACCAGACAGAGAGGCACAGAAGGCCTAGGGAGCATCCGTGTCATTCAATTTGCCTTGAACTCATGACAGGCACCCTCTGCTGCCATCAGTGTGATGAAGTGAAGCTGGTGCTATGAGCAGTCAACCCGGGGAATCACTTCACGGATCACAACACAAAAGCCCACAATCCTCAAAAGCATTTCCACCATTACGCCGCATGTCAAAACAGCTGAGTGCATCATGTTCTTTACATGGCAACACTGCTGCTTGTGCCTCTGTGGGATTAGGGACTCGGAGTATAGTGCCAAGCCGTACTTCTTGAGGTTAAACTCCCTTTTCTACACTATAAGGCCCAGAGCAGTATTCTGCACTTTTTTGGGAATTGTCATTCACAATCCTTATGTGAAACACAAACACACATTTCTTTCCCTTTTCTGTGTATATTCCAGAGTGAGAAAATAAGTTAATATGAGCTCAAAATAGTCAATAGTCAAATAGTCAAAATAGGTATATCGCAATGACAGCATTGTAAGCTAGCTGATACTAACTTGTTTTCTTGTGTTGTAATGCACAGAAAAGGGAAATAAATGTGTGTTCATGTTTCACGTAAGGATTGTGAATGTTGGGCAAAATTCCCAAAAACGTGCAGCATACTGCTCTACTCATTTTCGGTCCTTTGTATTGAGTTGTGGACTCCAATAGAGCAGCTACACACCATAACCCGCACAGCTTTCTAGATCTTCCAGAATCTGCACCTATTCCAGCTGTATTTCCTTGGATTTCCAAAACGTCTGTTTTTCGTATTGCACCCACCTACAGCCCATCTCTGGGCACGGCCGATTTGTAAAACTAACAGCTGGATGTAGCCTGTGAATTTTCACAAGGCTCAATGTGATGTCACAGTGAGCCGGTGTTAGAGAAAACTGTCTGAAACTGGGTGTTCAGAGTCACCTCAAACTTCTATCAGGGCTCACTTCCAAATGCGCAAACCTCATTATCTGAAACTCTGGCACTGTTTAACACAATAAAACAACATTCTAGCAACATTTATAGGTCAGAAAAGTGGAAAAAGCACAAGTCCCCTTTAATATGAAACACACTAAGGGCAGATGGCCGTCAGGGAGAGGTGACTTTTTAACCTTCTAAATGTGTTGCACTGTGAAATCCAGGGTTTCAGAGTTACAACAAGAGTGCTATTTTATGCGCCGCATAAGTGGACACATAAGGGCCGTTGGGCGTTACAATCGTAACCTAATTACATGGTAATATGGAACACTTTAGGTGAAAAACAATAAGTCTACCATAACAGGTCCACCTAATGTAATCCCATTATGACTCCATTACCTCAGAGAGGATGGAGCAAGCAGGAAAGCATGTATTTTTCATCCGGGGTTTAAAGTATCTCCTTAAGAGGACACAAGGGGATTGAGCATCAACAAAGTACATCTTCCTATAACCTCTATAGCCTCTGAAGGTCTACTCGACATTAAGACCTGAGGTTCAGTCAAGTGGGCCATCGGTAGTGGAGTGGCTCGCGTATTGTACCTGACTTTCATGCAGATGCTGTGAGAACAATTCTCAAAGTCATTTATATATATACTACGTATATAAAATGTGGTTTTCTGTGTGCTTTGGGAACTTCTGTAGACAATTTATTTTCTGCCTGCCCTCATCTCTCTCAAATAAAATGGTTCTTTGCCAAGAGTGGACAATCATTCTCCCACTAGTGTGTTTTTTTTTGACTGATGCATTCATTGGGCGCAATTTCTCAATTTCGGAAGCATATTTCCATGTTCATGTTATCATCAATTGCTGCAATTTGAGTAGAAATCAGGTGCCCCCTACCTTCAGTGAGTCCCATGTGGATGGTCCAGTAGTTCTGAAGACACTGCAGCTCCTTCTTCATGCCTCTCTTGCAGCGGCAGTCGTACAGTGGACTGACCAGCAGCACCTCCAAGGCCGCTTGGCACTCCCTGTTGTTGTCCAGCATGGCTTCCTTCTCCTTACCCACAAGGCACTGCCGCATCACGCGGTACCGAGAGCTGCAGTGAGGGTTCTGGTTGCACATGTCACTCGCCTGGATGCAGTCCACCCATTCCGATGGAGCGCCTTCGGACCCGGGGTTGCCATCCGCCAAGGGCACCACGGACAAAGCCGAGGAACCGTCCCACGAACAGGCCATTTCATCTACAAGGAGACAATTGTTAGTGTTTAGTGCTTAAGATCAGGGTCATAAACTGGTTATTTAGTCCCGTTTTATGGAAGCAACAGTTTGGACGAGGAAACAATAAATAGGTTTGATGGCCTGTGACAAGGCGTGCTGAAAGCAGAACGCTAAAATCCTTCATGGTCCGCTGGAGTCTTTGTGCAACACAGGCCATTTGTCACAATGTTATGCAACAATGTTATTGAAATGTTATTTTTTCGTCCTTTGGTTTATTTCAAGTCACCAAGCAATTACTCAAAATCAAAATGTAAATATTTGCTAAATATATCACATGTAATTTAAAGTGCATTTGTTAATCACATGTTGTATGTCTTTATTCCTGGGGAATAATATGGGACCACAGGTGCATCCACATGACATAAGTGAAGCTCCAGTCTCAACCCACTCCCACCGACACGCAAGTGCAGCGAAGAGTGGTGAAAGGACAAGAGCGACCCCTTGTGGGCATCTTCAAAACAGAGCCTGATGATGGACTGCATCAGAAAGGGACATCGGGTACAAGAGTGCAATCCAGTGCATTACTAATTACTCTTTTTCAGGACTTTGACATACCTGTGATTTATTTTTCATAGTACTCCAGCAAGTAAAATGAGAAAATATGTTTATGAAACAATTAGCCATTTTAATACCAACAAATACATTCCGAATTTCATGCATTTTTACCTGAATTTCCGTGCATGGCACTTCATTGCAATATATATTACAACATGCATTTACTTCCCAAAAGTCACCTACTTTTTAGCTTTGCTTTAAAAATGGCAAAATACTGCTAATTTACATGTATTTGCATAGTTCACAGCTCACCTAAGAGCAGAAAAAAGCTGCAGATGCACATCCACGCAGTGAGGGACTTCATGTTCACGCAAGAATAAAGGATGTGGATTCCAATGAGTTTTCTGTTGGGTTTTTTATCCCAAAGATTAATCCGCCTCTCAAGAAGAAAAAAAGAACAATATCCTCATTCAACTCCAAATACCAGTGCACCTGCAAGAACCATCGATGCAATAATAATAATAATCCACTGTTTTAATTTACATCAACTAAGAAGACACCGCTACTGAAAAAGAAGTCACTGAGTCAATCCACGAAAGCAGCTTGTCAACGTCCATATGCGCTCATAGCGACCAACTAGTGAAGACTTCATCTCTCGGCATTCTTACTCCTCTGTGGAAACTCTTAAGTCCTTCAAATGTGTTCCCCCCTCAAGTGGAAGTGTGTGTCAGCGGTTAGTATCTGTAATGAAGTCAAAGTCAAACTGAGCTCAGACAGGAAGTGCTGCCTACCTCCCAGTGAACGCAGCACTGACTGCACGCTGGTGGAGGCATCGCAAGGGTTTTATTAGAGGGGTTAGAGTTTGTCGGAGCCCGCTAGAGGGCGCTGTAAGGGGATGACCTCATTGGTGAACGTGTAAATGCAAGGGAGGCTATGTAACATGTGGCTGCAGGAACCTTGGAAGAATGCTACTGGAATGGGGGGGGGGGGGGGGGGGGGGTGACCTCCCTTCACTTGTGTTATAACCGGTGCAGCACTTCTTAGGTACATATGCATCTTGAGTTGATTTCAAATTTGTACAGTGGAGACAGTACAGTGGAGTTCCAAATAATATAGATTTTTAAGATGCATTTCTTAGCTGTCTTACAATTGTAAAAAGCACTGTTCATATTGAAACCCCAAAACATCATTTAAAGGCATAGTTCACATTTTTTTATGACATCCCTATCGGCAGTGTAGTGCATCAACTGTGACTTACCAGTCCAGGGTGTACTCTGCCCAGTACAGTGGAGGTCCAAATAATATAAATATTAAGATGCATTTCTTAGCTGTCTTACAATTGTAAAAAGCACTATTCATAATGAAACCCCAAAACATCATTTAAAGGGATAGTTCACATTTTTTGATGACATCCCCATCGGCAGTGTATAGGCTCCAGCATCAACTGTGACTTACCAGTCCAGGGTGTACCCTGCCTCTCGTTCAAAGACAGCTGGGATAGGCTCCAGCATACCCTTGACCAAGTTCGGGTTGAGTTTAGGATAGGGGCTAGGTTTAGGGCTTGTAGTTCCGGCATTATGTTAATGCTAGTGGTTAAACTCCATTCCCATTCCCAATCATTGTAATGCCATTTTTACCTTGCGTTATGTTACATATACATCATACATTTCTTTAATATTAGCAATAGCTCCCAGTATAATACGATGCACTGCAATCCATTCATTCATTCATCGCGGGGGGAGCCTATCCCAGCTGTCTTCGGGTGAGAGGCGGGGTACACCCTGGACTGGTCGCCAGCCAATCACAGGGCACATATAGACAAACAACCATTCACACTCACATTCATACCTATGGACAATTTGGAGTCACCAATTAACCTAGCATGTTTTTGGAATGTGGGAGGAAACCGGAGTACCCGGAGAAAACCCACACATGCACGGGGAGAACATGCAAACTCCACACAGAGATGGCCGAGGGTGGAATCGAACCCTGGTCCTCCTAGCTGTGAGGTCTGCGCGCTAACCAGTCGACCGCAGTGCCGCTCACTGCAATCCACTACCACGATAATAAACATATCGTTCAATTAATACCTCTATGACAGCACCAATCAAAACTGAGCGTTTTGTATTCTGCCCACTAAGCTCATTTCAGTCTTCATCCACATTTTATTCATGGTGGTGTGACAGAAATCAAAGAAATTCCGAGGAGATTTGTTACAGTGGATTCAAAGTTGGCCTCCCCAAATGACAACATTCATTTGAGCAATATCCTGGCACATGGCATCTGTGTTGCCTTTGATTGAAAGGCAGATTAAAGATATGGCACAATGCATGGTATTATATTTGTTCTCAGAGGTGGGGGAGGGGGGGGGGTGAAAAGACCGGACAAGCCTACAGAATGTGCCATTTTTCAAAGTGGTTTCACATTAAACAAAATGACTTTGTTGTACATCATCGCTCATATGGTAGCGAGGATGTCATAAATCTTAGCAAATCTTGAAAACAAAAGTCTCCATTTAAAGGCAGTGACAGTGACAAAGTGCCGGGCGGCTGACTCATAATGATGCTTGACTGTCAGCCCAGGCTGCCATTATAATGGTGAATTCTTCATTCCACTTGTGTTGGTCTGAGTTTCTTCTCGTCTCCCTCTGGAGTTTTGGGGGTCTCTCAGAATCATCCACTGCACTATATCCTGCAACTGCCCTGTGGTTCGGATCATGCATTACAATTGTTGAATAAAAGTTCCATTACATCACAACATCACAGCTACCTTGGAAACTACAGTACTTTTTTTCTTTTATTTCAACTGCCAAAAAACATAAAATTTCACTTGCCAAAGTAATTTTTCACTCAAGGGCAGTTACCTAAGCAGCAGGGGGGTGACATTTTTATTAGCTGAAATGTCAAAAACTGTCGTTAGATAGACATTATGTCTTTTCTTCTCACATTCAAGGGGTTCCATTGCTGTGTTACAGTCAGTGACCGGAGTCCAATGAGATCCAATATTATACAAGAGCTGTGTCAGAAAATGTCTTTATAAAAATAATGATCTCAACAGTTTTGACTAGCACTATCCCAGAGGTATTCAGTAAAACTTTACAATAAGGTAAACAAAAATACAGTAGTTAATGAGGAACGACCCACCCTAAACACTACTCATTAGGTCCTTATTAGTTCTTAATTAGTTCTGTAATCTCTGCTTGGGTATCTCTGTGTAGAGTTTGCATGTTCTCCCCATTTAGCTTACGCTACCTCCGTCAATAAAGGCAGCATAGATACAGCGACAACATTACAATGTCCGCTCTCCTTGAGATGGCTCTGTGTTCCCGCACAAGACGTGTGCTCCAGTGCTCAGGTAAAAAAAAAAATCACTGACAGCAAACAAGCATCTTGTTGACTCTTTGTAGCAAACTTGTGGTATGAGCTAGAGAAGTCCGTTATGTAAATGGAGCATTGTTGGTATTTTTTTAGTTTTTTTTTGTGATGCTTAAGCGTCAAAATACGTATTTCCAATGACCTTCATTGTTATCTAGTTGAAATTAACTCATTTTCATGCACTATAATGCCCAGAAAAGGGAAATAAATATGTGTTCATGTTTCATATAAGGATTGTGAAAGATGGGCAAAATTTCACAAAAAGTGCAGTTTCCCTTTAAGCTCTGCATGATTAATAATATATAAACTAATAGCAAGTGTCCCATTGTATTGCATTATGACATCAGTTTTGCTGGTGTACCTAATGTTGCGGCCAATAGGTGTGCTGTATCTCACATGCATGCTGCATTTTTCCACAGAAGGAGGACACACTGCAGAGAGATGCTCACACATGCGCCACACATGCCTCTTTTCTCGCATACATCTTGTATTATTCTAAAAGAATATATAGCACACACTATAAGCACTTACACGCACACACATTGCATGCAAATCAGTCAGTTGATGCTGCAGACTGTGACGATAACATGTGAACAAAGAGCACAGCACTGAGGGGAGAAATGCCTGCCTCTGAGAAGTGTGACTAATATGCTGAATATGGAACACATCATGATGTATTTGCAGGCAAATAATGACAATGATAACACATAAGACTCACGAGAGGTCAGATGAGCGCTTATAGTCACAAAGTGTCAGCTTCAAATGAGGCGAGACAAGCTCGCACACAAACACAGTAAGCTGCATCGTAAGCACTAGTGCAGCACTTTACAGTAGAAGTAAAACTTATCAAGAAGAACACCTTGAATTGACCATTGATTTCCATTCTTAGTGTCTCATTTTGGGTCTAGGTTGAATGAAATGTGTCTGCAGCTGCCTTGATAAGGTTTTGTTTCGCCTTGCAGATTAGCAAACACAAAATTTAACTCGGGGGTTAACTGAGGGCAAAGGTCACCTGGATCTGTCTGCCATGCACGTTGCAGGTGCTAATAAACTAAACATTAAGCACACACACTGTCAGGCTTGCATGGAGAGGTTAAGCATGACTGATTAGATTAGGAATTATGAGCTAATTAATGCGTATCTTGGGAGACTCGCGCAGCATGCTTATTAGACCCTGGTCGAGCACAGAACATGGCTCTAAAATTACTGTTGGTAATTCTCAATGTATTTTATGTGGCATTAAATTAATTACAACAATATGCTGTCAGTCAAACCTTCCTGTTTTGTTAATTTTGTTACAGCAGATATAGTGAAACACGGTCATGAAATGGAATGACAGACCGATCTCTAACAATATTCATAGATAACCACACACTGCTTATGCCAAAATTTTGTTTTGGGCTTAATCAATAATGGTTAGCATAAAGGTTAGCGTGTATAAAAACATGTGCAAAGTTGATAGTGCTGATCTAATAACAGCAATGGAATACATTTTACGTTTTTGCCTCATGAATATGCAGAATACATGAACATTATCATAACACAGAGAGTACTGGGAGGAGGAGATACAAATATAGTCATTTTGATCTGATTTATTAAATTCTGAAACCTGTGGTTTTGCGTGTATTTTTAGCATGTTTCGGAGAGCAGTCGCAAAGTGCAAACACCACATGTTGCAGTGTAAAACATTCCATCCAGCCATCCAATTTCTATGCCGCTTCTATCCTCACTAGGGTTGCGGGTATGCTGGAGCCAATCTCAGCTGACTATGTGCTGACTAGTGGGGGGTAAACTCTGGACTGGTCGCCAGCCAATGGCAGGGCACATATAATGTAAAACTATTGTGCTTTTTCCACTTTTCTGACCTATGAATGTAGTTAGAATGTAGTATTCTCGTGTAAAACGATGCCAGAGTTTCGGATTGGCTCAAAACGTTTGGTTTCAAAAGGTGTGGTAAACTGCCCCTTTGTGACATCACAGAAGAACTTCCTTATATATAAATTCTCTGCTCTACCCCCTAGCTCTGCTTCCCCCACTCTTCCCCAAACGCTACTCCACTGTTTATTTGCTAGTAATGCCTCAAAAGGGAACGCCACATTTGTTTACAATTCCTAAAAACGCTACCATCAGGCACAAATGGTTGGAGTTATCAACTCACTCTATCATCAACTCCTATACCGTTTAATGTTAGCGGCACAAACCAGAACTCTTTCTATGCAAGTGGGAGTGTGACCAACCCCAGCAGAGTGCACATAACTGGAGCCAGGCCATGGATGGAATACATTAAAACGACAATTTTCACGAAAACCACAAAATCCAAAGAAATACAGCTGAATAGGTGCAGATTCTGGAAGAACTAGAACGCTTTTTGTGGTGGTTATCGTTATCGCTGCTCTATAGGAGTCCACGATTCAATACAAAGGGTGGAAAAATGAGCATAATAGGGCCCCTTTATATGAAGAAAATATGTTAATATAGCAATGCTGCACTATGATGATGTGATGTCTCTGCAGGAGTTCATCAGTGTGTTTGTTTGCATCCTCTACCAAGACCTTCAACTTCATGGTTTCACATCTCAATTTCCTTTTACGGCCACTCTGCTCTCCCAAACTCTCCATGGTGACCCCCAAAAGGAACTGTAAAATCCTCATATAAATAGAGTGGTCCGCACCATGTTGTGTTAGTTCTTGGTTTGGTTGGTCTTGGCCAGGCCTTGAGATAAAAGTCTTGCATTATTGAATTGGTAACTGCTATGGCGTGGAGAAGGGGTAGGATTTAATAAGCTTTGCTTCTTCCTGCTCCTTTTCAGACATGTGTAGTAATGAGGTGTTGTGTGTGTGCATATATATATATATATATATATATATATACACAGTAAAGTCTCGTTATATCGATATTCTCGGGAGTCGGAAAAAATACCGATATAACCGGACTATCCATATATCCGATCCTGCGCCGAACTGCATTAAAAGTGGGCGGATCTTTGATATGGCATGTAATTTTCTCCTTGAGTTCATGGATTGCGTATCTAGCATGCTTTTGTACTACAATAAATTTTGTACTACAGTAAATAAAAATAAACTTACGCTGTAGTGATAGGTTAGCGGGACATAATTCACCCCGGAACTATCGATAGGGAAGGTGTTGCCACCCGGAGGGGTAGGCGTGAGGGACGGGGGTTTTCGCTTCCTGTTGTGGCTTTCATGTCTTTCATGCCTTTACGTAGCAAGAGAGTGCAAGTTAATGTTGGCAAGAAAAATAAAGTTTTCTCCCAAATTCGACACTCCCCGCCTCAGACTCCAGTTCTTCGGCGCTTCAATGCATTAAATAAAAACGTCTTTACACTTTTTTAATGACTATTTCTTTTCTAAAATTCAACCAATGCAAAATCCTCACGCTTCAGCAGACAAAACCATAAACATTGTTGCAAAAAATGATTGCATTCATATACATAACACAATTCGGTTAAAGTCAGATGGGGCACATTTTTTGGGCAACATTTATAATTTTCATAACGCACTCTTGCAACTCAGTACATGTATGAGTACATGTATGGAAAACAAAAACTGCAATGTTTACATTACTATTATTGTACTTATTCTGCAATACGTACTTTAAAAAAATCTTCCATCTTCTTCTGCTTCCTCTTTTCACCTTTTAACACAAACGATTCAATATTGTTTAACATTTCTAAACAATCTGATGCATTTTCTCTCGACTCTAAGTAACCTCGTAATTCCATAACGCTTGTGTCTTCGTTGGAATAGGTGTGTATGCTATGTCAGTTGGTTGCAGGCAAGTGTTTGGCCAGCTATGTGGGGCAGGTTGAGCATGACCTGTGAACCAGGAAGTGCGGGAATCGGTGTGTGTGCTGTGCTCTGGTGGTGAAAGTGTGAAAAATGAAGTTGACTGGAAGCAGCCGTTTGCCGTGTTCTTTTTTGGTATTGAAATCCTTAAGCAAAGATTGATTTAAGATGCTTTTGTATCGATATAAGCAGACCAAATTGGCTGGCGGGAGATGAAAAGGGCATCGTAGTAACCGGATTATCATAACAACCGGTTATCGTACTAACGGAACTAATTATATCATAAAAGACTAGAAATTTGCCGGGAAATGAAAATAGCATCGTAATAAGTAGTAATTTGTTATAACCAATATCGATATAACAAGATTTTACTATATATATATATATATATATGTGTAGATATGTGTGTATGTATATGTATGTATATATGTAGATATGTGTGTGTATGTATATGTATGTATATATGTGTGTATGTATATGTGTGTGTATATATATATATATATGTATATATATAAATAGATATTGTAAGTGTATTGTATTGTAAGTGTATATGTGAGAAAGAATAATGTAACATAGTATGAATGTCTGAAATAAATTAAGAAAAGAAAGAAAGAAAGAAAGAAAGAAAGAAAGAAAGAAAGAAAGAAAGAAAGAAAGAAAGAAAGAAAGAAAGAAAGAAAGAAAGAAAGAAAGAAGAAAAAAATCAACTCTAACAGCACTAGTTCAGACCTCTTATAAACCATCACAAAAGTGAAAATAAAGTTGGTTTGTCCATATTGGTTAGCATACAACTTCCTGGTTCATGGATTGTACCATTTGTAATCACAGTGGGAGAGCACTTCCATTTTGTAGATGACGGTTGGTGAATTGCTTCCATGCTATTTTGCTGACTACAATTCTCATTGTGAAAACAAAATATCAATAGTCATATGGCATTCTTAGAGGCCGTGCCAGGTTCAGTGCCTGAGGTCAGGTGACATCAGCCTATTAAAATCAATGCAAGGGTGAAGGCAGCCAGCCATTGTAGATACGTATGGCTCCAGCCACTGGTGAGGAAGCTGGAGTGACAGGTGCAGCCACAGGCTACTTCATATTCTTGACCAGAACTCACCTCGGACATTCCTTATTACGGTTGGGTTTTTGTTTGGGCTGTTATTGCAACATCAAAGTGCTCTTGTTCCCTCATCAGGTCCGACATGTCGGCGTTTAAGTGAATGTCAACGTTGTTTTGCTCATTTCAACAGCACCAAATTTGCGACGTGACCTCTGGCAGACTCTCAGGAGGCTATCGACCAGTCGGATCCATTTGTTTTCAAGGCATTTTCAGACGTTGTCCATTTCTATCACATTACTTTGACAGAAATTGAATTTGCTCTGATGCATTTTCATGCCTCCTAAGTGCTGCTCTGTTTGCACTGGGAGTGTTGCGTTTCAAGTGGCATAATGATGCCAAAAAAACACTTCCATTTTTAACAAAAAAGAGGGAATTTTTTCATTTTATTGTCTTCTGCTGACATTTCTTTGTGTTATTTTGAATTATATCATTTGTCCTTCAAATCTCTGTCCTCATGGATCATATTGAAACATGCATTTATTCCCGTCAGTGGAATATTTCTTATTTCTTCTCTATTTTTTTTTAACTTTTCATTAACTGAGATGTCCCTTTCTGCGAATAAAGGTCCTTGTTGGTGGTTGAGTCAGTTGTTTGTTCAACAGCAGAAAATCTAAGCCATATTATTAAATATGCCATGAGTACCATATGGGATATTGACAGGGACCTCTGCTCTGCCCAGCTCAGTGAAGGTCTTAGCATCCAGAACGAGAAGGAATGTACTTTTGTCCTGGAAAGACAACCACAAGTTATTAGTATTAATTTCTATCGCTGTGCATAATTCCATTGTGACAATTTGTATTAGACAGCGAGATTTTACATTACATTCCTGCAGATGCTCACTTACTTCTCGGGGTGTGATAATGACTGACAACACAACACCATCATCTTCCTCTGTAGCCTCAGGCGAACTGACAAAGACAGGCTCAGACGGGAACAAGCCAGGATACCGCCACACCTGAACAGGCAATATGGCATGAAAATGTACTCCAAAAACAGTCTGCTACTTTCTAGTAATATTGTATACAGTATAGTTATGATAACATTCTTTGTTCGACCTTCAGCTCTTTGGTGTGCACGTCCATTTTGAGCAGGGAGTCACTGAAGACGTGTCCAAAGCCGCAGGAGTAGAAGTAGCGGTAAGGCCGACCATTGCAGCGCTCATAGTTGATCTGAGGGAACTCCAGGCCACCGTACTGCAGCAGCTCTTCGTCATGAAGCTCCTCGTGGGTCATGAAAACCTGCACAAGTTTGTAAGCTCAATGGGATTCATGTAACATTCATATTTTACCAAATATGCAGTTAAAATGCACACGTCGACCTTCACTCATGGACGGTTTTCACAATCAAATGTATAGTGTAACTCAAATACTGTTTAGACCTGAATCTAAAACAACCCTGTCTCAAGAGTTCCTTGTTTTTTTGTGTACAGTGCAATTCCTGCTGTGGTTATAGTCTTCTAAATGAAAATTCCTGACACCAGGTGCCCAGTGTGGAATACACAATAAATTGTATTTTCATTAATTTACCTAATTTTATACTTGAATTTAATTTAGGTCAAGAATACATCAAAATCTGTTTTAAATTCATGGTACTATATATTACACATAGATATTGAATTAAGAGTTTTCATTATAATTACATTTATTTGCTATAAAAACCTCTATTCTTGACATTTGTGAGTCATGAAAACCATGAAAAACCTCTCGGTAAGAACTAATCATCAAGGTGTTTAATTACAAACTGTGTGTAGTAATGGACTGTATTGATTATAACTGTAGACCATAACCTTAACAGGCTGTGAAGTGTAATGCAGAATTAATCACATCATTATACATTTATAGTACCTCTCCACAATGTGTCCTCGTGGCGGTGGCTTTATAGTTTGGCAGGGTCACAAGGTTCTGGTCCAGAGGGGTTTGTTTGTCCACATTCAGAGGGAGGACGTATCTCCTTGGCAGGTTTTTACACAGAGAATTATAAAACTGACAAAAGAAAGCAGAAAGGTGTGGAAACCAGTGAATATGATGTTTGACCGCAGCGCATTTATTCATCATTTAAAGCTGCTGTATGTCACAGGGAGCGTCTGACTAGACGGTACCCTAAACGTACTGTAAGCATTATATGTATGTATATATGTCAGCTACGGCAGATGTAACACACACACTAGTTACTGTATATTTGTTGTCAGCTTGTAGTTTTAGCAACAACATTAGCTATCACTAACTGCATAGCCTTACATAACATCCCAACTGCAAGTTGTTGATTGTCTCTCTAAGACTGCATTTGTGTGGGTGGAAAGCTAGGTGAATACCAGCCAACCGTGCGTGACCAATCATCTTATTTTGGCCAAACAAACATGTATGCCAATTTTTTAATTCATAAAATATAGACATTTTTATGTTTAATAAGTTCTCTTAAACCATCTCTGTGTGTTTGCATATTCTCCACAATGTGGAAAACACACATTTTCTGGGTACTCCGGTTTCTTTGCACGTTCCAAAAACATGCATGTTAGGTTAATAGGCGAATCCAATTTGTCCACTTTTCACATGCAAAGTATTTGTTATCTATCCCGGTTTTGGTTATTATTATTCATTCATTCATTTTTTACCGCTTTTTCCTCACGAGGGTGGTGGGGGTGCTGGAGCCTATCCCAGCTGTCTTCGGGCGAGATACACCCTGGACTGGTCGCCAGCCAATCACAGGGCACATATAGACAAACAACCATTCACACTCACATTCATACCTATGGACAATTTGGAGTCGCCAATTAACCTAGCATGTTTTTGGAATGTGGGAGGAAACCGGAGTACTTGGAGAAAACCCACGCATGCACGAGGAGAACATGCAAACTCCACACAGAGATGGCCGAGGGTGGAATTGAACCCTGGTCTACTAGCTGTGAGGTCTGCGCGCTAACCACTGGACCGCCGTGCCAAATCTTGCTCAGTGTCTCTGTACAATCCATCACATATTGATAGCAGGGATGACATACAGAGTCAGATGATGATACGCTATTGTACAGATGAGTGGATTTTCTGCAAGATTTAGCCTCTTTTACCCCCCGTCAACATACACACATGCTCTATAAGCGTCATCATCAGGAACCATTCCGACCTTGTCAGCAGCTAAAAGGTACAAGGAGGCCGCAATACTTGTAGAATAACTAAGAGTACAGAATGTTAAGGTGATGCTAGTAAACACATTGGCTAAATTAAGTTGAAAACACATACTTACACACACACACACACACTTTACCTTGTCCATTTCCTCTCCTGAACTTCTGCGGAGGTTCTCCAAGGTGAAGTCTCCAATGACCTCGCCGTCATCCCCGCAGCACATGTCCATAACAAGGAAGCCATTGTCCTCAAAGGCGTTTATCTGATGCAGTGTGAACATGGGAGCTGCCCGGTACCTCACCTCACTCTCCTGGTGAACATGTTGTATAGCTTTAATTCAGTATCAATTACTGATTTACAACCCCTTAAATACCCACTTAAATACTAAGCATAAGGCAACATTTTAGACAATTCAATACTTTGTATAGACCTGTTTGTGTTTCAGTGTAACTGGAGTTCAAAGAATATAGTGTGGAAGAACTTGCAATGAACCCTGGCCTCAAGCCCACTTCACATCTCTGGATGAACTAGAGACTAGACCACAGAACATCAGGAGCCTCTGACCTCACAAATGAAGATTAAATCCCAGACATAATCTAAATTCAAGTACACAATCTTCCCAAGAAGTGAAAATTACTTCCTTAATGTGTAATCTGTTCAATTGTGGATTGTCCTAATAGTTTTATCCATGTAGTTTTTGCTAAACGAGCATCTTAAACCAGTGGGTTTGTGCTTTTAACTTACTTTTCCCGTGTGTAGGTTGACCAGATGAAAAATGGTGTCATACTTGGGCTCCCAGGTCAGGACCTTATGAAGGCTCTTTCCTTGGATGTGATACAGCATGAGCTTGAACAGATCCAACTTGATGGGCTGCTCCACAAACACAATGTAGTTTTCTGACATGACTGCAGGCACAAACGGGAGAAAATTTATGCAGCACTCTGTCACTATCATAGTTAAGCGATGTCTTATTGTTCATTCATTCATTCATTTTCTACCGCCTTTTCCGCAGAGGATGCTGGAGCCTATCCCAGCTGTCTATGGGCGAGAGGCGGGGTACACCCTGGACTGGTCGCCAGCCAATCACAGGGCACATATAGACAAACAACCATTCACACTCACATTCATACCTATGGACAATTTGGAGTCGCCAATTAACCTAGCATTTTTTTGGAAAACCCACGCATGCACGGGGAGAACATGCAAACTCCACACTGCCCGAGGGTGGAATTGAACCCTGGTCTCCTAGCTGTGAGGTCTGCGCGCTAACCACTAGACCACCGTGCCACAATCTTATTGTTATGTTTTTGTTTTAATGTTAATATCATTTCACACACAATCATGTTAAATATTATGGAAAACCATGTCTGTAATATAATTTGAATATTTGCAGAACATGTTGGGTAAAGTGTTTATATGTAATAAGGAGGTCTAGAGACAGTCACACAAACTACTGGTGAGAGCTGAACACATTACAAAGGCGCAGTGATTGACAAAAGGTAGCAGGATGAGACTAGCATTTAAATGAGTAATTAATAAAGAGTATGAAAAAACCCATCAGTCAAGTGTAAGGCTCAAGCCTGTCAAAGCAGACAGGAGTTAAATCTCTTCCCATAGAATTTGATTAATTCCACTTATCCCTTTTGCTATGCTGTGCATCATACCGAAGCTGTGATAGTAGGAAGGTTTTCTGGGTTCACATGCCCGGATGGAACAGATCACTTTGGCTCCATTCAGGTTTGCGCAATCCTCATTCGCCCCCGTCTCCTCAGGTGGGGGCACACGGATGATGTTGTAGAAGAAACCTGAGGAAGGACACAAACACATCAATGTGTGTGAATAGATAACATTCTGTTTTGAATAACAATAATAATGTGTTTATAATTGTATTTATAATTTTTTTTGCCTTATTTAGTCATTGAGGTACATGATATTAAGAGTAATATTTTTGTAAGGGCTTTTGATAAGCTCTTCCAATGGAGGTTGTGATATTTCAAATGGAGGACCCTCCACGTTTTAGAGAACAGTTGTCCTTCACCATATCACACTTTTGGTCAAACTTCATTATTTGCAAGCATAAAAATGGCAAAATTAAAATTGAATAATAAAAAATATAAGGCATTCAGAAAATGCATTGAAAGACACGTTGTGATATGTACACTCTTAAAAATGCTGGGTTAAAAACAACCCAATATGGGTTGTTTCCCAACCCAGCGCTGGTTAAATATTGGACCAAACTCGTGTTGGGTTATTTTAACCCAACAAGTTGGGTTGGTTATCTTAACCCAACAATTGGGTTGTTCATGTGACCCAACGCTGGGTTCATATTTACTACACTGCTGGGTTATTTCAACCCAGCAAATTGGGTTGCCAATATACCATTTTTATTTTATTTTATTTTATTTTATTTTATTTTATTTTATTTTATTTTATTTTATTTTATTTTATTTTTAACATAACAGAAATCCCAACCCAGCAGCAAATAACAGAGATAACCCAGCAAATTGGGTTCTCAGAATACCCAATTCAATAAAAATTACCCAATTAAATGACCCAACAGGCTCAACCCAGCGGTTGGGTCAAAAAAACAACCCAGCATTTTTAAGAGTGTAGTAGTTAGTACCTCGTACTGACCACTAGGTGTCAATAATGCTACATCATGTGACATTAATGACCCAATAGCCACTACAGGAAGACATGTCCATAAACTGGAACATGTACATATATACACGTATGTATTAGTGTATAGATTGTGCTTGTGTAAGAGGCCGTTGAGTATTGTCGTAGAGGAGTGTGTTACCTCCTTTTCCATGCGAGTTGCCCATGTTGTATGTGGCCCCTTGGCGGTCATAGTGTGGGTGAGCTGTGGCTGAGTTGACAGCAACGTACTGGCTCCAGTCCATCTGTGACAGACAAACAGCAGCATGATAATCACTTACTCACCTTCAGTAGAACTAAGCGAGCGATTGTGTTGTCTGCCAACCTTCTCTTTTGTGTCCAAAGTTTGAGGATCTATTCGTCTCATGAAGTTGGTTTCTGTGCTCACATAATAGTCTCCCTTGTACTTTACAAAGTTCACACTGGCGTTGTCTGTAGCCTCTGTTCACAATATATGAAAACGCTGACTAAAATGATAACATATCAACATGTGTCATCCTCACAAGCATGTATGACAAAAAGTAGCGCTATGAAATAGTACCTATTCTGGGGGTTATGTAAGAAAGAAATAGTAAGTAGTAAAACCTTTCCTTAAAACCACTAGAAAACGTGCACTTATGTTAATGTACAGTCGTCCCTCGCTACATAGCGGTTCCAACATTGCTCTTTCACTCAATTACGTTTTTTAGAAAATCAATTAATTCATCAATGACTGCTGTTTGGTGGTTGACTATGGACTATTATTAGTTAAACATATTAAAAACAAGTAATATGTAGTATTCTGTGCACTAGGCATCAGTAATGTTACATTGCACAGCGTCAAGATATGAGATTAGATTATTTTACCACTGCATGTGGTCAGCCATGGCATGTCTAACACAACAAAGTTCTCCTCCCATTCCATGTGGAAGTGGTAAGGTTATGGCTTGTTACTTTGTGCTTATTTCCCACTTCATTTGAAACACTCTACAAGAATTAAACTGGAGAGGCTAACTAGTTATATGCCAACTATTTATAGTCATAAACAGGTTTTCTCTGCCCTAACTATGAAAATATTACATCTATTAATACTGAATCCTACTTTGCAGTAATTCACTCATCACAGCCTGGAGGTTTCACTGAAATATACTCAACTTTAGCATAGCTAAACAGCATAGCTTAGTTTATCTTAAAATCAAATAAAAACATAATTATTATTACAATGGCCTCCTAACTGTAGTGCATTGGCAGAGGTTTGTGTGCTGTCAAGAAAATCAATATTATGATCATTTTTCACAGCATTAGACCCCTAATGTTTCACTACTTGATTTAATTATATTTAATTATGAGTTATAAGTAAGTATATTTTAATTATACGTAAGTAATTATATTCCTGTTATGAAACAAAGTCACGCCAGCACATGTTGACCTATGGCCAAATGTTGACCTATGCCTCTATTAGCTTAATATAATGCACCACACCTTTTGTAAAGGCTGCAAAAGTAATAAGACACACAATGCAGTGAGCATGAATTCTTGAGACTTTTTTTCCTGTTTGCTTTTTACTTTACTTTAGCACATCTGCTGAAGGTATGTGCTACCAATAGTCCTAATCATGCATCAAGTGATGTCAGTGTTCCACATGGAGATACAGTATAAGCTGCATTTGAAGACAATGCACATACTTGGGATCTGAAAACGTGAGAAGAATCTAGCAAAGATGTTCTTGCAAGGATCAGGCATGGCCGCCGTTCCAAACTCTGACACTACGATGCGGTTCTTTTCTGAGTTGTTCACATAGGAGTCACTTCGCAGGAAGCGGCTACTGTATGTGACATTTCCCTCACAAATGTGAAATCTGTGCATCATGGCCATGCCGTCAAACCAGTGGGTGTATCTGGTGGGGGACAAAGAAAGAGACTGTAAGAGTGTGTGGCACCATCACTGTGAGACACTGAACCAGAGAGAAATCCTGCTTCTGTGTGGATGAAAGACAAAAATCCAAAACTTGTCATGAAAAGTGCCTCTGGGCCTTCACGTGTGTGGCTGATTCATGAACTGTGAACTCTTCCACCACACATTTTTCACATTATTCCGCTTGAAGGAATCTTGGAGCCTGCAGTTTTGCTATTGTGCAAGTTTAGTGGACAAAGAGGCACATACATAATAACAACAAACACCATTGCACACATGCACAATCTAATGACATTGAATACAAAAATGTTGATTTTACAAAGATACCTCTGCCAACTTTGAACAGCCCTATGCATGTAATTCTGACTGTTCTGACGGATAATCCAATGCTAATGTGCATTACAAAGTGGCCACAGATGCATTCTGTGTAATTATTTACATGGGTCACTAGTCTTCTGTAATATTGTATATACTCTTTCATTCATTCGTTCATTTTCTACCGCTGATCCTCACGAGGGTCGCGGGTGGTGCTGGACCCCATCCCAGCTGTCTTCAGGCGAGGACTGGTTGCCAGCCAATCACAGAGCACATATAGACAAACAACCATTCACACTCACATTCATACCTATGAACAATTTAGAGTGGCCAATTAACCTAGCATGTTTTTGGAATGTGGGAGGAAGCCGGAGTACCCGGAGAAAACCCACCCATGCACGAGGAGAACATGCAAACTCCACGCCGAGGGTGGAATTGAACTCCGGTCTCCTAGCTGTGAGGCCTGCGTGCTAACCACTCGCGCAGTGAAGCCTATTGTATATATTTATTACAAAATATAAGATGATTATAGGAGTATTATTCGTAAAACACATTTACAATGTCATAATTTTTTTATGCTCTAACTACAAAATATTTGATTTATACGTAGGCCTGTCACAATAAGGAAAAAGCAATTTATCGAACGACAAAAAAAAACAGGTCGGTAATTATGAGCCCTCAATAATTTGACATATTAGTGTATGGGCATCTGCGCCATCTGTTAGTCTCTCTGTGGTGCACAGGCTGGATGACAAGAGGGTTCATTAACTACTAGCGTCTGCTAGCAGTTAGCAAGCAGACGCAAATATAAATGAAGGCACAAAGTCTGTAAGCCGAATGCCACAGTTGCTGAGGCTTTTGATCTGCAGCGTAAATATTAAACGAAACAGTGCAAAATGGTGCACGTTCACAGTGTTGCGTACTTGTAATGCACAAGAAGCAGTTATTTGCATTGTTGTATTCAAGCACAGCATGGGTGGCTACCTAAACGAACTAAAAGTCATAATTAATAGCACAATTAGCGACCAGCAGAATGTGTTATCGTGGTGGGCCCGTATATAAGGAAGGAATCCTACTGATCGTGATCAATAAGGGATTACTGTATTCCCTTTTATGAAAACTCCCAAGAGATTTACTTATGTTGATGTTTCACATGCACTTCCATGCAATTTGAACCAGGAATGTGCTATGAATTTGGTTCTGTTAACTACTGTGAGCATCTGTTTTATTTTCCAGTTCAATCGATGTCAAACGTACGAGTCAGAAGCCATTCTTGGATTTGATTGTATTACTAGTTGGACTCTTTTGAGTGGCGCAGTGTGCTGTACCTGTCCTGTCCAAATTCAAACTTTCCTGGGCCATTCCTCAGGAAGCTCCCATTGATCCATAACGGGATAGTTCCCTTGATGGTGGTGGGAATGGGATCAGGGCATTCTTCCGCAGACTTCACCAGGGGGGCCACACTCTCCAAACCTTGGGCCTGATGGGAGCTATGCCTGCTGGACACTGGAAATAAAGGAGTGGATGTAAATAACTAGTTGGATAATATACTTATTATGGAAATTGTCTCTCAGATCTTGTGTCAACACCCAAACTGGATATATTTAATAATGAAAGAAGTGCTTATTTTAGATTAACTTTATCTACGTTTTGTGGCATTATGTAATGCCTCCAACCGCTATGAGACACTCATGGCTCCCAGAGGTTGTGCACTGTGAATGGCACCTATCTTCTTGTCTTATCTGCAATTTCTATAGCCTGTACAATGGGAGAAATCTGCTTCAGATTTACACGAGAAGCAAAAGGCAAATCATTATAGTTCAATATTGAGTCACTCAGGCTTTACCCTTTTTCTTACAAGACAAAGTGGTGATGCATAGCAATCAAAAAGAGACGCTCCAATTATGTTCGTTCCCGTGATGCTAATAGCACAGACAATTAAAACTACAGAATATGCAATTGAGATACAAATGCTGTAGGCTATAACAGACTCTTACAATGGCAATA
Source organism: Doryrhamphus excisus (assembly GCF_037039965.1). Lineage (NCBI taxonomy): Eukaryota > Metazoa > Chordata > Actinopteri > Syngnathiformes > Syngnathidae > Doryrhamphus > Doryrhamphus excisus. The sequence continues at coordinate 13,459,488 of NC_136359.1, read as the reverse complement.
TATGTGATATTTGATTGTGATCTCTGCAGCATGCATTGGGGCGGTATCGACGTCATTTTTAACAAATGCACTATTGCGCAAATGGTGCACATATGTTTCATATTTTGAAATATTTTGTAGTTATACTTTATATGATCTTCACTTCTTACTTCATCCTTTTGTAACTGTGTTGCTGCAAGTGTTATACATTAATGACATACTGATCACGCATGTGACCCTCATCGGATTTCCTCAAATGATGAAAACTGCCTGGAGGTCATGTGGTTGCATCCCAACAACAGTATGTTGTGACACCTTGCAATCTATTCATCTGTGAATATGCTAATGTACATACATAACCACCACATTTCCACTTCTGGTTGGATGGTCACGGTAACTACATGTCATTACCATGTACCTGCACCCTGCACAATGATGATAGTGTCAACTTTTTGAATCACTGAATCAATTTTATAGTATTTAATCAGCATACAACCCTACAAATATTATTTGAGTTTAGATTCTTAACACACATAAAGCAAATGTTTTCACAAGTCAAATGTGTATTAATAGATATATAAAGGTCAAAGTGTACCCTACAACCAGTGTTGCTATTATTCGTATCTGAAATGCCAACCAAATACCTCAATGTGTTTTTTGTTTGTTTGATTTGACTGTATGATGCCAATTAAATCTGCCCAAAGCTAAATGTCAAGTCTTAATTCATAAACTGCCCATTTGTCGTGTGCAATGGTGTCTACTCACTTGTCTGGTGCTCGGTAGTCTTGTACATGGCTCATAGTTCTGAAGATTAGCATTTATTACATGACCTGAAAAGGAGAACCTGTGGACCTTTGGACCTTGGAACCTGTGCCAGGTTTAACATGTGATCACTCTGCGTGATAAGAAAATACTGTAGGCCTACATAGTGACATTTTATACTGCTTGTGGTGTGGCATAATACTGTACACTATTATGTACAGTATATTTTTCTCTCTTTGAGATAAAAGCCATTCATTCATTTTCTATACTGCTTGTCCTCATTTGGGTCATGAATGAGCTGAAACCTATTCCTGATCACCTGTCAATCACAGGGCACATATAGACAGCCATTTAAGTCTCCATTTAACCTAACATGCATATTTGGGGATGTGGGAGTAAGCAGTTAAAACCCATGCATACAGGGAAAACATAGACTGTGAGGCCTTAGTTCTAGGCCACCGCTTGGCCCCATAAACATTATGAATAATATATATACTGCATATTTTTTGAATAAAACCCTTTCCTGTTAAAGCCAGGTCCTTACAGACATTAATGGTTTGGTCATCAAACACTTTCAGATAAACTCACAAAGAGACGACTGTTAATTTCCTTGTTTTGATTTTTGCAACTGGTCATTTTTTGTGCCAATTTCAAATGCCAAGCCTGCATATAATACCATAAGCACCATGATGTGTTCTATTGCAACAAGAAGTGATTGGGAACTGAGCTAAAGTAATTAGTGAGGACTAGAAAGTGGCATCCTTCCATATACATTCCTTGTGTGATGTACAATCTCAGTTGCACAACACTCAGCTGTTCATCATTTGGGTGAACACATTTTTCGCTTGGAGACAGGTCTTGACTGCTCTTACATCCGAATAAAGAATTGTTGTATATTTTCTCTGTAGTATACGTAGTGGTATTGCAGCCTAGTAGAGTTTTTTTGTATATTATTCAATTTTATAAAAAAAAATACCAGTTTCAACATTATTCCTGGTTCTTAGGTAGTGGTAGTATTTCTGCAATTGACTTTTAGATAATATGTATAAAGTAGTCATATTTCTGTTGCTTTTATCTAATACACACTGCCTCATCTTGTGTAATTTAAGGTTTGTCTGCCATTCTGCAATCAAGTTTTGCTGCATAAAATATGTTCAGAAACATGAAGTGTTTCAACACTGCTCAGCCTTTCAACTGTCATGAGTAGTGGTTCAGAGTAAATACTGTTCAGAGTAAATACAAATTATAGCATCATAGTAGACAGCCTGCATGCTTCGCTCTCCCTTTCTCAATGTGAGAGAAGTGGAAACATGGCAAGTATAAACAAGACCTGCAGGAAAACCAGTTGGGGCATGAGACACGGAAGATGATTTAATTAAATGACTTGTTCCTAACTGCAACGGCAGAAATTCTGAGCTGCACGGAAATAACAAAAAGGGTGTCAAATCATCACTGCACCTTCTTTTGCTCAATTTGAGGGGCGAAATATTCGACATACCTTACAGTAAAATGCAGTGCAATTCTACACCATTGTAAATTACAGTAAGAAAAACTGACAGTTGCATTCAAACTTGCATTCAACACTCATTGTAAACTATATCTATGAATTAACTTTGAAAAGACTGGGGACCAGTCCAGGGTGTACCCCGCCTCTTGGTCTAAGTCATCTGGAAGAGACTCCTGCTTACCTTTAGCGCTGATATACTTAAAGAAGTGGCCGCTGAGTGTACTGTATATCCAGATTGAAAAACCCACAGTCCGCTTTAGCCTGCGACTATGATATTTATAGATAATATCTCCTCTGCCGTCACATGAGATACTTCCACAAAGTGATAGAAACCGACTGTAAACTGTAAACATCACACACACTGAGAGTCACTCAGAGTTCAACAGTGGTTCTTACAGGTAATACAGGCTGAGACGAAGCAGGTACAAAAGCCCAGAGGGGGCTTCCATTGATGGGTCTGCAGTAGAACCGTTCACTCACGCCATGCAGGTAGACTTGTGTTACACACTTCAACTCATCTGCGCAAGTGACGAATGTAATGAATACAAGGTTTAATCATCTCAAGGCGGCAAGGGAAGACATCTATTGTGGACACGGACAGAGATAAGTACAACAATGTTATACAGATTTGAAAAAGAATTTTAATTAGCTTTCAATTAATTGCATATCAGGGCTATACAGAAGCTCACAGAGGGATGCTGACTATCTCGGTTTATTCTCTTCTTGTCATGCTTCATCTGTCCTGACACGGTGAGAAGAAATAGGGGAGCCTCAGACCAACTTTGAAAACAAAACTTTAAAATGAAACTGACTTGTCATTTTTGGTAGCAAATTATTTTCCATGTCAAAACTTCTTCTCCGTCAGTTTGTAGATGCTACCTTTATATTGATTAATACACGGCTTATATTTTCCCACAGACTTTCTCAAGTGATAAGCCACTACTGCACTTTGTTGTCAAGACAGACAAAAATAAGTACACAGATGACTTATCCCATGTAGTGGTTATTTGAAAAATGGTTTATGCACTTGCTGGGTGGTTCTAAAAAAACAACAAAACAACAACAACAAATCATAGTATCAGTTCATAGTAATCATAATATTAAAATATTTTTTTTTTAATAATGAAAGTAGAAGTACTTTTTAAAATGTAAACTAACATTCTGAATTAATGATGTTACAATACTAATGTAAGAATACAGTATTATAGTATTGCTTGCTGTTATACCTACTTATTATATAATACAACAACAGGGGTGCTCCAATCAATCAGCCACAAATCGGAATCGGACGATATCAGTGAAAAGGTATTGATCAGGTATAGATATCTGCAGATACTTCATAACACCGCTCCCATCCACCAATCAGCTCCGTCCCCGCTGCAGCACGCAGAACAAACATGTCTGCCGAGTGTGGGACTTCCTGTCTTTGTGAGAGTGATATATATATATATATATATAGTTTTGCAAAATTTGGTCTGTCGGGACCCAGCAGAGGTGAATAAACCTGCTTTTCATTCAGGTTTTCAATTAATAATGTGAGACTAGAAATAAATGTGAAATACAAAACGTGATTTGTAGATATCAGCAATTTTGTAATGTTCTGGTAAATCAAGCATACGTATTGGCTTTGTTTGGCTTGAAAATAGCTATGTGAATAAATGTTACCAAAATGAATATAACTCTTGGCCATTTTCATTTGGTAAAAGTAACTCTCACAAGAGGAAAATCGGAATTGCTATCAGTATCGACCAATTTCACTCATAAATTATCCCAATCGGTATCAGCAGCATGAAATCCTGATTGAAAGATCCCTATACAATACAATAAAATAAAATTTAATATAAAAGTGAGTATCTAAGCAACAAGCAGCAACAAGGCATACAAGGTCTAGACCGTGTTAATGTTTTTCCTTCAAAGGATGATTGTATATCAGTGGGCAGACTTAAGTGTGATGCAACACAAATGTGACCCGGTTTGGTTTACCCCTGCATTACCTAATGCACTGTAATGCCTAGGTAGGTTATGCCTCACTGTCAATATTAGCCCCACTGATGACACTGTCTGGTTATATATTATTCTAATGCTTCTTTGGTTGCATTTTCATTTTGCATTTCAGAGCAAACAAGCCATGTGCCAACAAACCAGATGTTGGCTTCCCAGGGTCTTATGCAAGCATTTAATTCCAGGTTACAGTGAAGGGCCATATGAAGGGAATAAAGGTTATATTGCAGAAGAATATGGCAGGGAGTTTTATTGTTAGGTGGCATTGGTATTAAAAAAAAACACCAAACAAAGTTAGACCTTTTTTTTTTTAACTCAAATTATACATAATAAGTAGACATAATGAAGGTCATGAGAAATGTTCCAGAGCCACCACCTGTGTGGGCCACATTGCCATTGGCTTACCGTCATTGTTGGGGATCCACCACAAACCAATAGTGTGTGTAACTGCGTCCCAAAGAGGGAGGTGTATCCTGGGGAGGAAAGTTTAAAAGCAGGTGAGTGTTGTGTGGGATTTTTAGAGAAGCATCAATCAACATGATCCCCATTGTGTTGGCCTCTGTGCTCATTGCTGCTGGTAAGAACATCTGGGCTTTTTCACTCCCGTTTGTGTATGTGTGTGTGTGTGTGTTGTGTGATGAGCCATCCAATCACAATGTTCATTGTAAGATTTTAAAAAGAAAGCATCAAAATAGTGACATATAGTTACATACTTACATGTCAGTATAATTTTCCTGTTTTGGCACATTATGCCTTTAATCTCATAATTTTAAACCTTTTGTCATAATTTTCCTTTTTCCATCCATCTATTTTCTATACCGCTTATCCTCACGACGGTCGCAGGCATGCTGAAGCCTATCCCAGCTGTCTTCGGGTTAAAGGTTTTATCCCTATTTGTTCCTTCGCACAAATAATTGTGGGACAAGAATTCTGCTTAAAAATAAAAAATGAAATAAATCTATTCTATCAAGAATTTTGTTGATCTGTTGTTGATAGCGCGTTAAATTTTAATATCCAACACATACTATTTCCATCATTTAACACATGTGCAATATCTGATCAACCTCAATGTGCAATATTAAGGGCTCTAAATGCAATATACTAAGTTCTATGTGAAGTATTTCCATAATGCCTCATATTAACTCACTAGCAAGATCTCAGTGTATAGACTGGTCATATATCTCATCTCGTTTCATATTATCTACATACTTTATTGTATATAACTCTGGGAAAAACTGTTGATTTTGTTAATACTTGGGTTGTTTATATTGTTTATTTTTCTATATTGTGTATTTTGTATTGCTTAACTGATTCTGTACTGTAAATTTCCCCACTGAGGGACGAATAAAGACATATCTTATCTTATCTTATGTATGAACTGTATGAAAAAGGAAAGCTCGAACGTCAAGATTACTGGAGATTTATGGTATGGTTACTGTCGATATCCATCCACTGTCCATGGCGCTTATCCTTACTCGGAGAGTAAGAGCCCATGCTAGAGCCCATGGTTACTGTAGCTACTGCCCTATAATTTGTACATGCAAAACCAATTTTTTAATCACTAAAAGAAAATAATAATTTGTTCTTCCACCTGTTACCCTTCACATGTCCTTTTCCTGCAGCCCTGGGGTGCGGCACCCCACCCATCGAGCCCCAGACTTCCCGTGTGGTCAATGGCGAAGATGCCAAGCCTCACAGTTGGCCCTGGCAGGTCGGTTAATACATCCACATCACACATCTGTCTGACTTTTGGTATCTGCTGGCTAATGTCATCATCCTGGCATCTGCTTCTTAGCCGACAGACCCAGGGGCTGTTGAAAGAGCAGCAATTAGATGTTTCCCTCTGAAATGAGTCAGCATTGCCATCCATCGCCAAAGCCTTCTTTGTGCACCTGTGTGTGTCTGTGTGTTCCATTTGCAGATCTCTCTTCAGTATGAGAGGGATGGAGAATGGAGGCACACATGTGGGGGATCTCTGATTGCTGCCAACTGGGTCATGACTGCTGCTCACTGCATCAAGTATGAACCTATGTGTGCACAACACCAACTGACAGCGTCACAGAAAGACAGCTTTGAACTGGTACTCATGAATACGACCTCGGCACCTAACTCAACTGCTCCCTGGCACCTCTAAAGCATCCGTGTGTGACTTACTATGACTTGATATAGGTTTATACTTTTTAGTATTTGATTTGAACTTTCACAGTTTTTTTTGCTAGTATATTAGTAGGGTGACATTATTTTTATATTTTATATTAGATTTTATTGTTCAATTCCACCCTCGGCCATCTCTCTGTGGAGTTTGCATGTTCTCCCTGTGCATGCGTGGGTTTTCTCCGGGTACTCCAGTTTCCTCCCACATTCCAAAAACATGCTAGGTTAATTGGCGACTCCAAATTGTCCATAGGTATGAATGTGAGTGTGAATGGTTGTTTGTCTATATGTGTCCTGTGATTGGCTGGCGACCAGTCCAGGGTGTACCCCGCCTCTCGCCCCGAAGACAGCTGGGATAGGCTCCAGCACCCCCTGTGATCATCGTGAGGATAAGCGGTAGAAAATGAATGAATGATATTTTATCTTGATTTTTGATTGTAGTGAAGTGAGGTGACACATCATTATAAACAATAGCTTGACCCAAGGGCCATGAAATATTTTGGAGTATCTGTATTGCAAAGCTACTTTCCTAACTCTACTATGAACTTTTGACCCATTGAGAACCGAACGGAGTCAAATAGGTTTAAAAACCACCTCGCTTGACATTATTTCTCACATTTAAATTCAATTTTGTAATGTTGGGTCAGCCCAGGGGGAGACGAGTACTTGCTCATGTTCAATTTGGAAGCATGGTATTAAACCTGTACTCTATAACTTATGTTGGGATTTAACACAAAAACAAACTTGTGTGTGCCCCATCTTGCAGCAAGAGGCTCTCCTACAGAGTGTTTGTGGGAAAACACAACCTTGTGGCGGAGGAGATTGGCTCCAAGGCCATCCTGCCTGAGAAGATCATCGTCCATGAGAAATGGAACCCCATCTTTGTGGCTTTCGGGTAAGACGCTGCACTTCTGCTCATACACATCATACAAGTAAAAATGGTCAAGCTGCATTGTTCTCAGCTCAAAATGACTAACAGTATTGTCATGTGTGCCTTTCTTTCATGACCAGTTTGAAGAACAGGTTCCACTTGTTAAACATTGCTGCTTGATGCACCTACAGGGGGGGTCCCCTGGGAACCCTTGGTGGTCACTAATATGCGCTCCAGTCATTATTAGAGTTAAAAATAACTTGTCATATCTGTTGTTTTTCAGATTAGTTTTTTCTGTGTAATGATAGATTGTTTTCGCCTCTTCTACATTGTCCTCAAGTACAAATGCGGTCCTTTGTCTCTCTCGTGCAGTAATGACATTGCCATGATCAAACTGTCTGAGCCAGTGACTTTAAGCGACCAGGTTCAGCTGGCATGCATCCCACCTGCTGATACCCTGCTGACCAACCTCTACCCTTGCTACATCACTGGATGGGGCAGATTGTACAGTAAGTGCTTTTTTATTTTCATTTTTTACAGTTCAGTACTTTCACAATGCCTTTAGAGTCTTGATGTGGGGATTTAAACCAGCGGTAACACAGGGACACCAGAGTTGGGGTGAAAATAGCATGCATGAGATCTTGGCTAAATCATTTTCGGGAAGTTAATACTCCTAAATTGAACATTTGCAATCGCCTGTGGAGCCTGCTGCCAGCTATAGTCCATGTGGTTGTTCACACACTGTGGCTGTGTGTTCTAGCCGGAGGCCCCATTGCTGATAAGCTGCAACAGGCTTTGATGCCAGTGGCTGACCACCCTACTTGCTCGCAGCCTGACTGGTGGGGCATCGCTGTCAGGACCACCATGGTGTGTGCCGGTGGGGATGGAGTCGTGGCTGGATGTAATGTAAGTTTGTTCTATTTTTTTTAGACTGCTTTAAAAAACAATTTAGGTTCCACAGCATGTTCACTTGAGAATTTGGTAGGACTTGGGCTGGACTGCTTCTATAGCATAGTTTCTACAACAATGAATATAATGTTGTATTATTGCTTTTGTGACCGTCAACATCGACTGATTTTGGCTAATAATGGCTATGGAAAAAAATCCTCTAACGTGTGGAAGTACTAAATATAACTCCAGAAAGTAAAATGCAACTTGCCTCAGCAGCGTCTTACACTTCACGCCCCTACAACCAACAGCGTAGCATTTAAAACAGGTAATTCTGTTCCGCCAACTTCATTTTATATCCTGACAGTGAATTTGAATGCAAGAAATGAGGCTGCTGACAGAGTTTTGGCAAGTTGCTTTTTTTTTTTTAAAGCCATGTTGTTCCTATTCTATGTGCACTTTTCTGATGTGTGCCGACAGCGACTGTGTTTCAGTTTCAACAGTCTTGCTTCTGTGTCACATAAATAAATTAAGGTAATGTTGTTGCACAAATACCATTCTTATTTGTTTATCTGAGAAGAGTACCTGTGAGTCCCGAATCAGAAAAAAAGCAAGTCTTGAACATTTCAGTCATGACTTGTATATCTATAATATTGAATGTCCAGATTAACATGCCATGTCATTTCCAGAATACCATAGCAATTACTGAGGTAGGTACAATGTATTGGAATGTATTAAATCAATTATCCCCATTGGAAATAATGAGAGAAAAATCTGTCAAGCTCTTGCCATAATAAAATATTTTCACATTATTAATACAAGTGTAAACATGTTTTCCATTTTCAGAAAGAAAATAACTTAATGATAATTACAAATTACAAACGCATCAAATTTTTTGTTTTGGTAAATTGCCACAAGTGTAAAAATAAGCAAACCACTGTGAAGGGAAAAACAATAACTCGACATCAACCTTGATAACAAGTGACATACCCTTTAAATGTACCTGTAGTTCCGCCGAGAAAACAGAACATAACAGCCCACTCGTCTCCTTCTGCTCTCAGGGTGACTCAGGCGGGCCTCTGAACTGTAAGAACATGGAAGGTGTGTGGGAGGTGCATGGCATTGCAAGCTTTGTCTCTGGCCTGGGTTGCAACTACGAGAAGAAACCTACTGTTTTCACCCGTGTGTCTGCTTTCAATGACTGGATTGATCAGGTATAGGCAAAAACAAAATCCATATTATGTGAAAAGACAAGCATTTTACGTTTTAACATCTACCCCTTTCCTTTTAGGTCATGATGAACAACTAAATATGATGAAGCATCAATAAAACTTATCCAACTGTGTGCATCTTGTGTTTAGTGAACAGATGGTCTCCCATTCAATGTCACATTAGCAGACTAAAGAACAGCTAGGAACTATGTCAACAACTCTCCAGCAGGTGTCCTCACACACGCATGTTATGGAATTGGGCCTGACAACCTCCCTCTGATTTGAGCCATGAAGTGCTGAGAGACTGAGAGAGTCTGAAATCAGCTCTCAAAAAGCAAGCAGCTAAAAAAAAAAAAACCCATCAGAGAATGGTTTCAGTTCCATTACGGAACGAACCAAGCATATAAAATATGAGACTAATATCCTTCCATGGCCTCTCTTAATGAACGCCATATCGCTCAGCTGGGGAATCTGCCCTCATATTCTTGCGATAACACAAAATGAAGAGGGTTACAATGGCAAAACTGAGATTAACACTCCTCTCATTTATTTGCCTCGATGTGATGAGGCCTCTATGTGAGAGTCATGGTCAGTCATATTACTAATATTAATAATAAAATGAAATTATGCCTCTGCTTCACACATATAATTGGTCGCATTTGCAGGACATTTTGATCGAGAAATTCAGTAGGAGAGCATAAGAGGTTGAAAGAGTGAGATAAAAGAAATAATTAAAATGTGTCTGTGTGTGTGAGAGAGAGAGCGAGAGAAAGAGAGAGATATGGGTATCCATAAGTCTCTCAGTGATCTTTCTCTAAACCAATTTAAAGTACATATAGATAGATTGACACGTCAGTTTTTAGACCGCCTTTCCAAATGAGTTTTCTTTTTAGTGAAGTTTTTGTCTGAAATCTGTGTCAGGGGAGAGGGTTGGGGGCCTCAGAAGAATGCTTTTGTCTGCATGGACTTATGGGGTCACAGTACCCTGGTTGCTCCCAAACAGAGAGACAAAGGAAGTGGGACAGGGATACTTGCTGTTGGGCTGCATAGTAACCACAAAAAGGGGGAGGGAACTTGTGAGGGTGGAAAAGTAAGGCAGAAAGATCTTGCATACTTTGATATTGTAGTTGTTTGCAGTGGTGTAGAACTGCACTGCATCATACTAGTGCAGTGGTTCTCAGTTATTTTTTGTTATCCCCTCCCCAAAGGGACAATTATAATTTCAAATACTAGAGAAACTGACATTATTCATTATCTATTCATTTACATTACAGACTGAACTTGAAACTGAGACCAAGAAAATGCAACAAAATGGAGCACATACAAGAGTATTCAAAAGTCAAATTGCATGTTCATTCATTCATTCATTTTCTACCGCATTTTCCTCATGAGGGTCGTGGGGGTGCTGGAGCCTATCCCAGCTGTCTTTGGGCGAGAGGCGGGGTACACCCTGGACTGGTCCCCAGCCAATTACAGGGCACATATAGACAAACAACCATTCACACTCACATTCATACCTATGGACAATTTGGAGTCGCCAATTAACCTAGCATGTTTTTGGAATGTGGGAGGAAACCGGAGTACCTGGAGAAAACCCACGCATGCACGGGGAGAACATGCAAACTCCACACAGAGATGGCCGAGGGTGGCAAATTGCATGTTGAGTACTATAAATTTGTACATGTTGGCAGGTCTGCACTAGCCTCTCTGCAGACATAACACAGCAGAGTGGGCAAGTTGGCACAGTCAGACACACAGAACACACACAAAAAAGTGATGTACAAAGGGGCCCCACAATGCATTAGGCGGAAGGGGCATTTTGTGCACTTTTCATTTGTGCAAAGGATGTGCAGTGCTGCCATGACACATACGTGCAGCATCAAGTCAGTCCGAGGCTCTGTCACAAAGTAGAAATAAAACTGCAAAATTGACATGCTTTTGTTGTACCGGTAGATGCGTGGCCCCATTTTTATGAACACAAAGAGGCAGAACAATGACAAGAGAAAGTCAATTCCTCCATCTACATTTTCATTCCAATGTACACCAAAAATAAATTGCTTGCTCGACCAAACACCTCTGTTCAATCAACCTCAGAGTGTCTTATAATCATATAGTACAAAAGCAAATAGCCACTGAAGTCTCTTGAGTAGCACATGGTCAAACAACATTAATCCTCCTGGTCCACGAGATGGAAGTAGCTGCCTTTGAAGTGGCATGAGTTATTAGATTCCAGCAAGTTTATCTATACCTCTGTATGCACTTTAAAACTCACTTGTCAGCTGTTGGTGTGAAACTGTATGTCACACTTACTTTTGTTTACAATGAACTCATCAGTGGTATTGACGCTGGCTGAGCATTTGGTCCCTTATTTGTATGACATTGGTTTTATTGCCGCTGTGTTGTGCAATATACTTGGAACAAATGACAGCTGCATTTCTTGTCTATGCACTACAAAATTTCACAACAAACAGACTCTGCCAGTATCACCTGCTTCCAATTAACGCCTTATCGTTTTTGGGGCTTAGGTGCAAACACAGACAAATACAAAACCTGTTTAATACTTTGTAAAAACCAATATAAATCTAAAACTAATTCCACATGAAATTAATTAATCAAATTAATTTTATGTTAATATAAGATCTTAAAAGATGCCACTCTTTGGCTTCTGACAACATTTTAGACAGGATAATGTGGGCCTTTATTGGTTTAACCCCCCCAAAATAGATTACGCCAGATTATAGACACTTCGGGACCTTGAAAAGTGACAGTGGTTGGACTAGCACCAAGGTGTGAGATGTAAAGCTCTTGATAGGATGTTCCAAGAGTGTCTTTTCTATTAACAGCTCAGTGGTGAAGGCAGAGGGAGGGTGAATAGTAGAAAGGATGGGTGTGTGTGACAGGGGAGGGACTATGCACTGATGCACAGCCCCACTATAGTGGCAGTGCTATCTCTCCCAGCCGTGCTGCATCCTGTCAACCGTCACTGGGAAGCGACTGGGACTCCTCCAGGGCTAACCGTCGGCGTGCTGGCTCATCAAGCACACACTGCCAAGGGCTCGGACTCACTTTGGTGACCTACTTCCAACAGAAGACTTTCCCGCCCTCTGCAAAGCTCTATTGGACTGGACTTGCAGCTCTGTGCTGAAAACGTGCATGCATGTTTTGGAGCAGAGGAGCGCCAAGCAGAGGAAAAGATACTTAAAAAGCATGAGAGGATTGTCTGGGCGAAAGAAGTAAGCTTAATGCCAAGCTGTGTACTTTTACATTTTACTAACACTGTTTTTCTTGAAACATACAATGTATGGTTAACTCTGGGTGGATGTTGTGGATGACAGAAAATGACATAAAATACAGTACAGTAACCATGCAAAGTAACAAAGTTGCCATTTTAATGTAGTAAAATAGTAAATATCATTGATGCTGCCGATAGTAGCCTTTGATAGTATCACCATCATGAGGCTGGACACACTATGTTTTTGTAAATTAAACAACCTCACACAGATAGCCTTTTGAGGATAAGACATAATTAGTGTAATGACAAGAGAGCTAAATTGCTTGGTGACACTTGAAAAACTTGCGTACCCCATGAACGTGACGTCCACTTCCGAGTGGTACAAAAAGCAGCTCCGAACTAAAAGCTTATTTTTAAAACAAAAAGTTTAGTAATTCTAGTTAGTCAACTAAATACATTTCACGAGGGAGTTTTTCACTGGCATTAGTTGGCGTAGCCTGTGCTAAGCTTTCAAAATGAAAACATTGAGGTTTTACAGAATAGTGATGATTCTTGCAGCAAAACGGGACCAAGTGCATATCCTGTCGACTCAGTATTGGGTGTCGGGAACCCTATTTGACACAGCACTCATTCAGATCATGTTTGTGTTGTCATGACATGAATTCTCATGTTGCTGCTGCACGTTAATTCTTTTTTACGATCGGTTTTGAAAGGTATTAGTTGTGGATCATCAATCAGAGCATCCCTAGTTAATAGTAGCACAGCTACATTCCTTTGTAGTTAAATGTAGATAATTGTGTTGTGTCGTGTAACAAGATAAACTTCGGCTTGTAGAAATGTTTGAACTTTGTGCAGTTTATTCTATGGGGTTCACGTTCCGTGTCATTGTCAACCATTAACGGTGTACATAGTGTAATGAAACGTGTTTTTCCAGGTCCTAGTTCAATATAGACATGCTAATAACACACAGTGGTTAATTTTAATTTTAATTCAGTTATTTCTAAGTGTTGCCTTCAACTTTTGCTTAAAGCCCATGGACTGATAAATTTAATTATTCACTCATTCATCCAGGGCTGCACTGCGACCAAGTGGTTAGCGCACAGGCCACACAGTTAGGAGACCCGAGTTCCACCCTCAGCCATCTCTATGTGGAGTTTGCATGTTCTCCCCATGCATGCGTGGGTTTTCTCCAGGTACTCCGGTTTCCTCCCACATTCCAAAAACATGCTAGGTTAATTGGTGACTCCAAATTGTCCATAGGTATGAATGTGAGTGTGAATGGTTGTTTGTCTATATGTGCCCTGTGATTGGCTGACGACAGTCCAGGGTGTACCCTGTCTCTTGCCTGAAGACAGTTGGGATAGGCTCCAGCACCTTTGCGACCCTCATGAGGATAAGCGGTAGAAAATGAACGAATAAACACATTCATCCATTTTATATAATACGTAGCAAATATCAACTTGAACTCACTATACTTACCAGAAGCAAAAATAGAATTATGTTTACACTTGATATTCTTACTATTTTCTGAATCCCTCTTCCATACAAACAATTTGAATGTTGTCTCTGACTCCACCAATTCTGACATTTGCAGTTAAGCTGCATAAATGCCACTGGTGGTTGCTTATCGAGCATGCAATTTGTCACATGAGAGGAAGGTGGCTCACTCTGCAAAATGGGTGCATGATGCAAAAATTCACCTGAATGCCATGCACAAGTGCATTTGCTGAACGCTGCATGTAATGCATGTTTAGACAAATAAAGCATTCTTTCTGCAATGTTTGTATGCATTTACATTTACATTACAAGCAGGCGTATGTGGGCAAAAAACACAACTTTTACATTATGTTGGGGGAACAGAAATATACATGCATGCTGTGTGTCAGTTTTATACTTTATAGACCTTGCATAACAAAAGCACTGCTGTTATCAGTCTATTGGTCGCCTCAGGGAGCATGCACATGATTTTAGATCAATGATCTTTGGTCCTTTTAACCCTTAAAATGCTTGGTAATTCAACATTCTAACCAGAGAAAGGGAATGTTTTAAACTTTTTTAAACTTTGTACCTTTTTTCTATATTTTTCCAGTTCAGCAACCAGTTCATGATGTACTCCACCTCTATGTAAATGCAAAGCCATTATTTTTAAGTAACGAAGAAAGATAATTCTGGCTTTCTTATTGTCACACATGCCATGCTAGTCCAATTTACCAAATACGGTTCTTCACCGTTCAACCAAAATACAAAATAAACTTTCCATTTGCACACTGATATTATGCCAAATGCACAGTACCTAATACTGTGACCAGTCAGTGTATTTATTCTTGTGAAGACATGTGAAAATAAGTGGAAGTGGCTTTGCAATACTGTGGATTTCTGATATATTGACAGTAATCCCTCTTAGAGGTTATGATTTGTCCTTCAGTAAAGCCACCAGACACCTGACCCATCTGGCACACTGGGGAGACTTTAAGAGAGGGTGAAATATATACTGTACATTGCATATTGCATATATTGCATTTTTAACAGAAGAACAGGCTCCTTTCGAGGGCTGCATACATAATGAGCCCTCATTATAAATGCATTAGGTGTGTCTTCTCTTTAGCAAAGGAAACGTATGCACACACGCACACGCACCTGTGTAACCTGATCACATGTTCTCCTTGAACAAACTACAGCTGAAACATTACAACAGCCCTTGTTAGAATGGTATTCTTTTTTATTTTCTAAAACAAGCAAACATTCTGGTAGTGACCTGCTATATATTCAGGTAATATCATGAAATACTTGCAAAAACACGTGGTTCATTAACGAATAAAGCTAACAAAGATCCACAAATAGAGATACTTTTCAAAAATAGCAAATGGTGTTTAAAAAATACAGACGCTTGTGCCCAAAAAGACATACGTACAAGCTAGAAATTAATTGCTAAGAGCTAGGGAGTGCACTAAACAACTAAAACATGACACAAGAAACATGACAGCTATAATATGCAGCAATCATTGAAGTAAATTCCTTGTTTCACTGTACTATATTATCACTATTGTTCCTATCATACACACATGGATTCTGCTTTGCAGCTTTAAAAGCACCTTGGCTTAGTGACAAACTTGGCTGAAACAAAACAATCTTTATAGAGCTAAATTCTCTTGTGGAGTCAGCACATCCACGTGACAGGCTCGATGTGGCCAGACATGTGTTTTTGTTTGGGGTGCGTGTGTGTGTGTGTGCGGTGTGTGTGTGCATGGGCCTGGAAATGAAAGGCATTGTGTTGTGTTTTTTAGGTCCTCCATGACGTGGTACAGGAAGTGAATACTGTGGAAGCGTCCACTGAGGCTTTCTCTCCGCTTGACTATGGAGCACGAATTGAGGATGGGCCTGTCAGTGTGGGCCATTGCCGCCATTATATGCAACTCTGCCGTGGGTGTGCTTATCCTCATCCTTTTCGTGGTCCTCTACAAGGCCTGCAAAGTGCCGTCAAAACACCCACAAGTGCCTGTTTTCACGCCAGAGATGGAAAAGAAGAAGACTGAGCAGAAGTATCTTCTAACAGCCTGATCATGACAAATGAAGCCACAATGCAACATTGGATGGTTTGGAAGTTGAAGGCCTTTTTGGCCTCTGTTGTCTTCCCTGTGTGCACATGACTCCAGGCCATCTCCTTTATGCAGCAGCTTTGTGTGCAAAGAGTTGAAGCAAGACCAAGAGCAACAACAAGCTGGCCGAATCCTCTTATCTCTGCTGTGCGTCTCTGGGACTGTCCATCTGTCAATCTGTTTGCTCTGCTCCACGCAAGGCGGACTATGATATCCTCCACTAATTTCGTGAGTGTCTAATGTGTGGAAACAACGAGCTGAAGTAGGCAATCTAAGCATGGCAGCGTTGGATCAGAGTCAGGTGAAGAGGAAAAAGTACAGAAGAATATACATCACTAATGATGTACACAGATTAGTTTGAGACTGCAATGCAGCGTTAAAGGTGGAAGTCTTTTGCAGCTGTTTCTCATTGTCCATCTCCTTTGTGATGAATTGCCGAAACAAGTAATATTGTGCCTTTCTTTTCTGAAGTTTATGTGGTATAAAGCAATAAGAATATTTTTGTGTATTAGTGAAGACATGCCCATCATAATTTACATACGTACATAAGACAAGACTTGAGTCATAACTTAATTAGTCCCACAAGGGGAAATTCCAGAAAAACAACCCCAAGAAGAAGCACTTAGTATAGTGGAATTCAAGCTGGTGCTTTTGTTTGGGTTATTGATATTGTTGGAAAATCTATGTAAACTTCAGCATTGTATAATGTTTAGCACTGAATTATTTTACCTGTGATGCACTCCAGAAAAATGGCCGCAACACATCTTACAAATATGGCTGTGCCCGTATTTGTTGCAATAAAAGCAATACAATGTTCTGCTGTTGTCCTTTTATAATAAACACATTGAATTTGTATGTCAAAATGTATGTATTGTTTAATGTTTACAGTAGGAGTAGAAGGTCAAAGTGTCGTCAGTGACATTCAAAAGATAGTCACCAGTTCAGTTAGTAAGAGATGGCTGTTTTATTGTAGCCTTTGCTTTTTTACTGCATCATAAAAAGTTGCAAGAGGTCCAGTGAGATACATTGTGGTCATGATGGTGCATTTGTGATTAAAGTATGATTTTAAACTGTTCTGACAAATATTACCTCTACTTCATCATAGTGTATGTGTCATTAAGAGTTGCTAATAGTTCAGTGCTGGCAATTTTAAAGTGCTGATGCATAATTATGGTTCAAGCAGCAGAAATGCCAATATTTAATCTGTTTTAGAGTGTAACTACTACTTCCTACACTTAATCAGCGTGAAGCATATAGACTTCGACTGTGACCCCACATCCTGTTGGGAATCAGCTCCAACGTGCTTGCTCATAGCTTTGTGAAAATATCTGACTTTCAAATGCTGTTTTAGTTTTTGACATTCCAGACATCATTTATTTCAATGGAGGTCGACAACCCCCTGCTATCCAGGCAGCTGTTCTGTAAAATCCATCATTGTCATCTGGTAAATGAAAATTCGACTCCTTAAAATCCATTTGATGTGCTTTACACTTTGCTTTACATTTCACACATCATCATTCATGCATCCATTGATTCATTCGTTTGCCACGGTTATGTGTCTTCAAAGACACAGGTGAGCAAGAGACCATCACAGGCAACTTTGGACAAGAGGTGGGGTACTGATTGGACAGACAAAAAAACATTTACACCAATGGGCAATTAAGGGTCTCCTATTAAAACAATGCACAAGACAAACAAGCAAACTCAACACAAAGAGGGTCCAGCTGAGAGTCAAACCCAGAATCACCTGGCTGTGAGGCAGACAGGCTAAGCACATACACATGTGTTGCTGCTGGTCTCCTACCTAAAAATGCTTGGGGCTTTAGATTTGGGGGGGAACCAAGACGACAAGCATTTGGTGACAGATGGGTCTCAAACCACAAATCCCCACATACTGGAAGTCCACCTGAGCAATGTGGGTAGCAACACAGAATCCTAACCACTAGATATTGTTCATATGTAGATCATATGGGAAAGTGGCGGAACATTACAAACTCTCTTGTGGTGATGCACAACAGTGGATCTCCACAAATTTGCAATTCAGAATTTGCAATACTACAAATTGTATTTTTCCCCATAAAAATAGACATTATCTCATTCATCATAAGTCACTTATAATTCATTGTGTAAATAAGGAATAAAGCATAACTAAATAAATACAACTTTTTTTTGTAAAAACACATTGCGAAACCAGTTGTTGGCATCGTGCTGCTATAGCAGCACTAGCTTCTACAGTCAACTTTCTTCAAATCCAGCCTCAAAACTAGCAGCGAGGTGAACACAATTTAATATTTGATTTAAGTCGTTATTATATATACAGTGTGGCAAGCAGTGTGGACTATGTGGATGCGGTTTGGAGAAACAGTTTTTCCTGACAGCTAGCTCGGACAACCCAGTGGCAAGGCCGCAAACCAACACTAGCCGCTTTAAGGGGAAATCCAGACAGCCCCACAACAGATGGAAGCGTGGTTGTAGCGCTAGCCTCACAACCAGGTAGACAAGGTGAGACCAGGGTTGGTCAATTAAAATTGAAACAAGGTCCAATTTTCTTCACAGCGAAGGTGTGAATCTCAATTTGTCACACAGTTCCTCTTTTTGTTTACCTTTGAGCAAGGTCTCTGCAGGAGAAGCACTCTTTCACAACTCTTCCGTCAGTTAAATATTTTTTTTGTTTTCCTCCAATATCCAAGCAAACAGTCATTGAAGAGAGATTGGGATGGTTATGGAGCGCAATCTAATCTAATCTAATCATTTTATGTTGATTTATTGGAAAGGTTTATCTGAAATTGGTGGAGAACATCAAGCTAACAGGATGTTTGGGAGGTAGTGGAGTGAGCTGGGTGTCAAAAACAGAAGTTTTTACGGGCATCTATTAATCGGAATGAATCTGCATTCACATGTGGTCTTGGAATAGTTAGGATTTACTGTATAAGTCCAATAATGACCATTTTGTTTTATTGTAAATGAAACTGAGCATTATCATCCGTCCAAAGGCACAATTTTTGTCACAGCTCTTGTAATGGCTCTGATTAGAGTGTACTGGTTTGCCAAATGAAGTGTCCAGTATAATAACAACTATCATATCACAGCAGATCTGCAGCTGTCGAATATTTATTTTTCCTACAGTCTTTCCAGTCCCTACTGAGCTCTTGCCCTCTCTTTGGCCTTCTGCACTGCCATGTCACTGGAGCGTTGCCAGACGTTTGCGATTTGGCTCAATGATCTGCTTCAAAGTGGCATGTGTGACTGTGAAGGTCAGTACATTTGGATTCACCCAGTATGGGGACCTCATCATCTGATCATTTTGTTTTTTTTTTTTAATCATATTGACAAACATATTGATTCCTCATGGCAAGGAAAAGAAAACATGCAGTTTATGATACTCATAAGAAATCGGAAGAAAATGATAAATAAGATCATCTCTTCATCCGCATGCTCCACTGCGCTGTAATCCCTCCACTGCAACGAGAGGTCTGAGCAGTCTGGATGATGTTTATAGCAAATTTGAGATCCGGCACTCGCCATTAGTCACTACTTTCTTACATCTCAAGAGCCTGCCCACACGGCGGTAGGGCAATTTCCGAGGGGCGTCCAGTGTGAGTTGAGATGGAAGCGTGTCAGTGAACTCACCACAGTGTTATGTAATCACTAGTAGAAATAGCACATAGAGATTACTAATAAACATAGGACACAGGGCGCGTAATCTGCAGTTCCATCTGTACTGTTGGGGGGTTGCATAACCCAAAGCAGCCTATAACATAATCACAAAAGAAATTTAGTTAGGAGTCAATCTATCTTTTGGCTATGCATGTGCAAGCTCACATTGTGTGTTCTAGTCTGTGTGTGTGAGAGAGATCACAGTGTGAATCTCTACACCTCGCCCTGAGGCTCATTTTGCAGAGTCTCTATAGAAAAGCACAGTGCAACGTGCATTGTTTTAGTTAATAACAAAGATGTGCTCTCAATGGCGCTTCCTGCCTATGAATAATTAATAACGCAACTGTAATCACATTTAATCACATCTTAAACCAGAACCCCTACAGAGTTGCCAGCAATCATCAGAGAAACACACAGTCATTTAAACTGATTTTAACAACACCTCACAGAGCAAAGTTATTAAAATTCTGCATCATTTTGTCTCACTGGCTGTTTAGTGTCAACTGGGTCTCAATGTGACTGTCAATGTAGTCACATTGTCGTCACAATGTAGTCAATGCTTTACATTATAGGAAAGGCATTCACCGAAGCTTATACTTGGTCCAGATATGTGTGTGTAAACCGAAAAACGAAAAAATTAAATAACTAAAAATGACCCAGTTGACCTAGCGAGATAATGGTTAGAAAAAGGTAGAATTATACTGCCGCTTACTGGATAAAATGTGAAACAGTACAAAAATGACTGTCAGTGGACTGTTTAGCTGCAGAGAGCATGGTGCTGCTGCCCTCTGCTGGTGATGAGAATGTGCAGAACATTGAATTACATCATGGACTAGCAGCAGCGATTGGAACCAAAAAAAATGTCAAAAGTCCATCATTTTAGAAATGGCTAAATTAACATGATGCATTTTGATTCATCTCATGTCGTTCAAAAATGTATTGAAAAAGTGCTGACAATATGTCAGATTGTGAGCTCTCCTGCATACAGCAATCTTTAGATTTGGGTTTTAGGTCTGGGTTCTTGCACATATATTCTTTTTTGTATGTTTTTTTCATCTGTTCCTAAATTCCACCATGCGCTTGACTGTCACTCTTGTCACTGACAGTCAATAGTTCAAAACTATTACTAGTTATTAAATTACTACGCCTCTTTGGAAAGAATATACAGTACATTGGTAAGTGCACACTATTAATTTTTAGTGCTGGGTGACTGAGCATCTGGCTTTTCATCTCTGGAATGGAATATTGTTATTATTATTATTATTAAATAGCTTATATTCATTGATTCTCAAACTGTGCCACAACTGATGGGACTGGGGCTCTATCTACTGGTACAGTACTGGTAATACTGGTATCGGAGCAACAGTATTAGACATATAAATATTAAATAATTGTAACACTAACTTATTAACCAAATGTTTGGTGGAATTGAATTCAAATCTAAATTGTCTTTGCTGAAATATTAAATGTTTTACCCCATTTGTTTTTGCTCGTTATATTAAGCGGTAGTTTGCATGTTCTCCCTGTGCATGCGTGGGTTTTCTCCGGGTACTCCGGTTTCCTCCCACATTCCAAAAACATGCTAGGTTAATTGGCGACTCCAAATTGTCCATAGGTATGAATGCAAGTGTGAATGGTTGTTTGTCTATATGTGCCCTGTGATTGGCTGGCCACCAGTCCAGGGTGTACCCCGCCTCTCGCCCGAAGACAGCTGGGATAGGCTGCAACACCCCTCGCGACCCTTGTGAGGAAAAAGCGGTAGAAGGTGAATGAATATTAAGCGGTTGTTGCGCACATAACTACTACCTTTTTCCGTGGACCTTCGTAGGCGTGTTTGGCTTAGTTTAGGCAGTGGATGGCGCTCTGCGGTTGTGCTGTCTCAATAGGCTTAGTGTATGCACTAAGGACCAACAACCATTGCACTTATGCCCTTTTACTTGGTCTAATTGGGAGTTAGCGTTTGATTTAAAGGTTGTTTTGTGTTGTTAGGGTTTTGCTTTTGTTGGTATTGGTTTGCTGTGTTTTGTTGTGTTTTTATTTTCACCCCCCCCCCCTCCCCCAAATTAGGGCCAAGAGTGTTTAGTGTCTTAATATGTCTATTTTTATCTTTAGTCGCTAATAAAATCACTGCATTTTAAATTTCTTGGTTGTAAAATAAAGGTTGAGTGTATTTGCCAACTTCTACGGCCAGGTCTTTTGTATTTGTTTGCCAGATTTTCATGTAAACTATGTCATAGGAGGCTGCACGGCGATCGAGTGGTTAGCACACAGACCTCACAGCTAGGAGACCAGTGTTCAATTCCACCCTCAGCCATCTCTGTGTGGAGTTTGCATGTTCTCCCCATGCATGCGTGGGTTTTCTCCAGGTACTCCGGTTTTCTCCCACATTCCAAAAACATGCTATGGAATTGTCTATAGGTATGAATGTGAGTGTGAATGGTCGTTTGTCTATATGTGCCCTGTGATTGGCTGGTGACCAGTCCAGGGTGTACCCTGCCTCTCGGGAACAGCTGGGATAGGCTCCAGCACCCCCGCGACCCTCATGAGGATAAGCGGTAGAAAATGAACGAACTATGTAATAGGTCACCCTCTGAGGGACTCGCAGACCAGTAGGCTTTTAGTCCCGCCCTCGCTGGCTAGCCTCACATCGTGCAGGCTACAGGATCACTGCAGAGACATAAAAGTTAACTAGTTAAGGTCTCCAGTTTACTTACTCTAAAGTGAAAGGACACCCATTAGTTGTGGACTCCTACAGAGCAGCTACGCACGATAAACAGCACAGAAATATTTCTAGATCTTCCAGAATCTGCACCTATTCCAGCTGTATTTCCTTGGCTTTCCAAAGCAACTAATTTATTCCACCCATGGCCCCCACCGGACACACCCACTCACTGTGATTGGTCACTGGTATGATAACTCAATGCAGAAAAATAAGAAGCAATATATTTAAAAAATAAAGTAACATTGCTGTAAGACTGAACTCAAACCCGAAACCAGTGAAATGCAGAAAAATGGAGTACAGTAAAGAGTACAACCGTATTGAATAATGAAATTCCACGTTGAGTATGACAAATTCATACATGTTGGTAGATCTGCACTAATATTGAAAGTCCTCCCTGGCTCTCACACCGCACCCTGACAGTTACAGTAACTGCCCCCACACTCCCATCCACCCTATCCCCACAGGGGAACTGGTCTAAAGGTATAGGGTCAGCCTGAAAACGCAAAGGACAGTTTGATCCCAGGCTATGGGAGTGGTCGAGTGGTTACCGCGCAGACCTTACAGTTAGGATTCCAGGGTTCAATTCCACCCTCAGCCATCTCTGTGTGGAGTTTGCATGTTCTCCCCGTGCATACGTTGGTTTTCTCCGGGTACTCCGGTTTCTCCCACATTCCAAAAACATGCTAGGTTAATTGGTGACTCCAAATTGTCCATAGGTATGAATGTGAGTGTGAATGGTTGTTTGTCTATATGTGCCCTGTGATTGGCTGGCGACCAGTCCAGGGTGTACCCCGCCTCTCGGCCAAAGACAGCTGGGATAGGCTCCAGCACCCCCGCGACCCTCGTGAGGAAAAAGCGGTAGAAAATGATGTTTTGGTCTAAAAACAAACTCATTTGGTTCCAGTGTATTACACCAACTCATGCATCTAACTAAATTCCGGCTAGAGTCAACCAGCATAGCTGTAAGTGTGATTTTTTTCAGTGGGTGCTGTTTAAAGTGTTGACAGAAATACTTATACTACTTTTTTCCCCCATAGAATCCTCAGAAAGTAATTTATGTATTCTTCTTTTATAAATAGAGTATGTTGACATTTATACCCACTATACGCTAGGGAGCACCACCCGTAAAGAACCTCTGTTGGGTCAACCCCATCCGGAAGTGGGTGGTGGTACTGCACGGTGGAGTCGTCATCGTCAGCCCAGTGGTCACATCGCCGTCGACATACAGTTCCATCTGGGATGACGCTCGCCGCTGTTGGAGCGAGCTTATTTTACGTCTGATTCAGGTCCCAGGGACATCTGGAAACGCCTTCTATAGTGGACTTGAATTCATATTGTCAGTTTAAAGGAGGATGATGGAGGAGATCGACAGATTCCAAGTGCCCAATGCTGTGCAGGAGGCGGAGATGCAGCCGCTGGTACGAACATTTTGTTGTTTTTTATAACCACTTACAATGTAGATGTTATGTTGTTGTTTTTTTTAAACGAACACACATCAGTGGTCTGATGTGGCCGGTTTCGAGAAATCTCGCTATGCTATATATCCGCATATGTGCTGCACGCTATATATTATAGCGTTAAAATGTAAAATAGATTAGAATTGATGTTGGGTATATACTATTGATATGCGTACATGCTGCGGATGGCGAGCAACATCCGTCACGTTCCAGCCCCAAGCAGCGACATCCTCAGCATCCACGCAGCAAGATGCTAACGACGATGTTGGTCAACAGATTATACAAGACGCCTTCGTGAATTTATGATTTTGAAATACATTACTAGACAATTAAATGAGTATTGAGTATGCTGCTGTGCTCCATGGCCTATAGTAGGGCTTTCTATGGACTACTGCAGGCTACAGGGCGGCTGATAGTAGACACGCTGTCTGAAACCAGAGTACAGTGAGCCAATTTCTGCCCCTCAGGGTTCAATTTACTGTAATATGGGGCTAATCATTGGACTTTGGGGTAACTAGTCATACATTTTCCAGGTTCAAAGATATACTGTATGTTCTTCGCTTGAGGTAAAAAAAGCAGTATACATACACCCATCACTCACATCCACATTTCCCATTGGGGCTCCTTATATGGTCTCAGGTATTCATTTAATGTTTCAAAGTCATTCATGTGATGGTGAAAAACTGTTCTGCATCACATTAACTGTAACTATGTTTGAATCTGCCAATGGAGCTACATGGGCGGACCAAAATATTAAAATGAATTATACTTCAGACCTCTGAAGTATATGTTGGGGAAAAAAAGATTGTATAATTGTTAAAGATTGTTAAATTAATACCTCGCCAACATAGTCAATACAACAGCTTAACTCTATCAGGGTTTTTCAAAAATATTGTCATGAATAAAAGATATTCTTGTTTTTCCGCCATATTAGTTAATAAAAGACAAAAATTGGTAAATTAACTAAAATAGAAATACAAGGCATTCACAGATGGTCATTTGGTGTGAGTAAAGTTATTGTAATGTTCGGTTAACCCCTGATTTGGCCGCCGGAACAACAGACTTTTATTGCACACTTCAATTATATGACAACAGACACAATGCTCCCGCATAAAAACACAGGCCAGGCTTTCCTAATCACAGCAAGTTGGAACTCAACTCTGTACTCCCAATGTCACTTCCTGTTTGCCATTCACTCCCCCCAGGGAACACATTTGTCAACATACATGAGTAGGAGTCTTATTCATGTCCTATACATGGCTATTTACGGTTAATATGCCTACTATGTTGGGTAATATGAGTGTAAAGGTGACTATAGGGTGTTATTTAAGGTCTAGCTGGCTCTAATGTTAAAAACTGAAAACAGGTTTGCTATGCTCTTACTACGAAAATATTCCATTTATAAATCAGGAATCCTATTTAGTGGAAATTCACATATCATGGTCATGTATGTAACCAATTAACTGCAATAAATGAGGGATTATGACAGGATGTACTGTACATTTTAGCGAGGCATTGTCACGATGCGATCATTACTAATAAATGCATCACTAATAGAATCCATACTTACCTTTAACGTGGAATCCTGGCATGTTGCACGTGCTCACCATCAAACATAAAACCAAAAAAAGGCCAGTAAAATAACAGGATCCCTCAAAACCCCCTCACAGATCTCTACACCCAGGTAGCGCCCATCATTCAGGACCCCAGAGACCCCCGGTACCAATAATTGTAGCTGCTACCACCTGGTCCTGCTTGCCCGAAATAACATTAAACTAATCTTCCATGTCCACTGCAAATACCTTATTAAACAAACTGAAATTAAACACTGTTGTATTCACATTTGAATTCAAATAGACTGAAAACTAGGGATGATCTGATCAGGATTGCCAATACCAATACTTATCATCCATGAGTGAGACTGGCTGATATCAATCACATGGTTTAACATGGATTCACATTTTTCAATTTATTTATGATGGTATTGGATAACGGCACCGTTAGACAATTCCAAGGGCCCCTGGCAAATACGGGCTGATTATGACATAACCAGATTGGCCCACCGATAAATCGGCCGGGCTCTATTGGACTCTTCTACGAATGACAGCAGCTACTCGTGTGCAGCACTCTCTTCCTCTATTCGTAAGATGAATTGAGTTGCATGTAAACTGGGACTTCATATAGAAATGTAAAAATGGAGAAACAAATATTTGGGGAATCAGACTACTGTATTTAAACATACTGACTGTTGTATCATTTACATGCCATTGTTGTATAATTTGTTTGTATCTCATATCGTTCAGTCCTATAAGTTTTCATTTGCGTATAAGACCTGTTGAAGATTGTTCTACTATATCCTTACGTGTCTCTAGGACCCGGCCTCCTCCACGGCGTCAGAGGCTGATTCGGACACCAGAGAGGGGGAACAGGTCACAATTAACTACAAGCCATCCCCCCTGCAGATGAAAATCGGTAGGAATTGACATTTTTCAGGCAGCTGTCAATGTTGCAATAGGCAGACACAACTACAGTAGTATAGAGGTTTTAGAAAGACATGTTGTAATCTATGTGTTGTGTGGCTATGCTAAACAAAACGCTAGTTGCCTGACTAGGACAGAAAGACAGAAAGTCCCACACACGAAATACATGGTTGTTCTGAATGCTGCAGTGGGGCAGAGTTGATCGGCGCAGGGCATCAGCGTTTTAAAGCAAGTATGGTCCGATATCGATACCATGCTTTTTCACTGATATCAGCCAAAGTAGCTGTTTTTTTAAGTTCATTAGGCATTTTAACAAGATAGATTCAGCACTATCAATGTGCAGCTCATACAGATGATGTTTAGGGGTTCGTAAATTTATAGTCACAGTAAATTAAGAGTCCTTTCAGGACCCTGGACAGAGTCCAATACTGCGCTGACTTGTCTTTTTTTTCCCCCACTCACACTTACAATGTATTAAGTCCAAGCTGATGTAAAGTATGTCTCCATATTGGAGCATCAATCCTGCAGTGTCACCAGTATACAATACGAATTACAGCTCATTGTTAATTGCATTCAGTCTAAAGAATGTCAGCACCATCATCAAATGTTCTTTGTGAAACAATTATTCAGTGATCTGATAAAACAAAAGGTAGAAAATGAATGAATGAATGAAGTTGAAGATATGTTTTTACAACAATTCACATTCACACAGAGCTGCGAAAGCATCCAAAGACAATCCTTGCATACCACGCCTGTATCATCTGCATTTTATTGACCACAATATTCTATTCTGTGTATATTTGGATTGCGATTTTGAGATATGCAAAGATAACGTGCGCTGGCAGGACAGCGAATAAGAATACAGTATACGCCTTCACTCCCAGGTCAAATGACAGTCTGTTAATATACAGAAAAGATCAAATGCAGAGTCACCTCCAACTGGCAATAAGAAGGAAACTTAATTCCCTTCCCTCATTATCCTCCTTTTCGATGTGTGCTTGTTTTAATTATGCTAACCTCATTTGTCTGTCAGTAGTTACACAACAGCATACAACAAATGTGCAGTGCATATGTGACATGTGATCAAGAACAATGGCCTTCGCTACTTGGCATTTGTTGTCTGTTGAAACGAATAAGTTTGTGTCTGTTGTGCAGAGAAACAAAGAGAGCTGGCCAGGAAGGGCTCGTTGAAGAACAGCAACACCGTCGGCAGTCCGGTCAATCAGCAGCCCAAGAAGAACAACGTCATGGCCAGAACACGGTGACTCAAAAAGTTCTCAATGTGTTTTATTTTAATTTTAAGTACTATACTAAAAGTTGCGTACCAATTATCCTATACTGAGTAAAATGAGCATCATCGCAAAGATTCAGTGTGTGCACTTAAACTGCCACAAACAACACACAAATAACTGACATGTTACAATGCAAATGCAATACAGTGGAGCATCTCAGGTTGAACACAAAATAACACACCTCCAGTTTGACCATGCAGTAGCGTACATTTCTCATGATGGACATAGAAATCTCTTTGGTAATGGAAGTCCTTAGCACCCAACAGAGATAACCCAGCGGTTGGGTCAAAAAAAGCAACCCAGCATTTCTAAGAGTGTATGTCAGACAGGCATCGTGAACTGTAGCTATGTCCTGTTGAAAAAGCCAATAATTCCCACGGAGACGAGGGCCCCCACAACATCTCCACATAACCATTTGCCGTTTGACGCCCCTGCACAACCTGAAGCTCCATTGTTCTATTCAGGAAAAGTATCTTGGATCACAACTGTCCCATGTGGAAAACATCTCAGGTGGAATCTCCTTGTCATGCAGTAAATGTTGGAAGACATCAGGACCATTGCAATTACATTTAAGAGAATAAAACTGTTGCACCTTAAAATGTTCTATGTTTAACAGAATTTTTTTGGCATTGAAGAAGACATGGCCTTTGAAGATGTTTTCTGTTCTTAAAACCCCCTGTCATAGATGCCAGACAATGGGTATTGGACGGCACATGGCACCAGTAACAATCTTCATTTAGGCCAAGAATTGGCCCGTGTCTTGACGGACAGCCAATCAGATCCTTTGGTTCTGATGCCATTTTTTTGGGTCTACTACCTGACTTTTTTGTTCCTTAACACAATCTTTTGAAAATTTTCTTACGACCGTCTTCCTGCATACAACTTCAGCACCAATGGCGCACTGGCGCTTATTTATGCAGCTAAACAATCTGACCATATTGAAAGAGAAAAGGGCTTTTGTCTTTGCCGTCAAGAGATCATGACAGTGTGAATATTTGACTGAAAATTACATTGAATCCACATTTTTGCCAATATTCTGGCTTTTAAAGGCTGCATTATTAAACTTTTGAACAGTTTATTTTACTGTAATAAATTGTACACTCAACATTATTTTGTCTCACTCCCGTTTCTTCTTTTTGCATTTTGAAGCGCTACATAGAACCTACAAGTCAAGAGAGAGCAACTTGTGTAAAACATTGAAATAGTCACAGTTTAGTTGCAACAGTATGTACATTTAAGTATGCAACATAATTAAATTAACTCCAGCAGTATACACTTTCTATATATAATTCAAACTGTTACATCCTGCAGCTGTGCCAATCTCTGTGTACAGACAGAATAAGGAGAATCAGAGTTGCTTGTTTGTGTAAGAACAGCTTGTATGAGAACAGAGACATGTTTCCTTGGGCTTAAATCACATCCATTATCTTGGCCTGTCACATGGGCTCTTTAGAGGAAGGGTTTTCATTGATTGAAGGAAGATACTCCCTAGTCTGGCTGCTCTCTTTTTCATCGTCTTTGCCAGTAGCCTTCTTGTTAGCATGTCCTTTGTTCGCATTTCCCCTGCTTTCATTTTCTGTTCCACCCACTCTCTCCTCAAATGCCCCCCACTCTGTCACTCACACTATTGTCTCCTCTTCTTCCTCACAGATTGGTAGTGCCCAATAAAGGCTATTCCTCGTTAGACCAGAGTCCAGATGAAAAGCCCTTGGTTGCTTTAGACACAGACAGGTATGATCCGTGTCCACCTCTGTCCATAACCTCTCTTGCAAAATCCTTATTTGTATTGCTGTTCTACAGTGATGACGACTTTGACATGTCAAGATACTCGTCGTCAGGCTACTCCTCTGCTGAGGTGAGTTTCTGTCTTGCAACTAGAGTCTATCAGCATCTTAATGCCACCAGAAATGATTAGCTGACATTCAGTAAATCGTTTGGAATCTAATTTAGTCATTCAGTATTACATAATAGCAGGCTGCAAGCAAGGCATGCACCATGGAAACAAAATGATTGCACTGTAGTTCAGGGAAAGAGGGTGTTCATCTTGATAGACCTGACTGTTAATGCATGAAATTGCCGTAACAAAATAACATGGGATTTTGACACAAAAAGATCAGAGCATGCTGGGCTGGCCATTATTGTAAATTCATAAGTTAATAACTCAAGCAAATAAAACAAAAGATGACCAGTTTACTCCTCATAAATCCATCCTTGTATTGTCTCTAACATCGGGCTGGGGGGGCAGCTACTCAAAAGGTAACAATGCTCAATTTGGATTGACAATGTCAGAGATGATAGACACTACATCATCGTCCTTTGGTACAATCACTTTCTTCCGCCTCTCTCATAGCAAATCAACCAAGATCTCAACATCCAGCTGCTGAAGGACGGTTACCGTTTGGATGAGATACCGGATGATGAGGATCTGGATCTGATCCCGCCCAAATCAGTCAACCCCACCTGCATGTGCTGCCAGGCAACCCCCTCCTCTACCACGTGTCAAGTCCAGTAACCCTGCCCTGTTGTAACCCTTCCCCTCCTTTCTCCACAAAGCGTAACCCTGATATTCATCTGCTGAGTTTGCATTGCTGTCAAGTAGGGTTGGGTATCGTTTACATATTATGGTATTTAAGAAAAGGAAAACATACAAATTATGTCACATTTTTAAAGATATGTGGCATGCAAGTTGAGCAGAATAGTCATTTGAACACTTTAATATAAATAAAATTACTAGGGGTGCACGATAATTACTGGACAGATAATATGAGGAATTATAACATCATATTAATAAATCAGATAACATTAAAAAATAGCTCTGATAACTAAAAAAAGAAGATAAAACTCTAGTTGCTCTAGGTGGGTTAGAGTGAGCAAATCAAGTGCACGTTCTGCATACGGCCTGTCGTAACTTCCCCTCAGCTCATTTGTAAATAAACATGGCGTCAATCATGTGGGACTTCTCACTGTTTCAATGACATTTCGCCAAAATGCTCTGCAAAGCTTCAACACATCAAACCTGATCAGCCACCTGAAACGCCAGCATCACTAAGACATAAATGGGCCAGGTGCTTGTTCCTATCGCTGTGGCATTTGAAAAATGTAAAAGGTTGCTGAACGTACCAGCTTTTGGCAGATAGTAAAGACCTGGCACTTATTTTTTTTATGTGTTTCTAATACTAAAAAAAAAAAAATCGACAACAAATCAGATAACATTAAAAAAAATAGCTCCTTTAGCGAAAAAAAAAAAAAGATAAAACTTTAGTTGCTCGACAGGTAAATTTTGCAAAATCCAAATTTGAGTCATTCTTACCTCCAAGTGTGCACAAACTACAGTTCAATCTAAATTCATTCATTCATTCATTCATTTTCTACTGCTTATCCTCACGAGGGCTGCTGGTGCTGGAGCCTATCCCAGCTGTCTTTGGGTGAGAGGCGGGGTACACCCTGGACTGGTCACCAACCAATCACAGGGCACATATAGACAAACAACCATTCACACTCACATTCATACCTATGGACAATTTGGAGTCACCAATTAACCTAGCATGTTTTTGGAATGTGGGAGGAAACCGGAATACCCGGAGAAAACACGAAAACTCCACACAGAAATGGCCGAGGGTGGGATTGAACTCTGGTCTCCTGGCTGTGAGGTGTGCGCGCTAACCACGCGGCAGCCTTCAATCTAAATTGAAAAAATCTATTAAAAAAATCTATAAAATGTTGGTTATCTGTATCAGTCTTGAGAAGCACCAAGTTATTAGTATCAGAAAAGAAATATCGTGCATCCCTAAATATTGTTTTTAATATTACAGTATTATATATTAATTGAGCAGAATTAAGTCATTACGAGACATTGCACAACATCACAATATCAAGCATTTGTTGCAGGTGGCATCAAGCGTAACACCAACAAGACAGTTGAATTGGCAGTAACTATACCTCATTTTAGTGGCAGGAAATTTACCACTGAAATGAGGCACCATTATCTACTTAGTTTCCAGTCTGGTTATTTCGATTTACATCGGCACCAGTACCATTCTGGTACCAAATTTCGGTACCCATCCCTACTGTCAAAAGTGTCAGCAGTGAGGCCCTGGTAGAGAATATAGTACTGTCTAATATCTGTGATGATGGGAATGACAAATCCATAAGTTACACGACGGTTTTGCTTAAAACTACAGTACGTGTAGAAATACATGAAAATAGTCATATATATTTGAATGATGGTGGTTTCCTCCTATGGTAGGACACGTACTTTGACTGAACACAATGTAAAAAGGACGATATTTGCTGACTCTGCTGCTCTGCTTACCTAAAATCTGGTTTACATTTTTAACTTGTGTTGTTTTTTTTACATTTTTAGTTTAACCTGTTTGTTGTGTCTGAGAGAGGCAAAACACTGCAGTCTTGGCGTTCCAAGTGCTGTTGATACTGTACTGTACAAGGATGTGATGTAGCACAGGCCAGGTTGCACTCACCCACTATTCTCGCACCTGTTTTGTCCCCACTGACTTTGAAAGTTTCATGAAAGAGAAGGATTAAATGTGATAACATGGACAAATGGTCACTGGTCTAGCTATGTGAAAAGGGAAGTTAAAAATTACAATTTGCACATTTGATTTCTACCCTTTCTAGCATGTTGTGGCTCTGTGTTGTTTTATTTTAATTTTCTATTTATTCTCACCATTTTAGGCCTTTTCTTGCACAGTAACACTGATTTGCCAGAGATAAACTATTTAAACAAGGGATATTGTCAATAGAATTGAGACCAAAGGACCAGGACGAAGTCTTTTGTGTCATTTTAACCTTTAAAGGTTTGTTATTATATATTTTATAGCACCCCTCACCGGTCTGAAACACAGGAAGGATTTGGCTCCTGTTTTTGCACACACATTATGCATGCACAAAAACCTACTAAGTGAATAGTTGATGGGGAACAGATGGATTTGGAGCTCAATTTTCTGCCCTAGCTCCCAAATTAACTGATCATTTGCAGTTAGCGTTGCCTTAAGTAGAGACAAGTTAACAGGTTGTGTTCTTTATTGCCATAATGATGGGCATAACTAACTTGAAATTATTTTATTTTGACCTAAAAAAATGTTTTGGTTTTGTTTTTCAATTAATCATGTTTGTACTGTAAACACATGCATTAAGGTATTTAACATTGTTATTGTTATGTGCGGTGTATGAAAACATTAAATAAACACACAAGCTAATGGAAAAAGGTTTGTCACTGTCCTTGCATTGCAAAATGAGGCAATTCAACGCACACATCTTCACCAATCCTCTTACGTACCAAGAGCATGCCGTCTATGGAACTCGCTGCCAGCTCACACCTTTCCCACCTTACCAAATATGGATATATTCAAGAAAAATATTAATCAGCATTTAGTTGCTATTTTGACTTAAAATAATAAGTATTATTTCGGTCCTTAAATGGAAATTAACTTTAGCTTAGTGGACCGCTTTTCATCAATTCTCTGATGGCAACACCAGGTCCCATAGTTATTGTAAAAAGAAGATACTTACCATGCAATCATCCATCCCTCCATCCATCTTCCATTTATCCAAGATTTGGTCACAGGGGCAGCAGCCTAAGCAGGGAGGCCCCGACTTCCCTCTCTCTGGCTACTCAGTCCAGCTCCTCCCAGCAGATCCCGAAGCATTCCCAGGCTACTTGAGAGACAGTCACTTTGATGAGTCTTCCCTGAGGCCCCCTACCGGTTCGGCCTCCAGGGAGGCGTCCGGGAGGCATCTTGACCAAATGCCCTAGCCACCTGACATGGCTTCTCTCAATGTGGAGAAGCAGCGGTTCTACAAGTTTCTCCCTAATGACAATGCTTCTAAGGGGGAGACAGCATAAAGCTGTCGTTACAATCATGAAAACCGAGAATGTCCTTAGGATCACATTCTATGCCAGTGGTTCCTGTAAGACTTTAGTTTGGAAAATGGCCTCTTACTAGCCCAGGATAGCCAAAGCCTCTAAAAGGTACACCAGACGATGGGGTTGAGAGCTCTTCAGGTTTATGTTACAAGACAATCCAGCTGCATTTCCCCCAGCGCACACACAACAGGTCTTCCAACAATTCACCCATTTTATCAGCGAAAGTCCAACCATAATTCTCCAATGAGAGGGTGAGGCAATATCTATAAAAGGTACCATATTTACATTTTCAACACCCTTCCTTTATATTACAAAAGCATTTCAACATTACAACATTTAGGTTTTAATTTCTGGATATATTTTAACCCGTATGTTACATTTAACTACATTTTCAAATATAAACTACACAGTTAACCCCCTCCTTCAGGTGACACTTGGGAGAGTCCAATCAAGGTGATATGCATCTGGCCTGTACTCACATGGGCACGCCTCCATGCTTGTGCCGCAACCAATCACCTCAAAGAGAGGAGAAACTGATGAGAAATTAGAAAGAAAACCAATGACTTCTTTTTGAAAAACTAACTACCTAAAGTGTCAATTAAACAACTTAAACGGCAAACAAATGTAATATAACTAAAGTACTAACCAGAATGTTTATGTGTAAATAACGGTAGAAAAATATATACACAAAAAAAATGTGTAGGTGGGGCATACACCTGATCAGTGAGGGAGGATTGGCAGCTCCCTCACTGGTCCCCAAAATGTCTTCCGTTTAAAAGTTACCTTACAAAATAAAACAGGAAGTTCATGCTTTTACATATTTAACCTCATTCTAAATGAACAGTTGTAAACTATGAACTGTGCTACTCGTGGGTTTTATTTTTGTATTATAAAGTTACTGTTATTTTATTTTCTCACAGTATGCTAAATGTATTTGTGGCAGGTACGTGTATGTACAAGAATTACGACAGTGTTATGAAGAACAATCATTTTAATGTTGAAATGTTTGAGCATTAATTATTACAATGCTATGTCTTATGCAGTAATATAAGGTCGACAGTGCAGACCTTCATTACAGTACAGGAGCATCACACGGGTTTCAACCTGAAAGGCACCAATATTTTATCACAGTTCTCATAATGTAAGATTAAAAAAAGAATGCATTCCTCCCTTTCATGTATGTCCTAAAAGCTTATCTTCTGTTTTTTGGACCATCTGAATGCACTGAGTGGCTTAATTAATTAAAACTCAACAAGATTTCTGGCATGTGTAGTGGACTATATTAACCCTCTTAATTATACAAAAGATAACCAGACAAAAACACAGTGTACCAAACAAACACGTAAAAATATGCTACAAGATGGAATTGACTGATGAACGAAGGAATCAAGGCTCCTCGGCCACACAATCAGGTGTTGTGCTTCCACATCACCACTAGGAGGTGCAAATGAACGAAACATCCCTGACAAATGCAAAGTGGACAATGAGACAAGAGTACAGTAGCTGGCTGGCACTGTTGGTCGGAGACAGCCACTGATATTCACTTTTTATTGCTGAATATCAGTGTTAATAATATAATAATAAAATTATTCATTCAGGTAGTGGTGAGAAGAGGGGTGAGAAGGCACAGACCTCCCTGTGTACATTTTTGTTTTACATTTAAGTCAAGCAAAGAAAACCTTTTTGCTTATCCTGCAATGTCATTATTCACAACATGGATCAGAACTATCATCTGGCATGAGGTTTGCTTGTGTATCATAGTATTTATTTAAAAAGTATATTCAAGGTATTTTGATGCATTGTTTAAGCATTTGTGAATCCTAACTCTGTAGTTCTTTTCCTTTCACTTTAATAACGAACAAATGTTATTTTTATGTACATAATACTGCTCTAATATACTATACATATTCCTTATCTTAACTGTACAAATTGTGTGTATAATATTCATATCTCGGTCATATAGTGGTGCTGACTTACGTTTACCTGCTAACATAGCGTTACTGACACTACACACCTTGAAAACATGGCGTATTAATTAAAAATACAACACAAACTAATTAGAAATGATAAAAGTCAACCTGCTTGATGGACACTGAACAATATTGTATAAATACCTGTCACATGGTAAAGAATGGAAGCTCTACACAGAGCGTTGCACAATGTAAACTCTGTGATAGCGGGCTGTGTGCATGTCCATGTGTGTGTTTGCCTCTGCATCAACTGCATATGCATCTATTGCTATATACAGGGTGGGGGTGTGTCTCACACACCCGGAGGGCTTTGGTCTCCGGAGTCTGACGACGACACAGAGATAGAGCAGCGGCGTCTCTTGGCCACGCTGGAGCCCTGAAGCATGCTGGGATGGAAGCCTGCATGGCGACGGGCGTGTTTAGTCAGGTGGTCGCTCCTCATGAAGCACTTGTCGCACATGGGACACGTGAAACGCTTCTCGCCCGTGTGTGTGCGGTAGTGGCGGGTCAGCTCGTCTGATCGGGAGAACTTCTTGTCGCACGCCGGCCAGGTGCACTCGAACGGGCGTTCACCTGAGGAAGTGATTGGATTACATAAATATATTTACAATAATATTGAGCTATGCTTAAGAGTCATCCACATTATATGTTATATTACCTTGTGATGTATTACACATATGTCTGTTATAGTGGTATCTAAAGCCGAGATCACTACCGTTCATACCAGCGCCAATGGCTGGTCTACATGCAAAAAATGCAATAAACGCACAGATGGTGACACAGAGGTTCTTTGTCATGTCAAACATACTCTATGGGTGCTTGTGTTTTTTTCAGGTTGCAAGACAAACTTACGCACTTCTTGCAGTCAACATGTGTCTTTCACAAGTTTTGTTGGTGTTGCCTGTTTGAGCAAAATCCATACCTCGCACATGTGGGTGTCATGTGCCACATGTGCATCCCACGAATGTAATTAGTAGTCCTCCAAGTGTATCGAGATCTTACGCCTTCATGGTCACCACAACTATGTTCTCCATGAACAAAAAAAAAAGCCAAAAATCGCACAGCTAAAAAAAAAAATCATACATCCGGTTGTGACCTATAAGCTGAAGAGTTGCTAGGATGGATTCTGATTAATTATCTGAGTTGTGGTCTCATCTAGGGGTTAATATGATATGATAGTTTTATTGTGTTTTCTTGGGTTTGCTATGATATGTTGTGATGCATCAATCAGCGTTACAGCTGAGTCCAGGGTTGATATGTCAGCATGATAAATTATCATGGTGCTTGGTGGTTGCTGTGTTGTATCAACCAATCACACAGTAGACTGTAATGGGATGTAGGGGTTGCTATGGCATGCTGTGATGTATTATCCTGATGTATTAAGTGCATCATGGTGTCATCCAGGGGTTGCTGTATGTTGTGATGTATTAACCAGCGTTATCATAGTATCTAAGGGATTGCTGGGATATGCATGTTGTTGCTCAATGAAAATATGAGCAGTATCTTGTAGATGTGGTGTTTATATCTCCAAGAAAGACAAGTTTTAAAATGTGCCTTCAGCTTAATTTTGATAACTCATTATCTTCTGTTATCTTGTTTCTTGGTTCAGTAAAGTCATGGCCCAGGGGCAATAAAAATAAACTGTGAAGCAATTCACACAAAGACAAAGTACACACAGTTTGTTCCCTTTCAGTGCACAAACAACATTTTTGGAGAGGTGGACATTCACGTTTTCTAGGAACAAAATCAGAACACACTGACTAAGAACAAGTGAGTCATGGTAACAGCAATGTGCATAAAAAAGAAAAGACATGCAACCTGACTCCTCCTCACCACCTTCCTCCCTCGCCACGTGCTACATTCGACCACGTGTTTCCTCTTGTTTACAACAAGGCGTGAGTGGAGGGGAAGGCGGGGCGGATGATGTATACGGAAGTAGCGACTCAAGATAGCATGTGTGGGGGCATTCACAGCAGTGTCGCAGTGACCTACCGAGTTCATTTCACGTTATCGTGACGCATTAATGTCAGCCTCGCTGTTACGACGCGG
Organism: Doryrhamphus excisus; assembly: GCF_037039965.1. Classification (NCBI taxonomy): domain Eukaryota; kingdom Metazoa; phylum Chordata; class Actinopteri; order Syngnathiformes; family Syngnathidae; genus Doryrhamphus; species Doryrhamphus excisus. The sequence continues at coordinate 13,421,776 of NC_136359.1, read as the reverse complement.
ATAACATCCAGTCTTATAGAGGGCACCTACTTAGCGATCACATTTGACTTTGACTTGCACTAAAAATTTGGGTGTGGGCACATGGTGTTCCCAGATTGCAGCGTGGGCATGCATCCACACACCTCCTCTTCCCACCATCCCGCTGCAGTTTACACCCCCACCCCACGAGGTTCCTATTATTAGTTATTGATTTACAGGACCCACTCGTGTCACGAATCACAACATGGCAACAGTCTTTATATCTTGACATAATTACGCCACATATCATCAGTGACGTCAAGTTGAGCGTTAAACACCACGGAAGTAAGGAAGACCCCTTACCCGTATGCACCCTGAGGTGGGCTTTGAGGTGGGATGATTTGCCGTACATTTTCCCACAGCCGCTAAAAGGGCAGCAGTGTCTCTTCTCAGTGGACTCTTCCGCCCTCCTTCTGTTCCGGTACTGTTTAGGTGCCACCGCGCCCTCTCCCTCCACGGTGGCCGACCGGCGACCGCCCCTCTCGGGCTTCTCTGACGTTTCAGTCGCCGCGCTCACAGCTTCAGGGCTGCTTTTGTTCAAGTCCAACAAAATCATCGCCACCATCAGCAAAGTTCTGCTCTCCTGGTTCTCTTTGAGTGCGTCCGGTGGAGGTGGTCGTGTGGGGACAAGGTCTGCAGAGACCTCCGACATGGTCGCAGCTTGATGAGGAGAATGTATGTGTTGGAAAGTATTATAAAAGAGTAGTGGATCCGAGTGAGGTGCTGCCAGGAGACATGTGCTCAATTGTCCACACACGTGTCGTCTTCAATGTGACTGTCCCGCAAAGACAGCAGGGCGGACTAATTGAGAAAAAAACACCTCAGCAGGAAAGAGGCGCCTGTTTAGATCGCCGTCTCCTTCCTCTTTCTACGGGCTTCGACAATAAGGACAACACGTTTAGCGTTTGGATCCGCTTCTGTCTTCACATATGTGCCAACTTGTCCTCTTTCCCTGGGAGCGAGCAGTACTTGTCTGTCCTCACACTCCCAAGAAACAATTTCGCGGAATCCCACTATGTCATCATGAATCGGGGCGCCCATTGGCCAACAAGAAACGTGAGGAGTTTTTCTAGGGAATTGCCACTACACGGAAGTGAGCGACGACCATTGTGGCCAATCAGAAGACGGGGTTGGCGAAAAGAGGGGCCGGGCTTCGTCGATGATGCATTCATGGACAAATGTTGACTGATAGATTAAGTTGAAAGTGCAAATCAACGTATCGCATTACATAAAAATATCCAGCAAGGAACAATATATTAATAATCATAATAATAATACATTTTAGGACACTTTACAGAAGAATGGAGTTGAATAAAGGCTAGTAAACAGAGCAGAAGACACACCAAAGTACAACATTCATTCGTTAATACACAGTTAAAACATGAGAAAAATCGGGGCGGGCACAGCATTGTCCATATTGCATATTGTCTTAGTGATTAAAAAAAAAAGATTGATAATAATAATAATCAGTGAAACCAATATTGAGCATTAGCGCACTTTATAGTGTCCTAATGTAAAACAAGTAAATAGTATTGAGGTCTAATAATTTTGTTATACACAACATAGGCAACATTACATAGAATGCATACAAAATAACTATGTACCTTAAAAAATAACAGTCCTAGTTATACAACAGAGAGCTCCATGGCTTTGTGAGTATGATACTGTATTTGGAATGTATAAACCATGTTATGGTAACATAGTGACCCAGTGTTGTGATGATGAGGTATCAACCATGTTATCTTAAAAAGTTGCTGTAATGTACAATGTACTAAGCATTATACTGTATTAACATATGCAGATATCTATGTATCTATCTTGTACGTATGTCATGCCAAAAAAACAATGTGGAATCCGGAGGTTGCTATAATTTTAATGTCAAAACATATTAACCAACACAAGAATGATATCTGGTAAATACTATGAAATGTTATAATGTATCAACCATATTTCTGAGGGTTGCTATGATATTTTATGATGTATTAATAAGCATATAGAGGTATCGGGGAGTTGCTATGATGTTTTGTGATGTGTTAACCAGTGTTGTCAATGTTTCTGGGATTTACTATACTGTATGCTGTATCAACCAAGTTATTATGGAATCTTGGGGTTACTATATTATGTTGTGATTCATATCCAGTACAATAGTGGAGTTGAGTGCACCATCGGTGCTACATAAACTGATTTTTTGCTTCATACTCCTCATGTCAGGTTTGTTTTAGATCAGGGGTCTCAAACACGCGGCCCGCGGGCCAGATGTGGCCCGCAGGACACTAGTTTGAGGCCCCCGCCTTGATATGAAAGTTTGCGGCCTGCGCAAGTTTGATATGGATGCTGTATGGTATCTTGTACTCAGAAAAAAATATTACGTTTGATTAATGTTCATGTTAAAGGTTAAATAACTGTTAATAGTTATCCTCCCTATCCGTGTGGAAGTGGTAAGTTTTTGGCTATTTAAGTTTAAAGGAAATAACTTGAAGGCTACCGTTTAGGTCGCTAGCTCTCTAGTTTGCGAGTTAGCATGTGTCTCAAGACCCTGCAGTTGCGCAATATGTTGTAAATAAAAAGAGTATAAATGTGACTATAGTCGTGTTTTGTCATGTCTACAGGGCTCTAATAATGCTTTGTTAATTTTAATCTGAAAAAAATAATTTGTCTACCCACCAACTATATGTGGTTTCTTAAGATTTTATTATTTGCCGTTTTATTATTATTATTATATTTATTTATTACTGATGGATTGATTTATACTGAGACACAAGCTCGTTTTTCAATTCTTCCGACAGGAATTTTTGTGACGGTATGTTTTGATGTGTCTAATGTAATCCAATCCAGTTGTTGTGGCCCATAATATCCACTGTATATATTGTGTCTGAGGACAGTTTCGCATACTGCTTTCCCAACCATGGGCTGATCCTAAAATAGGTTTTCTGTCCTCACAGCGAGTGTGAACCTGATGGCAACACAAAGTGGCCTGATACTGTGCATGAGTTCAGCATGTACCGCCCAGTGTTGTCTTCTTTGTATGCATAGCATAGCATTGCTCATGTCTACTAGATCCTTATCTGGCTTGCTTATTCTTTTGCAACCTTAAGCTTTCTGAATGTAGTACATTTGGGCTAATAGTTGAAAAATATGGCAGAATGATGGTGGCTTTCACGAAACCTTGTCAGTACCACCAATTATTAACACACTGTGTACACTGTGGGTATAACTCATCATATAAATGATTGTGCAGAGACCTGTTATTGTTGTATGTTGAGGTTATGGATGTGTCGAGGCTTGTTATTGCTATGCACAAACAGTAAGTTCATGTTTGTGTCATATAACACAATACACTGTATGTTGCAAGTTGCTGTGACTGCACACTGATAACATGTTGAGCTTGTTTTGGGACAGACAAAACATACATTCAAGGTCTCATATATATGTAGGTCACAGAGGGAGGAAGGGGGGTGTCGTGTGTGCTTCAATGCAGTCGTAACAAAACTGTGCAGTGGGTGGTTCCTATACATGGGGTTGACATATGTAGAAACCGCCCTTGGAAGTGAAAGGATTGTGCTATGTCTGCAAAGTGAGTATTTGGAAAGCTCATCAGATTTTCGTGTATGTCCACCAAAATGTTAGAGACACTTCCCTTTCTGAACTGCTCCGACTGAAGCCACACCCCTTTTTCTGTCCTCTTGGTCCAACTTCTAGGAAAAACAGTTTGAAAGTTGTGTCCAAACCGGCCCTCCTTCAATTCTCACTTCTCTTCTTTCCCCAAAGCTGTCAACATTTCACTGGAAGAGGAGGTCCTTCTCCCAACACTGAACTGCCCTTTACCCTATTTGTTTCACCAAGTGCAGGAGTTATGAGTTGCCTAGATGGGTTGAAAAGACATTTGTGTTGTGGACAAGTTGCTTGTTGACAGGCTGCGTGCTCATGTAATATTTCTGGTTGTGTGTGTCACTGTGTTCCTTTTTGACATGCCTCTGCTTCTGTGTGTGTATAGTTATGTGCAATCAGGTTGTAGTGTACAGCTGCTGCAAGTGTCACAAACAGGATCACATTTGTTTGTATGTTATTGCTTGTGTTACGTTACCACTGCCGGAACTGTGCCAGTGCTGAGAGTCAAGTATAGCTACTGTGACACAATGGAACCTCTATCGCATCTGAATGTTGATTTCTTATTTCCTAGCATTTCTGAACACATTTTGGTAATAGTAATGGTTTAATTTCGTTTATTTCATTTGAACATGTATCAGGTTACAATTGAGTGCATCATATAATCCAGGGGTCCCCAAACTACGGCCCGCGGGCCGGATCCGGCCCACCTCCACCAGATAAAGACCCATCCCCCCTCCCAGAAAAAAAATCCTTGACTCACCCCATCAAATAGAGCGGAACAATGGCGAAAAGATTAGGTAAGAGAAAAATTGATTCAGAATGCAGGGTATTTAACCTGCAGTGGACAAACGATTATTTTTTTGTTCAATGCAAAGAAAAAGCGGTTTGTCTCATCTGTCAAGAGACGGTGGCCATATTTAAATAATACAATCTGCGCCGACACTATGAATCCCGTCACAAAGACAGGTATGATAGCTATTTATAGTATGATATTTTTTTCATAATTGTGTTGTTAAATATTTCCTGACTTTGTTTTTCTTTGAAGTCCCCAGAGAGAGTATGTGGTTATTATTTATTTCACAAATAGTATTATTTATTTTATTAACAGTGTTATTATTTATTTCCGACTTATTTTTTCCGTGAAGATCCCGGAAAGGGTTATTAATATTTGGTTTTGTGTGGCTTTCTGGAAAACAATAAATGTTTATGTTTAGACACCCATGAAATCGTTACATTTTCTGCTACAAACTGACCCCGGCCCCCCATCAGAGCAGGGAAAAGTTATGTGGCCCTCACAGGAAAAAGTTTGGGGACCCCTGATATAATCAGTTCACAGTTCCACATGTCCAAAAGGAGTAGGAAGAAGCAAAGCTTATTAAATCCTACCCCTCCATCTGGTACTTTTATAATCAGTAACTGTTACATTTGTTCACTTCCTATTTTGTATTTTATTTAGATTTTGTATTTATTTTTTGTCACACCAAAGTACAAGGTGATATGACCATCATGACCATTACCAGCACATCATGACTGGTTCAAGACTCTTCATCCTTGTATTTAGCAAACATCAACTGCTTGTATTGTTTCTTGAATTGGCTCATTGTTGTGCATTGTTTGAGTTCCTTAATCTATTCTATAGTTTGACTCCACATACTGAAATTTCCACATTTAAAACAATGAAAATAAAAACAATTATAATGTATAATTAATCTGAACAATAATCTGTTAGAATTAATCTGTGATTAATCTGTCTTTTAAGACACATTTTAACATTATTATTATTATTTATATGGGCTTGCATATGTTATGGACAATAAACACAGGTGCATTTTAATGATGGTATTTTAAATGCACAGTAACATCGTAATGAGACTCTGAGGCCCAATTTTCACTTCATGTTGCAGCATGGTAATGAATGTTCCACCAGGGAACATGTGGCAGCACATCTTCCTGACAACCAGAAGGTTCCTGGGTTGTAATCTCAGCTCAGACATCTCTGTGTGGAGTGCTGAGTTTGCGTGGGTTGATTCCAGTTTCCTCCCATATTCCGAAAACAGACATGTTAGGTTAATTGGAGATTCTTAATTGTCCATAAAATTGTTAAAGTGAATCCTCGTTTTATCCGTTTGTGACCCGTGTTTGACTGGCGACCGGTCCAGAGTATATCTCACCTCTTGTGAGAGTCAGCTGGGATAGGCTCCAGCTCACCAGCGACCTCAATGAGTACAAGCACTATAGAAAATAGATGGCTGGATAAAAGTACATGATCTAGATAATTAGATTGTGCAGGAGTCATTTCTTGTTGGCTGGCTTTATTGAATAAAGCATCATCATACGCATGACACATAGACCAGAGATTGTTTGGCAATCTATTTGTTTATTTAACAATGCATGCCAGACATGATCCTATTCACATTTAAGAATACAGATTTGTATTTGCATCCAAATACTCACTACTTTGATTTCATATAATAATCTTGCGCTCTCTTCCTCTGTCATCTTTAGGGGTCGTCTCTGTACACTCTGAGTGGGAGAACTGCATGCTTCTTAAGGACTTTATTAAATAAAGTGTGACCAGGTGGGACACTAGGTCTTATTGCAAGGTGGAATAAACATGTGCGTGGACTTCTCTTGAAGGTCATCAAAGTAGGATGAGTAAATGTGCTGATTATCAGCGTATGCGCCACAAGCAAATGTTTAGGAAAATACTTGAAAAAATACTGTACACTGAGGTTGTGTCGGATGTTCAGAAGTCAATGTGCACACAGACATACAGTACAGTACAATTCCCTCTTTAGACTGAAGCTATTGCACAATTCCACATGTATGGATCGAAGAAAGTGAGGGTTGAAGCGAGCCTGACATCTGTTTTCAGACTTCAGTGTGCAAACAGAGCTCGGCTATATGATGCCTACATGAGGCCTCAGTTGCGCAGACAGCAGCGCCGAACAACGCCACTTGGTTTCTTTGCTTTGGCTGAAAAGGCTCAACAGAGGAAGGTCACCGGGGTTAACAACGGCTGTCTGTTTCAGGAAAAAACTCCCATTGTTGATTGGGTATTGACACACGGATGTGAAGACATCGGGTCCATTCTGACAGTGATTATATTCTATATATTCCTGTCTATCCATACATATATACTAACTTGCATCCCAGTCACATTTCTTTATCAATGGATAAAGTGGAACCTCGAAAGTCAAGGCAATATATCGGAGACATTTCCAGCAAAAATATACCTCTAAAGTTGCACAAAACTTTCAAGTTTCAGTATAGGATCAACTTATTCCTATAGAAGGACCACAACAAGGGCATACTTTTGACAAAAAAATTGACAAAAAAACAACAGATGTATTTTTTGAGACCAATTTGCTTATCTTTTAATGTTTTCAATATAAGCAAAATAACCTGCCAGCAGAACAAGAAAATGTCACTGACAGTAAAATTGCATTTTAGTAAAAATGTTGTTGCCCTTTTGCCAGATTACTTTGTTCATGCTTATCTTGCTTGCAGTGAAGAAAAATATAAGAAGTCATCACTTGTTGTCAAAGGTTGTTAACCTATTTTTACGCTTGCATGACAAATACAGTGTTTGAAAAATCTTATTTTTACACATACATTATGACAGATAGGATGGGCATTTGACTCTATTTCCTTGATTGACCATGGGATAAAATCAACAGTCAATTAATTGTGTTTGAATTATCATCATTATTTTATATACTCGGATGGTGGCACCTTGACCCCGAAACATATTCACGAAAACAAAACAATTTCCATGTTCCCCATTTGATTTTAAATCCAAACAAATGTGGATTTTGCTTGAACTTTGAGGTTCCACTGCACTCCACTGTCGTAAACCTACATACAGTATATTAGATAGACAACACTGTCATCTTTCAGGTATTGAAGTCATTTACTGGTAGCTGTGTTGTAGTTTCACTTCAGATTTAATATATTGCTTGGTGTGAAACACTACAATGACTCATCAATCAATAGCAAATGCTACCTTTTGACTTCATGTCTCTATTTGAAGTTATTTTGGTGTTCTATCCATATATACAACGGTGGTTTACACGCCACATTGAAAGACCAAAAGCAGATGTCTGTGCTGAGGCCACATGCTTACATCAATCATTTAGATTTGGATTTTATGATGAGAGGGGAAACAAAACAAATCAGAACTATGGGACTCGACCTCATCCTCCAACATACTTCATCCATGCCCAGAAGGCACGCGACTAAATCTTGGTATCGAAGTGCGGTGCATTGCCATGTCATTAGATTCATTTTCTTTACAAGCTGCTTGATCAAACATACAATAAAAACTATTTTTATACAGTCTATTAAAACATTATATTTCAGAAATAATACATCAGCATTTAGTGCATGTAGGCTGTTGTCTTGCTTTTTTTTCCATTTAAAATTAGAAAATGATAAAAATCATTAACAAGAGGTTATAAATAGTTTCTTTGTAAATCAAATGGGTATTTAATGTCATTGTCAATAATGACAACTCTTCTGTTAACTATGATATACAAAAAAAGTAGTATAGAATAAAGTGTACATATGATATTAAAGAGAGTGTGAGATTTAGGGAGGGGAAGTTTATAGTCATGACCTGATTTATGTAGAATTATCTTAAAAAGAGCCCTTCGTGTCTACAAATAGAGTGGGTCCTCTTTTACAGGGCCAGAATGAATCAAAAATGAATGATTCTGGTCATTCTGAGTCAGTCAAGCACATGCAAAAAATTAACATAAGCATCCATTTAAAGCATTTTTTCTAAACCAGCCAGGTGACCTTTGACATGCCAATGATATGGGATTGTTTTTGGAAGGCACTTTACATGTGTGCCACTCCCATCTGTGGAAGGATGTATTGTATTTCATCATTTACTAACACTAAGTCTTTACGTTCTTTAAGTCTTTACGTTCATGCTAGTGAATTCTACACACTTTCATTTATTCTATCTTATCTAAAGAAAACTACACTGAACTTTTTGTGGAATACAAGATAAAAAGTTAAACCTTTTTATCTGCTAATTATTTTTACCTTTTTACAGTCCTCCAAAGTTGAGGCATGTTTTATTTTCCAGGTAAAATGCATTCATACTTTTAATCAAATTAAATTCAATTGTGTTTGCTCTCAGAAAGATTGTTTTTTTTATTATTGCTTTTGAATTGGGCCCTCTTTATCCGATCCTACCCATACACAGTACTGTAAAAGTAGGCCAACATTATATGTGAAACAATATAGTGATATATATATATAAAACAAATCATTGTAAACAAATGAAAATAAAAATTGCAGATTGTCATATTTGTGTTGGTTTGTCCACCTGTTTGCAGGCGACTTCTTACTGGAGATCAAAGTTATTGCAAGTATGGCCCACACTTTTTACAATTCTCCCAAATATGTTTTGCAAAGCTTGCAGTGTTCCAAACGTGGTGACTCTGTTGCTAATTCCGACGACATTCCAAACGCTCTAGACGACATATTTTCTCAAAAGCAATGAGCGACAAATATAACTACTTTTTTTGGCATCGTTGGAGAGTTTTCTGGTATTTGGGGACTTGGTGGCAACATGTGTTGATCTGCAGTTTGTGTTTTCACTAAGCAGACGGAGCAGGTGGTCCTGTGAGGTCCGTTAGGGCACTGTCTGGTCCCGCTGCACACTGAGAGCATCCATGAATCACACATGGGATTGGATTTGTAAATGTTTCTTTTAAAAAAATTGACACATTACATTCAAGCCTAATTTGGACTGTGTTACTTGCCCATCAGGGTGCGATGGGAGAACCAAGTAAAACAAGTAGTCATAACTGCAAGATAAAGGGTAGAGGCTGGAGGTGAGTACAGATGTACTTATTTAGACTTAAAATATTAACATTATTTTTATTTTGATGATGTTATGGTCAATTTTAAATGAACAAACTAAATATTAACTTTATTTAAAGTTCTAATTGTTAATTTATGTGTTTTTACTCACTTTTTGTCTCTCCTTTGAGGTTATGCTTTTTTTTACCTACAGTATCTGTCACATGATGTTACAGGACAGATGTGCTTACTGAGGAGTTGGCAACAGTGTCCCAGCGACAGGAGTGACGTCAGCTCCCAGCATGCCTTGCGGTACCATTTTGTGAATAGTAAATGTTTACAGTTCCGGTAGTTGTTATTTAGTAGTAGTAGTTGCCCTGTTGTGTGGTAGGTTGCGATGTGATGGTTATAAGCGTTATTTCTTTAATGGCACCCTGAGTCACACTATGTTATGCTTTGGCTAATGTTCGCCCCCATAAAAAGAACAACTTCGGTTCAGGCCAGTGCTTATGATCATCTCCTGTGCTAGTCAAGTGTCACAATATTATATTTTATATTTTGTATCACTTAGCTTCACAAGCTTAGGCTTGTGACAGCTTCCGGTGCCGTTTGTTGACAAGATTGACAAGTCACTTGAAACGGGATTCCGTACTGAATACTTGATGCGGCCCAGTCTCGCCCAGACCCTTTATCCCAAGCGGCCCACAGTTCAGTTGACTTTGAGACCCCTGATGTACGATGATATACAGTCAGGCTGTAACCTTCACCAGAATTTAAAGGGTTCTTCCTTGGCTTATGCACCACCTTTCTCCAATGTTTGATGAAAATTGATTTTGTATTTATATATACTTTTTGCGGCTGCACGGCGCTCGAGTGGCTAGCGTGCAGGCGTGCAAGTTCAATTTACCCCGGGTACTCCGGTTTCCTCCCACATTCCAAAAACATGCTAGGTTAATTGGTGACTCCAAATTGTCCATAGGTATGAATGTGAGTGTGAATGGTTGTTTGTCTATATGTGCCCTGTGATTGGCTGGCAACCAGTCCAGGGTGTACACCGCCTCTGGCCCGAAGACAGCTGGGATAGGCTCCAGCATGCCCGTGACGCTCGTGAGGATAAGCGGTCGAAAATGAATAAATTAATATATTTTTTGCATAATCTGCATCCCTACTATTTTGCTGTGTTAAAATGCCTCCTGTGAAAAAGTTCACTCGAACAACAAAGCCTGTGGTGTTTTGAACAGTACTGGTCTGGTGCAAACTATGGCCTCAATAATATACCGCAAGTTGAACACTGAACTGGAAGAATTTACTGGAAAGCGTGTAACGTGGGTGTAATTTCACCTTGCGCTCTGTCAACTCAGAATCCCATGCTTGAATAAAAGCAAATGAATGACATTTAGACAAAAAGGCAGATCGATTATAAATAAGTGAATGTAAAACCTGAATGTTGAGGGGCCAGAAAACAACAAATATTCTTTGGTTGAAGGTTGGTTGTATTTCTTTACAAGTATGTTGTCTTCTGTCGCTCTTCTTCCTTTACACACTAGCTTTAAAGTCAACATCAATCTTGGTGCTTATTTATCCGTCATATCACGTGGCAATTTGACCTTGTGTTTACTGTTTTGAAGGTGCAACTTGACACATTGCACATCATAAAGTTGTCACATTTTGACTGCAGAGTGTAAAAGCTGTGCTTTTAGTTTCTTGCTGGGTTGACAGAACAAATAAATGTGAGCTACTTTAGATGGTACAGTGAGGAAGGTTATGTGTAATGGTTCACATAGCTGGCTGCTATCAATGCATTGTATATGCCTATGCGGTGAACCTGTACAGGATTAGTGTATGGATGAATGGAGGGATAGTTTGCGGCTGCCATGCCAATTACATAGTGCTGGGGTTCTCTTAATGACTTATGAACCAACTACATTTCTCTATTTGCTTGCTTCGGGTTAAATGTACTTCTTTATCTTAGTTGTACGTTTGAAGTTTCAGTTTCTTTCCTGCACAGATCTGCGTGAGACAAAGACAAAGATGATGTAAAGATGGAGGGTGGAAGACACATGGCATAAACACAGCTTCCACTGAAAATGAGTAAATTAGCAACAAGAGAAGAGGGAGTTAACTCTAAATCTAAATCTAAATAGCTCTTTGTTTTGGTTTGACAGGTGTACTGAAGGACCAGCACCTGATCCCAAACACACTCCAGATTTGGTTCAGACTGAAACTTACGGGCAAGAATCACCCCACTTGCATGCTTTCCCTTTGCGCTCCTCTTCTCTGGTCTTTCCAGTGTGTGTGTATGTGTGTGTGAGTGTGTGTCTTGTCACGTGTAGTTCTGTCTATCAAAGCTCCGGAATGCTGATGGAGCGGCCAGCTTCCTCATAGAGAGGCTGTCAGCCTTGCCTGTGTCAGGTCGTGCCCCGGTCTTGGTCCTGAGGAAGGGGTTTCTGGTTCCCGCCAGACCCCGCCCCCCAGGGCCAGGCCCCCTGTCTGCCCCCAGACCCGGTCCCCTCTCCATCCTCTCACTCACCGACAAGCTCTTCCTGTGCGGAGGGGCCAGCGTGAGCGAAGGATGGGAGTCGTCTGAAGAGCAGCTGTTTGCTCGCTCCAGCCTGGAGAAGGGGGAGCAGAGAGGGGCCCCGCCGGGTCCACTGAGGGTCCCTAAACGAGGGGTATCAGGTGCTGGGATCAGGTCCTCGGGGTCCTCTGGATCAGACTCCGTGTGACTGAGCTCGGCCTCTCTCTCTGGATGACAGGACCCAATGTCTGCGGGCTTATCAAAGGGGAATGATGTGGACCCTCCAGGGGAGTGTGAGCGTTCTACAGGGGTGTACGGCGATGACACACATCGTGTGTCGATGCAGTCAGTGATGCTGGTGTACTCTGCGGCTTTTACCTGGACGCCCGCCCCCAGTCCACCATAGCAGCTTCTGGGCGTGAACATGAGGCTGTGGGACTTGACCAAAGGAGGCTCTTCCAGGAAAGAAGTGCCGACAGTCGAGAGGAGGCGGCTGCTCTTTGAACGCTCAAGTGGCCCTGCGGAGGGGGGCGGCGATGGTTCCACGTCCCAAGGGGCTAAGGTGGTGTCTGGTAGCAGATGAGATGAGCACAATGACAAATCAGCCGCCGCGCTATCATCAAACAAGGCTCCGGCGTTCCCACTGTTGCCTGCACTGCCCTCTGAGTGCCTGTCACCCATACCGCTGACGGTGGCGCTGCTGAAGTCCCGGCCTCCCGGCAGCACCATCTCAATGGTGTCAGAATGCAACGACGCCTCTCTCTGGAGCGGTGGGACCACACGCAGAGGATCGAGAAAAACCTCTGAGGGCCCCACTTCTTCAGACGTGGACACATAGATATCAATGCATGATGACGGACGGTGCTGCTGGGAGACAGACAACGTCGCCAGGGGGAGGGGCTTAGACTCTTTGGTGGCAGCTGCTGATGATACAGATTGTGAGCTGTTGGCTCGATGGAGACTAAGAGAGCGTTCTTTGAAGAAGCTATCGGCTCGTTCCGCACCACTCCCACGTTCACCACCTCTGGCGTAAAATGAATGGCTTCTGGTCCGTGTCGCCATGCTGGTAGGAGAGGGAGGGGACATGGAGCCTTCAGCGGCGCCCTCAAGCGCCTCCTGCAAACGGTACGCAGCCCCCTCGGTGCTGTTGAAGCTGCTTTGGCGAAGTATGTAGGCTGTGTCCGCACAATCCCCTTGACGGAGGATGTATGCAGAGTCTGTACAGTCAGATGATGTCCGGGATCGGACTTTGTTGACTTCCCCGCGTTCCACGCCCGTCACGCGCTCCAAAGCCACGGCGATTCGTCCAATCAGCTCTTCCATTTGTGCCAGGCGGATGTCAACCGTCTGCAGTGAGGCCTTCATGAAGTGTTCTCTTTCGTTGACTTCCTCAAGACGCATTGCCATGTTCTCCACCCTGACAAAGACAGTACACCACTGTGATGTTTTAAAAATGGGATGGGAATATCTCTGAATGTTCTGATCTCCTGTTTCCATGCCAGCGTTGACTTTATGTTGTTCTTTTCTCAATCAAAACTAATTGATACAGAATCTACAGCATGGTGAACTTTATTTTGAAAACTGAGGTACCTCTGTATTTATTGTTTGCCAAATAGTAGACAGACCTTTCAGAAGTGACTCTGATCCTCTCATCATTAGAAGAGTGGAATCGGTCATCTTTCTCTCTGAAGTATTCTTCTATGCACTGCTCCTCAAAGTCATGGACTTTTTTCAGCTCGTCTTCGGTGATAAAAAGCTCTGCAGATGACAATGATGGAAGTGTTGGAAGGTCCCAAACAGTAAACTGTTTGATCGTGCAGTTTGGTGGATGATTTGGAATCACAAAAGCTAAAAAGGTAGGAAAACTCACTCAATCCATAGTCTCTCTCGTCATCGTCATGCTTGCGCCAGCGGCAACACAGGTGTTTAAGCACCATGGTTATGTGACTGAAGATGATGAGTGGTGGAGGAAGCACTGGGCGCTCGTGGAAGGTCATGATGAGCTGGTAACGTTGAAACTTCCAAACCTGATTGGAGATGGATTTCACCTCGAAGAACGTATTGCTATGAGGGAACATGATCACAGTATGAAAGATGACATCATAGCCTATACTAAACGTGTACTGTATATGTGCTACACTTACAGTATGTAATGGTAATGGTAATGGTTTTATTTCCTTTGAACATGCATCAGATTACAATTGAGTGCATCACATAATCAGTTCACAGTTCCACATGTCCAAAAGGAGTAGGAAGAAGCAAAGCTTATTAAATCCTTCCCCTCCAGCTGGTACTTTTACAATCAGTAACTGTTACATTTGTTCACTTCCTGCTTTCCTAATATAGTTTAAGTATTTTTTAATTTTGTATTATTTTTATTTTATTATTATCTTTTTAAATTTTATTTTTGTCACGTACCGAAGTACGAGGTGATATGACCATACAGTGACATAATGGGTAGTATGTGCTACACTTCATAGGTGTGGCTTGAGTGAGAACATATCGGTGTTCAAAATATTGAAATTCTGAACTGATCTATATTAGCCCACTAATTCAAGATAACGGTGATCACTGTAGCAGTGTCATCAAACAACTCACGGTAATCAATTGTTATTTCACGATATTGAACTACGTATATAACAGGATTTTAGAACAGGATTTTTCTATATATTTTTTTTGTTATAACTGCTACTTTACATACTTGAACACAGCGATGAGTAGATTGACAAGCAGTATGTTGGCCACCAGCAGGTAACAAGCCATGATGGCGGGGACAATCCAGGCGCCCGTCTTACATGGAGGCAAAGCCACCACCACTCCATCTTCTGTGGTGATGTTCTGTCCACAGGGGGCTGCACAGTGCCACCAAAACAACACACACAAGTGCAAAAAGTCAGTACACAGTAAACTTAAGAGTAGCATATGACATCAGTACATAAAGTACAAATTAATACACTAAACACAAACGATGACGATGCAAGCATCCAGGCACTTAGTGTAAAAAAGTGACAAAAGCAAATAGACAAAATGCATATGTATTTTGCAAACAAACAAGAAGCATATGTTCTATGCTTCTTAATGAGGGAGCAGGGAAAAATAAAAATAAAAATTGCATTCATCATGTTCTCATGTTCAACACAGTGATCCCAATATATTTAAACATATTCCCAATGTTTCAAATATATTGTCACATTTGGCTTAGCCATAGCTTTCACTCAATGGCTGCTTTGGAATGTATTTAAGATACATCAAATGTTTTTTCCATCTGTGATGGTTCAGTTGCTGCGGATTATCAGCGGAACATTCAGCATTTTTTTTTCTTGGTTTGTTTGCCTTTTCAGATTCATTCTACTCATGCCCATCACTGCTTGATGTTCAATTGATCACACATTGCAGCCCAAAGACAGAGAACTGAAGTAATTTTCTACTTAAATTTTTTTTGTTTGGGTCCAAAAGAACTCTTTCAAGAACTCTGACAACTGAACCACGTGAAAAAACAGACTGGAGATGATGACAGGCGGCTGATCATGATGCATTTAAATGCTAATTGTAAATGTCTATTCTTTTTTTTGTATTCTGGTTATGCTGCATGGCTCCAGTGAGAAGCTGAGTCAGCAAAAAGGGAGGGTGACAGATGTGTTGACATAGCAATGGCACGTCTTCCAGAGAAGCCTTAAAGTCAAAATGGTCAAGAAACATCAAGGGACTATCACAAGTTGCAACGTTGATAGTTCCCCTTGCTGTTGAAATGAAACACAACTGTGACAGACTTTGTTTGAAACGTGTGATAATTTGATATGACCATTTACTAGCCAGTTGAAGACAGAATGTGGCCTTTAGGGTCAAGCTACAAGTGAGGTTCACTCATATTTATGTAGTAGCTGACCCAGGAAACCACACAAAAGGGAAACCTGGAGCATGCACATTTGTCTCTAGTGGCCACTAGTGGGAATAGTGGGCATGGCACGGTGGTAAAGCGAGGATGGTGAAGCAGGGGTGTGTGGGTTAAGTTAAATGTACTTAAAAGTGACAAATCTATAGTAAGTTGATTTACTGGGATTTTGAGTGCACTGGGCAATGTGGGATGGACCACTACTACGCCAGGTTCCATGTGTTCGTAAGTAATTTTCGACCAGCCAGAGTTTTTCATTCAGCCTTTGCTGTAACTTCCTACTATGCATATCTGAAAAACAGAATGAAAACATTATTTCAGATCTCTTCTCTTTGGGCCACCCCTCCCATAAACGACAACCAAACATACTATGTACAAAGGAACAGCAAACAAAAGTATTTTTTTTAACCCCACATTAATAGTCAAAGATTTGGACAAACTAACACTGAAATGAAAGACTGATGTAATAACTTGACAGAAGGCACGTTTGAGGCACAGAAACAACATATAGTAACTCAACTCAGTTTAATCAAGCAGAAATCCTGTCTTGTACTTTTAGCATTCTCGTGCCAATGTATGCTCTGACGAAAAGAATCATACGACTTGCAACAATTCCCGGCCCTAAACTTACGATCAATCTGGTCAGCAAACACCTCTCCATAGATCATCCAGTAAGGCATGAAGAAGATGTTCCTTGCCAGCATCCAAGATGGATCTTCATTGGGGTTGAGGATGGCCTGCCGTGCCACCCCAAAGCTCATGAGCACCACTAACATGATGATCACAAAGTACATCATGTCGATCATCTGACAGAAAGGTGAAGAGGAGAGTTAATAAAGGAAGATGGTGGCTGCAAAAGAGTCGGGAAAGACATTATTTTATATGGAACGCACAGCATCGACCAGGTAGCAGAGACGAAGTTACTTAGTGTGCATGAATGGAGACTAGGGTCATTCAACTGGCAACTCTAGATGACAACAACCCAACCCACAATTTCAGTCCAAAACTTAGGAGTTACTCACTGAAATTTCTGCAGCGGTTTCCTAATGCTAGGAGTCCACTGGGTCGATGCCAGTGATTGCTGTGGCGCCACAGCGAGCCACTACGCGCCAATCACATCATCTTTGGCGCGAACTGGCACCAACTGGCGCCGGCCCAGGGGACTCCTAGCATCATTGCCGCAACTTGGCTCACGCCATTACATTCCAGTGGATTCCAATAGGTGGATTGTTTGTGACATTTGGTTCCACTTGGTGGACACTTCGACGAAGATTTTAAACATTTTCAAATTTTCCTGGCGCCAAACTCAATTTTTGCCGCTGTTACGAGCCACCACGAGCCAGTTGGAAGACAGTTTGAGCCACTGCACGCGACTAGGCACCTTATTGCCGACACTCGGGGCCACAGCAAATTGCTTTGCCGCGAACTGGCACCAACTGGCGCCGGCCCAGTGGACTCCTAGCATCATTGCCGCAACTTGGCTCGTGCCATTACATTCCAGTGGAGTCCAATAGGTGGATTGTTTGTGACATTTGGTTTCACTTGGTGGACACTTTGACAAAGATTTTAAACATTTAGAAATTTTCTTGGCACCAAACTCGAGTTTTTCCGCCATTAAGAGCCACCATGAGCCAGTTGGGAGGCAGTTTGAGCCACTGCACGCGACTAGGCACCTTATTGGCGACACTTGGAGCCACAGCAAATTGCATTGGCGCAAACTGGTGCGAACTGACACCAACTGGCACCGGCCCAGTGGACTCTTAGCATAACATCATCAAATAGAGGATCTTTGACTTGTGATCAGGTTATTTGGTTCCACTGTTATGTAGCTGACCATTTAATCATGAATCCATTTGGCCAAGACTTTCTAGCCGATACAATAGTATAACCATAAGAGAACGGACTTAAAGACACTGGCATGTCAGGTTAATTATGGCCCACATTTATAAAGAACCTCATTTGCATTTGTGGTTCTGTTGTATTTGTGTCCTCTGAACAGATTTCATAGCGTGTTGGAAATGCCAATTAGCTGACAAAGCCATTACATATAAATCTCTGCTTCTCGTCCTCTTAATTGCTGATTCTGAGAGTGCTACTGAGGGCCATAATCACCTCCAAACGACCAAATATCACACAG
Organism: Doryrhamphus excisus; assembly: GCF_037039965.1. Taxonomy (NCBI): domain Eukaryota; kingdom Metazoa; phylum Chordata; class Actinopteri; order Syngnathiformes; family Syngnathidae; genus Doryrhamphus; species Doryrhamphus excisus. The sequence goes on along the minus strand of NC_136359.1, from coordinate 13,403,785 downwards.
AGGAAGCTTTGGTTGGTCTCTTTTCTGAAAAGTCATTAGTTTTGATCTCCAAGAGCCTCAATTATTCTGCACAAATTAAACATTTTGTAAACCTGTAAGCCTTTGAGAACCATTATGTCACCACAAAAAGAAGTCCATGCTCCACAGCCACATCTCACCATCTTGCCAATCATCATGACATAGGGACCCAGGTACTTGTTGACACCAAAGATGTCGAGCAGCCGGATGTACCAGTAGATGATGTTGACACAATAGATGACCCGTCCATAGCTCATGAGCGGGGGCTCCTGGAGACGCAGAACCATGCCGACAGAAAATATGAGGATGGCCATGAGGTCTGTGATGTTCCAATACTCCTGAAGCCACACCTTGACCTTCTGTAACAACTTTCCTGGCTCTGACATAAGGATCTAGAGGGAGTGTTGGAGATGAATTAGAATAGAACAGGAGACCTGAGGAGGATGGTAAGAAAAATGACAGTTAAATACATTATCACAAGACCGCAATGCGGTTAAACAAAGGCTACATTAGGTACACAGTCATAAGAACTGTATCAAAAACCAATAGCAGCAATGCCCGCTTTTACACCACCTGAGAGGTACACATAATATGTTAATTACTAATTTACCGTATTGTCAAACTCTACTAATCATGTTGAAAGGCATCACTGAAGTATAATTTATAAAAATACACCACATCACTTCATAGTGCAAACCACCGCCGTGCATGGCGTTATGTCAGATGTTAAAATTGAACACCACAGCTCAGCTGTTCTGTGATTTTTCCTTGTGAGGGTTCCTCTTATTCCTAGAAATAGACCGTTGACATTACTGATATCATTCAATATTTTTGCCCAGTGTGACCACAGGTGTTCTTTTTGACAGGTAAAATGTTTGTTTTGTAACGCTGTTACATGTTAAATGTAATTCATCAATCCATTTTCTACCTCTTCCTGGTCGGGGTTGAGTAGAGCCTATCCCAGCTGACTTGGGACAAACAGCGGAGTACATTCTGGACTGGTCCTTAGTCAATTACTGAGTGGGGCCAGAACCCACACTGCCTCCAACTCAAGTCAAGCGAGTCAACCACTACACCATCAGTGACTGTTAAATGTTGAAGTGAATAAAAAAAAATCTATACAGTTAATATTTTGTTTAAATCAACTGTATTTATGAATTCATTCATTAATTTTCTACCGCTTGTCCTCATGAGGGTCGCAGGGGTGCTGGAGCCTATCCCAGCTGTCTTCGGGCGAGAGGCGGGGTACACCCTGGACTGGTTGCCAGCAAATCACAGGGCACATATACTCTGTGTGGAGTTTGCATGTTCTCCCCGTGCTTGTTAATTGGCGACTCCATATTGTCCATAGGTATGAATGTGAGTGTGAATGGTTGTTTGTCTATACTATGTGCCCTGTGATTGGCTGGCGACCAGTCCAGGGTGTACCCCGCCTCTTGCCCGAAGACAGCTGGGATAGGCTCCAGCACCCCCGTGACCCTCATGAGGATAAGCGGTAGAAAATGAATGAATGAATGAATGAATGTACAGGTGTACCTAATGATGTGGACGGTGAGTGTACTTGTAATGCAATACAGGCAGACTGCCGTTAGAGGGCAGTGTGAGTTCACCTATTCAGAGCCATAGTTCAGCAGACAAAATGATGAATGTGTTTCATATACCTACAATACAAACATAGCCATCAACTGAGACAGTAATGTCTAGAATATTTATGCTTTACTCTGTTTTATGTATTTTGACACCTGTCCTCTGACCCCATTATGAGTTATCTCTCTTCTTCTTTTGTGTATTATAATGAAGTACAGTATAAATGTAACACCAAGCCTCCCAGCATTTCTTGAATTGAATGTTACAGTGACAAGTGTGTCATCAGCTGAGTGGGTTTGAATGATCATCTGGGGTTAAACATAATTTTGCACGTGCACATATGCAAGCCAGCAGTGCTCGGCTCCATCGTACCTCCCTCATCTTCTCAATGCCATTGGTGAAGATGTAAGCGATGACGATCCACTCTTGAGGGGAAGGCCACAAGTCCATCTTGACCAAGACAATGTAGTTGAACAACATTAGGTAGCCTACATAAGCCATCTGTGTAAAGAAAAAGACAACAAAAAAGAAAATTATGAGAGTGTGTAATTTAATTTGTCCACTGGCTGGCTCTGGCTCATTTATTGTAAATATTTGAGTGACACCGTGCCTCAAAATAGTCATCTGATGTCATGACACCTTACTGCTATACCTGCAATCCTGGCCTGAAAACGTCCATTACGTGCCTCTTGTGGCTGTGCCTATTAAAATCCTCATCAGCTGTCTGGTTTCCTTTCAATTATGCTTGCAATTTGGACTACGCCTCATCACCATGCAGGCTAGAGGACATCATGTTCAAATCAGTAGTTAGGCTTATCGAGGAGAGGGAAATGCACACTAAAACTTCCATAGAAAGAATAGTGTACTGTTGTTGCACACCTACCATGTTTGTTTATATTAGTGTTTAGCCTTTTGCTTTGAGGTGGAAAAAGTTAGAAAAGAGATGTGTTTATTTGTAGGGATCCATTAGCTCCACTCAACAAAAAATGTTCGACAATTAGTCAACTCTGAACAAAATCAAAACAAATCAGATGTAGATGAGATGAAAATCCTTAGTAAAGACATTCCTATTAAAAAAAAAAAAATCACACTAATAAGTTGATCCTCTGAGGTTTTATGCAATTTAAATGCATCCCAATGTTTTGGTCAAAATCTAAGTGGTGTGCTCAGAATACTTGACATGCCAGCATACATTTATTACAGATATTTTCCCATGTTTTCCAACTTACAGGGTAAAACTCATTAGTCAGAAAAATAATAGCATAATTGAGAGTAGAAGAGTTAATCAGCCTAATATTGTGACCATGACTGCTCATCCATCACCCCAAAGAGTCTGGTAAATAATCAGGATGCGTACACTGTGGAAGTGAATGCAAACTGCAGGCAAACAGATACCATTACCTATGAGACTTGTTTCTGAATAAACTGACCGTATGGAACCAGAACTTGACGATTGGAGCGTTGTAAAATTCGTAGATCTTGCGCCCCATGGGGATGAGGCGATGGCGGTTCTGAACCTCCTCGACATCCTTCTTTCTCGATGTCTCCGTGGTTACCTTTCCCAGCATCGCCTGGGAAAATGCAAACCCCACATGGACCGACGGAGGAAGGAAAGTGAGCGGAAGGATGGACAAAGTGGGAGGAAATTGTAATGCATCAGAGGAGCAGGAGGAAGAGGAACGGGGATGGATGGGGTGTGGAATACAAGTGAGAAAGGAGCAATGGTTATATTTTTAGGAAAGTGTTTTCTTTCATCATCATGTCATATGCAAAGAAGCAGGCACAGGCGATGTCATCATTCCAAAATGTGAAATGTGTGTTTGAGGTGCGTGTTGAGGTGAATGAAGGCTGGTGACACACAATGACACAGACACACACTCATGGATTGTGTCTCAGACAACAAGACGGACCAGAGAAGACAAGAAGATGACAGGTAGAAGACAGAAAAGGAAGACAGAAGACACAATTCCTAATCCATGAGAGAGGGTTCAGGCCCCTTATTATGGTCATGTCTTAGCAACACCAGACCTGAGAGGGAGTTTATTCATGGGATTTGTATTGAACATATCATTAGATACATGTACGCACTCTAATAAGCTCCAATGAAAAAAATACATGAAACATAATACTTCCCTAATTCAGCATGTGGTGTACTGCATAACACAAAACTGTTTTGCACCTGAAACTGAAACTGAGGATCGTTATCTTTGTGAAGGCAGAGATTTTGATGCAGGCCTTGTATTTGATCATGAAATCTCCCTCTGTGGTGTCGCACTCTTTGTATATCGTTATGGCATCTTTTTAAGTATCTGGCAGTGCATTTGAACAATCAGAAGCCAGGCCACAAATTGGGGACTCAATACAAACGTGTCCTCTAAAAAGAGATATTTTTAGGCCATGTCCACATGAATAAAATAATGTTGTTTATTTGTGGGTTTTGGGTTCTTCAAAAGAAAATGTCATAATTCAGTTTTGGGAAAAGTCCAATTAGGGAAAATAATTCGCTTTGTTTTTAATGCTTGCATGTGGCTAACAAAAACATTTTTTGGGAGTGTGCCTGTTTCCTATATAATGAGATTATACCAAGTGAACCTATATGTATTCCTTATATGCAGCTAAAATAAGTCATACACAACATCGCTTAGTTTGAATTAATCCTCTTCCCTTCAACTGTTACAATTATTGTCAAATGTGCCTTTTCTGGAAATGACTTTCTTCAAATTTGTGACTGGCCAAATGGTTTTATTGTTAGGGGGTATAGTGCCCCCTGTTGCTTTGGCATTTCACAATGTTCTATGACTGCCTCTAGTCAATCAACAACAGGTGCAAGGGCCACAAAAGCAAGTAACTGCTGGGGTCTCGAACTAGAACCTGGTCAAAAAAACAATGGCAGATGAACTACTTTTATTTGATGTATCATTCATGGTCAGCGGCCAGCAGCTTTATCTACCAAAAAACAAAATCTGTTGAACAATAAACTTGTTAAAGTATATTGGGAGCCACACTAAAGTGAAGTTTCTATATTTTTCAACTCCAATTATCACCTGATTCCAATTAACCTCTTTTCAGTTTTGGGAAACATTCCAGCAATAAATAAGGCATTTACAGTACATATCTTAAAATACAGACATAGCCCAAAATCCCTTTGCTTTTAGAGTCACACAGCCTGTTTGTGCCGGCTTGCTAACTGTGGTCAATGCAGATGGACAATATTTAGAGTGGTGCTGAAAGGTGCTCAACTTCAATGCAATCAGTTAAATGGACAATATAAGATCCAGGTTGCAAATTACAAATCAATTCCCACTCTTGATTATAGTGTGCAAACTGGATCTTGATATATCTCCTCAACTGATTAGATTGAACTGGGAAAAAGTCCAAGTGCTGCCTGGGCATCCAAGTCTATACGCCGATAAAGCAAATCCACGGCAGTGAGAAGGTGCTGAGACTCTGGATGATTTAAGATATGCAGCAGCAAGCACACACGGTTACACCAATGCAAATCCGGGGGCCTCTCATGCTCGGCAGCCCACATGCGGAGTGGTCCGCTGCAGCAAGCCATCACCGGTTGGAAGAAAGAGCATGAGGGACAGCTGTCAGCTAGCAAAGTACTGTACCTCATCTCGGAGAGAGGGACGGGAGGGGGGGGGGGGGGGGGGTGCGGGAGAGAGTGCAGAGCATGGGAATTAAAAAGAAAAAAAGGCAAAGAGAAAAGAAGAGGTATAGAGAGAGAAGGGAGGGAAAGGCAGAGGAGGAGATAGATGTAGGGAGAAACATTCACGAGGAAAACCCACAAGAGACGCTACAACTCCACCATGTCTTGGCTTAGACAACAAGCAACAGGAAGGTTGGCCATGTTGGGTGCATTTGGACAACTGTGTGTGGATGTGTTAACAAATTCTCATTGCAGAATCACAACTGCTCTTGTTTTTGCTAATGTGAACGCCTGATGCCTAAATATGTGCACAGGTTCTGAGATGCAGGGCTGAGGTGGGTTCTCTCACCACGGAGTTGTACTGCGCCTCACAGTAAGATCTTACTGTGAACTCCATGTCTTCCTCCTCTTTCTCCTTGACCGGCTTCTCTGGCTCCTCTTCCTCCTTCTCCTGCAAATATGCCTCTTGATCCTGGGGCATGTAAGACATCTCATCCTTGTTCTTGAACTCTAGGCTGAGGATGGACGGTGGCAAGAGCAGACCCAAGATAACCTGCAGGGGGAAAGTTGAAGGTGGAGGAGATAGAGGTGAAATGTCAGATATGATAAAGATGTTCTCGCTTATAAGCAGTGATGCAGAAATGACTACAGGGAGATGCAGCTAAAGTATGACACTGGCCATCGGTGAAGGTGACAATCACATGATTTAACTTGTCATAAAAAGCCTCCCATTATGAAGTCGACCTGAATGTCGCTACTTGACAGTGATATGGTATTCATAATCAAGAATCATGAATCAGTCATATCAGGCCAAGAATAAATGTAATTATTAGTCACTGACAAGACAACTGAACACAAAATGCACATTTTAAATGAAACTATTTTTTTTTTGTCAAGGGAACAAGAAATCCAGACCTTCATGGTCCTGTGTGAAAAAGTGATTGCCCCCCTCACCCCAATAACTGGTTTGGACACACTTAGCAGCAACAACTGCAATCAAGCGTTTGCGATAACTTGAGTCTCTTACAGCACTGTGGAGGAATTTGGACCACATTGAAGGGTTTTTGAGCATGAAGTGACCTTGACTTTCGTGGATGGGGGGGGGGGGGATCACTTTTTCAAACAGGGCCATGTAGGTTCAGGTGTTTTTTTTCCTTTAATAAAAAAAACAAGTTTCATTTAAAATTAGCATTTTGTGTTCAGTTGTCTTGTCAGTGACTAATAATTAAACTTTTTGATGATATGAAACATTTAAGTGTGACATCAAGAAGTCAGGAAGGGGCAAATACTTTTTCACACCACTTTATGTATATTAGTCTGATTCTTACTTTACACTCAGGCAAGAATCTGAACAGCTTGCTGAAACACATTTCAAACCTACAGTACACAGTTAACAGTGTCATTTTCCTCTGGATGACAGTGTAAGCACTCCAGAGACCTAATTTACAAACAGTTAAAAAGTCAATTCTCCATAATATCTCTGCTTTAGGCTGCACGGCGGACTGTGCATGCGTGGGTTTTCTCCGAGTACTCCGGTTTCCTCCCAAATTCCAAAAACATGCTAGGTTAATTGGTGACTCCAAATTGTCCATAGGTATGAATGTGAGTGTGATGGTTGTTTGTCTATATGTGCCTTGTGATTGGCTGGCGACCAGTCCAGCCCCGCCTATTGCCTGAGGACAGCTGGAATAGACTCCAGCACCCCCGCGACACTTGTGAAGATAAGCGGTAGAAAATGAATGAATGAATGAATCTCCGCTTTAATATTGTGTAACTATATATTTCCGGAGGTCCTTTTAGTTACTTATGTAGTCACGCTCCGGTATGTCGCATTCAACATCAATCATTAGAATCAAAAGAAGTCAAACATATGTCAAACATAACGTGTGATGAAATCAATATTCTCATCTCAGTGATTCATCGTCCACTCATAGCCTGCAGTGACAATATCCTGATGAGCTACAGTGTTGGGAATGGATGCTAGCAGTGCTCGCAATAACATGTGCACCCATATTGTTTTGACAATATTTGGACAGTGTTATTTGGTGTATGTCATGACATCCCGGGGGCAGAAGATCTTGTTTGTTCAACTTGTGGCATGCTTTCCGCTCCCATGAGGCTCAGCAGTACATTATCTTTCCTCGTCCAAAACACCCCCGCAGACCTACTTCACTGTCTCCAAAGGTCAAAGAAGACTTGAAGCACTCTGCAGAGAGTGGCTACACTGTCTCACTCTCTATTTTGTTTGAACCCCTACTGACTGGCCACCCCCCCACTGACTGTACCGTGGCAACCCCCAAGCCAACTGGCTGTCATAAATGAGTCCAACCTCTCTAATCTACCTTAAAATCTACAACAGAAGAAGTTTGGACATTTAATTTTAACGATACACAACCTCAAGTGTATTACCCATCAGGCAAGGCAAGGCAAGTTTATTTATAGAGCACCATACATAGATAAGGCAATCCATAGTGCTTTCCAGAAAAGAAGGTAACTTCTTCATCCATAAAAAAATTCTAAAAATCACAAAAATTCCAAAAATAATTCCATAAAACAAAAAAAAGAGAGATGATTTTTGACTAGGCAGTGACACATGTAGTTGCAGCACACTGAAAGTCTTCACGGCCCCAACGGGTTGAGTGAAAGCTCACCACACAGATCTAAAATGTATAATATGTGGGGCACATTTTCAAGGTTTTCTAGTAATTAAGGTCAGCTCTTCTGTTCCCTTTGGCTTCAGATGACGATTGGGAGAGTTTAACAAAGTTATGGTAGAAGTCCATGGCTAATGATGGATTAGTGTCATTAGTGATGACTGGAATGATACACTGATGGACTTTAAATATCTGGCACCACAAGTGAGTACACCTCAAAGTGAACATGTCCAAACTGTGACCCAAGTGTCAATATTATACTACATATAATATACTGTCTTAATGCTCTTGAGCGTAAAATTTACCAAAACTGCACAGTTTGTTATTGAAACCTTCACGCCTTTCCACCACAGCTCAGGTGCTCAGGCGGCCACCCACCTCCACCTTCCTCTCAACAAGGCACTTATCATTTTGGAGGTGTGTGCGGGGTCACTATCATCACAATGTCACAGTACATGTTGGAATTCATGTTTCCCTCAAAGAACCACAGTCCTGGCTGCACTCATGCAGCCTAAGACCATGCCACTACCACCACCATGCTTGACTGCAGTCAAGACACATTATCCTGTTACTCTACTTCAGGGGTCTCAAACACGCGGCCCGCGGGCCAAATGGGGCCCGCAGGACACTAGTTTGAGGCCCCTGCCTTGATATGAAAGTTTAATGTTAGTGCGGCCCGCGCAAGTTTGATATGGATGCTGTATGGGATCATGTACCCAGAAAAAATTATTACGTTTGATTAATGTTCATGTTAAAGGTTAAATAACTGTTCATAGTTATCCTCCCTATCCGTGTGGAAGTGGTAAGTTTTTGGCTATTTAAGTTTAAAGGAAATAACTTGAAGGCTACCGTTTAGGTCGCTAGCTCTCTAGTTTGCGAGTTAGCATGTGTCTCAAGACCCTGCAGTTGCGCAATATGTTGTAAATAAAAAGAGTATAAATGTGACTATAGTCGTGTTGCTTTGTTCATTTTAATCTGAAAAAAATAATTTGTCTACCCACCAACTATATGTGGTTTCTTCAGTTTTTATTATTTGCCGTTTTATTATTATTATTATATCTATTTATTACTGATTGATTGATTTTCTTTATTCTTGATTTATTTATTTATTTTTCATTTTATTTTGTGTAGAAAAATAAAAAAAATAAGATATTTGAATACAGTGGAATGTTTTATCAGAGCTTTTCTTGTAGAAAATCGAAACCAAAGCAAAGTTTATTCATTTTTCTGTTTTTAATAAATGTGTGTTGTTTTTTTTTTTGGAAAACCTGGTGCGGCCTAGTCTCGTCCAGTCCCTAGCTCCAGTGGCCCCAGGTAAATTGAGTTTGAGACCCCTGCTCTACTTGTTACGCCAGCTATTTAGATAATAATAGCTAGGTGTTGGCTCATTTCTAGTGGATAATAATTGTATTGTGCTATACAAGCTGTACACTGACTATTCTTATTATACCCAAGTTTCCTTTCTATAATATTGTCCCTTGAGAAGATTTAAATTCTAAAATTGATATACCGGATATGTGGATACCGGAATGAAAATGGTACAGCATCATTGCTTAGTTTGAATTACAAATTCAATCACTCCAATAAGTGTACCTAGTATTCTGCCTGCAAAAAATGTGGAGACGGTCTAACGGTCTAATTTATGTTTTCAAAGATGATGTCTAAGTATGTTGCTAATTGCATTTCTCGTTTTCCCCAGTGGCTGCCTCCCTTATTTTACCTTCAGTCCAGAGTTCTTGCGCATACGCAGTCGTCCCATCCACATGTCTGTCAGCAGCATCTGACTGCAGGTGTGCGCAATGAAATCCCGATGCTTAGCCGCTACCGCCAGCTGCAGGCAGGTGGCGTTGCTCCAGTTCTTCAGCTCATACGTCAGGAGCTTCATGGCCATCTGCTCATCCTGTTTATAGGACTGGTCCAGAAGTTCCACTGCCAGCTGGCCAAACTCTCTAGGAAATAGTATACATGAAATAAACAGACGCATAAAGACACGGATAGAGGCAGTAATGCGCCTTGTGCACAACATGTAAGGATTACATGAAACTGGTCCAGGCATCACTGACCATCTGCTTGAAATTCTAAATTAGAATTGCACATAAACACTTCCACCTACGAGAGAAAATGTAAAATGTCTAGTGTGGTTATACACACATGTATTCTGTTGTACTGCATCATGCTGAGAAGTATTTAATTTTGTTGTTCCTAATTTAGTTACATGAGATATGGGCAAAATGTTGTAGTGAGATAGATAAGGTAAATATGTCCCCTAAATTATTTCTGTACGCAGAATATTACCCCCCCCAGATGAGTACCATCGTCTCCAATGCATGTCCTTAAATAACGATGATGCATGTCATTAGATTTCCTTATGTATGTCACTTCTACACCCTGGGAGCTGCAGAAATTGGAATCAGGTCATTTTCCTGTCAAAGAAGTGTGTTTATGTGTGCATCTATCGCCCACCTGGAGTTGTGGTTAAGCTCCTGTGAGATGTCGTCCACCATGTCGTTCTCGGATGCTTCATGGGCCATGGCCTTACACAGTTTACATGCTACCAAGGCTTTGGCCATGGCCTCTTCGCCGTGCTGCCAAAAGAACAGTGCCATCTTCTGACGTTTTAGCAGGACGGCCCATACCATCAGCTCGTGGAAGGGGAAAGGGAAGTGGTTAATTTCAGGGTCATCCAAATCGATGTCCACTTCCTCTTCTCTCTTGCGTGTCGTTTTTTGACGGCCTCTTCGGATTGGCATGTCATCCTGGTGGGAATCCGTGACATGTGACAGGGGGAGGAAAAGATAAACAGCTATGTAGATTCTTCCTGCAGGCGATGTTTATGAATGATGCTCATTACCATACATCATGACAACAGACGTAGCGGTCCGCACGGTTACAATACTAAATACATTTTGCATATGAAAGACTTTTTTATTTAAAGTTCCTCATTCTGTGTTTAACTGCAGAAGAAAAATCAGTATATGGAGAGCACTTAGGTATGCTTTTGCCAAGAATATTCTAATAATTACTATCTAATCTAATTTCCTTTCCTGGTGTTTATTCGCGTTCTGAGATTTACCCGCTGTCTCAGGAGAGATGGCAGTTAGTGCCTAACATGGCAGCAGGTCATCATGGAGATACTGATTTAAAATAATTTCATTGCAATGCTACTGATGTGTTGTGTCAATTACAGACATCTGACAGCTAGCTCTAATACACTTGCTCGGAGACATAGGACTGGGTGATGAAATATGTCTTTTACTTGCCAGTAACAGCTCCAAATGTGACATATTGTTTGAGGTTGATTGATAACAAGGAGACATTTGCAAGCACACATCAAGTAAGGCGGAAAATATGCTGACAAAAAAAGACAGATAGAAAATTGCCATAAGGTCATGCAATTCACACACACAAGAGCAGAAACTACACAGTGGAACTACTCATTCGGTCATTGCTCAGGAAGTTCAGTGCAACTATGAGCTCAAACCAATTTGTTCTCACAAGAATTATGTAGAAAATCACAAAAATGAGTGCAACTGGACTATTTAAGTTCCTGAATCTGCAAATTACCCACAATGATGCATACATTTTGCACTAAAAATGCTACTTTACCACAAGAATGCCAACTCTAAAATCAAACACAATCCATTCTGAGACATAAGAAATATGAAAACGGCTTGTTTTATATCTGGGGTCTAGAGATGTATACTATACATGCTTCTTATACTATAAAGAGCTTCTCCCCCAGAGAGTTACAGCTTTTCTTCCCCTGTCACTCATATGCATCAGTGGCCTGAAGAGATTAAGACCCGCTGGAAAACATGTGTCTCAAAGGTTGTTGGCGAGTTATTAAACAATGGCGGAGGAGTTATATGCTAATTTTAGAATGACAAAACATAAACAAAAAGCTGAGAAAAAATCCAAAGAAAAACACATCATGCGGGTAGTTCATATTCCAATATAGAATAGTACAGATAGATTATGTACAGTGGTGTCAGTCAGGGCCAGCAAAGTCTTCCAGTGGTGTACGTTAGATTTCTTTTTTTTTTGTCCAATCAGGTTTCATCTTCTATGAGTTGCTATGTTAATGTAATCTACCCAGGGTCTTTAAAATCAGTCATGCTGGTACTTGTCACTTAAATACTATTAGCAGCGTTTCTGTTACTGTATCCAATCACATTTCAGATTCTCCTCACAAGGCCAGCTCGAAGGCGTACAGTAACGTCCAGGTTTTTCTGTCCTCTGATTGGTTGATGTCTGAAAACCGGTGCGAAACACTCTGAGTCACATAGTGCGCTTAAACGCATCATCACATGAACAGATTCTCGCTTAATTGATCCTGTTCTGATCACGAAGAAAAGAGATAGACATGGTGTTGTTGATCGGAGGTCCTCCAGAGTGTTTTTATGTTTTTGTCATTTGTCGTTATTAGATATATATTGATTCTGAACTGCTCCACATGATGTTGTGGTGTAGAGGTTTGGAGTCCTTTACAAATGCTGTATTCAACAACGACCAATTTTATAGTGCCACACATTGTTATATTGCGTTTGTATATATTATTGATAGTTTGTATAATTGTCTAATTGTGTCATGATAGTCGTAATAGTGATAGTAGTGAACTTGTGAATTGTATGATCTCAGAAGTGATCAACTTTTAGTAGTTCCGCTTAAAAAAAAACATCATCAAGTAGATTTATGAGTTTTGTATGAATGCTACTAATTCCTTGTGAGAACAGGCTCTTTAGACATGTATCATAGCGGGACTCATTATTACACCATCTGGTGCAATGAGACATTAGTGACTTTTTGAAAAAAAAAACAAGACACTGACTGAGACACAAAACACAAACCAGTACACATTTTGAAGAGGAACAATTTAGAGGAAGAGGAGGAAGAAGAAGAGAATGGGAAGGAATGACTATGATGGGAACACTCACCTCCATCCCCAGCAGTTTCAAGGCTTTGGGCTAAAAAGGCAACAAGAACATGAAGAAACACCTTTTGGGATGTATTTCATGGAAAAAAATTTTGCTGGTGTAAGACGTTGTGCAAAAGCAGCATTGTGCATTGGTTGATACAGTGGCTACAGTAATGTGTATCTGTAATAAAGAAGGCCATGTTTGCATTATGTATTCATGAGCTATCATCCAAGATGGTAAAAATAGCTTGGTTCCCTTTAGGGATTTTGATATCTGCATCTTCGTTTTCGTTCTAACATGTTTATGTGCTTGCATGTGTGTGACTACGTGATCACATGTTCTCACTCGCGCTATCAGTGTTTCTTTGCTTTATCTCCATCTTCTTCCATCAAGCTACTTTTGTTTCTTCCATTGCAGATATGCAAATTTATGAACAGGCACACGACAACCCCATAAGCATGCATTCACACACACAAGGATGCATCGTCAAGCAGAATTGTGGCATTTCATGAGTATATTTCTTCATTCATCGCCCCTGTGTATAAGGTGTGAAGCAGTGTAAAGGGATTAAACAGCATGATCGTATAGCTCAATAAGGAAAGTGTGTGTGCGGGGCGAACAAACAACTAGCAAAAGGTATGGCACATAATATCAGTCTTTTGTTCATTGGCTGCATGTTCTATCAAGGGTCTGCTCATCAAGAGAATTACAGTTATTAAATAATTATTCATGTCGACACCGTTGAAACACAGTGTGAGGTGCGTCGAAATAGGTATTTCCCATGATGTCCGACGTGAGCTAGCTCACATTAACTTATTTTCTTGTGTGATAATACACAAAAAAGGAAATAAATTGGAAGGAAATAAAAATAAATAAATTCCAAACAAAGGACAGAATAGAACCAATGTTGTAAGAACTTGAATGTGAATCTGCTGGATGTTGATCATCCATGATACTTGAAATGTAGCTACTGCCATCTTGTGCAGATAAGAACAAGTACATCAAGAGTTTGCCTACAGCCACAGGTGTTGACAATAATGTTTTTTTGACCTGGACCTAATTAGAGACCCCGGCGCTTATCCGATCCTCTAGTCGTCAAATGACGACTAGAGGATACATGAATAATTGAACACAGCCATTAATGGGAGAAATTACGGAACACTGACTGCTATGGTTAGGTGCTAACCAGCTATTTACTGATTGGCCAGTGCCTGTGCTTTATATCAGAGGTAGAAAATGTATCTTTTAAAATCAGGGGTCTCAAACACGCGGCCCACAGGACACTAGTCTGAGGCCCCTGCCTTGATATGAAAGTTTAATGTTAGTGCGGCCCCCGCAAGTTTGATATGGATGCTGTATGGTATCATGTACCCAGAAAAAATCATTACGTTTGATTAATGTTCATGTTAAAGGTTAAATAACTGTTATTAGTCATCCTCCCTATCCGTGTGGAAGTGGTAAGTTTTTGGCTATTTAAGTTTAAAGGAAATAACTTGAAGGCTACCGTTTAGGTCGCTAGCGCTCTAGTTTGCGAGTTAGCATGTGTCTCAAGACCCTGCAGTTGCGCAATATGTTGTAAATAAAAAAAAGTATAAATGTGACTATAGTCGTGTTTTGTCGTGTCTACAGGGCTCTAATAATGCTTTGTTCATTTGAATCTGAAAAAAATAATTTGTCTACCCACCAACTATATGTGGTTTCTTAAGGTTTTATTATTTGCTGTTTTATTATTATTATTATATTTATTTATTACTGATTGATTGATTTTCTTTATTCTTGATTTGTTTATTTATTTTTCATCTTATTTTGTGCAGAAAAATAAAAATTAAGATATTTGAGAACAGTGGAATGTTTTATCAGAGCTTTTATTGTAGAAAATCGGAACCAAAGCACTGAAAAAGTTTGTATATTTTTCTGTTTTTAATAAATGCGTTTTTTTTTTTTTTTGGAAAACCTGATGCGGCCCAGCCTTGCCCACACCCTAGCTCCAGTGGCTCCCAGGTAAATTGAGTTTGAAACCCCTGTTTAAAATGGAAATGAACTGTCTTTTGACACTTTTGAACAGACTATTAAAATATTCATTATTTCCTATGGGGAAAAAAAGCATTATGCAATGCAAAAAACCTGAAGGTCAATTAGTGTACCTGAATGGAAGGTGTTTGACCTTAGAAGCTCCGCTGTATATAGAAAAACCTTTTCTGTTCCTGTAAAGTCATAGGCTTATCTTTTTTAAGCGACACCTATTGCATCAGCTAAAAGCTATAAAGTAAAAGAGCTGCTACAGTTTGCAGCTCTGGGCGTCACTAATATGATTGTTTCCCCCTTTACTACCTGCACAATTACACGCTAAGGGCTCCTGCACTCGCTGCTCATTCAAGCATATCCCAAGCAGTGTTTGAATGTAAATGCTAATTTGCTGTAGAGTGCGCAGTCACTGCCTAACATACAGTATCATTATTAAATTATTTGCCCACATTATCTATCATGAACTTATCGGGGCTAATTTGAACATATAGTGTCTTGTAATTATTATTAATGACTTAAAAAAATAAAAAAATAAACTGTATGTTAAAGGAATGTGAGGTGAATTTGCTCACCCTCTTTGGTCCAAAAAGGTTGTGGTACAGAGTCCTGAATCTCTTCCTGGTGTAGTTACAACGATAGGCCCCGCCCATGAGGTATTCAATGACCAGTCCAATGTCGATGAGGCTGATGCGGTAGTCTGGGGGCAGGTTTCCCTACGAAAGCAGATAGCATTAACAGGCAACAACTTCTTGCCAACTCAATAAAAAAGGCAGGTAAAGTATACACTCACTGCAAAAAAAAAATAAATCCACATCAAACTGAGTTTGGCTATGAAGAAAACATGATTATCAAATTCACCTTGAAGTAGATCCAACTGAACCCTGGATATTCTCGCTTGGAAAGAACACACAGTATCAGTGAGTAGAGCGCACGATAAGCACGAGCAGGGGAAATGAGAAACACTACAAGACGGACAAGATCTCTCTTCCAGCCCTTTGTATTAAATAGTTTTTGTTTGTGCTTTACGTTAGAAGAATAATCAATCAATATTTGGAACTCGACTTAAGTGTCCATAGAAACAGACTAGATCTCTTGCTGACAATTCCCAAGTGCTGAATACATGAAAGTGATTTAATGAGCATATATTATTTCTTAAGAAAATAAAAAAAAAACTATAAAAATAATTTGCTCTTAAGGACTTAATGAGACTAATTAGCCTGGAAGAGAGGGGTGATATAATGAAGGGTCAACTGTAAGTGGTATAGGTAGTAATAATAATAAAGTCCTGTCATGTATCTGAAGTCAGATATCATCATGACAGCCCACCCACTGTACTTAACAAAAACACTCATATTATCTCTACTACGTTGGACATCGGCGGTCAGTAACGTATTTCCTTGTATTGCCTAGGGGTGTTAGTTTACTCAAGGGCAGAGTGTAGCATACATCTATTTAGGGTAAGTCAATGGTTAATGAGAGGCCTTTTTTTCCCCAACAAATAAATAACAATAATTTACAATATCATGTTACAATGTAATCTGTATTATATTTCACTTCACACTGCATATAGCAGCACATCGTCATCACTACCCTGCAAAGCTCAGCTTTACAGATGCCATGTCTGCTCTGCAGGCAGTATATATTGTGACATATGGTGGTATTAGTTATAGAAAGGTAATTACAGCATGTTATTTACTTTCCCTTAGGGAATAGGTTTAAAGTAACACACACAAGCACAAGTCGTATTTATGTCTTATATGACTTAGTTACGCTTAGAGGCCATCCA
The DNA here is from genome assembly GCF_037039965.1 of Doryrhamphus excisus. Classification (NCBI taxonomy): domain Eukaryota; kingdom Metazoa; phylum Chordata; class Actinopteri; order Syngnathiformes; family Syngnathidae; genus Doryrhamphus; species Doryrhamphus excisus. The sequence continues at coordinate 13,387,147 of NC_136359.1, read as the reverse complement.
TAATTTTCAACATTTTCACGAGCGTACAAACCGTACGAGGAGGGGAGGGGGTTAAGACATCAACGTACGCTTTTTGAAAACCAGAAACTGTTGATGTCTGTATGTTCGAACCGCGGGACGCAGTCAAATTTTAGCGCGAATAGAGTGGTCCCCTGTCGTTGTATGCTAGCGCGACAGCGTACCAGTCCACGCGATACTCCACGTAGCTCTGCGTGCTTCGCATTCCAACACAACAATCAGACAATGGCCGACCCCGGTGATTTCGATTACCTATTTTCGTTCATCAAAAAGAGAATTACTGCCATTCATCGCTCACCGAGCAATGCATACGAACAATACATCAATGGTTAGTGCTTTGTGCGATCGGAAAGAAAGCGGAAGGACGCTGTCGCGGCTGGCCAGGCGGCTTGGAAAGGTTCCAAATCAAAGGACTCGAGCAGGGCGAATTTGTTCTGAAGTGCCGTTGTGAAAATGGAGAAGATCAAAACTAAACCGACCATCCTGAATCTATTCGCCAGCTCTGTGTTTATTTTCTATATTTGGGCATGGACCTGGCTGTGATTGCCATTTTCTGAATGACTCTGTGGTGGTGAATTTGACTTTGTGGACAGTGCAGTAACAATCAATGTGGTTTTCACTTCCTGTGATACACTGACTAGACTATAGGTGTGATTGTTAAGCCTTTTCAAAACAGTTGTGGCATCTTTATTGCATACTTCGCATTGAGTTGAGTTCAAGGGTTGTGTCCATCATTTCAAAGAAGATTTTATCTCCTCAGGCTTCTGGAAACCAAGGGCAACTCTTCTGCTCCTTGAGTAATCATGTGTGTATAAAAGAAGTATTCCCTTGTTTAAAAAATCCTGTGGAAAACAGTTGTTGCATCAGGACTTTTCTACATGTATCATTTGATAGAAAGAACAATACAAAAAGACCAAATTTGTAATACATTTGTATTTTCTTGAAAGAAAAATACAAAAAAGAGGCATTTGATATAATTTTTTATCTTGTTCGTTCAATACAATGTTGATGGGCAGTGACTGATTGACCAGAGTCCCAAAATACAGCCAGAGAACACTATTGGACATGTTCGAATTTCCTGGCTGTATTGGGTCAGTTGGTCATGGACCTATCAACATTTTTCATTTGGGATTGTACTCTTTTTAGGGGGGGAGGGGGGTTGCTCAAAAGAGTACTCTTTGTACTCTTGTGAAAATGTTGAAAATTATGGATGGCCCCTTACCAAATTGGCTAATACAAGTGTAAATGTGACTACACGGGTGTAATTTCATGTTGAGAGGACTCGAATAATGTTGAAACCCGCATTTAGAAGGCTGTTTTCTATTCTCATATTCTCATATTCAATTTATAAATAAGGAATCCTTATTTGTGGAAATTCACTTATCACAGTCTGGTCTGCAAGTAATTATCCGTGATAAACGAGGTATATATATATATATATATATATATATATATGTATATATATATATATATATGTATATATATATATATATATATGTATATATATGTATATATATATATATGTATATATATATATATATATATGTATATATATGTATATATATATATATGTATATATATGTATATATATATATATATATATATATATATATATATATATATATATATATATGTATATATATAAACCCAGTAAGTAAGCATCATAAAACTCTAGGAGTGTACATTTGATTAACGTTGTTAAAATACATCAGATTATTGGAATGGTACGTGTTTTATGTGGCTAAAAAAAGATGTCAAACATGCAGGTTATAGCCATGCTGTGATCTGGGAGCACCAAGTGTGTTGCCACCCAGCATGAACTGCCATTGTTCATTTATTCTGTAGCAAAGTCAATTTCTGCTTGAGCAGCTGCAGCTCACAAAGCCAATCTGTGTGTTTTTGACTGGGGCTTTCACACAATGCAATGATTGGACCGCATTACACTCCCCCAAGAGCAACCTTCGCCGGCAGTTACCAGAATAACACCTGCTTTGGGGTCAAAATAACAGCAAAAGGCCATGTGCTGACTGTAATGGTGTCTTGTCTAGAGGTGTGAACAAGGAAGATTTAATAACGACATTGTGAGTCAATGTAGGGATGGTATTAAAAGGTAATTGACAAAATATTAGGATAGCAACATTCAACTGCACAACTTAAAGCGGACCTATTATGCTTTTCTAACCCATAAATGTAGTTAGAAAGTTGTATTCCAAACGATGCCAAAGTTTCAGATAATGAGAATCATGCATTTAGAAGTGAGCCCTGAAAGAAGTTTGGGATGACTGTCCACCTCACTCTGCTTTGTCTTGGGAGGGTTACCAATCACAGTCAAGTGGGCGGGCATGGAGGCGGGCCATGGGTGGAATGAATTCAAACAAACCATTTTGGAAATCCAAGGATTACAGCTAGAATAGGTACGGATTCTGGAGGATCTAAAAAGCTTTCTGTGCAGGTTATTGTGTGCAGCTGCTTTATAGGAGTCCACAACTCAATACAAAGGGCCATAAATTTGCATAATAAGTTCCGTTTAAGCAAAGAGCTGCGTCAAAAATTCTAAAACTTTATTCAGTTTTGTTTAGTTAATAATAAAAAGTATGCATATTATAATTATTTTTCACAGATTAAAACCTAGTACCTTGACATGCTTTGGTCAAAACAGCCCAAAAATCAAGAAATAAACCACACTTAAAACCCTTCTAAACAGCCCTGTTCAGAGCAACCGGTTTCTGGGAGCCGTCCAGTCTCATACAAATGAGCCACAGCCCCCCCCCCTCTACTGCAGTAGCAGTCAGAAGCAATGCTAGCAAACAAAGCAAGTGAGTGGTAACGACAAATACAAGTTTCACCCAGAAAACTACAGCCTGAGTCTTATTTCTACACTGGAGGAAAAGACGGGGATTGGCTTTGAAGTAAAGACATTACAGACTTCAGCCTTGGAGCAGAAGCTCCCCTGAGCTCTAGAACAAGGTCTGAAGCCCTAACAGGAATGGCTAACAATCATACATAAAATGAATCCACTTTTCTCAAAAGTCTTCTGTGGCTTGGAGGTAATGGAATGATGTATGACCATCTATGCATACAACAAAACAGCAGCTATGCTTAGCTTGTGGCATAAACAAGATAGTAGTACCGTGTAGTCACTTACAAAAAAGGGAGGTTTCAAATCATGGGCGGAGAAACTCTAAACTGATTATGACATGACGATAAAGCCAAATTCTGAACGGCTCACTTGTATACACATTTCTAGACAGGGAACTAAAAAACTAAAAAAAAAATCACTTGTGGAATGTCACGCTTGATTAGACTCCAGAGAGCCAAATACACCCCTGATCAAAATTTTAAGAGTAGTTGAAAAATTGCAAGAATTTACATTTTGCACTGTTGGATCTTAAAGGGATAATTCAGATTTTTTGACATGAAGTTGTATGACATCCCCATCAGCAGTGTAGTCCTTCAATAGTGAAAATAAAGCCAGGTGAGTTGTGAGGTCTGATTTTTTTCGAGGAGGCATTTTTGTCATGCAAATGTATTACTCTTCCGCAGCCTATTGTTTTGAGAAGCCAAACTCTTTACTTAAGTAACTGGAACTACGTTTCTCACCAAAATCTGATCAGAACTCGGCTCACAGGATCAAGTTCCGAGTAAGTCAGTTTCGATGGATGACAGTGGATGGAAGGAAAACCACATAAGCACATCCAAAAGTCCCAAAAATCGGTGCCAATACAATTCCCAATTGGCAACGTACCAGTTTCAAATGTGAATTGTACCTCTCCCTAGGCAGGAGCATGGTGCCTAATGAAAACTAAAAGCTATCCTGCCATGCACTGACGTGTTTGAGTTCTCATATGTGCTCTTTGCTTTGTGGCAGCTTTAGATCAAAGTTGTGTTTGAAGACATAATAGCTTTAAAGAGAGTAGGTTTGATTGCAGCATGCAACCTTTCCAAGGATGCAGCAGGACTGCAATCAGTAACACCTGAATTAATGAACCCCTCTTGATGCCAGTGTGGCTGATGGTGACCCCTCCATCATCTCCCACCTGAGGGATCACCCTTAATTGGCATGAGGACATGTACTGAATGTAAAGCTCACAGTTGTTATATTTTAATCAAGTTGTGTGTGCAACAAAAACAAAATGCAAATAGTCCTCGCCACAAGTAGATGAAAACACACCATTGTGATGCAAAAATTAGTATTGTCAAAGACTTAAGTCACACACAAATAGTCACAAATAAAAACACAACTACACTGGAGTTATTCCTTCTCAGCCTCACAGCAGTTCCACAGCTGTTTTCTCAAGTTCAAAAATCTGTGAATAAAATACTCTTTAATGCATGTAGTGTTTGTTCGCAATGGCGCTATGTGCCTTAGAGAAAGAACAGAGTAAATAGTGAAGGAGTGAATGGAAGTAGACAGAGGGATGCGAGTCATGCACAGCGCTACACAGATACAGCAGCCTGCAGCTCCAGCTGAAAGAGAACAGCCAGCCTCTATTTGCTGTTAAGAGCAACTAGGACCATCAATACAAACAAATGAAATACGAGGCAAATAAAAAGAAGCTTCATGTGGTCTTTATTACACAAACACTCCAGCCAACATTGCCGTAACGTTTGACGTTAGTGATAGTCATACCTTTTTGACATCCCTGACAAGGTGATACAGCGTGTTGGATGGGCCGTGTCTCTGTGGGCAAACATAACATGATCAGATCAATATGTCTGCCATGGGACCTTATCATCAAGACTTCTGTTCTTACCGTGTTGTATAGCTCCTCCAGCCTGGACAAGGTGAGGAAGCGGTGCATGCTGACTCCATTTTCAATCAACAGCTTGACAAAGTCCACTCGGTCCAGAACTAAGGCATCCAGCATGGCTTGCTCCAGGGAACCAACCTGATCAACAACAAAGCATGGAGGTGCATACTGATGCTATCATTGCTTCTACATGTATCAAATGCAAATCACTTTAGTAGTATCTATGGACAACCGCCATTTAGTCCAGATAGAAGGACAGAAGGAGCATTCGTATGCTCACACAAATCCAAAAGCAAGTTTCTAATAAATAAAGATAGAGGTAGAATCTGGATGAAAATATTTATTTTTGTGGTACTACAATTATTGAAGGTTGTCATGTCTCAATTAAAAATATTGTATTATTTAGACAACTTAAGGCAAACATACACATTATGTATTTGTATTATACAACAGTGTTTCTTACAGGCCACTGCTGCCCATAGATGAAGATCTGACTGCGGGCAATGTCAACTCTGTTCCACGCGAGAGCCAAACTCAACTGGTCAGGAGCTGAAGCGTTGGCACCTGAGGGAGGAGCAGATGAGTCAGTTGCATTCAGTTTGGCTTTCAGGTTTGAAGCAATGGCGCTGATACTGATTATGATACTTTTTAGAATAAACTACACAGTCATACTGTTTGTTTGATTGTTAGATTGGTGTTTTTGCCATTTCATTAACTCAGACATGACTGGAGCCTCCCACCTTTGAATTCTTGAATCCCCCCCCTCAATCACGTAAATCACGCCATCTTTTTGCAGCTCGATTCTTGAACAGTGACGGCACGGGTTTGATCCTCCCAACGTCCAGCTACCTGCCGTTCGGGGCTGGGGTCAGGGTGTGTCTAGGAGAGGCCTGAGCCAAGATGGAACTCTCTCTACTCTTTCTATTCCTGGCCTGGATTCTGCAGCGCTTTACGCTCTCCACCCCGCCCGGTCAACCCCTACCCATGTTGGAGGGCAAGTTTGGAGTGGTCCTTCAGCCCGTCAAGTACAAGGTGACCGCCGTACCCAGGCAAAAGTGCCAGGCTTGGTAACTTTGTTACAGTGGAGCCCCCGAAAGGCCCCCAAACCCCCCGAGCACATTGTTGGCTACAACCAAATGCTAGCAATCGTAAAAAGTATAAAAGGTCCAAATGTTGTCACCTGAATGTTACATCATTCAGTCATTCATTTTCTACCGCTTTTCCTCACAAGGGTTGCGGGGGTGCTGGAGCTTATCCCAGCTGTCTTTGGGCGAGAGGCGGGGTACACCCTGGACTGGTGGCCAACCAATCACAGGGCACATATAGACAAACAACCATTCACACTCACATTCATACCTATGGACAATCTGGAGTGGCCAATTAACCTAGCATGTTTTTGGAATGTGGGAGGAAACCGGAGTACCCGGAGAAACCCACGCATGCACGGGGAGAACATGCAAACTCCACACAGAGATGGCAGAGGGTGGAATTGAACCCTGGTCTCCTAGCTGTGAGGTCTGCGCGCTAACCAATTGACCGCCGTGCCGCCCTGTTACATCATTTATTACCAAAATATTAGAGCATATGAATGGTTACAAGAATTAAAATCCAAACATGTTGTGATAATATCTGGTATTCTATACTCGGGGTCAGTGATGTTAATGTTCGGTGAGACACACAAGCACCAGACTTGATCTCACATGCACAATAATCCCCAAGAAAAACACAAGCTACTGTTGCAGGTACCACAGCTGGCACCGTAATTGGCTGCATATGGCTGGCAGTCTTGCATTCATGTTGTGTAGTAATGTGCTTACTTGTGCAAATGTATGTTGCGGTTTTTAACAGTGACAGTGACACTCTGCTCCTCTATTGGAACTGAGTTTGGAATTTCTATTTTTTTCCCTCCCTCTTGTTGTTCCTTTTTCTCCTCATCCTTCATCGGCAAATCATCCTGTCCTCTCTACCCCTTGTCTCACTCTACAGTGTGTTGTAGTATGCCTTGTAGACCCAATCTTGTGTATCGTCTCGTCAACTGCTGCATAGTTTCTCGATGGGTGTGTGGAGCTGTGGCTATAGGCAAAGGTTGTGATGGGAGTAAATGTACTCATCTAATGTGTATATTATGATGTCACCAGGCTCAGAATTTATCAGATGCCTGGCTCCATGATGCAATCTCATCAAAATGTCTCATCCACTTGTAATACCCCCAGCAGTCATCATGGTCACTTACAGTGGTATCTTGAACAATACTGCTCCCTCAATGGCTATTCTATCCTATGGCTATTCTATCTATCTATTATGTCTGAATGAATATAATCATTCATCCAGGTCATTGTATTCTCAGGTCTAATCTATCAATTAGCTGTATTCCATGGATACAAACAGCTATACCATGATCTCCACGTTATTTTTTACATTCCCGTTATCTCCCTGACCATTAGCGGTGTTTGATGACCCACCGCCTCCCCTCCTGCCGCGCCAAACATGGTTAAGTCATGTTATCACTGCAATGTCTTATCGTGTTAGCAATGACAGAAGTAAAGGGAACTGGCATTCTTTACGATTTCGGCTTTAAATAAAAACAGTCTTAACGATCCCGAAGATCAGCAACAGTTGACTCAGCATTCTAGTCTATGTGAAGTAATCTGAAATAATCTTGTAGAAAATAATTTCCAGTGAAGCTTGCAGCCTAATCACTGTACAAAGTGTTCTGGTTTGAAGGCCTGTACACGCATTACTGGAGCTTCATGCTGTGATTTCATACTGAGACCTGCTAATAAGAGGAAAAACTCACTAATAAGCACTTTACTGGAGATTTGTGTGCATTAATATGCAGGGTGGTCTGTCTTTAGTCAAAGCATATTACTTTACTCTGTTCCTCCAAAGGGAGGCTGAATTGCAGCAAATTATATTAATCGAGAGAATCCTTAGGATATTGATTGCCTCGGAGAGTGGACCATCAATTAGTCAATTATTGCAAATCTCACACCTCCTTGTTTGTTGGACATGACCTGCTTGTTATGCTCCAGGCAGAAGCTCAGTTTTGTCAGTGCGGCATCTAATCCAGTGTTTTAAAATGCTCCTGGGCAGGATGTGACAGTGGCAGGATTTCATTTTACACTAAAAGCCTTCACGTGTCTTTATTCACTGAGCTGCGGAATGAAACTTGCATGTAAAATGACTCTCACGCAGGGTCCCATGCACACATGTTGCCCTGGTGCTTCTCTCTCATTTTTCACTTGCCTCATCTCTTCTTTTTGCATGTTGATATCGCATTGCCCTCTTTTCGCGTTCTGTGATTTCAATTTACCTAAATACCATTTATGTCCCAGTGCATAAAGAAATGAAAGACGCTAATACAATTCATGGAAGCAGTGATAGAGATAACAGAATTCACCTTGGAGACATGAAACATAATGAAGACAAACATCAGTGAGTGATGCTACAGGCAAAGAAATTGTGCAACTTGACTATACTAAGCATACATTATTTATAGAATATAATTTCAATTTCACATTCAGGCCTTCTTGTGTGGAGCTGCTTAGTGTCCGATTGCACCATCAGAGCAACTGTGATCAATCTGCATAAATAGTTGAAAGTATGATTCCATGAATGTTCTACAAAGCGGCCCTTTCTCATTTGAAAATGAAAAAAAAATCTCACAGTTTCACATCTTGTTCTTCTGTTTGTACATACTCCCCACAGACAGTCTACCTTAAAAGAACAACTTTTTTTTTTACTTTGGCTTTGTAAGTGGATGTTGCACTGGCCTTTCGTTCCGCCATAATAAGGGGTTAGCAAGCAGCATTTATGCTCTCTTAACTCCTTAACTCTGCTAGACGCCAACGCTACTATGTAACATGCTTTTTATGAATTGATTGGCTGGAGAAATAATTACATGCAAACAGTCTGAACAGTGTTCGTCATTGTGTTATATGTTGTTTCCACTTGTTGTTCCCTCTTGCACTGCAACTGTGTTTATTGCAATATGTGTTTATTTCATTTACAGTTCAGGTTGGATTGGATTTGATGTGCTGTATGAATTTGCTTAGAGGGAACATTGCTCGTCTTTAACTTGAGGTTAAAGACTTGAGACTTACTTGGGAATCTGGTGGATCGAAAAATGTCGATGTGTAATGAAGGTGATCAGTGTAATGTACAATATTTATTTCAGTTTCATTTGATTAATAGAACTAACTATTCTCTATAAGATTGCACTAATGAAAAATTTTAGGCTGGTCCCTGAGTTAATTACAATGTCTTTTTTTAATAGCATACCCATAAAGGCTTAGGAAACATGACACGCTTGCCCAAAATTAAATGTTTTTAGAGGAAACTACAGCCACAAAGTCAGCTGCAATGTAGTATGTTTTTTTAGGTTTTGAGACGACAGAAAGGAGTTTGTTGCTTATTACTGCTCATGGTTAGTTCAATGGTGTGTGCGGTTGAATCCCAGTGGCCCTCACGAATCCTCCATGCATATAGACCAGCCTATATCATGGTTTATTTGCTTAGGGAGACATCAAAATCAATAAGTGGCTGATGAATAAAGTTAAACAATTTGTCACTCACACAGACAACTGTATTTCTCTGGGGTAAGGAAAATGGAAACTGTGGGCCAATACTGAGAATTCAGTGAACTATCTTTGCATATAGTACAATGACAGTATTCCGGTACAGTTTTCCCTGTAGGATGCAAAGGGAGCAAAACAAGCACAAGTGTTTTTGCTACAATAGCTTCCCTCTTTTATGCATAGAACCTGCATGCCGAATAACAACATCCCTGGAGGGCCGTACGAACGTGGAAACCACTTACTGTAGTGCAGAAACAAGGGGCCTACCTTTGAGTAGTGCAGTCAAGATTGCAAGGTCAATGTCCTGATGACCTTCTGAGCCCATCCGAAAGACTGTTATCTGAGAGAAACAGAAAAAACAAAAAGGGAGTGAGACATTAAGTTAAACAATTACAAGGGTTTTAGTCATGTTTCCTTAATAATGTGGGAATTCTTGTTTTTTCTTAGTTTTTCAAGGCAATATTTGGCAAAGGTGACTATAGGCATGCTGGCGTTAAAACGTGTGGGCATAGGTGCTCACGCTTGTATTCATGTGTGAAGGGCACCTTGAGGAAGCCAAGAAATGGTGAAAGCGTGTTCTGAATGCCTGACGAGTTATTCCTCTAATCCTGCAAACCCACCATCCATCTCCTCCTCCACCTCCCCTCTTCCCTGCAGCCCATCTTCCTTCCCATCACCCTCCTCTAAATGGCTTCATTTCGTAGAGCTCTGGGAATCTGAAAGCTTCTGCTGCTGCGCTCTCTTGGCCAATGCTGTAATAATAATAATGCGGGCTAACCATCTTTTTAATCCCCTCCTCCAACACCATCTCTGATTTCATGCAAACATTATTGTTTAAAATGTAATTCCACTCACATTGGTGATTTATGGTATCTATTATTTTGGCCCATCTATCATTTGCACACCATATTCTGATGACATGTGGATTAATCCCAGTGAGAAATGAGGAGTGAGGCACAGTGTAATGCCTTAGACCTGTGTCACTCAATCACTAATTAGTGGGGCAGTTAAATGCATGTGTGTGTTTGTGTGTGTGGTGGAACACACACAACTGTAATCAAAAGGTCTTTCTCTAGGTGGAATGAGAGTGCAATGGGATGTGAACGCATCGATCAGGGGTCTTCATGGGAGGGAACCCCAATGAGTTGTTCAAGCACACAATGTGTGTATTCATGCATCAGCATGATTAATCCATGTGTGTTTTGTTTTTCTTTGGCTTTTGTTGCTTTTTTCTATTTTTTTGTGGTTTTTTGACTATACTCATTCTAAAAGAAAGACCACAATAACAACATATTTTTGGACTATCTTCACCCAGCGATGTTTGGTCTAGAGGAAAAGACAGGAAGCAGAACTGGAGGATGCTGAGGTTCTCATTGGGAGTGACCATGATGGATAGGATCAGGAACAAGTACATCAGCGGGACATTACATGTTAGAGGCCTTGGAGATAAAGTCAGAGAGGCCGGACTGAGATGGTTGGGACATGTCCAGAGGAGAGATAGTGAATATATTGGTAGAAGGATGCTGCGTTTAGAGCTGCCAGGTCGGAAGCGTAGAATAATTTTCTTAATTCAGGTGAAATCAAATCCTTTCTTTCCTTTCCAGCTCAGCAGCCACACTTCTCAATACTTAGTGTTCATGGAAAATGTCTTCAGGATTGTACAGTTTTACTTGTTAAACAAGCATGAATTTAACATTCATTTGCTAAATGGTTGTGTGTCTCTAAAGGAATAAGTTGCATAATATGTGGCATGCTTTCATGCCAGAATGGTTTCAAATATACAAACAAAGCAGAATGATGATGATAAGAAAGTAATAATTGGATGGACAAAGGAAGTGAGATTTCCAAAGTGAAGAACACACACAGTGCCCGGCTGCCTACAGCACGAGAGATAGATAAAGGTGCCGTTTGACGATGGAAATTGAAGATCTTCATCTTTGTTCTCCGCCCCACAGGCGTGTCAACCTTTTCCTCTCCTTCTTCTTCTACCCATCATCTTCCTGCCCAACCAATCCAACTATGAGTCTTCCAACCCCCCACTGGTCCACCCCCACCTCTCCTCTGCTCCACCCACTGTTAATTCCTCCTCTGTTTGCTCCTCTTTCTTCCCCTACTCCAATCATATTCCCAAGGTGACCCTGTGGGTTTATGCTGTAACAGAGCTTCTCCTGCACAGAGACTAAGCAACCTGTTTGCTAATCTAATTTCAAGGACTCCCATTGAGGATCGTCATTTCCTACAAGCAAGGTGAACTCCAGGACGCATTCTCAGAAGACGAAGCTTTTGTTAGTCATGATGCAAAGTTGACCATTTGTTGGTCGCAACACGGAAGTCCTGTCATCAACTTCTAACCACTTGAAAAACTTCATCTAGTATACAGTTGCCCCTTGCCGCTATGGTTTTTCAAAAATATTTTCATTGATGAATCATGCTGTTTCATTGTTGGATATTGTAATCATGTTGTAATTTCCTTAAATTACAGTCATACCTCATTTATTGTGGTTAATTGGTTCTACACCGGAACATAATGAGTGAATTTTGGCAAAGTGGGAATCGATATTAATAAATGGAATATTTTCCCAGAATATAGCTGTAGTCCTGTAGCCCTGCAGTGGATTCCATACAGTTTGAAGTAATCTAATCTAATGTCATGTGTCATCAACGTAACATTACTGAGGCAGAGTGAACAGAATATTTCAAATATTATCTTCTAAATATTACAATACACATATTTTTGACTATAGTCAACAATGAAACAGCAATAATTCATTATTTTTTGAAAAAACGCGATTGTTGGAACCGCCATATGGCGAGGGATGACTGTATTACTATTATTTTCTGTGGGAAAAATCCCAAATCCACCTACATCCTGGAACGGTCAGTAAGTTCCTTTGAAAGGGTTTATCCTTTCAACTCTTTCAGCTCCACATGATATTGAGATCATGCAGGAGTTACGTCTGTCAGACTCCATAATCTACAGACAAGAATAGAGCAATAGAGTTTAAATTCAACAATTAAGAAGCAATGTCGAGCGGCAGCAGGGATCGGAAGGGTGGAAATGAGTCGGCAAGAAATGGGAAGCCTGCGTGAGGCAAAGGAAGCAAAGCGGAGCAAAGGCAGATGTGAGAAATGTAATGGCAGTGCAATCTTCCTTTGAGTGGAGTATTCCCTCTTCTTCACAGATACATGTGGTGGGAAACAGGAAAAAAAAAAATCCGCACTTCATGCTGCAGTGAGCCAAGCTGATTGGAAAATATTCATCATTTCATTAAGAGGGCAAGACTGTGCTAATGGTGCCATTTAAACACATACCACAGGACACGTACACACAAACTGCTATATCTGCAAAGACCCGCCACATTAGTCCATACAGTAGGCCATACTGGCCTCAGTTTAATGCTTGAATATGTTTTATTAGCTTCCTGCAGAAAAAAGCAATTTACAGTTTGGCTGCCAAAAGAGAGGAGATCTCTTCTCATTCATTTTTAAAGAGATAAACTGTCCAACTGATAAACTCTACTCTTTATTTGTTTTCACCTGTACTGCACCTTCTCCGTGAAATTCATTGTTCTTTCTCTTTTTTTATACTCACTTTATTTCCCCTTCAGTCTCACGGCTCTCATGAGTGACTATTTTACTCTCCTCGTCTCCTATTTATTCATAGTGTCTCTTGTCAAGCAGGCAAAGGAACACTGTTGGTGGTTCCTGCTGAATATTTCATTTGAATTAAACATATGGTATAAGGACTATTCTACGATCAATTATTCATGCCAACATGGGAAATATCAGGGCATTCATCATGGACCCCCACTTGCAGAAGATCAGACATGGAGGGAAAGCGGGAATGATTATTATATGTAATTAGCCCTCCAATTAGATCTGAAGATATATAGCTATAAACACAGTGGAGAAAATGTGCACAATTTACGCTATATAAATCAATTATCACAGTTTCCTCTGTCCGATGGATAAATTGTTGCATCACAACTCACAATTGTTTTCCCAAACATTGCTTCCCTAGAAAAAGTCAGAAAAACAGGAGTCGTACTATTTTGTGGAACTCCAGATTTATACATATAAAACAGAAGGTGGTACCAAAAGACTTTTAACCAAGTAAGTCTGAGCTTTTTTTTCTGTCACACACAATAATAAAACAATTTGAGTTTTGAACTGCAGCTTTTGCTGCGGTCTCGTCTGCACCCTAGTAGTGGCGTCCTGCATCGCATTGGTAGGATAAGTAGGTTCGCAGTTGTCTATGCAAATATAGGTTTAAAAAGCAAACACACACTTTTCCTGATCTACAAAAGGTTTTGGTGTAGAAAAACACATGCAATCCTATGTAAAAATGCAGAATATTGCATCATTACCATTTCAATGTACCCTTGCCATAGTCATGACCCGTTTTGGAGTTGTGTTTGCCTTAGCACAATAGTTTCACCTGACTATGAGGCTATCTAACTAATGTGTAAAAAGATAATACATACGGACATTTGCAAAATGTTCACAGGAATATTATCAGTTTGGACCAAACTGCACTCATGCTGTCTGTGCTATGAGTTTGTTTAACTTGTTTTTTTGTATGAGTTTGGACCGCCTTTGGTTTCATGTGCTCAGTCATGTATTTTTTGATGGGCCAAATGTTCCAAACACCTCTAAGTTTAGTCCACTTTTCTGTGCTCTGTATTATGTCGACTTAGTCACAAAGACCTAAATGAGGGAGACAGAAGTACCGGGCAGGAAAGTGCCAACTGCTCTTTGGTTCAGACCATTATAGTCCATTGAGGCTTTTTGAGACTCTCCGCATGGTGCATGGACAAAAATGACTTGCAGCATATGTCTATTGAGAATGGGACTTTTTATAGAAACCACGTGAGGAAGGAGCATCTGACTTGATATATGAGGCATCTGTGTATTATTTTAGGTTTTAATTGTGCCAATATAACAAAAATATGCATTGTCACCAATTAACTGACATCTGCATATTGTATCATCCTTGCTCAGTTGCATTATGACAGTACTAATTGTTGTGTAGGTTCAGAGCGGCAGCACCAAATTATCTGGGTTCTACAGCTGCTCCTGCTAAATGATGCACACTCTATTGTTGTGCTCTGCTATATTGTGGTCAGAGAAGCCATCAGTCAGCATGCTAGAAGCCCACTGAGGATGCCATCAATTCTCTTACAAGTGAGCATGATGCCAGGCTGCCAACCTGCTGCTCTCTGCATATGTCTTGCAAGTACACACAGAGACTATCATTTTCAATTTAGCGAAAAACACATACTCTAGTAAGTTCATTTAGTGGAGGGGGGAATTAGTTGTCTATGTGCAGCTGTCCAATGGTATTGGCAACATTATACCTGCAGCTAGAGGTAATTGATTTGAGGAAAACAGTGAAACAAAGAGACCAACCAAGTCAATAGTGAGGTCAATAAGTGCTTTCTGCAGTGCTATATATTAAATGCTGCTTGATAAGCGTTGCTTTGTAGGGGCTGTTAGAGTCTATCTTGTCTTTCAATATGAATTCAACTGCTGTTGTACCAACATATTGCATGCATACGCCTTTAAAGGGGAATTGCACTTTTTTTTATGTGTGAAACATGAACACAGTTTTGTATGTTTTGTGTGCAGTATAAAACGAGAAAATTAGTCAATAGCTTACTATGCTGTCATTGGGATACATCTATTTCGACTATGAAGCTTTCAAAAAAAAAACCCTCTAACAACGTTGCATGGTTTGATATACATGCTTTGATCATGCATTAACATGTACACTGATGATAACATGTAATAGTTGCAGTATCTTTTGATGATTTAAAACACTACCAAAACATTGAAACACATGCTTATGCTAGCTCCGTCAACAACAACAACAGCAGCAACAACACTTATGATGCCCGCTCCCCAATGGGATGGCTGTGTCTTCCAGCACAAGTAACTATGTGCTCCAGTCCTTGGGCAAAAATGCTAACAGCAAACAAGCTTCTTGTTGAGTCTTTTTAGCAAAATTGAGAGCTCGGCATCCTCTCTTCTGTTGTGTGAATGATGCTGAGATGAGCGTTTGGCGAGGCGGCATATTAGTTTGTTAGTATCAATGTGCCGAGGAAAGACATTTCAGCAAGTAGATTACATGTTATCATCAGTGTTCGTGTTAATGCATGATCAAAGCATGTATATATCATAACACTGCAACATTGTTAGGGTCATTTCTAAAGGGCTTCATCGTCGAAATATGCGTATCCCAATGACAGCATTGTAAACTAGCGCACATTAACTGTTGTTCACGATTTTAATGCACAGAAAAGGGAAAAAAATATTTCTTCATGTTTCACATAAGACTTGTGAATGATGGGTAAAATTTAAAACAAATTGCAGTAGACAGTAGTGCAGCAGCTTTATTTCCCTGACTGTTTTCATCAAATGGTTTGCAAAAAACGATACACAGAGAATATGCTGCACCCCCCAGACTTGCCATGAAACAGCATAATTAAAAGGTTCCGTTTCTGTGACTGACAGAGCTGGAGAAAGGATGAGAGTACTCTGCAAGAGAGACGAATGTGACAAGTGCGTTCCACACGATGTGGGTCTTTACTTAAACTCTGCATAAACTCTCAAAGGGAAGACTATTTGCTCTCAAATATTATCAGAATACACAGGACTTCAGTCGCTGAACACTTCATTAGGTACACTTTCACGATTTCCAAGGTAGTAGATCATACTGTGCTTCAAAATGTCAGTATATATTGGAATTCATGTTTTCCAGTGCCAGCAGCACTCATGCAGCCACAGACCATGACACTACCACTACAATTATTGTATGTGTTGACTCATTGTCAGTAGAAAGTAGAAACCTGCAGAGAAGGGGAGTCTCATACTACTGCTAGCCTCCAAACCCTCCTGCTAGCTTGACGATGATGATCTCTTCACTTTTGGATGAGCATACCCTGAGGATCTACGGTATCCAGGTTTTATTTTATTAGTCTTGCTCATTGAGTCATGCAGAAATGTGAGGGGTGTACTTAGTTTTGTGCGATCTGATACGTGTGTGAATGTTTGAGACACTCACCAGCTCCTTCTTCTTCATGCACTCCATGAGAATGATGAACAGATGTTGAGCCTGTGTGCGACTGTAGGTGAACGTTTTCTGGATGGTCACCAACAACTGGTCTCGCAGAGACTCGTTAATTATGCTGGAGGAGAAGATAAAAAAACGGAAGACGAAAATAAGAGGGGAAGGGGGGGGGGTTAAATTAGATTTGTTGTCAGTAAGTGAAACCAAGGTTGACTAAGACTCTCAGCACTGTTATGCCTGAGAGTCCTTGGTAAAATGAGTTTCATCTTTAACCGGACAAGCGGTAAGAAGAATTGGGGAGAACAATTAGGAAAGCACATCATCTCTCCGGAGAGACATATTTTTTAATCAAAATAATACATCACAACATTTCCCTTAACTCATACATTTTTAATTTGCTGCAATTATGTTTATTTCAATAACACATTTTTCTTAAACACACTCATTTACATACAGCTCTTGAATTGGACGGCATTAGAAAATGTGCAAGATGTATTCATTGTGATTGTGTATGATGTAAACTTTAATCAACGTGTGAAAAAAACAGTTAATCCGTGCTGTAGTGAATGATACAAGAGCTTACCCTCCCTCCTCTGAGTATTTGTGACCAAACGCCAAGATGTCTGACGCTCTTCCGCTGCCATCACACACCACTACAGGGACAGGGGGTGTGTCCCTGAGGTACTCCAGCACTATGGATATCACATTGGGCCCTCCTTCCACAATGAGAGCCACCACTGGCACACCCTGACCAATACCTGCATATAAACCAAGACGGAAAACAAAAAAGGGAAATGGAGACAAATATAAATGATGGGAATACATTGAAACCTCAGAGTCATTTTCGGCAAAAAACTATGTCTATATATCTAAATCTCCAATATCAGGACTCCGACACAAGCAGTCCATTCCAGACTCCACCCTTTCTATCCAGCATGGAGAACCCATGATCACAACAACAGCGTGTGCTAGTGTGTTTATCAAGGAGTGATGTCGGGTACGTGACTGTTAAAGTCCGAAAAAGACGTTGCAGCAGAGTGCAAAACTTGTCATGCACAAGTTTCCTGTGGTGGCACAGAACTGATATAACCAACCCCATCGTACATTAGAAGAAAAATGCTCATTCACAACACCACGGCTATCTGAAACATTTTCTGACACATTTGCAAAGCGTGACAAACTCCCAAGGTACAGCAAAAAGTCAGTGCTGTAACAGAAACGATGGTAATGTCACACATTTTCATTTGCCTCTCTTCTCTCACCTGTCTCTTTCTTGTTTTCACGCTCAGACTTTATTTTACTAGGCACCGGCAGCATTGTTTCACTCTGCTCTGCATTAAAGGGATTGTTAATAAAGGTACATTTTAACTCTTGTGTGCTTGTGTCAGTGTTCAGTACTAGTTCATGGTTTAACACACAATATCCCCTCATAGACCCATTAAGCCACAAGAGCTCCATAGTACCATTTTACATTCTTAGCCTGTTTAGCGGTCTTGGTCCAAGCCATTCCCTGAACCTTTTGCCCCTTATGGTTCTTCGCCCTTACTCTTGTATTTTCTCCTGTCTGTTTTGACGCGTCTAATTCAAAAGCTGTGTATTGCTGGATCATCCCTACCCGGCACGCTTATCCCGCCCTGCATAATTTACACTCCCTGGCGCATACACAAACACAATACGCTCTTTCAGAGGCATACCCCCACCACCGTTACGTTTTGCCTCACACATCCTCGTGCAGCCTTGCAAGCAAGGACAGTTACATAAGCAGAATATTTTAGGGCGCCCGTCTGCTTCAAAGAGTTAAAACGTCACTGTGCCGTGACAAGTCACTAGATTAAACACCAGCAGAGCAGAGTATAAGGGAAGAAAAGACACATAGGGACACTTTTCCATGTTGCCGTTTGTATGTGCTTGTGTGTTGGATGAGTGCGGAGGTAATGTTGCAGTATTAAAAGCGAATTATCGTTAAAGTAAAAGCCACCGAGGGGCAAATGAGCATGGGGAAGCACAGCTGCAGCATGTTTAATAGTGTGAATAGAGTTTTGCTCATGCACGCACAAAAACAGAACACAAAGTAATGAAATTATCTTTACTAGTTTGACAAACACAAACACATTTGGATGATGACCTTTTATTTTGTCAATAGTTCTAATATTAAATAATCCTATCCTATGTGACATCGGGAGAGAGGCGTGGTATAACTTGTCCTGGTTGCCTGCCAATCACGGACACATATACAATATATAGTAGACCACCATTCACACCTAAGGACAATTTAGAGTACCCAATTAGCATAACACATGTTTTTGGGATGTAGACGTAAAGTCAGCATTAAATAAATCATTAATTTCCACACCTGATATCGCCACACACATGCTTTGTTAGTATTTAACATACTGCAGATATTTTTCGTCTTGGATTCGCTAACATCTGACCCTGGATTTCAGCTTGTGGTAAGACCGAAATTATGCATTCAATACAATGTTTGCTACTGAGTGAATAATTAATGAAACAAAAACAGATATTAAGATGGAAAATATCCTTACAAATCCCAGACCAGAAATTGATTTAAAATAATATTAAAAACCCAATAAGCCCATGGATTGGTTAGTGGTATTCAATATTGCACAGTCGTATAGCTCATCACTTGCTCATCGCTTCGGTACTCATGTGGCCCCCTCAGAATTGTGCAACACTTAGATATGACTAAAACAGAACTGACAAAAAAAACTTCCTAATGTTTTGGGAACATTCTGGTAGCTAGCTGGGAGTGATCTCAACACTGATATTTAGTCTTTATGTACCGTTATGTACAGCTGAAATGGACCATAATCTCCTGACCCTCATGAGCTCATGGAGAGGATGGCTTTTGACTGTGCTGGATTGTGCTGTGCTGTGCACACGCACTTTGCAGTCTAAAAAGAGCAATGCGTTCTCTTTGATGTCTTCCTGTGTGAATCGGATGTTTCTGTCTGGAGAGTAGATGTGTTCAGTAAACAAATCTACTTCGCAGGTTTGATCTTAACCCAAGTGTCATCAACTGTGTGTTGCCTATCTGGGTCATTGTCAAATCCACCTGGGGAAGAAGGGCCATAACACCCAAGCATGAGGATACAAACAGGAAGTGTTTTTTCCATACATAGCTTATTTGTCAGAGAAACTCTGAAAGACCTATCCATTTCGGACCCACTAACACCCTCAGACAACCGCTGGTTCACCCGAGGACAAAATCCAGAGAAGCAAAACTCAGTAATGTTGTTTATGAAGTGCAGTGTAGTGAAAATGAGTGACCTCTACATTGGGGAAACAAAAAAAACCTTAAAAGAACACATGGCACAACATAGGAGAGCAATTTTTTTGGACCCATAATCAGCAGCTTAATTACATCCCAAAAAGAAGGGACATTCCTTTGAGGACAATGATGTCCAAATTCTGGATAGGGGGGATGAATGGTTTGAAAGAGGTGTGAAAAAAGCCATCTACATCAAACCTCTCTAAATAGAGGAGGAGATTTGCACCATCACCTTTCATCTGCTTACAGCAATGTCCTGAATTCTTGCCCCCTCTTGCCCCCATAGATTGTTTCATTCAACGGGAAGAGTGGACACTAACAAGTTGTTTTGCAACCAGACAGTCAAATGACCTGTTGTTATGCAGGGCGATCGTTCACCAGCCACGCCGGCTACAATAACAACAACACTATTGTGTAGGGTGACCATATTGTGATTCTCAAAAACAAGGACACTCGGCCCAGTAATGAGATACTCAAATGATATTCAAAATTGAGCTAAGTCCACCCATCCATTTTCTATACCGCTTATCCTCACGAGGGTCACACGTCCACCATGCAGCCGCCTTATAATTTCAATATATTTAAAGTGTATGTGTCGATATGTATCTATAACACAAAACATAAATACAGACAAGCTTCTCAGAAGTTAGTCAACAAGCTTAAAATAATATCTGTACATGTTAATGTTGCAAAAACATCTTATGTAGTGTCTAAATTTACATCAATTTAAATGTGGGCTGCACGGCGGTCTCCTAACCTCACAGCTAGGAGACCTGAGTTCAATTCCACCCTCGGGCATTGCTGTGTGGAGTTTGCATGTTCTCCCCGTGCATGCGTGGGTTTTCTCAGGGTACTCCGGTTTCCTCCCACATTCCAAAAACATGCTAGGTTAATTGGCGACTCCAAATTGTCCATAGGTATGAATGTGAGTGTGAATGGTTGTTTGTCTATAGGTGCCCTATGATTGGCTGGCAACCAGTCCAGGGTGTACCCCGCTGGGATAGGCTCCAGCACCCTCCGCGACCCTTGTGACGATAAGCGGTAGAAAAAGAATGAATTAATGAAATTTAAATGTAATTGGGCTCTAAGAAAATATAGCTGTCTTTCAAATCTTACTGGGCAAATAAATAACATTTTAAAATAAAAGGAAATTTATTAATTAGGGCTGTAAAATTATAAATTTCTTTAATCTGAGTAATTAATTAACTAATCATGATTAATCACTATATCTGAAATATCCCCATTTTTACCGTATGTCCTGACAAGATGATATAGTATATTTGTATGTATCAACAGCTCCAAATGAAACTGAATATGTCCATCAACATACGCAATTATGTAATACCACATGATTCCCAAAATCTACCTAACATTAGTCCCATTAATAGTAGCAGAACATTTGAATCATGTTATTATGAGCAATGAGGGGTTGCGTTCAAAGGCATCACATAATTGAAGATAAATTTACTTTTTCAGTGTATTTTACTTAAATTAAGCAAATTGTAGTTTAGTTAGTTTGAGTTTAGTTTAGTTACTTACTCACAATATGCGTTTTCCAGGATGGGTGCATACAGTGTTTGTGTCAAATAATTAAGCAATTGTTTCTTGCGTCCGTTACAGATCATTACCACCACCTTGCATAAAAATAATCACCAGGACTTTCAATAAGCCACAAAATCAGTTATAAAATGAAGTGATGGAGTCGTAAACGACTGAAGCCTGAATGTGAGTGCATGCCCAAGTTTAAACTTAATAAGCGGGTGACTTTAGAAATACTACATTTTATACCCACTAGCTCCGCTTTAGAAAGTTAGTCTAGGCATTTAGGGTGCTAAAAGGCTCTTGACTTTCCTTGTGCCACTTAGCTCAACGTTAATCTTGTCTGTATGAGGTAGTCCAAGGAGGAGGTCATAATGTCATGGATAATCTGCAACGCAAGGCTTGATGCCTTCCCGATTCAATTACCTCTCCTACTTCATCTTTTTTTTACGTGCGCTGTGATTAATGAAACTGCCTCTGGAGGAGGGTCAGTGAAGGTTACACAGTAAGACACTGAGTTAAAACACACATATGCCGCATATACAAAGCCATTGTGCTACTACAATATTCCTGGTAATTGAAGCAAAATGGGAGAGGGACCACTCAAGGTGGCTTCATCATTCTCATAGACTTTATTTGAACTTCTTGAAATGCTCTCCTACATGAGTCCGGCAATAAGACTGTCTAAGAAGAACAGTGAACGTGAATGTGATTTATATGCAGGATTTTAGAAAGGAAAAAAAAAACATTTGTGGGGGGGCGGCTTCTGTGTAGTCGCACTTTTGCTCTTCTGCTGTGCTTTATCAGTAAAAACTCCTCGAGGTAATGTGTCATCTCAGTGAATGCCTTCTGATCAGCTTCATGCTTCCTTTTCACTTGGAATTCCTGTTCTGCCCTTTCATCTCACCCAGTCAGAACCTTTCCCGCTGTCACTTTTATTGCACCACTCAGAGTTTAAAAGTCACTTAGTCATGAAGATGCATTCCAAAAGCTGCACTGAATAGTGTCTTTATGTTTTGGAATTGCTGTTAGCAAGAAATCATAAAAAAGGAACAACTACGTTTTTAGATGTCTTAATAATCTGACATGTTTTGATCAAAAATGATTTAACTCATTCAATCCCAGACATTTTTCCAAAGACTCAGTACTAAGTACTCAGTACTCAGTACTCAGCAGTCAGTACTGGGCATGTTTGACAACTATGACTGATCTATTCTTTCAATGCATACATAATATTGTGTTCTATGGCTACATAAACACGGATCCATCCAAAAGAAAGATTTGACTCCCATCTTTCATTAGGAAAATAAGGTCTGTTTGTACCTTATCTCTATCTTTAGTAATCAACAGTAGAACATAAGCAAGTTTCACGAAAATATCATTTGTAGAGTAGAAAATGTCCCCTAGTGGCCGTTTTTATGGCATTAAAATTGCTCTCAAGCCTACTCCATTGGTGATGGGTTGCATCAACACCTCCATTAGCTTCTCATGCAAACAAAATGTAAGTAAGTTTTTTGGATTGGGTGTTCAGATTTGTGGTTAGCATGTTGGCCACATTATTATCCACTTGGGCATCTTTGTGTGGAGTTTGTTATCCCTGTGCATGCGTGGGTTTTATCCAGGTACTCCGGTTTCCTCCCACATTCCAAAAAAATATGCGACAGTACATCTACACTATTTCAGTTCAGTCTGAATCGCCTTGGTCTGGTTTGCCCAGGAAAAACTCCCTGTAGGTGAGGTGTCGTATCAAGTTTGTTGTGTTAAATGCAGCCTCTTCCTTCCCATCTCTGGAAATCCCAAGTTTGGCAGATTTAACAAAACTATTATATGTTGGAATTGAGTTGTATGTTGATATGGAATCATGGTTATATTTTCATTTCTCCAGTGCCTTTGTCAGATTTCTGGTTACAAGCAGTTAGGGGAAAGTAGGTACCAAACACTTTGAGCAGCAGGATTAGCAGTAACTCACATAATAAACCTCAGGGCAGAATCACATATATCTTTCAACCTCACTTTCACCTCATGTTTGTGAGCACAAATACAGTATGTGCGATTATAAATTCCCCAAACAGCATCATAAATAGGGTATTATAGCTAAACTCTGCTCTTTATTTTCTTCACATCTTTAATAAGACTGCACTTACAGCTGGATATTTTGGGAGGCCTGTTGTGAAGAAAATTGATAAATTTTGTGTGGGTAGAATTAATTAAAAAAAAAACAAAAAAACATCAACTAATCCAGCAGTGAAGGTGGAAAGTGTTTTATAACTACAGTGGATCACCTAAAGCCCAACACTGAATACCACTTAATTTGTACAATTCATAATATGAATTGTAGTTTGTAGTCATGTATGATTTCACCAAGAAGGCTGCATTTCATGTGAGACGTCAGTGAACATACCATGGATAACTATTATATATCACACTCCCAAACAGGTATGCTGTATGTCAGATAAGAATGCCTTTACTTGTGAGCAATGTCTCTTATCTCACTGGTTGATGAGATAGATCCCATCAGTGTTAGCACTGTCCTTGGATCAGATATAAACTGCCTTTATGTGGGTACAAATCATGAATTTCATTCATGGTGCTACACTACTAGATGGTCTGGTGATTGTGTGACCATTGGGCGTCCCTTTGCCTTCCCAGCCCCTTTTGTATGAATCCAGGCATAGGATGACAAAGGGAAGGCCACAGGTCACATGGCAGGATGATGAGGAGAGAGAATGTACAGCACATGCCGATTTTACCTTAAAGGGCATATTTTATATCCTTCAAGTGAGAAGGTACATTGTAAGTATCGATGGCTGCATGATAATAACCAGTTTAAAAACGGAAAGGTCTGATCTGCAATGATGTTCCGAACAATCCACTGATCTGGTCAGGAAAAAAAAAACGTCAGACATTATGAGAAAATGAGTTTGTTTGTATGTTGACAACAAAAACGAAATAATATAGTGAGAGACTGTTGAGGAATGCATTTAAAGAGGGGATGGGAGGTGGGGGTTGAGTATGCTCCTGTCTTTTGTGTGTGTATGTGTGAGAGAGCGAGACTGTTTGATGGTGAGAGGAGAATGCATTTTGTATTTGTGAAAATCCATTTGGTTTGCAGCTAAGGTATCAAATTGACACTGAAAAGTGAGAAATGCAGTGTGACAGGGGCTCAATAGCAAATGAAGACTGCTCATACAAGCATAAGACGAGCATCGGCCGACACAAATGGACATTAATATGAAATACACAGCACTACAAATAGACTGATGCTGCCCCCTTTTCTGTACGCCATGTAAGTTGGATGAAAAAACAACATGCAGTAGACTATTGTATGCTGTTAATCAAGCTTATCAAAAAGCATTACAGTACATAAAATATCAATATCTTATTAACAAATGCCTTCATCAATTTCAGTTTCGTCAGCCAATTATGTCAGGTTAGTTTAACAAAAACATTTTCTGTGCAATTGTGAGCCAACAAACAGGGCAAATAGACTCTATTACAGTTAACTATAATGCGACAAAAATCATTAAGTGTGTTAGTTTCCTTTTATATTGTTCAAGAAAGACCCTCTAAAGTGATTAAGTCTTTCAATTTTAAGGCATGGGGCTGCACGGTGGACAAGTGGTTAGAGCGCATAGCTAGGAGACCCGATTTCAATTCCACCCTTGGCCATCTCTGTGTGGAGTTTTCCCCGTGCATGTGTGGGTTTTCTCCGGGTAGTCCGGTTTCCTCCCACATTCCAAAAACATGCTAGGTTAATTGGTGACTCCAAATTGTCCATAGGTATGAATGTGAGTGTGAATGGTTGTTTGTCTATATGTGCCCTGTGATTGGCTGGCGACCAGTCCAGGGTGTACCCTGCCTCTCGCCCAAAGACAGCTGGGATAGGCTCCAGCACCCTCGCAACCCTTGTGAGGATAAGCGGTAGAAAATGAATGAGTGAATGTCAAGGCACATAGACATATACGTAGACATGGTATATACCAGAGGTGTCAAACTCAATTGCACAGGGGGCCAAAAACTCAAAGCCGACTTGAGGTTGTGGGCCAAACTGGACATGAATCCCCCCTGCCCCATGTGTGGGCTTCATAGGAGGCTCATGCAACCCATTCGCTTCAATTGCAAGATGGACGTACTGGCTTCCTAGAGCACCTACGGCTATTGCAACTGGGAGAACCAGAACGTACATTGGGAGAAGCCGCCCACTCTGGTCAGCAAAGGTGCATTAATGTCGAACATGCTATGCCGTTGTGCATCCATGGAGGTGGGGATTTCAAGCCATGCATCCTTAAATGTTACAATGATGTGTACGGAACCCCACTTTCACACTCTCTGTTTTACCTACAATGTTTGCATGTTCTTATAGCTTATCAGAACAAAAGGACACAGAATATCATGCAGGTTCATGTGAGGAAGGGTTCATCTCAGCTGTCGAGAAGCTTTGAAGAAAAAAAAAAACCCTGTCCTAAAGGGAGGGACGATTTCAAAGGCTTGTTGAGTTTGCTATAAATACCCAGCAGCACGTTTTCAGCGTAAGGCAAGTACTAATCATTTTAGTCAGACTGTAGACAGACAATAGAATGTGAACCCGATTAACTCACAGTGTTGTTAATTTCACCTAGATTATAGAGTCATCATGCTGTATCAATCACCATGTCAATGATAGTGACTCGGGGTAAGTAGGTCATATCTGCATGTGGCACTCACGTGTGTTGATCTTCTGCAGGGAGATGTGTTTCTCTAACTGCCGTCGCAACTTGACCTCAGCTCCGTACTTTCCGGTGGTGCCGTTGTCTGCCAGGATGAAGTGCGAGTGGAGACTGTTAAGAACGGTCAACTTGCTCATGGGGTTGGACATTGTTTGGTACGGACGCACCACCTGGACAAGAGATGGAATGGAACAAAGAATGACTGATGAAGGATGCACCGGTGTTATTTTCTAGTGTTGGGGATAACAACATCTTAAAAATAGTATTTATAATATTATAGTATTTTTATAGTATTTTTATTTTTATAGTAATAATAAGAATCCATCATAGCATGAAACACAAGTTAATAATTACATTAAAAATGCACTATTGAGTACATGAATTTTTAAATAATATTGTGTATCCACCAAAACCAACATGACCATCATGTTTTTCATCCATTTTTTCACATTTTTTACATTAAAATTATTTTTTTTAAGCATGCTTTGTCATCAGAAATTGTAATGTTCAACCCAGTTTAATCTGGATCTGACGCAGTTTACATTGATCTTGTCGGTCTTTTGTTGGTTTTGTTTACACATTTCCCCCTTGGATCCAGGAGGTTCTAGAATTGCTTTATTCGCCGCTTACATCTTTTCCAACAAGATCCTCCTGATTTTCCACGATGCCCCAGGGAGCGATGCCAATAGTGCAGATCTTTCCCCTGGACTTGGAGGCGTGGTCTTTTAGCGCATCACCCACATGACGAATGACCCCTATTGTGAACAAGCGATTATAGGATTGTGAAGGCCACACAGAAAAACAAAGAACAAATAGCCACGGTTAATATGGAGTCAGTGAAGTAGTTACAGATGAAAAGGCACTCAAGAGCAGTGGTGTGCCATAAAGTCCAGGGCCTAAACACTATCCAAATCCCTGATCTACATTTACAACTTCAATTCTAGTATTTGCTCCTTGAAATGTTATTATTTTATTCCCAACAGTCTATTATCTTGATGTCGTGGCATGTCTCTTGGCTGCACTGCCCCCAGTACCTGTACAGTCGTACCTCATTTTTCACAGTAATTGGTTTTAGACTCGACTGTGATAAATCAATTTCCACTCAGTGGATTCCTTAATAAATTAAATATTTTAATAGTGAACCTATTTATGACCATCTAAATACATTTTTAACACTATTAGAGCCCTCTAGACATAAAATAACATCCCCATTGGCACCTTTACACTCATATTACCCGATTTAGACATCCATGCATTTATTTTATATGCCGCTTATCCTCACTAGGGTTGCGGCTATGCTGGAGCCTATCCCAGCTGTTTGGGCGAGAAGCGGGGTACACCTTAGACTGGTCACCAGCCAATCACAGGGCATGCACATATGTATCTATTTATTTATTTTTACAAATAATAAGGCCATTCTCAACCACAAAATAGTGATGATTTATTAATTAACATATTTCAGAAAATGTGATTGAGAGAAGCTGTGAATTTTAGGTACAATTTTATGTGTGTGTTAATTTTTTGTTCAATTAGTTTCTATGTGTTCTATGTCAGTCAAATCTTCCCAAGGCCTTCAGAATCAGTAGTGGAGGCTCATGTCACTTAAACACCATTAGTAATGGGGCTGTTTATTTAACCAATCAGGCTTCAGATTGGCTTCACAGGGCCACCGAGCAGGCCCACAATGATGCTAGCATCGTTCTGTTCTCTGATTGGCTGATTGGAGTAAAAACAGACAAGCTAAGTTACAAGTCAATGGTTAACAGAAGAGAAGAAATTGACATCGCCATAGTAATGTATTTTATTTGTTGTTATAGAAGTTTTATTTTTTGTCATGTCATTAGATACTTGGATAATTAGATTCTAAGCTGCTTTAAATAATGTTGTAGTGTAGAGATTTAGAGTTACGTATCTGAACCTACAGTAACCAGTTTTACTTAAAAGAAATAGATCAACCACCTCCTTGTCATCCTTACAGTTTCTGGGAAGATGTTAGAGTATCCATGCCGATACATGAAATGCCACGCCATGTTCTATTGTATATCATTGTTGATTATTGTGGTGTGATAGTGGTGGCGTTAAGGGGTGGATTAAGTCCCTTTGTTAAATCCCATTGAAGGCCCGCCACTGCTCATGAGACATCTCTTCAGTTCACATTTAATAATGTATGATCTTTGGCCTCTATAAGATGTATAGACACCACGTGTCTCACTTCACCTGTGTTGACCCCTCCAGTGAAGATCCAGGCTCCAGTTGTCATGGCAGCCTTGATGAGCCCTTTGCCGAAAACCTGCTTGAGTTTAGGTTGCAATTCAAAGTTCTGCAGCCCCCCGTGGACTGAGATGAGCAGCTTGGGCAGTTCCAGCTGCCACTCTTTAGTCATCAGATGCAGTAGCAGGTCTGGTTTGGTGTCATAAGACACCCGTACGTACTGTAAACAAACAGTTGGACATGAGTCAGTGATTGTGTTGTTGTGGACACTAGCCAGTGTGAATTCCCAGCTACAAACGTATTAAACAGATGTTTGGTGTAATTGGAGGACCAGATGCATTATCAAAACATCTGTTTGTCTATCTAATTCATGCTCAGTCATCCAGATTGAGGTGTACGGCTTGAATAATTCAACCCTGAAAATAAATTTGCAACAATTCACTAGTAATCATTGATGTGAACTGCCTGGATGCTACGGTGTCTGCATGTTGCGAGTCATTTCAAAACATATTGCAGATAAAAAAATTATAATTACACAGACTGATTTTTATGTCATGTGTGGTGAGTGTACATATGGTGCATTTTTATAGAGTTGCAAAACAAAAAAAATGTATCCACAATATAATGCAAAAGTAAAACCCTCACGTTTTATCTTCTCAACGGACAATATAATACAAACTTTACAATACAATACTTTATATTAGTCAGTGTACAGCTGAGCAGTATAACAGTGTAGATCTACTATCCCCTGATAATTTCTCAACACACAGCCATCTTTTCCATAATAAATAGCAACACAACCACAGCTCACATTGAACATGTCCATATTGTGTCCAATATGTCAATATTTAGTGTGAGCAGCACTGCCTTAATCCTCTGGGGCAGGAGACAGCAACCCACAGCCGCAAGTGGATGTTTTATTCTTCTTCTGTGGCTTCTAGTGGATTATGCCCCTGTGTCTACGCCGTCCTTAGCCTATTAAAGTTGAGCGTGTGCCGTGCCATTCTCCGCCACAGTGCAAGGGGCAGTGTTTCCTGGTGAGTCAACCGTTAATGCTGGTCATCTGTTTTACTTGTGGGCTTCAATTGTAGCTAATGAACAATGGTAATTAAAGTGACATGGTGACTGGGACTGTAACTGGAAATAATTGACTTTTACTGCAAATGTTGATCTGAAATTGATTTTACAAGACTTAAAAGACATGACTGATTGGCAGGTGGCAACAAATGAAAGTATATGTGTCACGTGATTTGTGATTATCAAATAGAATAGCGGAGATTTGAATTTGGTCAAATAGTGTTCGTGACTCTAAGTTGGTTTTAATTTGGTGGAAACCGGGCTAATTATTTTGGTGCCAGATTGTTGTCAGATATTTAGACAGTAATGGCTGCCTGTTAAGTCATTTTCAGTGGATAATAAAACTGTACTGGTCTCTTTAGAATATATAATTTAATAAAAATGGTTGCTGGAATGTGAGGAGGGTATTCATATGTCCATATTGTGATTCTGTCGGACTATCGTAGGAGGAATGTGTGTTCACCATGGCTTTGTTGGAGTGTCCTCCCCCCTGGAACTCAATGGTGCCAAATGCATCGGTGGGACTGAGCTGAGTGTGTTTGCTGATGGACCACTTCTCAGACAGACTGTCATTCTTGGCCAATCGTTCTGCCTTATCATTCTGACCAGATGAGATGCCCGGGGGCAGGCCCACATGCTGACCTATCAGACGACCACAACAGCACCTAGATGAGAGGAGAACATGATCGTCAATGCACATCATTCACAGGGAATTGGGCCCAGTGGGGAACATGTTATGCACTCCGAGTACACTTGTAGAAAAAAAATACAAAAAAAGTAAAAAATTAAGCTTGACAACTTGTCAAGTGACTTTTATCTTCTCATCGGGACAGCTACAAGGATTTTTACGGTTCTGTTGGTCCTTTGCAGTCTTATCGGCTGTCTCCTCTGGTTTTCTGCTCTGAACTCTGTGTCCCTCTTGGCAAGCTTCAGGAGCTATTAAAATGAAAGTTATATGGATTCTCGTACTGCATAACGTAGGTGTTTTTGTGTTTTTTAATCCTGCACGATGAATTCACAAAACTAGAGAGGGTTTCATTATTTGCGTCACCTTTAACAAAAGTCAAAATATTTATCCTCCACCTCCTGAGTAAGCTCCAGTGCTTTGCTTTTTTTTTTCTTTAAAGATGATGATTCTTTATCCAAACAAAGCGAAGCATCCTGTATCTTGTATATTTGCATCCCGGCTGGTAGTCAAGGAATCAGCTGGAACGATACGACAGCGTCACAGCTGATAGCTCAGCATAATAAGTGGATTGTAGAAAATGGATTTGCAGCACACTCCACTCACTTATGTTGATTGTTGTGGAAATGAATGCTGATGAACTGAGCTCGCTGAATGATAATAAAGCCACAAGCAGAAACAATTGAGTCAGTAACCTTTACAAAACACTCTGTGTGGAAATATGTATAATATGTAGAGATTTTAACCATATTACCCATATATTTTGCACTCTAATAGCATCAATAATTATGGGCAATTAATTAGATAGATTCTTTTTACAGTGAGATGTTTCTTCCTTTCTGAAGTAAAAGAGTCGCTGTTAGCAATTGTAGCCTGTCATTGTTCATCATGTCTTTAAGGCCAAATCCGCGCTATCTTTTTAAGGTCAAGACATTTTGATGGAGGGGTCTGATGTGAACAGACAAGAGGTGTGAGATCCTTGGCGCCATACAGTATGGAGGCATCCAGACTGACGTCACGCAAGTTACCACCTCACCTTCCTCAGCTGACAGGATGGCAGGGTGCTAAACAGCTGCTGAAGTTGGACGCAGTAAGAGTGTTTTCATTATATATATTTATTATTTAGAATTTTTGATGGTTTGCTAGCATTTTTGAGTATTTTTGAAAAAGTATGGTATTGCATTTCCGATGTAGAAGGGTCTCAAAATCCGTTCTGCTAACTGGTATGATGTCACATTATTGATGTATGTGATTCCTAAAGAGCTGCACAAGCGGTCGTCGAGTGGTTAGCGCGCAGACCTCACAGCTATGAGACCAGAGTTCAATCCCACCCTCGGCCATCTCTGTGTGGAGTTTGCATGTTCTCCCTTGGATGCGTGGGTTTTCTCCGGGTACTCCGGTTTCCTCCCACATTCCAAAAACATGCTAGGTTAATTGGCGACTCCAAATTGTCCATAGGTATGAATGTGAGTGTGAATGGTTGTTTGTCTATATGTGCCCTGTGATTGGCTGGCGACCAGTCCAGGGTGTACCCCGCCTCTCTCCCGAAGACAGCTGGGATAGGCTCCAGCACCCCCGCGACCCTTGTGAGGATAAGTGGTAGAAAATGAATGAATGATTCATACAGTTTATCAAAATGCATCCTTGTCATTAATTGTGTTGCCATGTACCGTAATTAGACAAATTGTACTAGTTAGTGCCAGTTGTCAATCCGACTGGCCCAAGGCTCTCTTCAAACTAAATCTAAATCAACGGCGTGGGGGTCAAGAAGTTGAGGCGGTGTGATTGAGCTTATTGTTGGAGTCTGGGCTGGTGGAGCCAGGAGTGGAGAGATTTGCGGGTCTTATCAGTAGACTCCTCCTGCGTGTTGGTGTGTGACAATAAAGGGGTGCATCAAGGGCCCGATTTGTCCTTCCAGTCTAAGTGATCACCTCTTTATTCCCAGCGAGTGTCATTCACCTGAAGGATATATTTTCTCCACCTCCCTCCACAGATAGAAGAGCAATGCCTGTCCACTCTGCTGCTACACGGCATCCTCTTCCATGGTGCTCAGATGGCCCCATTGTCTGTGCAGTGACCCATTCACTATGTGCTTTTCCTGGCCACCGCCTGAATATCAGCCATATCTTGGGGTGGTACTGCTTCAGTATCCTGGCACAATGACTGGTAAAGTTGGAAGGGAGCAGATGAGGCCTTGGAAAGTGTCCAGCTGTTGATGGTGCGTGCAACTAACACTTCAGCTTGACTCACGTCTGCTACACAGCAAGCAGGCCCCCCGACAACCTTCATTTCAGTTGTGAATGAAGCTTGTTAAAGAAGGCGGGTCATGTACAGTGTTGAAACAATAACAAAACCCTGTGAGTGCACCTCCAGCTGGCCCCTGTCTTTGTTGTGCATTTCAAATACTGTTTCTCCTTTTTATAGAAGGTATGTGCTTATGTGGCTGCTACGTCTCAGCCGTGCAATGACACAAAGTGATGTGTTGCAGGGATTTGCACCGACTCATAAAAAGCCAGCGACCGCATAGGTGACAGTTATGTTTATTTGGTTGGGTACAATTTGCTATAAGCAGTTGTGTAAAACAACTGTGGACAACCTCCCTGGGAAAACACAGCTTTTCTGCATTGCCTTTTTCAGTTTTCATCATCATTGCTCTTACACCCTGCCTACATCACTCTGCATGTGTGTGTATGTGAGTGCGTGTGTGTGTGTGCGGGTGTCCTGATCTTGAAAATCACAGGAAAAAACATAAATACGAGCACACCAATCAATGGCACTTTAAGAATGCATTTTAAATTTCTCCTTATATTAGTTGAACCACAGAAGTACTCTACATGAGCTCGGCTTTTTATGATCAATGTTCAAATGCTGTAGAATAGCAAAAGTAGGGTTGTAATGTCACTTGTGGTAAGCTCTTTGTTCAAACAGCCATAAAATACAGTACGATGGCACTATAGTCAAACTGTAATCTCCCGGGTAAGGACGGGAGGAGAAATATTATACACAGGCGTACTTACCTATGGGGGTCTTTGGCGCTCACAATGATATGAACACATTCTCTCTTGCTGAACGCTCTCTCTATCCATGATTTCTGTGCCTGCAGACACAAGAACATTAGGGTGTTTAATGGAGTTGTGGGTATCTAAAGTCAAGAGCAAATGAAAATTGATTTATAAATGCTTGCAACTTTGTCCACATGGCTTTTTCCAATTCTTCATGTCGAAGGATTTTTTCATCCAAAAAGTGTTGAGAAATGCACATGCTAAGATCCTACAGGGATATTTATTGTGACATTTTGTTTTTTTTTTTAGTCATTTTGGCTTTGTTAAATAAATAAAGGTGAGATTCATCCAAATGAAAGCCATCCAAAATGCCATTTTATAACCCACATTCATCTGAACATACAGCAAATGCAATTCTTGGTGTTAAGATTTCGCTGTCAAATTTGTATTTTTGTTTTTGTTCACCAGATGGTGCAGTTTCTTTCTTTTTCCTATTCAAATTCTGCAGCAAAATTTCACAACTTTTACTGTTTTCGGCAAGGATGCGGGACTACTAAAATATTAGCATGTGTCACTATTGATTAGGGTTGGGCGATATAGACCTTATATATATCAGGATATTTTTGGAATGTATCACAATACAACAAACTGTCTAACTTTTCTAACGGGATGTCAGCCGCTGCACACATCACTACTAAATCGTCAACAAACTGTCATGTCTGTGTGTGTGCTTAAAGACGATGTAGTCACCCATGCCATTCCAACTGCATATGTAGATATTTTTATGACACTCTTGTTTACACAATTACACAAACAGTACTTTTATTTTGAAGGCCGGTAGTATGTCCTCTTGAGTGTTGAAAAATGTCTGTACAATGACTTGGGTACAAGAATAAACATACTTCTTGTCTTCCCTCAGAAACTGTACGCTGTCATCCCGCATTAAAAAGGTGAAGATATACTGTAATCATCTAGTCAAGATACAAACATGTGAGTGAATTTAAAGGACCTTGTAAGAGACAATGTTTTTCCAGGTTGTATCTTTGGCACAGCACACACCTCTAAATATGATTACAGTACATTGGTAAAAGGCACACTAAATTTAGTCCCTCACAAATAATTCAGGTACCCTTACACAAATGTTTTACGTTACTTAGAGAGTCAAGCCGAAGCTGGCTAAGAGGAGAGGCTTGGAGAGAGAGACAGCGGATGTTAAATGCACTGAGGCAGTAAATTATGTCAGTCCATGTCGCAGTACTTAGTGATGTGCAGCCAGCAAAGTGCGTGTCTACATACTGCAGACATACATATGTGATTGGGGCTTTTGTCCAAAGCATACAAAGCAAACAAATAAGCATACCACATACAAAGTAGCCAGCATTATGCAGTCAGCATAGGTGCATTGGCTGCTGGTCTGAATTACAGTGACATATACAGGGCCAGTTATCCTGCAGTGGTTCTGCAGTATAGAGAAGCCCTGCAGGATGGGATTATACCCTGATATATATTTGCTTGCATGATCCTAAATATATTCATGAATTCTTAATAAATACTAAGAAGGATCTATGGAAGAAAGACACTTGTGTTACATAAGAAAAAATGTTTAATTTAAAATGGTTAAAGCAGGGGTCTCAAACACGCGGCCCGTGGGCCAAATGTGGCCAGCAGGACACTAGTTTGAGGCCCCCGCCTTGATATGAAAGTTTAATGTTAGTGCGGCCCGCGCAAGTTTGATATGGATGCTGTATGGTATCATGTACCCAGAAAAAAATATTACGTTTGATTAATGTTCATGTTAAAGGTTAAATAACTGTTAATAGTTATCCTCCCTATCCGTGTGGAAGTGGTAAGTTTTTGGCTATTTAAGTTTAAAGGAAATAACTTGGAGGCTACCGTTTAGGTCGCTAGCTCTCTAGTTTGCGAGTTAGCATGTGTCTCAAGACCCAGTAAATAAAAAGAGTATAAATGTGACTATAGTCGTGTTTTGTCATGTCTACAGGGCTCTAATAATGCTTTGTTCATTTTAATCTGAAAAAAATAATTTGTCTACCCACCAACTATATGTGGTTTTTTAAGTTTTTATTATTTGCTGTTTTATTATTATTATTATATTTATTTATTACTGATTGTGTAGAAAAATAAAAATGGAGATATTTGAGAACAGTGGAATGTTTTATCAGAGCTTTTCTTGTAGAAAATCGGAACCAAAGCAAAGTTTATTCATTTTTCTTTTTTTAATAAATGCGTTTTTTTGGTTTTTTTTTTGAAAACCTGGTGCGGCCCAGCCTCACCCAGACCCTAGCTCCAGTGGCCCCCAGTTACAAACTGAGGCATACATTAACATATTAGACGGAAGTACAACTTACACACAACTTACACACACATACATTTAATCAATATGGGATGTACACAGAGTTAGAGAATGCTCTTGATAGAAAGTTGTGTTTAATAGAGTTCCATTAACATTTTATTTCATACCATAGCTGTCGTTTGCAGCATTGGTGTGCAGTCAGGGCCACGTCTTTTCTGCTGGCCTAAACCCTCAGAAACACTGTCTATTATCTTCATTTTGTAGCTTGTCACCTTAGTTGCGCTGCTTCCAGTTGTGTACGTGTACGTCAATGTTTTTTGTCCATATATATAATCTGCCCAGGGCCTTCAGAACAAGGACTGCTGACCCATGTCACATACCCACTACAGTTGTCTCTGCTCCAGAAGAAAAAAAGGTAAAAGGTTAACTGGGTATGAATATGAGTGTGAATGGTTGTTTGTCTCTATGTGGCCTGTGATTAGCTGGCGACCAGTCAGGGTGTACCCCGCCTCTCGCTCGAAGAAAGCTGGGATAGGCTCCAGCATACCCTAGTGAGAATAAGCAGCATACAAAATGGATGGATGTTACTTT
Source organism: Doryrhamphus excisus (assembly GCF_037039965.1). Lineage (NCBI taxonomy): Eukaryota > Metazoa > Chordata > Actinopteri > Syngnathiformes > Syngnathidae > Doryrhamphus > Doryrhamphus excisus. The sequence continues at coordinate 13,351,321 of NC_136359.1, read as the reverse complement.
AGTACTAGCGGTATTCGTCCCAGTTCTGTAATGCCATGCATTATAAAAGGGTGTAATGGTATATTATTGATGGTTGGTTGATGGATGGTGGTATTAAGAGGTGGATTGGGTCGCTTAAGACCCCACTGAAGGCCCAGGAGCACTGAAGTGTTTTGAATATTTTGATTAGCTTATTTGACCGGGCATAATCATTAGAAACAGCTCTCAGTATCTTATAGAATTTTGTTACTCCTGCAATATTATATAATTATATAATATATATTATTATATTATTAGAATATACTCCTACCATATTGACCCAAAGAAAACGCCATAATATATTCCCTTGTAAAAAGTGTGAAAAAGACAGGCCTATTATTTATTCAAGGTTCCAAGAATTATACACTCAAATCAACAAAGGGAGGCAAACTAATTCTGCCCAAGTAAGTCGGTGCTTTTCTTCTTGTTATTCATACACAGCAGTGACCTGAAGATATTCAGGCACGACACAGGCCCCCCTGGCAAAAAGGGTCACAAAGGTAAGTTAGCAAAGAGAGTGGGGGTTAAAATGCTAATTTAAAAATAATTGTGCTCAACAAATATATCCTTTATTCAGCCTACTATTTTCAATAGAAAAGATGAAAAAAAAGTCTTTTGCATAGTATTGTATGTTGAAAACACATGTTTGTTGCCTCCTTTTTGACCATATTCTCTGTGATTCCATTTCAATATGTTAATATGCAAGACGTCCACGATTAACAATGCCATTGCCAGAAAGAGACTCTATGTTTGTAATTGTGTCCGGTTTATGATTAAAATGGACGGACAAACAAGTGGTGGACCGGACACCCAAATCCAAAGCACATTTAAACAAAAAGTTCCTGCGGTTCATTCTGGGAGAGCTTAGCTGGCTCCTCTCCCAGCCAGCAGCATTGAAAGTTGCTTGTACAAGCCTTTGACCACCGCCACCGCTAAACCAACAACACATGCCCTATCCGCCTGACTGACCCTGTCACACCACAGGACAAGTAAACCCACCACAAACCCGCCACAAACTGGAATAGCCCGCATCTAAAGTATATTGGCAAACTTACCCGAACACAAGACTTGGACTTGCGATGAACCATTACTCTTAGGGACTGAGAGGGGTTCGAGATCCCACTCAGAGGGCCACGACAACACCAAGCACCCCAATTGTTTCTACATTATACTGAAACTGTGTATTCATCCGCCAGCTCAAAAACTAGACCACCTTTAGAGGTGAGAGATGGAGAGCTTTTTAAATAAACAGATGAAATTACCGTAAAGGCAAATTCAACGGAAAAGGGATGCAAAGATTAACCACTTATTAAGAATATTCCCAGGAGATATCGCTTCCATTCCTGATTGTCCCCATATGAACATGGTTTATTGCCCTTTCCTGTTAACTTGAGAATAGTAAATGCGTATGCGTATGTGAAGAGTGGTAGGATTGTGACTCATTACTTGCCACCACCTCTCCCTGTCCTTTCTTGACTATCGTATGGCCTCTAATTGGCCCTGGCAGGACCTGAATTGAGAACCATATCCAATCAATAGCCTAATCTATCTGCTTGCCGCTGCCCCTTTTTTCTTTCTTACTTTTTTCCCCTTCGCCTCCTTATATCAACAACGGATGGCTTGGCTTCTTCATGGACATGCAGACGAGATGCACTCTTCTCAACATAGGTTCCTTCCCTTAGGAGGATCACATGCATTTAACTTACTTTATGCATTCAGCACAGAAATATAAGCAAAGACACAACACCATCATGTCATGTTTAGTGAACAATCTCCTTTATAGGTATGTCAAACTCCGCTGCAACACCTGAATGCATATGTCAACATTTACTTTTCATGATTACAAATAATGATGCACTCAGAAGACTATTTTGACTGAATAATGCATACCAATACATTAAATTGATTGTACCGCCAGTTCCTCAGGTGTGTAACAGAAATAATGAGCTGAATACATAAAATATTTTACCATTGACCAACTGAGGTTGAAATTTTAATGACTCACCGGAATTTTGTGCCAGGCTGCATTCTTGTGGCCTTCGACGCATGATTCTACCTTAAAAGCTGTAATGAGTGTATTAGTGTGTGTGTCCACAGTGCTAAGAGAGCACACTGAGCCAAATCCTTAACCAAAGTCATGGCTAGTCTCCACCCCGCCCCGAGCACCAAAAACCCCAACTGGCGAAAAAGGGTGTGTGAGAGTGTGTGTCTATCATAGAGCTAGTTCTTTAAAGTCTATAACCTGTATTGGATTTATACACAATTATACATATACAAAGATATCATTATTATTGTGAGTAGTATATGCCACAGATGTACCTAATGTTGTGACCTAGATGTGGAAGCAATGCAATATAAACACAGGATGGGATGAAATGTAAAGGTATTATTTAGCAGGCGTTTCATGTTTGGTGCTCTTATTTTGTATGTTCTGTTTCCTGTTTTGGTGACTGTTAATCAGTATTATGTAGTTCAAATTGGGGTTTAAATTTGTTGCGTTGTGAGAAGTAGTTTGAATGATGAGTTTTAGAATTTTTTGCATTTATTTTTTGTTGTATTTTTTTTGTCACTCTGTTTTTTGTGAGCCATGCTGCTTCCTGGCTTGCCTCAACCTTTGACCTGTGCTGTCTCTGCATCTTCAGATCACACATCATGTCTAGACGTAACAAGTGGCCAGTGGTGTGAAAAAGTGTCCTGAGTTCTTTTTTTTCAGTCAATGACAACACAGCTGAACACAAAATGCAGTTTTAGAATGACATTTTTCAGTATGAAGGGAGAAAAAATCCAAACCTACATATGCCCCTGCCCCTGTGTGAAAAAGTGATTGAATCCTAAAACTGGTTGAGCCACCCTGAGCAGCGACAACTGCAATCAAGCAACAACTTGCAATGAGTCTCCTACAGAGCTGTGGAAGTATTTTGGCCCGCTCATTTGGCAGATTTGTAAGTTCATGCAACAGCATCTCAATAGGATTCAGATACGGACTTTGACTAGGCCACTCCAAAGTCTTCACAATGTTTTTCTTCAGCCATTCAGAGGTGGATTTGCTGGTGTGTTTTGGTTCATTGTCCTGCTGCAGAACCCATATTGGTTTCAGCTTGAGGTCACAAACAGATGGCCAGACATTCTCCTTCAGAATTTTTTGGGAGACAGTAGAATTGATGGTTCCATTTATCACTGCAAGTCTTGAAGCAGCAAAACCACCCCAGACCATCACACTACCACCACCATATTTTACTTTTGGTATGATGTGATGTGACTGAGACAAGTGAGGCCTGCAAGTCTCATGTCACTCTCCTACCAATTCATGCCTAATCTTTTCTTTATCACCCCCCCCAACATAACATATGCACAACATTACACATCACCACATGCAGCCCCATTAGTGGGTGAGGCATATTATGTATAAAAAATGACCTTCATGGAGTATAAAGGTCACTGCACTGGTAAACAGCACCAGACTGTGACTCATATTTTGATCCTGACCCGTAATGACCAATAACATTTCCATGACCTGTATTTTTGGCTCACATTAAGGATGCGGTCACTGCATTTACATGCAATCCTGTCAAAGGAAGGAATCACTTACACTAGCAAAACTAGCATCCACATAGAAAGTAGGTTTAGAGGACATGAATCAGCATAAGGAGGAGTAAAACATATAAACAATCCCTCCCACATTCCCCAAACTTGTTTGATTAAATGAATTCTCAGACGTCACTGGTTCTTCTATACAGCCAATGTCGGTTCAGTTCCTCATGATGTGAAGAATAAGATGATGATGTGAATGTGAGTGTGAATGGTTTTCTGTATGTAAATTGTGATTGACTGGCCACTAAGTCAGCAGGGAGTGAGTATTTATCCTGCTGTGAGTCTGAGCAGGATAAATATTATAAAAAATGGATGGATATGATGACTATGAGTAGCTGTTTGCATGTGTTAATCCTGTGGATTACTAATCAGTCCAAAAGTATAGCCTGCCCGTGACCCTAAACAAAATATGGAAAATAGATGGGAAGATGGATGAACACTGACTTTCATTCATTTCATTTGTGGAGTCAGTAGAATCGTCAAGCTACTGGACGACTACAATGAAATGCTGAGATGACATCATTTACTTTAGTTATCTGAAATCATTTTACACGATTGACGAACACATCAGTGACCAATTATCCATAGACCTTTGAACCTAATCACCTTGAAAAGACATTCATTCATTTTCTACCGCTTATTTCAGGTAATAATCTGATAAAGTGTTTTTAAAAGTGTGATTTAATGACCACTTGCGCCCAAGTCTGTGGAAAAGTTTCCATGTTATTTATGGATTTGACTGCGGCTTTAAGATACAATTAATAAAGTGACATTGTATATAGCACACATATTTAAAGTCACATTGATTTTCCATTTACTATATTGAAGTTTGCGTCTGACCATTTCCTGAGCGACTCAAGCTTGCCACAGTACACATAGTATTACTATTATGCTGATGGTAAGGCGATAGACATGGGAAGCATACTTGATGGAGGAGAACTGTACCAGACAATTTTATATAGAGCTCGAATCATGAGCATTATTCTCACAGATAGTGGGCCCTGTCCACAGAGGAACATTCTTGGGGTTGTTTTATCAGACGGGTTGAAGTCACGTCCACGCAGTGTAAATTAGTAAATAGTTGCATCCAGACAGGAACAGATAACTTAGAGAAAATGATGTATCTATGAACAGATATGCGTACAAACAAACCATAGAAGAAGAATCTTGTGATGTGATGTAGCCCTTTATTCTTGTCACTTATACAGAAGTACAAGCAAAATAGTGCAATCATCCGTCCATACATATACAACATACTATGCAGTGAGACAAGGGGTGACAGGACGGGATGATTGGGCGATGAAGGGGGGAAAGAAGGGGGACAACACTAGGAGAGGGGAGTGAAAAAAAACAACTCCAAACTGGACTCTTAAATGAAGCGTCATTTTGGGAGTAAAACAAGAAAATACAGAGAGAATGTTGACTGCAGTGAGTCATAACACTCCAAATATGTTGGGTGGTCGTCAAAACTCACTTCTGGTCACATGGTGGTGACGTGATCTTTTTAAATTGTAGTGGATTAGCTAGTCGATATGGAACCCGCGAGGTGGAATTTTCCCAAAAATACCATCTCAGGTCACCCAGACCACCGCTCCCAGTTGGATGAAAGGCTTTTCGACCCGTTTCAGTGCAGATAGCCTCTTTTAACCAAGTACATAAAAGCATGCATGTTCAACGTTAGAGCTGTACTTTTGCTCATATTTCACTGTGCAGAGAGCATTCGATGTGTGATATCCTCTCTCTTATTAAATATTGCTGACATCCACTCTGCGCCATCGCCATCAATGCAAACTACTCAGTAGTTCATAAATTAATACCTGTCTATTAAATAGACTTATTGCACACATTGCCGGAGTGAGGCATGTCCCTGACATGCAATTGTAAATCACAACACAAGGCAGGCAAGGCCGACAGCTGCAGCAAAGGTAACACAAGAATGGTATGGAGAATTTTATGAGACCACAAGAGGTGAAAGGACTTGAATGTAAATCAGAAGCAAAGGAAAAACATTGGTGTATTTCATAGCGGTGCACCCAGAGTGGATAAGTGTAGTTGAATTAAAAAAAGTGTAATATTTCTTCAGTGGTCTCCGCTTTTATACATGCCATGCTCCAATTCAACAACAGGTAATTCATCCACTGGAATAAATAATAATAATGCATAAATCTCAATTTTTTCCGTGTTATTAGCGGAGATGCTGCATATTGGATTTTCTGCCGTTATCAAATATGATAATATTGTCAAGTACTTCTGTATCGATGCTGATGTCAACTAATACTGATCCCTCAAACTAATGTCAGGCCATTGAATGAACAGACAAATTTTTAACACAGGCCAATTTTAATTTTAATTTTAATTTTAATTTTAATTTTAATTTTAATTTTAATTTTAATTTTAATTTTAATTTTAATTTTAATTTTAATTTTAATTTTAATTTTAATTTTAATTTTAATTTTAATTTTAATTTTAATTTTAAAAATCTAAGCCTCCAATAAATGCAGTTGAGTAAATACCCCCCACCCCATTATTAAAAACCATTATGTGAGAAAATACCAATACATTCGTTGCGATGATCATACGTGAACAGGGTGTGATATAATGTAATGTCACAACTTGTGTGTAATAATATAATGTGACACAACTTATATAAATGGACACCCCCAAAAAACTTTGACTGTGTGCTTCTTGTGTACATATGCAGATAAGTGGGTGTACTGAATGTGCGAGCTTAATGAGACGCTTGCTTGTTCGAGCTGCCGTCATTGCCCATCCATCCATCTCTCGGGGGCCAGAATAAGCAGTCCTCTTTCCCACAGGCCTCGGTTAAGCCGAGCTGAGCATCTGGCCATGCAGAGTCTAATCGACACTGGCATGGCCATTCTGTCTGTGATACGGGAGGGGGTTTTGGTGGAGGGTCACACTCATGTGGTCGGTGGTGTGGTGTGGGGTGGGGTGATATGCACCTGAGGTGTCGGAATAGAAGAAAAGGTAATACATAAAGAAAGAAAGCAGGGCGGAGAGAGAAAAAAGGGTGATCATCATCTGTTTGACAAAGTGATTTGCTTTCGTGCGTGTGTGTATGAGGTGGTGCAGGCCAAGTGCTGTGAAATTGTCTCATGGACCCACTGCACTCCTGGCTCATTGGGACTATAGAACGTACTATGTGTGTGTTGAATACAGGGGTAAAAGAGGCAACATCCAGCAGATTGTATGGAGAAAAACATATACTTATCCGTACGATAGCGCATCATCATTTGACTCTGTATGTCATACTGGTAGTGGTGGCTATGTGATTCTAATGTGATTCTAATGTGATTCTAATGTGATTCTAATGTGATGATCCTTTTGTTTTTTCCACATTGATATTGCTGCTTTTTTCATATTGAATATATGAATAATACTCACTTCTGTAAGCCATAAATGATACTGGAGCAACAAAAGGTTGAATATTAGGGAAATTTGGGCATCAGAGATGGGTGATTACTAAATAGAGTAAACACAGAGATTGATCGTGTGACTTTTTATCTTCGCTTCTGTCCATTAAAATTGATTGTAAATGTCAGGTGATATTTAAAAGCGTGACAGGGTGGCCATCTCCACACCGTGCATTTGTATTCATGAAATGACAATGATTTAGCTCATTAAAAGGTTAAAACATTTCATCCAAAATGATTCTCTGGAACGATTTACACTGATGATGGACGGATGATCTTTTTGTGTTATTCACTGACACAGTGGATGTCTTCTTGTGATTCTTCGTGTCCTCATTATTTCGCTTATTGAGAACAATCAATGAGGAAGGAGAGAAAATGTAAGGCGCTTAGTGAACTTTATTGCTGTTTTCTGCCTGACTAACTGTGACGGATAGCAGGATTATGCAACAATAAGAACACATCATTTTGGAGTGGAAAAGCAGAGCAAAACAATAATCCTGGGTTCTTCCTATCCCTGGAATATTCAGCATGCACAAGCAATTCCCGTGTGCTCCCTCCAAAGATGAAAACAATAAGTTTTCAAAACGTATTTCCAGTGTTTCAATATGTAATGCTCTTTGACAGGGATATTTTTATTAAAGGTTAAAATGGCAATATAAGAGAAACGAGGCGGCTTTGTTTTGTTTCCAACTGCCCTAAAAAAAGTTTGCCATGACACATGTTCTTTGTAAAGTACCTGCCAAATAGGACTGTGTTGGGTTTGAAATTGAAAGATCACCTCAGGGTAGCTCAGTACAGCAAACATCAAAGAGGTGTGTGTGTCTATGCTTTTCTTCATAACTTCTTCCAAACTGGCCACCATCATACATGGTTGTATGAAACCTCAGTATACCTCACAGAGCTCAGCATCAAAAGAGTAATGGCACGTTCTGCTTTGTCTTTCACTTTTTGGGATGCTTATTCAAAAAGAAAAGGTGACCTGAAGAAGATTGTTACGAGAAGAACAACGTGAGAACAGATGAAGATGATATAAGAAATACTGTGCACCGGATGTTACAAAAGTTAAATAGATTCGGATTCAGTTTAGCTTCATTTTACACTTTTGACAAGTAAAAGTGTGCAAAAGGTCTGTGAAAGAAATATGCTACAAAAAGGTGAAAAGCTAGTGATAACAATACCTCTGATACCAGATCTTTATGACTGAAAATGTATTCTCAAATCAAAATATGATATATCAGTTCATAATGTGTGTCTTATGTTGGTATTTGGAGTTCCGATGTCTGTGAGTGCAACTCACGTGAGAACAATTGGTGGAGAATGAGGAAGTGTTGTGTAGGTTTGGAGAGGACGGTGTGAAAGTTGGAGATATGGGATATCGGAATATATATATAGATATTGGAACTGGGCACTGCTGTTGGTGTGTTAAAGTCGGAAAAAAAACCATCAGACTCTGTTTCCTTCTGTTGGGATGCTAGAATAATAATGCACCACATTTCACTGTTGGTAACAGTTGACATAGACATAAATTATATGACCTGTCAATAGAAAACAATAACGATGTTGTTTTTAACACTGTTCCTCCCAACATTGTTTATTGCATACACAAAAATAATATAATATAATATAATATAATATAATATAATATAATATAATATAATATAATATAATATAATATAATATAATATAATATAATATAATATAATATAATATAATATAATATAATATAATATAATATAATATGACCTCACAGCTAGGAGACCAGGGTTCAATTCCACCCTCGGCCATCTCTGTGTGGTGTTCTCCCCGTGCATGCGTGGGTTTTCTCCGGATACTCCGGTTTCCTCCCACATTCCAAAAACATGCTACGTTAATTGGCGACTCCAAATTGTCCATATGTATAAATGTGAGTGTGAATGGTTGTTTGTCTATATGTGCACTGTGATTGGCTGGCGACCAGTCGAGGGTGTACCCCGCCTCTCTCCCAAAGACAGCTGGGATAGGCTCCAGCACCCCCGCGACCCTCGTGAGGAAAAAGCGGTAGAAAATGAATGAATGAATGAATAATGTAATAAATATAATATACATCCTCAACCATCAGTCAGCCTCTTTATTAACCATATAAAAGGTATTGTTCCTGATAGTGAAACACTTTTCCGGCAACTCAAAACTTAATGAAGTGTAACTTTTTTCAAGGACACACCTCTCTATTTATCTTGGTTTAATAGGGTCACATCATTGATTAGATGGGAGTAAGTAAATGTCACTCCTCCACTAACTAAAGTGTTAGGTCCAAAACAGTAGTGGCTGTTTCAGTATTTGAAACAGGGCAAGCTCATTGGGGTCTGACATACATTTCATATGACTTTAGCGACGCTGTCAGCTGCCATCATGGCTGGGCAAACTCGCAAGTTACTCCTCCCACAACAGTGATATGATTTAATGAACCAACGAATGAAAAAAAAAACTTCAGACTTCACATCTATTTTGATCGCTGTCTCTCCTTGATTCTGCGTGACTGCATCACAGATAGGAAAAGGAGGGGAAAAAACTCCACTCACTCCTCTGGCTGCTGTCAGTCAAAATCAAGGACTACCCTGCACTAAAGACTCTCAGTGAAGCTCAGCTTCCATGCAAGGGATGTTTTTTTTGCCAGTTTATCCAATCAGGGCCTCAATCTCTCACTGTGAGCTTCCTTTGAGCTGAAGCAACAGCTTCAATGGAGATTTACTATAAGCAGCGACCATTTTGCTACTAAGGAAAGAGAGATGGCATCAGAGAATGTTCGGCATACTCACAAAATTAATTTCTATTATTTTAACACACTTTTAATGCATTTTTAAGTCTACACACTTAAGTTTAACAATACATATTTTTTAGTAGTAGAGGGTTGCACGGTGGCCTCACAGCTAGGAGACACGAGTTCAATTCCACCCTCGGCCATCTCTGTGTGGAGTTTGCATGTTCTCCCCGTGCATGCGTGGGTTGTCTCCGGGTACTCCGGTTTCCTCCCACATTCCAAAAACATGCTAGGTTAATTGGCGACTCCAAATTGTCCATAGGTATGAATGTGAGTGTGAATGGTTGTTTGTCTATATGTGCCCTGTGATTGGCTGGCGACCAGTCCAGTGTGTACCCCGCCTCTCGCCCGAAGACAGCTGGGATAGGCTCCAGCACCCCCAGCGACCCTCGTGAGGATAAGCGGTAGAAAATGAATGAATGAATGGTAGTAACAAATTCACAAGTATCCAGCTCATTCCTAGTTTCTACAACAAAATGCATGCTTGATGTGTTCTTCACAACAAAGAATAATAACGCTGAATTTGTTACAGAATATAATAGCGGTGTTAACATTCAGTAAGCACCAGACTTTGTGTGTGGGGAATTAAACCTGGAAATCTATTATACAGTTATGCAAAGTTCCCCAAATCTTGCATGATATTCTGTGAGCACAAATGTGTGGGAATGAATAGTGTTGAGTACAATCTGGTCAATTTTACACCTGAGTCCCCACTGCTGCATCTAATGAGAAGGAAGTTAAGGGAGGAGACATGCAGCTGAGCTCAGTCTTTGATTGATGCTGCCCTGGCCCAGTTTAAAGAGATTGGATCCCAGATTATTAGCCGCTGAAACGAGGGAAAGAGCATAAGAGGTTGATAAATTACTACTAAAAAGACCTCAGCGTCCTTCAATAAGATTCTTTGGACACATGAAACAAAGGACAGCTTATGTCAGAATGATCCAAAGCACACCTTGACATGTGTCAAACATGGTGGAGGCAGTGATACAGCGTGGGCATGTTTAGCTACTAATGGGACAACCTCACTGCTGTTTTTGATGATGTGACTTCTGATAGAGCAAGATAAACTGTGACCTGTTTCAGTCTAGACCAGATCCATGACTGAAATCAGACCCGTCCAAGAACTCATACCACATTTTTTTATTCTAGCCATAGTACTTCACTAGAAGACTCTTGTAATACATTTATAATGGATCATTGATGAAGAGACCCTAAGAAATAGGGTGAGGAGCACTCATCTGGCCTCCTGGACGCCCACCTAGTGAGTCGGGAGGAGGCCCCGGGGCATGTTCTACAGCTGATCTGGGAATGTCTTGGTATCCTCCAGGTAGAACGGGAAGAGGTGGCCAGAGACCGGGATGTCTGGACTTTCCTACTGAGACTGATTTACCCGCAAAAGACTGAAGAAAACAGATAGATAAATGTATGGATCTTTGACGAGTGTAGGACTTTCTGAAAAACATTAACGCCATCCTGTCATACAGTATTTTTGAGCAGAAATTTTTATAGGATCTTTTAAAAACATCACAGAGCTTTTTTCAGACAGTATCAAGGATATTACATTGTGTTAGGAGTAGGTACTTAAAAACATGGGAGGGCCGCTGTCATCTGTGGGTCTTTGAGTAAAGCAGGTCCATAAAGAGCAGACCACCAATGCCACATACTGGAACATACTTGTAATGCAGTGAAAGCATGGCAAAGCATCTTCAGGGAGAAAACCTTTCATGTCCATGGACTCCACACGCAGGTACTCGTTAAATTATGTTAGAATATGGTTCCATGGGTTCGATTCTCCGCTTGGGCACCTCTGTGTGGAGTTTGCATGCATGTGTTTTCTCCGGGTACTCCGGTTTCCTCCCACATTCCAAAAACATGCTAGGTTAATTGGCGACTCCAAATTGTCCATAGGTATGAATGTGAGTGTGAATGGTTGTTTGTCTATATGTGCACTGTGATTGCCTGGTGACCAGTCCAGGGTGCACCCCACCTCTCGCCTGAAGACAGCTGGGAGAGGCTCCAGCATAACCGAGTGCGACCCGAGTGAGGATAAGCGGTCTAGAAAATGGATGAAAATACGGTTGTACTTGCAATGGCATCGCTTTGTCTAAATATTTTTGACTAGAGATTGCCTTAATCTACAAAATGGTAAATATTTGTTAATAATATGAAAGCTTCAAGTTATATGTATTTCCAGTTTGACTGCTCCATATCCTGTAGTTTAAGGAACATAATCCCACTAAGCCCCATTTACATTTACAACCTCATTCCTGAGTACACTGTGTAAAGTATTTGTTCATCGTTTCTTATGGTGTGAAGCAGCAAACCAATTAATCTGCTCTCTGCCTTTCTACACACTCACAGCCAAGGCCTGTCATGTAAATCATCATAAAGCTCGGCCTCACAGGCAGATGACAAAGTGGGAGGACAACAAGTCTCATTAAAATGATTTGTCACAATTTTAGCAAAAATCTTCCAAGGCATCCCGACATGGTTAAAAACGACATGAAACAAAGATTGCGTCGTGCGTGTCTCGTGTTCTACATGTCAGTAATGATAAAACCACAGTCTGTGTGTTATCTTTTACACCAGTTGAGGTCAGAGCTCAAGTCTGTAAAAAGTTATGATCCTCTCAGCTATGTCAAGAATAGTTGTGTCATTACGCTGGAGCAAATGTCATATGCAGTCCTTAAAGCTAAGTATGACCTTCCCTTACTTCCAAACTGACTTTCAGTTGTTGCACATAATACTATTAAGGACAATTCCCACTGACACACACACACTCATAGATAATAGTAAAGAAAATGATTTTTAAAAATCGGATGTGGTAAATGACATTTGCGGTTCTGACAATAGGTTGTACTCAAAATCCATTGGAAGACATGCTAACATACATGTACAGATATCGTCAATGTTATATAATCATAGCAAATGGTCCACCCGTGACCCTGCTTGATGGAAGCCATATTTTTCAACCAATTTTGCTCATATTTTACACTCACCGCTTGTCTCCTGAAGGTGAACCGGTTACAGTGGGTGATTTTTAGAAAATATATAAGTATTTTCATTCATTCATTCATTTTCTACTGCTTATCCTCACAAGGGTTGCATGCGTGCTGGAGCCTATCCCAGCTGTCTTCGGGCGAGAGGCGGGGTGTACACCCTGGACTGGTCGCCAGCCAATCACAGGGCACATATAGACAAACACTAAATTCATACGTATGGAATGTGCACGCACAGGGAGAACATGCAAACTCCACACAGAAATGCCAGAGGGTGGAATCAAACTTGGGTCTCCTAGCCGTGTGGCCTACCCACTCGTCCACCATCAAACTATTTTAATTGTTTACATTAAACAATACGGCATTACCATATTTTAATTCTGTGGGTAAGTGTGTGTGTGTGGTTACCATTTGTACCATTTGTAGCAATAAAAATTACACCTGTAGGGTGCAACAATTATGACAAAAGGAGACTTTAGTAGGAACAAAAAACACAAGAAATATTCCAATCCAACCAGCAATGGGCATTTTTCAAAAGGTTGCTCATGAATAGGACAATATAGCATCATGGTAATTACATGATGTAATTACCTCTTCTGAGGTAATTACATACATCATTTTATTACATGACCATATAAAAGGAACCCAATTTGACATAGAAATAAGGTGAACAGTCGTTACAACAAGCATCACTATCTATTGTAATTGCACTACAAAGAGAATTCATTCATTCTCTAATGATTCATTATAAGCTGTGTGTTGGGTGATGTTTGATGGTGCATCAGAGAGAGAGCCTGTTTACATGTCGATATGATGCGCTTGCAGCTCCTGTGGCCTAATGATTAAATGCAAACATTAAAACCATTCAGGTGAGACTCCAGATATTATGTAAAGCGCTGAGCATGACAGCTATGATAATGCTCACATTTTTTCCTTGCACTAGATTCACAACTTCATCAACTTTGTGTTTGCAAATGATGCACTGTTGTTCCCGCTGCTATTTTTCTGACTCTGCATCACTTGCCAATATTGCTTGTGCAGCATTTGTTCATGTGTAGCTGCACAGTGTAACCACAGGGTAGGTTAATGAGGACAAAGTATCTCATAAAAGTGAGTGCACCCTTCACATTCCAGCAACTATACTATAGTATATTTGAACGTAGTTTGTGCACAGCTTGTATAGAAGTATAGATTCACTATCCACTGAAAATGACTCAACACAGCCATTGTTGTGGAAATGGATTCACTTTTGTGAAATGCTGTACACAGTTATGTCATACTCGCCACAATAATACTGCCGTGTCTGAAAGAGACAGGATCAGCATGTGAGTCTCAGGTGATGATGATTTTGTACCAAAAAGGGGAGAGACATACGTTGGTCCACAAGACATACGTACGTAGCTTAGGGGGTTGATGAAGTCATTACTAATCAGCTTTGGCATACAGCAACACAAACACGTGCACGTGTGCAGCATAGAAGGATTGTAATGTGACTTATCATCACGTAGCAATTATCATTATCTATAATGATCAGCCCAACATCAACATAAAAAAATATTGGTTGATATCATATCAGATTTTTTCCCAATCATGAAAACCGGTATTTTAAAAACGCTGTATAAAACACGTGTTCATTCCACTACAGGAGGTATGGCATGTTACACATATCAGTATCGGCTGATATCAGTATCAGAAATTGAGAGTTAGACAATATCGGCATATTGTTTTTTGGTTTTTTTTTGGGGGGGGGGGGGTGGGGCAATCCATTCAAATCACGTTTTATACAATAAATGAACTGCAAAATGATTCATAAACTCAAAAACCAGAGGACAAGATGTGCCATATGATTAATGTGACGTGAATTGAGAGGCCTGAGTGTATCAAGGCATGAATAAAATCAGACTATTAGCCAGTTGAATGAAAGGACCGGTTCTATAGGATCCTTAAATGACTTCTGCTATGAGACATTCCCTAAACCTGCAAGGACCTTTACAAATATCTTCCATTCTATATATGTTTGCCATGACTGAAATGGAAATTCCATATTTATAACTTATGTATATATATACATATATACGTATATATATAACGTAACTGTCTTTTCTTGTTTGATGATTTGATTCTGGATATAGGGGAAACAAAGGACACAAGTGCATATATGAATGGCTCATATATTAACTGTAAAAATGCAAAAATACGCACACAATACCTGCTCCATGGATAATATGGACAAACTCCAGGAACTTTGGAGATTGACTGTGTCAGCTGTCATCACGCACGTTAATTAGCGTGGGAAGTGCTAATTGTGTGCTTGATGGCTTCTAACACAAACCGGGTAGGCTACGGACTTAAGGTTATATACCGTTGTCTTTTTAAATGGAGCGCTGTGATTTAACAACGCAAAAATTAATCTTGTTTTGAATCAGCAGGTTATATGAAAAATTGTTTATTAAAATAACCCTTCTTGGTGGCAGAATGAAATATGATGTGGCGGGGTGCCGGCCTATGCAGGAGAAGGGAAATCCATGCAAACACAAAGAGAACAAGAAACTCCACATAGGGGGTCCAAAACATTATACTGGCCCAAAAATACCTGGCTGTGCGGCAAATCATTTGCACCACCATGCTGCTTACCACCCCTCGGTATGATACAACGGAGTTCAAACTATTGGTTTGTGTTTCTGTAATATTGTGGTTTATATGTGTACACCAGTTGAGCAACCCAAAAAGAGTGTGGTGTCTCTTTCAAAAGCACAACCTGAAAAAAAAAAAAAAACATAATTGATCCCTGCAGGGAAATTAAGATTTCTTAGCTAACAACATCCTGCATGGCAGGCTTCTCATACAATGAGTGGTTTTAACACAACGTGACCATCCTCGGCGGGGATTAAAGTCTTTTCCCCTAACCTGACAAAGAGGAAGTGGATGATACATTAAATGGCCTGTATTTATATATCGTTACTTCAGCAACACCCGCCAACTAGGGAAGTACAGTGCAGTGCAGCTCTACATCGAAATACAATGGGTACTTTGATGCCCGCTCAAAGATACACCACAAAGGATCTTGCAGAACTTAAAACCGCAGTTCATTACATACACCGTATAGTGTTGAATGTAATAACTGTGCATTATAAGGTGCTTTTATGTAACAGGTTACATAATTGCTAAAGGGGGGTTTGACGTCACAGATGTTCAATATTAAAAACACTTGTCCCCCACTGTGACAAATACATTGAGAATAAGATAGCATTATTAATCCATGAAGAGGAACCCAGGTGCCACAGCAGCACGCACAAATAAGAGAGAAGATCCCATTAGATTTCATTGTGGAACTTTGCAGTCGAAGACAGCTGTTCAATTCATGTCTTCCCTGCAAGGAGTGGAGACTATTTTTCACCCTTAGACTTTTGCGAGAGAAGATTTCTGCTTATTTCCTGTCTGCAGCTCAACTTTTACTTTTCCAACAGCAAGCAAGCACTCATACATTTTAAAAATAGAACTGAATGTGCTAATATTAAAGGAGAAGTAGGGGATTCCGTTATTTCCTTAAGCAGTACAAACAATTTTTGAAAAGATGGGTTGATGAGGCATGTAGCATCGTTCCGTTTTATTTTCCAGTGACTGTCAACAGTGATGTGTCAAGTAAACACTTTGTCAAGGGAAATGTAGCATAATGAGTGCCATTATCTACATAACAGTCAACCGTCATGCACAAAAATATGCACACATTTCCACACTATTTCCTGACTTTCTGTGTCAAAAATCAGCCTGACATCACAACGTGATTCCACATTGTACCTGACAGTATCACCCTGAAGACACACACTGCAAATAAATTACCCTCCTGTGCATCCAGCCTCTTTTTTGTCGGTCTCTACAATTTTCAAGCCGCCTACTGTAATAATAACTTCTCGCCCACTCAAAACTTCCCACGTAACTTGTCTCACTTCGGGCTGTGTAATGAACAGCACTCAGTCAGACTCACACCTCCACCAAGGCCAAAAAAGTATCTCCTTCTATACCTTTTCTATACTCATAAATAAACAAACGCAGGCCAAAATGGCTTTCAGATGTGACCTAAAACAACAGAAAGTATACAAGTGACTCGTCTGCAAATACAAATCAGTCAAGTGCAAGCTGTGGCAGTGAATTACATGTCATTGCACAATGTATGTATGCGGAAAGCATCAGTGCAGCTCAACCAGACAGATCGGAGTTCATTTACTACTGGATATACTCACTGGGCCACAACATTAGGTACATTTGGTAATGAGATCAAATACAAGAGCTCTGCCAAAAATGTCAGCGACTCAATATTGCTTTGATTGTCACTGTCAGAGAAGATGAGTGACATTGCAGCCATTTGCAAAAATTGTTATTGTCACATTAGATCTCACTCTCTATTACTCTAAACCAGCTAAGTTACCTCCTGCTATGCTAAGGGTGAAAAAGGATTGATTTGGTGATATGGATCGACTGATAGAGAAAGGCAACAGAGTCAGATGCTGACGGACGGCAGCCAGTACAGCGGTGTAGATGTACGATGATAAACCTCGCTGGATGTCTAGTGCTCTTGAATCTCATTCAGCAGACCTTGGTTCAAGGCCAGAGTGGAACGGGGGGGCTGGTTGAAGCAAGCGTGTTACACGAGCACCACAGTTGACTGTTGGCAAGACATAATAATGACTGCTATACTGCTGTACAAGCTATACACTAATTAATCTAAAATATATCCATGTTTCATTTGTATAGTATTATATAGTCCCTTGAGAAGATATACTGTAATAGAAATGTGAGGAGTGTATTCACTTTTGTGCCATCCAACCAGCCTCCCCCCCGAATCCACACAAGGGGAAGCTGACCTATAAGCTGACAGAAAAGGGGGTTAGGGGTTCTGCACAGGCAGATCCACAAGCTCTACAGTGACTTGTGGGCACATCTTCCCCTCCCATGTCTGGACAAGTCTGATAAGGCAAAAAGAGCTGGCTAAGGACCAGGCATGTAAAACCTCTGTGTGTCGCTCACTCTTCTCTGGCTGCATGTCCTTCACAGCCTGATTCATGACCAGGTTCTCACTCTTCATTTTGATACGTCTGCTACTCCCAGGCACTCTCGCTAAGCTCCCGACTATGTCACTGTTTGCGTGAGACATCCTGTCTGCAGCTTGTGTTATATCAACCTAGGATTTTACATCATTCAGAGGTATTCCTCCAAGAATGGATGTTCACATCCTTACTTTTTACAGTAGGAAAACATGAATCTCTGTCACATTGAATAACACTTTCCATGTGTTTACAGCCAAGTTTTATTCAGATCTGGTAAAGATCAGTATTTAAACTTAAAAGAAACAAGGAAACCCCTTTTTAGGGGCTTGTAGGATCAGAAATGCATATTTGTGAAAGCAGATGATTTTAAAGGTTCCCAAATGCTACCAGCTTGGCAGATATGGCTTGTCTTGTTCTGGTACTACTGTCTGGACAATGAAACTCTTCATTCTTCCTCAACCTTATCACTGCTTTTAGTCTTCTGCCACTCTTTGTTTCACTGTCTCTCTGAGAAAATAGATTTCTCTCCATTCCTTGTCTTTGTAGTGCAGAAATAGCCCAACACCTTCCCCATCTCAACTCTTCCCCCCTTTGGCTCTTCTCCAAGAATGTCACAGCTGTCAAGCAGAGCATCTGGAGGACCTCGGTGGTGGCGGCAGTAGAGGATTGAGGGGGTTTGAGCTGAAGTTGAACATGTGTGGGCTGCTCATATTACCATTTCATTTGGATTTCATGTGCTGCAAGTTCCAAATTCAATAAACTCCAGTGCTTCTAAATGTGCAAAACCAGATGGGAGTCTGATAGAACAACTTCTGAGCCAACACATGTTGATCATGTGTCAACCATCTGTGCATTCTGACACTAATTTTCCATGAACATCACTGCAAGCAAAACAAATAAATGATCCCTGATCCATGCATTCATCACAACCACAATCGACTACTGCATCAGTATTCTCTACGGTACACCTTCCAAAACCCACAACAAACTACAATATATTCAGAACTCCGCTGCCCGCCTCCTCACCTCCACCCGCTCCCATGAACACATTACCCCTGTCCTTAAAAACCTACACTGTCTTCTGGAACTCTTTGCCCCATTCACTCCGTGCTTGCCCCGACCTTCACAGTTTCAAAAAACAACTAAAAACCCACATCTTTAAATCTGTTTTTAATGTCTAACTTTTGATACCTGACTGCTGTGCCCCACCCCGCTTTTTCTCATGTTTTAACTGTGTATTAACAAATGAATGTTGTATTTTCATGTATCTTTTACTCTGTTTACTTGCTTTTATTCAACTCCATTCATCTGTAAAGTGTCTTTGAGTATCTTGAAAAGCACTATACAAATAAAATGTATTATTATTATTATTATACCAAAAACAGTGGCAACAGAAGCGACTTAAAGGATGACGAAGCAGTATCAGAATCAGAAGGTTCCACGTTAAGCCTGACCACGTCATGGCGACACAGCTCATGGTGTCACTGAGGGCTAAACAGAATTAAACCGGCTACTGACTCCATCTGATGCTTGGCTACATCGCTGCCATTTGACTGCCGCTTTAATTGCTTTCCTCCCAACCCCCACCGCACCTTCACTTTTCACACCTGACTGGTTCATTCCATCAATCTCTTCGATTCCGTTGGGGAAATTCATGCATGCAAACATGCAAATAAGAGTGTAGTACATGTGGCAATGCAAGGTTTGTACAAGTCAGAACACACACAATTCCAACATGCACATGACCTAGTAGATAGTGTACCCAGTGGCTATGCATCCTCACTCAAGCTCATATGTGCCCATGGACTGATTCATGTGTGTTTCTGAGCTGTGGGAGTGTCCCCAAATAGCTACTCTCATTTATAGCCTCACTGCAGCCTTCCTATGTATGCCTTCCTTTGCCAAGACATCGCTTTTTAGCACCTGACCCTCTTATCCAAATGCACACCCACTCATATGCATTTATGTATGCCTTAACACACCTTCACGGGGGTTAGTGTGAAATTGAAACATGCACTCAACAATAAGAAAAACACCTTTGTTTTTCAAATTTTTCATGAGCAGAAATGAAATATGTAAAACATCTTGGGATAGACTCCAGCACCCCCCGCGACCCTCGTGAGGAAAAAGCGGTAGAAAATGAATGAAGGAATGAATCTGTGTTAGTGAGAATTTATAATTCATCTCACAGGTGTGTTATATAAAAATGCTGATTAAACAGTTTGGTTATTGGCTATGATGAAAGGCCACTCCGAAATGTGTTGTCACACCTGTGTTGTGGATGGAGTGGTCCATGGGTTATATGAACACCGGTGCATTTTATTGATGAGAGATTTAGAGATCCTGAGGACCACTGGCTAGTCATCCACAATCATCTCCTCGTGTTCCAGAATGATAATGCACGGCCCCATGCTGCAAGGATCTGTACACAGTTGCTGGAAGTGGAAAAACCATTATCAGCATACAGTGATCCCTTTTCTATCGTGGTTAATTGGTTCCAGACCCGACCATGATACGTACATTTCCGTGGAGTAGGATTCAATATTTATAAAAGAAATATGGTCACAGCTAAAGCATAGAAAACCTGTTTACAAGCTTCTAAATAATTGTTTTAACATTATTAGAGCCCTCTGGACATGAAATAACACCCCATAGTCACTATTACACTCATATTACACAATATAGTAGATCTAGTAACAGAAAATAAGCCATGTAAGACATAAACAAAAAAAACATATGCATGCATTTTGTTGTACTAATAATATTAGTGCATATATACTAATAATATTAGTTGAATAATAGGCCATATTCAACCACGGAACAGCATTATTTACAACAACAAATAGTGTATATTTTTGAAAACCGTGACCGACTGAAGCCGAGGAATTCAAATGTGGCCAACCTCCAGCATACCTGTGTAATAAGTTTAGTCAGCATCTTGCTATGCTATGCGAGGTGGATGAATGTTCGCGAACAGAGATTTGAGAGCGACGTGCATTTTGTGTACACACATCTTTGAGTTCAGGTCATGAACAAAATGAGAGCAGTGTTGCATTTATGTTTTTGTTGTGTTTATTTTGAAGCCTTGTCGGATGAAATAGACCAACCTCATGCTTATCTGAACAACATCTGGGATTAATTGTCACGGTACGGCATGTCTGTGTTGCGGTGCGACCCCAGGATGCAGAGAGCAGGACCAATAGCAGGTAAATAATATTTATTTTAGCTATAATAGCAGCAGCAGAAAAAGGCAACTCAGGTAGCAGTAGGACAAACTAACAATGATCCAACAAAGGGGAGATGCACACGCCTGAACTAAATACAAACACAAATTAGGGACAGGTGTGAATGATTGGGGCAACGAAGGAAGACAGGGCAAAGTAGGAAGTTCCATACAAAATAAGGGTGTCACAAATGGAAACTAAAGCACAGACAGGAAACACAAAAACTGTCACGAGGGAACCCACACAGGGCGTGACATTAATGTTGTTATTCACCCTAACTTGGACCCTAAATGACTTCTTCAAGAACCCTACAGGGAAACATGAAGGACAAAAATCTGTTCCAAGTACCTTAAATGATACAACATTAGCATACAACTGTATCCAAAGTCATTGTTTTGCACACAAATTAAAATAGAGAATAGTGTCATAAATCTAACATGTTATTCTTGGTTTGGGGGCCTCTAAACAATTATGTTCACTTCTTGGTGAAATAATGCAGGTGAGAAGCAAAGCATCCTATTTAGTGAGACTGGAAGTAACACATGAATGTGTTATTGATGTTCCACTTTGGACTAAGTCACAATGCAAAATACATTATTCAGAAAAAGCAGCAGAAATGACCTTTAAAGTTACATTCAAACCTTTTTTTTTAAGGGTTTGTACTTTTTAGATAATTACACCCGGTTTCATACAAGTAGTGATACTTAAAAATGTGTGGTTTGTAATCTAAACCCCATACACGTGAGAGCAACCCCTACCCCTGATGTATGATGGAAAAATACACGGGGCATGACATCATGTGAGACCACTGTATATCTTACGAGACAAACCAGCAATATTTTAATTTATGACATAATAGGAAAGTGGTACAAGTGTGCAGTCTCCTCAATCTGTGACATGGTGAAGAACTGAAGGTACAGTGGACATTAAGTTGTCTTTATGTTGGAGTTGTAATCTTCATTTGTATATTGGTAAGCATGTACAGTAATGTTTCAAGTTTTACTTTTTACACATGTATGGCAGTCAAAAGTGAAATCCAATACATCATAATGCAGGGAGCCTTGCCTTCTAAGCAATTATATCCCTCTCTAAAAAATGGTCCAGCTTGACTGTATTGCCATGCTTATGGGTTTGGCAGAATGGGACCCGTTTTAGTGCCAAAGATGAGAGCCAGAGACTCTCAAGACTCATGTCATGACGCTTATGACATTCAGAAGGAAGGAAGACCGCCACACACCTTACCATAATGGAGTGGCGGCCATAGTGCTTCATTACATAAGGTTGCTGGCAGGGCTGAGGACACTTGCCAATTGTCCCACAGAGCACCGGGCGAGCATCCATCATGACACTTCCTCAATCCGATTTACTTCTTCCGCCTTCCCACTCATTCATTTCACCCTACTTGTCTTGTGTTTCCCTTCCCTGCATTGCAGTCTTTTTTCATTCCATTTTTTATCTTGTTCTTGGAAATCCTGCTTTCTTTCCATCTGCCTTGTGGGATCAGGCTGAGAGGCAAGCAGAGAATGTAGCCTGAGTCTCTGGTTGTCCTCACAGAGTGTAGAGTAATCCACTTGATGTTAACTGTTCTTACACCCAGGAAGGGATGCTGTTCCAATGTCCAATGTATGAGAGCCTTCATGGACACAGGTTTGTTTTGTACAGCGCTGTAAAGGATACACATCTCACTTTGATGCTTTCTCTATGTTTACGCCATATCAAACAAAACTTCCCACCAAAAAAAGGGTGACAAACTGTTCTTTTTGTGAATATACTTGGTTTTGATCTCATTCAATCATTTCTGCTAAGTGTCTAATCCACTAAAGGGACACTTGAGTCTGCTCATAAACACACCATCTATTCCTTTTTGCTGAAGGCAGAAACAAAATTCAAGGACTACAGATTAATGTAGCATAGCTGAGTTGACTGCTAGACACAAAGATGAAAAAGAGTGGAGTGGGAAGGGAATGGGAATCCTGCATGATTTATGTAAAATTATCATCCAGTGTAAGTCCACCTCAGAGCATGATGAATGCAAGAGAATGGTAGAAATGAACTACATAGCTAAATGTTATGTAATACACATAAAAAAGCTGGTCCTTCATAAGGAATAAGTCTTATAAGCATATAATTAGTAAAAATGCATTTCTTCACAATTTCTGGGGTATAAGCTGCTACTTTCTTCTCACGCTTTGAACCCGAGCAAATCTGCAGCACAGTAATAAACCATCGGAGATGTGTTGAATGAGCGTAGTTCATAATTTCACCACTTATATTACTCCAGAGTTGAAGTTAAGATGTCTTTATAGCAAGGGTCTCAAACACGCGGCCCGCGGACCAAATGTGGCCCGCAGGACACTAGTTTGAGGCCACTGCCTTGATATGAAAGTTTAATGTTTGATAAGTTTGATATGGATGCTGTATGGTATCATGTACCCAGACAAAAATTATTACGTTTGATTAATGGTCATGTTAAAGGTTAAATAACTGTTAATAGTTATCCTCCCTATCCATGTGGAAGTGGGAAGTTTTTGGCTATTTAAGTTTAAAGGAAATAACTTGAAGGCTACCATTTAGGTCGCTAGCTCTCTAGTTTGCGAGTTAGCATGTGTCTCAAGACCCTGCAGTTGCGCAATATGTTGTAAATAAAAAAGTATAAATGTGACTACAGTCGTGTTTTGTCATGTCTACAGGGCTCTAATAATGCTTTGTTAATTTTAATCTGAAAAAAACAATTTGTCTACCCACCAACTATATGTGGTTTCTTAAGTTTTTATTATTTGCCGTTTTATTATTATTATTATTATTATATTTATTTATTACTGATTGATTTTCTTTATTCTTGATTTGTTTATTTATTTTTCATCTCGTTTTGTGCAGAAAAATAAAAATGAAGATATTTGAGAACAGTGGAATGTTTTATCAGAGCTTTTATTGTAGAAAATCGGAACCAAAGCACTGAAAAAGTTTGTATATTTTTCTGCATTTAATAATTTTTTTTTTTTTTTTTTGAATACCTGATGCGGCCCAGCCTTGCCCAGACCCTAGCTCCAGTGGCCCCCAGGTAAATTGAGTTTGAGACCCCTGCTTTATTATATATATGTATGGTTGCTAGCATTATTTAATTTGATTTATATAATGTATTAAGTCTAATGGGCGCCACACAAACGGCTGTGACCAGTGACACCGGTGAACGACGTGTTCCTATCCAGAGCAAATTGTACAGGTCTCCCACAGTTTTGACTGAGAATTTGGTGGTATAAGTAGTTCGGAGGAGGAATAGCAGTCGGTGTCGATGGAGTACTCTTGCTAGTACTGGAACTTGCTAGTACTGAAGATACACTTGCATAAATGACTGTGTAAAGGAATGTGAACTTACCACATATGTTTACTCTGGCACCGACACGTTCTCGTGCCGCTGCTTCTTTTTTCATATTCTTTTGTATAAATATCAAATAGCTCTGAGAAATCTGACAAGGCAAGTATAGAGTACCAATTAGTATCCTGTCCGCTCATTGGTCGATTAAACTCCTGCTGATTGGTCCTCATAAGGGTGACAGCAAGTGCCATCATGAGAAAACCTAAAAAATGTGGGCATACTACCATAAAAAGACTACATTTTGTCCTAAATTTAAAATACAGTCTTTTGCAGTATAGCGGTGGATCTACGGTTGTAATGGTTTGATATGTAGCTTGGCTTTTGTGTTAAAAACTGCTTATTAGACAGGAAGTAGAACTGGAGGTAGCAGAGATGAGGATGCTGAGGTTCTCATTGGGAGTGACCTTGATAGAAAGGATCAGGAACGAGTTCATCAGAGGGACATTACATGTTAGAGGCCTTGGAAATAAAGTCAGAGAGGCTGGACTGAGATGGTTGGGACATGTCCAGAGGAGAAATAGTGAATATATTGGTAGAAGGATGCTGCGATTAGAGCTGCCAGGTAGGAGGCGTAGAGGAAGACCAAAGGGGAGGTTTATGGATGCAATGAAGGAGGACATGAGGGTAGTTGGTGTGGGAGAGACAGGGTTGGATGGAGGAGATTGATTTGCTGTGGCGACCCCTGAAGGGGAAAGGCCGAAAGAGAAAGAAGAAGAAGACGACTTAGGGCATGTTAATTTGCTACAGAACAAGAAGGAACAAGAAGAAGATGGACTATATTTGGCTGAATGGCCTGACTGGTTAGGTATGGCCATTGATACAGTATATCATTATATTGGACATATCAGAAAGAAGGAGAGGAGGGGCAGAAATGAACCCTGAGCATGACGAAGACTGAGAGATGAACACAGGGACAGAAATAGCACCGGTGGCCATGCTGTTCACCATCATTTTCCACATTCTGATATCCAATTTGAGGCACACACATTTCATTCTATGGCAAAGTACATTCATTTTGATAACAATTCTTTTACCATTCCACATGCTCCACGAGTGCTTTTCCACCACCACTTCCACAGGTAATACTATACAACACAGGGCACTGGGACACTATTAATACATATAAATATGTCACACACACAGTCAGTAGCTGGTAACACCCCTATGGGTGCTGTACTGTTCGTGCACTTTGAGATTTAAAGCTTCCATTAAAAGTGGTCATACCTCAGTGATAGACAACAGAAAAGTAAAAGCCACATAAATAAAGGTAAAGCACAGGAGGGCCATTTACAAATGAAGGCTACATTTAACATGAATGAGTATGTACATGCATTAGTGCACTAATGAGGTTTATATTGAACAGCATTCAAGCTTTTGCGTAGAATGTCTTTGGAATGCAAAGGCTTCAGGTGAACTGCGGGGCAATGTAGACAACAACGTACATCAATCTTTTTAAAATAAACTTGAACAAGCACAAACACAATCATCTAGAAAAGAGAAATTGGTCACAAATGGGCCCAAAACACAGTTAAAAGGCTACACCAGTGTTCAACAGGTAATGGGAGCTTTGTGAGTGTCGTTGGTGTTGTAATGACCCAGAACCAACAACCTAGATGAAGAGCAAGTGATTATGTGACAAGTTACATCAGCCAGAATGTGCTGAGTCCAAGTGTAGCGACTCAGATCAAAGCGTGTGGTGATAAAACCCCTCCTGACTTCACTTTCAGATGTCATTATATTAGAAATGTCTCACTCCACTGCATTTGGATGCCACACCACAGCAGCCCTCCTGACACGAAAGAAAAGTCATCAGGGCCAGCAACGGCAACAATGCTATGTGCAAAATATGGTATTGATTGTAAAACTGACAAAGCACAATTTATTATACACTACAACAAACAAATATGGGAAACTGTGATAACCAAGCACCATTGAACACATCAGGTATGCTACTAGAGCATGTAATGTGGGTTTCCTCTATTTACTTTTCAGCATGTGGCTTTTGGCCACAGTAGGAGGGACATTTTATCCTTGAGGACACTGAGGGCAGCAAAATGGAGACTGTGGAGAAAATGAAGTTTAATGGGCTCAACACACAGAAGGCAACAAACCACCGGCAAAAGCACATCGCCAAAGCATACAATACCCCGCACATGGGAGGTGAGTGTGACTGTGGTCAGCGACACCGGTGAACAACACGATAACATCCACAGCAAATTACAAGTCCCACGGTTTTGATTGGCTGTCAGATTTGGAGGGAATTTTGTGGTATCAAAGTAGTTCAGAGGAGAAATTTTGCATCCAAGATGGAGACTCGCGATAATCGCCCTGTTGCGCAGGTTCCATTGAAAATGATTGTACGAGAAGCGAAGATGCCTCCTATAATTTCGAGCTGTGTATCCTCCAATGTGACAGTTACAAATCTGTTTAATCCACATGGTATCCATGCTGTAATACAGTAGTACCAGGTAGCACCTGCTTTTGATACCGAGCAGTGAAAAAGGGGCATGTCCCACTTACCCAAACATCGAATCAGGGACTATTGTAATTATAGCTTATCACATGATTTGTCCGGTATTAGGCCCAGACAAACCATGTGACCTTCGGTCTCGGGCTGATACTGGCACTTGGGAGCATGACACTGGGCCTGATACCAGACAAACCATGTGATCATCTTATTATCACATACTTTTTAATCAAAAGACCATTATATTCCAATTTATTACATGTATTTGTAAATAGTTTAAACACAATTTCACCAATATTTCAACAATTTATCAACAGTCTTACCTTATCAATATGTCTTATAATTAAAGTTCTATTAATCAACTTTTGTTTTTTTTGGGTAATGGAGAAGCATTAGGAATGTACACCATAGTGCACTGTTCTCTGATTGGTTGTTTCACAGGCCTGATACCAGAGCAGCGCACTCTGAGTGGACAGCAATGGGGGCTGATACTGGACAACTGGTTGAAAGTTACTGGTTAAACATACAGACATACTGGTTAAACTCTATATTTGATCAGTATCACTGCCCTAAGCTTTGACACAGTATCATTTTGGCCTTTTCCCGTATCATTCATGGGCGGTTTCTTAGAACCGGAAATGGCCAGGCAAGGGTGCACCAGCCAGGAATCAAACCCGTACCATCGGCAAGAAAGGCAGCAGCGTGTACCAATACACTAATGGTGTGGTACTGTTGTGAGTACACTTAATACACACATTTTCTGTACAAAATAGAAAAATGATTATAAACTAGTGTATTGCCCACAAGAGAGATACAATTAGGCTATGTGTCATTTTTAGGACCATTAACATCAAACTGCTATCCAAATGCAATTGCTAACGTTTGATATTCCTATAATTCTATGTACATATACACAAATCGTACTATTTATCGCCGCAGGCTATGCTGTATCAATAATGAAATCCACCTGGTAACTCCAAACAACATCACACTGTTGAACAATGTTGAATGTAGTCTTAAGCTTGGGGCTAACAATCGGACTTTTCCCCTTGGCTGCACTTTTTTTTACAGCTCAGCATGACATGCTTCAGTGCACTGTCGCTATCCATGGTTCTACTTTTGTGTCACTTCAGCAGTTCTGTCAATGCAGTGCAGAACTTTGGGCTCCGCATGGCATGATCACATTTGATTGATAACACATGTCTGAGTATCAGCATGGCTGCAGTTGTCCCCACTAATTTTAACCTCCTGAGGGGGATGCAATTTCAATCATCGGGGCCCTCACAAATCAGCAGGGTTTTTCATTACTTTAACAGCCCTGACAGATGAGCGAGAGTGATTCAGTGGGAATGTATTGACCTGTGCATTTACTAGTGTGTGTATTGATTGATTGCAGACATATTAATGAGCCGTAAATAACCTAAAAATATGTATATGCATGTTGTTATATTATCAGCTTATTTACTGTATCCCAAGATTACCCCTTTACATAAAGTATACTGGGGCTAGAAAATAATATGAAAACATGTCAACTTTTGTTGATTTTTACATATTTATTGATTTCTTAGGTAGCCTATACTTTGACGGGTCGCTAATATTTTGACGAGAAATGCTCTGATCGATCAGCCTCCGATCAGTATCGGCTGATTTCCATGAAAAATTACATGATCGGCATTTGCCGATAAGTGTCTTTCAATACCGATCACAAAAGCCGGTCACCTGTGGCTGGTATTATTGCGGCGAGTAGCAATCTCTGCATGGAGTGTAGTGTCTTGCCCTCATTGATTTTTTTGAGCCCCCTGGCAGTCAAGGGACCTGACTTTTCTTCTTTATACGGCACAAATGGCCAATAGCACTCCGAGATCATTTGAAAAATGTGTAATTAGTCCATGTGATCTGTATGATGCAGTGCAGTTCTACTACACTTACTGCAAGCCACAATTCCAATAATGCTATTGATAAATTAATTGTATCAATCAAAAAATATAGTTTTTGTGAAGGCAGAATTTTTTAACAGATATTGCTGTTATTTAACTTTCTATTAATAAGTATGGCATATATTCTGTGTAACGCACCAGTTTGTTAAATGCAGCCAAGAAAAGAAAATTATAATATAATATGGTGCAACAAAAAGTAAGTATGTGCTTGCCAACACTCTGTAAATATGAATACATATAGTGGAAATTCCACTGTCTGTCTTTCCATACCATTTCATGAGGATTTACTGCCCTCATACATTATTAAATGGCCCTTCCATTGACTGTATACCAGTCCCCATGGCAGTTTAAAGGTTATAGGTCAATGGTTAGGTTTTATCCATCTCACCGGCATAGCTGTTCTCACTACAAGGTGGGAAATGTGGATGGATGGATATGATATTTGCAATGTTGTGTGTCTGTCTGTGCGTGTTCTGTGCCGCTGAAGTTTGCATATTGGCGTGTGAGAAAAATCCACAGTTAGAGGTGTTTTGCCAAATTATGCATCTATTCTGAAACTTCTGGTCCTTTCAGTGTCTCATTCTCATAAATGTTTCAGCAGTGGAGTGGTTAGGGGATTCATCCTACAGTGTATGTTGCATTAATTCAGGACAAAAGCATGCAAAAGCAAAGATACATGACAACACATTGTTTGTTGGAGCCGGTTTCTTGTTAACAGAGACGGATGTTTTAGCGAGCATAAAAGATATTTCCATAGCATGTGGAAAAATGCCAAAGAGGAAATGTCTTGTTTGAGCACTCGTGTAAGAGAACGATGCGGTAATTGCCAGCTTATGTTTTCATTGCACCTCATTAGCTTCATGATGTTTTTATTGAAATCTCCTAAATGAGCTTTTTTGCTAGTTCAGTGAGACGCAAACGAGCGAGCTGTGATGCATCCTGTGCACGCCACCAAATAGCAGGGAAAAGTGTGAAAGGGAGGGAAAGCCAAAAGGCGTTCGCATCACAAGACACCCTTTCCTCCACTTTGATCCAACACTCAAGTCGCATCTGCTCTCCACACTTTGGAACGTGTCAGAATAAAGTCTGACAGGGACGAGCGAGCAGGAACATCGACCTCAAATGCACTGGGAAATGTGTCAGGACCTTGGAGCTGGTTTGACGTCACACCACAAGCGCCACACAGCAGAAAAAACACGACGCATCATCGAAAGTCTAGATGACACTTCCTGTTTTTATTTTTACACCAACTTCCTGTTGTGTCGTCATGCAGGACACTATCTTTTTGTTCACGTCAGGGGTGTCCAACCCCCCCCCTCCTCAAGTGCTGCATATTGAAAAATCTAAATATTTTTCAGAACATATGTTCATTTTTGAACATATTTATGCTTGAAAATGCTTGAAAAGAATACATATAATTTGCTTAAGTTTGTCTTTTTTGGATTCATTCATTAATTTTTTGAAAAAAAACGTTATAGAGGGTGACCCTAATGAGGATAAGTGGCATAGAAAATGCATGGATGGATGCTACTGTGGTTGTGAGATGATGTACCTGTACTAGTGCATGCAGGTATAGGCATTCTGAATTGACACAGCAATGAGGTCGTACAGTTTATAAAGCTGCTAGGTAGTGTTGTACCGTTCTAATGTTGTTAACTTATTGTATGACAATTGTAGTTAATCAATGTTATTGTGGTTAACTTCTTTTTTACAGCTGTATATCAGATTCACACCTGTCAACCCTCACGTTTTCTCTTTTTCTCTTCCTGTTCCTATAAATTGTCAGTATTTGAACTTTCATCAAAAACCTCTCCAATGCTGCAGGTGACAATGGTGACAGCATCCATCATTGAACCACAGCAATCCACGAGAACAATGGTGCAGCACATCAGGGAACAGACTGTATAAAAAACTGTATATTAAATCTACGTATGTTCTTCACAATTATGCGGTCAACTGAATGAGATATGTCTTTCGACCCGAAAAAAGGAGGAGTGGTGTTAATGACTGGCATTCACACACGGCTCATGCACAAACATATGCCCGTCCTATATGGCTATCAACAATTAGCAGTCATAGCTAAGAATAGAGTAGGGTGGGAGGTTTGAACACTAGCGCCCCTGAAAGGACAGACAGCACCACAGTGTCAGTTGATTCAGTCATTTGTGCCCTTTCCACAAACAATTAGTCCCATTCATTTTATTTCTAATTTTACACTGTTACAGTATTTGCGGCCATTTATGCTTAAATATAAAGTCTACTCTCTGCATTTATGGTGCCTTTGGCATATAACAACATCTGTTAAACTATGTAGAAAAAATGTCTCAGAGGGATAATTACTAGGAATTTTACTACCACTTAAGCAGCGCCTTACGGTGACTACTGTAGATACCAAAAAATATAGGTAGTGACACCAATTATTTGCATACCATTGCCATGCTCCAACTCTATGATATAATATGCAGCGGAGGATCTTTTTATGTAACGCATTTATTTTTAGCATTAGACAGATTTATTTTTTTAGCAGCAGCATGCCATCCCTCATGTATTTTGCATAAGACAGTGTTATATATGCTTCATGATTGCGTGGGGGGAGGAATGGGAGGGGGGAGAAAGGGCCAGGCACACGAGACTAACACAAAGAACAGAGAAAGAGAGGTATGAGGAAGATACTGTAGGAAGGTGAAGAGAGGTATGAAAATGAAACGATATGAATAGCATCGATCGCTAAACGACAGGGACTATGTGACTGAACCCAAAAAAAAATTTAAGTTTCCAAAATAAAGATCAAATATTTTCTATTTCCCTTCATCTGTCATAATGTCTTTTGTTCACTTGATCCTCCCCAATCCGAGCAAAAATCCCAGACTTAAAACTGTAAAAGTGTCAGGCGTTGTCAATGGTGAAAAAATACCTGGGATGTGGGGTGCAGGCTGACGGAGATGAGATTTCAAGTACCTTTGATCAAAACCTCAATGAATGCCAAATCCAATTACGGTAATAAATGGGGGGGAAACAAGCAATGGTGTCACAGCTGTTAGTGCAAAGCAACAAGTACAGCATCCAAATGCAGGCGATATAGAATAGTACAATTGTCCAACAGTTGTATTCACATTGCTACGTGTAATGTAGCAATGCATTCACACTGACTCAACAGCCCTTCAGACCATTTGTATGTGCCGTTATCCTCATTAGGGTCATGGGGGTATGCTGGAGCCTATCCCTAATGACTTCAGACGAGAGGTCTATATGAGTAGGGAACAACCATCCCCACTCACATTCATACCTATGGACAATTTACTGTCACCAATTAACCTAGCATGTTTTTGGAATAAGGGAGGAAACAGGAGTGCTACTTTTACTGTGAAAAGATACATTTCAAGCATTTCAAACTTTGACACATACTTAGCCAAAATGTCTCAACAATGATGCCACAACATAAACAACACAAAAAATGGTTGTTATAAATGAAAATACATTTTTTTACAAATGTAAAACCATGAAATATTTACAATTTTCACATGTGCACCTGAACTGTGTGTGTGCATGCGTTAACATTTCAATGCGTAACCCCCTTGCCGCAAAACGCAGACATGTTGTACAGTATATTTCAATGGAAAAGATGCAGGCCAAGTTCTTATAAAATGCACTTCGGAGTGCTCTCTTCTATTGTAGAGTTGCATCATCACCTCTTTGTAAGGGAAATGCTGATTTTTTTCACGTACCTTGTTGCTCTACAGACATATACAAGTGTTAGAACATTTTATATAATAGGGAACCATTAAAGTAGATTGACAGAGGTTTTAAAAAAACACAAAAGCAAGTTGATCACATGTTTTGGGTTTTTTTGCCCCTGCCTGATAAAATGTCAATCCACCAAACATGTTTTGACAGCTTTTGTGCCGCATCATTACAATGTGAGAAAGCAGTATGACTGCTGGTCACATTATCTTCACATGAGCAGAGCTCTACAGCGGAGCTGATGGCACACAAAATGCAGCAAGCACCAATGCAGGCCAATCTAAGACATGCAGTATAACACATTAAATGTTGTCATTTTGCATGCGTGTATTTGAAGTGCAAACAGGAGAACGTACACCTCAGGAATAATAAAATAAATTATTGTTAGCTTACAATGGCAAACCCAGTCAAGTTTTGAATGTCTTTGCAGAGTATGGATTGTAAACAAGAGGATTTATTTGCCACTGTGCAAATAAACGATCAATATCTCAGCCTGCCTCGGGTCGCCCTTTGCCCACTCATGAGCAAACAAACAAAAATTGTACATACACGCCCACTTAACATGAGTGTCGTGTCTTGAAAGGTTTTTCTTCATGTTAGCACACTTGATGCTTTGGTGCTTTGTAGCTGCAGACAAAAGGAAAAATATGCCACAACGCTGCAAATTACACAGTTAGAAGACTGGGGTTCGATTCCCTGCTTGGCCATCTCTGTGTGGAGTTTGCATGTTCTCCCTTTGCATGGGTTTTCTCTGTGTACTCCAGTTTCCTCCCACATTCCAAAAACATACTACCGTAAAGTCTCGTTATATCGATATAATCTGGAGTCGGAAAAAATACCGATATAACCGGACTATCCATATATCCGATCCTGTGCCGAACTGCATTAAAAGTGGGCAATAATGCACTCGACTTAAATCAATCTTTGCTTAAGGATTTCAATACCAAAAAAGAACACGGCGAACGGCTGCTTCCAATCAACTTTATTTTTCACACTTCCACCACCAGAGCACAGCACACACACCAATTCCCGCACTTCCTGGTTCACAGGTCATGCTCAACCCGCCCCACATAGCTGGCCAAACACATGCCTGCAACAGAAGAACCAACTGCGTTCGTGGTTTCTCTCGTGTGTATAGAACCTATACACACGAGAGAAACCACGAACAATAAAAAGATATCTGAATACAACACAATTAAATACATGTATTTGTACGCTTGTGTCTTCGTTGGAATAGGTGTGTATGCTATGTCAGTTGGTTCTTCTGTTGCAGGCATGTGTTTGACCAGCTATGTGGGGCGGGTTGAGCATGACCTGTGAACCGGGAAGTGGAGGAATCGGTGTGTGTGCTGCGCTCTGGTGGTGGAAGTGTGAAAAATAAAGTTGACTGGAAACAGCCGTTCGCCGTGTTCTTTTTTGGTATTGAAATCCTTAAGCAAAGATTGATTTAAGCTGCTTTTGTATCGATATAAGCAGACCAAATTGGCTGGCGGGAGATGAAAAGGGCATCGTAGTAACCGGATTATCATAATAACCGGGTATCGTATTAACAGAACTAATTATATCATAAAAGACTAGAAATTTGCCGGGAAATGAAAATCGTATCGTAATAAGTAGTAATTCGTTATAACCGATATCGATATAACGAGACTTTACTGTAGGTTAATTGGCGACTCCAAATTGTCCATAGGTATGAATGTGAGTGTGAATGGTTGTTTGTCTATATGTGCCCTGTGATTGGCTGGCGACCAGTCCAGGGTGTGCCCCGCCTCTTGCCCGAAGACACCTGGGATAGGCTCCAGCCAGTGACCCTCATGAGAATAAGCGGTATAGAAAATGGATGGATATATTATTACATATTTACATTGTCCCTTAATAAAATGTCTATCTATTTGGGTTTCTCGTGCTAGGTTTATCTTATTGTCTAACAGACAGGAGCTTGTATTGGCTGCAACATTAACAAAATGCACATTTATAGTGGCCAAGGAGGACAAAGAACACCCCTCACAGTCAATTTGCTGCTTTCTCACATGCATGTAAACTAGAGGGCAGTGGAGGGCGGGTAATGACTAGACATAGGAGGAAATGCTAGCCATGCAGACATCTCCTTGACATGCCTGTTAGATTCATTTCACCCTGACAGCTTGATGTCTGCTGAGGAGCGTTCAATACAATGTTTCAGTCGGGCCACTGTGGTATCCATTTTTGTATATTTATTTCGAGAAAATAGTGGCCCGACCTCTAACCAAGCTTTTATTGCATTGACAGTAAGAATTTATCATTTTGCACACCTGCTGTACCTCCTGTAACAGTCCTCCAGAAACTCCAACAATAACAGCAAATACTGTGAAAGATTCAACACAGGAAAAAAAAAACAAAAAAACAAGCAAGGCAGGGAAGCACGACATTTTCAATAAACTGCAAATTCTGCTACAGTCTGCATTTCACAGTTGTACAATTTTGTGATTGCTTTGGCATTTTTCACATTGGCTGACAAATGCTTTAGACAAACTGGCTGGAGAACTCCCATTCATCATTTTGTGTAATAGAGTACAACTCATTTCTGTGATTGCTATGGTTCCTCAGAGCTACAACACACTGAAGATGACACGGTGTTAAAAGCACCGTGACAAATTAGGGGATGTCTTGACGCAGGGAAAAGTTCAGGGTAGTATGGATACGTATGGCATAGCTCCGGCTCCATTGTTTGTTAATGAAGAACGTGAGACACTGAGAGGTGTTCATTTGATTGGTTAAGATTACACTCTCACGCCCCTCCCTCTGTGCCACTTGCGCCTGTGAGAGGGACGGAGGCGTGGGTGCGCGGCGCTGTGCCAGACTGCACTGCTCACAAAATTTGCGAAGTGCGTATTCACAGTGCAATTGTGCCATGCCTGCGCCTGGTATACGAAATTAGAGCCCCATAGTGCAACACCCCCTGGAGGGCATCCATTGAATTGCCATCCATCCCCAAATGTTCTCAGTTGGATTTAGATCAGGCGAACACACAGGATGTTCCAAAAGAGTGACGTCATTCATCTGGGAGTCATTCATCTTTTATCAGACTGGCATTGTCCTATTGAAAAATTGACCACACAGACGAGGGCCTTCAGTGATAAGGGATGACTCCTGCAACATCTCCACATAGCAACCTGCCATTTGACGCCCCTGCACAACCTGAAGCTCCATTGTTCCGTTGAACCCCTTCTATTGTGCCGTGTGGAAAACGTCTCATTTTATATTGGCTCGCACTCTGCACCAGCAACAACTTTCATTGTGTTGACAGACACTCGGACCAAAGGGCTGGTGATTTTTTTGGGTCTACCGGTTGCATTTTTTGTTCCATAACTTTCAGGGTCTTTTAAGAATGATGCTGTACTGTATCCAAACACAACAGTTCAAAAATTCAACCACATTGAAAGAGAGATAAGTTCTACTTAGAACCTTGTCAAGATTCAACAGAGCAACATGTGAATTCTCAAAATGTTTTCATTTTGCTGAATAATATGACATGAAATGTTCGTTGCAACCATTTACTACTATGAAGCTACAAGGTTCAACACAATCTTTTCCAGATTGATTTGGTTTTTCATTGGAAATAATGGAACTAAAAATTGCAGTTCAGACTGCTTGCAGTGTGTATCAATTTACTTGATGTACTGTAACTTCTGGTGTAATTCTTTTTTTTAATCCCCTTCTTGAAGCTGCTTTTTCTATTTGAATAAGTGTCACAAAAATGCCACAAAAATTTGTCAAAACAGCAAACTTGTGTGGAGTTAATCCTTTCCTGCTTGCTGAACTGAGATCTTGTGTCGTGTGACATCATGCATGATTGACAGTCCGTCTTTTGATAATAACTGCCACAAAAGCCAAAAAAGAGCCCAGAGTTATTGCTATGAACTTTGGTCTAAAAGGTACACTGAGCTCATTCATGACAGCTGCAATTCCGAGGTAAATCTTTTGTTCATGTTTTTGGTCTAACACCAAATTAGAGCACCTATTCAACTACAGCAGTTCCACAATGCAATATAGATGTGTGGGAATGTATTGGTGTGCACAAAATGCTTAATCTTGGGTGAGTTTCGCTAACTGTTAGTCACAGCACTATGCACACATCTAGACACACACACACACACACACATATCCACATTCAATCAAGAGTTACAATGAAATTCATTTACCCAGGCTATACATATGCAAATGCATGACATGCAACATCAGCTGTGTGCTCCAACATCACAGCAAAAGGCTTTTCTATGACATTCCCGGATCAGGAGAGGGTGAAGGAGCCCCTAAGATGTGCATGAATAATAAAAAGGTGTACATGCGTCTGTAAACAAGCCATATACTGTAGTCTATTACACAACTGTAACTACCTGCAGGAAGACATGACCATCAACTCACACTGCTGAGATGTGTTGGACAACCCCTTTTACCTATTTCTTGAAGAAAAAAAAAAAAGACCAGCGCAACTTTTCATCAAGGTACATTATTGAATCCATTTCATAACATGCCAACTTTGGTTTGACTGCAGATCTACCTGGTCTAGATCCTGACCCTTCTCGGTGTATTCATCATCATTCTTTTAACATCATTGCTCATTTGCCTGTACAAATCTCCTCTTTTTTTCTGCCTCTTGCTATTTGCATCAACCTTCCACATTTCATGTTAACCCTCATTGAAAACCATGTTACACATCCACAACTGGATGCCCCCTCCCACTTTTATGTCATTTTCTGTCTGTTCTCCAAAAATGTCTACTTTCCATTAGCCTAATATGCATCTCCGCTCCCGCTCTGTCTTTTGTCTTCGCTCAATGGCAGCTTTATGCCAGCAGTTTTGCCACACTTCTGTTTGTGAAAACATCAATTCCTGACTAATGTTGCCAGAGTAAGTCACCCAAAGATGCTGCATCCATTGATTCTTGTTTTACACCTTATAGCCTCAGCTTCCCGCTTTCCTCCCTGATGTGTGTGTTTACCTTGAGGAGACGTACAGATGGCAGGAAGGCTGCATGGCACAGTTTTCTGATAGTCCAGTTGAGTGGCCGTGGTGCATCCAGTTGGTTCATGGTGCCCACTCTTCACGGTGCAGCCACCGGTGCCTGGAAGCTTCCCCCGGCACCAGGCTCAAGGTTGCCCCACCAAGGGGGGCAAAAAAGGGAGAGGATCTCCAACTCCAAGCACCGTAAAGCGCACAAGTCCCAGGGCATGACCCTTCAGGCGCAACCATCAACCACAATCACCGTTTGGTAGAAGCCTAGAAGAAGCGCCCACTTGAGCAGCTTTCTCAACACCCTCCCTCCCACCCTCTCCCACTCCTCAGGCCCCCACAGATCCACAGAGTCCGAGGAAAGGCTGGAAAACCAGGAGCATTAATTTCCACTTCCACCCGAGAGACAAAAACAAGAGTGTGTGGTATTTCCTCCAAGTGAAGCAGAGCTGAGGAACGCACTCAAGAGATAAGAGCGTGCAGTGTGAGAGGGATGCAGGTAGGGAAAGGATGATAGAGAGAGAGAGGGAGGAGAGGGGTGAGAAAAGGAGAGAGAGAAGCAGTGCAGTGCACAATAGCGCAGAAGAGAGAGGATGGAGCGCATAAACGGAGCAGCGTGACGGCCAATGAGTTACGTTGAAGGCTGCCTTTCAGCCACTGTCTCCAAGATGAGAAAGAGGGAGAGAGAATGAGAAGACAAAGGTAATGCTGAAAGTCAAAATTAAGCAAAAAACCAGAGTTGGGAAAAAAGCCCAGTGATGAAAGTAAGGAGGACAAGAAACAAGATCAATTGGAGGAGAGGTGGTGCAGCACTGGATGATGGTCAAGAGGGAACTGTGTGAACCAGTGGCTGCTCTCTCTGAGAGGGAATTCTGATGGAGCCTGAAAATGGAAGCACATGAGAAAAAAAAAATATCGCCGCTGTGTCTACAAGGAATGCGACCTACTTACTGGTTTGCAGATGCTGCTTAAATTGGTTACGCAACATATTAAAAACTGTGGATGTCAATTTTCCCCGCCTGCTTTCATCAAATGATGCAATTGGAGATGCGCTATAATGCAACATACAGTGTTGTGTATTTGCACCGTGCAACTGTCTGTTACTGCTCATTAACTAATGACATTCACTTGAGCTAATCACAGAATTTATTACAACAGGAGGTTTTATGTTATAAATGCCAGAATCGGTGTCCAAACCACACCATTGTAACAATTTGAATATGTCATAAATATAAATTCATTGAAAAATGTGTTAATCCAGATTCATTGCCTGTATGATTAATTATAATGCGATTGGCGGGTGCACCCTGCCTCTCACCCAAAGACAGCATTCGAACATTCATTCATTCATTTTCTACCACTTATCCTCAAGAGGGTCGCGGGGGTCCTGGAGCCTATCCCAGCTGTCTTCAGGCGGGGTAGACCCTGGATTGGCCGCCATCAATCACCGGGCACATATAGACAAACAGCCATCCGCTATGGACAGACGCCAATTAACCTGTTTAATTAAACCGGAGTACCCGGAAAAAACCCACGCTTGTATGGGGAGAACATGCAAACTCCACACAGATGGTGGCCAGAGTGGAATCGAACCTGGGTCTCCTAGCTGTGTGGCCTGCGCACTACCACCAGCCCACCATGCAGCTGGCGTAGAACATGGATTACATATTCTTTAAATTAGCATCATAAACATACTGCATTGCATAGTGACTCAAAATACCCTAATTCCACTCACTGGCACGGATTGATGCTCCAACACGACTGGGAGTCAGGAACCAACTCCGTCAAACTGGGTGATTATAAACAACATATGGGCGCTCTCAATGGGAAGTTTGAGTACAACAAAAAACCCAATATGGAACCATCCACATGAAGTAGTCGGCACACACACCACCTGGACTCGAAGCACACATTAGTAGTACTTTGGGACGTAAAATCTGACCCAGTGTACTATACGATCCAAAAAACACAAACTGGTGAATATTGTTGAGGTTTGATCAAATGATCAAAATTAAATGCAACTCATAATGAATAGTAGTTATTGTGATTAAGCCTAAAAATTAATCCTCAGTGGGCCTGTGAATAATCTAATTAAAAGTACATTGAAGAGATTTTGACCCTGTTACAATGTATGTTTTGAATTTGAATTTATTGATTTACAATAGGGGCTGCACAATGGGGCCGAGTGGTTAGTGTGCAGGCCTCACAGCTTGGAGACCAGAGTTCAATTCCACCCTCGGCTATCTCTGTGTGGAGTTTGCATGTTCTCCCCGTACATGTGTGAGTTTTTGTCTGGCGACCAGTCCAGGGTCTACCCGGCCTCTAGCCCGAAGTCAACTGGGATAGGCTCTAGCACCCCCACGACCCTTGTGAGGATAAGCGGAAGAAAATGAATGAATGAATGAATTACAACACACACTACAGTTAAATCAATGAACTGTCTGTGCATAATGTCTTGTAGGATTTTGAACACGCATAATTTGCTGCATATTTTGAGGTTATTTTCAAGAGGTTGGCTTTATAGTGAATTCATGTTGGGTAAATAATAAACCTAATTGCCTTGAAATGACCTGGTTTAGCATTCATACATTCTAAACAGTTCTTTTTTTTTTTTTTTTACAAACCAGACAGTGGCCTGATAGTGTTGATTGCCTATATGAAAACTGTGTCAAAACCCAAAATGGGCAATACTAAAAAGGAAAGTAAAAAAGGAAAGTACTACATCAGGGTCATCATAGAGAAAGTACAGGCAGCAATGAGAAAACATAATCTAAACACACCAATGAAACCACATAGAAACCCCACACACTTGGGATAAAATAGAGCTGTAACAAGAATGTAATGTCATACACGAAATACTCTGCATGACTTGCAATAAAACATCTACATTGGAGAAACAGGGAGGGAATTGAACATAAGAAAAAGAACACAGGACAGAATGTGAGAAGGAAACAGGAAAGGTGTGCATATGAGACACCAAACAAAGCTTTTTCTGTCAAGAACTGTTAAGAACTTTTTACACTGAATTGCTATAGAGCCTCACAGCCAGGGGTCTCTAGGTTGGACCATGCTTGTGTGGTTTACTGCACAAACACCTCGCTGTGGTAATAAGTGACACTTTTTGAACCAGCAGAGATCTTTCCACTTCTATTCTATGTATATTTGATTGTTAGTTGTAGGTGAAATTGAATTTCCATGTAATTGCTGCATAGTGATGAATCTTGGAAAACCGTTTCTGGATTGATGTTCTTAATCCTGAATATTGGAAAAATATCACAGTTTTATAATGGCTCTGATATTAACTGTAATTGCATTCAGTAAAATGATTTGCAGAGGAAGCCCTCATTGATGTGCTTTTTGCAAAATACCGTATTTTCCTCACTTAAAAGAGAGAACCGAGCATGTGGGAGAAGATTACAATTAAAAAAACAGCGAGTGTATTGTTAAATAGTACAACAAAGTTCTCACTGTTTTGCTTTTTATGTAGCCTGTGTAGTGCTGGGGGGTTCGTACATACAGTCATTCACCCCAGAACTATTCAAGTTGAGGGTGTTGCCACCCAAATGGTTCAGGCAGTAGGAAGAACCATTTTGTTTTTTGTTTTTTAGATAACATAGACTTACCTTTCTTTTTTTCCATGTGCTCCTTCTTTGGAGTTTACATTTTGTAGGTCCCTTGCAAATCGGGGAAATACTAAAGCTAGAGGTGATTTAAGCTGTTCCATTTCATCATGCAGGGCACAGCAAGAGCAAATAATACCACGACTGCTTCACGGATGCACAATGCATAACCATACCGGAACAATGTGCATCACATGTAGTATTGTTGCGCACTAGGCGTAAACAGTAATTGACAAGGTGTAAATCAGTCATGCTGAAGCGTGGTCATTTTGTGCCAATATGCACCATTTTCCATCATGCATGTTGTGCATAACCAGAATGCAAACAGTGCTCAAACTAGTCGGCACGCTTTTCAGGAGTGCCATAAATGCCACACAATTTGCAGGATAATGCAAAGGCAAAATGCGTGCAAGTGTAAACACCACTTAACACACCAGCTGCAAAGCAAGGGGCAAGGCTATCGTTATGGGACTAAATTACTCCATGTGAATAAAACATTCATTTTCATTTTATAACGCTTTTCCTCACAACGGTCGCAGGGGTGTTGGAGCCTATCCCAGCTCTCTTCGGGCGAGAGGCGGGGTACACCCTGGACTGGTCACCAGCCAATCACAGGTCACACTCACATTCATACCTATGGACAATTTGGAGTCACCAATTAACCTAGCATGTTTTTGGAATGTGGGAAACTCACGCACGCACAGGGAGAATATGCAAACTCCACACAGAGATGATCGAGGGTGGAATCGAACTCAGATCTCCTAGCTGTGAGGCCTGCGCTCTAACCACTCAATCGCTGTGTAGCCCATGAATAAAACAGTATTATCTTAATAATGTATTCCATCTGGGTTGCACAGTGGCCAAGGGGTTAGCATGTTGGCCACACAATCAGGAGATTGGTTAGACGTGGCATATCTGTGTGAAGTTTGCATGTTCTCCGGGTACTCCGGTTTCCTCCCGCATTCCAAAAACATGCTAGGTTCATTGGCAACTTAATTGTCCATAGGTATGAATGTGAGTGTGAATGGTTGTTAGTCTATATGCGCCCTGTGATTGGCTGGCGACCAGTCCAGGGTGTACCTCGCCTCTTGTCTGAAGTCAGGGATAGGCTCCAGCATACCCCCACAACCCTAGTGAGGATAAGCGGTGTAATCATTGATTTTCTGTCGTATTTTAAGCATTTTACATCTGTTGCTTCTCTCTCACAATCAGCTATACTGATGACCAAGACCAGAAAACACTTTTCTTGTCGAAACAAACCATGGCCACACACAAAGCCAAATTAACAACTCGAGCTGTGAAATGGTTGCCTGGATTTGTTGAGAAGGGAGTGTGATGGCCAGGGGGTTTATGAGTGTTGATGATAACATACTGTATGATGCTAAACAAATAAACTGGAACAATGATTGCAGCTGCAATTAATATCACAAGTGGGTCAGCTGCGGGTTTGGGAACTGTATGTCCAAATAAAAGGTGTGTTGATCTGAATGGATGCGGAATACAAAGAGAGCAGCTTGGATTACATTAGAAAACGTTGAGGGACAATGAACTAGAGAGAGGAATAAAAGTGAGTGATTCTGAATGAAGATGCACATCACAAAATGTCAACTTAATTTACAGATAAGTAAATCACGTGCATGGCATTATCCTACATTTTGAAAACATATATTATATGAAAATATTCCAATTTCTCTTGAAGACACTACCGCACATTTATTGCTGCCCTGCTAAGAGTCAGGGACTGACATTAGGAATCTCTACCTCAATACCATCCACTTTCCCTGGGGACCTTCAAGACCTTGGAGGAGCTGTCTATCAAATTATTGTGTGTGTGTGTGTGTTCAGTAGAGGGGTTGCTGGAATGAGAAAACATGAGTGCAGGCCCATTCCTTCTAACCTTACTGCTTCACATATCAACCCTGAAATGGGTCTCGAAAAGAAGCATTTTCCTGCACTTCCTCGCTTCTCACTCTAGATGGCAGCCTACATATGTACAAAAACACACCTCATCCTCGGCGCATGCAAAAACCAGAACTGCATATAACAAAAACCACACAAATAAAATGAATAGAATAGAATGATAGAATAGACTCACTGCTGTTTGATTTACTGCATTGAAATTGCATGCTTAATTACAAAAAAGACGGCCACCAGGGGGCACCAGCTCAACACACCAGAACTAGGCTGGTTGATG
The DNA here is from genome assembly GCF_037039965.1 of Doryrhamphus excisus. Classification (NCBI taxonomy): domain Eukaryota; kingdom Metazoa; phylum Chordata; class Actinopteri; order Syngnathiformes; family Syngnathidae; genus Doryrhamphus; species Doryrhamphus excisus. The sequence continues at coordinate 13,307,886 of NC_136359.1, read as the reverse complement.
GCAGCCTCACATCATTTTAATTTGTTTTACCTCACATTTAAAATGCACAACATTTGGCCAAGGAGCAAATGAAACACCCCCATGTTAAAATAATGAAGCATTTGCAAACAACGCTACTAGGCATGCTGTTACACGTTCACACAAGTGATTAATATCTCTTCTGGGAGCTCAACTTGATAGATGTTCAATTTTGCCGCAGAATTCTTAAAATAAAATAGTTCAAATGAAATGTTGAGAGCAGAATAATACATATGTGGAAAGAAATGCAATATTAAGAGATGCATTTTGTACCAAAAAATCATATGCACTCAGATGGCATTTCAATAGAAGCTGATTTCATTCTGTTCTCGAGTGTTGCGAGATATGCATATTGTATGTTTCTAATCATGGTCATATGTAGCTGAGGCAGAGACATGTTGACCTGGTGACATCGTCCATCTACTCTTACAAGAGTGAAAACAAGGCCCATTCTCACTTGTCAGTCAAACAGAAGCTGGTTACTATGGAATCATACAGTATGTCATCAATGCAACTGTGCTGAACAATATTTATACATCAGATATCAGTCTGGTCTCGGGCATCTCACTTTTGAAAATATTTAATTAGTTTCCCAGTGTCAAAAATAAGTTAACCATTGCAAAATGTCAAAAAGAAAAGAAAAAAGAAGAGAACACTCTGCCTTAACTTTGAAGAACATATGATGACGGTGGAGTCTTCTATTTTAAATGTCAGTCTTCTTATTTCACTGCGTTCTTTTTGGATTAAGTGTTGCAAAAAAACACTAAAAGCAAGAAGTTTGTGTTATATTCCGATGTTAAAACAGCAAAACACTTTAAACACTATCCTAACTATGTACAGGAAGTAGATCTCCACTGCAGCAATATTAGAATAAATCCCATATTTGTTGTTCTACCAAGCATCTCATGTACACTGTCTGTACTGACATTGGCATCAAAGGCCAATTTTCCAGGCAAGGATTTCATTTGTGGTTCACATTTGAATCTTCTATTTTTTTCTGTCAGTCTTTTCAGGGATGAAAGGCATAATAAATATAACCTCTGTGGATAAACTGACCAATCAAGCAGTACCTTTTACACAGAAAGCAATAAAGGCACGTGTCCGCTAAGTTGTGTGTTATGGATGGATGGTGGAAAAATCTGTCATCTAATGTGATGTGTCTCTATGTGATGCTCATTCCCTGGTGGATTCTTAGGATGTGACAGTTCAATACCTCCCTCAATATGCACACACACAAACACATAGTAGCCCCCTACTTCCCTTGCCCTGAGGAAGCAGGAAGACCTCTGCTGAGTCCTCCATCTGGAGAGGGGCTATGATTATAAGCCTGCAGGAGGATTCTGTGTACAGATACACACAAAAACATGTCATATAGGTTTCCTATATATTGGTTTCTATCTTAGATCCTTGACAACCTTCCTCTGTGGGTTAGCACACCATAGCATGCAATATGTTTCTGCACAGTGTGTTGTTTTGCCACATCACTTTTCATCTTCCCGAGCTTCATCATTGACATTTAGCTGCACGAGAAACACTAAGTGTTATTGGCAGTCTCAAGGGAGCGTTGTTATTGATCCGGCAAACAATGAAAGAGGATGGAAAATAACAGACAGAATGACACAACTTGGAGTGGAGCACTTCCGATTCCTTCGATTACAATGTTACCCGAGGTTGGCCTCACACTAGGCCATGGCAAGTAGAAAGCAGATGTGAAACTACTCTTGACAGATATGAATGAAGCAATTTGGCTTTTATTAGTACATTTTAATAGAACTCAAATACTGACCATTCACATACACAGGCATGTAGTGATAGCGGAAGCTACACTAGAGCAATTAAGGGTTGAAGGTCGTGCTCAAGGGTTTTTCTATCAACCTCTGGATGAGTCACCAGGACTCCAAATGTGTGGCAGCCACTTGCCCTCCTGATCCTAAGAAAATGTATTAAAAAAAAACAGAAGGGAAGATGTACAATACTGGGGAAGTCTGGCTGGCTTTTTTGTTTCACGAGAAACAGGTCTAGATATTTTAAGAGCTTTTCTTCTTGTCACTCGCCTCTCACATAGTGACTTGGAGGGATGAGAAAGTGAAATGAAAAAGTGTCTGAAAGGTCTGTTGGAAAGTTGATCGTATTCATTTTCATGGCAATATCAACAAAAATATGTCTTGAAAAAAATCCATTGGCTTACATTCTGGTCAGTATATGCTGTATATACAGTGGTGTGAAAAAGTGTTTGAACCCTTGGTTGGTCATACTTAAATGTTTCAAATCAAAGTGATAGCAGCGCAGAGCAAAGAGCTGCAATGTTCTTGCTTCCAGGTAGATTCAATCTATCCGTCAATATTCCAACAAGCCGTGAGAGAGTTTGACAAAATAAGAGCAAGAGTCGATCATCTTTCCTCTGCCAAAGAAAGGCTACTTATAGCGTTCTGACTGTAAAATGACTGATTATTACTTAGGGTGACCAAAAGTCCACTTTTCACGCCCTGTACAGGTGTGATGAAAAAGAACGCTAACAAAATAATCAACTGCATCTTTTTAATACACTTTGAGCATCATTTGAGCATCTCATTGATGGGGCTGAGTGTCCAGGTTTTTGGTCATCAAAAAGAAACATTAATGACATTCATGGTGTTCAGCTGTGTACTTAACCAGTTCCTGGACGATTGGGTAGGATGCTAATTTGGTTCTGTATTTCTCTCTCTGTCATGAACATGAAACTGAAACTAAAGTCACTACCAAGTCTCATCTATTAAATGACTCTTCAGTTGCGTGACATCCAATGCAAGAATTGCATCAGAAACTCTGCCTTTACAAAAATAATAATGCTCAGTTTTTACATCAGGGAATGTAACAAACTCCAGACAAAAGTCTAAAAAAAAGTCAGCAGAGGATAACAATCTGCCATTAGCCACAATGTGATGGGAAAAAAAAATAAAAATTGGACTCTCTGCACTTGTACTGACTGATCAGTGATGCAGAGATGTGTGGGATGGAGGTAAGAGAAAATCCCTGCAAGACCCAGCAGGCTGATCCTGATGGACACTGAAGGAGAAGTATGGAAAGACATAAAAAAAACACACACACACACATCATCTATCGCAAAATTGTGAAGACAGAATGCTTCTATTACTATTTTCACTACCCTGCTGGTTGGTGGAAATGTTACATTACAGTTTCCTGTTCGAAGCTTAATGTCAATAAGCAGGACAAAGAGAACTCTTGTGTTTTATGAGTACTTAAGACAATATTAGCAATCCACTAGGGTGATGTTGAGGACAATGAATATTTGGGCACCAAATCAACCATAATGGGACATTTTTAAGGTCATTAGGTATGCGAAAAAAGAGCCCAAGAGCTGAAAGCTTATGACACTGCATATCAACTAGATGATTATTGGTTTTGGTATTGCGGTGGCATGAAACACTTGCTCTCACAGCAAATACTTAAACAGATCTCTACAATGATCCCATATGGCACTAGGATCCAAATGCTGTGGAAGTGTCATCTTGGGATACTGTATATGTATTCATTAAAAAAGATAAAAGCTGCACTGCAAGTTACCGATGTTTCATAAACACTGTCTGAAATAAATACAATAATAGTCATAATGTATGCTTTGCTTCATATTGTTGACAAACCTCACTCAACTCATTTTTTCCCCCATTGAACACTGACCTTTACCTGCTTCACAGCAAGCTGACAAACCAGGCCACCCCTAAAAGATCAAGATTGTTATGCCAAGGATAAATGGTTAGAAATTAATAATGATAGAGACACACTTTAGAAGGAAATCCATAAGGAAGGAACCAGGTACGGCTGATCTGAATGATTATTTAGTCTGAGGTAAAGCAATGAATACCAATTGAAGGTTGATGAACTAAATGTGGCCGCTACCAAACTGTCTATAAACAATAGAAAAATGGCTTCCTATGTGCATAGACGGCCTCAGGGTAGGCATATACAATATATTCAGTGAAAATGCACCTTAAATTGATGCCTTGGGCATTTCTGAGGTGATAAAAGCCATCCGGAGATGCTTGCCACTGATGATTGATGGCTGCTGGATAAAAAAGAGGGAAAAATACAGCACAAAAGAGGATCATGACTTTTGAATTCCTGCTGAAAGGTATCCTGTGATAGAAAAAAAATATATTTCACAGGTATTCCTCATGCAAAAAAAAGAATTATAACATACTAAAATCCATCCATCCATCCATTTTCTATGCCCCTTATCCTCACTAAGGTCGCAGGGGTATACTGGAGTCTATATACTAACATTTTATATATTATTATGTCCATATCTGTTTTAGCAGAGAATAAAAAAAATGTTGTATTGAGTAGAAGCCCACCAAAGGAGTTGCAACATTGTAGCTACAGTATGCAGTCTAACTAGAAAAAAAAATCAACTGGAAAAACTTGAAATCCAATTTGCTAGTATGCATATAATACAAGTTCAAAGTACAAAGTACTTTTTTTATATAGTCATTGGGGCTGCACAACAAGGAGACCCGGATTCAACCCCGCCTCTCGCCCAAAGACAACTGGGATAGGCTCCAGCACCTTCGTGACCCTCGTGAGGATAAGCGATAGAAAATGAATGAAAGAATGAATATAGTCATTGCTCTATTTATGTACAGAAATTACTTATAAAATATGCAGTTGAGTCATTCGAGCCTGCCGTGATGTAGTGGTTAGCATTCTGAACTTTGGAGCGGATGCCTCGGGTTCGAATCGCCACTAGTAAGCATTATCGGTATTCTTCAGGAAGAGTATCCAGAATTTCAGGGAAAATGGGAATCAGGGAAAAGCCGAAAGACAAACAAAATCCTTAAGTTCTCTACTTACTGTAACTTATTTTTGTATTGATTACAAATATATTCCTATTTCATCACTTTTATTTATCATTATTCTTCACGTATGTGTCATAATTATTAAAGGTACAGTATTGCAAGCTAAAAATAGAATTTCGATTTTTTTGTTGTCAAGGCTGTAGAGCGCCATTATAGAAGGTGGAACCTACATAGGCATAGAGTAATATGTTGATACAAAGATACAAAAACGCTACAGTACAGCGGAATGGCGCTGAAAAGGAGTGAAATACGGGTGAGTCACTTAATGATTTATTGTATCCAACTACTGTTCACAAAACATCACTGATTAGTGATGTTTCTTTTAAAAAGTATGTCATTTTCATCTTCACCTAGAGCAGGATGATCCATGGGCACAATCACTGGCCGTGCCAACTCGATTTAAGTGCAGCACTAGCTCACTCTCTCTAGAGACATCAGTTCAGTGCCCATCTGTTAATACCTTTAGCCCCCCCAAGTCCCTGTCAGTGGAGGGATCGGCAGATAGATAACACACATACACGCACACACAAATCTATAACTGCTAGATTAGCTTTAGTGCTTGCCGAGCTAATCTTCTGAGTCAACAGAGCAATGCAGACATGGCTCAGTGTCAGAAGCCACTAACCAACAGTCATTCATTTCACTCTGATTCTGCAAGCAGGCTGTCGTCTTTAAACCCCCAACGTCCTTTTTCGGCGCTCTCTGTGGCTTTGCGTTTATTTCCAAAGCATGCCAATATTTATATGTATGTATTGTATGTTTATATACGATGTGTTTGTATGCGATTACTTCAAATCTTATGGTTGCTGCAATTTCCTTCTGACTCGACAGCAAACATTTAAAGTGCAAATTTAGCCCACAAGCTTCATATCAGGTGATTAACTCATATTTGAATTTTAAGCAGGTTAAGTAAAATAGTACAAGGTAAAACCTTCAAGTCACTATAGCAACATAAATGTCATGTAATGACCATCTTGCAAGTCAGGCTAATAAAGCGCTACCTGAAACTCAGTGGCCGCAAAGCGCCTGATAATGGTTTTTATGACAACAGTGATTGCCACACTGAGCATGCAAGGCCTCAAAGGACACAGCCCGCGGCATCAGATACCTCAACTTCAAAGCTGTGGTTCAAAGAGAGGACACAACACAGGTTTCGCATCAGCAGATCTCCATTCAAAAATGGCCATATTTACATGAATTAACAATATACATTCATATGCCAAAGACAGGTCTCAATCATGTAAACATTTGCTTCCTTGTCCTTGCTTGTTTCTACAGTCGGCCAGAAAAGAACTGCTTTCTAAAGTTTCATTTTTAGAAACGTCATAAGTGTCAAGTTCAATCCTCCGTCCTGCTTTATCATGTTGAAGTATCATTGGGCAAGATGCTGAACCCCCTGTTGCTCCTGATGCTGTGTCATCAGTAGGTAGATGTGCTAACAGTGTCAAAGCACTTTGAGTGCCGTGGAGATAGAAAAGCACTATACAAGTGAAAGACCATCCATCCATTTCATTTTCTGTACCGATTATCTTCACGAGGGGCGTGGGCATGCTGGAGCCTATCCTAGCTGTCTTTGGGCGGGAGCGGGGTACACCCTGGACTGGTTGCCAGCCAATCACTGCCCACAAATAGACAAACAACCATTCACACTCACATTCATACCTATGTCGCCACACCACAGTCATCAATTAACCTAGCAGGTTTTTGGAATGTGGGAGAAAAAACGGATTACCCGGAGAGAACCCACGCACGCACGGGGAGAACATGCAAACTCCACACAGAGATGCCTAAGCGAGTAATCGAACCCTGGTCTCCTAGCTGTGTGGCATAACCACTCATCCACCGTCCTGCCAAGTTTATTTCAATTTACCATAATATATGATATTACTATTTGAGGCCGCCGTGGTGTAGTAGTTAGTATTCTGGACTTCGAATCTCAATTCAAAATCGAATCTCAATTTGATTGTGTGTTCATCCACACAATCCCCCACGTCCCCTTCGCTCCTCAGACTCCAACCTCCTGGCACTCCCCTGTAAGACCAAGCTTCGAACCTGGGGAGACAGAGCCTTCTCCATCGCTGCCCCCACCCTCTGGAACTCTTTTCCCCATTCACTCCGTGCTTGCCCTGACTTTCCCAGTTTCAAAAAACAACAAAAAATCCACCTCTTTAAATCTGTTTTTAATGTCTAACTTTTTTTATATCTGACTGCTGTGCCCCGCCCCGCTTTTTCTCATGTTTTAACTGTGTATTAACCAATGAATGTTGTATTTTTGTGTGTCTTCTACTCTGTTTACTTGCTTTTATTCAACTCCATTGTTCTGTAAAGTGTTTTTGAGCATTTTGAAAAGCGCTATACAAATAAAATGTATTATTATTATTATTAATTAGTAAGCATCATCGGTATTCGTAAGGAAGGGCATCCGAAAGATTTTAACCTTTTCTTAAGTTAAATTCACTGAATTTTTCCTGAACATTTCCTGATCAAATACGGGGCAGAAACCCAAGATGAGGCAGCTATAAGCGTCTATTTTCAGCTTATTGAACAAGTGCTAATGTCTGAGTATACTCAGTGAGTGACATTACAGTCAGTGTAATGTCTTCAGTGGAAGTTTCATATCATTATTCTTGGTAATTGAACAATAAAATACATACAAATGTCGTAGAGGAGGCACTTGCAGTACTGGCTTCATTCTAAAGGGGTGGGAGCGTGTGTGAGTTGGAAGGTGCTTGTCACTGACACCCTTCCATAGGGAGGAAAAGACGGCAGGATTTCTTTTTGACAGCTGGAGAGCAGCAAGTCATTCAGATTATTTCATGCTCTGCTCAATGAATGAATGAATTTGACTGCCGAGATGGAGGATTATACATCCACACTCCAGGAGGTGATCAGACTTATCCAACCAAAATATCAGATGTTTTCCTGCAGAAGTAAATGGCGTATGTAAAGGAAGTTGAAAAAGAAAAAGAACAAGTTTTTCTTCTTTTCACAGCTTACAAAACTATATGAAGGCTTGAGGTTTCTCTGAAAAACAGACAGGCAAAATCATCATTCTGCATTGAAATATTGAATGTTAGCTGTCTATACAAAGGATGAAGCATATGACTGAGCATCTCAGAAATAGTTTCCTCTTTGAGCATATCCACTGCTGCTCCTCTCCTCCTCTGCTTAAATGGAAATACATTAGAAAAATAACTTCAAACTATCAGGCTTTAATCGGAACCCAGGAAGGAAATATGACAAATCCATAAGCAGCAGCACTTAAATCTAAGGATGGAAACTGGCACTGCTCTAAATCTGGACTGCGACAAATATGTCCATTAATGTGCACTGTCCCATCCAAATGAATCCATCTAAATGGAGAGAGCACACATAAGAGAGAGACTAGCTTTTAAAAAAGCACTCCAGGTAGACTACATCGCTTTCTTTCTGAAAATGTGCACATGTAAGTGCTTTCCCCTACCACAAAGAAAACAACATTCAAGGACTGAAAGCAGAAAAAAAGTCACAGATTTGAAAGATTTTTCAATTCGGTTCTATTAAATATTCCCAAAGCCCCATAATTCCCCTCTCGATTGCTCATCAAAAACATTAACATATAAAGACTGGCGGATGCAAGCCCCCCCCCAACGGTAAACCCACTCCAAAATTGCCGGTCATATTTATCAAGGACATGACATCTTTGCTATAATTTCAAAATAATAATCAAAATTGGTGCATATTCCTTTTCATAACATCAATCAAGCAACAACATCCATCGTATGAACAGATTTTTAATACAAGATAACAATGACTGATTTTTGGTGAATTATCCTTGCCCTGAGCTGCACGTGGGGCCGAGTGGTTAGCGTGCAGGCCTCAGAGCTAGGAGGCCAGAGTTCAATACCACCCTCGGCCATCTCTGTGTGGAGTTTGCATGTTCTCCCCTGTGCATGCGTGGGTTTTCTCCGAGTACTCCGGTTTCCTCCTACATTCCAAAAACATGCTCGGTTACTTGGCGACTCCAAATTGTCCATAGGTATGAATGTGAGTGTGAATGGTTGTTTGTCTTTATGTGCCCTGTGATTGGCTGGCGACCAGTCCAGGGTGTACCCCGCCTCTCGCCCGAAGACATAAATCCATGTAAAATCCTAATTCAATTGATACCACCGAATATATTGAAGTGCACACCTATGGCCACTAACTTCAAAAAACAATAGACAAATGTTTGATTCTGTACATTCTCTCACCTCCCACCACACCCACAACTCCCAGTACTGTTTCAAAGATATTGTTGCTATGGATGTCACACAGTCAACTCTACACACAATCTTTAGTATTTGTACAATCTACCAAAAGGTGCTAAGCGGATTAAATGTTGACTAGTCTTACTTTTGTTATGACCCAGCTCACCATCTCACTAAAGGAACAGGAGATGAAAGGTGTGGCTTGAATGCCGCTGAGACAAGCCAATTACTCAGCACACCTTTCCCGTGCTGGCTGCCACATGCTGCCTTATCTCCACATGACATTTTTCCACTTCCCTGTGCTTTGTAAATTAAATTCTCTTTAATTAAAGTGGACTGCATTGTTATATGCTAATGCCTTACTAATAAGCGGTGATGGATTCCTAATTGTGCCCCATTTATTTAAACTAGTAGACCTGATGTGAACAAGTGAAAAGGAAGAACTTCCCAACTCCACTCTCTGAAATCAGTTGTACTTTTAGGGATACAATGTCTTAAAGTGGACCTATTATGCTCATTTAAGCCCCTTTGTATTGAGTTGTGGACTCCTATAGAGCAGCTACACACAGAACGCTTTCTAGACCTTCCAGAATCTGCACCTATTCCTGCTGTATTTCCTTGGATTTTATTACACTCACGCTCCACCTACTTATTAGGAGTCACCAGCTGGATGGAGCCTTTTAAGTAAGATAGTAATATCAAAAGGTTTTTATTATGCTTGATACTGGACAAATTGTCTTTAGATGTAAAGCACAAGTCCAAAAAAGGCGTCTCAAACTTGCAACCTTCCAGACCACAAGGAAAATGTGCACATATTGAGCTGATGCCTTCTTTGTGATCTAAGGGTACACTTGACACCAATAAGCAATCTGTGCTGTGTTTGGGCTCACTTGACCCTGAAGATGTACTCACAAGAGGTCATTCAAATGGTTCCTGACTTGGGTACCATTCTCTCTCCCTCAGCTGGCCCCCGCAGGCCTGTGCTCAAGCTGAGCATTTGTAATTTGTGTTTGCTTGTACCATCACCTCTCTTTTTGGACATGGTGGAGTTCTGCTTATTATGGATGAATAGATGAATAGACCGATAGATATATTCACTTACGCGTGGTAACGCGGTATGGCTGCACTGAAAATTCATTTATTTATTTAACATCAACCAGGTAACACTTGTGATTTACTGCAACACCTCCCTCAATTTCTGCAATGCTTGAAGCAATGTTTTCTTTTCAGACTGTTTTTTTATAACATACCGCAGATCAACAGAGGGCTTCTCATTTAAATGAACAAAACAACCATTATTATGGAAAATGTATTTCTTCCAAGATCATTTTGAAGTGAAACAACATAAAAGGTGCTGGATTGGAACTAAATAAATTACCACACCATCTGCAACGTTGATCTCTCTATTGTCACACTTACTTTTATCACTATACTGCAGCGATGAGCCTCATCACCCGCATATGTCTGACAAAGAGCAACTCTCGTCCATTTTTAATCCAACTGAGCTCTCACATCACACAATAGGCTCAGTAGTATTCATAGCAAACATCACAAGGAGGTACCACAAGACATGGCAAAAATTAAAAACAAAATCAATAACTTTGCAGGTTGAAATCAATCTGGTAGAATAATCAGTGACAGGTTGAAGAAACTGAAACGTGATAAAGAAGAGAATTATATAAATTCTAATTTAAATCAAGAATCATACTGTGTAAAATGTGGCTCCAACTGCAGCCTGTATGTCAAATACAGCAGGTACTATAGAAAAAGCTGCACTTCTTTGGAGACCTTTCTTTATCCTAAGTGTCACTCAGATGAATTCAAGCAGCAAAGGGAACTCTGTGAGCTTAACTCTTATCCTCATATCCCACTGCCTTTGCAGAAGAAACACGAAATCACATTGTGCACATGGACAAAGGACACTAGCAGGAGAGCTCGGTGTAATTATAGCAAGATTCATTTAGGCGCTAATTTTTCATGAAAATGGAAAACGGCGTAGCTGAGAAATGATTGAACAGGTATGCAGTGACAAAACAACATACAGTAGTACTCGGATGTCTGCCTTGGTTAGCGCTCTTTTCAGTAACAACCAACATTTTTGCTAAACTGTTCTAACAAAAAAGAGACAGGTAGGATCAGAATCTCCTCAAGATGCCACTTGCTGGTTGCTGTGCAGAGTGCATTACTATGGCAAAGTTCTGAGTTATTAAATGAGTTATAAAATGCACTTCTTCTTCCGGCTTAAAACTGCACCAAACATGCTGTCTTCAATTGTGGAATTGTGTCATCACCTCTTTTTGCTTTTCATGCAAAAAAAATGTAAAAGACGTATAAAATACGTCTATGGGAGCAGGTTGAAAAAAAATTATAAAATGTCTTTGGCAACATTTTGAGATTTAAGGGCAGTAACTCAATTTATTTCATGACATAACAGAATTAATAGGGGTCCTATGATTGATCACCCACCGATCGGTATCGTCCGATATCAGTGAAAAAGCACGGTATCGATATCGTACAATACTTTAAAACGCAAATCCCCTCCGCCGATCAGCTTCGCCCCCGCGGCAGCATTCAGAACAACTATGTCTGTCGTGTGTGGGACTTCCTGTCTTTGTGAGAGTGATATAAGTTTTGCACCCTGCACCAACAGCAGTGCAATTCCAGATATTGATAATCCCACACACCGCATTCATGCTGGCCATGGAAACATGACAAATAGAAATCCTCCTGAGGGAATATTAGTTTGATATAATATATGCCTGCAGTCATAAGAGGAGATCATCTACTCAATTAGAAAGAAGTTTAAACCAAAGCACAAATGTGACTTGGTGTCTATTTGATTTATGAGCCATCCATTGATATTGCATATTACACATTTGCGTATCTTTGTTTGATAATACTGACACTTGGCTAAACAAGTTTCTGAACACGCAATCAATTTGTGCTTCCATAAACATTGGCATTTGGAATGGGTGCACACTGCTAAATTATGCACTGTGGCAACCTAATTATTATTTATCACAGTTCCAATACATTTTGATTGAAGAATGACTGAACTGTTTATTTCTTTTCTGGACACAAGCAAGCCTCTTCTCCTGAAGACCGATAGGAAAGAGAGACAAATAGGCCATGGCAGAGTTTCAAGTCAGTCTCTGGTACTCTGTGGGGGGGCAATGACAGTGGGCAAAGATCCTGATTTCAACACTACTGTGGTCCAATTGTGACATAAGATGGCAGCAAAACAACAGTAGGTTGGTGGTATGCCACAAGGGAGAGACTCCACAGCTATGGTGTTTTGCACAAGAAAACAAAAACAACATGCGAAACTAAGGGAATTAGGATAGCTTTAACAAGCAGACCTGCAACACACAATTCTTCACATTTTTTGCAGCAATGATAAATCATGCATGTCATAAACAGACACAATAAAAGGGCTACTCAACTGGCTGCCAGGGGGGAGGAATCCGACCCTCGAGTTCAGTTCAAAAATGTTTGCGGCAGATTTCTTTAAACTTTACAGCGCAATTATATAGAGCAGGGTATGCTGGAGCCTATCCCAGCGGACTTTGGGGCGACTGGCAGGGTACACCCTGGACTGGTGGCCAGCCAATCACAGGGCACATATAGACAAACAACCATTCACACTCACATTCATACCTATAGACAATTTGGAGTCTCCAATTAACCTAGCATGTTTTTGGAATGTGGGAGGAAGCCGGAGTACGCGGAGAAAACATGAAAAGCCCACATAGAGGTACTTCTATGGAAGTTATTCTAGTGAGTGACTATGAAGCACAGGGAGTCGTGTCCCCAGCCTGTAACCCCCCAGCAGATGGATCGATTCATAGCCTAAAGCATTGGTTCATCCTATTAATATGACCTTGATTTGTACAACAAATGCAATTTCTGGCAAAGTGTTATCCTCCATTGGGATGTGAAAAAACTTTGAATGGTTAACTTTTAGGGAGAGTTTAGATTTCCCAAAGCAGAGCAAAATACCAAAATCCATTTTATGCAAAACAGTCAAAGCCAGAGCAAAGCCAACAGAACCGAATATGCCAAGTCCAAAAAAGCAGCTGCCATGTGCAGAGCAATTTGCTTAGATGTAGTTCACTGGCATAGCATTGATTTCTTCGGTTGGTTTGAGAGCTTTGGTAGCAAACATTGGCTCATTTAGCAAGCAGCCCTGAAGAAAACTGTCATTTGTTTGGACTTGTGGTTGTGGGTGTGCTGTGCGGGGACACATCTGTCTTGTTTCTCTTTTAATTGTGCCTCTAAATTCCTGCTCTGCAAATTGCTGACTGTCTGTTTGGAAATTGTAGCTCAACAGATCTTTCATTGAAATGAGCTGTGTGACGCTCTAAAAAAAACAACAACACGGCATTTGAAAATAATCCAATTAATTAGATAACAAATATGAGCTTCTGAAATAAGTTCTCTCAATGGGGAGGCTGGGCTGAATCTTGTAATTATAATATTGAAATTGTAGTAACCACACTATATCCAAATGTATACAGTATGCACTAGGGAGCATAAAATCAATCAGGGTTTTATGCTTCCGATACCAATCATCCATGAGTTAAATCAGCTGATACAATCGCAAATATTTCTAATTTGTTCCCTCGTTTTTGTAAAATTTATTAAGGATCAATAATTTCTCAGCCAATAAGCGGGCAGGACGCTAATCAGTAGGCTCTCGCCGGTAAACGTGGGTGGATATTCGCTGTGTAAAATTTCCCAGAGCTATTTCTCATTCGTCCACAGAATATAGAGTTATAAAGAAAAAAGCAGCGCCTCTGGTACTAGCAAGAGTACTTGATCAACATCAGTCGCTTTTCCTCCATTGAACTACTTTGGTACCCCCAAATTCCCTCCACATCTGACAGCTAAGAACAACCATGGGAGACGCATACAATTTAACCTGGATGTGACCACATCGCTCACGAGTGGAGCTGGTCACATGGCTGCTCGTCGTCTGGCATTGGTGACTTTCACCAATTGCAGACCTCCCATATCGCCCATGTGTGGCGCCCATAAAACATGCTTGTATGGCTTTGGGTGGGAGGTGGTTGCTATAGGTTGGATGCTACAATAGAAAGGGCAGAGGTGATTGGCGTTATAAATCAACTATCGGCATATGTCGATACCATGCTTTTTCACAGAAATTAGCCAATACTGATCAACGGCTGATCAATTGGATATGGACCATAAAAATTGCATAACCCTAACCCATCAGATACTGCATAAAACACTATATTGACTCAAATGTAAAACGATGTACTTTTTTCCCCGCCAAAAACATCAGAAAAAGACATCTCATCTTATATGCGAACCAGCAGATAGCAACAAATGACTTTATCCCAGCCTAGTCAGAGCTTTTCTATCCGTCACTCAACCACACCAGTGACTTGGAGAGTTGCAGCTGCAACACAGAGACCCTTTGGGAAAAGTGTCTGAAAGGTTGTTAGCAAGTAAACAAACAACAGAAGAGGAGTTCCATCCATCCATTTTCCATACCGCTTACCGTATGCTGGAGTCTATCCCAGCTGACTTTGAGCGAGAAGTGGGGTACACCCTGGACTGGTTGCCAGCCAATCGCAGGGCACTCACACTCACAAATAAATCACTTTGGCCAGAAAGTACAATAAAGTACATTAGTTGTATGTAGTATAAGCCAGCACTGCTGCACCCATACCTTTCCTGTCATAGAGTGAAAATCTTTACACACACACACTCAGACACACACACACACTAAAAACAGTAAACTGTGGTTCATAACCAGGCAACACAAATCCCAGAGGACCAAGCTTAGTTTCTTTACAAGGACACAAGCGAAAATATCCAGATCGGGGCACGGACCCACACAGCTGTCAAATGTCACATTAATTACATTTTTGGTTCCAAGTACTTTTAAACTTAAGCGACCTCCATCACACTTGCTGGCTGACACCACGATTTAATAAATACTGTTTATATTTTGGTCACCCGTACATTAGTGTCAAATGGTGATGTGATATGATAGGCAGCAGCAGAGAGCAGCCAATTTTGGCCGCGCTGACCTTCATTCACAAATAAAAATGTAAAAAATGGAGCACATGTTACATCCCTGCCAAACTGACTTCCTCTGAAATCCTCTGTGATGCTGTTTTCCAACACTCGGGTCCTCGGTACCAGCGATATAGACATTGACATGAATTTATAAAGAATGGGATTTTGCAGTGGTAATTGTCTGCTATCACAGATGGTGTGTTCACGGTCTTCCAAGTAGCCAAGGCTCCCTACCATTCGGGGTGATCCAGGCTCCTGCAAGTGTCTCTTCTTAGCTTAGTACGCAAGCCCTGTGTACCTTCAGAGTGCACTCAGTGGCAGTTTGTGTTTGTTAGCATGTTGCCAACAAGATACATTCACCATGACTTTTTACAGCCTGTCTAGTGTCTTTAATGTAAGTGTGACATCATTATTCTTGCTAATCGAACAATAAATACATAGACAATAATAACAGAGATACTTGCAAAGCTCACTTCTAATCCTGTGGGGTGAGGGCAGGCGTGAGCCGTAAGGCGGATGTCACTGCCGTTTTTATTTTTTTGACAGCTGCAGCGCAGCAAGTCAAATGCATTAAGAATATTTTTATGCTTTGCTAAATGAATGAATGAATTTGACTGCCAAGACAGAGGATTAAATATCCAAGCTCACCATGCGTTGAGACCTTTACAACAAAGTATCACAGCTTTTCCTGGACAAAAATAGGGTGCATGTACTTTGTATACGAACAAAAGCTAAGACCACAAATGTTTTTCAGATAATAAAAAAAAGGAGACTATATTATAGAGGAAACACACTTCTCTGTTATGATGGTGCACGGAAGCACAGTAGAGCATCCCCACAAAGTCACACAGATTGATATGCTTTCATAACTTCATTCTAACATGAACACATCAGCAGCAGTACACCATATACTCTATGTACTGTATATGACACTGTATGTACTGTATCTCCAACTCACACACGTCTCGAGCCCGTTCATCCTGGGAAGGACACTTCCTCATTCTCATTATGGGGCGAGCATTCAGGCAGACTCTGAACATCACAAGAACAGCTTTATAATGTGTGTGTGTGTAAATAAACAGGATGATAAAGTATACACCGAAAACAAGTATGTTTACCTTAAATTATGTGATGTCTTTGAACACAACCACTCATTGCTCATAATAATTAAGCTTAAAGAGTGACTCAAATGTTCTGCTATTATTAATGAGACAAATACATTCGTAGACTTGTGTGGTATCTTTTAGCTTAATTCATTTGGAGCTGTTTATGTTTACAAATATATATATATATATCATCCTGTTAAATACAGTAAGAATTGGCCTATTTCAGACTTTATCAGTGATTATTTTTTAATTAAATTTAATTGATTAATCTGATTAAAACTTGTAATCATTTGACAGCCCTAATATTTATATTTAGATTTGGGGTTTTTAATAAATCTGAATTATGTTATTTGGCTTGTCATCTCACTGAGCAATATATTTTAACATTTTAAAAAAGTGCCTCACCAGCCATGAACCTCACTGCACGTAAAACAAACATCATCAACATCGCAGTGAGGATCAAGGCCTGAATCAAAACTCTCCTTAGTGATCGCAATAGGCTGTTGAAAATCATCTGCAAATCTTGCCAGACGTCAGTTCAGAGACAATTTAAAAGAACAACTCCTTATTAGTGCTTTTTCTTTGGCTTTGTGTGTTTTATATATTTGTGTTTGTGATGCCACTACAGAAGAACACCAGTAATGGCAAATGGCAGTAATGACAAAGTGTGATAATAACCATAGTAATGGGAAAGGAATTCATTGTGATGTCAGAGTGGGACCATCTTTTCTGTTGTGGATGCTGAGCACAAAATGACTAAAGCAGCAATAACTCAATAAAAGAAATAGAATAAGAAGAGAATGTTGACCGAAAGTGAGTTTTAAAAGCCACATTAAAACAATAACATCATCAGCTTTTTACCTAAAATCACCTAAAAAAAACCATTACCAAAATCAAGCTAATAATGTAAAAGTCAGATTTAGAGAGGCTAATACATGCCTTTGTCTCCAGGCGGCTGGACTACTGTAACAGACATCTTACCGGGCTCTCTAAACGAGCTGCAAAACAACTGCAATATAACCAGAATGCTGCTGCTCGAGTCCTGACTAGAACCGGAGCCAAAGTACATCTCTGAAATGTTAGGGCCACATTAACCACCTCCAGCTCTGAGAAGCTCAGGTCTCCATGGGTGCCCAGAGTCAAGACTAAAAACGATGAGGCTGCGTTTCAGTTTTATGCTGCCAAAATCTGCAACAGTCTTCCAAAAGATATGCAACAATTCTCCACTTTGGCAAAGTTCAAATCCAGGCTGAAAACACTTCTATATTCTACTGTGCACATTTTGTTAAAAAAATTTTATTTTATGGAATGATTTACAGAATTGTATGCAATTATTTGTGAATGATTTAATGTTTTTATGGAATTATTTTATTTTACGCTACTTTTCTGTAAAGCACTTAGAATTACCTTGTGTATGATGCTCTATAAATAAACTTGCCTTGCCTAATCCCTCCCTGCTTCACTCTCTATCAGGATCCCATCAGCCTGAATGATCTTTGGAGAAAAAAAGATGGACACCAGCCTGTGTGTTCACAAAAATATCTTACCCCTGGCTGCTGAGAGCCGAGCGCCCCCCTTTTGGTGGATCCCCCTCTGGAGCTCAGTCTCTTCCACGACTCAGAGAAACGCCCCCTGGTGGTGGGACGCCCGGGCCCTGATGCCCCAGATGCCACGGATGCATCATCACGTGTGGAGAACGGCTGCTCCCTGCGCTGCTCCCTCCGCTCAGCCCACTTCTTCTTGGAAGCCATCGGTGTTCAAATGTGGTGACGAGGATGTGGTAAGTAGGGCAGCCTCTTGCATCAAACTGGTGCCACAGGTGGCATCTCCATTTCTTTCTAAACAACTCTGAATGGGTGTCTTCCTCAGTCCAGGAAATGTTGAAGGACAAGTCTTCTTTTCCAACAGCTCCTTTCACTTTTGTCTCTGCGTCTGATCTCTTGATTGAAAAAAAAATAAAAAAAAGAGCTCGCCCGGCTGCACTCTGGTGCTTTTCTTCTCTCGCCTGTAGCTCAGTCTGAGAGGAGAGGCGGCGACACAGAAGGTGCAGCCTGCACCCTGTTGCATGTGCTTGTAGTGAGGCTTGTTTTGCCTCCTCACAGGGAGAGGGAGGCTAGAATAGGAGAGAGGCGGTGGCTGTCTGAGGGTATATGGTTCTCACATCCAGGTGAGGGGGAGAATAAAAAGGATTTCAGGAATTAGGAGCTCCAGTTTGAAGAGAAAGTGGAGAATAACAAAGAGCCACAGATAACGACACAGGTGGAGAGAAGATAAGACACGGTTTGGGAACAAAGAAACTGTCGAGAATGAGGTTCTGTTGAGCCTTGTGTTAAGTTGTTCACTCTCTCACCATCGGCTCCATCATTTGAGGGGACAACCATGCATGCATGGTTCAAAGCTAACCTCTTGCTGCTGTGAAACGCATGAAAGCATTTGGGGACTTTGGTGAAGTTAAAATTTCAAAACAATGGAAAGAAAGAAACAATGGAAAAAGATACGATCTAACTAGGGTTCAAACTGTGCCATCATAAAGCTTGCAATCCCAAAGTTTTCATCACATTCTGGTCATTCAAGTGTAAAAATAAGTCAACCTCTTTCACATGAATACAATTTTAAAAAATACAAACGATGGAATAGCCTTTATACACATGTAACATCATTGACAAATGAGGAAAATGTAATACAAGCTGCAAATCAGTAAAGCACTCTACCTACCATGCTACTCAGTTATTTCACAACTAAAAAGCAGATAAAAAGATAGATTGAGGGCAATTGGTTGTTGCAGCAAAAGGGAGTGCACGACTTGGCTCCAGCCAGCAAAGGGGCTAATGGCTATTTACAGAAGTACATGACATCAGCTACTGAAAGCTACATTGAGTATGACTTCCACTATGCACAACTTCCCGAGACGGGGGAGAAGGGCAGGGCTATGTGTATACCCCCTTCCGGATTTCTTTTCTTTCTTAGCCTCAGTATCAAGAAATGAGCAAATTCAGCGTTTCTTATAGAAGAAAATATAACCAAATATTAATGGCCATCCATTAATATTTTATGTTATCATTCTTCTTTTTTTCCTTTTCACTGTTGCCTCATCTACCTCCCCATATATAAAACAAGAAACAGCAGACACAAGCTGCCTGCGATGAATAAGATGGGTAAAGAGGTGGTTTAAACTCACAATCCTGTAATATGATGACTGAACATGACCACACTCATGCATGCTTGTTAAATAAAACCCGCTGGAATCATCACCAACATGATTATTATTTGCACATATGTTTCAATTAAAATATGAAAATATGGTGGCTGTGATAAATATTTTTTATAATTAGTTTGATAAAAAAGGCTGGATGGAAAGAACAAAATGGAAAACAAATAAAGAGGATAGATTCAAATTCATTGGCTGACTGATAATACTGTTGCCATGGTCAGCAATTGTTTTTGTTATTAACTGACTGTAATTCAATGCAACAGAAGTTGAGAGGCAGACAGATTAATATGCCTGAAAGAATTATGTGCCGTCTAAAAATAATAGGCAAAACCGGATTCTGATTCTAAAGCTTTTTTTTTTTTTAGTAACTACCATATTGACCAAAAGTGACCCAAAAATATTTTACACAAGAATACTCAAGTGTAAAAAGGTCAAATAAACACTCATTTTTAACTTAACGTATCAGCACTGGCTGATCTCAATCATGAATTGGCAGCATAAAATCGGAGCATCCCTAATAATCATACATAATTCCCCAATAGTTGTGTCCATAAAACTGAGTATTAAGTCCTGTTAGCATTTGTTATCAAACATTAGATATAAGTAAAAAATGAAAATGATTACGCAAAAGACAATACAGCCAAAGTCAAGGCAACATATTAAAAAGTTTTCAGCAATGGGAACATTTTCCAATGAATCATGACAGTTCAAAGCTGAAGAAAATACACATTTCTATAGTGGAGTTGTGGATGTGAAGCACAGCCGTCAACAATTGACTTTATTTCTACATAACTAGATGCTGAGGTTCTCATTGGGTGTGACCAGGATGGATAGGATCAGGAACGAGTACATCAGAGGGACATTACATGTTAGAGGCCTTGGAGATAAAGTCAGAGAGGCCAGACTGAGATGGTTCGGACATGTCCAAAGGAGACATAGTGAATATATTGGTAGAAGGATGCTGTGTTTAAAGCTGCCAGGTAGGAGGGGTAAAGGAAGACCAAAGAGGAGTTTTATGGATGTAGTGAAGGAGAACTTGAGGGTAGTTGGTGTGAGAGAGACAGATGCAGAAGACAGGGTTGGATGGAGGAGATTGATTTGCTGTGGCGACCCCTGAAGGGAAAAGCCCAAAAAGAAAAAAGAAAAAGAAGAATTAACCGCTACAAGGGGCCGCACGGTGAAAAAGTGGTTAGCATATTGGCCACACAGACATTAGATTGGGGAGACCTGGGCTCGAATCTCCGCTTGGAGATCTCTGTGGAGTCAGGTCTGAGATTTTAAGGCAACAGCTTTTGTGGCCCCTCAGAGGTTTGGGAGACATGCTACCCTAACTTTGTTTGATATGCTTTTAAAACATTTTGACAAAAATGGAAAACATTCCAGACTTTTAACACAATCCAGCCTTGTATTCTGATTAATAAGCTGACAGAGCACTTTCATTTAAGTAGCAGGTTGGCAGGCTGGGTTCTTAATTTTTTTAACGGACAGAACCCATAAAGTAAGGGTAAATGGTACTCTCTCGCTCTTTCAGAAAAGGTACTTACACCCGCTCACAACAAACTTGTGTGTTGTCTCCCCTGTTGTTTATTCTGTACACAAACACGTGTCAGACTATATATGACAACAGGAAAAGAATTACATATGCAGATGATTGAGTAATCATCCATCTGTTAATCAGGATGAGACCAGTCACGGTCAAAACATTGATCATTTTGTAAGGTGGTGTGATTCCCGAGTCATACCTTAAGCTCAACGTTTTAAAACACATCATTGAGTTTAGGAAGAAACCACACATGAATGAAGCAACTGCAATTAAAAATCTGACTCTTGAACATGTACACAATAATAAATATCTTGGGACCATAATTTAATTTAAAAAAAAAAAAGACTGACATTTGAATCTAATTGTGATGCAGTGTGTAGGAAGGCTCACCAACGTTTGTACTGGCTCATTTTAATGTTGACTAAGCCATTATGAGCAAATCTGTTCTGTCCTTCTATCTGACCTCTTGTTTCGCTCATCTATCACCTGCAGACAGAAATTTCCTGTACCGAACTATGAAGCCGTCTCGCCATCTAATTGGTGAGAGTCTTAGCTGTTTTCATCCTCACTGTTCATTCAACAGGTACAGCGGATAGCCTGTTCCATAGTAAATGATATCTCGCATCACCTACACAATCATTTGCAGTTGCTTTTGGTCATCTTCCCCTGCAATCCATCTCATTTTTTTTTCAGCTGGATTTAGATCAACGCACAGGATGGTCCAAAAGAGTGAGCTTATTCCCTTGGAAAAAGTCCTTTGTCAGGCAGCCATTGTGAACTGCGGCATTGTCCTGCTGGAAAATCCAGTCATTACTACATGGATGAAGACCTTCAGTCATATGAGATGTCCCCTGCAACACCTCCACATAGCCATCTACCATTTGACGCTCCTGCACAACCAGAAGCTCCACTGTGCTGTGTGAAAAACATCTAAGGTGGGATCGGCTTGTAATGTCAGTAACATTGGAAGCAATCAGGATCGTTACGGTTATATTTTTTTCTCATCAGAGAATAAAACTTTCCTCCACCTTTCAATGTCCCATTTTTGGTGCTCTCGTGGCAATTCCAAACAGGCATTTTTGTGGCTGTGAAGACATTTTTTTTGTTCTTGAAACCATTCTCTTGTAGATGCCTTCTGATGGTTATTGGATTGCACTTGGTACCGGTAACAACCTTCATTTGGGAAGAGGACCATCCAGCCAGATGAGGACCAGTGACATATTTTTGGATCTAACACTTGACTTTTTTGTACCAGAACCCTGGAGATCTGTTAAGATGTTTCAAATGTCTTACTGTATCCAAACTCTGCAGCAATGGCTTGCCGCAAGAAGCTTTGCTTATGCCCAACAATCCAATATAGTAATATAATGATGTAATTTTTCCAGTACTGTATATTGTGCCATTTTTTACATACAACATAACTATAAAATGTAAAAACAATTAAAAAAAAAACAATAGCCTTCATTGACAGATGAACTTTGATGACATTTTGGAGAACATATTATTCAGAAAATTCTGATGAAATGATGATTCCATTGTTGATAGTACAGTGTCAGTCCTCCGGGGATTTGGAGGGAAAATGAAAAGAATGAAAAGGAACGACTCAACGCGGTTGGTCAGACTCCAGAAAGTTATGACTAACAAACAGAGTTAAAGAGACATGTTGTCATGACAAACCGACATATGTCCACCCATTCTTTAACATCAACCATCCACCTCCACAGAGCCGTGCAGTTGCCGTAGCAACCACCCTGAAAACTTTCATGTTGCATCTTCTTCGCTTCATTATAATGCTCTCATGTATCACCACAGCAGTCACGTACTAGTCCTACACAACAGTGACATTGTCTTGTGCAGAGGTTGATTAGTCACTGAATGGCAACAACATGTCTTTGCAAAGCACGGCCAGTAAACGTCTCATTAATAGTCGTGATGGAGAATATAATAGGTTGTTCCAGGTCATCACAAGCAACCTGTTTTTGCAGAATCTTTTTAATTGGCTTGTCACATTTGAGGGTTATTTTCTACGTGTCCAATTTAGATGAACAAATGACAAAAAAACAAGCAAAAAAACAACAAACATGAAGAGGATTCTGAGGATTATTGAGGGAGCATGGCAATGTTTGTTTTTTTTAAACATATAGACAAAAGTGATGCATTCTGCATGCATCCATCAGTAACTATTTGAAACTACACAGGTACAGTTCAGGTGCCATTACTTTCTCCACATTTAAATGCATGAATTAAGCTGCTGAGGGGAAAAAATCATTGTGTGTTTCCTAATCCAACTTTTATGAATCCATAGCTTAATTTCTTGGTTAAATCTGAGCTTTTGAACTTGGTGACTGCAAATCCTTCTGGCCATTTATCACACACTTTAAGACATTGAATCCAAGTTAAAAATCATTTTACCATCCAAAATGTAAACAGGAAACAGCAAGAATTGTAAATTGGATTATTTCACACTATTCATAATGTTGACATACTGTGTACAGTAAATAATGCAACATTTAATGTATGCTATATTTTCTGTGTAAACAGGAAGCTGCAGCTTACCTTTATCTCTGTGCACAGTGGTGTGAGCACTCTTCGATTATGAGATTTCCTTGTCATCTTTCCCTGAGGAGCCAAACCCAAACAAAAAGTCAGAAAGAAGAACAAAACATTTCCACGTATCACTAAAATTAAAATTCCAATTAATAATATTACAACTGATTAAATTTTGCATTCATTTTAAAGTACCAGGTTGCTTTAAACAATACTTACAATTCAGTTTTCAGTTTGTTGAATCTATGTCATCAAAATAAGAATAAATGCAAGACCAAGGTGACTGTACAGCCAGCGATACGATACTTACGATAACGATACATGGAATTTCCTGGCGATACGATTCACCCTCTTCACTATGTGATAATCATTTAGTTCAAATCAACGCGATTTGATATGACATGATGCAATTTCTCTTAATATGATGCAATTCAACATGACGCAAATAAGCGAAGGGAAAAAAATGGAATTCAGTATGGTCCTATAAAAAGAATTTGGCTTTATTCCTTATAGGCACTTGGTAGTAAATTCAACTAAAGTGTAGTTTGTCTTTTTTTTACAGTGCACCACTTCTTGCTAATTCTTCTTTGCCATCTTAACAGCAAACAATTTTCAAAAACAACTTTTCCTCACAATTAATTTGCAATTACAACAGCAGTGGTTCAGTGGTGGAGTAAAACAATGAAACAATAATTACTGCTGTAAAAAATACAGTGCGCACCAACAGCAGAGTTAAAGTGACACTTTTAACAGTGCAATTAATGTGGCGGTAGACTTGTTCGTGTTGTGGTGTATCCTTTTTAAGGGGGTCTGCATGTTTGTACGGCTTCTTAACGCGGCATTCTTTGCAAATGACGGACGTTTTGTCGAGCTTTCCACCGTTCTGTTTCTAAACATACCATTTAAACGTTGCGGCTGGGTTAAATATAGAAACTTCCAAGCTGCTGCTTCCGTACGTCCATGCTGTTTTACTAGTAGTTGTATGTTCCTAACTACTTCCGTCCGTATTCAATACAAAAGGCGAAATAATGATGGTGCATTCATTGCACCTGGGGAACAGCAAATGGGGCGAAGTTTAACATTACTAAAACGGCGCCTCCGGGGCCAACTCTTTGTGGAGTTTGCATGTTTTCCTTGTGCATGCGTGGGTTTTCACGGGGGGGCTCCCAAAATCATGCATGGCTAGGCTAGGCTTGGCTCCAGCACCCCTCGCGACCCTCGTGAGGATAAGCGGTAGAAAATGAATGAATGAAAACGATGCTTGCATTGGATTTTACTGATACCCACAAACGCATCGAGATGAATCTAAATTTCACCCTTCAATTGCATCCATACCCAGTTATCGCGCATCAATGTATCGATTAATAGCCACACCCTTAAAGTACAGAGGAAATTGATTAAAGTGGAAACCATTGAAACTGAAAATGAAACCATTTTAAAAGCCACTTTCACATCTTCATTCTCATATGAATAAGTCTTCTGTATTATGTTCATTGTGGTTTACTTGAGGCATTATGATGTGAGCATTATGATGAGGCGTCTGCTAGGATGAATGACCGTTATACACATTTCATAAAATATTATAAAACGTTCTTGTAAGGGCATGCGGTGACAGTCTGTAGTGAAGAAATATACAGGTTTCATTTGCATATCTAAAGCCCTCATATAGATTCATGAGCAGAACTTTGTATCGATGCAAATACTAACAAATGATTTTCATGCAGTAGGAAGCTGATTGGACTGACAACTCTCACATAACACCCATTCCTCATGCTCATCTATTCTTTTGACATGTCTAATTGACATGAAAACCATATTGGAGTGCAGCTTTTGACTTTTTAAGGCTGCGGGTTTGAACATTTGATCAGAAGGTTAAAAGCCTGTTTGAGCAGTTTCTTCTTTTTGCTATTGGATGCTCTATTATCACTGGCAAAAACTTTGAATACAGTATATTTGGTTTCATATTTTTTCAGGATTATTTTGTATCACCTTTATTCGGATTGAATCAAGGGTATTCAATCGGTTTCAACCGAGGCCAGCATACTGAAAGAAACCACATTTTGTTTTCATAATATGACTTTCAAAAAGACATATATTTTTTAATTCATGCTTCTACACATTTTTCCCCTTGGGTTACTAAGGCTGTCAAAAATAGCGCAGTAACGGTAGTAACTAATATCCATCCATCCGTTTTCTATGCCACATATCCTAGCAAGTGTCGCGGCTACGCTGGAGCCTACCCCAGTCGACTTCAGGCGAGTTAAGAGTTAAGTTAATTGTTTTACGTACTGTACATGATGGCATGCTACGGCTCTTTGTTATGACGACACGACGGCACTCAAAACATGAATTCAACTTAAATAACATGATGTCTTTGAACGCAACTCATTGCCCATAATAACACAGTTCAAGTCTGATTCAAATATTCTGCTATTAAAGACACCAGTGATGGGCAAATAGATTTTCCGTCATGCGTTCTCTTTACTTGATTTAAATTTCCTGTTAATTTGGCGCTGTTAACACATACGGATATTTAATCCTGCCCTGCCATTTATCTTTCTTTCAATAAAATACAGTAAAATTGATCATATTTCGAGTGGTTAGCGATCAAGTGGTTAGCGTGCAGACCTCATAGATAGGAGACCAGGGTTCAATTCCACCCTCGGCCATCTCTGTGTGGAGTTTGCATGTTCTCCCTGTGCATGCGTGGGTTTTCTCTGGTTTCCTCCCACATTCCAAAAACATGCTAGGTTAATTGGCGACTCCAAATTGTCCATAGGTATGAATGTGAGTGTGAATGGTTGTTTGTCTATATGTGCCCTGTGATTGGCTGGCCACCAGTCCAGGGTGTACCCTGCCTCTCGCCCGAAGACAGCTGGGATAGGCTCCAGCACTCCCGCGATCCTCGTGAGGAAAAAGCGATAGAAAATGAATAAATGGTCATATTTCAGATTTGTGATATGGTGATTAATCGTGATTATCGGTATTTAATTTGAAAGCAGGATTACTCTGATTAATCATTGTAATCATCCAACAGCCATAGTTATTATGACTTTATTATTGTAAAACTTGAAGTGAACAAATCCAACAACATCCACAATGTAACAAATTGTGGATGGCCTTGTCCTTGAGCAGGAAAAGAACAAGTTGTTCATTCAAGTCTTGCTGTAATCTGAAAAGTCAGATATTTCCTCTAAAAATGCCACATGTCCGCTGGATAGAAAGAACATAATATCTATTTCAAAGTATAAAGTTTTTCAGTATGAAGGCCACCTGTGACATCCCAACACTAATTACCACTTCCTTTATCCATGTGACGGAAAGGTTGGGGATACATTTTTAAGCAGGCTGACACAATTAATAATTCATACTGAGCCTCGACATACAGACAATATTGGTATTTGTGTTTTCCTCTATTGGTACATTTATCCATGGCTCTGTGGATCAAGCACGTGTTTACAGATCTAGTGGGGGATTGTGAATCCAAACAGGAGCGGATCCAATCAGAAAGCAAATTGAGTGTGCAGCTGGGGCCATTTCCCTCAATGAACCCCGATGCAACAGAGGTATTATAACACACAAATACCTCCAGATCCCAAGCTGTGATTTTAGATGAGCACCAAAGCAAAGACAGCCCCCTGCAGGGGAAAAAGGGTCCACATTGCACTCAAGAAATGACAGAGTGAACATCACGCTTTGGTAAATTTTACTGTTACACGTGTGTCTGAGCGACCCGTGTGTGCCTGTTAATGAGGGACAACCCATCTGTGCGCCCGCTCTGAGGCAACATCCCTCATCACCGCATGGTTGGACATCAGAGATGTGCCAAGTTAAATGCTTTAAAGTTCCCTAACAATGAAAACAAAAGTCATCACAAAGCAGCATGGCCTCTGATGAAATGCACACACTTTATAGTAGGTAATTAATAAAGTGCATTTAAGGTCCAAAACAAGAGCAACACTAAAAAGATGACATCTCAATTCATGCAATCAACTATAGCTGATCATTTATACATGTACAGCATATGGTTGTGTCTGTGTCCAACAGCTAACAGATGGAGGGTCAGACTAAGAAAAAGAGGGACTATGGAGGCATCCATCATTTATTTAGCAAACCAACAGCACCACTTGTCAGCATTCAATCCCTACTAATTATTTTTTCATGATGAATTGGGGTAAAAAAAAGGCAACACAGTCACAAATCTCAAACCTCTAGAGCTAAATCCACAATGGTTGCTTTCTTACCACTCTTAGTCACTGAGGCTCCTTGTAGGAATTGCTCCGGTGCCCTCCTTGACCTTTTGAATCCTCTTTTGGTGGAATATCTCCCTGTTTTCTTAAACTTAAAAAAAAAACAAAAACAAGTGAGATGTTGGATCAATTGAAGAGATGAGAGAGGAGGAGAGGATACAGGTAATTGGCAGAGGAGACAAATGGAGGCTGGGATAAGATGGCTGCAGGCTCCAGGAGTCAGGAAGCCACAGGTGGGCAAGACGTCCCTCTGCTTGTTGTTCAGGTGTGTGTGTGTGTGTGTGTCACAGTGTCAGTCTCTATTAAAACACATGTGTAGGTCTAGGAGACACACCATGACTAACATTAACGTTCACATTTTCCACGCTCATTCCTTTCCAGCCTTCAGTCGTTCTTATATGCAAACCATGAAGAGTCGTTGGCATTCAACTAAAGCATGCATTACTCATACCCTTGCCTTTTGGAATATCGTTTAACTAGAACTAGTGTCTTTATTTTTTTACAATGTGAGAAAAGGTTCCATGTCTAAAAGTACTCATAGTACTGGTATTATGCACTTTTATATTTTTTTATTCTCATAAAATTACAGCTGCTTGAAATTATGATTGACTAGTTTGACAACCTAATTGACCAAAAATGACATCTTTGTTCATTATGTTTGTTTGTCATTATATTACGACTTGGCTGTCTAATATTTCCCTTCATGCTACTAAAATGATGTTATTTTTACTCTTATTACAACTTTATTCTCTGAAAATTACTACTTTTTTCCACTAGATCACAATAGTTTTCTTTTCATCTTTTTACTTTAGTCTTGGAAAATGACTGCTGTTTTTTCATTCTTGATGATTTTTTTTTACTTTCTAGTTTCTTGTTGTATTTGTAAAATTCATTCAATCATTTTCTACCATTTTCTACCGCTTCTACCAAGGGTCGTGGCAGTGCTGGAGCCCATCCCAGCTGTATTCGGGTGAGAGGCGGGGAACACCCTGGACTGGTGGCCAGCCAATCACAGGGCACATATAGACAAACAACCATTCACACTCACATTCATAGCATGTTTTTGGAATGTGGGAGGAAACCGGAGTACCCGGAGAAAACCCACACATGCACAGGGAGAACATGCAAACTCCACACAGAGATAGCCGAGGGTGGGATTGAACTCGGGTTTCCTAGCTGTGAGGTCTGCGTGCTAACCACTCGGACACCGTGCAGCGTATTTGTAAGTGTATGTGCTGCAAAAAAAAAAAACAATAATGTGCCGCAAATGGCCCCGAGCTGACCTTTTGACACTCTTTAGAATAATGTAATATTAATATTGTTAAACAGCATTACAAAACTCACAGTATTAAAAAAAGTTAAGAGAATAAATATATATTTAATTTAATATATTAAAATTAATTAAGAACATAATTAAATATAATAAATACATATAATAAATATATATAATAAATATATATAATAAATACATATAATAAATATATATAATAAATATATATAATAAATATAAATATAATATAATATATTAAGAAAACTCACAATACAACAAGTAAAAAGTCCCCTTCAAAAACAGAGTTGTGATGTGACGAGAAACAAGTAATGCTATGAAAATAATGTTAGAATATTAATAGAGAACCCTATTATTATATTAAGCAAAGGGAAAAAATAGTCTTACAAAAATACTGACAAAAAGTTTGCAAGTCAAAAGTTGGATTGTTATGAGAGAAAAAAAGTCCAGGTATGCTGGAGCCTATCCCAGCTGACTTTGGGCAAGACTCAGGGTACACCTTGGACTGGGAGAATTAAACTTGTAATATTATGAGAAAAAAGTAAGACTATTAAGAGGGGAAATATCTTCTAATATCTAACACTACCTGAACAGTCCAGTTGCAATCGATCAGTCAGGAAATCACTGTTGTAAGCAAAATGTTGTAACCTATGGCTGAATTGTCTCCGACCTTTACTCTCCTACCATGGTCTACTTATTGTGTATTAGCTTTCGGCAGAAAAAGAAGTGTGTAAGAAGTGACCTGTTCTTGTAGGTGCGACTACAGTCTGTGTGTCAAGTGTGTAATTAGATGCAGCATCACCCGTCTTGTAAGGGGCTGGTGCAGAGTAGGAGACCTGAGTGTGGATGTTGAGAACATTTGAGCATCTCCCCAGGGCTTGTTGCTAGGTGAGGAAGCTATGAAGCTCACCACCCATCAAACACATACACAAACATTACCACATAGGGATGTGTATGATGGGATGGGAGGACGCTTAATGCTAGCAAATAAAGCAAAGTCAACAATGAGTGGCTAACAAGTGTTAATTTGTGGCATGAATTAATGGCAAGATCACTGGGATGCCACAGCAACACAGGACAAGGGTCATCCAGTGGGACGGGATGAGGGGGCCGTGTCAGGCTGCTGATCATTTTAGGGCCCTCACATCCCACAAAACGCTCTGTTGTCTGGCAACATGAGCATGACGTTGCATGGAGACAATGTCCACGCTACTGACATTCAAAGGAGATGTCTGTGTGTCTTTAAGTGCATGTGCTTTCAAATTGAATGGAGAAGAATATGAGGGAGGCTGCACGGCGGACGGGTGGTTAGCGCGGAGGACTCACAGCTAGGAGACCCAAGTTCAATTCCACCTCCGGCCATCTCTGTGTGGAGTTGTCCCCGTGCATGTGTGGGTTTTCTCCGGGGACTCCGGATTCCTCCCACATTCCAAAAACATGCTAGGTTAATTGACTCCAAATTGTCCATAGGGCGACCAGTCCAGGGTGTACCCTGCCTCTTGCCTGAAAACAGCTGAGATAGGCTCCAGCACCCCTGCAACCCTCGTGAGGATAAGCAGTAGAAAATGAATGAAAGAATATGAGGGACAATTTGAGTGACAGACAGCTCTACTTCCTCAAAAAGGAAGCGCTTACATTCTATTGCAGACAAAGCATAAAGTGTTCTTGATGGCATAGAATCTTAGTAATATGAGGACACACTGAGATGACTACAATGTGTTCTTATCAGAAGGAACTTAGGCAGGTAGGGAAAGTTAATCACTATAATATATTTGATTGGACTACTTTTCAGCAGCATGTCAGAGCATATTCAGAACAAAAGGAACATTGGTGTTTTTTTAACTTTTGTATTATGAATAGCATGTGACTCACTGTAAAACTTTACAGTGGCATTCATTCATTTATTCATTCATTTTCTACCGCTTATCGTCACGAGGGTCGCGGTGGTGCTGGAGCCTATCCCAGCTGTCTTTAGGCGAGAGGCGGGGTACACTCTGGGATGGTCGCCAGCCAATCACAGGGCACATATAGACAAACAACCATTCACACTCACATTCATACCTATGGACAATTTGGAGTCGCCAATTAACCGAGCATGTTTTTGGAATGTGGGAGGAAACCGGAGAAAACCCATGCATGCACGGGGAGAACACACAGAGATGGCCGAGGGTGGAATTGAACTCGGGGCTCCTAGCTGTGAGGCCTGTGCGCTAACCGCTCGGTCGCTACGCAGCCTTAAAGTGGCATATGCCGCTAAATTGTTACTAAATTGTTCAGTTGAGCACATTTTCCGAAGACAGCCCAGGGTCCAGACCTATACCCCATGGGTTACGCCAATTGTCACGGGGGTAAACACCTTCACACGGTTCAGTTATTGCCAAAGAAAATCACATTTAAACCAATAACGGTGTGGGAACTAAATCTCCAAGCTCCCTTCAAGCATGCCTTCATAAATCTCACGCTGGGTTCAGTGTTTAAACAGCACAGTCGTCCTTCATGTCCTAATAATAAGAAGAAGAATAAGCAAACTTAATCGACTCAATGGTGAAAATGCCACATAAGCACTTTGGATGACAAACAAGAGCATCATAATCCGATTTCAATTGCATTTCTTTGGGGCCTGATTACAAAAAGCATCAAGCTGTGTGGGATTGTACACAGCGTTACTTCTAATAATAGCATTTGACCGAGAGCAGCGCATTGGCGTCACGTTCTTAACAGTTTATGTGCAGGTGGATAAGGTTAATGGGCTAGGAAGCTGATGAACTATTACATCTGGCATCACTGCATCATGGTGTTGTGAGGGAGGGATATTAAGAGACTCGGCAGTCTTCCGAGTCTCTTCCTAAAGCATCACTGTCTTTTCACATGCGAAAAATTCTACTTGGCAGGGATGGGCAAAGTGCAGCCAACTGCAGATGTTGTTTCGCCTGGCCTGCCTGACATCCAAAAGATTGTGACAGCCAAGCACGCCTATCTGACCGCAAGAGTTAGCCTTCTCACATTTCTGCATGACAGAAAAAGCCAGGAAGTAAGTTAATAATAATTGGCTGCCTATATTGAGCATGTACAGTATACTGTAGTTCTTGGAGCCAAGTTTACAGGTCAAAAGTACGTTTTCAAATACATGGGAGCGCATACGTAACAGGGAACTCCATAAACCGAGTAGCACCAGTACTGATGTGGTCAAATAGAGCGATGTTTTCGATTTCCATTTTCTCATGCACTTAACTAGGAATGTCCGATATTGGCTTTTGGCCAAAAACCAATATGCTGATATTGTCCAACTCTCATTTTACCAATACCAATATCAGCTGATACCGATAAGTCTAACATGAAATATCTCTGTTTTTTTTTTAAATATCATTTTTTTATGATCGGGAAATATCTGATATCAACCGATTATGCTGATGTCGGGCCGATAATTATAGGTTATCACATGGTTTGTCTGGTATCGGGCTGATACTGACACTTGGGGGCATGATACTGGGCCTGATACCAGACAAACCATGGGATGATCTTATTATCGCATACTATTTAATCATGAGCTTATTATCACGTACTATTTAATCAAAAGAACATTTTGTTTCCAGAAATGTTTCAGTTTATTACATGTATTATATCTAAACAGTGTAAACTGTGTGTTCACGCTCGTGCACTGTTCTCTGATTGGTTGTTTCACGGGCACGATACCAGAGCAGCGCGCTCTGAGTGGACAGCTACGGGGGCTGATACTGGACATGGTTAAACTCTATATTTTATCAGTATCACTGCCCTGGGCTTTGACACAGTATCAGTTCGGCCTTTTCCCGTATCATTCATGGGTGGTTTCTAGGGTACAGGGCCAATTAATGCTGTAGTATGTGATAATTATCGGATATTTACACACACACACACAGTTCAGTTACAAATGTGAAAATTGTCAACAGGTCATGGTGCCGTATTTGTTTTTTTAAAAAAAAGGTTATTTTCATGTAAAACAAATATTTTTGTGTCGTTTATGTTGTGGCATAGTTGTTTTAACAAGTTTAACAAGTACGGTATATGGTTACATTTGTGTCAAAGTGAAAGTTACGTATGCTTGCAAAAAGTGGAAACAACTTTCTAATGAACTGCTTTCCTCATTTGCCCATTGTAAGTTATTAATAGGGAAAACTAAATTGTGTTATATTAAGTTATATATAACACTAGCAGGTTCATTTATCACTCCTTTATCCGTTCCTTCCATCAGGCCTTCTTACCTGTACACTGTTGTGGTAAAATGCATCACATAGTCAGCTCATCACTTCACAGAGGTGGTCCAGCTATATACCTGTCCTAGATGTCAACACCACCATTCACACCTCTGTGCACCACTTTAACTGTCGCTGTTAAGCTGACATTAAGCAGACAGCAGATTTACATTACTCCTCATGGGAGAGAGACAGCGACGGACTCGGGAGGAGAGGTCGTCATGGAAACGGACCCCTACAAGGCAGTCGGAATTGTTTAATTATTCAGGAGCACCTTCACCGAGCATCAGCAGGGAGTCAACTGGAACCGCTCAAACCATTAAAAACTCATAGTGTTGTGAATTAGGGTGGGGTGGGGGTTGGTGGGTGGATCAACTTTTCTGTTTAAACTGCTGGATCCAGATCATGAGATCTGAGGAGATCATTGTGTACTTTTTTTGCAGTTTAGCTGGGAAAAATCACATTTGGTTAGTGCTTTAGAATATAGTGGAGCATGTTGAGTCTATTTCTGCCCCCCAAAAATGCCTCATTGTACAGCTTTGCTCATGTCTTAGCCGGTCTGTATGTATTTCAACTACTCTGTTTCATTCCAACAGTTGGTCTCAATCTGGGACCCACATTTTCAACTTATTGAAGTCATTTTTATTTTTATTTATTTTTAAATATTTTTTACACATGAATTAAGGTCATTTTACAAACGTTTTGTATTTATTCTTTCATATAGTGGTGTGAAAACATTTTTTTTTCATTATTCAGGGAGAAAAAAAATCCAAACCTACATGGGCCTGTGTGAAAATGCAATTGTCCCCTAAACCTAATAACTGGTTGGGCCACCTTTAGCAATCAATCAAGCATTTGCATTGACTTGAGTCTCTTACAGTGCTGTGGAGTAATTTTGGCCCACTTATTTTTGCAGAATTGTTGTAATTCAGCCACATTGCAAGATTTCTGAGCATGAACTGCCTTTTTAAGATCATGTCGCAGCATCTCAATAGGATTCAGGCCAGGACATTGACTAGGCCACTCCTAGTCTTCATTTTCAGCCCTTCAGAGGTTGACTTGTTGGTGTCCATCCATCTATTGATTTTCTATGCTGCTTATGCTAAGAGTCCACTGAGCCGGCGCCAGTTTGTGCCAGTTTACGCCAATGCAATTTGCTGTGGCACAGAGTGTTGCCAAGAATCGACTGAAATGTAATGGCGCGAGCCAAGTTGTGGCAATGATGCTAGGCGTCCACTGGGCCAGCACCAGTTGGTGCCAGTTTGCGCCAAAGATTATGTGATTGGCGCGTAGTGGCTCGCTAGGGTTGCAGGGCTATACTGGAGCCTATCCCAGCTGTTTTCGGGCCGGAGGCGGGGTACACCCTGGATTGGTCACCAGCCAATCACAGGGCACATATAGACAAACAACCATTCACACTGTCATTCATACCTATGGACAATTTAGAGTCGGCAATTGACTTAATGGTTAGGTTGGACTTGTCGGTGTGTTTTGGATCGTTGTCCTGCTGCAGAACCCAAATTGGTTTCAGATTGAGGTAACAAACAGACGGCCGGACATCTCGGGATTTTTGGTTGACATCAGAATTCATGTTTCCATTTATCACAGCAAGTCTTCCAGATCCTAAAGCTGCAAAACAGCCCCAGACCATCACCTGTTGGTATGATGTTCTTTTTCTGAAATGCGGCGGTACTTTAAATATAATATATAACAGGGTACACACCCCAAAAAGTTTAACTTTTGTTTTGTCAGACCACCGAATATTTTCCCAAATGTCTTGGGGATCAGCAAGATGTTTTCTGGCAAAATTGAGACAAGCCTTAATGTTTTTTTTGTTCAGCAGTGGTTTTCGTTTTGGACCTCTGCTATGCTGGCCATTTTTTCCCAGTGTCTTACTTATAGTTGAATCATGAACACTGACCTTAACTGAGGCGAATGGAGCCTGCAGTTCTTTGGATGTTGTTGTGGATGAGTCGTTGTCGTTGGGTAATTTGGGTTGGCCAGCCATTCCTGTGGAGGTTCATACATCATACATCAGGAAGGGCAAACACTTTTTCAAACCACTGCATATGTATTTATTCATTTATACATTAATGCCAGACCAAACAAATGTGTTTGTTTTTTAATATATTAATTTTATTCATGGGGCGGCACGGCGGTCTAGTGGTTAGCGCACAGACCTCACAGCTAGGAGACCAGAGTTCAATTCCACCCTCGGTCATCTCTGTGTGGAGTTTGCATGTTCTCCCCGTGCATGCGTGGGTTTTCTCCGGGTACTCCGGTTTCCTCCCACATTCCAAAAACATGCTAGGTTAATTGGCGACTCCAAATTGTCCATAGGTATGAATGTGAGTGTGAATGGTTGTTTGTCTATATGTGCCCTGTGATTGGCTGGCGACCAGTCCAGGGTGTACCCCGCCTCTCGCCTCAAGACAGCTGGGATAGGGTCCAGCACCCCCCACGACCCACGTGAGGAAAAAGCGGTAGAAAATGAATGAATTTTATTCATTTATCTAAAAATGTAACTAAAACAAGACCATGAAATCATAAAATCACATGTGCTATAGATGAATGTCTACAGATGACTAAAATATTGCTACATTTTAGTGATGGGAAATAAGATGCCAATGTAAAGCCTCTCTTCTTATTGTATTTAACTAGGCCATCTGACTAATTCAAATGTGATGTCGTGAAATAAGACACATATTTGATTGTGCCAAGTCATCAACAGTTTATACCCTATTTGGGTATGCACATTTCCAACTTACTCAACAGCAGTTCTCTTTCAGCTTGAGGAGAAGGTACCCTCATGTCCCAACACTGCTCCTGCATCGGATGTGCTAAACTGTTGTAGGCGCTTGGCTGCCCCCAAGCGGCGAAACTGTTGAAGTAAAAAGATACACACTGCAAGGCATACTGTAACCTGCAAACTAGAACATTTTTTCATGTTGTTCAGCACATTATTTGCATATTTAAAGTATATAGCTCAAAATAATAAAGAATATCGACTTAACATAAGGACAAAGCTATTTTATCACAAAGCATACATGTTTATTTCAGGTATCCATGTTGATTATTAAAAAAAAAATCAAATAAACACACTACTGACAACCAGTCTGCCCAGTACATGTACAGAAGGACACTATAATTACAAGAAAAGAAATTAGTCTCTCATGGATTTGCCCTTTTTAAACAGTAGAGTGGTTACAAGGCCACACATGAAGCCAGTCAGTCAGTCATATTCACACACAGTCACACATTGCTCAGTGGGGGAGCCCTGCTCACATCCAAAAGGCCTTTTAAAGATACCTAGACAGGGAAGAATCCTCCAAGGCATGCAGCTGTGAAATAATCTTTAACTTATTACTGCATATGCTGTACAGCCCAACATGTACATGTATGTATTATAAGGCAGAAAGGCTTTGTATACGTATATGTGCTGCACATGTGGCCTGCACGTTGAACACCATCATCTCCAGGAAACAGACAAAGAAATCCATTCATAAAAAGGTGCTTATCTTTTGATACAGCTGCACTATGATCTAAGGAGTACTCCAGTTAAAAGACTTGCAAATCAAAATGCTTCATTCTGTTACAATGAAGCTTAAGCATCATTTCATATGTAGGAAAATAACGTTAAAAACATCTAAATAAGACTATATGACTACGATTTGTTGTATCTGATAGAGCTGTTTATAAACACCTGACCCTATTGGCTTTGTTATTAGCCTTTTAAATACTGCTGTTGCATTCTTAGACGCAATGGTATTAAGGTAATTTAAACACGTTTGACTTTGGCCTGAGTGCATCAACATCCTTCCAGTTTTGCTCCCCGTCAAAATATGTTTTCTCTGAGGCGCTAAGTTCTTGTCATTATTTACCTCCAGTCTGAGTGGAACTAATACATAGTGCCCTTTCTCTCTGATTAGATTTGTGTTTTCAGTTATTACACCGTAAAGGAATATAAATGGTAGGTAAATGCTGACAGGTGCTTTGATTTGTTCTTTCTCCACTCTTTGTAACCAGCCTTGTTTCATTTAAAAATGTATATTCGGTGACTTTGGTTTCAAAAAAAGAAAAGTGCATTGACTTATTGGCCCAAGGCATACTTACACATACACACATAATCTAAATCCCAAACACTCCATTGTTAATAAATTAAAAAGTTCAGCAGTTCACATTCATCAGCCAGTTGTGTGTGTTGTGTGTGTGCAAGTAGTGTTGTACAGTTCACATTAGTTTAATGAAGTCCCGTGGCTTCTTTGAGCAGCTCCAGGTCTTTGCGTGCGGTTTGAGTTGCAGATGGTGAGCAGCCGTATGCTTCAAGGCCAAGTGGCAAATAGCGCTCCAGTAAGCCCAGGATGTTGTCCCCTTGTCCCGCATAGAGCCAAACCCAAGGAGGGGGTGGGGTGCTTCTCTGGAAAGCCCACAATGCAAGGCTCTCTGCAGAGAGAAACCAGGTTGACAAGAAATTGTGCTCATGTAGGTTGGCCACTTTTTACTTGGTGAGAGTAACCAACCTTTATTGTGCAGATCAGCAGCCTTGGCCAGCCCTAAGGTGGTGAGATATGGCGCTACATCAGGCAAGCCTTCAGGCTGACCTCGTGTTGCCATCAGCACTATGGACCTGCTCACCAAGAGAAGACGCAAGTGGACATTAAACATTACAGTATGTCCTTGCTGGATCTTCTAAGAAGTCATGTTTTGCCCCTCACTCACCTCTTTGGTATGCCAGTTTTTAGGTACTGCTTCATTTCGGCATCCATCTTAGCAAATGAGATCTTTTTGGTGACTTTGCCAGAGCAGGCATCGACAGAAACAACAAAATAGCCAGGCTCAGTAAAGGGCATCATCTCCTTATTCACCTGTCCGGTGGCAAACAGACAACATGGAGTGAGCTGCTAATAGTCAAAGGTGTGATGTGCATGCTATGGATAATATTGTGTACACTCACAGCAATAAACGACATGGTGTCTCCTTTTTGCTGCTCTTTCAAGCTGAGAGACTTGACTTGTGTTTGGAGGTAGGGCATCCACGGCTCACTAGTAAACACATGCTAAGCAAAAAAATATATATGCTTCAGAAAAACTCACAAGGGCAGACTCTTTCAAAGCACAGATCATAAATCATAGTACTGCATTCACCTAAGACGACATAGAATATAAGACTATAAATCCATTCTAGACCTATCACTTGGCACCTCCCTGCTCGTGTGCATGTACAGTACATATATCTCATGGCCATTTTATATGTGGTTCAATGCAGTATGTAACAAAACAAACCTGTTTGGCTCCACAGTCCTTGCAGGGTTGTGTGTTTTGAGCAGGCATCAGCACTACAGCCGAGGGGCTTTTGGTGTATTTCGGATAGGCCTTGCTTGTGCAGTTGCAGGTCTGCTGGGAGGATGTTGTAGCTGTGATTTTTACTCTCTCACACCCTTTAAAGGAGCAGTAGCTGTGGCCATCACGACCATGGCGGGCCCGAAGGTAGAGCCACAGCAAGCTGGTGTGATGGAATAAGAAAAAGAAAGAAGACGAAGTGTGTATTTATTTACACGGTAGTCTGAGGGAAGAAAACTTGAGTGGCTGGGTTAGTTATCTCACCCAACATTTTGGTCAAAGAAGTACTTCCTCTCCAACGGTTTGGACTCCAGTTCGATGAGAGAAAAGACGGGCCCGTAGTCTGTGATGTCATCGAAAGTGTTGCTCTGCCTGTCGTTGATGTCGCCCATGATCTGAAAGGTGGTGTCTGGTGGGTAGCACAGCCCAAACAGCACCCAGTCATCTCTGAGGGAATGATAGTATTGAAGAAACAGTCAGCTTTTATGTAATAACTGTAATGATGTAAGGTACACCCACCATTATCGCCACAAAATGTAAAATAATGGAAACAAATAATCTAATCTAGTTCATCCCATAGTGTACACCAAAATCAGGAATCAAAATACACATTGCTATTTCCAAAAAGTGACGATGCACTTGCTTGTTTTTATATGTCACAAAGGTTTCTGGTCTCACTTGTCAAAGTTGATGAGGGAGAGGACAATCTCTTTTGGTGCAGTTCCACTCCAGTGTAGAGTGTAGCTCTTGCTCATCATCAAGACAGGCTGATACTGTTGCGACGGCGCCCCCTGGCTGTTAATGCCCCTCAGAACCAGAGGAGCTGTGGGGTACTCGTCTCTATTGATGGACAGAGTGAGGCTGGAAGCACCTTGAGTCTGGATGTACACCTGTAGGAGAGTGAGGAAGCCTGTATACATCAGATTTTTTCTTTTACACTGGACGCAAACAAAATGAGTTTCGTCTGCTGTACCTGAGAATAGCGCCCACTACAAATCACTCCATTCCATTGTGTCATGTTGACACAGAGAGGATGTTGGATCATGTAATTGTCTACCCTGCCAACAAAGGTGTCCTTGTAACCTGTCACTGAGCCGTCCACATCATGAAACACTGAGTTCTTGTCCCCATCCAGGTCATTGTCTTCAAACCACTGCCCTTGCCGACCAAAGAATGCACGGAGACCTACCTGAGGACGGTACAAGCAAAGCACATCAACAGGCTTTATTAAACTAGTATTGCACCACTTCAATAAGTAGAGATGGTTTATGGTTATGGTTGTGAGATAGAGTTTAATGGCTTATTACTTCTACTGAGTACACCAAATGTAATGCTGAATGAGAAAGTTCTTACAGTTGAGTGGAAGTCAAGGTGGGACATGTTGTTTCGTGGGGTGAGCTGCCAGGTGTTCTTCAGGCTAAAACCCACAGCGCTAGTGTAACGTTCTGGTGTGGGGATGAAAGCACGGAAAGTGCTCTGTGTGAGCCGCACTGGGCCATCGTAGATTTGAAAGCCTCGGATTGGGAATGTCCTAAGGTGAAGAAGGGAAAAAAAGAGTGGGGGGGGGGGTAAAATTAAATTCAAGTTCATTAGAATTTTATTTCAGGCACTGTTTCTAGTTGTTTTTATTACTTCCTGATATTTATGCAATTACATGTTACACAAAAAAACATATGGCAACATTACAACTCATCACACAGCAACTAACACACAAACATTATACCTCAGAAATATAGAAACATGTGCATTTTGTTAGAAAAAAACATTTCACAGGAGGAGAGCATAAAAGCACAGAAAATGTCCACCAGAGGGAGCCAAAAGACCCGGAGCCCAAAGCATAAAGATTGAAACTGACTTCATTGCAATGCCCCAATAAATGCGTTGCTCAGATGCAATGCCTTATGGAAAAACTTTAAATTTATTTTATTGTTTTAAAGTGATTTTGGGACATGCTTGTATGTTGTTATCAAGCGTGTCATTTGCACAGGCGATACAGGGGTCATGACTGAATACTGAATACTCGTATTAGCCAAACCGCTTTCTCTACCTAACGTTTACTATTGGCAGTATGTTTAGCATGGATGGAGACATCAGAAACATGGAAGATGAAAAGAGTACTAAAAGGTAGACAGACAAAAATTTTTCATTGTTGGTCAACACCTAAATCTAATAAAAAAAAGTCCTGACCAAAAAGAGGTAAATACCCGTATTGTTAAATTCGATGATGATATGTGACACAGTGAGTCAAATGTCAAACTGTTACGTTGTTATACTGGTATTTATACCAATGTCCATTGACTTCCAATGGGTTGACAAGCTTGTTGTGATTGCACTGATAGCTCGTGATTGGCTCCTGAAATGATTAGAATTTAGTCATAAATAAGACGCACCCCTTAATAAGCCGCAGGGTTCAAAGTTTAAGAAAAAATTAGCGACTTCTACACTGGAATTTACGGTAACAGTAGCCATTGTGAGTGTAGTAAGAGATCAGTGACAATGGTAATGGTAATTTAGCTGCATTTCTGATATATCTTGTGTTTCATCATTCTTGGCATTATAATTTGGACTATTTTAAATTCTCTTTTCTTCCCTCTGTGGTTTATTTATTGCCACAGAGACATTAACTTCCTAAGACATTCTGAAAAAAAAAAACATTCATGATGAAGTCATCAAAATTCAACTCTGAGTCATGTCATTCTAGGAAACCAGACACATGTTACTGAATCTTTTAACAGACCTCGCTCATTATTCTGGCAGTAAACCAGCCAAGAACCTCCTTTAAAAGCCTACACAGTACACAAACAGTTGTGGCAGCCTCATACCGTATATCTAATAGGGGTCCTTTCACTGTTTTTAAATTGTTGACTTACACCTTCCATTCCAAGAGTTATTTTTATATTACTTGCATTGTTGACTGAGTTTCCAATCAGTATGTTCCCTCTCACCTGTTTCGAGGGAGGGTCCTCATCAAGCCATCTGTCCCTCCTAAGCCCCAGTATTTATTCTGTCCTCCATTGGTCCCCCGGTTTCGACTTTCGCCCACAAAGAGAGACTGTGTCACCTCCTGACTGGAGCCTTCGTCCTTTGGGTAGCTGCCATCACTGAAAACAGAGAATTTTTTATGTGTTTAGTTTAGTGACAACAAATTTATCTCAAATTTCTGGCGTATCTAATATTTGTGATTTAGCTATGAAAGCCCAAAACATTACTCCAAAAGAATAGGCAATTTGGACTCTACTTGTTTTTTCTCTATGTTCATTTCTGTTAAGAAAGAAGAAATCAACTGTCCTTCTGGCACCTTCCATAAAGACTGCCAGAAAGACCTATAGAAGCAGAACAAGACAACGAAGAGTGCAATAATAATGACAATAAAACTGTGTGTCGGTTCAACTCTAAGCAAGAAAATCATGAATAACATATTGTGTAACCCCATTAAAAAAACAGACACACAAAAGCTCTTCTCATAATGTGCACAACAGACTATAAACTATACTAAACAATATATACACACCTGGCAAAAGACAATCCCACTCCATTGTCTGCAAACCTGTTCAAAAGGACAAAACACTTTGCTATATATCCGTTTTCAATATTCCACAAATGTATCAAGAAGGAGAAAAAAAAATCCCTTTAAGAAATAGAAATAAATATTCCTGTGAATTGTCTCACCCAGAGTTCTGTATGATGATGTCACCACCTCGTATCCACGCGCCCATGTCATTGTTCTTGAATGAGATGAGCGTGTCAATCACCGCCGCCACTCGTGGTTGACTTGGATCTGCATTCTGGTGAGGTCGGAATCTGTCAATAAAGGATGGACACACGTGAAGAGTGCCTCCGCTCATTGACATCACACATTCCTTTTTAGGCATTTAACAGCTTATTAGCAATCCCTCATCCCCACATTGCCTAATCTTGCATCATCATTGTCTTATCTTCAAGAAGGTGTTCCTATAATGTCCTAATGGGAGGTGTTTTGTCCATTATGTGAATTTATAGTCCCACAACATGACAAATACAAACACGCATCACATTAAATGAGGCCTTGAATCACAGATGGAGCTGTGACAGAATGACACAATGACTGAGCTATAACCATGAACACACTTATAGAGTTTGCAAAATATACTGTAGCGTGTGTGAGGATGATGACCCTATGAGCTCCTT
Source organism: Doryrhamphus excisus (assembly GCF_037039965.1). Taxonomy (NCBI): domain Eukaryota; kingdom Metazoa; phylum Chordata; class Actinopteri; order Syngnathiformes; family Syngnathidae; genus Doryrhamphus; species Doryrhamphus excisus. The sequence goes on along the minus strand of NC_136359.1, from coordinate 13,265,058 downwards.
GGCTGCACCACTGTGTCTTGTGGGTGGCATGAGGGAACAGGTTTTCATTGGTGTGGAAAAGATTCATGAATGTCTGAATAAACTGCCAAATATGATTATGAAATAGTTTGCCAAAGCAGCAGTCGTCAAAGATGGGTATTTTGTCTTTCACTCAATTTACTTTCAGGTTTATTTATCATCTTGATTGATAGTCAAAAAAATGAATGATTGGCCAGATACAGGAAATGTATGCCATACTTTTAAATCTGTTTCTTGGTGTCACAAACCAGGCTCTCTTCTTCATTTAACATTAATACTGACCACAGAGTTTAGCATTTCCAATTCCACCCCGATGCAAACGCTGCACACAAAGTCAATGTGGCCAACAGTCCCAGTGGATGTGCAAGACTTTTTCCGAGAGGCTGAGGCGCGAGGTTGGGTAAGAGAGAAGCAGAGAGGACACTTTATGTATGAAACCTTGTTATTTCTGTCAACACAAACCTGTCAGTCCTCACACTAAACGTAATACTGTAGTAATATAACCATTCATATATCCACACCTTGGGCAATATTATAGAAAATGTATGTGCAGGGAGCTATGAGTAACTTCATGCATATTCAATTAAGAGGCATCAAACTAAACAAAACCAGGCCACTAACTTTTCCAGCCATTTTCTTTGCAGCTTATCCTCCCTAGGGTCATGAGTATGCTGGAGCCTATCCCAGCTGACTGAGTGAGGGGCGGGGTACACCCTGGACTGGTTGCCAGCCAATCACAGGGCACATATAGACAAACAACTATTCACACTCAAATTCATACCTATGGACAATTTGGAGTCGCCAGTTAACCTAGCATGTTTGTGGAATGTTGGAGGAAACCAGAGTACCCGGAGAAAACCCACGAGGAGAACATGCAAACGCCATTCAGAGATGCCCAAACGGAAAATGCTTATATGCTAACCACTCGTCTACCATGCGGCCCGCCAAAAACAAAAGATTTTAAAATGGGTTGTACAAATTCACTAATCAAAAACGTATAGAGGATCTAAGAACTAAGGTCGAATACAATTATCCAATTGGAAATGTGGAAAAAGTATAAAAAGTAGTGGACCACCATAAAAGGTTAGGATTTGAGCAATTGAGCAAGGCATATTTTCAGCAACATTTGATCAAATGCTGTGTTGTATGACCTCTAAGGCGTTAATCTTCAGAAGTTCCAGTGTATATTTTTTATAAATTCAAATCATGTACACACACCTGGCATTATTATCCAGACACAAGTATTCACGGGGGTCTGCAGCACTTGCATTGGAGGTCTTTACTCCTTTATCAATGAACAGTCCAGCCTGTGTAGTCAAGATACAATTGCAGTTATTTATGCAAACATACAAGGATCCAAACACTGATCTACATGGACACCCATAGTACATACATACATACATACATACACCTGTATATACACACACATAACTTTATACTAGCTTACTTTGTAAGTTTGGTATGGTTTCAATTGAATCTGAATGTGTGTGACTGTCTGTGTCGGGTCTAAGAAAACATGCTGTGTGTCAATCCCACGGTTTAAGCAAAGTATAGTTGGACTCCTTCCTCTCTCCATAGCAGAGGGTGCTGTGGTGAGAGTGAACAAAGATCTTACAGTTCACCTGACGACTCCTGTCATTACACAACAGAGGGTTGTTCTGCAGTCAGTCTATGTATGTGCGTGTGTGTGCGTGTCTTGACTTGCAACAACCAAGCAGGTAAGAGGCATTACTTCTCTCAAGTGTATTGTATAAAACACAGCTAAACTAATGGATATCCCTACCTTGAAGTTGGAGTGAACGCGGTTGTTGTAGAAGACTCCCAGGGGAGTGAGCTCTGCTTTTGTCTCTGGCACCAAGCCGTGAGAGTCTCCTGTAGAAGAGCTGTGGAACACAAACCATATCCCAGCATCCTACAACAAAAGAAAAGAGAAGAAAAGTTTGAAAGAAGATAATACAAATCATGATTGTGTCTAGTATAGGTAGCCACCAGAAGTGGGTTTCATCATTCGGCCCTTCTCTACTTGTGAAGGGCAGAACGTAATAAAGTTGAAAACAAGTTGCTTGATCAACTATAGACAATGTACAGTAAATATCCCCCACCACTAAGAACATTATATACCCCTGCAAAGTAGACCCCCGCTTGAACAATACATATCTTCTTGTTTGTTATGCTGTATTAAACTTGCTCAACTGTGTAATTACACTAAATCCAGAAAAAAAACTCTTTAAGTCCTCTTTTATTGATGGATCATTTTTTATATGCATGAAATCATTTCATTCTACAGGACCTTTGTTTTTCTGTTGTTTTTCTCATAAGACTGACGATATTACCTGAGAACCAGCAGCAGCATTACTGATAAGGTTGTTGTTGGGGTTAGCGATCCAAAATGTAGAAACCGCCCTGTAAAATAATCACCATAGAAGACACACACACACAAAATATTAAATGACGGAACTTTGGCAAACGTGAGAAGCACAGACTATGAAATCAGTGATCTTTCTGAAACATTCCCCAATAATCTAGCTCTCCAACACAAACCTCGGACAGGAAAAGCCCTGCCAAAACACACATACATACACAGACACGCACACACACACACTGCTGGAACCAGATAATGGTGGCACTCTCACAGTGGCACTTCTTTGAATGTGACAGGAAAACATCCGGTCCTGAGGAGTGGATGTTATTGCACGGATAAAACCTGAGTCTCTCACATGGAATTGAACCATCTGTCTTGTTTCAAAATGTGTACAGACAATCTCTTCCCACAGTGACACCCTGACTGAAAGACTCACTCACATGTATGTGCATTTTGACATTTTCAGCTTGCAAGTACAAATACAAGCAAAAAACACTCCCAGTTCCAGTTTAATTTAAATTGATTTGTATGCCTGCAACTTAGTGCAGTATTTTTCCATTATCAAAAGCTATGAAGGCTACCAAAATAATTGAGCCATGCCATATGACTTTTGGAGATCATTTTGTTGGGGTTCGCTACCCTTCAGTGCAACACGCTGAAGATGATTGGTTGTCATAACATGGTCACTTCACTACAGCCAAAAGGAATGAAAATAAATAGTTGTTTTTCTCAGAGCAAAGCTTATAGTATTAACAACCACATGCTAAGAGAAACAAATGCAAAATATTGACTGTGCTGCATTACTGTCTTGTATTTCTTGCCATGTGGTGTTAGCCCTTTATTGTTGAATTAACTGGTGGGTGTCATGTGACTATGTGACGCTACTGACACTATTGCAGCTGTGTTATCTCATAGGCATGATCCCACGTTCGGTGATGAGGATGTAAAACAATTCCGGGTAGATAATCTCTTACTTGCACTCAGTGCTGGGTGAGGGAGTATAGCCCTTGTAGACTTTGTCCTTGATGCTGAGGCAGAGAGTCTCATTACGGTCAGTGGGCAGCAGAGTACCAGGTCGAGTCAGCAGGCCCAGGTTGTGGTAGAAAGTGTTGCGCTGTTCAATGCCATCTTCCAGGAAAAAGCAGTGACCAAGTGTGTCGTAGCCCACGCTGTTCTTTACCTGGACAGACAAACAGAACTGACTTCTCATTCCAATTCATAATGAAAGAATCTAACTTGAAAGGATGTTGCAGTCTTGTTGAAGTATTCGTCAACATATAATGAACCATATGTTGCTCCACCACCATTAATGTGATGTTAAGTCATCTGTTTAGTTCCATTCCTGTTGTGTGAATGCAAGGTGTTGTATAAGTGGACCACTTTGACTTTTGAGTACAACTGTCAGCATCCTTCTAATGACAAGTTAAGCTACGTCATTATAAATATTCCCAAAGAAGACACCTGTTGTATTGTTAAATCCATCTGAAGCCATGTAGCGGATGAAGAATGTAGCCTTAAGGTTCCTGTCTTTTCAGGAACTCCTTTTCCTTGATGATTAAACTTCTTTAAGGTTTATGAGGAGGTGTTTTGGTGCATTACTAATTTTGTAATTTTGTCTGGCTTCCTCTATTGAAAAGTAGTGATGGGAAACAGTAAGAAGGAAACGGAAACGGTCACGGGTGACTGTGTATAGCTGTGTTACTGATTAGCGGTGAGGCGGCACGAAGAAAGGAAACCTCCATGGATGTGGTGGACATCGAAAAAATGCTCATTGCTCAGGCATTATCTGTACTAAATACCTTTGTACTTTCCATTTCCTCAATGCTGAAAGGAACAATGCTCCCAATCCCACAGCCTCAAGGACAACATTAAAATAAAATGATGCTCCTTTGACGTCAAGAGACCATCAGCTCTATTGTCAAACAGCCTTGTATTGTCAAACAGTCACATTAAGTGATGTTGGTCACTGTATCTTTTTTGGAAGTGAGGTTGCAACACATTTATAGATTGCTATATCATGGTGATTGTCATTTCTGTTTGTGAACTTCTGTATGCTGCTTTACAACCTACTTTTGGAAAGAAATGCAATATTTTGTAACCCAGGAAGATTAGCAGAAAAAAAGTTTGTGTGATTTACTAACCAGCAAGCCATTGGTGGCATGAATGGTAATACATCGAGAGAAGCAGTGGTGTATGGAGAGTCCATCTACATAGGTGGGCTCCCGGTAGCCTCCCTTCTGGTCCACATCACCACACATGTGGAAATGTATCGGGTATCGGCTCCTTTCACTCTGCTGGCCCATGTTCTTCAGCTCCACGTAGGACAGATGCACTGATGAGAAGTTGCCAAAGATCTGACATAGTAGAAGAGGGAGGCAACAACTCTGTGATTATGAGTATGATAAGAAAAGTAGACAACATTGGCTTTGTGGAGGGCAATGATTAACATTACACTAAAATTGAAGTTATGGAAGCAAAACACAAAAGCTTAACCCCCATTCATGTAATCAAGTGTAAACAAACAACAAAGCGCTCTCCAGGAGGTCTTGTGTGTATGTGTGTGTGTGTTGTGTAAGCCACATGGTCTGGTTTCTGTTAAGGGGGAATTTGTAAATCCTCCAAGAGAACTGCAACTCACCTCCATAAGCTTTGTACATGACAGCTCACTTGCTCCGTTTTCCATAAACAAGTACAGTACATGAACCAAGGGTCAAGTCAAATGCATTATGCATTCCGTGTGCCTCTTTCTCCTTCAACATCAGAATTCACCTACTGGTATTTATTTATTTTTTACATCATTTAAGTCCAGCCCCACAGAGACTGCAACACCATTTTTTTTTCTTGGTATCCCAATCTCCTGACTGTGTGGCCAACATGCTAACCACCCGACCACCATGCGCCACTCTCTAAATTTCTAGACAGGATAGAAAAAATACAATCTTAAAATGAAATGAAGTGGAGAGAAAGAATGAGCATGAGAGAGTGTACAAATAGGTGTAGAAAGACTGCAGTTGTTTATATAAAAATTTGACCAGGGAACATGAATAACGGCTCTCATTTAGAGCAGCAGGTAAAAATAGAGCATACACAGACTTTCACTATGCAGAATGGAAAATGTGCACATTAGTCTGAACACTGTGACCTTTGCTGAGAATGCAATATCATGCTAAAATATGCAGAGCATATGGGGACATAAAGTATGTAGCCTATAACAGGGGATTTCTTTAAGTTACACACACCTTGATATGGCCTCCATAGGTGTCATGGCTGTAAAACTGACATAAGTTGTTCCCGTAGCAGGAGTTTTCCATTTCTCCGTAGATGAGAATGTTCCTGGAGAGCAGCGCCACCTCAGCACGCATGTCCACCCCATCAACGATCTCGCCAACGTGGTTATAAAGAGGTTTCCCTGAGCAGCAGCCACAAATAGAACATTCATGCTTATTGCATTAAGATGATTCACAAATTGTGGATGTGGAGGAAATGAAGGAAGTGTGACACCTTAGCAAAACAGTTGCAAGTCATTATTTTGAAAAAATAAATACAAGCCAACTCCTGTTTAACATTCTTAGGTGATGCTAACCAAAACTACAGTGTTTCAGTTAGTTACTGTAACTTAAATATTTACTGACAACCACAGAAATACACTTATCCACAGCTACACCTCAAACCTGACCCGCTAAAATAATATACAGCTAATATACAGAGAAAGTGGTAAGACGCATAGGCAAACATAAATCAGCTTGCCAAGAGTCGACATGGTTGTACATGGCACTGATAATGCAAAGCAGCTGCTTCGTTTTAACGGCAATACAAAAGAGACACAATCGCATCCTATCGAGGAAGGGAGTCAACCATTGCTGACAATGGAGTAATGACATTAGGAAAAAGATGTGATAGGGAGATGACCAGAGACTGTTGGGTCAGGACGTAAGAGTTTTAGGGTGGAACAAAAACGACAAAGGAGCAGCCTTATGTAAGAAATATTGAGTCAAATTAGGATGAGCATTTGACAACATTTCCTGGATACATTTTATCTGTGTGTGTGGATGTAGCTCAAGTTCACTTAGCTGACATCATGTTCAAACTAGTTGAACTAAATCAATAGTTACTATGCTGGTTACAACCAAGTAGTGCAGTCTGATTTGCTTCAGCTGTGATTAATCAAGTATTTCATTAATTCATACATTTCTTCAATGCTCTAAAAATGAATTCCTTTTTGTTTAATACTGAGTCTGACTTAATGGGAATTCAATTATTGGTCAGGTTTGGAACCAAAGCGATAACCGAGGGATGATTATTATGCTGATAAAAATCAGAATAAAAGTTCAAAAAGGAAATTTCCCCACTCTCTCACCTTGTATTCTAACCTGCCGGCTGTTGCAGTGAGGGCAGGGTAGAAGGGTAAACTCTTCAGCTTGATGCATGGAATAATCGGTACTGGCAATAACGATTTGATTCCCGGGTTGCCAGGTCTGCTGCACCTCATCTTGGAGATTCAGCACCACCTGGTCTACAGCATCTACTTGGAAGCCCGAGATGGGGAAACCTAGGAGGGCGCAAAATATTGAGCTCACATTTTTATTTATAAAGGAGTGAGAGTAACATTTGTACAGTTGGGCTTTCTTTATGGAAAACAACAATGCAAACAGGACTAAGCACGATGGCACACCTTTGTATAGAATTGAGTCAACTCTGAAATGTTATCAAGGTGTGGCCATGGAGGGCCATCATAAATATACAGCTCAAAGGTTAGGTTTAGTGTTTTAAAAGCCACAAGGATGATCACAAAGACATTAACCTTTTTTAAATCTTGTTGTAGTTTGTGCAATGACAATAAAGGTATAATATTCTCTTCTATTGAATGTTCACTTGACAAGTAAGTCAAGTGGGCTGCTTAGATTGGGGGTGCGCAAAAGTCCAGCCCAAAGGCCAATGATGTTGCTGTTTTTTTTACCAAAAAGCTGAAAGTGAAACAAAACCTGGCAGCATCAAAACCTTATGAAGTAGGATTATGTCAAGATTGAAAACAGGAAAAAAAAACATGCCTTTGGTGGAAAAGGTTGGGACACCACTGACCCGGTTGAAATTTTCATCAATAACACACATTTTTAATTGACACTATCAGACAACTATTAAAACTAACACATCATTATTTTTGTGCACAGCATCATACCTATTAATGAGGTAATGTTTTATGCTCATCTAACAAGTACACTATTTATGCAAAGTAAAATTTGCCAAATATTGGCATTCCACAATTCATGCTAATTGCACAATTTAGTTTTCCTCACCGTTCTTCCATTCGCTGTAGGCGGTGACTGAAAAGCGTACGCCATTCACGGTGGTGTAGTCCCGTCTTGCCAGAGCTCGTCCACCCGTGTCGTGGTTCTCATGTTCCCTAACGTCTTCGGAGCATGATGCGTTACCACCGCCGACCACAGACACTAAAGCCCATGCCTGCCTGGAAGGACCAGTGAGATGAGGAGATTTTATTAGATTTCTGCTAAGAGCAATAAACATTCCACTGTATCATTGGATAATAAAGATTATCAAAAAGAAAGAATTTTAAGCGGCTGTTCGCGAGGAAGTGGAGTGGGTTGATGATGTAACCGCCTATTATAAGTGTCTTAAGACGGCAAGAATGTTTGGATTTAAAAAAAAAAATTAAATATGAAAAGATGAAATCATCTAAGTGGTTGGAGCCTAACCAGTGGGTGTAGTTGGGGGAAAAGGCATTGGTGGTGGGTTTAAGGGTGAAATCACGCCTTACCAAATTTCTAAATGTCCTAATTATTTTTATGTTTATCCAGAATGCAAACAAGCATTGGCACCTTACAGACATAATATTTGTACCGTCATCTGTAATGTATCAGAAATATGAACCAACTGCGCCTGATGAAGACCACCCAAAAAGCTTCAAGGGTGTAATTGTGTCGTGCATTTCCAAAATTAGGATGGACATATTTCTGTACAGAATCCAAACAAGCATTAAGCTAATAGCTTTGCCGTTGCAATGTTCAATTAGGACTTTACAGTTTTTTGTACTACAAAGACCCCTGATGTTCCTGTACTACAATAGAGCACACAAACCGGAACCATCTGGGGACTTGCACTTTTCTGTCATGTCTAGTTGTTTGTGGATTTTCCTGTTGTAGGCGACTAAAAATCCAAACGTTTGGCCCTGAAGCCACTGCTATGCAACCTGTGCAAGTGCTGATAAAAACAAAAAGCAGGAGACACAGGGGAGCAAAAAAATATATATATATTTTTTTCTTTTTTCCCTTTTGTCTCAGCCAACAGCCTTTAAACAACCTCATTATTATTTGCTGTGTGTTTATGTGTGGGTGTGTGTGTAAAAGGGTGTGTGAGAGTGGTTAAGTGCTCTCCTGAGGGACAAGAACATTAAATACAAAAGGGTCTGTTGATGGATGGTCCCGATTATTTCCAACAGGGATTTAGGTTCTGTTTGGTATGATTTATGTTTTTGTTTCTTAAACTACCTAAATTGCAGTTTTGGAAGACAGTGGGTGTATTTATGTAGCGATAGGATGGATGGATGACACAATGAGATGAACCTACATGCATTTGGACAATGCTGCTGTGACCTGGATAGTGAATTGCATTAACTAAGCATGTGTCAAATAGTAAACAGTCACACACTATTTGCGCAAAAAATGTGCAATGACTTCAAGTCAAGGAGTTCTCCTGTGAGTCAAATAACTGCATGCTGTCTAATAAATAAGGTGTGGGTCTCCTATCAGGCAAATCCACAGAGAGCCAAGATTAAATTCTTAATCCTCTAATGACTGGTGATAAATTAGAAAAGTGTGACCAGAGTGAAGGCTCTATCATCTGATCCATTTGAAGCACTGTTTTGTGGATTCAAGCAAATTTCTATGAAGACCTCTGTGCTGCCTCTGCACCCTGGGGTGAAATGTGACACTGGAGAATCTGGCTTAGCGTTTGACTTGTCAGTTAAGTGAGAGGCATAGCCAAGCTCAGCTACAAATAACTCTGGAGTGAAACACTAGATTTTGCATTAAAAAAAAAACAGTGTGGTTTTACACAGACTGTCATGCAAAAGCCATTCAAATATTCAAGCTAAATTCAATGTATTTGTATCAACAATGCATCTTTTCCTTCAAAAGAACGCAAGTGATGGAAACTAAATTTCCTGAATAGTCACATTTTACACAAATCCTGGAACCTCTTTGACCATAACCTTGTTATCCGGAGCATGCTTCCTTTCCTGGCACAGCGCTCTAGAGCATAAACTTAAACAGGAAGAGAAATACCATGGAATGATTTGAGGTTTAATCCCATAGGGAAAGGTCAAAAGAGATGATTTTTCTCCACGATAAAGAACTAGAACAAAGTGTTGTTGGTCAAAAACAAACAAAAACACACCACGCTTCTTTCTCATCCCTTGGGGACCACAAGGAAACAAACATAAAACATGCTAAAAAGACAGCAACAATGAAGGAGACTGAGAGCAGCAAGAAAAACGGACCACTGCAACAAAGTGGAGATTATGGATACCACTGCAGTGGTACAGCAAAGTCTCCTCATGTATCTGACTATGTTCCACCAATGAGCAACAAGCAGTTTTTTTTTGTTTTTTGTTTTTTTATCAACCATATAGGGTCAGCTCAGTACCAACTAACCATGTAGAAGAAATAATACCTGTAGGACACAGGTTATAAGTTTGGCAAGGAGATCTGCACGGATCTAGATAGGCGTGGTACCAGGTGGGTGTCTGCGCTTACATACATGGAAGCCATCAATGCAGCACACTTGTTTGTGCCAGTAAGAATGGGAGAAGAAAGGCTGGGAAACTGTAATTTTTGTTGACTGTTTTTTATGCATTTTCAATTCAGGCATACTTACACTGTACGCAATCTGCCATCACACTTGCCACATGCAAAGTATCTGCCATCCTGGTTTGTTCTGCCCACTATTGAAGCCGTTTATTATAGTAAACCCACCACAACAAAGCTATTTTGTTCAGGATCTCTGTACAAGTGCATGATCAAGATGGAGGACCCATGACGATCCTCTCAGTGGCAAAAAAGTAAAAGGCCGCAATAGTACGTAATCATCTGGTATTACTGGTTTTGCCAATGGAAAAATTATATAATATTAAACATTATAAACCAAATTATTATTGACCTGCTCAACTGCGTTTGCAACAAGCCTCCTCACCTGTACTTGAGACCATAGACATAGCTGCTGCCAAGCGTCTCTTCAATTGCCTTCTTAGTTTCATCCAAAAGACTTTTGACGGCTGAGTCGCCAACAGCAAGCGTGACAATGCGACCCACCGGCAAGGAGCGGAGCAGAAGGGTGAGTCGTCGACTGTCATTCCGTAATTCGTGAGTGTCGTAACGTTCCTTGAGTAGGATTTCAGATGTGTCCTGATCCACCACGCGCAGATTAATACCTCTGCTGAAGTTGCGCTTGAAGGCGTAGCCCCCGGTGTTGAGGCCAGAGGCTGGCACACTTTGGGTCAACAAAGACCAAGAGACTCTCTCTGTGCCATGGAGCTCCAAAGTTCCACCACTCATGACACCGATGAACTTCCGGCCCAGACCGGGTACTTCAGGAATCTCCTTGCTGTCAGAGCGCCCCATCAGGGCGATGACAGCGTTGGAACGGTAGTGACATTTAGGTGCGCCAATGTAAAGGGCTCCGCCATTTTCAATCAGGATATGTCGTGTTCTCAAGGTTATGTTCTTAGAGCCGTCAGCGTTGTCTGCAAAGACCACACGGCCTGTGGGAGAAGAGACGGTAAAAAGAGTGAGTGCTCTCATCTCATAATGGACACAACATTTACACAAGACTCAACATAGGTGACTGATGATTTTCAGTGTGGCTGATTTACATAAGACTGCCTTTACATCAACTTTCGCTGCCTGTGGGTTGGAATGACATGTTCAAAGTTTTCCACAATCACACAAACGACTGACTTTGTTTCAGGGTCCTCCTTTGCCGGCTTACCTCCTGATTGAATGGTGAGTGAATGGAAAGTAGCTGAAGACTCTAATCGAAATAAATCTCCCCTCCTGACAACAATGGCCTTTTGTGGTTGGTGGCCAGGGTTCCAATCACTCAGGGAAGGGCTGTGGTCAGGGCAATTCTCTGCAAAATTGTTAACAAATCAAGAGTGTATTCTGCATCAGAAAGAAAACACCAGAGCAACTAATTGGGGAGATAAGGCTAGAAATGCACTCAATAGGCAACACTCACCATCTAAAATGTCCCCACTTGTGAGACTAAGGACAAGTATGAGGCTAAGCAGGAAGGCACCCATGGACACCCCCAAGCAGATGAGTGTGTTTTTTCTTTGCTGGAGACTCTGAGCATGTTCTCTGCGATGGTTCTCCTCTGACAGGTTAAAGGTGGCTTGTTGCTGTTGCACCAGGCCATGAGGTTTGATCGGTGGTGGCGGCGGAGCTTTGGCCGGCGGTGGCGAGCGGATTGGAGCCACTCGCCCGGGAACATAACCAGGAGATCGTGGGTGGTGGCCTTGGGGGGGAGCCACAAAGACCGGGAAGCGGCTCTGACCATCACTTGTCGGCATGGTATTTACGTCTGCTGACACCTCTTACTGTCTGGAAGGAAACAAAAACAAGATGGAGATGAAGATGGAGAGTAAGCGTCGGAAAAAACAATAACCTTTTGAAAAAACTGCATGAGCTGAGTCACTGAGGGGGTTGAGAAGCGTTGTTGCTGTGACCAAAAAAAGAATGGAATGTTTTAGTAAGTGTTGCATGCAAAGTGATTTTTCATTTGAATCAGATTTACGTGTTTGTTCGCAACAATGCTGAATTAATTGAGGTATTTAAACAAGACGAGACAGTGAACAATGTTAAAGTATGCAGAGGCAAAGGAGTGAGTGACAAAGAAGTCAGACTGAAAAGGTCAAAGGGAAGAAAAAGACATCAAAAAACCTCATAAATGTCAGTAACAACCACAGGAGGCAAATAACAAAAATGTCTGTCTCCCTATTGAACTTATAATTAATAATCCTCAATGGTGTGACAAACTATTTATGCACCTTATTCACTGGCTGGTGAGTGACAATATTGCATTTGTCCAAAGTCTAAAAGGTGGCTGTGAATACTGTATCAGAACATTGCTGAAACTCTGTTGACATAACTAAACCAGATGGCATCAATTACAGTAGAGAAGTGGTGTTCCACTCCCCACTCTGCTTATATCACACAAAAGAGCCAAGTAGCACAAAATGGGCAATGTGCGTGCACACACACACACAAATATTTAAACAGACACATATATAATGGTCATATAGTCACAAGGTCACACAGGTGCACATTCAAACAGAAGTAGAGGAAATGGCGCAGCAGAAAAAAGGCTGAAGCAGCACTTCTCTCCGTACACCGCTTTAGTCAAATCACTTTTCACGCTTAAAGTCTTCATAAATCAATGATTGCTGTGAAACTTTATGACTTTGAAACTGTAAAAACAACAGAAACACAGTCATTATTTCAGTTCGATATCCAACTTTCAGAGACACTTAACCCTTTTTTTATATTACAGGGGTCAAACACCGGTGAACGCCTACAGAATAATAATAATAAGAATAATATTTTGGACTTATTCAGTGTTTTTCAAATACAGTCGTCCATCGTTTATCGCAGTTAATTGGTTAATAAATCGATAAATAAACTTCCATAAAGTAGGATTAAATATTAATGAAATTTAATATTTTCATAGTTATGGCATAGTTAAATACATTTTTAACATCATTAGAGTCCAAGACGGCCGCACAGTGGACAAGTGATTGACATGTTGTTGACATGTTGGCAGGGAAGACTTGGATTTGAATCTTCGCTTGGTCATCTCTGTGTGGAGTTTGCATGTTCTCCCCGTGCGTGCATGGGTTTTCTCCGGGTACTCCGGTTTCCTCCCACATTCCAAAAACATGCTAGGTTAATTGGTGACTCTAAATTGTTCATAGGTATGAATGTGAGTGGGAATAGTTGTCTATATTTGCCCTGCGATTGGCTGGCGACCCATTCATGGTGTAACCAAAGTCAGCTGAGCTAGACTCCAGCATACCTCTGTGAACATAGCAAGGATAAGCGACCTAGAAAATGGATGGATAGAGCCCATGACATGAAATAACACCCCTATAGTCACCTTTACATTTGTATCACCCAATCTAATAGATACAATGAGAGAAAATATACGTAAATAACATAACAGACTCACGCGTTAGCAGTTCCTTGTTGTTGTTTTTTCTGGATAGCGTACATCCAGCCAATAGCTGTGGCTATTGTCTCATCATTGTATTGTAATGGAATCTTTAAATGGCTTTACACTGGTATCACCCAATATTGTAGACATAAGCATAAATAAGCCAGAAACTAGTGTTTAAATGACATACTGTAATTAAAACTTACAGTTGTATGACTGTGTGTAATAATGTTAAAATAATGTTAAAATGTTACATAAAACATTGCTTGTAGTTAGTAAATGTTTAATGATATAAACAGCTTGACTGGAACTGGAACAGTTTTGGTTCCAGAAACAACATAGCCTCTTTTCCACAAAATCATGTTATTTGCAACAGCCAAAATGCCCAACAGATTCCCTGTTGGGAATTAATCCCTCCTGCTACAATAAGTGTAAAAACACCAACCGAAATATATTATTTATAAAGACTTGAACCATCAGAAGAAGAAGAAGAAAGTCTCAGTGTGAACCACAATGAAATGCCATCATGTTGGATCTGTGCAGCTTGTACTGGCTGTTTCTCAAAGTCCTGCAGTAAAAGGACTCAGCAGGAGCTCTGTGATGGGAGCATCCCTAAGGCATGTATTTTTACAACACTATCTAAAGGAAAGGATGTTGTGTTTTTTCCCCCCATTCACATTCCTTACAGTGAAAATAGGTCAAGCTGGATGTTAAAGAGCTGTTGACATGTTAAAACTATCCAATGACACTCAGCACCAGGCTGCATGAACACTTCATAGATGTGGATTTCCTGCTACTGAATATCAAACAGATGTGCAGAGCAGACCCTCACACATTCTTCAGTTTAAGAAAAAGTTAGCAATTTTGGAAATCCACATTCCATGTGGTTAAAAAAACAACGTGTGAGGTACCAGAAGGCATTAGGGGGCAGAAAACCTTTAAGACAATAAGCAAAAATAATCTATTTTTATTTTGCGTACAGAAGAGTATACGGGTGAATAGAAAACGCCACAAAATATGCTTCAGAAAACTGTTGTTTCGGGAAGATGGGGAGGCCCCAACTGTACTGTATTTTCTGGGGGCACTGTGCCCCACTTTCACCCCTGATTTAGAGGTCCTATTTTGATATAGCAGTTGCAAGACACGTGGTTTACGGTATAGTTACGGGTATTTCTCTTTGCAACTGTAGTAGTTAAAGTCCCTCGCCGAAAAAGAGGAACCAAGACGAAAATATGAAAGAGTTCGCAGTGTCTGCTTGCGGACAATGATGAAGCCGGTGTTTGCTAGCTTAGCGTTGCGGTTCTCCACTTTTGACAGTTCGCTATGTTATGGATGATGACACATACATCACACGTACCACCTTGTAGACAGTTTTTTTAATATCATCTCTCTCATAAAGTCCAGCAAAAAGTAGGATAAATAATGCTTAGCCCCACGAGAAGTCATCAACAGCGCATCAACAGTTGACACAAGCGGACACAATGTGAAGGTTCTTGCGGCTCGTGAATTACCGTCAGTGGTGAGGCTGTCCTGCTCCGCTCCCGCTCTTGTCCATTCGCGAAAACCGAGCTGAGAGCCGGGCTTGGCAAGGCAAACTAAATATCCTTTCTCCTCGCCGTTTGCTGTCCCTTTTATAAACACCTTTCTTCACATGGTTGGCTTTTTTTTGAGTGTCGATGGGCAGTCGTCCCTGCTACGGTCAACCCCCAGCCGCTGAAAGCAGAGGAGCAGGCGCAGCTTGAAAGAGAGGAAGCACGATGCGTTCAGGGGCAGTCGGTAATAGCCACAACTAGGAAACTCTTTGCAATACGTAATGCACTAATGCCGTAATACTGAACCAAACTATATTATATATAATATATCTGCTTTAGCCTCAATGTGTTTACTTTGATATTAACGTAATATTCTACGAGACTTTTTGTAATGGTGGAAATAATTGAAACGATATTAAATATAAAACATATTTCAGGGAAAATGGACTTGAGTTACATTGTTCTATTGCCAAATGTATTAATATTTTCTGTAACATTTTGTCCCCTTTGGTTGAAATTCATACGAGTTTCTCTAATTCTCATCATGGCTTCACGGTTGATGGGAGGGGCTTAAATCAATACTACACTGCCCCTTGCTGGTGAATAGATGGTATGGTACGCTTTAGTATATTTGTTTCAGACAAGATACTAGATAGATAGACTCCCTTTATTGTCATTGCACAAAAACACAGTAGTGAAATTGCCAACGAAATGCCGTTGCCTGGCTCCCATATAATAACAGACACAAAAGAAGATAAGTAATAATAAATAATAATAATAATAATGTGGAGAATAAATAGATAGAATATACACCAAATATGAACAACATAATGTAAAGTGCAGCGTGAACACTAAATTGCCCAAATAATTTAAATAATTTAAATAAATAATAATAATGTAAGTAAAGGTACTAGACATATTAGGCAACATTAAGGGGCTACATTTGCACAATTCAAGGAGTAGGAAGGCGTGCTTATATTTAATCATATCTTTCCCGTGTCTGCAACAGATAATTCTTCAAACCATAACTTTTAGACGATGACCCTTACAATATTTAACTGGCCTGCATCATTTCCATTTTGTTCACTTCCTGTGTGGAAAGAAATGAAGATAAAAAAATTATACTATGCCTCAGCAATGCCACCTTGTTTGTTGTCTTTGTTGTCTGTTCATTGATAGATGTGGTGTTGTTTTCCCTACCATTTTTTGGTGTCATGCCCAAAGGTGCCCCCCAATCAAAATGTCAAACACAAACTAGGATTCTCTTTTCAATTACCACTTTATTTTTTTCTATTCACATCTGAGTTACTATAGTTAATATTGTTACATTTCAAGTTCCATCGGTATAGAAATATGCAGTAGAAAAAACATAGAATCAAAGATGGCAATAGTCCAGCTGACCAGTACAAAACAATGACTACCTTGGTCTGACAGATGTCACATCAAGTATTGAAGAAGCAAAGAAAGTAAAGAACAATATAATGTAATATTAATGAAGTGCACAAAAATTAAAGTGTACTTGTGAAAGAAAAATCATGGGTTACAGTAGCACCTGTTGGTTTCAACATGGTCCAACTCCCAGCATGAACACAGGCTCGTGAGTCACATGCAGACATGTTTGGAGGCCAGAAACAATGAGAAACTAACCATGACCTTTGACATTTGCTTATCAGTGCCCTGATAGTGAAGGGCGTCATTAGTGCATTGAAATACAGCAGAATGAAGTTTTTGTCATGTTTTGTCTCAATCAACTTTAAAAGGCAAGTAAACATTCAACAATGGAACCAGAAATGCTATGCAGGCAAAAGAAAGCAAAAAAAAAAAAAAAAAAAGACTGTCAGAGGCCTTGTAATGTTGAGCTTACACACACACACACACACACACATTGTTCGAATGTGTGGTGTTGATTCAATCTATTTTGATTTACAAAAGCAAAACAGACCTTTATGTTTAACTTCCTGAACTAAAATAAATCTACTCCAGGTACAACTTGAGGTCCTGATTGGCATTAGTGGTATACATCTTTAATCATATCAAACAACACGTAAGGTAAAAGAGTTAGAGTTAGGTTTGCAAGCAATATCTTTAATATCATCTATAGATTCTTCAACATTGTAAAACCAAAAGAAAACCATGATCTTGTAATTGTTCTTACATGAGGACTCACATAATTCATTGTGAAAGTGTTGGAAATGGACTGCTGCATAGTGATACTAATCTTACAGTAACATTTCATGGTAAACTTGCAAGTAAGATTAGTGGGAGAGAAAGAGGCAATGATCAAAAGTTTCAAGGTGTTGAAGGGAAGTCCATTCCGTTGCAATATATTATACTAAACATTTGGCAACACCGGCACAGCTGGGTTAAGTCAGTTTGTCTTACACAGTTCTTCAGTGACAGCTGACTGATATGTGCAAATATCATGTATAATATATACAAACATACTGTTATAATAATAATACAAAAATAATAATTCTACATCAGATGGAAAGATCAGTTGTATTGAGGAGCGTCCAAGTTCATTTTGGATCAAGGTGTTACTAAGAACCTCAGCAATGTTGTGGCCCGGTCAGAGGTCTTCATTAAGAACTGAGAAACACATCCTTCGTTAAAGGCAGCAAAAATGTGATATACACACTCATACACAGGCTGTTCACACAGTATGTTGTCTCTTCTCTCTTGCATTCACATACTGTAGCAATGTGCAATTGTGCAACATGTAAAAAAAAGACTAAAGTCCAATCACAAAACTAAAACAACAATTAGTATATTGTTCACAGCTGAAGTGGAGTGGACGGTACTGTCAAGCTCTGGGCCCGGCCTGAAGTGGAGCTCCAAACAGGAGAGGTGGCTTATCATAAATTCTACCACCAAAACATCCACAGGAGGAAAACACCACCTGCATCCCCACACAAAATAGCAATCACACCAAACACCACCATAGTTTTCCCCATCACTTTCTGTTTCCAGCTCCTCTACAAGTTGACCAGCTCGTGTGCAACAAACTGCTTGAGTCTTTCCAAGTACTGTCCATAGAGTTCCACATCATTGTGTCCGGCCCCTTCCACCCACAGTGGCTCCACAGGGCGCTGGCAGCGCTCATACAATGCCAGGCCATGAGAAAAGTCGATGACCTCATCGTCTGTGCCGTGGATCACCAGGACCGGTGACGTCACCTTTGAAATCTTGTCAATACTTCAGAGAAAAGACAAGGAGAGTCATTAATGAATAATAATACACTAGTTATTATCTACACTAAGGATAATGTAACATTTTATCAAGGCTGTAAAGAAAAAGAACGACAAGAAAGATGCATGTTGTTATTTGACCGGTAGCCTGCAGCACCTCACAAGCATCCATTTATTACATCATCTGAAGGGAGTATACCAAATACTACAGACATGAAACTCTAGTCAGTGTATTGCACGTATAGCATTACAAGGTAGTAGCAATAAAAGAGGTGATGACGCAACTCCACAATAGAAGAGATCACATTGGTGCAGTTTTAAGCTGTAAAAACGGCCACAAGGTGGCAGATGTGCATTTTAGAACTCTCCTACAGAAATACATGCTGCACACCAACCAGGATGTGAAAAGGCACCATGTCTTGCAGCGTTGAAGAAACGCATCAAGGGGAAATTTGAATGCATTCACACGCATGCGCAAATGTACACACACATACACACACACACACACACACACAGTTCAGTTCCAAATGTGAAAATTGTTAATAGTTCCTGGTGTTATAGTCAATACTGTTTTTTGGTGTTGTTTACATTGTGGCATACTTGTTTATATATTTTAGCTGTCTCAACGTGAATGATTGAAATGTATCTTTTCACAAAAAGCAGTTTTTTGCCCTTTTTTGATATTTTGCTGAAGCCTACCTATTCTACTGCTGATTACAAAAAAAATTCTGATGAAATATGAGATTCTAACCTTTCTTTTGGTATATACTGTAGCTAGCCCTTGAACACAACACAATATTTTGGGTGCCTTGAAACATTAAGTCAATGATTGCCGTTTCATGACATTGATAGACATTGATGGGCAAGAGGCGGGGTACACTGTGGACTGGTCACCAGCCAATCGACAGCGGTTTATTAATACTGAATGCTATTTTGAGAAAATTCATTTATCGTGATCGGGTCTGGAACCAATGAACCACGTTAAACGAGGGACGACTGTACTGTATATAGCCACACCCATCCAGTACATTCATGCTTTTTAGGTCCCATTTGTTCACTCACTTGGGAAAGGCGTCAAAGCAGTAAGTCTTCTTTGTGTCAGGGAAGGCAACCCTCATGCCAGAAGTGAGCGGGGAGTGCAGGATCACTGCGGCACTCTCATAGCGAGAGGCCAGGTCCACAGAAGGTACGGTTCCAATACTCTGGCCGTACACGATGACGTTTTCTGGACGGATGCCATACCTGCATGAAGGGACACATTTGGGTAAATTCTGTTTGTTCTACTGCACACACACTGGCAGCAGTCCAAATTGGCCATCTGACATAATAAACAGCTTGGTAGGCTAATGTGGGGACAATGATTTGGATGAAATGTTCAAAGTAAAAGGAATGAGACAGGTACACTTTAGTGCCTACAATAAATCCTCCAGTTATCAGATCTGCAGTTGGCTTGAATAACTTCCAGTACGTGAGTGACACATATGCTTCTAGGGCAAACATATTCACTCATGACTCACTGATTGCTTCCTCCTAAATTAAGCATGCAAACCAAATGATGTGATGACGCTAAGGGGACGTGTGTAAAACGGACAAATGGTACTGTGACTCAGATGGGAAAAAGGTAATAAGCTAAATCAAAATATTATCAATGGACTGGTTAAAAGAGAGAATTAAAGAAAAGGAGGACAAAAAAAAGAGGAAAAATAAATAAGACATTCCACAGCTGATTATGGTGACCCACTCTAGTAGCGAGTCAGCTGACAAGAATCTGAGAACACTGCTTTACTGTCTCGGCACATAGTAGCCGTGTCCAACAAATCTGATTAATTTTGGATGTGTCTTCAATTTTCATGTACAGAATTCCAACAGAAGTGCCCAAATAAAAAGAAATGGAAAAAAAAACTTGCAGTCCTCACTTGGCCTCTGTAATGCTGACATCACAGGCCAGATGTTCCTGACTCTGCCTTGTACATCGCAAAGTGATGAACAATACACGAACACCAAAGTCTACAGTGCTGATGTGGATTATAGCAAGCTGGAAACATGCACACTTACATGCATGAGACATAACGTAAGCTTGGGAACACCTGCTTCAGAAGTAAATACAGACAGATACAGTCCAGCTTTATCTCCCACTGTCTCACGCGGTCATTTGCAGGCATATACGTGTATCAGCTGGCTTTCACTAAAAGTCTGGCACGACACAGGAAATGCAGCCTCATGAGTGCTCTGCTGAGTGAAATCAGGCTTCCATTAAACAAACTACTTTGGCTGTGAAAAAATACAAACGGTTGGGGAATAAAGCCTCGTTTCTACCAAGCAGTAAAATCCAATTCAGTTCAGTGCATTTTGTGGAAGTGTCCCAATAGAGTCCAGTATTAAAGTAGTGATGTGTATGTCTGTGAATGCAAAAGGAAAGAAAGCCAAAGCAAGTAAACTAAGAAATGTGGTTACTGGTACTAGACTGGACTGGAGAGGCAGTGGAATAGATGTTCCCCATCTGACATATCACACTGGGGCCTCACCTCACTGCACTGATGTTTTATTGAAATCTACTGGTTATTTAGTTGCATTGAAATCAAGGTGGATACAAACAAAATAGGATCTGTGATTTTTTTTCCTAAAAAATATTTCTCTAAAAAGGAGTCCTGAAAAAAGGGGTCATCCTGCAGGTGCATCTAAATAAAGTGGTGGTGAAAAGCTGTCATTGGGAGATGGGATTCCCCTGACAATTTGGCTTCATTGTAGGTTGTATGTATTTTTGTAATTCGCATAGTGTTTTATCGTGAGTATTAAACTTTCCCCTTTAATTTGGTATTAAATTAATATGCAGACGTAAAAACCATGGCCAGTTGGCAAAAAAAATGCAGCTGAAACACAACCCCTTCAAATGGAAGGATGCCAACATCAAATTGGAATAAAAGGTATTTGATAAGTAATCATCTTACTTATCCATTTATCAGTACTCATGTCAAACTATCAAAATGTGACCATGCAAAACACTGAATTCGAACTTCACCTTTTTTTTTATTTGATGAGATACTCAATTTGCATTTTGTATTAGCTTTAAGCTATAATAATAGTTTAATTTTATTTAAACGTGTATACAAGTTATAGTGGAATACATCACATAATTCAAATCGCATAATAATAATAATAATAAATAGTAAGGGCTGCCAAGATTATTCAAATAATTTGAGTATCTTGATTACCAAAAATATTAGATTTTTTTTATGTACTTCGAGGAATCGCTTACATCACCAAGACTCTTACGTCACCCACGCAGAGGAAGCGGATGTTTAAAGACGCAGGGAGATTGGAGATGCTCGAGAATGCGACATGGCTATGAAAGGACAACAAAAAGTTAAAAACAGATGAAAAATGTGGCTAAACACCGTGACGTGTATCCGTCGGAACGCGGCACTTAGATACCACAATAGCAGTCCTTTCCTGATTCGCCGTGGCCGCTGTGCGGCAACAATGAAATCCCAGCTGTTGCTGGTGTGGCTGATGGATAAAACAACTATGCAGTAAGATGGACACTCCTTTCACAATTGCCACCTAACGTATTTGAAGGTGCTATCTTGTTTAGGATGTTATTGCTCTTTAAGCAAGTAAAAATGTGTTTTTTCTTTTTTCTCAAATACTCTACAATACTCGATTTCTAAAATATTTGATAGCTGCAGTGCAGACCTAAAAATAATAATAAAAATAAACATTAAGAAATTAATACATACATTCTTAAAATACTTCACTCTGTGTGTAATGAATCTGTTTAACATGTGTTTCACTTTTTTTGTATTTTTTTTATTTTAATAATTAAATAAATGAACTTTTCAAATGGCATTCTAATTTATTGTGCTGTAACTGAAGTGTTAACTAATCCTAAAGACAAAAAGGCAGACAAGTAAGAGAAGATTCCAGACAATGCTCGTCTAAGCATTGATGGTCAGTATATGCTCCTCCCAAGAGGCATATACAGTGAAGAAAATAAGTATTTGAACACCCTGCTATTTTGCTATTTCTCCCACTTAGAAATCATGGAGGGGTCTGAAATTTTCATCGTAGGTGCATGTCCACTGTGAGAGAGATAAACTAAAAAGAAAAATCCAGAAATCACAATGCATGATTTTTTAACAATTTATTTGTGTGATACAGCTGCAAATAAGTATTTGAACACCTGTGTATCATCTAGAATTCTGACCCTGAAAGACCTGTTAGTCTGCCCATTAGAAGTCCACCTGCACTCCATGTATCATCCTGAATCAGATGCACCTGTTTGAGGTCGTTAGCTGCATAAAGACACCTGTCCACCCCATACAATCAGTAAGACTTTAACTTGTAACATGGCGAAGACCAAAGAGCTGTCCAAAGACACCAGAGACAAAATTGTACACCTCCACAAGGCTGGAAAGGGCTACGGAGCAATTACCAAGCAGCTTGGTGAAAAAAGGTCCACTGTTGGAGCTATCATTAGAAAATGGAAGAAGCTAAACATGACGGTCAATCTCAATCGGAGTGGAGCCCCATGCAAGATATCACCTCGTGGGGTCTCAATGATTCTAAGAAAGGTGAGGAATCAGCCCAGAACTACACGACAGGACTTGGTCAATGACCTGAAAAGAGCTGGGACCACCGTTTCCAAGGTTACTGTAGGTAATACACTAAGACGTCATGATGTGAAATCATGCATGGCACGAAAGGTTCCCCTGCTTAAACCAGCACATGTCAAGGCCCGTCTTAAGTTTGCATATGACCATTTGGATGATACAGAGGAGTCATGGGAGAAAGTTTTATGGTCAGATGAGACCAAAATAGAACTTTTTGGTCATAATTCCAATAAGCGTGTTTGGAGGAAGAAGAATGAAGAGTACAATCCGAAGAACACCATCCCTACTGTGAAGCATGGGGGTGGTAGCATCATGCTTTGGGGGTGTTTTTCTGCACATGGGACAGGACGAGTGCACTGCATTAAAGAGAGGATGACTGGGGCCGTGTATTGTGAGATTTTGGGGAACAACCTCCTTCCCTCTGTCAGAGCATTGAAGATGGGTCGTGGCTGGGTCTTCCAACACGACAACGACCCGAAGCACACAGCCAGGAAAACCAAGGAGTGGCTCCGTAAGAAGCATATCAAGGTTCTAGCATGGCCCAGCCAGTCTCCAGACCTGAACCCAATCGAAAATCTTTGGAGGGAGCTCAAACTCCGTGTTTCTCAGCGACAGCCCAGAAACCTGACTGATCTAGAGAAGATCTGTGTGGAGGAGTGGGCCAAGATCCCTCCTGCAGTGTGTGCAAACCTGGTGAAAAACTACAGGAAACGTTTGACCTCTGTAATAGCAAACAAAGGCTACTGTACCAAATATTAACATTCATTTTCTCAGGTGTTCAAATACTTATTAGCAGCTGTATCACACAAATAAATTGTTAAAAAATCATGCATTGTGATTTCTGGATTTTTCTTTTTAGTTTATCTCTCTCACAGTGGACATGCACCTACGATGAAAATTTCAGACCCCTCCATGATTTCTAAGTGGGAGAAATAGCAAAATAGCAGGGTGTTCAAATACTTATTTTCTTCACTGTAAATGGATTGCTTTGTGCAGGAAAGCCGCCTCGGTGCCGACTTTCCCTCTACAGCACGCAGGCAGACATTGGATCTTATAGATTCTGAATGGGCATTTACCATCATACTCAACAAAGCACTATAATGATATTTTCTTTAGCAGTTAGTAGTGACATAATTCTAGAAGGTTTAGCTCTTGTTTACCTTTTTATTACTGTGTGATAAAGTATCATCTGGCTCTCCTTTATCATGGATTTGCAAGCATCACTGCACAAACCCACAACATGCAACGCTATCATTGGGCGGGTCAGCCTACTTACCAGGTGACGGGATATAGCACAGTCTCTTTAAATCAGGACAAGAAAGTGCATTTAGCACACACAGAAACACAAGGAGCTTGAACCTCTGATTTTCATTCACAACTGGGTCACCTCCACATCCACCCTTATCTCTTGGTTTTGCAACATCTAGGAAAAAGACCAGATCCAGTGCTGTATCTACACTTGTCAGCAGCATGGTCCTGACAAGCTCTGAGCAACACAGCCGAGCACACAAGCCTACAATTTGCTGTGTTGAATCGAGGCTTGAATAGACCTCATCGCACCATAGCCAACCATGTGCCATGGTTACAAGCCCTCCCCCCCAACCCTCATCAATTTTGTCTCTTGACACAAATCCAATCTTTTATGCTTCACATTCTCCCTTAGTGTTCTACTCTTGACTCTTGGTTGTATGTGCTTTGGAAAAAAATATCCAAATGTTGACTGCGCAATATAGCCTATAAATGTTATTTTTAGTCTGTCCAGAATATATACGCTGACAAATTTCTCACATTATTGTGCCATCTGTGCAACGGAAGGTAATTTTACGCACAATTTTACTACCAACGCACAATCATGCATTGGTTGCTTAAAATTTGTGTGTTTACCGACATGCAAGACCATGATGAAAATATATACCAGGTAAGCTGTGTGGAACCAGTATTTTGCTGTTCTGTGTTGAGTGTGCTGAGCTGCCAATGCAAAGGCTTGTATGTAAAATGATGTCCACAGAGTGGAATTTTGGATGTATATGTTGATGGACCAGGAAGTAAGTTGCTCTTGTTTGTTTTTCTGGGCCACAGTGTGGGAAGGCCTTGGTCTGAAAGATCATTGGAAATCAGTTGCTAGGCTACCACTCAATATTAGACTTGCGGGATTGACTGCTGGCCCGCCTCCATCTCAGAGGGCAGAGAAAATGATACTATTCAACCGAGGAGACACACACACACACACACAACTTCATGCTGCATCGTTCACATTCTACACTTAGATTCACTATTCAAGGGGAGCTTTTATGCTCATTTTTCGGTCCTTTGTATTGAGTTGTGGACTCCTATAGATAACAATAGCCATCACAGAAAGCTTTGTAGAGCTTCCAGAATCTGCACCTATTCCAGCTTTATTTCTTGAATTCCGTGCTTCTCGTCTATTATCATTTATTCAACCCACAGCCCGCCTCCAGGTACGCCAACTCCACAACTCCAAATTTTTAAGAATTCACTTCGACAGAATAAACACAGTTAGGACACTGATAAATTGTTATTTACTGCTTGCTCTTCTGACTCTTCGACAGGACCCAGTAACGTTACAAAGGTGTTGGACAACAGCAACAGTTTGTCAGCTAGTCCAGCTGCATACTGGTCCATGTTTGTCAAACAGTCCAGTGTGAAATGTTGACAGATTAAATTTTTTCTTTTGCTGGTAGGGAATCAGGAACTCCAACCATTTCTGCCTGATGTTTCCTTCGTTGTAAACAAATTTAGCTTTCCCTTTACCCAAAGAAACAGTTCCTGGGAGACATTGCTAACACCGCGAAGAGAGAAGCAGAGCTAGGGACAGGGCAGGGAGTGTATCTGGCCTACACATTCATAGGTCAGAAAAGTAGAAAAAGCATAATAGGTCCCCTTTAAGCTTCAGTATGATAATTGAGGCCGTGTTTGAGCCTGTTGGCTCATTGACTGAACCACTCCCTGCTCAGGTGAAAGGTCCTCATGTACCATGACTAACCAAACAAAACAACACACACAGGTGGAGACTGTGTGTGACGCAGGAGTGGTGGTTTCCTATTGTGTTATCAGAAGCCTACATTACTTTGTCAACACCCAACAAGCTGGTAGAATTTTCTGACTCTGGATAGGTAGCACAGACTGATAACCTAAAACAATGGTCACCAACCTTTGAGCCCAAAATTCCTGGTTTTGGCCGTGAACCTAGACAAGACCTACACACACACACAAACATATACATGCATGCCAACAGCAGATGCCCAGGATGGCTCGAATGGGCCACTGGTTCTAAGAAGAACCCAGGGCTGTTAGGTGCCTAGCGTAAAAAACATGAAGTCCGCCCTTAACATTATGGAATTTACAACAGCAATCGACCCAGTCCCAAAGATCAACTGGTCAATCGCAATGGACGGGTTGGTGGAATCTATATTAAAAAGAAGCCCAAATAGGCAAAATGTTTTGGGAGAGGGAGAAAAATCAGAGGGATGTCAGGTTTATGGAGCGGATCCAATCTATTGGGATGAATGTGGGGGCTAATGTGGGGCTATGTATATACTAGTACAGTAAATGCACTCTTGATGATTCATGGTCAGCAGGAATTAAAGGCAGGCAAGCAGGCAGGCACGCAGGCAGGCACGCATACACACACATCCCTGCACGCACTGACAGAGCAAAAGTGCAGTGATAATAAGGGACATTCATTTACTGCGGTTTATAAGAATGACAGCAAAATTCTAGCACTTCATACGTACAAATCAGACTTCACTCAAAGTGAGTGACTGTCCTAGAAAATTAGGCCATAACTCTACATAATTTACCCCCAAGGTGAGCAAACATAATGACAACATTGTAGGTGACATCCAACTAACAAGACAAGATGATACATAAAATTAGGTCCACGAAAACTAGAAGAGACAATATTTTAACAGTACTTTTAAGAAACGTGATTGGGTTTCTGGCTGCCTCACAATTTAGACCACTAAATTTACTATTTGCATCTAAACGCAAAATCACTATCTTAGATCACACAATGCAGAACTTGATATGCCGTGACTTGTTGCTGACCAGCAGCCTTCATTGTCCAAAGAGACATGAATGAACATATCCATCTGAAAGACTGACAGCATCATTCCAACACTCTACCTATAGTAGTAAGTCTTTATATCTATACATCATATAAAAGCATGAGGCATTCTTCCAATATAACAGCTCAGCTTTTGCATGTCTTGATGCCCAGAGATGAGAAAACCACCTTTACGCCAACTAAAAGTCACAAAAAAATTTGCAGAATAGTGATCCATCCATTTTAGGTGGAGATTATATTCCTGCTATCATTTGTATGTTTGTCTTATAGCAGGAAACGCATAGAAAGGAATCCTGGTAAATAAACAAAAGGGACACAAATATGTTGGAAGCAAAGATAAGAATCTTCATATCAGAGGCTCAAAAAGAAGGAAAAGGAAGGGATAATGATGGGCAGAGTGATCCACACTGAGACTACCAAGTCTGCGGTGATGGAACTGTAACATAGACAAAACAATATCCTGCACGTTTTGTCATCCTTGTGGAGATCCCCAGAGAAGACTAGCCCATCAAGAAAGCACAATGAAAAGACAACCTGCACATGGTATTCAGTGTTGTGTGGGGTGTGTATCTCACATGGGCTGAAGAACAATGATATAGATTTATAATCCAAACTGTTATCATAAACGTTAAATGGGATGCATGCAGAGTCAAGATCACTTAAAAAATGTAGCGCCCACTGACAGCCCCATGACTGGCCCGTGTGATCTGACAAACTACACTGTGCTCAATGAGGTCACAATCAGTCACAGTTAAACTTGCAAATAAATGGCCAAAGCACCATGTAAGGACATATTAGAAAACACGTTTTGACAGAGACTATAATGCTTAGTTTGGCTGTAGTTTTTACAGTCATTGTAGCAAAAAGAACCAAATTACTAGAACCACCTTTTGGTTGGCTGCAGTGCAGTTCTATACCTACACAAAACCTTGTAAAGGCAGAATTTTGATAAAGCTCTTGGGTCGATTCCTGTTGGCTTGTGCTGGTAATTAAGCTTTCATCCATCACTTTCCTTACCGTGAGCGGAGTGCCTGCCAGGCAGCGTCTACATCAGCATACAGGTTCTTCTCTGAGGGTTTCCCTGAACTGGCGCCATAACCAGAGTAGTCGTAGGAGAACACATTGCAGTTGATTCGTGAACCTAGACCGATGTAGAAGCTGCTCATCTGGCCCAAGTCCACTGCATTTCCGTGGGAGAATAACAGTGTGTAGCGGGCGCTGGGCGAGCAGCGCACAAACATGCATGCGATTCGGTTGCCTCTAGAGGTGCGTGTCATGAAGCACTCGATAGCCTCCTTCTCGCG
The DNA here is from genome assembly GCF_037039965.1 of Doryrhamphus excisus. Taxonomy (NCBI): domain Eukaryota; kingdom Metazoa; phylum Chordata; class Actinopteri; order Syngnathiformes; family Syngnathidae; genus Doryrhamphus; species Doryrhamphus excisus. Next base: position 13,236,734 of record NC_136359.1, on the reverse strand, counting down.
GGAAGAGTACTGCCAGTCGGCACGTTCTGAGAGGTGTAGGGTCCATCGGCTGCCACTCTCGTCACACATGAGGCTGTAGGTGGGCTCAGGAGGGAGGAAGGCCAGCTTGGCGGTTATCTTGCTGGGGCAGGGTGGACAGCAGAAGAGGCAACATAGCTCGCTGAAAGATAGGTGATTCATTCTAAAAAATAAAAAACAAACAAAAAAACAGACTCTAGTGGGATGATTCTTCATCATTCTACATCTTGACTGATACCAACAGTATTCTTTGAAGCAGCCTTCCCCAAAATTGACAGCTTTAGACAAAATGGCTATCGGTGTTGTTGTTAAAATACAAAAAAAATTAAAAACATTTGTCATTATATATGAGAATTCAAATAAATGCCCCAAATATAATTACAGTATTTACTATTTATGAGAGACACAATTTTCAGGGACGTATGGCTTTCTTGAACTATCTTGATAAGGACAAGGTCCCGTCTGTCTCTGTTTGCCTCAAGGCTGTAAAAGCACTCAGGCATTTGTTCATCTAGCACCTGGACTCTACCTGAGGCTGCTTTTTGAGTGATCTGGTACCCCTGAAAAGCAGCCGTGTAAATTGTACAGCATTTTGTTCTCAAGAAATCTGGTTAGTCAAGATGCTAAAGCAGCTCTCAAGAAGAGATTTTGTTTGCCTCACATCACTTCAAGGTCTATGTGTATTGTCACTTAGAATGTGTAATTACGCAGACACTACGTGCCTTTGTCAACTGTTGTTACTGTCTTGACGGATAGTGGAAAGTACAGTATGTATGATGCTAAGGTAGGTAGATACTGTATTCATCCCCATGGGGAAATTTGCAAAAGCCCTGCTGTTCCAACACCCCTCCTGCTGCAGGAACACTGGGCTGGTAAATGAAATATAATATTAAATATAATAATCACATATCCTTCATAGACTCACATCATTCAACAGGCTTTCCACACAATAAATGCAAGGATGTTGTCATGACTTTGTCAACTCCAACTTGGAGTCTGTTTGTTTGCTGAGCTGCATGTCTCAAGAGTGGGAGAGAAAGCCTTTCTGTAGCATTTGCCACATGCCTTCGGGCCAATGCTTGCCCCACAATCATGTGAGTGTTTTTTTTTAACTGGCTTTGTCCTATGAGCCAGGGTATACCGAAATACAAAAGCAGGATCAAGGTCCTGCCTTTACATTACTGTTAAAATGGTCCACTGTGATCGACACAATATTTCTGTCACTTTATTAAGCAACATTTGAGTTTTTATCCACTATATTTCTCAAGAAAATTTGGATATATCTAATATCCAAGGAAAATTACTCAACACAGAGAAATTAATGTTGAGTAGCAAGATAATGGTGCCTTGCCAACAGTCAAACGCGGTGGTGGTAGCATCATGGTCTAGTGTTGCATGAACGCTACTGGCACTGTTGAGCTGTGGTTCTTTGGAACATAAACTCCAACATGTACTATGACATTTTGAAGCTGAACAGGATCTCGTCCCTGGGCCACATGGCAGTTTTCCAACATGATGATAAGCCAAAATCAAGTGCCTTGCTGAGGAAGCTGAACGAGAAGGTGATGGAGTTACCAAGTATGACTCCAGACCCAAACCCAAGGTGCGTCTACCAGCTCCACCAGTGATGGTATCATGGAGCAGTGGACAAGCATTCCATGTTTCTGTTCAGTTCTGGTGAATTCCATCCCCAAGAGGGTTAAGGCAATGCAGGATAACAATGGGCCTTACACCAAATATTGACACTTGGGCCACAATTCGGACATGCTCACTGTAAGGTGTACTCAAGTACATTCAGGTTTAATTTCTATAGTAGTGTCCTTTGAGAAGATGCTGTAATAAAATTGTTGCTGAAATGTGACAAGCTATTTCTTTGGAAATAGATCATATGGTTAAAATCTTTACCCATCATAAACGCTATAAATGAGATTTTCTTAGGCTAATGGTAGAATTTGAATCATTTTAAATGACACTGGTAGCTTCCAATAATTTTAATTAGCTGTAATGCATTCATGTCACCTGCTCGTTTGACCAAAGGGTGCAATGGCATCTCACAGCAGCTAAATACATGGATGGAATGTTATTAGTTTTCCACAAATAGTCTATCGTCCCAGCCCTTGTTGGTGCATAAAATGGTGGGGAAAGCGAGCAGTGTGTTGAGCAAGGTTACACCGATTGTAAACTGGTTAGTTTAGGTTTCATTGACGATGGCGAGTGAGTGTTTACAATAAAGACAGCTGAGGTAATTAGCGTCGATGCATGTCTGTGAGTGTCATCCTGTTTTAAGTCAAAACAAAGAGAATGTTGATTAGTGACATTACCTGGACGTTGGTTGTGTTTTCCTTCCTGTTTTGGGGCGACACCGTTTTGTAGTGTTGTTTTCTAACCAAGCCAGTAAATTGATGTTCTCCTCGACGAAAAACGAGACAAATTATCTCCTTGTTATTCGCCCCGCGTCCCGTTGTTTGGCTATGTTGTGTCGTGGTAGAGCAGCTGGACAGTCAGTGCTGGGAAACGGTTTCGTTCTCCACTTTTCGGCAGCTTCCGAAACTGACGGTTGATTCTCTCGCTTTCCTCCCTTCGCTCCGTTTCTTCAAAATATGATCCCGAATGACAACGATTCCACACGCAGATATACACAATTCGGTGGCGGCATTGAAATACAAAACAAAATAACTGATAAATGTATTTGCTGCTTGGCGTCTGTCCCTATCGGGTTTAACGACCAGTTGACAGCAGTATCACTTGACTCGTGAGATATCGCAGCTGAGATTGCGATCTTGGCTTCTATCAAAGAAAGGGCGGTGATTGACAACGTCTTTAACCAATAGTAGCTATATATATAAAAAAATACACCAATTGTATAGCTTGAAGGCGTTTCTGGCGGGCCCATCCAAACAAGCGCAACTAATATTTTGATTGACACCCACACAAACCAATCAGCTATTACTATTGCGGAAATGCTTTCACTGCATGCTGTCATTCTTTCCTCCGTGATGTAATTTTGGTCCATTCTAATACGTATTATTTTGTTTGTCCTCATCGTAACTTAGTAAACTGTATGTTATTATTGAATTGATATTGACACACACACAAAAGACACCAAACACTTCGCTATATGGTGGCGACAACGAGCCACCAAAAAGCGACCGGGAAATAATGACTTCCGGGTCAATTCTCTCTTCCTGAATAATGCTAGGATAACGTGTTGTAGTCCATGTGTGGTTAACTGTTTAATAACAATTATTAACAATTCTAATGAGTTCACAAAAAGGTAACGTGTCTCGATCGCGAGGCCAAAGGCACCAAAACACCACTGCCTTCAAAAACGACAAATATGGCGCGACTGCACAAGTAAAGGTACAAGTTCCACCCGTCTGAGACCAGCATGTAGCGGACTAGCTTTAGCATTGTTGTTGTACTGCAGTAACACAGGCAGGTTATATATATACATGTATGTGTACCAAATGCCGTTACTAGAATTGTAATATTGTCTTTGCCAATATAGAAGGCACAATCCAAGATCCACGATGGACTCTGTCAACACTGTAAGGGTGTTCTCGAGTGGAAAGTAAAGTACAACAAATATAAGACTCTGACACAGCCCCGTAAATGGTAAGAACGAATGCAATAAATATGCCACTGTAATATGTGTCCAAACGTGTGAAATCTTGTTAACAATCACCTCTTGTTTGCTCCTCGTTTGAGAGAGGAAGAGCTCAAAAAGTTGCTTTAGAAGTTGTGGGTTTTTTATCACATCAAGGGAAAAACCTCCTTTCTCACCGAACCAGAAACATAAGCACTGACTTATATATATGTCTTATGTTTATGTCAAATTATGTGATGTTTTTGTTATTGTTTATAGTACCATATCAAGTTTACATGCATGTTTTCTCATTTCAGTGTCAAATGTTCTCAGAAGACTGTGAAGGATGCTTATCACGTCATTTGTAAGCCTTGTTCTCTTCAGCTAGAGATTTGCTGCAAGTGCGGAAAGAAAGAGGACATTGTCATCCCGTAAGTGCTGTCATATTTTATTTTCTGGTTCTTTTTGTACAAGTTGTGTTTTTTTGTAATCACTATTTTGTTATTGCCAACATATGTGTGCCGTCCTGGTACTTCAACATTTTAAAGAGACCATTCACATCAAATATATTATTACCCATTTTTTTAAATGACGTAAGTGAAAGAGTTACATTTATGTAGGTTTAAATGGAAATTGTCTCAACAATTTATTCTTTGAGAACGCCGCCATCTTGTGGTCATACAGTAAGTCGCGTCACAAGTTTTCCTTAGACTTGACAATAGAGGGCGACCAAAACAAAAGCATCACTTTTATCTACTTATTTACCATCCCTGTTGACAGGATTGTACGTGTTTTTCTGCCACTTTTACAGAGTTAACTCGCATTTGGGCCAAGAAGAAGACGAAGAAAAGGATGAAGATGACAAACATAGAGGCAAAATGTGCAGAAAGAAGGACATTAGTAACTTGGACAGTGATGATGATCATGAGGAAGACTTAAGTGATTGTGAGGATGATGAAGACTGTGACAGTAATCCAATGCGTAAGAAGACACATAACAAGTTGGCTCCGCTTCCAGATATGTCCAGAGTGACCATCACAAACTAAATGTGATGGCGCTAACTGGACGAATGGACGCTTTGGCAAAGAGGTATTCTGGTCGTATAAAAAGCTAGTTGAAATGGAAACACCTAATATATTGGTATTTAGCAGGATACTTCATTAGGAATACCCACATACCCATGCAATACAATAAATGTCCACTGAGTATTCTCCTAACACTACTAATTAACTGGACCATATATGCCACATCTCATTCTCCCTTGTGCTTTATGTTGAAGTTGGGGCTCTAATGTACTAGTTCTAGTATCTGCTACCACTCGGTGTACACAACACAGGCGACATAAAGCACTGCAGGTTCCTCAATGCTTGAGCATTGCGTCATTATAGAACATTTGAGGCTAGAAATGAATATACACACACGTTGGCTACACTTTTGTTGTGCCTTAGCTGTGAATGCTGCAGACTTCTGTCTTCACTTTGTCCAACAACTACATGTTAAGAAGTATGTATAAAATACCTGTTTTCCTACTCTCTCTATCAAACAGTCTGGATGACAAGATGGTTCACTCTCTGTCTCATCACGTGGGCGTGTATGTTTTGTTGGTCTTCTTCCTCCAAATTCGTGTCATGACCCAATGTCCCTGAATGCACCTTGCGTCTGTGCTAATTTGCTTGCTATGCCAGCATATGCGGTGTGCCATGGTTATGGGTGACTTGGCCAAGCTTTAGCAGGATGGGAAGAACTACATCGGCAAATGTCTATGACAGCCGTAAAGTCAGTTTACAAGACAGGCGCATGTTCTCATTTTTTCTTCATTTTTCCCCCCTGTGTTGTGGTCATGTGTGCAGTTGCTCCATTCAATTTTGTCATTCATCTTGTGATGTTCATGACTTTCTCGGGTCTATCTTCCTCAATGACGACACTACGGCAGCTACAGAAGGATGAATCACTTTATTCCCCATGTTTGAGTTTTTAAATAGCATCGGATATCTTCCCTTGTGCTCTGTTTCACTCGTCATGTTACACTGACCTTTTCATCACATTGAGATTTTCAACAGTTTGGCACTGTTAATTTAACTGCTGAAACTATTTGAGCACACTAAGATTGATGGTAATCTTGGGATGTTTGCATCTAAATTTCACAGCCTTGCGTTGGTATTTGCATCAGAAGATGAGACTTTGTGTGACATGACCACTAAAAAAGTTTATGACATGTGTTAAGGTGTTTCTTAATATGGCAATTAGTATAGTTGATCATACATACATCAGTACACTTCAACAGCATCCATATCATATTTATGGAGGGAGATGGAAGAATAGTCATCCATGTGTTTTCTATGCCGCTTATCCTCACTAGGGTCACGGGTATGCTGGAGCCTATCTCAGCTGACTTGGGCGAGAGGCAGGTACACCCTGCTTTGGTCACCAGTCAATCACATGGCACATAATACCTGATATAGTAGTAATTTCAAGACAATGTATACTCTCTATGTCAGAGGTGAGCAAACTATGGCCTGGCGGCCACATCCGGCCCACCAAGTATTTGAATACGGTCCGCTCGTTCTTTTCAAAGTATTTAATTTAAACTGAACATACAACCTGGCATCACGGCTTGAGCCAACCTTTTGATGGTTTATAGCTGTTTTATCAATTTTGTCTGGTCTTTACAAAGTGCTCCTGGAAAAAAGGGACACAACACACACTCTTTTACAGATGCAATACTTCCAGGTGGACTGTTATGTGTAAAATATATAGTCTGGCCCCCCATAAATTTTGTTAAAGCAATGCGGCCCTCGAGTCAAAACATCTATGTAATATGGAGGCCTATTGCAAATGAAATAATGATGCATTCCGAAAGTCCTGAGCAAGCAAGTACAAAGTGCAAGCAGGTCATGCACTTAAGTAACCCTGAGTAAACACAGTTGATAGGCAGTCAGTAGTAATGCTTTATGTTACTGTGAACCTTTTTTTTTTTACTAGAGAATGTCTGAAGTTTTGATGAATAAACTTTTTCTGCTGAAAATATGTATTATTAACAATATATAGTGAAAATTTGTATTTATATGCTACTGAGTGGAGTCAAATTGGAAGTTATGGTCACCAGTTGATTCAATTTAAATTTCCATTCATTATTCAAATCATAATGTGGATCATTGGTCTGTACAGCTTCCTGTATGTGCTCCCTTCACCTGGTGGGTGAAACGTACCCTTTCACTGTTTCATATGTATATATAATGTGAGGGATAGAGTCTGCCATAATTTCAAACTTCCATTCCACCAATTGGCACCCAGCATCGGGAGAACCTGCAAACTCCACACATACAAAATGTGTAATAGGTCAACATTTCTAAAAATATTATATAATATAATAAAATTATACATGTATATACACACACATAGAGCAGACTCACTAACCATGTTAGTAAACATTCATTGAATAACTGACAGTGTCGCACAAAAGTGAGTCACCTTTAAGGGGTAATATTTTGTGATACAGCTCTTATTGCATCTCATTGAACTATGTGGTGTACCCAATGATTTGGCTTGTCTGTAGAGGGCATGGCGTCCCAAAGGAGAACGAGACAAACATCATAATTACGCAGGACCTCACACCCTGTGCTCTCATTGGCTGCATTCAGTCAGGTGTGTCCCTTGGCGCCGTTTTATGCTGAAGCCTCCGAGCAACAGCCCCCAGACTACTGAAAGTGTCAAACACTGCGGCGTGGTTCTGATTACGCGATGGCACACCAGAACGGAGCCTCAGATCACACTTTGCTTGTCTTTCGAGGAATGTTTATTCATGCAACCCAGAAAGAAGCAGTGCAGATCATGGAAGATGCGCTGCTTGGAGTTAATGCCGGGGGAAAGGTTTGATTTTGGAAAAAAAAAACATTTGATTCAACCTCAGCCGTGCACTTTACGCACTTTTTTTGCAAGCCTGCTTTAATCATTGACTATTTATTGATTCCCTTTCTGTTATCAGATTTCCTTCATTGGAGAAGGCAAAGAGCTGGATAGACTGTCTGAAACTTTTGGATTCAGTCCCTCAGCAGTAATCCAACTGAAACAACAGTAAGTGTTTGTTTTATCATGTAATGAGAGCTTGACTTCCAGAACCAATTTTCCATAGGCAATAATGTAAAGTCACTTTGTTTCAGGCTCTTATTTTGGCCATCAATACACTTTTATTATCTGTATAGAGGTAACCTGTGGGTGTTATTTTAATGTTAATACAGGTTGTTCATAAAGATAAAAACATAATTTTATATTGGTTTAAAATTAGTTTTTAAATACTTCTTGTTTGTCAATATGTAACCTGGGATTGGCTGGCGATTAGTCCAGGGTGTACCCTACCTCTCGCCCAAAGACAGCTGGTATAGGCTCCAGCATACCCGCGACCCAAGGAGGATAAGCAGTATAGAAGATGGATGGATGGAAAATGACTCACTCTTTGAAGACGACTCACCAACACATGATGTAGACTCAATATTGTCACATAGTGACTTTTTTTAATAAGCAAGATACTAAGCTCCAATTTTGGTTCTATGGTTATCATTACACCTGTAGCCACCACTGGTACACTTTCTGTGTTGGCATCATCATTTTCTACCCGCTTATCCTCACGAGGGTCGTAGGCGCCCTTCTCGGGCGACAGGCGGGGTACACCCTGGACTGGTCGCCAGCCAATCACACGGCACATATAGACAAACAACCATTCACACTCACATTCATACCTATGGACAATTTGGAGTCACCAATTAACCTAGCATGTTTTTGGAATGTGGGAGGAAACCGGAGTACCCGGAGAAAACCCACGCATGCACAGGGAGAACATGCAAACTCCACACAGAGATACCCAAGGGTGGAATCGCACCCTAGCCGGCACGCTAACCACTTGGTCACCGTGCAACCGGAATCACGTGTTGTCAAATCCAAATGCTCACTAAAAGTCTCACAAGGGTTTATTTCAGTTTTGTAGTTCCACTCCACAGTTGCGATGGAAATAATACAACATAAAATGTGTTGTATTGCACTGTGACAACTGTGACATAATGGCTTTGTGCATTGCAGTGAATTCTTCATGCCAGGGATGGTGGACACACACATCCACGCATCACAGTACAGCTACGCTGGCACCGCCCTGGACATGCCTTTGTTGGACTGGCTCAAAAAATACACCTTTCCAGTGGAATCAGAATTTAAAGATTTGACTTTTGCACAGAGGGTCTACACTCAAGTCGTGGTAAGCATGTGTATACAGTATATGTACGTTAGTCTACAAGCTGCAGCAGAACAAACTGTTGTTAAGCAACCTGTTGTTTGAGAAGGGTGTTAACTATTGGTTGGCTGAATCACGGATGGAAAATAGGAGAAGAATGTTCAAAGGCTGTCTTTATCCTGTAACTCAATCCATGTCATTTGCAGAGAAGAACTCTGAGAAATGGAACAACTACAGCTTGTTACTTTGCCACCATATATACTGACTCCTCTCTCCTACTAGGCCACATTGCAAGTAAGAACTCCTTCACTCACACATAATACTTTACATGAGCTATAAGATAAGTTAAAAAAAAGCAAGCCTCTAGAATCATTTATAACAACAGGGTCAGAGTCTAATTGAACTGTTTTGTGTCGTATGATTCCAGATAGTTGCTGACCATCTTGTTTCTCAACTATATCATAAACACATCTTTATAACTTGTTTCTTTTTCCATGCATTGCATATGTAATTGTATAATTGCACTGAATAAATCATTCATCTGATCTTCAGGCCCATACTCAAGGTTAGGGATTGGTACGGAAATGTTGGCAACCACGCCAAAAAACTAAGTAGATATTGGTGCCTCATTACAGCACTAAATGAATAGTTACGGTGCTATTAAATTATTAGTCATTATTAACTCATTCAATCCTAGCCATTTTTCAAAAAACAACTCCAGAATATTGTCTTCTATGGATATATAAACATGGAACATACCAAAATATTTGCTACCTTTTTCCATTCTAGTCAGTAGTAGAACATGAGTAAGTTTCAGAAAAATATCAACTCCCAACTAGAAAAGGTGTGTTACTTCCATTCACATGATCCCTGCCGAGCGCTTATTAAATGCACTTCTGCCACTTTGTGGCCATTTTTTGGGGGCTTAGAATTGCTCGGAAGTGAAATGCATTAGTGGAGATTTGCGTCATCACCTCTTTTTGCCTCTCGCACAAAAAAACGTTAGACATATCAACAGGTTGTTGGGATTGGCATTTGGGTTTATAAAAACAATGTGTAACTACGTCTTTGTTATTGAATAATAAAATAATTCTAATTTAGTGGCAGCTGCACGGCGGAAGAGTGGTTAGCACGCAGGCCTCACAGCTAGGAGACTCTAGTTCAATTTCACCCTCGGCCATCTCTGTGTGTAGTTTGCATGTTCTCCTCGTGCATGTGTGGGTTTTCTCCGGGTACTCCGGTTTCCTCCCACATTCCAACAAAATGCTAGGTTAATTGGCGACTCCAAATTGTCCATAGGTATGAATGTGAAGGTGCTTGAAAGAATATCGTCTTGTAAATAACTAAAATTTTGTAAGACTGACTAGTAAACACCATTGTATCCGTAGTTTAGCATTACCAGAATTGCGCATCAATTATCAAATTCTGCTCATATTGTGGGGAATATATGCTGTTAAATGGACTGTATGCAGCTTCTTTCTCCAGTTGCCTATTGGGCGTCAACATTTGAACATAGTGCAAGTATTATATTTCCTCCTTCTTCCCTCTTTGAGTATGTGGATGTAACACGCATGCAACTAGTCATGTTTGTTGTTGGCTAATGACAGAGATTTGGCTAAGTTTAGCTACTCATGTTATCTAGCCTTGAATGCATAGCCGTATTACAACCACAAGATGACTCCAAATTGTCAATGAGACTGACATGATGGTGTATATGAGACAGCAGTGAGTGACAGCCATGAACGCCAGTTTTTTTTTATTCATGTTGAACTAAAATCTATGACACTTTTTATGCAATTGAATTGTTAATTATGAAAAATATTGACTTTTTGTATTTTCTTTCTTGTTCAACTTGCATGTCACAACATTGGGTTAAAAGGTTTGGGACAACATTTTTCTTTTATTTTCAGTACTGCTTCGGGCACTGGGTCAAAAGTACCAGTTTGGCACCAGTATTGTGTAAACGAAACCAGATAATATGTAAACGATACTCAACCTTAATGAATCCTCACCTTTGTCCCAGCTGAATTAACTGCCATAAAATGTCTTACAAGGCTATAAACGGTTGATAAGCTTTTTAAAGTTTACTCACGTGAACACTCGTATTTCTTACTTATAATACACTTGTATTTATATTGAGGACAAGCGGTAAAGAAAATTGATGGATGGGTGTGGATGGATGGATGGGTACAGTATAAAAGTGCAGGTATATACTAGTATATGTCTTTGAGAATCAAATACATATTTGAACAAAGAGTCAGTGGTGCTCTGATGGTGCCTTGAGGAGTTCCAATTGTGCACAGTTTATAATTGATAATGACACTGTATTAGACGGTATCTTTGGAGTCGAGGTTTCTTGTGTGTGTGTGTGTGTTTTTAAGTTGGGCTAAGTTCCTGGAGAGAAACTGGCCCGTTGCCATGTATAAGCACTGGTATGTGAGGAGGCAGTATTCAACCCTCACACTTACCATCGGGATTCTGGATTTATTGAAACGTCTGAGGGCTTCGGCCAGGAATCCCAACAAGGATTACAAGCATTATGGCAGCCCAGCCTGGTGGAGACAAAGATTTTTCACCCCCCAAAATAGTAGCAAGCCACCAGGTAGCATATTTTACCAATGGGGCTTAGTAGGAGTGACAGCAGGTGACAACGTGTCATTATGTGATGGACAGCAGACATGTAAGCAGAGAACAGTGTGGAAAGCATAAGAGGCTAAAAATGTAAAACAATGGGACTCCCTGAAGTTCAATGGTACAGTTCCAAAACCAGTTGTCGCCTCTCCAATCCACCTTTTTCCCAAGCCAAACAGACTGCATCAAAGTTGCATCATGTAACGATCTGACATTGTTGTGTTCATGTTTTCTTGTAGATGACTTAGGACAGCGAGCCTTGGTGGGTAAAGTGTGTATGGACCAGAACAATTCTGTGAACTATTACAAGGAGACCCTTCAAGAGTCCCTCGAGGAAACACGCCGGTGTGTATAAACCATGTGTTGGAAGTTCTGTGGAATTACAGATTTAGTAAAAAGAGCCATTTTCTTTACCTTTTGAAGGTTCATTTCACAGCTGTTGGCCAAGAAGGTAAGCTTGTGCAAGGAGAACCATTATGTCCTATGTAGTGAAAATGTTGTGTTGCATCCACATAGCCACACTACTGTTACACTTGTCTACAAAACAAGCTACTCTGAACAGGGCTGGTTAGAGAAGTTTTTAAGTGTATGGTAATTCCTTGTTGTATTTTTGATCCAGGCTGCACGGCGGACGAGTGGTTAGTGTGCAGGCCTCACAGCTAGGTTAGGTTAGGTTAGGTTAATTGGCGACTCCAAATTGTCCACAGGTATGAATGTGAGTGGGAATGGTTGTTTGTCTATATGTGCCCTGTGATTGGCTGGCGACCAGTCCAGGGTGTAGGCTCCAGCACCCCCTGTGACCCTCGTGAGGATAAGCGGTAGAAAATGAATGAATGAATGTTTTGATCCATGCAAAATTGAATTATATGTCTCAGAAAATGATCAGGAAATTAGTCAATTTAGAGCTCAGACCATCTAATTTAAACTTCCTGGATTTATTCCATGTTAGAACAAAATCTCCACTTTCACTTGTGTTTTCTCAAATCAGTGGCACTTTGCATCAGCATTCATAATAGTTTGTTCTGATCTGTTGTTAGTATGCTCTTGTCAAGCCAGTGGTGACTCCTCGCTTTGTCTTAACATGCTCGGGAGCCTTGATGGGTCAACTGGGACAGCTTGCTAAAAATAACAACCTGCATATCCAGGTAACCTCACCGTAGTAACCAAATCTGGCAATGTCTACATACATTAGACCAGGGGTCGGGAACCTTTTTGGCTACGAGAGCCATGAAGGCCAGATATTTTAAAATGTGTATCTGTGAGAGCCATATACATTTTTTTAAACATTGAATGCAATAAAATGTGTGCATTTTTATGTAAGACCAACAGTTTTAGATATAATGGGCTCTAATTACGTAGACCAGGCACACTACCCCACGCCAATGGGGTGTGGCCAGCACACTTTCGTGAGCAGCGCAGTGTCTAATAATAAATCAAATACTTGTTGCCATTAATACAACTTCTGCTGCTGCATAATTTTGCACCATACTCCGTAGACGTATTTCATTCTTTTGGCCATCTTCGTCAGAAGGCTTGGTTCTGCAGCTTTAGCTATTTGACTAAAGGAGGAAAGTTTATATTTACATGTTTTTTTGACATCTCAATGACCGAGGTAGACTACAGCATTACCCAGTAATAATCAAGTTTTGGTGTTTGACCTGGAAAATATCATCAGGAAAGATAGATATGGTCGGCCGTATTGCAGTAGAATATAGATGGACGAATTAAAATGCATAAGAAAGTTGTTGATTTTGAATATTATTTATATTATTATGTCATTTCTGTGATGTTTACTTTAAAATGTTAGCAAAAATACATTTTTATTGTGGTAAGAAATGCTTGAGAGCCAGATACAGTCATCAAAAGAGCCCTACCTGGCTCCCGAGCCATAGGTTCCCTACCTCTGCATTAGACTGTCCTGTTTTTTTTGTTGTTTTTTTTATTTCCAGAGTCATATTAGTGAAAATGTTGAGGAGGTAAAAATTGTGAAGGAGCTATTCCCTGATTGTGACTCCTATTCAGATGTCTACTTCAAACACAACCTGCTTACCAACAAGGTGAGGTCAGATCTTTTGTTGGGTGAAGATATCAGTTTGTTCATGATGGTGTTGCTTGACAGACGGTGATGGCACATGGTTGCTATCTCAGTGATGAGGAGTTGGCTTTGTTCAGGGAGACAGGAGCATCTTTATCACACTGCCCCAACTCCAACATCTCGTAAGTCAAACTAGTTTGCTTGGTTTGAAAGGATTTTGACTTATTTGATGTTACCCACTTTCTGACCGATGATGATTTGTCCACCCAGGTTGTGCAGCGGGATGCTGGATGTATGTAAGGTCCTGAGGCACAAAGTCAAGCTGGGCCTGGGAACAGGTTTGAATCGATTTATAAAGATCATTTTAGATTAAGTGAAATATTTTCATACAGCATAGAATACATGTTCATGACCCTTTACATATGTTTTTTAATATCATCAAAATATTATCTAAACGTACAAAAACACCCCTACCGTTACCTTTACAGTCATATTACCCAATATAGGAGATAGAATTTGAGAAAATAAACTATTTAAGACATAAACAAGACTCGTGCATGTCCTCATGTCTCCTCACCGCATGCCACAAGCTGTACACAGACTACTCTAACTATATACTCTTGATCAGGGGTCTCAAACTCAATTTACTTGGGGGCCACTGGAGCTAGGGTCTGGGTGAGACTGGGCCACATCAGGTTTTCCCAAAAAAAAAAAACGCATTTATTAAAAACAGAAAAATGAATAAACTTTGCTTTGGTTTCAATTTTCTACAATAAAAGCTCTCATAAAACATTCCACTGTTCTCAAATATCTTAATTTTTATTTTTCTGCACAAAATAAGATGAAAAATAAATAAACAAATCAAGAATAAAGAAAATCAATCAATCAGTAATAAATAAATATAATAATAATAATAAAACAGCAAATAATAAAAACTTAAGGAACCACATATAGTTGGTGGGTAGACAAATTATTTTTTTCAGATTAAAATGAACAAAGCATTATTAGAGCCCTGTAGACATGACAAAACACGACTATAGTCACATTTATACTCTTTTTATTTACAACATATTGCGCAACTGCAGGGTCTTGAGACATGCTAACTCACAAACTAGAGAGCTAGCGACCTAAACGGTCGCCTCCAAGTTATTTCCTTTAAACTTAAAAAAGCCAAAAACTTACCACTTCCACATGGATAGGGAGGATAACTATTAACAGTTATTTAACCTTTAACATGAACATTAATCAAACGTAATATTTTTTTCTGGGTACATGATACCATACAGCATCCATATCAAACTTGCGCGGGCCGCACTAACATTAAACTTTCATATCAAGGCGGGGGCCTCAAACTAGTGTTCTGGGGGCCACATTTGGCCCGCGGGCCGCGTGTTTGAGACCCCTGCTCTTGATCCTTCTGATGCATCCTTCGATAGATGTAGCAGGGGGCTACTCTGCCTCCATGCTGGATGCCATGAGGAGAGCCATGGACACATCCAAAATCTTGACCATCCAGGACCCAAAACATGAGACCCTCAACTTTGAGGAGGTATTCCGACTGGCTACACTGGGAGGCAGCCAAGGTAGGACCCAAACCCTTGTAGTCATGCTGCTGAGTATGTTTGATTAACTGAGCAAATCTGCCTTAAGTGTTGCACTTTAAGATCGGCATGTTTTTATGTATTCTGTCTCCAGCGTTGTCCCTAGATGACCAAATTGGAAAATTTGAGGTGGGCAAAGACTTTGATGCACTGAGGGTGAATGTAGCAGTTCCTGATGGGCCCATTGACGTGATCCAGCATGAGAAACCAAAGGTGTGTTTGAAAGTGAAAATTTGAAGGTTAAAATCAAACCGATTTATCTTTACTCTATTTTTAGATTATTCTGGAAAAGTTCCTGAATTTGGGTAAGTGACCAGTTCAGATTACTACGAACTATATTGTATCACACATCGCCAGCTTTATTGTTTGATTCCGTTCATGCAGGTGATGACCGCAATATTGTAGAAGTTTATGTGGCTGGAAAGAAGGTGGTACCATTGCCTGTGTAGATCCTATGTCCATAATATCCGCTGCATTGCTTCAAAACTGTACTGCTGCATTTGTTCTCAAATGAGTGATACTGTAACACAAATGAATTATAGAATGGTCATTTATATTTAGCTGCGTGTCAACTTTTTGTCAATCGTTTTGTCACTACGATAATCCAAGGTAACTAACTTGCAATGCCTTCATGATCACGTTTTAAAGTTTGTGCAGCTCGGAAAGATGTATAAAAAGAGGTATAAATGCTTTTCTAATCATATTCTATTGTTGTTTTACTGAGTGCCTTTAAATGCCATGGATTGCAGAGGAACACAATTGTTTTAAATCTCCCTTTCGCTTTTCTTTTGATACATTTTGTGCAGCTATTGTATTGTATTGTGTAATAAAGTTAGCAAGGATTGTAAATTGAGTTTATGAAAATGTAGACATTTTACATAGAACGTTTAAATTGTGTATTTTAAATTGTACTTCCACTTGGGTTACTCCATTGGAACGTGAAATAAAAAATACTGTGAATTCAAGTCTGTTCTTCACATTTTTCATTAACATGGTTTTTGTTTATGTTTGACTAGAATGCTGAATGAGGTTGGCCCTTGTAAGCTCTAAGTAGAACATTTCCCAGCATTACAAGTGCTTACAAGTGGATATTTTTCATGTGATCAATACAATAATGCCAGGATTCATGTTCAGCGTCACAGGTAGGCTGGAGCCTATCCCAGCAGAAGGTATCTGTAACAATCTCTGAAATTATTGGGATGTGTGTGAGGAACCTGAAGCAGTGATTGACCATCCCATCATCAAAACAGAAGCATCTGGGCCAGACAGCAGGAAGGATTGGCCACAAAAAGAAGACATGAAGACAACCATGTGCTACTGACAACCTCAGTGCCACGACAAATTTCACAGGATTATAGCAATAGTCACACTTTTTGGGGGGGCACTGCACACAATACCAGATTTCTCATTCTTAAGAATCCCTGATGAAATCAATCTCTATACTGTACATGTCATGAAATAAATAAATGCCAGTGAGGTGGGACATGACAAAGCCCAATTTAGCTAGCATAATGGAAAAGAAAATTATAGAAAATGGCAGGGTGGGGGAGACACTATTTTGGAAAAATTAGCGTTGAAACAACATGCATTTTCTGATGTATAATTGCTGCCGGGTTCTGACCTTCATTTGACCATTGGATTCTGGTCGCTTTTCAACCAATGTTACAACTTTGACACAGGTTGAGCAAAACAAAAAAAATGTTGAGGCAACACACATTCATTGACATTTACTAAATGTTGTGTTCTGACATTGATTTGACCTTTGGATTCGCGTTTCAACCAATGTTACAACATAACATGCTCTTATGTTGGAGCCTAGTTCTGGAGCCTACTTCGACCCTAGTTAGGATACGCGCCATAGAACACAGACGGCTGCACAAAAACGTGTGCTTTTAGCATTCACACAATGAGCAGTTGCTGCACTTCTCGCATCCGGCCAGTAGATGCCACACTTCTGCAGTGTCGCATATAGGGCTAAATTGCTGAAAATCTTCCGAATGACAAGTACAAATTGGTTTGCTTCACAATGATATTGACATTCTATACTTTACAAGAATAGTGGTTCAATAATAGCCCTATAATGAAAGGCGACGGCAAGAAATTTTACCTGAAAGACAAAGCTCAGGGCTTCAGCATTAACCAGGAAGTGGTTTTGAGGAAGTTTGTTGAACACTTAGACAAGAAAAGTCTATCACCTAAACGTTGGTTGCGACCTACTATAAACAAAAAGAAGAAGAAACTTAACAGATAAAAGGTTGGTGAACTTCTTCAATTTGAATCACTTTCTTAGCAGGAATTGGATTGTACCAACGCTATTAAAAAGTAGACGAGTACAATAACAATCGTTATTGTTTTTTAACTATAGCGGTCAATGCCTCATTTGAACACATTAGTCTCCCTTCCGTACCAGTGTGATTTTTAAGTCAATAGCGCATGTTTATGTACTAAATGTGTGTTTATGTACGGGTGTTGTATTTACTTGTACTTTGTACATGCATTAAAAACGAACAGGAAATATGTCATAATATGAAATAAAATACAGTATTATAATTTGGTGTTGCAGGGGCGGCTTTGACCTGAGAGCCAGTCGAGCTCTGTCTAAAATGCCCCTGTTTCGGGGGGACCATGCAATGAAGCCCCAACCCAAGTGGAGGAAACTGGGGCGCAGAAGGATTACAGATGATGAACCTGTGCCGTCTCTGACTCAGCTTTGTCTTCTGAGTCTGGCTGACAACATGAAGGAGATGTGGGTGAAAGATTACGCAGACAAGTATTTGGACCACTATTCTTTCAGACACATCATGGGACCTTTCAATTTGCTGTGTGAGTTTTTATGAGTCTCACAGAGAAAGCCTTCAACATGTAATCCAATCCAAGAATTATCATCTCTTGCAGCAGGGGATCTCGTTGAGGAGCTGACACAATTACTGTGCACAAGAAAGCAACTTTCCCGTGCTGCTCTCCATCTTCTATTGGTGCCCCAGCTGAGAGGCTTATCCTTGGAGAGATGTCCTGGTCTGGTCACCTCGTCCCTGTGTGCCCACATCTCTGCACGTTGCCAGGTTAGTCACTAACTATTCAATGCTCAATGTTAGTTGAGTTAGTTTTTTTATAAAGTATTTTACACTGAGGGCTGCACGGCGGATGAGTGGTTAGTGCGCAGACCTCACAGCTAGGAGACCCAAGTTCAACCCCACCCTCTGCCATCTTTGTGTGGAGTTTGCATGTTCTCCCTGTGCATGCGTGGGTTTTCCGGGTACTCCGATTTCCTCCCACATGAATGTGAGTGTGAATGTTTGTTTGTTTATATGTGCCCTGTGATTGGTTGGCGATCAATCCAGGGTGTACCTCGCCTCTCGCCCGAAGACAGCTGGGATAGGGATGTCGCTGTAATTGGAAATGAAAAAAGTATTTGCCCTGCAATAACAATTCACAGCCAATCACTGTGTGGTGCTGTTGTGGACTGACTTCAGAAGTGTCTAACCCTGATTCTATGTGCATTTTCCCCACATAGGCATTGCACAGACTCAGCCTATCTGGAGCTCAGCAGATGCCGTCAAAGGTGCTCTCTGACACCCTGTACTGTCTGCCTGCGTTGCGTTCACTTTCCCTGGCTGGAACACCATGTGACAGTGCTGTGATTAGGACCATCACCCTCCGTTGCCCTTTGCTGCACCATTTGGATGTATCTCAATGTCATTTTCTTCCCCCATCCGCTCTACTTCTGCTTGGAGGTTTCTGTCCTTCATCAAACTGTGTGTCTTCCAGTACATCTGTGTCTCCCCTACCGCTCTGTAGTTTATTTGCTCTTGATATTGGATTTGGAGACTCTGAAATGGTGGCTGCCTACCTCCTCCTCTCTTTGCCACACCTTGAGAGAGTGGCCATGGAGGGACTCTCACAGGCTTTCTTGCTGATCCAGAACAGGCACTTTGCACTGGCAGATGAAATCTCCACTCAAGAAGGACTACCCAGGTTGGAGGATGTGTGGAAGAAGAGAATGAGCATACAGGGGAGCCATGCTTGGAGCAAGAGGAAAAAGGAAACTGAAGAAGACAATGACACACTATTGGATAGTGATGCTAGTGAGAGTGAAGATGAGGCAGCCACATGCTCCTATAGTCTTGCAAATGATGAACACCTAACCCTGCACATAAGAGATGTTAAAGCCATAACATGTGATTGTCTGGTTAGTTTGGGCTGTTTATGTCCAAACATCAATTCCCTATCTGTGATCATTCAGGGGGAAAATGGAGGACAATTCCAAGCATCTATCTTAGCCACAGGCCTGCAGCCATGGTCAGGTCAGCTGTGGAGTCTGTCAGTACAACACCAAGGCCCTCTGCAGGATCTCCTTCCTGCCTTGCAAGTGGCAGGATCTTCCCTGGTATCCCTCACCTTGGAAGGAGTGAGAACACACCCTCGCTCTCCTCTACTGGAGATCATCCGCATCTGTACCAGACTTGAAGAATTAGTCATCTGTGCAGAGCCTCCCACCACACTGGCGAATGAAGTGGAAGATGTAGTACAGCGAAATGAGCGTGATCTTCCAAGTCTGCCCAACCTTAGCTCTCTGACATTGAAGTAAGACCACAAATAATATGGACTTTATCTCACAAAAGTGTGTACACACACCACATTGAAGCAACAATTTTAATATTATCTTATCAAGGGACAATACTATAGAAATTAAATGTGTTCTGTCAGTGTACAGCTTGTATAGCAGTATATATTTACTGTCCACTAAAAATGACAACACAAAACCATTATTGTCTAAATAGCCAGTGAGTACACCTCACAGTGAACATTTACAAATTGTGACCAAAGTGTGAATATTTAGTGTGAGCACCATTTTTATCTAACACTAATTAATTATCTTGAGCATGGAATTGATGACACATCTTGGAGATGTGTTTGGGTTCACTTGTGAGCTACAGTATATAGATTATAATGGATGTGTGTTGAGTGTTTTTCACTGGATAGTACATTTATACTCCTATACAAGCTTTACATTGACTACTCTTAAGCTATATCCATGTTTGATTTCTATACTATATATCCCCTGAAAAGATATACCATAATAAAAATGCTTGTTGAAGTGTGAGGTGTGTACTCAGGTGTGTAAATGAATATTTTTGACTACTGTCATGTCATTTGTCCCCTCGACAGTTACTCCTATGAGCACAGCCAAATGATGCCTCTCATCTGCGGGTCACCTTCCTTGAAGAAGGTGATCAGGTGTCTCCTGACTGGGTCTCCTTTACTTGAGAAACTCTCCTTGGTCTCTTTGCCGTGCCCCCTGAACTGCATTCTTCAACGTGTCCTGGATTTCAACAACTTTTCAGCTTCTGCCAACTGTGTTCCCAAACCACTGGGAAGACTACAACGACTTAACCTGCAAAGAACAAATGTAAAGATGAAGACTGTGAACAATATTATGCAGCGGAGCAAGAGACTGAAGTATGTAGATGTGAGTCACTGCTGGCAAATCAGTCAGCAAGAGTGGTCATACTGTAAGAAATCAAGCACAGTCGAAGTCGTCTGGGTGTAGTGAGGAGTCACTTGTCCATGCATCTGTTTTCTTGGCCTCATTTGGGTCGTGGGCGAGCTGGAGACTGGTGGGCGGTCAGATGCACTCTGGACTGGTCACCAACCAATCATAGGATACATATACACAAACAGCCATTCACACTCACAATTTGAAGTGAATAATAATAATTTTATTTATATTGCACTTTACATTACAGAAATCTCAAAGTGCTACAAAGAAAGCATAAAACCTACAGTTTAAGTTAAGTTTCCACTTAACCTAAACATGCATGGAATTGGACTGTAGGTACCACTGACTTGCAAAAATTTGCAATTTGAATATTTAATCTGCAAAGCACTAAATTGTTTAAAATCATTGTGATTTCACAATGAAGAAAGAAAACAAATGGTACTAGGAAACTACGTTTAGAATGAATTGTGCAGTGAGTGAGCATCATCCCACCTTTAGAGTGGTAGACACCTTACATATCTTATCTTACCATATTTACATTTTTGTTTTACAGTATTTACATTTCTATTCTACTGTCGTCTCGATTGTGCACTAAATCTGGGTTAAAAATGCAAACTTTAAATATATAACTCAATAATTATTTGTTATTATACAGTGTACACTTAATATACTATAAAAGTATGAAATAATCAGAATGTATGTACTGTAAGTGACTGATGACGAATCTAGATACTTTATTTTTCTGCTGGAGAGTTTTCCAATATGCTGAAAGCACTTATTGTTCTGCATTTTGTGTTCTGATGTGGAGCTATACGCATCCAAAGTGTGAATGAAGTGCTATTACATACTATATTCACCAGAAGACTGTGCTACTGACGAACCACATCCGTCATGCTTGTGTAAACCATAGAATAAACACTGCATAATTTGTTCAATGGTGGTAATTCAAGAAAGTTCTCAATTGGCAACGTGTGATGAACTTTGAGAGGCGTTGGCCGAGATACAATCTGTATTTTATTTTGTCGAAATTATTATAATTTTAAATGAATACACAAGGAATCTAGTATATTTGTAGTACTAACGGCATCGAGTTTTTCCCTCACTTTTTCGTTTCTTTATTGTCAACTGCATACTTTTTTCCTACATCTTTTCCCAACAACACACGCAAATGAGACGATGGCGTCATCGAGCGACTTTTAGGACAGCCAATAGCTACATTTCTTACTGAAAAGTTGCCAACACTGCTCCTGCCACATATCCGGGTTAGTGTCGTAAAGATGGCAGTTGTACGAGAAAAGGAAGAACCTTTACGTTTTTATCCGTAAGTAATTCATTAGTATGATGCCAGGTACATGTTGCTGTAGGTGTAAAATGTGCCATTGTCTTCTTAAGGTGTTGTCCATGCCAAACATGCTAACGCCAGCAAACAGCCTGGTTATTTTTAACCTCGTATATTGTCGATTTGTAAGCCACAGTTACGATACCCTACAGTAAATACTGGGGTCTATGTTTCCCATATTTCAATTTCAGGTAATGGGCTGGCGTAAGAAAAACGGAATGGAGCGTTCCAAAAGCCCAACCTTCATCGCACTAACTGGTGGTGTTAAATTCATTAGACCAAGAAACTGAAGACAATCTGCATCATGGGCAGGTACGTCGTGTTCATGTAAAATGCCCCCATGTGTTCATCAACAAACATGCTAACCTCAGGTCTGTCGACCATCTGTTTATCTGTTGACAGGATCAGCTTTTCCTGCCTTTTCCCAGCATCCTGGCATTTCAGTCTGTCTTCCCAAATGCTTCCTCGGCTCTTGCTGCCTTCAGTCAGGCAGCTGCTTTTTGTAGGACTACTCCTCTTTCTTTTGGTAGCGCTTTACCTATTTGTTGTCACTGGAAAGTTACCTGCCAGCTGGATCACAAAGGAAAACCACTTCCACAGGTTAACTAATCATTTTAAAGGAATATGTCCTAGTTGGGGCTGCACGGCGGTCGAGAGGTTAACATGCAGGCCTCACGGCTAGGAGGTCCGAGTTCAGTTCCACACTCGGCCATCTGTGTGTGGAGTTTGCATGTTCTCCCCGTGCATGTGTGTGTTTTCTCTGGGGACTCCGGTTTCCTCCCACATTCCAAAAACATGCTAGGTTAATTGGCAACTCCAAACTCTCCATAGGTATGAATGTGAGTGTGAATGGTTGTTTGTCTATATGTGCCCTGTGATTGGCTGGTGACCAGTCCAGGGTGTACTCCGCCTCTCGCCTGAAGACAGCTGGGATAGGCTCCAGCACCCCCGCGATCCTCGTGAGGATAAGCAGTAGAAAATGAATTAATGAGTGAATTCTAAAATCTCACCTAAAATTTCTGTGAGGTATTTTCATTTAAATTCATTACATTTATGGCAGGTGAGATGTTTGCTATAGGGACACATAATCACTGCTTAAAAGTGAAGTGATTACATAGCAATATTTTTGTAAACGAAGATGAAATTAGATCAAATGCCTAATATGTGCCTACAATGTTTGCCTTGGCCTAACCATTTTATTTTGTTTCCAGGCACCTGGCTCGTGTAACTGATGTGGACGCAACAGACGCAAGCAATCCCAACCTAAACTATGGGTTGGTTGTGGATTGTGGCAGCAGTGGCTCCCGGGTGTATGTGTACTGCTGGCCAAAGCACAATGGAAACCTCCATGAACTCCTGGACATTCGGCAAATGAGGGATCAAAATCGAAAATCTCTGGTAATGAAGATCAAGCCAGGTAAGAGAATCAAGGAATGAATAACAGTACTGGTTACTGCTAGGGGTGTCTTGCAACAGTTAACTCTTCGACGATTCGAGTATCAGTCTCACCATTGAATCATACAAAAATGTCACATGATCAAGATTGTACCATTCTGACTACATGGGGGGTGTCTACTGCTGCCACTGAGCAAACTTTTTTTTTTTTTTTTACAAAAAATGCCTTTGTTTTTGTCATAAATAGCATATTTTGATACAAAAATTTGTGTTTACTTAAAATGCAGTGTGTTCAACAGAAGTCCTATACTATTGTGTGACACAATCCAAAGGAGCTGAGGTGAGAGCTCACTTTGAACCCTAGGGAGACTATCAACATCAATGGACTTATTGGCTCATGATGTGTACAAAAAAAAAATATAAAGTGTGTTTGAAAATTTTAAAGATGACCCCAGAAAGTAAAATGCAACTTGTGTCGGCAGCATCTAACATGTCACGTGACAGTGTATCATTTCAAATAGGTAGGACTGTTACAGCAACTTCATTTTATATGCCGAATACAAGAAATTAAGCTGCTAACAGAGAGTTTTGCCAAATGGTTAATTTAGTAACTGCGATTGATGACCAGGATCATATCTTCGGCAGTTGGCCTGACTTGCAAGTTAGAAATCAGGCTTGTGTTGTGTGGTAACTAATAAATTCTTTGTCTTCGTCTTTGTGTTTTTAGGAATTTCTGAATTGGCTAAAACACCAGAGAAAGCCAGTGACTACATATACCCCCTACTGAGCTTTGCAGCCGAACATGTTCCCAAGGACAAGCACATAGAAACCCCCCTGTATATTCTGTGCACAGCTGGAATGAGAATTCTGCCTGACAGGTACTGTTTAATGTAATGACCATCATGTGCTTCCTCCTGCGTACCTTGCTTAGCATGTTCAAGTCAAGGAAATCATGGAGGTTATATATATATATTTTTTTATCAGTCAGCAGGAGGCTATTTTGGAAGACCTTCGAACAGACATCCCGGTCCACTTCAATTTCTTGTTTTCAGATTCTCATGTGGAAGTGATTTCCGGAAAACAAGAGGGTAAATAGTAACATATACCATCCATGAATCCAGTTTCTATACTTACTGCTTGTCTCACAGAGACTATTGGAACTTGCTCCTGTGAGGAGCACCTCCCCTGATTCACCAGTGGACTTTATACTGCAGGTGCAGTGCAGAAGCTTTAGAAAAGAAATGTGAAAATCTGAATGCTAAAACTATTTAATTTAGAAAAGTAAGTTAAATTAAGAGTTGAATAAAGAAATTTTATTGAATTAAATGCTTGAGTTCTTAGAATGAGAGTTAGAATGCACAGTTTCTGTAAAAGCCACTCTGTATAAACAGCACCTACACTTAATGAAGGGGTTCCAGTTGACCTGGTAATTGTCCAGTGCATCAGCTTGACTGAAACGTTTTGTATGTTATGTCAAAGCACATTTTAGGGGGAAAAAATGAAATAAGCAAAAAAAAAACTGTTAAAATTTCAAAGCTGTGCAGCTGTTCATGTAGTTATTTTTCAAGACCCTTTTCTGTTGTTTTAGGTGTTTATGCATGGATTGGCATAAACTTTGTCCTTGGAAGGTTTAACCATGTACATAGAGGTAAGCACACCATTATTTTTGTTACATTCGGTAACTCACATTCCATACATGTGGATATTTAGTAAAACAGTAATGTGTCCCTCCAAGATGGGGAAGCTGTCATAGAGGTCAATGTCCCAGGCAATGATCAACAGGAGGCACTAGTGAGAAAAAGGACTGCTGGTGTTTTGGACATGGGCGGAGCTTCCACACAGATTGCATTTGAAGTGCCCAAAACTGTGAGCTTTACCACTCCACAGCAGGTTATTATTATCCACAACCAAATACGTTTTTTTTTTGTGCTGTCTTTGCTTTTGTCACTCATTCGTCTCCTGTGTTGTGTTCCCTGATGAAAACTGTACTCACCAATTTTGTCCCTTGGAGACGATCTGCTCTCCCTTCATCACTTATTGTAAGAAGGCGTTGCATGAATCCATTGCAGGAGTTAATATTGAGAATGTTGAATATGTACAAACAGCACTTAGTTTATGTAGTGCAGTTGTATACCTAATGATAAATGAATACCTTTATGACATTGACACAAGCTCATGTCTTAATTTCATTATATTGTGTACATGTACCAAAGTTTGATTGCATGTCAGGATGTGCTCTCCCTCATTGTCATTGTCCCATAGGAGGAAATTGCCAAAAACCTACTGGCGGAGTTTAATTTGGGGTGTGATGCTCATCGCACTGACCATGTGTACCGTGTGTATGTGGCTACCTTCCTGGGTTTTGGAGGAAACACAGCACACCAAAGATACGAGGGGAGCCTCATCAGAAGCACGGCCACTCGAAATAAGTGAGTGCCCTGCCAGTGCCTATCAAGCATTGGGCTTTGTTGTTCATTCATGGCTGTTTCTCTTTTCTTTTGCCAGGCTGTTAGGTCAGCATATAGGGGAGACAGCAGAGTTCCCCCTCCTAGACCCATGTCTCCCCACTGAGCTGCAGGATGAAATTGGTTTCTCTCCTAACAAGGTTCATCTGCGAGGCACTGGGGACTTTGACCAGTGCAGACGGAGTTTACAACCTTTCCTCAATCGCACAAATGATCCTCAAACCTCTCTCAGCGGCATCTACCAGCCAGTTATTGATTTTAACAACAGCCAGTTCTTTGGTTTCTCCGAGTTCTACTATTGCACTGAGGATGTGCTACGCATAGGCGGAGACTATAATCCTTCCAAATATGCTCAAGCTGCTAAGGTAACCAGCACATTTAAAAAAGTTTCATGACAATAATTACTGTTTATTTTGTGTGTCACTGTAGTAATGCGTGTTTAGTTGTAAACACCCTAACCTCTAAGGATGTACTCAGGGAAAAAATGATTCCACTAACAGCATAATTTGCAGTTTTGCCATAAAGATCGCCATTAACAAAGCTTAAAGGGATATTTCGGATTTTTTGACATGAAGTTGTATGACACCCCCATAATCAGTGAAGTCCGTCAACAGTGACAAACTCCCCACTTTTTGTCCTAAGCCAAGTTAATTTGGATTTCATTGCTGAGGAAAGTAGTTCCAGCTAGTTGCTAGTTGGGGGTGCAGTTAAGTAAAGAGTTTGCTTCTCATAACAACATGACTTCAAAAGCATAATACATTTGTCTGTGACGTTGCAGTGAGCCGGCCCGTGCCTGGGTACAAGCTGTTAGATGTATGAGCTGAGTCGGACCAATCACAGTAGAGTGGGCAGCCCTGGAGGTGGGCCATGGGTGGAATAAATGAAAACAGACATCCATCAAAATACTGCTGGAATAGGTGCAGATTCTGGAAGATCTAGAAAGCTTTCAATGCAGGTTATCGTGTGTAGCTGCTCTACAGGAGTCCACAACTCGTTACAAAGGGCCGAAAATTAGCATAATAGGTCCCCTTTAATACTTCACGAACTCCACACACACACAAGGACGTTCTTAGAGAACACGGGGCATCGTAACAGTATAATAATAATCCTTGTCCAATACAGCATGACTCGCTGACAATGTCTCGTCACATTTTCAGAGTTACTGCGCCACCCAGTGGAAGACTCTGAGGGACCGCTTTGATTCTGGCTTGTATGCTTCTCATGCTGACCTCCATAGACTCAAGTAAGTTCCTTGAGTATCTTGAACAGTGAATAGCCCTTAAAGAGTACTGTGATGTTAGCGTCAGAGGGTACACAGTTGTACACAATTGTGTTTTTTTTCTCATTAGGCTCAGTATTTGTATAGTATGCACTGTGATGATGCTTGTTTATCTCTGCAGGAACCAATGTTTTAAATCAGCATGGATGTATGAAGTATTACATTCAGGCTTCTCTTTTCCTACTGACTATAAAAACCTGAAAACTGCATTTTTGGTCTACGATAAAGAGGTGCAGTGGACTCTTGGAGCCATTCTATTCAGAACACGTTTTCTGCCTTTGAGGTAAGGCATCTTTCACACTTTATTCAAGGTTTATGATATAGTCTTCAGCTAGCACCATATTTAGCATGTGTATACTTATTTAGGTGGTGGGGTTTTTTATGTACTAAGTGTACTGTGTTTTTATTTTTAGGGACATCCAGCAAGAAAGTCTAAAAGGACTGCACGCTCACTGGCGGCACAGCTTCTCCTTTGTCAACAACCACTACTTATTCCTCGTCTGCTTCTTCATTGTCCTTCTTTCCATCATTCTGTACTTACTGCGACTTCGCCGAATACACAGGCGTACTGCACAGCGCTGCTCGCCTTCCTCTGTGCCGTGGATGGAGGATGGCCTGGAATCACCAACACTCCCCATCAATCTATAAAATTTCACTCCACCTCAGAAGTCTCACCAGTGTGTTTAAGGGGTCTTGGACAAGAAATTTCCTTGAGAGACTTTTGGCCTCACTGAGCCACAAAAGAATCTGTGTTTAACTTATTTTGTAAATGTCAGGTCAAAAATGTGCTGAATTAAACTTCATATTTTCATATGAAAGATTTAAAAAAAAACTATTCTTAACAGAAGTTCTGCATTTTATGTTTGTAGATTTTATGTGGGCATTCGCCTCCTTCTGCCTTTTGAAGAGCATATTAAAAGCACTTGTTTGTTCCACATAAGTACAACACAAAACCATCTGGATTTTGTGGCAGGATATAACGTTGCTGTCCTTGCTGGTACTGTTGTGTTATATGTAATGAATGACAAGTTCATGCTTTACTTGTGCAATACATGTCTTGTCACTGGAGTCATTTTAAACACTCCTCTGTCTGGGCTACCTTTCTCGGTTGTAGGCTTGATGACTTTCTTTTATTATAACACTGAGCATTGTTTGACAGTGTGACTATATCGTGCTTCATTTAAATGTGTCGTGTGAGATGATTGGTCATGAACCTGTTTTTTTACAAAACCGATGTAGTGAAATGTTTGCATCGTGTTGTCACATTACAATATCGTAATAAAGCTTTTATGGATTGGAAATTCTTTCCCTTAAGTCTAATCACCATGTACACTGTCTGTTTTCCATTCTATGGTTACAGTATATACAGTATATAATGTTTCACACAACATTAATGTGTAGCATTTCTACTTTTAAGGGGATTTTGACTTGCTGTAACAAATTCTTTTGAGATAGCCCATTGTTTAGTAACCGGTCTTACAACTATCAGGGAGTAACACAGGCTGTCTAACACAAGCCAATTAACGAAGCAGTTGGTTGACACGCCCACAGTGACTTCTGTTTGTGTTTTAATTTCAGACAATAGTGCAGTAATTAGATCTCACGCACCATTGTTTTTGTCAGCAGCTGACTTTGGGTAAAAGGTAAACATACGGTCCATATTTAAAAAAAGAATAATTTACACGCGCTCCCAAAGTACCCAAGAAACCTAACTGCTACAGGTCAGTGGCTCTCATCCCACCTCATGAAGGCCCTGTAGCGGAAGGTCCTTTTCCATCTGGGCACCCTGATGAGCTTGTCCATGGACCCGCTGCAATTTGTGTACCAGCCTGGCATCAAAGTGGACAACGCTATCGTCCTCCTCCATTGAGCCCTGGATTCACCTGGGAGCTTTGTCCGCGTCATCTTCCTGGACCTGAGCTTTCAACACCAGAAGGCCGGATATCCTGAGGGACATGCTGGAAAGCTCAGTGGTGGACCATCACCTCATATTCTGGATTGTGGACCACCTCACCAATCGCCCACAGTATGCGAGGACCCGGGACTGTGTCTCAGAGACTGCTCTACAGTGTCTTGTTCTCCCTCAGAACAGTGCAAGCACCGTTCCTATTCACCCTCTACACGACTGACTTTTCCTGCCTGTCACCCTCCTGCCCTACAGAAGTTCTCTGATGACTGCCATTGTTGGACAAGAGGTGGATGACAGCTCTATGATGGACAAAGACTACCATCCACTCCAATTAACACACATTCACTGCAATAAGTCACCGTTAGTGACAGGATGATGAGAATATTTGCTTTCCTTCCAACAGCTGTCAGAGTCCACTAAAAATGCTCAAAAAGTTCTGTGCTATAACAGTGCAACCATCCAAGAAACCTGTGACTTGAACAACATATGGACTGCTAAGTAGTGTATACATAATAACGTAATACTGACACGTATTACCTTGTTTTTGCACTTCCTCTGCTCTTGTGTGCTTTTGTACTCAACACTTGTACACTTATGTGCTCTTGTGGTTGTGTGCTACCTATTATTTTGTGCTCTTGTACCTGTGTCTGTGTGCTCTTGTACACTGGCTGCTGTAAACCCAAAATTCCCCTTGTGGGACTAATAAAGGTACATCTATCTATTGGAAAAACTGACATTCTGTACTGTATGTATACAGGTTAAACACACAAAGAAAAAAATATCAGTAATTGCAGAGCTATGGAGTATGAAGTATGCAGTGGCGGTTACAGTTACAGTAGCGTTCTCCACATGATGCTTCTTTATACTCCGTTTTGGACAAGTGATCTAACTTTTGTTAGAAAGTTAATTATCAGAAATTATCAGTGAACATATGCTGTTTCATACAGGCCAAACCCACTTATCTCTTAAGGGCAGTGGGATAAAACTCATTCAAAAGTCTCAGTGAGCGATTGCAATAGATGTGGCTGCGAGAGCGGGACAGCAAGGTGTGGAGAGATAACTTGTCATTGGTTATCTCCGTACAAAAGCCCGCCCTTTCATCGAGTATCTGTAATGCAATTGGTTATTTTTTGCGGGATCCACGCCTTTAGGTTGAGACGTCACTCTGGCACTCCAACAGTGGCAATTGGCGACGATGTTGTGGTTGTCCACGCCGCCGCCAACTATTTGACAAGCATATTGTGCCTACCACAGACAGACAGTCCGTGGAGGTGCGGTGTGAGTGTGAGCTCGTCCACGCATGGAGTTGTGCTCGGACCGTGTGGTGGCAACGCTGGACATGTCGCAAACCCCGAGCCAGGGCGGCGAGCCTGTTAATAGTAGCGATGGTGACTACGAAAGCTTGCCGCCTCATGTCTCCGTGACGACACACATGACAGCGGGCGCCGTGGCTGGCGTGCTGGAACACACGGTCATGTACCCGGTGGACTCTGTCAAGGTAACGGACACATTTTTACGAACTGCACACAAGTTAACGGATTGAAACTCCCACACTGCGACGTCTAGTAGCTGCTTTGCTAACAAGCGTTAGCTTTGAAATGCCCAACCTGCTTGACCACGGTTAGCTTGTGTGGTTGGTACATTGTCTGCTGTCAGACTGACAGCATGCCAGCATACAAGACACAAACAAACCTCTTTTTCCACACTAGGTGTTTGCTTTTATCCGTTTTGTTGGAATTTAGTGGAACAATTGCGTCTCAGTTTACCCCTTTTATTACAAATAAACTAATAGTCTCTAAAAACTAGCAGCAGTTAGTTCCTGGACTAAGTTAGCCTAATGTAAAATTGATTTCCTGTAGTGTAACACTCTGCTTACTCTTCTCGATGTTATGTGAATGACGTCAAAGTGAAAGTCAAATCTACGGTGGCCGATAGGTGCAAACGCACAAATGAATACCAAAAAACACCATAAAACAAATCATTATCCTTCAAGATAAAACAAATGCAAAACACATATAAACCCCAAACACAATTACATGAGATAAATGGTACAAGTTGAAGTTTTCCATGGACGCCAGACCTTTGCTATAATATTAGTTGGATGAATTGTTAATTACAAACATAAAAAAAGAAAACATTATGGCCAAGTGTTCAACAAAAACTAATTAAAATGTACCTTTTTCTTTTTCCTCTTCAAAAGGCAACCAGCTTTCTTCTGGGCATCCCACTCATGTCTCCCTCAAACTGGCAAAACCTCCGTTTTGAGAGGTATTAACTGTTAGTTTGTTATTGTTATAGCTTGCGGTAATGTAGAACTGCCACTCATAGGTAACACTTCACACCTCACTAATGTGAATAGTGATGCAGTGGGATGATGGCATCACCCAACTTTTAATGTTTATAGTATTATATAAATATTTGTTTTGTTTTTTTTACTTTATCAACAAACTGCAAAAAAATCCTCCCCTACTCACTATTACATCCTCATTGCATTATGCATGTGGGCATCTTGCCAAACAATGCTGTTACTCAAACTCCTTTGTCATTTCCTCTTTTGTGTTTTTGGAATTTTCTTAAGCACCTTACACTGGAATGAAGTTCTTCTCTTTTGAAACTGTAGTTTATGAAGGGGGGTACACTTAACGATTGAAGTGCAATTTGCAGTAGTAGTTTATTCAGCTGTCATTGTCACACATCAATAAATATGAGGAGTGTTTATATGCAGTCCACTGGATCTATGGTGTTTTGACCTGCTGAGATATGAGATGGGACACACCTTTTGTGCCTTCACCACACGCATGGAGGGTGTGTGCGTGTGTCTCCCTGTGTGCGTTTGGTCTTATCTGTACTGCACACACACTTGAAATCAGCCTCAAACACTGAAGGGTGTGTGCACGTCATTGCTCCTATGTAGTACTGATTAGGAAACAGCCGGAGCTAAGATATGCACTACTACGCCTTATTACAGAGTCAAATTGTCACCAATGTAAACTTTTATTAAGTGTTCAGGCAATGTTCTAAGTAATGAAACAATTTAAAATGTAAAATAATTTGCATGCCAATATCTGCAGTAAAAGCAATACATACTGACATTACAGGGCATTTCTACTAAACCCGGCTTATTTTTAAGTGAGTATTACTTAATGGAAGAACTTATTGTGCTTCAGCCATGTTATACTCGGCAGCCAGAACAGAAATGTACAGTATGTACCACTTTTCTTCATTGCATGAAGATACCAATTTTTTGGTTATGCAGCATTTTTCCTCTTAGCCACCACTGCTACACTTATGTGGTGGCATCTCAAAAAAAGCCACTGAAAAATCAAGTTATTGCTTTTAGATGTTTTCAGAAGGGGAAGTCTGAGACATTGGAAATCTCATTTTACATTCAATACAGTGGTTGTTCCATCTGTGGAATGAAGTGTGGTTTCATAGGCATGGGTGGCAGTGGCTCAGGAGGTAGAGCAGTGTGTCCAGAGACTGGAAGGTTGGTGGTTCGATCCGTGCTCTCTCCACCCAGTTACTGTTGTTTCGTCCCTGGACACCTTGCTTCCAGAGCTACCTGCACTGATGTGCGGATTTATTTTGGATGGTCAGAGATGCCTTTGGTGCGAATTGGCAGCCATGTTTCTGTCAGTCTACTCCAGAGCAGCTGTGGCTAGAGATGTAGTTTACCATCACTACTAGTGTGTAACTGAGGAGTGAGTGAATAATGAGTTCACTTCACTTTGATGCACTTTGGGTACCTTGAAAACGTCCATGTAAAATCTAATATATTTATATTTTTCCAAGCAAAAACTTGTCTAATTTTAAATTGTACAACATCATGGCATTTGTTTTTGCAAGTTGTGTTATTATTTTAAAATGTTATCCCACACTGCAATTTAAAAATAATTACTTCATGGTTGCAAAAAAAGTATAAATTTGCATTCAGGTTATTTTCGGACATGGATGGATTGGAATGATAAAGCCCTGGAAAGAACAATGTGATTTGTGCAGCACAAATGAATAAAAATCAACATCATCCAAGATTTGTGTGCTCTCAGTTTCCACATGTGTATTAAATAGAATTGTGAGTGCAATAAAGGAAGGAAACACAGCACAACATGCTGAGGAAGACAGACAGGGCCTATCTCCTGAGCCAGTGCCAGATCCATCTCTTTGCAAATAAAAACAACTTTGTGCTGTTCAGATAACTTGGCATGGCGAAGTAAAACAAAGCGCACCAGCCTCACGAGACCTGCATCTCTCAAACAAAAGAGCACTCGGCTGTCACAACCTACTTTTTAGGCTACATACATCCACTAAGCATGCTTAATGCAGATGACCAAATGTAGTCCCTCAAGGTCATGCTCTTTGTAACAGATGTCAAAACTATTGAAGTAAATTGCTCACTATATTATGTTTTTTTTATGTTTCAGACAAGGATGCAGAGCCTGCAGCCTGACCCAAATGCCCAGTACAGAGGTGTCTATGAAGCTCTGAAAAGGATCATCCGCACAGAGGGCTTCTTCAGACCGCTCAGGGGCCTCAACATCACCATGATGGGCGCTGGTCCTGCCCACGCACTTTACTTCGCCTGCTACGAAAGAGTCAAACGCTCCCTGAGTGATGTAATTCAAAATGGAGGCAATAGCCATTTGGCCAACGGTACGACCTCTGACCCTAAATCTTCCAACGGTGGTGATGAATGACAAAATATTAATATCCTTATGGAAATTAGTGTAATTTGAGTAATGATTTCATAATTTAGAGCCATTGTTTCCACAGGTATTGCAGGCAGTGTGGCCACTGTCCTTCATGATGCCGTCATGAACCCTGCAGAGGGTAAGTAAACACAACAGAAATGGTAATAATAGAAAAATGAAAAAATAATAATTATAAACATATTTAGTCCTGTGACAATCCAAGTGAAAATGCTGTGCCACATCAATATGCAACACATAGAGTATACTATATACTGCCGTGTTTACTAAAAGACGTTACAACTGAGTTTACAGTGGTGGCACAGAACCGGGGAAGTTTAATCCAACCTGGAAGCATCACAAAAAACAGCATGAACATTTCTGCAAGACAACCATGCTATCTGAAACATTTGCAAAGAATGAGAAACTCCCA
This sequence comes from Doryrhamphus excisus, assembly GCF_037039965.1. Taxonomy (NCBI): domain Eukaryota; kingdom Metazoa; phylum Chordata; class Actinopteri; order Syngnathiformes; family Syngnathidae; genus Doryrhamphus; species Doryrhamphus excisus. The sequence goes on along the minus strand of NC_136359.1, from coordinate 13,202,637 downwards.
TGTGCTGAAATGTATCAGCTAATATGCAAGTTTACAATATTGTTATTGTATTGGAAGTGAAAAAATGTTGTATAGGGACAACCATAGTAGTAGACAGGTAAGTCCGTGGCATGGTACTGTATGCATGTTATAATGTTTAGCATGAATGTTAAATGTATTTAATGTATGAAATATTAATGCTGTGTGAGATTACCTTAAAACAGTGGTTCTGTCATGCCCCCACTGGAGGACAGAAATGTTTTCTTGCATTCATGATAAAAAAAAAAAAAAGCTTAAAGGACTCTGTATGCAGCGATTCTTCCTGTTCCCGAGACAACCTTTTATCCTACTGGTCGAATTATAAGATAAGATATGGCTTTATTCGTCCCTCAGTGGGGAAATTTGCATTTAAATCCCGCCTCTTCCTGCTTGAAATACGCCCACAACACACACACACACACACACACACACACACACACACACACACACACACACACACACACACACTAGTTATGTTTTCCAAATTGCTATCATTAGCTAAATTCAGCTACAAATGGTATTAACCATTGAATGTATAGTAAAAACAACGTGACTACAAATTGTTGAGCAATACTCTGAGATTCCGTGTTTGTACGTGCCACGACCATGTACGTATGTGAATACCAAGAGCAGCATGTCAGTTATTTTATTTGGGTCAAACAAAACAATTGTTGTGCAGTTTAATTCACAATTGTGAAAAATACAAACTTTTTTGTGTAATCTGTTCTTTTAACCCACTATTGGTAACATATGTGCTTGCAAAACATGTAGTTTGGAGCAGGTTGCATAAAGTCCCTTTTAAAAGAGGTGGTCCCTCCACATTCCATAGTGTTGAAGTGAAAGCTCACAAAATGCTTGCATTAAACCCTCCAAAATGTGTTCCCTGTCATTATGTACAACTCAGTCGTGAAGCAGAGGATGCAAATGTACAACTCACCCTATCGTGGACTTTGGGACTGCGTTCGGACAGTGACACGCACGGAGGGCGTGGGCGCCTTCTACCGCAGTTACAGCACACAGCTGACCATGAACATCCCCTTCCAGGCCGTTCACTTCATTACCTACGAGACCATGCAGGAGTGGTTAAACCCCCACAGACACTACCACCCCGGCACCCACATTGTGTCCGGCGCGGCAGCGGGCGCCATTTCCGCTGCCGTCACTACGCCGCTTGATGTTTGCAAGACGTTGCTCAATACACAGGAGAACGTGGCTCTCAGTTCCATGAACATCAGTGGCCATTTAACAGGAATGGTGAATGCATTCAGGACAGTGTACAAGCTTGGTGGTTTGGGGGCTTTCTTTAAAGGGGTGCAGGCTCGGGTTATATACCAGATGCCCTCCACTGCCATTGCCTGGTCTGTGTACGAGTTCTTCAAATACTTTCTGACAAAGAAGGAGGCAGGACCTGTGTTTATAAATGGAAAGTGAACCTGGCCTACTATGATGTTTGAGGAAGTAACTTGTGTGAGTGATGTGCTTCAATATTCCTACACGCACATCTTAGTTTTTTTTGTTGTAAAGTCACAAGGGCAAATGAAGTCACCTTTCAGCATTCTTTACAACATGCTCTGGCCAAGTTGTCTTCAATGACGTTTATAGTTCTTGATATTGGAGCTATTTATTTATTTGTGAGGCAAATATTTTTATGGATTGCAGAAGGAGGAACTTCAATGTTGCTTTATATGTCTATTTATTGTCAACAAACAGTCCTTTTTTCACTTCAGTGTAAAATACCAATACTCACTCCTCCCAAGTGCCTCATTACATACTACTAATATATTTTTGGTTGAAGCAAAAAACTATAATTGATTGTCTACCTTCCTGTTTTATATTTAGGGATGGGCATTTGACTACATTTTTCTTTTTGTTTAAATATTATGCTTACATGGCATATACAAGGATCCCTCTGAATGATCTGAACTCCTGTTTCAATACCAGAGTTGTATTGAGTGGCCCTGTGAGGTCATAGCGGATGTTTTCATGGATGTGACTCAACTTCCCATAGCTTACGTCACATGCCTCTTTAGACTTCAAACTAGTTGACTGAATCTACAGCGTCTCTGCTGGTTGAAACCCAGAACTGCACTCCATTTTGCCTCAGTAGCTTTAAGATATGATTATTGAACAGTGATTTCCACGCAATGACGTAGACGCATACACAAGTTATAGGCAATCAATGCATTAATTGATTTGTATGCACGTCTCTGTCTATTTTCTCTTCTTGGAGAACATCTGTCTCATCCTGAAGGTGTCTACAGACCTTTTGAATCACGCACAATGTACAATAGAGGTTACTAGACAGAGGGCAGCTCTCGGAGCCGATAAGGCCATTACATACACAGACTTTAAATACTGCGCTGTTACAGACTTTGTGGTAGTTTTACCTTGAACATGCAAGACTACGAAATTATGTTTTACTGAGTTTTTTGCTCCCCCCTGCTTTGTGCTCACATTCCTTCAACTGTTCACAGAAGATGCCATACTGAAGTGTTTTGTTATGGTCATGTACAGAAAGCTGAAACTTAATCCACCAAAGACCTTGTATTGTATGGAGTGGTATTTTTCTATGCATCTTCTTTAACCCATCATATCCAGTTGTCCACCATCATTTTTTTTGCGTGTGTCTCTTCCTGGCTCTGCATTGTTTAAAACGTGTTGGGCATCATTTGCTCTTCCTCCAACAAAAGTCTATTGCTAATCTTTCCGCTCAAGCAATGGCAGTTTGAAGAGGAAATGGTTTGTTATTGTAGGTTTTCAATCCATATGGATATGTTAAACATTGTCTTTATCATTCAATCTGCTTGTTTATATACACTTTCTAAAAGCCATAGACGCACATGCAAAGTTTCCCATGAGCGAATGGGAATGCCTTTTTTTAAACTTTATTTAAATTTGCAGCAACCTAACTCACTACTCTTGGAAAGAGCTCTTGACTAACAGTTGACCATCACTGTGTAATTCTCATCTGTTATCCAGAGCAGCACTTGGCCATTGAGTGCAAGATAGTGAAGGGATGTGAGGATTTTTTTAAAAATCTTTTTTGCGTGCCATTATGTTATGCTGTTGATGCACAAATAACTGAAAACACGATTGGGTGGAATTGTGCATCTGCAGGATTTGAATCTATTCATAACATGCAATCAGGAAATCTTTGTGACAATGCTGCTACAGTATGTAACACTGGAGCTAAAATAAACATGCAAGTGGTGAATGAAGTGTGTCTGTGTGAGTCTGTTGTGTAGCCAGCAGAGGGCCTTCTAGGCCCATACTGTACTCCAAAGCACATGTGAGTTGCTGATGTTAGGAGGGCTTAGAAGGTCTTAGAGGTCTTATACCACAATTGTCCAGAGTACAGTTGACATTTATTTGTAGGCAAAATGTAGTTGCATGTTTTGGTCTACAACCTACCTTATTTAATATGTTTGCAATGTATAATATGTTTGAAAAACTCTATTTACTAGTTCTCTGGTAAGTACAGAATGTGTTGCTGGTATTAACCTATTGTTCTGACACACTGAGGTTTATGGTCATGGTTGTATTTTTTCAGACATTGACAAGTTTAATTAAGGAACACATACCAGTTCAGGGCAGTGTTGTGCAAGTTCATCATTCTCATGAACCCCCGCGACCCAAATGAGGATAAGCGGTATAGAAAGTGGATGGATAGTTCAAAGTTCACTTCACATAATAAAAATGTGACTAGTTCACATTCATTGTTTACCATTTCAATTAAGTTCAGGTGATTGTAATTGTTTTCTGTGCAAAGAGAATGAAAGACTGAAAACTATGACTATCTGTCACCACCTAAAACTGCTCACTGTTTACAGTTGGGTATTGTCCTACTTGAATTTTAGAACAATATATAATACAAAGTGGTTTTCTTTATGCTTTTTAGCCTATGCATGTTTATTTCTTGGCTTTTGTCCTGCAAACAAAATCCACATCAAATTGTAGTGTTTCATGAAATGAAATCAATTGGTAAACATACCTGGAAGTCCTCAGGAACACTTGGGGTGTGACTGCAGGGTGGGCCATGGGTGGAGCAAATAAAACAGACTGTTTGGGTCGGAAGCAGGCAGTCCGTGGAAACACTGCAGAAAAAGGTGCAGAAGATGTAGAAGGCTTTCTGTGTGGGGTTATTGTGTGAAGCTGCTCTATAGGAGCCCACAAGTAAACACAAAGTGCCGAAAATGAGTATAATATGGGTATTATGTTTTTTTTTCACTTTTCTGACCTATAAATGTTGTTAGAATGTTGTGTTATTCGGTTAAATTATAACGATAATGAGGTTTGCCCATTTTTAAGTGAGCCCTGAAAGAAATTTGGGATAGCTCTGATCGTTTTTTTAACAGAGCCGGACTGCCGTATATGGACTTCCCCGGGTACAAGCTGTAGGTTTGTCCTCTCCCCCACTCTGCTGTTTGTCGAAGGTTTCACTGTGTTAGCACAGAGCTAGTGCTAATGGCTCCAGGAAATATTTGTTCAGCGTTGAACTTGCCAAAAGAGACAAACATCAGGCAGAAGTGATTGGGGTGGCACATTTCTGACCAGCAAGAGCAACATATGCAAAGCTGGACAATGCGCCAAACTGTTGCCAAAGCCAGTTGCCTTTCGAACGTTACTTGATTATGTTGAAGCGTCAGAAGCGCAAGCTGTAAGTAACAATTTAATTTATCAGTGTCCTGCGGTTGTCTGTGTCACATTACAGAGTGTGCATACAGTTATGTTTGTAGTTCCTAATAACCATCTCTTTTCCACCACAATCAGGGGATCTACTGGTTGGTGGATCTAATCGATAGTCCTACAAAAAATGTTAATGGCCAAATTTCCTTTAGCCGATGTTGTGTCAAATTGTCTAAAAACAATAAACACCGACCTACGTTACCACTCTGAGTTCATACATGGTAAGTCAGTGGTCTCCAACCAGTAGCTCCTAACCACTTTTCAAGTAGCTCTGCAAAGGTTTTATTCATTTATTATCAACTCCTGTACCAACAATTAGAAAGTGGGGTTCAGCAGTCATACTCCTTAGGAGTGTGTGGAGTCACAGTAGAGTGGGCGTGCCTGGAGGCGGGCCATGGATGGAATAAATTAAAATAGACTGTTTTGGAAAGCCATATACAGCTGGAATTGGTGCTGATTCTGGAATATTCAGAAACTTTCTGTGCGGGTGGATTGAGTCCACAACTCAATCCAAAGAGACAAAAAAATTGCATAATATGTCCCTTTTATGAATTGCTGGTTTGTTACGCCAATGTGGGTAATGTAGTGTGAAACTACTAATGTAGTACTTCATGTGTAACTTATTTAACCCTACTTGTAATTGTAACAATTTTTTAAATGTCCATTTTCCATTTGTATTAGTCTGCTGAGGTTCCTTACAATTGTTAACTGCTTAACTCAGGATATGGATATAGTGGAACCAGAAATGCTTGAGACGTGGACCACCTTACCTGGTAACTAGATGTTTTTGCTTGTGTTGCGTTCCGAAGAACTAAAACAGATTATATATACCGTTTGGCAGGGGACATTTTTGAGACTGTAGGACCAGGTAACCTCAGACTACCATGGAACCCGAGAGTTAGAGATTGTCTTAAAGCCTGACCCGTATTACCTGGAACTTGCTTGAACAGCACATGACCATGATCTCACTTGGACTTGGATCACAACACCTTAATGTAGTTCAATACCGCAACTGAACCAAATAACTGGACCATGGCCATGGGTTCTAACTTGTAACTGGAGACTTGGATACCAAAACATTGATTTAGCTTGGAACCCGGATCAATGATTCTTGTATTTTAAAACCTGTACTAGAGGCAGGGGCACTGCTTGCCACCAGGCAAGTCAGGCAACTGCTCGGGTTCCCTGCGAGGACCCCTGAGGGCTGACAAACCTTGAATGCCTACAACAGTGCTGCTGGTTTGAGGGTCCGCTTCTAAATTTTGGCCTCGTGCTCCAACAGACTCTAGAATCATCTCTGACCACACGTTCTTGCTTCGTTTAAGACATGGACCATGTGACCTTTAGATGACCTCATCATAGTCTTGTTTGTGGTTCTTCCTGAGCTGGATAGCATGTATTGGACTGTTTACATGAAGGTAGATACTTGCTGATATGCAATGATGGAAAACATTTCTTATCGAGATGCACACAGTAGCAAGCTTTATTCGGAGCCGGCATGTCCTGACACATGTACACAGGTGCACAGTTGTCCCTGATGAGTCCATGATCATGTTGTTTACCTGAGACCTACAATGGACAGCTTCATCTACAGTCCATCTCCCTGACTACTTTACGTCTTTATAGCCAAGATAAGCTCTGGAAAATTACAACAACCTCTTCTCTCAATGTATGCTGGTCCTATTACACAAAAACATTCATACAGTGATGGCTACTGATGCAAAGCTATGTCCACAGCATCACTGGTTGGTAACATGGGGGATCCAGTTACATTATCCAGGGAAGTTTATGATAGTGGATGAACAGATGGGGGCTGCTTCAAAACTTCTTATCAGGCCCGCCAAATTTGTCAGACAGTCACGGCACATTGCAGCACTGACAAAGGCTTCCTTTGTGGTCAGGTTTGGTTTGCTTCTCTTGTCTTGATGAAGATCTGCTGGTCTTTCAAAGAGCGTCTTGGACACCTTTAACTCACTGTGGGGCTGCCCCACAAAGAAGGGTGTCCAAGGGGCCAACAAAAACATCATGTCTGCCATGTGAACATAAAGGGGAACTGCACTTATTTCTTATTTCACATATTTCTTTCCCTTTCCTGTGCATTATAACGCTAGAAAGCAAGTTAATATGAGCTAGCTAACAATGTACGTCATTGAAATACACCCATTTCGGTTACAAAGTCCTCCTAAAAAAAACCTCTAACAGTGTTTTATCATTTGATATACATGCTGTGATCATGCAAGAACAAGTACATTGATGATAACATGTAATACTTACAGTATATTGCCGTATTTTAGTGATTTAAAACATTACCGATACTTGTTTCCTCTGCACATTGAATTCCCATTTGGCTTACGCTACCTCCGTCAATAACAGCAGCATCGATACAGCGACAACACTTACAATGTCTGCTCTCCTTGGGATGGCTGTGTCTTCCAGCACAAGACATGTGCTCCAGTCCAGTCAGGTAAAAACCTCTGACTGCAAACGAGCATCTTGTTGAGTCTTTGTGGCAAAATTGAGAGCTAGGTATCCACTCTTTCACCTTTGAGTGACACTAATATGAGTAGCTAGTGAGGCGTCGTGTTAATCCACCAGATAAATATTTTTTGTGTTAGCTGCTACAATAACAATATTGTTATTTAGCATATACATAAATGTTAAAATCTGTGCAGTCCTATATTGCAGGCACCAGATGTTTAAAAAAATGAATTGATTGATCGATGCCTATCCCTAGGTGACACCTTTGACCTAAGATGTCTATAATCACCGTTACCGTGAAAAAGAAAAGAAAACGTGACATCTGTAAAGTTTAAGGTTACAGTGTAAAGTCTCCATTGCATCTTAGGAAAGCTTGATAAAGGGTTGCTCAGAGCTCACCGCACTTTCAACTCCTGACAGCAGCCTAAATAAACACTATTTGCCGGAAGCTCAGTGTTCCTAATGGCAAGTCTTTAATCTATGTGCACACATACTAATACCTCAGTGCTTTTTATAAGTAAGACCACAAAACCCAGTTGATTCATGCGGTGCAGGAAGTGATATCTGCGGTGTTGGTAACTTAATGTATGGTGTCACTTTGAGTCAGAGTAAAGTGCAGGGATATTCCTTTATCTGCTCAGCATGCTCGCATGTGGCCCGCCCGCTGAGAGACACTGAGATACTGTCACATTCTTATGGCCGTCAAAACAGACGCTATCGGTCCTCTTCATGTCTAATTACCTGTTTAAACTGAGGGCTTTGAATGAAGGCTGCAAACACTGATAAAAGTAAGTCACTGTAAGGAAGCCTTAGTTGCTTGGGGTTTTTTTGGACCATGTCTTGCTCTTTGTGCACCTTTTACAAGCAAACTGGTTTGTCCACTTGGAATGGTCACATTGAGGAAAGGAGCTACTTGACAGGTTCTCTTGCTTTCATGTCACGTTGGCATCTTGTGATGGTCATGCACAGTGATAACAAGAAGCTCTTTAAGATCGTTGTCTCATGGTAGTTTTGGAGGTCACATCTTTACTTTTCCTATGACATTGTCTCCTATTTAACTGTTTTTACTTGGTATAACTGCGTTACCTTTGGCTCCTTTTAACCGTCTCCTTCGTTCAGCTATTGTAGTGAATCGTGACACAGCCTTGTGCTCCTCTAGTAATCAGTTAAAGGAATCTGTCCCTGTTTTTCTTGAAAATTCATGTACACTCACCTTCACATTTCATTAGGTATACCCGCACAATGTAAAAAGAGCAGTATTGAAAAATAACATAATGCTTTATGTCATATGTTCTACCTTTACTTTATGAGATCTCATTAGATTGTACTGCTTGGTGTACCTAATGAAGTTTATAGTGTGTGTGTAGTTGGTGTAAAAAGTTTTGAGAACCATTGTTCCAGGCCTCCAAGTACCACCCCACCAATATTTTGCTTGGCAAGTACCCCCGTATCATCACTTTACCTTCCCAATATGGATAGTCCCCGCAGGCTTGTAGCGTATGAGCTGCATTAAATAAGAATATTTCAACAAAGCCAACTTTTTTTTTTACCAAATGTGTATTCAATAAATTAGAGCTGCAACAAGTAATAGATTAATCGATGGTTAATCGATTGCCCAAAGAATCGACCATTATTTTGGTCATTGATTCATATTTTTGTTATGTTGCAGCCCCAACCCCCACTGATTAATCTACCAATTAATCAGTTATTCAAATAATTGTTAGTTGCAGCCCTAGAATGAATACATATTATACAATTATTTTATATTTCTATGTCTCGAATTTGAGTACCACTAGATTGAGCCTCTGTATTCCAAATGGTACGTGTGCCTCGGTTTGAGAACCAATGGTTTAGAACATTGCCGCTATGGTCTTAATGTTCACATAAAGGCTATTTATTCTCAAATAAGAGTAATCTATCAATGGTAATTAAGTGATGTAATGTTTATTTTCACATCCGCAATGGAACAACGTATTTATATGAATACATCCTGGGCCAAAATATAAAATATACACACTATTATGATTTAATCAAATAACAGATTTGCAACATTTTATTTGATGATTTTCAAGTCATTTTCACCACATCGCAGGTCTCCAGGGCCCCCCGTAGTCCCACAAGTATGGTCTGCACTGGTACGCCCTGCAGAAGGTACTGATGAGAGCTGTCGGGTCCAGTCCATCTACTTTGTACGTGTCTTTCCAGAACTCAGGCACTTGCTGCTTTCTCTTTGTCTTGTACCTGCGGTTCTGAAACCAGATCTTCACCTGGGTCTCGGTCAGTCTTAACTGGCTGGCCAGGTGAGCTCTCTCTGGGGCTGACAGGTACTTCTGGTGGTTGAATTTCTTCTCCAGTTCCAGCACTTGGAGGTGTGTGAACGCTGCTCGGGAGCGTTTGGGTTTTCCTGTTGATGCGAAGCTGTTGGACTCGGACATGCTAGGACAAGTATTGTCCAGTGATGCAGCTGAGATGTCAGAGATAGGATCAGGTGTCATCATTCTAAAGTAACAGCATTTTAAGTATTGAAAGCAATTAGTAAACAAAGTTTAGCTGACCTGTCTGCTCGACAAACGTCGACTCTGACAACTTTTTGGCTTCCTCTTCCCATTTGTCCGTCGTCTGTGAACAGCATTTTCCAGCATTGTCTTTCATGGAGAGGATGTCCTCTATCAGGAAGGATGTCCGAGGTTTGACCGGATCAGACATATTACCATCCAGTGGTGCGATGAGTGAGCGGCCTCCTTGGTGTCACAGGCTGTTAGCAGCAGCCTGTTCTTCACACATGCCCTCACACACACATACACGTACACACACTGGCATTTTATACAAGTGCAGGGGCGGGTTTGAGAAGGAGGAGGTGGGACACAGCTGACCGTGTACTCACCCCTGCAGAGACTTTCACTTCAGTTGTTTTGGTTGACAGAAATATGAAAATGAAAAAAAGACATTCCAAAATAAAATAAATAATGAAGCATGAAAGAAAAATAATAGTAACCATCATTTTTTGAAAAAAACAACATGTACCTGTATCTAAAAATATTTTCAGATATTTCAGAAAAAAGTGCTTAAATTAACTTACATTCTTTTAAATTGTTGGGGTTGGGTTAGTTTTGGCATTCATTTGTTAAAGGGGAATTTTGTTAAAGGGGACCTTCCCTTTTTTTGGCAATTTTGCCCATCATTCAGAATTCTTATGCGAAACATGAACACATGTTTCTTCCCCGTTTTTGTGCATTATAATACCAGCATGAGTTAATATGAGCTAACTAACAATGCATGTCATTGGGACACACCTACTTCGACTACGAAATGTTACAATTTAACTTTTTAAATTTTACTTTTTAAGATTTTTACAAATGTATTTGTAATTTTTTTAATTTTCAATTTTTTACCTGCTGTGACCCTGCAGAATGGATCTGTGAGCCACTTTTGGGTTCCAACCCACAAGTTGAGAACCACTGATTTAATATACTGTATACAGGTTGGGCCATGGGTTTCCATACAGAGGAAAAATAATAATTCATGTTGGAGAACTGGCTTTATTTACTATATAATGTGCTCTATATGATTATCATGGTTTCAAAAAAAAAACTATTAATACATGTTTTCCACTGCAACTTGGAGTAACACACTTGAAGTTAAGCTGGTGATATGTTCCTTGAGATGACTTATGTCTCATATCTTCACCGATGTACCATGGCCTTCAATGCCCACAAAGATAGGAAAATGGGAACTTACTTAAATGTAAAAAAAAACAATAAGAAATGTCAAATAGTTAAAATGAAACTAATAAATAAAGGTCAGGTTTGAAGCAAAAGCCCTCAGCTCAGCATCCCTTCCTGCTGGGGTCAGAGTGGGTGGTCATATCCACTGGACTGCACTAATGAGTTCGGCACATTTAGGTCGGCTCCTGGACAGACACAGTGGTTGTTTAGTTGTTGTTCTTGCCCCAAGAATGATACTTTTACTAGCAGTGTCAGTGTTCCTCTGGGAGTTCATGTCAAGCGTAAATTTCAGGGGTGATGAACAGGACATTGTGCAGCTTTGTCCCTGCCGGTCCTTACTGGCTCTTGCAGCATCTCTGCACCAGCCGCATACATGGTGTTGTTGCATCATGTCACAGTGGCTATAGTCGCACAAAATACAAGTAGTAGTAATAACAATATGTGCCCTGTGATTGGCTGGCGACCAGTCCAAGGCCTCTCACCCAAAGACAGCTGGGATAGGCTCCAGCATCCCAGTGACCGTTGTGAGGATAAGCGGGAGAAAAAAAATAAATGAATGAATTATTGTAATATTTGTAATCATGTAAAATATTAGTTCTTATATATATTACTATGACTTCAAATCTTAAAATTATTATTATTAAGCAAAAAGAAAACAAAAATGTAGTAATATATTATATATATATATATATATATATATATATATATATATATATATATATATATATATTAGTATTGTATTGAATGAAATCCTAGTAATTTAGCATTTTAAGAAATGAAATGTATTAGTTATAATTTATGAGAATTGAGTGTAAATACTACGAGATTGAAGTTGTAATATTATGATAATAAAATAAAAATTTTAAGACAATAAATGCATATGAGGGTTAAGTTGTTATGTTTGAAAAATTTGAACATTATGGAAAAAAACTTCTGAATATCAAGAATTAATATGAAGGAAAAAGTTGTAATGTTACGACAATAGAGTCATAGCAATAAGAGAAAACTTCTAAATACTACGAGACTAAAATCTGAATTTATGGGAATAAAATGCCAGTATAATATTGGGAGAACAAAACATCAGCATATTAAAAGAAGTCTTAATACCGAACATCTAAGTAAGATTACAAGTATAAAGCTGTACATTAGTGAAAAAAGTTGTTATATGTTGGGGATATGAGAAAATATGAGAAGAAATTAAACATTATGAAAATGACATAGTAATTGATGAGAATAAAGTTCTATACAGTAAAGCAAAAGTTGATTACAAGTCTTAATTTGAGAATATACTCCTAATATGATGAGAAAATGCCTAAATATTATAGAAATTAACGTGAGAAAAATACATTGTATTATTACTGTACTACAAAATATAATAATTTATGAGCATTTTTTCCAATGTCAAAAATGGACAACAGAAGAGAGTGCTATGCTAAACACCAACACCCACCGTGATAGTGACCTTAGTCTAATAAGGTCAGCAATAACCGTATTAAACGTGTGAGTTCTCCCACGTTGTTGTGTATACACCCTAATCACACCTTTACATCCTGTCTACAGCGTTTAGCAATGACACAGCAGGATGCCAATGATTCTAAACGCATCCGCTTTTCAATAATGTTAAGAGGCTCTCCTCGGGCCTTTCTGTTGTCTCATCAACACGGCATTAAGATCATGGATATGATAGCTGTCACCTTGACTTCTTTATCTGCAGGGAAACTATGTTGACATGCCAGCGCGCTGAATTTTCATCTCTCATTTTCAGTTTTACTGTGATATTCCCTTGTTGTTTAGTGTATTTCAAGCGTTCGTCACCAAGATGTTTTTCAACTGCACCGAGCATATGGAGTGACATACCACAACCTGTGACCTTTCACTCGGAAGCTGTGTTTATTTTTCACAATAATGTGGTCACCGTGTTTTCATTGACTTGTTTTGTCGTTCATCTTCTGTTGTTTTCCTGCCAAGTCTTTGTGTGCATCAAGAGGCCTTGTTGTAACAATACATGCGTCTGCAGCACTTTTACAGGTTGACACAAGCTTAATGCCCCTTTAATGGCATCAGGTACTCTCATTTGGAATTTATCATTACACAGATGGAGCCAGGTATGGTGATATTAAGCATAATATTGCTGCTTTCTTATGTAGCAGTGGACCGCCATGCAGCCTGGCCCTGTTTTCATAATAATAGGAATAATAATTAGGAATGTCCTATAATTATCAGGCCCAATAATTATTAGCCTGATCTCGGCATAAAAATGCAGTATGTATCCATATACGTATACATATGTGTTCATAACACCATAGGGGTCATGTAACACATATCGGAAATTGAGAATTGGACAATATTGGCACATTGGTTTTCTGCAAAAAAGCCAATATCAGATATCCCTAATAGTAATGTATTGTGCATATTAATAATGATGTCATCACTCATTGCATTAAATCTGCATCCTGTCCTGGAAATGTGACAAGAATGAAGTGGTAATATTATGAGGGGAAAAACATCTAAATGTTGTGAGGATTAAGATAAAGATTATAAAAACAATGTCATAACATGTGAAAGAAATTATGTTCAAATTTTGGGAAGAGAGCTATGATATATAGTTCATTCATTCATATTCTACCGCTTATCCTCACAAGGGTTGCGGGGGTGCTGGAGCCTATCCCAGCTGTCTTCAGGTGAGAGGCGGGGTACACCCTGGACTGGTCGCCAGCCAATCACAGGGCACATATAGTTAAACAACCATTCACACTCACATTCATACCTATGGACAATTTGGAGTGGCCAATTAACCTAGCATGTTTTTGGAATGTGGGAGGAAACCGGAGTACCCGGAGAAAGCCTATGCATGCACGGGGAGAACATGCAAACTCCACACAGAGATGGCCGAGGGTGGAATTGAACCCTGGTCTCCTAGCTGTGAGGTCTGCGTGGTAACCACTCTACTGCCGTGCAGCCCATGATATATAGTTATGATATGATAATATTATGACCAGATATTATCATAAAAAATTTATATTTTTATTATAAAATATGAAATCTATTAGAAAATTGGGATATGCAATAACACTATGATAATAAAGTTGTAATATCATGAGAAAAAACATCAATACCAGAATAAAAGTCCTATAAAATAGTTGGGATATGCCATAAATTAGGATTGTGAGACTAAACATGATGAAAATAAAGTTGTAATCTATCTCTATGTGGAGTTTGCATATCATCACAATAGTCTGAAGGCCTGTTTATGCAAGAAATATTTGGCAAACACCTCATTAAGACCTCATTAGCTCCAAGTGGGAGACATCCGACCTCCCAGTCTTGAACGCACCATGAGGCATCATCCAGTTCTATCATGTGATGTGCAAGTCTTCCACTAGAGGGCACTCTAGAGCCACATATCACGATGTAACCACTGCCACACAGAAGGCTCTTTTACCAAAGAGTCAGCTTGATTGAGACAGGAAAATCAGATTCTCATCTATCATTTCATATCAGAAACCTAGTCATCAGTCGTCACACACACACACACACTGAAGTTATCAAAGTTCTGTAGTATTAAAAGATGACGTTATATGCTGGATGAGTGGCGAGCCTTCAGTTCAACTGTTGTGCTTTTTTGAGTGATGGACGCCCTCACGTCATCCTGTGAAGGGGATGACCCTCATGAAATGGGAATCACAACATTGTAATCAAGCATCTCTTCATCCTCTGTGTCACATGCACACACACACACACACATACAGATAGAGAGGTGGGTGGTTGGCCATTAGGCCTATCTGATCTCCTGAAGTGCTTCTGGACTCCACTCTGTCTACATCTTCATCCTTATCACAGAGATTCACCTCCTTTCCACCTGGAGGGGCTTTTTTCCTCTAAAAGGCTAGCTTCACTCACCAAGCAGACTCTTTTTAGACATGACTTTTGTATATGTATGGTCATCTTGAAATCACACCAAGACATACAGGATACAGTAGTGTATAGCAAGTTGCATCAAATGTTGACTGATACTGCGGGGAAGTTGACTGCATCATCCCGTCATGAGTGACATGGAGAGCTTTTTCCAGTTTGATTGAAAGTTTTAAATGTTGAAGTTAGAGAGCCTCTCAGTCTGCAACTTTGTTTACCAAGCAAAGCTCCAGGACCAGACAGGCTGCAAGTCCTTATCAGCGGATCAGTCAATGGGACAATGATGAGCTCACTTTGATAGAGCTGCTCTTGTCAGCTCGGATGTCACTTCCTCTTTTTTTTTTTCTTACTTTGGAAGCATTTCTTTGATAAACAACACAAGACACCACCACCTATCACCTGTCAGACTATTACTACTGATGACATATTGGCAAGTATTATATGGTTGTTTTGATGAAATGAGGTGTTGCAATATTAACAGAATATTAACCCCAGACAGAATGAGTCACATTCATCAACCAGTCAGGATGCTATAGGGCCACTTTGAGCCTGTAATATTTTATATTGTATGTTTCCCCAACGTAATTTTCCAAATATTAAAGCTTTATTTTATGAGGTTTCTCATGATATTGCAAATTTAAACAAGTGAAGCATTTTTCTTTAATATTTTCACCCGATGCTACTAAAATTACATTACCTTTCCTCATATTACTACTACTACAAGTTTATAATAAAAAGATATATTTTTTCTCTTAATATTTAGACTTTAATCTCATAAAATTATGAGCAAACTCAGTTTCCGAAAATTTAAAGTGACATTACTTTTTCTCATGATATGGCAAGTTTATTCTCAGTTAAAAAAAAAATCATTTTTTTTGTTATTTTGACTTTAATCCCATAAAATTATGAGACAACATATTTTTTAAACTTTTTTTTTTTACAATTACTTACTATATACTCCATATTTGAACTCTTACTACAACATTATTTTTCCTCTTCTTTTCTTTTTTCTGAAAATTACAGCAATTTCTTTCATATTTTGACTTTGTAAAATTACTGCATCTCAGCTTTTGTTTTTTTCCCCAAATGTTTCAACTTTATTCTTGAGTCATCTTTGTAAATAAAAATATTCAGATTTAATTCCATAAATGTTTTACTTAATTGCTATAATATAGATTTTTTCCCAATTATATTATGACTTTGAAAAAATTACGTATTTAATTTTCAACTCTATACTACAAAAATGACAATGTTTTTCCTCATAATATTATGTTTTTCTCCTAAAATAACATTTTTCTCATTAGATCATATATTTTTTCTCTTAATATTTTGAGTTTATGCTTATAGAATCATCGCTTATTTTCTATTTTTTCTGTTTTTACGGTCAGTATGTGTGAAAGTTGAACCCTGTAAGCGTTGGAGGCACAAGCAAGAGTCACATGTTAATAGTTAATAATAACATTAGGTGAGAACAAGAGACAGCAGTAATGGAGGAAAAGTGTACAACAAAAGGCTGTGCTGGAACCCTTTGTCTGACTTTGGGTCCTGTTTAAGTAGCAAGATAACTACCTGACCGACTAGCCAGCCAATTGACTAATCCTCCAACTGACCGACCGACTAACCAACCAGCTGTTTGACTAATTTTCTGCCTGAGTAACAAATGAACTACCGAACTGACTGGCTAGCTAACAAACCAATCAATGAAGCAGCCACTTGTCGGACTGACCGACTTACTATTGAAGTAATTAACTAATCAACCTGATGTCTGCCTGCCCTTCTAACTTTCTGTTGAAGTAACTAACTTTCTTCCTGTCTAAGGACCTACCTGACTGATTAACTAGCTAACTAACTGATTGATTAATAACCGACCTGCTTTCTGCCCAACATTCTGTCTGTCCTCCATGCATCCCTAACTGAGTGTCTTTCCAGTTAACTAACTAGCTGGGTGGCTAACCTGTCTGACTAATTCAATAACAGATGAAGTGTCTGTCTGACTGAATAACCAACCTTCTGCTTAAGTCAAGAATTTACTAGCTAACATTCTGGTCGACTTACTAACATAACTAACTAATGCACTCACTAGCCAACCTTAATGTTGACCATATCACACACAAACACAAATAATTACATGTGATACGTTTATGAAAATGTGTATTTAATGAAAGCAGCTCCTCACATTACAAAGCCATCACATCCATTTAAATCAGGTAGTTGTTAATTTCTGTCCAATACACGACACGTCCATCGTCACCATCCTGTGCGGCCCTCCAGTGCACAAATGAAGGCCCCCTCCATGTTGTTGCTATCAGGAGAAACACTGTGACAGGCGTAGCCACACACACCATGGCTCCCATAACCCAACATGCTACTGCTATAATGTCCAAACGTTGCATTGTAAGCAGGAGGCAGTGATGCTGCCCCACACACCTTGCCATCCCGTACCAGTACCGGCACAGGCACCCTCCTGGGTACAAGTTCCAGGGTTCTGTCCTGACTTTGACGCTTGCACTTGTACCTGCGGTTCTGGAACCAGATCTTGATCTGAGTTGAGGTCAGCTTGATGACGAGGGCCAGTTGCTCTCTCTCTGGAGCCGACAGGTAGCGCTGCTGGTGGAAGCGACGTTCTAGCTCAGACACCTGGGCCCGGGAGAAGAGGACACGTGGTCTTCTGCGAGACCCTGAACCTCCTTTGGAGCCTCTGTCACTGTCGCTGGAACTGTCTGTCTCTGGAAACACAATGATGACTTTGACTGATTGAACCCAACGAACCAATATATCATTATGATGACGGTTTCTCTTCTTATCCCAGCTGTCTTCGGGCGAGAGGTGGGGTACACCCTGGACTGGTTGCCAGCCAATCACAGGGCACATATAGACAAACAACCATTCCCACTCACATTCATACCTATGGACAATTTGGAGTCGCCAATTAACCTAGCATGTTTTTGGAATGTGGGACATGCTAACTCTGAATGGAGAAACCCAGGCCTTCCCGATCTCCTGACTGTGTGGCCAACATGCTAACCACTCGGACACCATGCGGCCGCTTCCTCTATAATTAAAAGAAAATGAAGTATATTTTATTTTTAATTTTTATAAAATTTTAATAAAATTACTGAACCAAGTTTTATTCATTATTACATATGAAGGTCAAAATGTATACATCATTCAAAACTAAAAATAACAACAAACCATTCACTGTCCACTTCATTAGGTACACCTCAGACAACTTAATGCTGAAATGGGCTGTATCATATTAATAATATTTCAGTATGATAAAGTGCAGTTCTACACCACTGAAAACTATAAGCACAATAATACACCTTTTTTGAGCTAATATGTTTAGAAACTAGTTTTGACGTAAACATCAACATCACATGATACCGACTTCCCGGAGTTTTTATTTCACTCGGAATAACTCCGTATTGCCAGTTTTGTCCAGTCTTGAAATTTTGTTTGGATCAAAAATAAAGTTTCGACAGCAGTCCAGTGCCGATTGCTGGCCTCCATTTTTAAAAGTGAAGAACGTCTGGATCTCCGTGTTACGTCATATCTGAGCATGCGCTGAAAGAACGCACTCAGGATAAATTCAAACAGGAAAAGATCAAATTCAATCTTGCTAATATTTTATAATTAAAGTTGGGACATGTTTTATATAGACATATATTTTCTTTTTTAATAAAAGTGGACTTGTGAAAATAAATAAATAAATAAATTAAAATAAAAAAAATAAAATACAAAAAAGAAACTAGCTTTGACTACATTAGACAGTATTCCTTGTTAAACTGAAATAACCACTCAAATAAGAGACCATTCGCCTTACCGTATTTATTCATCTCCCCCTCTGCTGTTGTGTCATAGTTGAAAAGCTTCCTCTGACTCCCATGCATGTTAAGATGCTCTTCAGCAACTTGGTCCGCCATCAAAGCATCAAAATGGTGCTGGTGTTCCGACTTCAAAATATCCTTCACTGAAAAAGGGGTCGTCGTGGACGAGCTGGGATGCATCATCCCACTAATTCCTGGTCCTTTTCTTGGTACTCTTTCACACTGCACCGCTCTGCAAGACGCACTGAGGAGCCCCTGTGGGCCTGAGCAGCTTTATAAACTCATGCAAGGCTCCAAGTAAAAAGGAAAAAAAAATCTGTCACCTATCCCCAAAAAGCCAGCTTGCTGGATGCTCTGATCTGATCTGCTTCTCACCTTACACCTGAACACCCGGCCGGCACGGGTGGGGGTTGGTTAATTAACACATAAGTGCACTTAATGATGTTGGGCGGGCTGTGAGAGACTGATGACAGAAGGGAAGCTCATTCCATCCTACACTCATTAGACACTTCATTAGGTACACTTGCACTATTAATAATCATATTCGGTGCAGAAATAATACACAATAATGCTCATTTTGGATGGATTAAATATTAGAAAAACCCTTGGTATGTTTTGTTTGGCCTTCTAAAGGGTTTTGAATGCATGTAAAAATAAATAAAATAATAACAATAATTAATAAAATGACATTTTAATGTCTAATATTTTGTTTTTTTTTTAGTTTGGCATGAAAACTGTCTTGTAAAACACACTTTTTGAAATTTCTGCAATTGTTTCACAGGTTTTATTGCTGAATTAGGTGTTTGTCATGAGGTGGATATGTGGAATTTAGAGTTAATTAGATGCAAAAAAAATAGTATGTGTTTGAATTGTGCTCTAATAATAAACTTACCTTGTCATATTGTTCATTTCATTGTTTATACCTAATTAAGTGTCCAGCATATGCATTTCAATCAAATTTCTATCAAGGAAGTGGTAAGTGGCAGCTGCACTTAGCAGGAAGTCACTAGTAGATATTCACGTCCTTAAAGGGGGGGGGTCACTTAATCGACACGCGCGTCCCTGAGGGGGTGTGGAGTTGAGTGACTTCTTTTGGTGATGTTGGCCAGCTTTTACCATCAACAATGTTGTGCAGACACATTATTAGTGTTGTCTCAGGACACAACAAACAGAAACACGACACTCCATGTTGTGGCAGTGGAGCGATGGCGGCGCCAGGCTGCAATGCATGACTGAAGACGACACGCACACACACACACACGCACACACGCACACACACACACGCACACACACACACACACACACACGAGCAGTGTTTCACGTTGACCATGCAGAAGACACACTATTTAGCCAATAATGTATTAATCAATACCACAGTAATTGTCATTTGAACAATAGAACGTAAACATTATGTAATTGTCCATCTTTTAAAAAAACTTTTTGCATTTTACAAATGTTTACATTTGACTGCATTTGAGTGCAAATGTATGTAAAATATTTAAAATAAAAACTATACCAAATATTTTTTACATTAGATTCCCCGTTTAAAGTAATTGATTCTAAATTATTTAGTTTGGCATAAAAAAATCAATTTTGATTTTAATTATTAAAATATACTTTTATTTTAGGTATCAACTTATTGCCACTCCTATGTGAGTAATGGTCTCACCTTGGCCACACCTCTGGTAATAACTACTTTAAATCCATTCATTCATTCATTTTCTACCGCTTTTTCCTCACGAGGGTCGCGGGGGGTGCTGGAGCCTATCCCAGCTGTCTTTGGGCGAGAGGCGGGGTACACCCTGGACTGGTCGCCAGCCAATCACAGGGCACATATAGACAAACAACCACTCACACTCACATTCATACTTTAAATCCAATTATATTGAATTAGATTTTTCCCCCGGTTTTTAGGGCCCCCTGGAGGTCAATCATCGTCGAATGTGCTTTTTTGTGCATATTGTTTTTTTTTACACTTTTGGTAATCATAATGTTTTAGTTGCTTTAAAACAAGCTTTCTTACTAAAGTTACATTGAGATACGTCGCATGTTTTCACTTGCAAAATTCCACTTTCAACAGGAAGGAGCAAAGCCTGCTTAATCCTCCCCCGTCTCCATGTCTGAGCATTTACTGAATCCTGTGTTTATGTTTCTATTTTGCCATATATACGATTTTCAGGATATTATTAGTTTATGCTCAGTGCGGATTTTTAAGCAACTGTCTGCATTTACTTGGTTTGTCATTTCTAATGGCTTCATTAACATGTGAGTCCCAGTCTGGGTGAGAACACTTGAGAACCTCTGCTGTAGATAAAAAAATCACCAAATGTCCCAATAATTTTGTCCGCCCAGTCTAACAAAGTGTACTTGTAGCAGTGTGATGTTTCAGCTCAATCATGAAAAATGTTTATACAGTAAAACGGGAAATGTTATGACTGAGTTGGATAAAAACTGCTTTTACACTTTCTGGCCACTAGGTGTCTCTGTAATACCAGCTTGCTTCCATTGATTTGTTAGAGAGAAACAAGCATTCTAATATGGACGTGTAACGATATTTCCATTCGTCATAAAGAGTCAGCTAAATTACATTTATCCACTTGGATCTTAAACATAGCTGTTATAATCACATAGCAAGATGTCCACACTTTATAGCATACCTTTACACAAGTATCTGATCGAGTAAAGTGAACTGGCATGTGGACATCCGGTGGTAGTGTGAAATCAATATCACAGAAATCAGTGATGATAAAGGTCAGGAAGGGGAATAAATGATCATCACATCACTGTGTTCATTTTCCCACTATTGCTACAACTTTAAATAATCAGGCGCTGCAAGAAAAAACAACATTCAAGTGCATATTTACTATAAGATGACTCCCAAAAGCATGTTCAAGTGACCTTCATGATAAAAATACTTCATTTTGGAGTGCACCGTATATTTTGCCACCACTACATGATAACGACGATGCAGTGCAACAACCACACTGCTCAAGATGACATATTTAGTTGAATACACAAACCAAAGACAGTTTCATGTCTTTCCCCCAGCCATTCCAACACTTTCTGCAGTAAAAATAAAAACTGATCTAATTATCCCCCCCCCCCCCCCCCCCCCCCCCCCCCGTCCTTGGGTATTTCCCCACAGAAGTGAAGGGATAGTGATTGCCGGTTAGATTGGAGTGGATCTAATCTTTTGCGGCTCTCCTCCACTGCTATTCCATTTCACTGCACATCTAATTTGTCACAGTGCTGATGAATATGCCACAACTTCCAGAGGGGGGAACATAATGAATGTAAAACACACACGGAGAAAGAGAGTAGATAAAGGAGAAAGGAGACCATTGCTGCGCTGTGCTGCACTAAGTGCAATGCATTGTTCACTCAATGCTAATTGTGAGCACTGTGCAAGAATCCACTGCTTTTGTCTCAGAATTAGATAAATAATTTAAAGTGAGGATTTAAGTCGGAAAAAAGCCTATAAACCAGCATGCTCTTTGAGATGTGAGTGTGATTAATTTTTAGAATTTATTTAAATTTTTGATTTGACTTGAACCTAAATATAGCTATGACAAAGGGTACTTCCCTCTGTTCAAAAACTAGAAAAGGTACGGAAAATCGAAATGTAGAATGAACACAGCAGCCATTTGGAAGCTGAAGCTGGACTGAAATGCTGTGGAAATATGCTGAAATGTTCAATGAATATTAGAATAGTTTGGAATCTGAGCTGAAGCTGTACCTAAATGCTGTAGAATTGACTTCCATCTGATGAAATATAATTTTATACGACATGACGAATGCCCCCCCCCCAACCAGACCAACCACTCTTCCCACCAGAGCCATGGCTGTGCTGTAGAATCAGGGGAGTGATTTGGTAATGGAAAGTCTCAAAAGAGGCTGCATGGTGGACAAGTGGTTAGTGCACAGGCCACACAGCTAGGAGACCGGAGTTCAATTCCACCCTCGGCCATCTCTGTGTGGAGTTTGTTTCTCCCCATGCATGCGTGGGTTTTCTCCGGGTACTCCGGTTTCCTCCCACATTCCAAAAACATGCTAGGTTAATTGGCGACTCCAAATTGTCCATAGGTATGAATGTGAGTGTGAATGGTTGTTTGTCTATATGTGCCCTGTGATTGGCTGGCGACCAGTCCAGGGTGTACCCCGCCCGAAGACAACTGGGATAGACTTCAGATTTGAATTGGTTAAGAAATGAGTTAGCCATCAAAACACAAGGTGGAATAAGAAGAAATAGGAAGAACAAATAGATGAAAAACGGTGCACAACTCAGCATTCACACAATCAACCAACTGTCTAGGGTTGGGATTGAACCCACGCTCTCAGCCTTAAAAGCAACAGCTGTACTGTTACGCTGTATGCTTTCAATTGTTGTGTCAAAGAGTGTGGTGTCAGACTAGCTTAAAGACTAGCTACACACAATAACCCACACAGTAAGCTTTCTAGATCTTCCAGATTCTGCATGTCTTTCTGCAGTGTTTCCATGGACATCCTGTCCAAAAATATTGTCCTAACAAAAATTAATTACAATGCATATCAACAAATATAAAATATATATTCAATATAAAACTGCATTATTATTTTTATAAACATATAATCTTTGGACAAAACTCTTTTATTATATTTTATTATATGCGGGTGTACCTAATGTAGTGTCACATACCAAACCATTATTTGTGGGCCAAATGGGATAGGAAGAACACACTTTCATGAGCTGAATTAGAAGGAAAAAGTGCAAGCAGATGGTAAGAATCGCATCTGCATAATGATATTCTCATGTCATCATTATTCATGTATTCCTCATGGTTGTGACTCTCAGGGTGGCGATACACCGGGCAGCGCTCCAAGTGACAGGCAACAAAGTGAACAGGCAGGGTCAAAAAATCTGTTTCCAGGCAACGAGGTGTTTCTGTGTGTTTAAAGCGGTTGCTATTAAAAGTGACAGGACGGCAGCCACGGCCACACAGACATTTTAGTGCTGTGTTATTGTGCCTGTCACCAATTAATCCATGAGTGATGAGAGGATGTGTCTTTAAAGGAGGGCCATGAGAAAAATTGCTGCTGCATCACCTATCCATGAGGCAGGCAGGCAGGCTGGGTGGGGAGCAGGCTGATGAGAAAGCCCCCCAGGACTCTCCTCTAAATAGGCATGAAATTATATCTGCCTCTGACTGAGATTAGTGTCCATGCAGCCTCTCTCTTGTCCTCAGGCCTTTTCCAGCAAACAGCCACTTTGCAGTTTCAGCTCGCTTGCATTCAAGTTGAAGAAAGTTCATTTCCATCAGGAGGTGCTCGGCGTCCTTGATCCGCCTTCATGGGTCCTGCTGGATTTGTCACACATACCGAGCGCTCAGAGGATGTGGTAAACCACAACCATGTCATGCGCGGATAATTTGTGCTTAATAGAAAGAACCGGAGAGCGCTGGATGCACTTTCAGTTTCAGTGCATACGATATATTTCGCAGAACTTCTTGAAAGCTGCTCACTCACTGGCAACTCCACTGGCTGTGGTTGCACGTTGTAACACATGCCAGCTCCGAGCGACCTTGCAGTCATGTCTGCTTTTATGACACCTATAAATGTCAAGTTGTTGTTGATAGTCTCAGAAGAGTCCTAATTTGTCTTTATTTTGGAGGTCACTGCGAGCCATTAGTCAATTGTTTTGAAATCGTCTGCCTCAGCCTCACTTTTTGTCTACACCAATTTCTGAAGTTGGCAAACTGAATGGCTGTGATCAAGCAGCAAGCCCTGCACAATTAGGACAAAGAAAGGCTTTTACAGGACATTTCAAAGAGCAAACGGAAGCAGAACTGAGATGCTTACTGAAGCAGTGTTATGACTGGGCTTAGGTTCACTTGTTAGGAGGCGATACAACATTTATCTACACTTAGGTCTACAGGTATTTGGTCAATGACAGGCTTTATACTGTATACTGTGGATATCCATCCATTATTCATAAATACATTTTGTTTTGCAATTAGAGCATAAACAAACAGTTCACAACTTTCTAAATAACATTATTAGAGCCCCGTAAACATGAAATAACACCCCTACAGTCACCTTTACACTTGTATTACCCAATATAGTAGACATAATAATGGTAAATGTGACAAATTAGACATTAATAAGACATAACGAAATCTCAGAGGTTAGCATTGGAACTGTTCCTTTGTGTTGTTTTCTGGACGGCATACTTCCTTCGGTGGCAAATGCATCATCTCATCATCATCGTCTCATCAATGTAACATTACTGACACCTCATGGCCAATGGACTACAACACACTTCGAATGTGTCTTCTGAATGCCTTAGTTTAAGCCAAGGACACATACATTTTTTTAAAGGGGACCTATTATGCTAATTTGTGGACTCCTATAAAGCAGCTTTGTTGATCTTCCGGTGTCTGCACCTATTCCAGCGGTAGTTCCTTGGATTTATCCCCACCCACGGCCCCCCCTCTGGACATCTGTGAGATTGTAATTTTCACCCCGCTCCCTGTAAGCACACTCTATAATGCTACACAGACCACTGTTTACTTACAGAAAATAATTTTATTTTATATTGTTTATTGCATTGAAATGTGCCCGACACTCTGCCTGTGAGGTTTTAGTGACGTGTGTGCACTGAATGCCTGTCGGCTAATTTACCACTGCGCAGGGTGCGCTTTGCCTGCACCAAGAATAAACCAGGTCGGAGCTGGCGATCTTTCAGGGGACCTTTGGGTGCACTGTTTTGTCATGAAATTTTCACTTCACTAACCTGAAAATGTGGACACCTCCACTGGTGCACCACCACATTCATTTCAGCGCATCCCAGTCTACCAAATGACCAAATTGTCTGTGCACAGCGGTGCGCTGGACAAAGTTACCACGGCATGGGGTGCGCCACTAAATTAGAGCCCGAAGTCCCAAGAGATTTGCAAACATCTCACACATTGTGATGACTGGAACACCAAGTTTTGGCGTGTTTGACTTTTGAGGCATATTTTTCCCAATTGAAACACCTAGTGTAGTGTATCTGGAAATGATACGAATTGGCTGAGATATGATAAATATTTTATTTCAGCAAAAGACACACAATTGATGCATTTGTATCTTTCATGACTTTTCAGTACAGAGGAAAAAAACCCAAACATATACACAGCGTGGGTATATATGTCTATGGGTGTATTTTAAAGTGCAAGTCATTTACACAAGGTCAATCATGCGTTACATAGCATCTGTATCAGGAACTTCAGTTAAATTCTCAATAACCTTGCTATCTGAATAGTAAAATAACTGTTACTATATCTATATAGATATATACCTATATATATCTATATAAATATATATAGATATATATGAATACAAAATAAACTTTACAAGTCACTGAAGCTTTTTTCGCTTTTGCTCAAGCACAACAACAATCACTATCAATCTATTTCAAGTCTTGAGAGGAAAGAGTACCATGGTGTGTCAGAAGTGAGACAGGGGAAACAGTTTTTCACAGAGCTCACCGCCGCTCCGCCCGAATTCGAACCTGCAACGCAAAGAAACTGAAGGCCCATGACAATGTTTTGTTTCCCCTCCCCTCCATGCAAATAAGCCTTCATCATGTGTCTCCTGCAAGCAGACATTCAGTAAACAGGTACATTCTCTGAAACTACCGTTACATTGGACTACATTGGTGAGGAAACAGTCAATTTGCCCTAAAACTTATTAACAACAAAGAAATGTCCACAGGAAGAAGACAGACAGACATCATGTGAGTCTTATTGGTGGAGTGATGCCGCCAATAATGGGGGCGGGGTTAAGGGGGGAGGCGTGGCTTGTGGCCAGCATCTTAGCAGCAGCTGTTTGGGTTTTGGGGATTTACCCATGAAGGACAACACGAGATACGCACATATGTATCATGGAGGTTTCAATGCCCTTTATAGTGGTCCGGATGGAAAGAAAAAAGTGCATATTTAACAAAAACTAGTAAGATATCGTTAAACTACAGTGTGACTATAGCTCTTACATTGTCCAGAAGAAACCACCATCGTAGAGTTCCACGCCAAGCGAGTGCAAACACAGCATCAGCGATGAATGAACAAATGGTCAATTTCTTTTGTCGCTGTGAATCCTTTGTGTCGTTGCATAGTTTGGAATATTTAACAGAGTCTCGGAACTGAAAAAGGATATTGAAAAAGAGAAAAAGTAAAATATTGTAATGCTTTGTGCTTCTCCCTTGTCAAACTAACATTTGAAGTCACTTCTTTCAGGCAGCATTGCATCTCAAGTCTTTTAGCCAATTATTTATTTTACAGTAGAAAGACACTCGTTGGGCACAAACTAAAGAGATCCAAGTGTATAATGTTTAGCCTTCACAAGGGTTTTCATTGTTGTTTTAAATCTTCTAACAGTAATAGGTGTCCCTAGAGCCTGTTTATGAGCACCAAACGGAAGAAATATCTATCTATCTATCTATCTATCTATCTATCCATCCATCCATCCATCCATCCATCCATCCGTCCATCCATCCATCCATCCATCCGTCCATCCGTCCATCCATCCGTCCGTCCATCCATCCATCCATCCATCCGTCCATCCATCCACCCATCCATCCGTCCATCCATCCACCTATCCATCCACCCATCCACCTTTGAGAGAAGAGGCACTCAAACGGTCTGTTTTGAAGTTTCAAGTCCTTCACTCCAGCTTTCTTTAAAAAAAGGCTTCGCTACACATCTTAAAATTAAAGTCTGTCACCTACAGAGCTGTAAGTTTGAATCTGTGTCAACATAGCAATATGTTGACATGTGATTGTGATGGTAGCACTGTAGCTCACAAAGCTATGCTAGTGTCTTTTGCGTTCTCCTGTCCCACTTCTTAATGTTTACGTTGTTTAAATGTGATATATTGTAGAGTAGAGTTACAGTGTATATGTAAAAAGTGCATAAAGTGCACAATATCGCTTCTTGGAGCCACACAGTCATGGACAAACACAGCTCATTAGCATTAAAGCTACAGACACACAAAATGGAATGTTTCCATGAACTCACTTTAAAAAAAGGTTAGACTTTGGGGAGCACACTTCCAACTATTATTATCTTGTGGGACCTTTTCATGATTACCTATGGTGGAAATTAACAGGCACGTTTTATTTTTACACAATGCCGCCTGATGTCGCTGAACTTTCAAATTGCAAACTATTGGATCTCATTATATTGTACACCAACCCTGTTCAATCGCACTAATTGCATTATATGGCCCTAACCTTCCTCTGTCCAATGCGTTCTTCCATATGAGCATTTTCTTGGAGCCTTAGCGCTAAAGACACGATGCCCCATTGTCGTGACTTCCTATTTGTAGACGATTGTCTTCCTGATCGGAGGCCATGAAATAAGAAGGGGATCTCACCATACATCAAGCCAACCAACACCCAGCTTGGTTTTCAATTTGGGGCGGGGGGGGGGGCAAAGTGAAATAATGCATTGCTGTTTCCTAGCCAACACAATCACTCACAAAAGAAACAACATACAGCCCTCTCTAATGGATACATGCATGGAGAAGCACCACAATATTATATAGTGCACAACATTCAAGCCGGGTGCTTGATGCTGATGCTTGCTTTTACCTTTATGCAATGTGCACCCAAGTGCATTGTAGCAGCTACAATGACAATGACCTGCCTATTGTAAAACTGCCTCCTGTGTCGCGAGTAGATCACCTTGACTTGAATGACCAACCTTGTTCCCCTATGGCCAGCACAGAGTCATGACATGGGTCCCATTCAGTCATTCACCCTTTTTTGTTTCTGTTTTTTTTGGCATATAGATGTTCAAATCGGAGCTTTTAAGCTAATTAAAACTATAATATATGCATTGAAACAAAAACCTTAAATAATATAGTAGGAAAATAAATATAATTCCAAGAAGGCTTTTTTTTTTTTTTTTAAATAGTCACTCTAAATCTTGCACTCAGTTAGCAACATAAACATGGTCCCTTATACACCGTAGAGCTCAACAGTCGTATGCATTGTAAGTGTCTGGATTGATGTTTTCTAATGGACAGACTTCATGAAAGTACATGATATCAGTACAACGGCTACATCTGTCATCAGAAAACACAAATACGAACCATTAATAAGTGCTATATCTAGTTTGGTATTCCATGAATAGCATTCAGGGCAGTTTTGAAGTGTTTTTTTGGTCAGTGTAAGGTAACCTCTTTTACTCTCTGTTAGAAGGCTAGCTATGGCTGTCTCAGATTACCTATAGAATACAGTACATTTAACAGTTAGCATAATAAAAAATACACGTGAAGATCACCTCCACATCTCATGCTCACAATTTGACTGGTCTCATCACTAAAATAGTGGATACATCTAATAACCCCCCCACCCCCGCCCCTCCGTGCGGATGAACCAATATCGACGAATCTATTCATGGATGAGTTTTTCTCCTTTTTTGTGCTTGGCATCAAGACTTTTTAAGGATCTTAGTTGGAGATTAAAAAGAGTGAAGAAGGCCGTTGTTGCACAGCCACAAGTGGAAGTGATGAATAGGGTTTAAAGGAGGGGTCTCTCAAGCCTTAAACGTAGGATATACAATATATCAACAATCAAACTCTATGGGTGGTCTGGCATTCCCTGGAGGTGCATATTTTAGTAACTTCCAGTCTAATGGTGGAATGGATGTGGTCACCCCGAGGGAATAGAGGAAATTTCTGACTTGGAGTGCAAGTTAGGAGCTGTCACTGGCAGAGCGCTTTTTGCCAAAATGACTGGCAGAGTCTCTGTTTCGCAGATTAGGCTGGATCTTGTACATATGGGGACCCACAGACCAGCGCCAGCTCCCGCGGCCCTCCGCTCCCGTCGGGGCGGCTGCAGCGGCGGATGCGGCGCCAGCTGCAGAAGAGCAAGGCTTGTTCTGCAGGAGCTGAATAAGCATGGTTATCTCCGGGCCCAACCGAGATACCATGCTGGTCCTCACGCGCTCCAGCGTGTCCTCATCACAGTCCATCAGGCTCTGCAGCAGCCTCCCGTAGAACCTGAGGGAAGAAAATACATTTGCATGTGTTGTGCTGTGCGGTTGGACGTCATCCACGCAGAATGTCATCCTATTCTTCTAAATGACCATCGTAAATGTAAACAACAGAATCAAAACAAGCAATTTCATCCTATTTCGCTCTTTGCAATGGCTGCATTGAGCAGATGGTAACTAAAACATGGACGTGAATACAACTTGAGCCATCTGTTATGCTACATAAATCCAGGTCAAAGGGGCATCCGGTGTGCAACATTTATTTATTTGACAGCACTATACTTTTGAGGGAAGAGCACTCGCTAGAGCACTGGACTCCATCACAGTCCAATACGTGTGTCCTGTACGTGGGGCTAATGTTACTCATCTTCCATACGGTTTTCACAATGGCCGGTGATGAACTGCTAATTAGAGGCATAATAAACTTATGGTTTCATACGTACTTACCACACATTTCAACAAAGCTCTTAAAAGATCATTTTAAATAAACTACTAGTTATGGTGGCCTTCGTACATATACAGTGTAATCACACCTGTATAAACAGCATTGATGCATGCATGCACACTGTACATATATACACATGTGTATATATATATATGGTATGTTTGTAGTATATACATACACACATACAATATATACACATAGACTGTATGCATACATGCAGTGCAAGCATGTGTGCATACACATATATATACACACAGTGTATGATGCACATTTATGTATATGCATCAGTATATGCATATATGTGTGCAAACACACATTGTATATAGGAATACATACATGCAAATATGTTTGCATACAGTGCATGTACAGCAGGGGTCTCAAACACGCGGCCCGCGGGCCAATTGTGGCCCGCAGGACACTAGTTTGAGGCCACCGCCTTGATATGAAAGTTTAATGTTAGTGCGGCCCGCGCAAGTTTGATATGGATGCTGTATGGTATCATGTACCCAGAGAAAATTATTACGTTTAATTAATGTTCATGTTAAAGGTTAAATAACTGTTAATAGTTATCCTCCCTATCCGTGTGGAAGTGGTAAGTTTTTGGCTATTTAAGTTCAAAGGAAATAACTTGAAGGCTACCGTTTAGGTCGCTAGCTCTCTAGTTTGTGAGTTAGGATGTGTCTCAAGACCCTGCAGTTGCGCAATATGTTGTAAATAAAATGAGTATAAATGTGACTATAGTCATGTTTTGTCATGTCTACAGGGCTCTAATAATGCTTTGTTAATTTTAATCTGAAAAAAATAATTTGTCTACCCACCAACTATATGTGGTTTCTTAAGGTTTTATTATTATTATTATTATTATATTTATTTATTACTGATTGATTGATTTTCTTTATCCTTGATTTGTTTATTTATTTTTCATCTTATTTTATGCAGAAAAATAAAAATTAAGATATTTGAGAACAGTGGAATGTTTTATCAGAGCTTTTATTGTAGTAAATCAGAACCAAAGCACTGAAAAAGTTTGTATATTTTTCTGTTTTTAATAAATTTTTTTTTTTTGAAAACCTGATGCGGCCCAGCCTTGCCCAGACCCTAGCTCCAGTGGTCGCCAGGTAAATTGAGATTGAGACCCCTGACGTACAGTATATGTACACATGCATTCCGTATACATATACACATTGTACACATACAGTGCATGTACAATATATGCATGCATATACTTATGCACATTGCATATACAGCCATACATACATCTATACACTGTACATCACTGGTTCTCAATTATTTTATGTCATGCTCTCATGACAAATATCCCCCCACCCACATTTGAAATACCATTGAGAATCTGATTTACCCTCATTTATTTATCTGTACAAACCACTGTATGAGTTGCTGGCACCAGCATCAATCAAGCATGAACATTTTCCCTATGCTCTTCACGACCACTCAACACCTCACCCCCCAACTAGGGGGTCCGCCCCACTATAGTGGCTGTCTATTCCATATAATCTATCAACGTAGTAGAGGTGGTGCTCACCTGTTGGGGAAGTGGCTGGGTAGCTGGGCCACTTCACCGATGGCGTCGGGATTGGTTCGAGCGATCGTGCAGATATCCAGCTTGCTGTAACACTCCTCTTGGACTTCCGATATCATTCTTTGGAATGTGGAGCAGCGGCGAATGGTGGGGAACACCTTGGACGTGATGCCATTGGCAATGCACTTAAGGCTCTCTTTCACAAATGCTTTACCCTGTAGAAGAAGACACGTCTGTATTCAGTGGAGGCATACAGCTTCCAATACAAATCTGGATGAGGTGTGTGTAAGCGTATACCTGAGTGTCAAATTTAGCAGCACTGTACAGGAAGGACTTGCAGATGTCATGCATGCCATCTGTGTCGCACGTTGAGTTTTCCAGGCAGGCGAAGGCCCCGCAGCCAACTTGGAGGGCACTGTTGAGACAGCGTGCCACATCTGCTGTGGGCACAGAGATGATGATCCATCAGCAGTTCAGCCAACAGTAGCTTGCCTGGGACTCACACTGCACACACTCACTACAGCTGCCAGGCTTTGGGCGACAAAAATGCAGCCGACAAAAGAGAATATTCATACAAAGGCCGGTGCAGCCATAAGGGGCAAAAGAGACCTTGGACATCTTTCAGCTCTGAACTGCTGTGACACCTTTTGGCACAGCTTAGCTTTTCCCTTGGCTTAGTTCGGTTCTTTTCAGCGGAGACTGGATGAACAGCACCAGAAATACCAAAGAGTTTCCTGAAAATTGTTGGCATGCCTGCCGAGGCGCACACATGCTGCCACCAGCCTCTGTCTTCAATTATTTTTGCACCAACTGTAATTGTCGAGCCTCATTTTAGGACTCCAAAGCACTTCAATATTCCTGACTGATTCCTGACCACATGCCACACAGTCCAGTCCAATATGGAACACAACATGATCAAATCCACGAAGCACCGCCGTGACCCAGCCGTGCAACCTGCAGAGCGTAGATAATGGCAAGATCATTCTTGCAAATTGTCTGAATAAACCATTAAGAAACACCACAGAAGGGGGGCCTGGACCCTTTTTGCACACATGTGCGGCTCTGGGTTGACCTGCCAGTTGAAAGTCTGCATGGGCTCCTAGGGAGCAGCAAATCTTTCAATTAACATGTCATTTTTTCATTTTTTTGTGCATCTTGACGACTTTAAATAATGCACACAGCCGCTGTGAATGTAGCATTTAATTTATTCTAATGCATATGCAGCCTACTTCTTTCTAATGAATGTGTGTCTTTATGTTCTTTAATACTCTGAGTAGAATATGCAGCATGAGACACTCTCAGGTAAGCTCTGCGCACATCTGTTGCCGGCAGGACACCGGCAAATAAATAAAAAATAATAAAACACAGAAAAGAATGCATGCATCACACCGACAGCAAAAGGCTGCGCAGGCCAAATGATCAAGATGAGAGAGAAAGAAGGAGCATTTGAGCGATGGAGGCTCGGCTGCATACGTGCAATGTACACGGATGGAAGCATGTGTGCTACTTACAAGGGCTGTTGGTCGAGAAGCGTGCTCTCCTGGACGAATAGGACTCGTTGTGATCCAGCTCGTATGCAGATGCGTTGAGCACCATCAGGATAAAAAGTCCCGTCCTCAGAGGCATCGTCTTCCCGGCACAGATGTCACAAGTGAACGCAACGAGAAGACGCCTCCTGCTCCGCGGGGGATTCATTCAGGAAATGTTAAGAACGCAGCCAATAATAATAATAATGAATAAATAAATATGAGGGGGCTCGTACAAAGTGAGGCTCTTCTTCCTCTTCTCCTCCTCCTCCTCCTTCTTCTTCTTCTTCTTCTTTTTTTTTTTTTTTTTACAAGACTGGACTCCTCACTCTGCTTTGGACTTGCATGACAGACAGACGGCAGCGATGCTTGAGCCTGCATGGGTTTATATAGGAGCGCTGAACGCTACGAGATCCTCTTTTGGACCAATCACAAGGAGGCGTTCAAGGACCGGCTCATGCTTGCTTCACTAATTGACAAAATGCTGCCAGAGATTTTGAATGACACTGGAAAATAATGCATTGCATGTGCTACATTCATGTGGAATAAACTATCAGCCGTGAATCTAGCAGCAATGCCTGGATAAAGGTTTTGGACTCTGTCATCACTATTAGGAAGTGGACATTATTCTGCAAGATGATGGTGTGTCTGTGATAGTTTAACCCAGGAGAACATTCATGATGTTAGATTCCTTCATTCCGCATAAATTCCACCTTTTCCGTGTTGGAGGTATAGAAATTGGGGGTCCCCCCTTTTGTGTTATACTGCTAATACTGTGGTACCTTGGTTTTAGTTATTTAGTTATTTTAGTTACAAATGGAGCGAAAATGAAAACCAAAAACCAAGGCCATTTTCACATGGATAATAATACAAACCAAATGAATCCATTCCAGACATCCAAAAATATTCACGAATGTGCCCTTCCTGTGCTTCCTGGAGAGATGGAATTCATTGGTGTTTCTTGCCTTCTTTCTCAAAGTGCTAGAGCTCACTTTGTTTGGCTCCATGGCAGGTTATTTAGTGGTCGCACTCAATAAAAAAATGCATGTATGGTACTTGGCTGGGGCATTTCATTTTGTGGAACGATACATGCAAACGAGTCAAACGGACAACCGTGGGCGTGTATGAAAAGTGAGGCAAAATTTGTGCAAAATGTAAAAAAAAAAACCCAAAACCATATGATATGATATCTGTATCTCGGAAAAGTCACATTTTTCTTCTCAATGGGGCAATAATAAGTTAATTCATTCATTTTCTACCGTTTATTCTCACAAGGGTCGCGGGGATGCTGGAGCCTATCCCAGCTGTCTTCGGGTGAGAGGCGGGGTACACCCTGGACTGGTCGCCAGCCAATCACAGGGCACATATAGACAAACAACCATTCACACTCACATTCATACCTATGGATAATTTGGAGTCGCCAATTTGGGTGGGATTGAACTCGGGTCTCCTAGCTCCTGAGGTCTGCGCACTAACCATTCGACCACCGTGCAGATGCAATAATTAGTATAACATAAAATACAATAACTCAACACAATTAAGTAGCAAGATGTGTCTTTCTTACAGTCAAGCATGGCGGTGGTTGCGTCATGGTTTGGGGCTCCATGAGTGCTGTGTTTTTTGAAACATGAAATTCAACATACATATAGTGACAGTATGACGCAACTTCCCTTGGAGAACTGGGCCATTGAGCCCAAACACACCTCCAAGATCATAAGGAAGCTGAAGGTTGTGGAGTGGCCGAGTACGTCCAATTGAACCCAAGTGAGCACCTATTGGGCATTATCAAGCAGAAGGACGGTGGATGAGTGTAAAGTGTAGATACTGACACTGCTGATGAAGCTGTTGTCCTCCCGCCTTTTGTTGCCCAACTTGCAGCAGCGCGTGCACACAGAGGAAAATGTGTGGGACTCCAAGCGGTTGTTTATCATGGAGGCCTAAACGCCTCCTCAGACCTTAGCAACATAGCAGACACAGTGAACTACAGTACAGTATGTGATCTCTTTACTTGAGCGTGTCAGTTTGAAGCAACAATGTGCAGTCTTAAAATAACAACTTCTAAACCATCGTGATGGTACACTGCCTTGTAATAAGGAGAGCGGTGTATGTATCATTGCCACGGCGACTTGATGCTACAAAGGACAAAGGTTCATTTGGATAGTGGAGTTTGGATTTCTGAACAAATCATGCACTTTGAACTCAACGGTTCAGAATGGCTGCACAATCCTAATTGCAATCAGCACCGCTTCTTTAATAGATACACCTCTTTTGACTAATGACTTGTTTTAATGTCTTTGTCACATACACATATGTTCACGACCAACATAAATCACCTCAATTGCAACATGGAATTGTTGTTCTCTTTCCCGAACTCCATCAGAAGACGTCCTCTTCATATCTTTGTGCTCTGCTTGTCTTCAGCACATCTTTTTGTGCTCTGACCCTGACTTCCCCCATCATTGTCAGGAGATGTTGACAAGCATTTGGCACCTTTTCTCCACTGGAGAATCCAAATTTAGGCCCCTGTCTGGTGTGCAAATGTGAACATCTACACAAAAAAATGATTTATTATCTACTCTCACAATAAATCACCATCAGCATCCCTGTCGTGTGAGGACACAGGTTAGATCTACATACTGTTGTATGACCTAAACTATTTGAATAGAAGTAAAGACATGTTGCAGATATGCACCCTTGGGTATAACATCTTAACCATTTTGGAGACAATACAGTACTTTATAGTCCGCCATTAGGTATGTTGTTTTTTTCAATGAACATACAGTTGAACCTCATTTGGATGCCTTAAATGTTTGGAAACGCCACCATGCATACCTCATGAGAGTTCAGTTCTGTGAGCATTTAAGGAATACGTCTGGCTGTTTTGTCTCTCTCTCAGAAGGGCGAAAAAGAGGAAAAATATGATGAAAACCATAGAACCAGCAAACCCCCGCTGCATCAGCATATGTTATAATACTTCACATTCAGTTTAATTGCTCACAGGTCCTTAAAGGGAGATCATTGGGTCTGGATCCGGACTGATGTTCGGCATTTGGTGATGGATTGTGGAGACCTTCTCCAAGCACCATAGTTCCCCCATATTGTGATTCACACCAAAACTATATTCCAACATTTTTTGGATCAGTCTTTGATATTTTTTAGAACTAGCTAGAAGCTTGTCCTGTGGTTTTTTGTGCTCTGACCAATTTTTATGGAGTTTCTGTACAAATGCCAAAAAATGGTCCTATCTCGTAATTTCATATCCCATTTCCGACAACTCCAAATAATTTCATTCAAATCCATTCAGAACCTTTTGAGTTATTTTGAATACAAACAATTATTAAACATGTTTTCGGTTAAATGGCAACTCCAAATGTCCATAGGTATGAATGTGAGTGTGAATGGTGGTTGATATGTTCCCTGCGATTGGCTGATACGCTCACATGCTAAAGCTACTTCTTATTAAGAGACGTCTTGAAATAACCTCTCTTCTTAAGAAACTTCAGACTGTCCAGTCTCTACTTCTGGATCCAAAACATACGGCCGCATGTTAAAAGTGGACATTTTAAAAACATAACACACCGTTTATTATCAACTCCTATACCGTTTATCGCCTCCTATAAAGTTGGGTTCAGCAGCAATCGGCACAACACCGGAAGTCCTTCTGAACATTTGGGATTGCATGCCTGGAGACGGGCCATGGATGGAATTCATTAAAACAGGCAGCACAAAATCCAAAGAAATACAGCTGAATAGGTGCAGATCCTGAAAGATCTGGAAAGCTTTCTGTGCTGGTTATTGTGTGTAGCTGCTCTATACAATACAAAAATGACCACAATAAGTCCCCTTTAACGTTTTTATTAATTTTTGTCAACAATAATGCGATGAAAATGAGTCTTAAAAAACAACAAGATGCAAAATGCAACAAGACTTTTGCACAGTATTACCAGTTGCCTTGTGCCTTTCCTTCCTGCTATTGTTATTGTTTGTTATTGTGTTATTTGAAGAAAATAACCCTTATACATTGTGTGGAATAGATACAGCTCCGCTGTGTTGTTCAGGCCAGCTCATTCATGATTCCTTGTCGACACTTCCTTTTTGGAGCCACGGCATACCATAAACACTATTGAGAAGGCCACTCCTCCATCCTTTGTATGTCCTTGTTCAGTATATGAGGTTTACCTTGTTTTTGGAAGTAAAGCGAGCAACGCTGGCATGTTGTTGAAGACAGAGGGCAGAGTTCACCGAGCGGTCAACTCGGCTGCACGGAGCCAACATGCAGAGAGACCAAGGCAATGTTGGCGACGGCGAGCTTTCATTTGCATGGAGTGATATTCTGATTAGAGACTACTTTGCATCAAACAGCCTGACAACATTCCCATCCACTATTACTCTGTTTACTGTTTTGTTTTGTTTTTTAAATATTTTCGTTTTTTTACCCCAGAAAGGCACACATGTGTTGAATGAGTTTACACAATGAATACATGCAGTGTGTCATGAAATGGACAGGGAGAACACAAGGATGTGCACACATTGTTGGCTACTGTACAATAGTTGGACGCAGCTCATGTGTTAAAGGTCATATGAGATATTCAGCATTTAGCTTTACAGTTTGCATAGTGATATTTGGTGTGGGGATTGTTGAGAGGTCAACTTTTACATACGTTGTGGCTAATCAGGAGAGCAAAACATCAACTTGACTATGATGACATTTTATTACCTCTACAGTGGGACAAACATGCTGTTTGAATCATGGCTGAAAAAATATGAAAAAGTTGAAAAATTCCGATGTTCGTCATCCAAATTTTTATGACAAGAAATTTGACTCAAGTACAATAACTGTATTTTTGTGTAACTAAAGCAATTTTAAAATAAAAGACAATATTAAGGGTGAACTATTTTTATGATAAAGTCGTAAAGTCATTTATTTTCTACTGTTTATCTTGTTCACGATCATGGATAAGTGCCAGCTCATCCATGATCTTGCCCATCCCAATGGATTTTCAAGTAATTTACCATTTTTTATGGGCAGGCCTGGTATTACATCTCCCTACATATACCAATACGTTATGATATTTAGTCGTGACGACTGCATGTTGTGTTTTTAATGACAAGATTTTACATTGCACCAGAAGTTCACCAGTTATGTGGACATAGATCCCTGTCGTTGTCGTATTTGGCTTCCAAATAAAGGCGGTTCATTGCTATGTCCCGCGTCTTATCCGTCAGAGTGCACACTGTTGATTGCAGAAACTGCCAGTTACTTGAATGTGACGGGCCAAACAAATACAAATACATCAATCTCCCTTTTGTTTTAAAAGTTTGACCTTAGCAGAGGTTTGACCCATCATTTTACATGCGTATTATATAAGTCATCACCATCGTGGTTTTTTATGTTCAAAGTTTGTATTGTTGTTTTTACCCCCTGACATCATTTGGCTGCTGACTTTTAATGTCAGCTTTTTATGAAACACACCGAAATGACTGGATCACATTGATGATGCCGGCTGTTCTTACTCGGGGTGGAAAATCCCACTTTTATTACTGTGCACCTGCAACCTGGAATAATATGCACAAGCAGCGAAAGCTTACCTCATTTGTATCCTGGGGGCATTCTAAATTTTTAATTTCATCTTATTTCACTTGCAGATGTTCCAGTTTTAGTCTACTTTCAAGTGTAATTGACTTATTTTACTTACCGTGATGTGTTACCATTTTATCCAGAATGGTTTGGGACTTTGACAGGTCAATAAAAACGACGGTAATGAATTTGCAAACATATTCAATTTAACATAGTGGAAAAAATTGCAAGTGTTTCAATGTAATGTAATGCTGGAGACCCTGTTGGTAACATAACATTGAGAGTTTGTGCTAACTATTGTTGATAGGATGAAATTATGTAACATGTCAACAATTAGAATATGAATATTGAGCTCCACTGCTCCATAGAAGAAAGGAAGGACAGGGAGAGTTGGCAGCAGGACAGTCAATCAGACACACACAAATGATGAGATATTCCTAAAAATATTCTATTCAATGAAACCATTACTCTAATTACATGCAAATACTTCATGGAATAACAGCGGCATGTGTTGGATGAAGCCTGCCTGACCTGACCTTATGCAAAATGGCCACTTTAAGAACCAGAAGATACACTAAGGTCCGTAAATATAAACAGTACAATTCGGGCTGTTGTAAAAATATCAAAATATCGCGTTGACGGCAGTTACTAACAGATGGCGGCATAGTGTAGCTCCCTATAGCTACAACATATACCTGTATAAATCATATCATCTCCATCATTTCAGTGCCGGTGCTTGTGAATGACCCACAAAGTAACGTGAACTCCATATTTATAACCGCATCACCTCATATATCTTTGTTTTGTTTATGTAACCAAATGAGTGACTGGTGTTTGTCATCAACAGATGCTTTACTGTAGCACAAAAACGTGAAGTATGTGCATTCCTGGGGTTGTATCCAAGCCTAGTAGCCTAGCGTGGCTGTACGTACATCTGGATCCTGGTGTGAAAACACAACATGAGCAAAACATGAGCTAAAACAAGGTAATTGCAGCACATGTTTCCCAGTGCAAGTGGATCAGGCTTCAGGTGACTTTTTTTTTTTTTAATCACAAGTTCATAAAGACGATGATAAAAGAAAAGTTAATAGCTGTTTTAGTGCACTTTTACTCGCTCTTGTGCGTGTAAAGCTGTCATTTTCTGCATTCAAGATAACTCCTTGTTGGCCTGGTGCTCGGGTTTATAATTACTGCTGCAGGGAAAAGCAGCTTTGTTTTCTAGCATAAGAAAACAAGATTGGGTTGGATTTATTGAGTTTCCTTAAAGGTCCCATATTATGCTATTTTTCAACCATTCTAAATAAGCCTCAGATGTCCCACAATAGTATGCTGGCCAAAATATAGCCTTGATGCTGGAATTTAGACAGTTTACAAGCTAATGCTGTGTTTGGCCATGCATGTCTCTGGCAGGCTTTAATTTAAGATGTGTAGCGAAGCTTGCTTTTCTACAAAAGCCTTGAAGTGATCATTTCATACAAGGGGCAGGGTCCAATCCAGTACTGACTAAAAGTCTGGCTTGTCCATTGGCTGGCCTTTAAGTAAGGAAGACAACACTTTTTTTGTTTGAGCAAGTGTAACTCAGTGGTTCTTTGTTCTAGAACAGGGGTCTCAAACTCAATTTACCTGGGGGCCACTGGAGCTAGACTCTGGGCAAGGCTGGGCCGCATCAGGTTCCCCCCCCCCAAATAAAAAACGCATTTATTAAAAACAGAAAAATGAATATATTTTGCTTTGGTTCCAATTTTCTGGGTACATGATACCATACAGCATCCATATCAAACTTGCGTGGGCCGCACTAACATTAAACTTTCATATCAAGGCGGGGGCCTCAAACTAGTATCCTGCGGGCCACATTTGGCCCGTGGACCGCGTGTTTGAGACCCCTGTTCTAGAGATCTCAAATGTTGACATGCGGTACCCATGTTTGTCTGCTATAAATGACACACACTCGGACTTCTACTACACCATCACAGATTATGTACATTTTGTCAAATACAAAGGTATTTTGTTACAACCGACCCCTATAGCAGGGTGAAGTTGTAACACTACTTGAAGATGGATTCATTCATTCATTTTCTACCGCTTATCCTCACAAGGGTCGTGGGGGGTGCTGGAGCTTATCCCAGTTGTCATTGGGCGAGAGACGGGGTACACCCTGGACTGGTCGCCAACCAATCACAGGGCACATATAGACAAACAACCATTCACACTCACATTCATACCTATGGACAATTTGGAGTCGCCAATTAACCTAGCATGTTTTTGGAATCTGGGAGGAAAACGGAGTACCCGGAGAAAACCCATGCATGCACAGGGAGAACATGCACACTTCACACAGAGATGCCCGAGAGTGGAATCGAACTCGGGTCTCCTAGCTGTGAGGCCTGTGCGCTAACCACTAGCAGCCCCATAACAATATAACAACAAAATATAAATTAAATACATTGAAAATAAATGTACATGTAACATAAAATAAAGAATA
Organism: Doryrhamphus excisus; assembly: GCF_037039965.1. NCBI lineage: Eukaryota > Metazoa > Chordata > Actinopteri > Syngnathiformes > Syngnathidae > Doryrhamphus > Doryrhamphus excisus. The sequence continues at coordinate 13,161,405 of NC_136359.1, read as the reverse complement.
ATAAAAACACTTTGGATATCTGTGGAACAATCACCAAGCCATTTTTGAACAGTGCTGACTGTGAACACTACTTAGTACTTGAACTTAAGAAACAATTGTATCTTCAACACAATGGACACCATGTAAAAAATATTTGTGGTGAAAATGTACTTTCTTACCTGAAAAATATTATATATTAATATTATGTTAGAGAGCAGGCCTCACAGCTAGGAGACCCCGAGTTCGATCCCACCCTCAGCCATCTTTGTGTGGAGTTTGCATGTTCTCCCCGTGCATGCGTGGGTTTTCTCCGGGTACTCTGGATTCCTCCCACATTCCAAAAACATGCTAGGTTAATTGGCGACTCCAAATTTTCCATAGGTATGAATGTGAGTGTGAATGGTTGTTTGTCTATATGTGTCCTGTGATTGGCTGGCGACCTGACCAGGGTGTACACCGCCTTTCGCCTGAAGTCAGCAGGGATAGGCTCCAGCATACCCGCGACCCTCATTAGGATAAGCGGTAGAAAATGAATGAATGAATGAATATTAAAAGCTCCCCAGTGAGGCCTCACCAGTGAGCTCAATGTGTAAGTGGGTGTGGTCTGTATTGATGACATCACCACAGCTTTTTTCTGATTGGTGAAACTGAGACTGTTACAGGGATTAGTAACAACAATCCCCGGCCTCCCCTCCATTTTCATGCAGCACCGAAGAATGGAGTCAGGTGCACATCAGATGTTATGAAAGGCGTGTCTCCCTTTCTGTGTGATGTCACATTGACAGTGTCATTGTTTGATTCCTTTGCCCGTTTGTGGTGATTCCACAGAAAGAGCGTGTTCAGTGTATGTGTAAGCATGCTGTTGCACCTAGCCTATGTTCCCTTCACCCAGCCATCTGGTTCTAGTTCAGACCCATCTGGTTCTGTCTCCAGCGCAGGCACCTCAGGAATACATTTTGGAGGTATGCCCATATCCGTTCACACGGGCAAGTGTTCTCAATCACTCAAAATTCAATGTTTTACAGACTGAAGTTATTGAGGGTCTTTTTTTTTTTTTACTTCAGAGGTGACAGTTTATGGTTTACATTACTCTATCTCTCACTCGACACCTTTTGACCCTTTTTCAACCAACCAACTAACAGCAATCAAACTCGTTCTATTCATAGTGACAATAAGCAGTACTATTAATGTAGAAATATACTAATACAGTACCAGTCAAAGTTTAGATTCTTCTGATTCGGCAGCATGACAAATTGTCTCCTTATTTGTGAGTGGGTACTGCTGCTGCTAGAAATATAAGTGTCAAAGGTCAAGCTTGGTCTTGGCTAATGAAGGTAATGTTCAAGACTGTCTATAATATACACAAATGCATGTGTAGTCGTAATGTGTGTGTGTGTGTGTGTGTGTGTTTGCCACAGTCATTAATCATTCCAGGCAAATTGTGCTGTGTCAGTGTGGAACTTTTACCTGAATTCATTTAAAACTGGCACCAACAGCACAATTGGAGGACTTGAATGACTAAAGAAGTGACGGATGCCCACGGGCATGTACTGTACTCACAGTATTTCACTAGGCTGTGTGATAAGGCCTAGAGTGTCGTACTTCTACATTGTCGAAGGCAGTGGCAGTTAATCCAAAGGAAATACTGCCCCTTCTTTTAATTTGCATGCTAATACCATTTCTGATTTAATCTGATATGAGCTGCTTCACAGTGGTAGCCCTCAAATAAGTCGCCCATAAGGCATCCTGCTGCACTCGTCGTTCACATCTATCTTGCGTGAGGAGCGCAGTGGCTCTCAGCTTCCTGTTCTTTGTCACATGTTGTGTTGACATAGCCTCAAACTGGCAGACTTTTCATCAGCGGTGCCCTATAAAACAAAGCCAAAGTCTTAGCAGGGGGAAACTTTGCTGCTGCTGCTGCATGGTGCAATATGACACTGCAGTGTTTTTAGTAGGACAAACTATATTGCCTCTGTCAACACAGTGTAATATCAGCCTGCAGTGACTTCTCAATGGAGTTTAGTAAGAAGTTGCATCAAAGATTAAGCCTCCTTTCATTGTAACTTGGGATTGGCTGTGACTTTTGATGTATATGCATCCATCGATCCATTTTTTATGGCGTTTATCCTCATGAGGGTTGCGGGTATGCTGGCGTCTATCCCAGCTGTCTTCGGGCGAGACACCCTGAATTGGTGGCCAGCCAATCGCAGGGTACTTTTGATGTATAATTTGACAAATTAGACATTAGACCTCTTGTTGACCTCTTGTTGTATGATATGTTGTTTTGGAATAAGGTGCTGTGGACTGATGAAACTAAAATGGAGTTATTTAGACATAACATGGGGCGGTAAGCATGGCGGATGAAGAACACAGCATTCAGCAACACTTGCTACCCACAGGAACATTTGGTGGTGGTTCCATCAGGGCTGTGTGGGTGCAGGTACTAGAAATCCAGTTCAAGTTGAATGTCGCATATGTTCCAGTCAGTATCAGCAGATTCTTGCCAACAATGTTTAGTGACAGAGTTGAAGTTGCGCCGGGGCTGGATACTTCCAACAAGACAATGAACTTAAAGAAGAATCTAGACCAGGGGTCTCAAACTCAATTTACCTGGGGGCCACCGGAGCTAGGTTCTGTGTGAAGCCGTGACGCATCAGGTTTAAAAAAAAAACAACCCAAAACGCATTTATTAAAAACTGGAAAAAAAATCAATAAAAAAAACTATCTTCAATGCTTTTGCTTCTGCTTTACCCTAAATTTTTTCAGTACTTTGGTTCCAGTTTTCCACACCAAAATATCTGATAAAACATTCCACTGTTCTCAAATATCTTAATTTTAATTTTTCTATACACAAAATAAGATAAAATAATAAAAAATAAACAAATTAAGAATAAAGACAATAAATCAATCAGTAATAAATAAGTGAAATAATAATAAAACAGCAAATAAGAAAAACGTAAGAAACCACATACAGTTGGTAGAGAAATTATTTTTTTTCAGATTCAAATGTACAGTATTAACAGTTATTTAACCTTTAACATGAACATTAAAGAAACTTAATAATTTTACCCAATTAGAAAGTTAGCATCGTACTCAGTTCCATCTGGGAGCAGCATCATAACTTTAACAACATGTTTGATGAGATGCTTTATCTTGACGTGTACTTTCCGTTTTATTCCAAATCATTTCCTGCATTTATTTGTACCCAGCGTCATAAGCCTTTAGCTTCATTGCTAATCCAAAGCAAAACAGGGCGGGGTAACAGGGTAGAGTAACAGTATGGGCGGGGCAAAATCATGTTAATTGTGTCCGGTGTGCACACAGCTTTAAGCTGTCATTTCAACATTAAACTTTGGTATCAAGGTGGGGGCCTCAAACTAGCATCTCACGGGCCGCATTTGGCCTGCGGGCCTCAAGTTTGAGACCCCTGATCTAGACCCTCATTGGAAGCTATAAGAAGCATTTATTTTTGCAAAAGAAGAATTTACTAAATATTGATGTTGTTTTTCTTTTGGGGTGCCCAAATTTAGGCACCTGCCTATTTTTGTTTAAATAATTCTCGCACATTTTCTGTAAATCCGCCTTTTTCACTTCTCATCTATCTCTGTGTTTGTCTGCTATATGATATATTTAACTGAAATTATCTTAACAACCAGTGGTTTATACAGGAAAATCTTGAACTTGATGAGGGGTGCCCAAACTTTTTCATTCCACTGTAGATACGCGCATAAATCCCAAGATTGATAAAAGTCATCCAGACCTACAACACACACACTGCATATCTCAAGGATTTGCAAGTCATCAGAGTAAAGTGAACTCCCAAGTCAGTGATGTCAAAGTCCAAATCAAGTCGCAAGGCTATGATGATATTGACAGGTCACATGATCATCAAAGTATCCCAATCATTGACTAAACTAATAAAGCTGATGCATGTATAACCTCATATAAAATACCCCACCTGCACATCATTAAGTCCCGTGTTAAGTGATTTCATTTACTCTCTTTTTTTTACTCAGCAGAAGTGAACAGAAGCATTGTGGTTTAGCATTCATGACAGCAGCACTGAATGGACTGCTGAAAGCACACTCTCCATATCCTCCAGAGCCGGCTGCAAGTGAAACGCAGATGGGAGAGATACCCAGCAGTGGAAAACGGCGAATAAACGAGCTTAATGAAAGCATGATGGCAGTGAAAAAGCCATCAGTGAGAAGGCCCTGTGGGGAGGAAGATGGTGCCGGTGTGCGTGCTGGGGGCTGGAAGCATGCCTGGGTCCAGGAGCTCGCTGGACCCTCTTTGGGTTCCTGGCAGTGCACTGCTTCACCGTCAAGCCTCTCATGGGAGCGTCCAGAAAGCAGATAAGCCATGTGGCAGGTCAAGCCCTCGGGCAGAATGTTAGCATATGAGGAAAATGAGCAAAATGTGATGCTTAGTGGAGAAAGGCAGCCACGTACAGTAGATGTATCTTGTACAGAAAGAGATATTCTACATCAATACTTTGGCGTAGCAGTCTCTTTTCATACTTGGCTGATGTTCACATCTCCCCCAGGGAGCTATACATGTCATATACTATAGTGTAACAGTCAACAACAAGGACAAGCCTTTCTATGGCACCCACTTGAGAAAAAAACTCAAAACTGAAAGCACTAGGGGCACCGCCCCACCAGTCACATGATGGCGTTTTTGTATTTTTCTTTCTTTCTGTATGGTTTATATTTAATACAGAATAACATCAAGTATATTCGGGCCACAGTGAGTAAAACAACAAATATGACAAGAATAAAGTTGTTTATTTTGAGAAAAAAACTATATTGGGGACTACATTAGAAATGGTAATATAATAAGAATAAAGAAATTTATGAAGAATAGGAATAATGTGTAATGAGAATATATTTTATTACCAATTTTTGTGGACAATGTTTAAACAGACAGTGTGAATGGTTGTTTGTCTATATGTGCCCTGTGATTGGCTGGCGACTGGTCCAGGGTGTACCCCGCCTCTCGCCCGAAGGCGGCTGGGATAGGCTCCAGCACCCCCGCGACCCTCGTGAGGAAAAAGCGGTAGAAAATGAATGAATGAATGAATGTTTAAACAGACATTATTTTCTTAATTATTTTAGTTTCTTAGTACTATGACTTTATTTTCTTAACACAGCAACTTTTTTCTCATACTATTCATTCATTTATTCATTTTCTACCGCTTATCCTCACGAGGGTCGCAAGGGTGCTGGAGCCTATCCCAGCTGTTTTCGGACGAGAGGCAGGGTACACCCTGGATTGGTCGCCAGCCAATCACAGGGCACATATAGACAAACAACCATTCACACTCACATTCATACCTATGGACAATTTGGAGTCGCCAATTAACCTAGCATGTTTTTGGAATGTGGGAGGAAACCGGAGTACCCTGCACAGGCAGGAAGAACATGCAAACTCCACACAGAGATGGCCGAGGGTGGAATCGAACTCGGGTCTCCTAGCTGTGTGGCCTGTGTGCTCCCCACTTGTCTGCATACTATTCCAACTTCATTTATGGTGGCTGAGAAGTACAAAACATGTTAACAAAAAGCAAAACAAATTAAAATTACACCACCCGGAAGTGGAACATACCAAATTCTATAGGATGTGATCATGTCCTATTTTTACATTACATTTGTTTTATATTTTGAGCATAGTCCTAATACCACTTTATCATGACAATAAAACTGCCAATTGCATATAAAATATCTACTGTGTTAGTGTCCCTGCTGCTCTCCCTATCCTTCCTCTGCTGTGTTGTGCAGGAAAACTCTATGCCCCAAGATGCAAAAGAAGCATTACAGTATAGTGAGGGCTTTGGGGTGTACAAATGGTTGTGGCCTGTAATTGATTTTGCCTAGCAACAAGTGGATGTGGAGCTGTAGAATTTTGAATAATAAAGCTCACTGTTGTATTCCTGCTATACAGTCACTGTGCTCCGCATTGAACTTGCATTCTCTTGTAATGTAACTATTAAGATACAGATGATCAGTCAATGATATTCAAAGGTGATGTGATGATCATGATGTTGCTAGTTGTATACAGTATATGATATTAAACAGTAGCAGCATTGCTCTACTTTCATGTAATCAGCCCACCACTTTCTCCTCAGTCCGCTTGTCAACCTCTTCAGTAGAGTTATGTAATTTCAATTCACAGTCCCAGATAAAGATCTTATTGTGTGGAAAAGGAAACGCAATACGTCTGTCGGTTTCAGTCAACACTCACCCTTTCGTTACAAACGTTCTTATGCTCATTCACTTTCATTCCTATAAGAGAAGGGCTAAAGTCTGTGAATAGAAGCATGTACAAGGTCAGAACAACCTACAAGGTAAAGTGAACTTGTCATAGTGTATTAAGTACTTCATGCTCCGCAATCTCTTTCAAACATGTTCATCATTTTAGTCCATTGCTCATTTGCACAAGCCGGGTTGAACATTTATTCTCATTTTTAAATCAGTATTTTTCAATCAAATCTAATAATTGCGAAAAAAAAATAAAGCGAAGATGTCAAAGTTGCCATGTATTTTCCACCGATCCATCAAGGACGTAATAAAAGTGTGTGAGCAGGAGGAGTGCAAACAAAGCTAGAGCTGGGTCACAGTACTCTTCCTTTTGTTAACAGGATGACGGATATTAAATTAACACCACAAATAGATTTAAAGATGACACAAAGAGAAGGTTCTCACTCAACACCTGAAGAATTTATGAATATGAATGAACAATGAGGGCGGCACGGCGGTCGAGCGGTTAGCGCGCAGACCTCACAGCTAGGATACCAGGGTTCAATTCCACCCTCGGCCATCTCTGTGTGGAGTTTGCATGTTCTCCCCGTGCACGTGTGGGTTTTCTCCGGGTACTCCAGTTTCCTCCCGCATTCTAAAAACATGCTAGGTTAATTGGTGACTCCAAATTGTATGAATGTGAGTGTGAATGGTTGTTTGTCTATATGTACCCTGTGATTGGCTGGCAACCAGTCCAGGGTGTACCCCGTCTCTCGCCAGCTGGGATAGCGACCCTCGTGAGGAAAAGCGGTAGAAAATGAATGAATGAATGAACAATGAGCTCAGGGCAGGCTGTTTATGTACATGCATGATGCCATTTGGTTCAACATGGGTCCTAATTGAAGCAGTAAACACAGTTAACAAAACTAAACAGTAGCAACCTTGTGCTAGTAGGGGTGGAGCTGATCAGCGGAGGGGATTTATGTTTTAAAGCAGGTATCGACCGATATCGATACTGTCCTTTTTCACTGCTATCAGCCCATACCGATCGGTGGCTGATTGATCGGAGCATCCTTAATATCTACAAGTCTTGTACAACCATTCTTTTTTCACATCAGCAACTCTTGCGTTGACGCCCAATGACGTCTCAGCCGTACAAACAAAATATGACTATTCCTTGTAAAGGAATAATGTAAAGAGTAATGGGGGCCACAGTAACCTACCTGTAGAGGGTGCCAAATTAGCATTGAGTATGAATAAATACTGTGGAACCTTGGTTGGCATCATGAATTCATTCCACAAAGTCCGACTTTGAAACAGACGTCAATGTAAATCCAATTAATATGCTCCAGAAAGCCCAACATTTGTGTAATTGTTGCATTTACATAAGTATGTAATTTAAGTTTACTGGAAGTGTCATTTCACTGCTATGACAATTTTTTGCAATTGACTCCGAGATGCAAAGACGGACTTTCCAGCTTTGTTTATTGCTGTCTAATTCCTACACGAAGCATGCAGCCAACAAGATAAACAGTTTTATGCTAAGTGTTTTTTGATATTATGACATGTTATGCTTACACATTGTGCATGTTGAATTTATATATCTTTTCAAGCATTTATCCCTTTCACTCAATCCAATGGTACAATGGTACCGGCCATTTTTGATGATTTTGACTGATTTTTTTAAAGCACGCAGAAAATTGTGTTCTATAGCTATATAAACATGGAACATACCAAAACAAAGATTAGTCTCTCATCTTTTATCAGAAAAAATGAGTTTGTTTCTCCCTCTTTCCATTCTTTTGTAATCAGCAGTAGAACATAGGTAAGTTTCAGCAAAGTATCATTCATTCATTCATTTTCTACCGCTTTGTCCTCACGAGGGTCGCGGGGGGTGCTGGAGCCTATCCCAGCTGTCTTCGGGCGAGAGGCAGGGTACACCCTGGACTGGTGGCCAGCCAATCACAAGGCACATATAGACAAACAACCATTCACACTCACATTCATACCTATGGACAATTTGGAGTCGCCAATTAACCTAGCATGTTTTTGGAATGTGGGAGGAAACCCACTAATGCACGGGGAGAACATGCAAACTCCACACAGAGATGGCCGAGGGTGGAATTGAACCCTGGTCTCCTAGCTGTGAGGTCTACATGCTAACCACTTGACCGCCATGCCGCCAGCAAAGTATCAGTTCTAAGAAAAAAAAAACACAGAGGAAAAAGAGCTTTTTTAAAAATATATACATTTCAAGCATAACTTTCACTTTGACACAAATTCACCACCAAAAAAAAAAAAACACAAAAAATGGTTAAGGGGTGGCCGGCCACCCTAGTGGCCCCCCTACGACTGTAGGACAACTTTTTGACAAATGTGGCTCTCTGGTGTGCAATACTACTTCAGCCTAATCGCCGTTTCCACTTGAACACGTTTCACTGCAGCACACAATTTTAAGTGGGGAAGCAGTAGAGAGCTACCTATTTTGTGTAAGGTAAGTTGTCCATGATTACTTTGGTCGGTTCCTGTGGAGTTGTCTCACTACAATGACTTTGACTTAAATATAAATATTGGAAGCTCTGTCTGCTGCAGCATGAGTGGGCATTTCAACAAACGATTCTGGAGTTAAAACGGCGTATACTTTTGTATTATGGCCTTCATGGTTTTGGCTGTCATGATCGTGAACAGAATCCAGAAACTATGCATTGAAATCATGTCCTTGGCATACAGCTCAGCTATGAATTGTTCCTGACAGTCCAAAAGGCCAGGGTTGTCAATTTTCAATGAACACATGGGCACCAGCGCCCCCTAGAGAATGCCACTCTATGCCAAAGCTAAAACAACCACTGTCCATCGGTGTGCATGTGTGTGTTTGTTGTTTGTCTCTATGTGACCAGTCCAGTCACCCAAAGTCAGTTTGGTTAAGCTCCAGCAGGACCCTGTGGAGAATTTCAGGAAAGAAATAAATCCCATACCGTCTACATTCCAGAGTTCGATACCCTTTAGAAAGTTTCACCCCAGTTGACTCCCTCCTCTCCATATTCATTCCACTAACGTTTATGGTATTTTCCCCCCACAGCTGGTGATGCTGTTGGACAAAAGGGAAATAAATAAATGTCATATGTCACAATGCAAACCACATTGAACGCTCACAGTGAGTGGGATGAGGAGCGGAAACAAGGGGGAGGGGGGGGTCCTTGTAACCTTTTCTGTGTGAGCATTCTTGGTAAATCCATGCACATTTTCCTGAGATGTTTGTGTTTTCAGATGTCCAGCTGCGCAGCCCTTGAAAGGACTGCTGCTATGACACATTAGATTGGCGCACCAATGACGCAAAAGCAACATGGCTGCAAAACCTCACATGTTACTGTTGTGGCAAAAACACAAGAACACAAAAACGGTTGGGATTGAATGCATTAAACGAAAGATTATTATTATATGAAATTATTTATTATTCATATTTTATATTTTCATTACAGTGGTCTCAAAAAGGAGAGCACAGTGACCTAGTGGTTAGCATGTAGGCCACACAGTCCAGGAAGTCGCCACAGTCGCCCGAAGTCATCTTGGTTGTCTCCAGCATATGAGGATAAGCGGTATAGTGGATGGGTAGTTAAATATTGATATAGTCTCTGTCTACAGGCAATTTGCTAAAATAGAAGTAATCCCCCTTCTGAATTCAATTGTTTTTATACATTATATTTAAATATAGAAAATCTAAAAAATGTACGTATATTATGGCCTATTTAACCTATTATATTATTGGAACTTGTTTTTTGAATTCCCATCATAAAGTATGGTAAGTTTAAATTTTGTATTACTTCATGTAAAAATATAGCAACTTTAGCAGGGTTCACCAAATGTTTTATTGCTTTACATCAGTTTTTAATGCCATAGTAAAATAAATAGCTTTGGGTTAGTTAGGCAAAGAAACATATAACATTGGGATTAAAACTTGCACGGTGATGTCACATGTTGGATACATGGACATACTAATTGCTGTGCGTACAATGTTGGAGACATAGACATAGACATAGACATAGACATAGACATAGACATAGACATAGACATAGACATAGACATAGACATAGACATAATTTAAGTTACATAAAGTTTGACGTGTTTGTTTTGGTTTGACCTTCTTTTTCATGATTCCAACTCATAAATACTATACATACTATTCATGTTTTACATAACTTGATAATATAGGTATATTTTTTGCTTTATTTCAAACAACGTAATAAAAAATATTATGTAACTTAGTAGATTTTTTTAACACTGTGACCAAGTAGGACATGTCATATTTCAAAAGGGCTTTAATTGAAAACTGTGCTGTTTAGAGACAGAGGTTTTATGTGGAAAAGAAGAGGTGTGTGTGTGTGTGTGTGTGTGTGTGTGTGTGTGCTCTGTTACACATCCAACAACACTGGTGGTGACTTTGTTGGAGGTGAATATTTTCCATTAAGAAATTCATGAGCTTGTAAACAGCTCGGATCCTGGGAAGCATAGTTACATCTGGAATGATAACCATCCTGTTTAGAGAAATAGCACGCATTGTGTTTTCATTTCATTCCCCTTCTCTGTTTGCTCTACACAAGAACAGCTCCCAGCAGGTGCTTGAGAAGTTCTCCTGCAAACAAGCTCCATTTGCATATTTGGGTTTCACACTATAGCTGCTCACTACTTGTACCACTATGTCAGATATTTTACTGTACTTGGTTGTACTTGGTAGGGGAAACTGTACCTGCAAAATCTTAGTGGTGGAAACATAGATTCCATCACACAAGATCAGTGACAAGTGGTGCATTTGGTACCTGCGCTTTCAGTGGGTCTGCCAGAATTCTTTTCACCAGACACAATGAGAGTCAGTATAAAAAAACCCTAAGAATACCATGGCAGGATTATGAACCATGGCCACCCATGTACAGCCTCGCTAGCGATGCATCATACAGGCGCTTAGAGAGAGGGGAATTCCATCACATTAAGTAAATGTATATTATTACAATACATTACCTATATAACTCCCTGTAGCTCCAGATCCATAGTCACATTACACTGATTTCTGTTTCCTGCTTCTGTCGAATGCAGACGTGTCTTTGTTTTCTCCTGCTTGCTTCTGTCGCTTACTGTTTTTTTACCACTCTGAAATAATTCTATTTTGTACCCAAGTCTTGGAGATAATTTAATGTATTTTCTTTTAGTAAAGCACAACTTTTTTTCAAACATATCTGACAAGCCAACGACTGCAACTCTCTCAACATGCCTGAATGATTAATCCAAACAAAGTTTCATTGTGAGGACTTAATGGAACGCTCCCAGTGAAATCCTGTTGTAAGATGTTCACATTTACCACCAAAGATACATAAGGGGACCTATTGTGCTCATTTTCGGCCCTTGGTATTGAGTTGTGGAGTCCTATAGAGCATCTATTATACCTATAGAGCATGAAAGCTTTCTAGATCTTCCAGAATCTGCACCTATTCCCATTTTATTTCCTTGGATTACTAAAACAATCTGTTTTAATTTATTCCACCCACGGCCCGCTCATTCTTCTGTGACTGGTCACACTCCCAAGCGCTCCCGAGGATTTCCGGACTACTGCCGAACCCCACTTTCTAATTTTGTTGGTACAGGATTTGATAATAAATGAATAAACCCTTTGGAGAGCTACTTAGGAGCTTAGTAGCTCCTGATCTACTGGTTGGAAACCCCTGACTTAATGTGTATGAAGAGGTGATGTAAGCTTTCTACAACTTCTGTATTTTTAATACGGATGCACACTCTATAATGCTATACCGACAACTGCTTACTTTCACAAAATAAACACAGTTAGGACACTTACTGAATTGTTCCTTACAGCTTGCTCTTCTGGCTTTTCAACATGACCAAGTAATGTTGGAATGTCGGACTTCAGCAATAGTTTGGCGGATTATCCAGCTTCTAGTAGCTAGCCTCGCCCATGTTCACAATATATATTTTTCTCTTCACCTGGAATCTGCAACTCCAACCACTTCTGCAGATGCTTTTCCTGGAAGCTATTGCTCTGTACTAACATCTTCAACAAAACAGTGTTGCAAAGCCTACAACTTGTACCCGGGCACACCCATATAAGGAAGCCCGGCTCACTGTGATGTCACAGTGATGTGAGCAAAGGTTTCAGCCACAGCAACCACAGCCGCTCCACCAGAATCCAGACCTCAGATTCAGATGAAGCAGCTTCACCCTCACCTTCGCCACAGGCCTCTCACCACAGGCCACCTGATGCATCTACACCCTACAGAGATGCTTCTCTACTCATCACCACCCATGAGATTTCCTGACCGTCTGGAAAGTTTGGTGAAATGGTTCCCTTCATTCCTGACATGGCAGGATCAAGGATTCTATCCTCAAAAAAGAAACCTCAGCCAGAGGTTGGTATCCACTTTTACGTCTAGGAATGATGATGAGACAATGCGTTCCTGAATTTGTTCCGTAATGTGAAATGTTTATAACATTGTCACATATAAGATCTTTTTTTTGTAAAAAAAAGTATTTTGTGACGTTTATGGGTAATAGATTATTGTTAGCTTCATGCATAATTGAATTTGTAATTAAAGTTTTTAATTTGTAAATATACAAATTTTTATGTTTGTGATTTTATGCGGTTGATGCGATTGATGTACGCGGCATTATGGATTGTCCTCCCTGCTCTTTTTCAGGTACATTTATTAATTCATTCTTTTTCGTCTGCTTATCGTGGGGTCGTGGCGGGTGCTGGAGCCTATCCCCGCTCTCTTTGGGCCAGAAGCGGGGTACACCCTGGACTGGTCGCCAGCCAATTACAGGGCACATATAGACAAACAACCATTCACACTCACATTCATACCTATGGACAATTTGGAGTCACCAATTAACCTAGCATGTTTTTGGAATGTGGGAGTACCGGAATACCCGGAGAAAACCCACACATGCAAACACCACACAGAGATGCCAGAGGGTGGAATCGAACTCGGGTCTCTAGCTGTCCCTTCGCGCTAACCACTCGACCGTTGTGCAGCTCATAGTACATTTAAATTGCTTTTATATTTATCCCCCATCATAGCCGGCCCAAGGTATAAGCGTGACCACTAGGGGGCCCCCAAGAGCAATTGACTTAAAAAAAGAAAACAGTAATTCATCATTTTGGACCCCAATATCTAATTTGGAGGTTTGAGTTCCATCCATTTGTCATTTATAACTATATATGATTGTTTTCTGCATGTAAAGCTATAATTATTCTCTTTAAAATGAATTTATTGTTTACATTTTTGGCTGTCTGGTATGGATACATTGGATTTATATTATTTCTAATGGAAAAAAATGCCTCAGTTCTCATACATTGTGGTTTTGGTCTGACCTTTTGCAAAGAATGAACAACAAAAGCAGAAGTACCAATGTATTTCCTATGATAAAATGGTTCAAACAAAGTGGAGGTCAACCAGCATCATGTCATAGATTGTGTTCCCCTTTACGATTCCACTGTACTATAAGTATATAAGTATATAAACTCAGGATTTTACTGCTTTTGCAAAGGCCAGTCTTCACTTCCCTTTCATATGACACCTGATCTACGTATATTTGTGCGTTAGTGCTGGGTGATGTTTGCATGCACAGAGATGCAGGTGCACATGCACGGGCCTGTATGTTGGTGAAGATGAGTCAGGGCAAAGTCACTTAATGGCAGCTTTATGGAGCATGTTGGTAAACTTTAAAAGGCCACCTGTGAACAGTCAGACAGCTGCCATTGTGCCAACCACGTGTGAGCTGAGTCACATCTTTTTTGCTCCATTTGCTTCTCTCATGCCTCCTCCCCTGGCTTGTTGTGACGAATGCTTGCATCAGCAGGAGTGTAACCACCCTCATTATTCCTTCTCTGCATGCATTTTCATATCAAATTCCAGTTTGCGTTCAGAGTAAACTGCAAGTCAGAGAAACACAAGCAGGCATGACAATACTGAGTCATAATCCGGATTGAAAACAAAGTCTATATTGTAGTGATCCCAATGAATATTTTCAGACATTTTTCTTTCTTTTTTTAATACTTTTAATTAGGTGCAAAAGTCTGGCAATCATTTTCTGTTCCCCCATCGCCATGTGTGTGGTGCCAGAGGTTTTAAAGTTAACCTTCCTGGAAAGCACCGGCTATTCTTCTGAATTTGAGGCCTGCTGTTATTCATTGGAGAACGTCGTATGCACTTCATTTGTGCACTCTGGAAAGTTTTAAGATCAAAACTAAAGATGGGTGTTGAAACAGTAGAACTAGCATCTTGGTGATTCTTCGTAGTGAAATTGAGAGTTAGGTATCCACTCTTCTGTCTGTGAGGGGTGCTGAGACTAGCGACTAGCAAGGCGTTGTGTTAGTCCGCCAGATAAATATAGCTTTTCATGTTAGATGCTACAATAACGATATTTAGCTTGGCTAATATAGAAGTCAGTTTTTATGACGGCTTTAGCATCAAAATAAGTACTTACCATGACGTCCATTGTTAGCTAGCTCATATTAACTCATTTTCTTGTGCTAGAATGCACAAAAAAGGTAAAGAAATATGTACATAGAGTTTCAAACCTTTTTGTACGACTGTCTATTTCAAGTTGCCGCCTGTTTAGTTTATCAGGAGACTGGTTAGTGAAGACATGCCGCTATGCGCTGAGCTAGCTATCTGCTGGGTTGCATTAACAACCAGGAAAGCGCAACATACAGTCTGAGTAGCATACACACTCGGCTAAACACAGCTAGCTTTTACTGGCTATTGCTGTTTGCGAGGAGTTTCAATGGTTTTTCGCCGACTTCTTTAAGTTTAGCAGGGGGCTGGTTAATGGTTTGAGGACATGCTCTATGAATGAGTAGTCTGCTGGGGAAATATTTACCCACAAGAGAATATGGTTACAGCATTTCATTTTCATTCAATTTCAATTTCTGCAAGATTTTGCATTTAATAGTAAATTCTGTTTTTATTCATAGGGCCATAAGCCATAAGCCATCATCAGTAGTTTTTTGCTGGCGTCCGCCATCTTCTCTCCTGTTGTGCGTCTTCTTCGCCTGCCGACTTTCCCGCTGCTTCTGTATGTATGGATGCTTGTCGGATGCATATCGTTTTTTTTTTTGTGTCCCGTCCAGCCATTGGGGCAGATAGTATTGTTGATCTAAATGCCCTTACGTGCTAAACAGATTTGCTCTGTGTCAGGAAAGGTGTAAGCTACTCCCTGTACTATGACATTTTATTTGCCGTCATTTGATGTTTCTGTTATGCGAATTTGGAGCGGTAGGACTGGAGCAGAAGAAGCACAGAAAAGAAGAAGAAGAGAAACTGGGATGGGGGGGAGACAGTAGAGAGAGAGCGAGAGAGAGACAAAAACAGCAGCAACAACAATTCCCATGACAACAACAGTGACAAACAGAACAGTTAAATGTCGATGATGGCTAAGGGTCACAATGGAGATGATATCACTGAAATGAAACAGTCCAACTTACCAGTGGCAATAGTAACAATGAAGACATGAATCGTGATAGTAAACACAATTACAGCCATACAGTTGCAGTAATTAAAATCTCACTGCTTGACATCATTATTACTGTAATAATAGCATACCAATAGCATAAAGACATCAAGGATAAGATGGTAGATTGTGTAGAGAAGCACCCATGTCCTGTGAGTGCGCATATGGAGGTGTGTACATCTGAGCATATTCATATATGTGTGCGAGGGGGCCATGGAGGAGCAATCCCGATCAGCAACAGGGTGCCAGCAGGCCGGAGGAGAGTAAATTATATGCAGTGAAATAAATAATAAAACTCAATATACAGTATATGCATAATGGTATGATGAGCATGAGCATGTTTACAGTCCTTTATTCTCCATCTATCAGTTGTTTATTTTAGTTGCATGGTATGGTAGCTAACTTGTATTTAGTATTGTACGACTGTTACAAATGTTGAAGTTAATAAAAGTTAGATAATGGTGACATTTGAGCCTGTAAAACAAATCCACTTGGCAATAGAGCGTATTGAAAAAATTTAAAATGAGACCAACTTGGAACTCGACCAACTTGGCTGTTTGGGGCATATCATTTAGGCTGAATTGCAGTCATCTATGAAATAGTTAGTGAACACGGACGGAGTCATGAACCAGTGGCCTTTGGAGCCATCCAAATCTTTAATACCTATTATTTACAACCTAAACGGGAAGTTGGGCAGCTTCCTGTTCACTTGACCTCATATCCTCCTGTTGCCATAACTGTATTGTTTATCCTGTGTTTTTTCCTCTGTGCACCCTGTTCACACATGCATTCACACAAGCATGTGAGGTGCCTCTCCAGGATGCTGTTTGTCCGTCAAGAACACTTCAAACGACTTGCCTCCTTCTATCTTAATGACTCTTCCTATATGAACCGCCCCTCTTTTTTTGCGTTCAACTTGATTCCCATGTGTTTGGAAAACAGTTCAATCCTCACTTAGTCATTCTGGGAGTCATCAGCATCCCAGAGACTCCTGGCCTCAGTCTTCCCAGGATGAGCAGCTGCTTTTCTGTGCTTGCTGGAAACACAGTCTTTGTACACATAATATTAGCCGTATCCCCTGTTTACTCAATGCTGAAAAGTGAGCCCTTGTATGGGGAGCGGTCAGGGTCCCTGGTGACTCTGAGGCAGTTTAAAAGGGCGGAGGATTCCCTGGTAGATGAAAGATAACAAAAGCTCACATGCACAGTTGCACAGGCAGGGAGTGCAGAGGAGGGCTAATGGCTCCAAATACCCGAGAAGAAGCAACATTTTGTCTTCTGAAATGGTTAAAGCTTTGTATGAGTGACCAGATCATTGGCTGTGTTTTTGGTTCAGTCCAGTTCATTTGTGGACATTAGACACAATGTAGAAATGAAATGAAAGAAACAAAACTAATAATAACAAAGCTTTGTATTGAAAAAGTGTCAGGCATGATGTGTGATAGAAGAGTTTCAGCTAAAATGAAAGGAAAGGTATACAAAACTGTGGTGAGACCAGCCATGTTGTTTGGTCTAGAGACAGTACCACTAAGGAAAAAGACAGGAAGCAGAACTGGAGGTCGCAGAGATGAGGATGCTGAGGTTCTCATTGGCAGTGACCAGGATGGATAGGATCACAATGAGTACATCAGAGGGACATTACATGTTAGAGGCCTTGGAGATAAAGTCAGAGAGGCTGGACTGAGATGGTTGGGACATGTCCAGAGGAGAGATAGTGAATATATTGGTAGAAGGATGCTGCGTTTAGAGCTGCCAGGTAGGACGCATAGAGGAAGACCAAAGGGGATGTTTAAGGAGGACTTGAGGACAGATGCAGAAGACAGGGTTGGATGGAGGTGGTTGATTTGCTGTGGCGACCCCTGAAGGGAAAAGCCGAAAGAGAAAGAAGATGTCTTGAAATAGATATGGTATATAATTTCTTTAGGCTTTTTTTTAGGCTCACAATAGGTCCACTTAGTACCTAAAGCATGGTATGTTTGACGGGTGTGAACTTACCTATTTGGCACGATTGGAAGAAGTGGTCTACCATTCCATACAAACGTACATGCACGCACAAATCAGTCATAGAATGACTCTAAACATGTTCGCTGAATAAATGCAGATTCTTCATAATAGAAGTAAAATACAAGGGCTACCATTATCCCAAAGACATCCACAGCGCTCTTGCTCACCTGCGACTAATACGTACATACAGAATACATACAGCAGAATAGAATGTGTTGCGATTGTCCCTTGTGCAAGTCATTAATGACAGCGGTGACCTTGTACAAAATAAATAATCAAAGTTAGAATAAGAGCTGTAGAATGACTGATGTGTGTGAAATGGGAAAGAGGAGAAATATGCAGCACAATACCCTGTTATACTAAGAGCTGATATCCGCATATTGTGTACTGAGAGATTCCTGTGTTATACTTTTGTTGCTATATCACAGTTCCAGTGTGTCCACTTGGGTTACAGTTTTGGGTGGGCAGGGCATTGAAAAAAAATCAATGCAAAAACTCTAAAATGAAACACATAGTCAAAATCCACAGCATGCTAGATCAAATAAAGACATGGGCACGTGGCATATAACTCATAGTGGGCATGGAGAAAAACACAGCATGCTGTTGTGTAAATAGAATAAAGAAACTATAGTGCTATTTAGTTTGCTTATTAAAATGACAAGGAACAGACTCGGTGGATGAGTAGTTAGCATGTAGGCCACACAGTCACTAGATCAGGGAAGACCAGGGTTCGAATCTCCGTTTGTGCATCTCTGTGTGGACTTTTCTCCGGGTACTCCGGTTTCCTCCCACATTCCAAAAACATGCTAGGTTAATTAGCGACTCCAAATTGTCCATAGGTATGAATGTGAGTGTGAATGGTTGTTTGTCTATATGTGGGCTGCGATTGGCTAACGACCAGTCCAGGGTGTACCCTGCCTCTCTAAGTCAGCTATAGCATACCACCATTACCCTAATGAGGATAAGTGGCTCAGAAAATGGATGGATATCGGAAAAGTATCCATACATGATGACTGTTGTGCTCTGGCGCTATATTAAAAATACAATTTACTTTAGTCAGCTAATACTATGCCTAATATTATGTTATGCTAGGGGAACAATGAGCTACATTTTTTTTGTCTGTTCATCATCGCACTTTTCCTCTTTACTGTCACTGTTGATTCTGTAAATAACTTTTAAGGTCCCACTATAATTTTAGTACAAATTGTTTTTTCAGAAATACACTTAATAAGATACATGTCTTTACTGTGTTCAACTGAATTTATAAAAGATGTTAATCAGTAAATGTTCCCTGCTAAAAGTAAATAAAGAAGCAAAATAAATCCAGTTAAATCTTCTTAGTGGTCTGATGTGCAATAACGTGTTAGCATTCAGCACTGGACAGCATGAAAATGTGGGAGCAACGCAGCATGTTTACTTTATCTTGGTCAATCGTTGCTTCCAAGAAAACCACAATGAGTTATTTGTGGGAAACATCCTTCCCGCCGTCGCTGCTTTGTGACTCAACATGAATAAGGTGGAAGCGGTACAAAGCAAAGGGGAATGGTGCTTTCCTCTGGGTTATATGAGCGCACAAACCTCTTGTTGAGTCACAGATATGTTTCCAAACCAAACAGGACTCTGGGTTGCGTTACATCTTAAAACTTGCAGCACAAATGAGTTTCAAAGCTTCTCTGATCACTCTCCAGCCCACCTTGCAGCTTTGCATCACCGCACTCGGACTCTGGAGCAATTACTGCATTGTAAAGCGTGGTGCACTTTAACCGACACTCGTTACGAAGCAGCCTTGAGGTGGGCTGGAGAGTGTCGCTCCACCTTCTGTTCGTTTAACGTCAACAATATCCTTTGTGATAGCCGAGGAGTGCTTTGCTTGGCATGGTGTCACACACGGAGATATTTTTAGGTCGTCCTGTATGAATTAGGCAGTGTTCTCTCTGTGGGGCAGTTCAGATCTACCTGATTCGGAGGTTGCCATTAGTCCTTTTAATAAAGGCCAGATTGTGGGAAAACTGGCAGTTAATGTGACCGGGGCTGCGCCTTGCTGACAGACGTTCCGACCGGCGGCGGAGGACAGAGGCCGCTCCATTTTCCTATACACAGGAGAAACGCTATCACCTCTCTTAGTGCTGCAAACGCTTTTGCTTGTATTCTTTTCCCGTGAGGGGTTTAAAAGCCTTCCATCTTACTCTGCGAGATTCAATGACTCCATGTTCAATATGCGTCCATTCACTGGTTCCTTGGCAAACAATGGTCAGATGGCAAACAAAAAGCAAGTCATACTTGGACACGGTATTCCGACTTACTGATGAATGACGATGATCTTCTTTTGTAGCTTATCTCCAAAATCTTAGGCTGTATTACTTGATGGAACTCAAATAGAGTAGATCCTAGTAGATTCCTTTAACTAACCAGTAAACTTTGAAATACTAATTCTAAGTTTACAGGTAATCAAAGTAGTTGATATCATAATTGTATTCAATATGGCAAAAAAGCAGTGGACAAGTGGATAGCACGCAGGCCTCACAGCTAGGAGACCCGAGTTCAATTCCACCCTCTGCCATCTCTGTGTGGGGTTTGCATGTTCTCCCTGTGCATGCGTTGTTTTTTCCCTGGTACTCCGGTTTCCTCCCACATTCCAAAAACATGCTAGGTTAATTGGCGACTCCAAATTGTCCATAGGTATGAATGTGAGTGTGAATGGTTGTTTGTCTATATGTGCCCTGTGATTGGCTGGCCACCAGTCCAGGTTGTACGCCGCCTCTCGCCCGAAGACAGCTGTGATAGGCTCCAGCATACCCCCGCAACCCTCGTGAGGATAAGCGGTAGAAAATAAGTGAATGGCATTTAAAATAATTACACATAATTCCTCATACATAACCTGAGTACCGGTAATATGTCAGTGAAAATATGATGATAATGATAATGATGATGATGACATTTGCTGTGCCTGACAATGATAATTATGAGTATGAAGATGCCACAAGCATTGGCAACCAATCAGCAGGAAGTACCGTACAAGTAAAAAAAAAATCTAAGCGCCCAGCCACTGACTACATCCAAACCTCACACCAACATTTTATATGCTAATAAAACATCAAAGTTTGTCTTTTTATGCTGGTCTTAGCCAGCTCCTTTTGGCAACTTGCTAACAAAATAACACCCTCTGTCTTCTTCCTCTCTGCTTGTCTTAACATGCAATGTACATATATATGCTGATGTTATATAATATTATCACCTAATGGTAACACTTTTCATAGCACTCGGGACGTGCTGGAGTCTATCAAAGCTGTCTTCAGGCGAGAGGCGGGGTACACCCTGGACTGGTCGCCAGCCAATCACAGGGCACATATAGACAAACAACCATTCACACTCACATTCATACCTATGGACAATTTGGAGTCACCAATTAACCTAGCATGTTTTTGGAATGTGGGAGAAAACCGGAGTACCCGGAGAAAACCCACACATGCAAACTCCACACAGAGATGGCCGAGGGTGGAATTGAACACGGGTCTCTTAGCTGTGAGACCTGCGTGCTAACCACTAGACCACCGTGCAGCCAAAGAAAATATATAAAAATGTAATTCTTTTGTGGATAAATGTATTTATGGAATTTCATACTTGACCAAATGAACCATAATAGCACAGCAAACCATCGTTTGTTGTAACCGAGCCACACATGAGAAGTGTGAAGGTACCTTTAGATTCTCAGAAGCCCCTACTTTGATTGTGATAAAGTTTACTTAAGGCAAGGGGGCAAGAATGTATCCTTTATCTGCCTTGATATGATCTTTGTTTGGAGATATCTAAAAATGGTCAATTGTGTCATCTTCATAAATGTCATCACCTCCTTCCCTCTTGTCTTTTCATCTCAAGCATGTTGGCACTTGCTTAAGAAGTGTATATTAAAGCCAGACCGTCTCCTCGGGGTCTGGCCATAATTCACACATGAATTGTCTGGTGTTCTCATTGGCTCTTATCAGGAGTACCTATTGGACCTACGGCGCTGTGCAAAAATCTGTAACTGCTATCTGTTATTGTAATCTGACGTTCCAGACATGAGAAGCTTGTCCTTAGAAGACATTTTCATTGAGGCTATTACAAGCAACAAGTTGCTTAGTAACAGTGCAGCAGGTGAAGACGGCAGAGCCGAAAGCTTCCTGCAGAGGACCTTGGCTGATTGAACAGCTGTTGTGGTTTAATTTTCTTAATAATTCAAGTTTTTCCTTAGAACTCGTTCCTGCAGTGTCGGAATGGATTTCATTTAAACAGTCACAGCGGTCTATTTGAAAGCAAATAATTGAAGTGTCCCAAAACTGGGTATGAAGTTTGAGTGATTTGTTATGTGCTGTCTTTCCTATGTTGACCATGGAGGCAATTAACCACATTTTTCAAAGCTAATTGGTTCCAGTAGCTGTATGACTTTTTGTGAAGGGCAGCACGATGGAGTCTGCGTCACAGTCAGGATATCCCCGTTCAAATCTCTTTTGCAATATCTTTGCATGCATAAGAATGCTAGTCAATATAGTGGCCCTGATTTTCTTTTTTGAATTATTTTTCCTAGTGTTTCAAATCATCAAACAAATTTAAACATTAGTCAATGGCAATTTTAAAATTAAACTTGTCAATTATTATTAAGGGACAAAAAATATCCAAACCTAATAACTGGTTGGCACACCCTTAGCAGCAAACACTGCATTCAATAAATTTGCAATAACTTCAGTCTCTTACAGTGCTGTGGAAGAATTTTGGCTCATCTTTGCAGAATTGTTGTAATTCAGCCACATTAGAGGGCTTTCGAGCATGGAGCAACTTTTCAAGGTCATGCCACAGCATCTCAATAAGATTCAGGTGGACTTGCTGGTTTGTTTTAGATCTGTTTGTTTTGTTCTGCTGCAGAAGAATCAGAATCAGAATCGCCTTTATTGTCATTGTATTGCATACAACAAAATTTGAGTGCAACTCCATGGTGCATTTTGTAGAAAGTAAAAATAAGAATAAGGAAAAAAATAAAAATAAAACAAGGAATAACAATATAAATATAAAAGTGGCAGGTGCTGTTCAGAGTAAGTGTAAATATATGTACATCAAAAACAACAGTAACAAAATGTAGAATTTCAGTAACCAAAATGTGGAATTGCAGTAAACAAAATGTAGTATTACAGATTTAGATATAGTACAGCAGTAACAGATGGCCAGGCATTATCTTTCAGGATTATTTTTGGTTGACACTCGAATTCATGGCTCCATTTATGACAGAAAGTCTTCCTGGTCTTGAAGTAGCAAAACATCCCAAGAACATCACACTACCACCACCATATTTTACTTTGTCTGTAAATTTGACTTTAATTTGTTTGCATGTTGCTAATAACATAACGTTGCATAAACATTTATTACACACCATGACTTTCTACAGCCTGTTTACTGTCTTTAATGTAAGTAAGACATCATTATTCTTGCACATCCGAAAATAAAATACACAGAAATGTCATATGTGGATACACCTCAACTCCACCTCAACTTCCAGTGTGCGTGAGCTGGAAATTTCTTGTTGTTAGAAAGCTAAATTTAGCAAAATATCAAATGCAATGAAGATATATGTATGCTCTGCAGAGTGAATTAATTCATTTGATAGCCAAGACAGATAATTATATCCAAGCTCACCAGAAGGTGATCAGACTTTTACAACAAAGTATCAGAGCTTTTCCTGGAGATTGAAACAAAGGTAAGACCACAAATGTGTATTTTGTTGTATAAAATGCTTACAATTAATTAATTCAGGCTAACTGTCTAACTGTATGGAAAATTCCCACATGCAGATATTTTTTTGAATTAGTCTTTTTTTCTGCAAACAAAATGGTAACAAACGCCAATGTTGTGTATGATGCAACATAAAATAAGCTAAGAGGTAAACCAATAGTCATGATAAATGTTCTACAAGTCGCAAAATTGTGTTGAGGGAAAGTCATCTCATTGGAGCTACAGGGGTTTGTTCACTGCAGCTGCACATGGACGAAATGTCTTAAAAGATTTAGATGTTTTGCCTCATTGGGAAAAATGAGTTCATGCTGGAAGATGAGCATGAATCTGTTGCTCTGTCTCAGCTGTAAACACAACAGTCAACAAATATTTGGAGAAAATCTGTTGCCTGGTTTAAGAGAAAGCAGTGAGGTTGAGTATTTGCAGTACTGAAGTATCATTATAGCTACGGTTTGGGTATAATAAAGAAAAAAAACATGTATTCATGTCTTACATAAGGATTGTGAATTCCAAAAACAGTTTTCCTCTAAAACTGACATAAAACATGTATAAAACATAGATAACACAGAATATATTATGGGTAAAAATAACAGAAACATTGTGATGAAAAGACAAACATAATGGAGGATGGATATAACAAATAAAATAGTAAAAAGTGATGAATTCAGGAATAAATGATATCAGACACTACAGTATAGTTGTATAGTTTCACCTAATATGTTTCTCAAATCTACTGATATTAGAGCATTGTTTGATTTCTTAATTCAGCCCATTCTAGGATACAAGTGATTCTGCATGTGGAGATCACCCATGTATGAGAAACCCAATATTTTTTGGTCTTTCTTGATTTCTGCAATGAAAAAACATCTCAGTTCTATTAAACTCATTTTTGTCCGTGCAAACGCTGAATAAGTACACTTGCCACACAGTCATTTTTGTGTCTTACTTTAAGCCCACTGAGCATAATAACAATATTAGCTTCCTCAATTTTGTAAAATTACATGGCACAAAATGTATAAAAAGCCCTTTATTTAAATGTGGTTGTTTTTGGCTTTTGGTGCTTTGCTTTGGCAGAACAACTTGTAATAGGTTGTTTTTATGAATACAGTATTTCAGGACCCAGTGTCTCTATAGAGAGCAGAGAGTAGCTAGTAATGGCACATTGCGTGGGCAGCAAAGGGCACAATTAAAACACGGGCACAAGCTTTGCATGTGTTCCTACAAGTACGAGCAAAATACTATGTGAAACTAGTCAGACCTTATAACACTAGGTACACATACACAATGTAATAAATGTAAATAATGTAGTATTTTACAACTGTTTTTAAAGAGTTAATACTGCTTTTCAAGGAGGTGTTTATTATAGTGGTTGTAGTCTGTCAAAGGCAGTTCTCAGATAAGAATAGTAATTATATATAGTAACTATGGTAATAGTAATAGTAACTCTGGGTGAAACAGTACGCCATCATCACGATTCAAGTACAGTACAACCTTGGTTAGTGTAATTAACCTATTCCTGAAACCTTTAGCGTATGCTAACCGAATACCTTTTTTGTTTGTAAATCCAATTACAGTAGTACCTCAGTTAACGGTTAGCACAATTTTTGGTTAAAAACCAGAATTTTAGCAAAAATTTTCCCTGGGCATGTGTTTGCTGTCTTAGCATCCGAAATACCACCCAGTTCGTTTAAGCCTCCATCTTGGATCACACACACACAAGACGAATACAATACTTGCACATGATTGCGCAATGCACTGGGGGCTGTGGACACCATTTTAGAGCAACAAATTAGTCAATAATCAATAAGAAAAGCAAAGCCTTGTGGTGTAACTGTGTTAGTTAGCAAAGAACTACAGAGTCAGCCGCCGATGACATCATAGACAGAGCTGAAAGTGAGTGGCTTCCAGTTTTAGATTTCCATTTTGACAGCATGCTAACAAGCTGCTAATGGCCACGTTTAGTAATATTGTACGACAAACAAAATAGTATAGACTTAAACTGAAAACATACACTAACCACTGTAAAATAACCACAATAAGTGGTCATTTTCAAGCATAAAACTAATATACAAATATAAGAAATTTAGAAGACTCATTCAAAATGCAATATATGGTATTCTACACTGCTCACCAGGTATCAGTGTAAGCAACAGGCACATTTATAACAACATAATAATTGAAATAATCATAATAATAACACTAGCTACTGTTGCGGCCATAATCCACCCAACTATGAACCCCCTGTGTCACTTCCTGACTTCCTGCCTTCCAGATGTCTGGAACAATGATTTACGTATATCTTACATCGCTTATTTGCTGTTAATATGTCATTTCATGTCTAGAGGGTGTTAATAATCATAAAAAAAACATATTATGAAAGTTGTGAACAGATTTTCTATGCTCTAACTACAAATATATTCAATTTATGAATAAGTATAAATAAGGAATCCTAATTCCTCATTTATCACGGCCGGGTTTGGAACCAATTAGCCGTGATAAACGAGGGATTACTGTAACATTAGACCCAATTTATTTTTAACAAGTTTGATTCCTTTGTTTTGTCAGCACTTCTTCTTCTTTCTCTCTCGGCTTTTCCCTTCAGGGGTCGCCACAGCAAATCAATCTCCTCCATTCAACCCTGTCCGCATCTGTCTCTTTGGTCTTCTTCTACGCCTCCTACCTGGCAGCTCTAAACCCAGCATCCTTCGACCAATATATTCACTATCTCTCCTCTGGACATGGTCCGAACCATCTCAGTGTGGCTTCTTTGACTTTATCTCCAAGGCCTCTAACATGTAATGTTACTCTGATGTACTGGTTCCTGATCCTATCCATCCTGGTCACTCCCAATGAAAACCTCTGCATCCTCATCTCTGCTACCTCCAGTTCTGCTTCTTGTCATTTCCTCAGTGGTAATGTCTCTAGACCAAACAACATGGCTGGTCTCACCGCAGTTTTATACCTGTTTTGTTTTGTCAGCACAAATGTACTAAACCACCACCACCAAGTATCACGGTTGAACATGAACAAGGTTGATGAAGTCTCATGTTGTCCAGTATAAAAAGGCAAATCTTAAATGATTGCCAGTTGTCATACTAATACTTTAATCATGCAGTTCTAATAACAGTACAAATGAGTGCATATTTCCGTGGTAGACCAGTGCACATATCAGTTGCAACTGACCAGTCCTTCCATCCGTATGACCCCATCTGTCTCCAGTTTGCCCCCCTCTCTGGGACAGCCCACCCTCTGCCTGCCTCCGCTCGGCATGTGAACAAGTCCGGATCTCGCCTGGGAGGAAATGCAATGTTTTCACTGGGAAGTTCGGGATTAGCGGACCATCGCAGGATTTCTTGGTAGCTCCACTCGGAATGAAGCCCCCTTTTTTCTGTTACAGTGTGGATTCATGAGCTTTATCACATACCGAAAATATAAACCACACTGTACCTCTAACAATTCAAATTTACAGTATCCATGGGTCATGCTCGGAATAAGATTCTTTGTGACAAACTGGCCAAAAAAAGAAATACAGCATTATCTTTTGTCCGTTGTTTGGGCGCCTTAATGCATGTATATTGATGTGAAGTGTGCATCTATCTTGCAATACTGACATTTAAGCATCCCAGT
This sequence comes from Doryrhamphus excisus, assembly GCF_037039965.1. Classification (NCBI taxonomy): domain Eukaryota; kingdom Metazoa; phylum Chordata; class Actinopteri; order Syngnathiformes; family Syngnathidae; genus Doryrhamphus; species Doryrhamphus excisus. The sequence continues at coordinate 13,134,281 of NC_136359.1, read as the reverse complement.
GCAGATTTAATCTGCAGCTCCTGAGGTTACTGCTATTATCTTCCACCAACTACTATGTAATCTACCCTGAGCTCATTCACATCTTCCTTATCATGTGATTTGCGACATGAAATACACACACAAGCGTGTGTGGAAGTCAAAATGAAAGATGGAGATTTATACTGTAGTGCACCCCTACCGGGAAACTTCCTGTACTTTTGCGACCCGGATGAGAAGCTGTTGATAAGATGAGTGTGTGGGCGCCAGCGGGGAAGGTGACATTAGCGACAAATCAGAGGAGGAGGAAGTCAATCAGCAGTACGAGAGGGAGGAGAACAATAAGTGTGTGACATGAAAGGAAAGCCAAGTGGGGAAAGTGGGAGTAAACACAGTGACACAGCCGGGCCGGGAATGTGGACCTGTCTCTGCATGTGCATGCACGTGCAGTCATAAGGGCATGGCAAGTGTCTTTTTATTTGTATTTGTGTATTTGCATGTGTGTGTGTGGGGGGGTGTTTTGCACCTGGCTGTGCTAGTTGTGCGTCAATGGCGGTGAGAGGTTGAGTCGTGCTCGCAGTCACACGGCTCAGAGTTGTGCTAACCTTTAAGACAAAAGGCAGTGACGTATGTGGCCCTCTGCTAATCCTGTGACGAAAGCCTTCTGAATGTCATGTATTCTTCTGGCCGCCATCAAAATCTGATTTAAACCAGGTTTGACTCACGCCACTTGGACAGCCACTGAGCAGGTGTGAGTTGTAAAAGGCATTTTGGTCAATTAAGCCATTTGTGAACTTCAGACTTTCATCACTTTTTCTATACAGCAGAAATGTAACTGTTTATTTTCATGTTTGGTGGCAGTTTTTCTAATTCACAGAAATAATTAATTGCAGATTTTCTCGTTTTGGCATCCAGCCGCAACACACCCCAACAAAATGAACATGCTTTTGCACAACAATGTTATATTTGAAGTGGTTAGCGTGCAGAACTCACAACTAGGAGACCAGGGTTCAATTCCACCCTCGGCCATCTCTGTGTTGAGTTTGCATGTTCTCCTCATGCATGCGTGGGTTTTCTCCGGGCTTTCTTCTCTTCTTTCCTCCCACATTCCAAAAACATGCTAGGTTAATTGGCGACTCCAAATTGTCCATAGGTATGAATGTGAGTGTGAATGGTTGTTTGTCTATATGTGCCTTGTGATTGGCTGGCGACCAGTCCAGGGTGTACCCCGCGTCTCGCCCAAAGACAGCTGGGAGAGGCTCCAGCACCCCTGCGATCCTTGTGAGGAAAAGCAGTAGAAAATGAATGAATGAATGTTAGATTTGCTACAAATGTTGTAAGAATGTTGTTTTCTCGTGTTAAACAATACTAAGTTTCAGATAATTAGGTTTGCACATTTAAAAGTGAGCCCTGAAAGAAGTTTGGGATGGCTCTGAATGCTCAGTTGCAGAGCTTTGTGATGTCAGTGCGATCCCGGACTTCCTTATATGGGCGTGCCCAGTTACGCTGTAGACCTGCCTTCTCCCCAGTTCTGCTTCGCTCTGTTTACAATGTTCGCAATGGCTCCCAGGAATTGATTCTTCGGGTTGAACAAACATCAGAAGTGGTTGGAGTTGCTTGATTCCTGTCTTTATTTTTATCTGTCAACAGCATTTCACGTGGACTGGGTCATGTCGAGGAGTACATTTTGTAAATTTTGATTCCTGTAATGATTAACTCTTGGAGCCTTTGAAAATATCACTGAGTGTTTTATGAAAACCTTTGGACAAGTTGAACCATCTCTGTGGTCTATGGTCTATCCAGCTACACCCTGTAGCTCACAGGAATGCCCGGAGCAACAGTCCACCATATGCAAAGCCATGAGACTCTCTGGACCATGCAAATATGATACTATATCTAGATCTGAAAATATCCCAAAAGTTCCTGGAAGATTCAAAAGCTGCAATGTGACGTGCGCTCTGCAGTCGTGGCGTCAGTGACATCATCTGATCTGGTTCATCAACGCTGGCAACAACAGTAATTCTACACCTGCAAAGGCATCCTTTCAAGCTGCGAACACGATGGGTTTCGGTCTTCTTTCATGTGGGCATGCAGTGTCAATCGAGATTTTAGGCAGGAGGTGATAACATTGCTGTAGGATGACAACACAAAAGCTCTTTAACATGCTCTAACAGACCACATAAGTGATCCGCAAAGAAATGCTGGCACCAAGATCGCCTTGTAATGCGGTTTAAGTGAAAGATCCTTCGAGGGGCTTCAGTGGAAAATGTCCAAATGGACGAGCAAGAGGAAGGATGAGTCACACCAGCCTGGAGGTGATCAAGACATTAGAGAGTTGTTAGGAACACTTTATCCATAGGAACAGCAGCCCCCCAGGTCAACTGTCCTATTTGCTTTTCAACTCCTTTACTCACAAGAAGAACTGGGGGAGTGAAAAAGTGAAAATCATCGTCTTGATTATTTAGCCTCGTTCCCCCAAATGATGAATGCCCTTTTGTCTCGTACAAAAGGCCTTGTTAGTGAGGAAAAGAAATGTTTATTGAGCACATATGGGGCGATACACAAACTCACCGGTCACTGCAGTATGACAATGTGCCTGACCCATGGGATTGCGGTAACTGACACAAATACTGAATTCCAGATGAGCGGAAAGCAAACAGACAACCAGAGTCACCTTCTGTAGTGTACATATGGCCCATATTTCCCAGCTATGCCATTGATGTGCACGCCGAAGATAATCAATGTGCCGCTGCTGCGAGTGGTGCTCATTCGCCAATGCAGTACACTGGTTTAACTTAGCGTGCGATAAACAGCAGCGGCATAAATTATATTTTTGGAATAAGACTTTGGGATATCTGGTGGTTGACCAACCTCCAAGAGGAAAGTCCAGTGGCAGTCACACTTTCATCTTAGATCGATGAATTAAGGCTGTGACTCCACTGATCCCCACTGGTAATGGTAATGTTTGTACATGGTTGAAAATTTTTAATGAAGTGCGTTTACCCTATACTGTATCATTCCGCGAGATCGAGCACCCAAACAAAGCACCGTAAGGCATGTTGACTCACTTTCTGTGCATTTTTTATTCATAATAATTACAAATGCAATTTGATAAATAAGGTGACATCTCGCCAGGATGTCCGGGAAGTCCACAAGTTGTCATTTATCATTATTTTGTACAATATTTTAGCTTTATTCTTTTTTATATGTATTTTATGTTAATATTTTTGGTTGTCTGGAACTGATTCATTGGATTTACATTATTTCCTATGGAAAAATTGCCTCATTTTTCATCTGATCTTTTGGAATGAATGAATAAAAACAACCGAGGTACCACTGTATTTGTTTCAGACATGCATAAGTTACATTGGGGAATACCACATCTTTACACTTGGACACTTCCTGTCTTTAAATGTTCCGTAAATGTTATTTAATGAAGCGCTAAATTACCATCTCAATAAGGAATGTCAAATAATAGCATGATGACTTTTACAGTGATGAATAAATAAAGAAAAAAGTGTTAAATACATAATTAAATAACAAATACCTAAAATAATAACAAAAAATGAATCGGTGACAGGAAAAGCGGTATCAGGGAGTACGGTTCTCAGCTTTCTTGTTCATCCAAATACCTTCTAAACTCCAGTATTGCAAAACAAGTCACACAAACCAGGGACTGTTATTAGGTTTCTTCAATTATAACACTTTTGACATGTGTATTTTGTATTATGTCTCCCATAATTACCGTTACAGTAAACAATCCAGCAGCTTGACGTGTGCAAGGCGAGTATGCGCATGCATTAGTTCGTGTGTCATGTCCTTGCGTTGAAACTAACTGCTGTTGTGATGGTGAGATGAAAAGTTAGAGGCTGCCCAGCCCCGTCTACACAATGAAGACATCCTTGGAGATGGTCTTTGTTTACTGCTGGGTTGTCAGGGTGTCCTCCCGAGTCAGGCAATAAGGAAAGGGATTATTTGCTTTGGCAGAGGAACAGGGATCTAATCAGATAACTGTGACATGTGAAAACACAGGAGTCCAACTCGCTCCGTATCTGCGTCAGTTTCGGCTCACCTTTCACCCTGTGACCTCAACGACATTTTTACAGACGCTTTCTCTGGTTGGGAAGCATGTCTGAGGGGACTTTTCCCATTGGAGTTCAGTAGGATTACATTTGAAAATAAAATCCACTGCAATTAATTGAAAATGTATATATTTTTTGGTTACTTGATAGCCCCCAAAATGAATGAAATAATAGCAAAACACAGCATATTTGGGAAAAATGTACAGAGGATATTTGGGACTCTATTGATTCAGCAGTCAAACAACTTGAAACCCAACTTTAAATGTTAAAAATATAATCATCCACGCTCCTGGGTTGGAATTTTGACCTGCATGTCTTTTTGTGCCGTTTGCACGTTTTCACTGTGCATGTGTTGTTTTTTTCCTGGAAACTCCATTTTCCTCCCACTGTCTAAAATCGATTCTGCATGTTTGTTTGTCAATGTGTAATTCACTGAAATTGAATCCTCCCAACCAATCCAGCTTGTGCTCCACGTCTGACCAAAAATCAGCTGGGTTTGTTGTCTTCTCTCCCAAATCTTTTGTGTGCTTGATTTTTTCGTGTGTTCTGTTTCACAACAATGTCAGTGAAGATAAGAGAAAACTGGTAGTACCGTAATAATAATACTAATTACCAGATAAATAAAACAACAATAGGCACAATATCAAATGAACACAATGTTTAAAACACACAAAATGTATACTGACTCTGAATGTTTATTTAAAGCCTGGTTCATCGCTGCCCATAAACTGGCATCAGACTCCGGTCCAATGTTTGAGAACCCGAGGTCAAATCACACACTAAAGCACATTCTGTGTCATTTCTCTCATTTCTCCATGGTTGACTTCATTTAACAGCTATTTAGCTTCACTTCACTTAATTTTTTCCCCCAACATCTCTCATCTGTCTGTCTTGTCTGCTAAGACAAGGTGGATGCGATAAGTAGATGGCTCAGGATGGCAGATTTGTCATGTCTAATTGCTACACCACCAGCCTTATCTGATCTTGCATGGGTGTCGTTGTAATGAAATACCACTGGAGAGGAGCCAGGAAAGGTGAGCATTACACAGCATGAGCCATGCATAGCACAATCCATCCCTTCATGCCTTTTGGCTTTTCCACACGCAGTCCAGAAAGTTATTGTGCCTTGATGTGAGGGCTGGGGGATGACAGGAGTTCTGAGGTAACCATTATGATAAGTGATGATCTCCACACCACATTGTGCATTGTGCATTGATCCCACTGTTGAATGAAGGCTGATTATTTTATGAGATGGAACATTTCTAGCATGTATATTTTAGTGGGGGATATTTTTGTGTCAGGGTATCTGATATCGTAACATGTCTATAAATAACCCTACTTGATTACCAGGAATACATTTACTGTAGTTTGCATAAGGGAATTTTCCAGGATTTTGCCCGTCATCTGCAATCCTTATATGTGAGACATGCATTCTAAAAATATAAACACAGATAAAAAGAGGCAACTAAACATGCACATAATACCCTCAACAATATAGTCGTGAGAGAGCGTGTTGTGGATTTGACTTTTTCAGAATTGCACGGCGGTCGAGTGGTTAGCGCGCAGACCTCACAGCTAGGAGACCAGGGTTCAATTCCACCCTCGGCCATCTCTGTGTGGAGTTTGCATGTTCTCCCCGTGCATGCGTGGGTTTTCTCCGGGTACTCCGGTTTCCTCCCACATTCCAAAAACATGCTAGGTTAATTGGCGACTCCAAATTGTCCATAGGTATGAATGTGAGTGTGAATGGTTGTTTGTCTATATGTGCCCTGTGATTGGCTGGCCACCAGTCCAGAGTGTACCCCACCAAAGACAGCTGGGATAGGCTCCAGCACCCCTGGACACTCAGAATTTTCAGTCTTATTTTGATTATGAAATGTATGAAGATATCATGATACCATGAAGAACTTGTGAGGAGTGATCAAATTACAGTCATTCGGTGACTTGGCTACATTGTGCTCATTGATGTGGATGCGCAAGGAACTGTGGCATGCCTTGGTCCATCTTGTCCAATGGCACCAAAAAAGGGGAGTGTGACGTGCATGGGTATGTATCTTCTATGTAGTTCTTGGGACTGCTAGCAACAGCAACCAACAGAACAGCACAAATGGCCTTGGACACAGTGCACAGATAGACTCCTGGTGGCGATGAGGCTTATTAAATGATTAAAGTACCCTTTCTGTTGGATCCCATATTTTCCCGGTTTCCTCCCACATTCCAAAAACATGCTAAGTTAATTGGCGACTCCAAATTGTCCATAGGTATGAATGTGAGTGTGTTGTCAATGAATGAATGGACGTTGTGTGTGTACACACGTGTATGTAAATAACTTTCCAGCAGTCTGGCACTCACAGAAATGTAATCCATACCCTTCTTTGTTCTTAAACCTGATTGGACACTAATTGATCCAATTTAATGAGGGAAATTCTGTGGGTAAATGTGTTGGCTTGCTGGTAATGATGTAGTCATGGTGTAACGGTGTAATGTTAGTTGAATACTTTGAATGGGGACACATTTTACTCAACAAACTCACTGAAAATCCCAAGTATTTCCAAGTTATATGACTTAAAGTCCAAGTCAAGTCCAGAGTCATTGATGTCAAAGTCCAAGTCGAGTCACAAGTATTTGACCATATTCAATACATTAAGTTAAGCCATCAAAATTGTGACTCATGTGGCTCAATAATGTCATAATCCTCGGAACGTCCCTGCTGGTAACATTCTAATTATAAGTGGCCAAAACACTGATCTATTTGTGACGTACTGTAAGCATATTATAAGCATATTATATTAATTGGCATATAAATATTAAGCATATTAATATGTAAACATATGTTAAAAGCAATTTTTTTTCACGTAAAATGGAATGTATTTGGTACTTTTGGACTTAGTTGGATTAAATCTGTGAATAACTTTCCAAGACGCCTTGTGTAATTGTGTATTTTTACTTTTATTCACAGCATTTTTGTAGTTTTCTGGAGTCCAGATTTAGCCCAGTTTCATAGGTTTGGACAAGACAATGTATTTTCTGCACTTCCCTTCAAATAAAAGGATAAGTTAGAGGTTCAACTTAATAGAAAGTAGCAGCAATGGTTTGAATTATGGTTTGGATTAAATATTGGGTAGTCTATCACTCATGTCAATGTGGTTTTGGTTTGTTTACTGGCAAAACAAAAGTATGAGTGAGCCAAGCAAAAAAGGGCCTCTCACTATGCCAAAAGTAATGTTTTTATGACATATACATTTCTCTCATGTGATTTACTACTTGTTTTATGAGATGTAGCTGACACCGACATCGGCTGTGGTGCTTCATCTCTTTGCTTGCTTGGGCAACAGGGCGTCTCTTGTTTGATTCCTCACAGTCTTTAAGAAGCTCATAATGCCAGAGCCACCAGTGCCCCGTTCCTCCAGCGCTCTGGGGGCCTTGCAGATCATCTCCGCCTCAGTGTCCTCTTTGCGGTTGTATAGTTGTCGGGCTTTAGAGGCAGGAATTGTGATAAAGCGTGTGACGACAGTGATGTGATAGCTGCGCAAAGCCAAGAGTTTGGACACACATTCCTGAAAGGCCTCAGTGAGGTCTTCATTGGCCTGCTGCTGCACAAACGTCCTCAGGGAGGGTTGCAACGAGATGTCCTGGATGAGTTGTTTGTGAGCAGGTAACATGTAGCTCCTCATGCGGGTTAGGAAGGCGCCTGCATATCGAAGGACTTTGTCATCACACTTCCCATCAGTCAAAAAAGACAAGAATACAGTTAAAATAAATACTTATCTTACCACTTTTGTCCTCATGTTTGACTCCCAAAAGTTCATCAAAACAGTGCAAGAGGCTGCTTTGTGCAGCGCTCCCGCCAGAGTACTCCACTGGTTCTATCTGGACACCCTCATAAACCAAACCATTTGGCATACATGGATTATCTTTCCACCTATAAAAGCGTTTAGACACACATGAAAACCTGATTATATTCCTACCATGCAAAACGTGCAATACACTCCGGATCAAAATTGACCAGTTGAACCACAACAAATTACATTTTGCACTGTTGGATCTAAGAGAACTGTTGGACTGACCGGTCTAAGTACAGCTTCAAAATGCAAAATCAGAATACAGAAGAAGAAATGTGAGTGAGGCCCAAAAAAGTGAATACGCAATGTATTGCAAATAACTATAGCGTGTTTATCAAATGACACAGTCTTCAATATTCAAAATATCGACAAAAATGTAGATTCAGTCGAATAGTTTTCTCTACGGTATTTACAATGTCACGATATATTGACAAGTGGTCGGATTGTCCAGTTGCATAAGCAAGGACTCTCCCAGCACCCCATTCCTGCTGAGGTTTGACGCAGTAAAAAAGTCACACTTAAAACTCATGAAGGTCATGGAACAAAAGTGGTAGACCCCCCAAAAATGTCACCGAACCTGAGCTGGAGGATCCGTCAAAAGAAGGTACGATCCTCTGGCTATGTGGAGTTGTTGCAGGAGCTATCCCTAATGACTGAAGTCCCTCGTCTATGAGGCAATGACTGGGTTTTTCAACGCTACAGTTCACAATGCCTGCTTGATAAAGGACTTCTTTCAGAGGAATAACCTCACTCTTTTGGACCATCCTTTGTGTTCCCCTGATCTAAATCCAGCTGAGAATATTTAGGATTGGATGGCAAGGGAAATTTTACAAAAATGGACATCAGTTTCTGGCAATGGATGCCCTCCATGTAGCCATCTTCACTACCTGGAGCAACATTCCCACTTGCCTGGAAACACTGGCATCAAGCATCCCTAATCCAATTTTGAGGTGATTCACAAGAATGGCACAGCTACTCATACTCTTATTTGAGCTATGGTCTTAAACCCGTGGTCAGCTGATGAACAACATTCATTCATTCATTTTCTACCGCTTTTCCTCACAAGGGTGCTGGAGCCTATCCCAGCTGTCTTCGGGCGAGAGGCGGGGTACAACCTGGACTGGTCGCCAGCCAATCACAGGGCACATATAGACAAACAACCATTCACACTCACATTCATACTTATGGACAATTTGGAGTCACCAATTAACCTAGCATGTTTTTGGAATGTGGGAGGAACCCGGAGTACCCGGAGAAAACCCATGCATGCACGGGGAGAACATGCAAACTCCACACAGAGATGGCCGAGGGTGGAATTGAACCCTGGTCTCCTAGCTGTGAGGTCTGCGCGCTAACCACTAGGCCGCCGTGCCGCCCCTGATGAACAACATATTTCAGTTTAATGGATGTTTGCCTTAAATTGCTTATCAGAATTTTTTGTCTCACTTCTATTTCTTCTTTTTGCAATTTGAGGATATTCTTAGAACCTAAAATCCAATTGCGCAAAATGTAAATTCTTGCAATTTTTCATGAAATTTTGATCAGGCATGTATATATACCCAGACAGGAAGATCCTCATGATGCCATAGAAGACAGACGGATCCACATGCACTGTAAGAGACAAATGGGTATGACATGATATTGGTAATTAATGAGTGAAAAGACTGTTTATATATATATATATATATATATATATATATATATATATTTTTTTTTTTTTTTTTTTTTTTACCTTGCATTAGCTTAAGGCATCCTACCATGCCATCTATAGATTGGCTGATCTCCTCCAAGGCTGTGACCACAGCTTTAGAATCACCACATCTGACACCATTGATGACTTTAGGAATGCTCTGGAACATAGTCACATAGCTGATTGGAACATAGCCTGTTGTATTTAATGGTCTACACTCACTATACTACAGTATATGGACAAAAGTATTCAAGATTGATTAAAACAGAGTTGGAGTTAGGATGTTCATTTACGATAATAGTGAAGCAGAATTAGCATTATTGCCAGTTGTCACTGATATTAACACAAAATACATTTTTATCTCATGTGTATTTGATTTTTTTCTTTAAAAATGTTTGTACGTACCATTTGTACTTCCTGTAAATAGAATTATGCAATTCTTTGGTCCATATAGTGTATGTTCATTCTAAAACTCAAACACTGACTACCCACAAACAAACTACTATCTTCACCCTCAGAGCAGGAATTGCTGCTCTCTCCACCATTAGCGTGACAAGGAAGAAGCCCTGCACACTTTCACCACCGGGTATGCTAACCAGCAGCTCCAAGTTCCTGCGGAAAGTAAGTAAAACTTAAGTTAAGTAAGTTAAACATAACAATTTGAAGCATACACTTGAATGTAATTGTACATGTACTCACTCGATGTCTAAAGGGCTGGTGCAGGAATTCAAAGATGGGAATAAAGGAGGTAGATTGTTAGGTGAGTTTTTAGAAAGATGGAATAAAGACATGTTCATAAGTTATTTGGTGTCACCCGTCTGGATCCTTCTTCCGCCAGTTCGCCAGGACCGCATCAGCATGGGTGAGAATTGGAGGAAGTCCTAAGCGGCGGGACACCTCCCAGTATGGGACAGCCAGAGTACAAGGAAGCATCTTAGAAGATCATGCACAGAAAATGTGTGAGCCTTCTTATAGCCAATAGATACTGTATACAGTGAGTATATTTCACATCTCTGACTGTACATATTTAATGTTAATGTTTGGAAAGGTCCATATTTGGTCATGGTCATAGGTTTCATTTGTTTCCAACATGCTGAATAGTTAAATTATAATATTAACCAAAAACAAGGATGCTGAACCCAACGATGATATACACGAAATTTACGATGCTTTATAATTTCAAACATTTAAAGATGGAAAATTGTTATATTATAAAATATGATCAATAACCAAAAAAAAAAACAATTCCAAAGGTTCAGGAAATGATTCCAAAAAACATTTTTTAGGGAAAATGTTACTTCAGACAACCTCTGTTGTGCATGTCGTCCCCAATCTTATGAGTATGCATTAACTCCATGCATTTGTTGTGCTTTTTCTTTAGCTTTTTAGAAACACTATTTCAAAAATCTGTGTACACGACCGTCTCTCTAGAATTTGACCACATACAACAGAATGCCCAAATGCTGAACAATTTAATGGCCCAATAAAAACCAGGACATTTTCATAATTCATTCATTCATTTTCTACCACTTATCCTCACAAGGGTTGCGGGGGTGCTGGAGACGGGGTACACCCTGGACTGGTCGCCAGCCAATCACAGGGCACATATAGACAAACAACCATTCACACTCACATTCATACCTATGGACAATTTGGAGTCACCAATTAACCTAGCATGTTTGTGGGAGGAAACCGGAGTACCCGGAGAAAACCCACGCATGCACGGGGAGAACATGCAAACGCCACACAGAGATGGCCGAGGGTGGAATTGAACTCGGGTCTCCTCACTGTGAGACCTGTGTGCTAACCATTGGGTCGCCATGCAGCCCACATTTTCATCAGATTTGATAACAAAAACAAGTACAACCTGGAAAGAATGTGAGCTGTTATTACAGCTTTCATTGTGCACACATCCATTTTATTTTACAGCATGTAAATAAATAAAGACCAAAACCGTTTTTAAACATAAATCCTGTTCCTCAATAGTTTGCATGAACCCTGTTAATGTTGCTATTGGGAGGACAAATAAAGGGAGATACCTCAACTGTGTTCTTCTCACCGTCCTGCCAAACATATCCCATAGTCATCGCACTGAGGGCCAGGTGTGCTAGTCGCAATTCACGGTGTTTCTGCAAAAACTGGGTGCTCAACTGAGGCATCTGCACAGAAGGCAGGACTGAGCTGAACCTTGACTCAATAAACCCAAAGAGCTGGTTTTGTGACATAAAATGACCCCACTTACCTTGTTAACTTGAGAGCGTAACTCGTGTGCAAGAACAAGTTCTGGGACTTGGCAGGCGATATCCATCCATGGTTGGTAGTAAGGTGGAAGATTTTGCTTTGGATAAACAGAATGGAATGGTGATGACGGAAATAAATCATACGTTTCAGTTTTGCTACTGCTGCTGTGTGGAGGGTGACCTTAGACTTCGGGTTTATATAAAGTGATTTTGTAACACATGCTGGCTTTTGGAATAAAGTTCAAGACAAAGAAAACAAGGACAATGACAGAACCAGCTTCTCTTCGTGAATTTGTCCTAATCAATACCCCTAGCCCCGGGGTCAGATTTTAAGCTGTTATGTGCACAATTTTGAGTCTTATCTAACTGGAAAATTTGCTCTGAAATTCTATGTTTACTCTAATATCACTGATATGCTCCAGGCATAATTTGCTTACAATCAAATATTTCTTAAAATATTTCGTAAAAGTTGCCACAAGGCATTTAAAACCTACCAGAGGCTCTGGTAGAATGAAGCCGAGTTCCTCTGAAACATGGTACAGGTCCAGAGAGAAAGGAGTTGTCGAGTCTTTGCGAGCAGCCATTCCGAAACCCGAGATTCTGTCGTACAACAATTCTGCAGCACGCCAAAGACCTCAACCTGTGTGGACTGCAAGCTCAGAGTTCACTTTACAGCTTTACAGCTGATGTCAATAATTACCTAACCCCAAAACAAAGGGAGACCCTTACATTGCACAATGACACATAAAGCGTGGAAAATCAGTGCACATGTGTCACTTTGTGGAGACTTCCACACGCTTCCGCAATGAAAATTTACCACAATCGTCTTGCCAGCCAGTGTTGAATCACTTCTGTCATTGCTCCCAAAAAGATGTCATCTGACATTTGTTACATTAAATGTTCCTTCATTTTTTTTTCATCATGTATGCAACTTTCATGAGCTTCTAAACATGTTTTTTTTCCCAGTTACAGTTCCCTCGTTAAGTTCAATCCAATAAAAATGTAACGTTGTTTACTGAGCAAATTTGCCACAATCACGGTTAACTTGGTTAAAGACAGTGACTGTCAATTGTGCTGTATAGTAGGGATGAGCGAGTACACCACTATATGTATCTGTATCTATATCTGGACTGTGAATGGGTGAGGCAAAAAAAGAGGAAATGGATGGGATTTTCTTGGCATGATCAGCCGGAAATAGCCATGGCTTAAATCGTTACATTACTTTAAGTCTGAAATTAACATGGATTGATAAGAAGTGGCTGTATTTATTATTATTCATCATGTGTCTGTAGCATCAGTGTCCGTGTAGTGTCAAACAGTATCAATAGAGTCAACTTTCAAATCACTTATTACCCATTCACAATCCTGCAACGTTTTACTCATTCAGTTATTTCTAAATAAATTGGTAATATATGAACAATCAATACAAAGTCACATTAAAGGATAGTGATTAGATTTCCCAACACTTTGTATCTTCTGTGTGATGATATTCACATTGTTGTTTTGCTGCTTCACACGCCTTCTAAATGTTTTACATGGAAGTACGCTTCATTTAACTGAGCTAATATCCAGTGGCGGCTCTGGCTTTAATGACGCCCGGGCGGATCAACGCTGTCTTTTACATGTTTTGTTGACACAAATTAACAGTACAATTATTATTATCTCCTACCCTTATCCCAGCTACTGTTACCCTAACTGAACCAGCTCATATCCACTCACAGTTCCCTCATTTTTATTTCACTTTTTTCCCAAAAAAATATGTTTCAGGTTTCAGGGTGTCTGTAGTATAATTAATATCATATAATGTCGTATTTTTGAGCAATTACCATTTTTTTACCTTATAATTAAGGTGAAAGCTGAGGTCCAGTGGCACCTGCTGCCTGGAAAAACTTTCATCCCCATCACGTGGTAGACATTTGATCACGTTTTGGGGGCGCAAGTATCACGGCTGTATGCCATGGGCTGACACGATGAGAATTTGGTGAGCGCTGAACATAAGTAAAGAGATTTTTTTTCTTTGCCTTTCCGCGGTGCCTTTTCTGGATTATGCCGCCCTGGACAATTGCCTATATGGCAATTTAATAACGCACATTCTACATAGAACATGCTGATTTATATAAACACATGACAGTAAAATTACTATTGTAAACCAGCAGAAGTTTACAATGGATGCGGAGACCACACCCAACATATCACACCAATGCCTCTATTACATCCAAACACACGTGCACACAGGTGGAACTACCACGTTTTAACATTAAGTTACGTTACAAAACACACTTTTCTACACCAAACTTGGGTAAAAAACTGTTTGCAAATGCATATAATTTCTCAGAGATGAACTGCGTTACGTTACCACATATTACCAACCTGTTTGGTATAACAGAAGGAAGACACGTTGCGGTCTGTAGTTGGTGTAGAAAAGGAAGCCTCGACCAAGTATCTCCCATTCGATCCTTCTTTTAAAGTGCTCCTCCCACTGCTGGTGTGGCACAATAATCCATCTAACTGAGTTTTTTTCCCACAACACGACCTAGAATACACATGAAACAAAAATATATTAGGCCGCTTAATATTCACATTTCTACACTCCAAATAAACTATTGTGACTACTATTTGTAAGCATCACATTATCAACCCAACTCTTTGGTAGCAACTATTCATTTTTTTCTACAATGTGCCATTCACAGGCCCGTGAAAAAATGTGGTCTACAAATGGCCCTTGGGCCACACTTTGGATATCCGTGTTTTACAAGGCACAGACAGGCACCAGGTTGAGGTGCACCTCAACCGCAAGCCTCTTGTGAGGATTACACAGTTTGCGTGACAAAAGAAACACTTCATCTCTTTTTCTTTGAATATGAGTCATGTGGGAATTCGTAAGTTACGATGCATACAAATGAAAAAAAAAAGTATTTTTTGCAAATGTGGGGTGCGTCAGTTAGCTTTTGTGGCACATATTTGTGCCACAATAATTGTCGTCAGTATAACAGTAAAAGCAAATGTTATGTTTGCGAATGATGTCGGCGAGTATATTGAACAAAAGAGGACCGGGCACTGATCCTGCTGGAACTCCGCAAGTGACACCCCAGCACTCAAAGGTCACATAATCATCAACTACACAATACGTCCGATCCCCAAGATAAGACCTAAGCTGAGAAAGTACCAGACTGGTAAGGTTTGAAGCCGTTCCAGTAGGATAGAGTGATCAACGGTATTGAAGGCAGCACTGAGATCCATTAATTGAACAAAACCAAAAGTATCAATTATTGTCTGAAAAGCAACACTAAGGGACTGCTCCAGAGAATTTACATGAATATAAGTCACCCATAAGTACAATATTGTCTGCGTGGATTCCTAGGTCTGCAATAAATTCAGAGAATTCATCCAAGAAGCCAGAGTAGGGACCACAGGGGACAGTAGAGAAGTGAAATAAAGTAATTTGGTTTCAACCAGGTCTCACAAAGAGTGAATGTTCAGATTGTGGTCTCTTACGAGAGACAAACACAGCTTTTGAAAAAACTAATATTCATAAGGCCAATTTGCGGTAGAAAATGAATGAATGAATGAATTTGAGAAGTCAGAATTATTATTTCATTTGAGTAAATGAAGGTTTCCTGTTACCTAAAGTACAGCAATAATAAACTCATCCCTCATATATCGCAGTGAATTGATTCCAGACCATTCATTCATTCATTTTCTACCGCTTATCCTCACGAGGGTCGTGGGAGGTGCTGGAGCCTATCCCAGCTGTCTTTGGGCGAGAGACGGGGTACACCTTGGACTGGTCGCCAGCCAATCACAGGGCACATATAGACAAATCAGACCGGACCATGATAAGTACATTCAAAGTAGGATTCAATACTAATAAGCTGAATCTTTTGTAGTTAGGTCCTGCCATGGTTGAGTACATGCAGTGGGAAGGTAGTCTAATTTCATGTCATGTCTCATCAATGTAACATTACTGACACCAATGACCATAATACTACAGTGACTTGTCTTTCAATATTTTTGGACTAAGATTAGGCCATAATCAGCCACAAAACAACAATCATTCATTGCTTTTTGAAAAAACACTAGCGATGTTCAAGCTGCAATGTAGCGAGGGACAACTGTCGTTCCAGTTAGTAGCCTCGTGATTACCATATTCCCTTGTATTTGCTCATTTACATATTGGACTGGGAAGACCAAGTATTCCCAAATAGGAGATCTTAACGACCAAAGAGGGTTTTCAAGTTCTGGCTTCTCCTTGGCACCATTTATAGCTTAAGGCTGTGCTTATTTTTATGCAGTAGACAATGATTATTTTGCATGGCAGTTACACCTCCACCCAATTTGTTCCCTGTGGATATACTGTGGACCTCCAGACTATACCAAAAACATATGAATACATGTACCATTACTGCAGAGAGAAAGATACTTTATGACAGACAAAATGTCTCACACCGTTCACACTGTAGTTCTATGAAAGAAATGCGCCAAGGTGCTGAACCTAATGAACAGAGCAAACTCTCTTGCAGCCTGTTTGGAGGCGAGAGATGAAGAAAACAGGCTTGCAAGTTCATTTTCATGCATTGTGTGATGAATGAATACATTTTTTATCGTCCCAGGCCTAATGCCTACGAGACATTTTTTTCCTGAACGAGAACTGAACTGATGTTTTAATCTCGGAGTCTCACCCCTACTTGGTAGCTATTTTCATATAAGCAGTGGCAGTATCTGGCATGTGTATTATGGAGGGGCGCACAGAGCGCCATTGATCAATAAGAGCCGCCACTGATGCAAGAACGGCCTTTGAATAGGACAGTAAATTACATGTCCACCTCTCTGAGGAGCCAGTGAGGAAACATTGGGTACACAACATTGGGTATCTAATGGAATGTTCTGAGAGTATTGTGGGTGTAGTAATCTTTTGTATGGGATAACTTTAGGGGGTGCTGGCTTAAAGTTGAGTGAATGTATTTTTACATTGTGTTTATGACTTACTGCACGATTACAAGGTTGCTTTAAATTGTAGTATGCTGATAAAAGTAATAAATATGCAGTCAAAACAAAAAGCTCATATTTATTATGCTCATAGGCTCTACTTGTACATGAAGTAATTTTTGTTCGGGCTTTAGAAGTTTATTATATATTACTTTTGTGTAACCAACACAAATGTGTAGTGTTATTTTCTTGTCATCTTAAATTAACTAGATTTTTTTCAAGTCAATTTAACTACCACTTAGACTAGTTGAATGTACAGGAGGCTTGATGATAACTAAAGTGTCAGCCTCACCTGGTGGTGCATGCTTGACATTGCAGCATTGGGAATGAAATGACTTGAGTCATGAAAAGTATTGAGTTTACATATTTCTTCTGTGGTTGTTTGACAAATATTAAGAAATTTGAAGTGATATTGAGACACGAGTCATGAAAAGTCTTGAGTTTACATATTTCTTCTGTGGTTGTTTGACAAATATTAAGAAATTTGAAGTGATTGTGAGACTTGAGTCATGAAAAGTCTTGAGTTTACATATTTCTTCTGTGGTTGTTTGACAAATATTAAGAAATTTGAAGTGATTGTGAGACTTGAGTCATGAAAAGTCTTGAGTTTACATATTTCTTCTGTGGTTCTTTGACAAATATTGAGAAATTTGATGTGATATTGAGACTTGAGTCATGAAAAGTCTTGAGTTTACATATTTCTTCTGTGGTTGTTT
This sequence comes from Doryrhamphus excisus, assembly GCF_037039965.1. Classification (NCBI taxonomy): domain Eukaryota; kingdom Metazoa; phylum Chordata; class Actinopteri; order Syngnathiformes; family Syngnathidae; genus Doryrhamphus; species Doryrhamphus excisus. The sequence goes on along the minus strand of NC_136359.1, from coordinate 13,116,749 downwards.
GACAAATATTAAGAAAATTGAAGTGATATTCAGCATAGCATAGTGTAGTCTTTGTGACATTGACTTGCTTTTTACATCCTTTGCTATCAATGTATACTGTTGCTTACCACCTTCAGCTCTGTGTTCTGTATTTAATTACCCAGAGCAGTGGAGAATGCCACATGACCATCATGTTTCATCAAAAGGTGGGTATTTGTCCTCTTATATTCAGTTAAAATGTTGGTTTAAACATTGCTTGTACAGTTAACAGAGTTTTGCTGGTAACAGTTAGAGCCATTATTCTCTATGGAAATTCCAAAGATCCACAGATTTGTGGTTTGCAGTCTGTATCCAAGCATCCACTCTAAAAAGTAATTCAGACTATCTGTTGACACCACTTGATTTAATACATGAATGCAATGTAAAAAATGTAATTAATTGATTTAGATAAACTTTCCAAGTTGCTAACTTTATTTTTTAAGTTATTCATTCATTCATTTTCTAACACTTTTTCCTCATGGTTAATTGGCGACTCCAAATTGTCCATAGGTATGAAATAATAATGTTGGCTATTACATGAACTTAATTTAGCATGTCATATACACTTTATTGTTGGTAAGCTTAAAACAAAATTCAAGTTGCCATGACTTAATAAAATTAGCTTGGTAACATAATATACACACACACACACACAAATATATATATATATAAAGTTACTGCTACTTAAAAAGCTGTGTGCATTATTATAATTAAGTAGACAACAAATTAAAGTACTTTGAATAAAATGATTAAGTCAGTTGACTTAACATATTTCTTTGAGTTACGAACTTAAAAACTTGTCCCTATGACAACAATTATTCACTAAGCATTACTTAAAATGAGCTTTGATTGAAGAGGAAAAGCTAATTTGTGCAATGCAATATTGTTTGTTGGTTCAAAGCAATTTCAAATTAAGTTGTCATAACTAAGAAAGACTAATGGAAATTGTTGCGTTGATTTTTTTTTGTTGAGGCTAAAAATTTATTTTTTGAGTGTACTTTTGTCAGCTAATGACCATATTTTGGTTTGTGGTGACATGAATTCCACCTGGAGGGCATTAAATGAAGTCTGTGCACTATGTGTACCACCACGTTAGTGACAGTGCCCCCCCCTTATTAATTGCTGATCAATTATTGACATTACATGACATCATGGAGGATTTGTCACACTTGGTAAACATCTTCCAAAATGGATATTACGTAGCCGCTTTGTATTTACAATGACTACTGAACAAAATGTTCATCATACAAAAAAAACGTTGTGTAATGCATATGACAACATAACTTAAGAGATTAACTTTTAAACAATCATACAGTATGTTACAGACATCAGTAAGGATAGTTGCAGTCTATTCAGCCATGATCAACCAAATATGTTTACTTTTTAATCATCATGTTATGTAACCCCCTTGCTTACACTGCTTTATTTATGAATGTGGCATTGACATTTTCATTAGTGTAAAATACACTACTCAAACAAATAAAGGGAACCCTAAAGTAACACGTTGTAGACCTGAATGAATGAAATATTTCCATGAATACTTTGTTCTTTCCATAGTTGACTGTGTTGACAACAAAATCACACAAAAATGATAAATGAAAATCAAATATATCAATCCATGGAGTTCTGGATTTTGAGTTATAGTCCACATAAAAGTGGAAAAACACACTACAGGCTGATCCATGTTTGATGTTTTAAACAAGTCAAAATGAGGCTCACTAGTGTATGTGTATGCTCCTGATGGGACGGCGGATGTTCTCCTGAGGGATTTCCTCACAGACCTGGACTAAAGCATCCACCAACTCCTGGACAGTCTGTGGTGCAACCTGGCATTGGTGGATGGAGTGAGACATGATGTCCCAGATGTGCTCAATTGGATTCAAGTCTGGGGAACGAGTGGGCCAGTCCATAACATCAATGCCTTCGTGTTGCAGGAACCGCTGACACACTCCAGCTACATGGGGTCTAGCATTGTCTTGCATTAGGAGGAACCCAGGGGCAAAAGCACCAGTATATGGTCTCACAAGGGGTGTGAAGATCTCATCTCGGTACCTAATGGCAGTCAGGCTACCTCTGGTATGCTCATGGGGGCTGAGTGGCCCTCCAAAGAAATGCCACCCAACACCATTACTGACCCACTGCCAAGCAGAACGTTCTCCATGGCATCTTCAGACTCTGTCACGTCTGTCACCTGTGCTCACTGTGAACCTGCTTTCCTCTGTGAAGAGCACAGGGCGCCAGTGGCGAATTTGAAAAAGGTTGCAGTCTTGCTGCTGGGTTGTTGTCCTCCCATGGCCTCCTCCCCATCTCTTGATGTACTGGCCTGTCTCCTGGTAGCGCCTCCAAGCTCTGGACACTACGCTGACAGACACAGCAAACCTTCTTGCCATACAGGATGGCATGCCTGGAGGCCGTGCCACCATGCCATCATACAGGCACATCGTGTCATACGGGCGTGTCATACAGGCACGTGGAGGCCACACACACACACTACTAAGCATCATTTTGACTTATTTAAAGGATCAAAGTTAGATCAGCCTGTAGCGGGTTTTTCCACTTTTATTTTGACTATAACTCAAAATCCAGACCTCCATGGGTTGATACATTTGATTTTCATTGATAATTTTTTTTGTGATTTTGTTGTCAGCACATTCAAATATGGAAAGAACAAAGTATTTCATAAAAATATTTCATTCATTCAGATCTACAACGTGTTACTTTAGTGTCCCCTTTATTTTTCTGAGCAGTGTATTTACACTTTCCAACTACTGTCACCACCAAAGTCTGCCATCTTGTAAGTAGACCTTGTAGAGGTAAGGAAAACCATTTCATTTTTCATTTTTGTGAAATGTGGCCCAGAGCAAGACAGGTGTGTCTAAACATTTCATAACACCCATTATGATCATGTTGATATTCTTCATCTCTAAAGCATGCTAAAAACAAATCAACAACCAGCCTAGATGTCAACTTTGTGTGAAAAGTCGTCAAGTGCATTAGTATACGTATGATATCCAATTTAAAATTCAACTTTCTACTATTATTTCATAACCTTTAATTTTTCAGTGTGGCCCCAATCCTTGTATTTTTTTTACTGTGGGATGCAAATAGTCTCCATAGTTTGGACACCCCTGGCTTAAAAGGGTAATGTTACACGATGCATTTGTTGCTTGCATGATGTGTGTAATATTTCGGTTACTTAATTTAGTTACATAATAGAAGCAAAATATAATACACATAATGGAGCATTAGTCCTGTACTGAAGGTGATAATGTGCATGTGTACAATGAGTGCTGTGTTGTTTACCTAGTGCAAATGCATGGAGTGACAGTGACAACATGGGGACCATGTGATCTACAAAGCAGAGACAGATTAAACAGCATGTTGCTCCCCTCTTGCTAAGCCACTGTGGAGCCGTGGAATGAGATTTATGCTACTTTAAAGTGGATCAGTGTTTTGTAATGAACGTTTTTTTCACCTCCTCCCCCCCTTCGCTATCTGTGCTGCCTATTATTAGCCGCCGAGGCCCGAGTGTAGAGTGCGTGGAGGTGGATGCAACCACATGACGGTCACTGCTGCGGCTCTGCATGGCACCGACAGGCGTGACTGAGGAGCACCGGAATTATTATCCACTTGAATTAGGCGTCTCCTTTTCCGTCCTAACCCGCCCTCCCCCCCACAAAATTTTAGAGTCCTCGCCCGCTTTGCCTTGAAGATGAGGTTAAATACGCGTTGTAGCCAGCAGGTGCAAAGCCGCATCCGATGGAGTCGTGCTTTGTGTCTCGTCCCTCCGCCAACCCCATGCGCCACTTCCTTGCATTACGGTAAGGAGACACTTCCCAACAGAGGCTTGCTGCATGTTTGTTTGTTTGTTTTTTTTATCCCTTAACGCTCATTTGTTTTGCGATGGTCACTTGCAGATAAACACAGCCAAGAGTCAGTGACGGGGTGTTACATAACGCGTAATGCAGCACAGCCTCATGACTAGACAGCCTCGCTGGTGGAGGGACTGTGCGGTCCTTCTGGTAGGAAAAGCAATATTTGACCATCTTTGACGTGGAGCTTTTTGTCGGAGCGTATTCCACCTATTTAAATATTGTTGATTTAAAGGCATATGTGCACAGTCTATAAAAAAAAGGCATTTGAATGCACGCAAAAACAGGAAGCGGCGTGTTTGTATGGAGTCACACAGGCCCAGTGCATGCAAAATATGAGCTGTTTTATGGAATTTTTAGTCCATATGAATGCAGATTGCGCAGTCAGTGATCTTTTTATGAATGGCTGAAAATGCATGTGGGGGGGGGGGGGTGGAGGGGTGCATGAATAGTAACTTATGGCACCATCTACTATTAAACAGTTTGTGTTTACAATTGGCAGTGGCATAGTATGAATGTTTACTTAAGGAACGAGACAAGCAAATCAATTCAGACAAATTAAAAATAGCACCATTGACAGTGATAGCCTAACCCCTCCTCCCTTTCAAAAGATTTTGCAGGCCTTATGTTATGCTTGCATAAATCTATTGTTGAACTACAATTATCAGTGCTGCTTAAAAGAATAAATGCAGCTTGAATACAAGATGAGTGATATAAGATGGGGGGTTACCTAGGTAACCAATCTTAATTACCTGACTGTCAGCCACCATTTTCCACATGTAGAAATAATCAATTTATATACTAACTACACCCATTTGATGGCTTATTTATGTGCTTGATGTCACCGTTCATTGTCGGCCTTTACAAGGTTTTGTCACTGTCAGGCAAAACAGCATAGTATACTTATGAAAGACAACATGTTGTATATTTCAGTAGTGCATGACTTGGATTGAATTGAAATTTACTTACACAATACTAGATAAAGTCTTGTGTGCCTGTCCCTTTAAATACATTGCGACATCAGCGTCAAGGACAGAGCGCTTGTGAATGGGCATCATGACGTCACAAGACCATTCACTCCACACACTGCAGAGTGTGCAAATGAGGAGTCACATTGTCTACTATCCACATTGATCCGCGTTCCCATCCTGTCTGCTATAAAAGAACACGCTTCTTTTTTCTTTGTGTTCTGACAGGTCGCATTTGACAGATTCTGATATGGACTATGAGAGGCCAAACGTTGAAACCATCAAGTGCGTGGTGGTGGGAGACAATGCTGTTGGAAAGACGCGCCTTATCTGTGCCAGGGCCTGCAACGCCACACTGACACAGTACCAGTTGCTAGCGACACATGTGCCCACAGTCTGGGCTATAGACCAGTACAGAGTATGCCAGGAGGTAAGAATCAATAATCAATCCCTTATAATTTGGACATTTAAAGAATTGCACTTTTTTGGAATTTTGACCATCATTCACAATCCTCATGTGAAACATGAACATATATTTATTTCTCTTTTCTGTGTATTGTAGCGTGAGAAAATTTGTTAATATGAGCTAGCTAAGAACAGACATCATGGGAAATATCTATTTTGACGCTAAAGCCCTCACAAAAAAACGGCAACAGTGTTCCATTTGTACATAACTGACTTGTATATTTAAACAAGCTATTGTGATATCATTATTGTATCAACTAACATGAAAGACAATTTTTTCTGGCGTACTAACACAACGCCTCGCTAATCGTTAATCTGCGTATCACTCACAGATGGAAATGTGGATACCTTTCTCTCAAATTCGCTACAATACTCAACAAAATGCTTGTTTGCTGTCAGCATTTTTTACCTGAGGACTAGAACACACATCTTGTGCTGGAAGACACAGCCATCCTAATGAGAGCGGACATCATAAGTGTGTCGCTGTATCTATGCTGCTGTTATGCTGACGGAACTGGCATAAGTTTGTGTGTCAATGCACCCTCGAAAATAAGTTTTGGTAGTGTTTTAAATCATCAAAATACGGTAAGATACTGCAAAAATTACATGTTATCATGCATGCCGTGATCATGCATATCAAACCATGCAACATTGTTAGAGGTTTTCTTTAGAGGGCTTCATAGTCGAAATAGGTGTCTCCCAATGACATGCATTGTTTGCTAGCTCATATTAACTAATTGTCTCAAAGAAATATATGTTCATGTTTCACATAAGGATTGTGAATGATGGGCAAATAAAAGCGCAGTTCCCCTTTGAAGCTATGACAGACTTATGATTTCCACATCCACAAATTACTTTTGGAAGGTTTTGGAACGCTCCAGAGACGTGGTGGATGATGTCAGTGTTTCCCTTCGTCTCTGGGATACCTTTGGAGACCACCACAAGGACAGACGTTTTGCATACGGCAGGTGAGAACAATACCGACATCTCCATCCATTAGCTATTACCCAAGGTTTTTAATAATGCACTTCCTTCCATTTAGATCGGATGTGGTGGTTCTGTGCTTTTCAATTGCCAACCCAAACTCTCTCTACCATGTGAAGACTATGTGGTACCCTGAGATTAAACACTTCTGTCCCCGTGCGCCTGTCATCCTGGTGGGATGTCAGCTGGACCTACGCTACGCAGACCTGGAGGCTGTGAACAGGGCACGGAGGCCTTTAGCCAGGTACGTGGCACAGAAATGTCAATGCTGAGAGCAACGTTCCAGCTGACTTCTGCCGAGAGGCGGGGTACACCTGGACTGGTCGCCAGCCAATCACAGGGCACATATAGACAAACAACCATTCACCAATACATTCACAACTTAGAGTTGCCAATTAACCTAAGATGCATGTTTTTGGAAGTGGGAGGAAACCAGAGTATCCACATAGAGATGCAGCCTTTATTGCAAAATTGCCCGTCAAAGATCCTCTATATGACAACACTGCTCCCGTGTTTTTAAGAATTGTTTGTAAAAAAATATTCCTTGCTAGTTAGACTCCGGTTTTAAACTGAACCTGTGGGCTGGTGTAAAGCCATTCACAGTTGAATAGCCCTGCGATACGGTGTCACTCTGAATGAGGGGTTCTGACAATTTTCATTTTTTTTATCTTTTCAGACCCATTAAATCCAATGAAATACTTCCCCCAGAGAGAGGCAGGGAGGTGGCCAAAGAGTTGGGAGTGCCGTATTACGAAACCAGTGTTGTTGCTCAATTCGGAGTTAAGGACGTCTTTGACAACGCTATCCGAGCTGCGCTTATCTCGCGCCGTCACCTGCAATTTTGGAAATCTCACCTCAGAAATGTACAGCGACCTCTACTTCAGGCACCCTTCCTGCCACCAAAACCCCCGCCGCCCATAATCACTGTGCCGCCTCCCTCAACGACGACAGAGGAGCACCCAGTTGGTCTGCTGGAAGACCCCCACTGTGCTGATGTCATCCTCGTGCTGCAGGAACGACAAAAGATCTTTGCACACAAGATATACTTATCAACAGCCTCTTCAAAGTTCTATGACCTCTTTATTATGGACACACAAAATGAGGAGACTGAAAGACCTCCACGTGGTCCTCTCTCTGGCCGAGAGCTGCTGATGCGTGCTGCTAGCTTTGATGTGTGTGAGAGCAGTGACGAAGGAGACAGGGCCAACCTGAGAGCCTGCACCAGTGACGGAACTTTGAAGGACTCGCAAGGAGGAAGGCGCGGACGCTTGCTTTCCTCGTGGAGTCGAGCTTTTGTCAGCATCCAGGAGGAGCTTGTGGATGATCCCATCACTTACTGTCCCAGACCCATGACTGTAGTGCACATGGACCAGTCCATGCAGCTGGGACCTTTCCGAGCAGTTCTTCGCTACCTGTACACAGGACAGCTGGATGAGAATGAGAAGGAGCTAATGCACATTGCCCACATTGCTGAGCTGTTGGAGGTCTTTGACCTACGCATGATGGTGGCTAACATACTCAACAATGAAGCCTTCATGAACCAAGAAATCACCAAAGCCTTCCATGTACGCCGTACAAACAGAGTCAAGGAGTGCTTGGCCAAAGGAACCTTTTCTGGTAGATTCAATTCTTCTTGTCTCAGCACAAGCGAGACACACCACACACTTCGAATTGTACAAATTGTATGCTTCAATGTGGAGGTCAGAAGTTCTTTTGGACTTACCTGCACTTGATAAGGCTGAGAAGATCATAGAGGATGCTTTAAAAACTAGACTTCAGTCGTTTTTCTTGAGTTTATTTCACACTTCAGCTATCTTATCTCATTTTGGGTTGAGGCAAAATGCTGTGCACTACTTGGCGGCAACCGGCAGAACTGCTGTTGATTTAGTCTCGACTAGTTTGTTGTCTAAAGAAGCCATGATGTAGCCATATATGAGAATTTGAGTTAAATCCACACATCTGGACAACAGCATATACATTATAATAAATATGGTTAGGTATTATTTATATAATAATAATAATAATAATAATACATTTTATTTCAATGCGCCTTTCAGGACACCCAAGGTCGCTGTACAAAAGATATAAAAACACAAATATAAAATACAAGATAAAAGAGAACAAACAATGAATAAGAACATACAATAAATAAAGGGGGGGCATGTGATGCAGTTAGAGGGAGTAAGCTAGTGTGAACAGATGAGTTTTGAGTTATATATATTATGGACTGATATGTGTGCCAAGTCAGTACTTTTGAAAGGTTGCCAGTGCTTTAAATGGTGCAGAAACACATTTTTAGAAAAACACATTTTGTCTAAAAATAGGGCCTTTACCCTTTACAAAATATTGTGACATACAAGTTGAACAATATAGTAATGTAAGTACTTTACTACATAAAGAAATGAATATGAAATGACATTCACCACAAACAGTGTTTTCTAGTTAATCTTAGATACAAGTTTTGTGTATTAATTGGTATATGGTGTTTGGGATCATAGCTTTTGTTGTCTTTCAATAGGACCACACACTATATCAACTCACACTAAAATAAGGCGTTTTTTTTTTTTTTGGGGCAAGATACCCAACACACATCTGCCCTTTCTGACAATATTAGTGAATAGGGTTACATCTGCTATCTAAAGAACCGTCTCTCATTTTGCCTTGCAGATGTAGTTTTTAAGTTAGATGATGGAACGATCATGGCCCACAAGCCTCTACTCATCTCAAGTTGTGACTGGATGGCAGCTATGTTTGGTGGACCCTTTGTGGAAAGTTGCACCAAAGAGGTGAGTGACAAGCCCTTTACAGCCTGTGTGTTTATTTATAAGAAAATAGCATTGTTCATTCATCTATGATGTTAATTGTGACTCATACAAAGCATGATTTCAATGTAATTACTGCCTAATGGAATACTGCACACTACTGGAGCAGATTTGAATGCCTAAGAAGTAGAGCAGCACTCAACTGTGTGGTCTGTGTACAAAGTGTAATTTCATTAGAGGATTGCAAATGTGTTGTAATAGAATTACTTCAGCTTCTGTGGTTCAGCTGTTAGAAGAAGGATGGATTTTTGTGTGTGGTTTAGAATGTGAGGTTGAAAAGGTGTTTCAAATCACTCTTGCGTGTCCAAGGTGCTGTTTCCTAACACCACTCGCAGCTGTATGAGGGCTGTGCTTGAGTATCTCTATACGGGGCGCTTCTGTTCTCGATCTGACCTGGATGCAATGGAGCTTATTGTTCTTGCCAATCGTCTTTGTCTCCCCCACTTGGTTGCACTTACAGGTAACACATTTGTTTACTCATTGCCGTACTCGTTATATACGTTCACATTTATTGTTCCTGTGACTATTTTTTTTAACATTTCTTTCAGAGCTCTACACAGTAACAGTACTTACAGAAGCTGCCATGATGGGGGCTGACATTGATGGGGATGTTTTGGTCTATTTGGAAATGGCACAGGTACGGACTAGGCCTGAGCAATTTGTATGCCACTGCGGTGGAAGTAGGACAATAATTATTGTGTTGACTTCCTAATAGTTCCATGGCGCCCAGCAGCTGACTGGCTGGTGCCTTCACCACATCTGCACCAACTACAACAGCGTTTGCCGCAAGTTCCCCAGAGACATGAAGGCCAAGTCATCAGGTAACTTACTGCTGAGGAGTATAACCACAATCAGAATTTTAAATCAGCTGCATTGGATCTCATTAGATTATGTAAGGTGTAAGTAATGTGCAGATAAATGAAGTGTCTGAGGTCAAGGTCAGACTGGTTGGTCAGGCTGACCCAAAAATACAGTAAAGTCTCGATATCGGTTATATCGAAGTACTGCTTATTACGATACTATTTTCATTTCCCGGCAAATTTCTAGTCTTTTATGATATAATTAGTTCCGTTAGTACAATACCCGGTTATTATGATAATCCGGTTACTACGATGCCCTTTTCATCTCCCGCCAGCCAATTTGGTCTGCTTATATCGATACAAAAGCAGCTTAAATCAATCTTTGCTTAAGGATTTCAATGCCAAAAAAGAACACGGCGAACGGCTGCTTCCAGTCAACTTTATTTTTCACACTTCCACCACCAGAGCGCAGCACAAACACCGATTCCCGCACTTCCTGGTTCACAGGTCATGCTCAACCCGCCCCACATAGCTGGCCAAACACATGCCTGCAACAGAAGAACCAACTGACATAGCATACATACCTATTCCAAGACACAAGCGTACAAATACATGTATTTAATTGTGTTGTATTCAGATATCTTTTTATCGCTTGCAATAATCACTGTTTTTCATATGTACATGCTGGCGTTCGTGGTTCTTCTGTTGCAGGCATGTGTTTGGCCAGCTATGTGGGGCGGGTTGAGCATGACCTGTGAACCAGGAAGTGCGGGAATCGGTGTGTGTGCCGTGCTCTGGTGGTGGAAGTGTGAAAAATAAAGTTGACTGGAAGCAGCCGTTCGGCGTGTTTGTTTTTGGTATTAAATCCTTAAGCAAAGATTGATTTAAGCTGCTCGACATTGTTCGATACTGTAGAACAATGTCGAGTGCATTATTGCCCACTTTTAATGCAGTTCGGCGCAGGATCGGATATATCGACAGTCCGGTTATATCGATATTTTTTCAGACTCCCGACAATATTGATATAACAAGACTTTACTGTATATTAAATACATAATAATAATAACGTATTGGAAGATATATTTTTACAACACTGCATTGACTGATAGATTGCAGGATATTAGCATTAATAAAATTCATAAGGGTCATTGGTGGTGTAGTGGTTCGACAATTTTTGTCCATGGATCTTTACTGGAATGGTGCTTACTGTGCTTACTAAGCATGCTTAGTTAAATAAAAATACATGGAGTATTTATTCCATTATTTCCAATGCAGAGAACCAAGATTATTTTGAGAAACACCGATGGCCACCAGTGTGGTACCTGAAGGAGGACGATCACTACCAAAGAGCAAGAAAAGAGCGTGACAAGGAGGACTATCTGTACCAGAGGCGCCAGTGTAAACGCAAGTGGCTCTTTTGGAACCTCCCTTCATCCCCGAACTCAAACTCGTCGTCTTCTGGTTCATCTGCTGTCATCTGAGCAAAGGCCACGGCAAAGGAGGCGCTCTGTGAGTATGTGGATGTGAGGACATACTGTACAAATGTCCTGCCTGTTATGCAGGTTCTCCTGATATGCTTTGTTTGTCTCATTTGAAGGTGGACACAGGATTCAACTGTCAGTGACATAAACCCTGCTGGCTAAAATGGCACAGTGAAACACTTCCTATTGATTCTTCACTTTTATGATCATAATCATCATCTAACCTGAACTGTTAACCAAGTGCTGCTTATCAGCTGCAACAACCAGCAATTCAACACAGTTGACTTGAGTCTCAGAGATATAGCACTTTGCCCTTAAGTCTTTGTACAATCTACCATACAACAAATACAGTCTGACATCAACATGAGTCACTTAATAACCACACCTACTGGAAGTATGATCCTATTGGCAAGGGTTACCTTTGTGTTTATGCTGAATGTTTGCATTCACCTTGCAGAGCTAACAGTGAAACAGTATTTACTAGAATGTTGTGATGTTGTCATCTGTGGTCACGAAAGGGCTTTAGGATACAGTAGATGCCCTGAGACACACGGGGCCCCAAATGATTGAAATTATTGGTGTTTTCTCTAAATGCTATCAAAAAGAGCAGACCAAATCACTATTATCACTCGAGATGGGCATAATAATGAAAGGCTTGTTATGTCAACCAGATAGTTGATTTTTTTTTAATTTTGAAGCAATTTATTTCAAATTGAGTGCACTGCAGGGCTCCAACCAGCAGAGGTGCTGTTTGCTAGTTTGCAATCTGGAAAGAAGAGTTATGGTAAGCTGCATACTTATCTAATTAAAAGAGACTATTCTTGGAATAAAGATTTATGTGGAAGAAAACACTTTCCATTAAAGTCAGAGGTGTCCAATCTTTTTCGAGTGCCACATACCCAAAAATTTTGATATTTTTTTTATTTTGTAAACAATCTAAACCAATCCAACAGAAATATGCTAAGAATTTATATGGGTAAAAACAAGCTGCATCTCAGTGTTAGAGCTTTATAGCTGACAGTGATGGCCGCACAGTGGACGAGTGGTTAGCATGTAGCCACACACTCCTCATGCATGCATGGGTTTTCTCCGGTTCCGGATAATGTGGAGCTGTGGACACCTGGATTTTTTCTTTCGGCTTTTTCCTGATTACGGAGTCACCACAGTGGATCTTTTTGATCCACATCCTAATTTTTGGCTTGAGCCCTTTATATTCCGGATGCCCTTCCTGACGAATACTGATGATGTTTACTAGTGGAGATTCTAACTCCAAAGTCCAGAACGCTAACCACTACACACCATTTAGGACTAAGTCAAAAAATCGAATATGTTGATTGTTAAATTTACCCATGATCAATCAAGAAAATATCAAATGCCCATCCCGATTTGTTAGTAGTGATTTTGCCTTTGACAGTATGTTGAGGATGTCCTTTGTAGCTGGCTTAATATTATTCACACACATTTGGAGTCTTGAGAAACATTAAATACCATATAGTGTCGTCAAAAGCTGCTGCAAATATAAACAGAATTCAGGAAGATACAGTGTTGTGAACATATTTGCCCGCTTCCTGATTTCTTATTTTTTTGCACGTTTGTCACACTAGATGTTTCATAGAGCAAACCAGTTAAAATATCAGTCAATTACAAGGCAACTGAACTCAAATTTGAAACAAACCTACATGGCCCTGAGTGAAAAAGTGATTGCCCCCTTGTTGGGCCACCCTTCGCAGCAACAACTACAATCAAGCGTTTCCAATAATAGCGATGTGGAGGAATTTTGGCCCACTTATCTTTGCGGAATGATGGCAATTCAGCCACATTGGAAGGTTTTCCAGTAAAACCGCCTTATTAAAGGAGACATTTTATGCTTTTCCACTTTTCTGACCTATAAATGTTGTCAGAATGTTGTATTATCGTGTTAAGATAATGAAGTTTGCGCATTTGGAAGTGATCCCTGAAACAAGTTTGGGGCCTTAATTGAGGCAAGTAAGGCCTGCACTTCTTTGGATGTTGTTGTGTGGTCTTTTGTTTGTTTGGGGTAATTTCGGTTGGGCGGCCACTCCTGGGGAATGTTCACCACTGTTACGTGTTTTCGCCGTTAGTGGATAATGACTCTCACTGTGGTTCGCTGGAGTCCCAAAAATTTAGAAATGGTTTTATAACCTTTTCGAGCCTGATCGGTCTGATGGGAGGGCAATCACTTTTTCACACAGGGCAATTTAGTTTTGTATTTGTTTTGTCCCTTAATCATAAAGAGTTTCATTTAAAGACTGCATTTTGTATTCAGTTGTGTTGTCATTGACCAGTATATACATTTGTTTGATTATCTAAAACATTTAAGTGTGACAAACATGCAAAAAATATGAAATCAGGAAGGGCGCAAACACACCACTGTATATAAAAAAGGTTACAAATTTTTCACATTTTGCACTTTATGTCGACTGCATGTATGTATGTTGAAAATGGGGGAGGGGGTGCAGCATTGATATTGTTTTCAAACATGTTATAACGAATAATGCAACACTGTAAATTGTACAGAATGTCAGATGAACTGCACTGTTATTGCGTGCAGTTGTCTTATATTGTGCGCTGCAGGCAGTGAGCAGAACAGCACACTGTGACATGTTGGAATATACACCTGACTGCTCAGACTGTAGGTTTATGTGCAGGTAATGTGTGGAAAATAACCCAATGATTCATTTTTATTGGTCTACAGTTACTCTACTATTACTAGTATATACTAACGGTATTGTTGTTTCAATTAGGATCACATTGCAATACATTTATAAAAAGATTACATGGTAGACATGTAGGAAACATCCATAAAACACATTTTTATGACTAATGTATGAGTCCCAACATTTGCTGGAGAAGTACAATTTTATTAATGTTTTGAGTCTTAAAGTGCATAAAATGGTGATTGGTTGAAATTAGTCTTAAAAACAAAAGTGCTTCCTGTATTAACTTGGGAACTAATGGATGAACGCTATTCACCATCTTTTAAAGTATAAAGCATTGATAAGTGGTGGTGCTTCAAGCAGTAAGCTCTAAATGGATACAAATTCCAGAACCTCATTCCACTTGACATATTGTTGCTGTAGAAACAAATCAAAATTATACCAAACTACAAAAATTGCTTTTCTTTTACAGAAGAAATTCACAAAATTTTGAGCTCCATGAAGCATGGAAAGTGCAGTTGTGACTCTACATTACTAAATCAGCAGAAGGATATGTTTTGTTTTCCTGTGGTGTGATTCATAAACATGCACTTCATACCTCAGTGCATTGCTTTTAAAGAATCTTCTGCTGATGTTTTTGCATCAATGACACCCCGCGCCTTAATGTACAGTATTGTCTATGGTATTGAATGTAATGTAATGTCAACGTGGGTATCAGTGTTTATATTTCATCATGTGGATGTAAAGGAATTGGTGCACCGACTGAGTGCTTTAGTTTAAACATTATGGTTTCTGTATTTTTTTAAAGGTGAAAACACAGCAAATGTATCACGTGATCATCCATGTGCAGTATTAGCCATTTAATGAATGCAGGGATATCCGATTTGTTTATTCCTTTTAAGGCTAAATTATTCAAAATTATGTCGCCATGGGAAATTTGACTGGTCATAGTCAAAACTGTAAATAACAGCAAGCAAAATGAGCTACTGCATAGTTTAACAAACTGTTTTTTCTACTATGCATTGTGAAATTTCTGACTTTGAAACTACAAATTTGCACTGCTTTGAAGCACCAGGTTCTATTCAAATTACATGAAATGGTATATTAACATCATTAGATATTACAAAGGTGTATTAGGGCTACACTGAAGAAAAACAACAAAAAAATAGTGTTGTAATTTTACAGTAATTTGCCGGCTTTATTGTCATCAAATGATGACGTTTCTCTCATAATAATTCAGCTTTTCTTTACTTAGTTTTAAGATTAGGACCTTTTGTCGAGACATTTTTTCTTTAAAAAAAATACTCATAAGATGATGCATTGGATTTTCTGGGGAAGAAAGTAACTTTTTTTGTCATAACAATTTTTATTTTTCCAAAAAGTCTAACTTTATTGTTGTAAAATTAGAAGTATTTTTTTAAAAATACAACATATTCATTTTGGTTTAAAACATGTATTTCTCCCAAAAAGTATGACTTCATTGTTGTAAGATTAATATGTGTTCTTAATATAATATGTGTGTCCTAATATTGCATTTTTTTTTGTAAAAATGTATGACTTATTTGTAAAAATAGGCCTTCTTTGTTTTCAGTGTGACCCTAATACTCCTTTAATTTGTAGATAATATCAGGTAAAGAAAAAAAAGCTAAGCAAATACATTACAATGAAGATCCTACTAGGGCCCTGTTCATGTATTTGGGTGCTAATAATGTTACTGCTGCAGACAAGCACAAACCAAAGGGAGCTTCAGCAGCACCAGGAATATAAATATGTATATGCTGCACAATCACTATTGCATAGATTTAAGAGGCCTTGTTCAAAAATTCAGAAAATTCAACTTAAAAAAAAATGAAATAAAAGAACTTGAATGTTTTTTCAGTGTTCAAAACCTAGGTGACATTTTCCTGAGTCATCAGGTGGTTTTGTTTCTCAAAATCTATTTGTATTGTTTCATGGAATTCTGTAGCATGTGTTCTTGAAAATATGTAAATACTTTACTAAATAATAAAAAGACTTAAGGAACATCAAGTGCTGGCTTGGTCACGTGGTATCAAGTTGTGTTTTTTTTTTTTTTTAAAGCCGGGAGTGGATGCCCGCTCGGCAAGATGGCCACCCAGCCGGGTGACGTCTGGCAGAAGGCGAACGAACAGCTTCTACGCAATGGTATGACGGATAACATACGTTTTAATGAAACTTGTGGCGAATTTTAAGTTTGTAAAGTGAAAATGAACATCTTGTACCAAAAAATGTCATAATTACAAATGAAAATATTGGCTTGAGTAAAATAATCCCAGTTGGTATTCACGTACATGTCCATGGCGTGTACACACATCCACAAAAGTCTTAAAAAAATGTCATAATTACAAATTAAAATATTGGCTTGAGTAAAATAATCCCAGTTGGTATTCACGTACATGTCCATGGCGTGTACATAACCACAAAAGTCTTAAGACAGGCGACCAAAAATTTGCATTCATGTTGTTGTTAAGGTAAGCTAACGTTAGTTTAGCTAACCTTGACCAAATTGCTTTGACAACAAACATTACTGGTGCACGTCCTGGTAGCTTACAGACTGTCGTACATTTGAATGTTGGCACTCATCAGCTGCATACAGTCCTTTTAATTGTCCCAGTATAGCTAATGTTGTGGCTTAGGTATGTATCATATACGTATACTGTATGGTCCCGAATATGAGCATTATTTGCCTAAAAAGACGTGTCGTTTTATGTGCAGTAGTACTAGGACTACTAAACTAGACGTCTGAATGCACCCTAAAGGAGGAGTTATGGTGCTAATTTTAAGATAATTGTGCGTTATCAAACAACTGTCTTGAAAACATAATTTAACAAAAATATTTTGAAAGAGAGAGGCCTGTCTTCTACTTGGGTCGTTGTGCTATGAAAGATCTAGGTGTGGCATTTCTCTTTTATTGTAGTGATGGTCTGGAGTTGTGGTACCCAGACCTGCACAAACCGTAAGCAGGAGCCTGATTGTACCAAAGGATATCCGAAGGACGATCCGCACATATTGGGGAGCTCCACTTGTTGAACTAACTACAACCAATGAGGTAAGAGATATGTGGAAGGTATATAAAATAAGGACAACAATTTACAAATGCCATAGAGATAAAACTTACAGTATACCGTATTACAGTATGGTGTCAAAGACTAAACAATGTGTAAATTGTCAATATAAAAACTTGCACAAACATGTCTTGTTTTTGTTTTTTTCCATTCATCTTTTTACCATACCGCTTGTCCTCATTAGGATCGTGGGTACGCTGGAGCCTACCCCAGTTGATAGCTGACTTTGGGTGAAAACTAGGGTTTTACAGGCGGGACTGATCCCAGGTCGATCACCGATCAACCATTCTCATGTATGAACAATTTAGAGTCTCCAGTTAAATTAACATGCATGATCTTAGGAATGTCACCCTTAATGCCAAATGTGTGCACACATTTTTTTTGACAGCAGAGTGCACTAAAGTATCGTCGTTGTAGCCACAAATTACCTCCTGTTATCCAATTTTACTTATTGGCTGTAGTACTGCATTTCACCAGTAGGTGGTGGTAGCGCTTCATTTTCCATCAACGTTTGCTCAATGTACTGCAATGGCATTTCGCCACTTCAAGTTTGTCACGTACAATCGGTGATTTAGGTCTGCATTATTTGTATATTTTTCAGTACATAGTCGCATCCATTTTTAAATATGATCTAACTTTTAGTCTGATACAATTATCAAGGTATTAGATTTTTTTCAATAAAAATAATTACAAAGATAGATATGCATCACAGTTCTTGAAAATGCAGAACAGGATGACCAGGTGACTAGATGTACTATTTGGTATCTGACAGCCTTTTATTATTCTAGCATTTTGTTTGCGGTGTTAAATTACTGGAAAATAGTGACTTGTCGTAAGTTGATAGTAAACTATATCAGATGACGATTAGAAATATTTAATTTCTCATAAATACCTTTTCATACAGCATAAGGAAACAACTCTTGCTTTGCCTGCTGATAAAATGCTTCTTGCAGATGATTAGCCTATAGTTGATATAGTTTAAAGCACCATACTGAAGTTGACAATACACTAATATTAAGCGAACACACAACTGTAATGAAAAGCTAACTCGATTTAGGAGCTACTCTATGAATTCCACAGCTAAGCAGTCTTGTTTGAACATGATATATCGCCCAAACTTCCATTTGATGTATGGTGGTATTTCCTATTATGCTGTCTGGCCTGATTCACTGTTCTGGCCAGACAGTAAAACTGATTACATGTAAGATTCAATCAATACAAACTTTATTTTCCTCGTTTTTGAAATGTAATTCTCCAGTTTTCCTGACACTCGAGCAAATTGGTGCTGTTGAGGGGTGTTGTTGGTCTGCCAGTCAGTCCACCACGCTTTCTGTCACAATGCCACATTGCCTGTGCCGCTGCTATTCTCTGCCACTCAGCCTTTAAAACCTGTGGCAGTGATACAGAATAGTGGCTGCTCATGCTCAAATCCACCCACTGTAACACCCACTTCATTACTGCGAAGTGAGGCATGCCTGCTGAGTAATTGTAATGGACTGCAATGGGCAGTAGGCCTATAAACACAATTCAGAGCAGGGATATCCAAAGTGCGGCCCGGGGTCCATTTGCATCCCATGGCTTGTTTTCTTTACTGGCCCTCTGTACATTGTAGAAATAATTTTAAAACAAAAAAAACCTCAACAAAAATGGGAAATGGAGAGCAAAAGGGCACAATGTAGAAATAGTAGAAATAATAGACACTCTTAGTCTTGTGTATTTTATTCGTCTATGGCTTTTGGGGAGGGTCGGGGGTCACCACAGAAGAGTATCAGTGTCAACTAGGGCAAACATGATGCATCCCTGTCCTGAGGCCTGTACTAGGATTATTCGGATTGTTGTTATAAAATATATTTACATCCATCCATCCATTTTCCATACCGCTTGTCCGCATGAGGGTCCGCAGGTATGCTCACTTTGTCTGTAATCATGTACAAAATGTAATAATGCAGCTAAAATGTACAGCATACACATACTGTGAATGCACTGTAGTTGCTGTCAGACACAATAATGAAACTTTTACACTGACTCTGATTCCATCTGTTCATCGATCATCTTACATACATATAGCATCATCATACATACATGCATATTTAATAATGGAAAGTGTTTATTAAGTGGATATGTTTTTTTTTATTTCTGTTGTCTACATCTACATATGTCGTCTATATCACCAGTCGGGTCGCAACTGAAAGAATAAAATAAACGGTCAGTCATGAATTGCAGTTCATGCTGTATGTACAGTAGGCCTTTGTATATTGTTTATGTGGTAAACTTACGCATTCACGTAGGCGGCAATTTTCTGCCAGCATTCTCTCATGCATAGAGCAGTTGCCACCACGTTTCTTTTAGCAAGTATGATATGATTGTATTTTTCATATTTAATATAATATAATTGCTCTTCCTGAATGAAGTGAACCGCTCTGCTGAAACATTGTTCATGTTTGTGATTGGTCATCAGCCGATATCGGTTAAAAAGGACGGTATCAACATCAGCCTATACTTGCTTTAAAATGCCAATCCCCTCCACCAATCAGCTCCGACCCCGCTGCAGCATTCAGAACAAACATGTCTGCCGTGTGTGGGACTTCCAGTCTTTACGAGAGTGATATAAGTTCTGCACCCTGCAAAATGTGCCTCAAAAATGTCTCATTGTGGTGGCGCTTTGAAAAGCTTTTCAATTGGTGCAGCATACCTGCGGCCCTTGTGCGAATAAGCGGCATAGAAAATGGATGGATGTTAATTTTTTGTGTGTAATGAATGCATATGCATCATGTCAGGCCACGCCTCTCTGTTATGACAACAGATGGTGGCACAGTGTAGCTCCTCCCCACAGCCATACAGTCTGCCGCACTTGTCGAACTTTATTGGGACCTGAATTCATCAACAACAGTGCAATTCCAACACCATATATGTATCGCCAACTCTTAACAAACACGTCTCTTCTCCATTCGTCATCGCAACGACACTTCCTCATTGTCACAGACAGACCACGAGATGCATTCACGGACCCATCACAGCAACATCTTTATTATGGATGTGTGTGGTCTGAATAAATAGAAATGCAAAGAAATTCTTATCACTCACTTTGATACTCTTAATGCGGAATTGCTATTTTCTGCATTTAAGTATACCACAGAAGAGTATCAGTGTCAACTAGGGCAAACATGATGCATCCCTGTCCTGAGGCCTGTACTAGGATTATTCGGATTGTTGTTATAAAATATATTTACATCCATCCATCCATTTTCCATACCGCTTGTCCGCATGAGGGTCCGCAGGTATGCTCACTTTGTCTGTAATCATGTACAAAATGTAATAATGCAGCTAAAATGTACAGCATACACATACTGTGAATGCACTGTAGTTGCTGTCAGACACAATAATGAAACTTTTACACTGACTCTGATTCCATCTGTTCATCGATCATCTTACATACATATAGCATCATCATACATACATGCATATTTAATAATGGAAAGTGTTTATTAAGTGGATATGTTTTTTTTTATTTCTGTTGTCTACATCTACATATGTCGTCTATATCACCAGTCGGGTCGCAACTGAAAGAATAAAATAAACGGTCAGTCATGAATTGCAGTTCATGCTGTATGTACAGTAGGCCTTTGTATATTGTTTATGTGGTAAACTTGCTATTTTCTGCACTTAAGTATACTCAGAAATCTCAGAAAATAAACTCAGAACATGTGAATTCAACTTAAGTTACATGTAAAAATGGGCTTTTTTCAGACAGAGTTGCAAATGGCGATTAATGAAAATGTAATTTAAAAAATGTGATTGGGATTTTTAATATTTTTTTTAGAGATACATTTACTACTGTTCCATTTGACGTTGTAAATGTATCTGCATGCATGCATTAGGTTGAAACAACACAGGAAATATATTCCGGCACTTGAGATTGACAATCAAAACAATAACCAAAAGGCCCATTCCAAGACCTGGTTTTCAAAGGCATCTTTTTCTTTTTGCTTGACATTTCTTGCATCTAGTGGATAGAATGAGGTTTTAACCCATACGTGTGATTAGCGCTTCCTCAATATGATCTCTTGAGCTTCCTTCTGTTTCTAATAGCTGTTTCTTCCACATTCCTTTCTGTCTTTTTCTTTCCACTGTGAATGATTTTTATGCTTTGCTAAAACATGTGGGGGCGTTGGGAGAGGATTTAAATGTGACGATCCCCCCCCCCCTTTATTTTTGTGTGTTTTGTTTTGGTGAATCTCGGCGTTCTCTTCTGCGAGCCTCAGATGACGACAGGGCAGCTTTAAGCCTGGCAGTGCCCACGGCAGCCTGCCGTCTCCATGCTGCCCACTCTCCCCCGTGTTTGGCATGCTGGAGAAGCGAGGGTGGGGTTCCTCTCGAGCAGACCCTGTCATTCACAGGAAAGCCTACACGTCCACCCGTGCAGGATTCCTGACAGGCCCCTATGTTGGGAGTTTAAAAACCCAGTGATTGCAGGTTTATTGGCCTGTGTGGCTTTCATTCAACTAGAGTAGATATTCAGGTGACCAGCCTTCATATGATGAGAAGTGAATCGTGTTGTAATATGGCTTCTATAAAACGTGTCAAGGTGGCCCTCCCAACAACTTCAGAGTATACATGATTTCTTCTGTGATGCTAGATGACTTGTAAGTCCTTCAAATGTGATTTTTTTAAAACACTGTAGAATAACAGTAAATAAAAAAAGTAGATCCCTAGGCCCTAAACATGGCTGTTGTAGATACTCTTAACTAGGGCTACTCAACTTCATAATGAATGCGGTATCAAGATGTCTGCTGATGTTATACTGCCACCTACTGCGTGGCAGTGGCTTGGGGGGTATGTCCAGGTACTCAAAGATTGGTGGTTCATACTTCATACCCCACTTCCTCTATCCCAGTCACTGTTATGTTCATGCCAATTGGCAGCCATGTTCTTGTCTTGTCTTATCTTCCCCAGGGCGGCTGTTGCTACAGATGTAGTTTACCACCACTCTGAATGTGGGTATTTTGAAAGGCACTATAAAAATTCAGTCCATTATTGTCATGATTATTACTGGTCACACTTATTCGCGACCCTCGTGAGGAAAAGCGGTACAAAATGAATGAATGTTATGCTGGATTATTTAAAAATTCTGTACTTAGTGTGAATGTGTTGGGTTTTCTGTGAAAAAAAAAATGCATATTTTCGGAGAGAATATGCGTGAATGGGCAGGTTTCCCGAAAATAATAGAAAATGTAATTTTCTTGAGAAACAAGTGACTATGGAGGGGAGAGAATACCAAACTGCAAATAGGTGGGGATCTAGTTAAAAAAACGTATTAAAAAGAATTAAAAGTTAATTAGCTTAGAAATGTAGCGCATCAGCCACCTGTTGTGGTTATGAAATACGTGAACAATGTTAAAATTTGCAGACAGAGTTCAGAGGTAATAAAGACTTGGCTGTTTAGAAATGAGAACATGAACCTGTGCCACCTGACGATTATTATGCAGTCGTCACACAAAGATTCTTATCTTTGCAATTGGTATACGTACATTAACAGCAACCTCTGTTCAAACAGAAATTCAAAATATACATGGGAAATGCAACCGGCGCTGTGGATACTGAGATAAACATGCAAGATTAAATTTCTATTTATAAGAGGCACAGGAACGTAACATTTACCAGGGAATCATTGCCGACTTGGCACAGTAAGACCTTTCCTTAATATGAACTTTCTCATCCAGACATGTACAGTCTGCGACCGAAATACCAATCTTCACTTTACCTTGCCGTACATTTTTCTGTATTTTGAATATTCAAGGTAGATCCAAAGTCTCAATCTAAACTTCCTATAGTTCCATAGTTTGTAGAATAACTGATGTAGACTCTCTGTAAAACTTTTAGAAAGGATTACTGTGGTGGCTTATACTTAAAACTAGGTTAATTTATTTTTCTCCCTCTTGACAGCTTCTTTTCTTTTTGAACTAAGTAATCCTGAAGTTAAGTGATCACGCAAAGTTTACTTTAAGAAGATACAGATGCTTGGCTTAGTGGCATTTTGCCTAAAATGTTTTGTTGCTTCTCATTCGTGGTCCGGCCCAGAGTTTAGTTACACTTGTGTCCCAATCCTCTGATTCACCTTCTTTAAGAACAGCTTCAGGGCTGCTCATTATGCTTAACTCCCCATAATGCCATTCCCTTCATCTCCCCAGTGGTCTTATTGTCTTAACTGGGGATGGAGAGACTGCAGTGTAAAGAAACAGGTTAATACAGATTTGACACATGAAATAAGATGTTTAGGCTTTCTTTGCAAGTTTTCCATGGAGCTACGAGTCTTCTAACTTGTTCTAACCGCTTTTAATTTTGCTGTAGTTTTTGACACATGTGCTGCTATCATTGATGATGAATGTGCGGGCAGGCGATGGTAAAATTGCATTCCTTCAGTTTCTCCTCATGCTATAGTTTAGAAGCAGAGCAAATGATATGCAAATTTGTTGTTAATCCCTTTACATTATTTGTTCCATTTTACTCTCTTCTTTTTCACACACAGTTTCTAATCGAGCAAGCTGACAGGCGGACACCGTCAAATCGCTTTTTGCTGGGGGGTTCACCCAACCGCCTATCTTGCATTAGCAAAATACCTGTTTCAATTAACCTGAACGACTTACGCGATTCAATGAGGAATGAATAAATACTGTATATTGCAAAGAGCATTTCAGATGCTTCACTGTGAAAACCCTAAACTTTAACCTCCAGCACTTCCTTTTAGTGTTTTCTGACATGCTTTCATCAGCAGATTAACAAGGCAAACATTGACCTACACAAATGAGGCTATAGTATCAGCATAAACAGGATAAGACGGCTGCTGAGGGTAAGCCGAGAGAGCAGTGGCACATGCAACTGTGACCAGTAGATTTAAGCATAGTTTTGTTGTCCCAAAGGTTGGTGTTTATGAAATATTAAGCAAAGGTGGGATGGTCTTAGATTCAAGAGGCTTAAAAATGGGAAATCTCAAATAAGCCGCGATTTTCACTAGCCAATCGCGTTGAATTTTGGTGGGCTTGTGTTGACTCACATAACACCTCTCCCCAAATAAAAACACTAGAGATTTAGGTGGCTTTTCAAAAAATGTATCTAGACATTTATCCATCTTAATCTTCTTAACATATTAAAGTGATTTGCTTTGCCCTGAAGTGGCTGAAACTGGGAACTCACCGCCCCTCATGGCACTAAGACCTTCAAGGCATTGTGGATACCTTCTGCTGTTGAATAAGACAGGTGGGCACAAGTTAACCTGCTTCTCAGCTGCAGAGTTGTGCCTACTGTGCGGCCATTTTTATTTTAATATCTGTTTTTGTTCAGTCATTAGTCCAACTGTTGCACTCAGTCAGTGTTTTTAGGTAGGACTCTGCCAGAACTGCCCACACTGTGGTGTGGAGGTTTGGAGCTCTCAGCTTTGGAGCTGAAATGAAAGAGCTCTCTCACAGAGTAGGTGTTGGCAAGATGCTTTTCTTTCTTTCTTTGTCAGAATGTCAGGAGAGCTATCGATAATGAGCAAACTAAAGATGATTTAGCTGGATGCCAGTTCAAAGCTTTACTAGAGATTAAGGCTTTCTCAGATACCGCAGATGATGTGTTTAACCTTTTCTTTAGCCGTCACACAAATCTGCATATCTGTGGTGACGGTTTCAATGTGTTTTTATTAAAACACTGTTTCACCGAGCAGGCAGCTAAAAGGTCCTGGTCAAACTCATAGAGCACAGCTTTGTCCCAATGGTCTGTGGATGTACCTCGGGGCTTATATGTTGGCTAATTAAATCAGTAGAAGTGAAGTTTATACATGGAGACCTTCATTGTAGCTGATGTCTGACATCATGGTATTTAGCTTCACGTCTCTCTAAATTAAAGTCGACAATCGGGTTCCAACAATTTGTGGCAACAGCTCCAACATTATATGACATCATATAACACATCATTTTTTTGATTTTTTTTTGTGCTGCACCACTTTACAATATCAAATGTGTATATTATTTTCGACAACAATGACTACCTACAAGTTTGTGTGGCTATTAATAAACCACTGTGACATGTAGTATAGTCTGAGCATTTATTTTGCACACCTTTGACTTTTTAAACACTTTTAGAAACGTTTAGGAAGCAGTGAGCTTGAAAAAAAAAAACCAGACCCAATCATGCAGAAATTAAGAGCAGGAACTATGACACTTGTTGTGAAGTCGGACTCTGCCAGTGTTACCGAGAACATATTCTAAGGAGGTAAAAACCTTCAATAAGTTCAAGATCAGCTTTTCTAACTGACAGCTCTATCCAGCTAATAGTCCAAAAGACAAAAATAAACTGTACATTTTCAAACTTGGAACTTGAAAATATGATTTTTCTTTTTCCCCCTCAGGAAAACACATGAAGTTGATGATAGCTGCCTGTCAGCTTCCTGCCTGCAACACATTGGCATGTATTCAGCATGTTTATAACATTAATCAGATACATTGCTTTAACCATTATCTTTCACTATTGTCCAACTTCAATGTCCAGGTACTTGACCTGTTCATTGTACACCTCACCGGTGTTTTTGGCCAAAATTTTGGTTTTCCACATGAACCGCTGTAGAACATCATTGCAGCTCCACACAAACAACAAGCACTTCAAACAAACTGTGAGTGCTTGCTTCTTTTCATGTCACAGCCAATAGGAGAAATTGATTGGAACCGGGTGGCTTAGGACTGGATTTTCTTCCACCATAATATATTTATTTAACAACTGCAGCTTAAATTTGGGCTTTTTTCCTGAACATTTTATTTTATTTCTTTGTCCAAATCCAATGGAGTGGCGCTTCAGGTTTTTCCTTAAGTGAAAAGTTGATATTATTGTTGTGAGGGAGAAAGGACTTTTTTCATGTGTGCAGGAATGTAGATTTCTTCCCCCCGTGAAATCCTAATTGTGCCTTGGAGGGCTGCTAGGGTATCTGTGCTCCGCTCAGCTCAACAGGATTTGTGTCTGTGTGCGTTAGAATGTGTCTCTTAGCTTGAATGCGGATATAACCCCTTTCATTGCACAAGATTTTTTTAAACTTGCCGATAGGCTGATCCTTTGCATCTGTAGTTTTATATTTGTTTTTTTGCCCTCAGAGACATTAAAAGTTTCTTTGTTGGACAAGTTTGCCATTTTTTCATTAATATATCTGATATGACATTTGGCAACAGGTGATGCTTTTGTGTTTGGTACGTCTTATCAGATCTTCACTACCAACAGTGCAAAGTGAGACTGGAACTAGCCAGAGAAAATATATCTTGGGTCACTACAAGATTTGTCTTGTGTATTTCCTGATTATTGGTGTACATATATGCAAATCCAGGATAAGATCCCGTATGCCTGCAGCAACGTATCCTCCTGGATTTGGTCTGTGAGAAAGGCAGGTTGTTGTTGACAGTCTAAAAAGGAATTGCAACATCACATACTCCAAGATCATTGCAGCAGTCATTAATTGTTGTTTGAAAAAAGGATTAGGATTACCACTCCTATAGAACACTCCCAACACCTGTCCTTCCTTAGAGCTAACCATATTACGTTTTTTTCTCCTTATTTCAGAATCAGTTCAAGTTGGCAAAATAAGAGTGGCTGATTTATTCAAATGAATCATCAGTACTGGAAATGATTCAATATGTGTCACATTCAGATGGGTGATATATTATTCCCTTGGGGAGAGGCAAAGATGGAGCTGGAGCTGTTTTATTTGTGCCGTCTTTATCAGTGTGTCAGGCAGAAAAGCTGAGCTTGTTCTCTATGAATGGACAAGCCCTTGAACCATAAATCTGTACTTCGTCTGATAACAGTTTTCTGCATTGTGATTATAAGTGCCATTCTCTGGAATGTCCTCTCTGACAGGGCTAAATATAACAACATGCACAAAATGATCTGACAGATGATTTTTGTAATATATTTGTACCAGTTCTCTAACACTAAAGATTGTCAGTCCTGCATGCACAATGTGTTTTTTTTACAGACACATTGAGGAATTTGTGAAGAATTGAAAGCCTACCATATTATTGTTTTTACATTTCCCCCCTTAGCTTTGCTATTTGTGCTCCTTGGATTATTTTTTTCTATATTTATATTATGGGCCCAACTGATGTCTGTTTGCAGCATCCTCTAAGAGTGTTCCCTGAATTAGTCAGAACCCAAGTGATGACATGGCCCTGATTGTCAGACGGGTGGGCTGGTGACACTGGAACACAGACGGTGTTTGTCTGTTTGAAATATTCTCTTTCAAGCTTCCAAGCCTTGGGCAGTCCTCTCTCCTAGTCTCCCAACACCCAGCTTCGCCCACTGAAACAAGTCTCTTCCATACTGGAAAATCCAGCCCTGTCAACTGGCAGTCTGGACTATGTTCAGCTGACACAAACCCCCAGCCCCCCCCCTTAATAATCACTAGAGTTTGCCACCCCATGTAGATGCCTTTTGGTCGCCATCCATGGATGGCGTCAATAGCATCTTCCTACACAAGAGTGACTGCGCGGAGGGCACAAGAAAATGTGGGAATAATTTACACTTTCTCACTGTACTACATCAGAAACCATAATTAATCATGATAGAAAAATGTGGAAGCCATCTTGGCTGGTGAAACACACAGTGCCTGTGAACAGCCCTGACACCTTTAACAGCTCTGATGGCCAAATAGAAATGGGTGTCAAGAGTGCTTACAACTAAGCTCGCTTCACTGCAGCATGTATCCCGTCAACTGAATATTGGTTATAGTATGATGAGTAAATTATTTCAACTTGGAATGTATGTATGACATAAATTGTTAATAAGATCTAAATCAAGGGTTGCCAACTGCAGGTCTCACCTTGGAATCCTGTGCGATCAAGATACAACCCACTCATAAATATGCCAAATTAACCACATTTTCATTTCTAAAATAGTACAAATATTGGAAATATATTTTAAAACAGGGCTGGCAAAAAATAATGTGTTAATGGTGGTAACTAATTTAAATCAACCACATAATTTTTTTTTTCAGAATTAACACATGCACATCATGGCAAGCCACAGCTCTGTGTTATGATGGCAAACTGAGTGTACCATCCCTGCAGATTTACACCAAGTCTGACACTCTATAACTTAATTCTGACCTGAACACTTCAACAGCAGTACAATTCACCAACATATACATGCATCTTCAACTCAAACATATCAGTGTGTCAATACAAAACAATACTTGCTTGCTTTCACAGGCTCTGAACATCACAACTTGGTGACTAAATCAGGCAACATTCCAAACCCTCTTGGCGACATTTCCATATTACTTTGCAATCAAGGAAAATAATATTAGATGTTGGCGGAACAGCACACTTTGACTTCATAGCATGTGTCTTGCTTGACAGGGTAATTACGGACAAACATTATAATTTGGCCCGTTTTAAATGTGGTGTGTTCTGAACAACCGAACTACATGTCAAATTTGCTTTACCGCACGGCTGGATGTGGCAGTTCATATTCTAGTACTTTGCTGCTCATTGCCTCAGAGTACCTGTTAGTGGTAGTTTGCATGTTGTGTATCATAATATTTGCTTCCATGGCAGTGAGTAGGTGTACGTGTGTAAAGCAACCTCTAGAAAGTGTCGGAAGCCTCAGCAAGGAAGATGGCATCCAGGGTGACTAATAAGCTTAACATGAGCACGGCTGTGGTGAAAGAAGTCGTCAATGTTAAGAGAAATGCAGAAATTGTTCCCTAGGCTGATACTAATTCCTTCAAACCTCCCCGAAGCTTGAACCATCTTAATGTTAGGTATGTATGGCTTCATAGCAGCTCTCAACCACAAAAGTACTAGCTTGTATGAATGGACTAAATTTTAGTGGTACCCCTTTTATTTTAGGCTATAGACGCTCCCTGTTTATAGTGGTTAAATGGCTCAAGACCCTACTGCGATAAGTTAATTTGCACAAAGTGTGATTCAGTATTAATAGATGGAATATTTTTTACTGGTTAGAAAATAGAAAACCTGTTTCTGACTGTATAAATATGTTTTAACCATCATTAGAGCCCTGAAGAAATTAAATTAGACCACATTGCGCAACTCTTACGCACACGCTATGGGATTTCTGCAGGGACAAAAGACAGCCGCCACTTTAAGCATAGCATACTACAGAACTAAGCGGTTAGCCTCCAATTTATTGATTGTAAATATATAAAGAGTTTCAAATGGAGTGGGGGTAGAGGACAAAGTGAGAAGCCAAAAACGTCAGACATGCCATGGCTGACTCCATGCACTGTTAATGTAATGTAAGGTTATGTCTCAAAAATGTAACATTACTGACATTTAATGACCAGAATAGTATATATGACTCAATATATTTTGACTATTATTACTCAACTCACTACTTATTACTACTATTATTTTGAATAATATGTCATATTCAACCATTGGCAAAGGACCACTCTTTTGTTTTTTTGCCAGTATTATTCCCAAATACACTATAATAATAATAATGATTTGCAGTAATTTACTGCCATGTTTTATACACTAGTAATCACAATACTGCACGGTTGTGATTATGTAATATGGAAACTTAGCTTATGTGGCTCCTCTTGAACCGCTGCCTCCTCATAGCTCACTGCTGTATTTTGGTTGCCTAGCTGGAGTCTATTAGTTCTGTTGTTTTCTGCCCCACAGTATGCATTTATATCAACATGTGACTGTCCCTTGACCATGTGGCTCCTCCAAAGTGTGGATTTATAAGCCACTTCACACTCCGCTCCTGTGTGGGAGGCAGGCTGCATTTAAAAATAGGCAGGTTTGTAGGTAGTGAGCATGCCGTGCTGCGTGAGGCACTTTTGTATAAGAACACATTGAGATTTATTGGCGTTCTCTTATGTGTATAAGTTGTGCCAATACGCAATCTAAATAATTGTCCTTATCTCAACAATCATTTTGTTCAATTCACTTTAATGTAAATGGTAAATTAGTGTAGTATCTCACTGCACATTTGTTGGGGACATAAAGCTGCAGATCACAAAATGGTTTGGTTGTTTCAGTTAAATTCAAATTACATTTGCATGTAAAGCCTCAAGCTCTCCCCCATAACCATTTGGGTAGATCAACTCTATGTACAGTACACGAGCCACCATTGTTTCAACAGACTGCCGGTTGCGCATTACAGTACGCACTTACTCAGGCGGAAGGATAAGTAGTTCCCCACCGAGATATACGTATCATTTAAAGGGCACCTATTATGCTCATCTTTGGCCCTTTCTATTGAGTTGTGGACTCCTATAGAGCAGCTACACACGATAACCAGCACAGAAAGTGATCTAGTTTGCTCTGCTCAACCTTCCATATAGTTCCGAAATCACTCTTACATCCATCTTCAGTCGGGTACTTTTCAGAAGAAGCAGAGTCCTGTGTCCTTCAAATGTCTTTCAACGTAACACATATATACCACCACATATCAAGCACACAGGTAAGCCAGCATCATTGGCTATGAAGGTAATGGAATATATCCATTCAGAATTAAATAATTCTTACAATTTTCTTTTTAGGAATGCATTAATAGTTATAGCTAGCTCAGTGCAGGGGTAGGACATTCAACAAGACATTTTCTTTGTGTTTGTGTCATTGCACACGCTGTCTTCTCTCTTCTTGCTCATCCAATTAGCATTCAGAAGGCAGTGTAGATGCAGTCACTTGGTGGTGCGTTGAATATTTCAAATTATTTTTGAAAATGCACATTTCCTCCACTTTGCATTAAAAAACACCTACTACCAAGCTCAGTAAAGGCAGGTTGGGAGCTGCTGGTTGCAGAGCCCTGCTCTAGTTCATAAAAGATCTGTAAATGAGGAATTTTATCATAAGCCTTGTGTTTCTTGTGTCCCACTGCTGATCGTCCCATACAGACTGCTCATGTGGAGGTTTTCTAATGATGATGCCCAGAGGGAAAATTAGGTTTTCTAGCTTCTGAACATAAAAGATGGGTTCAGGGCTGTTATTAATGAAAACGAGGACCCTGTCACCCGTGAGATTGCCAAATGACCCGTGTTCTCCAGTCCCTCCTGTATTCCTATTTCATCTTTTGCAGTTCGGCCCACATTTTTGATCAGGATTCAATTCCTGTAGCCTGTTTGACCCTTTTGCTCCAAACCACTAGGATTAACCCCATCTTGTGACCCTTACGGTGGTGCAGCAGTTAACCTACCCACTTGGTGGCCCCTCTGCCTGCTCACAGTTGTACTCCACATTGAGACCATAATCTGGTTGCCTTGTCCTTGCTCTGTGGATTTTTACATAACATTTACTTTATTTTAAATTACAGATTTTTTTTATACATGTTGTTCATATGTTTTCGAGTTAATATAATTCCTTATGAAGAGATCAATCTGTTAGCCTCGCTCTAAGCTGCATCTGAAGCTTGTTAAGCCACTGCTTTCTCTTAATCACAACACAGATACCTGTTAATTACCAAACAAGTTCAAATGTTTTTGAGTCTTACACTGGGATTTTAGATCGATACCTTGCTTAGCTCGGGGTCGAGCAGTGTGTGTATGCTTAACCATTTCATGAAACGGTGCTGTTTCTATGCACTCATACACTGAATAAGATGAGGAGGGAGGATAAAACAATTCTAGGCAGCGACGTGGACGACGCTGTTTGGTATCGGGTCAGGGATAAAGAGTGAACTTGTAAACTCACACAGGGGCTTGTCTATTCTTCCCCTCCTCTTTGCGATCTCACTTATTGCCCTTCGTGGTGTCATCAGTTAGCAGGGCTGGGCTCGATAGAATAGGCCCCTCTATGAGAGTAGTGATTAGACATCTCTCTGATTCTCATCCCCAGCAGAGTTCACTCAAAGGTAAGCCAGGAGTTTACATCCTGAAAGATGCTGGTCTTTTACGGCCTTTGTCCTTTGGGCTTGCAAGTGTGATGTCTAGGTAATATTTGTGTCATTATGGGGGAATTCCGTATTCATTAATTTTTAATTCATTAAATACTGTGCTAGTGCTGTCAAAAAAGTGCATTAACAGCGGTAACTACCGTATTTTCCGGCCTATAGGTTGCACTTTTTTTTTCATGGTTGACTGGTCCTGCGACTTATACTCCAGAGCGACTTATAGATCTTTTTCTTTGCACACTGACAGCCGAAAAAGGGCGCACTAGGGTTGTGTGCCACTATCTGTTGCTACTCCTGTCACTCCTGTGCCACTGATCATTTACAATGTAAACATCAACTGAGAAAGACGGAACACAAATGCCCCCAAATAGAAAATTATACTGCAAACTGTACGTAAACATGTTAGGTTGTATATACTACAGTTATCTGAATAACTGTTAATGTTACGTTAACATACCAACTAGTCACGTTACATGAACTGACACCTATTTAGCCTGTTCGTCTTATTACTTTAAGTTGCCTTGAAGATGTCTGTTCTAAGGGACGTTCCGATCAGGGTTTTATGCTGTTATGTGTATATCCAATATATACTATATACACACACACACACACACACACATATATATATATACACAATCGAGTCTGTCAACCGATAAAAATATTTGATTGTGTTTAATCGCATTTTGTCCATAGTTAACTCAGAAATAATCACATATAATTGCAGATAGAAATGTTTTTTTTAAGCTATAATAAGTAGGGGAAATCTATCTTTTTATCTATCTATCTATCTATCTATCTTGAGTAGTTTGTGATTCATTCTGTTAAAATGTGTAATCATTTGACAGCCCTATTAATTACATTGACTTGATTCAGTCACATGATTATAATAAATCATTTTGGCATATGTTTAACCTCTTCAGAAATGTGCCTTAAAGGGATATTTCTGTATTGACGACTACTACTTTTATCAACAATCCAGTGTTTAAGTAACCAAAGGCAATCTTCATAATAGGATAATGGTGCATCCCAAGGGTGATTAATATGCTTTATTTGGTGATCCTCATCCTGCATCTTCTTGCAGGTCATCAAACTGCAGAGTTTATGTATTCGTAAAAAAAAAACATGCCCTGGAGGAGTGGAGTCTTATGCGATATGTTGTTTTTGATATGCAGCTTTCCCCCCAAACCCCTAATGCAACTATGTTTTAGTAACTATGAGAGAGGCGAAGCTTAATGAGCTCACGTATGTATCACCACGGTGGGAGATGCCCCTGTCAGTGAGCTTTCAGCCAGCTGGTATCTGACGTGGTGTGGGACTGCACAGTGTGGTCCCAGGCTGCTGTTTAGCTTTGAGCACAGCATTAACAGGGAGGTTAATCCCAAGAGGGTGCACACTTCCATTTTTCCTGCCTTCGGTCTGCACCCAGGGCCTTTACATATCTCATATCCGTGACACCTGGCCATCAGATTATCATCAAAGTGCTATAGATAATAAATCCCATGGAAAGTGATAAATAAATGAAGCATTTTAAAGGAAAACTTCACTTTTGGGGGGAATTTTGCCCATCATCCACAATCCTTATGTGAAACATGAACACATATTTCTTTTCTTTTTCTGTGCATTCTAATGAGAAAATTACCTTTATTGGGCTTACCTTTATTGGAAGTACCTATTTCGATGACTACAAAGCCGTCTAAAAAAAAACCTCTAACAAAGTTTTCTCATTGAGATATATATATATATATATATATATATATATATATATATATATATATATATATATATATATATATATATATATATATAACAAGTACATTGATTAGATATAATACTTACAGTATCGTTCCGATTTTCATGATATAAAACTTGTTTCCTAGGCACATTGATTCAGGTAGACCACAACTTTACGCTACAAAACAGTCCCATATTTTTCTCTTCACCTGGAATGAGAAACTCCAACCACTTCTGCCAGATGCTTGCCTCTTTAGGAAAATTAGCTGTCCCTCAAACATTTCCTGGACGTCATTGCTGTGTGCTAGCACGGTGAAATCTTCGGCAAAACAGTGCAGAAGAGCAGGGGTGAGCGTAAGCCTACAGCTTGTACCCGGGTAGGCCCTTATAAGGAAGCCCGGTTTACTGTGATGTCACAATGAGGCAATGTTAAAAAAAACTCTCAGAAAAAACTCATTTCAGAGCTCACTTCTGACCTCATTATCTGAAACTTTGGCATCATTTAACACGATATTACAACATTTACAGGTCAAAAAAGTGGAAAAGGCATAATAGGTCCCCTTTAAATATCAAAACATCTGTTATTGTGACTGCCGGCATCATCATTGAAGCCTCGTAGACTTGTGGACCATCCATGTTTTTCATTATCATTAGTTCCCACATATATTTTTAAAAAGAGCCTGCCCTCCGATATCCAGTCTCTTCGAATGTGCTCCATTAAAACATATTTTGATACAACATTTAGTTCGTTTGCGCCCCGTTAAATTATTTCAGATGGCAAAGCATGCATCTGTTTTTTCCCTGGAGTCTTTCACACATATCTGTGTGCAATTAATGTGGATTTTGACAGATGGAGAGGGAAAAAAAATGTCTTCATAAGAGAGGAGGGTACATGCCACAATGTGTGAAGTACAAGCACGGAGGGATCCTCTCTTGCTATGTTTCTTGCCCGTGCCAGATGGACCAGGCTAAATTCTTAACAGGTAGAAAGTCAACAATGAAATACTGTATGCCCAGAAAGCATCACAAAGTATGGTTAAAATCTTGTAAATATGGCCTCAAGAAAAGTCTGTGCTATGAATATCTCCATCCATGATAATGTTCATGAAATAGCTATAAATAGCTATTTCTTTCAACGCTAATTTTGACCGGGAGTGATTTTTAATGCAAAGGTGCGTGTGTTATTTCTGAATGCAGCAGGGTCTGACTTGGAAATTAGAGTAACTACATTGTCACAGTGTCTTTGCCTGCTAGCATACCTGTATAAATGAGGATTACAACTCCTGAGAAGGCAACAGGTCATGCTTGGTAAGATGCCGGGGGGGGTCACTGATATAGAGTCACTGTTGACAGGCTGTGGAGGAGGCTCCATTGTTGCTGGTGTGTCTGCATGTTACCTGCAGGCACTATCGTTCTGACTTCAGTATTATCCTATTATTAGGCTTAGTTGTTTACGCTTATTACAGCTTGTCAGGTAGGCAGAGAATCCTTCTCAAAATGAGCATCTGAAGAAAAATACATGACTACTTCTTAATGTTAGCCTAGTACATTGGATTTGGATTAATTTTAGAGGCCTTTTAAGAATGTCTTGATAGGACAGAACAAACTGAGATTAGTGGTTTATTTATACGTAAAGCAGTTGATTCTAGAAAGTACTGTAACTAAGGTTGTTTCTTCAGCCTAAAGTACTATGCAATATGAAACAGCTGCGATTAATGTATCTGTGTTGTAGAGGAAGTGAACAACATAGAAAAAAAATCCTATCATATGGTCTGGCAGATTTTGGGCATACAACCAGAGATGACAAATGTGCTCTCGCAATAATTCAATCTGTTCTCATAATTCTGTAACTTTTAGGGGACAGACAGAATGAAAATGTTCTGTCAATTAAGCCGCCAAGTCAGCGTCCAATAAGTGTGATCAAGTGTCACTTTAGATGCTTCTTTTCTCACTTTATCAAATGACAGATTGAGGGGTATTAAGATATTGGATCAGTGGCAGGAAGTTAACTGTGATCATATGAACATGAGGACTTGATATCAGATTGTTTTAAGTGATCCCAGCTTGGGGGAATAAGACACAAGCGTTCATGTATTTCTGTTCTACAATTGAATGTATTACTATTTTTATTTATTTCTATATACATATATCATCTAATTACTATATAAATATATTATTTGTGTTTTTATTCAATTTTGAGCTACAAAATGTAAGCAATACAAATGATTACAAAATGAAATATTACAAAATAATAATAACAATAAAAGGATCAAATGAGTAAAGGGGATATTTTGAAATAAGATAATTGTGTTCTGCTGTTGTGATGCTTGGCATGTCATGTGATTCTCAACCAGTGGGTTGAGATACACACGTGGGTCACTGACTCATTCTGGGTGGGTAGTGGACAGCTAGTCAAAAATCAATTTGAATTTAATGCTCATCTGAGTTTTATTTTGGAAGGCATGCTGAGGAAACATGCAGTAGTCCAGTGTCTTAGCTATCTCACTGTCATGTTTGTGCTGATATTCAATTTGGGATGGGTAGGAGTGGAGAATTATAAATGTGAATTTTCATACATTGATGCTAGAGTGTGACACCGTACAGTCAAACCTTGTTTTTTGTACGCCCAACTTTTCATACAATTCGGATTTTGTTGAAAATGTGTGGCAAAATTTTGCCAGGTTTTTGTGCACCAGGGGTCCCGAACCACCGGTTTCACAGTTTTTTGCATGTTTATGGTTTTGTTTCTTTTTGTTTTGGCTATTGGCAATCTGTCCTACTTTGTTTGACCATCCTTGAACGTCCATAGTTGTGTGCATGTGCTTTTTCTCCATGCTGCACAGACAGACTTCTAAACTGTATTTTTCCCATTTTTCTTTCATTTCATATTTAATTCCAAATGTTGATACTATGAGACAATGATATTGATATTTGTTTGGTGCACAACCTGAAGTTATTTCATGCTAGCACATTGCCTGTTGCCACACACATCAGTGACAATGTTGTAATCTTCTCTCGGACAAACAAACTCCAAAGTCTGTATTAATTTTGTACTTGTAATTTGATGTTGTTCCTGTCTTAGTGTTACACAATACATAATAAATAAGCTAAATTGTATCCAGACCAAAGGTAAAACCATGCAACCTGATTTGTGACACATTTTGTGACAAAGCTAAAATGTTGTTTGCTGGGTTGAATATGTTTATTTCATTATTTTTACAAGCAGAGACATCACATATTTTTACTGTTAAATAGTTGTGATTTGGATCATTAGATGATAGCACACTTTTTTTTTCCAAGTTTGAACAGTTGTCATTGCAGCAACAGAAGTGCCTAATATTGGGACCTTGCTTATCCAATTGTAAAGTTTTTAATATCTCACTTTATACTCGTCAGTTTCTTAATATAATGTCCTGTTGAAATGTTATGTCATTCATTCATTCATTCATTTTCTGCCACTTATCCTCATGAGGGTCGCGGGGGTGCTGGAGCATATCCCAGCTGTCTTCGGGCAAGAGGCAGGGTACACCCTGGACTGGTCGCCAGCCAATCACAGGGAACATATAGACAAACAACCATTCACACTCACATTCATACCTATGGACAATTTGGAGTCGCCAATTAACCGAGCATGCTTTTGGAATGTGGGAGGAAACCGGAGTACCCGGAGAAAACCCACGCATGCACAGGGAGAACATGCAAACTCCACACAGAGATGGCCGAGGGTGGATGATTATTAAGATGTTATAATTTATATTATATTATAATAGTATATAATATTACATTAATATTATTAAGATGGCACATGTGTATTTGACCCAGGAGATGAGACCAGTTCAAAAGCCCTGCTATCATTAACTGTATTAAAGCACTCACTTAACATATTAGTAATAACATATTGCTATTCTTATGTTTGCAGACAAAGAAGTATGTTTTGGTGATGGTTGATCCCCATGCCCAAGTCCGTCTAACCTGACATACACAACTGGGGGCACTGGCTGGTCACAAACATTGAGGTACTGTTTCCCTATTTTAACCCCACTTCCTCGTGTTTTAATCATTGAAAAATACATTTATTTACATTTGTTGACATGAGTGCCGGGGCCGATCACAGGGCTGAAAAATTATGAATGGTTTTTAGGCCCAACTTGGTGAAAGAGGAATGCCAAGTTCAAAAATGTTAATTTTGGGTATCATGTATCTCGTGCAATAAACGCCTGTGACAAAAGTGTGGGAGTAAGTCTTTCTAAATGGCTGTGAAGTTTGCAAGGGCCTGTCAGCAGCAATTTCCCTCTGTTGCAAAGAGCTCGAGATGTGTCAATGCAGGCGTGTGAGACTGAGATTGAGGAAAGCAGCATGCGAGGCGCACACTCGTTCTCCCATAGCGCTCTAGTACCTCAGCTCCCCCTCCAGTGGAGAGATCTTGGCAGAGTGTCCTCCCTTCATCTGTTCCCCCAGGCAGAGCTGCTCCCCCGATGATCCACACTTCTCCATATTTTACACCCCCAAAATGGGCACAGCTCCGATCCCCCTATTTCTCTTCATATTTCTCTCCTTTTTATACATTCGTTTTTGTGCCTTCACATTCTTGCATGCTGAAGCCAAATGCATGTTGAGTTGTTGATTGCCTTAAATATTTGGAGGATATTTTTTTTGTTGTTTAATCCCACGAGAACCGGGAGATCAACTCCATAGATTAAGACGAGTGGTTTGAAAAGCAGAGACACACAAAGATTCTTGCGCTGCCATGCGCTGCTCCCATTTCGTTTTCAGACAGCGTCGCTCTGCAGTAAATATATGCCGCACTGATTCAAAGATCCTTATGCAATGCATCTAGGATGTGTAATTTTGTAAGCCTTTATTGTTAAAAAATTACTAATTCAGCTTCAATAGTGTGCTTACATGATTTAAAGAGCTATGTTTGAGCCTTATTTTTAAGTACAAGGATTGTCGTATATAGAAAAAATGGCAAACAATTGACACTTTTTATAAAATCTTAAGCATCACCTTTGCTTCATAAAATAAAGACGGCAAAAAGACTCTCTGGCATGCTTAACCATCTGTGTCTAAACAAATGTCTTTCAAGTGCCCAGACAGACTACTTACTACAATATATTCTCTCTTGCAATCCACTTCCATGTCACTTGTGTGGGTGGTGACCCATGCTGCCCATGAAGGGGTTGGCCAGTTTGGCGGCATGCTTTCCTGATTGTGACCGGTATTTGGTCAAAAGGGTTAATGGGCCTTTTGAGCGATGCCAACCCATAGTGGGAGGTGTTTAATTGACCAGTGTGACTCTGTGACATCACACAACCCCGGCTTTTGTTTTTTTTCAACTGTCACTGGATTTCGGTGCAGCTACTGACACATCTCAGGCAAAGAGAGATTCACAGTATTATGTAGAGATGTAACAGAACAGACCTTGTGTGAAAAGTAGTACACTGAAATCGGAAGAAGTTATTGGCATCATGTTATGTCATCTTACACATTTTTTTTCGATTGTCAGATTATTTTAATGATTGCAGTATGAATCCATTGTTGTTTGGTAATAACAGGCTGGCGTGACAACTTCTCGCCATGTGTTGTTAAGCATAACAGTTAAATAATATAAGCATGCACCGGTTGATATGCACCAATTTCCTTAATTTTGGGGGATCAGCAATTGACTGATCCTTACATGTGAAACCGATCTCATTTCATGCATCTTATCTACCGATCTCCACAAATGTCTGTAAGTCAGTCTCTGTCCCCTTTTGTCTGCCAGACTGACCGTTAGCAATGGAACTACTACTAGGAAAATGCAGGTGGTTCATGGCATTGGACGACCAGCCACTTTTGCTTGTTGTGCACTTTCTATGGTCAGGTCTGCAGTGTAGCCTGTTGTGAAAGTTTTGTTAGTTTTTAAAATGTTTTACTGCATTACTCCATAATATCTGTTTATTTTTGTTTAAACTCTAGTTTCAAATGCTATACGCCGTAATATGTTATTGTAATGATGCAACATTTATTTATGAATTTAAAAAAAAAACGTTTTTTTTTCTAAACCTGTGTTAAGCATCCTCCTGTTATGTGTAGCAGAGTAAATAAACCCATCTGGCCATGTTATGAGAAAATATGATATGCATTAGTCCAAGGTCATATAGGCTTTCAGTCGTTTGTATACTGTAGATGTTGCCATAATTAATTGGTATTCTTTATCCATAGCTGCATGTACGAAGAGTAGAGATTTTCTTAATTCAGCCTGGTGTGAATTCGGGTCAGGCTGGACTGAAAAACTGGCCTCATTAGAGAGGCGGTGGTAGTAGAACAAGGACACTTGATTTACCTTTGTACTACATGTTAGGGATCGACAGATATGTTTTTTTTTTCGAGCCAATACCGATTTTTTTTTTACCTTAGCCCATTAGCCGATACTGCTTTTGCTACCTCAATTTACATGAAAAAATGACAATGATAACAAATATTACAGGTCTCAAGTTTAAACAAATATTTATTGAAATGTAAACACTGAACACAGTAGGATTCAGCTTTCTTAAACACACATTTAAACGGCATTATCAACTTAAAAAGGAATAAATATTCAACCATGTGCAAAACATTTCTGTCATAGTTGAAGTTTTATCTAGCATCGATGTGATGACTGCTCCTCCGCAGTGAGACGCACACCCCCCGCCTCCACACACACAAACACATCACACTGACACAATTTAGTACGATATATAAAACATTTCTCTCATCATTAAAGTTCATGTTGTGCACGCTAAAGACCTCTGATTAGCAGACACGGCTGCTCCAATTCGTTCTGTGTGTGTGTGTGTGCGTGTGCATGCTCGGAGAGATCGCACACACATAACACGACACGCATTTAACCTCAGCCCGCCGTTCGCTAAATGAAACTCCTACAAACACCATGGGACTGCATTGCCAACGTTGACATTAAAGCGGTGTTGGTAACAGCTGTACATATTAGCCTCCAACTACATCAACAGCTCCCCAATTCCAACGGTAGGCACTTTTAAAGATGAAGCATTCAGCAGCATTCCTGGTTTTCAGACCCACAAACAAAACTATATTTTCAAGCACGTATATTGCATGCACTTGGCATTCATGTTTCCTATTTCAAAGCAGGTGGCAATATTTCAATTAAGTTTAACTGTTAGAGGCTAATTAAAAGTTGAAAACGTACCCTTGTTGTGATTGTGGGAGGGCTACTGCGACTGCGTGTGTTGCAGGGTCCTCCGTCAACACAAAGCTGCCCGGCGGATGCTTGTCTGTAATTCATGCGGCGGAAAAATACATCGGCGAACCCACGCGCGTATCGGCTGATACCAATTCAAGTAAAGAACACAAATATCAGCCCGATATATCAGCGGGCCGATGTATCGGTCGATCCCTTACTACATGTACTGCACACCTTGATTTCTGCTACAATGGGTGCTTCACTCTTCACTTATCAAAGTGTGATGAGTATTTCTTTGCTGTTTTGTCATGACCCTGGCGAAGCAATAAGTTGTTATAGAATTATATTCCAATGTCAAAATGCAACAATCCCTCACTCCGAGAGCACCCCACACAGGACACTGTTGGGGACAGAGTCGAATAGCATATTCCAAGTCTACAAAGCACATGTAGACTGGTTGGGTAAACTCCCATATGTATCCTCCAGTACCCTTGCAAGGGTGTAGAGCTGGTCCAGTATTCCACAACCAGGACAAAAAACACATTGCACCTCCTGTAGCTGCAGTTCAACTAACCCTTCTCTCCAGCACCCTGGAATAGGCTTTACCAGGGAGGCTCAGGAGTGTGATCCCCATGTGGAACACAACCTGCAGTCACCACCACCACCCCAGTCTACCAATCCAGACGTCCTCTTCCCGACTTCCATGCAATGTTGAAGAGACGTGTCAGGCAAGACAGTCCCTCAACATTCAAAGCCTTGAGGAACTTAAGGTCTACACCTGGACCTTTGCCATTGTGGAGTTTTTTGACTACCACAAATACCTTGGCCATGGTGATGGAATTGTCCTCAGACTCTATGGAAGGTACTATGTCAGTGGGATTCACTGACATACAGCCACTCACACTGTACACAGAACACATGAGAGACATAAAACACTGTCATAAAAAGATTAAATACAAGAATTAACTGAAACTGTCATAAAAACAGAATTCCTTAGTTTTTTCCCTGTGGTTGTCTTGCACACTGGAAGGAGCATTGCAAAGAAGGTGGAGAGAGGCTTATTGGGAGGTATTGGAAGTTTCAACAATGTCATGTGGGTTTTCACCATATACGCTGATGACATCAAGGTGACCATTTCTTCAATTCTGTGTTACATTCTGTGTTAGCATATGTCATTTCATGCATGTTCAGACATAGACTATTAGTAAAGTTTTGACTAGTAATGATTATTGATAACTAATAATTATTGATAACTAGCTACGTACATACAATTTGTTTCATTTAACTATCATTTAAATGTTCTCCCGTTACTAATTTAAAATAACCACAGCTGCCCAGTTGGTGAACATATAACTTAGAGTGGAGAATACACAGTTCGATATCAATATATTGTCAATTACCAAATAAACATCAGCAGATTGTTGTCTGACTCTAAGTTAAAATCCAGATGGTGAGCCTCTTCTCCCTCCCTCTGCCCTCCCTTAAATCAATGCAGATGTTCCAGTATGGTCTCGCAGCAATAATTACTCTAACAAGTAAATCATTAGTTTCTGAAAGAAGCAGCTTATAAACACAGCAGTGGGTGTTGCTTTTACTTTAATACTTACTGTCTCATGAGTATTTCAATGGCTTGTGAGTCAAAATGATGCAATATAAACTGTGGTTCACTTAATGCTCTTTCCCTGCTGTAAGGTGTTCATTATCGATGTAAAATCCTATTTAAGAAGGATGTACAGCCTGAGGTTTTCATGGATATGAAGTTAGCATTAGGATAATTACCAGAATTTATGTGGGCTTTTTTCTCCCTTTTATTTGTTTTTGGGGGTGTGATGAAATAATTCCTTGAAAAATCATTAGTATACACACACACACACACACACACACAGACACACACAGATGCATATTCACGTCTATGAGGCTGTAACATTATCTCTCTCTCTGGCTAATTGAAGACAGTTGGACAGTTTCAACCCCAAGCATGCTGTGCTCATTAATACGGTGCATGAGGGATATGCATGCTTTAACATGCATCTCTCTTGTATCAGCTCCCAAGGGAACGGCAGAGCCTGTGTTCTGCTGCTGGTCAGGCAAACAGAGAAGTATTGTGATTGTCTCAGACCAGCTGGCTTGGTGTTTGTGAATTCTGAGGCCTGCAGAGATCATCTGCTCCACACCTCAAGATGTCCTTAAAATGCAAACTATTAGGCGTGTA
The DNA here is from genome assembly GCF_037039965.1 of Doryrhamphus excisus. Lineage (NCBI taxonomy): Eukaryota > Metazoa > Chordata > Actinopteri > Syngnathiformes > Syngnathidae > Doryrhamphus > Doryrhamphus excisus. The sequence continues at coordinate 13,073,578 of NC_136359.1, read as the reverse complement.
ACTTATTATTGAATTTTATTCAGTGTGTTTTTCAATGTGAAGCAAACACACAACAGCTTTTGTAACTTAGTCCAACAAATTATTTTCATGTATATTCAGTGTTTTGGTGAGACACTGACTGGGTTTTAAATGGCAAAGAGATATCAAACTGGTACTTTGCTATGGTTGACTTTGGCAACATTAAAACAAAGGGGGGGCTGGATAAATGATTATGCCTATATATTGTATTCAGATGTTTCACAGATAAAACCAAATACATTGATACACTATCTTGTTCCAATTGACAATACTATGGAAATGACACTTGGATATACCTTAAAGTAGAGTAGTAGTGTACCGCATGCAAAGCGGTATAGATTTACTATCCTCTAAGAAGACTAAACACACAGCCATTATTAGCACAGTTACTGGAATCCTCTTCCACTCCTCCATGATGACATCACTAGGAGAGCTGGTGGATGTTAGACACCTTGCGTTTCGCCACTTCTCCAGCTTCCTCTGCAAGTCTTCATGGAGGTGTGTTTGGGCTATTATGTTGGAAAACCGCCAACACAGCCCAGTTTCCCAAGGCAGGGGATCATGCTCTTCTTCACAATGTCACAATGTATGTTGGAATTCATGGTTTTCACTCGGTGAACTGCAGCTGCCCATGCCGACAGCACTCATGCAGTCCCAGACCGTGACGCTACCACCACCAAGAAACAATTATCTTGCTACTCACTTGTTGATAGATATTTAGACAATAATGGATGTGTGTTGAGGAGGGCAGCAAGAGTGCACCCTTAAAGTTGCTCTCCAAATTACACTTTTTTTTTTATCCCAAAACATATCCCCACCGACAGTGGAGTGTGTAGTGGCATTGAAGGCGCTCACTCATTCACGGCTAATGCACATACAAGCAATCTCGGACAGTACGTTTGTATGCTGGTACTACATTACAGTACCAATTTCAATTTCAGTATTCCTTTTTGGAGACATGAAACTTAGACTTATTTCTGATGATGGCATATAATACAATGAAGTATAAAGTTCTGCAACAGTCTTTATTTGGGCAAACCTTTGTACCTATGCGATGCTACAAATGAACATAAATAATACCATTGTTCTTTACCTTGTAATTATCTTGGAGTTTCTTTTTGACAGACAGCAGCCCCCATATGGTAGCCAAAAACAATTTCCCGAAGGCCAGGGAAACCATGGCTTCACTGTGAGAACAAAGAACCACTGGTATTATTCATAATTAAACTCTTATTGTGCAGTCTGCAGAATATTTCCATTTTTTTGTGCTTCACTTCTGCTTATTCTCGTTTCCCCTCTCGGTACTTTGCACCTCGTGCTGGGAACATCTGTCGGGCGTCAGAGTGGTGCCTGGCTGTGTAGATTGGTGCAGGTAGAGGAGCACATTGGAGCCCGGCTAATGATGAGAGTGTCTGCCCTCTCTCTTCGAGCAGACGCAAGCTGCTGCTTCACGCTCGCTCACGCTACTCATACGCCCAGGGAAACAGATTTCCAAACATATGCACTGTTTTTAATCCAGTTGAGCACTTCATTTTTTCAGCAAACACAAATAACCTTACGGGACATCCATATATTATGACAAGGGGGTGGACGCAAAGGAATTGAACAATTTTCTTTTTATAATGTGTTTTTTTTCCCTCCCCCCATAAAGTTGCTAAACACGCTCATAATCAGGGTGAACTGTTTGCTTGTTTGTGGATTCACAAAGTTTTATTCTACTACACTAAGGAACAACTTTAAACTCTGCTGGATACACCTGTTGTCATTCTAAACTGGTATTTATATACATGTGCCTTGTGTTGTGTTTGTGTCTGTTATGAAGTCTTGCTTGATAATGTATATACAGCAACAATTAACTTAGTGTATGTTTACATGACTAGTTGGGTTTTAGAATATGGAAATGGAATGAATGCCCTTCTGGGTCAAACTGTTGGACATGTGGACTATCAATCTATCTGGTACCCATAATATTATAGTCAAGCTTTTGTTGACTCAGCCATGTTGTACTGAGCAGCCAGTGCAGACGTGTTGACAACTTTTTAGAGCAGTGGTGTCTTCCGTACAACTAAGGGACAAATATCATATCAGTTTAATTTAAGAGCTGACATCTACAGTGAAGAAAATAAGTATTTGAACACCCTGCTATTTTGCTATTTCTCCCACTTAGAAATCATGGAGGGGTCTGAAATTTTCATCGTAGGTGCATGTCCACTGTGAGAGAGATAAACTAAAAAGAAAAATCCAGAAATCACAATGCATGATTTTTTTAACAATTTATTTGTGTGATACAGCTGCTAATAAGTATTTGAACACCTGAGAAAATGAATGTTAATATTTGGTACAGTAGCCTTTGTTTGCTATTACAGAGGTCAAACGTTTCCTGTAGTTTTTCACCAGGTTTGCACACACTGCAGGAGGGATCTTGGCCCACTCCTCCACACAGATCTTCTCTAGATCAGTCAGGTTTCTGGGCTGTCGCTGAGAAACACGGAGTTTGAGCTCCCTCCAAAGATTTTCGATTGGGTTCAGGTCTGGAGACTGGCTGGGCCATGCTAGAACCTTGATATGCTTCTTACGGAGCCACTCCTTGGTTTTCCTGGCTGTGTGCTTCGGGTCGTTGTCGTGTTGGAAGACCCAGCCACGACCCATCTTCAATGCTCTGACAGAGGGAAGGAGGTTGTTCCCCAAAATCTCACAATACACGGCCCCAGTCATCCTCTCTTTAATGCAGTGCACTCGTCCTGTCCCATGTGCAGAAAAACACCCCCAAAGCATGATGCTACCACCCCCATGCTTCACAGTAGGGATGGTGTTCTTCGGATTGTACTCTTCATTCTTCTTCCTCCAAACACGCTTATTGGAATTATGACCAAAAAGTTCTATTTTGGTCTCATCTGACCATAAAACTTTCTCCCATGACTCCTCTGTATCATCCAAATGGTCATATGCAAACTTAAGACGGGCCTTGACATGTGCTGGTTTAAGCAGGGGAACCTTTCGTGCCATGCATGATTTCACATCATGACGTCTTAGTGTATTACCTACAGTAACCTTGGAAACGGTGGTCCCAGCTCTTTTCAGGTCATTGACCAAGTCCTGTCGTGTAGTTCTGGGCTGATTCCTCACCTTTCTTAGAATCATTGAGACCCCACGAGGTGATATCTTGCATGGGGCTCCACTCCGATTGAGATTGACCGTCATGTTTAACTTCTTCCATTTTCTAATGATAGCTCCAACAGTGGACCTTTTTTCACCAAGCTGCTTGGTAATTGCTCCGTAGCCCTTTCCAGCCTTGTGGAGGTGTACAATTTTGTCTCTGGTGTCTTTGGACAGCTCTTTGGTCTTCGCCATGTTACAAGTTAAAGTCTTACTGATTGTATGGGGTGGACAGGTGTCTTTATGCAGCTAACGACCTCAAACAGGTGCATCTGATTCAGGATGATACATGGAGTGCAGGTGGACTTCTAATGGGCAGACTAACAGGTCTTTCAGGGTCAGAATTCTAGATGATACACAGGTGTTCAAATACTTATTTGCAGCTGTATCACACAAATAAATTGTTAAAAAATCATGCATTGTGATTTCTGGATTTTTCTTTTTAGTTTATCTCTCTCACAGTGGACATGCACCTACGATGAAAATTTCAGACCCCTCCATGATTTCTAAGTGGGAGAAATAGCAAAATAGCAGGGTGTTCAAATACTTATTTTCTTCACTGTACCAACTTCCGTGGTCTTCTTGATAATAACCAAAATCACTCTAGTTGTAGTCGGCATTAAAATAAAAACTGAAGAAATAATTCTGGCCATCATTAGACTTGTCCTCTTTGCCATTTTTAGTATGTTTTTGACAAATAAAACAAAGACAAATACAAAGCATAAGACACAATGTAGGTCATCTCTTTAATACTCAATGAACTGAAGTCTCGCATGTCACCGTTTAACCCTGAGTTTTATTTAGGCATATTTTCCTCACAAACTTAGGTTATCTTCCAAATTGTATGACCTTAAGGTTCAACTGTACCGCCCCTGATATACATAAACAATAGTCCTTAACACAGAAGCCCAGCTGGAGGTGCTTAACATTTTGGAGCGATGCTCATCCAATTGTCAGCTACAGCCAAACAAAATAACAGAGGTGGTGCTACAAAGTACATGACGTTCAGTTTCTGGAAGTCATTCGCTAACAGAACCTCTTCGGACCCTCCCTCATAGCCTTAACTCTGATTAGGACAATGCTTATGTTTAGGGCCATAGTCAAATCAACTGTATTATTTTATTAATTGCGTCGAACTGATCTGTACCACCTATGATGGTCCCATTTAAAACACTATCAAGCATTCAGCTTAATAACAAACACCTTCCTCTCTCGTGTGGGCTGATGGTCTCACTGTTCTCCACCACCTAAAGGGAGAATTATATAAGAATCCTCCGCTCAATTGTCAGTGCCATCCTCTATCCACACATACTGTACACATAGCTGATAACCTATAAAGCTTCTTTATAGGCATTTCTATAACAAATAACCTCTGCATAAAAGTGAGCAATGATCTCTTTTGTCAGAATCTGTAGAGCGTGTTTGGGGGGTGAGGTAACAGTTGTTCCAAACTGATAGTATTGCCCGTATTTGTCATAGCAGGAAGGCCCAGTGTATGTCAATGTGAAGCGGTGGGAGGCAGCTGAGGCACAGCCCCACCTGTCATCATGGAAAAAATATATAATATAATAAAATACTGTAAATAAGACTTGTCCTTTGAGCTATATTATAATTGTATTTTCTGTATGAGTCATATTGTTTAAAACATTTTCTTCAGCAGAATTTGCACATTTCAAATACAGGGCAGAAACTAGAGACTTTCTGTCGGCTTCGTACGTGAGCTGAGCCTACTTTCTGAGTGCACCGAGTCGGATGGCTCATGTCCGTTTGTGTTTGTCAGTGATATAATCTTTCATATTTCTTTATACACCACAACTTTCAACAGCCTGTGTAATGTCTTTAATATGAGTGTGGCATTATTATTCCTGCTAATCGGACAATAACAGACAAATGTGTTGAGGCCTTGAAATACTTTACCTCACCTTGAAGGTGCGGGGGTATGTGTGAACTGGAAGGTGCTTGTTGCTGCCATCCTTCTAGAGAGGGGAAAAGCTAGCCAGCAGATTTTTTATTGAAAAAAAATTGAAACTTTACTGAAATACACAAACAGCAGCCCAGCATCAATTACTGATGGTAAACTTGATTCCTTTTTCCCCCCTTTTTACTCAATTCACTCAAGTCGGGTGTCATAGTATGTGCCAAAAAAGCCCTCATATAGAGACTCCAATACGCACTAAGCAAACACCCCATTGAGATGGTCCGCAGTTACCGTGATACATTCAAAAGTGGTAGAGGTACCCCTTAAATGAATGCAAGAAATTTATTTAAAACACCATTCTACAAAAGCATTGTGCAGAAAGTCAACATATTTTTTCCGTAAAATCATATATAATGGCCAAATGTAATCAAATATATTATTTCAGCCCTACCTATGAAAGGTAATCCTGTGAGATGTTGTTTGGGCTGTAAACCGGTTGGTACAATTCCATGATTCTTCCCTGTTCTCTCTTGCCACATCCAATAAGAAACTCTGAACATGCACAGCAAGTCCAAGCAAAACTCACTCAACCTGAGCACACATCAGGTTCCCGATTCACTTGTCTGCACCATCATGCTGGCATTGGTGAGTCAGCCGGGAGCAGGAAGTGGAAAGGAGAGTTGATTTGAGACAAGATCTGTTGCTTGGGGTCAATACATTTATACCAACGCAGTTGGAGTAACAGTTGCAGAAAAAATGCCGTGTTACCTGGTTTCCTTTTTAATTTAGCTGGCGGCAGCACAGAAAGTGAATGCGTCAACAGACATTCAGTAAAAAAAAAAAAGCACGTTTTGAATGAATCGGTCAATAATGTGTCAGCGAAGGTCAGCACTTGGCAACAAATAAAGATATTTTTATTGTCGGCTGAATTAATTAATCTGACTGCCAATACTGTCAGACTGGACTTTCAAACTAAAGTAGCAGAGCTTTTACTGGAGAACAATAGGCATACAGACTTTGTATACAAATAAAGATAAGACCACAAATGGTTTTCTGTTTTATAAGAAATAAAAAATAAATGGGACTAAAAAGCATTTGTAAAGAACATTTTTAACTACTCTGTTTTGGTGTCTTAATGAGCAAGCTGCATGAACATTAAGAAAAAAGTCCATGCACCATTGAGGTGTGGTGAGCTTGATGTCTCTAGAAGCTACCTCAGCTACCTTAATGTCTAAGCTGGATATACAGTATCTAGAAAACAAGGACAACCTTGAAAGCCCTCTTGGAATGGTTCTGTCACACTATATATATATATATATATATATATATTTTTTTTTTAGAGAACAGATTGGACCCTCTCCATGCAAATGCACTTAAAAGCCGGTGGCTCGGCATATATAAAGACACTTCTCTTAATATGAGCCCCCTTTCTTCACACCCACGACCATTGTGCATAAAATCCTGTTTTTCCTGAAAAGATTTCCAGTCGCAGCCACACAGACAATGTTCCCCCTCACAAGCTGTCGTCTTTGTCATCCCCCCCCCCCCTTTTTCCTCCAAGTCAAAGCAGTGCATCTTTGGCAGTCCGCCCCATAAAGGATTTGGTGTGTTTCAGGGTATGAGGTGGGGTATGTGTTTGTCAATCTCTATTTACCTTTCCTGTTATAAATCGGTCACTTTTGTTTTGGGGTTTTTTGACTGACATGGATGGATGGGGGGAAAAAAGCAGGCATGGTAATCAGAGGGGAGTGAGAGGGGCGTTTAAAACCACAAATGTCACAGTTAGTGGGGGGTCACCAAGGCCGTGGCTTTGCAAACGACTTCCACTTAGTGGTGTCTCTTGAAGGGGAGTGAGGCATGCTGATAAAAACAACTCACTAATAATTATGTTCTCCTAAAATAGCCGTTATTAAAGTATATAGCATGCTTGCCAGTTAATTGTACACAAAAACAAAGACTTGACAATGGACCTCCTGTAGCCAGTGTAGTTTTTTTGTATTTTGGCATTATAATTAAGTATGACAGCTATGAATACAAAAGTTGGCAGATATTATGGCGGCTTGTCTTATGCTCTAACTCTTTGGATTTCACAACTTATCTTTTGGTTATGAATATACAACAAGTGTATACTAAAAGTAAATATGAATGTAATAAATCAATATATTGATTGTCTTGAATTTGTTATGCTGTGTATTAGTTTATGCATCACATTAATTCACAGTTCCACATGTCCAAAAGGAGTAGGAAAAAGCAAAGCTTATTAAATCCTACACCACCCCCCCATCTGTTATTTTACAATTGCTTCCTGTTACATTTGTTCACTTCCTGATTTCTTTTCTTTTTTTTAACACATACAGGAGTGTAAAGTAATGTAGCTGCCAAACCCAACTTTATAGAAGTTGATAAATGGTATAGGATAATGAACGACGATTTCTCTGTTTTAAATGTCCACTTTTAACATGCAGCCATAGTTGTTGGATCCCGAATCTGATCAGCGGAAGCAGTGCAAGCCCATATAAGGAAGCGTGCCTATGTGTGACATCACAAACCTCCAGTTTTACAACGCCCTCTGAAACCGAGCGTTTAGAACCATCCCAAACTTCTTTCACAGATCACTTCCAAATATGCAAACCTCATTATGTGAATCTTTGGCATTGTTTAACACAAGAATACAACATTCTAACTACATTTATAGGTTAGAAAAGTGGAAAAAGCATAATAGGTCCCCTTTAACATACTGTAGAAGTAAATGGAATGAGGTTCCCCAGGCTGCAAACCCAGTGTTTCTGCATTCTGCTATGTCTAGATTAGATCTAAATTACTAACACAAATTTGTGCAAATTTGCATAAATACCCTATAGAACAGCTAATAAAGTGTGAGATTTATCAAATACGTCTGATTTGAATGTTGAATTCATTGTGATTAACTTTGTGATAAATTTATATAGGCTCTTTATTCATTGTAGCAAATCATTTGCAGTTTAATGGCAGGGATTTTTACAGGTCATGTTTGTGTTAGTGGTATAGAGGAATAATTAGTGTACTACTGCATTATTTTCTTGTGGATTTGTTCAACTATTGATATGCCGTTGGACTAACAATCATACATCTACTGAGACCTCTGATCTGTGCTATTGACCATTATCATAGCCAAGAGGTTTGCTGCAATGTGGTATTGTTATGCTACAGTTGGTAGAAAAAGAAACCTGTTTACATTCCAGGGTGATGTATAGTTCATTTCGCTCGGCAGCGCAGTCGTATTCCGGCATGCTGTATAGATTTCTTTCAGCTGACGAATTAAAAAGACAGCAGTGTGTGTGTGGTGTGCCTTCCAGCAACGCGATTTGCCTGCGAGTTCATGATATGGGTTGAGAGGGGAGTTCCTTTGGGGGGGGATTAAATAGCTCTCTCTTTCTCTTCCCTTCCCTCCTCCCATGCCCTCCTCCATCTTTATAGTACACAAACAGCTTGCAGGTCTGTACGCTACTCTTACTGCATGTTTGCCATAGTGCTGCTCACAGGTAACAGTAAGTCAAGGTCAAAGGTTAAGAGGGATTGTGGAGCTCGGATTCTTTTACGCTTCCCTGGCAAACATTATGCACACAGGCAAGGGAAGCAGCACCCTTCGTATCCCTGGGAGAAAGAGACAGCAAGTTTGCTTGGAAAAGATGGTATCAAAAAGAAATGGGCCAAGACAGGTATACAGTAGGAGGTTAGGGCAGTCTTCCTTATATTGAACTTTATGTAATACTACTGCAGCAAGACAGACATTCAATTCAACACAATGGGAACAGGTTCTATTGTAGCAGAAGTATCTTAAATGTATTTTCTAGCCCTTTAAAAACAATTACATACTTTTGTTTGGAATTAGAGACAGTGTAGTAAAATTATATGATGCTGATATGTGGACCTCAGTACACCTGACCTGACATCTATAACATTGGAAAATTAACATTTGTGAGGTCAGAGGTTAGCGAGTTCTCACCTTCTTCCCCAGCATTCAGTCTGATCCTTCTTCAATGGATAAATGAAATAAAATTCATTCATTTTCTACCGCTTTTTCCTCACAAGGGTCGTGGGGGGTGCTGGAGCCTATCCCAGCTGTCTTCAGGCGAGAGGCGGGGTACACCCTGGACTGGTCGCCAGCCAATCACAGGGCACATATAGACAACCGACCATTCACACTCGCATTCATACTTATGGACAATTTGGTCTCCAATTAACCTAGCATGTTTTTGGAATGTGGGAGGAAACCGGAGTACCCGGAGAAAACCGACGCATGCACAGGGAGAACATGCAAACTCCACACAGAGATGGCAGAGGGTGGAATTGAACCCTGGTCTCCTAGCTGTGAGGTCTGTGCGCTAACCACTCCACCGCCGTGCCGCCCATGAAATAAAATGATAATGAAATGAAACGCCTTACTAAGATCAACAATTAAGATTCTCTGGGAACTGGGTTTATTTAACCTACATTCAATTGAATACTTGATTATAAGATGTATCCTATTATGTGTGTACATGGTGGGGGTGTTGTTGTTTCTTTGTTTTGTTTTTCTTTACAAATGAATGAAATTGGATCTATATTCCATTGAAGCCATCGTGAGCATCTACCTTTGCGAAACCAGATTTCTATCTTTGCCAAGATCATTGAATGTGAAGGAGATTATCCATATAATCTCTTAATCATTAACACTATGGAAATAGTTGGTGGTGTGTCTAAAACCTCTGCATGATCACATGTATCATAAAGTGTATCGAATTTTGGTTGGCAGTGCCACCTTTCCAGACATCCTCGTGTCCCATGATGCATACAATGAATGTAGATTTTGTAATACTGATTCCCATAAATGTAGTCAAAGGTGTACATATACATCACAACATGACTGTCCTTTTTGCATTATATGCTCAAATAGGCACAAATAATGAAGATGCTTTTGCCCTGAAATGGCTTGTCAAACAATTATGCACTTTAGTTTCTTCCAACAAATGCATTCCACGTGATTGTTTTGCCTCATAGCAAAGCACCCGAAAGACTAAAACCTTTCATTGCAGAAAAGGCCGCTATTGGTCACCATCAATAAAAGCATAAAAGCATTTATTTCCCACGTTTGTCAAATTAACAGCATACTCCATCTCCCATAGGACTTGCAAGGTTCATTAACCTTTCCGTGAAGTGGGACAGGTTTGCAGCAGTTACCATAACCTCTGTCTCGCTCCTGCCTCAATTATAATACAAGAATTAAGCATCCAGCCATTCAAAACAGTAATGCTGCCTCTTAAATCCCTTTGTACCAGCTCTCGCTTGTTAATGACTAAAGACACTGAATGAACCGTGGTGATAAACAGTGGACAGAAACACATGAAATGGCTGCTTTTAACAGGAGGGATGACTGACTCTAAATGTTGCTGCCACGTGATGCCTAGATGTTAACGCCAAAAAAAATACTATTCCGCTTTTTAGACATTAAATGCTAAAACAATTCCAGAAACAGATTGGAGCAACACAGTGTTTGCGTGTTCTCAGTGCGTGTGTGGGTTTTCTCTGGTTACGCTGGCTTCCTACCCCCATCCCAAAACATGCATGTTAGGTTAACTGGAGACTGTAAATTGTCCATAAGCGTGAATGGTTGTTTGTATATACAGTATATGTCCTGTGATTGATCAGTGACCAATCCAGCGTGTACCCGCCCAGGTCACCATAACCCAAACACTTTTGATATGATGTTGGAACACAAGCTGACACTATGTTGTTGGGAACACAATAGAGCACTTGAGTGTAGTACTGTCCAACAACATTATCACAACATTGTCACCTTCTGTGAGTAAATCAGTTGCTCCTTTTCCATGGATCAATTCAAATAAATGATTTCCTCCTATTTCTACACTTTGGTCCACCACCCCTCCACAGTTGAAAGAATAGTCTGACCTTGAACAAACTTGAGTGTTCAATTACACGCCTGTTGATCCCTTTTAATTTCTTAATAATTAGATTATCATCTTCCTCCTCATCCTCTCACTTCTTTTTGTCCTCCTACTCCTCCTCCTCTTTCGTACCTTAGCCCACAAGCTTACTTATAGTCATTTATTTTGTGTCACCCTTCACACAGACACGCTAAACTTTGTACATCTACTGTATGCCATTAATAGGTTTCACTCCCACCACTTTAGTTTCTCATCCGAAGCCTGGACATGCTTCGAAGTATGTTAGACCTATTGCTCAGTTGGATGGACATTTATCAACTGACTTTTTTGGGTTGTAGGGGTTTTTGGAGATTTAAAAAATGCAAACATCTACCCCAGCGTTGAATGTTTGCTTGCTTGACTGAAACTAAAAATATATAATGGCCATATACCAGAAAGGCCTTGTCATGCACCCACAACTTGTAGGCAAGAGCAGGCTAGGATTTTCCAGCGCCACCCCCGTCAGTGGGAAGCCCTATGGTGGCAGCGGGTGTGCATGTCAGTGTCTTGTTTACATGTTGGGCCGATGGAGCTTGGGGTGGGCCGTGTGGGCAGCTTTGTTCAGGCTCCAGGATTCCCTTCAAGTGAGTCATCCGGCCCCCACTCAAAACGACTGTTACCTTGGGAACTCAAGCTTGGGCTTCCCTCAGCAGCGCTAAAGTACACACTCATCAGCACCCATACTCCCAGGCAGAGACACATATTAGCTCTCAGAGAAGCAGGACCCATGCTGGATGAAATTGGTTTAGTAGTGTACACTCATTTTTGGCCTAACAGGGCAGCACAGGCCAATCTGCTGTATGAGGATTAGATGACCAGACCAGCACGGCCATTTTGTCATGGCAGGTTTATAATGTATGCAAATTAGACTGAATAGATGAGGGTGATAATGGCTTTGGGTGGCTTGTTTCTTAAATCACTGATTTGAGTAATAATAGGCTGCCCAACTAATGAGCTCGACCTAAAGACTGTAGGTTTGGTACATCACAGTGTCAGGTGATGTCAGTGAAGGCTGAAGTTCACTTAATAACTGGACTGTTTATGTTTCCAACTCAGTTCATTACCGACGCCAAATGAGTTCCTTGACTAAAGCCATTAGTCGAACTGGCAATTGTTAAATTGGTTAATTTGTTGATTCATTGATGCAGATCCGGGATGACTCACCCACTGGCTTTCATCCTTGGCTGAGGCCAATTCACCCTGCTTAGCTGATCACCATTAGGCTACTTTACCAACCAATCACACCACATCAAAGCCTATTAGCTGCTTTTCCCACAATGCACTTATTAAGCATCACATTTTGCCACCAAAAAAGATTTTGATGGATTTTACAGAAATCATGTTTAGTTTTCCACGTGTCCTTCTTATATTGTCATTATTATTATTATATTGTGTTTTTCAAGAAGTAGTTGAGTCAGAAAATTAAGCTGGGATAACTGAACAAAACAGAACATTCAGCCTCTTGGTTCGGTTAAATGTCATCAATTGAACCGGAAGCTGTCATACATAAATCCAGAATTGCTACATGCTGCATTTATCCACATGGATAAATGTAGAACCCAGATGTGGGGTGTTTCACACAGTGACACGGTATTCCCCAATCAGATAAAGATACTACGTTTACACCAGCTCCTCGTGTGACAGAGTACTTGTCAAACAGCAACAGGGGTAGATGCAGGGAACACATTACCCTGCCGTTACTGAAAAATTGATGTTGGTGGCAAAAGAGCGACAATGGAAAAAAAGACTTACAGACAGCGTTAGGCTGAAAAGTCAAATATTTGGCCATGAACCTTTTGCTTGCAGATTCATTCATACATAGGTGAAACAGAAAAACAATATTTCATTTCATCATAACTCGATGCGCTCAATCTCAACAACAGTTCTCTCAAGTGAGCTCAATGCCATCACCCAAAAGCAAGGATTTGAGACAGGAATAAATGTTGTGTGCATGATTGAAGTACTGTAGTTGTTGCATTTCAGCCTCCTTTCCAGGCATTATTATTACATTACAAGTGATGCTACACAACAGTCAAGTGGCAGATTATAGTTGTCGACTCTGTGAAATGTTTTGTATTCAGTATTAACAGATGTGATTAAACTTCCGTTAGAAATGCAATGAAAGCTGCATGTAAGTGGTGAGTTTCTTGTCAGTTTTAATTCAGAATCAGCCTGTAAATGAATGAGTTGAGTACCAAGGCGAAGACGAGGAGGCACAATCATAAGCACTTGGCTTGAGTGGAATTGGCGGAGTTGGCGGGAGGCGGGGTACAAGTCCAGCCTCAGAAATAGAGCTGTGAACACCATCTGTCATGCTCTCTCTCCCCGTCTGTTAGCCTGACTGCAAGTAAAAGAGAGAATGATGCTCTCCGAGCCGCATTAGACGGACGTGGGTGCTGATTGTCGTAGGTGTGGGTTTTGTGGGGTGTGCATTGGTGGGGGTGGGGTGGGTACATGAGGTGCATGAGTAACTCGTGCTGACAAAAGGAAGTACTCACCCACACAAGAAAAGAAGAAAGGTTGTTGGGGCCAGCGGGTAATCCTGGTGAAACCACACCCATATGTCCACCCACTACCTCCTGCTGGACACGTCTATTAACACTTGCACGAGGAGTACTGGTGGAAGTTATGTTCAGCGGATCCCCCCTTGCGGAGCTTAGCTTCTAGGACCACCAGTGAATGGAGAAAATCCGCAAGTAGTTGAGAGACCCATAAAATGTTTTTTTTACGCTCCCTGTCCCCTGCTAACTTCACATTCTTCTCTGATTTTGGATCAACATTTGCAATGGCAGTGACTGTTGTAACTACTAATTAATGTAAGAATGTAATGTAACGTACTAATATAAGATGAATAGATAGAATTGATAGTTATTTATAAGTTTCACTTTTGCATCTCAGCAACTATGCAGTGTTCAAGGACCACCGAACAAAGTGTGAAATTTCAATATCTGATTAAAAACATCAGTGAAGCATGAAGACATACAGTAAACATGTCAAACATGGGCTTTTTAACAGTGGTACATGTATTGTGTGTATTTTAGCTGAATTATTACATATTTCTGAATTATTGTGAATAAAGGTGGTGGTATGTGTTTTCTGCTAAAAATAATCAAAAACCAAAAACACAACCTACATTCTGAGAAAAACAAAAAGTTTTACCAAAAGGCCATAAATGATGAATCGTGAAAATGAGGGAATCCACTGTAGACATGAGTCAAGCCATTGCTCATCTGACCTTCTAATGTCCAGAGAGAGTTTTCAGTACACGTATAGTATTAAACATTTGAAATGTTCTACCAGATTGATTTCAACTGTTGACTCCCCAAGGAGTATCAATAAAACCGATTTCCTGAATAAGTACCATATGGAACATTTTACAAAAACAACTTTTTAATGAATGCCACAAATAGTACTCTTGGGTCAGTAGTATTTGAGCATTTAGCACCTCATTGTTGGTATGAATCTTTATCTCTGGATGCAAATAATGCATAATGCACTTTTGTAATGGTTATATTTCATATTGTCAGTTTCTACCTCCTACACGCTGTAACATAAGTATTCCCCAAAGAGAGAGCATTGTCACATTTTTCTTTATTTTTAAACCAATTCATATACGCTCTCCTGAACCCATGAATCATATTGAAGATGTTCCCATTTTTATCTCCACGTTTATGGTTGTGATTGTAGTCATGCTGGTTTGTGTCTTAGCACTATTATACAAAACCTAATTAACTGATTACCACACCACAACATTTTGTTTCTATCATTGTAGAGGAATGTTAAAATTAAACAGCTACATGTAATGTAATTTTTTTTGTTCCCCAATATACTGTATTATCAAATCCAGCTCTCTTTTTATCTACTGTATTTCCTCAGATAGCGGCTTCCGCTCTGATGGATGCCGTGCCACAATTAATCATGGTATCTCGAATGTACCATATAAGTGCCTGGCCTCGTGTGTAGAGACACCTTTACCAACACACTCTAAACTTCAGCTTTTCAGTGTAGACATTGCATCTTTAAAAGGGAGGTTCACAGTGGAGTGCAAAAGTTGATTAACAGATAGAGAATGGTCGTAATACAATGTTATATATGACTGTTATTTTTTTATTCATACATATACCAGTGGTCCTCTGTTTACGTTTTGTGGTTGTGAAGGGCCTCTCTGTTGTTGAGCAAATAAACACGATTAGCCACTACATGAGGAAATACAGTATTTACCTATCTTCATGTCTCTGGGATAGGCTCCTGCTCACCGAAGTCATGAAGAAAATGAATGAATGAATACTGAAATACATAACATGATAAAAGGACAAACCACATTAAAAGCTGGAAACTTTCTATCCCATAAACACAAACTCAGGGAGAAGCTTTCAATCAATGAGCAGTCAGAACTTGTTTTACGTATGCACTGAACCCCCCCCCCCTACAGATGGCTCCCTAAGGTGGGCCACCCACCATGTGAGAAAGTCCTGTAGATTAGTGTGAGAAACCTATCACTCCACAGCGAGTATTTGTGACCTCCCAACTGTCATGACTGTCCCGGACATCATCAACCACTTGAACACATTTATATTAACCATTGTTTAATGTTAAATACTGGTATATTTGCATTTATGTTTTTGACCATGCATCAAGATAGAATAATGAGGGCGCAGTGTGCCATAACAGAGCATTAAGATATAAGAGATGCTGCATGTACAAATGTTGACTACCTGTTGCTATGGCAATAGGCTTGCATCCTGCAGGCCTCAGGACTCTTGCTATTTCTAAATAAAGCTTTTTGTTCTCGCTGATCAGTGGATGAAAATTCTCTCTCACTGAAACTGCTCTTCAGTAATGCTGTAGTAGTGTGTAAACAATGGGAGTCTGCACTCCAATATTTAACTCGCAACCTCACAAATAGCAGTAATATTTCATCCAAATTATTTAAAGGGAAAGTGTGAAACAGAAATGGAAGAATTATCCAAAACACAAGAGGCTATATTTTATATCTAATGTGCTACTGGTTGTCTGTGTGTGTGTGTGTAATTTTTTTTTTTTTTTACTATGAGTTCAATAGTTGAATGCTAACTGTCAACACCGTTCCATTTTATCTGTTGCCATGTAAGATAAGCAGTGTGTTATTAGTGCTTTACAGTGAAGAAAATAAGTATTTGAACACCCTGCTATTTTGCTATTTCTCCCACTTAGAAATCATGGAGGGGTCTGAAATTTTCATCGTAGGTGCATGTCCACTGTGAGAGAGATAAACTAAAAAGAAAAATCCAGAAATCACAATGCATGATTTTTTAACAATTTATTTGTGTGATACAGCTGCAAATAAGTATTTGAACACCTGTGTATCATCTAGAATTCTGACCTTGAAAGACCTGTTAGTCTGCCCATTAGAAGTCCACCTGCACTCCATGTATCATCCTGAATCAGATGCACCTGTTTGAGGTCGTTAGCTGCATAAAGACACCTGTCCACCCCATACAATCAGTAAGACTTTAACTTGTAACATGGCGAAGACCAAAGAGCTGTCCAAAGACACCAGAGACAAAATTGTACACCTCCACAAGGCTGGAAAGGGCTACGGAGCAATTACCAAGCAGCTTGGTGAAAAAAGGTCCACTGTTGGAGCTATCATTAGAAAATGGAAGAAGCTAAACATGACGGTCAATCTCAATCGGAGTGGAGCCCCATGCAAGATATCACCTCGTGGGGTCTCAATGATTCTAAGAAAGGTGAGGAATCAGCCCAGAACTACACGACAGGACTTGGTCAATGACCTGAAAAGAGCTGGGACCACCGTTTCCAAGGTTACTGTAGGTAATACACTAAGACGTCATGATGTGAAATCATGCATGGCACGAAAGGTTCCCCTGCTTAAACCAGCACATGTCAAGGCCCGTCTTAAGTTTGCATATGACCATTTGGATGATACAGAGGAGTCATGGGAGAAAGTTTTATGGTCAGATGAGACCAAAATAGAACTTTTTGGTCATAATTCCAATAAGCGTGTTTGGAGGAAGAAGAATGAAGAGTACAATCCGAAGAACACCATCCCTACTGTGAAGCATGGGGGTGGTAGCATCATGCTTTGGGGGTGTTTTTCTGCACATGGGACAGGACGAGTGCACTGCATTAAAGAGAGGATGACTGGGGCCGTGTATTGTGAGATTTTGGGGAACAACCTCCTTCCCTCTGTCAGAGCATTGAAGATGGGTCGTGGCTGGGTCTTCCAACACGACAACGACCCGAAGCACACAGCCAGGAAAACCAAGGAGTGGCTCCGTAAGAAGCATATCAAGGTTCTAGCATGGCCCAGCCAGTCTCCAGACCTGAACCCAATCGAAAATCTTTGGAGGGAGCTCAAACTCCGTGTTTCTCAGCGACAGCCCAGAAACCTGACTGATCTAGAGAAGATCTGTGTGGAGGAGTGGGCCAAGATCCCTCCTGCAGTGTGTGCAAACCTGGTGAAAAACTACAGGAAACGTTTGACCTCTGTAATAGCAAACAAAGGCTACTGTACCAAATATTAACATTCATTTTCTCAGGTGTTCAAATACTTATTTGCAGCTGTATCACACAAATAAATTGTTAAAAAATCATGCATTGTGATTTCTGGATTTTTCTTTTTAGTTTATCTCTCTCACAGTGGACATGCACCTACGATGAAAATTTCAGACCCCTCCATGATTTCTAAGTGGGAGAAATAGCAAAATAGCAGGGTGTTCAAATACTTATTTTCTTCACTGTATTTCCTTTTATTTTACCATGCATGACACAGACACACTCTTTGCTCTCCGATGTGCCCTTTTGTGGCCTTGTGCTTGTCTTGTAGCACAGTACCTCTGTCTCCCTGTAGGGGGAGCTTGCGTGTGCAGAAACGGGGGACAGGAGCAGGTGCTGAGACGAGATATTTGATGCTGCTGACGGGGACTTCCATGTTTACTTGAAGTGCTTTTCGGGCCATTTCACAGACAAACATATTTAGCCCTTTTCCTCCCACTCAAGGATGCAAGCATCTCGTAGCAAGCAGCCAAGTCTATTAAACAAACATTCCTGTGAGCAATTTGCATGGTGTGGCGTCTGTGCTCGCCTGCCCAGGATGAGGGGATTTGAACCTGGCAAATGAAGGATGATTTTTCTGCACAAGCTGAGTGACATGACATCTGCTGAACCTTCTATTGCTTCAAACATCATTTAGCATATGCAGGTTTTAATTGACACAATATGGACATCTGAAGCTGTGGTTGGCCTTCTGTTTTGTAATTGTCATCATGTCAGTGATTGGTTCAGTATCTACCCTTATGAAGGAGATATTGTGCAGTAAAAATGCAGGTCTGTTTCATACCACTTGCTAACTTTTCAGACTTGCATATACGCACCAATAATTGTAATGTTCTGACTAATGTGCTTCACTTAACAGGGATATTCACTGAAGCTGGGGCAATTGGAAGGGACCATTATTGGTAAGTGTTCATTTTGTTTTCATAAAACTTCATAACAATGGTTTTGATTATCCTCCTCGTATATATATATATATATATATTTTTTTTTTGCCTAATCTATACATAATATTTTCATACATAATTTTTCTATCTGCACTATTTGCAGTGACAAAGAGTGTGCAATAACAGTCGCGTAGTTTTAAGTCATACTTGCATCATTGCCATAATGACATATCACTGTGCGTGCGTGTTTGTGTGTGAGAGGCTGCTGCATTCATCAGCCTCCCGTCTTAATTCTTTTGTTTCCCACACGCAGAGTATCTTCCACCAAATCCACCACAGGCGTCTGATTTCCACCGTTACCAGTTTATGTGGTTTGAGATGCCCCCCAACACACTGGTGTCAGGCACCCAGCTGGAGCCGACACGAGGTAATGACTCCACTCTCCGGCACCCCTGAGGTCGGTACGCTGCTGACCTCTGCAGCCTCATCTATCATACCAGTGCTTATCAGCGCGACTGCCAACACTTTGTAGTTGAATCAGCAATAAAGGAAAACCCAGCAAACCATAACAATGCAACACATTATTTTTTTAACTGTTGCTTTTGTGCTTGAAGGTATTGTGATCATCTTTATGTTGCCACTGTGGGGGGTTTGATTGGTGCCATCTCATATTCACATGAGAATGTCTTGCTTGTTTACTTAAGTGGGCTTAATCCAATATATGATGAAATAGCATAACAGGTGTCCACAAATGCCTTCGTCACAGTTTTTATGCCCCTATTATTGAACGTTTTGTGTCCACCAGTGTTGGACACACATGCATAACAGAGTTAAAGGCTGATGTTGGTTCTTACTAGCTATTCATTCATTTTCTACCGCTTATCCTCACGAGGGTCGTGGGGGGTGATGGAGCCTATCCCAGAGGCAGGGTATACCCTGGACTGGTCGGCAGCCAATCACAGGGCACATATAGACAAACAACCATTCACACTCACATTCATACCTATGGACAATTTGGAGTCGCCAATTAACCTAGCATGTTTTTGGAATGTGGGAGGAAACCGGAGTACCCGGAGAAAACCAATTCATGCACGGGGAGAACATGCAAACTCCACACAGAGATGGCTGTGGAATTGAACTCAGGTCTCCTAGCTGTGAGGCCTGCGTGCTGACCACTGGGCCGCCATGCAGCCTCTTACTAGCTATGTACTCATAATTTTTTTTACAAATATTTTAGAGAGTGCAAAAACAATAGTTTGCTAACAAATAAGAAAAATCGACCTGCCATTTTACTGCCTTTTAGCAAATCAAATGTTTTTGTTCGGTCTACAGATTATTTTGTGCATAGCTCAGCTATATCAAGTCAAAATATTATTATTTTTGTTGCGAAGGAAAAGGGGTCCAACTGGGCCACATTCTTATCTATGTCACAATACATAAGCAGGAGTCAGTAATAACAACAAAGTACTCAAATGATTAGTGTTTCAAAGTGTTGTCTCAGAGTCAGCAAAGTTATTCAATGTGCAATATTTTCTTTAGTTTCTCTGACTTTTCAGCCCTAACCCCTCCCCTCAAAAAGGTGGGAACCTGCACTGGGATGCACAGAATCTCAGAGGAGGCGGGCCTGCCTGTCTGTTCTAGTGGGGTTGCGGCCGATGATTTGAGGTGCGATTGAGGGCGGTTTGAATCACGAATGAGCACAGCTGCCACTCTCTGCTGTTTTGGAGTTCTGACACCTACATCAGTAATCAATCCGGGCACGAGGTGAGACTCAGTTCTGTTTGATGTGGTGGATTTGAAGTTTGAAACAGACTCGTATCATATTGTTGAGGTATTATTGATGTCAAATGTGGTTAAAATGGAGACATCTTAGCATGAATAATAGTGTGCTATTCAGAATACTTTACTTCTTTGTGCAAACTGAGAAATACTTTGTCTGACATCAGCTCCACTTGTTGCGTCTCATATTGAGGCGCAGAACTTAGTCCCTTGAGTGCCTGTAAATGTTTGATTTTTCGGTTAGCATGTTGGCCACACAGTCAGGAAATCAGGAAGACCTGGGTTCATACTCCGCTTGGCCATCTCTGTGTAAAGTTTGCATGTTCTCCCCATGTGTGGGTTTTCTCCGGCTACTCCGGTTTCCTCCCACATTCCAAAAACATGCTAGGTTAATTGGCGACTCCAAATTGTCCATAGGTATGAATGTGAGTGTGAATGGTTGTTTGTCTATATGTGCCCTGTGATTGGCTGCGACCAGTCCAGGGTGTACGCCACCTCTCGCCCGGAATCAGCTGGGATAGGCTCCAGCATACCCCCACAACCCTAATGAGGATAAGCGGCATAGGAGATGGATATATGTTTTTGTTTATCCAATCAGATATCACCTTCAATGTATTCAAAATGAAAGAGTTATGTCTTAAAGAGTTATGTCTGATGGCACAGTGGGTAACCACACCAGCGCTTTGCAAAAGGGACTGGGGATCGGATCCCAGTCAGGATTACCAATCTTACGCCAATATTACTATCTTTAATAGTGACCCTCATAGTGTCTGCTCAGAAGAGTTCTGGCCAGTTAAGTCCCCACTGAAGACCCAGGTGCCAAATACACTGCCCGCTACCGAGTAACAAAATACAATAATAAGGAAGATAATTAAATGATATATGACAAAATACAAAAATAATGTATAAATATTAATCATAAATCAATGTGTTATTTCCTGCTGTAATTCACCTGGCATCCACCTGGCTTTGACAGTGTTTTATTCCTGCATGCAGCACAAGAGGAAGGGAAGGAGGGAATCCCATGTCTCCCCACCTCCTCCTGCGTTATGTTCACTTATTAGCATCTGTCCTCCCTCCCATGTGCGGTGACACAGAGAGCATTTTTCAAGGCCATGACATTAATTGATGTGATTTACAAGCATTTAGTCGTGGGTGGGAGACTCCTAATGATCGTTTTCCACTTCCAGCAGCGCAGTCATTGACTCAATTTGATTGCAAATTTGTTGTCCTTTTTTCTTTTCATCTCGAATCATCTCTTTGTTAATATACTGTAAGGGGTCCCGCCCTGTCGTGCACAATGGTGGGAGTCTACTATGTCTCCTGTGTTAAAAGTTATGAATGTGGGTCATTGACCTGATGGAGACAGTTGGCTTGTTGCACAATGAACTGTGGGGGTGGGGGGTGGATGCGCTGTTGGCTATGGGCACCAGAAAGGGATCATAGGGAATCCCTGGGAAGGCTGGCCCTGTCTAGAGCTTGCCCCTGTGCCAGGGTATGGGGACAGCGTTTGGGCACACTGGCCCTCATGATACTTGTTAGCCACTTGGCAAGCGCTCAGTATGTCGTGCCACCTTTCAGCGCAAATGAGTTTGGAAAGGGATGCAATGCTGGGCATTGGGAAGGGGCATCTATGTGCTGGTCACACATGCACCTCCAAGGAAATCCGCTTCAGAGGCTCAAAGTTAAAAGCAAAGGTTGAAAATGAACAACATGGTCAAGCTGATGACTCCTCCACCACTGGTGCTTCATAACAAAGTATGAACCTAATGATCACACAGCGTGAATGAGTGGATCACAGTAGAGCTGCTGCGCCGTGTTGCTCATCTTGCCTTCTCAAGCCCCCACTGCCAGCTCAGCACACTCCACAGTAATTGAAGCCATTTGCAATGTTGCAGTGTGGTAATGGGCAGATCCATGTCTACCACCCACCCACAGCCTCTACCATTAATCAGAACTGCAAAGCACTCATACAGCCAGGATTTGTGGCTTCTACAGCAGCCAGGAGGCGACTGTCTTGAAACTTTAACATTTTGGCTGCTTTTTCTTTTCGTTTTTTTTTATATACTTCTGTCAGGTAAAAAGTTTGTTGATGTGTCTTCAATTTCACTTCACTCAGCTTCACTATACAATATTTACTGCTCCAATCAACTGAGTTTAGTGAGCTAACCATAGCTGGTGCCATGGAGTTCGGAACCGGACGTGAGGGTGCCGCGTTTACTAAGTGATGACAATCTTGGCACAACATCGGTAGTGGAAATGTGGTCATTACACGTTTTTTTGCAGGACTACCGTGTTCCAGACAGTGAGTACTGTGGTTCTCTCCACCTCCGTGGACACACGGCATGTCCAACATTAATGCACCTTTCCCGGCGATATGCGCCCCTTCTGGCTTCAGCAACAATTTGGCGGATATTTCACATTCATGTTCACAAAAACAGTCCTGTGTTAAATGCCGTTGACAGATGGAAATATTTTTCTCTTGCTGGGAATCACCCACTACAATAACGTCTGACTGAGCTTGTTTCATAAACAGAGATGCAGAGCTTGGGGGAGGGCAGAGAGCTTATCGTGCCAACAGCCATGCCCATATAAGGAAGCCCGCTTCTCTGTGACATCACAAACCAAGAGTTTTCAACCATCCCAAACTTCTTTCGGGGCTCACGTCCAAATGCATGACACTCATTATCTGAAACTTGGGCATCGTTTAAGGCGAGAATACAATATTCTGACTACAGAAAAGGGAAAGAAGCATGATCGATCCCCTTTAAGTTTCATGTGGAGAATTACTGCTTGGACTGCAGCAAAAAAAGGCCTTCATTGTGTCTTATAAAAATTGTATCCTGAAAAGATTGTTAGTTTAAGCCCTAGTTGCTTCCCTTTTATTACAGTTAGACAGGTGATGCATGACTCTGACATCTCTCTCTTGACTGCATCCCTGTTCTGTGTGATTTGCATTTGGTGTCATGCATGCAACCTCAAATTATACACAGCGGACAACAATTCCTTTTCAAAGATTAAATTCACTGTAATAAAATTGCAAATAGATAGTTTTCTGTTTACAGTGTACTGAATTTAATTATTAATTTAAACCTGCAATAAAAACCTGTTGTTTGGGCAATCAAGTCTGGTTCTTCTCTCACCAAATTAATGTAGAATACTAAATTCATAATTGGAATCATCTTAATAGCTTTATTAGTATTTTAGCTTATCAATTTGTATGCCTTGAAAATACTTAATTATGTACAATTTGTTTTAAAATGCCAAATTGCCACTCATAATTTAATCACAAAACTGCATGATTTATGAATTTGAAAAACCATGATACAGTAGATTTAAGCCATGAAATTCAAACCGCGACGTAGTGACTATTATCTTTATGAAGGCTTTTTGTATTTTATCTTAGGTGTACCTAATATTGTGGCCCACCTTTCACATGAAGATTTTGAGTATTTAGGGCCTATAATGTGATGTTAAATAGGAACACCACCCACGCTGATACTCAGACAAGAGATGAGGGATAGACACAAAAAAGGAGAGGCAGAAAGATGTTAACATCACCCTCAGGTCCCACACACTATCTGTCCTTTCCATGAGCGGGCAGATGGGAGAGGCGGAAACATGTCCGTGCACTACAAACACACACCATGCCTATTTTAAGGTCACTTGTAAGTCGAAGCATTTCCAGGGTACCAGCCAGTGTGATACCACAAGATATACTGCGAGTTTGGATCGTGTCCAATGATTGCAAAGCCTAAGACAGGATTATAACGTATAAAGCTGCAGCACATTTTTACTCGCTGTTTGATGTCATTCTGCGGTGAGATGATCTTCACTGTGACATCTTTGCCTGTCACCCGGGCTCTCTTTCTCTCTCTCACTCTCACACCCTCCCCCCTGCTCCCCTCCACCAAGAGAGAAAGTAAAGTTGTTTATGGATGACTGTTTAAATTGAGTCAAATCTGCCACATGACTTACAAACTGCAGCATTGTGAAAAGGTGTTTGCCCCATTTGTGATTTATTCTTTTTTTTGGCATGTTTGTCACACTTAAACATTTCAGATCATCAAACACATTCAAATATTTAATATTACTGCCTCACTCAATCAAGAAATCACTTATATAGGACCTGCCTGGCAAACTGAAGTCGACCAAAATATCCTCAAAAGATCAGACAACATGCTGAGATCTAAAGAATAAGAAAGAAAGAGAAAGAAATCTATCAGTCTGGAAAATGACCATTTCTAAAGATTTGGGACTCCAGCAAACAAAGGTGAGAGCCATAATCTGCACACAGTGAAAACATGGAACAGTGGTGAACTTTCTCTAGAGTGACTATCCAACCAAAATTACCCAAAAAAAAACACAGAAACGCCTCATCCAAGAGGTCCCAAAAGGCCGCAGGCCTCACTTGCCTCAAGGTCAAGTGTTCATGAAAAAACAGCCTACATGGCAGAGTTCCAAGACAAAAATCATTGCTGAACAAAAAGAACATTAAGGCTCGTCTCAATTTTGACAGCAAACATCTTGATGATGCCCAAGGCCATTGGGAAAATACTCTGTGGTCTGACGAGATAAAACTTGACCTTTTTTGACGGTGTGTGTGTCCCATTTCATCTGGCGTGACAGATTACTACGAACTCCTATCCCCCAAATCCCTATAGTTTCAGTTATAGCATCAGAATACAACTGATGACAACAATCTTAATATACAATAATAGATACTTAAAATCATAGCCATGAGAAATATATACTGTAGTAGAGCATGAGTTTTTCCCAGATGTCCTTTTACAATTCAGACGGCTGTGGAGCATGTCTCCTTGATGGTGAAAACAGTTTGAGCGAAGGCCTGTTAAACACAACAAAGAGGTTGTCTGCAGTAACTTTTGTATCCAAGTCAGGCTTGTGAGAATATTCTCTCTACGGATTTGGGCTACTTCAAAAGTCCAATCACATTTTAGGCTATTCTTTTCCAATCCCATACAGCTGTTTTTTAAATTATTCCAAATGTAACTATTGGAATGTCAACTATTTCCTGGAGGGTGCAGGGCTTTGTCTTATGTACAGCTAAACATATGAAGATGCATTCAAATAGGCATTTAGTCCTCTCTTATGTATTGTATATGTACTTGGCTGCCATTGTCTTTTTTTCAGTTGAGGAAAAAGGAAGCTGCTGGAAATTTAAGTTGTCCATGTCTTAAAGCCGTGATATTGTCATCCCAGCCGGATGGCCGTCTGGTGTTTGTTTAAAAGGAGACAGAAAAAAAAAAACTGTCCAGGCAGGCAACTGAATCATATCGTCTTGCCAATGTGTCCTTGCGTTCCCACCTCCATCATTACAGCAACATGTTTTATTTTCAGCGGTGCTGTTCTCAGTGACTCACAGCTCACTTAGGCCTCAGATGCCTTTAAACATAGATTTAGCGGTCATGAGAAGTAACCATTGTACTGGTTGTATCCCGTATAGCATATTCCAAGTTCAAACCCTGGAAATATGACTACTTATCCACTATGTTTCAGGTAACTGGGATCTGGCAGACTTCATCCAAAGGTTTGAACTGGGAGAACCTGTGGCCGCAGTG
Organism: Doryrhamphus excisus; assembly: GCF_037039965.1. Classification (NCBI taxonomy): domain Eukaryota; kingdom Metazoa; phylum Chordata; class Actinopteri; order Syngnathiformes; family Syngnathidae; genus Doryrhamphus; species Doryrhamphus excisus. The sequence goes on along the minus strand of NC_136359.1, from coordinate 13,047,720 downwards.
CAGTTTCTCACACAAAGACTAAAACTACAACGACTAGAGAGCTCCTAAGGTCTGGATGGTGGTATACGATCATTGTTCCGAATGAATTGCAATTGCTTGATTTCTTAAAAGCTCATAGCAGGTTAGCTCCCTTTGTCTGTATCTTTAACTAGAAAGAGGTTTCCTCTTTGTGTTTCCGCTCACTACCGCATCTCTGTCACCTGTCACAGCAAGATTCAGGAGGTAGATTTTGACCTCGCTGGGGACTTCTTTTTAGTTTCCAAACACTATCAACAAAAAAAGAAAGGGGCCTCTGATATCACAACTTAGTGTGGAAAGAGTTGATTCTAAATCAGGGACGGAAATACGTCAGGGCCAAAAAAAGGAAGTTGGAGGTGAAACCGAGACCGCAGCACAGCCGGATGGTGCAGTGGAACTAAAATACCCAGAGTGACAGGACAGGGGGAGGGGTTTTGTAGACTGTGGTTCTTTTGGCAAAGGGGACTTACTTGTGTGTTTGTGTTTGTTTATCATATTTCCATTGATCACTCTTAGTTGGAAACATTAAAGCACCGTTCAGGCTCCTTCGATTGATTTCCTCAAGTAAAAGCCCCCTTGGTCTAATCGTGTCCTTCAATGTAACTTTGGGATGATTAACCCGTTTTGAACCTTGGCTAGTTGCATAAGAGGCCCACCTGGCAGGTCTGGAGAGGATGGTGTGTCAACTTTTCAACCCTTCCACTTGGAGTTACTTTTCATGACTCTTTGTAGAGGGTGGGTCAGAGTACCCCCTTCCCGAAGGAGGAATATTGGTTTCTAACCAGCACCTCTCCTCTGGGATAGCCTTGTATCAATACCCCAGATGTCTGGATTTCCATGAAGGACTTTGATGTTGCGATGATCAATCTTTAGTTGGTGGTTGCATTGACCCTAATTTGGTGTCTCATCAGTGGTCCAAGCAGGAGTAGGTAATGGAGGTTTTTGTTCCTTTGGTGGATAAGCCAGCCTTGGTACACCTCTGTGTGCCCTCTTGATGAACCCTGAGAGATCATTGATCAATTTGTCTTGCATCCGCTTTTGTTTGCTTCCTGGACTTAGCCGTGAAAGTGGCAGGCTTTACAAACACAACAACAGCACATCTCATAAGAGGACACTTTGTCTGGAAAGCCATCAGTTGAAAATAAGTGTTTCATAACTGTTGGATGGCATCCTTATCCCTCTCGACCATGATTTTCACATCTTATTTGACTTATTAAACAACGTTCTTGCAATTGGCAAGTTGACTATCATTCCACACACCACCTTGGAATGCAGAAGCAAACCACAGAATTGCCAAGATCTGCAATCATAATTTGACAAAACAACTGGATTTGGCGCTCTTTGGCTTCATCGAATGTGTTTATTTTTACACCGCGGCAGGAGAGTTGAAATATGATTAAGAAAAAGTTGACACGAAAGATGTTGCCCTCTCACATCCCTTGATACTACGGCAAATGCATTTAATATGTTCTTAATGTATTCAAACTTACATTAATTAAAAGGAATCTGTTTAATCAATTCCGTTGCCTAACCGGGACAAAAGTGATCTAATACACGCAATGAGTCTTCATGCTGCGTATTTCACTGGAGAATTTATCCACTTTATCACTGGTTGTGACTGTCACTAAGTGACATCAACAGACTTTATTGTGATCCCATGACTTGTGCCGACTGTGCCTGGGGATTTTAATTGTGTCTTAGAGGTAAATTCCCTCACATATCAACACTTAACTGCATTTTAACACTTGTTTGCTTTCATTAACATTAAACACTGAATAATGCAGTGCAGGCTTTGACTTCTTGTTTCCCCTGGCTGTGTTTTCTTTTTTTTTTTTTTTTACTAAAAGTTGGCCTTTATTTGTGTGATCTGGAATATAAAAGTAAACACATCTTTTATTTCACATTTCTTAATATACTATATGAGCAAAATTATTTGATCGTGTTTAATCACATTTGTCCATAGTTAACTTGTAATTAATCACTGTTTTGATCTATAATTAGTGTACCTCTGAAAGATCTTTTTAATACACCTATCAGGAAGACACTAGACAATGTTTGCTTTCTGCAAATGTTTGTTTCTCAAACATTCAGCGTTTTTTATACAACTCAAGACAAAATGGACCTCAATGTATAAAAACAAGGTACAGTTAGTAGACATTGGTAAGGTAAACTTTCCATCACTCACATCCCATTCTCTTCAAGCAAATAATCTCATGAAATATAATAATTTTGTAACTAACATTACAAATAAAGGTTTGCAAAAACACCCTTCAACTAAGTTAAATGAAAACAGTGTATTAAAAAAATAAATATACAAAAAACAGAGTGCTCAAGAACTGTCAGTAGTTTACAGAATGAGGACTGCACCCATATATTGTAGTACAGTAAGGTTATAGCTTATACTTAAATTCAAAACACTCTTTTACAAAGACATACACACACGAGCACTCTTTTGCATAAACTTTATCACACTTTACAGAGTGCCGACTTCAAAGTTTGTGTAAGTTTGACACGGGGAATCAATGTGCAACTTATTCCATCATCTTTGACAAATTGCAGGTCAAGCATCAACATGGCACTTGGCCTGTCTGTAAATATATATATATAGCATATTAAATGATTATGGTTTAAGCATTCACAAGACTAATTTGGGATCGCTTAAATTAATTGCCGGGAGGATGATACACATTGTTTAAAAATAGCACTGATTATACATCTTTCACAAGCCAGAAGCTGGGGAAAAAACCCAAACTTATTCGACTATACATACATCCCTAAGTTTTCCATGAGCTGTCAGGTTATAGTGCTTCCATGGAAGTCCCATGTGCAAATGAGCTGCAGTCAAAGACACCGCAGTGTACCCAGTCCCATGTGCAATACTGAAAGGAAGCCAGTAAAAGGTAAGCTAGGTGTTCCGGCAAGGCTGGACAATTTTCCAACCAGAGAGAGAATATCACATCCCCACTCTCCATATTAAGAGACGAGCAGTAAATGTTAATCGTGAGCCACCTTTATACAGAGAATCTGGAAAATTGCTGCCCCTTTCACACCTGGCTTTTTCCTGCCTTTTGTTTTATGTTAACGTCACCACCGCAAACTGGCAATTTTCCGCCTTTTGAGGTAGTATCTGAGCCATAACAGTTGCAGTATGGCGTCTGTGATTAAGGGAATGCTGAATAGGTGGGACGGGGTGTGAATTTTAACAACTGAGACTCACCTTTTCCACTCAATTGTGTTGAAAGCAATTGTGGACAAGTATTTTAAACGTCACATTAGACGGTGGTGCTGACGTATTCGCGCTTTTAATGATCTGATTGCATCACTGGGTTCTGTGTATAATGCCACAGGCGAATAATAGCTTCGTCTTCTGCTGTTTTTTTTCCTCCCTGTGCCTTTCATATAGAAGCTCGAATATTGCTGCGACTGCTTTCACACAGCCACACGGCATCCAGCAATCGCATAGAAGTGTAACAACATACATATGGTGTGGCATAAACAGTACTTGAAAGGAGCTATGGACATTTTCATTCGTGAACTCCATTGTGTCGACTTTTCCACCATCTTTTACTAGCATCAGATGAGCTAGAACGTTTATGTTTTGTGGCAATAACCTAAAACTGTGTATTGAACAAGCTGAACCCAACGCTGAGTCCAACAGAGTCCCTGTTTATCTTGCAAGTGACCGGACTCAGGACTGGGAGGATGCTGCTCCACTCTACTGGTGTAACTGGTAATCACTACACACATCCACAGCCTCAGTTTGTATAAGCCACCCTAAACACAGAACGTGATTCAGACCACCACTCCTACACACTCTCTTTATATACTTGTGCTTCATTGAGGCACTATTATTAATTCCTCCAGTCTGGATATTCATATGCTGACATATGTTTGTCATAACTGTTTTTTTTTTTGCTTTGCTCGACAGTTCCAAGGCAAATTTTTTTTCACTCTAGTAGCAAAATCTGACTAATGTGACATTAGAGGGTTTTTGTATGTTGTTGTTGGGATATTTTTAACTATGTTTCTCACAACTTTGCTTGGTATAAATTCGTGCCGTGACGTTTTGTCTACAGCAATCTTTTTTTGTCTACAGTCATTTCTTTTTTTCTGCAGTTTTAGATCACTTTCCACTACAACTTCACCGGAACTCATGTCCATATTGGGCCGTACTGGGGGCGTGACCGGACGGTGCCTTTTTTGGAGTTTCCACGTTGGCGGTCACGTGGGCCAGCCCTAGTCAAAGCAAAGCGTGCTTGGCAGTGTTGACAAACCATTATCTGCGTCACTTGGCGTCCTTTATACGGTGCTGTCAGTGCATGTTGAGTGGTTTCAGAGCAACTGCACTACGTTACAGAGTTTGTTGAGCATGGTCAACAAGGGTAAAGTGAGACTAAGCAGTGTAAGACTAAATACATGTGTGAATTTGTGCCTAAATTGTGACAGAAATGAACACACATACTATGATCGCTCAAGAGCACTAACAGAGATAAATAGTTCCATCGGTGTAATGTTTCCTACTAAGACAATGACAATACGTACTCGGCTCGCTTACACTTGGAATTGTTTGAAAGTTTTGTTGCAGTTATCTCCCGGAGCCTTTTTTCCCTCCATTTGTAGTTTCCACTTGGCAGACTGACGCTCGGAGAGCCTGGCGCTGAGCACTGTGTCCATATATGGGCATCTACGTCACGCAAAGGTTCCAGCCCCCTATTTAATGCCGCCACACTGGAGTCCCCAAAGCAGCTCCAATAGAGCAAGTATAGAGCCGCTCTCTTTAATTTGCACACTCCACATTGGCCACAAGCAGCCCACAAAGGCTTCCACACTGATCCGAGTCATAACCAAATAGTTTGAGTGCGGAACCAGAATCGGCGCTGCTTCGTCCATCCGAGCCGGGAGATAAACTTCGGACAGCACCAGAAGCTGGACCCGTCCGTCCCACGACTCATCTCTCCTTTCCAAAGCAACCTGACCACCCCGCTGTTAGGTGCACCTGAGCGGGGGGGTAGGGGGATATACGTGTACGCTGGCCTCCCTCGTCCACGCCGGAGCGACTCGCAGTGCTATGACCGGGAAAGTGGCGGAGAAGCTCCCTCTTACCATGAGCAGTCTAATAAACAACATCCCCGACAGTCTGTACCCAGAAGAGGACGTCCCCACGTCTATGAACATTTTCACCAGCACGGAATCTATTAACCACTACGCGCAGATGAACACGGGTAAGAAGTGACTTTTATGTTGTTGTTAATTTATTAAGGAAGTGTACAAAAGATGCGCGCTGAAGAAGGCAACAGTTGTCTTGGAGGAGCACCTGTTAGCGCGCTCCTCTTGCGCGCAGTCCTCCTCCTGAGCGCGCTCTCTCTCTCCGGCCACCGGAAACAACCCACACCTGGGCAACAATGCACGACTTTAATCTGGATTAAGTGTTCATTTTCTCCTCGTTACTTGTACAACCGAAATGTAAGGCTATGTATTAGACGCTGCACCGACAAAACAACAATAACAAAAAAAACAATAATTAGTCTAAAAGGTTTTATAATCAGATTAGACTTTCTAAATTCTTAGTTTTTCCGCTGTATGAAATATGAAAGTCCAAATGCCTTGAACACAATTCAGCGAATCATTAAAAAGGCGATTAAATGTCAGAATTAAAAACATCAAATGCATGTTAAATAACTGTTCACCCGAAATTTACAATATGGATATTATAGTGACATTTGCTTTAGAAATTCTAAATGGTAGCACATTAATAGTATATGTACAAACACACACACAACAACCCCGGGTAAAACGGCATGGGCCCGTGATACCTTTTTTCCTGCATTAAACCGCGAGGCCTCGTTTACATCTTAATCCAGATGATTGTATATTTTTAATTCATTCAATCGCTGGATGAATAGGAGTCGTGGTTGCGGCTCCGTGTCGGTGCATGTTGGCAGGAAATCAATCAGCAATTGTGAAGCGACACACCTCCTCACTGAGCACCATTCGGCACAAAATTGTCTCAATCCACGCAGATCAAGCTTTTTTATTCACTTTTCTATTCACACTGAAATAAACTAAAACTTATTTTTATTTTAGTGTCCGGAAATAAAAGCAACACGTAAGTTTGGATTGAATAAAAAGGATATACGCCCACTCGTTCACCTTCAATATCTTTTACGGTCTGGATATAATTCATGGAAAATGAAAAAAGTACATTACTCGTGCTTATTTTTATTTGTTGCTCTAACGTGTATGAGACAATTGTAAAATGAGAGGTACTGTAAATAGAAATGATAAAATACCTATGGAGAGCTATTTTAATTCTCCGTAAGGCTTTGCCAAAGATTTAATTCTTTAGCAATTATATAGGTGATCCATATTCCTCTTAAAAAACTCACAGGTGTGATATGGCATTCTGCATAAAATGCAACTCAACTGACATCCTACTAAATCATCATGAGTATTACATGTCATATTGTCATATGTCCATGCACTTATATAAGTGTAATTTACTTGTTGGATTTTTTTTGGTCTTTTAGCCATGCATTTTTGCAAATGGAATTTTCTCATTGAGCTATTTCTCAGTTGCAATATGTTTAACGTGTCAGATTCAGAAGAATGAACGTATCAATGACTCAGATCTTGGAGTTGTTCGTGTAAATATTCCTTCATGTTCCCTCCATTACATACAGATAGTGTTTAAAATCCCAGTGCGTGGTGGATGAGGCGTCTGCCTCCTAATCCTCACCCCCCCTCCCCTGTAAAGAAATCAGATCTTGCCATTAAGTTTGGCTGTCCTCCTGAGGGCCACAATGACTGGATCAAAGGGGGTGTTTAGGTTGTGATTTATGAAGGCTTGTGGGATCTGAGAGGGAGAGACGCCACTGCCTTTAGATGCAGCAAGTCTGTCACTTGAACTTAGGGCTCGGACGACACTTGCAGTTCTTTAGGAAGTTCAGGACCTTTTTTTATACCTTTGATTTGTCACTGGTACATGCAAAAAATTTTAACAAACCCTTTGGGTACTAAAAAAACTTATTTTTCTTGACTTTTATTAGTTTCACTTTTGCTGTCAGTTGTGTGCACTAATGCTTGAGGAGCCCATGTGGATGATTTCTTTCTTTCTTCCGCTCTAACGTAGATAACATCATGGATATAGGCATGGGGAGTGAGAAAGCAAGTGCGGAGATTCAGTATGGATCCAGCTTCCAGTCCAACCGGAGTGGGCAGACCGTCACCTATTTGGGCAAGTTTGCCTTTGACACGCCGTCATCAGGTGGGATCGGCGGCTCTGGCTGGTGCTCTGACAACAACATCATCAGCCTCGTCAGCGCGGGAATCCTTGGTGTCTCGCCGTCACCTGGCACGGTCAGCGCTCAGACACCATCCTCAGCAGCCAGCATGGGTGGACAGAACTCTGACATGGAGCAGGTTTACGGCCCGCCGCTGCCCGCCTACTCCACCTGCAGTGACCTATACCAGGATCAGGTGTCCTTCCACCACAGTCCTGCCACCAGTACAGCTCTTGCTTATCCTGGCAATGACTATCATTCCACGTCCAAAGCCTCAATGGATGGCAGCCTTTTTTCCATGATCCCTGACTACAACCTTTTCCATCATCAAGGAGAAGTCAGTGTGATGGAGCACAAGCCCTTTCAGACTATGGACCCCATTCGAGTCAACCCTCCGCCCATCACTCCCCTTGAAACAATCAGAGCATTCAAAGACAAGCAGCAGATTCACCCAGGTTTCATCGGCGGGCAGCAGCACCCTCCTCCTCACCATCCACCGCCACAGACACTGACGCTCAAACCCATCAGACCACGGAAGTATCCCAATCGCCCCAGCAAAACCCCTGTCCATGAACGTCCGCATGCTTGCCCTGCAGAGAACTGTGACAGGCGGTTCTCACGCTCGGACGAGCTAACGCGGCACCTCCGTATCCACACAGGCCACAAACCCTTCCAGTGCAGAATCTGCATGCGCTCCTTCAGCCGCAGCGACCACCTGACCACACACATCCGCACGCACACCGGAGAAAAGCCGTTCTCCTGTGAGTTCTGCGGGCGCAAGTTCGCCCGAAGCGACGAGCGAAAGAGACATGCTAAAGTTCACCTCAAACAGAAGGACAAGAAGGCGTCCGACAAAGGGAGCGGAGTGATCGGGAGCCACAGCTCGCCTACCAACTCCTGCGGAGGGCCCATCTTGGGGACCTCATGACCATAACTACCTGCACTTAGAGTGGAGCCTGCCCCTTAAACAGACTCAGGACAATGGGGCCGCATCCATCGTAAGACAACAAAACATAGATGACTTGTCCGCTTCTCTCTTTGGTTGCACTCCTTCCGTTTTGAGATGGCTGCTTTTCATTTCAGTAACAGGGAAGAGGCTGCAGTGCCCATCAGAGAGAATCTTAGTACATTCCGTCCAAAAAGGCCACTGTATATCTATACTGGCTTTGCTGTGGTTCCACGTTGGTCAATTTCTTAACTGAGAGGAAGCCAGAATCTATCACAGGGATCAAAACAGACAAACTAAACAAAGGAGCAAAGTCAAAGGGTGAGTTGTCTGGGATGTATGCAGTGATTTTACTAGGCTGTTTAAAAGTGCAATTGGTTGTGTTTGTGTACTGTCACGGACACCTTATAGTGGCACTTGTCTTTTCTGTTGTTTTTTTCTTTTGTTGAAGTGTGGTGTTTTTTTTTGGTTTTTTTTGTATTTGAATGTTGTTTTCTCCAATGAATGTGCCAAATGTATTTTGTGGTAACTCAGCCAACCTTGTTCTTATTATTGTGCCTGATATTTGCCAAACACACCAGTGATATCAGCTTCCATTTGGGGTTATTAAAAGAAAGGTCACATTCCAAACTTATCTCCCATTTAGATTTATGTGCAGTTTGACTAAATGTAAATAACAACTGAATGGGTCACGAGTGGTCCTGTTTCATGCCTCCAGCAGCCAAGGCCATGCACAATGGCTTTATATGATGTTACAAGAAATAATTGACTTTTTTTAATCCCATCAACACTGTTCATCATCATTTGAAAGCAATATTTGATGACATCAAAACATAAACAAAGAGACAACAAACAACAAATATGTGGCACTAGGTTACAAACCAGCAGTATACTGTGTGCTTACCAGTATCTGCATGCACTGTTAACATGTATTTGCTATGTTGAGATTTTAAGAATGAGCAGCTAACTGGTATGATTTAAAAATATCCAAATAATCTGACAACAAAGGGTTTCTTGCTTTTGTACCATATACAAATATGTCTGCAGGGCGCTAGAGTACAAGTTTTGCGCTCAACTGCACTATACGTCAGTATTTTTGCACACAAGTGCATATATACAGTATGTGCATGCCAGTATGCACAATGTGTAAAATGCAAAAATCTGCATAAATTAAAGGAGACGCTTTGACTGAATGCTTGTGCAGAATATGTTTTCCTGCTTGTGGTTGACAGCCACGTCGGGTATTGAAAAAAAAATGTGGAAGCATTAAAAATAAGGTGTTTTACACACAACAATTGCACTATCCACACACGTTAAAATTCATTTAAAGAAGCACATCTTTTTGTGAACTCCACTTCCATTCTGCAGAGGCTAAATGATTGCATAGTCACTTGAACTATATACTAGTGGGAAGCCAACATTTTCATATCATGTGGTTTTATATTGACCATTGTGCTGAAAGGACGTGAAACACGCATCATGTCTTCTTTTCAAAGCAACCAAATCTGCAAAATATACTGCAGGATATTCTTCCCCCCATTGTTTATTCTACCTTTTCAAACCAAACAGAACTAATCAACATACCCGGCATCAAGAAGTAAAGAATGACTGAAGAACTAAAAGACAGTGACTGAAAGCCATGAAACATCAAGCTAATGATACTCATCTTTCTACACAATTGATGTGAGGCTATTTTATTAGCACTAATGTGCATTTTGGGACTAATAACCATCCTTATGTGGCAAGGCTGTTGCGCATTTAAAATGATTAGAATCCTTACTTCTATAACTTTATTGCTGATATAATTATCAAAAGAAAACAAGCTTGGCTGGTTCGTCTTTTTGGTCCTCAAAGAATGGTGGTGCTTGTTAGATGACAGTGTATCTTGTATTTGAGTAAGACTATTAGAATAGATAAAATGCTGTAGAGGGCAGGACCAAAGGGAATTATGGACAGGTGCAATGGCTAGAAAAAGTGTTTGAAAATATAACAGAGAAGACGTTGTGGATTTAGCATCACAGGCCGTGTTCTCTGGCTCTCTTCTGGAACAACCAATTTTCACTGCTGAGTTTGCTGGCAAGTGTCCACTTACTTTCCAATTATTTTGGCCTCAGAGAGTCTTTTCTCAGCTCATCTACATGGATAAATGAACAGGCACCCTTGCATTTTGGGCAGAGAATTCAACATAAAATATATATACAAAGGCATGCTTCTTATTTTAAACCAAGATTTGACTTTTAGAATGGTCCGATTTTCTTAATGTACCCTCACAACACGATGTAGCAGCTATTCCCATGCAGTAAAGCACAAAGCAATATTGTTTATGACGTGATTAGATATAGCAACTATTTATGTTAAATGTAATATAATGTATCAACAATAATAAATAATGTGACATTATCCAGTGATTATAGATTCATGGTTTTGAATATATTTGATCAAAAAGAGAAGCTATTCTTGATTTGACACTTGCTTAGTGAGAATGGATGTGTTTAATTATATGTTGAATGTGGCCTCCTCGCAGGGAAGGCGGTGTTTATGTTGCATTGTTTCGAGGAATGCAGCACACTCTGGTTTTCCATGACTAAATGAAGCCATGTATAATTACAACCTCACAAATTTGATGTCATTGGTCACATACTCTTGAATGTGTTTGTCACTTTGTTTCATGAATTTTTTTTTTATTCTGTAATGAGCAGATGGATTTAGGCTCTTCTAATTCTCACCCCCTCACTATATAGTATGGTGGTAAAAACAATACAAGCATCAGGAAATAATCCTCCTGTGTGAATCCTATAGATGTATTAAAAAATCTCTTCTCCGAGAACAATATTATTTACATGTTTTTACAATTCACAAAAGGAGAGGGTGAGTGCTCTGACAGAAAGTGGAATATGCCTCATCTTCCTTGGCTCCACTTTGGACACCATCCAACATCAGCAGCCATCTTTGTGCCAAACTGGGTTGCAGGGTTGGCTGATCAAAAACAATATGCCATGAAGACTCACACAGGAACAACAAATAAAAAAGTGACCTCAGTCTGCTTGCAAGTGGAAGGCAGCCTTATGCTAATGTTTGTGTTTTTAATTGTTTGATTTGGTTTTTGTAAACATGGCCACGGGGCAATAGGCTTGTGTGTAAGATACTTTCTGGACTTCCAGCGTGGCTTCAGGGATCATGTGTCCATTTACGGTAACACTACGGTATTCACGCAAGCAGTCCCCCCCCCCACGCCCCCCATGTTGTGTTGTGTTTCCTTTTCATTGCAGTATATCCTCATGTTTGCATGTGCACGGAAATGTTCCAAAGCGCCGGGTGTCAATGCTGCGGGCGGTGCTCATTTCTTTATTATGCATGAAAATACAACGGGTGGGAAAATGGGATGATAACCATTCATGTTCAAGACGCACACTGGGGTAACTGTTCTGTTGTTTTTTATTTTTTGTTTGTTTTTCCCAGAAAACATGTTGTAGATGTCTTTTTGGCCTATTTCCATGTTTCTACTACCTTATAATAAGGTCCTTTTATGATGAGCTGAATATTGAAATGAATTTTACTCTCTTTGTGATGGGGACATGTGCTCCCCTGTTTACTTGGCACTTCAGTTTGTTGTCATGCAAATGTTCTGTCATTTCTATGTAAGTACTTGAATAAAGAAAGATACCACATACACCCCTGTTTGACCATCGACACATTCGTGTAATTGATTTACACGGAAAACATGAAAAAAACACCAGTTTAACGCTCATATTTAAACATTATATGGCAAACGTACCCATTTGTGCGGTGATGCTGCTCTCAGGAAACACAAGCGGCTGATCCTCCAACTTCCTGTTTGGAGCCCCGTCGTTTGGCCGAAAGGGATGAGGTCCTCGGAAGAAAACACAATTGCTCAATGAAACTGGATTAGAAGTTAGCGCAAACATGAGCTGGTAAGTTGCTTTAACGTTGACGATTCTTGTGCATTCGGCGTAAATTGCTATAGGCTGAAATGAGCCAAACCTACCCTGGTTTCGGCTATTTCCTGGTAGCTCCAACAGAGGCATTAACTTCAGGCTAAGTAAGCGCTAGGCGTCTTTCAGAATGCACATAGGTATAAAGTCGCTTAAAGAGTTTACTAACACATTTTGACAGTAGGCGTTGTGTGGTTAATGTAGACTAAAGCTCTATATGTCAACTAGAGAAGGTTGTAATGGTCATCGAGCGAAGGGCGCATGCTAAGCTAACTTGTTCTGACAACCGACGCAGGAACGACTACTTTTCATGAAAAGTATATACCTTCAAGTTGGCTTCTTTTATTCTGACTCATGATAAAACTTAACCATAACTGGAGTGTGAGGCAACAAGCAAGTTAACCCATCTTGGTGACGGCAGACCTTTTTAAAGCTCTGTCATCGTGTGTTGACAGTAATGGAACTGTTGCTAGCACAAGTTAGCTTGTCTGACCAAGACAGTGATGCATTGAGCTTGTTTTACAGTTATAGTTGTAATTATCGATATAATAACTTTCCCGACAGCAAAATATACCCGCCTTCGTGTTGATGTAGGTTAATGACTGAAAAAACAAACATAATTTCAGTTGGTTGAGGAAGCAAATACGTGCACTCACTTCCGGTTTCCTTCTACAAATTAAGAGGTAGACCAATTAGCAATATTAGGTACACCTGCTCAGTCTGAGATCAATACAATGCAGTGCAGCTATAATACCACAATAAGCATACTGTTAAAATATCTCCCTGATAGTTTCCAAGCAGTAATAGATAAAGCAAATAGCAAATCAAAATGTCAAAATGATAGTCCTTAACAAAACCAGGAAGTATCTTGTTGGTACACCATTTTTAAATATTATCAATTACCATAGCTGAGGTGTGCTGTACTGCTTTGTAATCGCATTTCCAAAGCTAGACTTCTTTTTTTTCCATTTCCATTGTTCCATTTTTTTTATTATATACAGACTTTTTTTCTATATCACCATTATAAAACTATAAAACAAATAACTGTAAAAGTGATGTAACATTTTAACATTGTTAAATTTCTTTAAGACACCAACAGACTGACATTTATTCAACAAGCGTCTCTCCTTTTGCGTTTTCTGTTTTTTGCTCTTTGAATGAGATTCATGAGATCAGATAAGCCGAGGTCGAGTGGTTAGCATGTTGGCCTCACAGTCAGGAGTTCGAGAAGACCTAGGTTTAAATCGCCGCTTGGGCACCTCTCTGTAGAGTTTGCATGTTCTCCCCCTGTGTCTGTGAGTTTTCTCCAGGTACTTCGGTTTCCTCCCACATTTCAAACATATGCATGTTAGGTTAATTGGCGACTCCAAATTGTCCATAGGTATGAATGTGAGTGGGAGTGGTTGAATGGTTTGTCTACATGTACCCTGCGATTGGCTGGCGACCAGTACAAGGTGTATCTCGCTCTCGCCCAATGTCAGCTGTGATAGGCTCCAGCATACCTGCAACCCTAGTGAGGAGAAGCGGCACAGACAATGGATGGATGGAGACAAGCCGATGAGAGAAGCCAAATATATACTCTCTATTGGATGCTGTGGCTGTTTGTGGTTGGCTTATTAGTTGACATCATACTTTCAGATGCCGGCAGGTTGAGTTTTTTGATCTGACATCAGACGTGATGGGACAATTAATACAAAAATGTACATGTTGGTTCAGACGGTTAGTGTAAAGAGTGGTTTCTGTGATTGTTTATTACATTGAAATGTGCCACACACAGCGTGTGAGGCTTTGGTGACGTGTGTGTGTGCGCTTTGCCTGCGCCGAGAATAGACCAAGTAGGAGCTGGGGAGCTTTCAGCGCACCTTTGGCGCACTGTTTTCACAAAATGTTGACAACGCCAAGCTGAAAATGTGAAAATCTCTCCCTGGTGCGCGGCCATGCTCATCTCAGAGCAGCCCAGTCTACTAGAATGCCAAATTGGCTCTTGTCAAAGAAAGAGCTACGTTTTCTCACTGACTGTTGAACAACACAGTATTTAAACAATTAGTAGTAGTTCTGAAGTAAAATAGATGCCATGGGATTATAATTTAGCCATAAACTAGCTACTGTATAAGCCACAGGGTTTTACAGTCATGGCTTATACACCGATAATTACAGTAGTATGTTCATTTACGTGGATCTGAACCAAGCAAAGGGTGCTCCTACTTGTTCACTTGTAATGATAGAATGGGAGAACTGTGTATGTCCTCTTTATGTCTGTGCATGCATTCACTTTTTATGACACATTCTGGGTGTAAAATTGAAGGAAGATGGTTATCGAGCAAGCAATATGGCGTCATTCAGTTCAGTTGGCGTCAATAGCTGGCAAGCAATGCTTCTCCCAGCACGCACCGCCAAACACAAGGTCAAGAGTGGGGTGCATCAGCAGTGAAAAGAGGCCTTTATGGACTCTGCTGAGGGGTGCATTCCAGTGTGGCCTGCACACTTTGCTCCTATGACGTGAGAGCTTTGACTTTGGGGTCATCAACAGAACAATTCCGCTTCCCAACATCTTCAACTGGCGCTCTGTGTTCGCTGGAAGAGCTGAGGTCGAATGATGCGCAGTCTCCTCTCTGGGTGAGCGCATTGGCCATTTAGTGAGAAGCCATTGGCTGTTCCAGCCTGTGCATAATCACCCAGAAGACTGTTATGTCTTTGTTTATGCCTACGTGCTTTCCGATGTTGGTGACGTGTAGTCCATTGCAGTCAAACTTTGAGAGTGCAGTTTGAACACATCGGCAGGAAAGTTAAAGACGAGCAATAAGTTCCCATGATGCTATGATGCTTCTAACATAACAAGAGCGCACTGTAGAACCTTTGAGGGTTTTTGCATGCATTTTAAAAGAGATTAGTGGAACTTCCTCCTCATCAGATACTATATTGGTGGCATTGTTAGTGGAAAACGGCAAAATACATAGATTTCTGCGAAGTTGGGTTCAATATTAATAAATAGAATATTTTTTGTAGTTGGAGCATAAGAAACTTCTGACCTTTGTAAATATGTTTTTCAACCATTGTTAGAGACCTGTAGACTTAAAATTGGTTATTTTAGGCATAAATAAGACTATGACTAACACTAATACATTAGCATTGACAGTGCACTTCCTGGTGGCATTTGTCTCATCAATGTAGTGTTTGAGACACCTAGAGACCAGTGTGGAATAATACTCTACTGCTGCTGTTTGTGGCTAAGGAAAGACTCATGATACACTTTAATCGGCATTATTAACAAACAAAGAACACATGCAATGAACATTTACACAGCAGCTGTCGTCAGTCACTCTCTCGCTGCTGAGTTTGTTGCTAGCACTTTGCTAACACTCAATACATATGTACTTTGTTCGTTTCTTTCAGCTTTTTTCCTGATTCTGGAGTCGCCACAGCGGATCTTTTGATCTGCATACTGACAATACATACAATTTGACAAGCTATACATTTAAAAAAACTGATAATAGACCAACTAAATTAAACTAGTAGATTGCAATAATTTGTAAAGTATTTTTTCATTGTACTTTTTTAAAAAAAAAGTAATGCTAAAATCTTGCAGACCCAAATCTTGTGTATTGTCTTGTCTCAAGGCACGACTTATAGACCGTATTCAAACACGAAGCAGTATGATTTACTAATATATTTTTGAAAAACCTCAATAGAGTGAATTCAAAATGTTGCAAGGGATGACTGTATATCCTATTTGTGATTGCAGGCAGTTCCTAAATTCAGTCAATTAAAGTATCATTGTAATCGTCAAGCTAATTAAAGTAACAATACTGTTACCGTAATAAGAAATATTATACTGCAAATGGCTTAGTGCTCACTTTCATTGGAATGAAACAACCCTTACGTGCCAAAAAGAAACAAAAGAGTTACAATTCAAATGAATTCCAGCCTTGAGTGAAAACAGGCCAAAGTGGAATGTTGATGCAGGAACTATCAAAGAACATTTGAAGCGTATTTTTTTAATTGACTAGGCTAATTCTCTTGTTTGGCCACGTTGTGCTCTTTTGATTGAGCTGTCATCAAAAGGCTCTACCTCACACGAGTGCATTCCTTCCTGGTTGCACAATGCCGCCCTACATCACACCCTTTCTTTTCCATCTCATTAGACTACACACCTTTCTTTTGACGCAGCTGCTGCCTCACCTTCCCTGTCAGTCGCAACTGTCCATCACGTAGCTTAGATTTCAGGCTATTAGCGCCGTATCAATGACAACCTAGCAGCAAACGCTTCTGGTAAAGGCAGTGTTCTCCGTCGCTTGGCATCACAAAGCACTCAGATGCTGGGGAGCAACTTATTAAGGCAAGGCAAGGGTTTGAAATGGGGATGAAAGATATGTGTGTTTAAACTAAGGACGAAATGTCTTCTTTTGCCATAACAAAACCAAGTAAAGCCCTCTGACTTTTTTCACCTGTGTAGAAAAGTTTTTAGTCAACTTATTTCTTCATATACAGTTGTGGCAGGGGCGTTTATTTAATCAACTGCCGAGAGTGTTTATCAGGAATAAAGCATTTATTGGGAGAAGCCATTATTTATTTTATAAATGCATTTTTTTACACAAATAATCATGCTTTACAATACAATACAATATGTCATTATTTTCTGAATACTATTTTCAACCGAACCCTTGCTAGCCAGCCCGTTATGCTCGTTTCCTGTCAGCAAATATGAGGGCTTCTTTTGTTTTTCCAATTCCAATTTCAGGTCGATGTTAGTAGTTTTGCTAGTAGTGAGTAGTTTTGCTCAAGAACTTGCGCTGTAAACTTCAGCTTTACAAATGCCATATCTGCTCTGCAGGCAGTGTGTGCTGTAAAAAAAAAACAACCATGACACATGGTGGTATGAGTCATAGTAAAGGGAATTACTGTCACCAGTATTCTTTGTAAAGAGGAAAATGGGTGTTTATTCAAGGTGTGCTGTTGATTTATTCAAGTGGACAATGCACACACACACACACAGACACACACGCACTGATTGGGACGCAGTGTCGATTAGAGCGGAGTGTGCAACTCATGAAATATAGTACTTCTGAAAAATATTTGCCATTTGTCTGTAGCAAATAATGACTCTGTTGGGTCCTTTTTAGTGGACAGTAAAGTCTCCTGAAAGGGTTCCCCAAAGCATGAAATCGCATGCAAAATTATTTTCTAACCAATTTGCATATTAAGATATACATTGCTATATCATCTTTATCACTATATATGCTTTAAAGTAACCTTACATTGTCACAAACATGCTCGAACAGCGATGTATCTTACACGTAACACAGAGCTCATGGATGGACCCCGATTCAAACTCTCAAGAAACAATTCACCAAAGTGTATCGATTAGAAAAAAATTATCAGTATAAATCCTGAAGGTAACACGTATCCTAGCAATTACGCCATATTTTTGATTTTGAATCAGTGTCACTTGTGTAATTGTCTGCATTTTGACAAATACTTGACACTGTTTCACCTGTTTATTCAATATGTTTGTAGTATATTTTTATATGAACATTCCATTGACAGCACCCTCTCTGATATACATACTACCTTTTAGGGAGAACGACCCATACACATGACTTATACAAGATGTACACTGACTACTCTAATTTTCAACGTTTTATGTTGTCTCTTGAGAAGATATACTGTAACAAAACCAGTTGCTGAAATAAAACTGGGGAATATACAGTACTTACTTTGGTCCGATACTTTAGATTTAGCGATGATTACATGTAGTGATGAAAACATGTAAAAAAAAAAAAAAAAAAAATTCTGCACACGTGAGAGGAGCTGGAAATTCACAGCTTCAGATTGTCCCTGTCAAGGTTCTGAATTTGTGCTCACCCTTTAGATAACCACTAACCTTCAGCCAACCATCATGCAACTGATGACAGACTGAGATTGTTTGTGTCATTTCAGGATTCCTTTCAAGATTGGACAGCCAAAGAAGCAGATTGTCTCTAAAACTGTAAGTGGCCAGAAGAAAGGATTCTTTTAAATCCCCAAATGTTCAACATACTGACCTGCAGTGTGTTTAAAGTTCTATATACAATACTAGTCTAAATTATACCCTCACTGACAAATAACTGTTTGTATTAGATGGCGATTAGTTTGAGCCATGTAATCATGCAGAGGTGGTTTACCTTGAAGTGACCACGAGTAGGTGTTCCCCCTGCCACTTCCTCTGTAATGAATCCCCGGTCCAAGAAGTCACTGACAGCTTCCTGTACCGTCCTAGATAATCAAGAAGAGGCTTTGTGGCCACCCAATTAAATCAGACACTGGTGATACGGTGTCAACCACCTCCCTTGTTGTTTAAACCCACCATGCTTACATTATGGACTCAAATGAACGCAAGTACGGAAGCCATGCTGCCTCTGCAGCCTGCCCAGTATATTTTATTTACAGATATAGTTGCACAAATTCCATGATACTTTATCCCAATGAGAACTTGATTTATGATGTTAATTGTCAACTAAACAAATTGCATTTTGGTATACACTAAAAAGTCTGTTCTAATCAAACACAACCATACTACAGTACGCAATGAAGTAGCTATCTTCTAATTGTTCCAAACATCTGTCTTTAGATGATATGTAATTCTGAATGGAAAT
This sequence comes from Doryrhamphus excisus, assembly GCF_037039965.1. NCBI lineage: Eukaryota > Metazoa > Chordata > Actinopteri > Syngnathiformes > Syngnathidae > Doryrhamphus > Doryrhamphus excisus. Next base: position 13,028,891 of record NC_136359.1, on the reverse strand, counting down.
GTTCTCCCACTTGTGAGGTTTGAAATGAATTTGCCATGATCTGCCATGATCAAATCAATTTTTTTAATTTTCTTTTCAGGTTGAAAGGGACTTTGAAAGAGAATATGACAAGCTCCAAAAGTAAGTGACTATTTTGAATTAAATGTTATGTATGTTTTTCTTCCATTTAAAATAATTGTTTTGCCACAGAACCATTCCATTTGCAACACAATGGTTGCCTTTGTTCTAACAAAACCTGATTCTGGTGCGCATATGAATCCCATATACTTGCAGGGCCCTATGAAATCTGTTTTATTTTTTCCCAAATTCTGTTTTCTTTTATTTAATTTTTGTTACATTTTGTGCTTAATTAACCAGCATAAAGTGTGTGCATTCTTGGTTTGTCAATAAAATGTAGGTGAATTGAATGTTTACAGTTATTGATGCAATACATTATTGGCAAATTTTAGATAAATGAAGATGAATTCATGACGTAGTTGAAGTAGCGTTCATTTGTTTTGAAAAAAAAAATGTACAAAAACCCCTGACCTAATCTCTGAGCAACTTTTTTGTATACTTAAAAAAATCAATGTAAAATGTAGAATTTTGACTCTCTACAAATCACATTGAACTCGTATAAGTCTTGAAGTCCAGAAATGCATCCGAGACTTGTGCACCTGAGGTGAAGATGGAATATGATGTTGAAGAACCATGTGATTGAGCAGGAGGACCCTTCTTCATAAATAAGGTGTGGTGCCAGTAGACCTTGCAAATGACTCAGACGCAGCAGGCTTGTACTGGCATTTTGGTGCTCCACCCAAAGAGATTGTTATCAGTGCATCATGGGAAATCTTTGACCCAAAAAGCTGTGATTCCTGTTTAGCGTTTTGCCTCATATCATCTCTTGGCCGTGCTACTACGCAAAGATTCATCATCAAGAACGCCGTCCGACTTCACACTTTGAAAACATCTGACCCACTCTTGTTTTTATCATTTTCAAATCTGTTAAATGTGACATGTAAAACGGATTGCAGTAGATTAGCTTTCTGTTAATGCTGAAAGTTCCCATGACATTGAGAAAGCTGTACCAGGAAGTAGGTCTGAATCAGATGACAGCTGCTGAACTACTATGCTGGAAACAGAGTGCAGGTTGGATTGCAAGGTTTATCGTATGCGTAAAACACTTGATGTTGTGGCACAGTGCCTCAGGGCAACATAATTGTGCTGTGCATGAAAAGTAATTGTGAGCATATTGTGTGTTGACAGCAACAAAGTGTACATTTTAAAAACTTTATTAGCCACCATGTGCTCTTAGAAAATGCTTATTATTCCACATTTGTCACATAAAGGTATTGTGTTGATCAGTTTTCAAAATGTGATTTTGCGCCAAACTTGTGGCTTCACAGAGCTGACATTGGGGCAGAGGGGCAAGGAGCAGCAGCTGTTCCATTAGTCCACCCTATTAGCACCTTTTGGAAAGAGCTTCCAGCCTCACCCGACTCTTCTCAGACTCACTGACCGCCTCTCTGTGCTGAAAACAAGAAACACACAACAACACAGCATGAGAGATTTTGAAGTAGGAGTACAGCACAAATTCACCCAGAGAACCAACAGTAGTTAGAAAAACACACCCTGATTGTTTAAGTTCCTATTGCATGCTTGCTTGTTTAGACACTTACATGTTTTCATTCATCAAAACAAGGAAGTTGATCTACCAGCTGATCTGTTCCCAAATGGTTTTATAAATGATCTGAGCAGGTTTTGAGGTTGCAGGTATTTTTTTACCTTTCCACTAGAATGCCTTTGTTTTCTAATGTGTCCAGTCCTCACAGCACATACACAGGAAGCATCTCTGGAATGACCAGATACTGTCTGAATCCTGCCAAAAGTATTGCTAATAATATTGGCCGTAGCCGGAATAACAAAAACACATTTTGTGAATATGAGAAAATAAAGCTTGTGATTGCTTCAGAGGACATCTGATGCAGCCCATGAGTCCCAGTTGCATCTAATTGGTGAGAGTGATATAAGAAGTTAGTGTGGAGATTGTTGTGACAGAGTGTTTCTTCCGTGTACTGTGAACAATAAGACGCGGCGTTGCATCATTCACTGCAAATGACATTTTTGGAACAAACATCCATCTGGTCGCCGGCGATTCTCTCTAAAACCCTTGAAAACGTCAAGACACACAAAAGCATGTTGAAAATTAGATGTGATAGGTTTTACTTAATGTATCCTCACTACCCCTTCGACCACATGTGTCAAACCAATGGCCCGAGGGACAGATCTTGCCTACACGATTTAAAAAAATAAAGTCCAGTCTGCTGCATGATAAAGTCTATTAATAAGACTTTATCAGCAGCAGACTGGACTGGTATATTAATAATCAAAAAAAAAGAAAAATCATCATTGGCCCTTTTTAAACTCACCTTTTTTCCTTGATGCAGTCCATCCTTCACTTCACTGCCGCAGCATGCAAATGCAAAATGTTGGTTCCTTTCACAGTGCTGACATCGGGCTTCTGCATTCTGTGGTGTTTAAATTTGGAGGTACCACTGTAGAAATCAATCTATACAATTAAATAACTATCACTATAAGCCTTCTTTGGCCCGCTAATGTTTGAGTTTTCCTTTCAGCCCACTCAGAAATGAAGAAATGCAAAAACAAACAAAAAATCAGTTGTTTTAGTGATGATGATAATATAGAGCTGTGTGGGTAACTCATTATGTAACAATCAATTGTAGGTGCATGATTCTAATGTAGCATGGCTCCTGGAGTAAGTCCTTGATTATTCAGCAGCCAAAATCATTTGTGCTCTAAATGTACATGTGTATTTTCTAGAACATTCTCTTCTCTTTGCTTTTTGGAAACACATTTTTTCTCCTGCTTGGAAGCACCTCAATTAAACATTTGGTTTGTAGACGTGTGTGTGTGCCATGTGTGCGATACAAACGTTTTCATGTCCCGTGTCCAGCTTCCATTCCATTGTACCCCCTCATCTTTCCATGGAATAGTATCCCTCGAATAATAAATCTGACTAAACAATGCTGGAAATTGAGCCCCATTTCCTTTTTCATGAAACCAGGAGGAAAGCTCTGACAGTGGTCTCTGGGGAGATTGCCATCCCCTCATTTGCCTCAATTGAAATAATGAATGTCATGCATTTTCAGTCTCTTTAATGTGGTAATTGTCGATTTTAACGCCCATCAATGAAATATGTACAGAGGAATGATGGAAGACATTAATGCTTTTGGAGCAAATATACTTGATGTTAGAGAACGGTTCCGTATTTTGTTAATTATCTAAAAGATGCTATAATAACTTTCTACGTGGAGTCAGTGAAATGTGTAATTCCCTCCTTGAACCACAGTGTCTTTTGTACGACTTCATTCAGAGCCTTTAATTGTATTTTTTGTTTAATATGAGCCATGATAAAACTGTTGAACTCTTCCACTTTTACTGCTTTTTTTTTTCAACCATTTTTTTTCTCTTCTTCTGTTTTCCATTGACCCATATTTGCTGCTCTCCTGTATTGCCACAGCAGATTGTTGCTGATAATCACTCTTCTTCTTCTTGTCACACAGGCTGGAGGATCAGACAAAAAAGCTTCACAAGGACATGAAGAAAAGCACAGAGGCTGATTTAGGTTTGTTCTGCTACCAGCTTGTGTGTTCCCGCTTTTGTATGCCATCGATCACTACTTGTTCGCACACTTGATGTTGACTGTCAGGTTTTTCAAGGCTGGTTTGTTCGCTGGTGTACCAGCTCTCAACTTGGATGAAAGTGTGCAGAACACCGCCTTGAGGGCTGTTTACACCTTCCTTTCTTTTATATATAAGCTTATAAAAGCGTGTCATGTTTGGGTGCTCATTTGCACAACAACGATGTACTGTAAAACGACATGTAAATGCACAAGTACATCAAAGTCACCTATGATTGGCAAAGGGCAAGGGACTACGAAGTGTGGGAAAGGAAGGACAGAAGCCTCAATATTGAGGTCTATGAAAAACCTACCCACATGGACCAGGACCTACTCTTTCACTTCCATCACCCATGAGAACACAAGCCAGGGATTATCAGAACCCTCAAAGACTGAGCAGAGAAGATCCATACCACCGACAGCACACGACTAAACTCTTATTTAATTGGAAACAAATATGTCTGGAAGTCTTCTTAGCGCACATGCTAATGTTCTATCTCAATAATAACACTGACATTGCTTAGTTATCACTGTCACAATGATTGGAAAAGATAATTTTCCATGGTCAAAGATATAATCTTTCATTTTAATGATAGCTCTGACAGTTAAAACCAAAACTGCAACCAAACCATTGGTGTGCATTTCCCCGCTCTCAGAGCTGTCCAATTTCATGCTATTTCATCGCTATGGCGATGACCTGCCTCAGGTCTTGTAGACATGATGAAGTGAAAGTTCAGTTAGTTCAGAAGTGCAGAGTCAATTAATAAGCAATGTCATCCACTTCCTTTAGCTGTGAATGAGAGACACACAGGGTCCATCCATGGCGCGCCACTGCAATCATCCTTTGCAGCACACGGCACATACGTATTCATCGACTGTGTGTGCTGAAACTAGTTCTGGAGTTTATGGACCAAAATACATTAACTTATGGGAGTGTGCACATAACAACGAAATGGTGAAACGCATAACTTCCGGGCCACCTGTATGTAATCAGTAAAACCCCAGTCATTGATGACTGGTAAAATATCAATGTCTTTCTCAGTCATCCATCCATCCATTTTCTATGTCGCTTAAGCTCACTAGGGTTGTGGGTATGCTGGAGCCTATCACAGCTGTCTTTGGGTGAGAGGCCGGGTAAACCCTGGACTGGTCACCAGCATATAAACTATTCACACACTCACATTCATACTTATGGACAATTTGGAGTCGCCAATTACCTAACATGAATGTTTTTGGAATGGCGGAGGAAAGCAGAGTATCTGGTGAAAACCCATGCACGGGGAGAACATGCAAACTCCACACAGAGATGCCCAACGGAGATTCGAACCCAGGTCTTCCTGATCTCCTGACTGTGTGGCCAACATGCTGACTGTGTGGCTCTCTCAGTCGTCACACACAAAAATCACAATTTGTTACTTGTCAGGTGGTCTAAAAATCAGAAACGCTACACCTTGGTAATTAATTGGCTCAAGTGGGCCTCAGGACAAGAGAGTGTGAAAACAGACCACTGACACTTCCACATCTCTATCAAGGCCATTTTCACCACAGCCTTCTTCTGTCAGCTGGTGTCAGTGGCACCATACCTCATTAATTTTGACGCTCAAGCTATAATCTGGCATGTATGCGCTACGGCTAAACAAAGTGTTGCCAGTTTTATAATAATGATAATGGGGAGAACATGCAAACTCCAAGTGGAGAATAGAACCCAGGTCTTCCGATCTCCTGACTGTGGCCTACATGCTAACCACCCACCCACTGTGTAGCGGTCTGGAACCAATTAATGGTCATAATTGAGTGATGACCCTATTATAATGTGAATTGATAATACATTTTCTATGATACCGAGCAGTTCTATACCACTGCAAACTACAACCACTAGAATAAACATAATGTTAAATCAATGCCAAGCTGACAATGCTATTTAAAAGTAAACATTAGCATACATTTTTGTAGAAACCTCTCATATATCATAGCTAATCTTGACCTTGTTGACAATATCCTCCACTTATTTGTATTTCCCAGCGATGTCTAAAGCTGCGGTGAAGATCTCCGCAGACCTTCTAAGTAACCCGCTGTGTGAGCAGGATCAGGCCTTCCTTGAGTCCATGACAGCTTTAGACACCGCCATGAGAAGGATGGACTCCTTCAACCAGGAGAAGGTCAGAATTCACAGTCGCACATTCTCCTCTATGCTTGCCTGTTTTTATATTCTTGGCATTAGGTATTGAACTTGCACCCAGGAAATCGTCTTTGTGAAAGACATGTGTTTTCATGTTTGTCAGTATTTTTCCTCATTGTTAATTCCAAACTCACTCGATGTGTCTTTTCCCTCTGTATTTTTTTAAAGCATCTGTGGTATCATCCCTTTAAGACCAAGCTGCTGTCAACAGTAATCCATTTGTGACTCACTGCTCTCTAAAATAACTCCTACCATACAATAGACACATGTGGACTACAATTCCGACGCTCGTTCTATTAAATGCATGTTCTATGCAAGGCAAAACCACCAACAAGAGTTAAAAGTTGAACCCAGTTGTGCATTTCATTTTTTGTATTTAACATTTATATATTCAGTTATTCCTTGATTTTAATCTAATTTGCATTATTTCTTATTTTTTTTATTATTTAAGGCCATCAAAAATAACCCATGAATCGCGGTAAATGATGTATTTTGTTAACGCATGTGCACAAGGGCAAGTATTCCTCTTTCTCATGACAACAGAAGGAAGCACAGTGTCCAGAATCCTCAGAGACGCCCACAGGTTGATGTTAAATTCTCAATTCTTACCTGAACACATCAACAGCAGCTAAAGTATCATTCAAATCCTCTGCTACCATTAAAGAAAAAAAATGCAGGACAGGTTTCCAACAGGTACTACAAAATATGAAAGATTGATCCAAAAAATGAATGAATCACAACAATTGGGAACTATGGCACTTTTCTAGTATAGAAAAAATGTCTTTCTTTAAAGTGTAGTCTTCCTTGATTAAATTTTAGTCACATTGTGTGCGGGACTGTGCTGTTTACGTTAGTAACGTGTACATTTTGTCTGAGTCTGGTGCAAGTATTGGTTGCAGCCAAATGCGTTTGGTTCACAAAGTGTTGAAATTAAGGTTCCACCATGGTCCCAGCAGAAGTTGTAGTAGTTCTACACTTGATTAAACTCAAGATTTGTTAGATCAATACATCTTTGCCTCAAAACATTTGCCTCCGCTTCAAAAAATCCCTGCACCATGGGGACTGTAGTTTTTTGTTGTTTTTTTTTTTATCATAAATTAGCTGCATCATTGTTTGATACTCCAGAATTTATGGTATATATGAAGCAGACTCAATAGAAATTGTTTTTTATATATTGATTACATTTAATACATTAAGACTAATTTCTGCTTTTATCTTGCAGTGTAAAAATGGTAATAGGCTGCAAATAAAACTCACAGCCATCTTGCATTGTTTTGTTTCCAATCGGGCAATGACAGACACAACAAGAGAAAACTGCAGTGAGAAATCTAGTGCAGGCTGTGAGGAAGTTGCTGATAGTAAAGGTCATTTCAAAGCATATTCTCTTCGCAGCAATATATCTTCTTTCTCTTCCTCAGTGTTCCTGAGCTCTTTTGGGTAGAATCATGGCCACAGGTAGCACTCCCAACCAACACAGCCCTTGGTTGGAAGTGCAGATGATGTCTTGACTATGAGGTACTTTCGAGGTTCTCAACCTTTTTCACCGCGGGGTGTCCTTACTGTGGTATTCAGGAACCTATCCCAGCTGATTTCAGGTGAAAGGACGGGTTTCACAACAAGTGTCACAACAGACCTTTTTAGGCCTTTGTAGCCCATTTTCTTTTCTTCTGAAGAATTCTACCAGCTTTCCAACTAGCGCCGGCGGATGTTTGGTCTAAAGATTGATGGATGTACTGCCACCAGTGGTGGAAGGCGGTATTGCAACTAACTGTCTCTCCAATAAAGGATGTGTATACTGTACAGTCAGTTAGCAGCTTGCGGCCGCCAAGGCTCACAGGTGCAGAACAAAACGTTTTTTGCGGCCCCTGAGGCCCACGGGTGCGGAATAAAATGTTTTTTGCAGCTCTCTAGGTGGTACAGGTGGCCCAAGTGTGGGCGGGGCCCTATGGTGAAGAATCTCTGATATACTGCACTAGAGGGGAGAGTGTGCTGAGCGATGGCTCATTAGCATGAGACGGGACAGCCGACTCAGGGTTGTTTAGAGTGGGTTTTAAGTGAGCCGTAATTCTTGATCCTTGGGGTATTTTGACTGAAGCATGCCACAGACACCTTGGAACTGTTTTTAATCTGTGAAAAACATGCGTAGTATGTCTCCTGTATTTTTTCTGGTAGCCACTTTGTAAGTGCTCCCACCCATAGGACTGGGGTGGAACAATGCCAAAAGCAACAAATGACTCAACTGGCCTGCCTCCTGCTTGTGTATCACACTCTAGCCACTAAAATGGGACCCACTACAAAAAGAATGAATAGTTAATAGAGCTCAACTACATCAGTTTAGTTCCCTAATGTTTGAGATTGGCTTACTCTGAGCTCATTCAACAAGGGGCACATTGACCTATGGAGAATGCTTTGAAAGCATATCAGGACTTGATTTACCTTGGCCTGCAGTCATTGCAGTGTCGATGGTTTTTTTTTTTTACCCTGCAGTCACTCCTTTTTGTCTCTTCACAATAAAGTTGTCTTGTTATGTCCATACCTGCCTGCTTGTAAGGCATTGTGGTAGGAAAGAGGAAAGTGTGCAACTTTTTATGCTCTGTGTCTTGCGTTCACTAGTAATTCAGCTGGTCCCAATTCAAGTTCCGCCGTAGCGGTGGTGGACAGGCGTCATCCAGAGAGGATTTGACAGCTCTTCACACCAGATATTGCCTCCACTTCTTTCAGTCTTGCTAAATAAACTTCCTAACCTTCACTTTTTGTAAAGTGGCTAAACATGAGCTCAAGGCAAGGATATTTCTTGATCAGTCTGCTCTGTGGAAATCACCTCAGGTTTGCTAGGTGTTTCGCGCTCAGCACAGTAGCACACATCACCACAGCACATCTCCATTTCCAGCTGACTGTCGATTCTGACAGCACCCACAGCAAACACTGGCGCTCCTGCGAAACAGACACAAAAGCACCCACCCTTGGCTCTTCTCCGCGCTGATCCGAGATGCTGCGCCGCGGGGCCGGCGAGTGAGTGAGCAGCCAGCACATGAAACGTAGAGCGATAATGAAGGCAGCAGTGGCCCAGGTCTGTGTGTTTATTTCTGGGGCTGAGGAAGGGCGCACAGCCCCGCCGGCGCACTGCTGCCGAAGCTGAGCCCCAGTGTAGATGGCGGCAGTGTGGTAGAGGATGCTCCGTTTGGAGGGATATTGATTTTTCTCTGCAATCTGCGTGTATTTTTGGGAGGCCTGTGTGTCGGGATGGCCTCTGCCCCGTGACTCACTGATGGAGACTGCTGCTTGAGCGTCGGCCTCGGGCTCCATGGGACCTCCAAGGAATAGCTCTGCCCCTCCTCTCTGTGGGAAGGGGCAGAGGGTAGAGGGCACCAGCATTTTTAAGCAAATCTGCCGCTGTTCTTCTCCCTCTTCGCTGCATGCGCTCACCTTTTAGAAGCAGCGGCGCCGGGGAGGAAGGGGGGTTGGTGTGAATATGTAAAACAAAGACAATGTGAATTCCCATACACTTGTTTGTTATTGGTTTCTGTTTTCCCTCAAGCCACAATCAAGCGGTGTTGTAGTGCGTTCTCATAGCCCGTCAGGGCATTTTTTACTTTGCACAGCTGCGACCTCGCTTCTATTTTTTTTAGATTGTGATATCAGCTGTCCTTCCCATAGCCAGCAGTCGTATGATCGCCCATCATCATGCAGCCTCATGTATCGCTGCGTTAAATTCCCCTTGTGTTGTTTTACGTAGACTCTACTGTTGCTTGGCTCAGCCATGTTTGAGATGGAGCTGACACCTCCATTTTCAGTCACCAGTTTTAGAAGAAACTTAATGAATTGTTTTCCAACTTCTGACGGGCTTACTTTGTACTAAGGCTGGAGGCCTTGAGACGAGATGTTCATTTACCTCCATTTAACATCCCCACCACCGCACTTCACTTCCTTCCCTCTGTTAATTCAGGCAGCCAGAAGTAAAATGTAACAAAAAAAAGATAAATTGTTATTGTTTAGAATGTTTGTTTGTAAAGAACTTTCATCTTGTACAGCAGCCCACCTTCCTTAGGATTTTAAATCAGTTGGGCTTGTCTTTCATGTCCGTCCCCTGACATTTGCATCCTTTTGTATTGTATATCGAGCTTGATGAATATTCAGGGTTTTCACCTCAGGGTTTGTGTGCAATAAAATCATCACCAAAGTTTATTTGCAAGCTCCTCTCTCCTCACTTCCCACTTTATTCTTCTTGTGTGCTCTGTTTCAAACATACATTGTTGACATTTATGCCGCGACATTGCTACTAAATGGTAAGAAACAACCTAATTTTCCCCCTTTTGATGCAGAAATGTTCTTTATTTTATTTTAGGTCAATCAGATCCAGAAGACTGTTATTGACCCGCTGAAAAAGTAAGTACACATTATTTATTTTTTGCTTACATTTTACCTAGGTTTTGTCATATCCATACATATTTTGCCCCCCCACCCCCCCATGGTACCTGCTCAGCTTGGCACAGCTCGACTTGCGTTCTATTAACTAAATCAGGTACTTCCAAGTAGAGATGTTGATTCGAGTCACAATTTTGATGACTTTGGACATTACCTGACAATATCATCAAAGACTTGCAACTCGACTTGGACTTTGACACCAATGACTCGGGACTTGGCTCAGACTTTAGTCTGATGACTTGAAAATACTTGATGAGTGAGTGTGTTGACTTCCATTCAAAGTATTCAACTAACATTATTATGTAATTTCCAGCAAGACAACATATTTTCCCTCTGAATCTGCCTCATTGAAAGCATCTATTAATGTCCAATCAGTTTTTAAGAACAAACAACAAATGTGTGGCTTACATAACTCCTGTTTGCTGTGTCAGCACTATTTCTCTCCAAGTCTTTTCACAGTTTTTATTTTATTGTAAAATCTAAAATAAAAATATAAAAAACTCATTGCATTAATTTTATTTGTCAAATTTAACTTGTTGCATTGTTAAAATAGCATTTTGTTTTGGAGACTCTGTTCTTGTAAGACTTGTAAGGATACAAATTTCAAGCCTCTGACTTCGGACTTGACCTGTCTTGTCTTTGAGACTTGAGACTTGCAAAACACAGACTTTCTCCCATGTCACCTTCCACATGCTATTTACAGTATACAGTACACAGCCAAAATGCTATGAGCAATGGACACTGCAGTATTATACAAATTTCGACTTGGCTGCATCGGTCTTTTTTTATTCTGGTCTCATTGTCAAATTTGTCAACAGCCACATGTCGAGAATTAAAGGAGACTCGTTCTATTCCATTGTTTCTTATTAGCATGTGTAATATGGTCAATAAACTCGGTCATGCAGTCACTCATGAAAGCAGTTCTATCATGAAGTTATTACAAATTATAACATTATATTCATTGAAAGACATTACTCTTTGTTTCTTTGATCAGATTAGTCTCCATGCCCTTGTTAACAACCACATGTGTTATTCATGAAAATAGTTTGCAGTACAAACTCAATTCATTGTATGTGTCCATCCATCCAATTTCTATGCCGCTCATCCTCACTACGGTCGCTGGTATGCTGGAGCTTATCCCAGCTGTCTTTGGCCGAGAGGCGGGGTACACCCTGGACTGGTTGTCAATGTGTTTATATTGCGGCAAATCACAACAGCAGTTATCTCGTGGCACTTTACACATGAAGGTCACATTCATAAATGAAAGAACCAACTGAAACCTCTGAGTCGCACTTGGCGACAGAGGCAAGAGAGAAATTCCCTCTGGGGAAGAACCTTGAACTTCAGCCCGTGACCTGCCGTGGAGGCCGTAGGGGCAACCTGTAGTGAGGTTACAGTGGTGTCAATTATATTCTCAATGTGATACGTGTAGTCAAGGACAGGAAGGCCTGCGGTGTACTTTTATAAAAGGAGGAGGTCCGGAACAGTGCTGCTGTAATGGACGTGTGTCTGCAAGACAGCTTATATGGCTCTTATTCCTAATAGTCGCCCCCATCTGCGCAGGCAGCGAGTGCTATTCCATTCCTCCAGATGCCCCCCCCCCCCTTAAACACACACACACACATTCACAAGCATGCAAAGCAGAGAGGTACTTAAGGGAGTGGTTGGATGCTCCCACTCATCTTCCGGAGGGCTTGTTAAGGTTTTGCTTCCTCCTGTGGCTCCTCCCTGGATTCTAAATGTACGCATATGTTTTCCCACAGAGGCATTTCATGCCATTTCATTCACCGGTTTGTAAATAAATAATAAATAAAGTGCAGATTCTTGTGGTGGACACTTTACAAATGTTTCAGTGTAAGAGCCCCCCCCCCCCCCCTTGGTTTGGTGGCAGGGCAGTGACAGGATGGAATGGTTCTAATTTCCTCTTCCTGGTGGGCGGCAGGCGGACGTGTGGGCCGGCTCACAATATGGCAAAGGGCCCAGCTTCCTGGGCCCAGAGCAGTGAATCGGTTGAGAAGAGAAGTGTCACAAGACGGTGCATGCTCTCAAGCATACTTAACCATCCAAAATTGTGAAGTTCACCATTTATGTGATCACAGTCTGAAACTTTTAATGTCAGATCGTCATTAAGAAACGTAGCCCTGTGAGTTATTTGTTTATCCAACTATCCTCAGATGAAACATCTTGCCTAAAAGCTACTATACTTTTCCAGATTCCATTAAGATTCCATTAGTCCATCTCTAATGAATATTTCCCCATTGTATACTTAGAATCTAAATACTATTAGTGATCTTGTGCTGAGAAGAATTAGGAGAATGTTAATCTTAATGGATGGTCTCATCTATTAGCTTATTGAAAATGTTGGCATCAAGCCGCAATACTGTACTTAAAATGTGCGGTACAAATACCCCTTTCTTTTTCCCCGCCTCGCCTTGCTTCACCGCTCCTCACTCTGCCTCTGTCTTTTCTATCTCGTCGCCCAGATGTGCATTTCATCCACAGAATGACATCACAGTGTTTATGTAGAAGGGAGAGGATGGGAGTGCGTGGGCATAGAGGCATTTGTGTTATCTGGGCCTTCTAACCTTCCCCTTTGTACACTTTTTGGTAAGTCGAGTCTGTTTGGAGTTGTCTGATGGCACCCGCATTAGCCCCAGGATAGGAGCCCTACAACCAACAGGACTTTTTGCTTTATTATTTGACGGTTTACCAGAATTTTGGCTATTATAACCCACATAAAGGAACTAAGGTTGAAAAAAGTAACAGAAATTGACATTCAGTTCTAGGGTCAGTGTTGTCATCATAAAACCTGTAATACTGTGACCTGCACGGACTAAAGATTTAAGTAACAATTTTATGTTATACAAGTAGAAAAAGAAGTCAACCCATGTGTAATGAAAAGCTGTAAGCTGTAAAAGTAGTCACCTTTTTGTCACATGACATTGATGGTGTGTTCAACAAAGTAAAAAGTCTTGTTGAAGGCAAGTCGACCAAAGTAAGTAAGAATTTATCAGTGTCCTAACTGTGTACACAAGTAAGTGGTTGTCTGTGTAGCATTATAGACTGTGCATACAAGTAGCCGACTGCAAATTACTCACAGGTGTCTGGAGTTGCTAATGGCCTTTTTTCACCACCACATCAGCGTTCCACCCGAGTTTTTTTTTAAACACGGGTAGTGTTTAAAACTACCAGAACCTCCTAACCACTTTTCAAGTAGCACTCCAAATGGTTTATTCATTTATTATCAACTCCTATACTGACAAAATTAGAAAGTTGGATTCGGCAGTCGTCTGTATGTCTTGGGAATGCTTGGGAGTGTGACCAATCACAGTGAAGTGACCGTGCCCGGAGGCGGACCATGGGTGCAATAAATTAGACCGGAAATACAACTGCAATAGGTGCAGATTCTGGAAGATCTAGAAAGCTTTCTGTGCGGGTTATCGTGTGCAGTTGCTCCATAGGAGTCCACAACTCAATAACACAAAGGGCCGAAAATTAGCATATTAGCTCTCCTTTAAGCATTCTGTACTGAGCTGATGTACCACTTTACCTTTTGTTGGGAAAAAAAACTCAAACCAAGCCTGTGCAACTTTTTAATCCACCATAATGCCCACCAGAGAATCTCATATGACCAGCATGCAGCACACACACACAACAGAGGAACCATGATTAATGTTAAAAACTTTCAACCCAAAAATGCTGATATAATATACATTTATTTGTTACATCACCTTTTATTTTCAAAAAACTTTCTTCTCACTTTGCTGACATTTAACATCACACTTGATGGTGACTGTTTCACCTCTCTGTTTTTGTCCAGATTTTATGACCTTTAGCACACCTAAATGTTGAGTTCTCTCTGTAATAGTCTTTTGGACCCCAGGGTGTGTGCTGTTGCTTTATTTCCAACCTAGCAGCATGCATGCGTTTTGATCAACAAACGCATAAGACAAGTTGGAGCAGATCAAACTCCCACTCGCATTTTCATCTCACACACACACACACGGGCCTACATGGCCAACAGCTCCTAAGCCAAGTATACGCAGGTAGAAGTTATTTTGCATGCACAACAGCATATTTAAGTAAACTTTCCCCTTTCTAACACACTTCACTTTGAAGGTTAGGCCATAAACAATTCCTCATCCTGTACTTCTCGTGGCTTTGCTGTGTATTTTTTGCACTTGTGAGTTATGTGATGGCGCTAAAGAAGAGGGACAGGCAGCTTCCTAGACCGAGGGTGTTTAGACCAGACTTTGGCTTGGCAGACTGGTCCCACTGCCCAATTTGTGGACTGGCAGTGCTTTATAAACACACGTTCTCAGCCAGATGCTATTTCCATCCTGTTGTTCACCACACCCTGACCTGTCACATGGACGGGAGCCCCCGGAGCAGCCTCATCTCCACCAGTCTGACCATGTTTTGTGTGGACCCAGCCAGCTGACCGGTGCTTCATCACGCTGACCTTAAATGAGCGCTGCTTCTTCCACACCTTCTACAGAGCTGAGTCACACACAGTGAGACGTCAGCAGGGAAAGAGCACTTCTTCTTTCACCTCCTCCAGTCTCTCTGCATGCTGAAGCAAGCACACTTGGAGCAGGCAGTGTGGCATATCATGACAAAATTGACCTTTGATCTCAGGCGAAGTGTGCACATGAGAATACACACAGCCTTGGTGCACTGTGATTTTTTTTTTCTTGCTGTGTCATAATGGGCCAAAGGGATCATTGTCAGAGAGCCGTCATGCCTCGAAGGCAGTTGCGTAATCCCCTGGTGCTGCAAGCGTTTGCACACTGAGGCAGAGATAGTAGACATGAGGATCAACATCCACCCCTGCCATGAACTGGGTCAAAGTGGTTGTTTATAAATAGTGTTCAAGCGTGGGCCGCTGGGCTGGGCCAAGCTCTGTGATGTCACTCAAAAGACCACTCCTTGCACAACTTCCTGTAGGAAACAATCACTGCTTGTCTAAAACCAAGCGCGGGTCCACGTCACTATCCCTGTGCATCGCTCCAGGGAAATAGCGCTTTAATCTGCCTTCTCGCAATCGCTTCACAGTTTAGCGGTGGTTCCCTCATCTGGGCGAGGGTTGTCTCAGAGAAAGAGATAACGTAAATCGAGACACCCACACATTTAATGGCTAAGTACATCATGGCCAAGCACATTATGAACTTTCTTTTGTTCTTAATGTATTTATGAACTGATATAGATGAGTGACATCACTCCTGCTCAGATGCTTGAAATTCACAAAAACACATTTATTTGGATATTTTGGTCCCTGGTTGTCTGTTTTAGCCACCTGTGTGAATACTCGTTTTTTTTTTTTTTACCATATATAATGTTCATAAATACATCCGTATGTATCCTACAGAACGTCATCTAATTTGCATAATTGGCCATAACCCTTGTGCATGTAATTTGAATGATTCCCCTCTCCCACCAGACGAGTCACATAATAATGTGTTTATGAGGGGGGCTAATGCGTAGTATTGAGTGTTAAACTTTGAAAATGGTGTTTGCAATTCCAGTCGGACAACACAAAGTCATCAGATAGACTCATCAACCTAACTGCAGACTTTCAAATATGCACACAGTGCATTACTTTAATTAAATAAACTGAATATCTTCATTTGATATGCATATAAGCTGGATATCAATAGTTTGTAGAGAATGGCATTACACACAAACTGGTAGTGGAAGGGGCACTTTCAAAGTAGATGGTTTCAAAATAATAGTTTTCCCCTAAACTTGCCAAATTCATCTGTGGCGGTTCAAGTTAATTAGTGGTAGGCCATCACTACAGAGAATACCAAACAAAAAATATTACTGCAGTGACTTGACTGTTTTTTTTGAAAAACTCTTGGTCTTATAGCTGAGGTCTGGAGATTTATACTGTAAATGCAAGCCAGCAGGTGGCGCCAAATTACTTCTGCCCAAGCGAGCTTTTCTCCCTGTCACTCTCACACACAGTAATGACAGAAAAAAATATATATTTTTTTTTAAGTGAAATCATATTTTATTCACCTTTATGTTTATGTATTTTTTTTCTAAAAACTGCTCTTTGAAAAAGAGGGGATTACTGTTTTGAGGACTTTGGTTAGCGTCCACCTCGGTTAGCATGTTTTTTGGTTAACGTCAAATGTTTCCGCTTCAGTTTGTATGCATTCTCCAATATGGTGCAGGTCTTGTCGTCGTGTGAGTCCAACTGCGTTATTAATGTATTTTTATCACGAAGCATCCTTCCTTGTTAACATCCTGACTTCTGGACTGGAAGTCGGCTACATTATGTCGCACATCTATTATGTCATCAGAGGTTCACTGTCAAAAATGTTAACACAAAACATGTTTTTCTAGTGATAAATGCATAAAAAAATTCTAAAAGCATATGAATATTTCAAGTTACGGTACTTTTACCTGCATTGAAGATGTAACAGTTCCCAAATACATGATGTGGCAGCGAGGTCAACTACCTTCCTGTTTTCCTATGAGCTGCTTCTTGATTTCACCTTCTTGAATGAAGTTAAAAGTGACCTTAAATGTTCATTTATCCCCTTCATTTATCATTTTAATATTTTTTTTCTCCATGTTATACTATAATTGTAAAACTATAAAAACATGTTGGCATTTTTGGCTTTCTGGAACGGATGAATTGGACTTACAATTATTTCTCATGGAAAACAAATTTGGTTGGCAACCGTTTTGGTTAGAGTCAGATCTTGTGGAACAACTGACTGATAACCACGGTTCAATTGCAATAAATGATATTTAACTTTTTTTCTCCCGCCTCCTGCGAGTCACGCTCCCATCTTGTCAGTTGATAGACAACTTGATATCAGATAGATAAACTAAAGGGTCAATCCCGAAGTGTTTAGCTGTGCATTGCATTCATAGCAGCATTTTCTCTTCAAATGCCATCGTACAATTATGTGTGTGTGTGTGTGTGTGTGTGTTTATTTATTTATATATATGTATATATATTATCCTGAGGAAAATTATCTTGTATAGAATTTGAAAAAGCAGCCCTAAAAGCAGAGAAACAAGTCCCGTGATGAAGCTCTGACTCTGTTGCTAAGTTACAGATGAGTCTTCTCCTATTTTTAGTGCCAAAGTCTACGATTCTTGTGCAAGAATATATTTTTATTAGAAGAATGATAATTGCGACAAAATGAATAGTTTTATGCCTTCTTGAACTCCAGTAATTAGACCTATCCTTTGGGGTTTGACAAGTACTTCTAAAAGGAATGTTATTTATTCCTAATGACTGAAGTGAACTGCTAGTCTGCACATTTAATGGAGCATTCATATTTTTTTGATACTGTGCTATGATTTATTGAGTTAAATGTCTCCATTAATGTGTGTTGCACTGATAATTCCAAGGTACAGCAGCGTCTTCCCCAGTCTCAACATGGCAGTGAAACGGCGGGAACAGACTCTGCAGGACTATAAGCGCTTGCAATCCAAAGTGGAGAAGTATGAGGAGAAAGAAAAAACAGGGCCAGTTATGGTCAAACTACATCAGGTAAAGTACATTAGAACTGACGCTCCACTTGATGGCGCCCTCTGCCTGCAGAGGAGCAGAGTTCACCTGCTCTTACATGTTGCACGCGTTGACGACGAGGGCGCATTAAGTGAGAAAAGACACAAATGCTGACTGGATATGAACAAAAATAGTCGAGCACATGCACACCATACATGTGCTCTCCTTCACCCACGCAAGCTAGCAAGCTCTCAAGTTGCGCCTTTTCAAAAAGGCACTGCTGCACATCTACAGGCACGCAATTGAGAATTGGAGACACACACACACACATATACACACAAGGCCATTACCAAAGCGCACACATTCAGATAGCGTTGCCTAAGCTATTGCCGCTAACACATCCTCACATGGAGATCCACCCACACACACTGAGAAAAGCACCGTCAGGGGAACAAAGACTTGAAGAGGCCCCTGCATCCCTGCCCTTTCAATCCCCATGCACTTAAAGAAATGATCCTAACAAAACATGCGTATGCCTTTTCATTATTCCAAATAAACTTATAGAGGTGAAGGGTCTATACTGTAATGCACAAGACGAAAACAATATGCTCTATTTTAAATATATCCTTTCTGCTCTTAATAACAATTCTCACCCTCTCGCATATTCATCGTGCCTTCCATAACGGGGTGCCTACAGTAGACTACCCACTAATACATTCACACACAGCTCTGTGGTCCACTCACAGCCAAGTCTGCCCACATTACCCACTCCTCCTCACTGTGGTCGTGATTACAGCCTTTTTTGCAGCTCTTCTCCGTGGGAATTAGGCAAATATCTTTCTCAACAACAAAAAAAGCTACACTTACCACACCTCATGTGGCAACTTTCTGAAAGTTAATATTGTTTCCATATCTTGTGACAATATATATATGTATATAACATGTAATTATATTTATTTATAATTGAAGGACACTTGTCAGAGGCTGACTTCATTCATGAAATGAGTTAAATAAATTTTATTTTTGGTGAATGGCTATATTCTATTATAATATGAAGGTTCTTTTAAAATAATACTTTTGTTCCTTTTTTTATATTTCACACAAAGTTCCTTCATACTGTTTATGGATGCATGAATATCCCCTATAGTTGATTTAAAAGTTTTGTGCTCTAGGGTTTCCAATGGGTAAAGAATTGACCAAAATAAAGAACATATTTTTGCACCCTTGTGAGGAAGTAGTAAATAGGGTGAGCAGAAAACACCACAAAATCTACTCCGGAAAAATTACATTTTCAAGGAGTAGGTGAGCACCAACAATGACGAGACTCACTGTACCACACTTTGAAAACCCCTGATCTATATTATGATCTACATATCCTTTGCAATATTGCAAACAATTGTTTTCTCAAAATTATGTCAAGCCCTTGTGGGAACACATGCTTTGTGTGTGGGTGTGTGTGTGTGTAACATTAATAATCAGCTGTGTTTTGTCCATGCCGGTCTTTGATTGTCATAAATGGTCTCTCTGGACACTTTGGTGTTAACATAATTTTAAATTTGGCAACACAATCATGCGACAGTGACCTTTGTTTTCTGTATAACGGCAGCGTGTGACGTTTTTGATGTTTTCTACCCTCCAGGCGAGAGAGGAGCTGCGACCAGTCAGGGAGGACTTTGAGGCCAAGAACAAGCAGCTGCTGGACGAG
This sequence comes from Doryrhamphus excisus, assembly GCF_037039965.1. Lineage (NCBI taxonomy): Eukaryota > Metazoa > Chordata > Actinopteri > Syngnathiformes > Syngnathidae > Doryrhamphus > Doryrhamphus excisus. The sequence goes on along the minus strand of NC_136359.1, from coordinate 13,009,429 downwards.
ATGCCCAAGTTCTACCACAGCCGCATAGACTACTTCCAGCCCAGCTTTGAGGCTCTCATTCGGGCGCAGGTTAGTTTGTGTGGGCTTTGAACATCCCCACGCCTCCGCTCCACAAAGTTGTTCCGCCCTCTGACCGCTGGTCAAAGAGTGGAATGAGTCTGTGTTGTACTGTGTCTCCCAGCATGCCGCCTTTAACACGATTAACCCTGCAGTGGCGGCCCACACTGGAAGGCCTCATCTGTCTGGCTCCAGCGCCGGCCCAACCTGAAGCTTCTTTTAAAGCAGCTGGTTGAGTGCCTCCCCCACGCCAGAGCTGCCTGACCATGTCATTTCCTTCCTTGGGACGGCCACTGCCACACTCCTGATTAGCAAACGAGATTATGTCAGGCCAAATGACAATCATGGCATGCTCGGCTGGGCTTTGAACTTGCAGGACGTTGAGTGACCAGTTGACTGAGCATTTCTGCAGCCAATATATCAATGATCTCAATTTTTTTGATATCTACAACAGTAAAATCAATGCGTTTGCTGCATTACGCGACCGCACTGGAGGAAATATAATTCACCCATGAATGAGCAGGAACACACTTCCACTCCAACTCAGGCACACGTGGGTGGTCAGTGGACCTCCTCCCTGCTCAGGCCATCCTCCACTCCCTGCTCCTTTCTCCTCCACTCCACTCCATGCTGCTCTGCTCTGCTCCGCTCCCAGCAGCATCAGCACAGGCACAAAGGCTGCCTTTGTTTGCAGTCGTCGGCTCCACTGCCGCGACTGCCGTCCAGCGACTCTTTTTGGGACCTGCAGCCTGACCCGTCCACCTGAACACATGCAGATGAATTGAAACATTGTTGTGGTTTCTCTTCTCGCTTTCTTCTGCCACATGTGTGTTGTATTTGAAAAAGATTCTTAGTCGCCGTCCCCTGCCATTGTCTTTGTTTCCTGTAACTGTGCACATGAGCAAGAATTGATAATGGGGATTTACAGTACCGTGCTTCCATTTGATTTACTTTAGCAATACTATTATCACCATTTATATTTTATTACGCTCTTTGTATCGAAAAACTGCTTTTGATATATGTTAGAGTGGCGACCCCCTTTAGAGTATGTCCTTTATGTATACAAAAGCAGAGCCTGCCTCTCTTTAAAAATAATTACAAATAATTGTCTAATTCATCATTTCATTAAATTACATGAAATTATAAGTTAATAGTAAATTGACAACAGAAAATGTAATTTTGCTCAATTGCATTAAATTCTAAAATAACATATTTGCAATGTTAAATGTATGAAATATATGTTAGTACTTATATATGTATATGTTAATATAGTCAATTAAAAAAGTTAGCTAGCATGAAAAATGTGGAAACATCCTTAACTCCAATGGTGAAATACTGGCCTAATTGTCACACAAATGTTAAAGAAGCTGAGGCTCCTCCTTTTAGAATCGGTGTCACCTGAGTTAGCCGAGGTCACGCTTGATAGCCTGTATGATGGTGGCTGGGACTGACAATTCCACACAACATCAGGAGGCATTTGACTTTTGAAGTTCCGCTCTATGTCAACATGTGGGAAAGGGGTCATGAAGACATGTGGCCTAGTTTCCTAAATGACGAGATGATGCACAGCGGGAATGTCACACATGTTGGAATTCATGTTTTTCTTCAATGAACTCCCCAGCTCCCCACTATTTGCAGCACTCATGCAGCCCCAGACTATGACACTATCTTGCTCCTCGCTTTTGTAGCCAGCTATTTAGACAGTAACACTTGTGTGTTAAGTCATCCAATTGATAGTCAATCTATACTGCTTTACAAGGTATTGTACACCGACTACTCTAAAGTATACCCAGCATTCATTCCTAAAGTATTGTCTCTTGAGAAGATATAAAGTAGTTGCTGAAATGTGAGGGGTGATACATGTAGAAATATGTACTACCTACTTGTGGTGACTTGTGTGTGACCTGCATAACAAAGGTGGCACATATCCGACAGTGATGTCCGTTAGGCCCAGCTGTGCTCTGTTAGTGTACTGCGTGAGGAAATATTGTAACGTGTGGGTTTCAAGGGGGCTTGTACTTCCCAGTACCTCTCCCTCGGCCGTCTCCACTCTTGGTCTTGTAGTGTGCTTAAAGTCTATTAATCATCAAAGCCAGTCTCCCAGGAGCCTGACTCACCAAGTAATGGGAAGGAGCTGGGGTGGGAAGTGTCAAAAAAAAGCTTTCACCAAACACTCTGCGTCTTGTTCGGATTTGGGGGAGAGAAAAAGCCGGGTCATGAGTCATCTGATGGCGGGAACTTGCTTGATATGTCTAATCTCCTCTTGGTGGCTCTGAGGAGGAAGAGGAGGGGAGATCATCGCATCACATTTGACTTTTTGTTGTCTTTTTTAAAAATGTTTTTTTCCAGGTGGTGTACTTCACAGAAATGTACAAGATCTTCAGTGAACTGACGGATCAGATCGACCAGGCGGGCCTGACTGATGAGCAGCGGCAGAGGGAGACGGAGGCCAAGCTCAACGAGCTGCGTGCGCTCTCCATCGTGGCTGACGACTAACTGACTTAACTGACTGAGCCAACACCAGGAAGACACACTCTCCTTTCAACTAACTGATGTGGCATTAATTTCATTAGCGATCCTGACCGGACCTAGTAGGACGTAGTACACAAGGCCATTCGTACTTTGGGCGCAATTGTATGTTGTGGGTGTCAATAGGATTTTTTATTTTATTAATATTATAAATATTGGTGGTAATCATTAGCAATCAAATTCCAGTCAAAGACTGGGCTACATGCCCTGGCCAACCTCTTCCAGTCGTCCCAAAGAAGTGTACCAAACTAGAGTGCTCGCACTATCCAGATGTGCCAGACTTTGGGTGTGAAGACCTTGTGTGAGTACTCCCTACCTGAGTAGTACATGTCATTGTGTCTAATAATACGACTATGGATGACACTTTAAGAAAGCCATCAGCCAATACCATATTTTTGGCATCACTTCTTGTTTATCATCAATATGTTTCTTAGTTACTTTGTTCTTTGTGGTAGCATCCCAAAATGTTTACACTATGATAACATACTATATGTGGCGCTTGGGTTCATTATTACAAAAATCAAGTCTAGGGCGCCCTCTAGTGGGAACGCATCATATGCTTCCCACTTTTCTGTCTCCTATGTGTCAAACCATCCATCCTTTGTTGTGTGGTTGCTTGCAGTCAAACCATGAAGAACCTCACTAAAAAGTGTTGCACCCATCGCGCCAAAGATGGAAGTGTCAGCTGTCCTTGCACTCCGGTGTGCTGTCACACTACGACACACACGCCCTCTGCTTCCAGAGGTAAGAAGGTCACACTGGGTGTTTTTCCTACTTGATGTCGCTGGGCTCTCGCAGCAAACAAAATGTACAATCTGCTGTTTGAGGCAAAAGCAATTCATTGTCTTTGAGTTCGGCTTATAAGTTAATCATGATGTTTTTAAACAAATGAAGGTGTCTTTTGAGCTAATGAAGGGTTTTTCACTGAAGAGAAGAAAAATAATTAAGACTAGCCGTTATGAATATGAGCATAAAGTTTTTAAAATGATAATTTTCTCCTATTTTTTGGTAGAGTACTAAGATTTTTTTAAATTAGGACCTGTCACTCAATATTACAATTTTATTGTCACAATTGTATGTCCTTTTTCACAATTTAACAGATTAATACTTGTATCCATTCGTATGAAAATGCAATATCGGTATTGGAAACTTTCTCTTTAAAATGATTACTTTTCCAATAATATGGATTTTTGATCAATGGAATTTTTACAACTTAATATTACAACTTCATTCTCATGTTTATGTTCTTAAAATGACAACTTCAATCACAATGTGACTTAGTCACAGTCATTCTTACTCATTGCAGCATTAATTTTGTAATACTGCAAATATTGCAGTTTTATTCTGACATTCCAACTTTTGCCTGTAATAGAGTACAACTTATCATTTGTCTCAACCTTTCTGGTAAAATTGTCTACTCTCATAGTACAGTATTACATGATTGTGTTTAGATATGTCTTAGATATTATGTTTATACTGTAACGTCATTCTCATAACATTACAATATTATGATTTTTTATAATCTCATGACTTTTTGTCGTCAAATCTTTTTAACTGCATTTTTCTTACAGCTTTATATTTTCCAATTTTTTTTTGTTGCAAATCGTTGTGTTATCACATCACAATTCCATTGTTAACATGCAATCACATAATTTTCTTGTAGTATGTCTTGATTCTTATATTACAAACAAGATTTATCTCGTAATACAACTGTTTCTCATAGTGATGCTGACATTTTCCTTTATCTTCCGAACTACCTTGCACCCATTCTTATAGTTTCAACATTATGACCTCTTTTCCCCCTTCAAAATACAACTTCATTTCCTACAACTCCTATTTTTGTCAGTGTGGCCCTAGTTTTTAATGAAGTATCAGTTGTTTTTGTAACACCGATGAGTAAATCCTTTTAACAGAGGCTTTTATTCATTTGTATTTGTGATGTAAAATGTTAGGTGGCAATGTTTAGCCGTTTACTGCAAAATCAGAGAATAAATGATCAGGTGACATTCTTAAATGTGTTTGTGCTTTAGTGAGGTGAGTGTGTGATGACTGAAAAGATGACAAACAGGTCATAAATCTAACAATCTTTATTTGTGTTCAGCTTCACTGAACTAAATGAATCAGTAGTGTCCACTCATTAGAAGCGAAGCGGTATTTACAACACGAACATAGATGGCCGCTGCTAGATTTCAATGAATTAAGAAGCAATCAAAGCGATCATTGGGGAAACAAATGCATGAGACAGGAAGCCATGTATTTTTACAAACAAATCCACTTTCAAATAATGCAAATGTACAAAAGCAAGTGGGCTGCTAAGAGTACTGAAAACATGACATTATTATTGTGAATACCAGCTTTTGGTCCCATTAGGTTACAATAGTGTCGACTTAGAGTTAATACATTATATATGCACAAGAGGTGTGTGTGTGGATTAGTGCTATTCCCAAACACTTCCTGTTGTATGTTTATGCACCCGGAAATGTTATCCAGTCTGTTGGAGCCCCTCACAAAGTGGTCTTGCTGTACATGGCCTCTATCTGCTCCTGAAAGACTCGGCGAATGTCGGTACGTCTGCTCTTTAGGGTGGGGGTGAGGAGGCCGTTGGCGATGCTGAATGTCTCGGGATGCAAGTACAGATCTTTCACCTGCACGCAAACGGTATGAAAGCGTCAAGTCAGCCTGTAGTTATTTCACTAAGAAAAGTTCAAAAGACTCACCTGTTCAAAAGACTTAAGTCCTGCCTTCTTTCCAACTGCTTTCATGTCCTCCAACACTGCAGCCTTTACGTCCTATTGGAAGGACAGTTTGTCAATTCAAGTGGATTATTTAACGAGCAAACTGGAATATCTGCAATAGGCAACCATTTAAACTTACAGGATTTTGACACAGTTCTTCAACGCAGCCCACAACTCCTCGTTCTTTAGCCCAATCTATAAACACCTCAGGGTCGGGGACGACTATGCCTACCAGATAAGACTGGACACCGGACTAATCAGTTCATGAACAATACAAAATAGCCACTGTTTTATACAAATAGTGTGTGTATTATTATTATTGTCGATTGCATCACTGCATCATACTGACAGCTGTTTCTAATATTTTGGTAATATATTAAAATATTGGAAACAGGTCTCCCTGTAAAAAGCCAACTTTATTCCGTCTTGCTACCTGACATTAAATGAGGGTATGAATTTGACCTGGCAATTTTCTGCCTTCAGAAGCTCCTTGGACAAAGTCTATTAAAGCTGGAAATTGAACACTTATCTGTAGAAATGCTGAGAGAAGTTGGCGTGGTTGTCGGCCCCGAATTGTCCAACCATTGAGGAAGGAGTAATCGGAGTCAGAAAATCAGAAAGCCAGAACAAGAGTCTTAATTTCAATACCCAAGTCTCCTGTCCAACACCCTGTTGTGTTCAAAGCAACTGTCACTGGTGTTAACAACTTAACACAACCTAATTATCTGACTGTCATAAGCCGTCACTGTGTGAAAGCATACACATACACAGGGGTGTCCCACTTCAGTGGGTTCTGCGTGAAAGACACAGGTGAATAAATCCTGTGTCTACGCGTACGTCTCTGATGTTCCAATTTTGTGACATGTCTGTGTAAAAGTATATTCCATAGTGCCCGCACTGGAGTGTCATGTTTAACAACCGAGACTCCCGTGTCTGTTCTGATGCAGCCATTTTTTTTCAGACTCTCTGTGTGAAAGGTTAGTCCAGTATGATGCAGTCCAAGCACAATAGTAAACATACTGTGTTTGTGCAAGTGTCTGTATGTTCCATCAAAACGTGCACTACACCTGTAAACTATCTCCATGCACAAAGATCTGCAGCACAGGAACACAGCGCATGTAGACATTTTCTATCTTCTCCGGTGCGATATACTCTCCCTGGGACAACTTGAAGATGTGCTTCTTCCTGTCTATGATGCGCAGCGTCCCATTCTGGTGAACACATGGAAATGCATCATCAATACGGAAAGGGTACCAAAACAGAGTGGAATTCTACAAGCCATCATCATCATGGGTGAGATGTCCTACTAGGTACTTTCTTCAGAAGAATACCATTCATATTTAAACATGAAAGTTCTGTTTCCAGGAAGAACTACTATCTTCTGCAAACTGATGCTATTTTTTTCTCTTTAGCAACAATTACATTGGAACCCCCAAAAGTTCTACAATTTGGAGGTCCGAGCATTTCTTCCTGTCACTCACAGACATCAGTTACCTTGTGAAATACAGCTGAGACGCCCCGAGGAAAAGTGTCTCAAAGATTGACCAAGTTATCACAGCTAAGCTAGGAATGGAATGACCTAACTATGGAACAGGAAGAACACAATCTTACAGGAAGCCACTGGCCCACATCTCCACTGTGCAGCCAGCCGTCACTGTCCAAAGCTTCGGCGGTCCTTTCAGGGTCCTTCAAGTAGCCCCTGAAGACGCAGGGACCACGGATGCAGATCTGATAAGGAAAACGGGAGAATGAGTGAGGAGAAGTGTCATCACACATGTTAAGCTCACCTCTCCTTCTCCGTTCTTTGCATAGTAGTTCATGTCAGGGATGTCCACCACCTTCACAGTAGAACAGGGCAAAGGAGCGCCAACATGTCCTGGGAAACACACAAATGTGACCGCGGCAAAAGCCTTGCTAGCGTGCAAGTCCAGAAGACTAACCTGCGCTCCAGTCGCCCGGCATGGAGAAGGTGCACCCTGCTGTGCACTCCGTCTGGCCATAACCTTCAAAGATGAGGCAGCCCAGCGTGGCTCTGAGGAAGGACAGCACGGTGGGGGAGATGGGTGCTGATGCAGTCAGGGCAAAGCGCAGGTTTCCTCCAAAAGTGGCCTTACAGAGACAAAGCCAAAGCGTGACGCTTTACCAACACGGGTCTGAGCTGAATCCTGCTTCAACAGCAAGTAGACCATATTTTCCCACCGACCTCCCTGAGCCAAAATCTTTCAGTGGCTTCTCACTTGCCAGCGTTGCACGCTTGTCCAATACACTCCCACAGGCTCAATATGCTGCGCTTGCTATTGGCACCGCTCGCTTGGAAGAGCTCAGCCTCTCCTGCAAACTTCTCATATCACATTGTGGACTCTCTGCAAGCTGCTTGCCTACTTCTGTGTGCCACTAAGTACACAGAAATCCTCCTCCAGGAAACTACTAAATATCTTCTTAAAGACAAGATAGCCCATCATTAGTTTGAGGCTTTACTTCTCAGCTGATTTTAAGGGTTTTAATTTGATTTTAAGGCTAAAATTTGAACAATTAAAATTCATAAGCATTGAAAAATCATTTAATAGGAGCCAAGTCGAGTGGTTAGCGCGCAGACCTCACAGCTAGGAGACGAAGGTTCAATTCCACCCTCAGCCATCTCTGTGTGGAGTTTGCATGTTCTCCCCGTGCATGCGTGGGTTTTCTCCGGGTACTCCGGTACTAGGTTAATTGGCGACTCCAAATTGTCCATAGGTATGAATGTGAGTGTGAATGGTTGTTTGTCTATATGTGCCCTGTGATTGGCTGGCGACCAGTCCAGGGTGTACCCCGCCTCTCGCCCAAAGACAGCTGGGATAGGCTCCAGCACCCCCCCGCGACCCTCGTGAGGAAAAGCGGTAGAAAATGAATGAATTGTTTTTATTATATCATTGTGGCGCTTAATGTGCTCTGTTGAAAGTACAAAGAGGAAAACGGAGATAAGAGTGCCATATGTCATAATAGTGTTATTTTTTTGTTCCCTTTAGTAACAGAGCACAGCGGATACACCACTGGCCACATCATTAGGTACACCTGTATCAAAAATGGCAAATTGTTGTTTTTCCTTTTTGTTTTCCCATTTTCTACCTCTTCACAAAATAGCGTTTACTACTGCCAGCAAGCAGACAAGCTTGTCCTGTAGGTGGCAGTAACGGCCAGCATCTTAATAATAAATGCTAATGTTGATTCGGATCGGCACCTAAAAATAATCATGATTCTAATCAATCAATGATTACAGTTTTATGACAGTTGGTCAAGTCGTTTTTTGAGTTTTCAGTAGGAAGCTAGAGACCAACATCTTTGATACAAATCAATAACAGTAGAAAGAGAATTTGAGCCACTGACCTGAATCTGGTTGAAGACCAGTTTGTCCCAAAGACTGTTGTTGCGTACGACGCCGCTGCTGAGCTCCGCCTGCTTTCTCTTCACGGCGTAGCGAAGCAACACTCGTCTCAGCGGAGACGTCACAGAGCCCAGAATCTGTACAGGTGAAAAATGGCGAGGGGAAGTCGGTAGCGTGTGTGAGCATGTGGTATTTAAAACCCACCTTGTCGTAAATGCGATTGAGCAAACGAGGGACAACGGGAAAGAAGGTGGGCTTCAGGGTTTTGATGTCATCCATTAGAAGAGAAATGTCTCCTTGATAGAAGCCCACCCGAGCTCCATGACAGAACATGGACACCTGTGACAAGAAGAGGTTGAATTTAACTTTAAAGTTATTTTCAAGTCATCATTTTGACAACCTCGATGAACGTTCTCAACACCTGTTTCCATGCCAGTGTTGCTGGAGGAGATGTCACATCTAATAGAATGTTTTTCCTCTGGAGACTGAACCAACAGCCCCCTCTGCTGGTTGCAATCATGTACTGCACTACATTTTGACTATTAATCCTATTAGACATTAACCCTCCTGTTCTCCATGGGAAACTCAGATTTTGTCCTTCTTGTTGCAAGAATTTACATTTCCCACTGTTCTGATCTTAAGAGGTTCTAAGTAGAGCTTCAAAATGCAAAAATATGCACAAAAAATTATCAATTAAAATGATCAAATTCATTAATTCATTAATTTTCTACCGCTTATCCTCTAAAAATCATTTATTGCAACCAGCCGTTTTCCGCCTTTCAGTCGATGGATGCCTCTTACAACATCTTCACACAGCCGTTTAACGCCCCTGCACAACCTGAAACTCCATTGTTCCATTAACGTTGAAAGCCATCAGGAACATCAATGGTACATTTTGTCCTCATCAGAGAAACTTTCATCCACCTTTCAATGTCCCATGTTTGGTGATCTCGTGCAAATTCCAAACGGGCAATTTTGTGGCGTTGAAGGAGACCAGGCCTTTGATTGATGGATAGATGGATAGATGGATAGATAGATACCATCTAATGGTTATTATTGGACTGCACTCAGTACCAGTAAGAACATTCATTCAGACAGAGGATCGTTCATCAGCTGATGAACAGCCTACTTCGCTTTCATGCTCATTTGGAATAAATTTCTGACTCAACATTTTTGTCCCCCATCCCTGTCTCCCAATTCGAAACTCTACTTCGATCATCCTTAATATCCAACAGTGCAAAATGGCAATTCTTGCGATTTTACAACTGGTCTTAAAATTATGATCAGGAGTTTCATTTCCCGCCCGGTAGTGCCGCAGCTGTCGTCAGTAAAGTTACTTTCAAAATAAAATATTCCTGTATGGCGGGATGCTGGAGGAAAGACCAGAATTTGCCTGGATTTTCTGGAAAATGTTCCTTCTATTTAAAAGCAAATATTGACAACTATGCAGGAATCAATTCCACACAATGGATACCACCTGAATCATTCTTTCAAACATGTGGGCCAGCGGCAGGTAGGAGATGGAAATGTCTTCTTGTCGTATGTCCATGGAACCCTGGTAGAGAAAAAAATGAGTAAAAATCTAAAAAAAAAAAAGAGTTTCAGGTATCGAGGGAGAGATGAATCCACACAGGCAATCAACCATGGTGTTTTTTTCCCTCCAGCGCCCAGACAGCAGACTCAGGCAATTAGTTTAAGTAGCTTGGCAGCCACACAGCCAATCAAACACTCAGTTAATCATACCATTACACACAGCAGGGAGGAAAACAGACAAAGCAGATGTGAAGTTATGTCAATGAGAGCAAAACAGACCTCCAGGATCTTAATGACAGAGGAAGTGTTGGAGACGATGTTGCCGTGGGTGATCATGGCTCCCTTAGGCTTGCCTACATATAAACAAACAAAGGCATTATTTAGTTTTAGGGAGCCATAAAGGCGCTTTAAGTGGGTAAGCCTGCCCTAATGTGAGCAGAGGATGATTAGACTTGTAGAAAGATCTGACGTTACCTGTGGTTCCACTGGTGAAGCAAACCACGGCCAGATCCTGAGGCTGGGGTGGCTACAGTGGAGGGAAATGGAAGAATATAAAAACAGACAACCTACGCCCTTCATTTAGACCTTTTGTACCAGTGACTGATACAGTATGGCCTGCAGATTACCCCATCAATATATAATTAGTACATGGCTATGGAGGGCCCCAATGACTAAATATGCCCCTGCATGCAGCCACGCTACTCTCCATATGGATGACGTTGGTACTGTAACATCTACCCAAATGTTGTAAGTGTAATAGATGCCTGCCAATGTGGCTGTGTGGTTGTACACTTGGAAACCTCACTCCCTGAATATGAATATGAACAGTTTGAATATGAATAGTTTTCTACTGATATTTTTTCCACCTTTACTGCCATGATGCATATTCAAAGTAGCCCATATTGGAGAAAAAACGGGTCAATGGAAACACAATGTAAATCCATTATTGGACCGACAATTAAACTCACCACAGGATCTTTAAGGTTCTGCCTTCCCAGCTCCTACAAATCAAATCAAAGTTCATTTGTAGAACACCTTACAACATCCCAATGTTGCCCATGTTGCTGCACAAGAATGAAAATGTATTACAATAAATAAGACCAGGGTAAAACTGAATAAAATATAGTGTAAAATAATATAATAAAATACGAACAGGAATAGATGCACATGTACAGAATCTCTATCTAAAAATGATATTGATATCTGCCGTTTTTTTAAGGTGTTTATTCAAAAAAATGTAGTTGTGTGTCCACACGGTCTGCTCACCATAAGCTGTGCCAGTTTGAGAACCTCCACTTGGCAGCTTCTGGCCCTCTCCAAGAAGGCCTTGCTGAAATCGTTAAAAACAACCAGGCAGGAGAGCTTGGGGGCGTTGCCGTTTTCCTTGTTCTCCAACAGAGAGACGGCCTTCTCCTCGAGGTCGCAGACCACCAGAGAGATCTCAGCTACAGTCCACCACATAAAACTCAAGGTCAGTTCAAATGATAGCGAAATGTCATAACTTGACAGATCCAATTTCAGAAACAAGACAAATGGACCTTTACTTCCTTGAATATGTGCTGTTGTGTGTGTTGTCTACATGCAGGCATGCTTCTCACCAAGGTTGAGGATGTGGACCATGGCTTCCAGTCCCAATGTGTCATATAGAGGAACCACAACCATGGAGTACGTGTAGCAGGCCAGCTCTGTAATGATCCACTGTCACCAGCAGAGGGAGACTGGTCATCATTTTCACACATCAAAAGTCAACTACAGTATTAGCCAAAGCAAACAAAGACACACTGGGTAATTAGCAAGAATGTTTTGAAGCTGATCTAATCCAAGCAAATAGTCTTGCCTGTCAGGTATATTAATAATTATTAATAAGACATGCACGATTAATACCCGTATAAAGACACACCTTCACTGCTTGCGGTCCGGTTCCATCCATGTACCAGTAATCATTTTGCTATAAATCAATGGTGCTTGGCGGAGTGCTTTTCTAGTTATACATTTAAAGTATTGATTTGTTTATGACATTGAAATAATAAATATTAATACAAATATGATTATGCCGAAAACACATTCTTGTCACATACTCATTGAATTAAAATGTGCCAGTGCTTTCATCAAAAGTGCTATTCTGTAAAGTCTTTCTGTAGGCCTATGATGCATTTCACCAGACATGTTAGCCTTTCATACGTTTATTGCAGGTACAGCAAGACGATAGTGGCTAAAATGTAAATCCTGAATATAAATACTACTTTCTCCATTCTACATGTAGCTACAGTATATTCCATCCATCCAAAGAAGAGACACATACCTCTGGTCTGTTCTGAGCAAATATACCAACAAACTGCTGAGGGTTGGGCTTGCAGCCTTTAGCCAACAGACCAGAACCCAACAAATGTGCTTGCTCTGCCACCTAAAGGATCCAAAGACACATTGCTTGAAGAGGTTGTAAACGACAAAATGAACTATGTGGTTCAAAAACCAAAAATGTGAGACCTCAGTGTAGGATATCCACTGGTAGGGTTGCTTTGGCTTCCTGAAGCCAAGACATGGCCCATTTCCTGAAAAGCATCACGCATGAGAAAAGTTTATACAAGAAAGTGACCATCGGAATTGTGGCCAAAAAGTTCAATATAGGTTTCATTAGATGTTTTCCTAATGAATACATTTGTATTCTTCTTTTATAATTTCTCTACAATTCCAAAAGGGTAGTTTGGCAGGAAAACACCACCAGAAGAACACCATACCCACAGTGACAGTACTATGCCACATCTTTTGTACACTATGGATTTAGGCGGCTGCACGGCGGACGAGTGGTTAGCGCTAGCTAGGAGATCTGAGTTCGATTCCACCCTCTGGCATCATGCGTGGAGTCTGCATTTTCTCCCCGTGTATGCGTGTGTTTTCTCCGGGTACTCCGGTTTCCTCCCACATTCCAAAAACATGCTAGGTTAATTGGCGACTCCAAATTGTCCATAGGTATGAATGTGAGTGTGAATGGTTGTTTGTCTATATGTGCCCTGTGATTGGCTGGCGACCAGTCCAGGGTGTACCTCACCGTTTGCCCAAAGACAGCTGGGATAGGCTCCAGCACCCCCCGCGACCCTCGTGAGGATAAGCAATAGAAAATAAATGAATGAATGCATTTAGGCTAGGAAGGCAGGCTCTGTCATTGCCACTGAGCCGGACAGCCTGACATCTCTGGCAAAGCTGAGGAGACTTAATTCATTAAATCCCAGCCATTTTTTTTAAAGCCGTCCAATCCACTTTTGATGATTTTGACAGATTTTTGAAGGCACACAGAATACTGTATTCTAGGGCTATACAGACATGAGACAAGAAACGACCCTTTTATGTTCTTCATTCATCAGCAAGTTTAAGTAAATATCAGTACTCTGCAAAAAAAATTGAAAAACTTTTGTGTGGTTGTTTTACACTAAAATAATGTTTTTTACAACACCATGAACTATTTACAGTTTTCACATTTGGAACTGAACTGTACGTGCGTTTGCATCTTAAAACTGCGCCAACTGCTTTCTTTTATTGTAGAGCTGGGTCATCACCTCTTTTTGCCTTCATTCATTCATTCATTTTCTACTGCTTATCCTCACAAGGGTCGCGGGGGGGCTGGAGCCTATCCCAGCTGTCTTCGGGCGAGAGGCGGGGTACATCCTGGACTGGTCGCCAGCCAATCACAGGGCACATATAGACAAACAACCATTCACACTCACATTCATACCTATGGACAATTTGGAGTCACCAATTAGCCTAGCATGTTTTTGGAATGTGAAACCGGAAAACCGGAAACCGGAGTACCCGGAGACAACCGTCTCTTTTCTTGTTTTGTTTAATTTTTTTGAATGACGTATGTATATCTATATATCAGCAATGGCTGCTGGCGAGTAAATAAGATGATTAATAGGTCATACCTGCAATCCTCAGGCCCCTCTGAAACATGTCATAAGCCGTCCTGGTGTCGTCAAAATAGAACTCCAGCAGCGTGTCATCTTGAAGAAGAGCTGACCGCCTGCAGGTGGGATCGCCCTACAACAACACACTACGGTAAGATACAAGAGCAACACTCACACTGAGATGCACACAGGAATTCAAAACAAAACCCACATTGACAGCTATAGACTGGGCTTGAAGGTCACACGGAGGACGCATGGGGCGTGGACGGGTCACCAGCCAGTATGCGGTAAGGGATGCCAAGGCTCCTAAACCCAGAAGGGAGGACGAGGACAGATATAAGGACGACAGTAAGGACGAAGGCGCAGATGGCAGCAGACTCCTGTCTTCCTGTGATTCGGAAACTTTGAGTCCCACGTTGGATCGAAGCGACCGTAACCAGTCGGAAAAATGCATGCTGAAAGAGAACAAACAGACAAATTGAGGAGATTGGCATTTATCCATGTCAAGACATTCGCCGTTTCCAATGTCTATTCCAACAGAGTATCTGGTTACAATACAGAGAGATTCAGGTATTCAGGCCAGAGTGGTGACCCTGTCCCACCCCTGTCCCAGCTTTCACATAGTCCTTATCCCACCTCTGTTACAATGCTGCTACTACCTCCAAAGGCACTACTTTTTCTTTCCATTCCAGGTCAGCGCCATTGATTGAGTATGTTGACAAGGGGAAGAAAAGCTGACTTTGAGCAGCGGGGTGAAATGGGTTAGTGAATATGAAACTTTACTTCCTCGTGCCAATTTTCCAACATTCCCTTTCACATAGGCAGCCTCCTGGCTCTGCTCTGGTTCTGATACTACCTAACTACCTACCACTGACAGGGACAGGAGGAAAAAAAACACTTCTAATAGGCAGTGCTATTGCTTTCAGAGAGGGCTTTCAACAAATGTCAATTACTGTTTCCAAAGTGCTCCTGTTTCCTCCCACATTCCAAAACGTGTCCAAAATTGGTGACTCCAAATTGTCCATAGGTATGAATGTGAGTGTGAATGGTTGTTTGTCTATATGTGCCCTGTGATTGGCTGGCGACCAGTCCAGGGTGTACCCTGCCTCTCAGACAGCTGGGATAGGCTCCAGCACCCCCACGACCCTCGTGAGGATAAGCGGTAGAAAATGAATGAATGAATGTTTCCAAAGTGAAAAGATCATATATATGATTCATGGAGGACTAAGGAAAAGGAAAAAATAGGCTGAATATTTAATATTATTAATATTATAAATAAATATAAATATTATATGAATATTTACAGTACATTTTTGAATGAAATGATGAATTGATTACAAAAATACTTGTCGATTCATTGGATAAATCAATTAATCTTTGATTCAGTCAGTATTCTGGACTTTGGAGCAAATGTCCTCGGTTCGAATCTCCACTAGTAAGCATTATTGGTATTCGTCAGGAAGGCATCTGCAATTTAAAGTGCTCAAGCCAAAGTCAGTCAGTATGCCGGATCAAAAGATCCGCTGTGGCGACTCCGAAATCACAACACAACAAAAAGCTGAAAGAAACAAATAAAAATCTAATATCATAATCACCAATTCACTGATTAGCTGTTGCTCTCCACGGGAGGAAAAGTGAGTCCAGAGTATTAAACTCAACACCTCCATTGCAACATCCCATCAATGCACAAAGTCTGACATTCATACAGTACATGTCAGGGAGTAACTACTAGCAATCTTCTATTTTCCGTGTGTGTGGTATCTCTTAGTTTTACTATTCTTACTGTACTGCGTTGGAAAGTTACAGTACTGTCCTAAATACCTGTAACTCCAGCCAAAAACCTATTTCAGAGGAATTACATAGATACACGCAGGAAGCACGTTATATGGTAATGTGTACTGTGTTTAGTTTCATTTACATCAAGGGTCTCAAACTCAATATACCCAGGGGCCACTGGAGCTAAGGTCTGGGCGAGGCTGGGCCGCATCAGGTTTTCCAAAAAAAAAACAAAAAAACGCATTTATTAAAAACAGAAAAATTTACTTTGCTTTGGTTCCAATTTTCTACAAGAAAAGCTCTGATAAAACATTCCACTGTTCTCAAATATCTTAGTTTTTATTTTTCTACACAAAATAAGATCAAGAATAAAGAAAATCAATCAACCAGTAATAAATAAATATAAAAATAATAAAACGGCAAATAATTAAAAATTAAGAAACCATATATAGTTGGTGGGTAGACAAATATTTTATTTCAAATTAAAATTAACAAAGCATTATTAGAGCCCTGTAGACATGACAAAACACATGCTAACTCGCAAACTAGAGAGCTAGCGACCTAAACGGTAGCCTCCAAGTTATTTACTTTAAACTTGAAAAGCCAAAAACTTACCACTTCCACACGGATAGGGAGGATAACTATTAACAGTTATTTAACCTTTAACATGAACATTAATCAAACGTAATATTTTTTTTGGGTACATGATACCATACAGCATCCATATCAAACTTGCACGGGCCGCACTAACATTAAACTTTCATATCAAGGCGGGGGCCTCAAACTAGTGGCCCGCGGGCCGCGTGTTTGAGACCCCTGATTTACATTTTCAGTTCATTTGGAGCTATTTATAAACACACAGTATATTACATGCATATTGACATTATATATTATCATGTCATGTGAATAAAATGGGTGAAAATGGATCTATTTCAGACATGTTGCAGTAATCATGATTAATTCACTGTGATTAATATGACTAAAATGTTAATGGTATTATTTAATCCTGACTCTGTCATGATTAGTTTTTTAACTATAAATTGAAAGTGTTTTTGCTCCTCCAGCAATCTTCCATGTTGACTCTCATCATCATACAACCAGCAGAGGGAATAAAAAACAATGTTCCACTTGAGAACCTAAACTCCTAGTCTGAGGAGCTCAGTTTAAAGAGCGGGTCCCGCTGGGACACACACTTGGCACAGCACAGTTCGAAGAAGGGAGGGGTTGCGCTGGCACGATGCACCCTCAAGTTACGCTCAGTCACTCTTCTCCCCAACAAGGGGAGTGCGTCTCTCCGTGTATGCAGTTGTGAACGTTTGGTGGTGAGGGGGAGGACTAGTTGACAGCTCCTCCTCCTCTAGCACCCTTTCACCATGCCAGAAACATTATTGTTCATATTGAATGTCAGTGACAGACGACGACACAGAGGGAGGGAGCATGGGAAAGAGACGAGCACATTAAAAAAACCACAACATTTGACAATATTTACTCACAGGTAGCGTCCTTCATGAACACATATACACCCCTCAACCTTTCACCTACTTTGCTCCTCCGTCCCCAGTAGGAGAGTGGAAGCATAAATGAGAAGAAGTGAATTCTTTTGAACCAGTCTGATGCAGCATGGCTTCCCTCTACGGGCAAAATGGGGCCAAAACTCATCTTCGGTAGATAAATATTCCATCAGAGACATCCATTAAATGTAATGTAGCTGCTTAGTAGCCAATTCACACCTCGGCGTGTAACAGAGCAGATGGAGAGCCACAAGTGCCTCCCATGGCACCATAAAGGAGAAGTGAAACATCAAAAAAAAAAATGCCAGTTGAGGATGAAGAGAACTTCCTGCAGCATCCACCGCCCCATCCCCCCTATCTGTCCACTGCTGCCCCCACTCTCCCTTTCCCATTCATGAAGACTATTGTCAAGACTAGACAGGCACCATTATTGTGGCACAGCACTGACTGCCTGGAAGACCTGAGACAAAAGAAATATAGTGAAGGAAGGAACCTCACCAACATCACAAGTCAGCTTCACAGTCTGAGAAGTGACATTTACACAGTCATGCAAATCAAATATACTCAACATTTCATTTATTTTTACTTCAACCAATCAGTTCCAACTTGAAATAGTGTTTGACGTACAAACACTAGAGCTGTATTAAATATTATACTGAGTTTACAGTGCTTAACTTCTTTTTACACTTGTGTAACAGTTGCTAATAAAAAAGCCACCTTAAAAATATCATGGTACCAGTGGTTGAGCTTTTTCAACACCTCTAAAATTATTAGGCTTGCCAAAGACAGTAATTGTACTGCATTATCCTTCATCTGAGACCTTATAGAATCCCAGTGACAGCAGGCACCATGTAAATAACATAAAAGCTGACAAATGACACTGGTGAGTGCAGAAAAGCACAATAAAAGCAAAGAATGCAGCACTGGAAGCAGACATAAGAGCTCAAGGCAGCACGCAGGTCTGTGCACATCCACTCCTCAGTCATGACGCATCCATGAAACAGCAGCACGGAAGCCATTGTAGTTTTTATAAAAGACTGTTACAATTGCAATTGTGATATGTCGTTGACTTATTGTATTATTATTTACACTTACCAGGTTTCACATCAAATTGGGAATGAAGCACCACCGCCGCCCGCTATCTCTTTGCAAAGCAAGGCACAATTTTAATCTGATACTTTTCTTAACTGTGCACACAGAAGCTCACTTGGCTGAGATGCTGATCATAAGATAACAATGTTTAGCTCCCAGTAACACAAACAGGTTTCTTATGTTTAAGGTCCTCCCTTTTCTAGTTCAGGAAAAGCAGATATTTGAAGACAGCGGCCTGCTGGTACACTAGTACATCTTCCATACATACATTGCAGTGTTTAAAATACAGTCCATAATCATTTGAAACTATTTTACCTGAGTTTTATCCTTGAGTTACTTCTATTGTTCATGCACTTCCCACGTCACAAATCAACATGTGTTTTCTCTCTCACATTTAGGAATTCAAGTTTTTGTCTCCTTTTTTCCTCCTGTGACCTTGTAACCCGCCACCTCAGCTCCCCTCCACCACAGCCTAAATTGCAGTGGAAACATTGAACAGCACAGTTCATTCCTTCAGCTGTAGCTTTGGTACACCGGCCCCCACCTCCCTAGTCCCCCATGTCACCTCCTGTCGCTTTCTGGGTCAGGGGGAGGAATTCCCCAGCATTGCCCTCATTGTCAGTCAGCTACTGTGCAGCTTGTGCATTCATGTCACCCCCGCATTTATTACCTGCATGTAGTTCATGTTGATTGATTGACCTTAAGAGTAGGTTAAATGGGGCATGTTCTGGGAGGGTGTATGATCATTTGTTTAGATTTGGAGTGGGACTTTTCTTACTTAATGTATACACTTCTGGTGTATATTCTTCTTTTCTGGTTGTTCATTTGTTAGGGAAAATACACACTTTTACAGTGGCAACTTGACAACAACAGTAGTTCACTTTCCAAACTGTCTTTTACACAAACTTTATCACTTTTTCTTAGTCTGGCGACTTAAATGGCATGGAAGTATGACACCGCGAGTTTTCAAAATTCAACTTTTATTCAGTCAAGAGGTGTATTAATGTCAGACACACTGTGCTGCTGTGTGTCCATGGAGGTGTGGAGAACCACAGCATTGGCCGAGAGAAGCCAACAGGTGCAGATTCAGAAAAATCTAGATTTCTAATTCTGTGTGGGTTATTGTGTGTAGCTGCTCTATGGGAGCTCACAACTCAACACAAAGGGCCGAAAAATAGCATAATAGCTCCTCTTTAAAACAGGGTTATTTCAGAACAGATTCAGCCGTGCCTCTCTCGCTCTCTCCCTCCTACTGGCTGCGACTTCTGTCTCCAGCATTGCTCCACCCACAGGGCCATCTGATTGGTTTAAGCATGCCACAGCACGCGATGGAGCCAAGCCAGAAAATGTAATAAACGTGCCAGTATTCCACATCTACATGAACTACTATTAACGTCACAGTGAGCAGCAGAATAACGCAAGAGCGGAGTAAACAGCACCAGTACGCTAAGATGATGGCTGAAAACATTCAGGAGATATTCTATGTTTTTATTTCACTTTACAAGAGTTGCTGATGAGCTTGCTAACTCCCTTGTACTTTTTGTAGTATCTGAACTTAAACTTGAACTTATTCTGCTCATTTTCAACCCTTGAGTTGTGGACTCCAACAGAGCAGTAACACATGATAACCCGCAAAAACAAAGCTTTCTAGATCTTCCAGAATCTGCACCCATTCCAGCTGTATTTCCCTGGATTTCCACAACTGTCTGTTTCAATTTGTTCCACCCACATCCTGCCTCCAGACACATCAAAGTGAGCCGGTGTTGGAAAAAAACTCTGTAAAACTCTGAGTGTTCAGAGCATCCCAAACTTCTTTCAAGGCTCACTTCCAACTGCGAAAACCTCTTTATCTGAAACTTTGGTATCGTTTAACACGATAATACAACATTCTAACTACATTTATAGATCGGAAAAGTGGAAAAACATAATAGGTCCCCTTTAGAACAAAGACAAATATAACTTTATTTACTGTGGAAACATTTCAGGGAGCTATTTATTTAAAGTATTATGAACTTCTAAGACGCAACCCCACCCTTCTCATGAACTTCTCTATTTGTTTGTTTAAATTAACAGCTAAAAACCAAGATAAATGTTTGTATTATTCAACATTTTAAAGCAATTTTTGGTGTTACTTTATGTTGTATAGTTGCACTCAGTGTTTTGCACCACAGAAAAGTACAGCCATAATAATATATACATAAACATATTTTGTTCAATGAACACCTCTCAAAACTGAACATTGCTATATTTGTAAAGGCAGGTGTCCTTCTCATCGGTGACAGCATTAAGTGATGAAATTAATCAGTTTATCAAGCTTTTCAGCCGCTCCGCATGTTTTGTTTGTTTGTTTGTTTTTTATGTGACGCGACAGCCTCAACAAGCCACTGCAAGCAAAGCAGCCTAACTTTACTGAGCATTAGCTTACTGAGAAAAATAAGCCTTGGCAGGTGCGCAAACACCGAAGATGAGAACTAAACAACAAGAAAACAATGAAAAGTAAATCACCTGTTAGTTTCGAACGCTGCCACTGATGACTAGGCGATCCCCAACTACTTTCCGTTCAGCCATCGGAATCTATTCATAGTCAAGGTTCGTGCCTATCATCAACCGTTTCCTGTGATAACCTTCAAATTAAACATCTAATTACGCAAACTGGATGAGGTTTTTTTTATGTGTTTTGTTGACGTATTTCTATAAATATAATAAATAGGAGAATACAAGGAAACCACAAAGATAAATATACAGTTCATAAAATTCGGGTGTTTCTTTAATCGTACCCGAGTTTATTGTGACATCACAATCCATCACTTTCTGTTTACGCTAATTAGCTTCATCTACACTGGCAATCTGTTAGCTCTAAATGTCCACGAAATTGACCTCACTTCTATTTAATTGGCATCCTTTAAAACAATAATTGAGACTCATACAGCGTCATTTTACCTAGGAATAAAAATTAAGTAATTCCTGGATTTGCTAATATGCAACCTTGATGTCTTTAGTCCTTGTTGCTGAATATGATCAATTAAATCCCATTCACCTTGTGATAGAGCTGTTTATTGCATCCAAATGTAATGACACAAATTGGCATATTTTTTAATTTAAAAAAACACCTCCGCTCAAGGGATGTGTTTAATTATACAGTATCTGCTGATAATATAAAATGTAATAATAACCTTTTCCTGGCAGTGGGAGTGGTGGCAGTGAATTATTCTTGATAATGAACCCTAAAAATAGCCTTGTCTGTGATGTTTATCCATCAGAAATCCTCCCATGTTGTGCTCAGCTCCGCTGCATCTCCGGTGTAATGACCACAAGTACTGCTGCTGTTTAAGACGTGTTTAACCTTAAAGACAAAGCAACAGAAAATCAGTGAGGAAAAGCATAGATTGCCTAATACGTATCTTCAAACTGACAAGCGTAAAAACCCTGATGCTTACTTTGGGGATGAGTGGTGGATTTAGCGTTCCTCTACTTAGTCCATCCCAGTTGAATCCTTCAAACCATCTAATGAAAAACAGAACACTTATTTATTGCTATTCAAGAACACTATATTCCCTCAAATGTGGTTCTTTGAAGAAGACATCTGTTTGATGCAATTTAATATACTGTATGTCTATTCTGGTTTGCTATAAGACCATGCTGATGGTCTGCCGTGATGGAAACACTAACCCAATCACAGTGCAGTGCACACAACCAAAACACCCTGCTTGGTGGAAACATTGCTATGGCTCACTTCAACAATACGGTCACTTACTAAAAAGTATATTATGGGAATGGTTTTATTTCATTTGAACATGCATCAGATTACAATTGAGTGCATCCCATAATCAGTTCACAGCTCCACATGTCCAAAAGGAGTAGGAAGAAGCAAAGCTTATTAAAGCCTACCCCTCCATCTGGTATTTTTACAATCAGTAACTGTTACATTTGTTCACTTCCTGCTTTCCATAATACAGTTTAAGGTTTTTTTGCTTTTGTTTTTTTTAATAATGCACCATATAATAGTGGGTACCATAGTAACTGTCCATATAGTAATATATATAGCACTCTTCATCCTTGTATTTAGCAAACATCAACTGCTTGTATTGTTTCTTGAATTGGCTCATTGTTGTGCATTGTTTGAGGTCCTTACTCAATCCATTCCATAGTTTGATTCCACATACTGAAATGTTATGGCTTTTTAATGTAGTCCTAGCATATAAGTTTTTCAAATTTAGTTCTTCCCTGAGATCATATTTCTCCTCTCTTGTAGAGAAGTATTGGATGACATTTTTAGGTAATTGGTTGTTTTTAGCCTTATGCATTATTTTAGCTGTTTGAAAATGAACTATATCAGTTTATAGTTAAGTATTTGTGATTTTAGAAATAAGGAGTTAGTATATTCTCTGTCGGCGCCATTGTGAATTATCCTTACTGATTTTTTTTGCAGTACATTTAGCGAGTGAAGATTGCTTTTATAGTTAAAGAGTGTGGAGTGATTTCTGATTGAGAACAAGTTTTGCTTTGTTCAATACTGAAATATTTCTGGCCAGCTTATGTTACAAAGCACAGCAGCAACATACCCAATGTTGTAAGTGATATATAATACATATTTTATGCTGATATCAGCCCTAGTGTTAATTGATGCATTTACGGGGTGGCCTGCACGCTTTTTGCATTGCACGTCTAAATGATTCACCTGCTGCGATCAGTATGGGAAGTATATAGTATCAGAGTATTTCCCCGTTCTTAATTCCTTAGATGTTAGGATTTCATTGTCCTATGCGTTTGACAGTAACCTCCATGAGTCTTGGAATGTTAATGTACTATTTTCTATCCCAAGCTCTGACAGTGTAATAAACCTGCAGTCTTACTTGTGCTTCTGAATGTCCTTGGCCCCGTTTCTCTGACTGCCGAGTCTCTCTGAGGGATTTCGCCTTGGCAACAGAGCAGAAAGAGGACATAAAAAATAAGTACAGCATCAGAATGTGTCATTCGAGATGTCACTGAGCATCTTTGGTGTTTGAGGGAGGACATATTTTGTAACACCTGCACAGCTTCTTTATTAGAATGGAGGCACTCTTGCTGATTGCTTTTGGGAAGTCGATGTGATCAATGCCACGCACGGTCTCGCTGAGAATCCTCAATGGGTCAACGCCACTGAACGGAAGCCTGGAGACACAAATCTACAAAGTCCAAATACATTCCTCTTTCTATTTGTCATATGAAGTACAGTTGAGTGTTGTCTACATGTCAATGCTGTTGGGTGACTATAGAAAATGGTGTCTAGACCCGCTGGTTGAGGTGGCTCAGGTATCTAGTCCCGACTAGTGCCTCCCAGATGAGAGGTGGTGAGGTGTTCCGAGCATGCCCAGCCAGGAGAAGGCCCCAGGGCAGACCGAGGACACACTGGAGGCATTAGGTCTCACAGCTGGCCTGGGAACGCCTTGGTGTCCACCCGGTAGAACTGGAACAAGTGGCCGGGGACCGGGAAGTCTGGGCTTCCCTACTGGGACAGCGGTCCCCGTGACCCGGACTCGGATAAGCGGAGGAAAATGGATGGAAGTACTGCTAATACATTATTTTTTACTATAAGGAGGTTGTTCCATTGATAGCACCTCAGTTGCTTATAATAATATCAGTTAAAAACTGTGTCAAGACTTCGAAGATCCACTGTGTTTAAAACTGTGTGAGATGAAACAAGGTGTGAAACTCACCCACCAGTCAGTAGTTCAAACACAAAAACTCCCAAAGACCAGAAGTCTGCTGATACACTGTGGCCTTTGTTTAAGATGACTTCAGGGGCAATGTAGCCTGGAGTACCACAGAAGGTGTATGTCTTCTTCCCCACTTCTACCTTCTTCAAACTTCTGGAGCCAATCTAAAGTAGGTTCAAAACAAGAATCAGGAAATTCATGAAAATGAATATTTTGAGACAAAATGTGAGGGGAATTATTTTGTCCTTTTACCAGTTTGGCATAACCACGCTCATCCACGACAACATTTTCAGGCTTGACATCTCTATAGACGACATTTCGACTGTGAAGAAAGGTCAAGGCCTGTGTGACGCAAGCGGTGTAGAACTTGGTGCTGCTCTCGTCCAGAAATCCTCTGAGGTATGTGAATCAGTACAAATGCAGAAAACACAAAGAGAAAGCGTCAGTGTGCAACAGCTTTCAGGGGCAAAATCTCGCTCAGGTGTTTCATGTATCGGTGAAGGTCTTAATTACTGTCAATTCGAAAGTACGTACTTGTCTTTGAGCAGGCTGTAAAGATCACCATGGAGACAAGCCTCGGTCAGCATATAGAGGCACTCAGCATCTCTAAAGGTTTTATGCAACCTTGAATTAACAATGGGACATTTTTTTTAGATGAGCTGCATTTACACAAAAAAGAAATTCATTCATTCAGAAAAGAAATTCAGTGATAGGACTACAGTACACAGAAACAACATCAGGTACACTGGTATTATATATATAATCCAATACAACTTTGATGCAGTATTCATGTTTCGAGGTATTGTTTTAGGAATTATACTAACCTTGCAGAGTCAGTCTGTAAATTTTTTTACTGTGTACTGTGTACGTAAATACCCCACCATGGGGCCAAAAAAGATTGCGAGTGCCAGCAATTTGATTAAAAAAAAGGAGAGTAAAATTCATTCATTCATTCATTTTCTACCGCTTTTTCCTCACGAGGGTCGCGGGGGTGCTGGAGCCTATCCCAGCTGTCTTCGGGCGAGAGGCGGGGCACACCCTGGACTGGTCGCCAGCCAATCACAGGGCACACACAGACAAACAACCATTCACACTCACATTCATACCTATGGACAATTTGGAGTCGCCAATTAACCTAGCATGTTTTTGGAATGTGGGAGGAAACCGGAGTACCCGGAGAAAACCCACGCATGCACGGGGAGAACATGCAAACTCCACACAGAGATGGCTGTGGAATTGAACTCAGGTCTCCTAGCTGTGAGGTCTGCACGCTAACCACTAGACCGTGAGTAAAATTATTGAATTAAAAAACGAACTCATTGCAAAGTATGAATATGGATGTACAGGAAGTCTACATCAACAATAAGTTCTATCCTCGTGGTAAAAGAAGCAACTGGGGAAGCCAATGTTGTTAATAAAGGGTTAAAGACTTAAATGAAACAGTGATCTTCAGTGATGGTTTTGGACCAGTCTCAGTGATTGCATGTTTTTTTTGTGTGAGTACGCTGATTTCTTCCCACAGTTATCGGTGTTCACTGGTGGACTTGGTAACCTAAGTTTTAAACTAACGTTATCCCCAAAGTCCAAGATGTTTTCTCATGGAAAAATCTTATACAGTAAACCTCGGATATATCGGACTCGGATATATCGGCAATTCGCTCACAACGGACAGATAAAAAAGAACCGATTTTTCTGTAATGCATTTCCAATAAAAATTCATTGCATATATCAGATTTTTTATAACTGATTTCACCTATTTCGGACAAAATCACCAGTCCCATTCCAATTTCCCTCGCATATATCGGATGGCCGCATCGTGTCTTTCTCCTGGCTCCAGATTTAGGACGAATATAAAAGTGAGTGACGTCAATAATACTAGCACAGCAGTGAATGAGATCTTAACCTCACTACTGGAAATAACGTAGGCCTGACGGGCGTAACAGGGCCTAGCTTAATTAACAATTTGTTATGCTCAGAGTCCAATAAAGTTAAATTCTCATTACCTTACGTCTCTTTTCATTGCCCAGTCCAGGTACATTGGAAACATAGTCAAGGAAGTGCCTTTTTATAACGAATATAAATCCGATATATGCGTAAAACGGACATTTTCCGGTATACGCATATAACGGATTTCGCTTATATCGGACAAAACCAGTGGGAACAATTGAATCCGATATATCCGAGGTTTACTGTATTGAGATCAATACTCCTATACAGTACATCATCAGCGCACATACAGATGTGTGAAGTTGTGAACATGATAGGACATTTTCCGATAATTCATGGTCAGATTAGCATTGATGACTAGGTCAGTAAGCAGCCTACACATCTTTAATCCCGGTTCCCAACACACGGTGTGCCGGGATTGGAACATACCAATATAATGCATTCCTGTGGTTGAATTTTCAGGTTGGGATGAAATGCGCATGTCAGCTGCTGAATGTGTTTTTATGTGGACATACTTTGTTTTTTAAAAGTTATGGTGTGTTTGTTCATTCCTGATTGAAGATGTTGACTAGTACTACGATAGTCTGCAAATATACGACTATGGTTGTTTTGGCATGGTTGTTTGTTTCAAAATGAGTTATTGGTCATCGACAACCTCATTCACTCAATGTCTCGGCAAAAGCTCCAAATTGTCCATAGGTATGAATGTGAGTGTGAATGGTTGTTTGTCTATGTATATGTGCCCTGGGTGTAACCTGCCTCTCGCCCGAAGACGGCTGGGATAGGCTCCAGCATACCTGCGACCCTAGTGAAGATAAGCTGTACAAAAAATGGATGGGTGGATAAGAACGGTTTATGTGCAATAATATTATGTATCTTTCGTAATATCTTTTAAAATTAAACTGCCGGAGGAATCACTGTCGCAGATCGCTATAAGCATTTTGTTTGATAAGGTTGCTGAGGTGGACCACCTCCAAACAGGTCCACAGGCTGGATGACATTACAGCGAAGGCCACATTTGGCCCCCAGGTCTGAGTTTCATCTCTCTTTGTTACTCTTTGTTACTGTAATTACAACTACAATATAATACTGCTGAATATGTTCATTCTTTTGTTGGATTACATGACATTCTGCAGGTGTACCTCATGTTAGTATGCTTGGGCTGCACTTTCTATTGATGATTAACACGCACTGAAATCAAAACAATCCCAAGTAGAAGGATGGAGACCTGACTAGGAATGGACAACGAGAATCCATTAGGATGTTTCGTTCTTTCAGGACACGCTCTCTCAGTCCGTTATGGATAATCATCGTCTTCTTGAGGATCCTCATGGCATAAAGACACTTGACGTTACTCTTCACCTGCACCTGGAAGAGGCACCGATTAATCGATGACATTGCATCATTTTTTGAAAATGCAGCATGCATCAAGATGGAAGCTCACCAGGTCTATGTGACCAAACTCTCCTGTTCGTAGAGTGCCGATTATCTGAAAATCAGCTAAGGTGGAAGATGAGAGGGAGGCAGGATCCTTGATCTCCGACCTGCTCACATGAGACAACATAGTGAGTTGCAGCTTTGTTCGGATGGAGAACACAGACATCATTCTTCTCACTCGTCCTTGCAGCCCATGTTTTGTTGCATCGCATGACTAGTGTCCAACACTATTCCATCAATGATGTCTCTGAAGGTCCTGGAAGACAGATATATATTAGCAGACACTTGACAAAATATTTTCCCAAAGCACATCAAGTGGCTTACTCTCTGTCAATGAGCAGGCATGCAACATCGCTGGCCGCAATCACATTCACAGTCCTTACATCCTCTCTGAAGACGAAAAAGACATTTTATTCAATTGAATAGTAGAAATAGCATGTGACACTAACAAATGAATAAATACCACATTCATTTCTTTCCTCACCCCCACAAAGCTTCTTCTCCAAACCACCGCCTCTCTGACAGTCTGGATAGGACTATTTGCTCTTCATCTCCTGGCTTCTTTTCTGTGACTTTTACCTACCCAATCAAGACAGACTCGCAATGAACAAGGGTGACACATTCAATCGTCACCATTCCAGAGACATTTGTAAAGCTTTGCTGACATTTGGCCCGACTTTACCTGGCCTTTGTTAATGATATAAAAGGTGTCCCCCGAGGCCCCTTGTCGAATGATGTAGTCACCTTCTGTGTAGTGAGCCTGTGGAGAGACATAAAGACAGGCTGGGAAACAATCAGGCAAAACAGGAGGGAATAAGAAAAATAATGGAGTGATGATCACAGATGATGTAGATCTTATGCTGAATCTGTACCTCCTCCATGAGATCACACATCTTCATGATGACATCTTTGGGTAAGGACAACAGGGAGGGAACACTACAAAAACAAGCAATGTTTCATTTAGTCACTGTAAACAACAACAATGAAAAAACAACCAACCACTTTTACCATTTAGGAGCAGTGAGAAGGCTTGAGCCTATTGCAGTTGACTTTGGGTTCAACCCGGACTGGTCACCAGTCAGTCGCAGGACACATATAGTAATTTAAACTCACATTCACACCAGTTAATCAAACATTTTGGACTAGGATATTCCAACAGTACTACCAATGTACCAACACCAACGTACTATGTAGACTCCTTAAGGGGATGGATGCATTCATCGGAGACTAGACATTTAGATTTTTGCAGCAATGGAGCTCACCAATGTCATATTATTGTCAGTATTAAGGTGCCAAACTATATGGAAGGTTGTTTAATGTTCTTATCAATTACAGTATAAGTGTTGAGATGATTCACTTGTTAGGTAATAATGATCCCCCTTTTTAAGGACTTTATCTAGCTCAAGAAATAGGATAGTTTTCTCATATTCACTGTGGTTAGTAGATGATTTCCAAAGCAGGAAAAAAGTGCTGCTGCAAGGCGGACAAATGGTTTGCGCACAGGCCTCACAGCTAAGACACCCTAGTTCAATTCCACTCTCTGCCATATCTGTGTGGAGTTCGCATGTTCTCTCCGTGCATTTCTCCGGGTACTCCGTTTTCCTCCCACATTCCAAAAACATGCTAGGTTAATTGGCGACTCCAAATTGTCCATAGGTATGAATGTGAGTGTGAATGGTTGTTTGTCTATATGTGCCCTGTGATTGGCTGGCCACCAGTCCAGGGTGTACCCCACCTCTCGCCCAATGACAGCTGGGATAGGCTCCAGCACCGCTGCAACCCTCATGAGGATAAGCGGTAGAAAATGAATGAATTAATGAAAAAAGTGGTCCAAATCACATACTGCAGAGGGCCCCAATGGCTAGGTTTGCATTGGGCCCCCAAATGACTAAATGGGCCCCTGTTTATAAAACAAGAAATCACACTTTGATAACAGATGCCGATGTAATTGTGACGCTGGAGACAAAACACAACTTTCTGCCTCCTTGCTTTTTCCGCCTCTTTATGTTGTCTCTGTTTTCAGAGGCCCTCACTCCAGCTCTTCACCGCTGCTCCTGATTGGCTGTCTGGCTATTTAAAAAAAACGGTTGAACTTTAACATTCCCATTCAATTATGTATGTGACTTAATGCTAACATGTAGCCACGTAGTATCATGCCATTTAGGTCATAACATGTGACGGCAAGACTCGACCATTTAACAAGGTCAAGGTCAAATGTATTAATATAATATAATATTTCCAACAGTTAACTGCCCAACATACTCCAGCAGCCAATAAAACTACACGGCTAATAATAAATTGTACAATGGAAATGTAAAAACAATGCACTAAAATAATGACACGAATAAAACCATAAAAGCAATACCCAGGTTTACCCGTGTTAAAAGCCGGTCTATAAAAGTGACATTTCAATCACGATTTGGGCTTGGTAAGGAGCTCGGGAAGGGGTGTCCAACTCAATTGCAGCATACTGAACAGGAGCTTCTCCCAGCGGAATTACACAAGGTCTGTGAGGTGGGACAACTCAATGCTATTTTCCAAACATTTCCGCAAGCCAGATGAAATTGCAGTGAGCTAGATTTGGCCCCTGGGCCTTGAGTTTGACATGTATTACTTCGGGGGTAAAAACCGTGCCTTTTACTGACATTCACCTGCGTAACAGCTCAGATGTCCAAGCGAGGCTGTCGTGTCCACGTTGCATGAGCAGAGTCTGGTAACACTTGCGATCAATAACCCAAATCTTGCTGTCCAGCTGAGCTGAAGAGCAAAAACAGGACAGGATGAAACAGTCAACTTTCTCCAAAGAGAATATTTTGTGGAGGAAGTAGATTAGAATCTGCAGGAAGATCTGAGGACTTATTATTCATTAAGGACATTATTTATAGAGAATTACTTTTTTTATCTTGTCTTATTTCCCTAACTATAATTAAACCTTTTCTTTTATAATTTAGCTGGGAAGACGATGTTTGAATTAATAATGATACACGATGATTGGTTCCTGCAAGTGGGACATTAGAAGTCCACTGTCTAATTACATCCACCATCTGATAGATGACAGCAACCTGATGGTTTACTACACCATTACAAACAGAATTATTAAGAAATATATCAGTTCCTAAATATGGAAAATGTTTCCACTGTATCCGCTTTTATCGAATTGCAGATTGAGGGTGTAAGGATTTGAATGTGTACTCTATATAGGTTTGACAAGGAGCATGCTCTACTAATAGTTCTCGTCAGCACTTGGGCAGCAGCATTTTGGGAGAGCCTTTACAGCAGGGGTCTCAAACTCAATTTACCTGGGGGCCACCGGAGCTAGGTTCTGGGTGAAGCCGGGCCGCATCAGGTTTTAAAAAAAAAAACGAAACCCATTTTTTAAAAACTGTAAAAAAAATCTATTAAAAAATGCTTTTGCTTCTGCTATACCCTACACTTTTTCAGTACTACTCAGTTCCGGTTTTCCACACCAAAATATCTGATAAAACATTCCACTGTTCTCAAATATCTTAATTTTTATTTTACAAAATAAGATTTAAAAAAATAAAGAAATTAAGAATAAAGACAATAAATCAATCAATCAGTAATAAATAAATAAAATAATAATAAAACAGCAAATAAGAAAAACGTAAGAAACCACATACAGTTGGTAGAGAAATTATTTTTTTCAGATTCAAATGTACAGTATTAACAGTTATTTAACCTTTAACATGAACATTAATGAAACTTAATAATTTTACCCAATTAGCAAGTTAGCATCGTACTCAGTTCCATCTGGGAGCAGCATCATAACTTTAACAACATGTTTGATGAGATGCTTTATCTTGACGTGTATTTTCCGTTTTATTCCAAATCATTTCCTGCATTTATTTGTACCCAGCGTCATAAGCCTTTAGCTTCATTGCTAATCCAAAGCAAAACAAGGTGGGGTAACAGAGTAGAGTAACAGTATGGGCGGGGCAAAATCATGTTAATTGTGTCCGGTGTGCACACAGCTTTAAGCTGTCATTTCAACATTAAACTTTGGTATCAAGGTGGGGGCCTCAAACTAGCGTCTCTAGGGGTCTCTAGGGGTCTCAAACTCGCGGCCCTTGGGCCAAATGCAGCCCGCGGGCCGCGAGTTTGAGACTCCTGATCTAGACCCTCATTGGAAGCTATAAGAAGCATTTATTTTTGCAAAAGAAGAATTTACTAAATATTGATGTTATTTTTCTTTTGGGGTGCCCAAATTTAGGCACCTGCCTATTTTTGTTTAAATAATTCTCACACACTTTCTGTAAATCCGACTTTTTCCCTTCTCATCTATCGCTGCCAAATGCGGCCCGCGGCCCGCGAGTTTGCAACTCCTGCTGTACAGACTAGTTGCAGCCTGACAATAGAGAATATTATGATTATCATTATGGTTGTCGTTTGCACTAGTGATACATTATACTGCAAGTTGTTTCAAGCATTTTAAACAGCACATTAAACAGATGATTAGACATTTCACCCCGTCGGCAATAATAAACAGATTGTTAAATTAACACTCCATATTGATGGGCATCTAAAGTCTCCATGTATGCTGCCGAATAGAAATAAGAGATCGTCTTTCTCCTGTAGTAGTTTCACAGTGTCAACAACTCTTAGCATTATCTTTTTCATCACAAGTTTTATTGGATGTATTGCATGTTACTAACATCTTATATATTCATGTGATCTTACAGAAGGTGACATCATATTCCATCAGCCGAGATCACATAATATCAACTCATGAAGAAGATGATGAAATTGGAAAAGAGCATGTAACAAAGGGAATTGTGCAGTGTATATAAAGGGCAAACCAAGTTAGTTTTCAATTTCAGCTGAACCCCAGCCTCTCTTTTTTTTGTTAGAAATGACTTAGAAGGGGGGCGGTACGGCGGACGAGTGGTTAGCGCGCAGACCTCACAGGTAGGAGGACCAGGGTTCAATTCCACCCTCGGCCATCTCTGTGTGGAGTTTACATGTTCTCCCCGTACATGCGTGGGTTTTCTCCGGGTACTCCGGTTTCCTCCCACATTCCAAAAAACATGCTAGGTTAATTGGCGACTCCAAATTGTCCATAGGTATGAATGTGAGTGTGAATGGTTGTTTGTCTATATGTGCCCTGTGATTGGCTGGCGAATGTGGGATAGGCTCCAGCACCGCCGCGACCCTCGTGAGGAAAAAGCGGTAAAAAAGGATTAAATGAATGAATGACATCTTTTACCAAATAACCTGTAGAATGAAATTCAATACTATAGAGTTGTCATTTTAATGCTGCATTTCGCATTACAGGAAGCAGGTGTTTTACATTCCATACCTATGTGAGGAAAGCATTTGGGAGACGTGCTGGTGTCTGTATGACCTCTGCTTGTGATAATCCCTTTGCCTAGAAATGAGTCACATCCAAACCTAATCTAAACATCGGTACTGACAAAGACCTCAGCTGTTGACCTGTCATATTGGCCTTGACGTAGAGTAAGAGTACATTAAGTGGTGGTACCTGTGACGGAGTAGACTTGTATGCAGTTGTACAGGAGCGCCACCTCTCCAAATGCTTCCCCGGGTTCAATTGTGAGCAATTTCTGTCCATCTTTTGTCACATCCAGCCTTCCTTCTGTGATGGGATTAACTTGGTTTAGGCAGGAAGCATATGCAGCATGCATAACATTTCCTTTTAGTGTAACGTTAATAAAAACAGACACATCCCAACCATAAAATCTCTGTGCGGTGAGCATAATGAGAGAATAGGGGAACAGCCATTACATCATAAACATTAGGATTCCTAAGGACAAAGCCTGATATGGTTACTAATCATTTGCACTCTCAAAACACAGAGCAGATTTCCTGATGAACGCTGTTGCTCGACAAGAATAACTTACCCTCTAAAACATAAGCTTGAGAGCCGCTGCTTCCCTCCTGTATCACACAGCAGCCATGATGGACGACGGTGGGGTACATACAAGCTGTGACGGCTCTCGTTTCATCTTCGTCAAGGTTTTTCAACAATTCACTCTTCAAAAATGCAGCCTGGATCAACTCCTGACATCTGAAAGCATAAAAGGGGGATTTGATTTATGTATGATTGTGCAGACACTCACAGTCAGAAATAGGGGTACAAGAAGAGACCATTTCTCTTGATCAAAAACTAGACCGTACACCGTAGTGAGGCAGGCCCGGCAGCTTGAGAAAAATTAAGAAAAACATTTTTCCACTCAAAATAGATGGACGGTCATACAGGCAGATTTCAAACATGATGCCATCAAAGAAGAGTCCTGAATATAGTATGTCAAAATTGTCATAAAAGAAGAATAGAATGTAAATGTAGAAACATAATGGTCGTTTAGTCCTTATGTGTATTCTTGATAACAGTTTTAATCTGACAGTTGGACCCTGGAACGTACGACTAACATTCCTATCACTTTTCTCTGATTTAGATTCACAGAATACAAAAGGTGGACTTCCAGGGCTTCATCCTATGAAGCTGCACTGTACTTATTACAAGACCAAAAAGGTATTGCTATGTTACAATGACAAGCCCTTGCACCCTTTAAGGTACCATGAGGTCAATGTTGTTTTTTTTCCTGAGAATGAATATCGCAGAAGGAACATCATGTGCTCTTACTCCTGGCTTTTGTCACAGATTTTCGGGGGAAAGGTGGTCGCAGAATCCAGAGTGAAGGACTCAGAAATTATTGTCTTCCTGTTGGCTCCCCGCAAGTCATCATCACCTTGAGCACAACAGGCTGCAAGATATAAAATATATACAGGTATATATACTTTAATATATATATATGTACATACACACAGTGATTACCCCTTGTAGTCTTAAATAAAAAGGATACAGTATATCATCCCAACCAGCATGATGTGTACCGGCGCCGGCTGCAGAAGGACCTGGCAGGACCACAGAAGCTCTATAGCGATCCAATTCTTCCTGGAGTCTGCGAATGAGTTCATCCTTGGTGTCCAACTCCAGCTCGAGCTCATCTATTAGGGTGTCCCTCTGGCGGAGCTCCTCAATCTTTAGCTGCAAGGCAAACTGAAGGTCTCGAAGCGTCCCCATGACCTGTACTTCATAACACACATGATGTATACACAGTGTTTCAATGCTATTCATTACAATTGATATGTCACTCATTTATGTGGTACACCATCACAGTTTGTGGAAATAGGTGAACTAGT
This sequence comes from Doryrhamphus excisus, assembly GCF_037039965.1. Classification (NCBI taxonomy): domain Eukaryota; kingdom Metazoa; phylum Chordata; class Actinopteri; order Syngnathiformes; family Syngnathidae; genus Doryrhamphus; species Doryrhamphus excisus. Next base: position 12,974,671 of record NC_136359.1, on the reverse strand, counting down.
TTTTACATAATTCTGCTAACAACCAAACAAACAAACAGATGGCGGTAAATTATGTAGTAAACATGCAAATTGATAGATGGATGCAGTAGACAGACACAATGGCTACATTGATATAAAGCAAGTATTTACCAGCCTCCAAAGCAAACAGTCCATTCGACAGGTGCGGACGTCCTCTGCAAGTGAAGTGAGGGATGCTCCCTCCTCTTCTCTCCTCTCCTTTCCTCTCTTTCTCAGTTCGGGGGGCTGGACTCAAACGGCAGTCAGTCACATGACCAGAAAGCAGGCTGGGTATACAGTATAATGATGACCTATATGTGGTTGACACAGTGTGTGAAGTGATCACATCTGAAGTAGTGACGCTAGTTATTGTAAATAAATAGCATGCTATGCTAGGATACTATTTTATTTTCAGTGTTTTTAATTATCAATCAGTTCAGGGTGTACTCCACCTTTTGCCTGAAGTCAGCTGGGGTAGGCTCCAGTGGTGGATCCAAAATTGTTTAATTGGGGTGGCCTAAGGTGAGACCATTACTCACATATAGGGGTTGATACCATAAGTTGATACCTGAAATGCTGACCAACAGGGGGAACATGATAAGCGGCATAAAAGATTGATTTCCATCAAGATGGGTGCTTTTATTATTAGGAGCGATGTGTTTATTGTTGAATATATTAATAGCAAAGGCACTCTTCTCATATAGAGTATCTTTGGCTAGAATTTTTCCAGTAGGTCCTTGAGAACATCAGACCACCCCAGTCACGTAGATGATCTTTGACTAGACCAATATTGCTTCTGTCTGCGATTGGCTGGCGACCAGTCCAGGGTGTACCGTGCCTCTCGCCCATAGACAGCTGGGATAGACTCCAGCATACCCCCGCGACACCAGTGAGGATATGTGGTATACAAAATGGATGGATGGAATATTGCTTCTGTTATAATTTATGACTCTGATTTATGTAGCACTGCATTTACGGTATGCACTGACATTACAGTATATTCAAAATGAAGAATGAAAGCGAAGTCCGGCCCCTCCGGTCGTTACCTTTCTAATAAATGTCCCCCCGTCGAATTCAGTTGCTGTAACAATGCGCAGACACCAACCAATTATGCCCCCTAGTGCCATTAAGCAGCATGTGGATGACATCAGCGCAATCTGATTGTGGACACTTCCTTAAATTATTGGATATCTTATACAATAGATTATTACTGCCGAACGTAATAATCTTAATAAAACAGACTCACAATTTAAACAACTATTGATCATCCAAATTGGTGGAAATCATCAGACCTTACAGCCCGGCCAGTAGGGGGTGCTCGATGGTAGCACTTAAGGATGGGCTGTTAACGAAGAAGAAGAAAAAGAAGAAGCTCTTCATCTAAACTAGCCACGATATTTTGTTGCTTAGTCTAAATAGAGTCATATCTGATTTGTTCAGGGGTACGTTTAAAAAATGATCCTTACTGTGAAGCCGCTTCAAGGGAAGGAATGCAGCGTACACGTAAGTGTTATAGTGAGTGTTATATGACTGTTAATGTGCCCAGCTTAGTATGCCACAGTAGCTAGTGCTTGTAGCCTAGCTGTTTGCTAGCCAAAAGCGAAACAAAGGCTAACGTCCCTGCTAAAAAAAAAAATCTATCGCTCTGTTCATATTATACTGTTCAGATTGTGTAAATGGATTCAAGTTTGTGTCAAAGCTCACTTCCGTGTGTAGAATAGTGTGTCTTTCACCTGGCTGTGCCCGGCGTATTGTAGTGTGTAGTACAGTGTACTAATGTATGCCTGTAAAGTTTTTATATATAGAAACCGTTGGATGTATTACTAAAAAAAATATGTTGCAATAATTTTTACAAGTTGCAATAGTAATGATACTATAGAATCACAGTTGAATAAAAACATTTTCACTTGTGTGGGATTTTGGGACTTAGCTGTGTGTGTCCGCTATCCTACATTGTGTGTTGACCAAATGACATCGTGGGATAATGTGGCATATTTAGGTGAAAGAAGATGAAAAAGTTTCCACTGTGAAAGAACTTGTATTTGAACGTCTCAACATACCACCTAATCAGCAGAGACTACTTTATAAAGGAAAAGCGCTGGCTGGTAAGTTTGTTTTTCATCTTACATGAGTTCTGTTTTCCACTTGATTTCATCCTCTTTGTGATGACCACTTTTCCCTTTTAGATGAGCACAGGCTAAGTGACTACTCTATTGGGCCAGAAGCTAAATTAAATCTAGTAATCCGTCCGGTGGGAGAAAGGACTGGCTCTTCAGGGATGACGGCCAACAGTAGCAGTAGCACATCTCAAGGAGGAGTGTGGCAGAGTGTGGTCACAATCCTTGCTAAACACTTCAGTCCTGCAGATGCTGCAAAGGTCCATGAACAGTTGATTAAGGTATTTTAAAAAAATGTAACACATGGTTTATAACCTTGGATCTCAAGGGCAATGCAACTGGCTTGGAAATGCGTTTTTTTCATCTTGGACTGCATTACTATAACAAGATCGCTGGATATAGTATAGGATTCTGCCAAGATCAAGCAATGCAAACTTTACAAGTTTGTCAGGAAATAGCTTTTTATGTAGAGGATGGAAGAGTCAATAACAGACTGTCAGTAGTCTAAAAATAAATAGCATGGACTTGCATTGCAAACAAAACTATACAAAAAATACAATTATATTGTAATGTTACCAGAATAAATGTATAGAACTCTTATGTTATAGGTTTGGTTGCAAAGTAATTTTTTAGTATTTTTTTTAATTGTATGACTCCTCACCAAAAATTATGCAGAATTGTTTCTTGTATAAAATGCAGCCTTTTCCCAATATTTAGCCTTATATACTTATAATTGTATTACATTAATTCATAGTGGTAACAAGCATGTGAAATACCTAGAAAGGTAAAAACATGGGATCCTGTCTTCCTGTTCCTCAAATTAGGTTTGGGGACTAAATCCAGATCCTAGAACCTCAGAAAACAGTATTTGTTAGAAAGCGTCATGTTTTTCAACCCGCTGTTTTAATTTACTGAAAGTGTGTGATTGTCTTTTGAACTTTGGCAGGATTATGAACGCTCACTGCGGCAACTCAGTCTTGACGACATAGAGCGTTTGGCCGGGAGGCTGCTTCACCCCGATGCCAACGGCATGGACACGTCATCATACATGGACTAAGAAGCTGCTAACTTCAAATATGGTGGCTTAGGAGGCTGCACATTGCTCAGACATGTTGAGAGTTGAAAGTGATGTGAGGTGAAAATACAGTTTGTTGCTGTGATAGCGCTGTCTTATCCATTGAAAGGCTTGGTTTGTGGCGTTAATGCTGCAGTCATGTCACAAGACTTGAGCACACTGTATTTAAATACAAAGGAATCATTCATGCTGATGGTGTCATGTTATAATTGCCTGCTACAACTCCCAGGGAACACTCATTCGTCTTTGAGGGTATTTATTTTTAATGTCATTGTTTTTAACAAATGTTTGTTGTTCAATCAGGACAAGGCAGTACATTTTATCTATTTGGTCTTATTGTATGATTTGTAAATACTCTTGTTTATATTCCAATATTAAAACAGGATAAACTTTATTCCTGTCTCCTTTCGTGTTTGTGTACTAACATACGATTGATAACGGATGCCCTTTAAGAGGCGGTGTTACGCTATTGTCCCAGCCAATCATCTGTCGCGTACGCCTGTAATCTATATTTAATGACCAATCAGATTAATGGAAAGCATCACAAGACCCGCCCACGATTGAGTCATGACGGTTATTGTATTTACTGCACATTCTGGATGACACTTTTGCTCACAACACGAAAATATCGACAATTTTTTCCCTGTGAATTGTGACGGATAAACACGAATGAGAAGAGGGATTTACGTTGTACTGCGGTATGGTCTGAGACACGCTTGTTTTATGCCTCACTTCAAGCCTTTAGCGATTAGCCGTAGCCTGCTAACATTCACTGATGTTAATAGCCAGCCCGCTAGCCTTTAACTTCAACGATTTATCCATTAATTATTATGTCATATTGACGTTGGTATAGTGCCAATATATGAAACGTAATCAGACTAATTACAGTCGGAAAACGTCTAATTTTATGGTGTTACGCGTTGCTAAATCTTTCAGCTTCCGAGCGGTTGGTTTGACTCTCAAGCAGGGCGGTACAGCTCTCTCTCATCAGCACCACTTCTCCTTATAGTCCCAACAAATGCTCCCATTGCTTGAACATTTACCAGAGCAAATATGGTAACCCATTTGCTTCGCTTTTTTGCCGTCAGTGAGTCCAGTCTAGTGGAAGAAGGATGGAGACTCTGATTCCAACCATCAACCGTCTGCAGGAGGTTTTCCTCACAGTGGGTGCAGAGATCATTCAGCTTCCTCAGATTGTAGTGGTTGGTTCACAGGTGAGATGCTTCACCATGCAGACCATGCACACTCACTGGCCGCCGCATGTACACACATTTTGGTGTCACTGAAGTGGAATAAACTGGGCGTCTGAAAATCAACAACTTCATTCAAGGCAAGTTAAGTTGCAGTTGAAGCCAACATTGTGTATCATGCATTCTCACAGCAGTCTACTGTATTTACTGCAGGGCTATTAAGGCCACACCCGTTGCAAGCACTATTCATTTTTCCATCAGAGGCACAAGTACTCTGATGGAATATTTATCTATACACATATAGCTCAAGAGGGTCAAAATGCACATATAAACACCTTCCAGGAAATGGTTGTGCATTTCCACAACAAACTCGAGCCACAGCACAAAACATTATGTTCTCCATACTCAATCACTGAATTACAGATGACATACTGTTTGATCTAACAGAGCAGCGGCAAGAGCTCCGTGTTGGAGAGCCTGGTGGGGCGTGATTTCTTGCCTCGAGGATCAGGGATAGTCACCAGACGACCGCTGGTGTTGCAGCTTGTCAACATAGCCCCACTGGAGGAGCGACTAAAGATTGAGAATGGTAAGCCATGCTGCTTATTTAAAAGTATGTTTACCGTTACTTTAATGGTACACATTCACATCAGGTGGGGGTGTCCAAACTTGTACTCGGTTGTATCACCCTGTAGTTTCTTACTGTTTGAACTGCTACACTTCTTTTTTCTTTTTTTTAGGGTCTTCATGCTTTTGTACTAACACACTTTTTTCCCTTAACTCTTTCCAGGAAATGAAGTAAAACAAACTGGCCAAAACAGCTATCCAGGTCTCTGCATCCTAGTTTATTTCTCTGTTTCTATTTTCATACATTGTACATCAGGTATACCTACACGATGAAATCTAATACCACAGCTCTATCCAATGTGATATTCACAGACATAATAATCTCAATTTACATTGACAAAACCTGCTAATAATGATTGTATTCATTGATGTAAGAGGTGTTTCTAATACTATTTTTCCCCTCTCATGTAACTAAATGAGGCGACCCATATATTAGAAACAGCTCTGCAAACTACAACCAAAAGAATACCTCTCTGAGAGTGTCAATCAAAAAGACTATTAGACTGTGCAGGTGTACCTAATGTACATAATGCATACATTCATGTCAAATGACACAACCTTGTTTGTCTGTTAAGGTGTCAAAGCTGAAGAATGGGGCACATTCCTGCACTGCAAAAATCAGGTAAACGTGACCGTTAAATATTATGTTATACTGCTAATACTGCTGTTCTCTGGCTGTCTGTGTGTGTGAGAGAGTCTTTTAGTTTATATTCATCACTTTTTTATGAAGATTTTCACAGATTTTGGAGAAATTCGTCGTGAAATTGAAGCAGAGACCGAAAGGGCTTCGGGCAATAACAAGGTGAGGAGAAAGCGGAAAGATGTGGCAGTGAGTGTCATGTATGCATTCTTCCAAGAAGGTTGCCATTAAATTGTGTTTGGTAGCATAATCATTTTGAAAAATATCAAGCCATGAAATTCACATGGTTTTGATCAAAATTAGTAATGCAATTGCAATTTTAATTTAAATGTGAACTCAGATTCATAGTCTTTTTTGCTAAGATCCCCATTTGTAGCCACTTAGTCATTGATTTAACAGGCCTCACTGTTGTATATTTTCTTTCTATGTCCACCAGGGGATTGCTCCTGAGCCCATACATTTGAAGATTTTCTCCCCCAAAGTCCTTAATCTCACCCTTGTTGATTTACCTGGGATTACTAAGGTAAATACATTAGTTCCTGTTTGTTTCACCTGTTCAAACACATGTTGTGATTGTGTGCACAGCCATACTCGCAATAAAATTGTGTCCGTCAGGTTCCTGTTGGAGATCAGCCCGAGGACATCGAGTCTCAAGTGCAAGAGATGATCTTGTCCTTCATCTCCAATCCCAACTCCCTCATCCTGGCTGTCTCCCCAGCCAACTCCGACTTGGCCACCTCTGATGCTTTGAAATTGGCTCGAGAGGTCGATACAGATGGTGAGACATTTCTCCTTCACGTTTCTTGTTTCTTTTTCAGTTATGTAACGTGCAGGAAGTAAGACACAAGTTGTTTCAGGTCATTAGACTCACTGTGCTTTACATGTTCTGCTTTTCAATATTGCGACTCGCACTTTGGACAACCCTGAAATAATGGAGTATAATGTTCATCCCTAATCCATACTAATGTATTTAATTACAGTCTATTTACTTTACTAGTATGTTGGTTAAGTGTCCTTACACCGTGTCCATCAGGTCGACGGACTCTGCTGGTGGTCAGCAAGCTGGATTTGATGGATGCAGGGACAGATGCTCTGGAGGTCCTTCTTGGTCGGGTCATTCCAGTCAGGCTTGGTATCATTGGGGTGGTTAACAGGTTTGCCATAATATTGAACCCTCTATCCAAAATATTCTTCTTGGATGACAAATAATAACCCTCTTAGGAGCCAGCATGACATCAACACTCAGAAGAGCCTGGAGGACTCCATGAAAGATGAGCAGGCCTTCTTGCAGCGTCACTACCCCTCGCTCGCCTCCCGTGCTGGCTCACGCTATCTGGCCAAAACACTCAGCAGACTGCTCATGCACCACATCAGGGACTGCCTGCCGGAACTCAAGACCCGTGTGACGGTGCTCAGCGCCCAGTACCAGGCGCGCCTCAACAGCTACGGCCAGCCGGTGGAGGACCACAGCGCTACCTTGCTGCAGATTGTCACCAAGTTTGCTAGCGATTACTGCAACACCATAGAGGGAACAGCTCGTTACATTCAGACCTCTGAGCTGTGAGTGTGACAATTTCTTTTGGGTGATCTCATCATAATGGTGCCAAAAAGAGTATAGTACACATAATTTATTTTGGTACCCTTCATAAAATTAGAGGTAGTTATCTAGAAGAAAACAGCACTGACAAGCGATATTAGCATCATTGCTGGATGTCTCTCATGCAGCTGTGGTGGAGCCCGGATCTGTTACATATTCCACGAAACCTTCGGCCGCACGTTGCAGTCCATAGACCCATTAGGAGGACTGACAGAGCTTGATATCCTCACTGCCATCCGCAATGCTACCGTACGTTCCCTCTGACTTTTTACATGTGCACTTTGCTGGAAAAAAAAGGCTCATCTGTATTTCCCATCCAGGGTCCACGACCTGCACTTTTTGTGCCGGAGGTTTCTTTTGAGCTGCTGGTGAAACGTCAAATCAAGCGTCTGGAGGAGCCTAGTCTACGTTGCGTAGAGCTGGTCCATGAAGAGCTGCAGAGGATCATTCAGCACTGCTCGTCATTTAGCACGCAGGTAAGATGAGTGTGCGTTCACACTCTTGGATTAGTACAGGTGGTAGATGAGGTTTAGCGAATATATGAGCATGTAAGAGGTGATAGCAGAGTGCACTATAGTGTACTATAGCCTGCTAACAATGTTGCTTAAGCATCCTAGAAGCTTCTTCAGAAAAGGCCCTATTGATCATCATTGAACAGCATCACCATCACATTTGTCTCTTTTTTTCCCCCCAGGAGCTTCTTAGATTCCCCAAACTGCACGATTCCATTGTGGAAGTAGTGACTGGATTACTGAGGAAGCGCTTGCCAATTGCCAATGAAATGGTAATCCTTCTGTTATTTTACTGGAGCTCTGTGTTGCACTCCCGTTACCCAGTGTCTCCGGATTCACTCCCACGTCTGCTCCTGTGTTGCAGGTGCACAATTTAGTAGCAATAGAGCTTGCCTACATCAACACAAAGCATCCAGACTTCACAGATGCGGCCCAGGTGTCTGCATCTGTCAACAGCCAGCAGGTAGTTAATTGTCAATCACAAACATTTCCACAACCCTAAATGCCTCACACAGATGTATGTGAGAGAAGAATTTCCTGTGATTTCATTAGGCGGAGACCCTTGATGGAACGAAGCGCTGGAAGAATGAGAAGGTTGCTGAGGAGAAAGCCCCAGCTGCGGGCTTTGGCAGTCCCAGCAAAGGCCAGCCTATTAACCTCCTTGACACAGTGAGTTGTCCTTGACAACAGGTTCTTATTTCCAAATACAAGTTTAAATACACTGTAGCAACTGTAGCACAATTATGATGATGTCAGACCACTGAAAGAAATTAGTTATGGCTCACCGCCCGGACTTCCTTATATGGGTGTGCCTGGGTAGAAGCTGAGTGATACCAATCACAGAGGAGTGGGCGTAACCGAGAACAGAGGAATACAGCTGGAATAGGTGCAGATTCTGAAAGATCTAGAAAGCATTCTGTGCGGGTTATTGTATGTCGCTGCTCTATTGGAGTCTATTGCAAGGTCTCTTCCTGTGTTACCGTCAGTTCATTCCCAACTTCTATTCCAGGCGGTGCCCGTGTCTCGCAAGCTGAGTGCAAAGGAGCAAAGAGACTGTGAAGTCATCCAGCGCCTCATTAAGTGTTACTTCCTCATTGTTCGCAAGACCATCCAAGACAAGTCCGCACATTCAGGCAAAGGCTTTGTTTCTCTTTCTGTCATCGTACTGATTGTCTCGGTTTGTGTGTGCAGCGTACCCAAGACCGTCATGCACTTCCTGGTGAACTTTGTGAAAGAGCATCTCCAGAGTGAACTTGTAGGTCAGCTCTACAAGCAGCCGCTACTGCAGGAGCTGCTCATTGAGTCGCAGGACACGGCACAGCAGAGGACAGAGGTGGCTCAAATGCTGGAGGTAAATCTAGATGACCATGAAATCTACCGTCTGGCTGCTGGGGATTTATTTAACTCCTGTTTCTTTTTTCTCAGGCCCTTAAAAAAGCCAATAACATCATCTCTGAGATCAGAGAGACACACTTGTGGTAGCTCGAGGACACACACTGTCTTTTTCCCAGATATAAGATGATTGTGTGTGTGTGTGTGTTTGTGCGCGCGTGTGTGTGTCAGAGGCACCACTTTCTCCTGGACCAACGAGCATAGCACATTAGCTCCACCGTTGCCCTGAGCCGGGCTTCTCACTCAGGCCACATGATATCAATGTGAACCACAACCTGTGAACAAAGTCCTTTTGTGTGGTTTTGTCATGTTACGAGTCAATGGCATGTGGAATATCTATGTTTGGTATGTTCCCTGCCTGTCCTACCGGCCCATTTAGCAGGTGGAGAGTATGTGTTTTATTTAGATGCACTGCAGTTTGAAAGCCCATAGTTGCATCCCTATTTGCAAAAATCATACTCATGTTGTGCAATATTCATTCCAAAAATGTTTACGGTAGTTGAGGTTATATTGGGAGGCACATGCTGCTTGTTAGTGCTGTGGCAGATGTCAATTTTGTTCAAGGACCCTATTGATTTTGAAGGATGTCCAAGCCCCCCCCCCCCCAGATAACCTGTTTGGAATCCTGCTTGTGGAACAGCTGCAATTTCTACCAATGCTCAAAATTTAGCGTTATGTCAGCGCAAGAAGCCAATTGATTTTGTACAGTAATATCGAGCAGATCCGACTTTGAACAGCCTTGAAGAACCCTGTTTATTTATGAGATATTTTCTACCAAGTGAATTGATGTCGCTGAGGTTGTAATTGACATATCAGAGCAAGGGCACTATTGATTTTGGAAAGTATTAGACATTTATGAGGCAGCTGAAATGGAAGGCTCAGTCCCAAAAACTGATCATTTTCTATGTTTGAGCAGAGGAACACTGTTGATTTTGTACCATTGATTCAGGTAGCTGAGGTCAAAGAACTGCATTGATTTAATTGTATATCTAGTGGCCATTGTTTTAGGGCAGAGTCAGAACACTGTTGGTTTTGTACGATATGTGATATCAAAATGCTTGAAGGTCAAAGGTCAGAATTGTTGTGCTGCTGTCTACTCGGTGCGGTTTTCACACTGTAAGAGCAAGAGCTCTAGTTTTATTGTATAGCAGCTGAGGTCATAGGTCAAATCAGGAGATCACGCTTTTTGGTAGAAGTGGCTGTGACTGAAGTGGGTGAGATCAAATGTCAAAGCTCCTGCTCCTTGTCAGATGTGCAATTTTCATTGTCATAGCAAGAACATTGATTGATAGATTTCATTTTTTTCGCCACATACTTTCCACGGCGTCAAAACAAGAGTCCTACTGATTTTGAAGTATGTCTAATTCCAAATGAAGTCGCCAGATCTAAGTTTGTGTTGTGTACATGTTGTACCTCCCTGGGCCAGGTGTGTAGCAACAATCCTAGGTCAGGTCGCGGGGCCAGCAGCATCCTAGGAAACAATGATACAACACGTATTCGTGTTGAGAAATAGTCTAGACATATTGAATTAAATGAGGAATAAAATAACATCCTCATGAAACCCCTTTCAGACAGCTTTAAAGTGTGCAGATGTCCTGCTTGTTCCATCTTTGCACTCAGTACTTAGTCTGCTCCTTTAACCCCATATTCCTAGACGACTGTAGTTGATTTGTGAAATAAGCATGGGCCAAAACTGCTGTTAGGACATATTCTAAGCGGCTAGTATTGGGGCTATACTGGAAACAGTTGTTAAATTGGTTGATAAATTTGTAATCTGAACCATCCAAAATTCCCATTTATGTTTGCAATATTTTGACTTTATTGCTATAAAATTAACAACATATCCTTGTCATTCTGTGTCTCATACCACGTAGTGTTTTTTTTTGTCAGTTTGGCCCTAATACTCCTTGGTACATTCATTAATTATTATTATTTAGTAATAATAAATACCTTTCACCATCTAACATCCTCCTCTTTTCAAAATCAGGGAGCAAAACATTTTGAACAAGCCGTGTATGTTTGCATGTGTCTAATATGCGTATATGGAAGTATGAATGTGTGTATTTTGTATTATTTAAGTGTAAATTATTCCTATATCATAATGTATGGACTGCCTGTGAGTTCTTGCCTGCCAATATTTGTGATAAATGTTATACTGTTGGAGGACATTAAAGCTAAAATGAAGGACACCATACAAAGTGTGTTTTTATTTGATATGATTATATATATATATAAAATAGGACATAAATAAACCGGTGCTTGTGTGTGTTTCAATAAATGTCTCCCGGACGTGTGGACAGGAATTGACGTTTACGTTGTAAGATAATAATAAAATAGTGCCATAGTGTGAGTTTTTGCTTGAACTCTAAAAATAATGCATGAAGATCAATGTTGCTGCAAATAATTGAACCATCTCTGGGTTTATTAATAATATTAATAAACAAATGTGCTTCAATGTTTATTTTATTGAAATTATTATTTTTTAAATTCATACCTAAACTGTTAGAATCAGCCAAAAGAGAATTCATATTTCATGTACATTTTAAGCTGAAGTAGTTTTTAAAAATATATCTGTTTAATGTGAACAGGAATATAGTAAATCATTTTAATAGTATTTTTATATATTTTTTGTCATAAAAGTGAAATGTGAGTTGTTGTTGAAGAATCCTTTAAGGGTTAACGTTATTGTGGCTTGCAGTAATATACAAGAACATCATGCTAATGAAGGTTGTGTGGAATCTGTAGCCAATCACCTTCCCAGCGACCGTGACCAGACTGGAGCATACCAAGTGGGGCAGGATGCATGAAGGGGGGGGGGTGACTCTCCAGTAGCTTAACAAAGCCCCAATATGACACCACCGATGAAGGGAAATCATCTCTGCCATCTGTTCCTTCTGTTCCATGTAGTCTGTGGGTGAATGGAACGATGGAACGTGTCCAGCTGTGGTAGCCTCCTCTTCCTCCTCCTCCTCCTCTTCGCCGTCTTCCCTCCACTGGAGCGCAGAAAGCCACGAGAGAGAGAGAGAGAGAGGGAGAGAAGAGAGGAGGGAAGAAATATCTAGCTGACTCTGTCGCCTGGACGACCAGCTAAAGATGAACGCAGGAAAGAGAGGAGCACAAAAGACGAGAAAAACAAGTCTTTATTTCGTACCGGGATTCAGTGAGTGAGTGTAGTTTAAGTGTATGTGTGTATGTGATACTATATAGACGCAGTAAAGCCTCATTCTACCAAAACACGAGATGACATTGGGGACCCAGAAGGCCTGAGTGACCCCCGCCTGGCACCTCCACCTGTGAGCCTCCAGACAGCTTCAGGTAAGCCACCCCCACTCTAGTACTATGTTGCTCAAGGCAGAGAAGTGACTTCATAGCTACACTCTTTAACAAATGGCTGCAAAAAAAGGTTTTTAAAGTGGACTTGGAGGACAGAGTAGCTTGCTTAGTGGAGTTGCCTCATGCATTATTTTATGAATTATGCTGCATGCGGTGACTATGCTCTCCTTATAGCTAACTAAAGACTTGTTGGAAGTGTTCAGTGTTTTAAATTTGGATTTATCTTTACTTTTTAGAACTTTAAGTGCACCTTAAAGAAGACCTCAAATACTGTTTACATGACAATAATTAATGTGGATATACTATGATAGTACAGGAAAAAGGCCAATAATTGCCAATATAGTGGTGATTTTAAAAGAGATAAAATAGGACTTACTACATTTTTGCCATGTATTGGACGGCAGGGGACCCAAGTGTATGTTGAGCGAACAAGGATATTGAGTCTGAAAGGCGGTGTTCCAACCACAGAGGGATCACTCTCCTCAGCCTCCCTGGGAACGCATACAACCATTAGCCAAACGGTTACAGGGGGTCCAACATGGTCTTCATACTGGACCGTGTCCCTCATCCAGTGGGAGGGTGCTGTTTGATTTACTGGTCAGTCTGCGTTCCTCCCTGGGGATGGGGGGAGGAGGAACAAAATGGAATCATGGATGGATATTATGACATAATATAGGATAATTCGAGACTCAGAATTATCAATAGGTGTGAATGGTTGTTTCTCCAGCTCAACTGTGAGCTTGATGACAACAAGCGATATTGGAAATGGATGGATGCATAACATAATATTCATTCATTCATTTTCTACTGCTTTTCATCACGAGGGTCGCGGGGGATGCTGGAGCCTATCCCAGCTTTCTTTCGGCGAGAGGCGGGGTACACCCTGGACTGGTCGCCAGCCAATCACAGGGCACATATAGACAAACAACCATTCACACTCACATTCATACCTATGGACAATTTGGAGTCGCCAATTAACCTAGCATGTTTTTGGAATGTGGAACCTAGCATGTTGGAATGTGGGAGGAAACCGGAGTACCCGGAGACAACCCCCGCATGCACAGGGAGAACATGCAAACTCCACACAGAGATGGCCGAGGGTGGAATTGAACCCTGGTCTCCTAGCTGTGAGGTCTGCGCGCTAACCATTCGACCGCCGTGCCACCCGCATAACATAATATATCACATAATAATAAAACCAACAGTCTTTGTGGTCTTGCTGATGATGTACTCCCAATGGTGGCAAGCAGTGAAGACATCTAGTTAAAGCAAGCTCCACATTGTTAACTTTACAGCTGCACACCGCAGGATGTGCATCACCTTCCCTCCTCACGTGCACACACTAGCTACAGCACAACAGACATAGCACAAGTAATGCATACTGTCTGCAGAGTCCGTCTGTCATAATGTGACCCTTAGGCTTGAACGGTCTACCCACTGGTGATACATTTTCTAATACTGCACTTTTGATGCTACTGGACACTGAAATGGAACTGCTAGGAAGAGATGACATTCCAAGGCATGTTGACAAGCAGAAAGTGTGATTTTTTTGCACAGATGGTGAAATATTGCTTGTGTGTGTGATCAGTCATCCGTCTCCTCTGGCTTCTCTTTTATCTTTTATCATCCGGCCTATCGTATGTATGCGCTGCTCCTCTCTTCTTGCTGATGAAATGAAAAGGAAAATCATTTCAACTGAAAAGATATTCAAATCATCCATTACGTACAAATGAAAACTAATGTTGTTAAAGTATTATATATATCTTTAAATATTTGTATTTTTTATATATATTTAATGACATTGCATTATTTATTTTAGTACTTTATTTAAAAAAAAGTGTGCCTTGTAACAAAAAAGCCCCATGTTGCAGTCTCCTTTCCAACACAGATACTGGCCTGCTTATGCTGGCATGCAAATCATAAGAATAGTCTTCATCCTATCATCTTGACCTTAAATCATACAAAGGTTTCACTGGAATGAGCGGAATAAAAATCAATAGCACACTGCTCTCGCTTTCCCTTGCAAGCTGCGTTGTGTGCAAATGAGGCGCAAGATGGAACCCGTCAGTCTATTAGTCATAAGCTGCCTGACGAAAATAGTTTATTGTAATATTCTACTGGCTTTTATCAATAATGAGACAAGTGCAATGATTGAATTTTCCACAGAGCTGCAGAAAGTCTCCCTGCAGGTGATAATGTTTTTGTACGAGCGAGGAGAATTCAATCACAGACCCCTCAGCTGCATGTGATTGGCATGCTAGAACAGGCAAAGCAAGAAAGGTGTCCATGTTGCCCTTTGTCCCTGCAGGTGCCAACCATGGATGATGATGAGCCGCTTTTGTTTCACACAGTCTGTGAAGAAGATGATGAAGAGCAGGGGCAGGAGGTGGAGGTTGGAGTGAGGCATGCTGAGGTGCTATGTGGGCCGTGGAGGGCGGTGGCCTGGGTGTACACGCAACCCTGGGTGAGCGGGGTGGTTTTAGCCGGGTTTGTCCTCCTCCCTTGCACCTTGTTTGCCTTCATGCTCTTCTACTGCCCCCCTCTGGACATTGACCTCTCCTACAGTGCCTTCGAGGTCCACAGTCACTTCTCAGCGGAGCGTTTCGATGCCCTCACCATAGCTGTGAAGACCCAGCTTGGCTCCTGGGATAGACGTAGGAGAGATGTGGATAGTGAGAGTGAGTACCTGCAGGAGATACTCATGGACAAGCTGCACACACAGGACGAGGCCCCCAGGTCAGGAGATGCTTTGACCTTTAGAGGAGATGAGGGATTTCTTCGGAGGCGCCGCTCTGCTCCAAACTACTACCTCCAGAGTCAAGCTCTGTGGAGCATTGAGTTAGTGTTTGTTGCTCAGGGTGAGGGAGACCACAACATCTTCACCCCGGAGCGCCTGAAGACCATCCATGACGTGGAACGATTAATCATGCAGCACCCGCAGTTCCATCAGTTCTGCTGGAAGCCAATGGAGGTGTTGAGGGACCTCCCACTGGGACCATCCTTCTGCTCGCCGCCCAGCTCGCTTCTGTCTTACCTCTACCCCAGCGAGCGAGGAGGGAAAATCTACTATGATGGCATGGGTCCAGATCTAGCTGATGTCCAAGGTAATTACACTGCCTAAGACCATTGCTACTATCTGATACGGTTTACTTTTAAGGATACACAGATAGAAATGACAGAATTATTGATATTGGAATATCGGATATCTAAAATCCATATCGTAGTAATACTAGTTTAGTAATATTATATCCCATAGTTTACACTCTGTTGCCCTCAATCTAATATTGAATAAATAACCCCCATTCCCGTCCATGTCCCCTTTCTTTGCAGGTTCCTTGAGCCTGGCTATCACGCACCCTCAGTTCTACTGGTACGTGGATGAGAGGCTCTCCCCCGAGCACCTCTCCTCCTCTCTACTGCGAAGCGAAATCCACTTTGGCGCCCCGCTGCCGGCATACAACTCCCTGCAGGATCGAGCCGATGAGCAGCGGAGCCACTTTAAGAACTTTGTGGTTCAATACGCAGACATCCTGGCCAAGCAGTCCACCAGGTCAGAAGAGGGTGTGTCATTACCATGATGTCCTTCCTCTCACATTGCATTGTTGGTCTCCCAGCCAGGTGAAGGTTCTCTACGGGGGGACGGAGCTATTTGACCATGAAGTGAGACACACTTTCAGGAATGATATGACGCTGGCTGTCATCAGTGGAGCCTGCATTACTGTGCTGGTCTACATCCTGACCTCGTTCTCTGGTAACATCTACAGTATATCATTCATATCCATTTGCCAGTTTGCCATTTGTTTACATGACAATAGCATTTTTGGGCATGAAAAGCAATAATGGCAGAACACTGTTCATTGCATCCTCGAATTAATCCAATGTAGGTTAAGTAGTTCAATATACAGTAGATCTTTGCAGGACACATTACTGTAGTAGGGCACTGGGGTGTGGGAGTGAAAAGAAGAAAAGCTGTGACTCACCTGGAGAGACCTTTGATCAAAACCTCTGATATAAACTATAAACGATCTGGTTGCATGCAAATGTAGTAAAGCCAGCAAAGAAAGCTAAAGGTGAATGCATCCCATTGTCTATTGTCAATATACATTTCCAACAGTTAATGTGGTGTGTTTATTTGATGTTTTCTCCTCTCTCTAGTGTTTCTGACTTTCTTCGGACTGGCCAGCATTGGGCTGAGTTGCCTGATGGCTCTCTTCTTGTACCACGTTGTGTTTGGTGTGAGATACCTGGGTATTCTCAATGGAGTGGCAGCCTTTGTCATCATTGGAATCGGTATGAGGAAATCACAAGTGTTTTATGAGTCATTGGGAAATAAATGACATGAAATGATACCTTGTGATTTTTTT
Source organism: Doryrhamphus excisus (assembly GCF_037039965.1). Classification (NCBI taxonomy): domain Eukaryota; kingdom Metazoa; phylum Chordata; class Actinopteri; order Syngnathiformes; family Syngnathidae; genus Doryrhamphus; species Doryrhamphus excisus. The sequence goes on along the minus strand of NC_136359.1, from coordinate 12,957,827 downwards.
CTTTTCTCAGGAGTGGATGATGTATTTGTGTTCATCAGCACCTTCAGACAGGCCGCTCATCTTCATCATCCTCAGCAGCGTATGGTGTATACTGTCAAAACAGCCGGTCGAGCCACTTTCCTCACCTCCTTCACAACAGCAGCCGCCTACGCTGCCAATGCCTTCTCCAAGGTAATCACAAGAGATACATCAAATCACTTGAATGGCTCCCTGTCTCTGTATGAATGAAAGTGCCTCTCTTAGCAGACTGAATGTTTTAAGGTTCTTTACACAGATCCCAGCTGTGCACGACTTTGGCCTATTCATGGCTCTTATTGTCAGTTGCTGCTGGATTTGGGTTTGTGTGCTGATGCCAGCCGCCCTGTGTATCTGGACACAGTGTGTGGAGCCTCATGAGCACGCCTGGTTGCACTGGTGAGGCTGCACATCCCATCTCTTGAGGGAAAATTGTGTTTGTGCATGCCGTGCAACACCGAACTTGGAGATCTAATCCCCTCAGCTGTCTCTCTCCCTAAAGCATCTCTTCACTCACAAGTTGGAAGTCGTTTCGGGGCCTGTCAGCGAGCTACAGCCCTTTGTCGGATGAGGATGACGACGTGGCGCTTCTGTCAGTGGAGATGGAGCCAGGTGAGATTATTATCGGAAATGGGGTTGTAAAACGCCGGCGTGCAGGCACCCACAAAGCCCCTATCGTCTGTGTCTTGAGCCAGGTCCCCTTGAGGCAGACAGAGACGCAGCCATTCTGTCCCTTTCAATGGAGACACCCCTCAACCCTGCAGGCCACCAGGAGTTGGGGGTGGTCAGCACAAAGCTTCAGTGGGCCCTCAAGCATTTGGTGGGCCAGCCAGCTGTGGGAAGGAGGAAAACTATTCTAGGTCAGATGTCACCCTTACATGACACGAAGAAATTGGGTCTCATTAAAAATCTTTTCAGTGATCAGCACCTAAAATGCCAAGGAAGATAAGTCCAGAGCCAAGTGACAAGAGCTTTTAAGAGCAGTTGTCACTTTTTTGTGCTTCCATGACCTATTGTGCTTTTTCCACTTTTCTGACCTATAAATGTAGTTAGAACGTTGTGTTCTTGTATTAAGCGATGTCAAAGTTTCAGATAATGAGGTTTGTGCATTTGTGAAGTGAGTCCTGAAAGAAGTTTGGGATGGCTCAAAATGCTCAGTTTCAGAAGGTGTTGTAAAACTGGAGGTTTGTGATGCCACACATAGACAGGCTTCCTTATGTGGGTGTGCGCTGTTGGCCAAGTACGCTCTCTGCCTTCCCCCAAGTTCTGTAAGCAATCAACCAATTCCAGCAGCACTATGATTCTCTTCCAGGTGTCTTCCTTCTGGTTCTGCTCCTATCTGCTGGTTGTTGCTGTCTGTTGAGGCCAGCCTCTCACGCCCCCTTACTGTTCCGCCCGGATACCAACCTTCAGACTCTGCTGGCTCTGAGGAGCAACCTGAGCGGTCAAGGCATCTCCTGTCACATGTGCTCAGGTGAGGACTCTCATTACTTACGTGAAAACTCAAACAACCCAAAGCAACTAAGTTCTTAAACAACATGGTACATTCATTCAGGTGTCTTCATGGAGAAACCGCATTCTTTGTCCTCATCAGCATTCAGAACCTCCATACATCCTCAGGACTGCCACACAAAGACCACCACTGCTCCTCTGAGCACAACAGTAGCAAACTCAAGCAACAACCAACCAGGTAGAACACAAGCACAATGGGGTAGATATAGTATCTCATAAAAGGGAGCACACCCCTTACATTTTAGCAACTATTTGTACTACAGAATATCGTCTCAAGTTACAATACCATAGGAATTAAACTTCCAATGAACTTTAGAAAAGGCAGTGTACAGCTTATACAGCAGTACTTTACTGTGCACTAAGGATGATTACTGTAAAGTACTGTACATCCAAGTTTCATTTCTATGGTATCCCTTGAGAAGATATATTGAAATAAAATGTTTGTAAAAGCCATCTGCTGATGCACTGTACTGCTCTTTTTGTTTTTTAGGCTTTTTAATTACAGTCTTTATATCAAAGTTGAACCTCAGAACTTCGACAACTGTTTACCGCTTCTCCCTTAACGCCAGCACTCCTTCCCCATGGAAGCTGTGCAGTACGGAACATGACCAGGTGCCTTTATTTCAGGTCAGCAAGCACACATACACATTGGGTGTGTTGTTGGCTTTTTTGTTGTTTTTAAGGCTTACTAGTATTTCATATGGGCAGGCCTTCAACCAGTCGTGGCAAAACTACACCAGAAGAATGACAGTGTGCGTTTCCAACGACTACCACCCCTACCCCAGCTGGATGATCACATCCAGATCATGTGACCGCCGCCACAGCTGGATCCCTGAGTTTTCCTTTTATGTGGCGTCATCACCTCAGCAGAACAGCAGGTTGAAACATAGCTTATATACTTAATGGAGAAATCAGTGCAATCAGTGATGTTGAGCTGCACTTTTTCCTCAAAGGAAACTGCACTTTGCACAGCACAAGCTGAGGCCACATCCCACTCGAGTGTGTGCGAGCCCACCTGGCTGTGGTATCAGTACTGTACCTGATGGACCCACACGGGGAACCTTTTATACTCCTCTTCCCGGAGGTGAGTCAGCACGAGGCACCATTAAATAGCCATGATGTTGTCATCACCTTTGTTTTCATTGTGTAAGATTCCACTACTGAACCAGTGAACCCATCCAAGACGTCTGGCTTCAACCCATGCAGGGGTGGCGCTTGTGGCCTCCCGGCTGTGCGCCCTCTGGTTGACACCGGTGCCATGGTGTTTGTCGTGTTTGGCATCTTGGGAGTTAATCGGACGGAACGCAGAGACAATCATGTCATCGGAGATATTGTGAGAACAGCATCAACAGATATTTGAACTTTTCTGATCTATCACATCTTAATGTCCGCCAACAGGGAAAGGTGATATTGGATCCAGATTTTGACATTTTCAAGGAAATGGGACATCTTTGCCAAATTTGCAAAGCAGTCAGTGCAAATAAACAACTAGTGAAGCCCGGCGGAGCACAGTGTCTTCCTTCAGGTAACAACCAACAGGAAACACATTTGTATTCCAGTGTTATATTATTTTTCAACCATTTTAAATGTCTCACAATAAGCATGATGGTCAAAATATAGCCTGACTGCTGGAATTTAGACAGTTTAAAATAGCTTTTAGTAAGATCTGCTGGGAACATGCTGTCTTTGTGGGTCTGTCGCTTTTATGCTAGTGAGCAGTGCTGTCAGAGTTATCTTGAAGAAGCGCTATTATGCGCTTTAGCCACGTTTTACCTACAGGCTAGACCAGGGGTGTCCAAAGTACAGACTAGGGGCAATTGGCACAATTCATATATACTAACAATCTGCTTTTCAGCTATGTCACAAAGCGAGGGGGCAGTTTTTTTCTTGAAAAGTTCTTAGCACATCTACATGTGTTGCTTTATGCAAATGAAAGCATGCCTTTGCATGCTTTCATTTTTCAGTATGTGGCCCTCGGTGGAAAAGGTTTGGACATCCCCGACTGGACTGTAACTCTGCACTTGTCAAACATAATAGAGTTCATATATCACATACAACGATGTAACATTAAGGATTGGGATAGAAAACTCCCTGAGCTATAAGCTCTAGTAAAGTACACTGAGTCATGCATGATGCAGAAGAAGAAGAGACAATGGTGTGACTGCTTTTTTTTTCTTGTCTTTCGTCAGGTAAAAAACTGCCATCCATTCTGCCTCTCCTCCATCCGGAATGTCACTCTCTCCCCGAGCCCAACCTTCTTCCAGGCCAGCTCTCTCATGGAGCGGTAGGAATGCACGGAGGGAAGGTCCACTGGCTCTCTATGGCCTTTGAATCTGTGAGTCTGCCCCCAAAATGAATCCTTCCAATATCTGAGCTGACTGAACATATTGCTGCCTGTGGTCCAGACCACATACAAGGGGAAATCCTCCTTCCAGACATATTCTGACTTTGTCCAGTGGGAGACTTTCATCAAGGAACAACTCTCCATGCTGCCTCAGTCTTCATCTCTGAGACGAGGATTCCAGACCTGTGAGCACTGGAAGCAGATCTTCATGGAAATCATAGGTATGGATGTGAGGGGTGGTGTGTAACAGAAGAAAACGATTAAACTAAAGATGACTTTTTCTCTTGTAGGAGTGGAGAGCGCCCTCTGGAGTCTGCTGCTCTCTTTGGGCATCTGTGTGGCGGCCGTGTCTGTTTTTACTGCACATCTTTTTCTACTTCTTCCAGTCCTTATTACTATTCTCGGTAACAAACACATGCATTCATGTCCCATCCTGTGGATCAGAGTCAGTCATGGTTGACCTTTTGTGCAGGAGTGATCTGTCTGGTGGGGGCAGTCATGTACTGGCTGGGCTGGGAAATGGGAGCGGTGGAGGCAATTTCTTTGTCCATCCTCGTGGGGTCTTCAGTGGACTACTGCCTGCACCTGGTGGAGGGATACATGCTGGCTGGGGAAGGAGTGCCCCCTACTGTAGGTCTCTGCTTGGTACGTCTCCCAATCTACAGTCATGTGAAAAATGTCGGACAGGTAGTGTTCCATAATGTCATTGCTACACATGAGCAACTGTAAATTACTTTTGTAGCGCCCCCTAGGGGTTGAGTGTATTATTACTTATCACCATTACACAAATGGTCAGTTTTGGTTTTAGTACAGCAAAAAATACAAAGTTGCCCCGCATCCTTCCATTTTTCGGTGTGTCACCCATACATACATCAAATCTTGTGTGTTTAGAGTAAAAAAAAAACTGTATTTTTACGGCTTTTTATGCGTGTGCCATTATTTGCGCTTTTCACCATTCACCTGGAGTCTTGGAACGTTTCCCGGCCTTATGTGTTGCTGCCGCCAATTAGAGCAACTATCTGGCTTCGGGATGGAATAAAGCCCCAAATAAAGAGGAACAACATGTCTCATTAATCAGCGCTTTGTTTGCAGGAGCCTGCAGCAGCGAGGCAGAGACGCACCATGGAGGCAGTGAACCATGTGGGCGTTGCTATAGTGTCCAGCGCCGTTACCACGGTGATCTCCACAGTCCCTCTTTTCTTCTGTGTCATTGTGCCTTTCGCCAAGTTTGGCCAGATCGTGGCCATCAACACCACCATCTCCATCTTGTTCACCCTGACCGTGACTGTGGCCATGTTGGCCAGTGTTGCCCCCGCCAGCTTCAGAAGGACCCGAGGCGACGTACTGAAGGCCGCCGTCGCTGTGCTGGTGGTCGCGACCACAGTGGGAGCTCTGTGGTGGGCCGGCAGGCGCATGCGGGTGTCAGCCTGGCCATCCATCAACATTTTAACATGATGATGTCACTTCTCTTGTGAGAATATTGAAGATGTCACATTCAAGTACAGGTGCAAAAAATTGGAGCAATCATATCCCTGCTTTTCCAACGGCGATACATATAATACACAATAGGCAAATAATTGATACACACATAAAAATGTCTATTTTTGACACATAGCTTGTTCCAACCCCTCAAAAAACTCCTGGACACTGACGGTCTCCTCTGATTTCAGATTTTAGGAGGCTATTGTCTCATTAATGTATTGTAATGGCACCTTTAAATGGCTTTATACACGTATTACCCGTTATAATAGACATAAATACATAAGCCTTTTCCATAGCGAACCTTCATGATTGGCGGACAAATGTGGAGAGAACAGGAAGTGACGCCTGAGTTTTAGCTTGTTGTGGTTAATGGCTCCACCAGTTCTTATTAGGATTATTATGTTATTACTATTGTGCCCAATTTAAACTTGGAATAAATGCCTTTTCTGGTGTAGTTCATGTAGCCATTTTTATGCTTGAAAATGCCAAATTTAGGCAAACAATAAGTACAATTTACAGTTTAAATATGCATTCAATTAGATATGATTCAGCTCCAGAACCTTCTCTCTTCTGTTACCATTTTTCACTAGCAACAGAAGCTAACTAGCTAAATGCACAATCCAGGATTTTAACTTAAATATGCCTCACACAGTTATTAAACACACAAAAAAACGTAAAATGTACATGTACTCACCTCAAAGGAAGTTTTGAGGTGGGATATTAAGAAAGTTGACTGTGAAGCTAATCCACACACAAATACACAGGCTGCCGCCATCTTGCACTGACGTCACGTCGTACATTGTGACATGGACACGCTATTTGTGGGCTATGTTGTCTATACAGTATATGTACATTTTATGTATTAAATGTACATTTCGTTCCTATCACATTTTTAGATTAATGTTGACTTAGATGGAAGGAAATGGCCCGTTTTTGGAGAGTTTTTTTGGATAAAATATTTGGCAAATTTCCAGGGATGTGAATTCTGAATTGGGAATGTGTGAGGATGAAGTGTAACTTCAATGTATCATCGTGTAACACAAAAGCTTAAAGTTAGTCACTTTTGTTGTTGTTGTTGGATGGTGTGTTTGTTTGCATACATGAACATACACAAGTGCGTGTGTGTATGTGTGCTCTAGACAGGGTTAATCAACTGGATGGACAGGTCAAATCCAATAATGGCAGCAGACCAGACTGCAATTTGGGAATTGTATAACATTTTTACAGTACAGTAAAACAACAGAGCACTCTTGTCATATAGAGGGCCTATGACTAGACTTCTGTCGTAAATGTAAGACTTTATGACTATATTAGCCATTTGGTAAAAGCTGCTACATTTTTCATACGACTCTTGTCCGTATTGGAGCTGATAAGATTGTTGATTATTCATAACATAGTGAAGGGGACCACTTTTCTTTTTTTAATGCCTTTTAAATGTATTCAAGCATATTGTATTCACGTTTATTGTATGTAACCCATTAAAAGGTTCAGAATGTTATTAAGTACTTCCACACTGGCATTAAGAGAATTACATTTATGGTAAACATATGTGAAGATGGTACATATATATTTTTATTGTTAAAAAAAAGAAATTCAATTTGGATAGAGATGATGTGAAATACTGTCTGTAATGTCTACAGTCTGTTTAGTTGGTATGTGATGTTTGTTTTCTGTTTCTTTTTATTAATGGGACAGTTAAATGGGACATTAAATAATTGCGGTGCAATGATGACTTCCTTTGCATTATTTATCGTCCTTGCCTTGCCAACATATGGACACCATATGTACACATTTGGTAAGTAAGAATACATAGGTGCACATTTGTGTTGTGTTGACACTACAATAAACGGGAGAAGAGGAAGGCTTGAGCAACATAGTATATTCAACATAGACCAATAGGCTATACATTAGAAGGCATTATAGGGCTAGTCTTTATACCTTTACATTATTTATTTTACTACTCAGACAATAAATAGGCAGGCTCATTTGGTTCTTGAGAAATACTTCATTGTACCAAGAAAAAAAAGGCATTTTTCTTTCCACTGGAGTGAAATGATATTACATCAGAGGTGTAAAACACGGACACATAAGTCATATCTTTATTACCCCATGTTACAGGGCACACACAATGTTCAAGTATGCCTGAGGAACTAAATGGAGCAAAATTGGAAAAAAAAAATAAAACTAACAAAAAACATTTAGAATAAGAGAGATAAAATGCATTTAAAAATAAGTGAACTGGCATTGCATTTCACAAAAATTCATATAAGCTCATGATTTTGGAACAATTCACTGTAAAGTGCTAACTGGTTCGAGCTGAGAAAAGCACATGTTCCCTTTGAAAGATCACACACACACATGACTTTACACATGGAGGTACATCCAGCAAGCAATTACCAACCAGAAGACCACTGGACCACATTTCATTGATTAGTCCTTTAATAAGATAACTGCTTCCTTATTTTCCTTTGTTAATGGTAACAATGAGGATCTTGCCACTGGTTGCCAAATACAAATGCTGGTGTTGTCATTGTACACTTCTCTCCTTGGAATTACATGCAACTGACTGACAGGGTCAAAATCTCAAGTAAAGTCCTTGCGATCCTTGAACCGAAAGGGACGATGAGGAGGGCTGAGTGATCGTGGAGGAGCGTACGCACACTCCTCCTCTTCCTGCTGACGGTGGATGTGAAGGGCTGGCCCGACAAAAGCAGGGATCTATCCAGCTGATGCCTGCCTTCCTACAGGTCCTGAGAATCCACTGGTTTCCTTGTTGTGCCATTCTTTAGCTGGCACATTTTAAAAAACATAAAAAAAACTAAAGAATTATCTGGAGGGGGCTCTGTCAATATATTTCCCCCTGCTGTCCGCCAAAGGTGGACCTTCACCCTCCCACCCCAACCCTAACCATAAAAAGGTAAAAACAAGGTGTACTGCAGAATGGCTTTACTCCTCACAGTCTGCGGGGGGAGCTAGAGCCCCTAGGAGCTGAGGTGCGGTTGGTGGTGGTGGTCTTGCGGCTGTTCTGTCGTGTCTGATTCGTGTTGGTGGCCGAAGGTTTCCGAGCATTAGGCTGGAGCCTCCCCTTGGTGCCCCTCCGGGTGCCCCTTTGCCCCGCACGGCCCCTTGCGGCCCCCACTCGTCACTTGCGTGAGTGCAGCGTGTCCTGGAACTTGGTGCTGGTGTAGCGCACGTGGAATCCCTTCTTGTTGATGGTGTCATCCGAGCGGAACTTGATCACAATGGAGTCACCGGCAGAGTAGATCTCCTCTGGAGGCTTTCGGGAGTGGACGCAAAAACAGATTCAATTAATGACTGCTCTTCTCGTCAGACATAAGACTTAAGGAGGTTGCAAAACGTCATATTGTCATTGATCATTTGTCTAATGATTACCAAACTTTGAGGATATCTGCATGTATGCTAACAAAGCACGATGAGCCCAATCCATAGGGGGTACCACAAACTCGTTGGGTGTTTCATTATATCACATGACCACAACGAAGAGAAACAATATCATCTATTTGCATTTTTATCCAGATTTTCACCAAAATGTTCTTTCTCAAGGCTGCACGGCGGACGAGTGGTTAGCGCGCAGACCTCACAGCTAGGAGACCTGAGTTCAATCCCACATGGAGTTTGCATGTTCTCCCTGTGCTCCAAATTGTCCATAGGTATGAATATGAGTGTGAATGGTTGTTTGTCTATATGTGCCCTGTGATTGGCTGGCAACCAGTCCAGGGTGTGCCCAGACAGCTGGGATAGGCTCCAGCACCCCCCACGACCCTCGTGAGGATAAATGGTAGAAAATGAATGAATTAATGATCTTTCTCAGTACATCAGCAATCCCCAACTGTGACCAATTGTCATCAGAGTGGTTGCCAACCCTTTAAACTAGAGGAATTTAAATATAACACTTGTACAGTTAGCGTCTTATTCATTTCTCTAGGGGACGAAAGGCTAACATACTGTACGTACGCCACTCCTTGCCAATATAATGAGTTTTACCCTACTTGGCACTGAATTATGTCAGTTTATTTTGACCGTTTTATAAAAGGAAACTTGATTGAGTAGCTGCTCCCATGGGTGCTATGACGGTATTACGACTCCTCTGGCGGATGATTCACTGGAGCAGGCGTGAGTCGCTTATTACTTAAGAGTGTAAATGACATCAAGCTGTTCAAGCTGCAACCCGAGTGCGAACTTGTGTTGTTATTCCCTTTTGGTCTCGCTGTTCCAAGAGATGACTGATTACTTTTCGCTGACTAGTACAACGCTGATTATGACGAACTCACAGGCGACACTCCCAAACCCAGAGGAGCAGTTTACCTAACAAACCACTTGACGTCAGAGGACAGACTGACTGGAACCGACAGTCGTAATAATCTTTTACTTCCATCTATTAAAAATACAGGTATGGTTGTTCTTATTCTTATTATTACCCCTGAGCCACAGTAACGTCCCAGGCGTGGAGACTTGGTGTCAGAGCCGTCAAAAAGCTCCATGTAGTCATAGCCGCAGTCTGCTTCCTCCTCGATCTCAAAGGTCTGGAAGATGAGCTCCACGCCATAGCCTTTCTCAGCAGAGATCACCCACTGACAGTCCGAGGCTCCGGGGTAGTTATTGTCCCCAAACTGGGCATGGGAGAAGAGGTCTTTGGTCTTGACCTCAGCCTTTAGGCGTCCTCCGCACTCTGTGGACGGAAAAGTTCATCTTAAATGGCACAGATTTCGTGGACTGGTTTTGGTATTAGAAGTTATCACATACTACAGTATTAATTGGCCCTGTACCCTAGAAACCGCCCGTGAATGATACGGGAAAAGGCCGAAATGATACTGTGTCAAAGCCCAGGGCAGTGATACTGATAAAATATAGAGTTTAACCATGTCCAGTATCAGCCCCCGTAGCTGTCCACTCAGAGCGCGCTGCTCTGGTATCGTGCCCGTGAAACAACCAATCAGAGAACAGCGCACAAGCGTGAACACACAGTTTACACTGTTTAGATAGAATACATGTAATAAACTGAAAATTTTCTGGAAACAAAATGGTCTTTTGATTAAATAGTACGTGATAATAAGCTCATGATTAAATAGTATGTGATAATAAGATCATCACATGGTTTGTCTGGTATCAGGCCCAGTATCATGCCCGAAGTGTCAGTATCAGCCCGAAGGTCTGATACCAGACAAACCATGTGATAACCTATAAATATCACACATATAACGAGTGGAACCTCCAAAGTCAACATTATTTGTTCAAACTATGGGCATCTCTCTGGCATATTTCTGGTAATATTAACATTGCATGCAAAAATATTATTTAAAATATTTTGTATTTTGTTTGTTATGTAATATGTTCCTTTAACTGAATTTATGTCACTTTACTGTACCTGCAGAGTGGGATGCCTCAAAGCCTTTCTTCTGCACGGAGTTGTCAGAGAAAAAACGGATGAAGAGCTTATTCCCGCTAGATGTGATGGGCGGTGGCTTCTTAGTACCGCAGAAGCGGCCGAGAGTTTGAGCTTTTCCGTCTTTGCCATCGTAGATTTCGATGTGATCGTAAGCACACTCCAGGTGAGCCTCCATGTCGATCTCATTAAACGCCTAACATAGAGGTAGATTGTGAGAGAGAACACAGCATGACAAAATCAGTACGTGGAAACTTTGTGTTATGAGTTCTAAGAAGAATAATGTGTAACATACTATTTTGATGCGGTGACCAGGCGTGGTTGTCAGGGCCCAGGTGCATGCCTTCTTGCTGGGATATTTATCTGGCCAGTTGGGACTAGTGATGGTGCCGCTCACACTGGTCACTGTGTGATCACAGCCAGCTGCAAAAACACATCATGTGTGTATTTGCAATATGAAGAGGAAATCATTGTGAAGATCAGCTGGGGAAGACATATTTCTGGCAATATACCCTCTTTGCAGTCATGCTTGTTCTCGTGCAGCACAAAGCCACTCCGGCACTGACAGCTGTAGCTTCCAAAGGTGTTGACACATTCATGTTGACAGCCGCCGTTCTCCTTGGAGCACTCATCTTTGTCTGAGGGAGTGCAAAAGGAGACAAACTCAGTGACGAATGTCGCAGAGGAGTGACAGGTGACAGCTGAAAAGGGACTGGATGACTCACCTGAGAAGAACTGTGCTTTAAAGCCCTTTTTGGACACGGTGTTATCCGATTTGAACTCAATGCGCATGTTGTTATACTGGGAGGTGATTGCTTCGGGTTTTTCGGCGCCACAGAACTTCCCGTGTAGTCTTGAATCTGCGGACAGTCCACTACGCACCTCCACGTAGTCATACTTACACACCTAAGATGGGGAAAGAAAGATCGGTCAAATTGATGCAATGCTATTTTTTGATATATTTAATGATGGGACATAAGGATGTAGCAAGGTGACAAAAAGAAAACAGAACAAACCCACCCCGCGCCGATTCATAAAAACCCCAGTGCTCACGTCATTGCCCTCAGTCTCGAAGACATCAAAGAGCAGAGTGATGCGGTACTGTGTGGGGGCAACCAGCTGCCAGATGCAGTTCTTGTTAGGTGGGTACTCTCTAGGCCAACCTGGACTGGTGATGGAACCGTTCAGCTTGGTGATGAAGCCTCCGCAAGCAGCTGCACAGATGAGACAAAGACAAAATGTGACAAATAATGCTAAGAGTCCACTGGGCCGGCGCCAGTTGGTGCCAGTTCGCGCCAATGCAATTTGCTGTGGCGCCTAGTGTCGCCAATAAGGTGGCGTGGAGTGACTCAAACTGCCTCCCAACTGGCTCATGGTGGCCTGTAACATCGGAAACATTTGAGTTTGGCAGCAAGAAAATTTCAAAATGTTTAAAATCTTCGTGTCTACCAAGTACAACCAAATGTCACAAACAATCTGGCTATTGGAATCCACTGGAATGTAATGGCGCGAGCCAAGTTGCACCAATAATGCTAGGAGTCCAATGGGCTGGCGCCAGTTGGTGCCAGTTCGTGCCAATGCAATTTGCTGTGGTGCCTAGTGTCGAAAATAAGGTGCCTAGTGGCGTGGAGTGGCTCAAACTGCCTCCCAACTGGCTCATGGTGGCCTGTAACGGCAGAAAAAATTGAGTTTGGCAGCAAGAAAATTTCAAAATGTTTAAAATCTTAATGCTAGGAGTCCACTGGGCCGGCGCCAGTTGGTGCCAGTTCGCGCCAGTTCGCGCCAAAGATTATGTGATTGGCGCGTAGTGGCTCGCTTTGGCGTGAACTAGCACCAACTGGCGCCGGCCCAGTGGACTCCTAGCATTAGATACCATACCGATGTTGGCACAGATGATGTTGCAAATTTTATGCATCGCATTCCGTATTCATCCAGTGACTGTCTGGCCTGCCTTGGGTGGTTTTCGGAAAGCTTTGGATGAATTATGTAATGTCCGGTGTCCTACAACAACAGCTGCTTCAGCCACACTTTGCTATTTTTAGTCAAAAAGAATGCGCATCTGCAACATTCAATGTAAACATGAAGAAGTGGTATGTATCTATTATTGTACGAGTGCAATTCCATTGTGAGGCACCAACTTGTTATTTTAGCAATATATTTTTTTTGTACAGTGATGGTGAAAAGGTGGGAAAAAAGATAAAAAAAAAAAGGAATAGCTATGTCCTAAGAGCCGCACAACGTACCCTCACAGCTGCGCTTGTCAGCAGCCAGCTCATAGCCGGGGTCACAGGCACACTTGTAGCTGCCTAGCGTGTTGACACAGCGTTGCTCACAGCGACCGTTGTCCGGCTTGGAGCACTCATCCATCTCTGAAACACAAAGATATGTTAGGAGGTTTTTAGGTGGGCCCCCGGTTCCATGGTGTGTTCCAAGCAAGGAACCAAGTGAAGCAATATATACCGTACATACGTATAGCTCTGTGATTTTGAATGATAATGACAAACACATTACTTCTTACAAACACGTGCATGAAATTCCCTCCAGAGTTAAAAACCTGTAAACTCCGACCTTTGAAGAAGTTGGCTGCAAATCCGGCTTTGTTGACGGAGCCATCTGAAACAAATTTCATCCACAGCTGGTTGGAGCTGGTTTTGATGTCATCTGGTTTGTCGTAGCCACAGAAGCGCCCCAGCAGAGGGCTGTTCTCAGAGTTGCCATCACGCACCTCCAAGTAGTCGTATGCACAACTGTCATGTCTCTCAATCTGAATCATGGCGAAAGAGGGTTTTGTTTCAGAATCTGAAGCTGTGACGCAACATTTAGGAGACAGCATGCATTAAAGTGTGCCAGGGTGAGGTCTTACTTCAAAGGACTGGAAGGTGAGGCCTACGTGGTAGCCCTGAGCTACTGTAACCTTCCATACACATGCTTTGTTGGGCCTGTAGTCATCAGGGTAGTTGGGAGATTGGATTTGGCCACTGTCCTTCTTTACCTCGCCACCACAAATGGCTGCACGTGACAGGAAGCAAAGAATTAAAAACTTCCTTAACACCAAAATGAACAGCCCGTGTCTTAAGAAAATACAACGTGTGCACACTGATCGGATTTTGGCTGTGTGGATTAGCTGAAAGGCCTCCATGAACGCACTCACCCAAGCCTGTGCATAGCCTGGAAACAATGGGGCTGATTCTGAGGTCTGGCCAAAATCTGATTAATGCAGCATAAAAGTGGCTGACACATCAGCAGTGTGGATGCCAGAAATGGAGAATATTATTGCAGCTTGGGACGCACGTTGACGGATGTGTGATTTCACTCAGCTGACTGACATTCTGGACTAAGGGGACAGGGATGTTGGGAATAGGTGCTCACCTTCATAAACAGCAGAGAAACCTTTTCCAACCCAGTTGCTGCTGCTGCGAAACTCAATCCAAAGCCGGCTGTCGGTGGAGATGATTGGCTCCGGCAGTTTATCGCCGCAAAATCGGCCTAGAGACAAACACATGCAGGTTTCATACAATTTGAGGAGTTCAGAACTTTGAAACAACTTACATCCCACTGGGGGAACACTGATTGATTAACAACTTGTGCAATAAATTCAGGTTGTCGATAGCCATGTACTTCTAAATGCATACTACTATTATGACTATTTGTACTACCAGGTGACGCTTTTCAAGCTTGATGACCTTGATGACGCCCCTACGCCCTCACCAAGAAAGGAGCCTTCACATTGCTCACATAGCTATGCAAGTGCTGCTAACTTTTGCATCCTCTTCCACTCCTAAATGTTATATTGTTGTATGTGATATATGACATCTACTATGTGACATCGGTGCAGAATAAAAGAGAGTACAATGAATCCCCCGTACATTCCGAGTCGCCATTTGCAACCCTACAAATTTGCAGATTTTCAGGCAAACAATTTTTTAAAAATCTCTCAGAAAATGAGCCTTTTTTCCCTGCAGAAAACACATCTCTAAGTTGGTGATCACTTATAAATACACAATAATACACATAAATTGACAACATAAATGTCTCAGCCCACAATTTTTACATGTTTATGTCTTTGGTGTTGAGATGATGCATTTGTTCTACCGTCCTTTAATGCACCATAGTTGCATGCTGCAATGCACAAGTGAAACATATATACTGTATAATGTGGTGAGAGAGTTTGGGGAGTGGATGGTGGAGGTGAGCTGCTTGTCAAAAATAGACATTTTTGTAGTTGTCTCAATTTCTCACGTGACTCACTTTACTGTCGGTGACAGGGGTGGACATTTAAACTACAGACATACAAAATGGCATGTTGTGTGTCTGCTAAGCATGCTTCAAATACACTATTGTGGAACTTAAGACTTATTTAAGACTTATTTAAGACTTTTAAAAAGTGTTGATAATGGTAATATTGCATAATGCGACTAACATATATAGAAAAATGCCTGTGATTGGCTGGTGACCAGTCCAGGGTGTACCTTGCCTCTTGCCCGAAGACAGCTGAGATAGGCTCTAGCATGCCCGCAGTAAAGAAAATGGATGGATAACTGTAATATAATGTGACCGTTAAAGTGGGCTATCAAAAAATAAACAAATGTGTTTCTTGGGGCTGCATGGCGGTCGAGTGGTTAGCACACAGGCATCACAGCTATATCAATTCCACCCTCGGCCATGTCTCTGTGGAGTTTACATGTTCTCCCCGTGCATGCGTGGGTTTTCTCCGGGTACTCCGGTTTCCTCCTACATTCCAAAAACATGCTAGGTTAATTGGCGAATGTCTATATGTGCCCTCTGACTGGCTGGCGATCAGTCCAGGGTGAACCCCGCCTCACGCCCGAAGACAGCGGAGACCGACCCCCGCGACCCTCGTGAGGATAAGCGGTAGAAAATTAATGAATGAATGACTGTATTTCTTGACGGACAATTGACTGATCAGTTCTTGAGTTATACCTTTGAGGGGCGCCTTCCTCCAGTATCCATCCCTGATTTCCACATGGTCATACCAGCACAGGTGACTCCGATACAGATCCATGGAGGTGAAGTTCAGAATGATCTTTAAAATCAAAAGCGGGTGATTAGCGACACTTGACAACACAAAGTTCAAAGCCTTTAAGAAAAACCCGAACAACGCATCAACATTTTCCATATGCTCACCTTTTCTCCTGGTGTGACGGATATTCTCCAGATGCAGTGCATGTAGGCCGAGTATCCATTCGGGAAACCAGGGGAGGAAAAGTTCCCACTGCTATCCTGCAGACTGTCCCCACATCCTGTTCATAGAGACACATAACACACAAAGATCTGCACGTTAAATTAGTCCCAGGCTGAAACACCTCAGCCCACAACTTAAAACAATATAGGCAAACACCTCAGACCTTACAGACACATATGTTTGAATTATAACGCCAAATGTTTGGTATGCTGAAATCACATGTGCTGGTGTACCCGCCCCTCCTCCTCCAAAAGTCCAGATGATGATCTCACAATTGAACATGACAATGTGAGACATTGTTCTCAAAGCATCCTCTGAAAATAAACCTGTCCTTCTATAAATAACCAAGCTCTCTTCAGGATGTGATACATTATGTACGTGATGCCAGGGAAAACCTGCCCTTGTTTAACTGGCAAAATGCAGTATGCAAAGACTTGATGTTGATGGAGGGAAAAGGGGGGCCTCAAGCCAACAAGGGAGGAAGATGTATTACATTAGGAGACATTATGGGGAGTTGATTTATATCTTAGGCTGTGAGCCCCTGTCATTATTGCGCCCATGTTATCTTAACCCCCAGTTTCATTTAGCAGGAGAAATGAAAACATCTCCCCAACTGTTTACATTAAAGACTTTCCTCGAGAGTGTGTAAGCAGTGAAACAAGGAACCCCCCCTTGTGATGAGTTGTGGGCAATAATGTTTGGCAGTCTTCTTGATGTTAAACCATTAACGGGCATTTGGGCACACACGGGGGATGATAAACATTCCCAGGAATGCGGCACGAATGAGAGATCCACAAATGTGGAAATCTTTTTTTTTTTCCCTTGGAACACATCGACTCACTGCTTCACCCCCCCCCCCCACCCCACAATGTGTGCCACATCACAGTGTTTCTTCCGCCAACACAGTCTTAGAGGACGATGACGGCGAGATAATACAGATGTGTATTCAGTCCGTATATAGATCCATTTAAGGTTAAAACCGCCAGCTGAAGCCTTGATGATAAAGCCTCAGCAGCTGGTTCAACTTTGCAAGCCATCAGTGTTTGACAGCTCCGCTACCCTGACCTGACCTATAATTAACTGCATGACATCAAATCTTATTCAGCAGAGGTCTGTTCCTAATGTACAAACGTTAATACTATCAATTTTGTTTATATGATACAACTCAAAATCATCTCTTCGAGTGTAAACAGTGTTTCACAAAAGGCTGTTTTCTTATGTAACACTCCTTTGTGTGTTAACAGTTTACATTGGATGAAGTCCGATGCGAGAACGTCCTCTCGTGATCTCTCGTGTGATGAAACGACAAAGTTCCTGTCACTGGGTAGTGTTTAAATTTCGCTCGACTTGGGAGCCTGGGACATTGTAGCCAAGGAGCCACACCACATCAATAGTAGATGATTGGCTATTCCCACTTGGCTATGAGCTGCATCAAGGGAAAGCAGGACAACTGCAGATCTCTCACATGTGTGCAAAAATAGACAGGGGAAAAAAAAAACAACCCAAAGCAGACAGGATCTGCCATTTTGGTCTTACTTGAGCATTTGTAGAGTTTCCGTGCCTGTGCGATATCCCCTTTGCTAAGTCTGGTTCTCTGGCCAATGGGCGGTCGCACACCATTCACATCATAGCGTGGCAGGATGGTGTCCAGGAAGATGCCCCTGTGATGTACAGAGAGGGAGAGAAAAGCTAGCGTCACAAGAACCCTGGGAGCTTGCTCTAAAGTGTGTTTAGTAAGATTCTGAATGAAAAATAACACAAAGTATACCTTTTTTACTGTTACTCAACAAGTCTTAGCAGTTTTAAATTGCCATAACCTTCTATCTGCTAAAATATTGCATATACAGTCATGAACCGAATTTTAAAACAGTCAGTATGAGGATGCAGTATGCAGGATCGACCTTTGTCTCTTCACGTGGGTGACATTTTATCACACAACCTTCAGGATATTTTAAGAAATTGCCATCAGGAGGTCATTGCAGTGTGAAAATGACGAGAAAGACACATTTTGGAGCAGAATTTGACTCTTTACAGCTATAGTTTTAGACATTTGATTAACTGATAATCAGCCTGTTTAAGTTTTAATGCAGTTTTCATATCACTGTCTTGCTCCTCTCTCTTTGTACTTTGATGCTCTCCTTATAATACATCAGCACAAAATGTCGAAATAGCGTACTATATATCGTGCCCTCTGCCTGCTTGGCCATGACTGCAAATTGTCAATAGTTTCTCTGACATTGTGTGTATGTGTATGTGCATGCACACTAAGGGCATGTGCCTGTGCACAAGGTGGGAGTCAGTCATTAACGGCACTCCCCCGTTTCAGGCAGAACAATCAATGTCATTCATTTTACCCAGGTTTGTTCGGGAATATATAAAAGAGTCTATAACTGCTACAAATGTTTGCCAATAGCCTGCACGGGTGTAGTGATGTTCAATTTGCTGGAATATGTTTGGATATTAAAGTGCACACTGGAAACCTATACATTTTGATTAATGTAAATGTTAACATTTGTGGATTTTCATAATGCAAGTGAGCAGCATAGAGTACATTGAATGGTTACTATAATTGTATGTTTTCTTTTTTTCCTTTAACCTTTCCATTTTCTGCTTTTACACAGTTTAGTATGTGGATTTTATTCACGTAACGCTGGGTTTATACTGTATGGATTTATGACTTATTCACTACCTTGTCTTTTCTCACCTCACTCCTTTGTTCATGTGGAAAAGTGGGCAGTCATCACATTCTTGTCTTACACATCCTAACGTATTTTTGCCTTGAATCAACATGCACAACCACACCTATGATCATTAATGAGCGGGATATAAGTAGGAGAAAGGGGAAAATCAAGGACTTTCCTCATATCAACACATATTATACGTACATGTGACTATGCACAGATGGTATGTTTTTCTCTGGTCAACGTCTTCTTAAAAATGCAACAGTAGTGACAGGGGCAGCAGCCATACGTCACATCATAACTCAAAATCTAAAATGACAGCCATCATTCCCAAAAGGTCACATACACCATATTTGGCTTCAGAGAACAGTAAGTCTAGAAAGACTATTTTCACACTGCTGTCTCACTTGACACTTTGCTAGTTTCTCATCTCCATTTTCATCCAACTATTGGCGAGCAGCGGCCTGGTTCCCATGGTGACATGCCTATCAATGCCAGGCATGTGCAAACACTGCAGCCTGAGCTAACAGTTTTAGACTGTGCCTGCTCGTCTTTAAGCCTCACAAGCAAAAACTCCGCTCTAACCAGTGTCACAAGAGACAAAGGGCACACTGGCAAGTCTCTATTTGACTTGGCACTGTTCAATGGACTGATCCGAAAAAACATTTCGGGGTAAAGAACTCCATCTTGGGGATGCAGCGATACGCACACCAGACCAAACCATGGGGATGAGCCCTACTTGTCCCGAGGAGACAGCAAAACAGTAAGACAAACCGTGAAATCCTCCAAACTGCCATAGTAAAAGTACTGGCTTCCCACGGTGATTTACTGTACAACACAGCGCAAACACACACGCTAATAATGGAGTAACAAAGGCAGACTCTGGCACAGGTGAATCAGCCAATCAGCACCCTGGAAAATGTGCTTGGATTGACTTGTGAAAAGCTAACAGGAGCCTGTTGTCTTCAAATAGAGCGATGTGAAACATTCCTTAGCAGCGGCAGCCATTCCTCTCATGTCTTTACCGATCAACATAAAGCCACACAAATCCACAAATTAAGACAGCAACAGAGCTGGAGTGAAAGCAGAACGGGAGAGATTATCTACCTAACATACTTCAGGGCTATGCCATTGTGTCCAAAGTTGCCACAGACTTTGGAGATCATGAGGTTAAATCCAGATTTTGACCCAGTGTGACATAAATGACTGCAGGCCAATGGTGGATCAACTATTCTGCTAAACCTTTGAGTGGGAAAAAAACGTCTTAGCAACTTATCAGCTGCAGCGGGTTTCCTTTGGGTCAACGAAAGGTCCTGCAGCCCTGAAAGCTCAGTGTTTTGTTACCCCCACCACAGAGGTTATGTTTTCATTGATAAAAAAAAAATCACAAGACTCCACAGGGTCCAATGTGCAGATCAGATAGATAAAGTGTAGATTTTTATTGTTATTAGTTTAAAGTAGGGGTTCTGTTTATTTATTTTATTGCAACAATAAACACATCAATGCAATTTAGTTCTTAAATGAAATTAATATGACTTAAATTCTACCATACTTTGTCTATGAATATGTACTGTTTACAAATGAGTATTGCTCATCCTTGGAATGTCATTCTAGTTGGTTAATGTCTTTGTCTAATGTCTTATGTGTGCCGCAGACTGTCTAAATCAGGGGTCTCAAACGCAATTTACCTGGGGGCCACCGGAGCTAGGTTCTGGGTGAAGCCGGGCCGCATCAGGTTTTCAAAAAAAAACAAAAAAAAAACGCATTTATTAAAAACTGGAAAAAAAATCAATAAAAAAAAAAACTATCATCAATGCTTTTGCTTCTGCTATACGCTACACTTTTTCAGTACTTTGGTTCCGGTTTTCCACACCAAAATATCTGATAAAACATTCCACTGTTCTCAAATATCTTAATTTTTATTTTTCTATACACAAAATGAGATAAAAAAATAAATAAAGAAATTAAGAATAAAGACAATAAATCAATCAATCAGTAATAAATAAGTGAAATAATAATAAAACAGCAAATAAGAAAAACGTAAGAAACCACATACAGTTGGTAGAGAAATTATTTTTTTCAGATTCAAATGTACAGTATTAACAGTTATTTAACCTTTAACATGAACATTAATGAAACTTAATAATTTTACCCAATTAGAAAGTTAGCATCGTACTCAGTTCCATCTGGGAGCAGCATCATAACTTTAACAACATGTTTGATGAGATGCTTTATCTTAACGTGTATTTTCCATTTTATTCCAAATCATTTCCTGCATTTATTTGTACCCAGCGTCATAAGCCTTTAGCTTCATTGCTAATCCAAAGCAAAACAAGGTGGGGTAACAGGGTAGGGTAACAGTATGGACGGGGCAAAATCATGTTAATTGTGTCCGGTGTGCACACAGCTTTAAGCTGTCATTTCAACATTAAACTTTGGTATCAACGTGGGGGCCTCAAACTAGCGTCTCGCCGGCCGCATTTGGCCCACGGGCCGCGAGTTTGAGACCCCTGGTCTAAATAACCCGATACGGTATGCTCCATGACTTCACACGTCGGTTTCCAGTCGGATGTTTTGGTGGTTGTACTATGCGTAGTGTCTGGAGAGGAGCGACTGGCAGATCTGACACACAGACTGGAAGCCGTGGTGGCGGCTCACCATTCACATGGCAGCCAGGCTTAAAGCTATAACACCGCTTTAACTGTCTATTTCACGGGAAACTATATTAGGAATATCATGCTGCAGGGCTGCAAGATTAGAAAACAAAATAAAAAATGAGAATAAGTGTTATTGTTCCATGTTCCTACAGTAGGGTAAAGTGCAGATAGAAAAAACAAACACAACTAAAGGGAATTTCACTTCTATTCTCAGTAAAGTGCATTCCTGACCTACACAAACGGACAGATCGGCGGCTCTGTACATTGGCACACATCCAGCCACAGTCTGTTTAGACAAAGATTCTCTCTCTTCTGCTTGGAATCTGTTTACTTGTAAGAGAACAGCAGCTGATCTGATAAAAGACCTGTGCACGGAAAGACACTGCAGAGACAATGTGGCTTTTGGATAACAAAAAAACGTCAGAACAGCTGGTTCTCATATCAGAGTTGGGCAGTGATGATCACAGCCCGCGTTCACTCATTTTGGTATATTTTGAGTTGCGTGTGACCAGATATCAAATTACACCCACTTCTGGCTGCATGATGTCAAACCATTCTTGCTTTAGACTGAGGCCATTAGCCGTGATTACTCAACTCAGCGATACAATAGATAACAATAACAATAATATTGTTAAATATATAGTTGCTGGTAACCATTTTACAAAAAGCTTACAGAACAATGGAAATGCAAGTGGACAGGTTGGTGGTGAGCTGCTTTCCTGCCTAATTACAATCATGACTCAAAGTCTAAATCTGACTCAAATTCTTCCTACAGTCTATTATGGCTTTCCAGCCACCCATATGGAGAAGAACATTAGAATAACTCTCTCAGACAACCTGTTGAGCCGTGTGTTTATACACTCATACCATAAACTGCCTTTACAAAAGATATTAGCATTATCTAAAAGATTATTTTTTGTGTGTAAGCTAAAGCAGGCATGCTCAACTGGAGGGGTCGCGACACAGACCTGTTTTCAGTTGGTCACAGGTCTTTGTTAGAGACAGCCATGACAGCCGCGAACGAATCATGTCTTTTGAACAATTCCTTTAAATGAACGATGACAACCAAATCGCAGCTGCGAGTCGCTCATTTGCGAGCTGTTCTTACCCACACATCTCAATAAATTAGAATAAAAGCTCAGAAAGTTCTAGAATTGAGCGTGAACCAGTGGTTTACTATACTGAACTTTTTGACAATTTTTCACATTTTCAGAGAATACTGAGTTTACTTGGCTGTCATCAAACTTGAATACTACATTCTTTCAAATATTCACTCTGCGTGTAGTGATGACCAATTAGGGTCGCTGCTTGTCCTTAAGGGGTGTCTTTTAGGAGTGAGTCCCGCAGCCAAACCAGTTGAGAACCACTGACACTAACACTTGTAATCCTGAACCGCTGCACTCAAAAGGATACACATTTGTCAAAACACAAACCCCTACTGTGTTGCATGTGCTCTTATTGTTCTGATGAACACACCACAGTAGCCTTGTTCATGCCCGGTCGGATTGACTTGAAATTTCTCACACAGGTCAATGCGCTCCACAAAACTTTAACTTAAGCAGAATTACCATAATATTTGCTACATATCTTTCAGGGACCGATAAGCATTGGATTGGACCGATAAGAGTGGATGAAAAACGAGCTGCATGGTGCACAAGTGGTTAGCGCGCAGGCCTCACAGCTAGGAGACCCAATTTCAATTCCACCCATGGCTATCTCTGTGTGGAGTTTGCATGTTCTCCGGGTACTCCGGTTTCCTCCCATATTCCAAAAACATGCTAGGTTAATTGGTGACTCCAAATTGTCCATAGGTATGAATGTGAGTGTGAATGGTTGTTTGTCTATATGTGCCCTGTGATTGGCTGACGACCAGTCCAGGGTGCACCCCGCTTCTCGCCCGAAGACACCTGGGATAGGCTCCTTCGTGAGGAAAAAGCGGTAGAAAATGAATGAATGAATGAATATTACTACCTGCATGACAGGCTTAAATATAAAAAACACATCTTTATAGCCTTTGTATTTGATCTTATTACACTGATTGTACCTAATGTATTTTTACTGTTGGTACGTCCCCATAATGACCCTTACGCAATTCCCCGTTATTTCCACAGGATAGGTGAGAGTGTTAAAATCACCTTACAAATGAGCTTATAGTCGAAGCCTCTGCATCATGTTACTTACCAAAGACTCTTCAAATGCCTGATAGGGAATAATGAGGTAGAAGCACAACTTTTACGAGAGACTTCATGTAGCGTGTAGACATTTTACTGATACAGCAGAGCCACTGTTGCTGGGACTGATGCTGCTTTACGAGGCATGCCCCCACGAAAGCAGCAGGAAATCAAGCGAGGAGATTTAATTTGAACAAGCTGTGGGAAGTGGCTTGCACATCCCAAATGCTTAATATATAGCTACAAAAACTTGGCTTTCCCTCAAAAGGGAAATTTTACTACAGCAGTTTGTAATCTCCTTAATGTGGGTAGAATATGGAAATGTTTGACTACATCCTGAGTGCTAGGATAGCCGATTTTGCTGGCTTTTGTTACAAATTTCAAGCAATTATTGCTTCTATTTTAAAGCCTTTTTTGTGTGTTGGGTATCACTGTCTTGTGTTGTGTTAAATTATGAACGGCTGCGTCCAATCTGAAGATACTGCCACGTAACACTAGGAGGACAGTGATGCAACATAAACATGGTGTGCAAGAAAGGAAAAGATGATGGGTTAAAGGGTTGCAGACAGCTCAGCCCGACTTGACTCAAAGACTAGTTTTAATGTGAGGTGGAACAGAGTGCAACATGGTTTGGCTCGTACCTGGAGAATGTATTCCTGGCGTAGTGCATGATACTGTCAAAATCGTAGACTTCTCCCAAAGAATCCACTTCTCCTGGCTCCATTTTCAAAAAGTTGTACTCCTGTCCTGTGAAAAGAGCAAAAGGAGAAAGTTCGGTTAAGCTCTATAAGTGTTTGAATGCACACTCACTAATTATTATTACAGGGAAATTAGCAATTAGATCTAATATACAGTAAAAGTTACTGTAACTTTGATTGGCTGGTGTTTTTCTTGCAATTGTGGTCAAATAAAGCGTGGTGCCACCTTATTTACTTGCATGTGAAGGGTCAAATAAATAGAGTCTGACCTCACTGCAATAATGTCTACCTGGTTGAATGTTGTCTCTGATAATGCTGACATGTTCATCTCGATCAGGCCGCGTGTGTTCGTGCCAGAACCCAATCACATGACCCAACTCGTGCACTACGATTCCAAACTTGTCACAGTTCTTGCCAATAGATATAGCTTGGGGGCCTCCTCCACGCCGGCCCACATAAGAACAGCACCTGTAAATTCAGAAGGCACACACACAGAAAGAATAGGATCATCATGTCTGGACTTAAATTAATGGTGAAAATTAAATATATTTTTTTGAAAAGGAGGCTTTTCGGATGAACACACACACGTGCCTTATGTCAATAACCACTCCTCTGTTTTATAAGGGACTAACATGAGGAACATGCCCAGATAGAGAGGAGACATTCATTCATTTGTTGGTCTACCACTGCAGATGTTGATGGTGCAGCTCTCCCTCCCTGCCTGACATTAAAGGTTCATTGAGGGTGTATGGATGTGGGCACACACTTCGTGGCCCCGCAAGCCAGACGGCCGCTCTCTAATTACCACAGGCTTCAGCCAGTCTCTCCTGAGACACGCCTTGAACTTTGCAAAGGACAGAGGGGGGCCTGCTCAATATGCCGCAGAGTCAGGCATTCCCGCTGGCAACCGCTGCCGCCTGCGTGGATAATGCCATCCCTGTTGCTCCCGCAGGGTCGGTTACCAAGCTAAAAATGGCTAGCAACAGTTGGCTGGGAAAAGTTCAGTTTAATGAACGGTGTTCACTTTTTGTGCTCAATGATATATACTACTGATCAAAATCTCACGACCAGTTTGCAAGACTTTACAGGAGGTTTTAAGTACAACTTCAAACTGCAAAAAGAAGAAATGGGAGTCGGACCCAAAAATATTTGAAAAAAAAACATTAAGATGTAACAAATTTCATGAATTGATCAGGGGACCATAGTTCCGTCAATTACCACTTATCCTCACTAGAGTTGCGGGGGTATGCTGGAACCTATCCCAGCGGACTTTGTAAACCTTACCATCCATACCATGTTCTCCTTTGGGTTTAGATCAGGGGAACACACAATATGGTCAAAAAGAGTTGCTGTTCACTCTTGTTATTCCTCTGAAAGAATTTGTCAGGTGGTCGTTGGGAACTGCAGCGTTGACCTGTTTAAAAAGTCAGTAATTACCACACAAACAAAGGCCTCCATTTTGACGTCCCTACACAACCTGAACCTTAATTGTTCCATTAAAAGGAAAAAGCACCCCAGATCATGATGGGTAGCCCTCCACTGTGTCGTGTAGAAAACATCTCTGTCGGGATCTCCTTGTCGTGCTAGTAACATTGGAAGCCAGAATCAGAGAATCAGAGAATAAAACCTTCTTCCACCTTTCAACGTCCAATGTGTGGAAATTTTGTGGCCTTCAAGGAGACGATGCCTTTGAAGATGCTTTTGTTCTTAAAACCCTTCTATCGCAGATGCCATGTGATGCTTATTGGAATGCACTCGGCACCAGTAACAACCTTCAATTGGGGCCATTCCATTTCATTCTGTGCCGGATCCTGCGACTGAGGGCCAGTGACGTTTTTTGGGTCTATCATGTTTTGGGTCTTACTGCGTCCAACCTCAGCAGCAATGGCCGCGGTCAAAGAGAGAAAGCTTTTTTGCCTTTGACATTAGGAGATCATGATAGTGTGAATTCCTGACAGAATATACAATTTTTTTGTCTTATAAAGCCTGTGGTCTTAAACTGTATATCAGCTGATGACCCGCCCATTTCACTTCAATGGCGGTTTGTAATACATATACTCAAAAAAGTTTTTGTCTCTCTCCCATTTCTTATTTTTTGTATTTGGAAGCTCTACTTAGAACTTCCTTAGGATCTAACAGTGAAAAATGTAAATTCTTGTAAATGTGTTGAGTCAGGAGTCAAAATGTGTGTGTGATATTTGAGTGATTCACATTCATTACATTTTTTAGCACTTATCCGATTCAGGATCACGGGTAAGCTGGAGTCTATCCTAGTTGACTTTGGGTAAAAAGTGGAGTACACCCTGGACTGGTCACCAGCCAATCACAGGACACATAAAAATCACTCCAACATTATCGTACGAGTCTCCAGTCAACGTAAGAGGTATGTGTTTGGACAGTAGGATGAAACAGGAGGACCTGGAGGAAACCCACGTTCAACATTCAAACGGTCCAACCCAACATTGCTGAAACATAGCAGACATTTTTATCTTAAACGCATAAAAGCCGGACACTGGATGTTGTGTTCAAAATAGTGATAAATTGAAAGCCCGGTCTCTTAGCAACTACTACTCCCTCTGAGTATCTGTTTAAATGCTGAGTGGACAATGTGAACATCAATAAAATAGGGTAAACAGGGCTTGGGCAAAGGGTGCGGAAGTCTCGCTGCTGCGTGCAGTGGTGTGCAACATGCATGACACAAGAGCTCAGTGACTGATGCACTGCGATGAAGAGATACAGGAAACATTCCTGGCCACTGAATGGGCCGTCTCTGTCGGACTGCCCTCACACACAGACTGTGAACAGACAAACAATGGTGAAAAGGCTGCCGAGCAGGGAGCAAGGAAAAGCACATAGGCGTTAAATCATTAGCTGTAGCTAAAGACGGCTCAGCAGAGGCTGAGTAGAGCTTTTGCAGAGCCAAGAACCCCACTGACTCACCCACATGGTCGGTAGGTGAAGACAATGTAGCTCTCCTCCTGTGTCCTCTCAATAAAGGTCACACAGGTGTGCTTCTCCCAGTGCCGCATGGCTTGGCGGAATATAGCTCGCTGGCTGCCTGAATAGGACCAAACACAGGGTGAGATCACGCAAGTGGGGACACACACATCGAGGGGGGAAAAAAAAGTAAAACGTAGCATACATGGTCATTAAGTCATAAAAATGACATATTTACTTGCTGAGCTAACGTCTCCTCATCTGGTTTAATCATAGAAAACATACCTACATCCTCTTTGGTGTTCATTCATTTACTCGCTATGGTAAAGTGACTTCGATCTTAACCTTACAAACAGGATTGTTACATATACAGCAATACCTTCCATCAAGATTCCTATTCATGAGATTCATACATTTGCACACTTACCACTAAAATTACCGCTGATGACATATGGAATAACACCTTCAGGCCAAACACGCTCCGGTCTAGAGGTGGCGGCTCGTTTTCTACGCCGGGAGCCTTGTCTGTTTTGGCTATTTTGATTGGTTGACCCTGAAAATGAAAGAGGAAACTACAGAATTAATTCCACACAGGAAGGTAAGACTGCAATACAGTTTGATATACAGTCATGGGAAAAAATGATTACACCATCCTGGGGCGATAAATAAATCACACAATAAATTCAAATGAACTCGATCATTTTGCTGACCTTAACACATTGCCATGTGCATGTGTGTCTGTTTTCCTCGTCTCCCACCTCCAAACAGGCAGGAAGGGAGTTCACTGTGTATTTGTTTCAGCAATATTGTGCATTATATGTGTAGTATATATGTATTTTTCTTAAAAGTAATGGTAATCAAAATATGAATAAATCTGAACAAACTTTGACGAGCTACTTGAACATATTTTCTGCTAAATTGCTGTGAGAACATTCATTATTTCATAATGATGTCGGTATGCTGCAACATTGAAAAGTTAGCACGAAAACAATCCTGGTCATCCAATTTCATCGATTGCTAAAGTGGGCAATCCACAGTTGCCATGACAATGACAAAAGACTCAATTCTCCTTTTTATAAGTCAGTATGCCATCAATACAATTTTAAAGCTGTTACTTCAAGACAAAGTGTCTCATTTATTGAGCCTCCATTAAGGGCCAGAAACTAGAAAATTGAAGAATAATGGGCACCTTCATTTTATTAAACCTGCTAAAAACTGAATTAAGCATTTACTAAATATATTAAAGAAAAAAACATGCCAGCTTTGTGTCAGAGGTGACAAAGCAAATAGCTTGTAATTGTTGTGATTATTTTAGAATATGCCATGGGTTAATAAAATACTACCTGTGGTGCACAAATGACTCAGATTTTTAAAGCTATCTTAATAAGAGTCATGAGTCTTCTTGACTCAGGTACCATGCTTCTGAAACAAATCCAAAGAATAAATCAAGTCTCATCCTGTGGTTCATGGTAAAGGTATTCTTAAACCTGCATCAGCACTTTTTTTCAACTCACATATCCCCCCCCAGTAAAAAAAAAAATTGCAGGTCACAGCATGAGTGTGCAAGTTGGATCATGCACAACTGTACTTTATAGAAATGTGAAACTCACAGCTGTTACCCAAGTCGTGTTTTTCAATTTAGGAACACCTTTTACACGACAAAAACCAGCAATTAGTACCGCACATGGTTGTTCGGTTGTAATGACGAGGTGTAAGAATGTAATTTTTGTGAGAAAACGCCTGCAAACTTTCACTGACATTTTATTTAGCAGCCGTACCAAATCACCTGTGCAAATGATTATTTTTTTTAATCAAGAGTAGCAACAAAAGTCGTTGTGAACTGTAGATTCTGTGTGTGGGTGTACCTGTATTTGTTTGATTAACAGTCTGGACTGTTCTGGTGGCTAAATCTATTATTCTATCCACTTTAAATGATCGTAGGTCCTCCTCATCCAGAGCTATGTCTCCCAGAAAGGCAACTGTAACAGACAAAACAGAAATGGCACAGGTCAGATGACTGTAAAGTAGAACTCCACATTGTGAAACTTGGTTTAGAAGCACCACTCGCCTGAGGCTTTTCCTGCTGTTCAGACTGAGTGGGCTGCATGGATGGCTTGTCAACATACAAAAATACAAAAAACTTCACTCATTCCTTACTTACTGTGACACAGAAATAGAAACGTGAATGTTAGCAGGAAGGCTGTCTTGTCTGGGCTCCAAATTATAGGATAGAAACGTAAGCAACATATTACACTTGGACGGGGGGTGCAGCTATGTGATATGAAAATAAAAAGTACAAACTCAGAAACCTGCCTAGTCCACACAATTAATGGAGGCAAGTTCAGACTAGATTTACCAAATGACTGCACACAGTGTGCTTGGATAGTTAATGAGAGCCATCAAATATGATATGACACATTGACACTGCCTCCATGGAGTAATATGGGGCACCTTGAACATGTATTAGCTCTTTAATGAGGCCAAGGAGAGGGGAAAAATAACCAAACAGTCCCACTTTACGAGGAATGTGCTTTATGGGATTCCTTACTAAATGCCCCATTTCTATGCAGGAAAGGCTCAGGGTTCTCTCCGCAGAGACAAGGCGCTCGCTTTAACAAGCTTTTAACACCAGCACGTTTCCAGAATTTATGGCCCGATTTGTATGCAGGCATCAGTGGGGGGAGTGGGAGCTGTTGGAGGTGGCGGGGGTGTTCGGGTTTAAGCCGAGGGGGTGAGAAGGCAAAGTAGCTGCTGTGAAATCCATGTAGGATGGGAGATGTATGGGAGATGGCACGGTGCTTCTACCTGCATCACTGTTGGGAATAGGGCGGCCAGATGTGGAGCATAAAGAAAATGATAGCCTTCTGCGTGTGCATTTACAGCCAAGACTAGAAAACCATGAAACTGAAAACTTAATGGGGGATTTATGGACGTGACATCAGCCAGTCCACCTGACCTTTAGTGTTTTACTTACCACCACCATCTTTGTTACAACATGTTGCCCTGTTAAGGATTGTTTCTTAAACTAATTTTCAGGCTTGAAAATTATTTACCAAAGTTGTGTTCAGCTTTCTTCCATTAGAATCCACTGTTGCTTTAAATACAGGTTTACCTTTTCGTCCTATTCAGTTTCTTCACTGTAATCAACCAACCAAGAGACAGCAGAATAGGGCTAATGAACCACGATAGTTCAGGTCACATATTTAGGCATTTGGAATACAATAAAATAGTTACTCAACCATACTACTTGATGGAAACAAGGCTAAAAAGAACCTTCATTGATTTGACCTTCAAGCTGAGCTTGCCCGGCTACTTTGTATCTATTCAGAATTAATTGGGTTCTCCTTAGCTGCAGAACTGCTGAACAAATTGGCAGATAACTGTGACCTACGGGATGTTGTGAACGCGGCAGCAATGGTGCCCTGAGGGGAAATCCTATATGGTTTCACGGCTTAGCGGGGACGACAATAATCAAGAGTCAAGAGTAAATACAAGGCAGTCATCTGCCCTGCAGTCGTATAGGGTACATGTGGCTGAATGACAGTGTTTGGGATGAGGGGCTAATGACAGCAATAAGCAAAGGTGTAGAGGTTGATGACAAGACAGGGCAGGCTTAAATTCCAAAGGTCATTATGGAGCCTCTCATTGGAGCTCAGGCTAAATAAATACAAATTTAAAATCAGCACTCTTGTGTATGCATATTGACAGTGATTGCCGATGACAACATTGACAAGGAGAAGCTACCAGATGACAGACGGACATGTTTGTCTTTACATTTTTATTAGATTCTGAGAACGGAGTGTTAAAAAGAACAAGTTGTACGATGAGCTATCCAATCCAAGTGTTTAAAAGTGCAAATAAAACCAAAACAAAGAAATTTATTACTGAATGAGGATAAACCAGAATTTGAGGACAGGCCCTGTGACATGTAGGGTCAGTTTGCGTCATTTTAGAATGCTGTATTCCACCCCCAAAAATACAAAATCAAAACAGGCACAGGGCAGGCGCCCAAGCCGATGAGGTTCACATCGGGCTGTGCACTCTGCCCATGGCCAAGTACCAATCATCCGCCACAGCGGCGAAGACAGGCTCCCTAATCCGTCGTGTCATTGTTCCCAGACAACAGCGGAGATAGAAGTGAGCAAATCAACGACCAGGCAGCATTAGAACTCATTTCCCCCAGGCACAGCAGTCGTCCTGGAGACGCTGTTGCAGGTTTATAGCAAGACTCGCAGGGATTGCGAATTAATCCCCTTGTCTCCTCGCTTTAATTATCTACAGACACACGATTTTAGGAATCACAACTGTGGTCTGGGATTGAGGACAAGCTATGCAGAAAGGTGATAAACCCATATACTAGATACAAAGCCCTGTAATGATGATAAGTATAAATACAGATGAAGTGTCATGTGTTACACTGCAGATTATAGCCCTGCACAGATGGCTTCCCAAACATTCTCATTACCTAAATGACAGCAGCTGTAATTATAATACTAATATCAATACAGATTGGTAGTGTGCTTGAGGGTTATTTGGTCCTGCTATGGTTCACACATCCCCATCGAGATAAAGAAAACAACATTCATGTATTCATGCCATTTAAGTCAAACTACATTCATGTTTTCTGGTTATTTTTTTCTTCCAGTTAATCTAGACCGCCATAATCCGTCCCCCCTCCAGCTCTCAACATATCTAGTCAGATTATACATGAGATCTCAATCAAATTAATCCCATTGATTCATGTAATGCCCTAGTCTCGACCTCTGCAGTGTCAAAGACACCAGGATTCCCATTAAATCCCCTTCTTTGAATACCAGACCGTGACATCTGCCACCAAAACCTGCACAAACATCAATACTCTGCTTATACAGACATCAGCACCAGTCTATATTTAGAAGGACTGTTAAAACTCCTCGGTGCTCTTCACTTGCAGTCTTTCTGCATGCAAGACTGACTGATGAAGGATGAGAAAGCCAGGCCAATATGTAAGCCAGGAATGCATCACAATACCCTGGCACCGCCTTTCACAGCCTGTGTTTGGTAACAAACGCTGCATTTGAATCCCAATGGAAGCCAGCTGTGTATTGCGTTAAGGTGATTACCATTTGATGACAGTGTAAGTATCACTTTTCAGGGTCCGTTCTGTAGCAGGCCTGTCCGATAATTCCTGGCAAGTGGTGTCAATGTTGCCATACGCTGTACAGTACATTTAAGGATACAAAAAAAAACAACACAATCCTTTCCTGGTCGACCTATGCTTTGTTTGGATTTCAAACAATATTTCTGGCAGGAAATAGTGGAATTTTATATCATCCAATCTCGAATTTTGGCAGTTCTTAAACCCCACAAGCTAAACTGACTTGAAAATTCTCACATAGCTCTTAGTACTTAACAAAAGTACTTAACAAAACACCGCCTGTAACTTAAAGGAAAACTGCCCTTTTTTTGGAATTTTGCCCATGTGAAATTTACTTATTTCCCTTTTCTGTGCATTCTAATAAGGGAAAAAGTTGGTTGAGGTAGCTAACAATGCACGTCATTGGGATTTATCGATTTTGCTGCTACAGAAAAAAACACAACAGTGTTCCATTTACATAACTGGCTTGTATATTAACAAAGCTACAACAATATTGTTATTTAAGCAGATAACACAAAAAAAACATATTTAGTATCTGGCGTAGTAACACAACGCCTCGCTGGCCACTAGTCTCAGCATCATTCACAGGCGAAACAGATGGAAGAGTTTCAACAAGATGCTCGTTTGCTGTCAGCATTTTTTACCTGAGGACTGGAGCACAGGTCTTGTGCTGGAAGACACAGCCATCCCAATGAGAGCGGACATTGGAAGTGTCTTCGTTGTTTCTACACTACTTTTGTTGACTGAAGTAGAGTAGGCTCCTGGGCTTAATCTATGTGCCTAGGAACGATGTTTCAGTAATGTTTTAAATCATCTTAATACACCAAGATACTGCAAGTATTACATGTTATCGTGAATTTACTTGCATGATCACAGCATTTTTTTTTAGAGGGCTTTGTCGTAAACCGTTTTCTCTCATTATAATGCACAGAAAAGGGATATAAATATATTCATATTTCACATAAAGATTTGGATGATGGATGAAGTTTAAAAATAATTCCTTTAAAATTAGGGGTGGCCAAACTTTTTCCACCAAGGGCTGCATACAGAATAATTAAAGGATGTAGGATTCATTCATTCATTCATTTTCTATCGCTTATCCTCATGAAGGTTGCATGGGGGTGCTGGAGCCTATCCCAGCTATCTTCAGGCGAGAGGCGGGGCACACCCTGGACTGGTCGCCAGCCAATCACAGGGCACATATAGACAAACAACCATTCACACTCACATTCATACCTATGGATAATTTGGAGTCGCCAATTAACCTAGCATGTTTTTGGAATGTGGGAGGAAACCGGAGTCCCCAGAGAAAACCCACGCATGCACGGGGAGAACATGCAAGGATGTAGGATACTTGGATAAATATATATATAAATCAAAAAAAATGTTACATATATCATATTAATATCAACATGCCAACCTTTTCTTTACATTGAGCGTTTTTGCGCTATTTTTCCCTACAGGCCAGTAAAAAAAACACATTTTCAGGCTGCACTTTCGCCGAATCTCCATGAACTTTGGTACACACTGGTACACACACCCTTAGGGGACAGACAAGCGCATTTTGTCAAATTTGGCTGAAGAACATGGTCGCCAACAAGCAAAACATCTTTGCAGAGGCATGTGCAGGACAACTAATTTCCCCGAAGTCACTTACCGTTTGTCTAATGATTATACAACTTGGAGTATATTACTTGAAGCTTATTACCCATAGGG
Organism: Doryrhamphus excisus; assembly: GCF_037039965.1. Classification (NCBI taxonomy): domain Eukaryota; kingdom Metazoa; phylum Chordata; class Actinopteri; order Syngnathiformes; family Syngnathidae; genus Doryrhamphus; species Doryrhamphus excisus. The sequence continues at coordinate 12,923,870 of NC_136359.1, read as the reverse complement.
GGCACCACAAATGTCATCCAAGGACATACGAAAACCTGTTTTTTTCAGCTCAACAGCTGTGATTGTCTCAGCAACACCTCACCTTGACATTTTCTAACAAGGCAATTTGAGCACAAGTGGTGGTAGAAGGAAGCTTATCTGCTTGTTTGAAGACACACGGTATAATTAGACAACAAGCTCTGGCTGAAGTCTCATCTGCCACAGTCGGAGATTGGAGCAATTATCTTGGTAAAAACGTACAGTCTCAGCCGCCACAGCTGCGATGAAGGCTGTCACCGAGCTGCAGCCTCAATCTTAATGACTAAAAAAAAAAAATGAGAGCGGACGAAGCTGCAAAAGGGCAAGCAGAAAGCAGCTATGTTCCTTTCAACATTTCACACTACATCAATCCCATTAGCAGATTGGATTCCGCGGCTCATCCCCACGCCTGATTAACGCCACACCTCAAGAGTCTGACCGACTCCCTCTAATGACTTATCTGGTTATGTGGGTGTTCTTGATAACATAATACAACCTTTGACCAACACAGACTGCGGGGATTTTCTATTGTGAATAGTTTTAGACTATTTCCTATGGTGCAAATACATGACAATTATCTTCTATTTATTGTGGCCATAAGGCTACCAAATCCAACAAAGCAGCCCCAGTGACTTATGAGAAAGAAATCAACAGTAAATAAGAAATGAGTGTTAAGCTTCTCATTAAAGTAGGCTCATTAAGTATCTAAAACAACCCCCTCCCATCACACCCATCCATCAATCCAAAGCATTGCTTTTGCGTAGGCTCCGCACTTGGTACTAATGTGATGCAAGATTAGTTATTACTTAGCTCTGACGACAAACATATTGTTCCAACTAATGCACCGAGATCGTGCCAATAGATCGGCTCCCTAATCACATGAACCCTGCTGGGAGAGAAATGGCAGGGGTCCTGTCATGTAAAAAAAACACCCAGTGTGGGCTCGCCTCTATAGGGACTGCATTCCATGATAAAAGAAAAGCATCTGCTTAACTGCTGCTTAAAGGCCCAATTGTGAAGTTCAGCAGATAGCCCCATCACATTTCCACAGCACGACCCAAGGAAGGAGCTGTATTGTCATCCGTTTGGAAAGCTGCCCTTTTTCCACACAAAATAGACGGAGAGGTGTTTTTCCTCCCTTACCGTGACATCTTTACTCGTTGTCTTTTTCATAAATAAGTAAGAGATTTTTTTTTAGGCAGCTTGATAAAAACAAAGAAAAAAGCTCAATGTGGATTTTTAGGAGATGAGATGTGACATGAGGCTCCCAAGTATTTCTTGTTCATACACTGTTATGATGGCAATATGAAAAGCAACAGTATATGGTCCAAAAATAATAATCTAGTTGAATATAAAAATATATAATCTTGGGCGCGATTTCAAAATAAATTGCACCAAGTCCTGAATTTGACTGTGAATATGGTAACATGTTGAGTATATGACTTTATTACAGGCTCTTTAAACCTCTTAAAAACCGCAATAGGGCGGCACGGCGGTGGTGTGGTTAGCGCGCAGACCTCACAGCTAGGAGACCAGGGTTCAATTCCACCCTCGGCCATCTCTGTGTGGAGTTTGCATGTTCTCCCCGTGCCTGTGTGGGTTTTCTCCGGGTACTCCGGTTTACTCCCACATTCCAAAAACATGCTAGGTTAATTGGCGACTCCAAATTGTCCATAGGTATGAATGTGAGTGTGAATGGTTGTTTGTCTATATGTGCCCTGTGATTGGCTGGCGACCAGTCCAGGGTGTACCCCGCCTCTCGCCCGAAGACAGCTGGGATAGGCTCCAGCACCCCTGCGACCCTTGTGAGAAAAAAGCGGTAGAAAATGAATGAATGAAAACCGCAATAACAGCAGTACATAGAGTACTGCATAAGAATGGATAGATGTTTTATGTTCTGTGAGGAGGGGAGGCTCACTTTCCCATTCTTTCAAACCCTTTAATTTAGAAGGACCCTTAATATACTCAAGGTTGTATGCACATTGAAATGGCCACTTTGTCAGTCTTGGTCTGCAATACCACTTTGTTCCTCCACGTGTGATAGAGAGTCCCTGCTGCTGGATCACCTGGTGAACCTGTAGACCATGTTGAATGGGGAGGCTGTCTGGAGTGTAGTATATATATGAAGAACTATCTACAGTAAAAATATTTTGATACTTGTTTATGTCTTACAGTGCGAGAGGTCTCTTAAGATGTGACAGTGCAAGACGTACAATAGATACACATGACCTTAACAAGCATTTATAGTTATTGAGAGGAAGTTTTTAAGAGGAAAAAAAAACATGGTGGACACTGAGTACGATTCAGAACAGCTGATTTTTTTAAACACCCCAAAGGGGAAAATGCAGCTGTCGTATATGAAAAAGACCAAACCAGGTCGAGTGCTGACCGCAAGAGGAATGACATAAGTCACTGTTTGTCTGGCTTGCACCTTCCAGCCCTGCTTTCCTTTGGCACAAGGTGAATGACCTACAGTCAGCTACAGCTAGTCTGAGAGGAGGAGGTTGAGGAGAGTGAAGGGGGCTTGGAGAGGTGAGAAAACCAAATTTTATTTAAAAAAAGAAGAGAAGCGCTTCAGGTTGCCCTCTCTCGCCAAGACGGCACAGGAAGTAAATATATTTGTCAAAATCAACTCAAACACACCAGTACATTAAGTGGCAGTTAACAGAAATTGGTGAAAAAAAACGGATTAACTGATAAAAACAATGAGGGTCTATGAACACATGAACACCACACCACTATAGGACTATTTCCCTACAGCATAGTCACGTTATGTACCAACGTCTTCATTCAAATATCACCTGAACACCAGGAAAAAGTAGTTAAAAGCTGACAGCGTCATCCAGGAGGACAAGTATCTGGTCTTTCTTGCCATCACTAACTATAGAGCAGCTAAATACAATAACCTGCACATAAAGCTTTCCAGATCTTCCGGATTCTGCGCCTCTTTGTGCAGCGTTTCCATAGATTTCCTGCATCCAACGCAAAAACGGTCTGTTTAATTTATTCCACCCACAGCCCGTCTCCAGGCACGCCTACTGCCCTGTGATTGGTCACACTTACAAGCACTCCAGATGACTTCTGGATATGTAGATATGTGCTTACTGAGTACTGGCGGTATGCAGCCCATATAAGGACGTCTGGATTGCATTGATGTCACAAAACTCTCGGAACCGAACGTTTAAAGCCCTCCCAAACTTCTTTCAGGACTCACAAACCTCATTATCTGAAACTCTGCCGACGTTTAACACGAGAATACAACCTTCTAACAATATTCATAGGCCAGAAAAGTGTATAACGCAAAATGATAAAAGAAAGGATAAAGATGTATAAGAGTTAATAGTTTTTACTGTAATATAAATGAATAAATAGAGAACTAAGTGAAACAAAGCAACACAAAGGAAAAAAAATCCTTGGTTGTTGTTGGCTAAACATATACAGTATACACACACACACAATATATACATGTCAAAGCAGTCACTGTTGTCATGATTACCGAGCAGAGCAGGGCTGCTTTTCATCTATTTTTCATTTTGAGAAAATGAGTGGCGCTAATCTCCGTCTCATCTTGAATGTTTTCCTGGTATCCTGCCAAGTCTGACTTCCTAGTACCCGTGTGACATCCTAAAGAGATGGCATTACTTCAGAGTGACGCCACCATTTGTATACCAATGAATGCATATGTGCATCATGGCATGTTTCATCGGATTTATATTTCATTCATTCATTTTCTACCGCTTTTTCCTCTTGAGGGTCGCGGGGGTGCTGGAGCCTATCCCAGTTGTCTTTGGGCGAGAGGCGGGGTACACCCTGGAGTGGTTGCCAGCCAATCACAGGGCACATATAGACAAACAACCATTCACACTCACATTCATACCTATGGACAATTTGGAGTCACCAATTAACCTAGCATGTTTTTGGAATGTGGGAGGAAACCGGAGTACCCGGAGAAAACCCACGCATGCACAGGGAGAACATGCAAACTCCACACTGAGATGGCCGAGGGTGGAGGATTTATATTTGAAAAACATAAATCCAAAAGTAGGCAAAAAAAAAGTCACATAGTGTAGAAAACACAACAGGATTTTTCCGCTTGAGTCGTAGAAACCATGCAAGAAAAAGGGAAGCAGTGTGTCATGTGATGAGTAGTGCCGGTAGATGTTAAGTATTAAGATAAATGTTAAGTATTAAGAAGACAAACAGGTGGGTGTTGGGAAAGGTCATGAGTATGTGACCATCACCCTGCCTCTAGTCTCCAGATGTGTCCACATGAAGCAACCAGACGTCATCTCGATTACGAATTATGATAACATCCTCCCAATAGAGCCGTGCCCTGACATGACACAAACACAGCATCAGTGACCCCCGGAACAGGACATCATGTCCAGTAAGTCGATATATATAAACAACATGTGCACAGTCACACATGACAACATTAAACACTGAAGCATTAACAGGAAGTAGCCTCTTCGCTGGCTGTGGACATCTACAAGCCAATCTTGGTTATGTTTATGCAAAGCTACCATACACTCATTTTTATGCTGAAGCTTTAAGTAATGTTTTCTACCCAGCTGCCACACCAGGAATGGTCACATGCATAATAAGTAAGGATGCTAGAGGTCATTTTGTAACATGAATACTTTCAGCAGATGGAAAAAAAACAATCCCCTTAAGGGATTTGGCAAGACATGGAGTTCATCTGCAGGAAAATGATTAAATGATAAGTCAGATGTGCCAAATAATGTGAAGGTATTTATACATCATCCACAGCAGACATTTTTAAATGAAGTTTTCCCATCAGTAGAGTCTATGGAGCTGTATGGTCACATTTAGAGGAATACATGCTGGCCAAAAATGAACTTTCCAACAAACAGAAACTTTTTGTGTGTTTGTGTGTGTGTATGTGAGAAGCTTGGCCTTTCCTCCTTTAAAAGTCCACAAAGTCTGCCACTTAATGCCAAACAAATGCACACAATATCCCTTGGAGCCTGGAGCACTGACATCTTCCTCTCCAAACAAACACAGTCGTGGCATGTTTGCACGTACAATGAGACACATTTCAGTAAACACACACACACACACACACAAAAGGAGATTCAAAATCTCAATTTACCAGCTTTGCAGGGATCTTTATAGTCGAGCACATCTGATGTGGCAGTGGGCTCCACGAAGTAGCCCGGATCGATCGCCTCCAAATCGATGGCCAATATCACGCCGAGGAAGGGTAGGAGAAGCAAACATCTCGCCGTGAGATCCATGATTGCGGTGGGGGGAGACGGCCAAATGCGAGGGATAAAGGTAAAGGAAGAGAGGGGACACAGATAGAGAGAGAGGCAAGGAGAGAGAGAGAGAAATGGGAGGTTTTTGGGGAAACGAGATCCATCCGGAGGGCGGGTTTAAATCCAACCTCTCTCCGGTGTCTTCTTGGCTCTGGAGGGGGGAGTGATTTCTGTCCTCCAGCTGGAGCTCCAGGCTACTGCCGAGAACTGCTGGAGAAACTTTGATGATATGGCAGCTAGCTCCATGGGGGCGGTGAAAAGACCTCCTTTTTCCTGGGTGCATTTTTATTGCTCTCTAATGAGAGAATATTTATGTGTTAATGTTGTCCATCTATTGATTCTAACACCAACATTAAATTGACTTCACTCATAACAGCTAGCTTAAATGCAAGTGCTTTTAGCTCTTTGCTAAGCTAAAGTAGCGAACGTTTTTAAACTACAAGAACAAAAGTAAATTTAAGGACAAAATGTGATTAAGTTTGTAAAAAAAAAATCTGACCCTTATGTTTCTTCTTCAAGCAAAAAAACATACAAGACTTGACCGTTGCAATACACAGAACGCGGCCGAGCACATTAAATAATATTTGGCGCCACTTGTCGGTCATAAAGAACATTGCAAGCTGAGGTCAGATTGTCAAAGCATGGCACTGATCCTTGTCACTAACATATGCGACCCTTAGAAAATATTACCACTCCTATTTTCTGGTTCATATTTTTGTTAGTTTTTTCCGCTCAACCCGAATTTGCTTTCTCACCAAAGGAACGAAAAAATATATTTTGCCTTTGAGCATATCTGGAATTTAGCTTTAAATGTTTTTTTCTTTATTTTTCTCAAGCTGCTATGGCTCCCATGATGTTTTCTGGTGAGAAAATTTTCAAGGCCTGTATATTACATTCATGACAACAAATATTATTGCTTGCACTATTCATGATCAATTATAGATATATTTATAGTATGATAGTTTCAGGATTTTGTTTTTTTAAACTTACTTACCTGATGTTTAACAGTATAAGTGGTGTTTGCATAAGATAGGGCTTGTGTCGACAGTTTTCCTCATCCAACCATTATCTGTACAGCCTGTACCGGACTGGTTGACAGCCAATCGCATTTGCAGAATGCCAATTTCTGTCACTGAATTACTAAATTATAATGACTATTTTTTTTTGCAATTTTAGTAATTTCCTAAACCGGCTGTTTTGAGTGCTATTTTTGGCTAAAACAGTCGACCCGAATTGAAGGATGCATAAATGCAATACATCAAAAAACAGTACACTGCATAGTAGAGCTTGGGTGGCAGCAATGACAAACAAAGCGTGCCTTATATAAGAGGGAAGGTACACAATCCTCGTCATCTTATCTACGTGCACAATTTAAAACAGGATGTCTGGCAGAGATGAGTGGGCTGTATTTATGGCGCTGCTGTAAACATGGCGGTTGAGCATTAGATCAGGGTTCAGAAAATTCACACACAAGACAAAGTATTACATTTTTTTTTACTTGAGACTACTTGAAAATGATATGGCACTTACAGAGAAAATACTGAATATGATCATGATTTGGAATCACCTATGCAAGCACCATCCAGGTACTGCAAGTGTCTCCCTATTGTCTGATTAAAAAGTATTACATCACACTTACACTAAAGACATTACACAGGCTGTACAAAGTCATGCATGTAAAAAATGTTTCTGGCCAACTGTGTACACTCAAATGGTAGACGGGGCTTGCACACTAAGCAGAGAAGCCACGCTGACGGTGACCTCACCTTGGGTTTCTGCCATATAAATGATCAGGAAATCTGCCCATTCAAAAAATGTTTAAAATGATTCTAATCATACAGAACATACATATATAATGAAGTTAAATGGACAAATGTGAATATTTACCAATTTTTTCATCATACCTGCCTCCACTGACTGCAGGTCACTGATTCAAGCTGATACTAGTCACAATCGCACTACACAGTAAATTATGAAGATTTCAAACTGCAAATGTCCACTTGTGCAGGTCTGTGTCTCTTACAGTTTGTCTTGTCACCTGGAAGCTCAAGCTGATCCTAGAACTGTACGACTTATGCACCAACCACGAGCACATCCCATTTGCATTATAGGGAACGTCAGTACTTTGGGGGTGAGAAACTTGATCACTGCAAAATAAGGGTCCCAATAAGTCCAAAAAACACTTATACTGCATACAGTTAAACTGTACAAAAACAGTGCATTTACTATTCAGATATCGTCTGAGGTTCAGCTTGCAACATCCAATTTAGATGAGCTCTGATATGATTTGCTGAAGTCATTATTTCACAATGATAATCATGTCAGGCTTTTCCATTTGTGCATCATAATTGCGCATGGTGCCACAATGAAAAATGATGACTACATTATCGCTTATCTGCTCATCTGGATGTTCTAAACACACGTAGTGGGAGTTACAATGAACACTGCTCGTTTTGTGTTTATCGACAGTCACAAAGTGGTCATACACAACATCTAGTGACATTTACACAGGGAATGATGATCTCTGAATCTCAGTAAGTTGTAAACATTTCCACCCCCATGGCAGTGAGTACACTATACTGATAATATAACTAATATTGGTACAGGAAATGTGTAAAACCATATATATTTCCTTCTACAAGAGAAGGAAAGACAAGACACCCGACAAATGGGACGCACCTGACACTCATTGTTCTGAGCAGGAGTCTCCACTTCACCAGCTTGGCTGAGGGATGCTGCTCTGCTTGGCTGTGCTCCTCGAAGCATCACTGTTATGGATGCAGGGGCTTTCTGCCCTAATGACAACACACAAATACAAACACTCAGCACTAAATGTTATTTCACCGTGACACAAAATTGCCTTTTTTGTTCAATGCAAGGCAAACTGATAACTTGACAAAAAAGAGAATCAATGCAAATATGTAGGTTGTAGTTGAGTGGGAAAGAAATGCGGCCAATGCAATTGATGCAAACTGATGATAAAGTCGGGGGAAACAACACAGAAGCAATTAACGACCAGGAAGATTCCAGTTTTTATTGTTACTTCAGGGACAAGTTGTGAAAGGTCAATACATCTTGGCATGTGTACTTTTTGGGATATTACATGCAGGTGATTCAGTGGAAGGTTTACAAAATATTATGGAATGATGAGGCAAATAAAAAAAAGAATAACAAACCAGACAACAAAAACATAATGACCAACTCTCTATCATACAGTTTCATACATTTTCTACATAGACATAGTATGTAAAACATAAGCCAGACTTTTTCAAATGCTGTGTGGCTGGCCTGTTATTTGACAACAGTCAAACATGCTACACACATACACACACACACACTTTGTCATCAGAGCTGCCCTCTTACACAACCACGCTCATCTAGCATTTCCAGCAACAAAAGATGGAAAAAACAAAAAAAAACTCAGTTGTTCATCGCGGTCGTCGTGCTTTGGCAGTTCTAGACATACCAGCGGTCTGGTTGGTGATGTGGGCCAAGCCTGGCAAACTGCTGGCGAGCTTGGCCAGTCCACCATTTGTTAGGAGTTGGTGAATGGCGTTGGTTTTAGCTATACCCCCTGTCGTGACCACAGGCACCGCGCGGAGAAGAGTGCTGCTGCTGGTGGTCGAGACAGTGCTCAAGACCTGACCCTGGGGCTTGCCACAGAACACCTTAGGATGGAAAAAGCAGACAAAAATGAACTAAAATACAAAGTGCATCATAAGTTATTGCTGTGATAGGGCCTATGCTTTTCAAGCTTGTGGCTCAATTGCTGCCATACCTGTGTGCTTCCTGTGTTGGCTTCTGCAGGGGGCAAGCTAGGTGTTTTGGTGACGATCTCCTGAAGACTGAAACTTAGGCCTTGAAGCAGACTGCTTGCGGAAGATGCTGCACACACACAAACAAAAGCAGTGAAACAATAAGAGATCAAACTATTCTATTCAAAAAGAAAATGTCAAAATCTCAATCCCAGCCCATATGGCTGTGTGGACATGACAACCTCAAACACACAACACACACACCACAAGTCCAAAGGGTAAAGTTTAGGACAAGTGACACACAGCGATGGTGCAAGAGGTCAATGACATTTGCTTAAATATGCTCAAGCTCACTCCAAAATGGTCACAATTGCTCTTTGTGGTGGCGATGGTGAGGCAAGTGCGCGGCGGAGGCTAGAGCAGCACAGTTGAGAGTACAATTAAGCGTGCAGGGCGGGGGCAAGGCAGGGCAGAGATACCTTGGGCAGTAGCCGGAGCTTGCGCCTGGAATGGTGTGGACGACCCTGACACCATGCAAGGTTGCACGCTGTTGAAGGAGCTGGAGCCTGGGGACAGGGCACCAGACACCTCTGAGAGACTACCAGACCTGCAGTGACAGACATAACCACCAGTCTACTGAAGAGCCACCTCAGCAAGTGCTCTGTGGTCAAACTCTCAGCTCTCAAACTCTGTGCGCAACAGCCCCTCTGCACTAGACACACTCTTGTCCGACTAGGTGGAAGTGGGGCGTGGGTATGGTTAGGGGTTTAGTTTTACGCTGGTCATTATGGCCATGTATAGCTGGGCAGGCTAGCTTACCGCTGGCTTGTGAGAAGTCCAGAGAGCTCTTTGGCTCCAGCCACAGTCTGTCCCATTGATAATGCAAGAGGCTTTCCAGAGACCCCAACTGCAAAAAAGAGCATTGAATGTAATTCAAGTCTGATACGAGTTTGGAACATTACTCACATCTATATAAAAAGTAAATTGGCCTTTTCAGAGCGTCAGAATTAGCGGGTTTACAAGACAAGATGTACCTATGATTATATATATACACACACATTTACATTTATTAGCTAACTATCAATTATTGGTAACTTAATATAGATTGCATATTGCAATATAGTTTTTACATTAAAGAACTACAGTTCCCATGATGCTTAGAGTGTAGAAGCAAAAGTAGGTCCAAATTAGACTCTACTATAACACGTTTTGATAGAAGACTTATGCAGCGATGGTGTTTTGATCTAACAAATCAGAATTAAATGTAGACAACAGGCCACCGCACGATGGAGGAGTGGTAAGCATGTCGGGAGATCAGGAAGACCTGGATTCGAATCTCCGCTTGAGCATCTGTGTGGAGTTTGCATGTTCTCCCGGTGCGTGGGTTTTCTCCGGGTACTCCGGTTTCTTCCCACACTCTAAATTGTGCATAAGTATGAATGTGAGTGTGAATAGTTGTTGGTCTATATGTGCGATTGGCTGGCGACCGGAGGTGCCCAAAGACAGCTGGGATAGGCTCCAGCATACCTGCGACCCTGGAGTACAAGATAACTAACCTTCCTGTGCAGCTTGACTGATGCTGCCCCCGGCTGACTCGCTTTGGGAAACAATTGTGACCTTGATCTTGGCCCGCTTTGACGCTTTACTCTGTGTAGGACTTGGTGTTTGCCTCCTCTTGCCACGAGGCCTCAGTTCATCTCTGTCCAACGCCTCCACCTGATCACTTGTCACTACGGAGCAGGACATGGATGGTTACTGATGTGACGGTACAGGGTGAACGAAAAGTGAAATAGCATTATCTGTCTGCCAAAATCAGTCAACAGAATATGTGCAAGTTAAAACAGAGTCAAAAGCAACAGTAAAATGTGGACAGCATTTTACATACACAACAATAATAATATTTGAGTAAGGCTGCTTCAAGTACTGGGGAGGGGACGCCTGGGTGAGATAAAGCAGTGGGTTACAGAGCGTATCTGTCATTTATGAAAGAGGTCTTCGTAGAAATGCATTTAATATACTTATTAAAATGGACAAAAAAAACTTCAACAGACAAAAGATTCATTTATTATGTATTTTTCAATTTTGCAAAAAGACTAAAAAAAAGATATTTAAAGACAGCTTTGTTTTATTTTTCATTCACATTTCAGCTTCTCTTTACATTTTGTCCTTTTGTTATTTTTTGATGAGGCATTTATTTGCTCCAGTGGATGACACGGAACATCTATTAAAGTGGGGGAAATCTGTTAAATTGCTTTGTCTGGATTTGACATATTTGTGTCAGTATGGAAACAATGGGGCATGTGGACACCAAAGAAAGGCGGGAAGAGAGACAGGACAGTGAGAAAAGGGGATAGGCTACTTACCAAAAATACAGGGAGGAGTACCTGGAGGAAGGTTTTTCCTCACAAGCATGTTTTGTTTCATAAAAGCAGCAAACTGAGCTGGAATGAATCGGAAAAAAGAGGGGAAAGTAGGCCAGAGAGGGAAGTTGAAGAAAGAGGAGAGACAAGAGTATTTCAGTCACGTTCCATCTTGCCCCATCAGATGTCGTGACATGATTTTCGCCCCTAAATATTCATCTACAAATCACTTATACCGCTGTTTTCACACACCATCATGTCTCCTCAGCTACGCCACACGCTTTAATATTAAAAGATTAGTTTCAGGTTGTGAGGGGACGCTAGCTTTGCACATGCGTATGTGACTGTGTACTTCAGTGTTGGTCTTGTCTTACCTTGGGCCTGCTTGTGAGAGAGCACTGTGCCCGAGCGCTGCATGTGAGTCTTCAGGAGTTGCGTGGCTGTAATCAGACTGGACTTCTGAGCTGGTGAGAGACCAGCCTTGGGTTTGGGACTTGATGTGGGACTACTGCAGACACTGGACAGATCCTGTAGAAAAAAAAAAAGCAAAGATTGTGACACTGTTATTCTCAATGTGCTCTGATATGAAGGAGTGGAAAAAGCTACTTCAAACACAAATTCTGGGCTGTTGTTTTTCTATATAATATTAATTTTGATGCAGACAAAAATGTGAATTAATCTATAAAAACTGTCACAAAGTGATAACTGACTGACCTCTGACCCCGATGGGGAGATGGGGACTCTCATAGCGGGCGAGGAAGGTCGTCCTCGCTCCATGTCAAAGGGGACTTCTCGTCGAGGCCTCCTCTTCTTCTCTGTGTCCATGTCTCTCGTCTCCCCTGAGCCATGGCTGTGGCTCTCTGCTCTTGTGAGGACGCCTGACAAGAAGTCTGCAATCTCATCCTGTTATGCAACAACAACAAAATATTTTCCGTTTGGGTTTCCAGAGTTTTGTAGAAACATCAAAACTGGACAATGAGAGTAAAATATGGTTTTCAAGAACCAACCTGAATGCAGCGGTCAACCATTGTCTGCGTCAGTCCCTCCGATTTCATTTTGGCAGAATTGATTCTGCAGAGAGAAAATATTTATTGTTACCACCAAACGCCATAACTTATTTTAGAGGTTATATACAGTATCAGATACCGTGACTCACCTGATGTTATCATCGGCTCCTCCCACCACCACCATGCTGTTATCTGCCCTTAGTTTCTCTCTGAACTCCTCCATTCCTTCGACGCTACACTGCAGTGCGTTTTGACCGACCACAAACAACACTGGAGTCTTCATGTCCAGCAGTGGGTCATCCACATCCTACAAGACAGTCCCACAATGACATCACAACTACTGACAACAAACCTTGGACAGCAAGGCATTAAAAATATTCAATAAATTCTTTGAGGCCTACCCCTCTTGGACCGTTGACTGTCAGCAGGGGGAAGCCGAGACAAACCACAGCAGTCAGATATTCCATGAGGGACACCTGTTGAAATGTTACTATTCAATCAGCAGATGATCTTTTCCATTTGTGTGGGAGCAAAACATGAAAATACGACAAAAGATAATAATGTCACAAATATACAGTAAGAACCCTTACATGACAAGCTATGAGCGCGCCAGCGTTCCAACCAACCAAGATGATGGGTTTGTGGGGGAAGTGACTGTGAACCTGGGTGTGAAATTGATTGAAATAGGAAACATCAATACACAGCAGGAACATTTGACAGTGTTCCTTTTTTTTCTGAGAAACAATATATACCTGTGTAATAACCTTTCAACATGGAAACACAATATCATAGGGTCAACGTTAAAATATCCAAGTACATGTCAAAATGATGTAATTTATCCTACATTCTTAAATAGTAATAATTTAATCTTGAGTATGAGCTTTTTGGTTTTCAAGCACATTCTTTCCATGCAAATAAACAGAAAATAGTGCAGCTACATGAAACCCCTAATTTTAATGGCAGGTTTTCACATGACTATGTACTATTAAAATAAATCTCATGATAAACAGGAAACAGTCTGAAAATAGAAACAATAAAGGCAGCAGAAATGGGCCTAAACCGCTATGCCAGCATAACAAATGAATAGCAACTCTACCTCAATGACCTTGGCCCTTACGGTTCCCAGCATGTGCTCCAGACACTGTGTGATGCCGATATTGGCCCCGCTGGTGACATGAGTGTGTATGGGGATGACCTGATATAGAAGTAACTGACATCAGCACTTTGAGAGAAAACAAGAACAGAATTGTTGGCATGGTATGTTATAGTATGCAAGTGTCACCTTTCCCAGACAGGAAAGCTGCGACTGCCAGAATCTCATTCGCCGGGATGTCGACAGGGCTGGATTTGTTGGACTTGATGGTGCAATGAGGATGAGTGGTGACCCAGGGAGCTTGCTCTGAAACATGGTAGAAGAAAGGCAGATTTTGGAGTTTAAGCTCTAACAAACCACAAACTGAAATTAAACAGTCTTTCTTTGAATAGTGGGATTTTACCGGTTTGTTTTGAGACAGAACCCCAACAGCTGGGTCCCAGGGACGTTTCAGTAACAATGACAGGGCCTCAGCACTAGGGGCACCCGTCTTTGCAGATGGCAGCAACATTCTGTCAATGAGTGAGGGCAACTTCCCAGATAGAGAAAAAAATAGCATCAAAAATCCCAACTCTGAGACAGACAGTGGCCCATTCATCTGACATACCTTGCTTTTCAGAGTTTGCAGAACATCCAAGTAGGCTGCAAGCATGGCAAGACTCAGCGATTCAATTAGAATGGTATGTAACCACTGTGTCAGCTTGGTGTCCCAGTTAACGCTTGCTAAGGCATGCCGCACCTTTCTGGCACATTTGTCCACAGCTATCCTACGTAATATTGGCTCATTGGGTGCCTGAGGGAGATCACACAACCATAAGGCAATGATGTTTTGAATTATTTTAATGCAAAAGCTGAATTATACTATTGCAAAGTCACAACGGCAGCCTTTCTGATGGCGTCTTTGTCCATTTATAGCTATTCAGCAAAGGGCAATTCTCATCTCTTTGACTATCTATTTAGCTTCTGGTGCCGTTGTAAAAAATAGCGACCGAAGTGACATCTACATTTAACTTAAGGCTTGCTGCTAAAAATGCATGTCCATGCAATCATGCTTTGTCTTGGGCCACCTATTCCACTCATGTTCTTCTAAAGTTGAGCATGGATGAGAGCAGTCACACTAGCCAAATGTGCCCGACTTCACATAACAAACTTACAACCGGTGACTTTGTGTTAAATTCTTCAAATTAAAGCAGGGTAAACTTACATTTTCATTGGCCAAGCGAGCTAGCCTCTCGATTTGAAGTGCTTTAAGGACTTTATTGAACAATTTGGTCTGAGCGACTGACCATGCCGTCCTGTAAGAACAATGATAATGTCAAAACTATTAACTTTGACAGGGAACCTGGATTGCTCGATGTGGTTGGCTTACTTGTTTATGTGCTCGTCCCAGTCATCAGGGGGTGGCGGACTATCCGCTACAGTTCGAGCAAAGAGAACATGTCGCTCACACTCTTTCATTACGCTCAGAGCTTTGTTGTTATCATACAGAGGAACCGGTTTGGGTGTGATTGTCTCCACATCTATTAAACCTTCAGAGTCTCTGCAAAAGAACACAGACATTATTGCAAGTAGGTCAGTTTAAAAATAGAATCTGGACAGACTGAATGTGTAGACACTACGATAAGAACTCACGGTGAAACTTCAGGCTGTCGTCGAGGGGTGACAAAGAGCGTTCTGGTGGGACGAGCGCTGCTGGCATCTGGGTGAGCATTCCACGGTTTGGCGTAGCTATGATCCAGACACACCAAATCCAGCTCCCTCTCATGAGCTGACAACTGGAAGAGCAAGGACGTAGCCATCTTTCTTGCCGAGATCTGGTAGTCCTTATCCCCACCACGATGCATCGTCCCGTTGGACCTAAACAACTTAGGTTTAAGAGCTACAGGGGAGGTACACTGATTATTAATAAGCACAGAATACATTTATTTCCGTTTTTATCGTTTTCAAAGCAAAATCACGTTACACGGCGGCCAACTCAGAATTGGTTTATTTTCATCTAATTGACTTGCATGGCAATTGTTGATCGCTCATTCAGGATTCTGTATCATTGCAGTAAGACTTGAACAGGAATCGCACGAACACGTCCACAATTTATTAATTCAGAAGCAGGGAAGAGGCGAGAATGTGACTGATGTTTAAGCATAATTAACGGACCTTCAGTTATGTAATATATTTTTTTCCGAAGCTTGCAGGTGCTTTGTGTCATACACTGAGCACCACCCGTGACACTCATCAATATCACGCCATATTTGAATGTTTTGTGAGGGCCGTGACGTCTTAAACGTACATATCGTGTAACGCATCTAATTAAATCGTTAAGATATGTTGAAAAAGGCTTCATATTAGCGAGGAATGTACACGCTTTGAGACGCCAGTGGTTGCAGTGGGTGGGTTGGCCTAGCATGCTAACGTTAGCTTTGTTAGCTACAAGCTAAAAGAAACACTATGTAGCTCACCTTTGGCTTTATCCGCCCATTTGTTGCCGTTGCGGTTTAAAGTGTTGCTGTCTACCCAACCAGGATGAACCAACACATATTTATTCTCAATTAACTGAAGTTACATAAACTACATACGTATTGCGTGTTCATGTCCCTTGTTTTTGTTGTGTGCACTGTTGCCAGGTAAGCGCTCCACCGTCCCCCTTAGGCTTCGTGTATAGAAATCGCCTAACTTAGCTTGGTGTGTAACAAAACTGGCAACCCAGGCTGTGGCGCGTTATTTAAGTGAATCGTGCACTTCTCGGCTGCAGTCTGGCTGCGCAATTCCATGACTGTCTGAGGCTTAACTTTGCCACACTACCTTTAATTCATATTTAATTTGCCGTCCAGGCCAAGTTTGCAAAGCCTGGTTTCGCATTCAGGACAAAAAAATAGAAAATAATAAAATAAAATATAAAATCAGGACTAAACCACTCTGGTTTACATAATTCCGTCATAAATCCGTCAACAGCGACTCACTCCCCACTTCGTGTTCTGAGTTGTAGTCTAATCAAGAGTTTGGCTTCTCAAAACAATACCCCTTCAAAAGCAAGATACATTTGCATCACAAAAATGCCTATTAGAAAAAAATCAGACCTCACAAATAGCTCGTTCTTTATATTCTGTCCATTGTTATGCATATTTGCTTCACTGTTTTCACAGTGTTTACTGTACTGCCGTTATAGTGAAAGTAAACATGTCTGACTACAAAACAAGTAAGGACAACATTCCTTTGAGCATGAAGCCAAAGGTGCTAATGGGCGGCACAAATGAGCTAGTTCTTACCTGTGGTACTGGAACAGCAGAACTCCTCAAAACACATCTCATCTTCTGTCCCCAGGACAGATGAACATAATCAACATAACAAACAAATATCCAGCTTAAGAGTAAGACTGTGTACTTTTTCATACAGGTTGTAGCTTACACCTTTCATGACAGAGCAAATCTGTTTAGCATGTAAGGGCATTTAGATCAACAATACTATCTGCCTCAATGGCTGGACGGGACACCCACCAAAAAAAAAGACATTGTCTATTCTGCATCGTGAGACACTCTCCAACACAAACAAATAAAAAATAAAACAAAAATTGTGTACTCCTCTAGAAAGAGACTTCAAAACATTAAGCTTCAAGTTCAATGGTTATTACTAGTGTGTGTAACTGGAGTTTGACCCCTGATGACAAAAATGAAAAAAAAAAAAAACAACGATTATAAAGGATATTATTTCCAAGTAATTGATCCATACAAACATCATGATTCAACCACAGAAACCAAAAAAAAGAAATGAATGGATTGCAATTTAGAACTTTTTATTGCAAATAGCAAATATAACTCAAATGAAAAAGTAAACAACATGACCATTCAACAACAACTAAGACTGATTTATTTTTAAATATATTGTTTTAATCTGTGGTGTCATGATTGTACTATTAACTTGCTTTGAAATGTGTACCTTCTGTCTATATGGGAAACTAGATATGCTCCTTGTGGATTAATGATGTGCCCAATGAACTTTAACTTCTTTTGTCAATGTCTTTCCCTGCAAATGAATGTGTAATGTTTGTTTTCCCTCTTTTTTTCCCTTCTATTCCCTCTATTGACCCTCAGGAGGTGGTGACCACAAGGTGAACACCCTTAACTTGTCCCTATTTAATACCAAAGGCTTGAGGCAGAAGCTATAGTCGTTCACGTTAATCATTTGTGGATTGATCATTTTCTTGTCTTAAATGAAACCAACAGCAACTATGGTAAGTTTATTTATTTATTTATTTTTACAAATTTGGGATAGTAAGTTAACAGCTATGTTTTAAAATATGCTGATAGAAGGATGTATTTTTGTTCCTCTAAGACAACTTATCTGTGTCTGGCTTTGCTGCTATTTGCCCTGCTGCCACCATCACATGCAGCATGCATCCGACAGTCGGTCAGAGGTAAAAAAAAAAACAACAAAAAAACCCAAAAAACAATATTTGTTACTCTACACACATGAAATAATGTTCTTTTCACATCTCATATTGTGAATAAAAAAAGATAGCGTTCATTCAGTATGTTTGGAGAATGATTACTGTTCTTTCTACCCTTGTAGCCGATGCAACACATTGCTTTGATGAGGCGGACAATAAGTGGTACCCCATTGGATCAAGTTGGAGGAACAGTGCCTGCATGGAATGCACTTGCGATGAATGTTGCGATGCGTAAGTCCAAAAGGCCACACATGTCCAAGTCTTTCATTGTTTAAAATGTCTCTATGTTGATTGTGTGTCAATTGTTTATTGACAGGTATTCCACTCCCACACGCTACCCTGAAGATTGTGTGTTAGTTTTTGACCGTGTGGCATGTAAATACAATGTTCACAAGAGGGATAACCCTAATCAACCATGTCCGATTTTCGGGTCAGTTGGGAAGTGATGAAGAAAACGACATCCTTCACTCAGCCTTTTATACATTTGCCACACAAAGAGCCAAGCTCATGGAAGTAGAACGTGTGATGTACTTACAAATGTATAAGGTGAAAAGTGGAAACAATAAAACATACAATACCATATTGAGTATTTTTGGGGAAATCTTTGATCATTTCATTTGATTGTGCTATGTTTTTGTCAATAATAAATGAATAAATTATTTAGCCCTGCAGGGGAAATAGCATGCAATGGAAAATAAGAACACAACCAAAAGTATAATATAAAAGGATCATATCTGAAATGTGTACATTTTTAAATATAAAATGTGCAAAAGACAAAAAGTTGACAAAATATACATTTTAAATGGCATCAAAGAAGAACTCATGTACATTTAAGTTGAGGCTCAAACATAATATACTGCGCATTAGTTTAGCAGAATAATCTAACCTCCAGTTTCAAGACTTTTAGCAGAAAATGCCACTTACAGCGTTGTAAGGTTTCAGAAGTGTTTCTAAGGTGGATGTCTCCTAAAAAGAATAAGAAGAATCTGTTGGTTTTCATGACATCATTTTGACATGGGAATGTTGTTTGCCTATGCTATCTGCAATCTGTTGACTTGCCTTTTTGACTAGTTTAGGCATTTAAAAACACTAAATCAACAACGCCCTTTCAACTCACCTTGAATGTGTATTTGTACAGTTTTGGTGAAACAAACCTGATAATGTGTCTTTTTACACCGGTTCTTATCATAAAGACACAATACTATGATAGTCCTAATGGATCAAAAATGCTGAATTGCCTATAAAAACACAGTAAAATCAATGTCCTCATTCAGTCCTGGGTGTATTGTGGCTTGCAGTTTATACATCCAAAAGATCTGATGTTGTTTCAAGTCTTTAATTTTTCATTTTCCATCTGATGACTCAGATTGGGTGAGATTTTTAAAGGAGACCTATGATACTCATTTTTCAGTCCTTCGTATTGAGTTGTGGACTCCTACAGAGCAGCTACACACAATAATCAGCACAGAAAGCTTTCTTGTTCTTTCAGAATCCCCACCTATTCCAGATGTATTTATTTGGAGTTCAAGATGTCTCTCATGGAAAGTAGCTTTAGCATTTTAGCTTCGGTAACATGTAATGTTGTGGAATGATTGTGGTGGGAAATGGCTTTTAGCAACCTCGCTCCTGTATGCACACTCTATAATGCTACACAGACAACCACTTTTGTTCCATTACTTACACAAAATAAACACAGTTAGAGCAAGCACTTACTGCTTGTTCATCTGACACTTCGAGACAACGTTGGAAAGGCGGTCAGGCTTCAGCAACAGTTCGTGTTCATGTTCATAAAACAGTCAAGTGTGAACTGCCATTGACAAGGATGTATTTCTATTCCTCTAAGGCAACGTATCTGTCTCTGTTGCTATGTGTGTGCCCTGTTGCCACTATATGCGCATGCAGCCGATGGTCGGCCATAATAATCTAATGGTTTTCACGAGATCATTTTGATATGGGTTTGCCTTTGTGACTAGTTTAGGCATTAACACTATACACTGTTTTGTTTAGGCAAAACACACTAAATCAACAAAACTAACCTTGAGTGTGTATTTGCACACTGAAGTTTCACAATTTTGGTGATGCAAGATATTATCTCACTTACCAGACAGACTAAAATCCGTATTCAAACGGGAAAGGTGCTTGATTCAGAGAAATCATGTTTGCACATACTTCAATAACCTTCAACAGGAATATGCTAGCTCCTGACAGTCACACATCTCTGCGTCTTAAATGTAATTATTATATGTTAATTATTTACTCTTATATAATAACCTTTTACTTTATGGTGCTAAATGCACTATTAAAATCTCTTTTTGATACTTTTTTTGTACTCCAAACATGACGATCGCTTACCTTAATAGCCGTTAACTACTAACAAATGTAGCTCATACCTGGTGGTAACTTCTGACACACTCGCTGCGAAGATCACCACCACCAAAGTGAGACGAGTAACTCCTGTAGAGAGATGGATAAATATCAATGTAGTGAACAAGACTATGGAAGAATCACCTGAAGCTTTCATGGTGGAATGCAAACTCTTGAAAGCCGTCAGAGGAAGATCTAAGTGATTAGGTGTTGTAATCACAAGGATGTTAAACATACTGTAGTTGTCATGGCGGAGCACAGGTAACCATGGTGATAGGAGGCAGCAGTCAAGCCGCTGTTCTAGTTGATTGGTAGAGGATGAGACGTTGAACACAAGCTGGCAAGTGTTAACCTGTGAAGACAATCTGGCAAGCTGGCGTGCAAACAAAAGCGAATGGACAAAAACAGGCCATGAGAGTAAAAAATAAAAATAAAAAATATGACTTTTATTCACTTGCAAACGTGTTGCTGTTTCAGTGCTGGCATATCAAAATAAATAGGTGGCATGAGCTCAAAAAATAAAACAAACTCAAAAGCGTGATGAAAAGAACACAACAGGCCAGTGTAACATAAATGGTGAGCAATGCCCATACAATCGTTTTGATAACACAACACATGAAATCTTGCAGTAGTATGAGGCCTGGGCCTCTTTAGTGAGTGATACAAAAGTAAAGTGCTGGTGTGATACAGGTGGTTTGTCGTTGAGGCCAACAGATGAGTGAAGAAGCACTTTGAGAGAGACAGACCAGACCAACGTGGCAGTGCGCGGCAAACCTTAAGAGGAATGTTCTTTAATGGCGGCGCTCTGTGGTTACATTGAATGACGTGTTCATGTTTGTTTGTTTGTTTGTTTTGTGTGCACCTTTTTTTGTCTTTGTGGCCTGGTGGCGAAACAACACAACTATGCTCTAAACATCTGAGAATCTTTGTTGTGATGACAAAACGCACATTTCAAATTACAAAGCAAAAATCGAAAACAACAAATACACAGTATCATGTCTGCACCACAGACCTCCATTAAGACACCCCCTGATGTAAAAAAAAAGGGATGCTTGGATAAATAAAAACAGATGAAATTACCACCGTTCATGTCTTTTTTGCTATACACACACAAAGACATCCGGCGCTTCACAATCAGTGGCCAGTTTAAAAGGCGGTTGGACCAGTCGACAATTAGTACCACCGTGTGTTCAAGGCCAAACAAGTCTCCATATGCCATCCACAACAACAAAAAAAGCTGTTTATTTTTTAGGTAATTAATGGGTGGAAAAACTGGCGCCCTAATTCAACAACGCAGGAAGCGATGATGTCCGATCAAGTCTTTTGTTATGTGGCCATTCCCTGCTCCCATGCTGATCTGAGTAATACGTAGTGTAAACACCCACCACCAGAGGGCGACAGAGACCCACATGCACCTACAGACCCACACATGGCAAAGAAGCAAACCCGGGCAGCTTTTCTGATCTTTAAAGTTTTCTTGCCTTCATCCAGATGAACACAGCCGCTCCTTAGCAAATCGTGCATGGCAGCGAGAAATTTGGGTAAACAAAGCAAGATGGTGCTATATGATGGGGATGACAGGATGTTGGGTTAATCCCTCTTGCTATTTTGCTCCTTTCTTGGCCGCCGTGCTCCTCTTGGTTTGCCACAGGTGGTTGTGGATGGTCAGAGCGTCCACACTGACTGACACAGTCTTTGCGGGGATTACGGTGAATTGCTTGCGGTCCGAGCTGTACTTGTACAGCTTGTCGATCATTTTCTTGCTGATGCTTTTAGGCCCTGTGCCTGTCAGCTTGTGGATCTCCTCCGTGTCGGGGAAGTAGGAGTAGAGTGCCCGGAACTGGCAGCCACCATCGCGAAATAGAATCATCATGTGATTGGACTCGCACTTCTCCAACTCCTGAGGAGAAGGACCTCAGTTACCAAGGTGTAAGCAAATTGAATTGAAATCCAGGTAGGACTTAAGACATGTCATTGGACCTCGTCAAGAAGGGAACTGACCTCTAGGATCTGGTTCTTCTGCGGCTCATTGACTTTCCCAGCCAGACAGCAATGTGATATGGCGTTGTGGATGATTGGCTTGTTTGATTTGGCACTTGGCTCCTTGAAGAGTTTTGGGCCTGGGTAAGTAGAGCGGTTAACAATATTAAATTATTTGTTATTACACAAATATATACAATAGGAAATTGGACAGAAATACACCAAAATAGAACAGGCTTATTTGACTGGTGGCCTGTTGGCCAAAATTGGTCCCCCAAAATGACATCGGACCGACCTGAAAGTTAATCTCTAAAGAATTTTGCAACCAATCTTTTGTCTCTTGTCAAAAATAATATCTTTGAATGGTCATAACTTTATTCATGACCATATGTGCTGTTTTGATGAAATACTAGTCCAATATTGTTGTCTACAATATATATTGGATATAAACAAAGTGAAGCATTTAGCTTTACAGCATGGACTAACCAGTGTACTCAGCCATAGAAGTGATGGAAGACGCAGTGGAGCCGTTGTCCCAGTCTCTTTCTGCAGCCCGACTGTTGTTACGACTTCCTGGAAACGACTCTACAGAATCACAGCTGAAACGTACACCAAGCAGACCGACTTTACTTGACGAGCAAAGACATACTATGTAGAAGTGTATATAAGGTGTGAACAACTTACCGGTGGGAACCTGCCCCCCCTGAGTTGACGCTGTCAGCTTCATTGGTGGCAGCAGAGGCCAGCGACAGACTAGATCCTGACTGGGCTGTACTCAGGTTGTCCGCTAAAAAACAGAACACATTTCCTTGATCAAATGGGGAAAATAACTATTTACAGATTTGATGGGACACAGCATCCGCTGTCATACTGAGAAAGTGAATGTTACCCTGAGTAGGAAGTTGTGGATGCCTTGGTTTTCTCATTAAACCAAACTAGTTGAGACTGAATTCACAGCGTCTATGCTGGTTGCCGCAAAGTAGTGAACTATAATTTGCCTCAACAGCTCGACAAGGCAATTAACAAAGCAATAATTGTGGGATATTTTAGGCTACCGGGAAACCAATTGTGTCAGAATTTGGCACAGTTCAAATGACATTCATCTTTACAATAAGATGTAGTGCACAGTACACACCACCAAAGGTCGGTGTCTACATATGGTGGATGGTAAAATGTCAAGGGAAGATTACAAGAAGATGTACTGAGGTACAATATGAGCCAATCCTACGTGTCGAAGAAGAACACTTTGAGAAGTTCTCGCTGGAAGACTCCTCTCTGAAGACAGCCTTGGGTCTGTGCTTCTGCTTGGGTTTGGGTGTTTTGGGCTTCACAAGACCTTGCTCCTCAAACATCTCTTGCTGCTTCCTCCGCAGGTATTCCTGCTTTATTAGCTCCCGCCGTGTTTTCTCTTCCTCTTTACGCATGCGGTCCTCCTCAGCCTTCCGCCTGGTGTTGATCAACCACATATAAAGTGAGCATTTTGTGTGCCAACATCAATATCATCAATCTGGATTGTGAAGAATTGCATAAAAAAACAAGATACCTGGCCTCATCTCGCTTGAGTTCAGATTCTGCTTCCAGCTGCTGTTTCCGCAGCCGAGCTTCCTCAGCTTTCTTCTGCTGCTTCAGCAAGAATGCTGCTCTCTTCTTGGCAAGCTCGTCCTCTGCTTTCTGCTCATCCTGGAACATGTACCACAGAACATGTACAACTGACCAATGTACTAGCTAAACCAAATGTTAATGAAAAATTGTAGTTTTCCTTACTAAATGTGTTTAATATGTACAAATGAACATACAAAAGCACTTTTCCCTACTTATAAGTAAAGTACAAAAAAAATCCATGTACAGTACACATGTAAAATGTTCAGCGAGAAAATCCATGCCCAAGCAGCAGATGGCGCTTTAGCCCTTGACTGCGAGTTTTATTCTAGCTAATCAGAAGCCTGAAGGCACATTCTGGAGTAGGAATAATAACAATAGAGAAGATATGGGGAGCCACCGTTTGTGGGTTGATAGTTACGCGAAATTACACCTAAATATCATGACAATATCATCGTGTCCCTCAACCTTGTATTATATTGTAGTATACATTGTTAGCACAAGAGGCTGCAAATGGTATCACAACATGGATTTTGGGCCATATGACCCATCCCTAACATCAGGTCATTTTGTATTTCTATAGCGTCAATTTACCCCAAATGTGGTTGGTAAAGTACCTTGAAGAAGAAGCCCATGACTGACTTTTGCTCTCCGTCTGCATCTGTCGTTCCATCACCAGCAGCATCCTCTTCTTCGGGGTCCTTCAACTCTGACATATCCACCTCGATCAAGTGAGCTTTGCTGCGCTGCGCTTCCTCTGAGAGTATGTTCTCTTTCCCCGAGCCGTCTGAGGAGTTGAGCTGTGAGTCTCTCAGGGTGCTGGACATGCACTCATCAAATGACACTTCTGGAGCAGCCAGAGCAGTCAGGTCCACTCTTGTTGGTATTCGCACATTCGCCTCATCATGAAGCCTAAAGGCACCTCCCCGGGAGCCTGCTCTGCTGATCATCTCTCCTGCTGCAGGGTTTCTGAGGCTGTGAGTGTCGGGCTGTTCGTTTCTGGGGGACCGGCCCCCAGCTGTCTGTCGTGAGTGTGTTTCGGGTCCACTCTGGGAGGGGGTCAGGGTCCTGGAGCTGTGCCGGCTTTGTTCCTTGCTTATTTTCAGCTCAGATGGTTTGGATCTGGCGCTTCGGCCTGAGTTCAGTTTGGGGGGTTTCCTCACGGGAGCGGTGCCACTGCCGGAGAGGTGCTCCACATAGTGAAAACTGGCTCCAGCCTTAGAGTCACTGTTTTTGTCAGTTGTGAGAGGCTGATGAGTAGCACCAGGAGGGGACTGCACATTTTGCTTCATCATCATCTCCTGCTGAAGGGACAGTTGCATCATCTGCTGCTGGATGTTGCCAATGGCTTCATGCAGCAGTTCGATGGAGCGGTTGCACTCATTGAGGTCCAACTCTTCTTCTACGTAGAAGCTGCCATTGTTTCCCTTCTTGTCTGCTTCTGAGGCACCTGGGGTGGCGATTCCCTCCAGTTCTTTGTCCCCTCTCAGGGCATCAACACACATATCGTCTTTCGCTGATGATGTTCCTTTCCCTCCATTGAGCTCATCTTTGGATTGGTCTCCTTTAAGTGGGTTGGGTAACGTACCACCCTTGCCACCACCTTTCTTTACTATATGCAGGAATGCAGCCTTACCTAGCTTCTGCCTCTGCCGGGCTGACAGAACTTCCATCTTCTTCTTCTGATGCTCAATGGCACGTCGCTTCTCCTCCAGTTGCATACGCAGCTGGACAATTTCGGATGCAAGAACATTGGCACCTCCACTACCATCCCCAGTACGATTGCAACCTCCTAATGGTGAGGAAGGACTCTGGTCTCTTTTGAGCCTCCATGAAGAGGCCAGGGGCCCACTACTCTCTGAGCCATCTGGAGTGGTCCTTTGTGAGCTGGAGGCACTGGAGCGTAGGTCATGGTTGCTGCCAAAGCGCTGCTGCTGGGCTTTACGCTCAGCAAAAGAGGTCATACGGACGCTTCCGCTGGCCACACTACTGGCCTGGGAGTAAGCGCTAAGGCAGGGGCTGGAGCGACCACTGCAGCCATTCATGTCTTTGTCCTCATGCTCTTTGACATTCATGTCCTCCTGGAGTTTTGCAGATTCCTCCTCATTCTCCTCATTAAAGCTTTTTCTCGGCCAAGCAAGGTCTTTTGTAGTAACAGCCTCATCCAAATCCTCATCCTCCTCATCCAGGTCTTCTAGGTCTGCATCAAGAATTTGGCAAGGCTTTGTCTCCTCAGAATCTGAATGCAGGTAAAAGCCTCCCTCTGGCTCTTTTGATGAGGTGTCTACACTGCTGGTGGCACTGGGCCTGGCACCTGTCTGAGACTGTGGAGGCTCCTCTGATAAGACAGCCTCCTCCTCACTCATAGAGGTAAAGGTTTGGTTAAGGATGAAGGGAGTTTTCCTTGGAACTACAGAAGACGATCCATCTCCTCGGCGTAAAGATCCTCTTCCTGACGGACAGGGCCCCTCTCCACTCTCCTCCTCCTTGTTTAGACATACAGACTTCTCTTTAGCTGGTTTCAGTACAGCAGGCATCAGCGGTTCTAGGTAAAAGCCTTCTGGTGTAGGTTGGGACTTTGTCTCGGGTTCTACTACTGCAGCTGCTTGGCTACCATCAAGTTGTTTAACGACAGAAGCAGACTCCATCCTGGCGACTGCCACCAAAGATTCCTCTTCATGGTCAAGGTTGACTTTCCCCAACAGGCTGTGGCCATTAACTCTGCGCATCTGAGCTTGTGAGGATTGGTGAAGTGAAGTCTGGTGCTTTGGCGTGACATTGATGACATTTGATGCCAGGCTGTCTTTACTAATTGAGCGGGCCAAGCTAACACTGTCACCAGATGCAACATCAGCATCACTGTCTGCAGCTGAATGGCACATGAAGGGGCTCAGCGTGGACACAGGCCTGAAGAAAGAATGAGGTTCATCTTGCATTAAAATTATTTGTCAAGAAAGATAGATGGGTCTATGAGCTTCTTTTATTTACTAAATTTACTTTAGGATAAGGACGTGGGCCTCTTCATTGTTGACTTTCTGCAATATGATAATTTATATTTACCGCTGTCTCTTGTCGGGCCAAGCGACAACAGACCCTCTGGCCTGTTTGTCCATCTGTGTCAAGGAGTTGGAGCGGTTCCTTAGGCCTTAAAGTGAACAATATTAATCTTAAATATGATATGAAGAGGATGTTGATGCTGAAACATGCAATGTGAGGCCGTTACAAATGTCTTTACCTGCACTTTCATCCCCTTGATGCTTCTGCTGCCTCTGACGCAAAGGCAAAAGTGGGTGGGAAGGACTGAACGAGGGACCACCTCTGCTAAGGAAAACAAAAATCTGCAATTACTTTATATCATTTTTTTATTAAATTGAGTATGGTATGATGCTACCTGTGACAGATTTCAGGGCTGCTCTGGTTTTCACCCGGACCGGCCAAGAAGCTGCGCTTGGTTGCATTAGAGATGGGCACTGATGGGCGGGTACTCTTTGGCTGAGCAATGGCTCGAGCTACAGGGATAAACATTGAAATATAGGCAAGTTGCATAAAAAAAGCATTTTAAGATGCAACAATTGAGCAAACACACCATCTTTTGACTCTTGCAGATCTCTGGGAAGGACAAATTCTGGCTTGACGGTCTCGAACCACCAGAAGAGTTCAGCAATGAACACCATGACATTGTGCTGCAAAAAGTACCCATAATTATTAGTGATACCGGTGATGACGAGCTTTGTCTTCAGAGTTAATATTTTCAAATGCTTACATGGAAAATCTTAAAAACAAAGCAAGTCATTGTACCTTGAGCACAAGAGGTGAGTAAAGTATGTCCTCCGTCGTCAGATAGAAACTTTTATTCAGATACTCATTCGCAAACTCTCTGAGCAGGTGGATGTTGTACAGGCTATCAGCAATGGAGGGAACTTCCTTCAGGCAAATATCTGATCAGACAGGAAGAGAGTATATCAGATAAGAACATGACTCAACGGCATATGCTGGGAGTAAATGTCAACTAGCAGGACAACAACAGTCATGTCAGGGATCTGTATGTTTTTATACGAGTGTTCATTTGCATGCACGGCTTACCCTCCAACTTCATGAGGTCTGGGCAGTAGTAGTGGACGACTGTGAGCAATGCACCTCCATCGCAAACATCTCTCATCAAATCCTCTAGAAGTGGAAAGAAGGGTAGATGGCGTCCAGAGGCATGCTCCCGACGATACCTTACCTGACCATAATATTAAGAAAATTTAATCAAATCAAATTAAGCAAATCAGACAAATCCCCATAATACTAAGGGGAAACAAATGAAACATCAAGAAAACAATGACCAGAGCCACAAAGTGCAGCTCATTTGTACTTGCATCTGACCTAGTCAAAGCACAGGTCACACAAGAATATTTCACTTAAGTTGTGTCGCTTAAGTTAAGCATCAGTCAAGGTTCTCCCTAGGAATTTCAAATCACAATAATAATGTATTGGTTTAACTATTTGGACTGAAATTGAGGTTTATTTACTTCTCAGGATGGAGCTAAATGAAGGCACAGTAACGTTACTTTAGAGAGAACCCTGAAGAGCAGGTTACTTATGGCAAGATGGAGGTGTTAGAACAGTAAATAAAGAGTGGACGGTCAGTTTCCTCAAGCCTTTTTGAGAGGGTGAATAGTGACGCAATCTGGTAGAATTAGGCAAAAAGAACCAGCAAAGCGGGGGTGGGGTGGGGGGGATTGAGGTGATCACTGGTGGCCCATTGAAAATGAGTGCAGTTTTAAGCATAAAAACAAAACAAAACACACAAAAAAATCCCTGACCACTGTAGCATTCAGTTTTGATTTGACTTTACAATATTTACTTAACACTCTCCTAATGATAACTTTGGCTCCAGCATGCTTTGAGCCAGCATTTCAAATACATAAAGACAGCAGACACCAGGGATGGGCATCTAAGCAGAAAATATCACTCCAAGAATAAAGTATCTACCAATTGTAGTCATTACTCTAAGTGCAAATAAGTAAGAACCTACATCCATAAATGCAATAAGTCTATGTATGACGTCAACATTTTCACATGAAAATGCATATGTCAACAAAGCAACTCTGGCCTGATGAGATGAGTTGTGACAGTGTGACCTGCTCTGAAGGAAACAATGTTTTTGCTTCAAAAAAGGTTGCAAAAATCCTGGCAGTCATGTAGTCAAATCCAAATCCACCGATTTGCTTCCAGACATGACCTACTACACAACACAACCCTTCCATGACTCCTATCAGTTATCGTTAACTGATTCAACCCATCCCTAGCAGCAATATGCAGAGTGAAAAGTGTGTGGGGCAGGAGAGTGAGATTGAGGAAGATGATAAAGCAGGTCAGTGAGGGGGTGCCCAGAACTGGGGTGCACTGCAAAGAAAAGGTGATGTGTAGGCAATGGGTTTCATAAAAGTCTAATTGAAGCAAGTACAAAAATAGAAAATTACACAATTTGCTTAAGCTTGAAATGAGATTGAACACATTGTTACATAAAGGAATGCCACAAAGCCATTCCAAAGCTCGCAATAACCTTGGAGGAGGATTATATGTGGAAAAAAAAGTAAGAAGGAATCAGTTTTCTCCTCCTTGGCTACAAGCAGCACAGAATGAGCTTCGATGGGCCTGTGTGGCTTTGCGCACAAATAAACACAAAACTATGCGTGCAGTGAGGGGAGAGTATGTGGGGGGGCTGGCTTCCAACTTACGGGGACTAGCTTCCAATACCATTTGGAGGGAGACTATCCAGTTTGCAGGGATAAGAGATGCAAGGAGGAATAAATGGGGAACAGGAGCAGAGATTAATAGGTCAAAGGTCATGAACAAAGGATAGGCTCTGCATCCATTTTACAGATAGAAACAGAAAAGGGTCACAGCAATATGAAAGCGTTATTAAGAAGAAACAAGTGGTAGGAGACCGTTTACCTTTTGGTGACTGGGGGATTCTAAAAGGTGGTGTTTGACTTTGTGCTCCTTTTCGGCTATTTCTCTCATCTTTGTGTTCACCTGCAGAAAATGTGAACAAGAACATGTGTCTGGAAAATGGAGTAATCTCATTCGGGTGAGTGGTCATTCTTCATACCTTGTTGATCCAGAAAACCATGGCGTCCTCCATGTCAAAGGGAAGCTCCTTGGAGGGATTGAAGGTAGAGAAGCGCTCCACAGAAGCCACCACTTTCTCAATGCTGATCATCTCCACTGTGTAAGCCATCATCAGGGCATCGATCATGGGAATGTGAGCACTCTGGATGAGTGAGGGATGAACATATGACAATTCTGTGCAACTGGAAACATTCTGTAAATGGGCTGTGTTGTGTTGTGTTCAGGCTGACAGTGTAAGTAACAATCAAGCAGATGGCTGATTCTTACAAATAAACACTGTAGCCCTAATCAGGTGCTGAGGGGCTGTTTGCAGGAGTAGCTCAGTTTCTTTCAATGTTTCTTTGAAAATGCTATCCGTCAGCAAAGTGGGAGGGGCCTTCCATTAGCCATAAAGCAAGTGCTGTCCTGCACAAGATTTTCCATCTTGTCAACAGGCTTTGTGTGGCTGCAGGGATTACTGAGTCAGGCCACAAGCAAAAAGCACATCCCTGGTGTTCAAGCCTAACGTGACGAGGCCCATTTTATGGCACAGATGGTTTCCATGGTAACAAACAGGAAGAAAGATGGTGTGAATTGGACATGGAAAATAGATCTCCATTTCATGAGACACGTCGTTGTTATACATAAACAGGGTTTCCGCTACATGTAATGGATTTTGATGCAGTGCTACAGTAAAATAAAAGCTGCCACACCTTGGAAATGAGTTGTTTTTCACGTGAAAACAAAGTTAAGTAAGACATTGTATGAATGAAGATCTAGGCTACATCAGTGTGGTCCATTGGGAAAGTAGTCTGGGTCTCGTGTAACCTATGTCATATGACATGAGTCAGCCAACATTAAGCCCCCTCCTGATTCGTCCTCTGGTGGCAAAAAAAAAAAAGTGGACAACAGATGGTGGCAGCCACACATGGATAATGCAACATTAATCTTAATTATTCCAATTAAGGATGAACTAACTCAGCGGTAAGATGGCTATATCTGTAACAAAAGTTCAGTACAGTTTATGTACACAATTCTTGAGGAATTATGTGCCATTATCTTACTGCCATATTTATTTGAATTGTGAATTACATCAACTACTTTGATGACCTGTAAACTTTAAAACCGTGAATGTGAAATACTAATCATTGATATTTAGTATAGTAGTTTAGCAATTAGATTGTATATGTGCTATATGTTTGATAGCAACAGATCATTTTTGATTGTGTGCACGTCTACAATGTGCATAAATACTCATACATTATTTATAAATATACTCTCGCTAAATATATATTTTCTCTATGTTCATAGTAGGAGCTACGTCTTTGAGATAAGGTCATTAAAAGTAGCCCACAGGCTGAAAAAGTGTGAGTATCTCTGTGCTATATCGATACATGTACAGCCTATTTACACATTGACCACAACTGGTTTGAAATAAAATATCATATATCATAAAAACGTTTCACGGTGCTTTATTTTGAAAAACGTGCACCAGAATCACTTTCTGCCCTGTTGGCGCTTGAAAGATTAGAATAGGTAGAAAAATCAGACAGAAATGTGTTTAAAGTGAATTGACGCATTTCTTGCTCAAGCCTGTAAAAATAACCTGAATGTTGACATTATTACCCACAGTAAATTTAAATATTTAAAAAAAAAACTGCTGTCACAGCGACGTGGTAGTGGCACGACACAGCGGCAGCAGCCCACCATCACATCTTAAAAATACAGTAAAGTCTCGTTATATCGATATTCTCGGGAGTCGGAAAAAATACCGATATAACCGGACTATCCATATGTCCGATCCTGCGCCGAACTGCATTAAAAGTGGGCAATAATGCACAATGTCGAGCAGCTTAAATCAATCTTTGCTTAAGGATTTCAATACCAAAAAAAGAACACGGCGAACGGCTGCTTCCAGTCAACTTTATTTTTCACACTTCCACCACCAGAGCACAGCACACACACCGATTCCCGCACTTCCTGGTTCACAGGTCATGCTCAACCCGCCCCACATAGCTGGCCAAACACATGCCTGCAACAGAAGAACCAACTGCGTTCGTGGTTTCTCTCGTGTGTATAGATTCTATACAGGCATGTGTTTGGCCAGCTATGTGGGGCGGGTTGAGCATGACCTGTGAACCAGGAAGTGCGGAAATCGGTGTGTGTGCTGCGCTCTGGTGGTGGAAGTGTGAAAAATAAAGTTGACTGGAAGCAGCCGTTCGCCGTGTTCTTTTTTGGTATTGAAATCCTTAAGCAAAGATTGATTTAAGCTGCTTTTGTATCGATATAAGCAGACCAAATTGGCTGGCGGGAGATGAAAAGGGCATCGTAGTAACCGGATTATCATAATAACCGGGTATCATACTAACGGAACTAATTATATCATAAAAGACTAGAAATTTGCCGGGAAATGAAATAGTATCGTAATAAGTAGGAATTCGTTATAACCGATATCGATATAATGAGACTTT
Source organism: Doryrhamphus excisus (assembly GCF_037039965.1). Lineage (NCBI taxonomy): Eukaryota > Metazoa > Chordata > Actinopteri > Syngnathiformes > Syngnathidae > Doryrhamphus > Doryrhamphus excisus. Next base: position 12,891,404 of record NC_136359.1, on the reverse strand, counting down.
ACTGTAACCGTCGGGGAAACGCTGATAAAATAAAGCATAGTTTTTTTTAATATATATTTCAGACACTATGTGGCAGCAGATTGTCATTTACGCAAGTCAGCGCCTTCCTTCAAAGGTTCAATATCAGATGTCCTCTCACTAATGTCTTGTCTTTCCAAACTCACCATCTTGATGGGTACAGAAGCGAGGTCCTCCTCTGTTACGGCTGTGTCGTCACTCTCCACAACATAAATGCCCTTCCTGTCAAGAGATTGGATGACGGAGTGGTGTGACTGGAGAGACGCTGCCTGCTCTGTCTTGAGGATGAGGGCGCAGACACGACAGTAAAGCTCGCTGGACAGCAGCAGGTGGATGACAGGTGGCTTGATGTGTTCCTGGTCATACTGGTCTGTGTAGAAGGGATCCCTCAAGTCCTCTGGTATATGGTCTGCAATGTCCAGACAAATGTTTAGACAATGCAACTCATTAAAAAGTAACAGAAAACAAACAAATAGCATCTGACTTGACGTAATGCAATGCAATATTACTGCTCCAACTTGACAACCAACTACTGGAATGCAAACACGCTATATAGCCCTGTGTGTAATCTTTGTTCAGTTTCAGTCAGTCAACATTTACACATGTAAGTTGCTACGTATTGCTTGAGAGAGCTCTTGGTCTGAAAACAGGCACCACGGCTGCTATGTTTAGCTTTATTAGCAATCCAAAGAACTAGAGGGACTCCAAGTACAAGAATAGACAATGACCTAAACAAGAGATTATGTACTCTAGATGTGAAGTTACCCAAACACAATGACCTAATAAGGAGCTGAGACAAAGCACTGGATGTTTGCTATGCTAAAATCAAACGGGCAAACTAAACAGAGATGTTTTAAAGTAAGTCTGAAAAACCTTTCCAAATCCTTTCACCCCCCCACCCCCCAAACAGAACAGTGAGGAGAAAAATAACCTTGCTCCACTAAATGTGAGCGTGTCAGTAGCACTGCATAAGCCGAGTGTGTGTGACATGCTCTGTTCTGACGGGATAAAGGAAGCCCGCCGTCAGCAATCTCACATTCACAAAAGTACAGAGGCAGCTTCTCCCTGCATGTCCCCAAAAGCACAGTGGTATGGGGATGATAATGTGTAAGGGTGCACAGTCAATCAAAACAGTACCAAAATCCATAAATGTATGTCATAAATACAAGGGATGACCCGATCCCATATAGATATCGGGCTGATATCGGCAAAATAATAACCAATTTGGAATTATATTGGCCTTCATCTCAAATCTTCGATATTGGCACTACTATACAAGCAGTGGGTTGCAGATGTTGCACGTGCATGTCTTTGTAGCAGCGACCAAAATACAGCCCATGTGATCACAACAGCAGTGTTTGCATGCGTGCTAACAAAGTAGCAAGTTAAAGCAGATACCTTAGCCCAAGCATCTACAATGATAGATTAACTTAACTCGCCTGGCGCCTAACTCGCCTGGCGCTGCCTCCCAGTCTTAGTAAAGGTGTGTTCTCAGTCTCTCATCCATTGCTTTGAGACGGCCTGTTTACACCAATGTCAAGCGGTTGGAGTTCTTTTGTTAATCCTCCCGGAATGATGGCAAGCTCTGAATTCATTTGTGTCATTTGTTTTTTCAGTAGCGGTGAGATGGACACAATGTTGTTTTGCCTTACCTACCGGAGGCGTGGCGGATGTATGATGATATGAGGATAGAAAACGATATTAAATCTAAATTCATCAATCATTCATCATATAAACAAACTAGGGCTTTGTGGGTTCTTGTGAATGTGATAATGAAAGGAGTCTAGACTGTTCACGTTTGACTTAATTCCACAGATGATGACAATGTGTGGCAGCTGCACCCTTCCCTCTCTGATCCCATTAGGAACTAGGTTGTGCAAGTGTAGCGCTTACTGGGATGATAGCATCAGCTAACACAAGAAGAGCTACATACAGCAGCAGTTAGCACAAGCAGGATACAAAAACAAGGCTGTGATAAACCATGACAGGTACCCACACTGCCTGACAGCATGTCTGGCTGTCTGCCACTCAGGATGAGAGCAGCTGTGACAGCCTGAAGCCAGAATAATTACATAAACATTTATATATCAATGCCATATTTAAAAGAGCAAAATGAATACCTGAAACAAAAAAAAATCCTGCAGAGTTCTTCAATACCACATGACCTCCAACATCACAAGGCACAAAAAACTACAACGGAGCATTTTTACTTGAATGTGTTGTTGCTATTAAAGACAACAACAGCATAGACCTATTCCCAAACACCACAGGAACCACTGTGCAAAGTGCCCTCCCAAGTAGGCCACTAAAGCTTGGAGGCTTTGCCCACCGTGGGCTCCTCAATTGATACATGATGTGCTTTTGTCCTCTATGCCTGAATCATTACTAGACAGACCCGCCAAATACCTAAAATTTGCTTTCTGTGAAGATTTGTAAACTTGCTCAGTTTCCCTTTTTGCTTATGGCCGAAAAAAATCCAATACAAAACCAAAAGGCATCACATCAATCGATGTAAGAATGGGAAGAAAGTATGCAGTGTGGACTAGTGAGTCAAGGAGTACTAGTCATTGGCTAGTCATTCAATGTTACAATAGCAAAGATGAGGGGGGCTCGGACTTAATAAGCTTTGCTTCTTCCTACTCCTACCGCACATGTGGATCTGTGAATTGAATTATGTGATGTATTCCATTGTAACTTGATGCATGTTCAAATAAAATTAAACCCTTACCATCACATCTCTTTCACACAGTGAAAGGAAAACATGGCACTATAACCCCACCCAAAAGCTGTTGTGATGGTGTGGTACAGGAGATGTGTGTGTGATGTTAATCCTGCGACTTTGCCGTGTTGATTAAAACTCTGCTCGGCAGTCAAGAAAAGACATTGGTACGTCTGGGTAATGGATGGAATGTGTTATGTCAGCAATGGAACAGAAAAAAAACAGGTCAACACTCTCACAATAGCTTAATTTTCCATTTTAATTATTGGAATGTCATAGATATTCGATGAATGCTAATTCTGCGTGCTGTCACTGCGTACAGCTGCACAGTGACTGTGCCTGTAACTGCTTCGTATTGACGTTTGCATTAATGAGATAGCCAGCACAGTGAAGCAGCTCATTTTACACATCAGTTATTTTCTATTTATTTGAACTTCAACTCCTGCTAACCTATCCATCCATCCATCGGCTGGAGCCTATCCCAGCTGACATCGGGCAAGAGGCGGGGTACACACTGGACTGGCTGCTACCTTATCTTAAACCCAAATTTGAGTGAAACTGCATTGCCCACTTTAATACTTTAAGAGCCAAGGGGGGTTGCCAAATGTCAAGAGGGAATTAGCGTTGGCTTGAGTGCAATACTTATTTCCATGGATGCTGATGTTTCACCACAAAAGCTCAACACATTCTGCTGACTGTGAGAAGAACATCCCGATTGGTCGAACATAAACCTGATCCACACCAGTGTAAAAACTCCTTGTCATATTATTGCTCATTTGCTTGGCTCACATGACACTATTCAACCAAATTTGTTCAAACAAATTAATCAACACATCAGTATGGTCAAAACGCAATGCATTCTAGGAAGCGCCAATTTGTTCGGATTTTGAAACAATTTTTGCAGGAACACACATTAGTAATGTTTGTTGTCAGCTAATGATAGAGATTTGCCAAATTAGCTATCATTATATACACCTGCATACAAATATGAAATACAAATTTCCCCACTGAGGGACGAATAAAGGCGTATCTTAATACAGGGGTGTCAAAGTCAAATGGACGGAGGGCCAAATAAAACATTTGGCCACAAGCCGAGGGCCGGACTGTCCAATCTTCATTAAAACCAAGATTTAACCTACTGAAAACATAACAAATATATTACAATATGACTGGATAAATAAAGCAATATTTTCTTATGACTCTGTCAGTCATTTTTAATTTCAGCAGGCACAAAATACAAATGTCCTTTATAGAAAAAAAACTCATAACATAAATTTTATGTTATGAGTTTTTTTTCGACTGGGCTTTTCTGAACAGACTCTGTCGAGATTTGAGGCCTCGTTTTAATTCCTCGACCTTCTGTAGCCTTTGTTCCATGTCCAGAATCTTGTTTTTGTCTGTGTGTTTTGTTTCATGATGCCGTCTCATATTATATTCTTTCATCACCGCCACACTTTCTCCACATAAAAGACACAGAGGTTTTCCAGCTACCTCCGTGAACATGTACTCCAACTCCCACCTTGTTTGAAAGCCCCTGTTTTCACCGTCGACCTTCCGTTTTGCCATTGTTGATGGGTGTTTTTTAAGTTTTATTTTTAACTTAAATTAACTTTTGCTGTTATGCTAATGACTGATGCTGAATGGCTGCTGAATAAATTAAGCCGCCTCCCGCTATGCTCCCGCTCACGTGTCCCTGTTGCATTGTGGGAAATGTAGTACAGTTTATCTGCGGGCCGAATCTAATAATAGATTAATATCATCACGCGGGCCAGGTAAAACCCTCTCGGGCCTTGACTCTGACATATGTGTCTTAATATGTATAGCCCAGGGGTCAGCAACCTTTACCATCAAAAAAGACATTTTGCCTCCTCTTCCGTCAAAGAAAAATATTCTGGAGCCACAAAACATTACACAGTTAATAAACGTGTAACATTTTAATCTTTTAAAAATTGTACCTGTTACCAGAATTGTAGAGTGCATGTGTAAGGCCTACTTTGAAATGAGTGAATGTCAGTTCAATTACTCACCAATGCCATAGGCTTTAGCAAACAGCCATCGCAGGTTGGCAGCTATTTTCGCTCTGGCAGAGTCATACATCTCTAAGGGAATGACATCCATGGTACCTTCTGCAGAGCCAGTCAAGTCCACTTTCCTTCTGGTACTGTCCCCCGCACACAAATCAACATCCATCCTTTGGGGAGGTGGAACAGAGAGACAGTTATGTTAAAGTGAGGATACACACCACATGGTACGAGATGCAAATATTGAATTTGCTGAATTAGCTGTGAGTGTTTCGTCTGTGAATATTCAGTGAAAAATATCTTGTATGCAATAGGTACTATATAGGCCCAAAGTATGAGGCAGAAGACTTCGAGGGGAGCTCAGCAGCTTGAGAAAAATAAACATTTACAAACCTGCGACGCAAACGTCAGTTATGGGCGAGTCTTGGGTGAGCAGAAAACTCCATAAATTATTAATATTTTTTGTGGAGTAGAGGAGGCCCCAACTGTATTATACTCTCTGGGAGGAAGCTCACTGTTCAACATGCTGCTTTATATATATATATATATATATATATATATATATACACAAAACTACTGAGTGGGACAATATGCAAAGACTAACAACTAAAACCACAATAATACATATATTGTGACATGCATACCTCTCCGATTGTGTCATTCAAAACTAACCAACTGCGAATGTGTGCAGCCCTTGTATGCAGGTGTTCCTAATAAAGTGAGTGTATAATTCAATTCTCTACACAGGCAGACCTTGTTCATTTACCAGTTCGTTTAGAGCACTGACTATATGGCCAATGGTGTCTGTTAACTTATGTATGATAAGAGCAATGTCAAACAGTTGGCCTTGGCTAAGTTACTGCTACATTACCTGTAGCGTGAACTCAACCTAGTCTATATTTCAGGATCGGAAGGTAGGTCAATGAGCAATCGGTCATTTCTGCTGGGCTTAAATAACTATAACTAAAGCATTTGCCCATGGCGTTAATTTAGAAATGTGCCTATTGCTATAGCTATAGCAGTTGGCTAGCAATGAATTCGCTAAAGCATGCATTCAAACACTGTATACAACGACCAATTGACGTCCGAGCTAACTGTAATACTAGTTAGCACGTACAATACCTCAAAATGTTCGCTAGCGAGAAACACTTTACCTGAAAAGGGTATCCGAGTCCAATTTCACTTCCACTTAGGCAAATAATCAACAAAGAACCCGCCGAGCTTCACAGTGGGCCACTGCGTTGAAAACAGCCCACTGCCAGCCGCACATCTTAGCCAGCTAATGATGCTAGCAGGGGCAGGCGAGTCAGGATGGTCTCCCAGCAACAACACACGATTCGCGGCCTTATTGACAACGGCTCCACGGTAGAATTTCAGCTGAAAGAAAAAAACAGAGGCGCTGAACTGAAGAGGTGCGACTGACAATAAGATCCACTGGTGTAAAATATACGTCTGTATTAGACGCAACATGCCAGTTAACATTTATTCACATAGCTTGAAGACTGGGGTGAAGCAACGACAAACAGTAGGGCGTTCGCGCTCTGCTCCTAAAAAAAACCCGTATCATAGCTGGTATGCGCATGCGTGATTACTTCAAAGACTCGGGAAACACCAATCTTTATATATAAACAGTATACTGTATTTTTTTTATAACGTCTATCACCTTGTTAGAATTAAAGATGCCTGATATTTGATAAAAATTCACCAATGTAAGACCTAAGAGTTCAAAGTTTCAGAATTTGATTATGTAACCCATCCGACCACGAGAGGGCGTACTAGTAAAAAGTCGAGAACCACAAGGCCTGATATCATTTTGAGATGCCAATTTAATACGTTGTTATTATGTATTCAGTATTCATACATTCACCCCACAGTCATTTTACTCCTATATTTATTATTCATAAATAAGGAATCTATCCATTATTGGAAGTACAAGTGTAAACAATTGATGTTCCTTGACATATTTTATTTCATTATAGCAAACAGCTTTATTGTCATGCAGTGCAATGTGCATGAATAAAATAAGAGGTGCATTGTTTCATGCCGAAACTTATCACATGGATGACCTCCTGATGTTTATTTATTTACCAGAACATTCTATAGCTTTGCTGTACTCGTGTTTGCTTGGCTGTTTTTGTATACAAGCTCGATTTAATTATAGCAAAATGTTTTTTTTCTTTGGTCCTGTCCAGTAATTGGGGCAGACAATGTTGTTCATCTCGATGTCCTTACGTGCTAGACAGATATTCTCTGTCAGGTAGGTTTGTTTAAAATGTTAATTAAACATTGCCTGTATTACATGACTTTGAGTACTGCAAAAACACTATCGTCAAAGATCCACTATGACAGTGCTCTGCCATTTTTAAAGACCTATTGCGTACATAATAAAATAAACATGATGACTGGAGGCGGCTGCATGCAGCTTTTATTTGTTCATGACCTTCAAGTTACCTGTCTTTCCATCGTTAGAAATTGAGTACAAAATGGATCTTCAGGAACATAAAAGAGGTGGTAAACAACATGCATGTTCCATTCATAGAAAGTATCAAACATTCCTGATGAAAGTGTACGTACAGTGTGTTCTTGGCGAGCTTGTATTATCAAAACATGCTTCTTTTTCCAAATCTTATTTCTTAAAACATGCCCATTGGGGTTTAACATGTAGACAGAAGCACAGCTGATATGGATCACTATGGAATGTTGGGAGGATTTCAGCTCCTCAGGTCCCAAAACATTTGTTCAAATGGAGAAACGACAGAGTGGTGATGAGTTTGGAGGTTAAAGGGTCATGCCATAATATTCCACAAGTCTTAGTGCAAAAATAGTCCTCTTTCACATCTCATCACAGGACAAACAGGGAAAGAGCGCATATACAAAGTTATTATTTACACTGATGGGGGAGACCATTGTTCAAAAAAAACGGACGATCAAAGTGCGGGGTCACAATAAATAACAAATAAGTCATCAATCCTGATGAATTCAAGTTAAAAATGCAGTGAAAATGTAAGAACCTGACCGCGACAACCACTGCTAGTCAAGAGGCAAATAAACTCAAAGACATGCTCATCATTTTTAACTAAGGGCTAAAGTGACTATAGGCATTCACAGATACTGTTAGGTGAACATAAAAGGTAATGACCACTGATGGCTAATAAAACAAGCTACATGTGGGTGTTTTACCAGGAAACATGGGTATTTCAACATCTGAAATAGTTTCTGTTTTTTAAGCTACTAAACTCCTAAAAGTTTGACAAAGTAATTAACGTGTAGGATTTGTGCTGACTAATAACCAATAAGCGTATACTTTAAACCCTATTGACCCAAATATAAGACAACTCCTATTTACAAAACAGGTTTTGAAATATTTAAGAAAAAATCAATGTTTTGTTTTCTTCTTTGATTACCATTATCATACAACTGGCGTCATAACTTTCAGACAACCTCTGGGATACGTTTTTCTGCAAGTGACATGTATGTGTGTGAGTGCAAGAAGAAAAGCTCCAAATTGCTTGGGGAGAAGTCATTGAGCACTATCTGTTGGTTTGCACGTATGACTCTATGGACCCCTCTTCTTCAGACAGTTTTGCACGTATGATTCTATGGACCCCTCTTCTTCAGACAGTTTTAGAGGGGGGAAAAAAATCTTATATTTGGGTCAATGCGGTATGTTTGACGTTTTTTCATATAATACAGTGGAACCACAGAGTTGAACAGCAAGGTCAATGTAATCATCATCATGCATAACATAAGCATGATTAGCTTTTTTTGGTGATGCCAACACAGAATGCTCCCAATGATGGGAAGGAGGAAACATCTGGTGCTAATGTTTTAATAACAGCTCATTTTAAATTAGTTCCTAAGTGCGGAAAAATACTTGTGAAATTAGAACTTGGATGTCAAACACCACAGATTTACTTTCTGTTTATTGTTTCCTTTGAGAGGTTCCACTGTATTAGTTAGATTGACTAAAAGCTACAACTGTCTTAACAATGTCGGCCAAACTCCTGGATAAATGGCACATAGTGTACTCAAAGGTATTTACAAACAAATAATGGCACAATTGCTGATTAAAACCTGTTTGGAGGACACTTAAAATGTTGAAATGAATGATTAATACTGACTTTAAAAAGCCTCCACCAAGGTGGCTGATAGAAACAGTCTAAATCGCTCCCCCCATTATTATATAAAGTGGCATTCATTCCAACAGCCAGCAGGGGACAGCAGACAGAAGTACGTAAACATTTTTCACTACATCTCAGTCATTTCAAGTCAAAAATGGCAGCTGGTCGCCTCGGCAACCAGTCACAATAACAACATCCAAAATGGCCCTACCATGATGATGATAATGTTGGCTATATCCACTTCTTTTATAGTCTGATGTCCCCCCACTTGTGCTCATAAAGAAAGTGAAACCATGTGTACCACTAACCAAAGACATGAAAGAAAAAGTTGATCATGTGATCACATGATAGCATGTTGACTGCCCTGATGCTTGGCCCAGGAACGCAAGGCACGAGGGCACAAAGTGTGTGTGAGTGTGTGTGCACTTCAAAGTAAAACTAGCCTTAGACGACAACGTCCTCCAGTGTTAATTTGCTAAGTGAGCTGTGTTAGACATGAGGGTTGATGATGAGGCACTCTTCATGCGTCCTCCTGCAGCAGCTCTGTGGAATAGAAGCAGCAGAATGACACCAACAGTCCTGTGCGATGGTGGCTCTGAGGTCAAATGTAATACAGGAAGGGGCGAGGCTCATAGGTGAGTCTCGTTTCTGGTCTCTGAGCCAAAGCGCGTCTGGTTCCTGGTGCCTCGACTCTGGCCCACCTGTGACTCCTCTGGCATGTGGGCCAGTGGATCGGACCGGATGATGTACCTGACGAAAGACAACAGTGCTTTAGTCAGCATTTGTTTCAAAGACCATGACCTTTTGGAGTCTGCAACATACAATATGGAAAATCAAAAGCCTCTGAGCTGGTCTAAAAAAGGCCACCAGGGTCTCTATCACATTAATGGCTGTGGATGTAGCTTTTAATTAACTCCAGTAAACGACAGTAGCTGCATAGGTATGAATGTGAGTGTGAATGGTTGTTTGTCTATATGTGCCCTGTGATTGGCTGGCGACCAGTCCAGGGTGTACCCCGCCTCTCGCCCGAACACAGCTGGGAAAGGCTCCAGCACCCCCGCAACCCGAGTGACGATAAGCGGCACAGAAAATGGAATAATGGAGTAAATGAAGTTGTTATATATGAGTTAATCTTTGCAACTTTGACAAATAAACACTGTGATTATGACTATAACATTTATGCTGCATTTATGGACCATAACCAAAACCAGCAATGGTGAACTGAAGAGGTTCAGAGTTTCTTCTACTCCTACCAGTGGCATTTATTAACAGGTGTTTATTATTAGAGGTGATGCGTATACAGCAGAATGAAGTATTTGAGACGAATGACAGTCGAATGACTGACTTAGCAAAAGGCCACTATTTGAGAATGTGTATTATTTTATATTTACTTGGTCATCATGTAATGGTAATGGTTTTATTTCATTTGAACATGCACCAGATTACAATTGAGTGCATCACATAATCAGTTCACAGTTCCACAAGCAAAGCTTATTAAATCCTACCCCTCCATCTGGCACTTTTACAACCAGTAACTGTTACATTTGTTCACTTCCTGCTTTCCATAATTTAATTTTTCATAATTTTTTTCCATAATTTTCAGCCATCTCTGTGTGGAGTTTGCGTGTTCTGCGTGCATGAGTGGGTTTTCTCCGGGTACTCCGGTTTCCTCCCACATTCCAAAAACATGCTAGGTTAATTGGCGACTCCAAATTGTCCATAGGTATGAATGTGAGTGTGAATGGTTGTTTGTCTATATGTGCCCTGTGATTGGCTGGCGACCAGTCCAGGGTGTACCCTGCCTCTCGCCCGAAGACAGCTGGGATAGGCTCCAGCACCCCCGCGACCCTTGTGAGGAAAAGCAGTAGAAAATGAATGAATGTTTAATAATGTACCTCGTACCGAAGTACGAGGTGATATGACCATACAATGACATAATGGCACATTGTGTAATTGTGATGTACTTCCAGTAACTAAAACATACAAATAATAATAATAAATCCTTGCCGCTTCTTACACAATATCATTGAGTTCCAACATGGTGTCTGGAGGCGGGTTGATGAGGACGTAGGACAGCGTGTTCTGGTGGTCGTTCATCTCGTCTGTGGATGAAAAACACAGTGGGAAGTTCAGGACAGCTCACAAGGCCCTTTCTTCATCCTGCTTGCCACCCCCCCTTTCCAACTGACGTACCACCAAAGCAACGACAACCATCTTTAATGATGAATAGTGACCTGAACAAATTACAATGAACATAACAAACAAACACAACTAGGAGTTGTTATTATTAAGGACATTAATCAGAACCACCAGTATCCCTAAAAATATTAATACAGGAATCCCACAAATGCATTTATTTATATATATTTCATTGCCAGAAATGACAGCCTGCGATAAATTGGTATTATCACCCAATAATGTAGTTTTACAGTATTAAAGTGAGGGGGAGTTGGGTCATATAGCCAACAGAACGTCAGTCAAAATTTTTTTTGCATATTGTTTAAATTGACAACTCAGTTTTATTTTAATTTGAGCCCCTATTTAAAAAATATGTTTCTATTATATAGCTAATATTTAAAGTGAAAACAATGAGGTGTGTTTGCTCTTTTGTGATAAGTAGGTCCCATGTGTCTCCATGACAACCCACCTGCTTGTGGCTCTTTACAAACATGGGGCAGGAGAGAGAGAAGGGCCAAGCGTTACTGATGGAAACTGTACCGAGGGCCGGGGCCATGCTGCCTGCTGGCCAGGTGGGGACAGCGGTGCATGCGCAGCTGCAAACATGCACGCAGCATCCGCAACCGCGCAGCGCAACACATCATCGTCATCATCATCATCATCTCCATGGCATTCAAACACTGGACCGACGCGAGCTGGTGAGGCAGGTGGTTGCCATGCCGACAGACAGCCCCCATGGCGCCCCAGCGACATACACTCACGCACAAACATACAGAGAACATGCTCCAGCATCCGTCAGACTGAACCAAACGTAACCACAGCGGTACGGTGGAGCAGGACGCATCATGAGTGTGAGAGTGGAAGATGCCAACTTGGATCAGGGTGTTCAAACTCAACAGCAACTATCTGCTAATCCACTTTATTATTAATGAAGCATGATTATAGTGTCAACTTACAGTACAAACACTGGACAGAAAGGTGAGGCAATCGGTGACATAGACAGACTACATATCCCCACCCAGATGTGCCTTGTTTTTAGCTCTGAATGTTGTATTTTAATGTTCTTTTCTACTCTGTTTTCAGCTTTATTTTGTTTTTATCTCACTGTTAAGCGTATCCTGAAAAACAAATAAAATGTATTATTATTATTAGATGCAGACCAGGGTTCAATTCCACTCTCGGCCATCTCTGTGTGGAGTTTGCATGTTCTCCCTGTGCATGCGTGAGTTTTCTCCGGTTACTACGGTTTCCTCCCACATTCCAAAAACATGCTAGGTTAATTGGCGACTCCAAATTGTCCATAGGTATGAATGTGAGTGTGAATGGTTGTTTGTCTATATGTGCCCTGTGATTGGCTGGCGACCAGTCCAGGGTGTACCCCGCCTCTTGCCCCAAGACAGCTGGGATAGGCTCCAGCACGCCTGTGACTCTTGTGAGGACAAGTGGGACAAAATGAATCAATTAATGAATTATTAGATTCGACCGAAAGCCCTCATCAGTTGCATCCTCACTGGGCACACCGCTTCCTAGGCCCTGTCAAGGTCCAGTGCATCTGTTTTTGAAGACTTCACCACCATAAGGGGACAAACATGAGTGCATAAGATGAAAGCAGTGTGTTGTCTTTGTTCAGATGAGATGAGAACGGTGTTGCACGCTGCAACTATTAACACTGCACTTTAGGTAATTAAGTTTACTAAATAGCACAGAGTCACAAAAGGCAGTTCTTTTCTGCATGCAGCATTGTACTGGCAACACTGACGTCACTGGAACCATGTGGTGTACAAAATGGATGGATAGACATAAAGTTTGACAACAAAGTTTACGAACAAATCACTAATGCATACAGACAAACACCAACATGACGCATCCGACCAGACATCCTCTGGGATACAAGAGTAAATTTGTCTAAAAATGTGGCAATGTTGACAAGAAAATTGTACATAAAACTGCTACAAATCCAATGAGCCCGAGTAAGCCCGGATAAGCTTTCTGTAAACTGTGATTTGGGTTACCGTAGCAACAGTGCATCACTACTACCGGCTATGATATAAGCACATAAATGCGTCCTGAAGTGTGAAGGATGGATGATGGCTGCTGCTCGGTCAGTGTGTATACTATATGTGAGATCCAAGATGGACACTTCACTCCACAGACATGATGCGTTCTGCTCCGGTCGAGAAGCCAAACTGACGCCCTGCGGAACCTCTACTTTTTTGGGACGCCACCTCACATTTGCATGATGCAGAGAAAGCCAGAGAGAGTGAGAGTGTGACAGAAGAGTAAGAGACTGGCTGCTGGTCGAATAACTCTAGCTGGAGACGCTTCACTCCCACACACACACATGCAGTACAATAGAGTGGATGGACCCGCTAACCTGACGGCCGGGTCCCGTCTGTATACGGCTGCTCTGATATGTCCTGCAACTCTGAGCAACGGTATTCATACTGTTAACTTCACCACACATTGTGAGTGAGAAGCAAATACATCTAGAAAAGGAGGATGCTGGTGAAAGGACGAGTTCCTTTCGCCACACACTGGGACATCACCAGTCACACGCTGCACACCAGTGACAAAGTGCACACACATTACCTTGCAAATATCCTAGATTTACTCGATTCATGACATCGCTTGCAGTGAGATTAGAAACATCCTCTACAAAGCCAGAAGGGGGGAAAATAGAAGAGTCAAGAGAGAGAAAAGGAGGGAGGAAAAAGGAAACAAACCAATCAGGCAGGCAGCGAATGCATTTGCAGTTTTAGAAAATAAATATTCACCAAGGTGAGAAGATGCAAAAAGTCAAAGTACAAAACAATAAGAAGCCATGCTTTATTTAGTGTGCACAGAATCACTTCCAAATGATTTCCCTGTCACATTACGTTGATGCTCACTCAGGAGATCTGGAGCGTTTGGGCTTCTCCCTGGAAGCAGTGTGATTGAAACAGTACATATTGAATATTCACCCAGCGCCACACATCTGGATCATGATTCTGTTTTTTTTGGTTGTTGTTATGGAAGCATGACTTGCAAGAACTGAAAATGTGAGCGGATGCAAATGCAAGCAAATGGAGAGGCGTGGCACACTCACATGTTGCAGGGTTTCTCCAGGTATCAATATACTGTCTAACTATGGTATTATTTTTTTTAAACATACATACTCTTATGTATCTATTGTAATTTAAGATTATTATGCAGACATTATTTGCGATAAGTTTATTGTGTTCCCATGTTTTGACTTTGCATTAGTGCAAATAATACAATAAAGCCACCACAAGTGGTTTAAGACTAGTGCTAAAACATATTGTCCGAATTCGTACAAAACCGTATCCACTACAAGTTCTAATTGGGGAAATCAACTACTAAAGTGGTGATAAAATTCAACTTCCTATTATGAAATGCAACTTTTCAACTGCTGACTACTATAAAGTATGTAGACCCGTGGAAACCCTGAGTGTGCATGACTGTGAATGATGGCATAAAATTGTGGAGACTTTGATGATATTGATGTAGGACTGCATGATGTAAATGGTCTTATATTATTATAACCGTGTTCGTGTTGTGTACCATTATACGACACACAGTTGGAATGTCGGGGCGATGAGGTGGTACAAATAACACAAACTGAGATTGGAGTTCCTCTACAACACAGGGAAATAAGACTATTACATTGTGGGTGGAGCCAAAGCATCACCTGAATGAACTCTGTTAATTTATACATATGTATGGTAAATATGAGTGGATTGAAAAATTTTTAATTTCTCCAGGGACTATTGTGAAACCCATAGTTACTCTTAATATGACTAAAATGACTATTATCACATACAGTGGAACCAGGGTAAACACGATAATGCTGATCTTTGTTTTATTTTTGGCTTTCTAAACAATTTCCCGCATAGAAAGTAATGGAAAAAGAAAGTCAAACTGTGCAGCCAATTTATCTTAACTGTAGGGAAGGTCACAACAACATCACATTTATTACCATTGTAACACAAGTGTAAAAAGAAGTTAAAAGCAATGAAACAACATTCAATTAATGCTGATGTTTCCCACAATGCTATATACTGGGGGGGTATATGTTTGGTGTGATCTGAGACACACATTTTTGTCATAATTTTGGTCAAATTCAACCTCAGGAGGGTTCCACTGTATAGTGATGTTCATAAATATATTTGTGTCATTGTCCACTTTTATAAACATTTATAACATTTAAACATTTTATAACATTTAAATGAAACTCCAATCTGCAAAAAAACCCATAATTTTTGTCCTAATGTGAATTATGAATGACGATGTGTAAATAAAAGCAACACCATGCATTCATTAGATCACACATGTATAGAATATATGTGCTAAAAATGTGCTATAATTTCTGTTTAAAGCAGTTGCTTGACTGACCGTATCCCACGGTGGGCAGGCCTAGGTGCTTCATACGGTTCTTGACCAGCTCAGATAGCTCCTGGCGCTCCGAGCGGCGGTAGAGGTTGAGGCGCTGCTGCGAGATGCGCTCTGCCCGACTGGAGGGCTTCGTGTTCTTCCTGCTCAGACGCCGCGCCCACTGCATGCTCTTCTTCCTCAGCAGCGGGTGCTCCGATTGCTCGCTGGCGCTAGAGTTCCTGTGGGCTGTCTTTTCCTTCCAGGATTCTTTGCGGTCGCGATGCTCCTCCCCCTGCTCCACGTTGATCGAGACCTGAGACTGTGAGGCATAAGAACACACTATTTCTACTGCACTATTTAACCAACATAACCATGATGTAAAGTTGAATGCTTAGCGGGGTTGATATGGAAGGAGGGGCAGTTTGATCTTACCTGCACATAACTGTCCTTGCACTGAAACAAGAGAGGAACAAACGCACATCCAAAAAAAAAAGAAAAGATGGGTGCATACCAAGCAAATTATATATTTAAAAAAATAATTCCCAAAAATGTTTGGTAATACAAATGAAAATTTTGCAAGGGATGACAGCAAAAGTCAACACAAGCTATCAGGTGTCAGAGCTAACTTGCCTCTGAAGTTGAGAACATATGCGACTCTGTGCGGTAAATCCCGATGGGGATCTCAGCACTGGAGGAACAGAGCTTCTGGAAGAGTCTGCCGTACGTCCTGATCCACAAGTCCTCCTCCGTGATCTTCATCTGGAATGGGAGACAGTTGTGTCACTGCAGTGATTTAAACACCTACTGAGGACTCTGTATTATGTTCTACTTACAACGCACAGGTACCCAGAACCTGGTGTTGTGTCCAGACCGAGAAGAAGCCGAGCAATAGCGATCATGTAGTCCTTCACAAATGACTGTCAAAGCAGAGGGAAAGGCTGCTGTGAAAAAAGCTCAAGTACAGTTTAGTAATTTGGGAAACACAAAAGTGGCATTGAACATGACAGCCATGCTGACAATAGAGAAAATAGAAGATTTACTTGTATTTACTTTATATGTTACTACAAATATGATCCAAGAAGAGAAAACAAAACCTCTGTGGCAAAGCGGAGACTGTAAAGTATGATTATATCATACAATATAACAATATAAGCTAATGTTAGTCTTATTTTTGTCTTTTCTAGCTGCTATCCTCAAATGAGCATTGAGTGACCATTGGTGCTCGACCCAGCATACATGGAATCCCAATTGGAAGAGTCAAGTATGCAGTGCAAAAGGCCGTTATATTTCTCTTCAGACCCTCATAAACCATTGTTTGTTGTCCTACCTGGTAGAGCAGTGTATCCAGCATGCTGATACTGAAGACCCTGCCTGCTGCGAATGGCAAGCGGAACATGAATGCTAAGTTGGAGCCCTTATCTCGTTCTATCTATAAAAAAAAAAACAAGGAAAAAAATATATAGGTTAGTCTCCATCTGGTATGGTCCTGCTACAACAGGGGTCGCAAACACGCGGCCCGCGGGCCAAATGTAGTTTGAGGCCCCCGCCTTGATATGAAAGTTTAATGTTAGTGCGGCCAGCGCAAGTTTGATATGGATGCTGTATGGTATCATGTACCCAGAAAAAAATTATTACGTTTGATTAATGTTCATGTTAAAGGTTAAATAACTGTTAATAGTTATCCTCCCTATCTGTGTGGAAGTGGTAAGTTTTTGGCTTTTTAAGTCTAAAGGAAATAACTTGAAGGCTACCGTTTAGGTCGCTAGCTCTCGAGTTTGCGAGTTAGCATGTGTCTCAAGACCCTGCAGTTGCGCAATATGTTGTAAATAAAAAAAGTATAAATGTGACTATAGTTGTGTTTTGTCATGTCTACAGGGCTCTAATAATGCTTTGTTAATTTTAATCTGAAAAAATTATTTGTCTACCCACCAACTATATGTGGTTTCTTAAGTTTTTATTTGCCGTTTTATTATTATTATTATATTTATTTATTACTGATTGATTGATTTTCTTTATTCTTGATTTGTTTATTCATTTTTCATCTTATTTTGTACAGAACAATAAAAATTAAGATATTTGAGAACAGTGGAATGTTTTATCAGAGCTTTTATTGTAGAAAATCGGAACCAAAGCACTGAAAAAGTTTGTATATTTTTCTGTTTTTAATAAATGCGTTGTTTTTTTTGTGGAAAACCTGATGCGGCCCAGCCTTGCCCAGACCCTAGCTCCAGTGGCCCCCAGGTAAATTGAGTTTGAGACCCCTGTTCTACAATATGCTTGGCTTGCTCTATGTTGAGGTGGACGACTCACCTTCTCCAGCTTGGAAAGAGCAAGCGAGTAGCAGTCCTTTGCTCTGAACTGCATGAACCTCATGTTTGATGGATGTGTGAGCTCAGTAATGATGCTGAGGCTGGGGAACAGTCTTGACAATAACACATAACAAAGTTGAAGCCAAGCAGTGCAAAATAAAATACAACACTGTCGTAACATTCTCTCTCCCTGCTACCTGAACATAGTCTGGACATTGACGATGGTCTTGGCGTCTGCCATGTAGTCTTCTTCAGCACTCATGGTGCTTTCCTTGTCCACAACCACCAAGTTGTCAGCATAGATGATTCCACACTGCAGCAAGTTGTCCAAGCTGAGCCATTATAAGAAAAAAAAAAAAACCCTGCATCAATTTAACATAATTCAACTACATCAAATGATGATGAATTCTATAATTATTTCAACACACGAATATTATGTTTAAGATTAAATATCACCTTAGCTTTAAAAACTATGATAATTATTTAGAAATGTTAGTGTAAAAAGTCAACATTCTGTTCGAAACATCACTGTATAACCCTGTAAAAGATAAAAAACAACCATTCAAAAAGTTAATGGCTTCAGATTTTCACCATTAGCTGACGTCAGAATGGAGGTTTTGCTCTCAATGAGCCATTAAGACTGAGTTCACTAACATCTTCTAATGACTGTGACTCAACCACGTACTTATCGATGGTGCCGGCCATGAAGTAAACCATTGGGAAGCAGCAAATGGCCTCTAAGAAGTGGTTGTCTGGCCTGCGGGAAACAGGAAACATCACTGGTTAGCATCCCACATGCATCACTACTGAACCCAGATAGAGATCATGACATCGTGGGATGGGATTTCCCAAAGTAAATTTGTAGGCATGGCAGCAGCGCGGTTGCTGATATATTATTAATTAGTCATGTATTATGTATTTCAAAATAAAGAGGGTCAGGATAGCAAGCAGTTGTATGACCATGACATCTTAAAAAAAAGACTTACTGGTAGTCCAGAAGAAGCACAATAGGGTTGAGCTCCTTCCGGGGTCGATAGTATGCTCGCAGTGGGACAATGAAGTTGTACAAACCGTTGCCTGCTGTTTCTGCAGACACTATAATCAGCTTGTTCTTGAAGCCATACGCTTTGGCGTCTTCAAAGCTGTTGTGAGTACAGCCCTGTCAGTAGATAGGAAGTGTTAATTCGACGGAGGTGCTACATGGTGTGTGTTTGTGTTCGTCCGTGTTAGAGGACACACCTTGTCCAAACGCAGGCAGCAGAATGGAGCTTTCTGTGGAAGGAGATGGCACAAGGTTGGAGAGCTCCCGATGTAGGGAGAGTTGGGGGGGTAGCCCTTCACAAAACTGCCAAGACATAAAAAGAACAATTTAATAGTACTGTCAATTAACTATAACTTGCATCATAAAATTTAGACTTATCCGAACAAATATGCATAGAGGATATAGTCACAGTTTTGACTTTACTGTATTACTGCATCACTACCTAATCACCACAAGATGGCACTGTGGTACTTTCACGCACGTGCATGAGAACTACTCTACTGATGTATGACTTGGAAAGTGATAAAGTAAAAAAATAAAATAAAATAAAAAAGAAACCGATTTACTATACTTTGATTAACAAACAGGTTGGACTAATGAGATTTTATACACCTTGCAAATTATTTACTCTAAAGTTTGCCCACCTAAATGAACAATTACAATCTATGGACACAATCAAAGAGCCATTAAATGTTCCCTATTATGCAAAATGTATTTTTTAATCTAGTTCTAACAGTAATATGCGTCCCAAATGTCTGTTAATGACCACCAAACATGAGAAAAATGTTAAAACATGACTGAAATGTTAGTGATTAGCTCACACAGCTATGCTAGCATTGCTAATGTTTGTGCCCTCCCGTGCCTCCCTAGTTATATGTTGTTGAAAACACAATCATGGGACGTCTGAGACCTATTTAAAATAGTTAAAATATGGGGCCTTTAAAACCTTAAAAAATCATAGTAGTAGTTTGCAGTATGTTAGCATGAGTGATATTGGAAAGGGACGTGTGCAAGAATGGTGGTGACCTGCTGAAGCCTCATGACCACTGAGAGAGTGTATGGTGAGCTACACACATGATGGAAAGTGCTGACCTCCCCTGCATGCCACACCATGTTCATCATTGTCACGTCCACTCCATTCACCATCATGACACACTGATTACATGTCAAGTTCATCTATCTCCCTTTACGGCCGGAGAGACATGAAGTAGGCGTGGGAACAGGTGACATCAATCCTTAAGAGAGTCCATTATGTTATAGCGAGGCCTATTCGGAGTGAATGATCAGACGCAGCGGCTGCATCACCGCAGCAGGATTTATTCACATCTCACATGGCATCACTTACTCAGACCCAACAGAACCCTCCTCGTCTGATTGATTGGTCTCATCCTCCGATTGGTCACTGAGGAGGTCACAGGGAAGAATGGCAGAGGAGTCTGCGATTTCCAGGACTGGCGCGATGCTCGGCCTGCGGCTTCCTGCGCCGTTCTCCGTCGGCAAGGTCAGTTTGCCGGTTTCCTCTGGGGGATCGGGGTTCTGGAGGTCGATGGCCACAGTACCTGAATGCAACACAGAAGACCCTATCTAGTAAATTGGATCCAATGGGGGCTGGATAGTCTTTCAACAAGATAATACAGAGAATAGCATGTAGCATCGGCCTGCACCAAAGAGGTAATGATTTCATAACCTTAGGCTTTGCTTGTATGCAGCATCCTGTTGCAGTTTTTTTATCCTCTTACTCATCTCATTTCGTTTCAACGGTTGTTGGTAAAATGCTTTATAAATAAAGTTGTTGTCATATGGTAAGGTAATTATAAACTCTTACTTTTGTTTATGCCAGGGGTTTTCAAAGTACATTCAGTCTCCCCTCAAAGACAAAAGAAGAATGTTTTGTGACATTTTCTGTTCATCCCTTATCATCCTAGGAACTAAAATCAATGCATATTGCCTTTCGACATAGCTTAGGTTAGCTTAGCAAGTCTTCCTTTCAAGTCGTTGGGAGCCTCCCACTTTGAAAGTGGGGTAAGAAACTGTAAAACCAAATTCAAGTTCCATTAAAATCAAATAAAAAATTTTCCTCAAAGATGCGGAACTCTATTGCACTTGAGTACTACAACTCCAAATAACCCCACACCAGTGTTGCTTGTACACCTCAATTGTCCGCCTTTTGGGGCAAATCAGAAGCAGCATGACATGCATTTCCCAACAAATGTGCCACTGATATAACAAACCAGCCATTTTGTACAATGACGTGTGATATATGCACAACACATATATCAGATACGTACATGACATTGTTAATAGCATCTGCTAAGTCGATTAGTACACTTGTGTAGAAGGTGATATGTCATGCACAAACTTACCATACGAAGTGGCCTGATCAACTTTTACAGGTCAAAGAAAAAAAAAGCACAACACAGTAAAGTCAGCCAGGAAAGTAAAAGAAACAAATAAGGAAAACAATCATGCACAACTGTTAGCATAAAGCGCTTGCAGCAGCCATTCAATGCCATTTCGAGTGAGTAGACATCAACATCTTTTCATGAGTCATGTACTGTATCATTCCTTCCTGCTCTCACCCATGCTGGCAATGATGCTGTGCACGGGCAGCCGGGAGGGGGCGTCGTATAGGCCGGTGACGGGCAGGCTCTTGTTGTGCTTCTCTTCCTGTTTGAAGATGAAAGCTGAGTTCTCCTCCTTGGTGATGTTGATGTAATAGCAGGTGTCGGTGGCAGCCATGATGTGACGGGGGCCGGGGTTTAACAGGATGCTCTTGTTGTCATCCCGCCTTACGCCGATCAGACAAACACCGTACCTGGCAGACAACCAGAAAACTGGTTTATTAATGCATGAGGTACTCCTGCAACAGAGGTGGATGAAACTCCTTTAAAAAAGCTTTATTATCTTTGTAAGGTAGTTTTAAATTATACAAATGTTGCATTGCATTTCATTTGACTGTGCATAAAGAGGTTTGTCGTGACTGTATAATCTGCTATATTATTCAAATGTATACCCATAGAGATTTTGCTTACTTCTTATGAGCATGGAAAGAGGCGTAAGTGAAGCTTTTCCCATCATACTCTCCAAAAAACTTGCTGTCACACAATCGAATGTGGTAGACTTCGTTCCCGGAGCAGCGTCCGTACATTCTTTGCCACTGCTCTGGTGACAACTGTCCTTCCCTGCAGACGTAATAGCAGAACAATGGATCACATGGATTGATTTCTGTACAATAGTAAAGATGGGAAATTAAGTGCTACTATATATTTAGCAATCAGTTTTCCAAGGCATTTAATTAGCATTTCTATTTAGTCCTGTCATGACACCAGAAGTTATACGGTCTAGCCTTAGTGGACTGCAGATAAGATGTATCGGTCACCTTGTACAGACTGTGAGACCCAGCCAAATTTATAACCTAACTAACAAGGAACAGTGGATGGTTTGCGTTGACAAGATGACTGTATGATGTATAAATAATTTGCCATTGATCAACAATATATGTGCATAATAATGAGTGTGGCTTCTAAAAGACAAAACACTGGCAGGTACAGACTATAATCCTTACAAATATGTACAACTAATCACAGTTGTCAGAGCACACCAGTTAGTTAAGCTGCAGTTGACAGGACATGAGCATTAGTTCCACCCCGCTTGTCCTCATTGGAACACAAAACAATGCAGGCAACAGCCCTCAGTGGGATAAGTTAAACTGTTGTATGTGAAACTCACTGTCCTCTGGAGGTGTGGACGAGGAGTGTGACGAGGGTGGACATGGCCGGGCACACGCAGTTCAGTGCAAGCATGGCGTATTTGAACTCCTCCTCACATACTACATGGTCTGTTTTAAATGGGATATTATTGGTAGACATACATATATTAGATCTCAGGAATTGTTAAGCAAATATGCCAATATTCTTGATAATTTAATTGAATGATGACGTCCCAAGACTTTTGCCCAAAAAGTGTAACAGAACCTTATGTACTGTACTTACCAGCAAATTTAACATGGAATTTGTTTTCCGGTTTGAGAATCTGGACATAGAGAGGACAGTTGGGAGCAAAGTCCTTTGCGGCCCAGGCTCTCAAAATAGTCTGATGATCCTGTGAGGGAACATTTTCATCAAATTGTAGTTAAAATCACAGACTTTTATTGAAAGACAAAATACTGCACATTAAAAGAATGCTAAAGGGGACCTATTGTGCTCACTTTCTATCCTTTGTATTGAGTTGTGGACTCCAACAGAGCAGCTACACATGATAACCCGCAAAGAAAGCTTTCTAGGTCTTCCAAAATCTGCGCCTATTCCAGCTGTATTTCCTGTTTTAAATTATTCCACCCGCTGCCCACTTCCGGGCACGCCCACTCTGTTGTGATTGGTCTTGGACTTGTACAGCTAACCATGCTGCCTGTTAGATGTTTAGGAAGTGAGTAGTTAAGTCATTTGATGCATTTATGGGTGAGCAGAGGGATTTTGTATTCAATCCAGGATGAGAAAAAGCGCCAATGCAGTGATTTTAGGGTGGGAGTTATGTGTTGATATTTATGGATTTTCATTCGGAATCTGGTGTTTTTGGATATATACGATAATGTTTGGATGCCCTTGCCTGAGAGTCCGTTGAAGGTGAACTAGAATATAGAAGAGGAGCGGATCAGGTGATGGGTGCTAACAAGGAGTTCCATGGTTTTGTAGCTGTTAAGGTGGAGGACGTTATTGCTCATGAGTCTGAGCTACAGATGGGTTTTGGGACTGTTTTTTTGTATAGTTATGTGTCATCGGAACAGCAGTAAAAAAACAACCCAAATTTGTTGATGATACGGACTTCAGCTCACAGAAGAGGAGGACGTATAGTGTATACCAGAAAATGACAAATACGGGTGTAACTTACAGCAGCAGTTCGGTCACCCTCGTTCCTGCTGCTGAGGATGAAACAGGCCTCAGCGTCGTCCATTCTGTAGCATTGCAACACAGATGAAGGCAGAGTCAGCTGTACAGTACCTAAGACAGACTATAAGCTATATTCTGTAGAAGCTAAAACAAAGGTATTGCGGTTACTGTATATAGTATTTGTAAGAGATAAATTATCGCTGGATTTGCAATATTTGGTCTGAAAAAATTAAGGTCGCAAATTTGTGTTAAATTGTAAATATACTCACAAATATAACAAAAAAGACATTAAAAAAAGACATTTCCATGTTTTTGAGAGTTAACCACTACCCACTTGGCTCTCATCAGGTCCTGGTCTTTGAGAGCTGACCCTTGAAGATAGATGACCCTCTGAGACCATAGAGGTATCTGGAGGATACGGCGAACTTGAATGTCTATATCAGTTGGACACAGGATCACCACATAATAATCCTACAAAACAGAGGACCATGGGATCACTGACTTAAATAGTGTGTACGTTCCAAAGATCCAAAAAGACAAGATGTGTTCTCTGTATGTATACCTGTAATCTGGGGTGAGCATAGAACTCATTGAGAAAATCCATCAGCAGGTCTATCTTCAGGGAGCTAACACACAACACCACATGCTTCTCTGTTTGTGCTCGGTGGCGACTGTAGTTTCCTCCCAGTTTTTGGCTCTCCATCCACAAGTAGGCTAGTTCTTCAAACTGAAACAACAAAAATCAAATACATCACAACAAAAGAAGCTTTGTAATAATGAATAGTACTTCTGTTCATTTCAACATTCTTACCTGCAATGGGAGCACCACCAGCGCCACACAGATGAGGATGACCACCAGCAGTTGCGAGGGCCAGATCTGTGGCGTAACATCTCCATAGCCCACAGTGGAGAAGGTAACGATGCAGAAGTAGAAGGAGTCAAACAAGGTCAAGTTCTTTCCAGCCCTCTCAAGGTGCTGGATGCCACATGCTCTGCAAAAACGAAAGAAGAACTAGGGCTCTCAATCGATTAAAATATTTGATCATGATTAATCACATTTCTTGTCCAAGGTTCACTCAAAATGAATCACATTTAACCACAACTAGAAATAAATATTTAACTATAATAAGTGGGGACATCTCTTTGAGGGAAATTAGAGATTAGATTTGCAAATATAACGATAACATCAAATTTTATGTAAACAACTATCAATTTTGGAAATATGGGCCCATCCATCCATTTTCTATGCCACTTATCCTCACTAGGGTTGCGGGGGTATGCCTATCCCAGCTGACTTCAGGTGAGGAGCGGGGTACACCCTGGACTGGTTGCCAACCAATCACAGGGCACATATAGACAATCAACCATTCACAGTCAGATTCATACCTATGGACAATTTGGAGTCACCAATTAACCTAGCATGTTTTTGGAATGTGGGAGGAAACCGGAGTACCTGGAGAAAACCCATGCATGCACGGGGAGAACATGCAAATAGACAGAAATGATTAATTACATTAAAGTAAATTTTATTTGATTACAATACTGTTACTATCAGTTAGAAATCCCCCAGTTTTTGAATGTCTAATGTGAGCGGTGATTTGTCCTACTTTGTTTGACGGTCTTTGAACGCACCATCTACCGTTCTCCGTGCACAGATGGATGTATTTTGGTTGTATAAATATACAACAAGAACCAACAAAAGAGGACAATAATTCACTTTGGTGAACATTAAAAAAAAAACGTTAGACTGAATACTTTATAAACTGAAAAAGATTTGTATTCTTACCTTTTATTATTATTCTACCAGCCTTCTTTTGATACCTAAAGAAGTCTGATCACATGCTGGTATGTATATATAATCCTTCATGCTGACAGTCAAATTCATTCACTCATTCAGCAGAGCATGAAAATATGTATCTTGTATGCATTTGATTTTCTGCTAGCACTAAGTGGTACAAAGTTCTCTTAAGTAGAATGACAATTCACTTACCCAGTGAAGACCAGACACAGTAAAGTGCAGATGAGGATAAACACCTGGTTGAACATGGCCGAGTGTGTCCTCTGAATGGCACGATGGAAATCATTCTAGGAGCAGGACACACAATCAGTTTATACAGTATGTGGGTATATCAATAATTATTGTTAATAGTTGTTCCTTTTAGTATGTACTGCATGTCTCTATCTCTCTGGCTTGTTCCTGTTCTAACTCCGAGTGCCAGTCTGCTTGGCACCAGACAAGGCCATCTGCTCAATGGCAGGAAGCACTTCCTCTAACAAGGACACCTCTGATTCTTATGACATGTTCTACCTACATAACAACCTGGATGACCATGTAGTATGATATACTTCACATTAAACACAAATACAGCTTACTGGTTCTTGTTGGGACATATAAAAATGTCAACATGAAAGCAGCCTGGACTACTATGCTACTATGAATGATAATAAACGTAATATGGAAGTAGTAGCAGTGTGCTCGGCATTACTTGAAGCGTGTTAAATGATGACAAAGCATCAGATAATGAGGCTTACACATTTGGAAGTGAGCCCTGAAAAAAGCTTTGTGTTACTCTGAACCCTGAGTTCTACTGATGTCAATGCGAGCCAGACTTTCTTATATGGGTTGCAGATTGTCTGCATCCACTAAAAACAGACCAATGTACAGTAAAGTCTTGTTATATCCATATTGTCGGGAGTCGGAAAAAATATCGATATACCCGGACTGTCGATATATCCGATCCTGCGCCGAACTGCATTAAAAGTGGGCAATAATGCACTCGACATTGTTCTATACTATAGAACAATGTCGAGCACATTGTTCTATAGTATAGAACAATGTCGAGCAGCTTAAATCAATCTTTGCTTAAGGATTTCAATACCAAAAAAGAACATGGCGAACGGCTGCTTCCAGTCAACTTTATTTTTCACACTTCCACCACCAGAGCACAGCACACACACCGATTCCCGCACTTCCTGGTTCACAGGTCATGCTCAACCCGCCCCACATAGCTGGCCAAACACATGCCTGCAACAGAAGAACCAACTGCGTTCGTGGTTTCTCTCATGTGTATAGAATCTATACTGTGTGTATAGAATCTATACACACGAGAGAAACCACGAACGCCAGCATGTACATATGAAAAACAGTGATTATTGCAAGCGATAAAAATATATCTGAATACAACACAATTAAATACATGTATTTGTACGCTTGTGTCTTCGTTGGAATAGGTGTGTATGCTATGTCAGTTGGTTCTTCTGTTGCAGGCATGTGTTTGGCCAGCTATGTGGGGCGGGTTGAGCATGACCTGTGAACCAAGAAGTGCGGGAATCGGTGTGTGTGCTGCGCTCTGGTGGTGGAAGTGTGAAAAATAAAGTTGACTGGAAGCAGCCGTTCGCCGTGTTCTTTTTTGGTATTGAAATCCTTAAGCAAAGATTGATTTAAGCTGCTTTTGTATCGATATAAGCAGACCAAATTGGCTGGCGGGAGATGAAAAGGGCATCGTAGTAACCGGATTATCATAATAACCGGGTATCGTACTAACGGAACTAATTATATCATAAAAGACTAGAAATTTGCCGGGAAATGAAAATAGTATCGTAATAAGCAGTAATTCGTTATAACCGATATCGATATAACGAGACTTTACTGTATTTGGAAGTCATTGGGAGCGATTGGGAGTGTGACCAATCACAGCAAAGTGGGTGTACCAAGAGGAGGGCCGGTGGTGGAGTAAATTAGACAGTTTAGGTGAAAGGCAGGAAATCCATGGAAAGACTGCGGAAAGAGGTGCAGAATCTGGAAGATCAAAAAAACTGTCTGTGCAGGTTATTGTGTGTAGCTGCTCTATAGGAATCTCCAACTCAATATAAAGCGCCAAACAGGAGCATAATAGGTGGTTTACACACTCTTCAAACCCTGCAATCCAACCTACTTTGGTGTTCCCAGCATCACTGTCAGTTTTTCAAGTTCAACTGCTGCCGTGCGCGTTAATAATAATTTGACATTTGATTGAAGTTACTAGATTTGTCAGATTAAAACACGTACTGATGTTTCGGACTTGTCCAGAACCTTAATCGCTTTTATCATTAACATCATCAACGTTACCAATGGCAGGGTCTGTTTAGAGCAGGTGCCCGACTACAGTGCACCATGGCAGCCACAGCAGGTGGTTCCATACGCTCTAGGGTGTACCACGCCTCTCGGCCGAAGTTAGCTGGGGATAGGCTCCGGCATACCCCGCGACCCTTGTGGGGATAAGCGGCATAGAAAATCACGGATGGCTGGACTTTCCTATTTACGTATGTCTCTGGTGGGTGTGTCCTCTGTGGGAGATCACAGTTGGCTTGCTGTTGTTACTGTTGCCCAGCGTGAATGACCATCCTGCATAACAAGAGGTCGGTTTCCTGCCTGGTGGCAAAACAGCTCATTAGCGGCCACTCTTCCAGTGGAATGAGACAATCTCTGGGGAAGAGATGTCAGGACTTTGTTGTTCAAAGTGATGTAGTCATAAAGTAACTTGCCATTTTTATTAACCAATAGGTTTAGTCTTTATTAAAAATTTATGGTTTGTTAAATTGCACTACAACAAGCAGCTGGTGAAATATGCATTTCATATCAGCAAACAGAAGCCGCAGCTGGTTGCACACAGGGTTCTTTAAATTCAAAGACATGAACACACGTCTTGCTTCTGTCACCAAGCCTTCTAATCTCTATTCTAAACAAAGACTTAACTGGGCTAACTTGAACAAATGGTCTTGGATGAGCAAGTACACCACTCTCTATATCTGTATCTGTTCACCCATCTGAATTATCTGTATACGTATCTGTCGCTGGAGTGGACGGGGCATAAACCAGAGGTGGGCGTGGTTTGACTGAAAATGGGTGGGATTTATATCAGTACATTTTTTTAAGTCTGAAATTGACATGGATTGATCAGAAGGTGCAATATTTATTATTATTTCACGATATGTGTTCTGTGCATGTGTATAAGCGATCTGGAAGACTTTTGTAAGACTGAAGTTGGTGATCCGTGCATTCAAGCGAGGTTTGGAAAAAAAAAACACCACCAGACACAATGAGCTGTTTGCAGTTTTCTTGTGAAATGCACCGCCTACAAAACAAGTTTAGGACGTGCATACTGCAACATGTTGAAAGGGGTGTAATATTCGACCATAGCCATACAGTGTTTGATGCCGGTAATGTGCAGGTGTTCCTAATGTTGTGGCCAGTCAATGCGGCAGTCAATCAGTTATGTTACCACTGCCTGTGCAGTCGTTATAAACGAGTATCTGGCACATCCCTAATATTCACTGTGGAAAGCCAACTCATTTGCTGCCAGGATCAGAGGAACACATACATATGTTGGTGGAACAATGTGTTTTGGTCTAAAACGTATACTTACAATCATATTTTCCAGGGCCCCTTTGGCTAACCAGCAGTTAAGAAAAACAGGAACAAATATATTTCTTAATGGAGGCCAGAAGATCTGAAAGGAAAAACAGAGTGATATTACGAGTCAATGCAGCTGATCACCATCAAGAGTGCACGTGGGAGGTAAATCAGTCAGCTGTGGGCTATTTTCATCCTTCAGCTGAATAACAAATTGATTTTGAACAGAATAGGAAGGTGCCCCTTGTAACAAGCAACACCCAAGGAATGTCTAATCAATTAGTAAATTACTTACTGTGATAATAAATGGCACTGTATTGATCATCTCCAATATGAAGGATATCTGGAATATCTGCTCCCAAATGTTGCCCTGAAGAGGAAATGGATTAGATGTCAGCAACATTTATACACACATTCCAATGTATGGTAGGAATAAAAACACCCAGCCTATCATTATCATAAAGTTCACCAACAGAAAAAAAAAACAACGTGGGATCGATGAGGCAGAGAAGCTGAAACAAACAAAACGCACACAACCTCACCAAGAAGTTACGTGAGTTCAGGAAAAATTCAAGGAACTGGGAGTGCAAACTACAAAATCTAGATAAATGAGTACTTAAGTTGTTGTAACTTGCTGTCAGAGACATTAAGGAACTGGACAAATATTGCCTGCAGTTAATAAACACAGTGCCCTCATGTCCAGCTTCTGAGCTCCGCGGCACCAGCGGTGCCTCTGACAAAGTGTGTCCGACAATGAGTGCTCCTTCTCGGGCAGGTGAGGGTGGAGGAGCACTAGCAGTGCCAAATCTTTGAATTCATACACGGTAAGTCAGGGGTCTCCAGCAGCTCCTAAACACTCCTCAATTAGCTTGCCAAAACCGTTATTAATTTATTATCAACTCCTACAACCGCTATATTAGGTCACTAAACAGACTGGACTTTGGCTGGAATCACAATATCCAAGGAAATACAGCTGGAAAAGGTGCAGATTCTGGAAGATCTAGAAAGTTTTCTGTGCGGCTTATTGTGTTCTTTACCTTGTAGCTGAGATATGTGATGAGCATGGTTTCCAAGAAACTGATTAAAGCCACTGTCACCTGAGATAGAGCACAAAATAAGATTGGTGAAAGCTTGGAAATGGCAAGACTTGCTGCTCTCTCCTTGAATCTAACAGTAAAAGAGTAGATCCAATTCTAAAAACTGGGTACAAATTATATATACTCACTTGTATGCCCCACAAGGGATCAGGTCTGGTAACCCACAAAATCAACTTCCTTTTAAAAAGAGGGCATATGAACATC
This sequence comes from Doryrhamphus excisus, assembly GCF_037039965.1. Classification (NCBI taxonomy): domain Eukaryota; kingdom Metazoa; phylum Chordata; class Actinopteri; order Syngnathiformes; family Syngnathidae; genus Doryrhamphus; species Doryrhamphus excisus. Next base: position 12,861,046 of record NC_136359.1, on the reverse strand, counting down.
TAAAGTCAGTAGGGACAATGAGGCTTGGTCATTTTTTAAAAACGGGAACTTACCAGTGGATTTCTGGCGACTCTGTTGATGAATTTGGCCAGCTAGAGTTTCTAAAGATTGTACTGTGATTCAAAAATAGAAAAACGGGAAAAATGCATCCATGAATCAATAATATAAATAGATTAATGGTATGGTGAATGACACAACTCTCACCATGGATTGCCATTGGTGTCGTTGGGGTTGTCCAGGGTGACTCTTACTGTGTAGAGGACACAGGTGAGAATCTTCAGGGAGAAATTGAAAAGGCGGATCCTCAAACCTGTGGAAAGACAACATTTTCTGTAACGACAAATTTTCCTCAGGACAGCAGATTCCAAATCCTGAAAGAATAACACAGAATAACGCCAGAGTTTTCCTGGGATGAATACTGCAGCGCTGCACTTACAAAAATTAAAGGGATAGTTTGGATTTTTTGACATGAAGTTGTGTGAGCCCCATCAGCAGCGTAGTGTATCAACGGTGACTTACCCCCACTTAGTCTAGTGAGCCAAGTTCTGGTCTGGTTTGGTGTTGAAGAAAGTAGTTGAGGCTAGTTGGTGGGTTCAGAAAAGCAAAACCGCTGGACACAACAAAGTGAGACGTTACAATCGCTGTGTTGTTTTCTTCTCTTCCTTAGTATCAATGTGTGCTCCGTATGTGTTTCACAGTGCTCTCACTTTTGCGTCGCAACAGTCTTCATCCCCACATGTAAAAACTGTGACCAAACTGACCCGAACTCGGCTCATGGGATGGAATGGATGAAAAGTCACTGTTGATGCGCTACATTGATGATCGGAAATAGAAGCTGTTATTTCTTTACACGAGGCACAGTCTAAAATTAGAATTTAATAAGAAGACTAAAATCCACCCTCGGCCATCCCTGTGTGGAGTTTGCATGTTCTCCCTGTGCATGCGTGGGTTTTCTCCGGGTACTCCGGTTTCCTCCCACATTCCAAAAACATGCTTAATGGTTAATTGGCGACTCCAAATTATCCATAGGTATGAATGTGAGTGTGAATGGTTGTTTGTCTATATGTGCCCTGTGATTGGCTGGCGACCAGTCCAGGGTGTAGCCTGCCTCTCGCCTGAAGACAGCTGGGATAGGCTCCTGCACCCCGCGACCCTTGTGAGGAAAAGCGGTAGAAAATCAATGAATGAAGAAAACTAAAAAAAACAAAAAAAAAGTCATAATAGAAAGTCTAGTCTCGTGGAATATAGAATCTGCAGTAATTTTGCAAAAATAAATGTAAAATATTAAGAGAAAAAATTCTAACAAGAAAAAGCTGCTGAAAAAGCTGTAATTGCTTGAGGGAGGTGCTCGCTCCACGTGTTATCATCAATGTTAAAATGATCTGACACAAGCCACAATGTTACCTGCTGAGCATTGATAGGGAGCAACCTGCCCCTGCAGCAAAGTGACATTTTCATTTAATTCTGTTATCTTTCTTAATAGTGGTGTCACAACACTGACAGGAAAAAAAAGAGAACAAGCCAAAATGGACAGTGATGGTCTGCTCATCCTTGTATTTCCTCATTAGAAAAATCTGCAGCTTGCCACTTTCAATGTGAGGCTTAATAAGAGTGCTAATGTAATCACCAAAACCCCATCTGAACAGAAATTAGATATATCATCAGTGAGTGTACTTTCCTGCACAATACTCTGCTCATCAGTTCCGAGCATCTTACCATTTGCATGATCAGATATTGGCGGTGTAGTGCTGGGTGTACTTACTTGACCTTTGGTTTTTGATGAAGAAAAGCTTCAGCCTCTCCTTGAAGGTGTTTTCGTTTACGTAGAACTCCACTTGAACCCTGCGGGAACAGTCACATTCTCTCTGAAATGTTTATATTCATAAAAAGTTGGTAAGTGAAGCATGTCCACAACACAACTTCCATTTCTTCCTGTCCTCCCCAAATACTGTAAAACTGACATGGCATCAGTGCAGACAGCAGCTGAGCTACAATCACGTAAATTAACCCCAAACATTTCTCCTGTTTACAGTATGATTACTATGCTAGCCACAAATTGCAGTGATATATAATAATATACCTCCTAGATATGGTTTTTAAGATTATTAGAGCATCATATAAACTTACACATTAGCATTAGGGGAGTTGCTGAATGGTGCTACTGTCACATAAATGTGAAAATACTTAATGTCGGCCAAAAATATGTATACTTTGCCTAAACATGCATTTGTTTTTGACTAATAAAATGCTGTTGTCAACCACAAACCAGTGATGATTTATTAATACATTTTGAAAAGGTGCAAATTCCAAACTCAATGTGACAAAGAACAACTGTAGTATTTTTTATTAGTTTTTAAGTCCTTGGGGACTCTTTCTACCTCTCTTTCTTTACCTCTCGCGGGTTTTGCACAATAAAGTTGCCCAGAGGAGTTAGGTTGGTAGCGTAGTAAGTCTGCTTGGTGTAGACCAACTTCCCAAAGCTGACATCATGTTATTCTTCTTCTTTTAAAAATCAATGCATATGAAACAGCATCCATAAATGAAGGCTGAAGGGAAAGCACCTGGTGGACCAAATGACCATTTAAGCTGGGATGATGATATCGTAGGTAGCTCAAATGAATACCGATTATGTAACGTAGTGTCCTTATGTCACTAATGAACACAGAGGGAGTTATTAAAGGAACACAGAGCTGACAAAAAGAATACGTGAGGGCACAACAGAGCTGTGGAGAAGATGAGTGAGCGGAAGGGCAATTGCAGCCGCCGACATAAGAAGTCTGAGTAGGAGGAAGGTAATAAGAAATGCAGCATCCCCCCGCTAATTCCCCCCTTGCATCCGAGTGGGTCGGTCGCCATGGATACAGCTTCCAGGACAGGAAATGCTAAATCACGTGTCTGTGCACTTTCAAAACAAGGAATTAACCTCAAGCTGACATGCTCTAACCCACAGTCACCATTATCACAGTCACACAAACACATCGCTGTGGGTAAGGCATGAGAACAATCAGAGGCATGGACTTTGCTTGATTACATGATGGCAGAGATTTGCAGGTGAGTCAGAGGATCAATAATTGATATGCTCCGGGTGGTCTCTGATGAAAACAGATGTCACATCGGACACAGGTGAGAGTGGGTCAATGTTTACCCAGCTTGCCTACAGCGGCGTGAATGTTCTTAGACAACACGCTACAACTTGTAATGCGACTCCAAAATAAACCCACATCTAATAATAATTGCTGTGATGTCACACTTTGTTTGAACTGGCTTGTACACTGTGCCTCGTGTTTGTTTGTCTGCGTTGCTGTGTGGGCGGGTGAGATGAGAGTAGTAGCACAATGCCTCCAACAATAAAACAGCGCTTATTGTTGTGTTATGTTTCAAATGGGCTATCAGCAATAGGATGCATCAATGTGCTTATTGGCCGTACAGCTGAGAGTGACAGAATAGGCTGGAGCCAGAGGCAATCAAACGCACTTGGTAGGAATAGAAGGGAGTGAAAAAAATCTATATAGCAAAACCCTGACGCTGAGACTTTATCCTGGTCTGCACCAAAAATGAAGATTATTTCTTTACATTCCTTAACTATTCACACACTTCTATGTGTAATGAACAAATCACAATTAATCTTAGATCTTCCTTGATGGAAGTAAATACCTCACTGTGAATACACCAGCAGGGATTTTTTCTATCATCCCGAAATTGTGATTGCTGAGAATGTATTTTATTTACATCTCACAGTTGCCATCGTGTTCACAATTACCGCAGTAATTAAGGAGTTCGACTGCTGCTGTTAACAGTCGCTGTCTCACAGCAAGACATCACAATTCGGCATGATCACAAATTGAATCATCTCACAGTGCCTTGTATGCAGTATAGAATAAAGTTTCATAGAAACATTTGCAGGCACTGGAAGCCACTCTAAAACTACGCCTTTCTATCATGAATATTCAATAGGCTGTATTGTCGTTTGTCATGTTCAGAAACTGGCCTAAGTCCACACAAGAAGCAAAAATACTGAAGAGGGAACTGCATAGGTTTGCTATAATCATCAAGAATGGAGTTGGTTGTCCAGCGGCTAAAAGGAAAAATCAACAAAGAAAAAATTCTGAATATAGAAAACACAAGAAGAAAGGAGCTCTGGTGAAGGTCCAAACACTACGAGGAACACAAAATGCACACAAATGGTGGGGGAGGCCGCCCCCCCAGGGATGAGAGGCAGAGTATACTTTCAGTGTTACTGCAGACCTGTCAACATCTACAAATTTATTGCACTTAACATGCAATTTTATTCTTGAATATGCTTGTATGCTTCACAGCTCTCCGTTCTGTTGCATTTTCATGGTTTCCGTTTTGAGTTCAGTCTGTACAGACCACATAAATAAATATACATTATCAGTTTCTCAATAGTATATTAAATCTTTCACAGGGTGGCATGGAAACATTTCTGTCCCCTGGGGAGGAGTGCATGACAGAAAATAATTGAGAACCACTGCTTTATTTATGCACGCTGACAAACTTTAGAGTAGTTTCTTCTTGATGATTCAGCATTTAAAAGCTGACTGATATAATGCAGTCTTCTGTGAAGCCTTTTAGACTCAAAGATATGTGCAGATGTAGCACCAAAGTGGATGTGGGAAATTTCTATGACAACTCCATACATCAACTGGCAACTGGCACTGGGATGACACCAGACTGGCACACCATTGCTTCCTGTTGACCATTGCAAATATGAAAATCTTGAAAAAAACTCGAGAATGTCCTTGTTTTTCTTGCTATGACTAACAAACTAACATACTGTAGATCCTTAAACACAGAGGAAATAAATGATCGGTCGCAGCCTTTCACAGTGTTGTGCCAGTAGCACAGACATGTCATTGTCCATCCATCCATTTTTTATGACACTTATCCTCACTAGGGCCGGGGTATGCTGGAGCCTATCCCAGCTGACTTCTCGTGAAAGGCTGGTTGCCAGCCAATCGCAAGGCATCGCTCCTTCTGATAAATGACATACATGGTCGTCAGACTCGCTTGCTACCTGCTAACAATGCACTTAGCGCACTAGTTTATTGAAATGATTACGACAGCTTTCCCGAAGGCTTTGGATTATGAACATGAAATAAAAACCTGATTGCTTCCTGTGATATTTAATGACAGCTGAGGCTTTTATCTGCTGGTAACCACAGGAAATACTTAAGTGAGATATCAGGTGTTTGGGTGGCGCTTGTTCCAGAAGAACAAACTCACTGCAGCAGATGGGTTAAAATATTTATGGGACGGATTCTAATTGTTTCTGGGCTTCACTGAGAAAATAAGGTGTCAACAACCTCTGCAAAGCATTTTACTGAATCAGCACAAGACTAGAGATGGCAGTAATGCGTGTACATCAACATGCTTATAGGCCAGGCCTTGCTATGTCCCCACGGATGGAAATCCATTTTCCAACAGTAGCACAGGATTGTAAACACATAAATATTAACTACATGGTTAATGATTGGTGTGACTACATCACATGAAGAACCCCTCCCAGACCCTGCTTCCTTTGTGTATGACCGTATAATCGTAGCATGCACAATGTACACACCTACAGTATATGTCTTGTAGTGTGTCATATACAGGGTTATATTGGCAGTAGTGATATATGGATCCGAAGACAGACAAGTCAACAAGCCATTAATGATACATCAGCTGCCTTTTCACCATTTGCTGTAGTGTGATTCTCCCTGGAGGTGTTGCCACAACAACTGTTGAAAAGGTAGCCATAAATGCAATATGGTAACAGTATCATTGCCCAGGTCAATGATTATAAAACCACCAAACATGGTTGTGATGGTACTGTGTAATGTAAACAGTGCCACATGTGCTTTAGTGTTGTTTTCCCAAACCATCCTTTGTGCCGTAAAGACTGGAAGACAAAACCCATGCCATGCAAGCATGATGCCGCCTGAGACTTACTGGGCATTGGTTGAGTCCATACTGTACTCCTCCTGATACCTGGATGCAGCACACATGGACACAGATAGGCGTGGGTTAGGAATGCAAAAAAAGAGGAAGGAAATGAGGAGAAAAGAAAGAAAAAGATTCCACAGCATATTGCTTTTGTTGGCTTGGCATCAAGTATCAACAAATGCCGATTGATGTCGATGAGGAGAAAGTCGAATAGATGCTATACTTTATGCAAACCATGGGAGACCAGTGGAGACACCTTGTATGGTGAACAAATATCATCTATTTAGAAATACGCAATTCTTTATTCACATTCACACTATTTGAAGATTGCAAATAGGCTGTTTTCCTACAGAGAACACACCTCATTCAAGTAAAATGTACAGCATCATGTACCACTGTTCAAAAAATTTTTACATATTTATGTTATGTTTCACTGACAAATGTTTTTAGTCAACTGATGAGATTTTTCACAGCGACACTGTAAGCATGTAGGTAAATACATAACTTCTACACCGTGATGCATTCAATCTGTTCATGCACTGTATACTTTAAAAAGGTTTTTAAGTGTGTGAGGTATTTTGAAGCGAGAAGGGGGAGGGTTCTGGAGCTGAATAAATATATTGCAATAGTGAGTCTTACTGCAAATTTTGAATTGAAATCGGAGGAGAACGCCATTGTTAAGCTAGCAGGAGTGCCCGGAACGGTAGGTTATAGCTGTGTGTGACAAATAGACATATTGAGGGGCTTATTTATCACTGAAGTGATTAATAACAACGAGGATCCACTCTATTGCAAAAAGGTGATCGTTTGCAGTCAAGGTTGCTTTGTGTAAAGGTTTCTGAGAGAGAGTCAATGCCATTGCTGCATTCACGCCTTTCTAAATGGGCTAATGGAACGTGCATTAAAGCCAGGGAGACCTGCATATTCTATTAATCAAACATTTTGCCATTTCAACAAGTAAATTACTCAAGCCACAGCGATTCAAGTTGTGGTTATGTAGTTATGACCAAAAGCTGCTTTTAGTGAAGTTCCAGCAGCATGAAAACAAGGGATGGTTATGGAGTACATACTGTAGCAACAACAATGTCTCTGAGCTTATTGGTGGTAATTTGACAGCACTTCCTTTTGCAATAAATATGCTATCTGGCTGCAAAAGCATTAGCAGTGGAGACGTTGACAATCAGAAATGATGTCCACATTAGAGCACGTATTACGATTAAGATTAGATAAAATAAGATTACCGTTGCATGTCCATCACATACAGTATCAAACCAAATGTTGATATGACCGAGACATTTAACAAAGGATATGATGCTCACCTCTGTGCAGCCGATGTAAAATCCCATATGGGAACTGAGCGAGCAAGACAACAAGTGGAAAGCATCACTTTGGAAGCATGCTTTCAACCACATTCCCTGCAATGGACTGACTGATGTGAAGAGGGAGGGCCTTGGGCACATGGGCATTATCTCAGCAGCAATTTGAAGGTGAAATGGGATTTGTAGTTTAACTCACAAGATTGCCACTTCATATTTTCTCTTCAGCTAGAGATTGATGCAAAATAAATCTCATCTGTCAGTGGGTGATTACAGAGTTGCACCCGTCACTTCGAGGGGCATGACGCACACACTACAGCTATATCCAAATAAAAATATAATGCAAACACATTGAATAAACAGGAAAAACTGTCAGATAGTTTCTTAGGGTCAGTTGTGCATAAAACACGATCTGATAACAATGTCAGCCAGTTTGCGCGTCACCATTTTGTGAGATGTCACACAAAGGATTGTGAATGATGGTCAAAATACCCCAAAAATGCAGCTCCACTATTATAACATGCCTTAATAAATGCATATAAGATGCATTTTTTGCATACAATTTGTGTATTGTTTCAAAAGATGACAATTACAGATAATGGAACTTTTAAAAAAGTGGGTCACAACTAAATCCCGGGTTGAGACCACATTTGAACCCCTGAATTACAACATATTTTAATGTAAATGTTACATTTGAGATTCAACCATCCATCCATCTTCTATGCCGCTTATCCTCACTAGGGTCGGGCGGGTCAGCTGGGTCAGCCTATCCCAGCTGACTCGGGGCACCCCACAATCGGCATAAGACAGATGATGTGAGACTAGTAGTGTAAAAATGTTTGTGCCAATAGTTTCTAAGAAGCTATGACATCTTTAAAATGTCATAGCTGTGTTTTACTTTTTTCCCTGTGTGGTCTGCTACATATCCCATTTCTCCATAATATTCACTGTTTTTTAAAATACACTTAAAATACACTTAAATTTTTGGACCCTTTGTATTGAGTTGTTGACTCCTACAAAGTAGCTACACACAATAACCGGCATGGAAAACGTTATTTCCTTGGATTTGTGCTTACTGTCAAAACGGTCTGTTTTAATTTATTCCACCCACGGCCCTACTCCCGGTACACCCAATCCGCTGTGATTGGTCACACGCCCCAAAGTGCTTCCTAACTTTGAACGAACCCCACTTTTGAATATAGTAGGTATAGGAGTCGATAATGGATGAATAAAGTCTTTGGCGAGCTAATTGAAAAGTGTTTAGGAGCTATTGGCAGCTCATGATCTACTGGCTGGAGACCCCTGGCATACCGTGTGTGAAGAGTGGCAGCATTTAATACCCACTGGAAATATGTCATCATAGCCATAATTGTCTCAAAAGCTTGCAACACAAGTGAGTACCAAGATTGTTGTTGTTGTTTCGCCTACAGTTAAGCATGACAGTGGCACTGTCATAGTCTGGGGCTACAAGAGTGCTACTGGCACTAGGGAGCTGTGGTTCATTTAGGGACACATTCCAACATGTACTGATGCACTCTGATGCACTGAATGATCCCCTCTTCTGGAAAAAACTGCGCTGCAGTTTCAAGAACATTAGTGCATTGCTGAGGAAGCTGAATCTAATGGAGTAGCCAAGTATGCATCCAGACATGAAGTCAACTGAGCCCTTGTGGGACATCTGCAAGGGGAAAGAAGATGGAGATGTGTGAGAAGATGTGTCTGGCATCCACCACCTCCACCCGTGATGACATTATGGAGGAGTGGGAGAGGATTCCAGTAACAACTAGTGCAGCCCCAGTGAATTCCATATGCCCAAGGAGAATAAGTGCACACAGTAATTATTGACACTTTGGACATGTTCACTGTGACTACACACTTTTGTGTGATATTGGCAACAATTTGCATCTGTATTTGCAAGAAGGAGCACTGACACTTCTGTTTCTCTAGTTAGAACAACCCTGGGTGGCATTATCCAGGGGGTGCCACAGAGGGGGAATGCTCAGCGCTCATTGAGTCAGCACATGGCAGACGGGCACTCTCTACAGGTGTGATACTCACAACCCCAAACATGATCAAACATCTACTACGTGATGTGGTAAGAATGGAGGAAAACAAAGAAGTTTTGCAAGGGGGTGGGTGCCGCTGGACCCCATCCTTCAGGTTAATTAGAAGGTCAATTTGGTCATTTGAACATACAACAGTAATTGCTCAAAAATAGGAATTGGATTATTAGCCTTGGCTGCTAATTGGGTGACGGAAGGAGATGCTGATAATCGTGATGTTAATTTGTCTACAAAATATGGAAAAGACAAAGTCAAAGCCAGCAGGTGCACAATCTACAAAGAAGATACAGGTGTGTAGGTATAGCATCACTTTATATACGCCAAATTATGGAATGTATATGATCAAAGAAAGACGACTTGCTGGTCACTATTTAGACTAACTGCTGTTCATTTGTTTTCTTGAATGAGAGTTTTAATTGTGTAAATGTGGATTTGAGTCAAATGCAATTCAAGGGGAACTTGAGCTTGTGAAACCAGCACCTTTCAGTATTTGGGAAAACGTTGAGGTTTGTTGTGGTGGGTAGAAGGGGCCATGGGGGGGTGGGGGTGGGGGGTTCTGTCCAGGGTTCTGCCTCATTCAAGCCAGAACCGCCACTGATGTAATGTGATTAGATGTCGGGTTAACTAAGTGAATCGCTGCGGCATTAAGAAAACAGAACAGATATCGAGATATGAAAGCTATTAAGCAGTAAATGCTCAGCCGATCTGTAAATAAACTGTTCTACTGCAGCACCAGAGTTGTGCAGTGCTCTCTGTAAAGCTGCCAAATGAAAGGACTACATTTCTGTTTTCAGCCAAACTAGCCTTAAATACCTTGCGGGAAACATGACCCAATTACTTAGCTGTTGTAGATATACTGTAGCTATATACAGCATATACAATATTGTGTTTTTATTGTAGTTGTCAGTTGGTACATTAGTGTTCTTAATCACATAGTTCAGTCTTTGGTATATGTCAGCATGATCCCCTATGGTTTGCATTTTCTACTTGCATGTGTCTAAAATTCCTTTTTATGCAGACAATGCATTAAATTCTTGCAGGAATGCCGCATCTGTGGAATTATGTAATCAATGACCTCAGACATTAAATATACAGACTCTCCTATGATGCCGAATGAGCGAGACAAACAATGAATGACTGTAGGTGTATTTGCAATCTGTCATGAAATTGACTCATAGAGAGGCTGGCAAGGCGTTTTAGATGAGCCCATATGCTCCTCCGTGCGTAACGACCGTGGCACTTGCTACTTAAGTGTCCGCGGGAAATCAACCTCATCGAGCGGAAAGATTATATGGTGATGAAATATCGATCACCTTTCAACTTTTGCCACGGGCTATCTGCGAGGAAAAAAACGACGTATACGTGCATCGATGAGTTGGCGAACGCTGCATGGTGGTGGGGGAAACATGCGGCTCGACGCGGCTTTGCTGCAGCTCTATACCTTTGGCCGACATCGCTCCCAAACGAGCCCACGGTCCTCAGAAGGTTCGGGGAAGAATGCACCCAGGTGGGCTCCGGAGTTTTCCGCACTTCGGTTTTCACGTCTGGGTCGATCTCCGAGGGTGAGGGTGTCAGCTTGGCTCCCGCCATGGCTCTTTATAAACACCCCCTTGGGTGCTGCCTCCCGCAGACGGCGAGCAGGTTTCCTCCTCCGGGCACCAACACCGGCTCGGTCAGCGCATCTTCGGCTCACTCAAGCCGCAAGGACGCATAGAACGAGGGGCTTCCTTGCTGTTGAATCAGCGGATCTCCTTCTTCCGTTAGGCTGAGGGGAGCTCCAGCTTGCCTCCTGCTTGTCGAGAGCTTCACCATCCTTGATGGAAGAGCGCCGTCTCTTTGCGCCGTCACGATGTAACGTCAAAGCTCTCAACCAACGACTCTCTCCAGCATCTTACATCACTTGCAACTTGCGTACACGCAATTGTTATCTAAATATTCTGCGAAGGTGGCGACTATAGAACCTATTCGAAACGATGCTTTAAGAAGATCTACTCTTAACTGCAGCACACTTCCCCAATCAATATAATCTTGTCAATTTTCAAAAATGCGTTTTTTTAATCTAAGCACCTACTCACCTAGCTCTTAAATTATTCAGCCTCTCAGAGTATTGTTGTGATAGCTCACAGAAAAAAACAGCCATAGTCAAATGAGCAGGTGGCCTCTTCAGTATGTACCTGCAGCTTTCATAGTGTTGCCATGCAAACGTGTTTGAGAAGGAGGCCACCTGTCATATGTCAACCATTGTATTACTTAAAAGTGGGCACTTCTTAAGGCTTCTTAAGTAATGGAATATCAATATAGTAATGCTGACTTCATACAATTACATGATTATTGGTTTTATCATATCAAAAGTTGGTGCCATACTACTAAATAGTATGCATGATCTCCGAGCTATAACTGCATTACTTGTTTTAAAGACAAAATGTCACTGTGGTAAAAAGTCACTTTTAGAGTCCAAAGACCAGAAGCTATGCAGGAAACCCTAGATAATTAGCTGCCACCAATGTTAGGCAGAGTGACAGTCAGGCAGTTGGGTAAAGTAAGATGCCAGAAAATGATGCCAATGAGTTCGGTGCAATCAGTGATCAATCACGCTGGCATCGATTGGCAGCTCTTGTCAATTGACTCCACATTTTAAGTGGATTCATGGCACAGCATGTCACAGGCTGCTGTATGGAATTCTACAAACCTCTTCGATCATGTCATGTGTGCTCTGTGATTTTTGCAACATTAGTTTCTCGTCTTTGCCAGTAGTGGCCCACAATAGTTCAAGACGTTAACCGCTAAGGGGTTGCCTTTTCGTGGTACAGACTGATCTGTAGCTGATGTGTTGTTGTTTCCTCATTAAATGGAGGTTGTATTAGCAATACCAAATCTGCTTGGTTATTATGGAGACGGTGGACCACATCCTGAAATCCTGCCCCATCCTCCACACAAATTGGGGGACATACGCCTTGAAGCAGATCCCTCGCTCGACAATTACATGGGCAATTGCCCAGGGCGCCATTCTCTGCTGATACTGTACTCAGCGCTCAACATATCCTCAAGTCAGCTCATATGTATGACAGATAGGCACCCTCCAGGTGTGATACTCAAACCCAATCAATCATCCACTAAGTGATGTGGATCAAACCAAATGAGTATCAATGAGGTGGTTTTAAAAAATTGGGAAATTCTGACACTAATTGCTCCAAAATGAACTGGCTAGCGACCAGTCCAGGGTGTACCCTCCCTTTGGCCCGAAGTCAGCATACCTCCTCAACCCTAATGAGGATAAGCGGCAAAGAAAATGTGTGGATGGATAAAACATATTTAATCGTTTATATTATATTATCAGAATTTTATTGGAGACCGAGAGTCTCAAACATCTTATTTCACTATGAAAATATGAAATAAAAAGGAGGGAATTGTAAGTTGGTTTAGCCTTGACTGCTCGTTGAGTGATGGTGGGATGAAGATAAGAGGCATTAATTTGTGTCAACAAAACATGTAAAGGACAAAGTCAAAGCCGTCAGGCACACAATTTAGAAAGAAGAAAAGGAGAAATGGTCCAAAAATACAAAGGTATGGAGCTACAGTATCACATTATGTTTGTGTTTTCTAAAGTGAATTTGTGTCGATGGGGGAGCAGTGTGTGTGTGGTTGGAGGTGGCGGCAGTAGGGTTGGAGGTTTAGGGGGGGACCCAGGGCATCATTCAAGCCAAAACTGGGGCATTCGAAAACCGAGGTTGCACTGTAAACATCTGCATTCTGAGTGCAACTAAACAATACAGGTGAATAAGAAGGACATGTGCTAATATTTTGCTAATATCAATGGAACACTGGTCATTACCCTTGAACAGAATGAATGAGCAATTTACTCTTCTGGATTAGAGAGGGACCTGAGGGAGGGAGCTTGTTTCTAAAGATGCTGTGAAGGCTAAATGTTGATGACTGCTAAAAATATGCCTACATCAAGCATAAATGTGGTTTGTGTGGTTTAAACAATTAATAAGTCAGCCAATGTAAGACACCTACTACTGTACATCATGGAGTGTTGTTTATGTGCAAGAAAGGAAATGAGGGAAGAACATGGACTCATGAGATGATGAAGATGCAGCCAAGGTGCAGAGATGACATGCATCGATTGGAGCAGAGAGACATTTAGTGGTTAGATGGGGAACTACAGATTCATAGGTCTCCCTAGTCTAGCATATTATTGAAAATACTCTCCATTGGTTTATGCATTCTACAGCTAATGACACAGATGGCAGTAGAGCCTCGGTTTTTGCACTGCAACCAACATGCAGCAACAATCAAAGGAAACTGTATTCATAAATGAAGTACCAAATTAGAGATCCACATTACACATATAATCTGAGTATGGTTTGCATTCTTGCATTAAGCATTACAAGTTATTGTTTCAATTTATATTCTGCATATTTAAATATGATACAATGATACTGTTAGTTCATACTCCTGAATTTACTATTAATAGCTTAATCACTTATGCCCAATCTCTTTATTCCTTCATATTTAGCATTTTCTATTCATTTATACTACTTATTCATAACTTTGTTACTTGTTACTACTTATTTCTTTTACTTATTTCTTTTCCTTCATCACTGAGGAAGTTATATATATCTATTGCAACAAAGTCTCCATCTATCCATTTCTGCTAAGATCTTAAACGTAGTGAGAATGAATTTTGAGTAATAGACATGGAGATAGAGCACGATTAAACATGATTAGCTTCCTCCAACTCCTTTTTGGAAAGAATGTAATCCACCACTGTAATATGTGCTGTTACTTAACGTAGTGTGTTAAGTATGCCCGAAACAAACACACCTTTACCTTTACTGATTACACAAAGACAAACAATTCCTTGTTATAGAGTCGGAGCACATTCAATGCATATCCACGACAAAAACATCTTTGTGCTACCAGGTTCACATTTCAACTTGTCAAATTGTGTGATGGATGTGTTGGGGACCTTGAGTTCATATTACATTGGCTCAGATGATTATAAAATACTATGTGTGTTTATTATCTACAGTGATTTTTTTTAGCTATAATTTCCAAGCAAAAGCCTCCCTTGATAGAGCTGTGATGGGGCCAATAATCTCAACGCAATCTGCGCTCCCCGCAAAGCGCCACAATCATGCTGAAGCTACATGCTCCGTGCAGCAGATGGGCACTGAGAGCTGTGATGATGCCTCTTCTGTCAAAACATATTAAGGCAGCGAGCTGGCGCTGCTGTGGGCGAGCAGCAGAAGTCTCGGCAATGCCACTGGCGAGCTTGCACACGACACAAACACACGCACATGAACAAACACACACCTCGCTACCACAGTGCACACACAGGGAGGTTTATATGTACTGTTGTTTGTGACTGCTGTTAGCCAGCGGCCATTGCGTGCAAAATGCGCCACTAGTTGTATATCGGTTGCAACTTCATGTTCTCTTCAGAAATTGAAAACGCCAAGGAAGGAATGTTTAATCAAAATATAACTTCCCCATGTCGATGGCAGTTTCCAAGTGTAACTGTTTGCATCTTCAAACAAAACATCAATTACAGGCCATATGTATAAAGCAACCATTCTCCTATTTACACCTATGGACAATCGATAGTTCCCAGCCTAATATACATGTTTTGGGACTATTGCTGTACCTGTAAACCCACGCAAGTATGGGGAGAACGTGCAAACTCCACCAAGAGAGATGCCGGGAAGAGTCACAGATCATAAAGGGCCCAGGGCCGCACTTTGGACACCCACGGTTTATGGGAAAAGCCAAATCTATTGACTTTTAGCTCCTGTGGTAAGAGGGAAGTATCAAGATATAAGAGCAAAAAACACAAGGTGCATGGAAGAGTCCAAGCAAACAGGTTGTGATAAAAGTCACATGACTGGTAGGCACGTGACCTGACTGCCACCAGGCTTTTGCTAAAATCCACCCATGTGCAATTAACAAGAGAGGATTTATTGTTTATAGGCCATTTTCCTGATTGCTTTTTGCTGGCAAAACTCAGATAAAACACATCATAGAGTATTTGAGGCATAAGTGATAACTGATGATGAGAATGTGGAGAGAGGTTCGGTGCAAACACCTTTAATCTCCCACTGTTATTACTGAATAATTCTCCTAGTGACACTGCATACCTTAAACGAAACCGGAACCCCCTCCCAATAACCGCATCCAAATCCTTCTATCATCACAGCTGCTCATCACAAATCTGAAAAGCAAACACCTGTGAAGCTAATGAGGCAGGCAAAACAAATCACAAGGCTTAAGAATAAACACAGGAGGGATTCCCTGAGAAAAGATGCAATAGCTCAAAAGAAAAACACTCTATAATCATATTTTTCTCTGAGCATCTCTTTTAATAGTTATCCCTGGAGCTTACTTTTAATTGTCTGCCCTGTATGAGCCCTGTGTGCTCAGTCACTATAATGTTCCAGATCATTTCCTGGAATGCACTGGTAGAGGGCAGAAAGGCTTAAATTGAGCAGCTTACTTATGCTAATACTTGCATGCGACAAGGAATTGAGCTCTCACTTCCATTACTATATTCTAACTCCAGTTAGCGCTGACTGATTTGTGACACCATGTAACTCTGCAGAATGTGAGAAAACATTAACATGTTTGGCGCCTGTACTTTGCCAAGAATCATCAAAGCGAGAGCACATCACAGACAAACAGTCACTCTCAAGTCGAGTGCCCCCTCCCTACCACCCCTCCACCCCCACCACACCCCTTAAGTGTCGCCCACCCACTCGGTGCTGATGCTGGTGACTAACGGCCATCAGTGGTCCAAAGTGCAGACTCGGTTAAGTGGAACTGTGTGTGTCCCTGATAACAACACTCGGTCTGTCAAACGCAGCAGAATTGTGTGTGAAGAGGATTTTGGAAACCCTTAGTGTGAAATGAGGAAATGTGTCATTCTACAGTCATGTGGTGATGTCCTAATTTTTTCACAACTGCAAGGAAGCCAACTCTTCTACTCCTGAACCGCTGCAGACAAAAGGGTAAACACATGCACCCCTACTCTGTTGCTGTAATATCATTTTTCCGTCTATTACACCACAGGAGGAGGCGTTATCAAAGGCCAAAGTTTGACCCCATAAAATCGGACTGACGTGAAATTTATCCCATGGCTTAATGCGCTCTACAAAACACTCACTCCAACTTTAGGGTGGTTAGCCAAATCATCATGAAACTGACAATTTCTTTGTGGGGACGGGGTTGCGATATTCATTGTACAGCTTTGAGGATAGCTGTATTACATGTATGCTAGCATGGCTTTTAAAACATTCTGAGCACAACTTGTAGAGATCCCCACAGATGTAATTTCACCAAACTGTATATTCCTAACAAACTTCAAATTCTATTGCTATCGACTAGTTACATGCATGATGAATGACACACAGAAACACAGAGAACTCCACCAAGGCTGAATATTCCTAGTTTGGATCAAAACCAGAGAGGAAATTTGCATATATTATGCCTAAATTTTGTTAAATCTTTCGAAGTTGGACCCGTTGTGCACTGCACTGCATCCATAACCTGACATAGTATTGTATGGGAGTCATGTGTGTGTATGTTGGGTGGGTGGGTGGGTGGTGGTTCGGTTCCAGAGAGGGAAAGGTGGCAGATTTAGATTCAGCCTGAGGCGTTTATTTGTTTCAAGCGGCACTAAACAGAGAAATGGCATCCTGAATGCCAATATTTCTGAAAATATGGTATTGCTATATTGTCACTATTGTGGAGATCATTCATCATTGTGATACCCGAAGCAATATGATATGGCAAATCGAGTGAACAGGGGAATGATTTTCCGTGGAAAACCTGAAGAAGAAAAGTGCTTTATTAGTCTCTGGAGGAAAAATTCAAATAGTTCATTGTGTTGTTTTGAGCATTCTACAGTCCAGCAACAGCAACCAGTCCTAAATCAAAATGTCATGCATTGGCCTTAATTGGGAATAAAACCAACCAGCCATCCCCAAGCAAGATATCTTCACACTGAAATTGCTCTCTAAAATAAAACCACTGAAGCTAATGAAGTATTCTGTCCTTTCAGAACAGCCACTAAACATGTGCAGCAAATAGGCTGATTCGAGCCCCCCTCTGAGATAAAGCTCTTCACTACATGGTAGAAAATGTTTCATTGCTGGGTCACCCGTTCTGGACACCTCGTCTTGACTCACAGGGAGGCGTTAAGAGGTGATTTAGTGACCAATTAACACTGTGCACATTCTGTTGACGTTGTTCCATCTGCATGCTGTCTCAATTGCATGGCGAGAAAAACAACAAGATCAGACAGAGGAAAAGACTGATAGAAGCAATTTTCCCCCCTGCAGCTCTTTGTGTTTTCTACCGTCTAGATGTATAAGAGGCTTGCTTCTATTTCCGATGGTTACTGAGACGAGCCCCCTCTTTGCTGGCTGACATGCTGAGAAATAAACCCACACACTCTCCAAGGTATAATCAGAGCCGCACAGGTGCACACACACACACACACACACACATACAATACTCGGCCTGATGGCACACACAAATACATCACTTGTGAGACACTCACACAGTCCTCAAACAGACTCTGGAGGTAATGACAAATGTGAACCGAGATTCCCCCTAGAACCCCTACACCCACACAACAACACCATAACACACATTCAATTATCCCGTCCACTTAGCAAAAGTGGCTAAAACTAGGCTTTCCCAACCGGAAACACCCACAATTATGCTCACTACAGCACTCCATTTTCATCCCGGAACTCCACTTGAGAAGCTGTGCTCATGGCTCACACTTACAAAATTCCTCATTCCTTGGCACTATATTTCATCTTCCGAATGCTATTTTAGCACCTATTTCATTAAGCAGCTCTGCCCTCCTTGCTAACCCCCCCCCCCCCCCCATTCCTCTGATTAGTCGATTGCTGAAAGATTGCGTTTCGTGGGTGTTCTGAGCCTCGAGCTGATGACTGTATCTGATGATGATATAGCTGATGACAGGCTGACAGCAGTCCTCATTTTTTAAAAACATTTATTATTATAGCTATTCTAATTTTTTTACACACATTTAACCTCATTACTTTATTTTGGTCAGGTTTATATGACAATTTGACTTCATATACAACTGAACAAATACAAGATAAACTCCACAAACAAGCCTCAATTTAGATTTTTGCAGCTCGCTGGGCGAATCCACTAAAAGCCTTCAAATTATTCCTAGACGGAAACATTAACCTTTAATTGAAGACCCAGGGGGCTAAACGCTGATCAAGTCAATATGAATTACAAATAGGCAGAGTAAAAAAAAATAAAAAGCTAATCTCATGATACCTCCGGTAAGTGAGCATTTTAAGGATTAAAATGAAAGTGTTTCGCTTTTTCATGATCACACCACAGAAGGGTACCAGTGATGGCAAAGAGCATAAGTGATGAATACTAACCATAAAAGGAAATAATTGCAGTCCTGGTGGCTGAGTGAGTGCAATATGGCTAAAGCAACAAAACGTCAACACGAAAAACATGTATGTTGTAATGTCAGCTCTGTTCAGTCTTTACGTAAAAAGACGCACAGTCTTCTGCTGATGTCAATGCGATCCGGACTTTCTTATATGGGCTGCAGATTGCCTGCACTCAGTAAACACGGGCCTATGTATCGGTAAGTCCTCAGAATCACTTGGGAGTGTGACCAATCACATCCGATTGGGCGTACTTAGATGAGGGCCGGGGGTGGAGTAAATTAAACAGTCCGTTTGGGTCGGAAGCAAGAAGTCCATGGAAACACTGCAGAATCTGGAGATCGAGAAAGCTTTCTGGAGCTGCTCTATTGGAGTACACAACTCAATACAAAGTGCCAAAAATGAGCATAATAGGTCCTCTTTACTAGAATCTTACATGGACAACGTCATTTTAAATCTGGGCCATATGAGGGTGTTGATAGAACCAAGGTTATTTGTGCCACTGCAAACTTCGAGTCTGAAGCATCATGATGCCAGCAAATCAAACACCCAAACAAACAGTGGGGTTGTCAGTCAATAACTCACACATAAACCTTGTCAACCTTAGCTCAGATGAGTGAGACATGAGACGCTTTTCTTCATTGGAGTTCAACAGCTGCCGTGATCCAAGCAGAAGCAGGGTTAAGAGCATGTGAAAGAAGCAGTGGCTTATAGTCCAGAATTTATGGTATGTGCTGCATTGATAAAACTGCCTCCTAGCAATATTTTATGCTAAGTAAATTATCTTTACTGCTTGAATACTTCAAACCCCGGCTGTTCATTGTTTCAATGTGCTGTATGACAAACGAAGCAGACCCCAAAGGCCATCAAGGCAGTGGGGGGGACACTGTGTATCTCCCTCTGGGGTCTAATTTGTTTTCAGGCTTTTCACTCCACAAGGCTTCAGCACAGGAAATAATCAAGATCAGAAAGCATGAGGATGCGGTGACGGATCAACTAATGGCAGGTCCCCAAAGCCTAGTGACATCATCTGCTATGCCATCTATGGCAGTGTTGTTGTGCATTTCATGAGTGTGTAAGCTCTTTTGCAATTTACAGCTGTTATTTGTTTTGGAGACACATCAGCTGCTATGTGAATGCACACAAGATGTAAACACATGCACACATTAAGGCATTCGGGTGTTGGTAACTGGGAAATAATCCCAAATTGGCCATTGTGTATGACTCGGGAAAAACAGAGGGGTGGAACTTTGATGCAGACAAATAGACACTGGCACTCACAGGTATAAGATGTAAACCATGCCATTTCTGCTATGTTTTTTTATTTAAACCTTTGGTTCGGTTTTTTAAATAAAGAGTCTGGGTAAAACTGGGAGTTTCATACATAAAACATTGCCGCACTGCAGTGTAATACATCCCTGAACTCTGAGGGAAAGCACAACAAACAGTGCATGCGTGTGGTGGGGAAAAGTGGTAAAATATTGGACTGCAACATTAACTGTTATGTGCACAGCAGGGAGCCTTTGAAAATGACAAAAGATGGTGACGAAGCAAATGTCGCACATGACATGTCATCCATGGAGTAGTGGTATTAATCTCCCGTTCATAGATGGAATGGACCAACAAGCTAATTGCATGGCACAAAAACTCAGACAGTGGTATTGATTTATTGCTGAAATATTGCTGCCGCTGCGGGCAACTGGGGGCCTGAGGTGGGGAAGATAACATAGACAATGTGCTGCCTGGTGGATTTAGTGATTCAATTATAATTCAAACCTATAAAGAGGAAACAGTGATGCAAAGGGGACAGACATTTACAAGGCAGTATTGTGCCTCACTTGTACTATAGCATAGCATGAGATTATCAGCATCTGACCACATTTGTAGAATTTCTTTTCTCAACAATATGTATGACTAACTAGTAGACCTAGTGCAGTCCCGTTATATATGCCATGCTATGCTTCCTTCCATGTTGGTAAACAAAGCCAGGGGCTATCAGACATTATAAGTTCTGTGCTTTACAAATGCCCAAAAAGGTTTAGAGCACCAACCGTAAGGTAAGCAGTTTGATTGATTATTATTATGAACTCAGATTGGTAACATAGCACCGCTGGTGCAGTGGAGCTTAAGAGAAGTCGGACGTGTGGCAACCTCTCCTGCCCAAGGGATAGCGCTCATTGTCGGACACACTTTGGTCAAAGGTACCGTTAGTGTGGTGGAGCTCAAAAGCCCGACGTGGGGGCGCTGTGTGGATGCACAGCGTGTCCGAAATGAATGAATCTTTCCCGCAAGTCAGCACTGCTTCTGGCTCCAGCAACAGTTTGGCAGATATTTCACATTAATGTTCACCAAATACAATAACTTCTTCCTGAGCTGGTTTCACAAACAGAGAAGCAGAGCTTGGGGAAGGGCAGAGAGCTTATCTGTGTACAGCCACGCCCATATAAGAAAGTCCACTCCTCTGTGACATCACAAATGGGCAGTTTTACCACACCTTCTGAAACTGAGCGTATTGAGCCATCCCAAACTTCTTTCAGGGCTCACTTTCAAATGCGCACACCTCATTACCTGAAACTTTGTCATCGTTTAGCATGAAAATGCAACATTCTGACTACACTTATCGGTCAGAAATGTGCTAAAAAGTGCAAAAAATCATAATTGGTCCCCTGAAAATGTCATATAAGTCTGGAAATAAATGAACCAATGTGAAAACAAAGTCTAAACGACAAATGCAGAATGTGTAAGATTCATGTCAGAGAACTTGACGTTTTGGGACATTGATGGAGTCTTATCAATTTTCATTTGACCCCAATTACTAATATAATTCAACACCCCTTGTTCATGTAAACCCTTCTCATGAAAAAGCAAAACACATTCCCAGAATTAGTCTGTGCATTCTGGGGTCCCATGAGACTATGATTGAAATTTAGTACAACTTAAGGGAATACCTTAAACCTTTGATTGAATCCAGCATTGTACATTCTTAAGGCCATTTGGCTTTTGAGGTTCCACTCCATGTTAACTTTAACAAAAACAGTGTTTCCTCTAAAAAGTTGTGCTAATTTCCCTCATGGTGGCTTTAGTTTTAATGTTGCTGGTTGGCAAAGCAATAGAAAGTCTATGGTCCATTTGGTCTACGGCAGCTTTGCAATGATCCTGCCCAGCTTTATTTCAGCACCATGGAGAGAGCCAGACGCTGGGCTAATTCTTTCCTCTTCTTGGCATCTTGTAACATCTGCTGGCCTGCCTGTCAAACCATAGCAATAATTTAACCCTTAGGAGGCTCCCAAATGCTCAGGCGACTGCAGTGCAATTGAAGTCTATGGGAAGGAGCTGGAAATGTTTTCATACGCACACACACACAAACACACTTCTACACCACTATGTACATCTGTGCAATACTTTGTTTTTTACATTCAGTATAGTTACTCCAGACTCCATTCACTGTGTAATATCTGATCAACCTCCATGTGCAATATTAAGGGCTCTAAATGCAATATACTAAGTTCTATGTGAAGTATTTCCATAATGCGTCATATTAACTCAGTAGCAAGATCTCAGTGCATAGACTGGTCATATATCTCATCTCGTTTCATATTATCTACATACTGTATTGTATATAACTCTGGGAAAAACTGTTGATTTTGTTAATACTTGGGTTGTTTATATTGTTTTTTTTTCTATATTGTGTATTTTGTACTGCTTAACTGATTCTGTACTCTTGCTGCTGTGCAATGCAAATTTCCCCACTGAGGGACGAATAAAGGCATATCTTAATCTCTTAATCTTAATCTTAACACACGGATACAGGCTTCAAAAAAGACTCTCTTATAAGAGCTTTTTACACTACCTGTCATCATTCTGAAACGTCTGGTCCCCAAGCAGGAGGTCCCTGAAGCGGTAGCGAGGTGGAAGGGGAGGCACCTCTGTATCCACTTCTGCCATCTTAAGAGCTGCAATGTCCAGAATAACGCCCGAGTTGCTGCTGTTGTTTCTCTGTAGGGACTCAGTAGAGGGCCTGCGGGATGACAAAGAAGAATCATCTGCTCGTCATCATGCTCATGTTGTGCTGAGGACAAATACAACACAAGGGCATGTTGACGAAAACTGAAAAAACAAACAAAACATAAAAAATCACCACAGCATTTAATGTTCAGGGAAATCTGGAGTCAACAAAGTTATGTGACAAACAAATACATAATGTGTGCAATACAAGAGATATTCAAAAAGACAGACCTCTGACATGAAATCATGATGTACAGATGCTATTTTAATTTGTCCAGTAGATAAAGAAGAAAAGAATTCCAAGAATAATTCTTCATCAATTAGGAAAGCGTATGTAAATTTACAAAAAAAGGCACAGTGTAACAGGTATAATGTGTTTTTTTTAAGATGTATTTTTTTTGTGTGTTTTTGGAATCTTTATGTTCCCAAATAGTCTTTCACAAAAACCCGACTTAGCAAACTTAATTGTAGTACAGGCGAATGTGCATATAACGACGAAATATGAATGAAAGTGTATAGAGACTGACACGATATTTATACTTATAACTTTATACTATTACTTTATACTATTTATACTTTATACTATTTATACTTGTAATTACAATGAATGTAACGAACAGAGAGAAGTGAAACTGCAGACGCTAAAGATGCCAAGACCATACATGTACTACATATCAGCATCAAACTCTTAATACTATTACGTGTTCTTTGTGATTAACGTGAATGGAAATCAAGTTCATTGGGTATATTACCTGTCGCCAAGGGAACTCGATGATCGGCGTGGAGGGCTCATGGCTGCCTCTTGTGGGGCATTCGGTGAGGGAAAGCATGAGATACAATTCAAAGAGAGTTCACACTTGAGTTCACAAACATGCACTTATTTCAGAAAGTCAGTGTAATATGATCACAACTCCTGCTTTTGCAAGCATTACAGCTCAGCTAAGCAGTACTGCTTTTTTTAATGTTAGTGTGCTAACGTTTTATTACCTTTGCCACCCTCTGTTCTGTTTCCTTTGGTATTTCCTTTAAAGCAGGATAACATACATGTTAATTTCATTGCAGACTCTAAATTGTCCACAGATGTGAATGTGACTGTGAATGGTTGTTTGTCTATACATATCCTGTGATTGACTGGGAATCAGTCAAGAGTCTATCCAGCCTCTCATCCAAAGTCGCCTGGGATAGGCTCCAGCTAATCTGTGACCCTGATCAGGATAATCTGTAGAAAATGTGTTTTCTTTCCATTCCAACGTGATGCGGTTCATTCTAGAGTGTGAGTGTACTTTAGTGAATCCTTGCTTACAAAAAGCGTTAGATGACCAGCCATGTGATTTATGCATCTGGGCACTCTGTTTGGATTCCTCTCTAAAGCCTGTAACAGTGGGAACAATAGGTTGGTGGGTAATACAACCCTTTTGTGTATGTGTGTGTGCATACACATAGCACAGCGTGGGCAGCCTTGAGTGGGCCTAATAGCACCCGGGGACACGCTCTTCCCGATTGACTGTGAAAGTACAAACCCTGAGATGACACAAAAATGCTGGCGAGGAAGGGTGAGAGGATGGATGGACATACTGTAAAGGTCACCCTTTAAGAATTTGATTGTAGATTATTAATCAAATCTGCTGTTAGTTCAGTCTCAATTAGTTTAAAGAAGTACAGCACCACTTGTAGGAACACACGGACCTTCAATAAACCACAACTTCACCAAACAGTATTATTATCTTCAACAAACCACTGGCATGGAGACAGGTGTTCAGAACATTCAAAGATCCTCCCGTTCCATTAAAAACTTAAAATAACAATTAAGACCAACTTTCCTTTTAGTCCACATCATGGAAATTTCGTAAAATGTGAGTGCATCTGGATTGGAACACGGCAGTCAGAGTCTACGATGTGCCCTCTACTTTACTTTACCTCTACTAAGAGCACAGCTGCAAGATACAGATGACTGCAAGCCCTTTAACCAGGAAAGTGAACTGGCCCTTCTGTGGATTAAAAGGCCATGACTTCTGAGAAGAAACATAATGGATGTGGCACAACTGAAAATAACTGTGCTTAATGGAGGGAGTGCGGCAGATTTAGGACAAAGGGGCAAATGGAGCAAGGGGAAAAGTAACATGGAGGGGAGATAAAATTTAGCAAGAATTGGTTTGTAGATGGAAACTAGAAGCAACAATAATGAGGTCGCTAAAGTTGCTTTGTAGTATTTACAAATATATAAGATAATGTAATATTTACATATAATGTGTCACAAAAATTAGTACACTCCTTACAATTCAGCAAGCATTTCTATTATATATTTGACATACAAAATAAAAGTAACTTGCAAATACTTAAAAGTAATCAGTGCACAACTTTAGCAGTATACGATAATCTCTCAATTATATATTGGTCATCATGGTTCGCTGGTTCCAGACCTGACCATGATAAAGTAATTACTGCAAAGTAGACCTCGCATACGCCTAAGCATACGGTGATTGATTGGCACCAATTTAGTTTCATACACTGAATGTGTATGCTGTCAGCTATTAGAAAAACATCTGTATCGGCAGGTAATTTATTTTTTTTTAACGATTAGTAATCGGCCAGAAAATTGTAATAAGTGCATACTTAGTAGACCTTCTAAATGCATGTTGTATCAATATTAGAGCTCTCTAGACATGAAATAACATCCCTATAGTCACCTTTACAAACATATCACCCAATATAGTAGAGAAAATAAGCAATTTAAGATATAAATAAGACTGTGTGTTGCAATAAACGTGTTCCCTTGGGGAAGTGACTTGGTGCTGAAAAAAAGTGGACAAAGGCGGTACAATGTTTTACAAACATAAAGCCATGTCCAAAACCAAACTAAAAATGCTGCAAAACACACACAAAAAACACAAACAACCCTCCTGTTTAAAATTAGAGGTGTAACCATTCCTTTTAACGATTGAATTAATATTACAATATGGGTTTGCCGATACGATTCAAGGCGGATATTGGTTCATTTAGAACGATCCGATCCAAAACGACTCTTTACATCAATTCTGTAACTTTTTAGCCAAAACTTCAACCTGTCTGACTGTGACAAAAATACCTTGATACTGGACAGTGCAGGTGACGTTTCCTTAATTCCTGTTGCTTTTTGTAAAGGAAATGCATTCACATTTTTGGTACATCAAGTATAATCAAAGTGTGATTAATTCTACTGTATCTGATACAATGTAACAGGAACTTTAATTTGATACCTCATTCACAGATTGTTATAAAATTTCATCTGCAGATAGATATTAAAGTAATTGTATAGCCTATATATATTTTTTCTTGTTCCAAAGCTCAGATCCAAGAGTTTGAAAGTTTTCAAAGCACTCCTATGACTCGGTGTGGTCCGACACTCAAATACATCCAATACAAACTGTGGCGATGACATTATAGACAGACTGAAACGAGTGTAGTGTCTGAGGTGTAGGCCGTCTGTAGTAAAAAACTCATGAAGTTGTGTCAACAACAAAACCACAACAGTCACCCTTGCATGACATCATCCGTGCGCCCCACTCAACAGGTATGACTACTCAACTTGAATCATGTTGAACGTCTTTATCATTAAAAGTGCTAAAAAAACCCCACACACATTCATATAAAGCCTTTAAGATTTCATATGTTACAGTATTATAGCAACCAATTTGTTTTTAAATAGTGTTTACCAAATTTCACGTCTTCAGCTTCCTTCTGGTCATACCACTCATGTCTTGATGTCCATATGACATGCTATACAAGCTGTACACAGACTACTCTAAGTTCAATCATTTCTATAGTATTGTCCATTGTGAGGATGCTTGCTGAAATGTTGAGTGTGCTCACATTTTGGTCGATACTGTACATAAACGATTATAAAGTGATGACCAAATTTTAACTATGAAGCTACTTGAGAAGACTGAACTAGTGATAATGGTTCAATATATATCATAAATAACACCTATCTTACACAACTACACCACAACACACAGAAGTCGGAGTACTACAGCAATAACCTAACATAAAAATGCTAACACCGGTTACCTGCCTGCGTTCCCGTCCCTAACCGCGGTCCCATCAGCGTAAACGTGCTTTACGGTGTTCCTTGCGTAACAGCGGGGCTGTCCCACCATTGTGTCCGATACAAAGCCATGTCATGTCCATAAAATCGGGCATTCAAAACAAACAAAACGCGACATGTGTGAATGCAGAGGACACTGCGTCTCGGGCAAGCTAGCTCACAAGGTGGAGATTTAGCACACACAAAAAAAACTAGTCCAAGGTTTCTTCAGCTTCTGATTGGCTGAACCGACGTCCAAATAGATTTACAGTACACCTGACAGCTAATTTACATATCAATGCGCCAGCCTAACAACCTTGCAGCAATGCGGAGCGACACGCGTGTCCCTTAGCAACAACTTTGTTAGCTAGTTCACAGACTACATTACCCAACGTGCCTTATAACATTCCTTTATATCTGTTTAAAATAAACTCCTGCACCAATACGACTGCTTCTTAGACACACCGTCTGGTGAGGATATTTTTACTGTCAGCATCACCATCTTTCCAGTGGACGCACAAGATGAGGAGGAGGAGGAAGGCGCTCATCCATCAACCTGGAAGCGCCTATAGGTAACTCGCCATCTACCGGCCAACCACGAATCAGTGGCTGGAAAGTTGTCACATAACAGAATTAGGTAAGTGAATACTCATATTCCTCACTCACTGTTGTGCTCCAGAAAACGCAACAGATGAGACAACATTTTGGATTAAAAAATATAATAATAATAATAATAATAACACACATCTACAGTATAATAGTAGTATTATACTGTGAATAGATAATATGTGAATGGATAATAGTAGTATCCATTCACATATATTCAATTGCAAACATGCAACTTGTAGCACATACAATACACTATTTTTCCATTTTACTACATACCTGCAGCAGGTCTATCCTCCACCATCTGTCTCACAATGGACCCCCTCAAGTTGAAAAACACATTCATTGTACACACTCACAGTGAAAGGGGGGGGGAGCGGTACTGGATGGCGACTGTGTCTCCAGAAAAGCTGTTTGCGGCTCGGTGTCTTGTATTCCTTGTGCTCAGCCAGCCTCACCGCGTTTCAGCCCATTATCCTCGAGGGGGGAAAGAGCTCGGAGCGTCATCGTTTTAAAGCCCACACAGCCACTTATGCTGTACCATTTCACTCACTCACTCTCCTCATCTCACTGTAGATCTTCAGATTTGCACAAAAACTTGATCATTTTGATTGAACCTTGTCTTTATGTTTATACAAGGAAAATCACAGAGAAGCACAGATGCAGTATGACGGTAAAGAACAGTGTTTTTACAATACAATCCCTGTATCAGGTATCTTTTTTATGGAAAGTCATTTCTCCTTCTGGGACAATTTGATTTATTGTTTTTCTCTCATGAAATCATTGAAATGGAATTAATCTGTTCCAGGCTTGAACTGACACCATTGCTGTACAGAAAATGATTTAAGTCACAATGTAACATTCGTAATGGGCGTCCAAGTGTACAAATGTGATCATTGTTCAAATAGTTATGTTTATGTAGAGCATCTTTCTCCCTTTTTCATCTTGTGTTGCTGTTCTGTATTCATGGTACACACTTGAAATAGGGCAATTACTGCTGTCTGATTGTATACATTGGCATTATATCTCATTATCTGATTGAGGGATGCTCATTTGCTGTGTGAAATCATACAGAGTTCTGTCAGTACGTATATGACTTTCGCTGGGCAAGTGAAAACAGTGTGGCTTTACTGCGTCAATTATGCAGGATTTCTGTGTAAAAAAGGCTACAGACATGCTAAAACTGCAAAACCCTAAGTAATCGAGTAGTTTATCTTTTGATGCTGAGTTCCAAAGTGTTGTATGTTACATGTGATGTGACCTTAAAAGATGTGTCACATCTCAAGGGCTTCATCAGTTCATGCTCAAAGACTAGGTGGGACACACATCAATCAGACTAAATAGGACAGTTTGACCCCAGTGTGACATCATGACTTGGTATATTATATAGAGTGCATTTGTCAAATAATGTAATCACCCTTATTTCTAACATGTACTTTATATGCAATTACATCGCAGTTTGGCAGGTCGGACCCGTGGTTGGGGACCCCTGCATTGCAGCAATAATTCATCATTCATGTCAAATCTTAGTATTTGATTAGTTCTGTTGTACTATTAACAGGTTAACTTCTTTTTACACTTGTATGGCAGTTCAGAATGTTGAAATCTTACTTTAAAATGCCATTAACATTAATGAAAGGTTTTTTGATGATGAAATGTGGAACATTATTATTATTATTTCTATTATGTACTATGAGATAAATTCCATTATTTTGTACCTGAGTGGTTCTACTGTAGTTACATTAGGCACAAAACACTTTTTCCTCTTTCATATTGTATATGCATGTATGGCTCACCTCCAAAAGACCCCTTTTTCTATGCAAGCAGAGGTGGTAAAAATAGTAAAAGGTAACCTTTTAGCCTTTAATGTGCTTTAATTCAATGCGTGGAGTTGTTTTGTACCAGCAGTTTACTAATGCAGCTCATTTTTTTGAGCGAACTCTTCAATTATTCACTCATTATGCTGCTGGGGCTGAAGTGTATCACAGTGTGTCCTGGAGTGAGACACAGACATCCATTAGGCTATCTTTCTCTATCAGTACTGTCCCCCTCATGGAATAATGCTCCATTGTTGGGTCTCAGCAAAGCACAACCACTTTGCCTCCTGGATGCTTGCGCTTCATACTTCCAAAGTGTCTAAAAACAGACCAGAGATGGGAAACAGTCAGAGAGTAAGGCACTCAGATCCAGTGAGCAGCCTTAAGGCTTATATAGGAGCCTCGCATGAGTTGGGCATATGAATCACAAAGTCATTCTGTCTCGCCGCTAGGCTCGCTCTCTGTTTTGATTTAAATGTCATTGAAAGTAGTGGTGAAGTTTGCTGCATCACAATAGAAGGAGTTACATGCAATACATGTTTTTAAAGTACTGGATACAATATAATATATACCTGCACAATCCAATGAGGAGGGCTCTACCAAATAATCTATCTCTACCGAAGTAATTAATTGAACAATGTTTATGCTGATGGTTACGGTGGTATAAAACTGCAATGTATCATAATGAGTGACAGAAGAGCGTGAGTTTATACTAGTTTATATTATAAACTAAAAACAACTGCAGGAGCATAGATTCTCCTCTTACCTCCATGAGTTGCTTTCATGATTGTAAACTTCTATTGTTTTTAAATCAGTGACACCGTCAGAGCCCCCAGCGGCCAGCAAAGCACCCTCAAACACCACAAGGGACACCTTAAACACACCACATGAGAGTCTTAACTAACAATAATGTTTCCTCCACCACATTCTATAGGTGGTAAAACAATAAAAACAGAGGTCCCATGTGCATCCACTCACATTGTCTCTCTTGCTTCTCAAGCGTTTGACAGGAGTCCACCTGATGGTGTCCGGGTTGAAGCGCTCCACTGTGCACAGATTCAATCCGAGGTCGTCTTTGCCCCCGGCCACGTAGATGTGCCCAAGGTACACGGTGCAGCCTGCGTTCTCTCTGGGAGTGGACATATGGCCACATATTGACCAGGTGCCATCTTCAGGGTTGTATTTCTCCACTGTGAAAAATTAAGAAAGCATATACAGTATTAGTATAGATTATACATAACACGCCTGCTTCACACCGGCCCGCACTAGGGATTGAACACAAGATGTTCCTATGGGAGTCGAGAGTACTGAACGCTCAGCTAAAAGCCCGGACTGTCAGTCAAACATTCAGCGCAGCTCTTAAACATAGGGAGTGATGCCTGGCTGGCATCCGTCGCATATAGATATATATATGATATTAAGATAGATGATGGCTGCACTCCGGCCTAGTTCAATACCACCCTCAGCCATCTCTGTGTGGAGTTTGCATATTCTCCCGATGCATGCGTGGGTTTTCTCCGGGTACTCCGGTTTCTTCCCACATTCCAAAAACATGCTAGGTTAATTGGCGACTCCAAATTGCCCTATGATTGGCTGGCAACCAATCCAGGGTGTACTCCGCCTCCCCGAAGACAGCTGGTATAGACTCCAGCACGCCCCGCGACCCTCGTGAGGATAAGCGGTATAAAATGAATGAATGAATGAATGAATGAATGAAGATAGATTATTATAGATAATATCAGTTTGGGCTAAGTTCACCATGTCATACATACTAGCTACTTCTCAAATACAATAATGCAGCTAAAATATATAAAATTCCTCCCAAATAGGCAAAAATACAACTCTATTCATGTTTCTAATCTTTATCTTTAAATGGAAAAAAAAGCAGACCCTGAACTTGACCTAAATAGGTTGTGGGAAATCTATGGGCCTGCACTTCTCAGAGACAGAAATAGTCAAAATGGGTGGCAGCAGGACATACTAACTCCCGTCTATCTTTGGCAAAGTCAGAGGCTATTTGTGTGTGTATGTATGTGAGATTGTGTCTGTGTGACCGTGACCAAAAGCTGTCAAACTATGCAGATGTGTTGTAAAGTACAAAATAATAACGTTAGATGGCTTTTGGCATCCATTCTTGAAAATCATTGCAAAGTATCTGCTGTACCTCCAGCCATATTCCAGATGTCAATGGGTAGTGTGTGTCCAGTCGTTCCTCGCCACATTGCTCGATCACGGTTTTTCAAACATAGTAATTAATAATTCATGCTGTTTAGTGGTTGAATATGGCCTATTTGTCATAGATAAATATGCATATTGAAGCAAATATTATGTATTTTTCACCTAAATTCATCTTTGTGAGTAGACTTGTCAGGATATCAGATATTTTGATAATTGTGGTACAAAGTATCATCAATATTCAATATGATCGCAGCATTTTTGAGACAATGTTTTTCATTCATTTTAGTCATGAGAGGTGTCAGTCACATTTGAACCAGTGTACCGATTACATGTGTGATACATTAGCTCAACAGACTGTTTTCTTTATATTGACCGACCAAACATTGACTGTCGGTACAAGGGTAGCGCTGCCCGAGCACCTCCATCGGTACTTTTTGTTCACGTATTCTGGCTCATTATCCTGTAAGCTAGTACATTTGTTGTCTAGTCACATGTTGTACCTGAGTTGAGCGTCAAA
The DNA here is from genome assembly GCF_037039965.1 of Doryrhamphus excisus. Lineage (NCBI taxonomy): Eukaryota > Metazoa > Chordata > Actinopteri > Syngnathiformes > Syngnathidae > Doryrhamphus > Doryrhamphus excisus. The sequence continues at coordinate 12,829,086 of NC_136359.1, read as the reverse complement.
TCGCCATCATTGCCTCCAATCACATACAAGCGATCATTCAGCACAGAGGCCACAGCTCTGTTGCGTCTCGTCAGCATCGGCACTTGCTTGCTCCATGCGTTCATTTTTGGATCGTACCTGCAGCGACAAAACAAAGAACACAACACCTTTTCACCACCTACTTTGTTAGTCATCACCATGTGATTTTTATGTCTTCAACTCTGTTATATAAGGTGCTTTTAAGGAAAGTCAGAGAGAATAGTCTGGTAACAGCTGCACCCACATAAATGACACAGTCTTTAATAATAATAATATTGAATTTGATGTACAGTTTATTAACACAGTCCCACAGTACCTCTCCACAGTATTCATGGCGGTTATCCCATCATGTCCTCCAATAGCGTACAAGTATCCGTCCATCGCCACCACGCACACTCCACTGCGGGGGCTATCCAAGGGTGCTACATCTGCACTCCAGATGTCTGCATCTGGGTCATACCTGCCAGGGTAGGGGTCAGGGTGTCGAAGGGTTGATAGGGAGACAAAATCAGTTGTTCTCTTATTCTTTTTGATGAAGTTCTCTGGGCTTCACGGCGGATGAGTGGTTAGCGTGCAGACGTCACAGCTAGTAGACCCGGGATCAATTCCACACTCAGCCATCTCTGTGTGGAGTTTGCATGTTCTCCCCGTGCATGCGTAGGTTTTCTCCGGGTACTCCGGTTTCCTCCCACATTCCAAAAACATGCTAGGTAAATTGGTGACTCCAAATTGTCCATAGGTATGAATGTGAGTGTGAATGGTTGTTTGTCTATGCCCTGTGATTGGCTGGTGACCAGTCCAGGGTGTACCCCGCCTCGTGAGGATAAGCGGTATACAATGAATGAATTTCTTTTCAGTGCTTTGGAGTAGAGTTTTTTTTTTGTGCAGCTGTGAGAGTAATTTCCACTCAGTCACCCTGAGATTGACTGGCAAGAATTTTGCCCCATGGACAACTAGCATTAGCTCTAGAAAACAGAGCTTAAAGTGTCAGGAAACCCAATGGTCTGTCTCATTACACTTCTGTTCATTGGGCAAAGTTTGGTAGAGATGGAGTCATGCAAGCCTTTACGATGCCACCACAGCACTGCAATCTGCCTTCAGGGATAAGTACAGCTCAGATGATGGCAGGCTGGAGTGGGTTTTTCCCAACTGTGGGGTCATCAATGCTCATTTCGTCAAGAAGTGCCTCTCTGTGGGAACTGGAGAGTAGCCAACTCCTTTGAACTATCTGATAGTGTGGGTGGCTCCCACACTATCAGATAGTATCAGATAGTGATGACCTTATAGTCAATATAAATGTGTGTGTGTGTGTCCTTGTACTCTTGTCCCTAAAAACTCATGTTGAGTACAGGGTCACAAATAATTTCTGCCTTAACGCTGACCTCTGGTGTTCAGTAACATGTATAGCAACAGCCATGTTTCTTTGTTTTTGTACAGGATATTGAAGGAGGATGGGACTTGAGGGGAGTGTGACGACATTAAAGGAATGTTTGTATGGAGGACCAAAACTGCCAAAATAATACATAAATAAATAAATAAAAGTGGAAATAAAAACAAAAATGAAAAAAAATGAAAAAATTTAATACAAAAAATAAATATAAATGGAAATAAAAACAAAAATATATTTTTTTATTTATTTATGTATATATTTTTTATTTTAGTTATTTTTAGTTATTTATTTATTATTTTGGCAGTTTTGGTCCTCAGAAATGCAGAAGGAAAAACTATTCAAATGAGGGGGCGGTCCTAAGTGTGTCTTGGGTTGAACTGTTCGCCTATTGGTTGATCGACATGTGAGTGCGAAAATCGACTAGGTATGCCTGCAAACAGCCACAGCAAGAGGAAGTCACCACACCACTCTCGTCCGATTCGTCCGAAGTTGAAGCTTGTGAAAGCAGAAAGTAAAGAAAGAGTCAACACACCTGAACTGGAATTAAGTAAAAGCGTAACACATCAGCTGTTTCATACTTAGCACGTTCCAAATCATCCAAGCGATTGGCAGCGTCCCTGAGAAGCTCGGACACCGACTTCCTGGTGGACCCCGCCATTATTGTCCCGGTAAATGTATACTCCCTGTATACTTCCTCTTGCTGTGGCCGTTTGCAGGCATACCTAGTCGATTTTCGCACTCACATGTCGATCAACCAATAGGCGAACAGTTCAACCCAAGACACACTTAGGACCGCCCCCTCATTTGAAAAGTTTTTCCTTCTGCATTTCTATGAGGACCAAAACTGCCAAAATAATAAATAAATAAATAAACAAAAGTGAAAATAAAAACAAAAATGAAAAAAATATACAAAAATTAAATACAAAACATAAATATGAATGGAAATAAAAACAAAAAAATATATATATACATAAATAAATAAAAGCAAAAATAAATACAAAAATAAAAAACAAGATTCAAAAATTAAAAAAATATATATTTTTGTTTTTATTTCCATTTATATTTATGTTTTTGTATTTAATTTTTTGATTTTTTTTTCATTTTTGTTTTTATTTCCACTTTTATTTATTTATTTATTTATTATTTTGGCAGTTTTGGTCCTCCATATGTTTGAAGCATGCAACCCTATTTTTAAAGAGGACCTATTATGCGTTTCCACTTTTCTGACCTATAAATGTTGTTAGAATGTATTCTCGTGTTAAACAATGCCAAAGTTTCAGATAATGAGGTTTGCACATTTGGAAGTTGGTCCAGAAAGAAGTTTGGCATGGCTCTGAACGGTCGCTTTCAGAGAGTCTTTTCTAAAATCCCATAAGTAAGTCAGAGGTCTCCAACCAGTAACCAGAGCTACCAGTAGCTCCTAACCACTTTTAAAGTACCTCTCCAAAGGGTTTATTCATTTATTATGAACTCCTATACTGACACAATTAGAAAATGGGGTTCGGCAGTTGTCTGGAAGTCCCTGAGAGCATTTGGGAGTGTGACCAATCACAGGCTGTGGGTGGAATAAATTAAAACAGACTGTTCTGGAAAGTTGAAGATTTTGGAAGATCTAAAAACCTTTTTGTAGCTCCTCTATAGGAGTCCACAGCTCAATATAATGGGCCAAAAATGAGCATAATAGGTGCCCTTTAATACTATACTATACTATACTATACTATACTATACTATACTATACTATACTATACTATACTATACTATACTATACTATACTATACTATACTATACTATACTATACTATACTATACTATACTATACTAATACTATACTTTAAAACATTCAAACTCAGATGATAAGACAGTGGGTCCACAAGAACAAGTCACAAAATCACAAAGCAACGCAGGTGTGTTTATTGTGGCCTCCCCTACTCCTAGAATTTTTAATTCTCACCCCAGGAATTAAAAACATTTTATGCTGTTTTGACTTTAAACATAACCAAAGTTACTTGGGCAGGTTTGTTTTTTCTTCCCACCTCCAGATTAAATCCATCCAAGTGAATAAAACAAGCCAAATAAAATGTTCCCATTGCTCCACACACGTTTTTGAAAAGCAGCAGCTTACCTCTCTACATTGCTGTAACACCTGACGTTGTCCTCTCCACCGACTGCATAGATTTTGCCATCCAGGGTCCCCACAGCCATGTTGCCACGCGGGTTAACCATATGAGCGGCTGTCCTCCACTCGTTAAACTCAGTAGAGAACTGTTCGACCAGACAAGAGGGATCATCCTTGGTCCATCCACCCACTGTTAAACAAAACAGCAAATGTTTTATTACATTTGTCAATAATGATACAAAGCAAAACTAAACAAAAACAAAGGGGCATCAGACAGTTTTAAACAATACAAACATAAACTACTCTAAAATTAGTACACCGATATTATATATTATTATATATATGGTTTAATAGTAGATGTAACATTTATCCACACCTTTTATACAGAACTCCGAGTCCCATAGCATTGAGCAATGCATTTCAAACAGGCACTGCAAGGCCTCAATTAGGGCTCTAATAATATGCAGGAAATTGTTGTGTTCAATTTTGTCCCCTAATTCTGTGTTGGTTTACAGAACAGAACCGTGGAAAAATTGGGAGAAAATGCCTGGCTAGTGACATTTAAACACGAATGTGGCAAGCTGTATTGACTGGTTGCCATGGTGACCCCCAGGAAAGCACTGTTATGAAGTGAAACCAACATACTGGCAAGTCTCTGGAGCTCGGCTACTAGGCTAGAAACAGATTTATTATTTGTAACAACTATCACTTTGTTTTTATGAAGGTGTTGGAGAGAGCATTCTGACAAAATGCAGCGCCAGGTGCTCCTCTCATCAGGATGAAGCTGAATGTCTCCCTCAATGGAAACTAGCCAGCTGGCGCCATCATGACATTAACCTGTGTTGAATTCCCTCCTATATACTGTATATATGTCTGGGATACAGTATTTCACTCATTCGTAAAAAATACAATAGTTCTGTTTCACTGACCCATAAACATCATCTCAGTGACGACATCCTTCTGGGGTAGTTTACTTTGTGGTGTGCTGTGGCAGGGAGTGCCACCTTTGCCATCCGTGATCACCATGTCACGAGATTGTGGCTCCTTGATGGCTGCCCTGCAGAGACATAAGCTTATGAATGAAACAGTAAGCAATGATTCAACAACTGTGAAACAATTGTTTTTAAAAGGTAATACTGTTCAGTTTCATCACATAGGTATTAAGTGTTTATTATTGTGGTTGTAGTTTGCAGTGTTGTGGAACGACTCTGTATCCTTTTAATATTTTGCTCACAAAATTAACTTATTCGGTCCCGGACATTTTTCAAAAGCCCTCCCACTCTGGACCGGCCATTTTTGATGATTTTGACAGATTTTTCAAGGCTATATACACATGGTATATACCAAACGAAAGATTAGACTCTCATCTTCCATCAGAAATTCATCAGAAAGTCTTTTTCCGTTCTTTAGTGATTGGTAGTAGAACATTGGTAAGTTTCAACATAATATCAGTCGTCAACAAAATCATAAATTTCACTTTGACACAAATTTTTCCATCTATATTTAGCTACATTGTCTAAACACACCACAACATAAACAACACTAAAAATGGTTGTTTTACGTAAAAATAGCCATTATTTACATATCAAAACATGTAAATATGATCCAGTGCAATTATACACAGCTGGAAACTCCAAAGGTGATCAAAAACATTTTATAATAATAATAATAATAATAATAATAATTAAAAAATAAAAAAACAAAAAGCGAATAAACTATGACGATATATTTTATCTCATTATGGATAAAAAGTGCATACGGGACTTCATTAAATTAAAGCCTAACCCCAAAAAAGTAAAGTAAAAGAAGCTCAAAAAGGATTCTACATAACTTGATCATTCTGAAAGCCGAAGATAATAAATAAATTCCCTTTTAGATTACCGTCTGTAGAGTTGCAATTCATTTAAAGTCAAGGTGATTTTGTTCATTTGCTCTTCTATTGACATCATACCAAGCTTCCATTAGTATGTACAATAAAAACTGGAGTCCCTTACCCTTGCTCATTGTACACACCCATGTTTATCTCCTCAATATGTTGCTCAGGGTCAACAGGGTGTTCACAGCACCTTCAGTCTGCACCTCTGACCACAGTCCAACACAGTTTTGTACCCAGAGTAACCTAGAAAAAAACCCCCTCCCCTCTAAACAACACCGCCCACCCCAAGTGATTCACTCCACATCACTGCAGTTTGAAACCTAAGACTCCTCTAACACATTCAAATTGTCAACTGTCACACTGTAGAAATTGTTGACATGCTTTCACATTTAGATAAGACTTCATCTGTTGCTTCGACACTATGGTTAGTTTAGACCAGGGATGGTCTAAAGGGATGTCCTTGAAGGTCTCTTTTACACTATGCCGGGTCTAAGCTACAAAGTAATAATAGGGACACACTGAAAAGAAAAATAAAATGTCGTGTCTTTCTGGATTAACATAAGGACAGTTTGGGAGCTTGTCAAGTTACATATTTATAATTTACCATTTAAATTTAAATAATAATGTGTTTTTCAGTCATCCCTCATTGTATTGCAATTATTTGCAATCGTGATAAGTGAAATTCCGCAAAGTAGGATTCCTTCTGTATAAATTTAGGATTTTTAAAGCATAGAAAACCTGTTTATGACCTGCTAAATATGGCTTTTAACATTATTAGACACCTCTGGACATGAAATAACACCCACATAGTCAGCTTTACACAGCCTTGAATAAAACTCATGCTCATGTGTGCAATAAATGTGTTCCGGCTGTGTGAACAGGAAGTGTGGAGTTTTAGTTTGCCACAACAGTAGCCCACATTATTACTATGACTTTTTCTTTTCCTTTTTTTCCGTTGACTGAAAATTACGTTCATGGCATGAGCTCCGATGTTGATGACATTGTCAACTGGAACTGGGATCGGTGAGACTCCCTGAAATGAATTGAAAAATGTACAAAGACAGAATATGAGCTTAAAGAGGAGCATCTCTGAGATCCATGAGGAAAATAGAGCTCCGTGCAAAGATATTGATAAGGTACTACAGGATGATAACGCTGCCTTGTGCGAGGCTCTCAAGAAAGAGAAAGAAGCAAAGGAAAAAAAAAACATTGCACAAGTGATGAATACAATGGACAAGATGGATACTGAAGTCATTGACCACTCACCCATTGACCACTAATCTAATCAGGAGTGTAATGAAATATCAATATATCCGACTATCATGGTATTTAAACACATCCCCAAAACATGCATGCTAGGTTAATTGCCGACTGTAAATTGTCCATAGGTATGAATGTGAGTGTGAATGGTTGTTTGTCTATATGTGCCCTGTGATTGGCTGGCGACCAGTCCAGGGTGTACCCTGCCTCTCGCTCAAATACAGTTGGGATAGGCTCCAGCATACCCGCGACCCTCGTGAGGAGTGGCATAGAAAATAGATGGGTGGATGGATTTAAATTGTCATAACTTCCTCCCTCCCATATGGAGCCCCTGGACAATAGCATGAATTATGTCCCATAATTTAGGTCCATAAATTAGGTACCATAATAAATACATGGAGAGATTTACATGTGGTGATTTCACTCCAGGATGATGGGTATCGCAGTCGGAGATACTGTAGATGCAGGTTGACATCAAAATTTGACAACAAAAGGGACTTGTATTCACAAGGACATTGCTGCTATTTCTCTGCAGATTTTGGATCAAAACAATCTAAGTTCTGGCAGGTCTGGCAAATTATGATACATACTGATTTCATATATATTTCTACATTTTGTCATTAAATGTTTTGCATTATTAAATGTGGATGGAGGGAAGGGGGGAGTTACTGTTATTAAAATACATTTTGCAGTGATTTCATAATTCTTAATTACAAAAAAAATACATGCAAACATAACCTAGCTAGGAACAAAAATATTAACGCCATTTCTTCTCTGGCTGACTTATTCTTTCAGCCTTCAGCTAGATCTGTCAGTTGACAGTGGATGAATGACAATGACTCACATTTGAAGGCGTTAAAAAAAGCTAATAATGCGTGTTTCCAAAGTATGAAAAAGAACTTAAACCTAGCAGTTATTGAGTCATTCTGTCAAGCGTCTGTTACCATTTTAGGTAAGATAGTTTTTTTCAGCTGTAAGTCTGGTCTCTCTTACCCAAGTCTGTCAGCTACTATTTGTCATTTTGAAGTTTGTATGACAACCTGCTTTGCATCACAGAAAGCTGAGTTATATCTGCTCTGTGGAAACACCATCAATGACTCATCTCATGGTGGTCAAGACTCTACTGAGATGCCTTATTATCCTCTATGTGGATATAGCTTGTTCAAATACTGTATATGGTAAACTCTATATAGTCTAGGACATCAAACAACAATACATTTGAAATAAAACTGACCTTGACGCACCAGGCAAAGAAAAGATACAGTAGATCCCTATGATTTTCCAGCAAGAAATGGCAGAGATTTTCCCCTGGGTCCCCTCTCTGTGATGATCCAAGTTTGCCCTCCCTGAATCAACACCAAAACACTTTGGCTGGCAACTTTCATTTGGTCACTTTATGAGCTGCTTTTACCCACCCTCTCGCACACATTCAACTGTGAAAGGCCTAATTTTCCAGAGGTCAAGGGGTTTATTGAAGGTTGGGAGTATGAAAGAACTGCTGACAGGCAGCAGCTGCTTCATATTAAGTGACTTTGGTCCTCAACGATATAGAAACATTGAAACTGTACAATTTTTATTGTTAACATTTGATTTAATCACTTTTAATAACTCCAGGCTGTCACTTAGCTATTTTCAAATGTGGTATTTTTAAAGATGTAGTATAAATACATTAAAAGCACAAATGAAGTTCAAGGCAAGCTGCTGATCATGCACAGAAGCTGGTGCAAAGTAGCTGATAGATATTTTATGAGAACAGGTGGATGGTCCATTTTTGTCCCTGCAACTGCCTATTTCATCATGTTAAATGATGTAAGCTATCAGGGTCGGTCTCCTGAAGGGGGTGACGACACTCTGAGGGTCGTGACGCACAGACTACAGTGATTTGCAGCTATAACCAAAAAAATATATATACAGAGAACACATTCAATAAACAGCGGAAACGTTGTTGAATATTAAAAACAATGAACAATGAACCGGCCGTGCCAATCGTGTTACATTTTGATCGATACCAAACCATGACCCTGTATCGAACAGTTCGATACAGATAATCATATTGTTCTCTCCCTGATAGTAAGGTAATAAGGCCAGTCCTGTGTGTGATATGCATATTTAAGCAAATTGTACTTATTCCTGGCCTAAAGTAAGCCTTTAAAGCATAAAAGCATAAGCATAAAGCATAAAAATGGCTAAATAACCATACTAAATGCTCAAGCAAGGGTTTTATTTAGGTCTTACAGGGAAATATTTACTCTTATTCAGTAGACTATATTGGGTAATACAAGTAAGGCATAAGGGGCTGCACGACGGTCGAGTGGTTAGCGCGCAGGCCTCACAGCTAGGAGACCGGAGTTCAATTCCACCCTCGACCATCTCTGTGTGGAGTTTGCATGTTTTCGCCGTGCATGCGTGGGTTCTTCCCAGGGGCTCTGGTTTCCTCCCAAGTTAATTGCCGACTCTAAATTGCCCATAGGTATGAATGTAAGTGTGAATGGTTGTTTGTCTATATGTGCCCTGTGATTGGCTGGCGACCAGTCCAGGGTGTACCCCGCCTCTCGCCCAAAGACAGCTGGGATAGGCTCCAGCACCCCCTCGACCCTCGTGAGGATAAGCGGTAGAAAAAGGCAGAATGCAGGAACTACGTTGTCCAGAAAAAAACAATAACAAGGAACTGCAAAGAAGCTTATTTATATATATTATGTCTTATTGCTCTTATTATATGTACTATATTGTATAATACAAATGTAAAGGTGACTATGAAAGTGTTGTTTCATATCTTGTTTCATATGTTTCTATGCCATCACAATGAAAATACGTGCTTATCATGGTTGGTTCTGAAATCAATTACCGGTAACCGTGATAAACAAGGGATTACTGTACATCATGTTTGCATTATCGCTTATGGGGGAAATAATTCAAATTGTACTCCTGGAAACAATTGGGATTCAGAGTCTGTGAGTCAATTTTAAGATGACTGTATCACGATCAGAAGCACTGCCAGGAATTCCGAACCCCATGAAAAAAAACACTTTGGGTCACCATATCTCTCAGTTATTTAACTAATTTAGTGATTGATTTTTAGTGCACCCTCAACCTTAATAGGCACCAGCTGTACCATTACATTACCAGGGACTGACAGGTGAGTGGGTAAATTCTGACATTCTGTCAATATTTCTGGCAATGAGAGCAACATCATCTCTTTTTTCCTTTCGTGTTCGTGCTCTATGCCTTACAGCAAGGATGTGCATCCTTTGCTCATTTGCCTAGTATGCACCCCCTTGTTTAAAACGGGGGCTCCCATGGATCTTGTAAAGAGGGCCGTCCTTGACTGTAATCCAACTAAATATCCTATGTATTACTGTGCAGGAAGCAACCGTCATGAATCATTTTTCATTTAATGGCAGTAAATTCAATAGCATATTACACATATTAACCTCAAAAGTTAAGCCTTGGGGAATTTGCCAGGAGCCACATACTGTATGTATAAATGTAAGACTTTCCATCAAGTGTTGAATCTTTTTATACGTGTGTTAATAATGCACGGGAGGTTGTCAACATTCAATCGAAAAAAGTCGCGAGTTGAGACAAGAAAATGCATGTAAAACCCTCCCTACTCACATGATGTCAAGAAGTGGACCCCATCATCAATTCAAAGAGGAACAAGTGATGTAATGTGTCTAACAGTATGGCGGTCATGTGAGGCACATGGGCGCTTTAAGGTGTCTCGCATACCAGAGAGCTGCGAGCTCGTGGTCCAGCCAATGAAACTCTAGACTTTCTTCAGCTGTCCACACAGCCGACTCGCCAACTGTATTTCATAACAATAAAGCGTGGCGCCAATGTAAGTGATCTTCAAACTTAACATGTCATGAAAAAGTCATTCCCTGGAATGTATCAGGTGGCGGCGGACAGTGAATGCTGCTTTAGTATTTGGGTTGCTGGGGGATTTTGGCAGACTCATTAGGTGGGGGAGAAGAGTTTCCCCATAGAAAGCTGTGTTGATGTAAGTGTTTACTCGTGTTTACTCATGTATTGTATGCAATGAACTGTAACGACATACAACACAGATTTACAGCATTGACCTTTCTAATTTATCAGGATTCATTCCCCACCATTGCAGGCGCTGCTGAATAATTGAAGGACTTTAATGAAGAAGGCAGTATGAAAAACATAAGCGATTATTTCCAAGACAAGCATGTCTGTCCCTGGCCATCCCGCAGTGTTGCTTCATATGGCGAGATCGTGACAATATAAATGTAGCTGTGGCCTTCAACAACCTTTTATCACACCCACACACCATGCGCTGCACATTTTAAAAGGTAAGCAAAGTGCTGATGGAGAGATTCTAAACTGTATGAAGAAGTAAGACCATTGCAGGCAGAGACATGACCAATGACTAGTGGCATTTAATACTTTATGGATACCAAAATCCACTTTGTAGGCTGTATATCAAAAAGCACATGCTCGCTGTTACTTGCTTTTTACATTCCTCCAATGACAATGACATAAAAAAAACTCAGAATTCTAATAAAATTGCAGTTGTCTACCACAGGAAAATCACATTTGTAATCTTTTTAAGCATTTAATTGTACTATTTGAAACCCGGTATGGGTACTCCGGTTTCCTCCCACATTCCAAAAACATGCTAGGTTAATTGGCGACGCCAAATTGTCCATCGGTATGAATGTGAGTGTGAATGGTTGTTTGTCTATATGTGCCCTGTGATTGGCTGGCGACCAGTCCAGGGTGTACCCCGCCTCTTGCCCGAAGACAGATGGGATAGGCTCCAGCATGCCCGTGACCCTCGTGAGGAAAAAGTGGTAGAAAATGAATGAATGAATGAATGAATGAATGAATGAAACCCGGTATCATATAAGAAGACCAATAATGTTAGATGGTAAAGTTAATAGTATTGTCTCTTGTTGAGCTTTACAAAGTGTTTGACTGTAAGTATTTAATGCTTATTATAGATGTTACATGTAACATGCATCTTAGATGTGTATTGAATTGTTACATTTGGAGGTGTTCAAAAAAGGCATGTCATATTGCTAATGCTAATCGCTAGCACCCATATAGGATTAGCATCAAGCTGGGGCATTTGTTTAGATGTATTATGTTTATATTGAGTGACATATTATTTAGTATCTTCTCTAAGTTATGATTGACATGCTTTATTTCTGTATGTTCAGTTTACAAAGAAGTTATTGACGTATTTTTTTGCGTGTTGCCCTGCTGAAAAAGATGCTGGTCTTTGTTGGTCTATGCTGGTTTAGCTGGTGGACCATGCTGGTGTATGCTGGTTTATGCTGGGGGACCAGCATAGACCAGCACTGACCAGCATCATTTCCATGCTGCTCTCCAGACCAGCATACCAGCACAAAAACACAACGTATACTGGTCTGGAGACTACCCCAATGTCCTCCTTCAGTACATCAATAAACCCCCTCTTTGGTCTTCCTCCACGCCTCCTACTTGGCAGCTCTAGACGCAGGATCCTTCTACCAATATATTCACTATCTCTCCTCTGGACATGTCCCAACCATCTCAGTCTGGCCTCTCTGACTTTATCTCCAAGGTCTCTAACATGTAATGTCCCTCTGATGTACTCATTCTGATCCTATCCATCCTGGTCACTCCCAATGAGAACCTCAACATTCTCATCTCTGCTACCTCCAGTTCTGCTTCCTGTCTTTTTCCTTAGTGGTACTGTCTCTAGACCAAACAACATGGCTGGTCTCACCACAGTCTTGTATACCTTTCCTTTCATTTTAGCTGAAACTCTTCTATAGCACGTCACACCCGACACTTATCTCCACCCGTTCCATTCAAATTATGTCCATTTCCATTATTCATTCATTCATTCATTCATTTTCTACCGCTTGTCCTCACGAGGGTCGCGGGGGTGTTGGAGCCTATCCCAGTTGTACACCCTGGACTGGTCACCAGCCAATCACAGGGCACATATAGACAAACAACCATGCACACTCACATTCATACCTATGGACAATTTGGAGTCGCCAATTAACCTAGCATGTTTTTGGAATGTGGGAGGAAACCGGAGTACCCGGAGAAAACCCACACACGCACGGGGAGAACATGCAAACTCCACACAGAGATGGCTGAAGGTGGGATTGAACTTGGGTCTCCTAGCTGTGAGGTCTGCGCGCTAACCACTTGACTGCCGTGCAGCCCCATTTCCATTATTTATTGGCCAATTCCATGTGTTAATGAGGAAATCGAAGGGCTTGATGATTGCACTTGCTTGCAATCTTGCGTCACTGTGGTTCTGCCATTTTTGGTTACCCTTAACCAAGGGTGGACTGAGACAAAAATTTGGTCCTGGTCTTTTTGGTTCAGACTGGCCCCCAGTTAGGAGCCTATTTGTATGTGGTCAGGGTTGGAATCAAACCTGCATCTGAGATGGTGCAGCACACATCGTTACCCCAATAGAGACTGGGAGGAGGATGGGTGAATTCTACCATTTACATACAAATACAAATAAATACAAAATCAGACTAGCCACACATAATTAGTTCATTTTTGCAAATACAGTGCATTAAAAAAGTTTCCTGTAATACACTAAACTAAACTAGCTCCAAATGTCCTTGTTGTCATGAGTTGGCTGATATAGACTCGGTGATTGTGTGACCTGCATTCCAAGTGAGATCTTTTCAGGTTGCAAAGCTGAAAGTAGTAAAAAAATAAATAACATTCTGTAACTGACACAAAATCCCAGGGGAAACTGATATTGAGGTCAAGCCCAGGTAAAAGGAACCCAGAGGCACCGTAAAACTCACAGCTCTCTACGACTTCACTTGATGACGATCCGGACATAGGATCCGAGATGAACCTAAACACATCTTCACAGGAGGAGGGACTTACAGATGCCAATTTGTCATTTAACCTCTTATCACCATGCATTCTTCATTTCCATCACTATCAATCAGTATAATTTAGACTTTGAACACTTTGCCTATCCAAATAAAAGACAAATGTTGAAGTTATTTCTTCCAAATATAGGTTGATAGTATGGATTGTATGTCACAACAAGCCTCAAAACAGCAATCTATTTTCAATACTGCTTATCCTGTCAGTCAAATCCAGCTAAGTTAAGGTGAAAGGCACAGTAAAGTCTGGACTAGTCGCTGGGAGACTGTAAACAAGAAATACAGAAGGAATTGCTGCACAAAAGTCAACTATGTGAAGCACTACACCATCAATGTGGTCATCATATGGAACCAGTGATGCCTTGTCAAATAAATTATTACTTATTTGCTAGTCCAATATCCTATACAGTATATGTCAAGACAGGATGTGTTGTTGCAATACTAATCTTACCCAATGCTAAAGTCAATGCTGTTGCTCAGTCGGCTGCATCTGCACATCAGAAGACAGCGAATGCAGGTGGGGGCCCCAGCAGCGGTGGATAAACCCACTTTCTATTCCAGTTTTCAGTTAATAATGTGAGAAGACTAGAAATAGATGCATTGCAAAGTATGTACAAAACTTGAGTTGTGGATATCAGCATTTTGTGCATGTTCTGGTAAAACAAGCGTATTGACTTTGTTTGGCTTGAAGTAAGCTATGAAAATAAATGTTTGTAGCTCTTTGTAGCTATTTTCATTTTGTAAAAGGAGCTCTCACAAGAAAAAAACCTTGGTGACTCAGGTGTGATGTGTGATAGAAGAGTTTCAGCTAAAATGAAAGGAAAGGTATCCAAAACTGTGGTGAGACCAGCCATGTTGTTTGGTCTAGAGACAGTACCACTGAGGAAAAGACAGGAAGCAGAACTGGAGGTAGCGGAGATGAGGATGCTGAGATTCTCACTGGGAGTGACCAGGATGGATAGGATCAAGAACGAGTACATCAGAGGAACATTACATGTTAGAGATCTTGGAGATAAAGTCAGAGAGGCCAGACTGAGATGGTTGGGACATGTCCAGAGGAGAGATAGAAATTTTCCAGAAAAGTAAGGAAAGGTATAGAAGTACGTAGAGCTAGGTTTAGTTCTTGTTAAGGGTGTTCACATTTCTGAAACAACTGCGATGTTACAATGCAAACAGCTGGATGTTGTTTTGATATATATTTTTTCCAGTTTCGAGTAATAAATATCATAAATAAATAAAACAAATAAATTAGTAAATTAAAATTTATTACCGCATAAACACACACAAAAGTACAGCAAATGGGTACCATTGAGTATTGGCAGGGTGTTGGCAGTTCCATCCATTCATCATTTATAATTATTTCACAGTTTTTCTGCAAATAAAATGATGATTATTGTCTAGAAAATGTATTTTAAGATATATTAAAAGAGACCTACTATGCTCATTTTCTTTGTATTAAGTGAATGAATGAATGTATTAAGTTCAAATGAATGAAATTATGTCATAATCATGAATGATGTCAAATGATGTCAGTTTTCATTGGTGGTTTATTGTCCTTGATACAACACTGATATCCAAAAAGTCCAACTTGTCAACAAATGCAGTGGCTAATTGAAATTTTACTATGACAACTAATACCTGTATTGATATTATATCATATTATCTTATTTATTCCTCCAAAGAGTGATATTGGAAAAGACCAGCAAACAATAAAACATGACTCAAAGAAGGAAAGCATTTCCGTATTTTTTTTTAAACAGAGCTATGACCCTGATGAGTAAATCTCTCTATCATCCGCTCAGACCTTGAAGAATATATTTTTTTAAAAAAGGTAGGTGTTGTGTGAGGATGCCACAGAGTGACAAATGGAGACACCCACAGAGGCAGACCTTCATGTCAGATCCAACTCCTGCCTGTAAAACCCTCAAGCGAGGATTTACTGAAGATTCCACTTCACCTTGAACACAGTCACTATTTCCTGTCTTGACACCGTCAAGATTACCTGTTCTGATATTATCGTCTGACGACACTCCGGAACTTTTTTCCATCTTTACTTTAGGGTCAATTCCAATGACTTTCATCAGAGTGGAAAAAAACGTCCTAGCAGGGCTGTGGTTTGTTGTTCCATCATTTTGGATTCAAGTTAAAAGGGGCTATATTGACAACATTCCACATTTTCCACAATTTCCTGCGCAAGAATGGATTTTTGCCACTGACCACAACCAAAACAAAACAATAGCCGGTAAAAACACGTTTCAGCACCCACTCATTCTTTCTTTTGCACAGCTCCATCTGAGATTTCACAGAAACAAGCCTGTCCTGGGGCTGTAAAAAAGTTGCGGACCACTACTCTTGTGTAGATTTAAAACTGGTTATAATGTAACTTTCACTCAAAGACTTTTGTACAGTAAAGTTAGATTATTAAGTGTGTGATGATGGATTTCCCCCAGATGGGCCATCATGCATTGCCTGGGTATATTAGCTTCATGTCCACCCAAGGGGAAGAAGGGTAGAGGTCAGCTGTCAGAAAAATAATTCTCACTGTGACAAAAATGAAATGTGACATGGTGCCACGCTTCTTGCAGATAGGTGGTGTGTGCGCATGTGTGTTTGCAGATGATTAATTGCTCAAGTGTGAAAATTGATGTGAAATAAGAGTTGGTTTCCTCCCAACTGTCACTTTCCAGCTCTCAGAAAATGTACAGTAATTCTTTGGTGTTATGTAATTATACTTTTGATCTTCAATTCATAACCATTAAATGGAAAGTGACAATTATTTAGATCTATAGGAATCAAGTGAGTCCATGCAGCTTGTTTTTAGTTCATATAGTTGGCTCATTGAAGAGTGCAAATGCACCAAGTGCATTGTGATATAATAATCAGTCTTCTTCTACCCTCTAGTGGTGAAACTGTGTTACTGTGTTCATGCCATAGGACACAACTAAATGATAAAAATGTGTTTTGAATTAACAAAAGATATATGAAAGATATATGAATTTCATTCATTTATTTTCTGTGCCGCTTAATCCTCTTTAGGATCGTGGGGGTATGCGAGAGACTACCACAACTGACCTTGGGCAAACAACCATTCACACTCACATTCCTACCTATGGACAACTATAAACAAGACCCCAAAATACTTGAACTCCGCTACCTTTTTTGAATCCACCCTTTTTCAACTGAGAACCATCGCCTCAGATGTGGAGGTGCTGAGTCTCATCCCAAAAGCCTCACACTCAGCTGCCAACCGCCCCAGTAAATGCTATAGGTAACAGCCTGATGAGGCCATCAGGACCGCATCATCTGCAAATAGCAGAGTCAAGATCCTAAAGCCCCCAAACTGGACTCCCTCAACACCTTGGCTGCGCCCAGAAATTCTGTCCATAAAAATTATGAACAGAATCGGTGACAAAAGGCAGCCATGGCGGAGTTCAGCTTTCACCAGAAACAGGCACGACTTACTGCTGGTTGTACAAGGAGCGAATGGTACATAGTAGTGTGCCACCAATCCCGTACTCCCGGAACACACCCCACAGGACACTGCAAGGGGAATGGTTGAATGACTTTTCCAAGTCCACAAAGACCAGTTGGGCAAACTCCAATGTATCCTCCAGTTACCTTACAAGGGTGTGGAGCTGGTACAGTATTCCACAACCGGGACGAAAACCACATTGCATCTCTTGTAGTCGAGGTTCGACTACCGGCCATACCCTGGAATAGACTTTCCGAGGGAGGCTGAGAAGTGTTATCACCCTATAGTTGGAACACACCTGTCAATCCAGATGTGACGTCTGGGCTTACACAATGTAGCTCGACCCATACATGCAGGTGCAGGGAAAATGTCTATTTTTATTAATAATACTACCCCTTGGCCCTTCACTTACTCCTTACCCTTAGGTTTTGCATTTTGTGAAGTCTGTTTTCTGAGAATTATACATAGTCCACCAATAATTGACAGAGATATATTTATTGTATTCATCATACAGTATGGATGGTCAGGAAGTGAAGATTTAAACATGGCCATGTGTGGGCAGCACAAAACATTATCCAACTTTATTTAGCTTTTGGAATCTAACCTTGGCAATCAACTTTTTTACTCTATATTTGTTTTTAACATGGGCTGCACGGTGATGTAGTGATTAGCACGCAGGCCACACAGCTAGGAGGAGAACAGCTATTCCAAAAACATGCTAGGTTAATTGGTGACTCCAAATTGTCCATAGGTATGAATGTGAGTGTGAATGGTTGTTTGTCTATATGTGCCCTGTGATTGGCTGGCGACCAGTCCAGGGTGTACCTCGCCTCTCGCCCGAATACAACTGGGATAGGCTCCAGCACCCCCGCGACCCTCGTGAGGATAAGCGGTAGAAAATGAATGAATGAATGAATGTTTTTAGCATGCTAATTGTGTTCATATGTAGCAATACAATGTGGTATCTGTCATAGCAAAGGTAATTACAGCAACTCAGTGGCGGTACATGTTTTTGTTTTTCCTGAGGGAAAATAAATTAGGTGTCTATTTGGGGTATAATGTTTATTTATTAAGAGGAATACAAACTTGCCAACTAATTTGTGTATTAATTAGCATTCTGTCACACACATGATGAATTACAGTAGAGTTGGACCAACAACGCATAAACAGTACGTTAAAGGTTAAAGGTCAGGCTTGATCAAATGAGAACGTGTCAGTTTCTCAGGTGTCACTTGTTGGAGAACAAGAGAACTGGTAGTATCGCATCACATGGAAGGATAACCTGACAAGACAACAGGTAGGATCTCTGGCTTTGGTGTTACAGCAAAACGGGTTGAAAAGTTACTTAAACCACTTACTTTTGTGGTCGAAACGGCATTTAAGGCATTGATTGAGTTGAACCTCTTTGTTCTAAAAATACAAAAGGGGTGTCAAACATGCGGCCTGCGGGCCAAATGTAGCCCGCAGGACACTAGTTTGAGGCCCCCGCCTTGATATGAAAGTTTAATGTTAGTGTGGCCCGCACAAGTTTGATATGGATGCTGTATGGTATCATGTACGCAGAAAAAATTATTACGTTTGATTAATGTTCATGTTAAAGGTTAAATAACTGTTAATAGTTATCCTCCTTATCCATGTGGAAGTGGTATTTTTTGGCTATTTAAGTTTAAAGGAAATAACTTGAAGGCTACCGTTTAGGTCCCTAGCTCTCTAGTTTGCGAGTTAGCATGTGTCTCAAGACCCTGCAGTTGCGCAATATGTTGTAAATAAAAAGAGTATAAATGTGACTATAGTCGTGTTTTGTCATGTCTACAGGGCTCTAATAATGCTTTGTTAATTTTAATCTGGAAAAAATAATTTGTCTACCCACCAACTACGTATATGTGGTTTCTTAAGTTTTTAGTATTTGCTGTTTTATTATTATTATTATATTTATTTATTTATTACTGATTGATTGATTTTCTTTATTCTTGATTTGTTTATTTATTTTCATCTTATTTTGTGTAGAAAAATAAAAAGTAAGATATTTGAGAACAGTGGAATGTTTTATCAGAGCTTTTCTTGTAGAAAATTGGAACCAAAGCGAAGTTTAAAATTTTTTTTTGTTTTTAATAAATGCGTTTTGTTTGTTTTTGGAAAACCTGATGCGGCCCAGTCTCACCCAGTAACCCAAGTAAATTGAGTTTGAGACCCCTGCATTAAGGGCTGCCATCATTTGCTGCACCGTATCTCTTCCTACACTTCTAACTCCTGGATCTTACTTTGGTTTCCACTCAGCAAAAATTGGGTCTATTCATGCACTAATTGTTGAGGAGGGAAAGGTTTTAGGGGCCATTACGACAACCTTCATGGCAAGGAGATTATGACTTATCCTGCTTTTCCTGCCATCTATTGGCCATCTGAGGTGCACTCATGCATACACTGAACACTAATCTGCAAGCTGACTATCTCACAGAGGTAATCAGCCAAACAGATGACAGTGATTGGGTTACAGCCTGTAATTCACCAACGGGCCTCTGGAGGAAACAATGGAGGCGTGTTAGCATGCAGTGGAAAATTAAAGATCATTTTAACCCTGTTTACCTTTGGCTTTATTTGCTCTTTATTATTGAATGAGTAAGACAGAGACGCAAATATGAGAAGGTCGCAGTTCAGTCACTGTGCAAGTCTATTTAATTGAATCTGACTGCTTCTGTTTGTTTTTTTTTTGAGCTTGGTATTCTGATATTAACTTGAATTTAGACATTTCCTTAAGAGAATAGATTTAATTAAAAATGGGAATCCCTCATTGTAGACAACCATAATGTATCCTGCAGGTTTTGTACACATAATAGTACATATGTAAATGTATATACCAGAGTTGTAGACACAAGTGATGTGACATGGATTTGAGTCAGGCTTCAGTCACATTTTTTATGACTTTGGACTCAACTTCAGGTTTATTTGTTGTTGTACTGACTAGATCCTGAATGCTATGACTCTTTTTGTTGGAAAGAAAATTAGAATCCAGTATTGCCAGCGACTCAACAAAGCGGATAGAGTCAAAAAATATTGAAATATGTAGTATTCTGGTCACTCGGCATCAGTAATTTTACATTGACGAGACATGATGTTGTATTACATTAACTTGGAGTCAACCATGGCATGTCAAACATAGTGTAGTGAAAAAAGTTATCCTCCCATTTCGTGTGGAAGTGGTAGGTTTTTGGCTTCTTGTCTTTCTTCCCCACTCCCATTTGAAACTCTTTCTGAAGTTTAGAATAATTCAATTAGAGACTGAAGGTTTTCTATGCTCTAACTACAGAAAAAATTATTTCTTAATATTGAATTCTATTTTGCGGAAATATAGCGGTTGCATTTGGAATCAATCAGAATGTCTTTTGACAAGGCCAAGCCCTATTAACCTCTTTAAGCGATTATCATTGATTGCAGCTAAGAGGTTCTCTCTGACTGCATAAATAATTAGTTTGAGATCACTAACTGGATGGACCGACAGGACAACGGGTAAGTCCAAGGAGGTCAATGTTGATCAAAGAATTGTAGATTGGAGAAAATGACAGTGAACTTTGCGTCTTCAGTTCAAAAGGAGGACTTCCCTACTGAGATACTGCTAATAGCGTTTTTCCTCTTGTCACCCTTGTATCAGTTGCTCTAATATGATGTAATGGAGTCATATCACAAGGAATCACTAAGGAAAATCAGGAGAATAAGCCAAACTCTCCTGCAGGATCTCCTTTCAATTCACAGTGGAGGCACAACTACTGCTGTAAGTGTTTCCTCTCATTCAATTATCTGAGTGAACCTGAATTAAGTTAGGTCAGGTCGGGAACTTAGTCCTTAGGTCACATGTGTCAATGTAAGGCCGAAGCACTGTAAGTTTTTTCTCCAACCAGTTTCTCCTGCAGGTGATTTAATTGATGAGCTCCTTCCCTCAGATGGAGGTGGTGTTGATCAGTAATGAAAACTGTGAATGGTCGTTTGACTTTATGTGCCCTGTGATTGGCTGGCGACCAGACTGCATACCCCCATGACCATGGGGTTACACTTACAGTTTCGTACAGTTTCTCCCAGTACACACATCAACAAAAATGAAGGCAGTGCAATAGAAGAGCCAGTCATGTTGTGAGAACTAACACCAAGTATGTATTTAAATGAAGAAAACTCCTGCTGGTGACTCCTGAACCTTTGACATTACAATCTAGTCCAAATGAGCACTAGAGCATTCGTGTGATAAATTTCCCATTTGTCCTGCATGTGTTCACACAGCTGGACAATCCCATACTGCATTCTTCTAAAGCTGACACAGATGACATTTACCTACCAGCCATCCTCAGAAAGACCTCAAGCCTTACGTCAGTCAGAGGGAGTCTGAGTCAGTCCTGTCCTTATCTCTACCACCACAAGAGAAGTGGATCCTTTTCTTCTGTCGGCTCTCACAGAGCTGGAGGTCACAGGAACAAACAGGTAGAAATCATAATTTCCATTGAAAATGAAACACTGGGCAGATATTTTCCATTTTTCTCATAGAGCTACCTGAATGTGCAAAGAGACGCGAAGAAGTCCAACGTCACTGTGACCATGACATACCTCGGTCAAGGTCACAGGGCATCGCGGATGGGGTCGATACCTGATGAACTTAAAGTGCTCCAGCAAGTCAACGGAGGGGAGAATATCTGCGTCTTTAAGGGCTTGGTGACTCCGGGAGGTAGGAACCTATGTCAGAAAAAGTGTCTTTTGGGCCTGTTGTAATGTGGAATCAGTGGAAGCTCGTTTTTTAAAGTTTTGTGTTTTGTAGAAACATGGCTTTAGTGCATAAAATGAGGTTGAAAACATCGAAAGAGGCGACTCCAGATGATACACTGCAAAAACTACATTTCAAGAAAGTTCCATTTTAAGCAACCGTTTCTTATTTTTTCCCTAAAAAGTAAATATATTTGATAAATTTTAGCAATTTTCACATGAGAAAAACAATCTTATATTAAGAATGTATAGCTAGCCAATTCTTATGAAGATATTTTTTTGCCAGAAATTAGACCTTTTTTCTGATAACAAGCTAAAAATCTAATTTGGATTATTCTTCAACAACAGATTAAGAACATTTATCTTAAATTGAGACTAAAACTGGTTTCTAAACTTTCTAAATTTAAGAATGGACTCACACAGAACTTACATCAATTTATAAACTTTATTTTCAGGGAAAATAATGAGACAATAATATACAATGTACCATCAGTAAGAAAGCTTACCCTTGTAACATAGGTTTGTAAATATACAGATTTGTTTGTAAATATAAATATAAATGTTGTCTGTTTCTGAGGGAATTACTGATCATGAAGTAATACTTTCTTATTCATTTTCCCCTTTGTTACTTCCAGACCAGTTCAAGTTCGTCTCTCAGAGACATAAAAGTTTTCCCTTCAGCGCTTCTTTGTATGTTAATGGTATCATGGTGGCCCGTATCAGCTCCTGCTGCGAATACCGCTATGCACCCGGCTTCCAACAGGGCAAGAAAAGCTGCTTCAAGTTGTCCTGGCTGGCTGGTGGGATACCCTGCCACAGGTTTCATTTTACTACCAACTGAAAATTGCGTGTCAATGCAATGTGAAGATGGAGAAAGGGATGTAAACTGCATGACATAAGAGAATAATGTATACACCATTTTGTCATTCTTCTCAGATGTACAAGTCTTCGAAGCAAATACAGCTCCTGCCAGAAACTTAACGACAACACAAAGGACAGCTTAGTTTTCCCTCTAGTGAAGCGCTCTGGCAATGGTACAAAGCCCAAAAATGAACGCTTCCATTTCTTCCTAAAGCTTATTCATCTTCTGTTCTTTAACATTAGACCCAATCATTCATATCTAACTTTAATTTTTCTCCAAGTCCCTATTACAAGCCCAGTGGAAACATGTCCATCATCCCCTTTGTTCTTCCCAATGAAACCTCTGAATAAATCAGCGAGGAGGACAAGAAGACGCGTCAAGGACAGCAGCGGTGTATCCACAGACAGTGAGGGCCCCCGGGCTGCTGTGACTACAGAGACCTCCAAGAAGAAGCGGCACAAGGGTCAAACTAAACAGAGCAAAGACAAGACAGCTACAAGCACCAGAGGGGAAGAGAGTGCTGAGGTTTCCCAAGGGTCAACTGTGTCCCAAAAATATGAGGGCCAAACTTCATCTGCCAGACAGGAAAATATAGAAACAACCGGTAATCCAGAGAAGCTAAACACAAACAAAACAGGCAAAGTTCTTGGTGAGACCTGACTTTAACCTTCATCTACACAATACATTCATTCACAACAATACAGCAGGACAGAAAAAAACATTCATCTCTATGTGCTTTGTCAATTTAATTGTCATTGTGAGGATATAATATCAAAGAACAACAGTATTTTTTTGTTTTTCAAGGCTCATTACAGGATGAGGAAGCACTGACTAAGCAGCAGTGGGAGAAGCAGAGGGAGTCAAATGGGAAAAGCAGAAATGGGGATAAACTGAAAGACTTCTATGAAGAATGCTTGCAGATGAGCGCCGCGCTGGAGAAGGGCCCAAACAAGCACTCTTGGTTCCAATCAAACTGTGAGCAAAGGAACTGTAGCCCAGCTTGGACAGTGGGATTTACATAATAGGCAGTAAAAGATAAATGTCCAACAAAAGACACAATACTACTAGTACTTGGGGTCAACAGTTCAGAACAATGGAGATTGTGAAAAGGAGGTGAAGAAGCTTGTGCAGGCAGGATGGAATGGGTGGTGAAAAGTGTTGATGTGTGATAGAAGAGTTTCAGGAAAGGTATACAGCCATGTTGTTTGGTCTAGAGACATTGCCACTGAGGAAAAGACAGGAAGATGAACTGGAGGTAGCAGAGATGAGAATGTTGAGGTTCTCATTGGGAGTGACCAGGATGGATAGGATCAGAATGAGTACATCAGAGGGACATTACATGTTAGAGACCTTGGAGATAAAGTCAGAGAGACTAGACTGAGATGGTTGGGACATGTCCAGAGGAGAGATAGTGAATATATTGGTAGAAGGATGCTGTGTTTAGAGTTGCCAGGTTGGAGCAGTAGAGAAAGACCAAAGAGGAGGTTTATTGATTTACTGAAGGAGGACATGAGGGTAGTTGGTAGACAGAAGACAGACGTTGGATGGAGATTGATTTGCTGTGGCGACCCCTGAAAGGAAAAGACGAAACAGAAAGAAAAAGAAGAAAAGACACAAAACTGCAATGTGAATTAAATTCATGTCACTCATGGAAAGAATACTGAATACAATAGAAATCTGGCTGAACAATTGAAAATTGAAGTTCAGTTTTCCTGAATCCGGAAGCTAAGCTTCCAACCATGTCTCTTAAAGGACACCTCAAAATCTTGTTAGCCCTCAGTTCAGTCAGGATTTTTTTTCAGATAGCTGGGATAGGCTCCAGCATGTCTATGACCCTTGCGAGCATAAGCAGTACAGAAAATGTATGGATGGAGATACTTTGGGTCCCAGTCAAATACTCCATAAATCTCAAGATTGTGTGCTTGGAAAATCTACCTTATTCTCCTCTTGGACAAAACTCTGTGAATTGCAGTTAATTTCACTTAATAATGTTAATAATAATGCATAAAGTTCCTCCTCAAATAAACAAATCAGTTCCCAGAAGTTAACTTTAGTGGTTTAACTGTATTTGCATTGTGACATGAACATAAATGTTATCACGCCGAGGTGTTTTTGTTTTTTTATGCAAAGTGTTGCAGAGGCGTCGACTCCATAAGAGGCTGTCATTTGGCCCCAAAGCGCCAAGCTCAGATGTGGAGCTGAGTGCAGAGAGCGACGGTATCTTGCAAACTGATGGAGAGCTAGATAAAAAGGAGGACAAGGAGGAGGAGAAGGCCGGTGAAGAAGAATCAGCTCATAAACAAAACCTTCAAGCTCAGGTGGGGGTCACAGTTGAATTTTTGGCTACATCATTTTAGCCACATGCTACAACAGAAATGACTCATAATTGTTGCTTTCATTCTAAAAAAAAAAGATGAAATGGAGGAGTGTGTTCACAGATTTTGTAATTATGGACTCTCTGCATAAAATCCATTAAGCCCGCTCCCTAAAACACTAGTGGCATTGAAAGGATGGAAAAATAGGGCTTCATTTTTCCTGCATCAATAGGGGGCAGTATATTAATATAAAACAAAAATACCAAAATCATGACTGCAGCCCATACAGCAGGTTTAATGAAGATTAAAGATAGGGGTTCTTTTCATTTTTGAAAATGATACACATTTTTGCTTACTGATTTCAGGTCAGTCTTAAACTTGAAAACCTTCCAGATGTACTTGTAACTGTACAAAAAGTCAAACCATAAAAAAACATACCGTCTTCTCATGCCTTCCTTTTGGGGTTTGTTACCATAGCTGGACGCCATGATCACAGTGCTGAGCAAAACTGATGAGGTGGAGCAGCTGGTTCTAAGGAACACTGACCTGACAGACGACCTTCTGCTAACTTTGGCGGATGCCGTGAAAAGCAGCCCGTCTGAGGTCACGCTGCTCAACCTCAACCTGAACCTCATCGGCCCGTACGGCGCTCACATTCTTCTGGACGTCCTGAGGGTAAAGCCTCAGATCAGAGGATTACAGTAAGCGTTGACATGGCAAAATTCTATCAAGTTTAAGTCAGAAATGTCCAGAATGATAGAATTGGGATTTCTAAAAAACCTTTATCTTGGCTCTCCGCCTTTGTACTCAGCACAAGACCAGAGAGTAGTATGCTGTGACATTTTAGAACAACCTCAGGCTATAACATTATGCACAACCACTCTAGACTAGATTCAGCATCTGCTTGAGGACACCTAATTATTACGTATAATCAGTGTGAATATGATTTTTGTGGGTTCTCATTAGCTGCTGTGGTTGTACTGAATGTTGTAGCTGATTAAGAAGGATGAATTAAATCAACATCTGTCCATCAATTCCAGCAAAATGGGTAGTGGAGCCAGTCGCCAAGCAATCCGACTATAGAATGTCAAAAATGGTTTTAGTTCAGTCTTAGCATTAAGTATTATACTGTATTTCTTGCATACGGTTGCCAGAAGTGTGTATCTACTCAACTGGAGAAAGTACCAGGTGTCTTTATGTGTTAAGGCATTTATAAAGTTATAGGCCTTAAGTTGTACAAATGCATTTTATGGTCAATGTTGAAATGTTGTTGCTTTTACTGCGGAATTGCACATAGAACAGCACTTTCACTTTTACTGATGTGTAGTTGTTTCCTTTAGAACAGAGACCACACATCAGGAAATAAGCACAACTAATTACTACTAATTACTGTGTGCTAGAGAGACAGCTTAACACTACTACTTCTTTTTTATTCTCCTCCAGCTTGTTTGGAAACCGATTGCGTGACCACGGAGTTCTGACACTTCTGAGTGGGATAGCAGAACTGCAAGAGCAAACATCAAGAGTCGCCAATGCCATCCAACAGGCAGAACTCGTCCCCTCTGAGCAGCACTTCCTCCTACAGGAGGCAGTGCCTAACTTCACCACTGGGAGGAGATCTTTCAAAGTATTTACACTTTTAGAACTGGACCTCGGGGGTAACAACCTAAGCGGGGATGGCGTGAAGGTGGTCGCATCCTACATGAGGCATCACTCCCACCTGCAGTACTTAGGGTTGGCTCAGACCGGAGGTGCAGACCTGGCGTCATGGAAAGAACTTTTCCAAAGCCTTAAAGGAAACAGCTCGCTGACACAGATCATTCTAGATGAGAACAACCTTGGTGACCCCGGGGTCAGGCTGCTGGCCGACGTACTGAAAGTGAACGCCAGTCTGCAGACGGTGGATTTGGACGGGAACGGCATCAGCGATGTTGGAGGAAACGACCTGATGGAGGCTTTGCTTTGCAGGGGCCGGTTTCCATTGAGGCACCTGAGCCTTGCCGAGAACAACATCAGCACTGGACTCATGAGTAGGATACAGGAAGAGGTGAAATATCAATGAAATCAGGGACTACATATCACGAGAACCAGCATACAAAGCAAAAACCTGCTAACCTTTAGAGGATAAAACTGACTCATTTGACCTTTAAAACAAGCACACAAAGGTTACCTGTGTCTCATATCTGGAT
This sequence comes from Doryrhamphus excisus, assembly GCF_037039965.1. Classification (NCBI taxonomy): domain Eukaryota; kingdom Metazoa; phylum Chordata; class Actinopteri; order Syngnathiformes; family Syngnathidae; genus Doryrhamphus; species Doryrhamphus excisus. The sequence continues at coordinate 12,801,965 of NC_136359.1, read as the reverse complement.
GGACCTTTTACAAAATGTTGCCTCTTCACAGAGGAAGCGTGGGAGTTGCGCGCTAAATACATTCCTAAAGACATCGCCTTGTTTGTTTACTTCCTCACTTTACTTTTTTCCTCATCAGTGTATCCCCGTGAGTCCACACCTCGACCCCCGTCATATATTCAAGAATAATCCTCTTCTCATGACAAGAAAAAAAGACCACAACCACAGTGACTCATTCCACCCACAGAAATCACAAATCACAAGAGATGACTAACCAGCAACTTTCCCACCCCCTCCTCACAGTAGCCATCATCAGATCCGTGTTACGAACAGCCAAGGCAAGCATGCTCATTTGGTCCCCTGGTCTCTTTATGTGTGCAAGACAGTGCTTCCATTGAGGAGGAAAAAAAAAGGGGGAAAATGTCAGAATTTTGGGGGCTGTCACTTCATTCATTGTTCTGCTGTGATCAAAGCTTGTCAAAGCGGTAATTATCTCCTCGTCTCAGGGACGCCAGCAGTGAGTCTGCTGAAATCAATCCTTCGTATATTCTATCTGAAAGTCTTTGAGGGTCCCTTGCTGTGGAACGCAGATAAAGATGTTCTCCGAGGATGACAGATAAATGAGGCCCGGCTCACCTGGAGATAACATCTGTAGAAGTTGTCCTCATGTGGCATGTGTAAATGAACAATTAAAACTCCACATTGCGTGACTTAGGTTTGCAAAGTCCATTTTGTCATCACAACAATGCAATGAGGTGTTTATTGCCTTGTTCATTGCCCATCTACAAGGATCCCCATAGTTCTATTTGTGCCACACAAACTGGTCACTGAGCTGTAATTTACATTCTCCGATGATAACGCTGTATATATTATTATTAACAGGCAAAAGTTACCCCACTGTCCGCCCATGAGGGGGGATCTTTACCTGGAAACAAATCTTCCTCCACTTGCTTCTGGCTTGTTTAGGTCCAAAAACATGATCGTCAGTGCGGTGCTCCATTTAAAAGGAATTTGCAGGCGGGTTTCACCTTTCAGACCTTGTAGGCTGCCGTGCTGCATCTTTTTACTTCTTTAAAGGTCCCATATTGTCCCATTTTGTAACCATTTTAAATAAACCATACGGATCCCAGAGATGTACGTATCATTATCACTGGAGGAGGATTAGGAATCGCTTGAGTAAGAAAGAGTAGGCATGCTAGCCACTAAGCAGAATGTAAAATAGCGAAAACAGAAGAATAACTGCTTAGAAAAACAAAATAATGAAATATCTAGCATGGCCTGTTTATTGTATTCAAAGTGATTAATCAGTCAATTATTTTTTAATTAGTCTATGAATCAGATGTGTTTGGTGTGTTGAGGGTCGATGTTTTTGTTTGTTAAGTGTTTGCAGTGCGTTTGATGCGACATGCCTGCAACAGAAGAACCAACTGACATAGTATACACACCTATTCCAAAGAAGACACAAGCGTACAAATACATGCATTTAATTGTGTTGTATTCAGATATCTTTTTATCGCTTGCAATAATCACTGTTTTTCATATGTACATGCTGCCGTTCGTGGTTTCTCTCGTGTGTATAGATTCTATGCAGGCATGTGTTTGGCCATCTAAGTGGGGCGGGTTGAGCATGACCTGAGCATGAAGCAGCCGTTCGCCGTGTTTTTTTTTGGTATTGACATTGTTCTATACAATAGAACCGACTCCCGAGAATATCGATATAACGAGACTTTACTGTATTTGTTTACAAGACATGTTTACGTCCCCCCTCTCACCCCACAGTACAGTATGGGTAATCTCAAATTTATCTGTATTATATTTTAATGCATCCCTTAATTTTATTAGGGATTATTGTTTCTGTTGTGAGATTATTCAAAGCTGCAATAAAAGACTGTTGTTCTGGCTTTCAAGTCTGGTGCTTGTGTGTCACAGATAATATGACCTTAACATTAGTGACACGTGTAGAATACTACATATAACCATTTTCAATGAGTCTTCTGAATGCCTTATTTTTGTAATTAAGTTAATTGAGCAATATTTATGCTTAATTTAAGCAGAAATATGTAAATGTGCTTAAATAAGCATGTTATTTATTAATAATAAGCTGTAATGAACCATGAAGCATGATATTGCCAGAAAAAGATTAAAACATAATGTACCATAAATAGTTTTGTACTTTGTTGATGTTATTTCGAGCCCTGCTTGTGAGGAACATATGGCTATTTGCCTACAAACGCATCCTACGTCAAACAGAACTTCAGGAGCTCATGGAGACTACACCAAAATTAACACCAAAGCAAGCTGAAACAGGAGTTTTTTTTCTTTGTTCATGTGAACACAGGCTCACACGGTGTGCAACACAAATAGATAGTGGCATATTTGCGTACAGCGGACCCTTTTACACCCACACTGAAACGTGTGTTGTGTAAGGATAGAAGAGGATCAAGCTGGACAAAGCACTGCACCTCCTGTTCAGGTCCATTTAGGTCCAATATGATTTGTGCGTTTCTTCCCTATTAATAAGACATAACCATATTTTTTGCAGCATAGCCAGCAAGGGTTGTTTTTCTGCCTTTAGATTGAGATACAAGCTTTGACACATTGCAGAATTTTGTGCTGTATCATTAGAATTACCGGGTGTGGCTTTGAAGGAAGAAGCTTATTGGTTTTAAACTGAAGCCTTTGTTCGAAGATTTGGATCAGTAAACAGTGAAGAACAGGAGGCTGGAAAAGGCTTGGCGGAGCATGGAAGTGTGGCTCTGTCCAGATGTGTGAGATGGAGCATTGTACTGAGATCTCGACACAACAGATACAGTGCATCCGGAAAGTATTCACAGCGCTTCACTTTTTCTACATTTTGTCATGTTACAGCCTCATTCTAAACTGAATTAAATTAATCTCTTACCTCAAAATTCTACACAAAATACTCCATTATGACAATGTGAAAAAATGTTTTTTTGACATGTTTTGAATTTATTAAAAATAGAAAACAAAAAAATCCCATTTACATAAGTATTCACAGCCTTTGCCATGAAGCTCAAAATTGAGCTCAGGTGCATCTTTTTTCCACTGATCATCATTTCCACTGAGATCTTTCTACAGCTTAATTGGAGTCCACCTGCAGTAAATTCAGTTGATTGGACATGATTTGGAAATATAATAACTGTCTATATAAGGTCCCACAGTTGACTGTGCATGTCAGAGCACAAACACCAAGCATGAAGTCAAAAGAACTGTCTGTAGACCTGCGAGACAGGATTGTCTTGAGGCACAAATCAGGGGAAGGATACAGAAAAATTTCTGCTGCTTTGAAGGTCCCAATGAGCACAGTGGCCTCCATTATTCGTAAATGGAAGACGTTTGGAACCACCAGGACTCTTCCTAGAGCTGGCCGGCCTTCTAAACTGAGCGATCGGGGAAGAAGGGCCTTAGTCAGGGAGGTGACCAAGGCCCCGATGGTCACTCTGTCAGAGCTCCAGCGTTCCTCTGTGGAGAGAGGCACTGCTCATCACCAGGCCAATACCATCCCTACAGTGAAGCATGGTGGTGGCAGCATCCTGCTGTGGGGATGTTTTTCAGCAGCAGGAACTGGCAGACTAGTCAGGATAGAAGGAAAAATGAATGCAGCAATATATAGAGATATCCTGGATGAAAACCTGCTCCAGAGCGCTCTTGTCCTGCTGAAAAATGAACCTTCGCCCCAGCCTGAGGTCAACGACCCGAAGCACACAGCCAAGATCTCAAAAGATTGGCATCAGAACCACTCCGTGAATGTCCTGGAGTGGCCCAGCCAGAGTCCAGACTTGAATCCGATCGAACATCTCTGGAGAGATCTGAAAATGGCTGTGCACAGACGTCTCCCATCCAACCTGATGGAGCTTGAGACTTATTGCAAAGAAGAATGGGCAAAACTGCCTAAAGATAGGTGTGCTAAACTTGTGGGATCATATTCAAAAAGACTTGAGGCTGTAATTGCTGCCAAAGGTGGATCAACAAAGTATTAAGCAAAGGCTGTGAATACTTATGTAAATGTGATTTTTTTGTTTTCTATTTTTAATAAATTCAAAACATGTCAAAAAAAACCTTTTTTCACATTGTCATAATGGAGTATTTTGTGTAGAATTTTGAGGTAAGAGATTAATTTAATACAGTTTGGAATGAGGCTGTAACATGACAAAATGTAGAAAAAGCGAAGCGCTGTGAATACTTTCCGGATGCACTGTATACTTTTCACCATCGGTGTGACAAAATATCAAAATATCCAACAATGTTTTACCCTACAATGGATTCAAATTGGATTAAAATATAAGTTGTTATTATGATATCACCGCTATACGTAAATAACTCAGTGAGTTGAATCACCGTTTTACATACCATCCTTCTTCAAGACTGGCAGAAAGTGGGGTGGAACGTGAAAGTCACAGAAGAAAAAAACTCAAACAACGCCGCAACCGAGGATGTCAGCAGCAAAGTTAAACAGAAAGGTTCGACAGCACAGTAAAATCTAAAGTGTGGACTGGGGTTTATAGAATATATGTCCATATTATATGGACTTTGCAGGATTTTGCAAGAAGTGTGTCATGGAAATTAGACACATGTCATAAGAAAATAAAAATGCCGCTCCAAATAACATTGAAACAGAAACTTTTAAACCGATACAAAACACGACAACGGTATTTGCAGTCCAAGTTAAACACTATCCTCATGTGGTATATCATTATGCTGTCTACACACGTAATAAAGAACCACAACATCATTAGCATTAGCATGAGACACCTACGTTATTGATTGCCAACAACTCGCCAAAGGGTCTCTATTGCCTCTATTGAATGACAAATGACCACAACATAGCATAAAGACAATGACCTCACAGTTTGAGTGGAGATCTACTTTGGAAATAAAGTACATTGAAAAGTACATTTAAAGTACATTTAATTGTAAGTTGAGAGAAACTTATAAATGCATCCTGGAATACAAAATGCAGATCCGTGCTTTTTGTGCTTTGTTGATGTTTTTGCGGCTACTGACATTTTGTTAATGTTCTGGCATCACAAGCTTAATGCGTTTTGGTTGACATAAACAATGAAAATAAATGTTACACAAAAAAAAGAGTTCTGGTAGCTCTCGGCTGTTCTCATTTTGAAAAAGTAGCTCTCATTGGAAAAAACGTTGGAGTCGAGGGTCCTGGGCTAAGCTATGATATTTTACTTGTAGTATTTGTGTGAATGACTGTCAAGGGCATTTACGAGCTACAGCTTGTACTTGGGGACGCCCATGTAAGGAAGTCACTGGCTGGATGGAGGTGGTGACTTCTCACAAGGCTCATTGTGAAGTCACAGTGAGCCGGTGTTAGAAAAAACCCTCTGAAACAGAGCATTCAGAACCATCTCAAACTTGTTTCAGGGCTCGGTGAGAAGTTCATTCATTCATTCATTTTCTACCGCTTTTTCCTCACAAGGGTTGCCTATCCCAGCTGTCTTGGGGCGAGAGGCGGGGTACACCCTGGACTGGTCGCCAGCCAATCACAGGGCACATAGACAAACAACCATTCACACTCACATTCATACCTATGGGCAATTTGGAGTCGCCAATTAACCTAGCATGTTTTTGGAATGTGGGAGGAAACCGGAGTACCCGGAGAAAACCCACGCATGCACGGGGAAAACATGCAAACGCCACACAGAGATGGCCGAGGGTGGAATTGAACCCTGGCCTCCTAGCAGTGAGGTCTGCGTGCTAACCACTCGACTACCGTGCAGCCTCAGTGAGAAGTTGTTAAACATTACTTGGTAATGGTAATACACCATTCACAAGGGATATACTCGACATGTGAAACCGAAGCAGAAATTCAGTCATTATGATTTGGATTTTGGAGCATTTAAAAGAATTGTGTAAAATATGCATCCACTCCAAGTTTGGTACAAATGTAAGATGTAAAATGATATGGAACGCAAAAGTCAATACACAACTACTGAGTGCAATGCCACATGGCCACATACGTGACGAGCCATTGTGACGACAGTGAATGAAGACTTGGAGTTAGTTTCGCTAACAATGGCCCCCGCTGCTGTTTGACATTTGGCAGGATGGTGAGCTTTTCAATATGGATTATTCATCAGCAGTTTGATCCTCCGCACAAATGTCAACGCAACAATGCTTCTGTCTTGGCAGCAGCTTCCGTCTCCCCACGGATCTGCGGGGGTGTGAGCACTTGGCAATAACGACCTTGTCTAATGCTGCTTTCGGACTTATGCTTTCCAATTTATTATAACAAATCCTCATTGCTAACATTTTATAGCGGAAAGAAATTAGAACTTTTACTCACTTGGGCCCAGTGCAGGAAATGTAAAAAGTCTCAGGTGACTGATTGCTATAATAGACGTAAGAGTGTGCAGCTTCACACCAAATCAAGCCACGGACCCAAATATAATCATACCCGCCAATCAGCAAGAAATACCCAGCTATTTTGTCATCATTCTTATAGATTTCATCACGCCTTCCTCTCCATCATTTATCCTTAGTGATGCAGTACACTTCTACACCACCACAAACTACACCATTATAATATACACAATATCTTAATAATAAATGTATTGTTAAATTGCCATGAGGCAACCCCTCTTTTTCTTTACCTGTTTCTTTAGACGAAAAATAAAATTTTTACAATGAACTATCAACATCACTCTATTCTATGTCAAACTCAGGTAGGATCAGAATTCTTAACTGATCAACAGTTGTTTGATGACTCTGCTACCCTGATAATCATTGTTTTAAAGTTGTCAAGTTGTGTTGAAGCTGCATCTGTGTGAGGGACGGGAAGAAAAGCTCTGACTTTTTTGGGGTGGATTCGTTTGGCGCCATCCACCATCCGCCACCCCCCAAACTTGACTTTTTGGGGGTGGGAGGTGGGATATGCCCATAATGTGCCTCTTCAAACTGAGCAAGATTATCTTTATAAAAACACACTTACACTTTATACAACACTGGCTCACTGTGACATCACACTGAGCCGGACTTCCTTATATCCGTTTCCCTCTCTCAGCTCTGCTGTTTGTCGAAAATTTAACCATGTTAGCACGGAACTAACGCTAATGGCTTCCAGGAAATATTTGTAGAGGTTTGAACTTAAGATAAGATAAGATAAGATATGCCTTTATCTTTATTCGTCCCTCAGTGGGGAAATTTGCATTGCACAGCAGCAAGAGTACAGAATCAGTTAAGCAGTACAAAATACACAATATAGAAAAATAAACAATATAAACAACCCAAGTATTAACAAAATCAACAGTTTTTCCCAGAGTTAGATACAATACAGTATGTAGATAATATGAAACGAGATATATGACCAACTTGCTACAGAGGCAAACATCAGGCAGAAGTGGTTGGAGTTTTAGATTCCTGATCAACAAGAAAAAAGACTGTTTTGGGAACATGAGCGAAGCTGTACTATCTGAAGCTCGATGGTTTTCCAATGGTACTTGGTCATGTTGAAGAGTCGGACGTGCAATAACAATTATCGGTGTTCTAACTGTGTTTATTTTATGTAAGTAAGCGGTTGTCTGTGTAGCATTGTAGAGTGTGCATACAAGGAGTCTTCTTACCTGCATGCATTCCAATTCAAAACTCACGAATGTCTGTTGTTGCTAACAGCCTTTTTCACTACAATTGGCGGATCTTTTTTAAGCACAGGGAATCCTGCAAAAAGCATGTAATGGCCACATTTCCACTACCAATGTGCATTCAATAAACGCAGACTTACGTTACCACTCTTTGAGTTCATACATGGTAAGTCAGGGGTCTCCAACCTGTAGCCAATGAGCTACAAGCAGCTCCTAGCCAATTTTCAAGTTGCTCTTTATTCATTTATTATCAACTTCTATATCGAAAAAATTAGAAATCTGTAGTAGTTTGGAAGTTCTCGGGGTCGTTTGGATGTGTGACCAATCACAGCGGAATGGGCGCCCGGAAGAGTGCCATGGGTGAAAAAAATTAAAACAGACCGTTTGGAAAGCAGGAGTAGGTGCAGATTCTGAAGGATCTACAAAGCTTTCTGTGTGGGTTATCGTGTGTAGCTACTCTAGGGCTAAAAATTAGCATAATAACTCACCTTTAAATACTCCAACACTGTTTATTTCCCCAGCTGTCCATATTGTTATAGTGCAATACATGGGATACATTTTAATTTGACTGTGTTAGTATTCCCAAAGATCCAATTTAGCACCTTTTCGGCATTTTAATGTCACTATTTCCAGCTGATTTTCTTCAAACCACCAAGTGATTATTGTCCTATGTCAGACCAAAACTCCAATAATTTTAAATGAGGTGACTCTAGACGCTTAGAGCAGTTCAGGTCAAATGTCAGACCAGTATGACCAGCAATTTTCCTGAAACTACACAGGTATGACAATGCGATCATTAAAGGACTATTAAATAAATGAAAAACCAATAAAACATTTTACCATCAGTTACATTGATAGCAAAAAACACTATTTCACTACGTCCTCGCATCAACAAAGACACCCTAGTAATGTTAAATTTCCTGTCGGAACGTATGGAATGACTAAACAGAGCGCCGAGGGCATGATCTTATTGGAGCCAGCTGTTCCTCGGCTTGGACGAAGGCTGCTGCAATCAGATGGCCCCAATTCCCAGAGACAGACAAAAGGCTGTGTGTGTTTATAGGACGAGAATTTCAATCATCACTGCAGTACACCAGAAGATTGTTCTCTTGTGTCTTAATTCACAAATGTAGACTAAAATGAATGTAAACAGACAGAAACAAGAAAGGCATTGTGGTCTGCATATCAATAGTAAGGTTTCCTGGATAAGAAGGGTTTTTATTCACACTGTTATATGTATAAAAATGTACGACAACTACAAATGATATGATGGCACTATGCCATGCTTCAAGGGTGGTTATGGTCTGTAACCATAAATGGAAAATAACTGCAGTGTTTGGGAGCATTGTAGCAAGAGGCCACAAAGTACTCTATAATACTAAAGTCACAATTGACCAACCTGTGTCAAGTGTAAAAAAAGTAGAGTATCATCACTAAAATGTAATAATTATGAAATCTTTCTTTTTATAAGCAGCTCCACAAAGTGTTGTGAATGATGTTGTACTATTCTTGCATTCTGAGGCCAGGGGATGGAGGGGATGAAATTTAAAGCATCCTTGCTCTATTAACAATATTGGCCTGCATATAAAACATGGGTCATCTCAGACCTTGAAAAAGAGTGGTGTCATATTCAAGGTTGTCTTGCATTTGGTTCAATACCATAACTAACCAAGACAAAAAACAGTAAAATAACACAGTTAATAATGTCATTATCGTAATACCTGGCAATGTGTAGGATGAATAATGTGTCCTGCAAGGGAATCCTCTCTCCAGACTGCTGACAGGCATCATAACGTCTGCAGTATGTTGTCAGCTGAGTCTGACAACATACAAGACATACAAGACAACAAGAGTCTGCAGTCCAAACAACCACAGGACATCTCTACACACCTGCTATTGGTTATGGGCAAGGGGGATAGACAAAGGATGGTGTTCACATGGAAGAAAAATTAGCTATCAAATAAACTTGGATCTCTATTGAAAAGTTATTCCCCGTAGAGATCACTTTTGGTTTTCGTCAATGGGATTTGGGCTGGGACTGGACTGGTAGGTGTCGGAATTAGAGGTCAAGATGATCCCACAGGCCAACATTAAAAGAGCTGTCAAGACAAGGACCACCGTGATGATAAACATGTGACCACAAACCGCCCCGAATGACAGCAGAAAACACATGCTAAATACATTTTGTAACCTGCATGTCAACTATAGCAATACACCATCCAGCTTGTATTGTATTGTTTGGGAATGTCAGTGATGCACAGCTTTTCCGTGTATTAAGGATTCTACAATAACTGCATATTGCTATATTTTGACTGATTTTTCAAGGCACACAGGATATTTCGTTTTATGGCTTTATAGCACGGAACCTACCAAAAGAAAGATAGACTTCTGTCTTTCATCAGAAAAATACCAAAAAATCTTTTTCTGTTCTTTAGTAATCAGCAGTAGAACATACTAGATCAATTTCAGAAAATATCAGCTCCTGACTAAAACAGGGAGAAAAACAGCCTTTTCAGATAAGATAAATTTCAAACATAACTTTTACTTTGAGACAGATTTCCTGCTTTTGTGAAAGCTCAAATATTTAAATTACAACAAAAATAACACAAAAGGGGCTGTTTTACATCAAAATAACAATTTATTTACAAATATACGTGTGTGCATGTGTTCAAATTCCATTCCTCTACAGTATGTAACCTACTGCACGCTACACTCCTCTGTGCTCTTTGGCTTTGTCCTTGCTATTGATTGTGTTTTTACCTGCAGATGATGTTGCATTTATAGCTTCAACTACTCTAAAAGTGACATACTTTAGTGTGCATCTTGTAAAAAAACAAACGTAAAGACATATGAATCGGGCATTAATGTTTCAATCTAGCACTCATTCATTCATTCATTCATTTTCTACCGCTTTTTCCTCATGAGGGTCGCGGGGGTGCTGGAGCCTATCCCAGCTGTCTTCGGGCGAGAGGCGGGGTACACCCTGGACTGGTCGCCAGCCAATCACAGGGCACATACGTATAGACAAACAACCATTCACACTCACATTCATACCTATGGACAATTTGGAGTCACCAATTAACCTAGCATGTTTTTGGAATGTGGGAGGAAACCGGAGTACCCGGAGAAAACCCACACATGCACGGGGAGAACATGCAAACTCCACACAAGATGGCTGAGGGTGGAATTGAACCCTGGTCTCCTAGCTGTGAGGTCTGCGCGCTAACCACACGTCCGCCGTGCCGCCCCTCAATCTAGCACTAACACTGAGAAATGTTCCCAAAAAAGATTCCCAAGTGGTCAGCTCATTCTTCAGTGAAGTTAGTCCTGATATGAGCACATACTTTCAAGATGATTACAACTGTTGCATCGACTCTACTCCGCTTATCAGTCTTGGGGTCTTGGGTCTTGCAGACGAAGAAACACAGCCACATGTTTGGGCGGTGTTGTTTCAAGGTGACAACTTTCCTACTAGGCCAGACAGAGAGGACAACGAGGGAACGGGTCGTGTGAATGAAGTTGCAAGCAGTTGAATTGGCGCTCTGTTGTTGGGTTCCCCCCTCTTGGACACTATCAAGGCGAGTCGATGAGAACTTCTCCATGCAGAGGAATTTCACAGCACATGACTGGGCTGCGCTCGCCTGCAACACATCTCTGTCACTGCGGTGAGAACAGACGTGTTCCGGAAGAAAGCTACCATAAATAGGCGGCCAATGTGTTGACACCTCATGAGCTCATTTTTGAACCGTGGTGTCAGATGGAATATGGGACCTCCCGCTAAGTGTAGACATGCACATTTGTCTGTCAAATGGATCACAATCATAAATGATGTGTCAAAGCTGTTTTATCTTAAGTGGATTTCATTAAAATACATCTGCTGCAATTTGCACTTTCACCCACCACTGACAATTGTATCCTGCAGCATAAATTACAATGACTAATTAACACGATGTGTCAGAAATGATTCATTTCATTATTCCTTTTTTTTTTGCTCAGTGTTTCTTTTCAAATATTTATTTGAGCACGACACAGTGGCCACAGTGGACACTTTGGGGGAAACTGTGGTTTTGTGGTACAGGATGTAGAATGTGTAATGGGGTTTGTACAGTAACTCCATATAAGACATTCTACAGACACTTACTAAGAAACAGTGTCACTTTCCCAATTGTTCTCACAGCCACCAGAGGGCATATTTGCATGTGACTGAGCTTGCTATGATATGTTGTGATATATTGACCAACACAATAGTCACTGATTAATTATATTTCATTCCAGTTTGAATGTTATTTCTGAAATTGACATTTGTGTAATGATTTTTCATTACAATGGTTATACAATGGTTATTCATTCAATCATTTTCTACCGCTTATCCTCACGAGGATGAGGGTGCTGGAGCCTATCTTAGCTGTCTTCGGGCGTGAGGCGGGGTACACCCTGGACTGGTCGCCAGCCAATCACAGGGCACATATAGACAAACGACCATTCACACTCACATTCATACCTATGGACAATTTGGAGTCGCCAATTAACCTAGCATGTTTTTGGAATGTGGAAGGAAACCAGAGTACCCGGAGAAAACCCACGACTGCACGGGGAGAACATGCAAACTCCACACAGAGATGGCCGAGGGTGGAATTGAACTCGGGTCTCCTAGCTGTGAGGCCTGCGCGTTAACCACTAGGATGCCATGCAGCCCACAATGGTTATTATTTGTAATATTCATTCATTCATTCATTTTCTACCACTTTTCCTCATGAGGGTCGCGGGGGTGCTGGAGCCTATCCCAGCTGTCTTCCGGCGAGAGGCGGGGTACACCCTGGGCTGGTGGCCAGCCAATCACAGGGCACATATAGACAAACAACCATTCACACTCACATTCATACCTATGGACAATTTGGAGTCGACAATTAACCTAGCATGTTTTTGGAATGTGGGAGGAAACCCGAAGTACCTGAAGAAAACCCACGCATGCATGTGGAGAACATGCAAACTCCACACAAAGATGGCCAAGGGTGGAATTGAACTCGGGTCTCCTAGCTGTGAGGCCTGCTCGTTAACCACTAGGAAGCCATGCAGCCCACAATGGTTATTATTTCTAATATTTTATCATTTTTAAAAAAATATTTTACAGTATTTTATATTATAGTTTTTGTATGCTGGTTTGCATAAAATGTTTTCTACCTATGTAGGGATCATTTTTATAATTTTGTTTTCATAAAAATGATGATTCCCATCTCTATTGTAAAAACCACTTGACCCGAGGTAACCTGTTCAGTTGACTAGATAAAGATGTGTGCTGGGGGTATCCATAAGTGGAATGCTTTTGGGGCTTTATTACACTGTCAGTATCCTTAAAAATGCTCTTTGAGGCCATGGGAAGCCTCCAAAGACACTTAAATCTGCACTTACACATGCAAGAGGAGCTTCAACAGCCCCCCAGCAGCAGCTTGAGGAGGCTGCACACACAGCCTGCAATGAGAAAGGACACACCTTCAGTCCCCGCTGCAGCTCCACAGCGACAGAGGGGAGATTTTTCGGGAAGTTTGCACACTCACAACATAATATCCCCCACCCCCCCGCCCCCCAAACACCCACAAAGCCGGCGTGACTGTGACCCAAAAGACGCACAGCAGAGAGGACTTGGAGAAAGGCGCACGCAGGTGGAAGTTGACCATGGCACTCCAGCTGTAACGCCGGTTTACATTGACAACTTTTTTTTAATTTTATTTTTTTTACAAGTTTTTACGAGTTTTGTTGCTTAATCGGAATGGAAAGACCTCCTATGCATCATCCGGACAGGAAAGAACCCCAGCAAGAGAGAATGAAGTAACCGCTATGGAGACGGACAATGCCCCGCACTCCGAACTCAAAGGAGTCGGGGGGTGAGTTGAATATTTATCACTTTGCATCTTACTGTCGTAGGCATGGGGGCTTCATTCATGCGTTATTGACAGTGCATGAGAATGGTGTATAATTACAACGATGTGCATATAGATGTATATATATCAACGTCATATGTGAGAAAGTTGTGTTTTCTCAGCCAAACACTGAGTTTGTTTTAAAAAAGAAAATGTATGAGAGGAGGAGACAGTCGTGCTTATCACTCCTCCCACGCTGTGCACCATCTTCAGTTTATTGGCTGCATGCAAGCCCAATGGCAGAAGGAGGAGAAATCCAATAACACAAAAATGTTGCATCATATCCCCCCCTTGCTTGCTTGTGTACAGTACATACAGTGTAAAGGGGGATGTGGTGCACACCCATTTCTTTTTGTTTTAATATCTAAGCTTGTCCTGAGAGGGATTTAACTGCAATGGAGTGCTTTTCAGCAACAGGTTTCAGGAAAAACCACAAATGTAATAAACTAGCAGTATTACAAGCCACGCACGACCACATTATCAGATACAAGAGTGTAAAAAGAGTGTGAAAACAACAACGCCGTAATCACCCGGCAGCAAATAGAGATCAGTCCTCTCATAAAAGATTACTTTTATGAGGAGGAATATGATGAAACTACTATTATAACAAACAAAACAACTAAACAGTTAATTAGATGTAGTGTATTTCTATTTGGACAATTCTTAATAGGAGTTATGTCAAGCCACTTAACACATGGAGTATATCTAGAACCTCTATGACACACAAAAACCAATGGAACCCTACATGAGCAAGCACTTTGGCGACAGAGGCAAGGAAAAACTGGCATATTGTGAATGTGCTTGGACCCACTTAACACCTAAAGTTACACTCAAGCTCAGTCTATGTCAGTTGGAACAGGTAGGCCAGGCCCCAGCTCAATCCACCATGATATGTACACGATGTCAAGTCAGATGATGGCTGAAAAGCAATCGCTCCTCGCCAGTTCTACAGTGGAAGCTGCTTATTTCAACCACGTTATTTTGCACTTTATTTGTGACATTCGCCAGAAACGAATGGGGAATATAATGGGTGATTTTTTCTTTAACCTACAGTTTATTGACATTGTTTTGTTATGCTCAGTTTTGTTAGCCTGTTCATACAGGAGAATTGGGTTGGTTATGTAATAGGCCAAAACTTAAAATCATTAATAACTCAAAACAAAGGCAGCACAAACAAAATGGTGCTACTTTGGTTCAATTCGGAGCATGTTGGGGGGATGGGTGACCTTTGGTTAAACTGTAATAACATTGTATTAACTCTGTAATAATTCAAAAACAGCACAAAACAGCACAAATCGAGCACAAAAAATGGCCCTACTTTGGTTTAATTCAGAGCATGTTAGGGTCCATGGCTGACCTTTGGTTGACCTATGTTACAAACAATAACTCAAAAACAAAAGCAGCACAAAAGTTATTTTTACCTGGACAAAACAGCACAAACAAATGGGACTATTTGACCAGACTTTTCAGTGAGTTGGGGGGCCAAGTGGGTCTACTGTGGGTCCCTTCAAAAGAACCAAGACTTATCCTTTCACCCTCAGCTGGGATAGGCTCCAGCCACAGTCACCCTGAACAAGATAAGTAATAGAAAACAAATGGCTAGTCTGACTGAAGGTCTGTGTTGACGCATTATCCTACAACTGGGATGGATGTTATGTTTTGCATTGAATATCTGGCCATAGTTCACTTAATACTAGAATTTGTAAGCCAATTTGACAGTATTTCTGGAACTCCATTCTCTATAAGCTGGTTTGCATAAGCAAATATTTTTACCAGCAGAGACGTCACCCACAGATGTAGTAATACCACAAGGAATTGGCAACTTTACACTACTGTATGTGTGTCTTTGGTCCATGCAGCATTGAGCGGATGTGACTAGTGACCCATCTGCTCAAGCAGTGGAAGTATGGACTAGCTGTGTAAGCTATAGCACTTTAGGAAGTGTTCGCAATGAATTTTCAGGGGGACTGGCTTGAAATTTCTCACAATGTGTTCTACAATACACCCTTGTAACTTCAGGGTGGTCACCACAAAATTTGGTACACATTGTTAGGGGACTGACAGTCACATGTGTATAAAATTGCAGAAAGATTGGTTAAAAAACATGGCTGCCATCGTAGCACAGGCGGGACATTGACCATTTTTCTAATAACTTCTAATAAAACTTTGAGCATATCTGTATTACATGCATTCTAGCATGTTTCCCAATGCATTTTGACCACATCTCACAAGAGGCACCAGAACCACTAAAGTCATTTATAGTAGGTATCAATTGTGTGTCTTTGTGTGGTATTCCTGGTTGGATTCCTTTTTACAGTTAAAGGTTTTTTTTTTCAATTCCTAGGAGAGTCTTGATTCTTTGGACCATATTGTGCTGCACCTGCTCATTCAG
The DNA here is from genome assembly GCF_037039965.1 of Doryrhamphus excisus. NCBI lineage: Eukaryota > Metazoa > Chordata > Actinopteri > Syngnathiformes > Syngnathidae > Doryrhamphus > Doryrhamphus excisus. Next base: position 12,786,060 of record NC_136359.1, on the reverse strand, counting down.
ACTGGCACAGGCACAAGGTGAGTCATTTTTACAAAGACAAGCACACGTTTTAATGTGAAAAAACACAATAAGCACCGTAAGATTATGTGCAAATAATGACACGATTAATTTACATAAGGATTTACAATTTTCAGGCGACTTTCATGGCATGTTGATGACAAAAATACTGTAGCTGTAAGTACCCCTCATGCAGAATCTCAACAGGGAACCACAGGTTACACTAATGAAAGTAATCCTGAGATTATCTTTGACTAAGGAGATCAGTATATGCATTCCCACAGTTTTACATACAGTGGTACCTCGGAATTTGTTCCAAAAGATTCAACAAAAACCATAATGTACAAAAACCGAGGCAATGTTTTCCATAGGAAATAACATGCAGAAAACAATAATAAGCAAAATAATTCCAAATGAAGAATAAATGTTTCCTCACCTTCTTGAACAAAATACTGGGGCTTGCAAATTTCTTTGACCCCATGGTGGGTTATTTAGCAGTCATAATTAAAAAATGAGAGTGAGTCAGCAAAATGAGTACTTTGTTTGGGCAAGCAATTTAGTGAACAATACAGTACAGGACGAGGCTGCACGGCGTACTAGTGGTTAGCGCGCAGGCTTCAGAGCTAGGAAACCTGAGTTCGATTCCACCCTCGGCCATCTCTGTGTGGAGTTTGCATGTTCTCCCCGTGCATGCGTGGGTTTTCTCCAAGTACTCCGGTTTCCTCCCACATTCCAAAAACATGCTAGGTTAATTGGCGACTCCAAATTGTCCATAGGTATGAATGTGAGTGTGAATGGTTGTTTGTCCATATGTGCCCTGTGATTGGCTGGCGACCAGTCCAGGGTGCACCCCGCCTCTCACCCAAAGACATCTGGGATAGGCTTTTCCTATTCCTATCCTCGTGAGGATAAGCGGCAAAGAAAACAAATGGAGGATGGACAGTACAAGTGGTCAAAATACAATGATGTTTTAAAGAAAAAAAATTAGTATCACTTGCAGTATTCTGATTTCTTTTGCGTCAGCAGGAGGTGAAAAAAAGCCTCCATTAATATGCAGCAAAACTGTGAAAGTAGATCATAAATCATGGAATTATAGTCTTGTTTGAATATTAACAATTCAACTGCGTGCAAGACATTTTCTTCTCAGTTTCTTTTTGGTGTGTATTTTTAATGTGAGGGATTCTTTGATAGGGAATCTGAGCCCCCGCTGTCTGCACACCCTGACTTAGTAGGGTTTCCCTTCTCCTCCAGTGTCTACATTTGTTTCTTCTCTGCTCGACTCTTAATTCATTATTAAACCAGCTTCCCTGTTGCATTTTATGGAGTGAAAAAAAAGCCCTCATGTTTGCCATCTTTATGTAAGCTGAGTTACGCCGCTGCACGTACTGAAAGGATTAACACACATTATCCAGGATGAGCTGATTGGCCCTCGATGATTTTCCGACCTCTTGAAGCTAAACACAGCTCCTTTGTTTGACAGTGCCACACTGCAGCTCCATAAAGGGGACTTTCCAACTTTTTATGTCAGCCTTTCTAATAGAAACAGATTTTTTTTTAAATTCAGATTTAAAATTGAAATCAGACTTCAGTTTTGTTCTGTAGGATGCCAGGCAGTACTTTTAAAAACATCATAACCTTTGTGATACTAATATGTCTTCAATTTCTTGCATAATGGAAAAAGCCAACATTTGAGATATGATGAAATATGGCTCGAATTAAACACCAACACAAAGCTGTGCAGCAGTATGCAGCTGAAAACACCCATATATGTCAAAATTACCCACATTTCCCTCCCAAGCAGCACTAAAAGACACTAAATCGTCTGCTGTATATCTTCATGAAGTTAGTGTCATAGCTATCATCTTTAAAGTTCTGAGCGATAATAGCGCTCTTAAAACACCACTGCTGTCTTCTCCAGGGACCTGTTCAGCCTGCATTTCCAGCATTGGTCTTAATGGAGACTGATTTAACAACTGCACAATTTGCAGCAAATCAACCTGAACCCTTAAATGAATTTCATTTGTTGCCCTACAAGGGGAAACTTCACAATGACTGTGTTCCCTTTGTTTGTTTATTACCTTTGGGAAATTGGAAAGCCTTGCTGTTTATAGGAAAGAATGCCACTGGAAAAGGAAAAAGGAAAAACATGGTAATGAGTGACAATCATAGAACTGTAAGGGAAACTTACGAGTGCAAAGCAATGGCAAAGTGGTACATACGTATATGCTGTATGTATATGCTGTCCAGTGCATATACACGTCAAACCAGTCAATGCATCAATATCATTGTGTTTAATACACAGTAAATAAACAGAAATTAACTCTTAGAGCCATTTTTAGTTTGCCGCATTAGATGTCTGAGTTTTGGAAAAAACACCCTATAGTGGTTAGCATGTAGTCCACATAGTCAGGAGATTGAGAAGACCTGGGTTCGAATCTCTGTGTGGAGTTTGCATGGACTCCGGTTTCCTCCCACATTCCAAAAACATGCTAGGTTAATTGGTGACTCCAAATTGTCCATAGGTATGAATGTGAGTGTGAATGGTTGTTTGTCTATATGTGCCCTGTGATTGGCTGGCGACCAGTCCAGGTTGTACCCCGCTTCTCGCCCAAAGACAGCTGAGATAGGCATACCTGTGAGCCTAGATAGATGGATATTACACAATAGAGCAACAACAGAACCAATGCTGTCATAGTGGTCAGGAACATTAATACCAATAATGGATTTATTGTAAACTACAGTATGACAAGTGGAAGACGCATGAGTTTCAAGCTGAGTAGCACAGACAACATTTGAAAGCGCATGCAGAGGGAAATGAGTGGTCAGCACTCATGATACTTCACAATAAAAACAATATCAGGAGGTTTTCTACAGCCACAGCAGTTACTTCAGATGCTTTTTGACCTGGTGTGAATTGATGGCTGTTATAGACAATGCACTCAGTAAGTGAATAGAAGCGCTAATTGAAGCAATAATTCATTTATGCTAAGAGTCCACTGGGCCAGCGCCAGATGGTGCCAGTTCGCGCCAGTGCAATTTGCTGTGGTGCCTAGTGTCGCCAATAAAGTGCCTAGTGGCGTGCAGTGGCTCAAACTGCCTCCCAACTGGCTCGTAGTGGCCTGTAATGGCGGCAAAAATTGAGTTTGCTCGCAAAATGTTGTTTCAAACAACATTGTTGTTTCAAAATGTTTAAAGTCTTCATCATGCCACGTGCATCAAGCAATTAGCATTAGATTTGCAGCATCTCAAACATACATTTTGTTTTATGTAGCAGAAAAATAAAAGCTTTTGTAATATTTTATCTGGCATTTCCCCTCTGTGTCTCTGAAGATGTAGATATTCTTCAGCAGCTGGGTCTCACTGTGCAAAGGGCAGGTGGGGGGTCAACACCGTGGCGCTCTCGATCCATCCCTAACGGCATCATCCCCTTCAAGTCTGGCATCATACTCACCCCCAGGGCACGCATCCAGGTCCCTCTGAGCACCGTCATTCCCGCTTCCTACACCTCCACCGCCAATCTCTCCCTTATTCTCTGTCTGTCTGTTCACCGCATCAACAGTGCCTTTCTTTTCTCTGTTGTGTCCAAGAGAAGAAAAGTACAGCTTGGTGTGCAGTTCATACCGGGTCAGGTCCTGGTCCACGTGGGCCACAGGAACTCTGTCACATTCGACTATGATGTTCACGATGGCCGGTGGCACAGTCTGGGCTTGGAAATCCGAGGACTCCGAGTGACCTTATATACCTCTTGTGGGAACAGAAGTCTTCATGCATATTTGCATACCAAGAAAGAGGAGATGCTGGATCTGGAGGGATTATTCCTACTGGGCAAAACCAATCACAATGCGGTGCCATTTGAAGGTGCCATTTGCCAGTTTGACATTTATCCGTCGGCTGAGGCTGCTCAGAACTATTGTGATTACATTAAGAAACATTGCAGAGAAGCTGACACATACCGGCCTATTTTGGCACCCCTGCTACCTCTAGTAACGACATACCCAAACATGACTCATATAACTGCACTGTCATCAACAGAGTTATCCTTAAAGATCCCGAATCCTACTTCACGACCAGCTCAGGAACCCATTATTGCGTGGAATGATACATCAGTGCAAGAGGACCGTGCAGGGTTTGAAAAACCGTTAAAGTCTGAAACTGTAACGACACCCCTTTGGATCAGTGCATCTCCACCTCAACAGAAACAACCTTTCCAAGCAGCAGACAACACAACACAAAGCAATAGCAGCACTCTTGTTGGGAAAGGATTAACAGATTTACCATCCTCTACAAGACCATCAGAGACCACAGTCCAGACCACCACTGACTCCCCTTCCACATCCTACTTTCTTCAGGATGAACACACAGGAACTGCAAAGAAACCCAACCCCAAAAGAACTCATGATGTCAAAACCACACCGATTATTCCCGTCACTCCTGCAGCCTTAGATGACTTGCAAACGTTTGACCTGGACCCGACCTACGTCTCCCTGCTGGCGTTACCCCCTGGACTTAAGGGAGAACCAGGACCTCCGGTGAGTATGATGACAATAGATCACTTTAAAAAACTTTGAGCAAGAGTTCCCGGTACAGTTGCGTTTGTGTTTGTGTGATACATGATTGAGATTAATTAGGCCATTTCACAAATTTTGGCTGCCGTGTGCCTGCAGACTAATTTCCTAATATGACTTTGGATCACATTCATAAGCAAGACTGAGGTGATGGCTGCTGATGCGGATATCGAACATGTCTCTTGGGTTTGGCTGTGTTGATAGGTCACAATCACAATTTCTGCTTTCCTTAATTTAGGTGCTAGGAACAGGCTTATATTTGACCAGTTTATTACCTTCAGTCAGTAGAGACTGTTATTGAGGTGATAGCTTCTTTTAAAGGCACAATTAACCTCTTAAACTAAAAACAGACTTGTTGTTCCAGGCTTTCCAGTTTGTGCGCACGATGAGTCTCTTACAGAAACCTCAACTTATGTTTGAACGGCAAACACAAGTTGCAGAAAAAATAATAATTTTATTAATAAGGGACCTTTAATTCAGTAAGAATTGCCTTTTAAATCCACCTTTCTCTGTGTAGCGGGATTAGCAGTTGGCTGCGTCAGCATGTTTAACTTTGACATTAACAAGCTTGTTGCGGTCTCCCTCACTGTCTCTCTGGTGAACACAAAATGCTTACATGCATTTTCCATTGTTAAGGAGACCTTCCATGCATTAGCACATGTTTGACCCAACTCAGAGAAAGGGGTTGCAATAAATCTTTCCTGCCGCGGTGGTGAAGAAAACCACAGCTCTTCAAGCCACTCAGTACTCTTTCGATGAGAGCAGAAAGTCATTTTTGTGGTGAAGGTCACTTTCTTGATGGTTCACATGATGACATCTTGTACTTGACACACATCACCGTTGCATGGGATGCTACTGATTATTATGTAGATCAAATGTAGATCAGTTTAACAAACCTCAAACTTTTCTATGTCAGTCAATTTTTATACTTATACAGGCATTCTGCATGTGTTTTTTTTCAACAATGGGTTTTAGTCTTTTGATTAAGATGGGGTTACATTCAGGTTTGACGGACCATTATTATCTTACCACATGTTTTGATTGACCAATTTTATATATTTTAAGTTCATGCACCTGCTTCTTACTGCATCACTGGTATTAATGCAGGCTGTGCAGTTTGCTCCTTAGCGCTTTTACAGCATTGGTACTGTTGCTGCTGCTAACAATTAAGTTGTTGTTCTATATATAATTTTAGAAATAACAGCCTCTTTGCAATTATCACGTTTGTCCATGTAAAACCCCGTCCTTTTTGCAGGTTAGGTATAATTTCATTTTTATTTTATTGATATCAGCAATAAGCGACAATTTTATCCCGTATGATAAAGTACTATCTCCAGCTACTGACCTGAAATTAATATTACAGTGGTTTTACTTATTTGAGGAGATGAGAGAGATGAGGATGCTCAGGTTCTTATTGGGAGTGACCAGGATGGATAGGATCAAGAACAAGTACATCAGAGGGACATTACATGTTAGAGGCCTTGGAGATAAAGTCAGAGAGGCCAGACTGAGATGGTTCGGACATGTCCAGAGGAGAGATAGTGAATATATTAGTAGAAGGATTTTCACGGTTCGGCATGCGGGTGTTGCAGTGCGACCCCAGGATGCAGAGATGAAGCGAATGGTGCAGGTAAAAGCTTAACTTTTATTTTCGAAACAGGCGAATGCAGCACTGTCATGCAACACGTAGCAATGAACAAAGAACAAACAATGCACCAACGAAAGGCAAACGCACCCGGCTGAACTAAATAAGACAATCAAATTACAAACAGGTGCGCGTAGAAGGGGAAAGTAAAAGTGACGGGACACAGAACAGACCAACACAGGAAATACTACAAAATAAGAGCAGGAACTAAGGCTAAGAGGAAAACTAAGAGCTGTCACGAGGGGGTGCAGCCCAATCGTGACAGTGATGCTGCGAAGAGGATGGCCAAAGAGGAGTTTTATGGATGTAGTGACAGAGTGTAGTTGGTTTGAAAGAGACATATGCAGAAGACAGGGTTGGATGGAGGAGATTGATTTGCTGGGGCGACCTCTAAAGGGAAAAGCCGATAGAAAAAGAAGAAGAAGAAGTAACCGCCCCCAAATTTTACATGATGTAACAAACCTACTAAAGTCTCATAAGAACAGGCTCTATTGTGTAATTTCAGGAGCCACGGGAAACTAACTAACAGAGCTAACATTTCAAGAGCATTCATGTTCGTCAGATCCCTCATTAGTTTTGACCTTTTAGAGCTCTGCTAATCCATGTATGAAATTGTTTTAAAGCTGGCCAATGCCCTTCATTAAAGTGAGCTGCCTCGTCTGGTCAATATGTCACAAATGAACTTTACTGGTTTAATAATATCACTTGCCTGGCAGTGTTTTGCTGTCCGTGTTTAACAGTGTTTAAATCACTTTAAATACTTGATTTGACATACAATAAAATCCAACATGAATACAACTCTTGTTACATGCTTTTAGGTTTACATTCATAGACTCATTAAAGACTATAAAAATGTATTTATTGATGACATGATTCTTTCCAGGGTTTTCAAGGACTTCCGGGAATGCCAGGAAAGCAAGGAAAGAGGGGACCACGGGTGAGTGTGTTCTCTTGACCAAACCTTTCTGAACAAATATTTTTCTCACATCCATTTTGTGTTTACAAATTTACCAAATTACCACTGATCATGCTTTGTTTATTCAGGAAAATATGTACATATTAGGGGTGCAATGATAAATTCACGGTTCGGTTCATTTGGATACGTTTGTGTTATGGTTATACTTTTTATCGTCAATAAAATCATCAACAGCAACCGAAAAAAAGCATATTTGCAGAAAAAAACATTAGTTCTAATAAATATTTCAGTATTCCATCCCAAAAAAGGCACCTTTTTGTATGACTTACAGTATGTACTTCAATGGTAGGTATGAACACTACCTGCCCAAGAGCCTTTGTTGCCCGTGTGAGACCTCAGCCGGTGCAGGCTGTTAGAGCCTAATCCCTTTCAGCAGTGAAGAAAGAATGCTTTGTCCCTATCGTATTAAAGGCATTTAAAGACCTACTTGTCTGGGGTTCAGCAGGTCTTTGCTGTGGCACACCAATAACCTATTTAAGTTCATTCATCATTCAACACCACAGACACAAATTTAGCACAGTGACACTCAGACATTACTTTAGTGTGCAAGAAATTAGAAAGATTAGGAATAGTGACCTCACAGCAAGTCCTCTTTTTCAAGTAAAATTTTTTTTTTTTTTATAAACGTTCTACTTTAAAAAGAGAGACAGGCAGTAATTTCATTGTGAGTGTATTCACAATGTACTCAACATGCCATTATTGGAAACACTTTTTTTGCACTTTTGACACCTGGCTAAGCACTTGTCTCAGCATCATTCACAGATGGAGGAGTCCTCGCTCTCAATTTCATGACAAAGTCTAAACAAGATGCTGGTTTGCCGTAGGCATTTTTTAGCTGAGGACTGGAGCACACATCTTGTGCTGGAAGACACAGCCATCCCAAGTAGAGCCAAGATTGTAAGGGTTGTCACTGGAGATATGCTGCTGTTGGTGAAAGTAACATAAGTATGTGTATCAATGCGCCGAGAAAATACATTTTGGTAGTGTTTTAAATAATCAAAATAACATATTGTATATGTCATTATGATATACATGTTATCATCAGTGTATGTGTAAATGCATGATCACAGCATGTGTATCAAGCGATGCAACATGTTAGAGGCTTTTTTTTAGAAGGCTTCATTGTCGAAATACTCTAGGTTGGTCCCAATGAAGTGCATTGTTAGCTAGCTCATATTAACTCGTTTTCTGGCCTTATAATGCAAAGAAAAGGATTCATGTTTCACATAAGGATTGTGAATTGTGGGCAAAATTCCAAAAAAAAGTGCAGTTCTGTTTTTAAGTTCAGTCTATAGAGCACAGATACTGTCAATGAATAGATATTATCAGTTTCTCAATAGTATTTAAAAAATGAAAACATTTTGTGTGCAAAATATACAAAATGACAGGCGTTTGCAATGAACCGATTAAACCAAAAAAATTGAACACACAGTTTTTTCAGCTGTTTCTGCAAATTCGACACAAGATACCACTAAATAGTCACCGCTTGAATAGTCACTGATTAGTGCATTTATTTTTGGTCCTTTTGAATGAAGTATTTTGAGTGCAGCAGTTGGATGGTAGAAATATTAGCACAATTAGCACAACAAAGTAACATATTTAAAGAATGTAGCAAAATAAAAAAGATTTAATAGCCTTCATATAGTAGTGTATCTGTATTAAGCGATTATTTAGCAACTCAGGTCTGTGGAAATAACAGTTAGGGGGACATCAATAGCACAGTGGAGGTGTTAGTGGGTCTGTTGTGCACTAATGGCCCATAAAAACAGAAGTCATACACGTGTCCCTCCTGTAAAAGTCATTGGTACACATTGTAAATGTGCTCACGGTTTCAACCTGCAGGTGCCCTTTTGTCTGCAAGTGTGTGTGTGCTCAGCTAAATGTCTAATTGTGTCTCCATTGCAAGCAACAATGACTCATTTTTATAATGATCTTGTCATCAGAGTAGGCTGCTGCACCATCAGCAATTTGTACCTCCCTTTTTGTGCTCCTTTACTGCTGCTCATAATGGCTTCCATACGTTCTAATATGGAGCAAAAAGGGGAATTCATAGCAACTACAGTCTGTGGATGAGCTTCTGTTAAGTGTCTCCATATGCCCAGCGCCTACGTAGGGAAAGAAAGGTCTCCGTCTGAAGGCGAAAAGGAGCAGGAGGTTCTTTGACTTCACCCCGCAAGCTGAAATGTAGAGTCAGATCAAAAACAGAGACATGGAACGGATCACCAGGTGGAATCTGATCCCTTACGTTCACCTCCAGTGCAAAGCTTTTCACAACCTTTGGAAAGCCTGCATAAGTCAAAGAACGGGCAGAAGATACAGTAGCATCCTGCTTCGGCCTTTGAACATGTTTTAATGCTTTAAGGTTTCCTCGGCTCAGCAATTCTTGGACACAAGAATTCTTTATGACGCTTTATTTTTCCAGGCGACCCCCTCTTTCTAGCTTGCATTAATTTACGATCCTATCAACGATGAAATGTATTTTCACTACTGCCCACCTGCTCTGATTTGCTTTTCTAAAGCATTTGGCGTGGATATCCCTAAGAAGCAGGTTTTAAATCACATGCCTACAGTTTGTGGGACAAAGCCAATGGACGGGGAAGGAGAGGAATACGATGTGATGGATGAGTGGCCTTCACATTGTGGGACCTCATTTACCCGTGGAAAAGTGCATGGAAAAGGAAAATAACCTCCATATGTCATAACGTGGGGAGGCAGGAGAGACATGCAGGAGACACATGAGGTCTTACAGAGCACCCATACACAAACAGAAGGACCCTGGAGCTGTGTCCTGACTCTCCAGGCAGTGCTTTAGGTAACGTTTGAACACACTTAACTCATTCAATCCCAGCCATTTTTCAAAAGCTGTCTCGGCTTTGTGTTGTTGGGCTATATACTATACACATGGTATATACCAAAAGAAAGACTGGACTCTCATCTTTCATTACAAATAACTGTTTTTACCTTTTCCCGTTTTTTACTAACCAGCAGTAGAACATAGGTAAGTTCCAGCAAAATATCAGATCTCTACAAAAAAAGGAAAAGAATGGCTTTTCACTTTGACACAAATTTAGCCATTTATATTTAGCCAAAATGTCTAAACAACCATGTCACAACAGAAACAACAAAACAATTGTTGTTTACACACATGACTACATGAACTATTTACAATTTTCACATTTGCAACTGGAGTGTGTGTGCATGTGTTTGCATGAGCGTGCACATGTGTGCATGCAGTAAAATTTTCCTTCAATGAGTAACTTCACGGTAAAATGCCTTTTCATTTCCTGGTTGTTGAGGAGCATGTATTTCTATGGAAGACATACACGAAAAAAATGCACATCTGGCGCATTTTGGCGTTTTTTTTGGCATAAAAATGCATCATACATGATCTCTTCTATTGTGGAGTTGCATCATCACCTCTTTGCCTCTGGCACAAAAGAACATAAAAGATGTATACATTTTTTTTGTCTTTGGGAGCAAGCAGTCGGCTTGAAAAAAAACATAGGTTGGTAGCTAATGAGTTAACTGTTATGTAACTGAACCACCATAAAATGTAACAACTGACCTTTCAAAGCATATTTGTATGTTTATCAGCATTACTTGGGTCCAAACCATGATAAGTGTTTTTTGTGAGGTGGAGTTCCTTATTTTAAAATTAATTAATGAAGGAATTAATTTTCTACCGCTTATCGTCATGAGGGTTGCGGGGGTGCTGGAGCCTATCCCAGCTGTCTTTGGGTAAGAGGCGGGGTACACCCTGGACTGGTGGCCAGCCAATCACAGGGCACATATAGACAAACAACCATTCACACTCACATTCATACCTATGGACAATTTGGAGTCACCAATTAACCTAGCATGTTTTTGGAATGTGGGAGGAAACCGGAGTACCCAGAGAAAAACCACGTATGCACAGAGAGAACATGCAAATTCCACACAGAGATGGTCGAGGGGGGCTTTAATATACATTTTTTTTTGTTTTTACTAATAATGGTGGTATTCAACCACGAAACATCATTATTCATTCATTCATGTACAGAAATTCGAACCACAAAGTGGTGAGGTATGACTTTATAGTGCTTTGTATAATGCTGTCAGATGATACTGACACAAATGACAAGCACTTCTTGTTGTTGGTCTTAATCACATTTCTCTGGTTTCAGGGTCCAGTTGGCCCACATGGAAACCCCGGTCGACCTGGCCCTCCTGGAATGAAGGTACAATATTAAGTCAGCACTTTGGCATCTTACCTTTTTTTAGGTAAGATAATAATGACCAAAGGGCAAAATGGACAGGCAATTTCAGTTTAGTGGTTCACATAGTTGACTTTTATACAGCTTAGTATCAGGCAAATTCCCACTCAACCACGCTGTGATGAGACTAGCGATCAGTTTAATCATTGATGGTACTGGTTTAGTTCTGAGGTTGTCTGGTTGAGAAAGAATGAATCACTACAGGACTAGCATTTAAATTATTACAAAATGCAATTAACAAGATCTACAATAATGTGAATAAAAACATTTCACATGTTTAGCATATAAGTGAAAAAGTCCACTCTCTTCTTTTACTCTGAGCAACTCTTCACACCTCTTAAAAATTATTTTTGGGAGAAGAGAGCAGTCTCAAGAGCGGCCGACTAATTTACAATAGCTTGACATCAGCATATGTTCCAGCTTTGATTTGTTGAGCGAGCAGCTTGCTAAGAAAAATATGTCAAGCTGATGTCACTCGTCTATATGTTATGCTATCCCGGAATGAGAAGTGTTTCCATGTCAGGTTAACCTATTAAAATGCAGTCGTTTTTTAACATTTTCCAACATGTGTGCCCACATGGTCGTAAATGTGTCACGGCATAAGTTAACATGCAGTCGAGCCGAACCAATCCAGCTTGACTCAAACTTAAAAAGATGGACGTTTGTTTTGCTTACGTTATCTGATCTGAATGTAATGGTGATAAACTGTGACAAGTTGAATTTCAGTCACAAACTATTGTCTCAAATTTACTGTGGAAACACAGAAGAAAGTTGAGATGAATGAGGTTTTAGAATAGGACTTTGTGTCAAACAACAAATCACGTCTTTGGGCTGAAATCTTCACATAATTTTGTGCAAATCCGCTCCTGGTTCTGTTAAGCAACCAGACATGCAGAGAATTCCCACAAAGTTCATCTGTGGCCAATTCTTGGCTGACATGAAGGAGGCGATACACTGCAGGTGTCAAGTTGTTCCACCTTTGATTGAACTGTTTGCGTCAACGATGCCCCACATACTCCTTAAAAAAGGAGTTCACCAAATGCAATCTTTTTCCTTCCAAGCCAGCCAATCATGTCACTTTCCCCCTATGGGGCTCTTGTGCAGGCTGTTTTCTCACTGGTGTGATTAGACACCAAACACTGACCCAGAATGCACAGAGCAGTCCCGTACAGTACTGCCCAAAAAGGGAGAAGAATGTTTGCAGTTGCTCCTCTCCGGCTTGGTGTAAACCGAGTTCCTGGAGGGCATAAATGGGCCGCAAGCCTGTGCAAATACACCAACGAGAAGGATGAGCTCATTACTTGCTGATTGTGTGAACGTAAACAAAGTGTCTATGGGTAATGTATAAAAAGGCTGTTTCTTTTGCAGGGACAAAAAGGTGATCCCGGTGTGTCCCTTGGTCAAGCCCCAAAAGGACAAAAAGTATGCATTCCCATTCTCTGTGAGCTTTTATTTGCACACATAATGGTGTATTGACCGCCTTTGTCTTTGCAGGGAGAGCCTGGTGTCACAGGCCTCGTTGGACCGCCTGGCCAACATGGGCGAAAGGTACAAGGCAATCTGTTTTGTCTCACAATCTGTTTATGTTTGCACATGTAGTTAAGTCTAGCCTAGCAGGAAGTCATCTGTAAGATGTTACAGGCGCATATGTGTGATATCTTTCAGCAGTCATTCAAATATCAAGCCTCTCTGCTCTAATCTGGAATGCATATTCAAGAGCCAAAAAGTAGATGTTCGGCTGTTGCTTGGAGAGCGGCCTAACGTAACGCAGGCGTCCGGGAGCACACCTGTGTTCTGGATTCACTGCAGTTTTTACATCTGCCAGCCAGATTAAAGCTCATGTTATGACTTGATGATGCAGCGTACACTCACTCCATAGAAGGATCACTTATAATACAGAAACATACATTCTAAGTGATTTTCAGTGTTAGCCTTTCCCACAGCTTATCCATTGATTTGTTTCCCAAATGGATAGCTCGGAGGTTGTAAACGTGAGCACCTGCTTTGACACAAGGAGGTGAAACGACTCCTGTGTATACTTGTGGTTTAATGTGCATCATACATCATGAACTACATTGTGCAATTTTTTTCCCACTGAAAACAAGTAAGAGTACCAGTGAGCATTTAACGTTTTTTTTTTTATGCTTCACTAATAATGTTTTTCGTCAAGCATCTTAGTTCAGCATTCCTTGAATGCATAGTTGTGTGCTGTGAGACAAAAACATTGGGAATACCCGCTTTGACAATCAAGTGAACACAAGTTAATATATGATTGTAAGTCATTACTGGAAGCACTGACCGGGCTAAGGGCTGTTCATCTGTTCATCTTGCATTATCAATTAACACATTTTAAGTTTAAGTGTATGACGCATATTTGTTTGTGTGTGTGTGTGTGTGTCGCAACTGAACATCGACAAATGAAGAGACAAGGGGAGGGTTCTGAACCTGAATCTAGTCTAATACAACACTTTTATTGCAAATGTGATTTGAAATCGGTATGAGTGTTTAGCACACAGGCCTCACAGCTAGGAGATCCGAGTTCAATTCCACCCTTGCCCATCTCTGTATGGAGTTCGCATGTTTGAGTTTGCATGCATGGGTTTTCTCCGGGTACTCTGGTTTCCTCCCACATTCCAAAAACATGCTAGGTTAATTGGCGACTCCAAATTGTCCACAGGTATGAATGTGAGTGTGAATGGTTGTTTGTCTATATGTGACCTGTGATTGGCTGGCGACCAGTCCAGGGTGTACCCCGCTTCTCGCCCAAAGACAGGCGGGATAGGCTCCAGCACCCCCGCGACCCTTGCGGTAGAAAATTAATGAATGAGTGATTTGAAATGAGAGGAGAACATCATCTTCAAGCCAGCAGGAGTCGTGTGCCAAAAATAGACATTTGCTGGTGGTCCCAGAATATTACCTCCGTGAAAAATGGGGATCTACTGTAATTGCTCGATATAGCAAGACCCTATTAGCCCTAATGTAAGTACAATTTCATAGCAGAATGGGCAATTTAACTCTTGGATCTACTCTTGCTTAATCTAACTAACTAGATTACTGACTACTAACTCAAAAAGTAACTGAAACATGGAAATTACATGAAAGTGACGAAAGAATATGAAAAGTGTTTCCAAAATCTACAATAATTATGTAAATATTTTGTAAATCAGTGAAAAGATACTCATGCAACAAATAAAAATGTGTTGTAAAACAATATTTTCGCAGTGTATTATGCGAAATTATGGTAACACAAGGGATTATGTCTGACAGTGAGTAAGTGTCAAGTGTTATCGTTATGTAGCACTCAATTCACCAGAGTTGCCGGAATCCTCTTCCACTCCTCCATGATGACATCACTGGTGGAGCAGATGAATTTTAGTCATTGGATTCTTGGCCACACCATCACCATCACCTCCCTCAGCAAGGTATTGTCATCTAGAACAGGGGTTCTTAACCTTTTTGAGGTTGAGGCCCAATTTTTTTTCCAGTGCAGAGTGGCCCGGGGGCCCATTAAATATTAACACTGTATAGATTTAATTGATCTTATTAATTTGTTTTCAATAATAAATCAAATCCAATCACAGTTTAACAAGCTCACAAGTTAAAACCAGATGTTGCTCTTCCTTCATTTACAAAGCAGTACTTGATGAAGTCAAGATTGTACTTACATAAAAATGTAGTCTTTTGGCGGGGACTGGCACCACTTTTGTCTTCATTTTTTTGTTTTAAAAACTTGTCAAATGCTAGTTTTAGTTGAACGTCTTCTTCTGATCTTCTGTTAGCTTCTTAAACAACTGACTGGCACATTACCGCCACCATGTGGTCGGAAGCTACACTGTAACTGAGCGTGTCATGGATGACATATAGTAGCATAGCGGCTAGCATATCTCTGGTGTCTTCAGTTTATAACCTACTACGCAGTATGGTTTTTTTTTATACACAGTCAGTTTTTTGCGGCCCTATAGGTGCCGCTTGAGGGCCAAATTTGGGCTGCGGCCCTATGGTTAATAATCACTGATCTAGGGTTTGTGTTTGGCCTCATTATGTTGGTAAAATGTCATGCAGCCCAGCTCCTGAAGAAAGGGCATTATTCTACTTCACAGTGTCACAGTACATGTTGGAATTCATGTTTCCCTCAATGAACCGCAACTCTCCAGCACCGGCAGCAATCATGCAGCCACAGCACATGCCGCTACCACTACCATGCTTATAATTATATAGCTATTTAGACAATAATGGCTGTGTGTTGACTCACTTTTAGTGGATGGTACAGTAAGTTTTTTTCTATAGTATTGACCCTTAGGGAAATGGTTCCTGAAATGAGAGTGGTGCACTACAGTATCAGTATAATGCTATGAGTAATGACTAAACCAAGGGTATAGACCAGGGGTCTCAAACTCAATTTACCTGGGGGCAACTGGAGCTAGGGTTTGGGCAAGGCTGGGCCGCATCAGGTTTTCCAAAAAAAACCAAACGCATTTATTAAAAACAGAAAAATATACAAACTTTTTCAGTGCTTTGGTTCCGATTTTCTACAATAAAAGCTCTGATAAAACATTCCACTATTCTCAAATATCTTAATTTTTATTTTTCTGCACAAAAATAAATAAACAAATCAAGAATAAAGAAAATCAATCAATCAGTAATAAATAAATATAATAATAATAATAAAATGGCAAATAATAAAAACTTAAGAAACCACATATAATTATTTTTTTCAGATTAAAATTAACAAAGCATTATTGGAGCCCTGTAGACATAACAAAACACGACTATAGTCACATTTATACTTTTTTTATTTACAACATATTGCGCAACTGCAGGGTCTTGAGACACATGCTAACTCGCAAACTAGAGAGCTACCTAAACGGTAGCCTTCAAGTTATTTCCTTTAAACTTAAATAGCCAAAAACTTACCACTTCCACAAAGATGGGGAGGATAACTATGAACAGTTATTTAACCTTTAACATGAACATTAATCAAACGTAATAATTTTTTCTGGGTACATGATACCATACAGCATCCATATCAAACTTGCGCGGGCCGCACTAACATTAATCTTTCATATCAAGGCGGGGCCTCAAACTAGTGTCCTGCGGGCCACATTTGGCCCGCGGGCCGCGTGTTTGAGATCCCTGGTATAGACACTCTATAAAGCCCTGCCCTGCTGCACAACTGTTCCCCCTAAAATTTCTGTCAGCTTCTATACAGCCTTCTTGTATGTGCCACCAAAGATCCCAAATCCTATAAGTGGAGCTCATTCAAGCTACCTAAATTACCCCTGGGTACAATGATGGTCAACACAAAGAAATGAATGTGTCCCCATTGCTCTTAATTGGCTCCAGGTGGCATATTATGTCCATTAACTGCACACAATGTCAATGTAAAACCTTTCACAAACTAATTTTGTAACCTCTTAGAAATGGCAAGCATCTTAGGACTCAAGTTGTTGATATCCATCTGGTGGTATCCGCTTTCCATGCAGGGAGGACCCGCCCTAAATGCATTCTATCCCTTTATGCAACAGTATGTCCTGAAAGTTACAACAAAATATATATCATTATTGAGACTTATTGAGATACTTTTCATTTGCCATTACTTGCATTTCATTAGAATTAAGCGCAAATCCATTTGAATATGTGAGCGCTAGGAAGCTTCCTTGTGAGTGTACGCTAGAAGATCACTTCAAGGTTAGGGATTCTGTGGGGAAAACCCACATGCACATGAACAGGCGTTAAGTACTATACAGGGTAGTGTATTTGTGAATATGTTATGCAATCACACAATAGGAAAAATCATCTGGTTCTTTCAAGGCTCTCTTCTTTCCTCATGAGTCATAGAACATGGTGTCATGGGAAAACGCTGATATACTTCCTGATAATTTATGGTAATATCTTGCTGGGCGTAGTCGGACAATCTGGCTGGAGTCGGTACACATCTGGGTTAAACCTTTCACACACGCTACATGTTGCAACTGCAAATGTGTTCACATACTCGTTTGCATCCAGTGAATTAAAGAGATGCAGGCAGCCTGGCTTAGCTCAAGGCCACCAGACACCTCATTGCACACAGATGGACGCATTACAAACTCCAAATCATCTGGGTCATACTGTTTAGGCAAAAAAAGCCCTTATACAGCACTTTATATTAAAATATCAGAACAATATTGCCATTAAATCAGTTTGTATTAACATATGGTCACTTATAGATCAATGTATTATATTAGCATGGATAAAATGTTGTGTCCATTTTATACTGCTGTATTATTTGTTGATGATTTTTTTTATTTTTGTGACAGTTTGAGTCGGTTTGTGTCGGTAATCATTACAGGAAGACTGCACTTTTGTTTTAAATTTTGCTGCCCATCATCCATAATCCTTCAGTGAAACACAAACACATGTATTTCCCTTATTTGTGCATTGTAACAAAATAAAATGAGTTCTTATGAGCTAGCTAACAATTCACATCATTGGGAGGTATATATTTTGACTTGAAGCCCTCTAAAAAAACCTGTAAAAACGTTTTATTGTTTGATATACATGCTGTGATCATGGAAAAACAAGTATATTGATGATAACATGTAATACTTACAGTATCTCGCCATATTTTAAACATTGTATGAACTTTCCTGGGCACATTGATTTCACAGAGCTCATATAGCTAACATGATTTCCGTCAACAACAGCAGCATAGAAATAAAATTGAAATTGGAGTTGGGTATCCGCTGTTCTGTTCCATCTGTGACGCTGAGACAAGTGGCTAGCAATGCGTTGTGTTACTCTGCCATGTAAATATAGTTTTTCATGTTAGCTGCTACAATAATAATATCTCTGTAGCTCAGTTGTGTAAATGGGACAATGTTGGCCTTTCTTTTTAGTTTTTTTGTTCAGGCTTTAGCGTCAAAATAGGTAGGTCCCATGGTGTACATTGTTAGCTAGCTTATACCAACTCATTTTCTCTTGTTGGCAAGCCCAGAAAAGGGGAATAAATGTGTTTTCCTGTTTCACATAAGGATTGTGAATCCCACATTTTGAAAAAAAGTACAGTTTTCCTTTAAGAACTTGCAGTCAGCGATTACATTATAATACGTTGTATGCATGTGTGAAGTTTGCCCAAGCACAGTAGGACTGTAGTATGCTATAAATAAATATAAAACCACTCCGTAGACTTCATACCTTGGCCAAGGTTGAACTGCTAGAAGAAAGTGGTTCTCTTAATTTAAAAAGTAAATTATTCTATCATTTATCAGCAGATAAAGGTCAAGAGTCACTCTCTGGTCTCTTGTCAAAGCAGTTACGAAAAATGATGACCTACCGCAGCTTTGCAGACATCTTTTTTGCTGATATCTTAATTATTTTTTGGCTTACTTGCCAAAGGAAGTCCCTCAGTGACTCCAGGGAATGTGAAGTTTGCCTGGGAGTCTCAGTAAAGTGAGTGTGCACTTGAAACTGACACTCCAAGGCGTATCTGGATGGCTGTGCTTTTTTCTTTCTTTTACATCTTCATCCAGCTCTGATGGTGGAGCGCTGCAAGAACTGCTCGGCTCGGTATGAAGTGTGCAGCTCCCAAGGTTCTTTATTTGTGGTGTAATAACAAGCTCACCACTTTTATTTGCTGATTCCGCTGTCTCTGTAAAAGAAGAAGATGTGGGAGATTTACCAAGAGGGAATACATTCTTGTTAAATGGAAAATCCATGGAAAGAACATCTTACTTTTTGTCTGCCTACTGCCAACTGTTTCTTGATATGACCTTGTTGTTTGGTTTGTCTCAGCTTGGAGAGGAGAATGAGGAGGACGCACAAAGCATTGCATTAAGACTCCAACATGACAAACAGCATCACAACTAGGACCTTCACATTGAAAGCATGACTATAATGATCAATTGATTGATTATTGAGAATTTGGCCAGTCGTGTGGAATTGATTGTTGATTAATTGCATCTTAAAGCTACAATCAACCAGCAGAGACGCTCATCATTCATCACCATTATGCCAGCAATGGGAGGTTGAGCACTGACTTCTGCCTCTTTCTGCAATAGACGATGCAAGATCATGATCAAAACATCCAAAGAGATATTCTCCCATCATATTGTGAGCGACAGATAGAAAACCTCTGACTTGCTTCGGGAGAATTGGCTGGGCGTTTGCTGTTGGTACACTTGCATAAATATTAATTCATTAATTCATTTTCTACCGCTTTTTCCTGAGCTGTCCCAGCTGTCTTTGGGCGAGAGGCGGGGTACACCCTGGACTGGTCGCCAGCCAATCACAGGGCACATATAGACAAACAACCATTCACACTCACATTCATACCTATGGACAATTTGGAGTCGCCAATTAACCTAGCATGTTTTTGGAATGTGGGAGGAAACCAGAGTCCCCGGAGAAAACCCACGCATGCACAGGGAGAACATGCAAACTCCACACAGAGATGCCCGAAGGTGCTCGAACTCAGGTCTCCTAACTGTGTCACACATGGCAAAATAATTACTTTTTTCTTGTTTAAGTCAGTTGCTCTTGGGGCCACTCTAGTGGTCACACGGCCCTAAACAGGTGCTAAGTTCGCTTATGGCTTGGGACGGCTCTGATTCAAGTCAATACGGAAGCGTCAACACTTTTAGATTGACACCTGCAGCAAAGGGATTATGATGTCAACACTTTTAGTTAGTCTGAAGTACCCCAAAATTTTCACAAAATCTTCTGGAGAACCACAACCCTGCCTGAAGCCCTTCTGAAATCCAGAATCGCCCACCATTGTCTCATACTGTATACTGTACATTGCATACCTCTTTAGGAGTGTGGTGCTGAATTTCGATATATTTTGTGGCAATTGCAAAGCACAAGCGCAGCAAAATAACTTGAAAAGTTAAAAATGGATTTGGATGAGATTTTCAGGAATTGTCAGAACTGATCAAATTTGCGGATCACCGTCTGGATCCAGGATAGGACCATTTTCACCATTTGTACATATCACTGTACAAAAAACAAACAAAAAATGGTCAGAGCTCTTGGAAAAAAACAATACAGGACAAGTTTCCAACAGGTCCTACTAAATATCAAAGATACAGAATATGATACAGAATATGAATAAAAGGGAGCCTTTGGAATTTTCATCATAGGCAGAGAACAAATGAAGGTATAAACATGTAGCAAGGAATGTAAATATGTAAGTGTAATATTTATGGTGTAAATCACAATATGGGGGGAACTATGGAGCTTGGCAGATGTCTGCGCTCTCAGAGTGCTTTTCTTGATGAACATTCATCCCAAGTCTTCATGTGTACGTATGTGTTCATCCACAGTGAATGACAATGCAGTCGGCAAATATGTATGAGGGGGTCTGTGTCAAAATTAACTGTGCAATACTGTAATAATAGTAGGAATATTGCTT
This sequence comes from Doryrhamphus excisus, assembly GCF_037039965.1. Lineage (NCBI taxonomy): Eukaryota > Metazoa > Chordata > Actinopteri > Syngnathiformes > Syngnathidae > Doryrhamphus > Doryrhamphus excisus. The sequence goes on along the minus strand of NC_136359.1, from coordinate 12,765,236 downwards.
ACTTTTTATTTCCTTTTTCAGACTCTTCCAGTGACAAATTTGCATTAACTAATTTGCTACGTATTTTTTTTTCAACCTGACTGCTTGCTCCCAATGATGGATTTGTACGTCTTTTATGTTTTTTTGTGCAAGAGGCAGAAAGAGGTAATGATGCAACTCCACAATAGAAGAGATTATGTCTCATGCAGTTTTAAGTTGAAAAAACAGCCACAATGTGGCAGAGTGCATTTATCAGAGCGCTACGCAACAACCATTCATACCAATGGACAATTTAGAGTGGCCTATTGAACATGCATGTTTTGGGATCGTGGGAGGAAACCGGAATACCTGGAAAAAACCCAAGCAAGGAAATTCTAACCCAGGTCTTCCCGACTGTGTGGCCAACATGCTAACCACTCGGACACAATATTGAAATGCGCCTTAAAATCTGTAAAAATCATCAAAAATGACCAGAAAAATGACTGGAATTGAATATCACAAAGCAAGAATTCCATTGATTTTAGAGGATATCCAGAAGGGGTCTGAAAGTCAAGCACATGTATTTATCATCAGTGCTCTTTTCTTTTTCTTTTTCTTTCATCAGAACATACCAACATTTGGAAACTCGAAAGAACTTTACAAAATAGTAAATGATTGTTTCTTGATCCACAGGGACAAAAAGGTCATCCTGGTCCTGCTGGTCTGCCTGGTGAACCTGTGAGTAACCCTGTCTTTTGTTTGAAAAATGTTTTAATATATACAGAAAAAAATAATTACCTGAACAACCCTTATCACAACATTTTTACAATGTATTTTTTGTATACACTTTTCTCACTCTGCTTCCCGTACTGTTTGTAAAAGTACGTTTAAACATTAAAACATAAGACTCAGCAGAGAGAAGTGTTGGTCGCCTGCGTGTCTTTTATTTATAGATACAAAACAGGACACCAGAGGGAATATTAACCTAGAAACATCAGCTATCAGTTGTTGAGGAATCTTGGCGGGAGAGAGAGAGCTCGAGATTGTTGGCATACACACAAGTGGGCTAAATGCTTTGGACGCTGGAGGCTATTTGCAGTACTCCTCCACAAATCTTGTGAACTCTCTTTGCTAATTAGTGTTCAACTTCCTGTCTCATCCGGCTTTTTCCACAGTGGATGCAGATATCAACAACGCCCTGAATGGCCTGAATATTCAGATGCCTTTATTTTGATGAAATACTTCTTTTTGCTTGTTTAGTTTATGTGCAAATTTTGAATGTAGTGCAGCTATAAACCTGCATGTCTAAAAAAAATATTAGCTGGCCCGTTAAAATCCCATTCAAATGCACACTTGTCTTATTAAATAGGGGGCAATGCTAGTTTTAGACACATTATTTTCCCATAAAACCAACTCATTAGTGACAAAGATGACATCCTCTTTGTCCCTATGCAGCAGTAATATCTAATTGCGTACCATAAACTTGAAATACCTTTTGACTGCTACATTGATCACTACATTTTATTTATCAACGAATGCAGCTTTGACTACTATTTGTTTGCAACTTGTCTTCCAATTGCTCAGTTTACATTTTGTGTGGCTTATCAATTATTCAGATATAATATCCCATTATTTGTGCTGCAGCTATGGCCAAGGTAACGGTACAAACAGCGTGCAATTTCTTACATATGTCGTCTTTAGCGAAGTTGTTGCCTTGATTTATGCATTTTTTGTTATGTTTTAGTGATTCACTGTAAATTAAGGTTCACTTGTGATGTTTTTTTAGAGTTTTATTGCTCCAGTTTTTTAGATTCAATATCAAGGGTCCCCAACCACCGGGCCACGGGAAGCTTTCAGGTCCAATGTATGAAAAACGTAATAAAATACATTTGTAAATAACTGCATAGATTTGTATGTAAATGCATGTCAATTTTGGAAATATGGGTCAATTTTTTATTTAACAAAATCATATAAAGTTACAAATCCCATAGTTTTTACATGTGGTTTTTAACCAGGTTTAGAGACAGCTACTTCCCCCTGGCCATCAGACTGCTCAATGCCAAATAAGCCCCTCTACCTGCCCACACGCACAACCAAAACTTTAAATTATTGTTATTTATTCTAAACTATTTAAATTATTTGTACAAATTACTGTTTATGCTGTACATTGTTGTTCATATTTGATGTAATCTATTTATTCTCCACATTATTATTTATTATTTATTATTACACGGGAGACAGGCAACGACATTTTGTTGGCAATTTCACTGCTGTGTTATTGTGCAATGACAATAAAGAAAGTCCATGTCTATGTCTATGTAGGTTGTTGTTTGCGAGTTCCACTTTGTTTGACGGTCATTAAATGCACCGTTGTGTGTATGTGCTAATTTTCTCCCACGCTGCACAGATAGACTATTATACTGTATTTTTACCATTTTTCTTTCACCATATATTTGGTCTCAAATGCCGATACGATGTGGGAATGCATACAGGTACAGTAAGATTAGATGAAGTTATCGAGTGCTAATATGCATATTGGTGCACTGTGTGCAAAATATGTATGCTAATTGTTACAATATTTAATGATCAGAACAGTACAGGATGATATATATTTCTATGTATTAACAGCTCCAAATGGACTAAATGAACAAAAACACCTCATAAGTCTAATATACTGTATGTTTGTCTCACACTAGTCTCTTTAATAGTCGCAGAATCATTTGAATGTTATTATGAGCAATGAGGGGGGTACTTCACTGTATTTTCCAGCATACATAAATGTAGAAAAACTGTAGATCTGAATTAAGAGCAGGAAGTGAATAATAAGAATATCCGCTTCATGTTTTTCTTTAGCTTCCTGTTTATTTTCACATACACGCATTATTAAGCCTTTTTTGTGATGTTCGGAGCGTCACTGAATGCATCTCCCGCACATGTTATTAACTATTTAATATTATTATCATGTTTTAAAATTTGTGTGCCCTGTGATTGGCTGGTGACCAGTCCAGGGTGTACCCCAACTCTCGCCCCGAAGTCAGCTGGGATAGGCTCCAATCTTGACCCTGTGACCCTATGGATGGATGGATTTAAAATAAGATGATTATTATTATATTATGTTAATATTATGCTGTGGTGTCTGGTGAGAAACCTACAGTATATGCCATGATCAACAAAAAATGTGTGCCTCAAGCAACACTCACTCGGCTAAACAACACACCATGCTACTACTTGCTTCTTTCTTCATAACCGTGGTGTGTTTTTATTATGATAAGACTTCCTGCCCATCTCCTTACTTCAATGCATGAGCCTCCGACTAAAACCCCATGTGCTTTCAATAAGATGATACTTCCTTTCTTACCCTTCTTTCGTGCGCCTTTCAATGCTGATCTTTGTGCCATTCATTCTCTCCACAGGGGGAAAGGGGAGCTGACGGAAGCCTCGGGGTCAAAGGTTATCCTGGCAGGCAGGTGCAGTAAATCTAGTGTTGCAGTGCTGGTTGAACAGGGCCACACACTCATTCACCCGAGCATGCACTTACATGAAGGATGTAAATTATTATGTATTGTGCTAACTTTTTAAAACAAGTTCAACAGCTGCAACAGTATTATTTATCATTGTAACCATATTTCTTAGTTGCAGACATATGTCAGAGAGGCGGCTTGCGTCATTTCCGATTTTCGGATGAGCAGTAAACTTTTCAATAGAGCCTCAAACAATTAATATCTTTGTACAATGGTTGGCAGATGAACGCGAACAACGGTACATGCTGTTTAAATTATTTACTCCCAATTTTTTTGTACAATTCTTATTGGGCGGTGCTGCAATGATGTCAGCCTCCCTTCTGGCTTTGAGCTCCTCTTGCTCCCTGGTGGACAGAGGCAGCATTCCAGTGCCATCCATTTGTTTTCAATGCCGCTTGTCCTCAAATGAAATGTTTTGCAATGCATTATGGGAAAATGTTAAAGTAATTGTTCCACATTTTAAACCCGTATTGGTACTTGTTTGTATATTATCTTAGGAACTCAGTGCACATATGCAACATCCAAGAAATAAAAAATAAATGTGTGTATTTTTGCTTGCAATACATGCAATGCATTTCAATAAATGAATGTTATAATAAGTAACAGTCATTTTTTGTGAAAAAAAAGGGACTAAAAGGAAACGCAGAGGCTAAAAAAGTCGTTAAGAGGACGAGGACCAAATCAATAGGTCAGACCGTCCAGACCCAGTCAGAAGTCAAAGATGTTGAGAGGTTTCTCACCGGTTAAACTACGCTTGACCTTTTCTAAAGGCAGACAACTGTTTCTGCTGTCTGGGTGTTTCAGGATATATGCGAGTTCACTCACAGGTCTCCCTGTTTGCCTCCTATGAGCACTTATTATGTCAAAAGTCTAACAACCGCGGGTGGGTTGCTTACTGGTCGGTGATGGATGAGGATTTACCACCCTCTACCACATTGTGCAGGCTGTGAATCAGCAGTATGATACTCCAACTAAACTGGTCGGGAGTTGTGATGCATTCACTGACATTGAGTCTGAAAAAAAATCAATGCACATGCTGTTGAGTGCCCCATCCCAGAAAATCCTTATTTTTACAGTTGGATCAAGCTGTTAAATGCCTCCCAATGAGGTTTATAGTTGTTTGTTTGCCAAGCTGTGTGTTTTTCAGCTGCATTGTGACTGGTTTCGCTGAATGTAGAGACTAAACCGTCATTGGCCGTCACTGTTCAGGCAATCAGATGTCAATCACTGCATGTGGGGTCAGTGATGATGCAACCACGGTCATTACAGTCATAAATCATGTAGCTATGGTCTGTATTACTATTTTTGAGAACAATCCCTAGTTCCTTAGATCTGAATTTGAGATAAATGGTTGCGTTTTTTCTCCTGCCATTCCTACAACAAATCATTGTTTTTCCAAATCACATGATTTCAGTTTGCTGATTGGACTTTTTGACGTAACTCTGTCCTCTAGTCGGGCTTGGTACCGGCACTAGAGATTTCCAAAGGCCTCTTTCATGCATGAGATCTTGCAAAAATTGTTGCATGAGAGCCGTAATGGTAGATCCTGAATTTATTTGTCAGTGCTTGTCACAGCAAGAACTCTCTGAAAAAGCAGTGGAAAAAGACAATGTTTAAATACAGTGTGAAGTAGGCTTAAGCGTGTTGATGAGTTGAGTCTGTGTTGTCCCTTCTGGGACTAAGACAAGTTAACAAGTAAACAAATAATATTTTATTGGTTATCTATACCAATACAATATGCAGCTTGTGGATAAGATACAATAGATAGATATACAAAAGTATATATATATATTTTGGGATGGATATATTTCAAGTACCTACTACAACATGTCTTTAACTTCACCCCCCCATCCCTGGCCTCCTTTTGGAAAACCACAATATGGCCCCTATAAACAAATGTCATTAACACACACTTCATCCACTTGCATTGGAATGCTAAGGATTCTCCAAAGGACGTCTGTAGTATACTGTGGACTTATCCGTAAACATATATCTCTAGTTCTGACAGGCTTTAATTTATATTTATCTCAATTTAGTATTAGTATTATCAAACTAAGCACAAATGACCACACTAACACCCAACTTGTCTTTTTTTGTTGTACATTCAGGGTTTACCCGGGCCTGTAGGCCAACCAGGGCCAAAAGGAATTGAGGTGAGTTGAATGTCGGCACAAAATACACTCATGCTAAGTGATAAGCATATCTTTATGCATACTCAAAATTGGACCTTTGTCTTTAAAACCATATGCTGCATCTACAAACACTTGACCAGGACCATTCATCATTTGTTCTATGTTTTATTCTGAGTGATGTCACTCACTGTATATGCTGCTATGCTATGATATTTTTGGTAATTTTTGGTCTGTTTCTCCATAAGCAGGTTGGACAGTGAGGGCTTCAGAGATCCCTGATGTAAGAGTATGTGCCCTTGGACTACATCGTGGAAGCCAGCACCATGCAGTCCATGGGCATATACACTGGCCTCAGGGCCTAGCTCCTCGACAACATAATCTGACTGGAAAACATTATCTTACTTCTGATGTTGGCTCCTTCACTCTTCTTTTTACTCTTCTAATCTCTTTAGGGGCACATTGGCCTCCCTGGGTTCTATGGCCTTCCTGGTCCTGATGGAGAGAGAGTGAGTGTCAATCACAAAGGGATTACATTAAATAGACAAACGGTGGAACCTTGGTTAGCATCATTCATTTGTTCCAGAATGGCGGAACAGAACCAAATCGTAATGTTAATACAATTAATCAATTCCAGAAAGACAAGCATGTTAACATATTTAAAGTTACTTATAAATGATTTTACCTTCATTGAAATGATTGTTCCCAAAGACAGTGGCAGCAAGATCAACCACCACCACCTTCTTGTTTTGCCATCTGTATTATCTGTGTGTGTGAGACTTATTGGTTCAAGGAACACCGCAGATGAGGTGTGCAAGCGCATTTCATATAAACCTATAAATCAACCTATAAATGTTGTTACAATGTTGTATTCTTATGTTGAATGATGCCAAAGCATCATCAGATAATGATGTTTGGAAGTGAGCCCTGAACAAAGTTTGGGTTGGCTCTGAATGCTCGGTTCCAGAGAGTTTTTTTCAAGCATTGCCATCCAGCCAGTGGCTTCCTTATATGGGCGTGCCTGGGGACAAGCTGTACACACTGAGTGGGACCAATCACAGCAGAGTGGGCATGACCGGAGGCGGGCCGTGGGTGGAATAAATTAATATAGATATAGATCGTTTTGGAAGTCCAAGGAAATACAGCTAGAATAGGTACAGATTCTGGAAGATCTCGAAAGCTTTGTATGTGGGTTATTGTGTGTAACTGCTCTACAGGACTCAACAACTCAATACAAAAGGCCGAAAATGAGCATAAGGCTGCAAAACAAGCTGCCTTGATACCAAAAAAAGTTTCAATTGCCACAATTTTGATAAAGAGTGTGAGGAATACTTTTTAAATGATTTAATACATTGTACCCATTTTTTATAGCTTTGGTATTTACTATTCAGTGAGTGAAAACATGCTGTCATTTTATCCTTGCAAGCGCTACTATTTGCATACTTGAATATTAATAACAACATGTAATTTAAAAATAAGAGAGTAGCCTGAGGGATTTGTTTGTAAAAATTTAACGAGTCACTCTTTTTTTTTTTTTTTCCAGGGAATTCCAGGCGTTCATGGGAAGAAGGGCGAGATGGGTAGGCCGGTAAAGTTTTCTCTCAACAAACTTCTCCTCACAAAAGTGATTCATCCTCATCCATGGACCCTCATTTTAATAAAAGCAAGATATTACAGCATAATAATAACATGCAAAAACAATGAGAGTGCCATTCATCAAGGGAGAATGAATGTGATTTGTATTGTATTATTATTCTGCCTATTGTTTTATGTGATAAAAATGATGGTCCTGCAGTGCTAAAACACTTAAGGAAACGCAAGACCCCGCACTTTTTTGTGCATGTTCATGTTTTACTAATATAAAGTGTCAGTTGTGGTCTTGGCTCTTCGGCGCACCGAGCCACACACCAGGCAAAGTCTCTCGACAATGGCGCCTGAAAGTCAACTTTCCGTCCGTGAGGGCTTTTACATGGAAAATTCTGATACTGTTCATAAGCTCTTGTGTCAATCTGATACGTCCCAGAAGACCAGTCTGGTCGGACGTTTTGACATGAACATGGCAGCCAAAAGTACGCTCATCGAAGCCTTGACAAAATAATTTCTCTCTCTTGCAGAAAAGTGAGCTCAGTCACTACACATAATGTTTCTTTTATTTCGTCTCTGAGTCAGCAGATCCAAAGGGCCTGCACATAAAATGCAATTGTATACAAATGTGTCCACAAATCCACAAAGGCTAAATCCATGCTGAAATATCAATTGTTAATTTTGCTAATTAAGTATACAAATAAGAAACTGGTTAAAGTTTCTGAGATGAATCTTTTCATTTAAAGTTTCACCCTGCATGTGTTTCTGATCAAACCAAGATATTTATTGGCATTTCTGGAAAGAGGCAACATTTTCCACATTTCCTGTGGGCTTCGTGTTGCACCAATTACTGCTTATTACTTCGTCCTCATCAGCCAAATGTTCCACATCAGATGTATTTCGAAATAAATTCAACCTCTGTCTGCTAAAAGAGCACAACACCTTCTCTGTTATCATCTTCTTTACCCAAGGTGCTCGTCCCTTTCGCGTTGACCTTGGCATGCTGACAAGCACACGATGTATGCATCCTTATGTCTTTTGTTCTGCCTTCATAATGGAATGAGCAGCACCAGGCGCAAAGAAAAAAAAAGCCTCAGTAAGCACTTTGTGGGCCAAGAAGCTTAATTCGACCATGTGGGCAGGTTCTGGTGGTTTTTCGGGTCTGCAGGCTGATGTGCACGCTATTGGAATTTCCTGCCAGTCTCCCCGGAATGAAGCGTGGGGAGCGTGTCTGATGGGATTTGCTGAGATTTAATTTGCAAACTTCTAAACACTTATGTGATTTGGTTTCATGCACAAACCGCATAATATGCAAATAAAGAAAGAAGACAATAACAACATGCTCATTTAAAAGACGCCACTGTTCCTCTCTACTTATGTAACTTACCTTGTCTGTCTGCCCAGGGGTTTCCTGGCGACTTTGGAGAGAGAGGACCACCTGGTCCGGATGGCAACCCTGTAAGTCATAATAATAATAATGATGATGATGATGATGATGCACAAAGCTTTATATTGTGAAGTGAAACAATAGGAGAGCAGGGGTAAAAGGAAATACTGTAATAGGGCCACTCAAAGTAAAGGAAGCAACAATCCCAATAAATATCGGTTACACTTCTTGGTACTTCTTCTTTAGAGTAGTCACTATTACATTGTAAAAAGGAGCATGATCCACTCAATTGGGAAACTGGGTCACATGGCAGTTTCCCAAATGACCACAAGATCAAACACACCTCCAAGATAACAAGGAAGACCTGAACACATATGAGCACCTGTGGGGGCATCATTAAAAGGAAGGTGGAGGGGGTTATTACTGTTCCATGGGAAATGGTATCAGAAGCATTAAGGAGCCACAAGGATGATTGGAACAACATATTTTTGGAAAACATGTATAGTGTCAGGCTGCACGGTGTGCAAGTGGTTAGCGCGCAAGCCACACAACTAGGACACCAGAGTTCAATTTCACCCTCGTCCATCTCTGTGTGGAGTTTGCATGCGTGGGTTTTCTCTGGGGACTCTGTTTTTTCCCACATTCCAAAAACATGCTAGGTAATTGGCGAAGTGTGGTTGTTTGTCTATATGTGCCCTGTGATTGGCTGGCGACCAGTCCAGGGTGTACCTCGCCTCTGATCACTGATCAGTGTGTGGGATTTTCATCCCAATAGACGTGGGTTCAAAGTTGAGGGTTCCATGACAACATAGTGGACTGTACCACATTCCCCCTGTTGCAGTCATAGTTCATTATTGTGTCCTCTGCGCTGTTGAAGGAGCCCCCTTCATCCAGCATTCCAATTTCGGTGACCCAACAGGATCTGTTAGATCATCATGTGACCTCAGTGAGCCTCCCCTTGCACCCTGAGGCGTTGTTTCCTGTCCGGTGTAGGAAGTAGATGTGTCACATTCGGCTGCCTTCATCTCCTGTCGTCCCGTAGAGAAAGAGAGGAGGTGACAGGAAGGCTGTGCTGGGCTGCCAACCATCCCCTCTGTTAGCCGTATAGCACAGAGAGGACAGGACATGGCATGTGTTTGCCGGGTTGATAACCTGGACAACAGAAGTCTCTGTGTGCTGAGTGCCAAGTGCTCAGTAAGCGTGCTCAAAACTGAAATGAGAAACCTCCACAGAAATAGAGTGGATTAACTTGCATTTCTTGGGATCCATCTCATTTCCATCTCTTCTCTTCAGGGTGACCTTGGAGCTCCTGGCCCATGTGGAGTCCCTGGTCTTCTTGTGAGTGGCTCCTCAGCTAATTTAACACTTGGTGTTTGCACTTCGCATTTTATTATCTTTTCTTTTTGTGTGTCCTTGATAAAGGGGGACATGGGCCCTGTTGGTGATATGGGCTTACCAGGAACGCCAGGACTCATGGTAAACACTGTCTTCACGGTGATTTGGTATGAAAAGAACACATTTTGGCCTCTTAGTTCTTAAGCGTTTTTCTTTTTATTTCAAAGGGAGTGCCTGGAAACCTTGGTGAACCAGGACTGAAAGGTGATAAGGTGATCTGCATATGTACTTCTCAGACTATTATCCCTAGACCAGCAGTTACACTAGCCTTAGACTTAATGCTTGCATTATTTGGTGTAGCGGTCAATAGCCAAAGAGTACACTTGTAGGAATGGAATATTTGCTGGTAATGGTTACGTCTCTAAATCAGGTATAGGGAACCTATGGCTCGGGAGCCAGACGTGACTTTTTGGATGAACTTTCCTCTTTCCAAAAACAATAACATTTGTAAAGTACTTACAAAAAGCAGAATCACCAGAAAGCGAAGCTAACACTATGAAACATAAAGCAGGGAGGTGCTGCATATAGGTGTGAACAATCTGGCAACAGGTCTGAGGAGTGGCAGGGCTTAAATACTTCACATGAAATTGCTTGCAGGTCAGTGATGTGGTTCTTCCATCCCAGACAAATTGTACTGCAATAAACGGAAGATAGATGGAAGTAAAGCAGCACCACAACACATGACACCGCACTCACTAAATTTAGAGAAAAAACTAATTTGTGCAGATATAAACCGCACCGGAATAAAGGCCGCACATGACCACATCATAAAATGGCATATTGTGGTGTGCAGAAGTATGCGAGGACCAGATAGGAACCTCTTTGACAGGAACCAATAATGAGGTTTGAAAAAAATAATGACAAGCTTGTCAACCCATTGAAAAAAGTTTCCCTATATTGCACTGGGTCTATTAATCAAATGCTCAGATTTCTAATTCTGCAGAGCAAACCCTTTTAATGAAGAAGCCCCCCCCCCAAAAAAAAATGAAAAATGCGGTGTATGGTGCAAAACCATGCAGCACCAGAAGTCATATTAATGGTAAGAAGTATTTTATTTATTATTAGATAGCTTCAGTATAACATTCATTGATTCATTTTCTACCGCTTTTCCTCATGAGAGTCGTGGGGAGTGCTGGAGCCTATCCCAGCTGTCTTCGGGCGAGAGGTGGGGTACACCCCGGACTGGTCGCCAGCCAATCACAGGGCACATATAGACAAACAACCATTCACACTCACATTCATACCTATGGACAATTTGGAGTCGCCAATTAACCTAGCATGTTTTTGGAATGTGGGAGGAAACCGGAGTACCCAGGGAAAACCCATGCATGCACGGGGAAAACATGCAAACTCCACACAGAGATGGCCGAGGGTGGGATTGAACCCTGGTCTCCTAGCCGTGAGGTCTGCGCGCTAACCACTTGTCCGCCGTGCAGCCCCTTTAGTATAACAATGTTATTTAAAAATAATAAATTCGGTATATTCTAAAATTGTTGGTCTTGCTTAAAAGTGCATAATTAAAAAAATTATACATTATATGGATTTCATGGAAGTACAAAACATAAAATATGTGGCTTTCATAGCTCTTTTAGCCAAAAAGGTTCCCGACCTCTGCTCTAGATGCCACCTAAACAGCCTTTCATGTCACAAATATGTTTTAAAAGCCATACAATAGTACATAAACCTGGGCTCTAAACATTGACTTTGACATGCAGTCGCACTTGTACAATTTCTCAATTGGCTGCATTATCTATGTATTGCATAGGAGCCTTGAGTTCCAACTGAACTTATGTTGTATTTTTATTTTTTTGTTTCATTGTTGCTGTAATATATGTCATATATATTTTTTTTGCAATCTCAGGGAGATATTGGCTTGCCAGGAGAGCCAGGTGAGGGGGGCTTCAAAGGTGACAAGGTATGTTTATCCAATGGGAGGTCCAGCGAGTTAATAGTTCAGTGGCCATCTTTTGTTGTTTGTTGATCTGCTTACTACAATGTTGTATTTGGTTTGTTTCACAGGGCATGCAGGGGTCACCCGGGCCAACAGGACCTTTTGGAAATCCAGGACTACAGGTGACTCCTATAATTCAGTTTTCTTCACATTAATTCCAACGGCTTGAAGTATCTTGAAAGGCACCATGCCAACCACAGATGCAACTTCAGTTATTATGTTTCCCCTTAAGGGTCAACCTGGTGAAAGAGGCCCTGATGGTTCAGCCGGCCCTCCTGGCCTTGAGGTGGGCTGAATAAAATCATAAATGTAATAGTCTCATAGGGATGACAGGTGGTTCCTCTTACAGGGTTTCCCTGGTGACATTGGCCCACCGGGTCAAAATGGCCCGAAAGGACCAAAGGTTGGCAGTCTATTAAAATGCCCCATAATGTAAAAAAAAAAAAAAGTTAATGTTAATGTTGTCACTAACAGGGGAAGCAAGGAACTAGAGGTTTGCCTGGGCCACAAGGTACATCTGGACTACAGGTAAGAGCATTCCTCCTCTATATCAGTGAGTTAATGGCTTCCATTTACATTTGCAATTGTTCTCCAAAAGGGGGATGAGGGGCCGGTTGGACCAGCTGGGCCAACAGGACTTGAGGTGAGTGCTAATTGAATAAAACCAATCCAAAACCAACCCACCAATCTATTTTCTGTCATGCTTATCATTCGATGGTAGGGACAGGACAGACTGTACAGTTTTTATGCGTGTTTTCTTTTAATTCTGCGGTGTATTCTCTGTGTCACTTTGAATTTGTGTTCAGGGCAGGCCTGGGAGGCAAGGATTCCCCGGAATTACAGGCCCAGACGGACTCAAGGTCAGTTACACAGAGCCGATTACCATCCTGGACCTAACATTATTTCCTGTGCTCTCCTTTATGATAATGTATCATCACTAAATATGTGAATTGGATGTTAATTCTGCTTTAACACAGAAGGGATACACAAATTAACACATTTTATGTCTGATGTGCTAATTGGATCCTTATCTGTAGGGTGAGACAGGGATAACCGGAGAGGTTGGGAATCTTGGCGACAGGGTAAGTTGCTATACTCTTTTCTGTATTTCTGCATGTTTCTGTTTTAGTTTGCAAAGCGTTGAGAAATACAAAGAGTGCTACACAGTGTAGTGCGATTAAGCCACCCTTGTCTTTTTCCCCTCAGGGTCTGCCTGGCTTCATCGGGGCTGCCGGGGAGATGGGCCTTGCCGGAGAAATGGTTTGATTGGTTTCTATTTGTTATGGCCAATGTGGCACAAAAACGTTTTTTTTACATTATTATATGTACTGTACTGTATATTCCTGTGATATTGGGACACATTGGATATATATGTTACTATCACGCTGTGTACTTCCACAGGGTGATCGTGGGAAGACAGGTACTCCCGGGCCTCCAGGGGAAACTGGGCTGATGGTAAGCATTGGTAAACACTGATGTCTTTGTTAATGAAACATTGCAGTACACTAATGTTGTTCTCTCAGGGTCACACTGGAATACCTGGAGAGACGGGGCCACCAGGGACACAAGGGATCCCAGTAAGTCAGCTCACCTTCATTGTCATAGGGCAGAACAGTGCATGTAATATGGCTAGTTAAATAGAAGCCTATCAGAAATGTCATTCATCGCTGTCCTCGCCCTCTTCCTGGGAACTAAAACAACTAAAGCAGGGGTTTCAAACTCAATTTACTTGGGGGCCACTGGAGCTTGGGTCTGGGTGAGACTGGGCCGCATCAGGTTTTCCAAAAAAAAAAAAAAAACCGCATTTATTAAAAACAAAAAAAATAATAAAACTTTGCTTTCTACAAGAAAAGCTCTGATAAAACATTCCACTGTTGTCAAATATCTTACTTTTTATTTTTCTACACAAAATAAGATGAAAAATAAATAAACAAATCAAGAATAAAGAAAATAAATCAATCAGTAATAAATAATTAAATATAATAATTATAATAAAAAGGCAAATAATAAAAACTTAAGAAACCACATATAGTTGGTGGGTCGACAAATTATTTTTTTCAGATTAAAATTAACAAAGCATTATTAGAGCCCTGTAGACATGACAAAACAAGACTATAGTCACATTTATACTCTTTTTATTTACAACATATTGCGCAACTGCAGGGTCTTGAGACACGACATGCTAACTCGCAAACTAGAGAGCTAGCGACCTAAACGGTAGCCTTCAAGTTATTTCCTTTAAACTTAAATAGCCAAAAACTTACCACTTCCACACGGATAGGGAGGATAACTATTAACAATTATTTAACCTTTAACATGAACATTAATCAAACGTAATATTTTTTTCTGGGTACATGATACCATACAGCATCCATATCAAACTTGCGATTCTCAAATCGATTCTCAAATCGATTCTCAAATCAAATACACTACTTTTCAAAAAATCTACTCTGCACATTAAGTGTATTTGCAAAAACTATCGATATCAGATCACCATCGGTGATTTCCAGAATTTTACTCTATATTGAATAGGAAAATAAATCAGTGGTATCACACATCACTACTGATGAGGGCGCACACAAAGCAAAAAAGATGTTGCGAGACCAGAACGTGACAACAAATTAGCCGCATCACTGTAGAAGCCTGAGAAAAAAGTAGCGACTTGAAATTACGACTACGCCATTTACACGATCCCGATTTTGCATTATATACGGAAGACTAAAGTTTGGTGGCGGAAATTAAATCAAAACCCCTATTAGGAAGGAGACACCACCAGTATTAAAATATATTTTACTGCTTTGTCTTGTTTTTAAATCAGACTTGACTTCCCACAAATAGTAAATACACATGGCTATGTTTTACATGGTCAACAATGTACATACTTCTTGTCATGTTATTGATATTTTTAGGGGCCTCCAGGCTTGAGGGGATCAAGTGGAGTCAGAGGATCCAAAGGCATGGAGGTAAATCGAACTATTTATTGATAAGGTACAGATACACCAAATGTATTTTTTCAACCAATACTATTGATGGTGGACTGCAAGGTGGACGAGTGGTTAGCATGTTGGCCACACAGTCAAGCGATTGGGAGATCGGGTTCGATTCTCTGCTTGGGCATCTCTGTGTGGAGTTTGCACGTTATCCCCATGCAAACTTCCCCCTTGTGTGGGTTTTCCAAAAACATGATGTTCGGTTATCTGACGAATCGAAATTGTTCATTGGTGTGACTGTGAATGGTGACCTGCGATTGGCTGGTGACCGGTATCATAGCTGCATAGTATTGACCCAAATGGCACCACACTTTATGACCAATCACATGCGGGAGACGCTCTCGTCATTCTCGTCACAGAACAGTCTGAGGGCCATTTTGTTCGCAACCGAGGCATCACTACCAAATAGAGCTGCTTAAAAATACTGTAGAGAGATTGAGAGAAGAACATATCTCACAGGACTTGTGGTGTGGTTTGAAATTCATTTCAGTTCATTGACTTTGACAGAACTGACTTTATCTCATTGAGATAGTCCGTCATCTATGGAGAGACTGTTGGACTGAATGAACAATTGAAGATGAATTCAAGTATAATGAAGGCATTTCATTTTGTAAATGAGTTTAACACGCCTCCCTTGATATCACAAATGTAATATCTGATTATAGCAGAATATTACATTCAGGCCTTGGAAAACAGAATTAAATACCCATCTCCTTATTACAGTCTGATGGAAATCCTCATTAACAGAATGAGCATGGCAAGGTTTATCAGCGATTATATGACGCTCATAAATGAAGAGGAGCATTTAAAGAGGCTATTTGTATCGGTCTTATTTCTTTGTTTTTCAGCTATTTTACTTCAGCGGTATTCCAATACACAACAAAAAATCAACTTTCCAAAAAAGCAATTTTCCAATAAACGCTAATTGGCTTTTTGTGACACTTAGTTTAAAATCAAAAGCAACATAAACAAGGGATGTCGTCCGTTTTTTTTTTTTTTTGTCCAATCAGATTCCAGTTTCTGTATTTTGCAGAGGTCCCAGATTTCAGATTTAGCTCACAATGCCAGCCGACAGACAATAACGTCAGCATTTTTCCATCCACTGACTGGTTGATGGCTGAACTCCAAGTTACAAGTGCACTTCAACAGCACAGTGCTGTTTCTTTGTGTCACAACACAAAGAAATGAGACAGACATGGTATTGTTTATCGTTCTGTAATAGTCCTAGTGCAATCACGCAAAGACACTAATATAATTATGCTGAGCATCGATCAGAGCTAATTTACAGCCAAATATTTACGAAATAACCACAGTGGAAACAATGCATTGTGGGATACACCCTAATAAATATCAATAGAGCTGAGATAACGACTCTCCAAAATCAAGATTCATTGTTGTCACTCGGTGACTCATAATTTGAAACATCAGTCAGCAGGATGTAAAAGTCCAATCACAGCTGTTTTGTTCCCTTCAGGGTCCGAGGGGTCCTGACGGTGCACTGGGGGTAGACGGGGCCGCTGGACTGAAGGTGAGAACATTAAAAGTTATCAAAAATGGTCACATTGCTGATTAAAGTGTCTCGGACTCTCTGCTGGTGACTCTACTTTGCATTTCAAGTTCCATTTGGAGAGTGCCTCCAGCTCTTTAATTGGATACATCAGTTCTGTCCCTGCTGTGGAAAGTTTGGAGAAACATCTTGTCTATCAAAGGCAAATAAATCTTTAAAAAAATAGTCATAAATAACATGAGTACTTTTATGCCAGTTTTGTTTTTGTGTCTGTAATTATTTTTAACATCTGAAAAACTTTTTGGACACTCTTGTCTTAGATGAATAAAATACAAGTGATCCTCGAATCAAAGAGTCCTAAAATATTGATGGTGCTGTTTGTTAGTGTTTTTTGGCGTCTGCAGCATTTTATCTATGGGGAATTTTTCTTTTTTTTTTTTAAACTCACTTGCAGATCTATTCTTTGCAGGGCCCTGATGGTCCGCCAGGAAAGTCAGGCCTCCCTGGTGATATGGCAAGTAACAAATAAATAATTAAGGTGTTTTTCCTATGGTTGACAAGTCCATCATGCAGTTATTTTAATCTTGAATAAGGAGCTAATTAAAGTAACAAATTGTCTACCTGACCAACCAATATAAAAGATAGGTGCCACATGCCAACTGCATGACAAAGTTAGGATAAATATGTATTCTTAAATGAAGAATTCATCCATACATGACATAAAAGGACATAAGGGAACATTAATAACAAGTGAACTTTACAGTATTTGTCTCATTGTGTTGTTCTTCTGCAGGGAAAGCTTGGCGAGCCCGGTGAAGCTGGGCAGAAAGGATTTCCAGTAAGCGACGAGAGCATAGTTGCAATTAATTAAAAAATAAAATAAAATCGTTAATCATCCTCTCTCTTATTTTAGGGTGTCCAAGGGCCCTCCGGCCCACCAGGGGAGAAAGGAATTGCTGGGGACACAGTGAGTCATATTATTATTATTACTGGTCGCAGGCTGCAACCATTAATGCTGCACTTCGGGTAAGGAACTTTACTAAAAATAATATAATTGTCAGTTTTTCTTTATGCTATATCAATATTTTACTTTTTATTTGAGAATTGTATTTATTGGAGAACTACTAGCTAGTAAATTGAATATTAATGCCTTTGGGAAGAAGAAAGTTGTTCTCTTTATGCACATCATAATGCACCCATACCATATCCCAATTACAAAGGTATGGACTGGACAATAACTGTACAGAATGGTTGAGGGCACCAAGTGAAAGGTCCCTACCAAAGGCCAGTTATCGCCTAGTTTTCATTACACAGTCGAATCACGTCATGAAAAAAGACATTTTTTTCAGCGTTAACCCTTTTTTGCATCCAAATGAAAAAGCAAAACAAGTGTATGTTAGTCTGTTGATTCCATCCCGTCTGCTGACGCTTACCCTTATAACTGTAGGGAGCAACAGGACCTACAGGCTTGAGTGGCCCAACGGGGGACATGGGACCAACTGTGAGTCCGATCACACTACTAAAATTAGAACCTGTAGCATTCCTTCCTTATGGCGGTCTTTGTTTCTGACAGGGGTTACCCGGAAAGACTGGCGAGAGAGGATTGTCTGGTGAATCTGGAGAGAAAGTAAATTGATTTGAATGAACTTATGGTTTTGTGATATTGTTTACATGTGGACCAGTAGTATGAAACATTTACATCAAAATATAATATTAGAGTTGCATTGAATGGGAAACTGCAGCAATTTATAATAATCTATACATAAGACAAACTCATTTGCAGGGTGACGTAGGTGCACTTGGCAACACAGGACAGCAGGGTTTAACTGGCCAGAGAGTAAGTATTCATACTGTTACAGATGGGAAATATTAGTTGCACATAATCCATAACATAAATGACTATTTTCCCCATAAGGGTGAAGAAGGAATGGATGGGGAGGCTGGGCCAAGTGGACCTGATGGCATTAAGGTGAAAGCATGGAACTTCCATCCATACATTTTCCATACCGCGTATCCTCACTTGGGTTGCAGGGTATGCTGGAGCCTATCCCAGCTGTCTTGGGGCGAGAGGACTGGTTGCCAGCCAATCACAGGGCACATATAGACAAACAACCATTCACACTCACATTCATACCTATGGACAATTTGGAGTCTCCAATTAACCTAGCGCTAACCACTTGTACACCACGCAACCCAGCATGGAACTTAATTTACATAACATATTGTAAAAATACCTAATCCAAAAAATTCAATTTTATTCCAAGAAGTTTCCGCATGGCTTGATTCCATCCAATAAATATGTGAATACTCACGAGTTCAGCATCAATAAGAGCGAATACATTTCTCTAAGAAATGACTGTGGAGATCTGTGGAGATACTTTTGTCATTCTTTCTACTTTTATGATGATCTCTTCAGGGTGAAAAGGGTGATTCTGGTCCAGAAGGTTCCAAAGGAGAAACGGGTGAAATGGGCCACAAAGGAGAGGAAGGACCCAGTGGGCCTCCAGGTCTGTCAGGAGTGAGGGTGAGCATCTTGTCAGTCAATTCCATTGACTTGTTCCGATGAACGGTCCTGTTTTGTTTACTTAAACTCATCTTCCTTTAAAAGGGTCAAGAGGGTAAACCAGGCAAAGTTGGTGAAAGAGGAAAACCAGGAGGCAAGGTGTATACACTCGTCACTTTTGTTCTGTAATTGACTACTTCTTTGGTCACTTGCTAGAGATGCTCACAACGTGTTGTACAAACTGTACTGACGGTCACTGAAGTGCTTACTTGTTGCATTTCACCAGGGGACAAAAGGTCACCAAGGTCACCTAGGAGAAAGTGGGCCAGTCGGTGAACATGGGCCACTAGGGTTTATTGGACTGAAGGGAGCAAGAGGGGCGATTGGACCCGTGGTAAGGCATCCTTTAGCTTTAGAGCACTTTTAGACTGACAGACTTAATTCAGTTTTTGGTGAAAATGACCTAAATGTGGATTTATTTCCCGAGGGTGCTCCTGGAAGAATGGGCCAACAGGGAAACCCGGGAATATCAGGCTATGAGGTAACGATTTTGTGATGAGAAAACACTTTTCTGCTTCAGGGAGTGTATCAATAAATCAATGCAGTCCTACAATCACACATTGTTTATATTTATTATCATGCAGAATTAACAATTTGTGAACAATACAAATAAAAAAAACATTTTTTGAAAATCCTTGAAATATATAAAGCACTTTTTTTTTTTACTTAAATTGACTTAAAGACATCTTCACAGTACACACATAGTTCTACTGCAAGTACAGCACTTTGGACAAAGTTATAAGATACCTAATATTTCTGTCAAATCATACCAGACTGGGTTGTAAGTTTTGGTTATCCGGGAGCCATTTGTGGCCTACAGCTCTTTATTTTTATTGCACCAAAAATATAAAACTTAACAAGAGAGGATTATTATTGTGTTATGTTGGATTTTGTTTCATTCTGTATTTGGACTAAATGAAATGGCTAACTTTGAGCGAATTTCGATGTGTTTTTTCTTTGTATTAGGGTCACAGAGGACTGCAAGGATCACAAGGACCACCTGGACCTAAAGGTGAAAAGGTACATCGTGACATAGTGTATATGTCAAGCGTTACAGTTATCCTTTCTTGATTAGTGGTACGATCTACGGCACATGTCATTGTCAATGTGTTGCTTAAGTGCAATCAGCCTCAAATTGACTATTTTAGTCACGACTGAGCGAATACAAATATTCCTGTTTACCGGAAAAGAAGCAGGACTACACAATAAACTAGATAACAGTCTACAACTAATTTACATATTTGGACGGAGAGGGAAAGAGGGTGAGCCATCTGGATATGCATTGTGTATTTCATAGAATTGTTTATTAATCAAGATCATTTGAAATGGAGGTACTCTGGAGCCAGAAAAGGCAGCTGATGAGATAAATCCACTAAAATATGTGAAGCGCAGTCCTGGCTCGTGTCAGTTTTTTCCTGGCCTCTTGCAATTCCTAATTGTCATCTTGATTTTGTAATCATGTTCTCCTTGTTTCGTTGTGACACGTGTGAAACACATGACTGGTAAAAACCATTCACACGTCTGTTATTGTTCAATTAATCCAATAAAGACGCAAATGTCAGACATTGACTCATCAGCATGGGTTTTAGCGCTTGGAATGATGAAATCACCTGTGTAATTAAGTGGATGTTGTGTTGAAGTAAAAATTACAGCTACAATTTAATGTTGCCTCTAGGGGTAATCTGTGTTTTATTGTCTGTGTGTTGCTTTTTAGGGTGAACAGGGGGAGGACAGCAAAGTCGAAGGTCCACCAGGTCGCCAAGGTGACAGAGTGAGTTTCTTTTGTGTTCTTGCTCCTCTGTGGGTACTGGCATTGATAGGCATAGCCTGTGACACGCCACATTTTAGGGACGATGTTTCATTCTCACGATAAAAAGGATCAACGTGAACGTCAACACAAGACAGGTTGCGTACTTTTATCTGGTCACACTTGTACAAGTGCCAACAGGGCAGACAGGCGATTTGATGAAGCGGAAACCCTTTTGTTTGCAATACTACATTGTTAGATTTTTGAAAGTGAAAGGTAAATGTACAAAAAATACTTTTATTGTTCATGGTGCCAGCCAGGATGAACTACCTCTCGCAGTTTAGCTTCATTTCCAAAAGTGGTGTACTATTGGTCAGATAAACAAACATGGCGGTGTACGAGACAGAGGACAGAGGATGTACAGTGATTATAGTGAAGATTTGAGCAACGTGTATCATTTTTGAGGAGGAAGAAATGCTTGGAGATAAATAGAGAACTTGCAGAACGCAGACTAAAGCCTTAAGACACAGAGATGAAGACTGGTCACCTTCAAAACACAGAATGGTAAGTGTAAATTACTGCTGAGTTGCTTATCTTTCAATTATTGTTTAAAATCGGCAATGTTGTCAGAAAACGTCCTCCTTTGGAAAAGAACACTGTATCACTCAGATAGTGTGAACATCCAGCAGCAACACAACATTTTGTCTTGACTATTATGTTGATGAAGATTATACTGAACCAAGTGGACGATCTACTTTGAGAAGTGTTTGTTTGCTCTGCTTTAGCTGAGAGGTGTTACCCAGATGATGTCACTTCCATAAACAAGGATGAGCTGTGAGCTAGTTTGTCATGACTGGCGCCATGAACTATAAATGTAATTTTTGCAAATTTAGCATTCACTTTAAAAATGTAACAATGTGAACATAATTACAAACAATATATAACATATTTAGTTCATAAATCATGTCAGAGTCCCTTTAAATCAGGGGTCTCAAACTCAATTTACCTGGGGGCCACTGGAGGTAGGGTCTGGGCGAGGCTGGGCCGCATCAGGTTTTCCAAAAAAAGCCCCCCAAAAAACGCATTTATTAAAAACAGAAAATGAATAAACTTTGCTTTGGTTCCGATTTTCTACAAGAAAAGCTCTGATAAAACATTCCACTGTTCTCAAATATCTTATTTTTTATTTTTCTACACAAAATAAGATGAAAAATAAATAAACAAATCAAGAATAAAGAAAATCAATCAATCAGTAGTAAATAAATATAATAATAATAAAATGGCAAATAATAAAAACTTTAAAACTCGCAAACTCGAGAGCTAGCAACCTAAACGGTAGCCTCCAAGTTATTTCCTTTAAACTTAAAAAGCCAAAAACTTACCACTTCCACATGGATAGGGAGGATAACTATTAACAGTTATTTAACCTTTAATATGAACATTAATCAAACATAATAATTTTTTCTGGGTACATGATACCATACAGCATCCATATCAAACTTGCGCGGGCCACACTAACATTAAACTTTCATATCAAGGCTGGGGCCTAAACTAGCGTCCTGTCATGTGTTTGAGACCCCTGCTTTAAATCTATAAATCATCTTTGCATTGTTTGTAAAAGTAATCCCTACATTTTTTGATTTTCATGAATGAAAGGAAAATGGCAAATACTTTTTAATTCATTCGTTTGCCACTTTGCAGCAGCTTGAGAAAAATAAAGAAATCCTTTAAAACGCGCTACTTCTAGCTTTGTTCAAGCTGAGACGTTCAAATGAAAAGTGTCACTATGGAGTAGGGAGACCCAAGGCCCACTGCTGCATACTTTCTTGTGTTTTCCATTGCAGGGTCCTCCTGGGAACAGAGGTGATAGAGGAGAAGCAGGTGACCCCGGATATATTGTAAGTGAATACATTTTCCATCTTCCTTAGTGGCCAAGGAGCCAAAAGTTTTAAGCAAATGCTCTGCATAGTGCAGGGGTGGGCAAACTACGGCCCGGGGGCCACATCCGGCCCGCCAAGTGTTTGAATACGGCCCGCCCAATCTTTCCAAAGTATTTCATTTAAACTCAACATACAACCTGGCATCATGGCCTGAGCCAACCTTTTGATGGTTTTATCAATTTCGTTTTTTGACATGGTCTGTTGTTTACAAAGTGCTCCTGAAAAAAGGGACACAAGCACATAATAATAATAATAATAATTATTATTATTATTAGATTATTATAATTATAATTATAACTATTCTGATTATTATAATTATTATATTAATGCTAATTATTATATTAATTATATATAATATTGTTGTTATATTTGCATATTTTACATAATAATAATAGAATAATTATGATTCTAATTTTATTGTAATTATTATAATATTTTATTATTTTTAAAATATTTAAATATAAATATAAAATAATAAATAATAATAGCAGATTGCATGACTATTTTACAGATACAATAATACCAGGTGGACTGTTACGTGTAAAATATATAGTCTGCCCCCCCCCCCCCGTAAATATTGTCATATCAATGCGGCCCGCGAGTCAAAAAGTCTGCCCACCCCTGGCATAGTGTAATGTAGAAAATGACATTTTCCAGGGTCCGGTAGGTGTTGATGGAGATAGAGGTAGACCTGGTGCCTCAGGACTTCCTGTGAGTGTCCTTTTGTTTGTTTTAAAGCTATGCAAAGCTTCGGTTTAACTTTTCCTAACAGTCACAATCATTTCAGGGACATCCTGGGCCCAAAGGACAGCAAGGACTGAAAGGGTCCCAAGGTGAACAAGTAAGGACTGAACGTTCTAGAACTCGAACATGCACTCAAGCTAGGTTAATGGCTAATGCAGCATTAACTTTCTGTGTTTCAGGGACAGAAAGGAAAATCTGGGGTGAGAGGAACACCCGGGACCAAAGGACCACCAGTGAGTTGGATGGATTCTCACTCCCATGCTCTATTATGTGTAGCAAATCAGTTACATGTTATTCATAAGGAATGGTAGCTTGAGGTATACTATATACTTGAGGTATTTATTGTTTTTGCAAAGGGTCCAGAAGGACCCTCTGGCCCACGAGGCATTACTGGCAAGGAGGGTCCCCAGGGGCTTCCTGGAATGGATGGACTGCCTGGTAAAGATGGAAGCAAAGGCACTAAGGTAAAGCATTGTGATTAATAAGTTTGACAATGGTTCACCAGTCATATTTTTGCATTTAGGGTGAGCAGGGAGAGGATGGAGAAGTGGGCTTAGACGGGAAACCTGGGCAGCGGGGTAAAAATGGTGAGACGGGGCTTCCTGGTGATCAAGGCTCCTTTGGACCAAAGGTAAAAAACGACTTTAATGGCTAGGTTTGGAGTGAATGATGGATTGTTTGGTGTCATGGGTGAAAGCCAAAAAGCCAACACTTTTGTGTACGTTCTGCAGGGTGAAAGTGGTCTCCCGGGCCAAACTGGAAATGCTGGGAAGAGAGGGGCCCTTGGTGAAATGGGCTTGATGGGAGTACAAGGAACTAAAGGCTCCAAAGGACAACCAGTGAGCATTTTTTAAATTAATCTCAACAATTTTCCAGTTATTGGGCAGATTTAATAACCCTTGTCCTTTTGCATCAGGGTGACATTGGCGAACGAGGATTTCCAGGGGTGTTAGGTCTTTTTGGGCCAAAGGTATGATACCATCAATATGTATGCAGCATTTTTAACCGTCAAAAGTTTTAACTGAGGTTCTGTTCTCTTTGGGATGAACTGGTAAACATTTTACCATTGTTGTTACTAGGGGTGTAGCTCAGCGAATTTCAGCCAGTATCAGATTATATCAGTAGTGCATTTAAAATATAAAAATATCTGATACAAGAAGTCCATACCAGGCTTTACGTAAGTACTTCTATCCAGCAGCAGCCCTTGTATTCCGCATGCAGAACCCACAAGATCTGCTAGCGTGCTATCTACAAGATGTGCTAGCGTGTTTAGCAGGGAGTAGGAGTGATGTTAGCCATTTGGCTTTATTTTTTGTTGAGGTCTGAAAAAGACATTTCAGCTAAGTACAAACCTTGTCATGCCCAAATTTCCCGTGTTGGCAAAAAAACAAGGACGTTTAGTAAAACCAACCTCATTGGGAGCTTTGTTTTTTGTGTGCGTAGCTTTAATGCTAATTAGCTGTTTTTGTCCACGGCCGGCTCCAACAAGCACTAATACACACTTCATCCACTTTGTTCATGTACACTTGAACGCTGTACTTTACCAATATAATAGATGCCATATATCACATATAACAACGTAACATTAAAGAAGAGGACATGAGGACGCAAACATTAGCAACACTAGCATAGCTATCTGAGCTATCGTGCTAACATTACAATCACATTTTAACAACATCACCATGCAAGGTTAGCGTAGTCACTGAAGAAAAGCAAAACTTACAGTTCCCACATCTGTAGCTGACTACTTGGATAGTTGGCAGACCTCCAATCCTCATTTAAGATGTGTAGCGAAACCTGCCTTTTGTAATTTTTACAAAGCTGTCCTCTGTAAGGTGGTGGCCGTAAACACAGGGTGGGTTCATATAGCTATTGGTGTTACTACATCCACGAGGAAGGAGATTGTTCCTCCATGACTTCATGAAAACTTGGAAAAATGTGAATTCTGCATAATGCTAAGCATGGGTCTTTATAGGGACCCCAAGGAGAAATGGGTCCAGCAGGCATTCTGGGACCAAGAGGACCCAGAGGACTGATGGTAAGTGATGGCTACATCTTCCAAAATTCCACATCAATGCATTATTGGCTCTCCATCAACTGTGTTTATTGCTGTCCAGGGAATGGAAGGAGCTTTGGGCCCTGTTGGCATCATCGGCCCCATCGGCCATCCTGTATGTACCTCATATCACAACCTGTCTGCACACTTTTATACAGTCTCTGTGCAATGACCCTCTTGCTTTCACTCTGTCAGGGACTACAAGGTGACAAAGGAAGTCGAGGGGAGACGGTGCGTGACAAAGTTTTGACAAATCCCTTTCTTTCTGAACCGTGAGTGGTGGATAGAATGTTTAGTGGGGAGACTGCTCATGGATCAGTTTGCGCTGCCCTTTGACACTATTGTCCTCCTCTGTGACAATATCCACAATGACACTCCAATGGCAGCGGCTCCAAAAGCTTCACAATCCTAAAATGCAACTATCATAATGTGTCAAATGAGATTGTATAATACTATTAATGCTAGGGATGCTCCGATCAGGGTTTTATGCAGCTGTTTATACCGATAATATGGCTTAATTATACATTTTCAATGTATTAATGATATTGGCCAGTGGAGCCACAAAGGGGGACTGAAAAACTAAGTAATTGCTAATAAAATTAGTATCCCACAAGATAGTTTTTGTGTCATGTGCTGGCAGTTAAGTCCCACATGGCAGCCATGATTGTTGTGTGTGTATGTGAAGGAAAGTAGGAGGAAAATGGGAGGACTACATACATCGCTGCAGTCGTGCTAGCCACAGGTGATCGTTTTTGTAATCGGCGTTGAAATGCATTTATCAGACGATCACGTGAGATTTCATGGAAATCGGTCAGTACTGATCGGTGTCCGATGGATCAGAGCATCCCTAGTTTATAGTAACAAATATATTTACAAAATGTTTTTCATCCCGAACAGGGGTTTCCAGGACCAAGGGTAAGCTATAACATATCATATTACAGAACACAACTTAACTATAGTCTAATATACTAATTTAATAATTGGATTTCTAAGGGCTCTCCAGGTCCTCGTGGACCACCAGGACCACCAGTAAGTTTGCATGTTGTACATAATAACTTACATTACTCAATGTTATGTGATGCAGTTATGAGAAATGACATACTTTTTTCTTATAGGGTCACCCCAGTTCTACTGTTTCTCTTGTAAGTATATTTTTGCGCTAAACATAAGGTATATGGTCCTGATCATGTGGGTTTATCTGATTGTTTTTATTTTTTATAGAAAAGTGAGGCCCTTGGTGCTGCTTTTCAAGTCATCATTGATTCCCATGCTGCACTGAGGCCAGAGGTGATGTGAAATTCATAACGTTATTCCCAAAAAATCCTTTTAGGAGACTGAAATAGTTTTTGTTGTTGTTATGACACTATCATGTCTTTCATAATAACAGCATATCTGTATAATACACTTAACTGTCACCAACTAACATTTCCTCTAAATAGTGTCCATTTTAATTATAGTTTACGTTACAAAATACGGATTCTGTTCTGTAATGTCATTTTGGCCAAACATAATAAACATAATAATAGCAAGTCTTATGTTCAAAGCTGAATTACCAGAATATGGCGCTTCCCATGCTGGACCAGGGCACAGAGATCTTCAGGACTTTGCAGCATCTCAGCACTCTAATCCACAGTCTTAAGAACCCGTTGGGGACCCGCAACAATCCTGCCCGTATCTGCAGAGACCTCTACAACTGTGAGCAAAGGATGTATGATGGTAGGGACACAATAGCAAGCAAAATATATTTGCAGCATCATTTTTCAGAGCCTTTCATTCTGTTCTCCCTAGTAAAGAACAGCCTGTCACTGCTTTTTCAGCCACTTACTGGGTCGACCCAAACCTCGGCTGTGCCGCAGACTCCGTTGAGGTGACATGCAACTTCACTGCTGGAGGACAGACTTGCCTGAAACCTGTCACTGTGTCCAAGGTTGTAATACATTTCATATTTAACCAATGCCATTTGAGGTATAAGTCAATGCACGGTGAAGAGGAACTGTGGCTCAACAAGCGTGCAAACCAACAGAGAAATAAATTCAGGTTTAAATCCTCGGATTTTACAGCTGGAGATGGGAGTGAGTCGCATCCAGATGAACTTCATCCACCTCTTGAGCACAGAGGCTGTTCAGTACATCACGGTCCACTGCTTTAACACACCTGTGTGGGCTGCAGGACCCTCACTGCGAGTCTGCAGTCAGGCTTTGAGCTTTAAGACCTGGACAGGGGAGAAGATCCAAGCAGGCGATCTTCTGGAACCACTTGTACTCAGAGACGACTGCTGGGTATGTATGCATCACTGTTTTTACTGCGCGGGTTCAAATCTAACAAAAACATTCTTTCTGGTTGTTTGGCTCTTCCCATCGTTCAATGGTTTTTGTTGCTAGCGCTGCTTTGGAGCTAAGCACCTTATTTAAATTAGACCATACCAAGCTGTGATTGCAATAATTGTAACACACACCTTTTAATCATAATGAATTTAGATTCATTATATACTGTATTACCATTATAAAGTATAGAGTCTTTAAATGTTTTACATTTTACCTGAAAAACATCTTACTACTTACATTGTATCAATATTTTAAATAATTTTTATATATGTGTAGTATGTAATAATATACATACTTATTCTTTGTTTTTCCGGATTGAAATGCAAAACTAATATCTGGACATTTGCAGTATCATAAATTCAGAAGTTTTCTGAAACAACAAATTCATTGTATTTTCAACATGAAACTAAATTTCTTCAAATATAAATTATTTGTGATTGGCTGGCGACCAGTCCAGGGTGTACCCCGCCTCTCGCCCAAAAACAGCTGGGATAGGCTTCAGCATACCCGCCACCCTAGTGAGGATAAGCGGCATAGAAAATGGATGGTTGGATACATTGTTTGTATATTTTGAAAAATGAAAAACTATAAAAAAGATCAATAAAAATTGACATTTTGAGATATAGTACTGTATAGACGAGGGGTCACTGTAAGATTTTTGTTGTAAAAATGGCCTCTTACTAGCCTAGGATAGCCATAGCCTCTGAAACGCATACAAGACCATGGGCTTGAGAGCTCTTTCATGTTTATTTCACCAGACAGTCCAACAATATTTCCCCCAGCACACACAACAGGCCTCCTCACCAACAATTCACCCAGCCCCTTTTACCAGTGAAAGTCCAACCATAAATCCCCTTTGAGAGGGTGAGGCAATTTATCTAAAAGGTACCATATTTACATTTTCAACACCCTTCCTTTAGGTTACAAAAGCCTTTCAATATTACTACACTTTAGTTCCAATTTCTGTATACAGTTTAACCACTATATTACATTTAACTACCTTTAGTCAGAAACTACCCAGTTAACCCCCCCTCCAGGTGACACTTGGGAGAGTTCAATCAAGGTGATATGCATCTGGCCTGCACTCCATGTTTGTGCCCTGACCAATCGCCTCAAAGAAAGGACAAACTGATGAGAAATTAGGAACAAAACCAATGACTTCTATTTGACTACCTAAAGTGTCAATTAAACAACTTAAATGGCAAACAAATATAATTAAAGTACTAACCAGAATGTATGTGTAAATAACAAAAGTCAGCTATATACACAAATAGGAAACATGACAGTGTGTAGGTGGGGCATACACCTCATCAGTGAGGGAGGATTGGCAGCCCCTCACAGTCACCAACATGGGAGCCCCCCCCCCCACACACACACACACAAGCGCCCGCGAGCCTGCTTTTCATTCAGAATTTCATTTCTATTCAGATTTTTCAGAAATACAAAATGACTTGTGGATACTTGGTTTTCTCTGGGTACTCTGATTTACTCCCACATACCAAAAACATGTTTGGTTAATTGATGATGTGTGAGTGTGAATGGTTGTTTGTCTATAGGCCCTGTGATTGACTGGTGACATAATTCAGGGTGTACCCCACCTCTCACCTAGTCACCTGGGATAGGCTCCACCTAAAAAAACAACTTAAAGAGATAAATGTTTTTAATGCGTTGCTGAACAGTGTCTATTTTGATGATAAATTGTTGCTTTGATTTGCAGATTAAAGATGGCCGCTGGCGTCAGACCCATTTTGTGTTCCATACTCAGGAGCCAAATCTGCTCCCCATCGTGGATGTGTCCAACCTGCCAACCACAGAGCCTGGATCACGCTATCACCTTGAGGTTGGACCAGTGTGCTTCCTATAGAGCTCTAAGAGGCTTTTGACTGTGGACTATGGGGACTTGCATTGACTCTCCCAAAGATTATGCTTGGACTGCAGAAACAAGAGCGGCAATATTGAAGACTTCTGGCACTGATCCGCCTTTGGAATAAAATGACTGTGTTTCCTCACAAGAGACTTGTTTGCTATCCAAGCTCTGAATTCCATGGATGGAAATAATATGAACATTTCATTGTTTTGGCTTTGACCATCAAACTCTCTTGTACAGAAATAATGAAGGTACATTTATAAATACAATATTTATATTTGTGTATGTACTGTATGTTGTAATATACGTAAAGTGCAATAGCTGTTGCCGTGTGCCTCCTATCACTCATTCAGGTCCTATGTGCAGAGATCCCAGCTTCAGATGTCTTCACACATAGACCTAAGTGTGAAGGTACTACCTCGTACTGCGACTCACCTCTCACAGTGCTCCATGTGCAGTACATCCACTGGCAACTGCATTGGGTACACATCCACACTCTAATACAATCCAATGAGAGATTAACTGGATATTATAAATATACTCAGAAAGATAATTTGAGTGACACGCTTTGAGTGACACTGTCAAAGATGAGTTTGTAATATTTTGCCTGTAATTTACACACAATGCTGTGCATGCACTGCAAAGTACAACCACAATAATAAAATTTTTTTTTAAATATCCATCAAATGGAACATTTCTATATTCATAAATTCAGATTCCTCACAAATGTGGAGTAGGTCTAATTAGATCGAGCAGCTGTACCTAATGTTGAGGCCGGTGTATGAAAAGGAAGTGATACCTGGTGCTGCAAGTGTTCTGTACTTAAAAGAAATACTAGACAATATAAACAGGCTGGCCAAACTCTGTTCAATAAATGATATTTTTAAAAATGTACGCTACTTAATCATTATTTGTCATGTATTTTGTGTATGAGTTTGCTATTTAAGAAAAACATGATTATGGAATCTGGGATGTGCTTTAATATTTGTATGTAAAAAATTATCGTGGGCACATAGCATTGCGTCCCCCGTCAATGGGAAGGTTGACTCCGGTAATGAAACTGGCTGCGTCAGATGCCAGGAAGGCAATACTTTGGGCCACCTCGTCTACTGTGCCTGGTCGGCCCAGTGCGTGGGTCTGCTTGCATTTGTCAAGGAACTGAAAGAAGAAGAAACAATGATTACTGTATGGATTTGCATAGTATAGTAAAGACGGATCATCCGACTAAGAATTACATTCAATTCCATACTATTGGGTCCGTGCACCGAGTCAGCCCAAATGATTAATCTGAATCAAATGAATCACAGTTTTCAGATTAATTAATCATAATTTATGATTGATGGTGTTGGAATTGCTCTGCTGTTGATTTTTTAGACATTGCCATTAAGCGGCATTTTTGACAACCTAAGTGGGAATACAACAAAATTACAATATCACTTATGTATTTACCTGAGCATATTGATCCTCATTCAGCCCTGCTCTTTTGTGCACTTCTGTGACAATCACACCAGGACTGAAAGAGAAGCATAAAGATCAACAACTGTCCACTCTGATAGTTTGTATTAACATAAGATTATTAAACATACCACACAGAGTTTACTCTAACTTGCTTTGATGCCAGTTCTGAAATGAAAAGCATTTTTTAAAAACTTTTCTTTGTGTACTCGTTTTTTATTGGGTGCATTGTTTGATAAAACCGCTGACTCACCCAGAGCGACACAGCGTGTGAATTGGTCAATTGCAGACTTGGACATACAATAGGCCAGGACACCAGGGAACTGCAAAGAGAATAGAATGCAGTGAGTTAGGATGCTTCATAACTACAATCATAAAGTTACTACATGCTGACCGGATACTTCATTAGGTACACTTGCACAATCCTGTGTTACAAGTATCTAAAATTCTACCTTTAAAAAGACAATAATGCTATTTTTTTGGTTACACTGTCAAATAGGTGCTCATTTAACTATTAACAATATGTTACAGTAGTAGAGAAATAGTACAGCTCCATCCATTTTCTATTCCGCTTATCTTCATTAGGTTCATGGAGGTATGGTGGAGCTGATTGGGCGAGAGGCGGGGTACACCCTGGACAACCATTCACACTCACATTCATACCTATGGACAATTTGGAGTCGCCAATTAACCTAGCATGTTTTTGGAATGGAGGAGGAAACCGGAGTACCTAGAATATCCAAACTCCACACAGAGAGGCCCAAGGTCTTCCCGATCTCCTGACTGTGTGGCCAACATGCTAACCACTCGGCGTGAACTCCTCCACGTGGAGCAAGACATCATTCCCAACCTGGAGGGTTCCGACTTAGAACCATAGCCTCGGATTTGGAGGTGCCGAATCTCATCCCAGAAGCTTCACGCTCAGCTTCCCTCTTGTTCACAGGGGATGACTCCAAACATGGAGGCATCGAGTCAGGCGGCTATTAATAAGTCCAGTAATTTTGATTCCAGAACCCAAACTATGAGTCCATCAATGTCTGGTCTGATTGTCTTAATCTCTCATACAAGCTTAGACAACTTCCACACCAGAGAACTAACATTCCATGTTCCAAGAACCAGATATGGCCGCAGAGGACAGGTCAGTTTGGCTTGGTTTGATGAAGGTCCATAATACATTTTCATTAGATTGTGCAGGTGTACCTAGTAGTGAGGATATACTGTTTATAGAAGAGGATGGGGGTACATCCACACCGATCTCTGTCCGTTGATGCTGGATACATTGACGATGGAGCCTTTGGTATTAACCAGGTGGGGCACACACAGTTGAGTCAGATGGTACACAGATCTAGAAAACAAGAACAATTAGGCCTCACTGCCAGTTCTGGATATAAATAAGCACTGGCACGTCTCCATGACGATACAGACCTGACGTTGATATTCATGACCTTGTCGTACGTCGCCAGGTCTGATGTCTCAATGCCACCCAAAGCCAAGATACCAGCGTTGTTCACCAGGACGTCCAGTCGGTGAAAGTGTGCGATGACATCTGCCACCATCTTCTTCACTGCGTCCTCGTCAGTCAGGTCAGCAGGTACAAGCAGGGGCTGCACATTTACAAATCAAAGAAACAATGCATCAAACGGGTATGTAGGTAGTAATAGCACTAGTGGTGCATGAATACCTCAGCTCCTGCACCACACTCCGCGCACTCTTTGGCGACTTTCTTCAGATTTTCTACATCTCTACCATTGAGAGCAAGAACCGCTCCCATCTGAGCAAATAGTACAGACGTACCCGCACCGATCCCAGAGCTGGCACCTGTGATCAAGCATACCTTTCCCTTCAAGGAAGACACCTGAAACACAACAACATTAGTGACGTATGTCCTGCATGGATTGTCTGTAGCATTGACCATCACTGTTTGTGCTATCACTGGGCTTTTTAGGACTTGGACTACAGTGACTCCCAATGTGTTTCCAGTAGCAGACATTACCTGATAAGTATGGATGTTACGATTTGCTATGATGATTCAAATCAAATCAACTTTATTTGTATAGCACTTTTCCTGCAAAGACATGCAACACAAAGTGTTGTACAGAATGAAAACAATTACCACAATTAAAAGGAAAAAACAAAGAAACAAAAGAAAGCCCCTCCTTCCCAACCTCCATACTAGGCACACACACACACACACACACACAATCACACACAGTAGGGCGACATGGCATGGCACTGAGGATCAAGGAAACGCCACCTTTGGGGCCGTCCACACTGGGAGGAGCTGCAAGCCGTGCCATCGGGGGACCAGTACCTGGGCCCCCCTATTTCGACAGTCGGGCGGACCCCCACAATAAAGGGAGGAACCCCCAGCCGGCCGGGTCGAAGGGACCCAAGGATGGCACACCCTCAGCAGACCCGACACATCCCCCCAGTGTGGAGGACCCCCCTGAGGAAACACTGGAGTTAAAAGCTGAAGACTAAGAAAAGCTGAAGACTTCAAATATTGAATGTAATATTGAATGTAAGCAATTATTTGGTCAAAAGTAGAGTAAAATGGACTGAAAAGTTGTTTTGTTTTTAGCAATTCACTTTCAAAACTAGCACCACTTTGATACTCCAGTATCAAAATAGAACTGCTTCAGACACTGAGGACGGAGTGGAACTGAATCCTACAACAATCCATTGAAACAATCCATTCAAAGACCGGTGCTGTACTGCAAATGCCAATGCTTCAAATAGCACTTGTTGCCTTGTTAAACACTGAACTATTCCAGTTTTATTACATTTCAAACAAGTGGTATGCTACTTTTGCGTTTCAGTATATTTACATGAACTCTTACAAGCCTAGCATCGGGCATGCGGGTGTTCTGTCCGGGGAGAGTTGGGAAAAGCAAAAAGGCAACCCCCCCCCCCCAAAAAAAAGGCATAGAAGCGAACAGTTACTTACTTTACAAGCATCGCCTGAAGCCATGTGCGTTATTGGTGTGTGTAAAATGTGTGAGATTTACCCTCAGCAAATTCGATAACGTTACTCTCCTAGTACTTTGTCAAGGCTAGTGGTCGGCGGATCGATCCAAGTGTCGATATCCTAGCCTTGGTATCAATACGCTCGATGTCAATGTAAAAATATCGATAAATAAATTGCTTTCCTGCCCACCGGCAGCGGTTTCATTCAATATGCAACCTGTTGTTGTGGAGAGATCATTTTGTAGGCTTTGTTTATTTAAGAAAAGTGATTTTGTGTTATTTCCGAATACAAACTTTAATAAAGTATTTTATATTTACATATAAACTCTGACGAAATTATTTCCTGAATTTTAACTGATTAATAATCTCAAAGGAAAATCACAAAAAGGTCCTAAAAATTCATTCAGATTTAGATTATTTTTAAAAAAGGTTTGGCATCAATATCAGCAATCCTGGGCATGTATTTATTTTGTATTGGATCGATACCAAACCTAGCGGTATCGCACACAACTAGTCAGGATAAGACACCGGGTGTAGCTCAGCATCGAGCTCTGATTGGATTACATTGCGTGACGTCAGACGTGATGTCATGATTTTTTTCCTGTTTGGGATGTAATACAGTATAACCCTCAACAGCCAGAAAATATACTCATTATCCACATTATGTACGTGTTTGTGCACCTAATTATTTTATTAAATACATAATTTACGAATGTTTTATCAGGAAAACAGCCCTCACAAGATATGATTGTATAATTTTTGTATTGACTTATTAGATTGTGTATGAGTTACACACGTCTTTACAGATAAATAGTACAGTACTAGAATAATTTTTTTAATATGTTGTCTCATGCTGCGCGTGGACATTGTTTCTAATATCTGAGATAAAGGCAAACAACAATACTGTTTATGCACAATCCCATTTATTTTAAAGTTTATTGACATTGGGATTTTTTTTTAATCAAGCCTATTCTCTACTGCATCGATGACACCAAAATATTTATGCTGAAAATAGCCTGCAACAATGATGAAAATCCCATAATTAACTATAACTACAGTTCACTATACTACTGCTATACCATGGTTATGAATATAATGTATATTTTTTCTCAAGTCTTGCACTAATTTATTTTAAAGGGTTAAAATGTTAAATATTTTTGCAGAATAATGAAGTGAAATTGTGTAATTTAATTTAAAAAAAAGGCAGCTTAATGACCAACATTTTATTCAGTACAAAACTTTTCAAATGTACAGAGTTTATCAATATAAACGAATGTGGAGAATACCACTTTGCTATTTTGTTTATAATTGAACAACATCATCTCCCTGTTTTGTTTATTTTTTTTGCTCAAATATGCAAGCTATCCAGCAAAAGGGTTGGCATGAATGGTTACATCTTTAATCCGAGTTTCAGTCAATGGTCGGAATGTCTTTTCGTGCACAGGAAGTTTCTCCAGCTCATCCAGCGATTCCAAGCCATCGATGATCCTAAAATTGAATGACTGACATTTAAGATAAAGAAACAGCTATAACATGATGTACTGATATTATGTACTCTACATACTTTCCAAACACAGTGTACTTCATGTCCAAATGTGGCTGTTTGGCATAGGTGAAGAAAAACTGAGATCCGTTTGTGTTGGGACCATTGTTTGCCATGGAGACCACTCCTCTAACATTATGCTGAAACAGGCAAAGAGTAACTTTTTACACATGCAAAGCAGCGGAAAATTAGAAAGAGTCCCACACACCTTTAAATGTTCGCTGAACTCATCTTCAAACTTGCGTCCCCATATACTTGTCCCTCCTTTGCCAGTGCCTATGAGATTTAATATAAAGACACAGAGAAAATGAATAACGCAGAGTATGGGACGATAAACTGTAACTAAATGTAATCATCTACCCGTTGGGTCTCCAGTTTGCACCATGAAGCCTTTAATGTTGCGGTGGAAGATGCAGCCTTTATAGAAGCCACTGGCACACAGAGCGAGGAAGTTCTTTAAAAATAAAACAATGAACATATGCATTTAGTCAAGAAACATACTGTTTAATCTACTGCAAACGCTTAAATTCAGTGTTAAATTATAGTGATTCCATTGTCTTTCTTTTGCTGTGCTGCCATTTTTACATTTACCTGTAGTTGTCAGTGTCATGCAGCGCAATAATAAATATATTGTTGCAATAATATCTGAGCATTATTATCAGAATATGCGATACTGTAATCTCACGCGACGTAAATGAAGAAAAAGTGTCGTGAATGCGTCAGAAACCGTCCACAGTACCCTTATGTCGCCGTAAAATAAAGGATGCAATTCCAGGTAACCGTGTGTAAAGACTTTTGCTCACCTCGCATGATTTCGGTGCACGTTCACAAAATAATTCAATCTTGACGTCTCCTAAATCTGTGTGAAGAGTAACAGCCTGCAGAAATAATAACAACGTTAGACATGCACTACTTCGAGAAACAGCGATAATGAGTCACTCGAGCCAAATCATAAACAACAACGTAAATGACTTGTAAATATCTTAACCACAGCTGAAAATGAAATTATAAATATTTTTTGTTTTATAATCGATAGCTTTCATTAGCTACTTAGTTGCATTGTTACATTTCAGCAAGTTACCATTTCAAACGCAGTGACGATGAGTACGTCCGTGAAATATGTCCGTGGGAATACAAGCTTCGTTTCCAAAGTCGGTTCCGGTGAAACTACTGTTTCAAGATAAATAAGCATGTTATAGTCCAAGAGTACACATTCAAAAACACAGGCTTTTAGATATTTTATCAATGAAATAAGTTTATTTTTTATCCGTTGTACTGTATCACGCACACACGTACACTTCACAAAAACACATCTAACCAGCAGAGAAAAAGTTGTAGGTATACTAAAGAGAATTATAGTAATGAAATGAAAGGCGATTGAGTGTCTGTTGGATTCCTGAGTAGCGTCCCAAACGTTAAAGAAATAAAAAATATAAGATACACATTAGAAAGTGAAGAAATTATATTAAAAAAGCAGGAAACACAAAAATGTAGAAATATTAAAAATTAAAAAACATAAAAAAACAAGAAGTGAAATTAACAATTACTATATTGCTTTAATGTACACTCTTAAAAATGCTGGGTTAAAAACAACCCAATCTGGGTTGTTTCCCAACCCAACGCTGGTTAAATATAGGACCAAACTCGCGTTGGGTTATTTTAACCCAACAAGTTGGGTTGGTTCTCTTAACCCAACAATTGGGTTGTACATTGGGTTGTTCATATGACCCAACGCTGGGTTCATATTTACTACACGGCTGGGTTATTTCAACCCAACAAGTTGGGTTGCCAATATACCATATATATATATATATATATATATATATATATATAATTTATTTATTTTTATTGTATGCTAATATTATTAATAATATATTACAATGACACCAATGTAACAATAACATATTTATTAAAATTCAACATTTCCAGAACATACAAATATAACAACTCACAACATTTCCTTCACATATGAACAAATTATGTCCAAAAAAATTACATTTTAAGAACGGGTGAGGGGGACAGCTATGAGAGAGTGATATATACATAGAACAAGAGGCTCTGTGAGCAGCAGCACAAATGGGTAGGCGATTGTGCCTGCTGCAAGTATTCCACCATGTTAGCTCCGACCTATGATGAGAAAAGAAAAAAAGGTAAGTATTTTGTAAGTATTTCTAGCAGTGCAGAGCAATTGTCATCAGCTCTCTACTGAAGCTATTTCAATATAAAATCTACGGGGAGAAGTGTGACACCTGTAAAGTCAATGGCGTGTTCAACAATTTATTCAGGGGGTTTGGCCAGTCTAATGTTTGGTCTGTGGTTTATACGTCACACATCACTATGGAGTAACAACTTACACCAAGTTACAACTTGTAAGAATAGTGCTTCATGAAATGAGAAACAGCCAAATGTTACGCTGTCACACAGTCCACGAAATACAATCTTTTCAAGTCGCTCCTCATAAAAAGAGTCCTGCTTTACAACTGTGTAAAAGAACAACTGGAGTCATTTCACAATTCATTTACATTTTAAATTTCTGTTGAAAGGTAAATTACTTACCAGCTTAACATCGATGAAGGCTCTCTTCACCTCCTGAATACTCGCCCGGGCCAATTTCCTGCCCTTTTTAAACACAGGCGGAGGGAGCAGGATGGGCAGCAACGTCATGGGCAACTTCTCCCCTGGCATCTGTAGGACAATTATGGGTGTCATTACCAGATTGTTGAGAACATGAGTTTTAAATATTATAATATATTACAATTTTAGATAAAACTGTTTTCAATATGTTCCACTACTGTTCAGTGTTGTCGTATTGCAATCAACCCTAAAATAATATTGAGAAAATGTCTCGATTATGTTTACTTGGTCTATATTAAAACACAAAAACACACCCCAAACATTTTTTTTTTACCAATTGGGATCCTAATGTGTACCATAGAGGGTTTGTCATCATTGTCTCGAGCAGTGGTGAGCAAACTTTGACTCGCAGGCTGATATAACAGCAATATATATTGGAATCACAAGATGGATCACCCTGTTAAAAATTTGGGTATTGGTACAAGCAACAGTGACTGACCCACCGCCATTTCTTATGTGTAGAACATATAGTAGGCACAGTAGCTACTGTAAAACAATACCTATAAAATGAAGGCATGAAGATGACTTACCTTTCAATCAGCCCCGGTAGCTGCCACTCAGTCAATTTGGAACTGACAAACTCATCCATAGATACTTTTCAGCGAACTGAAACATCACAAAGAGGGTGCATAAGAACAAACATACCATGAAATGAAATAAGATTCAGTAGTCCAAAAGTATTTTCGACATTTATATGCGACTTACAAAACTGTCGTCGAATTCGCGCCCAAACTAGTTCAAACTGA
The DNA here is from genome assembly GCF_037039965.1 of Doryrhamphus excisus. Classification (NCBI taxonomy): domain Eukaryota; kingdom Metazoa; phylum Chordata; class Actinopteri; order Syngnathiformes; family Syngnathidae; genus Doryrhamphus; species Doryrhamphus excisus. The sequence goes on along the minus strand of NC_136359.1, from coordinate 12,726,228 downwards.
TTAGTATACAGTGGACTATCGGTGGCTAACGGAAGCCCGCTAGCATGCAGCAGTCTAGCTTAAAAAAACACCGGTTCATCAGCACGCTCGTATTAATTCACGAGATTCTTTAACTTGATATCACATAAAATGGCAAATTGACGAGATAACTGACGTTGTCCTCATAACTATCACACATGTCTCTTGTAATTTCAACAACATAGTTTGGTTCCTACATAGCTCGCCAGCGAATGTGTTCGCTTGCCACTTTTGGAGGGAATGGAAGTTTGCTAAGGTTACCGATCGATTCCTCAAGCTAGTACTCAACAGTGCTTCACGAACTTACATTTTAACACGTTTATGAAGCGTTATATAATAATATAAAGTCATTTATACGGTAAAACTATAGTGGGAATGTAACAAACCTTGCTCCGTGCTGAAATTGGTCTCCTCAGATGAAATGTGGGGTCCGAACGAAGTAAGTTTGTGGGCGGGGCTTTGTTGCGCGTGTCCAAAATTCTACCCAACGCTCTGGGTTGTCCAAAATAACCCAGCATAATATAATGGAAATCACAACCCAGCAGCAAATAACTCAGCACCCAACTGAGATAACCCAGCGAATTGGGTTCTCAGAATACCCAACTCAATAAAAATAACCCAATTAAATGACCCAACAGGCTCAACCCAGCGATTGGGTCAAAAAAATAACCCAGCATTTTTAAGAGTGTAGAATTTAAAATAAGCTACACGATCAAGGTAGCAATAAAGCAAGGTTTAAGTAATTGTGTACAAATTAAGGTAATTCAAGCATTTTATTTCATTTCCTTTTTGTGTGCACTTTATTGGAACAGTGCATTGAAAAAATTCTGGGAGGGAACTCTAATACTCCTGCCTCATCATTCATCAAAAATCTAAATTCATCACTGTTGGTATTAGACATTTTAAATTGGCTAAGCAAGTCTTAAATTGGTTAAGTTGAAGTGAGTTCTGTTTTTCTTTTGCCCAATAGTAGCATTTTATTTAAAGTCAGCGGGATCAAGACTATACCAAAAGCATTATAAATGTACTTGACTATTGCCCTTTATATTATTGTACTTATAAATACCACAATTTGACATTTTAGTTGGATATTTGTGCTGTAATCCTGTCACTGCATGTTGCTTGTCCTGATTTTAACTGCACAGAAAAAGGTTACCCAGGGGAAAAAAAAATACAAAAATTAAAATTCTGCATTACTCGAGATGCACCAAATGGAAACAGAAGATAGACTTGAAGTCACCCTTTTTTGTATTATTGCATAATTTCATTTTAATCTTTCATTAAAGTCATTCGACAAGCGTCAGATTTTTTTATTTGTACAAAATTTGAACTCCTAGCGATTTTTCATTTCACACACCTCAAACTCTCTCATTACCAAAAACTATTACATTAACAAATATCTAAGCATACTCTTGAGTAATAACAGCTCTTAAGTTTCTATCTAACAATAAAAGGAACACACACATCAACAAAACTCAAGCACATCCTTCCAGTTAGCTCTAATTGATTGATCAATGCTGCACAAAAAAAAAAAACAAATACACAAAAACTTTGTTCTGTTTCAGCCATGATTATTTGAGGCCAAGTAGTCTTCCACACAAGCTTCAATAGGTGGTCAAATATAAAAAGTATCAGACGCCACAGTCAAAAATTAAAACAGCAACATTACAAATAGCAAAACAGAAGGAGTGACCTGTAGTTAAGGCAAACTGGTCAAATATTAACATACCTAATCACCCTTTTTTTGGTCAGTTGATGAATCTGTGGTGTGGTAAGTTTTTAACGCCTCCGCTGTTTAAAAACAAGTCCAATTCTTGAGCTCACACCAATTGTGTGTTTCAGGTGAACATGTACTATGACACAACTTTATCCCCTCACAAAAATGTGTTCATTTGGATGTTCTGACTTGCTCTGTTACATATTTTTTTTTAAACAGTGATATTCTACTCCGATTTTTTCCAAAAAAAACCCAGGAATTAGACCATGCCCCTACCTATTACTGCACATAGACTCTTTCAGAGGACTTGTCATCATGCACTCAAACACATTTTCTCATATATTAATTACTTTGGATGATACAAACATTTTTCTAAATTATTTTAAGCTCAAAGGCCCTCAGAGGGAACTAATGGTGCTCTCAATGGGAAAACAAACAACAGTATAGACAGGTGACATGGAATTGACACAAGACAGTATTTTGTCAACTTAAATGATTGTCAATATGACTGTATACGTTTGTAAGTATATTCAACATATAACGTGATATAATGAGCTTAATGTTCAAATATTGTGATCTGCTTGATAATGTCCTTAAAATGATCTGCTCTTTGTCCATCTTTTTTTTAATGCAATTAGGAAATAACAATAAAAGGACCATGTAGAGTCATCTTGGCATCTCTTTGATTCCCTGACATGATACTTCCAAGAAAAAATAAGAACGTCCCACTTTAGTGCTATTGAATTATAAAAACTGCCCATTTTATCTTCACTCTGTTGGCCTATCATGTTGCATACTTACTTACATTGTCCATCATTGAGATGCATAACATGTAAACAAACATCACAATGGCACCGCTTGTCCAAGTTCCCTTTGGGATTATTAAAGTGTTATCTTATTATTGCTAAAAAGCCTCATTAGTGAGTCTGTGGCCAACCTTTAAAAAAAAAAAGGGGAAGCTGTGAGCTAGTGAAAACAAAACTCTGCCAAACTGGGGAATCGTTCCCCGTCCATACTGGCTCAACATGACACCATGCCATCTCAGCGCATGAGGTGGTCGGGGTTGGTTCCTCCTTCCTCCTATGACAGGTTGCAAGTTAGCGAGTATTGATTAACTCACAGCCGGGTTCAAATCTGTTCTTTGTCCGTTCTCCACAACTGTTCTTTGACCTCAGTCGGCAGGGTGTTAAAGAGGTCCTCCTCCACAACGAGACCAGTCCTCTTAAGCTGCCGACACTCGGCCAGCTCCACAGGAAGACACTCCATACGGTTGCCTCTCAGCTCGAGTTGCGTCAGCCCGGTCAGCTCTCCAAAGCGTGATGGCAGAGACTGCAAGCAGTTGTTTCCCAGGTTCAATGTGCGCAGTTTCTTGCACTGGAACAACTCATTGGGCAGGCTCTCAATCTTCATTTTAAAGTGGTTGGGAGGGGAAGAGATAGAGAAATGAGAAAGATTAGAAAGATAACAAAAGTAGAAATGCACCACCATAATGTATCAGACTAGACATCGTACAATTGTTTGAGGAAAGTAACCTGTGCGACAGAGTAATCACCTTACAACAATAAAGTATTAATGCCCATCATCTATTCATCCATTTTCTATGCCAAAAATCCACATTGGGGTCACGGGGTGTACTGGAGCATATCCCAGCTGTCTTCAGGTGAGAGGCGGGGTACACCCTGGATTGGTTACCATACAAGTTAATCTCGGTAAAGACAATAACACCGTTGTAAAATCCAGTTTTTATCATCCTTGTCTTTTATCTAAATCAAATAATTTTTAGCTATCATTTTGAACAAGACATGTACGCTTTTATTTTTACAGTAAAATGCACTTTATAGGGCTGCACGGTGTCCTAGTGGTTAGCGTGCATACAGCTAGGAGACTCGAGTTCAATTCCACTCTCGGCCATCTCTGTGTGGGGTTTGCATGTTCTCCCTGTGCATGCGTGGGTTTTCTCCGGGTACTCCGGTTTCCTCCTACATTCCAAAAACATGCTAGATGAATTGGCGACTCCAAATTGTCCAAAGGTATGAATGTGAGTATGAATGGTTGTTTGTCTATATGTGCCCTGTGATTGGCTGGCAACCAGTCCAGGGCGTACCCCGCCTCTCGCCCTAAGACAGCTGGGGTAGGCTCCAGCACCCCCGCGACCCTCATGAGGATAAGCGGATGACTTTATGAGGTCAGTATATTTGCTTCCAGTTAGCCCTGAACTCTGCCACATGGAACAGAACTGAAAGACCCGGTGCAAACTGGGTTTAAATCGGACAGTAACTGGTCAGTTACTTACTCTATTGGCGGTCACTGCGAGGTACTGAAGGTTCTGCAGGGAGCCAATGTCAGCCGGGATATTGGTTAAGTTGTTATGGCTCAGGTCCAGGAAGCGAAGCTTGCGGCAATAAAACAACTGTCCGGGAATCTTCTCGATTTTGTTTCTGTTCAGGTACAGTTTCTCCAAGTTGATCAGCGTGCCGATCTGAATGGGAATGTAGGCGATCTGATTATACCAGAGTTTAAGGCAGACAAGCCTGTGAAGGTGCTGGAAACTGATGATCTCCTCAATGGTCTTTAGGTTGTTGTCCTTCAAGTCAATCTCCTGCAAGTTGTGCAGGCTGAAGATGGAGTGTGGTATTCGCTCGAGATCACAGCGAATCAGCTCCAGTTCGGTCAGATTGACCATTTTCTTCAGACTGTTGAGCACCATGAGTTTGGTACCTTCATTGTTAACGGACAGCTTCTGGAGATGCATGCCAACGTCAGTCACCACCTGAGGCAGCTTGGTGAGATTGCTCTTTAGACGAAGCACCTTGAGTCTCTTGAGTTCCCGCAGCCCGTCGATGACAATGTAGCGGTTGTTCTCAGCGCTCAGATTCCCGGTTAGATGGAGCTCACTAAGATTCTTCAAACTGTAAATCCACAAAGGAATCTCTTTGATGTCTGTGAATTTGATGTGAAGTGACTTCAAATTCTCTCTCAAGAAAGCCAACGCTGGAGCCTCAATCTTAGCCGGCGTGTGGTAAAGCCACATCTCTCGCAGGTTGACGAGCTGAGCAATGATCGGCGGGATAGTCACATCTGGTATAAGCTCCAGTTTGAGAACCTCCAGCTCCATCAGATCAAATACTGTGTCCGGAATGCCGCTGAGCATGAAAAGGTGCAGCTCTAGCTTCTCCTGTGAGTTCTTGGTTATCCTCTGCCTGAGCTTGTCTAGAGTCCACTCGTTGTTGAGGTTGAGCTGCCTCAGTTTATTTTCACTTACTTCCGAAAGAAACACGGCAAAGCGCTTGGAGTAAAGAGGATCATACTGATCTATCATGTGCAACATGAATGCAAAGTCATTCTTAACATCGGGTATGTCGCTGTAGCTGCTCTCTTCTCGTATCGACTCGAAGGAATACTTTTTGAGGGAGCGTCGCAGCATCCAGCACAGGGTGTACATGCAGATCAATCCATAAACCACCACTAAGCTAATGTAGAAACAGGCCAAGATTTTAAAAAGTGTAGCCAATGGATGAGCACAGCGATAAACACTGTAACCCGTCAGACTCTCTATATCGACATTACAGTCGACGCTGAACTTGATGTCATTCACGTAATACCCTGTATAGCATATTATCAAAATGAATTTGATGACCTTGATAATAGTCTGGCGGATGTACAGTCTGTACACAATGTCTCCTTCTTCCACGTGTATTCGGAACTTTTTCACCTTTTCAAAGAGCGCTTTTGCCTGCTCGCCTTCTTTCTTGTCCAAAACTCCTGTTTCTGTTCGATCTACAATTCCCTGCTCAAGCCGCGTCTTTGTCCTCTGGAGCATAGGAACACTCGCTTCCACATCTTCACTGATGACGGACTCCTTGTGCTCCATCGAGCCGTTCATTTTCATTGGTTTTGGATCACTCTCTTCAACTACCGTCTCCGACAGAGCTCTAGTGGTCCATGGTGAGTCAAAGCACTTCAGTAAGATGGACACAAAGTGCTCTAGTTTGGAGCTCGTCCGAGGAAACTTGAACCAAAAGTTGCTACAGGCTAGGAAAATAAGTGTGTGTAGTAACACCAGGTAAGGGAAATACTTGGCAAACCAGTGCAACCTTGTCTCATAACACACAGCATCTACATAGTTGTACTGGTGTCGGTCCAAATCATACTGGATTCCTTTGGGCTCCCATGAAAAAGATGACGTAAACGTGGAATTTAAGTTCTTCTTGCAAGTTTGATCCACCACCCATTTGCACGGCAAGCATATCATCTTGTCCTGGGTGACTTGCAGGGTCCCCCCAAACACAGAGATCATGAGCATTACGATCGAGATGTAATCGGTGAACACGTCCCACCATGGTTTCAGGATACGGTAGGCTGGCTGTGTGTCCACAAAGTACCGCAGTTCAGTGATGGGGATCATGGTTTATCTGAGAGAAAAAGCACATATTTCAGTACAATGAAATCCACCTGACTGCTAATTCAGTATTTGCCACACAACACAACTTTTACATGCCGATGCATCACTCCAAACTAAAAAAACATTTGAATGCACCAGAAGGTTAATTCATAGACTTAATGGCCAGGATGCTATTGTTTTAACAGGACCAATTAATCTCTTAAATGTGGTGTCATAACAGCTTTCCAGCCTAAAATCAGTCAATTAAATATGAAGTGTAATTTTCTGTATTTTTGTTGAGTCTTCAATCACATTGATTTGCATAATGGCATTTTTCCCTACCAAGAAACCAAACAAAAAATATCCCAGTTCGACATCTATCACTTGTGGTGCTGATGGACATGAACAAGAGAGACACAGCCAGACACCACAGCACTACCAGAAATGGAATTTCCTTGATCGATTATGGGAGGAATCTGTTTTTTTTTGTTTGGCAAACTCCTTTTCCCAAGCCAATGTCGTATTGAGCAGGATAATGCAGCATAAACAACATACTGTAGAAAAGTGGATAACAGAACATGCATTACAATCCACCCATCCATTTTCAATGCCGCTTGTCTCCACTAGGGTCGCGGAGGTATGCCAGAGCCAATCACAAGGCACATATAGACAGCCATTCACACCTGTGGACAATTTAGAGCATAAAATGTACCTCAAAATTCAAATGCCCCGAAGTGTGCACTTTAGAATTATTATTATTTTTCTTTAAGAATTCACATTGAAGGTTTTTGAGGAGAAACAGGCCTCACAGTCCACAAAACTGCTAAAATTACCGAACAGATGGCTGGCTATTAACTTAATTTGACATTTGGATGAAAATATTTTTTATGGAAGTTTATGAGGTTTTATGGTGGCAACGGTTTAATTAGTTTTAAACTGTGTTTAGCCTTCAATACAGAAAATGTAAATCATAATTTGTATCTGGCAGTGGGGATATAAAAAAATTACTTTGATAAATTACACACAGACACATACATTATATATATATATATATATATATATATATGGGCATTTGACTTGAATTCAGTGAATGATGGACGTATAAACTGACATAGCTGACATCATACTGTTCTATCCCAAACTAGTTGGGACTGAATCCTCGGTGTCTCTGCATTTCAATCAATTGTTTTGTCAATTCAATCCTATACATGCCTCAGCACACACACAGACACACACACACACGTGAATGCTGTAACATCTGAACTTAAAATTAAAATATGATAATTTATTGTACTTACACATCTTTTGTCGATGTTGTGCATCAACGCCAGATGAAACCATTTGAACCAACTTCTCGACTAGCGTGTGTGCGGCACGCCCAGCATGCAAGCTTGAGAAGGGACTCTAAAGATGCTGTTCCGTTTTGGCACATTTAACCCAAACAACACGAGGGCCAGACAAGCCACTTTGCTCGCGAGCCCTCTATTCTTAGCCATTTCCGTTAATAATACCCAGAGTATTGTCTGTGGGGGCCTTGAGAAGCGCCTCCCTCGACCTTCAGGAGAAGATCCTGTTTACTTTATAGAAAGTACTGTCTCCAACCAGTTGTCTCTCAGGAATACTCTACTGTCACCTTTTCCCTCACCTCCTCAACACACCTACCCTTAGACAATAAGAGTCAGGCGCCGGCATTCATCACAGCATGTACTTTGTTAGGAAACTAAAACGGGGACGTCAAGTCTGCTCCTGGGGCCAGCCAAGCAGATTTATACTGGCACAACTTCAGACCGCCGTCACATTGCAGTGTCATAAAAATCATGAGCTTGGCCATAATATAACTCACCGGTTTCACTGTGTTATCTGGGCTCCAGTGCTTGTTGTTGTTGCTGGTGGACAAGCCACTTTCTGTGCGTCCATGAGTGCTCATGGACCATAGCCCCTCTCGTTGCCATGGGGTTGAAAACTGGGAAACGAATAGCCATTTTACTTATCTGACATTGATTGACACATGCTATTAAATGAAGATGAAGTAAATAAAGTTTAGCATGTAGTATGTGAGGCAGTATGTGATTGAACCTCTTAACGGGTGCGTGTGGAGTAGGACAATCCATCCGAAATCGTCGGTAACTGTTAGCATGGAAGGTTTAGCGAAACAAACAATAATCCAGTCCTTCAATACTTATATTACTATAAATAGACACGAAGCATACACATAACAAAAATACTGTCCACGAGCTCATTAGAACGACCATCTTTCGCCTGGGTGGTCTGAGCTAGTGAGCTAACAAGCTACATGTTTACCACCCGGCTCTTTGTGTCATCGGGACTTGCGTCCTTGCACCCGGTTAATCGTAATGACAAGATGTGTGAAAACACTTCGAATTGTCGACTTACTGTTTTTGAATACGTATATTTAAATCCAGCGCCACGGGAAGCATATAGTTGCCTATTAGTTGCGTTCTGTTTTCGCTAGCGGCTAATAGCAATAGCCACTGTTTTCCAAATCCCAGCACCTTCGAGACAGTTCAGTCCACTGCCGTTAGATGGCACTAGCGTGTGTATTAAGCGTAGAAGAAGAAATCACTTCCTCGTGATGTAGTGTGTGTCGTTTTGATGGAAAACTATCTTCAAGAATGGTGTTTTAATTTCTGAAATGATGCCATTTAACTTTTTGAGAATGGGCTCTTATTGTAAATTGGTGAACGCAAGGTGGATCATGACAAGTCGTTTCGGAGCTGTTACATGTTCCGCCCACTGTATGGCTATGAACCCAGCAACGAAGGACACATGGATCAAGAAGACGAACTTTGCACTCTCTGGAATGAAAACACAGCGGATTTGCTACTTCAATAAAGTGACATCACTGAGAAGTTACTGCACGGGGGAAATTAAACTGAACTGCTGGAGGTGTAAAGTACCTCTTGACAAATCACCTGCATTCTTCTGCTCGTCATGCAATGTAGTACAGCCGCCTGAAGAAGGCGTATCTTTTTTCAAGATCATGGCCTGGTGAGCATCTTTCCACCTTAATCCTATACATGGCATATCATCTACTTTTGCAAACAAATAGCAAAATACTAACATGTATTCTTTCTTTTTTTAGTGACTTCACATTTGCACTGGACATTAAAGCACTGCAGAAAAGATACTTGCTGCTCCAACGCTCCCTGCATCCAGACAATTTCAGCCAGAAATCTGTGGTAGGCTTATGAGTGCATAAATCAGAGCATATTCTTTCTATATGTATTTTCTATTTATGTATTTTATCTGATGCCTTGCTGGGCACTTACCACACAAAATGCTCAGTGAGGCTAGCAATGAAGTTTGTGTGATTATTGTTTATCTGGTGATATTCAATACATGATCCAATTACAAAGATAGTGATGCTCAGTGTTAATTGACATCATCAGAGGGGTATATATTAGAGCTGCAACGATTAATTGATGAATCGATTATCCAATTAAAAGACAACTATTTTTGTAATCGATTAATCGTTTTATTTAAAAATGTACTTTAAATATCCTGATTTCAGCCTCTCAAATGTGACTATTTTTAATTTCTTGAGTCATCCATGAAAACATACCTACTATCTTTGTGTTTCAGGCAAAACAGGATAGTCACACACATCAGCTTTGACTTTGGAAAAGAGCAATCTGCATTTATGCCTCTTTCTGATATCTTGCGAAGGAAACCACTGCAGAGATGTAGGTGCCTAGCATGCGTAAGAACATTCCCACGCAAAGTATGGGATTAATCCATAAATGCGTACATCCATCCATCCGTTTTCTATGCCGCTTATCCTCATTAGGGCAGCGGGTATGCTGGAGCCTATCCCAGCTGTCTGTGGGCGAGAGGCGTGGGCCTACATTTATGCAAAATCTGTTATCATGTGTACACACGAAACCCAACGGGTTGAACAGTGAAACTACAAATAGCTATGGCTGTACCGTGAATTTTTGGTGTCAGGGAAATTCCTCTTCCTCGCCCTCTTTGCTGTGATTTTGGGGAGCGGAAAGGTCCATCCATGCATTCTTAAAGGGATTGCAGCTAAGAGGCGGGAATGAAATTTTTTCTATAAAAATCAGATTTGATTAATTGTTTGTGACAATACCGGTAATTATAATAACAGTACAGTATTATGAGTAAGTTTAAGATTTACATCTGTTTGTCATGACCCTCTTTATTGTCCAGTATGTACATGCACGCTTTTATCCTGTCACAGTGGATGCACCAAACACACAAACATGACATAGCAGAAGGAGGACTGCAGCTCATTTTTCTTTTTTTCTCTAAGGCCTAATCCCTAAACACTCGGCCTGTAATACAGGGACTGTATGCAGCTGGGTTCCTCCAGCTGCCTGGAGCCCACCAACATTTGAATCTATTGCAAACTGCCTCTCTGAGACTGACTGTGTGGGTGTGTGTGTGTACCAGACTTTGGTAAGTGACAGCCATGAACAGCCATTTAATGGGGCTGAATGAAACCCATGACAATTTTTATGCAGTTTAATTTGTATATATATATTTTTAAAATATAGTCTGTTCTTTTAAACTGTTATTGGTAATGGTAACTAGCCATTTGGAATGAGTTGCATACAAGTTAAAAACTGTAATGAGGGGATATGATATACAGTAATCATTTGCTTATTCCGACCATAAGTGAGTTTTCAAGAAGTGGGATTCCTTCTTTAAAAATAGAATATTTTCATAGTTAGAGCATAGAAACGCAGTTTCTGACCTTCTAAACATGTGTTTTGACATTATTATAGCCCCGTGGACATGAAATAACGCCTATATTGTCACCTTTACTTACTCTCATATTACACAATACAGTAGATCTATCAGAGAAAATAATTCATATAAGACATAAAATGTGTTTTGGATGTGTGGACAGGAAGCGGCGTTGGGTGTTTTGACCAACCACAAATCAGCACGATTTATTAATTAACATAATTTGGAAGAATCATGATAAAGTGAAGCTGTAGATAGATTGAGTGGGGGAAAAAACCTTGCTCATCTGGTGTGGAAGTGGTAAGCTTTTTTTGCTTCCTTCTTCCCCACTTTGTTTGAAATACTTTAAGTTTAGAATAAGTAAATTGTAGAGACTAACTAGTTAGCTCAATATCCTAGAATGCTAGCGACGGCTGTTTCTTATATGCCTGCAGTGATCCCGCAGCTTGCATAATGTGGTATAAACAAAGAATAATAGGAATTTTAAAGTGACTTTAAAAAGTCAACAGGTTTTCCCTCTAGTGCACGGCTGCTGGTTACCCATGGCCGTTGTCCAAGGAACTGCTCCGCTGGGAGTAATGCATTATGGGTAGAAGTTAAAATAGCTGTTGTTTGTTATATATCATATATGTCATATATATACGTATAGCTACGTTTTGAGTGTTAAGTTCCTGTGTGATGATGTTAGAGTTATTTATAAGATGACACATATAGAGTATTTCCCTAGCTCGTGATGGGCTTCTCAGAGCCACAGAATTTGAAGGACTATTCATAGTTCTGAAATATAGGTGATGTCACGAGATTAGAACCTAGTTAGCCGTGCCATAATTAGCCGTGTTGCTGTATAATCGGCAGAGTTCAAAGCTTAAGGAAAAAGTAGCGCCTTACACACCAGAAATTAAGGCAGGTCTATTTGAAAAGGCTTTCTACTTGTATATTTTTGATTATTTTTTCTTGTTTCTTAAAAAAAAAAATGAATGGTAGAATAACTTTTTGTGCTAAACTCAGTACCATCTAATGTACAAACAGTGGACTGAAAGGAAAAGCTCAAACTCCTCGTCTTACTTACAATGCAGCGACAGCTGGCGGGGATGTAAAAGCAAATCCCAATAGCGAGCTCAAAAATGTCACTGAAAGAAATACGCTCTGCCCCAGAGTCCCGAGCAGTTAAAATGTTTAAATGTGTTTTTTTGTTTTTGTTTTTTTTCTGCAAAATGGTAAATAGACAACCAAATGTGCCCTTGTGGATCATTAAAGGGAAAGTGCTTGAGTGTAGCAGAATAGGCATCGTGAGCAAGAGAAGGAGCAGAGGTGTGTTGCTTTGCACATCATTTATCGTCTACGCTGGGACAGAAAAGAACAATGCACACAACATAGTCCCAATCTGCAAAGAAAAGACGAGGAAACTGAAATGGTTTCTTTACGCTTAGCCTCAGCGGTATTGTTTGGGTTATTTTATTCATACGCCCCTCTGGCCATTTTTTTAAATTAGATATCTTCCAACCTCAGGGGTCTGCATTGGCATATAGAACAGGCATTACTTATACAAGGCAGCCATCTACTGCATCGGTTGTTATTACAGAAACAGCTCAACACGACCGGCCCAATGGTGAGACTATTGATTTTCACAAAGAACTGACAGACTGCATACACCTGCAAAACGCACACACACCTGCCAACAACATATTTTCCATTCTGTCTTGTTTTAGTGCCTCTGCATACTTTTCACCGTGCATTTCAAAAGAATACCTCGACTTCACTCTCCTAATGGTTACGACTTGCTTTTATATAAACCTGGCTGGCAAATTGTAAACATTTTAGAAGTGTTATTTTCTGTCTGAAGGATTTCTACACAAAAATAGTCAGCATTTTCTTTGGCTTTTTTGTTTTGTTTTTTAATGACACTGCAAAAGGGTTCTCTTGATGGCTAAGAGGAGGAAAGTGATGATGACCAAAGAACTGGAAATGGACATGCAATGTATGAGTTTTACCATAGTGCAGTAAATACATTGGAACATGTTCTTTTATCACGGCAGTCGAGTGGTTAGCGCGCAGACCTCACAGCTAGGAGACCAGGGTTCAATTCCACCCTCTGCCATCTCTGTGTGGAGTTTGCATGTTCTCCCCGTGCATTTCTCCGGGTACTCCGGTTTCCTCCCACATTCCAAAAACATGCTAGGTTAATTGGCGACTCCAAATTGTCCATAGGTATGAATGTGAGTGTGAATGGTTGTTTGTCTATATGTGCCCTGTGATTGGCTGGCGACCAGTTCAGGGTGTACCCCGCCTCTCGCCCGAAAACAGCTGGGATAGGCTCCAGGAACCCCCGCGACCTTCGTGAGAAAAAGCGGTAGAAAATGAATGAATGAATGTTCTTTTATTACAGTAAATGTAATAAGCTACGGTATGATGTGTATTAGTACTACTGATTTTACAGTAAATGTTCAGAAAATATTTTTAAATGTTTTTTTCCGTACTAAATTCACATAAATCCAATAAAAAGACGTTGATTTGGATTTGATTTAAAATGAAAATACCGTACAAAGTACAACTGTGTGGTTTTGCCATGAAAGAACACAATGCTGAAATTCAGCATGCAAGGATTGTGGTGGCTGTAGGAGGTTCCTCTGTAACTACAATGTAAATATACAGACACATCATCTCTATTACTGTATGTGTGAATAGTGATGGGCTAAGATTAGACTTGAAATGTTCTTTTTCAGGAAGAACAGGAGTATTCAGAACATCAGTCAGCCCTTGTCAACAAAGCCTACAAGACACTGCTGAAGCCTTTGAGTCGCGGCCTTTATATGGTGTGTTCAAACTCCCTGATCATCTGTCTGAAAGATGTCGGTATGTTGTCATGTCACTGTCGAGTGTAAAGACACACCCTCATTGTCTCGTGTTCCAGTTGGAGCTGAAGGGGATGCGCATCGACGAGGGCACAGATTCTGGGGCGGATGCTGAATTTCTGATGGAGCTGATGGAGATCAATGAAGCACTGGAAGAGGCACGGACCCCAGAAGAAGCCGATAAGATCAGTCGAGACACAAAAGGTAAACAAATTACTCCGTGTCTGCACAGTTTATTGAGTCTCTCATGGAGACATGATCTTTGATCCTCAATTTGTACAGATAATGCATTATAGCTGTCTGCTAGGGCAGCTCAGGCACAGACCCTTGACAGCCCCAAATCGACAAGCAGGACCATAAAATTAAAAAACAAAACATCAGTGCACTTGAAAATGTGTTATTCAGCCATTTTGCATACACAGCAATGTCATGCCAGAAATAATTGCTAAAACATTGTATTATGGAACAAAATGGTGCGAATTTGCATAACCAGATTGGTTGTACAAAAAGCCAAAGAAAAAGCAATATAGACTTGTGAAGTTAATCATTCAAGATCCTTACGGAGCTGAAGTATTTGCTGAGATCTTTCATGCACTAGGTAAATCTATGGATTTTTGCTGAACATTAGAACATTTTTCTCCAAAATTTAGTTCAAATTCCAAATTGCGTGCACCTCAACACCATTCAAAGTTTTCTTCTGCATCTCCTGTGTTGTACTTGCTCCATATGCAGACACACTCTGATGCAATCTGTGGTTTGCTAGAAAATAATTGGTCCATTTCATGAACATGTGCAGACGTTGAACTTGTCGCATCCTCCTTGCTTTCAGGGAAACTTTTAGGTTTGACAGAGAAGATAGACGCCGCCCTCCGTGCAGGTAAGACATCAAGAAGTCCTTTTGAAACCTCCTCCTCCACAATCCTCCCACTCAGTGCGTGCTAGTTTTGTAATCTATGATGAAGCTTTGAGTGGCTGAATGAGTCACCAGTTGAACCAACCTTTTTGTGCTCTGTCTCTCGCTTCCTTTTTTTTTCTGGCAGGAGAGCTCCAAGCTGCCAAAGCATTGCTTGCCCAAATGAAATACTTCTCAAACATCGAGGAGAAAGTTAAGGAGAAACTTTCTGACTTTATGTAATTTCTTTGTCACTTTATGTTTTCAGCCACTTCACTGAAGCATCATGATGGAACTGAACTGAGGTTTTAATAAATACGGTATACCATGACTTTATATGTTATACCTTATTCCTGAGCAACATCTCCATTCATTAAATAACAAAAATCTGTAATTACGTCTCATTGAAATGCTATTTGGAGTCTCTATGGCTATTAACAGGATTTAACGTCAGTTCCTCAGGTTTCCTTTAGGTGGAGACAGTACACCTGTGCAGCCTCAGCATTGTACATGCTGTACAGACTTCATATGAGGCCAGTGGGAAGTCCTTTATTGCGGCAGACAACCTTTTGAATAATTCATGGCAGCTTCGTATGTGGCATTAACACTATGATAATCAGGAAGACCTGCTGAATGACGATTACTGGATGAGCCACAGATCTGTGTGATTTCCGCCATATAAAATGTGCATCATAATGAAAATTGATACACTTTTGTAGAAGAATGTTCATAACCTGTAATTACTGTGCAAATTGGGGTTTAAATTGCACCAAAGTGGCTAATACAAGGACTGTTGCCTAATCTGATGAAGGACTAGAAACATTATATCATGTGATCATGTGGTATTTGCCACACAACGTCCTGTGCAGCACATTTTACACACATTTTTAGTCTAAATCCTGTTAGGATGCAGCACAGGTTGCTGTAACATTCAGCTGTAACACATCCTGACCAGATGATTAAGTTTGCAACAACATTGTCATGTGTGTCTGAAGCTGTTTGGGCTTTTTCATTGTTGGATCGCGGGATCCCTTTACACACATGGCAGGACAATGAATTTAATAGGGACTCTCCCCACCCACCAGGAACCATTTATTATTCATGTGGTAATCAGAAGTCATCCCCGGCGTCTTTAAATTAATGAGAAAATGTGATTGACCAACACCGAGGCCGCTGCCATCTCCCAGAACTATTTGAAAATTGAGTTTGAAAGACACGTAAGTGAAGAACTCACTCTGTAGTCAGCTTGGGAAATTGACTTGGATGAAGGGCTTGGCAACGTGACTTGTACATACATGTGATTACGATGTAGCTTCATGGGTCTGCATCACAATTTTGTTTATTTAGATTACAGTGTAGTACACACGCCTGTTTGAGGAGTCATCCATCTACTTCTGCTTGTCCTTAACCCTAACCTCTAACCCTAATTGTAATGAGGTCCACCATTAGTTCGGGATACGTTGGGTTCGTGTTTATGATGAGATTCGATTGAGCAGTTGGCCAGGAAAATACTTCCCCACACAAAGGTTCCTTCGCACCATGACCGCATTTCATCCACATTATGTTAATTTCCACAAGATTGCGTGTTTAACAGTATAGTGGCCAATTCCATCTGCAATTCTGCGGAAATCATACTGCCCTACGTTCCCAATCTGGATGACCAGGGACCGGAAGTCAGCCTGTCCTTTTTACGATTCACATGTTTTGGGATAAAAAAGAAAAAAAAAAATTATTATTCTTGTAATGTTTTGACTTCCACGTTTAGCCCTAATGCTAAGAGTCCACTGGGCCAGTGCCAGTTCGCACCAATGCAATTTGCTGTGGCGCCTCGTCTCGCCAATAAGGTGCCATGCATTGGCTCTAACTGCCTCCCAACTGGCTCGTGGTGACCCGTAACGGCGGCAAAAATTTAGTTTGGCGGCAAGAAAATTTCAAAATGTTTGAAATCCTTGTTGCGCCACTTGCATTTGGCACAAAGTGTCCACCAAGTGGAACCAAATGTCACAAACAATCCGCCTATTGGAATCCACTGGAATGTAATGGCGTGAGCCAAATTGCACCAAGGATGCTAGGAGTACACTAGGCTGGTGCCAGTTTACGCCAAAGATTACGTGATTGGCGTGAAGTGGCTCGCTGTGGCACCGAATAACGGCAACATGGCAACAGGCCGAGTGGTGGATGGCGGTGGATTCGATGGACTCTTAGCATAACACTAGTTCTTGCTAATATTTTTTGGGGGATGTTATTTACAAGCCCAAAGTCCCTTTTCACTTTTGGCAAATACATCCATCCATTCATTCATTCATTTTCTACCGCTTTTTCCTCACCAGGGTCGCAGGAGGTGCTGGAGCCTATCCCAGCTGTCTTCGGGCGAGAGGCAGGGTACACCCTGGACTGGTCGCCAGCCAATCACAGGGCACATATAGACAAACAACCATTCACACTCACATTCATACCTATGGACAATTTGGAGTCGCCAATTAACCTAGCATGTTTTTGGAATGTGGGACGAAACCGGAGTACCCGGAGAAAACCCACGCATACACGGGGAGAACATGCAAACTCCACACAGAGATGGAACTGAACCCTGGTCTCCTAGCTGTGAGGTCTGCGCGCTAACCACTCGACCGCTGTGCCGCCCTACATCCATCCAATTGTGTCTATTTGTCTTTAATAAATGCTTTTTTTCAATTTTTGAATCAGAAATGATCAAATAATCTCGGAACTCTGAAAATTGGATTTCCTAGATTACAAATTTATAGTCTCTCCAATCCCACTTCCTTGCAACTCTCATTTCATCTGTATTAATGAAAAAAAGATCAGCAACTTAGAACAAATACTGAGTAGGAACCTGCATCATGAAGTGAGGAAATGACCTTATCCAAGCTAAATGGCTTTACAGTATAACTTAAATAATGACTACACAACAATTTTTATGCACTTGTAGCTTGGTGCTTAAAGTTGTTTCCAGTAGCTTCATTAATGGTGCACGTCGTAATAGCACTGAATAATATGGACTTAACATATTGAGACTAATGTGTTCCTTTGCCATACAAGATGATCATAATAGCATTAAGCCTGCGAGTGAACCACTCAAGACAGTAGCAATGCCTTTGACATAAACCCATCATAGTTATTCCTCATTATATACTTTGATGCTTAGAATTCCATCTGGATCATCAGTGATGGTTACAGCACACCCAGTGACATATCATTAAGATCATTAAGTTCCTCGCCACTCAGCTGGTGCCATCAGTCCACACACCCACCTGCATGCTGTGTGTACTGATGTCACGCCTGGAAGTCCAGTCATTATAATCTACCATTATCGGGTTTCCCTCCCAGCTGCAGTCCATGTTTTTATGTTGCTCTCATCCCCCAAAGAAGACATGCCATTGCCTTTCAGTCAAACTGAGCAATATACAGCAGTGAATGTTTGAAATCCTTTTGATTGTTTGATGCAATTTAGGATTGGATAGCAAAACTTAAAGACTGTGCAAATGTCTCTTCACACCGCATAATTTTTCAGACCAATGGGAATGGACATTCATTCCTTCATTCTTTTTCTACCGCTTTTTCCTCACAAGGGTCGTGGGGTTGCTGGAGCCTATCCCAGCTGTCTTCGGGCGAGAGGCGGGGTACACCCTGGACTGGTCGCCAGCCAATCACAGGGCACATATAGACAAACAACCATTCACACTCACATTCATACCTATGGACAATTTGGAGTCGCCAATTAACCTAGCAGGTATTTGGAATGTGGGACGAAACCGGGAGTACCCGGAGAAAACCCACGCATGCACGGGGAGAACATGCAAACTCTACACAGAGACGGCCGAGAGTGGAACTGAACTGTGGTCTCCTAGCTCTGAGGTCTGCGCGCTAACCACTCGACCGCCGTGCCGCCGGGAATTAACATACTATTTCTTAACAGATATAGTGTGCAGTGGGGACAAATCGGTCAGAATACTATAATACAATTATCATATTGACTCAAATACAAGACGATAAAAACATATAATACCATCAGCAAAACTCATTGTCTGTTCTTTGCCAACTTGCAAACAACCATTTGAGACACTTTTTATCCAGCGCGTCTTTGTGTCATGGCTACATTTCACCAGGCCACCAGTGTGTGTTACCGACAGGAAGAAAAGCTCTGGTTCACTTGAGAAGAAGTCATTTGGCGGCACCTGAACTAGCTGTGTGACCTGTGTGCTAACCACTTTTCCGCCGTGCAGCCCACTAATGAGTAAATTCAGTGTAAATAATGGATGGGCGCTACGGCTACTGAAGGTAAGTTTATTCATATGCAGTCAAGACACCTTTTCAACGCAAACAACACACTTCTGGCCTTCAAAAGGAGGACTCTGTTGGCTACATCCTGTTTATGACAAAATATGGGTGTCATAAAAAATAGTTTACACCAGCAAACAAAGAATACTAGTGAGAAGTGGTAACATTAGCCAATGTACTTTTCATAGACAAATCCATGTTGTAGGCTGATATTCGCTCTGTGTGATGCAGCTCCGGCTACGGCGGATGAATGGTAGCGTTTTGGCCACACAGTCAGGAGATCGGGAAGATCTCCGCTTGGGCATCTCTTTGTGGAGTTTGTACGTATGTAATCCCTGTGCATGCGAGAGTTTTCTCCAGGGACTCCGGTTTCCTCCCACATTCCAAAAACATGCTAAGTTAATTGGTGACTCCAAATTGTCCATAGGTATGAATGTGAGTGTGGATGGTTGTTTGTCTATATGTGCCCTGTGATTGGCTGGCGACCAGTCCAGGGTGTACCCCGCCTCTCGCCCGAAGATAGCTGGGATAGGCTCCAGCACCACCGCGATTCTTGTTAGGATAAGCGGTAGAAAATGAATGAATGAATGAAGTCAGCTGGGATAGGCCCCAGCATAAGCGGTATATAAAATGGATGGATGGACATTAACCTTCCTCTTGTGTTAGCTTTCTGGTATCATCTCTCATGTATTAAATCAGCTATAAAAACAATGAGTTACCATCAAATTTACTTCTCATATCTTGCTTACCTTCTTAGACTTCCTCATCCATGAAAATGTTGGTTTTAATACTTTTGGTGTGGACAAAATGGTAAAATGAACTTCTAAAGAATCATATTAATAAATTGAAGGTTCTTTTGTTACCTCGCTATTACTGATGGATATAGAACATATCTCTTAAATCAATTAGTTTTATTTATTTTCTCATTTTAGTATTAGTCACTAAAGAAACATCTATGGTGTTCGGGTCAATTTTGACCCATTTATATTAATATCAAGAAAAGGTAGAAAAAGTTATTGTTTTCAGCAACACAACTTTAGTATAAACTGAAATCAAAAAGCACAACAGGTCCAGATCTTGGTTCACTGTACTTCTTGCCATTCTTCCCATGATCCAAATTGTAAATGTGAAATCAGCCAGTCAAATGAGTGAATTCACCTCACGCGTCTTGACCTTGTTTTTCTGCTGGTATACTGGAAAAGCGGTCAAAATGAGAATCCCCTGAAGCTTACATGATGAGAAGAGGAGCTGGCTGTCATTGTGTTGGCTAATTGTACACTCATGATTTCAGTTTTGGCTCAAAATATTGCTTTATAGTCATATTATTATAACTGGGTCAAAACCGACCCTAACAATACAGTGGTCATAATTTCAACCAAACCATTTTAAAATTTAGTAAAAAAAATTTTTTTGGTTTTATTTTGTTGAAATAGAGTTTCCTGACAAAGTCAAAAAGCCTTAATGCAATAAACAAATGTTATGTGATTCTTTTTATGCATTAAAATGTAAAACGGGTCGGTGCCGACCCTAACACAAGAGGAGGGTTAACATAAAACAAATCATGGAGTAGTTCAGACATTTCATCCAAAAATAATTCTAGTTAGCTCCCTCATTGAAATCATGAGCCATGAAAGCATTGTAATTGTAATTGTTAGGAACCACATTCCAAACAAGGAATCGCAACGGGAATTGTTGTAATTGAAATGATGCCCAACCCTAACAAAGATCCTATGTTCATGTGTTGTTGGGCAGATGTGATTGATCCCTATGAATTCTGCCTGGCGACATCTGTCAGGGTCTGGTCTCTTTCCCAACAGATTATGTTGCATTGTACTTAGCTCTCAACCTTGGGATGGATTGACATTTAACTTGTGGGACATTACATTAATGCAAAGTCAGCTAAAATACGTACAAAATCATATTCTTCATGAGGCCCAAATCCAAAGACTTTTTGGCCACAAGTCTCAACCCAAGTGGCTATCGTGTCCAAGTGGCAGACTTGGAGGCCTCTGTGTGCAAAACAAGACGAGGAAGTGAGTGTCTGCGTGGGTGACTAATCCGCTCTCTGCCAGCCAGCCAGCGCTGAAAAGCATCCATTATCATATTTATTACCCTGAGCACACACGCTTTGATGAAGCCCAGGGTTTCTTTTATTTGAATTTTTCCTGTTTTTTGTTTTGAGTATTTGGGTCATATTTAGTGGGGGTGAAATAGCCCTGTGAGCCATCATTTTCCTTTGTTGGAGTTAATATTTGAATGTGCATTTAATGTGTGCCTGGCTTGACTTTACTTGGAGGATTGGGGATTTGTCTCTGAATTTGTACGACTGTATTAGACATTTTGTAGTTTGTGCTGCACTTCTAGCACATTTTAAAACATTACTTTTTCAATATCAGAGAAATAAGGATTACACATCACACTTTGAATTTTCATTCTATCACTGTTTGTTTTTTTCAAATTATATTAATTAACTCATTCAATTCCAGCCTTTTTTCAAAAGCCGTCGATCTTGGAACCATGACATTTTTGATGATTTTGACTGATTTCCAAGGCGCACAGAATATTGTGTCCTCGGGCTATATAGACACGGTATATACCAAAAGAAAGATTCAACTCATTTTTCATCAGAAAGATGCTGCAGCAAGAGGTGGGGTACACCCTGGACTGGTTGCCAGCCAATCACAGGGCACATATAGACAAACAACCATTCACACTCACATTCATACCTATGGACAATTTGGAGTCGCCAATTAACCTAGCATGTTTTTGGAATGTGGGAGGAAACCGGAGTACCCGGAGAAAACCCACGCATGCACAGGGAGAACATGCAAACTCCACACAGAGAGGGGTGGAATTGAACTCGGGTCTCCTAGCTGTGAGGCCTGCGCGCTAACCACTCGACCGCCATGCAGCCTGAAAAGATACATTTCACTTTGACCCTCCCAGTGGATGGAAGTGGATGTAGAGTCGCTTCACTTAGTTAATACTCTCTTTCATGATAATAGTGCTGTTATTTCATGTCAACAAAACATGGAAAAGACAAGTCAAAGCCAACATGTACTGTACACAATTTAGAATGAGGAGGCGATACGGACCAAAGATAAAGGTATGGCGCTATAGCATCACTTTCTGTACATCACATTATGGAAGGAATTAGATTAAACACACTTACGTTACTTTGTGGCTATAGACTAACTGCTGTTCATTTGTTTTCTTCATTCATTCATTCATTCATTCATTCATTCATTCATTTTCTAACGCTTTTTCCTCACGAGGGTCGCGGGGGGTGCTGGAGCCTATCCCAGCTGTCTTCGGGCGAGAGGCGGGGTACACCCTGGACTGGTTGCCAGCCAATCACAGGGCACATATAGACAAACAACCATTCACACTCACATTCATACCTATGGACAATTTAGAGTCGCCAATTAACCTAGCATGTTTTTGGAATGTGGGAGGAAACCGGAGTACCCGGAGAAAACCCACGAATGCACGGGGAGAACATGCAAACTCCACACAGAGATGCCCGAGGGTGGAATTGAACCCTGGTCTCCTAGCTGTGAGGTCTGCGCGCTCATTTGTTTTCTTGAAAGAGATTTTAGTGACTGTTTTTCACTATTCAGCAGGTTTGGAGAATGTGTCACATTTACATTTCATGACAGTCCAATAGCAGTAGTAACGTAAATAGAAAATTATACTTTACAGTTTTGATCCACACGGCCATTTTTGACATGATTATAAGACAGCCATTCTTTTTCAGATAAGTAGATTAACTTAATTAAAAAGGAAAAAAAATGCTTATAAATCATACTTTCAATATCATGGAAATAACAAATGTTGGACGTCAGGTGTCTGAGCTCCCCTGGAGCAACGATGCCTCTGACAAAGTAGGTCCAACAATGAGTGCTCCTCCTGGAGACGAGGTTACCACACGTCCGGCTTCTCCTGAGCTCCACCCACTCTGAATTCATACATGGTAAGTCAGGGGCCTCCAGTAATGGTTTCAATTAAAATAACGATAATATCGAACCCAATGTTGGTCTCAATATTGATCATTACCAATGTAAAAAGATCGATACTTAGGCTCCAATTGGTTTCCAAGATGCAACCTGGCTGTGTGAAAATCCATGTTTCTTGAACAAATAATTAGTTTTAAATCGTTTATAATTGTTGTGGAGTGATCAATTTGTATAGGCTTTGTTTATTTAAGAAGAAAAAACAAAGACGTGGAATGCTCTCAAGTGATTTTGTGCATTTTAGCAGTATCACACACCACTAGCCTCCAGCTAGTAGATCATGAGCTGCCACTAGCTCCTCAACACTTTTCAATTAGTTCTCCAAAGACTTTATTCGTTTATTATCAACACCTATATCCACTATATTAGAAAGTGGGGTCCGTTTGTAGTTAGTAAGTATATTGCAAGCGAGGTTTCTGGACTGGATCAGGACTGGAGCTGTACTGTAGTCAATGTGAAGATCTTAGTATGTTCCTCATTAAAAACAAAAAATCTATCCACCCTCCTTCATTTTATCCATTCTATCCGTCCCCCCATGTGTGCCCCAGTGTTGCCTGAGATTATTGGATGAAGCTCTGCAGGTTATATCTGGTGGGACCTTGCTTTTAAGACCAACAAACCATCGAACAGCTTGTCTCTCTAGATCGATTTCTCTATCTTTGGTATCTTTTGGGGATCTGTTAAGAGTTGCAAGCGGGCGGATGGTGTCTCCCCAAATTGATGTTTTGAGAGCAAGTAAGGGTGGATATTATCATTATATGAGGCTGCTGTTGGTATAAAAAAGTAAAGCAAAAAACAACAAAAAAAACAGCATGAAGTGTTCAGAGGCTTCGGCACAAGAAGTAACAACACACAAGTAATGTTTTATTTACACTGACACCTGGTGTGTGCTGTAGGTTTCTGCTGCTTGTGTGATATGATACACTGCATAATAGGAAATGGGAAACCAGGTGCCACAAAAACTATTTCTTATTTCCCAACATTCATATATTGGCCTGGGAGATTGCCTCCATTCTGTGCTCATCTTTCACAACGCATTCTCATCTTCACTGAAGAATCAGCTCATCATAACAATGAAATTTAAATATCAAATTCATTTCAGAGAGCTTATTTTTTTCAGTATTAAATGCACAGCAGTGACAGAGAAGTCCTGCATTATTGCAGTTAATGTGTGGTAATTTGACAGTTGAACAATAGATCTCTTATCATTGTTGTCGTTTACAGTGGTGTAAACAGCGTAGCAAGATTGAACAATTTACTAGCAGCTGTATAAAGGAGCTCATTATTACAATATTGTCTTAATGATGCAGTCCTTTGCGGCTTCACGTTTTAAATTGTGTTGCTTCACTGTAAAGCTTTTATTCAAAAATATCTGATTAATAAATCATGTTTTGTGCCGCTGCGCAGTGGAAAGTGGTTAGCGCACAAGCCAAACAGCTAGGAGACACAAGTTCAATTCCCCACTCTGTTATCTCTGTGTGGTGTTCTCCCAGTGCTTGGGTTTTCTCCGGGTACTCCGGTTTCCTCCCACATTCCAAAAACATGCTAGGTTAATTGGCGACTCCAAATTGTCCATAGGTATGAATGTGAGTGTGAATGGTTGTTTGTCTATATGTGCCCTGTGCTTGGCTGGCGACCAGTCCAGGGTGTACTTTGCCTCTCGCCCGAAGACAGTTGGGATAGGCTCCAGCAAGCAACCTAAGTGAGGCTAAGAAAATGGTTGGATGTTTTGTGCCTGAATACAGCTTGCTATTTGTCAAAAATATGCACATTGAAGCCAATTCTACGTATATTCCTAATTCCAGTGTTTTCAAGCATAAAATGGGTAAATGTAATAAAATACAAATATAAGGCATTCAGAAGATGTGTTTCAAAGATAATATTTAGTATTCTAGACAGGACACTAGGTGTCAGTAATGTTACTTTAATGTTCGGTAAGAGGACCTAGCACCGGAACAAATTTAAAGCAACACACATGAGCACAAGTCTTATTTGTGACTTAAATGGCTTATTTTGTGTTATTTTCTATAAATATGTTAGTGTTGTAAACAGGTTTTCTAGGCATTAAGTCCAAAATATCAGGTCGGGTCTTGAACCAGTTAACCACGACAAATGAAGCATGACTAAACTGCAAACTACAACCACAATAATAAACATATTGTGAAATTAAACCTGGTTCTTGAATTGGATCTTTTTCACCGACGTGAGTTAGTGCATTGCAAACTTAGTCACATTTCTGCATAATGAAATACTCTTGGAAAACCGTCAAACATCTCAAATCTTGCATACGTTGTTGTCAGTGTTCAATAAGGCCCGCCCCTTCCCTTGAATACTAATGTCCTACTGCAGGTGAGCCTGACAGGAAAGAAGGTTGCATTGTTGTGCAAGCCAACAAGCAACTCTAAAAATAACATTCTTCTTTCATTGTTTTTTAATACACTACATGAATATAGCAAAAACAGCCCTTGCCTTTACATTAACTCGACTCAGCATACCTGTGATTTTCTCCCCACTGCATTTTTTCCTGCAGCATTAAGGCAGTCTGCAGCCTCACTAATGAGTCTGTTAGCCTAGCAAACAAAAAAAAATCAAGCAAACGTTCGCCTCTCTCGCACCGCCCATATCTCACATCACAACCACTCTCATTACTCTGCGCATCCCACCCAAGTTCAGCAACAATCTAACCTTTTTTTTCTGCTGCAGCTGTTTCTATGACAACGCGGGCCGGGGCTCCCTGCTGCAACTTTCAAAGCAAGATAAAAACACAGAAGGTAGATAATGGATTTGATTGATCTGGCTTCTCTCCACTGGAAGTGATATCAGGAGTGAGGTGTGGCTCTTTAAGCTGACAAAGTATAATACCTTGTGTTTTCAAGTAATGGCTGTCTTCTGTTAGATTTTCAACAGTAATGGATGTGTGTATAACACTGAAGAGCAATATCCATGTAAATCACTTCTCCAAGGAAGGGATCCAGATCTGTTGTGTTATTTCTCTCAGCAGGTATTGGATGTGTGCCTTTTATGAAACTTGGGTCAGAACCGACTAAACCTGGGCCCATTCTCTGCCTCGCTATCCTTATTGCAGTCGACAGAACGATGACCACGTAATTCAATCCTGTCACCAGATCAAATTGAGGCCCTTGAGAAAGTGTGGCGCCGCTGACCCTCAGGCTCCACTCGCCAAGATCCTGTCAGCGGGCCACCTCACTGCTGCCTCATGCTGAAAATGAAACGTTTCTGTAATCCAAATTCTGGGAAATAAGCAACTAGGAGGTGATGCGTGCTGCCAGGCTGATGCTCCGTCCTCTCGAAATTAATCACTTTCGTCCCTGTCGTTTGGCATCAACCAGGAGACATTTGTCTTTGAGCCCCTGTCAGTAATTTGGCAATGACAGTTGCTCTCATTAATTCACTGCTTGCATGTCTGCCAGGAGAGCAGCAGAGTTCAGACACATCAACAGATTGATGGTGCTCGTATCCTGTGATTCCGTGGCCTTCAAACTTCACATGATTATAGGCTGGTGTTGAAAAGTCAATACAGATAAATGACACTCTCCAAAATGTGATTATATGTATGAATCATTGTTTGGACACATCCACTGAAGCACCGTTAAAACGCTGGTATGTGTTTTGGAGAAGTTGCAGACTTATTACAGTGGGTCTAGCTTTTGGAAAAGGCCCCAAAGTGGTAAAATTTGGAGTTTGACCGACATTTTCTGCAACATTTTGCATTAAAAAGTTGGCGCTCAAAGCAGCATCACACAAGGAATCACATGGAATGTCAGCAATTCTCATTAGAGTTCAGCTCACACATTCACAAGTTTGTTGTTTAAAGAGTTAAGAGCTCTTAAGCTTAAAGACCACACCGGTCTATAAGTAATCAATTACCATATTGACCCTAATCTAAGATGGTATTTTTCCCTGGAAAAAATGTTTTAAAAAAGCTTTTCATATATTTTGAAGGTATACATTCAAACAAACATTAGGCAGCAAGGTTTTCCTAAAGTCAGTTAGAGGTTTTCTTCCTGCCACTCACACACAACAGTGACTTGGAGAGATGCAGCCGTGAAAAAAAAAACACTGGAAAAAAGTGCCTCAAAAGTTGTTAGCAAGTTAGTAAAAAGGATGGTCGAATGGTTAGGAAATGCAATATCCGATTTAATAGTAATGTACTACATTTTGTCTTATTTTTCTGTTTGTGTCTTAAAGATATTTTCCCAAAAAGGCGTCTTGAAGAAGAGGGGTTGTCTTATATTTAGCATCATCTTATATTTGGACCAATATGGTACATCCCGTACGCTCGCCAATGCGTTTTTCAGGAATGTGTAAAAGGTGACTAGTTTTACTTTATTTTAGTTTTATTTTATGGTGGTTAACTTCCATTTATGCTCAAGCAAGACTGTTGGTGATACAACCGACATCTGAGCAAATTCTCAGAATTTTTAAATCTACAGTTTTATTCTCTTTTCATTTGACCGCTGTGTGTAGCTGCACACTTAACTCAACTATAGTTAACTTGTAGTAACTCAAGGCTGACAGAGATTAATTCCCTGTTTGGCAGCACTGGATGTTTGCAGGAATCACCAACTTCACATAGTTTATTAAGAAAAAGTCTTATAGATGACTTACACACAGTAAAAAAAAAACCCCCAATAAATATAGCAACTTTTGATCAATCCATGTCAATTTCAGAAATCCAATTTCCAATCTCCGCTGAAAATACAACAAATCAGTGCCTCCTCGTTTTGAGTAAATGTTTGTTTTCGTCAAATCAGCAGTTCAAGGCAGTTTTTCATCTACTCTACGATGAAGCAGGCAGTGTCTTTAAGCCTCCCAGACACTTTCACAGAAAATGTTGATGCCAGCAGCATGTTGTCCTACTCAGACCAATGTCAACTGGTCTGTTACATCTGCCCGCACAAGCCAAATATCCTCTTTAATTCCATCAGTGTTTGAATTCGGCTGCTTAAAAATCCTTTCCACATGCTCCAAAAGTCTTTTAGCATTTTGATATAGATTTCTCTTCCCCTCTCAGCTATGCCAGGACAGGGAATCTAGCGTTGAACGCCAGCAAGTGGAACACTTAAAAATGGAGGGAGAGAGAGCTGTGAAGATACGGCTAATGGCACTAATGGGGAGACTAATCCAATTACAGCTATTGTATTACATAAAATTTGAATTTTACCCTTTAATAAGGTATTACCATGGGATGGAGGGTGGGGGGCACAGTGCAGCAGGGTAACCATGGTTACAGCCAGAAACCCACACACAAGTTCAAGAGTCAATAAAATATCCTCCTCCTCTCACATCAACTGGGAAGTATACTTGTCACGCGGTGAAGACACATGAGTCACGCAGGTTAAAGCTACACCATCACTTGATGCTATTGATGATGGATAGGTGAATGATATTTTCTTAAACAGGCTGCAAATGAGCAAGTAAAAAAAAATGGAAGACAGATGTCTTACTGAGGTTTCCTGACAGGGGAAAGCAGATAAAACAAGATGAGGATACTGAAGTGGGGAAACTCTGATAAGCCAGATGAGACCATCTGCTACAAAAATCATATTTCCCATGAGCAGTTCTGTCAAAAACACTGCAGGACTAGGCAGAAACACACTGAAAAACAAGCCAGGTGCCTGTACTGAAACTGGAAGAAACAGCTCAATTTGGGCTGACCAAATGTCCTGTTTTGACAGGACATGTCTTGTTTTTACATTCTGTCCTGGCTGTGCTGTTTTTTTGTTTGTGTATGTTTTGTTTTATTTTTTTTTTTGGGGGGGGGTGGTATGATGATGATTTTCACTGAGCCATTAAATTGAATTAATATTTGTTCATTCATTCATTCATTCATTCATTTTCTACCGCTTTTTCCTCACGAGGGTCGCGGGGGTACTGGAGCCTATCCCAGCTGTCTTCGGGTGAGACGTGGGCTGGACTGGACTGGTGGCCAGCCAATCACAGGACACATATAGACAAACAACCATTCACACTCACATTCATACCTATGGACAATTTGGAGTCACCAATTAACCTAGCATGTTTTTGGAATGTGGGAGGAAACCGGAGTACCCGGTGCACGCATGCACGGGGAGAACATGCAAACTCCACACAGAGATGGCTGAGGGTAGAATTGAACCCTGGTCTCCTGGCTGTGAGGTCTGCGCGCTAACCACTAGACCGCCGTGCCGCCCGTAATTAAATAATAAGGCATTATAATATTAAGTTATAAGTACACACTTCTACTATCATACTGCCCTGATTTTTGGTGATCAAAACATGGTCACACACATTTTTGCAAAACTCAGAACCAATGTGACAAAACTGTGATAATTCGAGTATTGGTTGTGTAGTGTTTCACATAGCTGCAATTCATTCATTCAGATGGACTAGTGTCCAATGTATTGTTCATGTTTGTCCTGTGATTGAGTTAGAATTGTGGGATTTTTGTTTGTTTGTTTTTTTACACAAAAAACAGAAAGTGTTATGTATAGAGTTGATATTTGCAGTGCTGACCCTTCTTTTACAGTTCACCGTAACACCATAACACTGTCAATTCATTTCTGGGTCACATTCTGACTAATGGCAACACATTGTTGCATAATCAATGCGAGTAGTTTGTCAGAATTTGCAGGTTCTTGTTTGTCCACCCGCCTCTTGAGGACTGGAGTCCTCCGAAGGGATTAAGGTCAGAGGAATGTGAATGATTTTGTTCCCAGAGCCAGTTAGTTATCACTTTTGCCTCATGACAATAAGGTGCTTCATCATGCTGGAAAAAAAAAACATTGGTTGTCACCAAACTGTTGCTTGGGAGAAGTTGCACTCGGAGGATGTTTTGGTTCCATTCTTTATTCATGGCTGTTCTTGACACTGGACTGATGTTAGTGCTCACCTTTTCTTCTCTGGACAAGCTTTTTTCCCCACATGCCTCAAACAATTGGAACATTGATTCATCAGAAAAGGAGCCGAGTCACTGTATCTTTTGCCAATACCAGTCTGTCCCTGATATTTTTCCTGGAGAGAAATGGCTTTTTTTTGCTGCCCTCTTTGACACGAGGCCATCTTCCAAAAGCCTCTGTGCGAACACATGCACTCACACCGGACTGTTGCCATTCCTGAGCAAGCGTTACACTGATAGCGCCCCGATCCCGCAGCCAAATTAGCTTTTAGAGACTGGCATGACGTTTGCTGGACTTTCTTGGGCGCCTTTCTTCACAACAATGGAATCAAATCAGCATGTCATTTCTTCAATTCTTCATTCTTGTCAACACTCTCATCTATGTTGCCAGAGAATCACTAACATGATGTCAGCTGGTCCTTTTGTGGAAGGGCTCCAATTAAGTGGAAATTGTGTTTTTGCTCATTTTTGGTGCTTTGTATTGAGTTGTGGACTCCGCTTGGGCATCTCTGTGTGGAGTTTGCATGTTCTCCCCGTGTATGCGTGGGTTTTCTCCGGGTACTCCGGTTTCCTCCCACATTCCAAAAACATGTTAGGTTAATTGGCGACTCCAAATTGTCCATAGGTATGAATGTGAGTGTGAATGGTTGTTTGTCTATATGTGCCCTGTGATTGGCTGGCCACCAGTCCAGGGTGTACCCCGCCTCTCGCCCGAAGACAGCTGGGATAGGCTCCAGCACCCCCGCGACCCTCGTGAGGAAAAAGTGGGAGACAATGAATGAATGAATGCAGACTCCAAATTGTCCATAGGTAGTGTGAATGGTTGTTTGTCTATATGTGCCCTGTGATGGCTGGCGACCAGTCCAGGGTGTACGAAGTCAGCTAGGATAATCTCCAGCATACCTACCCTAGTGAGGATAAGCGGCATAGAAAATGGATGGATGTTGTTTTTTTTTTAAATAAAAAAAAACATTTTATTATTGTCTTAATATTAACAGTTCTAACCTGGACTTCTGACAGTCACTTACCTTATAGTTACCGTATTAAAAAGAATTTAAAGTATTTAACATACAGCATATACATATTTTACATTTTTGTGCAACCTTGCAAGTTTTGGATACAAGCCTGATATTATATTTGAATGGATTATTAAATATTCAACAAGGTTAACAGGCCTAATGTCTGGATGTGAGAACATGAGAGAAATTAATTTGTTCCAGTTTATGCACTCAAATATTTACACTCCCTCTTTCAGCTCTTCTGGGACTGAAATAAAAAAAAGAGGCAACCACCCGTCTACGCTTTATTAAAATTTAGATGATTGAACATTTCTATTTATTTGATCCTGGAGGACTTGTTGGAAAGTACATAAATTTAAAACTTTGCATTGGTACCGGACCCTTGATTTTATTACACAATTACATATGGCCACTTAAGCCACATAATTGCATTTATTGTGTTCTTTAATTACTTCCATAATTGAGTGCAGTTGCTACACAGGGACACAAACATTTGGGTTGGTCCTAACTTACGGCCATCTAGCCGCTTTACAAGACCCGCATGGTTGTTTTTAAGATTTTATACAAAACGGTTTGGTACACAATTCACTGGAATGATTAAAATTTAACAGTCTCAGACACACATAAACTCATGAGCTCTCTATCGTAGCCCAGCTTCTGTAACAAGCCATTTCCAGCTGTGTTTGAGCATGCAGCATTAAGACTTTAAAGAGAGCTTCCTTGCTTTTCCTCTTGTGTCTTTCAAAATTCATCAGTCTCAAACAGTTGCATAAAACTCACTCAAAACATAAAATTCACCTCAAGAAACAAGCACGGATGATGGCATCAATGACTCATCACTAAAAATCACTTTCAACCTCTCATGGAATACACCAAAAGTCATACTTCCCATTAAGTAGAGATTAGTAATCCAATATCTCCTGACCAATTATTTTACAAAATGGAATTGTTTCAGTGGTTAGCATATTGGCTACATAGTCAAGAGCTCAGGAAGACCTGGCTTCAATTTTCTGTGTGCATTTCTGCATCCCTGTGTGCATTTTTGCAAGTTTTCCCAGTGTGTGGGTTTCCTCCCACATTCCAAAAACATGCTAGGTTAATTGGTGACTCCAAATTGTCCATAGGTATGAATGTGAGTGTGAATGGTTGTTTGTCTATATGTGCCCTGTGATTGGCTGGCAACCAGTCCAGGGTGACAGCTGGGATAGGCTCCAGCATACCCCCGTGACCCTTGTGAGGACAAGCGGCATAGAAAATGGATGTAATATTTCCACAGTTAGAGCACAGAACTGGAGGTAGCAGAGATGAGGATGCTGAGGTTCTCATTGGGAGTGACCAGGATGGATAGGATCAGGAACGAGTACATCAGAGGGACATTACATGTTACAGGCCTTGGAGATAAAGTCAGAGAGGACAGATTGAGATGGTTGGGACATGTCTAGAGGAGAGATAGTGAATATATTGGTAGAAGGATGCTGCGTTTAGAGCTGCCAGGTAGGAGGCGTAAAGATGCAGATGTAGAAGACAGGGTTGAATGGAGGCCATTGATTTGTTGTGGCGACTCCTGAAGGGAAAAGCTAAAAGAGAAAGAAGAAGAAGTAGGCCATAATCAACCATGAAACAGTGATAATTTATTAATTAATGCATTTTTGAAAAATGATAGAACAAGGCAGCTATATTTGACTGTAATCGAGAAAAGAGGATGATTTTTGTTACATAGTACTTCACAGCAGCTAGTGAACACTCCTGCCAATTTTTGCTGGATTCCCAACACTTTTATCATTTTATTTATATGTCTCTCACTTGTCATGATGAGCGCTTCTGCACAGAGACCTGTGTGCTGACCTTATCAGAGATGTTTGCTGAATTCATGTGCCATCTTGGCCTTCTTTTTGGTTGCGGCTTCCCTCTGTTAACGATGCGTCAGCCCTGCCAGAGCTGTCGCAATCTCCTTTGACTGTATGGTGGTGATTCACACGAGTGGGCCATTAGGAAATTGATGTTTTCATGACCCTGTGAGGTGGAGAGCGAGTGGGTTGAAAGTCGAGGCTGTTTGTTGCGCGACGCAGGCGGTTCTAACAGCTTGTGTCCACGCTCCTGTATGCGATCATGCAATAAGATTGGGACAGATCTCTCAGTTTGTTGTGTTTACAGAAAGTTTGCCTTCCATGCGAATTGTACAAAAAAAATACATTCATTTATTATTAATGACAAAACAAGAGCTGTTTCGATGTAGCTGATGCTTCTCTTTACATGGATAAACCCTCTGACAAGGATTCAATTCTCCATCACTTGTTTGGCCACTGCTGTTAGGCATTCAGCATGTTAAGAGCTCAGAGAAAACACTTAGTCCTTGTGAGGAAGGATGTGTTGTTCACAAAATGCTTTTAAGGATCCGTTTTTTTTGTTTTTTTTTTTGCCTTTGGTCCAAGGAGCTTGGAGCACCACTCTCTGATCTTTTCTATTTAAATACTTTAAAAGGGCATCTTTAGCTCAATGTGTTTCATTCATTCAAGCTTCTCTTCATGTTTCATTTTAACACCATTTTCTGCTTCTTGCCTGATGGCTTCGCCTAGCTGCAGACACGTCTCACATTCAGCACCACGTTTCCTCGCCGGTAGTCCTTCCCCCTACTGCTTGCCTCCGAGCCTCCTGTTGAGAGCAGAGGTTTTCAATGAAGCCGACAGGGAGAGGGGTCAGTGAGTTGGGGCAAGTTAACACGGGAGACGCCTATATTGAGATCCTCAACAGCTTTAGTCTTCTCTTGTACCCCTCTTTCACCATCTTGCGTTGTAAAGGCATGTCTGGGTGCCGCCTCAGGGAGCTATTCTCCTTCTATCAAGCCCACTGCCATGGAAGTTATGTGTAATTTCAGGGTCTGTTAACAGTGGGAGTTCAGGTGTGCATACAGAGCTCAGCTGTCATCAGACCTGGAGCAGAAACACACCTAACACGGATTCCTTTATTTGGGTCTTCTTTGCATGTACTTTGTACAATATGACAAAACTATCACCTCACCCAGACTTGGGCAAACTACTGCCCTATTCTATTATGCTTTTATTGAGAACATTTTGGCCTTTTCATTCATTTCATGGTTTTATTCACTGCATCTACAGGACCGGACTCGTTTAACCAGTATTTAAAATGTTTGTCCCAAATCATTGGCCATCCTGTGAGAGCTCTTTCTATACACTGCGATCAACAAATAACCCGGACTGCATACAGGATTCTACAGGACCCTTCCCACGCGCTACACCCCGTGTTTGAGTGGCTTCCATCGGGTCGCAGACTAAGATGCCCACGATGTAGAACACAAAGGAGGAGGGCTACCTTTGTCTCTACAGCAGTCCGGCTTCTGAACTTGGACCCCTCCCTATCCAGATTTTGCACAACCTCCCTTTAGCTTGTTATACTTTTTAAAATTATTTAATTACTATTTATTCTCTTAGGCACATGTGTGTTCAGTAGTGTCTGTTCTTTTACTTGTCCTTGTCTGCTT
This sequence comes from Doryrhamphus excisus, assembly GCF_037039965.1. NCBI lineage: Eukaryota > Metazoa > Chordata > Actinopteri > Syngnathiformes > Syngnathidae > Doryrhamphus > Doryrhamphus excisus. The sequence goes on along the minus strand of NC_136359.1, from coordinate 12,691,912 downwards.
TCTACATTTTTATTCCATATGCTGCTCTCTGTGTCCTTTAAATTGCCCCTCGGGGATAAATAAAGTGTTTTTTGAACTTTGAACTTTGAACTCAGACCATATCCTTTTTGTTATATCCGGCCCACTGGACTTTCCAAATTATATTTGAAAAAAAAAAAAAATGATGTTATAGATGACGATAAGATTTGCAAAGCTATTGTTAAATTACTGTTGGTTTCGGAACTGAGAGTCTTTGCTCTCAGTTCATTACGGTAATTATAGGGACTGCATCACAGCAGCTCCAGTAAGACGAGGCAAAGATATGAAGCAAAGTGGGTGAGGGTCTGTGTAAAGAGAAGACAAGAGTGCAAGATGTTTTCACAAAAGTGATATTTTATCAGACATTTGGGTGTTTTTTACCCTTTGCGGTTGTGTTTTACCATGATTGTTACAATTTTACTGCGTATTGTTTGATGGCAAAATATGTCTAGGAGGTTGTAGAAGTAAACAAGTAATGTTTACAAACACAAAAAGTGCAGTCTGTCGTGGTTGCATACATCTCTATTTACACAATTAACATTTTCAGTCAAGAAAACTCTTGACACCAAGTAACTAGTAATTAGCTTATTTGATCATACACACTCCATGATGTGGTGTACACAAAGTGCTAATGCAATAGCGCTATGCTTTTATCTTTGGCCCATTTCTCCTATCCTTCCTAAATTGACTTTTTTGTTGACAAAATTTATGACAATGAACAAGCAGTCAAGGCTAAAACTCAAAAAGTCATATTGACTCACAGTTTGCTCTTTTTTATTTCACAATTTAGTAGTGAAATAACTCTTGAGACTCTTGGACTTGAGACTCTGCATTATAATCAATATAATATAATATTAAGAAACTTCAGTTTTCAAAGTTATTTGTCAGGTATGAATGTGAGTGTGAATGGTTGTTTGTCTATATGTGTCCTGTGATTGGCTGGTGACCAGTCCAGGGTGTACCCCGCCTCTCGCCCGAAGACAGCTGGGATAGGCTCCAGCATAATTCATGCTACGTGACTGCATCTGGTATTTCTCCAGTCTTGGCAGAGGTCATGCATGCCCACAATGTAGATGTGACATAAAGACTGCCATCACTTTATGATGACCACCAACTTGCATAATAGAAATGAATAAACTCCAAATAATTCACAAAGCCAAAGTTAATCTAGCACTTTATATAGATGTGTAATATAAATAATGCAATTGCTCCTCTCACCAGTTATCATCTTGCACAATAACAATAAAAACAGAGAACTAAATGAACAAAACAAAGTGAACAAACTTATTATTATACAGTTGTATAGTGAAATGATGGCATAGGTAAAATATCCCAGTGTGAATGCACTCTCTTAGACATTTGTCACCCCCTCTATATTTTCCACCCAAGGTCTCCTCCACCCCAAAGGTCCCACCAACTACCCCACTCACCACACTGCTGCCGCTGAGTTGTTTATCTCCGATATAGGTCACTTGAAAGCAGACATAAACAACCCCCAAAAAGGATATAGGCATCAAATAGGAAGAAATAGTGATGAATGATAAAGACTGAGGCAATGAATGAAATGTGGAAAGAGAGTTCAGAGGAGTCAGAGCAGCCAAAATCGATATTTATACAGCATTGCGAGATGATCCAGATGCAGTAATTAAATTGGGGTGTCATATTTCATTTCATTACTGGGCCATGCTTCCATGCAAATAACCCAAAAGGCTCTTCTTCCTTTCTTTGCTGCGTTTCATTGCTTTCATGACAGTCAAGAGAATGGAGCTGGGAAGGGGAAATTACAGCATTTCTTCAGTATTCATGAGCTTATTGTCAGGAACTTAGACAGAATTGGAGTGTAATTCAGCAGAGTGTGTGTGTGAATGTGTGTGTGTGTGTGTTTGATACAGATAGTGTGTCTCAGAGGCGCTGTAGCCGTTTAACACTCCAACTGAGTGCAGGGGAGGGGGGAACAAATCAATCTAATTTGAATAATGATCTGAGAAATGAGACGAGGCTGTCGCCGGAACGCAACATTGTCCCGCCTACTCACCAGTTTGGGACCCGCAAGAATGAATAACTTGTATTAAGGAGAGATGTCGCAGTGGGACACACATATTTCGAGTCAGACTCTCTGGAGTAACCAATCCGCCTCCTTAACAGAAATATGATTTACAAGTTGAATAATCGCCTGGCTGGGTTAATTACATTACACAGGAAATGGGATGGAACCTTTGGAAGCTTGTAAATCCTGCTGCCCTCAGTGTTTACTGTAAATATTCACTATTGCTGCACTCTGCTCTGCTTGCAAATGGAAGCTGGTAATGGAACAACAAAACACAGCTGTTCTCCGCATAGCCAATTAAAAGTTTCCCTTCCATATATTCTGCCTTTCAGGGCTGGATCTCCTTTGTGCCTTTTTAATCTTCTGTGCAATAAAAATGTGATGTTAGAGAAGAGAATCCAAAGCAAAGCATCTTTTCTTCATCTTTTCTCCTCTTGGTCAGTGCTGTATGCCGTCCATACACAGTCAGGGTAAGATGACCCTGACCCTGGGGAGCGCTGATTCCACACAAGCGATGAAAAGCCTCTGGAATGGTGCCATGTTGAGGGCACCGGGCTCTGCCAATGGCATGTGAAGAGCAGCCAATAGGAATAAAAACATTAAAGTATAACAGCGGAAAGAACAACAGCTGGCCTCTGTGTGTTGTGTTCCAGTGCCAGTGCCCAACGGGAAATAAGATGTAGGTTTATGGAAGTTACTGTTTGTGTTCTTGTGAGCGCCAGTGTAAACATACCCAAACACAAAGTTAATATCAAAAGATGTTTTATAAAAATTCTTTTTTACTCCGGCAAAGAAACATTACAACAACATCACGCAAGCACACGTTTTTCAAACAAGCCCAACTAACTTGAATCATATTCATTCATTCATTTTCTACCGCTTTTTCCTCACGAGGGTCGCGGGGGTTCCTGGAGCCTATCCCAGCTGTCTTCGGGCGAGAGGCGGGGTACACCCTGGACTGGTCGCCAGCCAATCACAGGGCACATATAGACAAACAACCATTCACACTCACATTCAATTTGGAGTTGCCAATTAACCTACCATGTTTTTGGAATGTGGGAGGAAACCGGAGTACCCGTAGAAAACCCACGCATGCAAGGGGAGAACATGCAAACTCCACACAGAGATGGCCGAGGGTAGAATTGAACCCTGGTCTCCTAGGTGTGAGGTCTGTGCGCTAACTTGAATCATATGAATGGAAAAATTGTCATATTGTAGTAAGAGTGTAAGAGTGTTCGTCCATCATTACAGTTGTATAGTTGCAGCAATGCTATAACCATATTTAGTCATTCCTCTGTCTTTTTATGAAATACAAATAGAAAACACACACAAAATAGAATTAAATTGTAAAAGCAACACCAAACGTCACTGATGTTACATAAGATGATACCTCATGAGACCTCATTTCTGTGGACATAAAATAATCGACTCTGCACATTTAAAATCTTTGGGGTTTTTTGCTTTGACAAGGGTGTTAGGAGAGGAAGGTGAGAAGTAAATTGACTCAAACTCAAGAAGTAAGACTCCAGCTTGTCACTGCATCACATCATTTGTTGTTATAGTCAAGATACAGTTTTATTGTTTTGTGTGTTGACGTGTTGACACATCAACGTTAAATATGTTTTGTAACAGTTCACTTCTTTTTATATTTGTATGACGTACAGTACGTAATACTTAATGCTGCAAAACAACGTTGCACCTATCTCTCTGTTATTATGAAAAACAAGTGAAGCAAATTAATTCAGAGCTTACCATCATTCCTGGAGGATTAATAAAACAACTCCTACCACTGGAAATTGGTGTAAACCAGGGTTGGGCAAACTTTTTGACTCGTGAGCTGCATTGAGTTAACAAATTTGTGTGGGGGCCAGAACATATATTTAACAAACACGATTTTATGCTTATAATTCAACACAGTCAAACAGTCCACCTTGAAATATTTGTCTATTTTTTTTTTTTTACTGAAGAAGACATCCTACTTGAAAGTCTTGTTGCCAGCTGGTATGTTAAAAATTTAAATACTTAAAAGCAACTTGCGGGTCGGATTTAAATGCTTGGTGGGCCACATGTGGCCCCGGGGCCGTAGTTTGCATACCCCTGGTGTAAATTACGAGTGGCGTGAGAGCGATGTATGAAAGACCGTGAACACAGCGGCAGCCACCATGTGTGGTGAAATTGCCCAGCTGTTCAATTCAGCGACAAAAGATGAGGACTTTGATGGATTTTTGTTAAATGTACTGCAAAAAAGATCAGTGAGGATAATCCATTATGCCATGTATAGACAACATACAAATTCTAAAATCACAAACAAACCATGCTGATTTAGTACATTTTCAAACAGCCAATATAATGTAAAAGCTAATAATACCCTATTACCCAAACATGTCATAGAATAATTTTCTGCAAAAGAGGAGAAATATGATCTAAGGAGAAAACTAAACTTGAGACACTACGCAAGAACACCAAAAACTCACAACATTTCATTTATGGAAAAGATTGCCAAATTCAAGAAACAAGTTCTTTCCATCTATGTATTAAAACAATCACATATGGAATACAGGAAGTGAAACAGGTAGGTTTAAATTACATCTGCTTCTTCCTACTTCTTTTGGACACGAGGAAATGTGATTTGAATTATGTGATGTCATGTTATGTGACTGTCTATTTTGCTTATTGAATGGAAGCCCTTTTCTGTACTGGTGTTTGCTACAAAGGGTCTGCAACAGCATATTCAACGGATAAGGACTGTTGATTATGTGCTTGAAAAGGGAGTGGAATCACTGTATGACACACACAAACCCAATGCAAGGCGAGTGTCCAAATCCCCAATTACTCTTCCTGCAAGCCACAGTGAATACTATTAAAAGAAAAAAAAAACTAAAACCATAATTCTGCTATCAGCATGTTATACTGTACACATTGCTGCAAACAAACCCTAGATGGCACTGAAGACCCAGTGGATTATTCCCCCTGTGTGTGTGTGTGTGTGTGTGCACACCTTGCAGATTCAATTATTCATAATTTCCAGTGCAAATATGGTGTGGATTTTCAACGTTGTCTTCCTCGCTCTCCCAGTTGTTTATTATTTATTATGCCACAACTCACAATGTTTGGGTGGAAGAGAATGCCGGCTTGCAATAATGTCATTGCGTGGGTGTGGTAATTATATACTGATACAAAAACACAAGCATGTATTGGCTGTGTATACACATTATGTCAGTGATAGTCAAGGTGTGCAGTATGGTTTTACCCGCAAGTGACATAACTCTCAAATATTGCATCTGGCCTGCATGCAATAAATGTATGTCAATATACTATATTATCAAATAAGTTCTGCAATTATTGTCTCTTTTTAGAGGGAATCAGTCTAGACACTTATTCATTGCAAGCGTGAGTCACACAATAAATACATTTATTGATCATCACAACCCATCATACATCTTCAGGTTATTTGCGCAGATTTTCAGTGAGTCTCTTTTTTAAAATGTATAAAGATTGATTGCTTGAGATAGTTTTCCCATATAAACATGACTGACCATTTCTAATGTCTTTTTTTTTGGAAAACTGAATAACGTGGAGTCGACAAATTACACATAAACTCAAAACTAGAGGGTCAAAACTGTCACAGTCATAACACCTAAAATTGTTTTGCATAATTATTAAACACATAATTGATTTGCAAGTGTAAGAAGAGGTGTTAACGAAACATGAAGGGGTAAACAAAACAATATACGTACATGCATAGAGCATCTCACAACAGGTAGTAATACCCAATCACCACCAGTTACCCAAGGGAGGGGATAATCTCTTTCACAATGTCGCGGTACATGTTGGAATTCATGTTTTCCCAAATGAATCACAGCTCCCCACTGCTAGAAGCACTCGTGTAGCACTAGACCATGACTCTATGACCCCGATGCTTGACTGGGGGCAAGATACAATATTACTCATTGTGTTGCCAGCGATTTAGACAACAATAGTTGTGTCTTGAGTGACTGATGGTCAAATGTTTGACTGGTGACGAGTTCAGGGTGTAGTCTGACTTGTAGTCTTGTTGTCTGACGTCGGCTGGGATAGACTCCACTCTGTAGAAAATGAAGAGAAGGATGGCTGGATCACAAAGGTGCCTCCTACTCGAAAAAATCAGACATCACAATCACTCTGTGTTACTATCTCTCCCGTCGTATCATTGCACGTCCATTGTTGTGTACTGTACATGTTCCACAGTGTTTACATGTGCGGATGAGATGCGATAAGAGAGTCTCGCTTATTGTTTTGAATAGCCAAACTCTTTACTGAAGTGGCCACACCAACTAAACAAAACTACCTTCCTCATTACCGAAATCTGACCAGAACTCGGCCTATGGAACGAAGTGGGGGGTAAGTCACTGTTGATGCACTACACTGCTGATGGGGATGTTACAACTGTCAAAAATCAGAAGGATCCCTTTAACATACTGTACATCAGGGCAGTGATTTTCAACAAAGTGTGCCGTGAGAAATCGTCAGGTGTGCCGTGAGGAATTATCACTTATCACACAAATATCACTTTATTTAATTAACATGTATTAATAATTTTCTTTTTTTTTGTTGCAAATATTATGTCATTGTCGTGTGTCATTGGTGTAAAGACTAGCAGAGCAATGTAATAGTCGTCCGTGTGGCAACACAAGCTGATTGCCTCCTCTAATAGACTTAGTGATGCACGTGAGAGGTAGTGGTGGGATGTTGTAACATTGTTGTTTAAATTAGTATGCGGATCAAAAGGATCTGCTGTGGCGAGTCCCTAATCAGAAAAAAACTGAAAGAAGCAAATGTTGGTTATTGGTGTGCTGCAAAATTTTCCCAACGTAAAAAAACGTGCCATGGCTCAAAAAAGGTTGAAAAACACTGCATCAGCGGTTCCCACACCTTACATTAAATGACCAAGCCCACAAGATTTACCTCCTGCTATAAACATGGAAATATATATTTAGTATATTTAAAAATATTAGTATTTATGTACAGTGCACATGTTTATCGGGGGTGCAGACATTTTTTCTCCATTGAAGATACCAGTCAAAATGGTCCACCTGTACTATAAAAAAAACTGGAAAACATAATATCAAAATAGCATATGTACATTTCATTATACGCACAGTTCATGCACTACATCCAATAGCATGATCTACCTGTACATACCTTTTATACACTCCAGTTCTACAAATTGATAGACACTTTGGTTTTGGACATGGGTCATGGGTTACATGGGATACTTAGATGATGTTTGAGAAATGCATTTTGAGCACAAAATAAAGCTACAGAAGATAGAGCTAATTTTAATGACTGTGATACTAGCGCCAATATGATGATTATTATTAAAGACAACATGAAAAGATATGCTAATTAAAAAAAGACTGATGCTGATGCAAATATGTCCCATCAGTGACCCCTGTATATATCGTTAGAGTACTGGCTTGTGGCTTACTTACATTATGGTTAAACTGGGGTGCCAATAAAATTCTAGAAGCAAGCTGATTACTGCAATAGTAATGCTCTCACACACATATCTAACTTCCTGCTTTCCCAAGTGTCGAATCATTTCAGTTCCTTGCCGGAGCCATGTATTTAACCAAGCCATCACAGCAAGTAAGTAACGCAGTCTGTATCTATCATCCTCCCTACTTCCATAAAAATGTTCACCTCAGCAGCCATCGTTCAACGCTAAGAGGCTTTGTGTTCGCTCTTAGTTTTCTTGGGATTCATTCTATTTTTTTTCATGTGCAAAATCTTCAGAGCACTCAAACTGACCGACTGAGAAGAAAATCTTAAATAACCGTGTCTCTTCCAATTATGAGCCACTAAGGTTTTAATGGTAGAAATTCATATGTACATATCTGCTTCAAATACCGTTCTTAAGTCTCTAAGTCAAGAAAGAGTTAGAAGAGGCCTTAATCACTACAGTTCAGACACAACTCCTGCAGGAATGTTCAGGTTGGGTTCAGGTTCTGGTTTGTGGGGGCCCTTAGTGATTAAGAGATTTGTAACCCTGAGATGGTCCACAAAGATGCAAAAGTCGATAATGATAACACACAATATCAACGCTATCCCACAAAATAGACCTGTATTAAAAAAAGGGAAAATGAAGATGAATCAAGTCCTTGTCTGAGCCCACAAACATGTGTGGAGGTCGTGCTCTATCTTCGTAGTGCACTTGAACACAACGTACAAGTCAAAGAAAAAGTAAAAACACAAAGATTTCACTTGAAGTACAAAGTAAAAAAGGAAAACATTGTATGGAGCATTTACATGTCATCTATTAACTCTATCAAAGACCCCCTTTACTTTATACACATTGATTTCAGAATTAAATCCTTACTCTGTGTTCCATACTGGAAATAAAGCATTAAAGAGCCAAATTATTTAAATGGAGTACAGCAGTGGGAGGCTTCACACGGCAGATAGTCCACTGAGAAAGTGTCAAAAATTTCGTCTAACACCAGAAATGAGTAAAAGCTCAAATTGTTATCCACTGAAAAATAAGAGAGGCTGGCTAATCAGCCAATGTTTTTTTTTTGTCCTTTCATAAACCACCTCATTCGTTCACTACATTTTGTGAATTTAAATATATGACTGTGGCAAAGCTGTGTGGAAGAAGACATGGCAACCAGCCGCAAAACGCACTTCCTTGTTGCTGGCTGTCGCTACATGTAGGCTGAAGATAAGAACCAGGCTGGCTGGAGGGAGGGAGAACGACAGATTGGAGAGGAAGAAGGAGGAGATGAAGTAAGATACGCTGAAGAAAGACGTACACAGAAGTACGTGGGAATGTGAGAGGTAGTAAATCCAGCCAGGAGAGATTTAGTCAGAGGAGAAAAAGCAGATGCGGTGCAATAGTTAATGTGTGCTGTGGTGTTTTGGACTCAAGCTCATTTAAATACATCCAGCTGTTGAAACACAACACTGTTGTCTGTTGCAATTGTGATCAAAACTATTGTCAATAAGAGACTAGCATTACAGGTTGGACTCATGCTGTCCTGTCACTTCTGTCTGCTGCTTCTCTCTGTGGTTTGTTCCTGCGGTGGAGGCACCAGGTTACACATCTGCTATGATTTGCTCTCCTATACCCTGCCTTGGCAGTAGTTGGACATGGGTCTTCTGTGCAGCGTTTTATGCTCTTGCTCTGCTGACTTGTTATTCTTGTCCCTCACCCTTTCGCCCAGTGCAATCAGTACATTAGTTACTTACTCATGTTCTCATAGCCAAATTTTTGGAACCGAACTTAACCTAATTTAAAAAACACATTTGTACATATATAGAGTCCAGAGGGTGGCGAATGTCATTGCAGTGCCCCAATTACAGCACTGCTGAGACACAATGCACTATGGGACATTTTTTCCCCATTTTAACCTCATATTGGTACATGTTTATAGATTTATCCAGTTTATCTTTTGTGTGTTGAGTTGCTGTGTGATGAGTTTAATAAGATTACACCATGAGTCAGACTCTTATGTTGTTGTACTGTTTTATATAATGACCTTCCAATTTACAGTGGGTTGACAAGCTTGTTGTTGTCACGTTTAGGCATGGCTGTGACCCCGGGATTCAGAGATAGGAGCTGTATTAAATCTCATACAGCCATAAGTAGTTGCAGGAACTCACAATAGCAGGAGCTTCCTTCCAAAGTGGCCCAAAAAAGCAACAATAGCTAAATAGTTGCAGGCAGCATCAAACATTCTAAGGAGACATGTGTCCAAAGCCAACAAGACATTCACAATGTATGGAGGACCAAAACTGCCAAAATAATAAATAAATAAAAGTGGAAATAAAAACAAAAATGAAAAAAAAGACAAAATTAAATACAAAAAAATAAGTATAAATGGAAATAAAAACAAACATATATATTTTTTAAATTTTTGAATCTTGTTTTTTATTTTTGTATTTATTTTTGCTTTTATTTATTTATTTATTTATGTATATATATTTTTATTTTTGTTTTTATTTCCATTTATATTTATTTTTTGTATTTAATTTTTTGAATTTTTTTTCATTTTTGTTTTTATTTTCACTTTTATTTATTTATTTATTTATTATTTTGGCAGTTTTGGTCCTCAGAAATGCAGAAGGAAAAACTATTCAAATGAGGGGGCGGTCCTAAGTGTGTTTTGGGTTGAACTGTTCGCCTATTGGTTGATCGACATGTGAGTGCGAAAATCGACTAGGTATGCCTGCAAACAGCCACAGCAAGAGGAAGTCACCACACCACTCTCGTCCGATTCGTCCGAAGTTGAAGCTTGTGAAAGCAGAAAGTAAAGAAAGAGTCAACACACCTGAACTGGAATTAAGTAAAAGCGTAACACATCAGCTGTTTCATACTTACCACGTTCCAAATCATCCAAGCGATTGGCAGCGTCCCTGAGAAGCTCGGACACCGACTTCCTGGTGGACCCCGCCATTATTGTCCCGGTAAATGTATACTCCCTGTATACTTCCTCTTGCTGTGGCCGTTTGCAGGCATACCTAGTCGATTTTCGCACTCACATGTCGATCAACCAATAGGCGAACAGTTCAACCCAAGACACACTTAGGACCGCCCCCTCATTTGAATAGTTTTTCCTTCTGCATTTCTATGAGGACCAAAACTGCCAAAATAATAAATAAATAAATAAATAAAAGTGAAAATAAAAACTAAAATGAATAAAAAAAAATCAAAAAATTAAATACAAAAAAATAAATATTAATGGAAATAAAAAAATAAAAAAATATATACATAAATAAATACATAAATAAAAGCAAAAATAAATACAAAAATAAAAAACAAGATTCAAAAATTTAAAAAAAAATTATTTTTGTTTTTATTTCCATTTATATTTATTTTTTGTATTTAATTTTTATTTTTTCATTTTTGTTTTTATTTCCACTTTTATTTATTTATTTATTTATTATTATGGCAGTTTTGGTCCTCCATAACAATGAACCAGCAAATGAAAAAAGACACACCCTCTCCTGAAGAAGCCAACTAATTACAAATCAGGACCAGCTGTGACTCTCAGCTTCCATAGAAATGAGATAAAGGGGACTGAAAATAGCACAAAACAGGAAGTGCTTGTAGAATAAAACATGAAATAAGAAGAACCAACACACGGTGTTGAACAAGTCACACCAAGCATGACAGCTGTGGGTACACTGATAGCCCCTTTCCAAAGAAAGAGCTACCACTGACACGTAGGCGGCGCAGTATTTAAACAATTAGTAGTAGTTCCGAAGTGAAGGGGCGGTCACAAGATTAGAATTTAGCTGCAGTGTGCAAATACACTTTGCGCATCTAATTAAATATGTGTACATTAGTTGAATGTGTAGATAGATGACATTGATGTGATTTTGAAGACACATAAAATGCATATCGCATTATGGTATTGCATTTAATTCATTCATTTTGTAACGCTTATCCTCACGAGGGTGCTGGAGCCTATCCCAGCTGTCTTTGGGTGCGAGGCGGGGTACACCCTAGACAGTCAATCACAGGGTACATATAAACCAGGGGTCTCAAACACTCAGCCGGCGGGTCAATTGTGGCCCGCAGGACACTAGTTTGAGGCCCGTGCCTTGATATGAAAGTTTAATTTTAGTGCGACCCGCGCAAGTTTGATATGGATGCTGTATGGTATCATTTACCTAGAAAAAATTATTAAGTTTGATTAATGTTCATGTTAAAGGTTAAATAACTGTTAATAGTTATCCTTCCTATCCGTGTGGAAGTGGTAAGTTTTGGGCTTTTTAAGTTTAAAGGAAATAACTTGGAGGCTACTGTTTAGGTCGCGAGCTCTCTAGTTTGCGAGTTAGCATGCGAGACCCCTGTTGTAAATAAAAAGAGAATAAATGTGACTATAGTTGTGTTTTGTCATGTCTACAGGGCTCTAATAATGCTTTGTTAATTTTAATCTGAAAAAAATAATTTGTCTAACCACCAACTATATGTGGTTTCTTAATTTTTAATTATTTGCCGTTTTATATTTATTATATTTATTTATTACTGATTGATTGATTTTCTTTATTCTTGATTTGTTTATTTATTTTTCATCTTATTTTGTGTAGAAAAATAAAAAGTAAGATATTTGAGAACAGTGGAATGTTTTATCAGAGCGTTTCTTGTAGAAAATTGGAACCAAAACAAAGTTTTTTCATTTTTCAATTTTTAATAAATGCGTTTTTTTTTTTTTTGGGAAAACCTGATGAGGCCCAGTCTCACCCAGACCCTAGCTCCAGTGGCCCCCAAGTAAATTGAGTTTGAGACCCCTGATATAGACAAACAAACATTCACACTCACATTCAAGACATAAATCTCAGTTTATGGGATTGGCAACCAAAAATGGAAATTTCTGTGTTTCTCAGCATGAATTAATCATGTAATCCATATGTACCAACGTCACGTGATTAGTGTATGGACGATACCATATAGAAGTCTACGGCCATGCTTTTATTCTTGTACATAAATGTGGCAGGCCTAGTAGTTAGCATTTTGGTTCCACAATCAGGAGATCCAGGGTTCGTATCTCTGTAAAGTTGACCGGAACTTAACAAGCGTGGGAAAATGTGGGTCAGAGGCTGACAAGGATTGAGAGGCCCAATTAGGAGAGTGATCACAGTGACCATGAGTTTGCACTAAACTTCAAATGAAACTTTGAACTTAAATTTGACCTGCTGTGTTTGGATATTGTTTGGAAGAAAGCACAAAGAAAGCTTTGTTGACAGAAGAATCAACAAAGAAAGAGATTTTTTTGTTTGATACAATTTCAGGGCCGCATGTGGTCGACAACTCATTACAATGGAAGTTCATTTTTAACACTTGCTCGGGATACTCAATATGGTTTCACTTCTAAAGAGAACTGTAAACTGTCAAAACAAAGCCACCTTTAATGCATCACAGACAATGATAAGTTAAAATTTATCCAGGAGGAGACAAAGACCAGTAAGAAAGCGGGCCAGCAAAGAGCCAAGACAAAGCATCTGGGTAAGCTAATGTTAGCATTTGTATTTGCTGTGTCATTTTGACCTTTGTATCTTGTATCTATTTTTGATAGTGGCCATCACAAGTAGGTGCCGTGCTGTGAAAAGGGAACTTTATCCCTAATGACAATATTTATTCGTAGTTTTCTTGCCTGACGATAATAAGGAACATTATCATTCAAAATGAAAAAGATGGCCGCTGCAAACATGAGCCAACCAAACTTTGCTTCAAACTTTATTGTAATGATATTTTCAAAATGATTCATGATACTAAATTCAGCAGACTGTCTTAGACAGACACTTTTAGGGAAAAAAACAAGATATAATGATGATGCTGATATCGCAGCCATACATCCTGACAGTTTTCAAAAAATGTTTCGACAGAGGCATCTCTGACTAATGCTTTGAACTCTTGGAATGACGGCAAGCTCAAGAAAAACAGCAGACAACTTAAAGCTTTGGGTTGAGAAAAAGGTTGCTATGCTGATTCTTCCTCTCCGAGGAGCTGCTGCAACGATGAAGATTAGACATGAGATGTGACGCTATAAGCTGCCAAAAAGGTTCTTTGGACTGGAGCATTTACTCACCGTTTTGAGAGTCAAGCTAGGAAATGTTCAAGTAGTAGCTTAGAAGATGTTCTACTACTGATTATTAAAGAACAGAAAAAGGTAGAAACAAACTTTTTGATTCTGATGAAAGATGAAAGACTAACCTTTCTTTTGGTATTTATCGTGTCTATATAGCCTTAGAACACAATATTCTGTGTGCCTTGAAAAATCTGTCAAAATCATCAAAAATGGCCGGTACCAAAAAGGGACAGCTTTTGAAAAATAGCTGGGCAGATTACACAAGAGCTCCCCGACAGTTGGGCCTGGGAAGAAAGAAATAATTGCTGGATATAGATATGGTTTTCACAACTATTACAGTGAAACCACCAAATTCTAAAGTGGTATAACTTGCAGTTCTTCTGGAAATTCTATGCAAAAACCATGGCTCAAAAACAGATGGGTATAAAACCATGTTATCGTTATGTGTTATGCGAAACTACAGCAAATTATCAAGCTCAAAAATCTGACCGCAGTCAAAGAGAGAAGGTCATCATTTTGCCTTTGCCATCCCGACAGTGTGAACTGACAGAAAATGACATTGAATCCATATTTTTGCCAATATTTCTGCTTTTAAAGGCTGCGTCTTAAACTTCTGATCAGCTGATGAACAATTTCACTTTCATAGTTGCTTGCAGGCTGCACCGTGGTCGAGTGGTTAGTGCGCAGGCTGCACAGCTAGGAGACCTGGGTCTCTGGCATCTCTGTGTGGAGTTGTGTGCATGTTCTCCCCATAGTACATGCATTTTCTAGGGGTACTCCGGTTTCCTCCCACATTCTATATGTGCGATCTATCTATCTATACCTGCGACCCTCGTGAGGATAAGCAGTAAAAAATGGATGTATAGTTGCTTGCAATAAATTGTTTACCCATATTTTTTTGTCTCACTCCCATTTCTTTTTGCTTTGTGAATACACTCACCTCCAAGGCACACACACAGTAATGTCTGCATGTAAATTTTAACCTACAGTTTTCATACAGCTCTCGTATTCTCATGGATTTTTTTAATGGGTGTTTGACCTCAGAGGTGCTACTGTATCAATGGTGTGTAATTTAGTGCTGAAACTAAATAGGATAGTTGGCCTTGGTGGAGGTCTGCCCTCTTACAATTACCAGTCAAGGCAGTTCTGTTTGTTGGTACTTTTTGTGTATACAACTTTATAAGATTGCGTCTTAATAGCATGATTGAAGCCTCCAGGGCAAAAACAATAACACACAGGGATTCTGTAAAATGTATGTATTAGGCATTAAGAGAACAATACCACATATTTCCTCTGCTGTTCATCACTGCAATCAGGGTGTAGCATTTCTGTCGACAGTCTGCAGTGACATTGCGACACACTGTGTGTGTGTGTGTGTGTGCATTACACAGCTGACAGGAAATGTGCTCCTGTGTGTCCTCGGTGGGGGTCCAGAAAGCACTGGCACACATCAGCAGCATCACTGCGGGGACAAAAAAATGTGAGGGACGTAATGTATGTTTTTTCCTTCAAGTATGACAGTGTGGTTCAAGGATTTTGAAGCAAATATGCACAAATAAGTACTTCCTGCCACTTGAAGTAATATATCCGACCTGCATCTGGATCACGGTGTGCTCATCTTTGTACCATGCACATCCGTCTCAGGTTCGTTCAGTGATGTGCGGTTAGGGGAGACAGGTAAGGCACAGCCTGTCATAATGAAAAATTAAACCAGCAAATAATAACAAAAGAAATATTATCTGTCAGTTGAACTGTGGTAGAAAGGTATTTTCTGATTCAGATGGGTTCATTGTAGACTTAACTATATTGAAACTATATGAAAACATGAATTGCTCGGAAATGCAATTAAGTACACATCCATTTCTATCTACTTTTTCTTTTGTTCCAACCTAATAAATGAGGCAGATGGTCAGTATACCATCTTTTTAGAAGACAGGGGAACATGTTACCCAACAGCGCTTCAATAGAGCAGTGCTTCTCAAATAGTGTGGCGACTCCCCCTGTAGGGTTGTATGACAAAAAAATAATTGAAAACCACTAAACTAGAGGTACAGTACACGACACGATCTGATCTTTGAAGTATCTTGACTCTCTTGTACCACATCCTACATCATCCTATAAATCTGCACATGATTAGTCATGAAATATGACTGATAGTGTTGTGTTGAAAGGAGGAGACATTTATAGTAAAACAGATTGAACTATTGACCTATAACTAATACACATTCAAAGAGACAGAACATTCTTTATGAAGATAATGTTAATTTTAAAACAATGAACCTAAATACAAAATGTTTAGTATGTAGAAATTGATAGCTAAAATGCCATATATGACAATTTTAACAGTATTCTAATCTCTAATGGGGTTCAAAAGAAGATGTATCAAAAATTCTGTCGTGATAAATATAATAAAGCTTTGATTTCTCATGTCTTTATCACGTATCAAGTGTTGCCCGTGCCTGCTTGTTCAAAAAGGTACATCACAGCAGTCGCATTTTGCAGCATCTGTAACGCCAGCCATGTGATTCCAACATCTGGGCCGACCAGCCATGCTTGTTAGGAACATCTGTGCTCTATTTACAGTCCAGAGTGGGAACTCATTGCAATGTAAAGCATCAATGTTATGTTTGATGCTTTCATTGTTTTTATATACAGTACTGTATGTAGATCCTGAATTTTTACAGTGACTGTTTTCCTTTAAGTACTATATGACACAATGGTAGATTTTGAGATATTATGATATTAGTCAATGAAAACACGTAAAACAAAATGCAGTTTTTAAATGAAATATTGTATCATTAAGGATAAAAAAAAAATCCAAACCTAAAAGGTCCTGTGTGAAAATAGATGTGTATAAATTAAAGTGCTATTTTGGTATAACGTCTTTGTGTCTGTTTAGTTTATACTGACTCCATTCCTCGGGACTCTCCACTTTTTCCTATGTCCAAGGGAAGTATACTTTACACAGCATATTGGACACAGATTAACATTTTTTCTTGCATTGCCCGAGGCAAAAAAAACATTTTTGCCTCCTAACCTGTAGACCCCCAGTCCAGTATTAAGCCCCCCCCTCCCCCCATCCTTAGTGAGACAAACAAATTCGACACTATATGTATCAAACCATATTAGGCGTGTTTGTGTCATGCAGCCTTGTTTCCGAGGGGAGGGGGCGAGGATCTGCTTCAGGATGTCACAGTACATGTTGGACTTCATACCCTGAGTGAACCGCGGTTCCCTGTGCCAGCAACAGTCATGCAGCCCCAGGTCATAAAGCTACCACCATCATGCTTGACTGCAGACAAGACACTATTATCTTGGTTCTCACTTTTGTGACCAGACATTTAGACAATAATGTCTGTGTTTGGAGTCATTGGAGTAAATTTATGACTATATTTACTAGGGTTAGACAATATTTTTTAATATACTGGTACTTATTCCAATGATAAGAAAATGACTTATACCGGTATAAATGATAAACGTAAACAAGCCGAGTGGGTGACTGCATGCATAAATAAAATCAATCAAATCGTCATGGTGAGGAGGAATGTTTGTGTGGGGAAGTATTTACTCGACGGACCACTCAATCGGTGTACAAAATCACCATAAACACTAAGCTGTCTTCGCCCAAACTAAACAGCTTTAAATGTCAATAAACACGGCAAAGATTGGCGGAACTTCGGAGCGGGAATGGAAGCTTGCAGGGTTAGATTAGTTTGGCATGCTAGTGTGGTTGTGTGCACGACTATCTTCAATGCAAGGAGAGTTTTATGATGCCCGATGTGCAGGTTCGGAGTGGAAAAAGCATGTGTATTCTTGTACCGGACTTGTCAATACATTCAACATACAGTGGGCACACAACTACTATATCAACAAAAGACTGTCATAAAAATGTCTACAGTACATATGCAGTTGGAATTGCATGGGTGGCATCCCATTAGAAAAGTTAATAACATTTTAATTCCTAATTGCAACTGTTATTTCTTAAAAATGTTGCAAAAGTCAGAACACAGATGAATATAAAGCTAACCTTGCCTTCCCACTCCGAGTGAACACGCTCCGGTGTCTTTGAACACGATTGCTGACGGTGTGAATATTTAAACGGGTTGTGCTCATTCACCTAAATCAAGGCCACATGCTCGGGTGCGAGGTGGACTACTGGGAGCACGGTGGATCATTGTAGTGTTTGTCTGCCACTCAGCTCAGAGAGCAAAGCCAAATACTCAGGTAACCTTCAAAGATCCTGTTGTTATTCACTCACTTTATTGCTGATCTCTATGCAAACAGCATGTGAGCGTTATTTTCATATTTCCTATAAGCTGCGTTGTTTTTTTCCCCTCTAACAATACTTGACCCAGTGTAAGGTCATTTGATGTTTTTTTTTTGTCTTTCAGTTCGTCAATTTACACCCTGCATGCCTGCATGCTTATAGTCTGACCAAAGAGGACATCTGGGGAGACAAAATCACATGTCACTGACTTTACCATGATGTATTGACAAAGCAGCGACACCAATGGCAATGCAGCGTCAAACTCAATCAACTTCTACACACAACAGAGGCGAAGGTGACTTTGAATAAATATGCTGAGATGAATATGAGGTGGTTGCAAGTGATTAAGAAAAAGATGCCCATAGCATATACTGTATTAGTTCTCCATAACCTCTTACAATATAATAGTCCAACTGAAAAGAAAGTTATAAAAATGATGGGGAAAAACATGTATTGTGAAAAAAAGTATACATTTTTAGTACATGTTTCACCTTTGTTTTATCCACAAAATTATGACTTATGTTTTTTAGGACTTTTTCCCTCTAAATTCTGTTATCTCAGAAAAAGAAAATGTAGAAACATCTTTCTTCCCATAAAAGTCTTTTGCACAACTTTTTCTTGTAACGTTTAGATTTTATTCTCATAATATTTAGACTTTATTTTTCTGTTAAGATTTTCCAAATATACTGCATACATTTTAACATACAGTCGTCCCTCGCTACATTGCGAAGGATTGTAGAGTTAAGAACAGGATTGCCGACTTTGACAGTGAAGTATGGAATGGAGTCCGCCATGATAGAGCGCAAGAGAGGTGGGCGGAGCTAGGAGAACAATGGAGTACAATGTATTAATTAGCGCTGAACTGAGTATAAAATAAAATTATATGTTGTTATTCTTTTCAGTGGGACCAACACTTAACAACCAACATACACAATAATAATAACTCATAATTGTACTACATAATGTGCTCTCCGGGTACTCCAGTTTCCTCCCACATTCCAAAAACATGTTAGGTTAATTGGCGACTCCAAATTGTCCATAGGTATGAATGTGAGTGTGAATGATTGTTTGTGCCCTGTGATTGGCTGGCGACCAGTCCAGGGTGTACCCCGCCCCTCGCACTAAGTCAGCTGGGATGGGCATACCCCCGCGACCGTAATGAGGATAAGAAGCATAGAAAATGGATGAATGGACCCAGAGCGACAAATTAGTTGTTTTGGGGGAACCTGAAAAATGACTAATCTGGTCTTTTGGACTGGCAGTTAATGGCTGAGCAGTGTGCTGAGGGCATGTTTTCAATGCAAATTTTCTGGATTCTGCACCCTAAAACGGTGGCCAAACCCGCCCAGGGCATCATACGATAGAGGATGCCAAGTTGGCTCTCCCGTTGTATAATCTCTTTGGTTTGAACATCGCTTCCTCACTCTCATGGTTTTTAGAAAGTCATTCAATTAATAAATGACTACAGACCATTATTAGTCAAAAATATATATTATGGTTATAAGTTATATGTAGTATATATATAGTATTTTGGCCACTAGACATCAGTATTTTTTCCACGAGATTAGATTACTTTCACACTGCATGGAGTCAGCCATGGCATGTCGGACATGACATACGGTAATTCTCCTCCCATTCTTTGTGGAAGTGGTAAAGTGTTGGTTTCTTTGTCTTTCTTCCCCAGTCCATTTGAAACACATTTCAGTACTTTAGAATCTATAAATCGGAGAGGCTAACTAGTTAGCTTGGTAGTTGCAAACAATAACAGGTGGTAATGTGACATTAATGTGACTATTATTAGAGCCATGCAGACATTGTGTTATTCAATGTCTGCATGGCTCTAATAATAATAAAAATCATATTCAAAAAGTCATTCAGTTTTCTATGGTCTAACTGCGAAAATATTAAATTTATTAATATTGACTCATACTTTGCAGATAATCACTTCTCTCAGTTGGGTCTGGAACCAATTCACCACAACAAACGAGCAACGACTGTGAATATGTTTATATATATGATTAAATATTGAGCTGAAACCGCTGCTCTTGATGTGTTTATTTTTATCTGCTACCTTAATAAAAAGAACCCTACAAAATAGGGAGTATATTCCACTTGATATTTACAAGTATAGTCTAAAGTACAACCATTTATAACAGGCATAGCAAAAGGCAGCAAGTGTCACGTTATTAAATTATAAAAAAAATACAGTTTCTGTATTCATAGAATAAATTACTGTTTATGTTAAACATGTATTTCAAATAAATATTAGCTGTAAACAAACTATAACATCAATGTAAACAAACTAAACAAGGCATCATGATATTCATTATGGACTATTTGGCTAGAACAACACCAGGATGGGCACACACTAGCAGATTGTGTGCCATATTTCCGAGGGGCTTTTGTCCAATGGTCGCTGAAATTGTTCAGCGGGCTGATGAGTCCTTGTTGTATATGTGTGTGCAATGTGTGTGATGAGCCTTTGCTTGAACCCACACCTCTTGTTATATTTCCATTTGCATGAAGTGGCTCATTTATACAAAACTGTTTAGAGCAGCTTTTTTGTTCTTTGCGAGAATCAGAATTGCGGTAGTTAAAATAAGCAGTTTATTGAGGCTATGCCGCCGTGATAAAAATATTTTGATATGATCATTTAAGTACTATTAAGAGACATCCATTCAGAAAGTGGCAATGTTGAATAATGCTGCAATTCATATAACACTTATCAAGGGTCCCCGAGTTGTAATACATAGAGACTGAAACAGCAGACAGGTATTAAAGATACAGTATCTGACAGGCCAAGTGATACAACCAAGACAACAACACTTTCAAGCAGATAAAATGACACCACGTTCTGTCATGTGTCTGCATCTTATCTGAGTGTTACATTTTAAAAGTGATGCAGTGGAAGCATGTGCTTGTAAATAGACACACTGTGCTTGTCCTTCAGAGCCTAGAGTCGTCCTGCTTGCCGGCATAATTCATCTACGTTGTCGTCTGATTTACGAAGTGTCGCCGCCGGGCAATCAGGGTGGCGCCTTTATCTCTACCTTGTCTGGTGAAATGAATCGCAAATGGCATGCTGCCCAGTTGTTTGTCAGTGCATTTATTATTGCTGACAACTGCAAAGCCCATTTTAAACAAATATAAATCCGTGGAAAACAATCGTGGGAGCGTGATGCAGTGTAACCTTTTGAAATATCAGCGAGGCCATCACAATATGTAGCAGATGATTTCCTCCCCCCACTTGTAATGTAGAAAGTGATGGCGACGTAAGTCATCTTGCAATGTACTCTCGTAATGTCACTTGCATGAAATATACCTGGGTGAGCATGCAGGTGTCTTTACAGCAACACATCGGCTCACCAACACAGACTCACAACCTGAGGAAGTAATGAGCGGAAGGCTACAATTCATTTTGGACCAATGGAAACAAAGTGCTATATGTGCAATGGATGACCCTTGATTTGACTTTATAGCAATGGATCATGCATACATGCATTAAAATGTATCTTCAGAATTTAGTAATACTGTACAATGCACTTCTATTGTGCTACCATGCTTGGAAAAGGTGGGAATCGGGCGTGGCACAATAGCACATGGATGGTCACACAACAAAGACATTTTATATGCTTAATGGGATGGCTCCTCCTACCAGTTAATAATACAGGGAAGGAATGGTTGATAGAAAAGGCGTTTTAAACCTACAGCAATTTGCTGACATTGTTTCCCACCATAGGCACACACAAGGCGGTTGTGGTGGGGGGGTGGATCTGGGCCGTGAAGACACACGCAACCCAGCCACAGAGATGAGAGACGTATTGCGCTGTCATGTGTGTCAGTTTTCACTTCTAAATGTTTTATTTGAGGGGGACAAGCTATTTATTCAAGTCCCAATCTTTATTCTTAGCTTGATCTGAAAAGATGGAGTACATACAAGGACGATGAGGAGGGGATCCCAAGAATATACCACCCAATGAATGCAGGTGGATCACAAGCATGATGCCTGGATTAGCCTGCTGCTGTGTTTAATGTGACTGTCAGGAACCGAGGTGATGGACATTGTGGCCTCTGATGCACAGTCCAGTGGGCCCTGCCCCATTTAATAATTCACTGAGTCAGGAATGTTCCATTAATGCAGTGTTGTATTATGATGTGATAGTAAATTAGTGGCAGGCTAACGAAGTGGAGCATACAACAATAAAACTAGAATAAGAAGAAGACTAGAATTCTGGATTCATCTATCATTATATCTTAACACAACCGATCGAAAACAGATGGCAAGCCCACAGAGCTTGGGTTCTGTTCAAGGTTTCTTCAGCAGAGGGAGTTTTTCCTTGCCTCCAGTTGATTCTCTGCTTTTCATTTAAGAACGTGTCCTCCATGTGTAAAATGCCATGAGATAACTGTTGATGGGATTTGGCACAGCATAAATAAATTGCTTGATAACTTCTTGAATATTTACAACTGACTAAGGTAACTATGACCTCAGAGACTTCAGTGACTCCAGAAGAACTGAGGAGGACTTTTGAAGTAGTTCACGCAGGGAGGAGTTGAAGGTAGTGGGTGGGTCAACAACACAAAAAAACAGTGTTTTTTTTCCTGCAGGTGATCATGTACCATCCCATTTCCTGCTGGGAGTCAAGACCGTCTCCTCAAGACTTTGCAGCAGGAGGCTGTGTTTCCAGTATGCAACATCACTTATTTCATCACCAATTTTCAGTGCCAGTGTTAGAAAACCTTTTTACGGTCCTTCTGAGCTTAACTTGTTGGCCTCATCTGCAAGGAGATCTGACTTCTGACCCACACTTTATCTCACATTTTTCCCCTCACAATGAATATTGAATGCCTAAATCCTCTATATGTCTCGCAAGGGGGAAATTCAAGTAATACTCTGAGGGGTGATGTCAGAGTGGGATTAACAGCTTTAAGAATAATGGTGTTACTTATCGTTTTCCAGGAACTGGCAATCTAATAACGTTCAAATGTTACAACACAGATCAGGAGCTACAAGTGTTTTTTTTTCTTGATTGTCCTTGATACAAGTAATGGTGATTGGTTAAAAAGGTAGAGTACAATTTCATTGTAAGACAAATCAATGCCACCCGACTCACAAGCATACTTGATGCAAGAATGGCGAATCAGTTAAAACTGGCATATTCTGGATGGAAGTACTTAAATGTCATTGTTGTAAAAGCGGGCCGATTTACCATTAGGCAAAGTCAATTGCGTTAGGCTCAGATTTGCAGGGGCTCCAATACACCTCATAAAAACTGACATTTTTTCCTTTTAATGTAAAGTGCATATTAGTGTTGTAGTCAAACCCGTTGGTGAGCACGGTTTGAAAATAAAAATAAAGCTGGGTTACCCCAGTTTTTATCAAAACCTTTTTCCACAGTCACAACAAATCGAATCGAATCACAAAGAAACATCCATCCCGACCCCTTACTGATTATTTTTTTTGGTGGAAGTAACTAATACTGTAACTATAACCTTTGTATTGATTTGTGGACTCCTATAGAGCAGCTACACACAACAACCCACACAGAAAGCTTTCTAGATCTTTAAAAATCTGCACCTATTCCAACTGTATTTCCTTGGATTCTGTGCTTTCGACCAAAACGGTCTGTTTTAATTTATTCCACCCAGGGCCCGTCTCCAGGAATAGCCATTCTGCTGTGGTCCCCAAGTGCTCCCAAGGACTTCTGGACAGCTACCACATTCATACCAACTTTATCGGAGTTTACTCAAGTACATGTACTGGGTTTGGTAGCCTTGGCGGGTCGTCCTTTTTTACACTTGTGGAAGGTGATCTTGTACACATATTTGCTCTCCAAAGTTCTTGACTGTTCATTGAATAATTGAATTGCATTATCATTGCATTATCATTGCATTATCATCGAAATGGTAGTTTTAGACCTGGTTTTATCTCTGGTTCGGTCTTAGTTTAGAAACCTAAAATAATTTAACTTGTAACACTTTTTTTTTAATGAATAACCCTTTGGTGAGCTACTTTCGGACATACTGGTTGGAGAAACCCGAATGAAATTTGCAAAGTGCCTGGCTACACCCTGTTGGTACCATGTCTACGAAATTAGAGCCCATAGTCTTAAAAAAAAAAACATACATCAAGCAGCTGTCAATTTCAGGTTCACCAGGTTAAATTTACTTGACAGTGTGATTGATTGAAGCAAAAAGACCGTCCCAAAAAGGGAGACATTTAATCTTATCTTTAATAAGTTAATTCTAAATTTAATTTAATTTAATCTAATCTAATCTAATCTTAAGATTTGGTATGTCCATTTGGCTTGGGTCACCATGACAATGCATCCTGTGTGGGCCTGTCCTGGCTCCATTGTGCTGTTCTGCTCATAACTACCTCCGAGCACCCCTGCGCAACGTTGATCGTAGGTGTGATTGTGTCTGACACTTTAAACACTACCCTTTACACGTGTATCTTATCCTCCAACATAATAGTCATTAGTCAATACTCATTATATTTTATCAAGTGTACATGTTTGCTAGCATGAGTGTGTGTATTTAGCACTCATTTATCCTTCCAATATGGAACTGGAACAATTTTTTCCATGCCTTGTAGGACCTAATATCCCAGCAGCGACCAACCAAGTTAAACATATTAGGCTTAGTTTGAAACATCTTGATCCATGATGACAGATGATGACATACCTATGATGGGTCAGTACATGTCGTGCCTTTTGTACAGCTCCCACCTTTTTTGGAGTGACACCGGAGGGTGTGAGAGGAGGTGGAACTAATCTGATGACAGCAAACAGGGGCTCAATCCAAAGGGGCCATCAGTCAGTGGTGCATGCAGATGACACAAAAGGCTGGTGGAGAGCAGAAGCTGTTACACAGATAACAGTCTAGAGGGCAGGCGGCGTGACATTTTACCCTGCCTCGTGTCATTCTCGGAGCACTTTCACAATGGTTGCATCACGTGGAATTCTTGATCACTCGCCGCCAAGCGATCAAACGCAGCATCGTCAACTTTCCCTAAAGCGATGCCTTGATATGTTAAACGTACTGCCTGCCGTTTTCTTTTTCCTCTCGCGTGGTTATCAAAGGATGGAGATTCCATCTATTTAGAGTCATTCGTGACTTGAAATAGCTCAGAGTGACTGACGAGACCACACTGAAACAGATACAATTGCCTGTAATTTAATCTTGTAAAGCTCAACACTGTTTGCCAATTCCTCACTACGGGATGATTCTGTTCCATCTAAGTGGCTTTGGAGGTGTTGCAGAAAACAAATCAAATGAAAGAATCTTGTAAAACTGTGAATTCCATCCACAGCTTTAACAGAAGAAACTTTAAAGTTAAATGCACCTGAGGAGATATACTAGAAAATTCAACAAAAATTTGGGGGACAAAGACAAAAAATGATGGACTTTAAAACCACATTGTCATGCATGAAGTTCCTCGGTTTACCAACCAGCTAAGGATTCTGGGCATGGTTTTGCTTTTTCTTTGATATTTATTTCAAATAAACTGTCTGGATGGTGGACGGCATGGCGGACGAGTGGTTAGCGTGCAGACCTCACAGCTAGGAGACCAGGGTTCAATTCCATCCTCGGCCATCTCTATGTGGAGTTTGCATGTTCTCCTCATGCATGCATGGGTTTTCTCCGGGGACTCCGGTTTCCTCCCACATTCCAAAAACATGCTAGGTTAATTGGCGACTCCAAATTGTCCATAGGTATGAATGTGAGTGTGAATGGTTGTTTGTCTATATGTGCCCTGTGATTGGCTGGCGACCAGTCCAGGGTGTACCCCACCTCTCGCCCAAAGACAGCTGGGATAGGCTCCAGCACCCCCCGCGATCCTTGTGAGGAAAAAGCGGTAGAAAATGAATGAATGAATGTCTGGATGGTTGATTTTTTTTACCATTTCCAAAAACTTTCAATGGAAATTGGGACTTATGGAAATGTTTAAACTTTTTATGTGGAATTTGAGACTCCTGTATTGGCCAAATTTATACAAAGCCCTGGCCAAAAACATTGGCATGCCAAACAAATGTTATGCCAAAACATGGAATTTGTCAATGAATTTTCTTTTTGCACTTGCATGACATCACATGATGTCAGATGTGAGAGTACTTTACAAAATTACAAGATTTATGCTGTATGTGGCATTTTTGGATGGACCCCAATAAGGCCCATTTAAAAAAATTCTACAAAAGGTTAGCTGTTTTACAGTGGTTGACTTATTTTAACAATTGGGTGACTACTAAGACCATATTAAAATGGTAAAAGGTGAAATGCAAGAAGTGCTTCTATGACGCATATTCTATGCACAATTGTCATCAACTTTAAAGTTAAGGTACTGTAGCTTTATTGCAACAGTGGTGAACTTCTTTTTGCACTTGCAATTTTAAAATATGACTAAACCGGATAATTTAATAATTTAAATGGCTTCCTGGATTGCCAGTTTTCAATGTAAAGTCGGCCAGTGTACTGCTCAACTTGCGTTCACCCTTCAACTCATTCATAATTCATCAATTTCTTGTCAGCTGTTGAGCAAGACTCCTCTGGCAAGCCTTGTTAGCACAATTTTTCCTTTTTTTTGCCAGTCACGCCATCTCTAGGAAGCTCTTTAACCTTGTGTGCGGCAAGGTGTTGTCCAGTCAAGCATTTACGTATCTGCATTGGCATTGAGAGAATATGAGAACAACTTCATGCTGGCAACATGGCGCCAGCTCTGTCTCATAAAGGGCCGAGTAAACAAGCAGACTCCAAGAGCCATTGAGAAAAGAGCCTCTTCTAACACCACAGGCAACAAAGACACAGCTTAGCCTGGGTCTATATCAATAATAAATTACCGCTGCAGCACTGTGATATTCTAGCATGAGCCCAATTATTAACTAGAATGCCACACAGTAGAGTGCAACCTCCACTAAGGTACTTCACTACATTGGGGTTTGTTGCTAATTGCTAATCGGCCACAGGTGTGTCTCCTTGCCAAGCCCCTACTTACCTAAGCATACAGAAACAACAACACAATGTCCAAACAAACATACAACATAATAAACAATACAGCTGCTGTCATTGTGTGAACTTTAGGATTTTTTTGTTTTTGTTTCAATTTGTGGAAAAAAGTTCAGCAGTTAAAGTAATCGTGTTGTCTCATTCTCGTCAAGCCAATATTGTGTATGGTCTAATCTCGTGAGCTGAGTGTTTTGTTTGTATTTTAGAGTGTTCATGCCAAAGAAACAGCCCACACCCACTCAATTTAGGGAGTATTCTGGTGGTTTAGTGATCTGTGTCTGTATGGCTACATTTTGGAGTGGAAGTAAAACACCCATTTTCATGTGAACGCGGAATTAGCACAAAGCCGAAAACCGGACTTGACAAAGTAAGTTGATAACCGGGTGTGGATGTTAGGTTTTGTCGAGTTGCATCTTGGGTACAAAGCTTAGCTTTGTGGAGCCACTTTCACGGTATAACCCCTTAGAGATGGCGTTATGGGAACAGACACCGTGTCGAAGCATACTTGTCCTTGACTGACTGAATGTGAACATTCTATCTGTGTCTTGCTAGCCGAGTTTGCTGAATATGCAACAGTCGGCCCCATTCTATAAATGTTCACAATGATTACATGCAAAATCAAGCTTTTTTAATGTGTAGTCTAGATTTACTTGACATATATTCTTCGAACTAAGCATTATTATTTACTTATGAAAGGGGTCTAAGGGTACGCCACAACCGCGGTAACTTCGGTTCAAACAATAGTAAACAAAGTGCAGCATTAATAGTTTCAGCATGTATCCCTGTTCCGATCTCTCCCGGCTCACTGTTTTCATCTTGTCCACTTCTCGTTTATGTATTTCACCGGCAACGAACAAACAGGACACTTATTGGGGTGTTGTTTGCTGATATTCTTTCACTTTTTCAAAGGTGAAAACTAAATGTAACTTTTAGACTTCTTTTACTTACTTTAGAATCTATTTAATTGGTGAGAATATCAACGTAGATGAAAGGGAAGCTTTAGATAATGTGTCAAGGTTCATACCCTTCTTTTACAAGAAATAGTAGGATTTAACAACACATCTAAATGTTTTAAAAAGACAGGCAGCTTCTCTGCTGGAATACTGTAGAATGAGCCATACTTTTACAAAGAGTTTCAGTTGTTAATTGACCTCGTGTGTTACATATGTTATACAGTATATTGTTTTGTACTTCAGTTGAAAGAGAACGGTAAATTCATAAAAATTCCATTAATAGTAGTACATCACCGGGGTAACACCTCTCAGCTCAAATGCTTCTTTACTTTGTTCAGTATGTTTTTCCATCAAAATAATAGCCACACCAAAACCTTTTGTTCCTGCTGGATGGTCACAGTATCCGAGTGATACTCTTAAGTTTGTTTTCTTTTCCAAAAGAGGAACGTTTAAGACAATAATGGAAGAAGCAAGTGCAGAAAACGAGAGACAGATGGATGCCAATCACGAGTTCTGTTTTTTGCAGTGATCATTTCACTGATGACTTTTTTGAAGGAAGACATTTACAAGAAGTATTTGGCTTGAAAGTACGGTAAAAGTACGGTAAACGGTATAGCCAAGAACAAATGACAAATGGGTCTTCTAAAAACTATTCCGCAACAGCAACAAGAAGCCTGCAAAGCATTATTAAACATGCATTGGTTTGACAAAGATATGTTCACTGCGGAGGCAGCGAACATTCATCCACATATACAACAGGCTAGAAAATGCCTTTACCCTCATTAAGACACAGATTTAAAACAATAATAGAAGGATAAGCAACTCCGGAGTAATTTCCACTTACCGTTCTGTGTTTTGAAGGCGACCAATCGTCATCTCCATGTCTTAAAGGGACCTATTATGCTCAATTTTGACCCTCTGTATTGAGTTGTGGACTCCTAGGATTTTCATTCATTCATTCATTCATTCATTTTCTACCGCTTTTTCCTCACGAGGGTCGCGGGGGTGCTGGAGCCTACCCCAGCTGTCTTTGGGCGAGAGGCGGGGTACACCCTGGACTGGCACATATAGACAAACAACCATTCACACTCACATTCATACCTATGGACAATTTGGAGTCACCAATTAACCTAGCATGTTTTTGGAATGTGGGAGGAAACCGGAGTACCCGGAGAAAACCCACGCATGCACGGGGAGAACATGCAAACTCCACACAGAGATGGCCGAGGGTGGGAATTGAACCCTGGTCCCCTAGCTGTGAGGTCTGCGCGCTAACCACTAGACCGCCGTGCCGCCCCCTCCTAGGATTTAATTTATTAAAATAGTACCATCATCTGCTGTGACTAATAGTCTGGTGTGGAAAATATGAATAACGGGAACTATTAATGTAGTTTTATGCTGTTTATTGCATTTGGAAGAAATTGTCATTTGCCAGCTATTTTACAGTAGAAAACATCAGCTAATATCTTCCACTGCTGGACAACAGATATAAACCACTGTGGGTTTTAAGAGGGCACAACTCTATTTAAACAGTACTCAATGAAGTCCGGGTGAAGACACATTCATTTTGTAGAGGTTGAAAAAAGGGTTCACTTGATTCACTGGGTGACATCAACATGGAACATTGTGTCTTGTTGCTGTGACACTGGAGCAGAACATTTCAAACCTGGCTTGAAAAGCAGCAGGAAGTACTTAGCTGTTTTCATCTCACATTTACATCTTATGTTCCTCCTTTCTTGGTACATCGCATTAGCCCTGACGAGCCATGGGAGGAATCTGCCACTTTTTTACACTCATTATGGTGGCCCTGTCGGTAGTGGTGTCCGGTGAGCGATACGTGCCTCTCAGTGGTTTTCACTCATTCAAATGAGGTCAGGTGGTTATTGCAGCAAATGAACTACCTCCTGTTATTGGTGGTCTAATCTAATCAGAGGTTATTGTGTACTGTGACACGTTCTTGGTCATCTCTCCTGTAGGGCTTCTCATAGATTGCACTTCGACTGACTTCTAGTGCATTTATTGACACATACAAGGGCTAATGTGTAGTCTTATATTGACTGACAGTGTGTGCTGTAAAATACACTCAAACTGGATTCAAATCACACAGGATCTTGAGCCCTTTATCGGGTTGGGAACCATGTTTGGTCACTCAATTGACACAACACACCACACCAATCTGGCAACAGAATCACACGATGTATCAATGAAATGTAAGTAAGCATGTTGGCCACACAGTCAGAAGATCCGGAAAAGCTGGAACATCTCTGCGTGGAGTTTGTAGGTTATCCCCGTGGGTGCGTGGTTTACCTCCGCGTACTCCGGTTTCCTCCCACATTCCAAAAACATGCTAGGTTAATTGGCGACTCCAAATTGTTCATAGGTATGAATGTGAGTGTGAATGGTTGTTTGTCTATATGTGCCCTGTGATTGGCCGGCGACCAGTCCAGGGTTTACCCTGCCTCTCACGCAAATATAGCTGGGGTAGGCTCCAGTATACCCCTGCGATCCTCGTAAGGATAATCGGTATAGAAAATTGATGGATGGATCTTACAATAGAAATTAGAACACAGTGTGATCTGTGACTGGTTGACTTCCGAGTTGTTCTCTTTTCAAAACAACTTTACCCATATGAATTTTTAAAAAAGGCGAAAAACACTTGTTGGGACCCATTATGCTTTTCCCACTTTTCTGACCTATAAATGTAGTTCGAATGTCGTATTCTCGTGTTAAAAGATGCCATAGTTTCAGATAATGAGGTTTGCGCATTTCGAAGTGAGCCCTGAAAGAAGTTTGGCGATGGCTCAAAACGCTGAGTTTCAGAAAGCGTGGTAAAACTGCTCCTTTGTGATGTCACAGAGGAGTGGAGTTGAGTCTTTGTAGAAAAATTGAGAGCTAGGTGTCCACTCTTCCGTTTGTGAATGACGCTGAGACTGGCGATTAGCGACACTTTGCGAGAATAAAAATAGTTTTTCATGTTAGCTGCTACAATAACAATATCGTTGTAGCTTGGTTAATGTACAAGCCAGTTATGTAAATGGAACATAGTTGGCTTTTAATGTATTTTTTTTGGTGAGTAGGTATTTCCCTTGAAGTCTGTTGCCACCTAGCTCATTTTTCTCGCGCTAGAATGCACAGAAAAGGGGAAGAAATATGCGTTCACGTCAGGACTGTGAATGATGGGCAAAATTTCCCTAACTTTGGAGTGATGGGGAAGTCTCGTGGGTTCACATTTACCTGTTTTATCAGAACCTATTCTGCCTCACATGATTATCATTGTGTTGCATGGACTATGAATAGTTTACAGGCTCACTGTGGTCAAGGCTAACTGTCTTGTAAATATGCCGTGATGATAATGAGATTCTCCTTAGCTCTTTCGGGATTCTCAAGGGAGCCAAAGGTCTTATTCACATGCAGAATTACCAACATATTTTTTTCAGTGGGCATGACTTGGTGGAATTATACACTAGTAAACACTGCAATACACTGTGGGCCCCGCTGATAAGCACCATATGATTTTTAGTCAGTGGGAAAAGTGAGAAATTGATCATGAGGACTAGAAGTCATGCCACAATAAGCATTACTGAATGTCAAAAATAACCAGCGGACCTGTTTATCTATAATTTTCAAAGCAGTGTCAGCTAATTCAGTGGAACCTCTAAAGTCCAACATTCTGGTCTGCTTGTAAGTCAGCCAGCTTAATTAAATTTCAATTCATGCAAAATACAGGCAATTTTTAAAGGGGACCTATTATGCTAATTTTTCATCCTTTTGTATTGAGTTGTGGACTCCCATAGAGCAGCTACACACAATAACCAGTGCACAAAGCTTTATAGTTTTTCCAGAATCTGCACCTATTCAGCAGTATTTCTTTGGATTGTTTGGTCTGTTTTAATGTATTCCACCCATGGCCTGCCTCCAGGCACGCCCACTGCGCTGTGGTTGGTGACCATTATGTAGTGATGGATGACAGTAAACGGAAGCTACCTACTGGCAAATTAAAGAAAAAAAACTATTCTCTGGTTAACTATAAAGTTTGTGCAACGACAAAATAATACTTTCAACCAGAATCACAGAATAGCATTTTACTTTGGCAGTTAGATGACAATAATGTTTTATCATCAGTGCTTTTATTAGTCTCACTGGAAATCTCATTAGGGTTTGTATGGTTGATTGAGCAAATGACTGAAATGATGACTCCCACACACTGCCTCTCTCAACACTGAGGGAATCATCGGTGGTGTTGGGAGTAACGCCGTTACTGGACAATCTTGTTACCATCTAATTACTAATTGAAATGTTGCAACACCGCTACCCTTACTGACAGTGAAATGTGGCAAATTATTACTGTCACACAAAGTCAGATGCTTTTTAAAATCTTATAGCAGTGTTCAGTGCTCATTTATATTTGACCACACTCATGCCAGGTGCCTTCATGGGTTTAGAACATCAACAATGTCAAACAGATCGTTCCATTGTTGACTGATATGGTAAGCTCTCGATGGCACATGCCAGAGATTTGATGGTTTTTCAGAAAAAACTAGTAATTACGTTCCCTGGTGTCTAATTATATTTTCGAAGCAATTCCCTTCCTAATTCAATTACCTTTAGGTAAAGTAACATGCATTGATAACTAATTACTTTTAAAAAGTTACTTTCCTAACACTGATCATTGGAGCAGGAAGCTACAGGCAATGGTATGCATCATTAGGAGCATGCATTGTAAACGTTAGTACTATATGCCATGTATTGATGAGTTTCATCACTATATGATGAACACAAGCGAGGATGAAGGTAAAAAAGAGCCAGAGGGGAGGGAAAAGGTAGAAAAGAGAACAAAGCAAACACCAGGACAGCAACTGCAGCATAAGCTTCTCCTTGGGGAGCCACAGAGATGGGATGGAAGACAAATTAGAGGCCACTGAGGTGATCGTGCAGCACAACCCTCCCTCCCACCAAACCCCCCCTTTTAGTTACAGGCTAACTTCCTTTATAACTAGAAACCCCTGCCTTGCTACAACATTATTCTTGCATGTCTTCATAAAAGCCAGAAGCGGACAGCCTTGGTGCTTTCCCTCAGGGCTGATCGAACAATGGCATCAAGCTGTGCTGGATGAAAATTGGAATCCTATTGCGATGCATGCCGGAGAATCTAACTCGTGTGTATAGTGCACAGAATTGCAGCCAGGTTAATTTGGTTACACCCCTCGCTAACCCATTTTGGGATCACTGGGTGCTTGCAGCTGAGCTAAAAAAAAATGCACACGGACACCTCTGGGAGTCATACATGTTGGTTTTAAGAATGAACACATCAGGGTTTGAGAACTGACTAAGGATAAACTGGTTAATGTATCCCGGGAGCATCAAGGAAGGAATGAGGTGTTTTTCTCCAAGGACACAGTATTCCATAATGTGTCATAGCCATCACTGTGGTTAAAAAAGACAAGAAATATAGTGGCTGAGTATCATGTTATTGGGTTGCAATGAATGAGAGGGGGATGTTTGTTGAGTGATGTTTTTTGACCCTTTAGGCCAACCATACTTTTTCTTTCATGCTTGGCCAAGATGTAAAAATCATAACAAGTCCACCCTGAAAAAAGGGAAATACTGTATAAGCAAGATTGGTTCTCTTATTTGTGGCTAAGGAGATTTTTTAATCTGGAACCAGAGCAAAACACTTGAATTAAGTAACACCCTTATAGCAAGTACAAAGAGGTGGGAGACAATAACTTATTTTTCTGGTTTCCATGCTAACAGGAATGTTTTCTAATAAAACATGCATTGTATACAGTCACACAGTGTATTAATAACATGACAAGACTCAAGCTATATTTTTTTAGGTGAACCAAAAAATAAACTAACTGTGGTTCCACTGTATTTTGATTGAAATAATGGATCATGGTTAAAAAAAAAAAAAAAGAAAACACAGATTCTGCCATCATTGGTGCATAACCACCATGTAACTCGGTCCTTGATGACACAAATGTAGCTGTCTGTTAAATGATCCATGCAATGCTTGTAATATATGGAACATGTTGAACACACGGCACACTCCTCTTTGTTTCCATTGCTGAGTTCACAAGGTCAGAAAGTTACATCATTCTCAAACAGAAGGCAAGAAGGTCTGATCATATGCTCCTTGGGAAATAAAAGGCCCTCAGCTTCAAGTTAAAAGAGTAAGAAGGCGAGAAGGGGTGGGGGTGAGATGGGAGTGGAGGCGTTAAGAAGATGTTCTCGCTGGTGCAGCATTGGGAAGGATACTGGCCCCTCAGGGAGATGCGGTGGGGCTGCCATGACATATTTAGGGCAGCTGGGAGACCCAACAGAATAGCAGATGTTAAACATTATTCTCTAGAAAATGAGAAGTCACACATTTTGACAATACAAGAGTACTCAAATGTATCGTCTAAGTTGCCATGACTGCACTATTTTGTCATTTTCAACACATATATCCACCTATGAATGTTTTTGTAAGATCACCACTATTTGGGAGCCTTGTTGTTCTGCATGAATAAACAAATGAGGTAAATGTGCAAACATTTTCTTTGCACCCTGCTAGAGAGAAAAAAAAAATTGTAAATTATTTTCCAAGCCAGGCGGTGGTGTTGTGTTGTTCCGTTCCACTGGAAGGTCTACAGTGCAAGCATCCTCCGCTTGTGCCTGTGTTATATTGTCACAGTCTAACATGTAATATGATTATGTGCTTTCAACCATTATGTAATGTTATGACTTTTAGATGAGATAACTTGGTTCTATGTTTTAATGCCCTGTTTGTTTTTTAAGAGTGAGTCATGGCTGTCACAGGCATTGCATATCAAGCAGCCAAACATATTGGAACACTTTTATAACATTTATTTATTCATTCATTTTCTACCGCTTATCCTCATGAGGGTCGCTTGCCAGCTGTCTTAGGGCAAGAGGCGGGGTACACCCTGGACTGGTCCCCAGGCAATCACCAGCACATATAGACAAACAACCATTCACACTCACATTCATAACTATGGACAATTTGGAGTCGCCAATTAACCTAGCATGTTTTTGGAATGTGGGAGAAAACTGGAGTACTTGGGGAAAACCCATGCATGCATGGGGAGAACATACAAACTCCACACAGAGATGCCCGAGAGTCTCGAATTCGGGTCTCCGAGCTGTGTGGCCTGCACGCTAACCATTAGTCCACTGTGCAGCCAAGAGCAGTATTATTCATTGACAAAACATGTCACTTCTCCATGTGACAGTTGGTATTGTGTTTGCTGATGTGAGACTTTCATAGAACTGCTCAGCCACTGAAATCCATACAAGACTCACTGATGTTTTGGAGCTGCAACTCTTTCCAGTGCTTCTCAAGACTCCACAATCTCAACTTTACTGCCCTCAGTCTCTTCTTGGAAGAAATGTGTCATGCTGAGAAATAAATACACGACACCCTTATTTTCCTCAATTGTGCTTATTTGTTGGCATGACTCCACCTGCCCCATTTAGACCAAGTAGACCAGAGTCAGTACTGTGCAAGATGGCCTAAATCAGCAGGAATAGGCTCCAGCTTTCTTGGACAGGATAAACAGTATCAATATCACATGGAATTTGTTTACATTCTTTCTCTGGATATTTGAGTCAATACGCTCCCTATAGGCGGCTTGTCCAAAACTCTTAAAAAGAAGAGTAGATGACTCCACCAAGCAGCCAACAGACTTAGTTGCTGTTGTTGCTGTGCAGCCAAGCGGTCCTGAAGCTGAAAGACAGCCCTCGCATGTAACTCCCTCGACTCTCGGGCCTCTTGTAGGTCCCCCCCCCCCAAAAAAGGCAAGAGCGCCAAAGACGATGGACAGTTTTAATACAGAAGTGCATGCCCTCTGGGGAGTTGGGTTGGGAAGCCCCTGCAGATATTATGTGTGGTGAAATGAAGCTCATCCATTTCATGCAGCCTGAAGGATGACGTGACAACCCCAGCCTCTGAAGGGGTTTGTTGTTTTGTCATTCAATTCAAATGGATCCCTCTGAATTCCACAATGCTTGACTGCCAAAAACTTTATGAGGACAAGTCAGGAGCATTGAGTTCATCCTTTCCTATTTTTTTAGTTTGATTATTTTTGCTTACAGCACAGCACGCAGTCCCTTGTCTTTACAGGATGAGGAATCAGCAGTCAAAGTGAAATAATGGTTGCTGGGGGGGAGATCATCTTGACTGTGTGACACTATTACTATTACACGCCCCTGCTGTGTTTACACACCGAAGTGAGTGCATGGAGGTTTGGACAGGTGACTGATCAAAATTACTGTCTGATACCAGTGAGGCAAGAAGAACACTTCACAATATCAAAATGCGACATTTTTTTCAGATATTTCCTCTCAGTGCCATAGCTGAACCCTCAGGCTTATGAAAGAAATGTGACAGCACTCATGTCGACACACACACGCTAAAAAAACAACACTTTTTAAGCTGCAGCCATTAGCTCACATGATGCATTGTCAAGGTCTTATACCGTATTGGCTGCATTTTATATTTCACAACAAGTAATCTGTGCCAATAAACTTGGCTGGTGGATACAATAGTTTCAACCCAACTGTGCGGGAAGTGAGTGTAAGGCAGAATACTGGTGAGAACACTATAGCCAAACATTCTGTGTCAGTGCTATTTATACCAGGTTAAATGGCGTATTAAGACTGATTGGGTAGCGATTGATTGATTTTTGGGTAGTGACCAATAGGATAAGATTGTGGATACAAGTGGCTGAAATTCCAAGTTTTCTCCGAAGAGTGGCGAAGCTCTCCCTGAGAGATTTTCATCTAAGAGAAACTTGCTTCCGCATTGAGAGGAGCCAGATGAGGTGGCTCAGGCATCTGGTCAGGATGCTTCCCGGATGCCTTCCTGGGGAGGTGTTCAAGACACGTCTAGGGATGCCTAGGGGATCAGGACACATTGGCTAGACTACAGTTGTGTCTCTCAACTGGCCTGGGAAGGCCTCACGATCCGCTGGGAGGAGCGAGGCTGCACCTGAACCTCAGAAAATGGATGGATGGATTCTACAGTATGTTGGTATACAGCAATGTAGCCTACATACAACCATTGTTTACATAAAAACAAAACTGAGTGAGTCCCTTCAGCACAGAAGAGGACAAAACTAGTCAACAGATGCATCCAATTAACACCTGTTTGTGTCTTTTAACACCAGCACACTTTTGCCTCTATCTTTTGTGCTTGCAATGGCTCATCTGCAACTTGTCACCGCTACCATTTGTGCTGACCGTCGGCTAAAGCGCTCTATTGTTCCCTTGGGTCAATGGTCTAAGCGTTTTATTTCTAACAAAGTCGGAAAACAACATTCCCCAAACTCATCAAGATTCAGCTCTCTCACACCCAATGCGCTTTTGCATCAAGTGGTGGCTCCAAAAACACTTTACAAAAGTTGACAGGTGTTGGATTCCTATTAGCAACCTCAAGTGACACCTTTGTTGTCACCATGTGAAATTGTGACTGTTTCCACAAAATGTTTTAAATAGCACGGCTGCAGCATTGTTCTGCCCTGAAGAGTCATTGTTGCTAAGAACTAAACAATACGATATAGTGCTGCTACATGGTACTAAGAAAGAATCCCTTCACAGTAATCTGGTCAAAATGTACAGTCTTTGAGCTTTATTTTTGTAGTGCGCCTGAGTCGCACCAACAGGGTGCGGGCAGCACACTCACAATTTTTGTGAGCACTGCAGTCGGGCGCAGCGTGCCGCACCCACGCCTCTCATTGCCTTTAAATGCACAGGGCCCACTGGAGTGCACATCAGAGGCCACAATGCACGCCACCTCTGTTCCTGACAGTCACATTAAACACAGTAGCAGGCTAATCCAGGCATCGTACTTCTGATCCACCTGCAGCCATGATCTGTCATCGCCAAAATGAAAAACCTTTGATGGTACCTTTCGAGGTCTCCTCGTCTTCCTGCTTGAGAAAAAATGAACAGTATCCCACAGCCAGATTTTAACAACAAACATTTATATTAATCATTGTTTTTAATTTGTTGTTAATTATTAGTTATTTAATGGGTTTCTCTGTTCTGCATGTTGGCTCATTTGCATACTAACAGTAATGGGATGTTTAGTATTGGATGAGGGGAGGGGAAGGAGCGGTGTGCATGCACACGGCCACGGAGATGAGCAATGAGTGGAGCTGTCTTGTGCTTTTTCTAGCGGAGTTTTCACTTGTAAAATGTAGATTTGAGGAGGGAAAGCCATTTATTTGGGGGTTGTTTCACTGCGCCAAACTGAAAATGTGGACACCTCCCCTGATTCTGCTTCTGCGCCCATCTCAGCACAGCCAAGTCTACCAAATTACCAAATTGGCGGCGCACAGTGGTGCGCTGGACCAATTTACCACTGCATGGTGTGCGCCACGCTCCGCCACCTTGTGCTGCGCCACAAAATTAGAGCCCATGGTCTCTATTGCTATGTAAGACTATCAACAGTATAGAAGAGAGTTTACGCAGCTGTAACAATGTAACGATAAACCTTATAAAATCCATGTACTTCTTATGTAGGAGTTCCATGTGAGATCGACGCTTGAGATGAGTACAAAACAACAGAACACCCCAGAGTTAAGATACCATCCCACAATGTGACAACATTGGCAGCTAGTTTACATCAAAGTCCCCTTTACAGTTGTATTTGTACAGACTGATACGGTGTTTTCATTTGAGAAGTGTGTAGATAGGCTCAAACCAACAACCACATTGTAAAGCCACAATATTTGTTGGGCTTGATAAGACTAGTCCTTAAGTTTGAAACACTGGGACATGATTTGACAGGCTGCTTGTAAAATAGGATTTTGGGCTTTGTTTCAGACTAATAAGGAATAAGGAGCTTGTCAGATATCAAGTGATACCCAGTATAGTGCGGTAGAGCCACATAAGCACATACACAAAAAAAAATTAAATAAACACGACCATTTTGTTTTGCTCGTATTTTTACATCGACTGAACTCAAAGATGAAGAACTTTTATACAAAAAGTTCCAAAAGGCCGTTTGCTCTCAAATATTGTTCACAAATCTTCTGAATTCATGAGATTTTTCATGAGACCATTTGTGCGTAGCATCCCAAACATCTTCAATGAGTGGCATGCTCAGTCAGTATGCAAGCCATGTAGGGAACTGCGATGTTTTCAGCTCCCATGATTTGTGTACTGATCCTTGCAACATGGGACTGTGCATATCATGCTGAAACATGAGGTGGATGAATGACACAACAATGAGCCTCAGTATCTCCTCCCTGTGCATTCAGTATACCATAAAATGCATGTTCGTTGTCCATAACATACGCCTGTCCACACCATAACCCATCCCCCCACCATGGGCCGGACATCTAAAAAATTGCTTAGTCTGGTCTCATTCCCCTTTCTTTTCTTTTTGCATTTTGAAGTTCTTAAAATTAAAATTTTGATCAGAAGTGTACCGACTTGTGTCAGTGAAAACTGGAAACAAAAACAGTGTACAATCATGTATTCATTTATTGTTTGAATTAAATTTGAAATGGGCGGCACGGCGGTCGCGTGGTTAGCGCGCAGACCTCACAGCTAGGAGGACCAGGGTTCGACTCCACCTTCGGTCATCTCTGTGTGGAGTTTGCATGTTCTCCCCGTGCATGCGTGGGTTTTCTCCGGGTACTCCGGTTTCCTCCCACATTCCAAAAACATGCTAGGTTAATTGGTGACTCCAAATTGTCCATAGGTATGAATGTGAGTGTGAATGGTTGTTTGTCTACATGTGACAATATGTGATTGGCTGGCGACCAGTCCAGGGTGTACCCCGCCTCTTGCCCGAAGACAGCTGGGATAGGCTCCAGCACCCCCGCGGTAGAAAATGAATGAATGAATGAAATTTGAAATGGAATTTGTGTCCACAGAATTACCGTTTTGATCAAATACATTGGAACTGTAAAACCAAAGTTTCCAACACAGCTACTGATTTGGCCCACAGAAAGCCAACTACACTGTCGATGTGAAAGCATTTTTAAACAAAACTGTCAGAAAATGTCAGCCTCATTATAAATCACATGCTTTCATGAATATGGAGGTTAATACACACCTTAATGCAGTGTTGAGCATATTGCAGCAAGTTTTTTTCCCCATCTTTCCTGAAGGGGCCTCAGGTGAACTGACAAGTCTCAGAACGTGACGCGGGGTGTAGACCCAATTTAGGAAAGATTTGCATCACGTTGCACCTCATGTGCTCTGCAGCGATTCTTTCACCTCGAGCAAACTGTTTATAGTCTTACGTAACACCATGGTAGGTGATTTTAATGAGGAAAACGTGTTCTTGTTGTTTTTTTTTTTGATGGTGGTCAGGGGGGCGTTTAATCGGCACATAACACTCCAAAACACAGAATATTATACAACCTTTAGTTAAGTGTGTAGTATTGCTTCGTGAATGACAGTATTTATTCACCATCTAAATAAAGGGACATAGAGACATAAAGAAACATAGTTTGACTAATTACTTTCCATGAATCAGTTTGATAGGAATCGTGGTTCTCAAAACTACATAAATGTTGCATTTGCATTTGTTGCAGACTATTATGATTATGGGGGAAAATATGGAATGGGAGATTCTATGTCTGAACTTTTCTGAGCTCCTGTTTCCATGCCAGTGTTGTATTGAGCAGAATAATGTTTTTGTGGATGTAGTGAGTTGAGACTGAACGAACAGCATATCTGCTGGATTGCAGCAACATAGTGTACTCTATTTCGCCACAATTGATTCAAGATTAGGGCTGCGCACCAAAACCCGGTAGCATAATGGCACCAGTGCTGACGTAAACGCCAGTAACCAGAGTTGTATTTCATAGCAGACTTTGAGTGGATTTAGCTCAAATTCCTCAGCAAACTACTTTATACTGAATCTAAAGCATCTCTTCTGGTTGCACCCATGTAGTGCACTTCATTTGGACTTATTGTTTAACCTGCTAGATGGATATACTTTATTAATTTCTCACATGGGCATGTTTTTCCTCTTTGGAAAGCAACCCAGTTGAGACTCAATCAACAATGCCTCCACTTGGGCTGCCGTCAAATAGTGCACTCGCTTTATCTCAATTGCTCAATCTCAATTTAAGGGTCTGAATAATGCCTTTAGATCAGTTAACATGGCTACAGCATTTAATTACAATCAGGGGCGTCACTAGGTTCTGAGGACGGGGGGGAGGGGCTTAGCCCCCTGGAGATGCACAGGTTATGAATGGATGTAGTAGACATTAAAAAAAAAAAAAATCACAAAATCAAATAATGAATAAGAACCGGGATATAACTTTGCCACTTTTGGACAGATTTAGTAGAGATACTAAATTGTTTCAGACCAACATATAATTGATCAATTATATAATAATCATTATTATATTATTAATTAGACTATTATTATTGCTATCATCATTATTTTTCTTCTGATTATTACTACTACTACTAGTGTTAGTAGTCTAGTATTAGCGTACTTATTGGCTTGCTTATTAGCCTGCTTTTTCCCTAGAGATTTTTTGTAAAAAAAATCAATACAAAAAAAATCAATTAAAAAATCACATTATTTAGGTGGGCTTAAGAACATTTTAGGGGGACTGAAGCCCTAGTTGGGAATGGAACATACACCATCTGCATGAAAAGCATCAGTGTGTCCATTCCAGCGAATGGGGCACAACCTTTAATTACGATATTCTTGTTAAATGTAAGGACTAACTGTTGTGCAATAATAGATTTCCCACTGGCTTTTAATGACTTAAATTTGAATAAAGAAAGAACATCATCAGGAGCCCAAACCTGTGCAGACATGCATCAATTTCCCCTCCTGCTGCTTTCCAATTAGTAGCCAACAATGACTCATAACAAGCCCCAATCCCTTTAACATACGTACCATCCACTGAATATGCCCAGTCAATACTCTATCTTCACCCTCACTCCACTGGTTTTGTTATTCTGAGGACAGCTCACGTCTGTTGTGTTTATCACTCAGATCTTCAAATCCCTTGTTTAGGCAAAGTGGCCCCTTCGGGAGTGTGTTGACAGAAGGGTGTGAAAAGAAAGAAGCCCAGCTGGAAGAAGGTGCGACTGTTAACTTGAGAGGGAGGGATGGGAGGGCCGGTAGGAGGACAGCAAACCACCGCTCTCTCATCAGGTATTCACAAAGCTTGTTCTCTTCCGCCCACGTCTTCAAGACACTCTGTCATGAACACGATGAAGGGGATCACTATCCACAACCATACTTCCCTTATACGGCTGCTTGGAATTCACTGGGATGGAAAGCAGTTTTGATTCTTGTCTATACATCCTGGCTGTATAAATGTATTGCTTTTGCTTGGGGTTTGCTTGTGAGCACATGGTTAGGTGAGGTTAGACTTGACATCAGTTCTTTTTATTTTGATGGACAAATAAATACAGTTGTTGTTTGTTTATTCCACGCAAACACCCTCCTGCATTTTATTTCTTTGCTGACTCTAAGGTGGCAGCACCTGCACATCATTTCCACTGTACTGAACTAAAAGATCACAAAGTATCTAAAAGCATCTGATGTGATTTATCTTGATTACTTTAATACATCATTATTTTTAAGTCATTGCTTCATCTACAGTATGTTAAATTGTGCCAGTGTTCAGAACGTTCAAATTAAATAAACCATAACAATAATAACAAAAGTAGCACTTTCACCCTGAGAAAACCGCTGCAGCAGTATTGGAAGAAGATAAGCGATCAATAAGCTTCTAATGAGGGTTACTAAGGATGCTAAGGTGTGGGGAAATGATGTGTGAGGGGAGACAGATGGAGACGAAGGAGATACGGTGTGAGCATGTGCTGGAAATAAAAAAAAAATCTTTGCATTTGAGAATGTGCATGCAGGCATGCATCCCTTCAGTGATGCATGAAAAAAAGGCATTATTGATTGTTGTTTTCACCACGATCCCCCAAGAGAATGTGAAAGTCACGGCATATGTAGTGTACAACACAGCTGTCACCGCTACGTCATGCCCCGAAGGCACTGCAGCATCCTCCACATCTACGCGCACAAACCCTGTGGGTGCTTAAGAACAGCACCTACGTACTTCTGTAATGGACCACAATATAGGGAAGATATATGTTTTATGTGAATGCAGGCTTTGAAGGGACCGTATGTTATGGGTTCCTCGGCTGCCTAGAGGGCGCCAACATTCAAATGTGCTGCAATTGTTAGAGTCCCCCTTCTTCCTCTTCCTATAATAATAATACAGTAAACCTCGGATATATCGGAAATTCGCTCACAACGGACAGATAAAAATGAACCAATTTTTCTGTAATGCATTTCCAATAAAAATTCATTGCATATATCGGATTTTTTATAATAGATTTCGCCTATTTCGGACAAAATCTCTGCTGAAAAAGCTGAAGATTATAACATCTTTGTATGAATTACAGACATGTACATGAGCATGTACAACAAAATTAAAAAAAAGTTTCTCAAATCTGTAGAAATGCCTTCTTGTTGCTATTAGCGAGGTTTAGAAACCAAACGATAAACGTAAACGCAAACAATAATGACGTCACAGGATATTGAAATGTATGGGAACTTGCCGACTTGTCAATAGCCTGTGACGTCATTATCGTTTGCGTTTACGTTTATCGTAAATGTGGCGGACATTTTCCAGTATACGCATATAACGAATTTCG
This sequence comes from Doryrhamphus excisus, assembly GCF_037039965.1. NCBI lineage: Eukaryota > Metazoa > Chordata > Actinopteri > Syngnathiformes > Syngnathidae > Doryrhamphus > Doryrhamphus excisus. The sequence continues at coordinate 12,648,382 of NC_136359.1, read as the reverse complement.
CTTATATCGGACAAAACCAGTGGGAACAATTGAATCCGATATATCCGAGGTTTACTGTAATTCATTCACTCATTCATTCATTCATTCATTCATTTCCTGTCACAGTTCCGTTCCTGCCTTCTGGTCTGCGTCTCCTTGTTTTCCAGATGTCCTGGAGCGGGCTGGAGGCGGGAGGACTGGGCGCACCTGAAGCCCATCCAATCTACTGCCTATTTAAGGCCGCCGCTTGCAGCGACAGTCGCTGGTTCCTCGCCTCGTATCCTGCTACCCAAAGGGAACTTCGGTCTACCCAGCACTCCCTAGCCGTCCAGCCAGCCTCCTGTTATTCTGTTAAGCGATTTATGTTTGCTGAGCTCTGTGGCGAGAGTTTTTTTTTTTTTGTGCCCTTCCTCGCCACCACCTTGTGTTTGCCCCCTGGGCCGTTTATTTATTGGACTTTGCTTATTAAAAGACTCTAACTGCAACTCCTGTTGGCCTTCCTCTGCGTCTGGGGCCCAACCCACGACACCGCGTGACAGAAGGAACCAGCCATAAGATATGGACCCCGCGGAGCCAGAGCCGATTAAGTTGGCTCTACGCCACCAGGCACAACGTCTGGGGAAACAGGAGGAGCAGCTCAACGCCTTGGGCTCCTGCGTTCAGGGCCTGGCCGACCAGCAAGACGCACGCATGAAGGCACTTGAGGCCCAGCTAAGCGCATTGGTGTCCGCCTTGCAGCGCGACGTTCCCGTCACCACCCCCCCGGCGCCCCCCGAGGAGCCCGCCGACCTCCCGCCGACGTCGGACGTCTCCTTACCTGCTCTTGGCGCGCTGCTCTCCAAGCCGGAGAAATTCTCCGGTGATTCAGGGGAAGTACTATCACGTCTCGCCTTGACTACTGTAATGTACTGCTTTCTGGTCTTCCAATGGCGAGTCTCAAAAGCTTACAGTTAGTACAAAATGCTGCAGCGCGACTTCTTACAAGGACACGTAAGTGTGACCATATTTCACCAATACTAGCCAACCTGCACTGGCTCCCAGTTCACTTAAGATGTGACTTTAAGGTACTGCTTCTGGTTTACAAAATATTACACGGGTTGGCACCTTTTTATCTGGTTGACCTAATTGTACCCTATGCTCCGTCTAGAAACCTACGCTCACAACACGCCGGTCTTTTGACTATCCCGAGAGCCAGAAAGAAGTATGCGGGCTCTAGAGCCTTTTCCATTCGGGCCCCAACGTTGTGGAATGCTCTACCTGTTAATATTAGAGCTGCTACCTCAGTAGAAATGTTCAAGTCCCGACTTAAGACTCATTTCTATACTTTAGCGTTTTGTTAAAAATATGCCCTGCCTGCTTTGACTGCCGCTCCTTCTCTCTCCCATACCGCCCCTCCGGCTGAGGGGGCGGGTCCAGGAGAGGCTGTTTTGGAAGTTTGCCTTGACGAAATTGGACATCGGACGTGGCCTACCTTGGAGGCGCTGCAGCAGAGGGATAGTGATCATCTCAAGACCCACGGCTGCCCAACTGTCCTAATGGCATCACATCTTGGACCTGGACTATTATACTCTATGTTTTTATTTAACTGTCACATGTAAACCTCTCCACATCCATTGCAGCCTGGTCATCCTAGAAGGGGGATTCCCCCATCTGCGGTCCCTTCTCAAGGTTTCTTTTTCCCTAATTGGGTTTTTGAGTTTTTCCTTGCCCTGATGGGGGTTCAGATCAGGGGATGTCGTCTGTCGTCTATTGTCTGTCTTCTACTGTTGCCTGCTTGTTAAGCCCTTTGAGGCTCTTTTGTGATTAAGGGCTATATAAATAAACCTGACTTGACTTGACTTGACTTGACAAGTACGACCGTTCCTCACCCAGTGCGAGCTCCACTTCGAACTGCAGGCAGCGGCTTTTCGCTCGGAGCGAGCGCGAGTGGCTTTCGTCACCTCCCACCTTACTGGAAGGGCTGGAGCTTGGGCCACTGCTGAATGGAGCCGCCGTTCTCCCGTCTGCTCGTCATATGCCGCCTTCTCCCAGGCCATGGAGCAGATCTTCCAGCGGACCCCGCCGGGGCGCGAGGCGTCCCGGGCTCTCCTACGGCTACGCCAAGGCCGCCGCAGCGCGTCCGACTACGCCATCGAGTTCCGGGCTCTGGCGGCAGAGAGCGACTGGAACCCGTCCTCCCTCGCGGACGCTTTCTTCCTGGGCCTGTCGGACAACATCCGGGAACGTATGATTCCTCTGCAGACTCCATCCAACCTCGACGAGCTCATCGCCCTGGCCATCGGGATCGAGAGGCGCAGCAACGACCACAAGGAGGACCGCCTCCTCCAGCACGGACGCCTCCCCGCCGGCTGCTATCTCCGCGCGCACGGGGACCGCTCGCCGCCGTCGTCGCTGCGGCCCCTCCCCGCCATCGAGCCGGCACAGGCGCCAAGATACGACGAGCCCATGCAGCTGGGAGGAAGTCGCCTCACCCCGGCCGAGAAGGACCGTCGTCGTAGGCTGCGGCTCTGCCTTTACTGTGGGCAGGCGGGCCACACTATCTCTCGCTGCCCGGTCCACCCAGATCGCCCACGCTCGCAAGCATCGCCTCCTCGTGGCGCAACGGTGGAACCGCCGGCTGGGATGACGTCACTAGCAGACGCGGCAGTCAACAGACTACAACTCCCAGGTACGCTCTCCTGGCGCGACAGACACGTTGACATTTCAGCCTTTATTGACTCTGGAGCTGATGATAGTTTTGTGGACGAGTCCTTTGTTAACCGCCTCGCCATTCCTGTTATTAAACTGTCTGCGGCACAAGTTGTGCACTCCCTCGACGGGCGTCACCTGGCCACGGTTACTCACCAAACCGCGCCTCTCTCTCTACGTGTGTCCGGTAACCACCACGAGTCCATGAGTTTTTTTGTTGTCCCGTCACGCTCCGCTCCGGTCGTATTAGGGCTTACCTGGTTACTCAAGCACAATCCGCATATCGATTGGGTCAAATCCTCCATCTCAAACTGGAGTGTGTTCTGCCACACGCACTGCCTCAAATCAGCGTGGCCTCGTACCACGCCCCCCTGCTCTGTTCCTCCCGAGAAGATCGACCTCTCTTCCGTTCCCGACGCCTACCACGATTTGCGGGAGGTTTTTAGCAAGGATCGAGCCCAATCCCTCCCGCCTCATCGGCCGTATGATTGCGCCATTAATCTGCTCCCAGGAGCAGTGTTGCCGTCGTCACGGCTGTATAATGTCTCCCGGCCTGAGAGGGAGGCACTTGAGCAGTATATCTCCTCGTCCCTCGCGTCTGGTCTCATCCGTCCCTCCTCGTCACCGTTAGCCGCTGGGTTCTTTTTCGTAGAAAAGAAGGATAAATCACTCCGTCCCTGCGTAGACTATCGGGCACTCAACGACATAACGGTTAAGAATAAGTACCCTCTGCCGCTTATGGACTCCGCTTTTAACCTGCTTCACTCCGCCAAGTTCTTTTCTAAGCTCGACCTGCGTAGCGCTTACCATCTGGTGCGCATACGAGAGGGGGATGAGTGGAAGACCGCGTTCAATACTCCCCTTGGGCATTTTGAGTACCTGGTCATGCCCTTCGGCCTTACCAATGCCCCGGCCGTCTTTCAGAGCTTGATAAACGACGTCCTGCGGGACATGTTAGGTCGGTTCGTCTTCGTGTACCTGGACGACATACTCATCTTCTCCTCCTCCCTCGCTGAACATGTGCAACAGGTCCGGTTGGTCCTCCAAAGACTCCTAGAAAATAGGCTGTTTGTCAAGGCTGAGAAGTGTGCTTTTCACACCTCCTCAGTCGCGTTCCTGGGGTTTATCGTGGAGCGGGGTCAGATTAAACCCGACCCAGCCAAGATCCAGGCTGTGGCCGACTGGCCTACTCCTACAACTAGGAAGCACCTCCAGCGGTTCCTGGGTTTCGCCAATTTTTACCGGCGATTTATTCGGAATTTTAGTCGGGTCGCTGGACCCCTCACTAGGCTTACGTCGGTAAAGGAGTCGTTTGGTTGGACCCCCGAGGCGGAGTCGGCTTTCAACCGGCTTAAGGGTTTATTCACCTCCGCTCCGGTACTCATTCACCCCAACCCTGCTAACCAATTCTTTGTCGAGGTTGACGCTTCCAATACTGGCGTTGGGGCGGTCCTCTCCCAGCGCTCCACCACCGACCAGAAACTGCACCCCTGCGCCTTCTTCTCTCGTCGCCTGACCGGGGCCGAACAAAATTATGACATCGGCAACAGGGAATTGCTGGCCGTTGTACTCGCTCTGCAGGAATGGAGGCACTGGCTGGAGGGTGCGGAACCACCATTCGTCATACACACGGACCATAAGAACCTGGCCTACCTCCGCTCGGCCCAGAGGCTCAACCCCCGACAGGCACGGTGGGCGCTCTTTCTTGCACGGTTCAACTTCACCCTGACTTTTCGTCCTGGCTCACAGAACTGCAAGCCGGACGCCCTCTGACTGCACTCGTCACCCTCGGAGGAGTCCCCCCCGGAGACCATCATCCCACAATCCCGGATTCTGGGTGCCCTCCAGTGGGACGTGGAGAGGCAAGTGGCCGACGCCATGGAGAAGGTCACCCCGCCCAACGGTTGCCCCTCAGGGCGCCTGTTCGTCATCCCAGGACTCCGACCTGAGGTCCTCCGCTGGGCACACGAGTCCAAGCTGGCGTGCCATCCGGGGGCGTCGCGCACCGCCTTCCTCTTGGCACAGCGGTTCTGGTGGCCTTCCTACCGAGCTGACGTACGGGAGTTTGTGGCAGCCTGTCCCACCTGTGCTCGGAACAAGTCCTCCCATCAGCCCCCAGCTGGGTTGCTGCAACCACTACCCATTCCCTCCCGCCCGTGGTCCCACGTGGCTCTGGACTTCGTCACTGGCCTCCCTCCATCCAATGGCAACACTGTCATACTCACGCTGGTCGACAGGTTCTCTAAGATGGCTCATTTCGTCGCCCTCCCCAAACTCCCGTCTGCCCTGGAGACGGCTGATCTGTTGGTCCACCATGCCTTCAGACTGCATGGTATCCCCCTGGACATCGTCTCGGACAGGGGCCCCCAGTTCACGTCAGCAGTCTGGAAGGCTTTTTGCAAGTCCCTTGGTGCTTCACCCAGCCTGTCCTCGGGTTACCACCCCCAGACCAACGGCCAAACTGAGAGAGCCAACCAGGACCTGGAGGCGGCCATCCGTTGCGTCTGCCATCAGCAACCCGCCTCCTGGTCCTTTAATCTCCCCTGGATCGAATACGCTCGCAACTCGCTGGTCAGCTCAGCCACGGGCCTCTCACCGTTCCATGTGGCGTATGGATACCAACCCCAGGCTTTCCCCTCACTGGAGTCTGAGTCCGCTGTCCCCTCTGTGGCAGCCCACCTCAGACGGGCTCGCCGAGCATGGCAAAACACCCGGGCCGCATTGGGGCGCACCTCCGAGCGGAACCAGCGGTTGGCCAACCGCCACCGTTCGGCCGCCCCGGAATACAGGATTGGACAGAGGGTGTGGCTCTCGTCTCGGGACCTACCGCTCCACACGGACTCAAGGAAGCTCCAACCCAGGTACATCGGCCCATACCCAATAGTACGGGTCTTTAGCCCGTCCTCTGTGCAGCTCCGTCTCCCTGAAGCTCTCCGGATACACCCAGCTTTCCACGTCTCCCTCCTTAAGCCAGTCGCCTCCAGTACCCTCAGCCCCCCGGAAGTCCCTCCCCCTCCGCCCAGACTGGTCGATGGCCACCCCGCCTTTACAGTCAAGGCCATTTTAGACGTGAGAAGAAGGGGCAGGGGTTTTCAGTATTTGGTGGACTGGGAGGGATACGGGCCGGAGGAACGCTCTTGGATTTCCCGCTCCCTCATCCTTGATCCCACCCTCCTTTCCGATTTCTATAAATGCTTTCCAGAGAAGCCAGGTAAGCCGCCAGGTGGCGACTCTTAGAGGGAGGGGTACTGTCACAGTTCCGTTCCTGCCTTCTGGTCTGCGTCTCCTTGTTTTCCAGATGTCCTGGAGCGGGCTGGAGGCGGGAGGACTGGGCGCACCTGAAGCCCATCCAATCTACTGCCTATTTAAGGCCGCCGCTTGCAGCGACAGTCGCTGGTTCCTCGCTTCGTATCCTGCTACCCAAAGGGAACTTCGGTCTACCCAGCACTCCCTAGCCATCCAGCCAGCCTCCTGTTATTCTGTTAAGCGATTTATGTTTGCTGAGCTCTGTGGCGAGAGTTTTGTTTTTTTTTTGTGCCCTTCCTCGCCACCACCTTGTGTTTGCCCCCTGGGCCGTTTATTTATTGGACTTTGCTTATTAAAAGACTCTAACTGCAACTCCTGTTGGCCTTCCTCTGCGTCTGGGGCCCAACCCACGACACCGCGTGACAATTTCCTACCGCTTTTCCTCACAAGGGTCGCGGGGGGGGTTGGAGCCTATCCCAGCTGGCGGGGTACTATAATAATAATATAAAAATAAAATATTTTTTTGCATCAATATATATGTTCAATTAGGAAATTCCACATCCATAAAGCAAAAGTATTGCCACTATACTGAATATGCAGCTTGCTTATCATCTCGTGCAGGTATGCCTAATGTTATGGCCGCTATATTGCACGTGGACTGGTTAGGATTTTATATACTTAGTCATTTTGCCCTTTGATAAAGTCAGTAATGTAAGTGTATATTATTTTAAGCACATACTAGTATTGCCTAATACTGCACAGTATGACAGGGTAGTTCTGAAGCACTTGAACATACAGTATATGTGAGTTTTGCTGAAAATATAGGAAATCAAGTGCCCTTGAGTAGGAACAGTTAGCTATGGCTTGTGAGTTACCGCTCTTAAGCCCTTTGTACTTTAATTCCTGTCCGACTTGACATGTTTTTTGACAGATAGTATCACACAGCCGACAGTCGTGAGGATGGTAGGCATGGTAAGCACCACACTTTCATGGAAGGGAGACATCCAATCCTCTCCAGTTAATTTTTATACACATTAACACAGACAGTAGGGCAGACAGAATTACTGGTATACAGTGTTCCTTTGTTTATTGCGGGGGATAGGTTCCCAAAATAGCCTGTAATAAGTGAAATCGGTAAAGTAGACAACTGTATTTGTTCATTATACTGTATATGTTTTAATGCTGTGAAGCCACTCACCATACACTTGATACACTTTTCTCATACAGACTAGAACATGTCCTCACATTTGTCTTTTGTTTAAACACACTCATAGTTTAAATTTCATTGAAATTTTAATGAGCAACCTACTTGGTCAGACACAAGAAATTATTTATTCACTGACAGTGGCACTTTGCCATTCAGCTGTGGCGTTTTTGTGTCCTTATTGAAGTATGTTGCAATAATCCCGTCATGTATTACTTTGTCAGTTGACGATTCATTTGTTACATCTGCGTGGTTTGCCTTGCTTCATGTACCACCATATCACCTTTCAAATACTTTGTAATGTAAATATGTTATAAATGAAAAAATATAGTTTCTTAATTAATCACTTAATCCATCAGGGGTTGGATTCCTGAATTCCAATTGAATCTTAATTCTTCACCACTTCGGACAATTGCTTTGCTTTGTTTGGTGTCTATTCTTTTGTGTTCCCCAGTTCACAAACCAAGGCCAATAATGGAATGCTTGGATGAGTTTGGTGTGTAAAGGACTCAACTGCCGTGCCGCTAGAATGTCACATTTTTAACAAAATTCTCCACAAATGTAAATGTCACGCCAGTAAATTGTGGTCTTTGTGGAATCCATGCAGATGACACAGCAGAGATATGAATGGAACAATTTGCTTAATATTAGGTAATAAGTTGACTTTGGCAACTTTAAACAAACACTGACACTTAAATTATTGAGGATATTCTTCAATGAATGCTAAAAAGCCAGCATTGTTGAAACAGGAGATGGCACAGTAAGAGAAAAGATTCACAAAATCCCCTTAATTCCTTTCAGGGAATTGTGAAATGCTTTGTTACAAAGGGAGATAAATGTCACTCGGTCGTCAAGTCTTTTTGTGTGTCTCAGTAGAAGTCTCCAGGAATATGCTGATGAGGGCCATGATGTCTTCAGCGTATCTTTACAGTGCGCCTGTGCATCTCCAGAGGCGCAGTAAAGCATCAATCACTAGTTCTTCCCTTCTAAAATCGTTCTCCTAAAAATTACATTCCATGCAACTAAACTGCCTTCACAATTAAGTTTCTAGTAAAGTGTATTCTCTAAATCCCAGATGTCGTCCGTGTTCTTCTGAGCTATCTCTCAATGGACTTTCACCAGAAGGGAACATTATATAGCGGAACCTCCAAAATCAAACACTGTTCAGTGACGCCGTTAGACATTTTTTTAGATAATAATGTCAAGTGAGGGCTGAGTGATAACAGGGTGGCTGAGCGGTTATCATGTTGGCCACACAGTCAGGAGGTCGGGAATGTCTGGGTTTGAATCTCCACTTGGGCACCTCTGTGTGGAGTTTGCACGTTCTCCTGTGTGTGTGGGGGCGTTTTCTCTGGGTACTCTGGCTTCCTCTCATATGAAAAAAAAAAAAAAAAAAAAACAAAACATGCATGTTAGGTTCATTGGCGACTCTAAACTGTCAATAATTATGAATGTGAATGATCGTTTGTCTATATGTGCCCTGCAATTGGCCGCCGACCAGTTCAGGTTATACCTCACAGGTCAGCTGGGACTCAAGCATACAATAAACAGCACAGAAAATGGATGATTGATGTCTTGTGATGCTAAAACATCATATCATAAAATCTGTATTAACATTTAACTGTCATACAAGTGTAAAAATAAGTTAAAAACTGCATTGTAAAAAATAAAATAATCTTACTCACCCCTTTAAGACACCCGACAGACACGTAATGAGTGGAAGCAGGAAGTGATACTGCCACTTATGGTTATCATCACACTGTTCCCCTGTCATCACTTTATATGGCTGCCAGCAGAGCCAGCTCTTCACAAAGTGGCACCCTAGGCGAGATTTTATAGGGCCGTCCCATCCATCAGCGATTTACAGATGCTTACATAAAAACCCCCAAATAGCATTGTTTCTACCACTGACTTGAATTTATAAGATAGCATGTTTGTAAAAACTATAAATTTAACTTATTTAATATTCATTTATTCATTTTCTAGCGCTTATCCTCGTGAGGGGTCACCAGGGTGCTGGAGCCTATCCCAGCTGTCTTCGGGCGAGAGGCTGGGTACACCCTGGACTGGTCGCCAGCCAATCACAGGGCATTATTAAAATTAAAATGTGTAGTAATATTAATTGGGAAATGCTTTACATTTGAATCAATGTTGTAGTGTTTTACTCATCCTCATAGTCGTCTATGCATTTTACAGTATTCCATAAATGCACCCTAGCAATCATACGCACAAGGACGCAGAACACAATGCACGTTCATAGAAAATATGCAAAATATGCAAAATCTGCAAAGCAGCGAATCTCTGAAAGGTGAACTGTGATGTAGAGAGGGAACACTGTGTACATTTTAGAAGACACGACAGTGTGACATTGAGTGTAAAGCGTGAATAGATGGCTTCCTACACATGTTTGGTTCAGCTTATGTTTTTTTTTTTTCCTGGTAAATGGATTTTCCCCTCTCTAAATACATTAGGAGTGTGCTCTTACACCTGCCCCATCCAAAGAGTGCCCCAAGGTAACTTCTGTTATGCTTTGCTAAATGGAATTGTTTGCGTGGCACATCATGTGTGAAGCACCTGGAGTGCATTCACCATGTGCATTGTATTGTCAGGCAGTCACAGCCAATTGAATGAAAAAAGCAATACTACTAAAAACAATTACAGCTGCCAAAAATAATGCGTCAGCAACACAAATTATTAATTCATATTTTAAACAGTTTTCACGTAATTAACGCATGCAAGCCGCATGTCTCTGTTATGACGGCAGATGTATGCACACTGTCACACACTCTTATGTTCTTTTATAACTTTATTCTGACATATAAACAGCAGTTCAGTCTGTATCTCCAATCAGGTTGGGCAACAATTACGGCTCTGATTCCCCATTTCAATCGCAAATGAAAAAAGTTGGCATTAAAAGTTAGCATTTCTTGTTAGTGGATTGTGGATTGTTAGTCCCAGTTCCCATCAATGCTTGAGACTCAATGCCCAACTCTAATCTCCAACCTCGTAAACACACCTCAGAAACTCTGCCGCATTCATGTGAGGTGCATTAAAAGACACTTCGAGCATCACAACATCTTTGCGTATATTCATTCATTCATTCATTTTCTACCGCTTTTTCCTCACAAGAGTCTCAGGGGGTTATGCTGGAGCCTATCCCAGCTGTCTTCGGGCGAGAAGCGGGGTACACCCTGGACTGGTCGCCAGCCAATCACAAGGCACATAGTATAGACAAACAACCATTCACACTCACATTCATACCTATGGACAATTTGGAGTCACCAATTAACCTAGCATGTTTTTGGAATGTGGGAGGAAACCGGAGTACCTGGAGAAAACCCACACATGCACGGGGAGAACATGCAAACTCCACACAGAGATGGCCGAGGGTGGAATTGAACCCTTGTCTCCTAGCTGTGAGGTCTGCACGCTAACCACCGCTGTGCTGCCTTCTTTGCCTATATTTGTAGTCTAAATATACAAGACAAAGAAAAATAACAAGTGGATATTCTTATAACATACACTCAAAAAACGTCTTTGTCTAGGAGCAGGACTGAACTAGCACTGCTGCATTTAAGTATGCTTGGATATCCCAGAATATACACTCAAAACATGTGAAGTTAAGTTCAATTCTGCGGTGTCTTTGAAAGAAACACCAATAGTTATTATTCCAATAGTTCATAGTAACTATTGGAATGTTCTGCTACTATTAAAAAAGACTAGTCTTTGGCAAACTAGATGTGTGGGATGTTTTAGCTTCATTTGGCGCTGTTTCATACAAATATATGTAACCATGTCCTGTTATTTATCGTTCTGGTCCTAAAATACAATAAAAAATGTCCATAATGGTAGTTAAACATGATTAATTAATTTGAGCCTTGTGATTAATCCATTTAAAAGTGGTTATCAGTGGACAACCCTAATAACAACGATAAAGAACAAACACGTCGGCAAACAGGTGACCGTCAATTTGTAACTGCAATTAGTGCAGCATGTTCAAACATGAACAGCATTGTCACAGTCTGTACGACATTTATTTATTATACATTAATGAGTGTAGTTAACTCAAACTAAACTCATTCTTGACAATCCCATCAACTGTCAATCATTTAGCATGCACCTGCTGCCATTTATGGAGATGTCGCTACAAGAGTGGCAGGCAACATCATACAACTACGGTTTTGTGCGTGATGTTGCGTTTGTAGAGAGTTTTGGCTCCATTTGAAAGTCAAAAGTGTGTGAATTGTTCTTTGTTGTAAATGTGCATTGCTGTAGTGTGTATTTGCTTCCAACAAAGGTCATTTTTCACAGTTTTTTTCAAGCTATAAGCTTAGGGAGATTGAATGTTTCCCTCCGCCGTGGTATTCACTTGTGTCACGAGATATTTAGACAATTATTGTTGTTTGTTGACTCCTTTTCATTGTACATAGTATAGAGAATATATACCATGACACAGGCTGCACACTGACTACTCTAAAGCATATCCAAGATCCGTTTCTATATTATTGCCCCTTGAGAAGATATAGTACTGTATGGTTGCTGAAATTTGAGGGGTGTACTGACTTTTGTGATGTTATGCAAATCTTTTTTACAATAATAAAATGCGAATGAATAAGACATATTTCATTGCTTGAAAACTGTAAAACTAAATACAGTAAAAACAAACATAAAAGGGATTTTGTGTGAACATTAGTCTCTTGATAAACTACATTTGCAAAATTTAAAAAGGGGCTACGCTTTCCAATAAAACTTTTTGACACTCAAAATAAATAAAAGATTACAAAACATTAAAGGCTTTGTGACAGTCAGCGAGCCACAATATGAAACATCGAGGCAACTGGGGAAATAGATGACGGTCTATAACTTTTTCCACTGTTTTATGATCCAGCCTTATACGGAGGTTGTCAATTGTCCATATTGGTCATAAAAAAAACACATGCAAGAAATACTGCATTATATTCACAGCCTGGAGATTAGATTAATTATTTTCTTAATATGAATAACCAAATACATAAATATAATGATCAAAGTCAAAACCTTGGCTAATCCCCAAAAGGAATCAAGCGTATAGACTTTTTATCTGTACTCTGCTGCCTTTGGCTTCAATGAGATGAGTCGTATAAAATCACATGAAGCTCGTAAACTATTGTGGTTTTTTTTTTCAAGAATGACTGCCTTGCACGTCTGAATGCTTGCACCCAGTGTAGCAATTTTCTGAAGGGAGGCGTCAACGTGGGTCATTCAATTATGGGGCACAAACGGGTCTTTCTTTGCAAGCGCACATTTGATGATTTGGGCCCTTGTAAAGTGTTTGGATTTGAGCCAAGCTGCGGATCAAGTGTTATTGGGTGTCATACAAACATAAAGTAAAAGTATTGTATAAAGTATAAAGTAAAAGACTTTGGGCATCACTGACTCCTTTTTGGCAATTTTTCTCCATTATGGGAAATTGTTAGAAAAGGTCCAAGCACTGCAGGTTGCAAGTAGCGGAAGGGACTGACTCACATTCAGTTCATGGGTGTCAAATTTGAGGACAACGGTGAGATTATGGACTGGAAGTGAGCTATTTAAAATGGTAAACATACCATCACAATCACCCATGAAAACCATGTTATTTAATAGCATGTAATATTTAAATCCCCTCCTAACAATAATACAATAATGTATAATTTGTAAGGAAACAAGACAAAAACCTTTATTGTGCGAATAAAGTATTATATATTGACCTTTAAACACTGCCCAAATTATTTCCTGAATTTCAACTGATTAATAATCTAAAAGGCAAATCACAAAATAGGTAATAAAATTCATTCAGATTAAGATTGATTCAGATTGATATTCCACCTTCATTTTTAAAAAGCATCGGTATCTATATGGGCAATACTGGCTCTGTATTTATTTGGGATCCGATCAATACCAAATCTAGCGGTATCGCACACCACACGCATGGTCGGTGCATCAGAGGCACAATCGATATAGCCCTGGATATGCATATGTATGTACGTATGTGCATTTCACACAGAAACATGAAAAAAAGGTTGCATGTTCATACAATCCCGCAATTAGATAATTAGATCACCAGTGTCATATGAAATACTTTCCCATAATGACCAGAATACAAGGCAGTATTTTTTTCCCCTAAAATATGCCATCATATATTCCTGATCTGTAGATTTACACATGCAAACTAACAAGTAGTCAGAGCTTTTCTTCCTGTCACTCACATCCACCAGTGAGACGCGCTAAGAAAAGTGGCTCAAAGCAAGTCCGCAAACAATATAGGAGTTATGATGCCACTTTTATGATAATGGTGATAGGTCAAGTCATTAAACTGTCAGATAACTAAGAAATATGATATCATTTATTATCACAACCTGACAGTTGTTAAAAACATAATTTCCTGTAAAAACAAACAAACAAAAAATCTGTAGTATTTTTAACACAAACTGCTGAAAAAGTGGGCTGCATGGCGACCGAGTGGTTATCTCACCGGCCACTCACAGCTAGGAGACCCAGGTTCAATTCTGTGTGGAGTTTATATGTTCTCCCCATGCATGTGTGGGTTTTCTCCGGGTACTCCGGTTTCCTCCCACATTCCAAAAACATGCTAGGTTAATTGGCGACTCCAAATTGTCCATAGGTATGAATGTGAGTGTGAATGGTTGTTTGTCTATATATGTGCCCTGTGATTGGCTGGCGACTAGCCCAGGGTGTACCCCGCCTATCACCCGAAGACAGCTGGGATAGGCTCCAGCACCCCCCACAACCCTTGTGAGCGGTAAAAATGAATGAAGGCTGCAAAAAGTGAATCTGGGCCTGTGAAAATAACACTCATGCAGGCACTGTCCCACCTCTGTCACAGCTCTGATTGTACCTCTAAAGCTGGAAAATGTATCTTTGTCCTCCCAGAAAGCTGGATCTTATGAATTACAGTTAAATTATACAATAACAATTGCAACATGGGTTTTTCTCAGTGACTGTGCTGCAGTGTGATTCCATGTATCCTAGTTTTTAATTGGATGCACAAGCCAATTTAATTTTCACTTCATTCAACTTCATGTTTTTCTACACTGCACTTGTTTTCAATTTGGGTTTTTATGGTGTTTTAGCCTTTTTGGTACTTTTATTTCAGTCTCCTTGTGTAATATTTTCTTGGTTCCCACCCAGGCTTTAAATGAATTTGGATCTTCACCACACTGTTTATTCCTAAACACAAGCCGAGATGACAAGATGCATTTTTCTCTCATGTCCTTCAACTAGTCAATGTTAACAAGCACACCATACATACTGTACAACCAACACGATATTCTAGGATTGTTGTTGGTTAATGTTCATAACTAAATCTAATTTGGAGCGGCGTTATGGTGACATAGCATCATAATCTTAGGACATGTAACAGCTCCAGCTAATTGAAACAATTCATCACTGCGTGACTGATATATTTTTACTGGACCGTGGCACAGCAGAAGTGTGTAGTTAAAAAAACGAGCCCATTATTACCGCACTGCTATATACAAACACACTGACACACACTCGCTCATATCTGCCCATGTCAGGTGGCCACACTCGGAGAGCACAGCGGGACAAATATGACAGCCTGCCAGCATTTGTACTGAGCTGTGATGGACAAAAATATTTAAAGTACACCAAGGACGAAGTCAATGAAATGCTTCCATTATTCCATAAAAATACAAACTGTAGTACATGAGTGTGTGTAATAACAAATTATCAGCTATGATTACCAGTTTTAAGTTATTGGCCTTGCATTAATCTTATTTTGAGAATACCACAAAGTTCGCCCAACACAATTTTTTTGTGTTTTTTTTTCCAACTTAATGGGTCTTTTACCGACTCCAAAGGAAACGTTGCCCCTATGGTTGGATATACAGTATTATGATAGGTTCATTACGTTAAAGTTTCAAAACTCAGTGAGATTGAGTACCCACTCAAAACATTTTCACAGCTAAAGTATATTTTCTTTCCCTACATTGACAGATAAAATGACAGCATGTGATGCTAAAAAGGTTTACACTGTATGAAGTATTTGTTTATCTTCTTCTGGCAAGCCACTTTGATCTTACAAATGTCATTCCCAACCTCAGCAGGCTGCTATTTCAAGTGAAACATTTCAGATAACCTGACTTTATGCTGCCTGCTGGGTACCACCGGCAGGAAGATACTTAAACAGTCGATCTGTTGGGAGGACATTAAATGGCCCAATGTGACATGCAGTAGCTCAAATAAACATGCATAATGGTCAAACGGGTGATGATATATTACATACGGTACACATTAGACTTTAGTAGAAATGCTATTTAATACTATCCAATAATATCAATATCACCCAATACTGTAATTGGCCACAGTTCTTCCCTGAAACTAATGTCAGGTCACATTACGCTTCTTTCACTGTGCAAAATAAGAAAAACACTGCACAATCTAAGTTAGAGATATAGTGCCATATATAACAGTCAACTAGAATGTAAAATGTTCTACTATAAACAAGTAAGACAGGCTAGTCTTAATAAATCCATGACTAAGAATCTAATTAAATAATACTGGCAAAGACACAATTTGGAAAGCTGCACATTTCTATGTGGCGTAAACATCCACATAAGAATACAATAATTTTCTGTTGAATTCAATAGGAATAATCCATCAGGGGAAGTTGATACCACTTTAATGTTTTGCATGTATACATTTTTAGACCATGAATATCTATAACTCGCCATGGTTGTTTCTGGGGAAAAAAGTAGCGTCTTATGTTCTTTTTCTAACACCCACATCATGTTTGTAAATGTTGTTCAGTGTTCAAGTAAAAACATTTTCCCAAGATCTGAGCCAAAGTATATTTGGTAGGTGCCAATTCCTTGTCTATACACAAGGGTCAGTTTTCCACTATTCTTCTTCAAATACTGTATCCCTCGCTACTTCCTGCTTTCAATTTCACAACTTCACTCTAGCACGTTTTTTCCAAAAATAGTAATTCATAAATCATGCTGTTTTGTGGTGGAATATGGCCTACTCTGTCACGGTTCGGCATGTCTGTGTTGCGGTGCGACCCCAGGATGCACAGAGCAGGACCGAATGCAGGTAAATAATATTTATTTTTTTTGCAATAATTGCAGCAGCAGGAAAAAGGCAACTCAGGAAGCAGAAGGACAAACTATAATGATGCCACAAAGGGAGACGCACACACCTGAACTAAATACACACTGAAATTAGGGACAGGTGTGTGTGATTAGGGCAACCAAGGCAGACACGGGAAAACAGGAAGTCATATACAAAATAAGAGCTTGCAAAACGGAAACCAAAGCCCACGAAGGTGACTCAAACTCAAACTGTCACGTGGGAACCCACACAGGGCGTGACATATTCGCATATTTAGCGAAATTGTACAGATTTTTTGCTTAAAGTGGACTTATTATGCTTTACTGGTCACTGGGTGTCAGTAATGTTTACTGTAATTGTCGGTGTGATATGCTTGCGCTTTTATTGCAGGTTTGAATGATCTGACCAGGTACAATAATCCCTAACATGAGCGACTGTTGTGGCTGTAACTCACGTAAGCTAAAGTTCAACTCTGAACCCCTAAAGTCACTTCAGAACGCATTTATTTCAACACACACAAGTAAAAGTGTACCGAGTGTAAAAGTAACTTTAGGGGTGTTATTTCATGTCTGTAGGGCTCAAACTATATTTAGAAGGTCATAAACAGGTTTTTATGTATGTAAGGAATCCCAAGTTGCGGTACTTTGACCAATCCGGTCGGGTCTGGAACCAATTAACCTCGATAAATGAGGGATTACGCTATAGGGATACTAGTTGTGTGTCAAATTAAGAACATATTTGGAATTTTATTAAATTATGTCATGTTTTACCTCAAACTGGATCGTATTCTGCTTTATATTAATAGCAAATTCAAACCACATTGTGTTTAGTACACTTTTCTTCTTAGCCTTTTTTTTATAAATATATATATATATATATACCTTTTGTTGTGTTGTTTTATCGCTTCACTGCAGGTTTTATGCTTTCTTTGTAGCACTTTGAGATTTCCGTAATGTAAAGTGCAATATAAATAAAATTTTTATTATTATTATTACTTTTAAACGATGAATCCAGAGTTTAGGATCATTCCCATGCAGAAGAATCTACAACACTGAATCGTTTTCATATAAATCATATTTGTTATTGTCCTTTTTCCCTGCAAAATTCAACAGACTGTTACTACAAAAGTGTAGCAGCTGCATGATTTTGGGAGCTTTCACTTTCCATCTAGACATTTCTCTGATACAACTGCTGCTCTCAGCGGGGGTAAAGTAACAGCTCTCAGTTTTCTATTTGCACCTTGTAAACAACCCCCCGTGTATGAAGGGTGACATTTGCACACCACCGAGGTGCACATGGGGGCGAAAAAGTGTTGACCGCTTTACTTATAATGTAATAATCCTATTTGTCATCAGCAAAAGCTTTCCGGAGCCTTGGCATTAAGGCTGTTTATATGTGATAATGAGTTAATGCTTATTTCACTGGACACATCTTCCCAGCTGTTACTGGAAAGTTGTTTTCATTATGACATTATATTACACTTCCATTTGGCATTTTGTAAGATTTCCACTCTAATTAGCTTGCACATTTTTTGGCAGTTGCTTTGTCATGTCTGTTGGGAAAATGGGATTTTAATGATAGGAGAGGATGATCCGTCCTTTCATAGTGCCTATTAAAGTGAAAAATACACAAAATGGCTATTTAGCTTTGCTAAAATGCCTGACATTGCTAAAGATGTACATTTTACACATTGTTTGGAGGTGTTTCTTCTGTCTCGTCGGCTTAACCGTGACAGCAAGCTGTTAGAAAAGGACACATCTTACTCACGAGGGTTGTTGGGAGAGGTTCCTCCAGGGTTTAAAAACTACAATGAAAAAGGAGCTGTCCACCCGTATCCACACAACTGTCATCGCGCTACAGGGTGAAAAGAGATAACCGGAGTCGGATGTTAGCGAACTGCATGGTCCAAATGAGTTTGTTTCAAAATAAATGTTGCACTGTGGCATATTACGTGCCCTAAGCATGAGAATGTGTCACTACAAATGGGACAGGAACACTTGAACCCCAACGATCCTCACAGTGGTGAGTGCCAACTTGGCACAACAATGTCATGGTGGTTTTGGTTTGTTTCTTTGCATTGATGAGACACATAAGCACTTTGTCTGAGCTTTAGCACTTTTAGATGTGTTAAACACAATGAGGAGCCAGTAGGTTATTTGTCCTTTGAATATGTTATTATATGATCTCTTCTGTGGGAAATAAAACAAGATAAAAGGTACAGTAAAGTCTCGTTATATCGATATTCTCAGGAGTCGGAAAAAATACCGATATAACCGGACTATCCATATATCCGATCCTGTGCCGAACTGCATTAAAAGTGGGCAATAATGCACTCGACATTGTTCTATAGTATAGAACAATGTCGAGCAGCTTAAATCAATCTTTGCTTAAGGATTTCAATACCAAAAAAGAACACGGCGAACGGCTGTTTCCAGTCAACTTTATTTTTCACACTTCCACCACCAGAGCACAGCACACAACCCGCCCCACTTAGCTGGCCAAACACATGCCTGCAACAGAAGAACCAAGTGCGTTCGTGGTTTCTCTCGTGTGTATAGATTCTATACAGGCATGTGTTTGGCCAGCTATGTGGGGCGGGTTGAGCATGACCTGTGAACCAGGAAGTGCGGGAATCGGTGTGTGTGCTGCGCTCTTAAAAATAAAGTTGACTGAAAGCAGCCGTTCGCCGTGTTCTTTTTTGGTATTGAAATCCTTAAGCAAAGATTTATTTAAGCTGCTTTTGTATCGATATAAGCAGACCAAATTGGCTGGCGGGAGATGAAAAGGGCATCGTAGTAACCGGATTATCATAATAACCGGGTATCGTACTAACAGAACTAATTATATCATAAAAGACTAGAAATTTCCCGGGAAATGAAAATAGTATCGTAATAAGTAGTAATTCGTTATAACCGATATCGATATAACGAGACTTTACTGTACGTATATGGGATATTTACTATCTTTCTGCATACACACATGAAAAATATGACACTTGACTTTTTTCCCTAGAATTTTGGATGATCAAAAAATGTAAATGGATACTCTATTAACTTTCAAAACGGTTATTGCCAAGGTCCGTGGTTCGATCACAGATTTTGTCTTGACTCAATGCGGACCAAAGGCTCTATTTATTTTATTTGGGGTAGTGAAGTGAATGAGGTATGAAATTAAAGTTGAAGTCAATGTTTTATAAGAATTTATCACAGATAGATTTTTTAATTCATTCATTTTCTGCCACTTATCCTCATGTGGGTCGCGATGGGTGCTGGAGCCTATCCCAGCTGTCTTCGGGTGAGAGGCGGGGTACACCCTGGACTGGTCGCCAGCCAATCACAAGGCACATATAGACAAATAACCATTCACACTCACATTCATACCTATGGACAATTTGGACATGTTTTTGGAATGTGGGAGGAAAGCGGAGTACCCGGAGAAAACCTATGCATGCATGGAGAGAACATGCAAACACAGAGATGGCAAAGGGTGGAATTGAACTTGGATCTCCTAGCTGTGAAGCCTGCGCACTAACCACTCGTCCGCAGTGCAGCAAATTTTTGAATTTTGTAACATTGCTATTAAATGTCATGAAACCCCACACATCACCCTATTGTTTCAATACAACATAATTATCAGTTTGACTGTACAAAAATGGATGAACACAAGAGGCCTACTTAGTTAAAGTTGCCAAAATGTGGGCAAAATTTGGACATGATTTACATAAATGGTGAGTACCTGCTCAATAAAAACTTGGGGGTACGGAGACTTGCCTTTGCAGGGAGGAACTTTTGCTGCGTTCGGGGTGGTCGGGCTACGGATTCACCCCCAGTACAGGTGACATGCATGCTCTTGACAGCCAATGAGCGCACAACGCACCGACTCCATGAGCACAGACATGGCAAGTGCACCTTCCATGCTTACTCGGCACTTCATCAGTTCAACTGTCCAATGAGCACGCAGCTCCTCACTTAGAGCACTGTGACACATTGTGCCATTGATTTCTGCAGTAAAGCCAAGCTGATGGACGAATGCCAACGTTTCGTCTCCAAGGTGCCGAAAACACAGAAGAAGGGGTCGGCTGCATCTGCAGCTTAAAAGGGAGAGGCCCAACTAAAACGGGCCGCAAAAGATGAGAGGGCCAGAGATAAAGAGGACAGAAGGAGCAAAGACGCAATAGAGTGTGCTCATGAGGAGGGTGCTGCTGAAGGGGCTCTGCCACTTGAAGCTGCTCTTGCAGCATCAGAAACCGGAGTCTCTGTGGTAGAACGGGTGACATCTTGAGGCAGCTGCAGGAGGGACGTCGAGAGAACCAACAAATACATAAACCAATAAAGCTCCTGAATCCTTGAAAGTAAAGAGAAAGTAATGTGATGCTGGAGCTGGATAACCTGCTATCCTGAGAATGAATCCCTACCTATCCCTATCCTGCCTCCAGTTATGACGGACAGAAGAGGATAGTGAATACTTCAGAAAGACACTTGTTAGTGGGGGAAACTATCCCAACAAGTTAGTTGGTGTACTCAACGAAAAATAACAGCCTTTTCTGCTTGTGTTTATCACATTATTTTCCATGTTTTCATTCATTTTCTACCCCTTGTCCTCACAAGGGTCGTGGGGGCCAGTTGTCTTCGGGCGAGAGGCGGTGTACACCCTGAACTGGTGACCAGCCAATCACAGGGCACATACAGACAAACAACCATTCACACTCACATTCATACCTATGGACAATTTGGAGTCACCAATTAACCTAGCATGTTTTTGGAATGTGGGAGGAAACCGGAGTCCCCGGAGAAAACCCATGCATGCACGAGGAGAACATGCAAACTCCACACAGAGATGGCCGAGGGTGGGATTGAACTCAGGTCTCCTAGCTGTGAGGTCTACGCGCTAACCACTCGACAACCGTGCAGCCCATTTTCCATGTTTTGTTTTATTAATTTATTGCATTACTGTATAGGGAGGCAGTCAGTCCGAGGGCGTCATACATGGCAGAACTGCAACAACACACATGGACCACCCGGGAAGGATACCAATGGGTCATTCAGCTTATCTTCCATGGAAGCTAGGGCAGTAAAAAAAAAATCCCCAAAGAGCTTCATAAGTTATGGCTGATCCAGTAAGATTTAAACTTTTGCTCACCATTTGTTGTGATTGGTGCTGAGCAAATGATGCATTCATCTGTTCAACTGAAACTTGTGAATGACATCATACTGAGAACTTACTGGTACTTTGGAGGCTGTGCGAACAGAGTGAATTGATTAGCTGAGCTACCTGAAAAAACGCACTTGATTGGCTCTGCGTGCCCCCGTGTTGTGGCCCAATTATTAATCATGGCCGCTTGCAGTTAAAGCTGCACAAAACCTGACCAGAAATGATTAGGTTATATAAGAGGTCAAAATATTAACCTTCATCTGCACTGTTTTAAAATGTATCCAGTGTGTCATAATAAAGCATTAAAATGCATGTTATTTAATTGTCATTTAACTTCTAACTACTGGGTAGCGGAGAAGATCATTTCTGAGCCCTGTAGGAGTTTGATAATGATACTTAATCATTAAAGGCGACCTATTATGCTTTTCCTACTTTTCTGACCTACCGTATAAATGTTGCTACAATGTTGTATTCTGGTGTCAAAGCATCAGATAATGAGGTCTGTGCATTTGGAAGTGAGCTTTGAATGAACCTTTGGATGTTTTTTCTAACATTGAGTTCCTTATATGGGCTACAAATTGCCTGCACTCTGTAAACGCAGACCTATGTTTCCGGATGTCCTCAGGAGCGCTTGGAAGTGTGACCAATTACAGCGGATTGGGTGTACATGGAGGAGTACCGGGGGTGGAGTAAATTAAAGTGACCGCTTGGGTCTGAAGCAGGAAGTCCAGGAGTCCATAACTCAAGTGCCAAAAATGAGACATAATATTTTAAAATATGATGAAGTACTTATGTGCTGAGCAATTATGAGCAAAATGCATTAAAAATCGGCGACACGGTGGACAAGTGGTTAGCGCGCAGATCTCACAGCTAGGAGACCAGGGTTCAATTCCACCCTCGGCCATCTCTGTGTGGAGTTTGCATGTTCTCCCCGTGCATGTGTGGGTTTTCTCTGTGTACTCTGGTTTCCTCCCACATTCCAAAAACATGCTAGGTTAATTGGTGACTCCAAATAGTCCATAGGTATGAATGTGAGTGTGAATGGTTGTTTGTCTATATGTGCCCTGTGATTGGCTGGCGACCAGTCCAGGGTGTACCCTGCCTCTCGCACGAAGACAGCTGGGATAGGCACCCCCGCTACCTTCATGAAGAAAAAGCGGTAGAAAATGAATGAATGAATGAATGTATTAAAAATCATATCAAGTATTGTACCAAGTATTGTGTTGAATATAATAAGAAAAAGATCCGTTTCAGTGTTTAAGGGAGCAATTTAGCTGCCAATGAAGGTTTAGCGAAGTCGGAATCTTCGAAGAGGTAGCTTGTTGTGCTTTCTTTTATGATGAATGGTGACATATGTATCTACAAACTGTGTGTGTGTATGAGCTATGAGTGTTTTCATTGGCCAAGATGGCCTTTGCGATTCTGCCATAATGAAGTCTTTTACATAGTATCTTGTTTGAAGCAGAGGGAAAATATTGCCTTCCTAACAGTCCCCCTATTCTTGGTAACAAAGGGAAAATATTTGCGTCCTAATGTCAAAAACAGCTGTTCCATCAGTGTAAATATCACGTCCAAGGTATTTGGGGTAGAGAAGTGAATGAGATATCAAATTAAAGTTCAAGTCAATGCTTTATCAGATAGAAGTGGTGAAAGGCTTGATTTTCTAAATGTTGTAACATTGCTATAAAACATAGTGAAACCCCAAATATCATCCTATTGTTTCAATACAACAGTTATTTTGGTACCTAAATTGGCATTTAAACAAGACCACATTTCACATCTGAAAAAGCCCTTGTACCAAAATTTGGGGACGTGGTGAGAACCTCCTCGGTACAGATTTGGGAGTACGCAGACGTCAAAATTACGTCATCACAATCCTGTTGAGAGTTACTTGACTGACAGCAACAGCAAGGAATCGAACAACAGTATCCCGTGGATAAGAATTGTGTTTATTGACATTCCTCCCCATGTGGACCTTTGCAATGTTGACTGTGAGTCCCTCTGAGAATGGACTTGTGGGAATACGTATACTGTATAAGACCGATGTCCCACAGTCCCCTCTATAACTTTTAGTAACACTTTTAAAGCTTGTTGTTGCCCCACTTGCTCCCATATGTTTTAACAGGGAATGGTGATGGATAGAAAGAGAGAGGACAGGCTAATCCGCCTCAGCGACTTTGGGACCAGCTTGCTTCTCCTTCAGGGGTGGTGAACATGGCTGAGCGCTGCCAGCCAGCCAGCCAGCCAGTCAGCCGGCATGCACAGAGACGGTATGTTTCCACATGAGCAAGAGAGAAGGAAAACAGTGACAGTGACAATTCCCAAAGTCACAATCGGAAGGTCATACTGAGCGGTCTGGTTGTACACTCACCATGCAAAACAGCTTCAAATGGAATTCTCGTCCTAGAGCATCAAAGTCTGACATGATTGCACATTTTTTTTCATGTCCAAAGACGAGAAAAAGGGCTCAAATAGGGTGCGTTCACACTTGTCATGTTTGGTTCTGTTAAAAAGAGCTCAGTTGTGTTTGCTTTGCTTGTATCGCGATCATCTGAAACCTGGTCCATTGGAGACAAGTGGACCGAGATCCATCTTTCGAGCAGTCTCAGCCCACTTGCAGGTGAACTAAAAAAATTAGCTTTTCTTGAAATTTCAGCTAATAAGAATCACAGAATATAAAGATAACCTGAGTATTTAACACAGCAGATGGCATTTTTATTTTAAATATTAAGTTTCATCATGTAGTATGCACAAAAGTTGGCCAACCAAGCACTTATTTTATGTGTATGTTCTTTGGTAACGTGATAACGTGATAAAAAATACTAGTGTGAATGATTTTTATTATGGTCCGGACCAAAGTACTGAACCACAACTGTGAACATAACTCCATGACCGTATTGATGGTGCTTTTATTTTTCATCAGTATTTTGTGAGGAGCAAACTTTGTGAGTTAATCTCTCAGAGACTCCTAGAAACTCAGAAGAATTTAGAACACAGGGACAAAACTTCATGGTACCTTCAATCGTAGCTGCTTCACTTGATTTCTTTTTTCAACAAAGCCCCGAGAGTTTTTCTTTTTAGAAAAACAAGTCGCTTTTGCTATTTTTGTCAGTGACAACACAACTGAATATAAAATGCAGTTTTTAAATAACAGTTTTTATTATTGATAGAAGGGGAGGGATCCAACCCTATTTATTCGTTGTCACTTATTTGTGACTAGCTTCCAAGATGCCTTGTTTTGATGTCACGTAAAAGGTCAAAAAGGAAAGGTATACAAAACTGTGGTGAGACCAGCGACGTTGTTTGGCCTAGAGACAGTACCACTAAGGAAAAAGACAGGAAGCAGAACTGGAGGTAGCAGAGATGAGGATGCTGATGTTCTCACTGGGAGTGACCAGGATGGATAGGATCAAGAACGAGTAAATCAGAGGGACATTACATGTTAGAGGCCTTGGAGATGGTTGGGACATGTCCAGAGGAGAGATAGTGAATATATTGATAGAAGGATGCTGCGTTTAGAGCTGCCAGGTAGGAGGCATAGAGGAAGACCAAAGAGGAGGGTAGTTGGTGTTAGGGAAACAGATGCAGAAGACAGGGTTGAATGGAGGCAGTTTATTTGCTGTGGCGACCCCTGAAGGGAAAAGCCAAAAGAGAAAGAAGACGACTTTGGGCATGACCACTTGGTAACATGGAAAAACGTATGTTTCAGTTGTTGTGATTTCCCATGTATAAAACTTCATTGTGTACCAAGCTAATTTTGTTGCTTCAAAAACATGTATTTTGATCAAACACCCCCAAAAAGTTACACCTTTAAATCTAAAAAGCAGCGTCCGCACACAATGTAAACATGAGGAATCGCTGATGACTATATGCAAATAAGCTGTAAACGTACTGACAGACATCTTTGTAATTAAAGTGATGTTTTAAGTAAATGGTTGAGATATTCTTGAATCTAAAATGTTACCAGTAATTTGCACTTTTTAGTAAAGCCTCTTTACACTCATAAAGACGTCTCAATTTTGACGCCAACGTTCTCTGGGATATGCTTGACTTCTGTCCATGTTTGCAGTTATGGTTTCTTCACAGAGGAACTAATTTCCACTTGTTTTACTGTAAAGGTGCAACTCAAGGCTTTATGAAGGAAAATGTTTTCTGAATGTCAGTTCTGACTCTTTTCATTTACTGACAATAAAAGCGAGCGCAGTAAGACCCATGAACATTCATCAAGTGAAGGCAAAGCAACTCTATTTGTTTATTCATCTGTTTTGCATCTGCTATTTTGTTTTGGGTCACAGGTGAGCAGGAGAGGCGGGGTCACCAGTCAATCACACTGCAGGACTGTGAGAGGAAACCAAAGTAAAGCCATGCAAGCTAAACATGCACACATGGAAAGGTCTGAAATATGACCCCTGAACCACCAGGAAAATAATTCATTTCATCACCATGTTACGGATGTAGGAGTCATTTTACATGCAATGATGTTCACATTTGACAGAACATAAGAATATACTGGATTTGGCCACTAGACCCTGTTTTTAGTGCTTGTACTAATCTGTGTGTGTGTGTGTGTGTAGTTATGTGTGGGTGTGTAAATTCATTCATGCGGGCAGACTCCTGCCATCTGTTTGGGCAAGATATGCCACCTTGTCCCTATCCTGTGTGTCAACGACTATCAGCCGCAAGCCCAGCCACAGCTAATCGCTGACTGATGTGGTCGAGCAGGGCTATCTTAATCAACTAAATCCTAATTGCCAGTCTTATCTCATTTCAAAAAGTCAAACGAAGGATAACTCATTCATTTTTTAGTGTAAAATTATGGACAAAACAGTACAGAACTATGAATTACCTTGTCACCGGTCCAGTAACGTTGATATATTGCTGATGTTGGATAGCTGTGGATTGAAGAGGTGATATTTTGTTTTTTAGGCTCACAAAAATGTTTTTTTTATTGCTATTTTGTTTTTCCCTTGAAAAATACATGTTAAAAATTGTCTTATATTTATATGTTTATAGTACATACAAAGCAACAGTGGGTGCTGAATTACTTCTCTGCAAGTAGTCACAGCTTTTCTTCCCCTTGACTCACATCCAACAGTGACCTGGAGAGATGCAGCCCTGACACAAATTTTCTCAAAGGTTGTTACCGAGTTATGTTTCTAATTTTAAGGTAATGGTGATCAATTAAGTCATGAGAAGAAGGATTGTCTTATATTTGGGTCAACACGGTATATGCTCCTTCAAAGTCAAATGCACCAGAAGTTGCACAATTTCGATTTCATCTTAAACTTTCTCGAAAAACAGGCATTAGAAAGCAAAAAAAAAAAAAAAAAAAGTGAGATGTCACCAATCTCAGTGAGCATTATTGTAGATTATCTGTGTGTATGTATTAATATGTGTGTGAGATGAACTTAAACTGGTAAAAACCTGTGTCCATTTAGAGGGGATGGTCTTCTTTACTCTCGTTTTTCTTGTCTTCCTATGCTGCCAGTGTCAGTGTTCTGGATCAGTGAACCGGCCAGATGGCTGCGCTCTCTCTTTGCTCATGCAGCCTCCCTCCTCCTCTCACAAAAAGTTCTCCATCTCTCACTCTCTCTCGCTTCTCAATCTACTGTATATCCTTGCTCCTCTGTCTCTCTCCTGGTGCTACAGCAGGCGAGACAACCCTCACGCTTGCCCAAGGCTCTGCTGTCAAGCCTTTCCCAAGCTTGACTTTCCCAGCCTGACGGCAATGTCTCTCCTATGAAATGAAAGTACTGATTTATTTCTCCACGGCCGCATTTCTCACCCACCTCCTCATAATGCTCTTCCGCCATAAAGACAGTCACATTAGGTCTTTTTAAGGAGTGACGAAAGATTTTAGAAGTGTTGATTTTACATGAAAGACATGAAAGAATCAATGAAAAGTCACAAGTTAATCTCTCACATTGTCCTTTTGTTTAAATGCTGTTAATTAACTTTTTGTAAATGGCGGTAATGCATGTAAAAAAAAGGCAAAAGAAGCACCTGTTAACAGGATGTGCTAATGATAAAAATAACTATGTTGTCCCTCACAATGTCACGGTTCAATTATTGCTTCCTCGCTCTATGGTAATGATAATGGATTCATTTTATTTGAACGTGCATACAAGTTACAATTCACAGCTCCACATGTCCAAAAGGAGTAGAAAGAAGCAAAGCTTTTTTAGTACTACTTTCACATCTATTGCAGTACATTTATTCAGTTCCTGTATTTGTTTTTAATACATAGAAAAGTGATAAGGTAATACTCTATTGCGGGTTTCAAAAATGAACTGTTTGTAAACTGTTTCGTAGTTGACTACGGTGTATTATTTTTCAAAAAATATTGAAAGACTCACACTCACATTCATATCTATGGACAATTTGGAGTCGCCAATTAACCTGACATGGGATTATGAATGCGATAAATGAACACTACTAAAGACTACTGTTCCTAAAGACACAGTGTAGCGATACACCACAAGGGACTTCCTGTTTTGTCATGAGTTCTTTCAGTAGTTCAATTGTGTTCAAAGTCTATAGTTCAAAATCAAAATGGAATGGCCTTTATTGTCATTATACAAGATGTACAACGAAATTGGAGAGCTTCTCCTTACAGTGCCATAGTCAAGTTTAAAAAACAAAAAAGTATATAAGTAGAGTAAAAAAGACAATTTAACAAGATATATACAAGATATATACAAGATATCCAAAATATACACATAGTATTGCACAGGAGCATATGCAGGAGCAGATATATTAATTTTAGTGCAATGATCAATGGGTCATAGTGCAAATAATGACTGGTGTGTACAGATGAGTAAAGTCACATATGAGTGTATTGTATTGGGTTGTTAAATAAATAAATATGATTGAGAATGGGTTGTTAAATAAATAAATATGATGCTGGCAATTGCAACTTTATCTGGCTTCATTTTGCGTTATGGAACAGATTAATTGGATTTACATTATTTCTTATGGGAGAAGTTGATTTA
The DNA here is from genome assembly GCF_037039965.1 of Doryrhamphus excisus. Lineage (NCBI taxonomy): Eukaryota > Metazoa > Chordata > Actinopteri > Syngnathiformes > Syngnathidae > Doryrhamphus > Doryrhamphus excisus. Next base: position 12,620,011 of record NC_136359.1, on the reverse strand, counting down.
GTTAGAATCAAGTGAAAGTGAACTATTTCATTTGGTGTCCATGCTCGCACAATAGAGGAAGAACAGTGATCCAATATGATCGAGTCAGAACAACAACTTCTTCCACAGACTCTTCCTCACTTCTATATCGTGCAGTACTTGTGCAGCCCTGTCAAGATGTTTTATTAGCCATGCTATATGTAAAGCAATAAAAAGCTATTGCATTACACATTACGAGAAGGCTGATCAATAAATCATCACCGATCATGCGGTGCACTCTGCACCACCATGATTTTTCACTCACTCCATGATGATGGATGTTATGTGTGTTTTTGCTTACACTCTCCTGTAATTATCTCAATTATTACCCTGCTTGTTCACACTGACCTCTTACATGAGGTCACGGGATTGTACGACAATAATATTCCGCCAATGGCCCTGTGGGAATTTATTATCTCCGCCCATGGAGCAGGTAATGCTACATAAAGTGTCAAATCAATACTCATCATTTAGCGGAACACATATGTGAAAGGTGAAAATGTAATTTGCGCCTCCATTTGGCTGCTGCAATGTAACAGCCTTGAGTGTGGCCGCACAGCATACACAGCATTAAAGTCATCTGTCCTCATAAAGAGTCATGGCCCTTTGAGAATTGGGTAAATATGAAGCGCGGATTGCTTTTTTTTCATATCTTCACCATTTCCTGTCTACAATTTTTAGTTTGGTGAGAGCGTGTGTGCGGTGAATACAGATGGCGTTGTGTCTTGAAAGCCTGCCAAACGAGGCGTTTACCTTTGTGACACCATGACAGTCTTTCCTCTTTGACATCACCACAAGCTCTTAGTTTTTTTTCTTTTAATCCAGATCAATACCTAAGGATGGTTCTAGGTTCACACATATTGGGGGGCAGTCAGAAATGTTAAGGAGGCTTTATGCATACTCGGCTTGGATGATATGTACCGATATATTGGTATTGATTCTTTGCAATATATTGGTATAGATTCTTCCAATGATAAGAAAATGACGGACCTCTCAATTGTGGTGCAAAATCATTATAACCACTAAACCGCCTCATCCCAAACTAAACACGTTGAAATGGTGAAAAACACCGGTGAAAGTTGGCGTGAATGGAAGCTAGCAGGGTTAGCATGCTGGTGTGGTTGTGTGTGTGGTTGGATGAGTATACAGATACTGTATCTTCACTGCTTTAATTTAACTAAGATCCACAAAAGAAATTGCTTGGTTACAGTAGCTCAACTGCAGAAGAAAAAAAAATGCATTGCAATATGAATAAAATAAATTTAAATAAAACAGATAAAGTACAGCACAATAATGTGGTGGATGAGCTTTTACAGACGTGAGGTATTGTATAGCTGGATGGCTTGTGGAATGAATGAAGTCATGAAGCGTTGACTGTGTGAATAGAACTGAAGGAGTCTGTTAGAGAATGAGCTCCGCTGTTCCTCTATTGTCCGATAGAGTGGGTACCCATCCATTTTCCTATTCCTGTTATACTCATTTGGATTGGAGAAGTAGGTTGGAACCTATCCCAGTAGTATTGAAGTACACCTTGGACTGGTCGTTAGCCAATCACAAGACACATTGCTTGGGTGACTTCATCTTCCTTAATCACAAACTCAGGCATTACATTTTTTTCTTTTATCCATTTTCTTTTATTGGAAGTGTAACAGGTGAATGAATAAAGTATATACTCACCTACCTACCTACCACCCCCACCCACAAGGACACCACAAGATGCTCAAAAGGCAAAAATTCAATGTAATTTAAAAGGGGTCTCCGCGCCTTTTCAAATAAACCCAAGGAGCCATTAAGGGTAAATCTAAGCTTTTCAAACCTAATGGAGAATAACACCTCTCTCAACCACCTGCTGTGTGAAGGAGGCCGATTCAGAAGAATAAGTTGACTGGCCAGCAGGGTGACAAATGCCAAGGATTTAAATACACCTGGCACAGGGATTACACTTTGTTTAAGATTTAGTAGCAATGTGTGCAGAGGCTGAAATCACATTGAATAGAAAATAGAAAAGTTTGTTACCAATAAACAAATGTGCTTTACAATTTGAGACAAGTGACATAGACATTTCATTATATGGCTTAAGGATTGTAGCTTTTTATACAAGACTCCACTGAATTTAAATTTTATATCATTTTACCGTACCGTGATAAATCCCCAAATTTATATGCTAAGGTCCATATCGCCCAAACCTAATGCGTACACATCATTGCCACCACTTTTTTTTTTTTCAAACACATGGGTTGTTAGGCCTCTACTCTCAGACCTTGGGTCTTATGCCTCAAAGGGTCACAGAGGCCTGCAAACCCCCTACAACCAACATTTTAACAACCAACCAACGTTATATTAGCCTTTGTTTTTAATTGTTAATTATTAGTTGGGTCACTTTCCCTATCCATCTTCTATCGTTTATCCGGGTCAGGTCGCGGGGGCAGCAGCCCAAACAGGGAGACCCAGAATTCCCTCTCTCCGGCCACTTCGTCCAGCTCCACCCGGCTGATCCTGAGGTATTCCCAGGCCAGTTGGGAGAAATAGACTCTCCAACGTGTCCTGGGTCTTCCTCCAAGCCTTCTGCCAGTTGGACATCTCCCCCAGGCAGGCGTCCAGGAGGCATCTTAACCAGATGCCCAAGCCACCTCATCTGGCTCCTTTCAATGTGGAGGAGTTGCGGGTCCACTCTTCCGTATGACAGTGCTTCTCACCTTAACTCTGAGGGAGAGCCCAGCCCCCCTGCAGAAAGAACTAATTTCGGCCACTTGTACCCACGATCTTGTCCTTTCGATCACTACCTAAAACTCATGACCATAGGTGAGGGTAGGAACGTCGACCGGCCAGTAAATTGAGAGCTTTGTATTTTGGCTTCCCACTGCAGATGCCGCAACAATTCATCTGTCAATTTCACGTTCTATCCTTCCCTCAATCGTGAAGTCCCAGGCCTACAGTACTCCTCAACTTGGGACAGGATATGACACAAACATGGCACTCCATCCTTTTCCGGAACTCAGACTGAAAATCACACTGCTCCTCCTGAATCCGAGATTCAACTATCTGGCAGATCCTCCTCTCAAGAACCCCTGAATAGACCTTACCAGGAAGGCTGAGTGTGATTCCACAATAGTTGGAACAAATCCTCCACTCCCACTTCTTAAAAAGGGGTCACTTTCTCTGTTTCCTCAAAGTCCACTCTGTTTTGAAACCTGACACCACAGCGCTGCTCCTGGTTCATTTGCATACTAACAGTAATTGGATGTTTATTGAAGGGATTCGGGTGATCTGGGCTGTGAAGACACATGCAGCACTGACATGGAGATGAGTGGAGCTGTCTTGTGCTTTTCACTTCTAAAATTTTGATTTATTTAGGGGGTGTTGCACCCTCTTACCCCACTGTAGAGCCGGCCTTGTCAATATCTGCTGTGCCAGGCTAGTGTATGAATAAATGATGGAAGAGACATTTAACAATGGAGGGAAAGTGTATCCCTGAGGCGTGGCTAAGTGGTGCTGATTATAACATAACTATTAGGAATAAATAATGCTAGTCCCAATTTGAATTGGGTTTTAATTGGACCACATAAATTGGTTTATTGCACTCAAAGGTAGAATTAATATGGTGACTATGTCCTTCTGCGAGGTGGCGTGTTTCACGCATGCCGGCTATGAATGCAGGTTATCCTGCCAAGGTATTCTGCATTAACAATGACATCAGCTTCTTTGCATTTCCTGTTGCACAGATTAAAAAAGCAAACCTACAGTATGTCCCGATGCTCATCCTCGATGGAAATACATGCAAAAAGCTGAAGCGGTGATATGTTAAACAGAGTCTAATGCTGGTGGGTGTGACTGGGTTCATACAAAAGTTAAGTGGGTAATTTAAACAATTTCCACAGATCGCGGTGGTTAACAAGGTATTATAAACCCTGCTGCTTTCCCTGCGGCGACTTTTGACCTTTTCATTATCTGTCACAATCAGGCTCATGACAAAATAATCTCCCTCTGTCTCTTCTTTCACCTGCTGCCCTCCCTCTTTATTTCATAGCATCAAACTAATTTATTAAATTTCTTTAGATTCTGCACAGCATGCAAAGCCATGGGCATTTTTGAACATTGATGTTTTTAATAACATCAGAATGACACACAATGCTAATCTAAAAGCCAATCACCCAACAAGGTCACACTGTAGTCCAACACTGTTAAAGTCGTGAAAAAAACTGCAGCCCTATTTTTTTGTGAGAAATATAATCCTCAAAAGGCAAAGAAAAGGTCATTATATCACAAAGAATTTAACGGTTCCCTCCTTTAGAGTCAGGCATCTTCAAATATTTCCAAAATGGTCTATTTTAGTTTATTTCACTCGCCTCCAGGCATGCCCACTCCACTGTGATTGGTCCAACTCAGCTTGTACAGCTAACAGCTTGTACCCGGGCACCCCCATATAGAGAAGTAACCAACTCGATGAAGCCGGCTGTGCATGAAATGAATGCAACGTATTTGGAAATAAAGAACGCAAACCATTTCGGATTATGTGAGAATCATCGCCACTGTTTAGGTCCAGTCTCGACCAATGTCAATGAAAAAGGACGGTATAATCATCGGCCGATACTTAAGAACGTGAATCCCCTCTTCAGCATTCAGAACAAGCATGTCTGGTGTGATTCGTGTGGCATTTGGGGCCGAACATTTGGCAGGGTGTGGTGAGTTTGAGGCTTCTATTACAACAGGGGTCCTCAATTACATTTGTTCAAGGGCCAGATTTTTCCTCAGCAGACACTATGGGGGCCAGTATCGTTAAAATAATGACAATATTAATAATCGAGTATACCAGTCTCTCTCTTTCTCACTAACCAAACCACAGGTACACCTACTAAATGCTGGAGATGTAATACATCATTGCTTAAAGACCCAGACTTTCTAAAAGACTTTGAGAGAGAGTGGACAATGTTTTTAGATTTTAAGGACCAACCGGAAACCTCGGCTTGTGTTCTCTGGGAGACAGGAAAAATAGTAATGCACGGAAAAATTATCTCTTATGCATCATATAAGAAAAAGAAAGAAAGATTATTGGAATTGGAGGAGGTCATACATACATGTAGGACCTTGGGGGGTGATCTTCAATTGGATGTGCCGGGGGTGAGGGGTTTACTTGCAGATGCCCCTTTGTCATTAGCATTCCTCTGGCTTCAATTTTAACCGCACTTTCGACACTCAGTTCTGGAGGGGGGCGTCTGGGCAGGCATGGGACCCACCATTGCTCAGCTGTCCTCCACTTTTAATGACTCCATATGACACATACACACACATACACCACACAAAGGTCAGCCCTTTGGTGCAGGATTATTTTTAATTGCAAAATCTACACAATACCATCCCATTACACACACAGGCATGGCGGGCTGGACCGGAGAGCCTTCTGCCTACCCACGCGATTGGCCCGCTGGTTGCTGGGCCATGGCGGCTTGCTCGGGGTGCCCTGGGTTGCGGGATGATTTGGTCTGGACTCCCTTCCTGGGGGTCCTGCTGGAGCCAGCTGATGCTGGGGCTCACCCTATGGGCACGGTTCGCGGTACCTCCCTTGGTCTGTCCTGGGTCGCGGGCACCTCCGTTCCCTTGGGGGGGGGGGGCGTTCAGCGGTCTCCGGGCAGTGGAGTCCATGCTGCTGGTGGCCTGAAGTCTGCAGTGGTGGCTTGGGGTTGCTGCGCTGTGGTGGCTGCTGTGGGGACCGGGCTGTGTGTTGGGATGGGGCCTGATCTCGCTCGTGGGGACGGGAGCCTAGGTGGCGTGTGGGCGCCTTGGGGTCGGGGTCGGATGCTCTCCTGGGCGTTTGGGTGTCTGCTACCACTGGTCTCTATACTCTGCTGCATTGCTTTCCTTGTCTTTGCCCGTCCCTGGTCTGTCTGGGATGGTTCTCCGGTACGTGGGTGGTGCGCTGCTGGTTCTGGGGGCGACGGTGGGGGGGTTCAGGCCTCCCATAATGATGTCAAGCAGTGAGATTTTAATTACTGCAACTGTATGGCTGTAATTGTGTTTACTATCACGATTCATGTCTTCATTGTTACTATTGCCACTGGTAAGTTTGTTTCATTTCAGTGATATCATCTCCATTGTGACCCTTAGCCATCATCGACATTTAACTGTTCTGTTTGTCACTGTTGTTGTCATGGGAATTGTTGTTGCTGCTGTTTTTGTCTGACTCTCTCAACTGCCACGCCCCCCCTCCTCCCCGCTCCAAATTCGCATAACAAAAACATCAAATAACTGCAAATAAAATTTCATGGTACAGGGAAGTTGTAGCTTACACCTTTCCTGACACAGAGCAAATCTGTTTAGCATGTAAGGGCATTTAGATTAACAAGACTATCTGCCCCAATGGCTGGACGGGACAAAAAAAAATTGAGTATACATTACTATATGTGAGCATTCACTCTGATTGGGAACCATGAAGCACAATCATCACCCACTGAGCTATCCAGCCACTTACAAAGAATGTGAACTTTAACATGGTACATACCTGCCAGGGCGCTACGATACCATTATTTCTAACGCCAATACCATTTAAAGGAACAAATATTGTAATTAAAGTTATAATATTGTCCAAAGTCAGCAAGGATAGGCCCCAACCCTAGTGAGGAAAAGTGGCATAGAAAGTGGATGGACGGATGCTTATTTATAAGCTCTTTTTTTGTATGTTAGTGCTTCTGATTCATCGTGTCTAAGCCAGCAAAAAGGCTTTGCTGGCCCTGACTGCCCCCCCACATATGTACATTACACTTTTCTTTTTCAGATTTATGTTCATAATATTGCAAGTAAAACCTGTTTATTCCACTTGGAATCTCATTATTCATCATATTGTGATTAATATAAGGTATCATTGGTGCGACAAAGGCTCTTAGCTCTAATTAGGCTGCCCCTATTTTCTACTTAACGAAACAGTCACAATATGCAGAGAGGATGTAATATCTCACTTAATGACCTACTGGGATTTAAGGGTTAATTGTGAGAACACTTTCCTTAATGAGCATCGAAATTAGTCATTGTGCTCCTCATTAAGAACATTAACTGGCAACACAACAAGCGCTCAGGAAATTGCCAACAACTGCATAGCAGTGATCCCTGCCCTTCCATTGCAACAGTCAAAGACAATCTATGGAAAACTTTTAATGACAACTTGCATAGATTTGGAGAATATTTGGTATGTGCTGTTTTGATAAATTGTGTATGATATAAGAAAAAAAAATCTTCAATAATATCACCAGTTGATCGCTGACAAGAGTTTATTAGGTAGCATGATGACAAAAAAACTTTGTGGAGAAGTGGCACATATGGTAAACAAGAAACTGTTGCATTTTTTGCGAGACTTCATATAAATGTGCAGATTGAAGAGACAATTTTGTTAGGACCAGCAAATCCACTTGCACCTATAATTGAACATTACGACCTTGCATGTCTTGATTTCGCCATGCCATATCATGAATATAAGACAGTATTTTCCTGTTGGAAAAAGTTCTGAAAGGACAGGTTGACTTATATTTGGAGATTTATATATGCAAACCAAAGAGGCTTAAATGGCTTCTCTCAGAGATTTTCTTCTGGTCACTCACACACATCAGTGACCTGAAGATACAGATACTCACTATAAAAAAAGTATAGCTGGGGAAAACCAGCTAATAACGAATAGATGTGATGATTACATTCTCATGATTTAATTGAGATTACATTGAAAACATGATATTCAAATTCAAAATTCTTAAAGAATAGGTCTTGACCTATATTCTGAGTTGTCTTATATTCTGGTCAATGCGGTGTGGTTTTGATTATCCTGTCTTGGCGGAGGCCTGGCTTGATTAGTCAAACCTTTCTAAGCAGCCTTTGAACCCTGTACATGTTAAGAATCAAAGTACAGATTTCAAAGTAAAAAAAAAAACCTTCACCGGGTGAATTTAGGACTCCACGGCAAGGGGATTGCAATGTCAAGCTGTATTGACCAGGCAATGCATTATACTGTCGCTTTCCCTTTAAGCCGCAGCTTTGAAATATATAAATGTCACACCCTTCTTTTCTGGAAGGAATTCTGTAGAAGAAATGTGTTTTCAGACAGATTCATCTCTGGACAGTAAAAAATAGATGCTATTGTAGGTGCATTATGGAGCAGGGACAACAATATTGGCTCTCTTTAACGTTGGTGTACACTTTGAAGCTGTCGATGTTGGCAGCTATGTACTATGTGATCCAATAGACAATGAGTTGAAAACAATTTCTAAGCATTCTCTCAATAATCTGTCAGCCAGTCCCACCCATCCTGGAAATGAATGTTATGTCATACATTATTGTATTATATATATATTGTCATTACACTGACATAACATGACTGCAGATGATTTGGCACTTCTTCATACTTATTGATTTATTGTTTTTGATTTATTGGTTTTACACAGATCTTAGCTACTTAGCCTTGGAGTGGAACCTTGGTTTTCTTTTGCTAAAATCTGTCTTGGTTTTCATGCACTGTTTTGTTTATAGCTGAACAAACCAGTCCGCAGAACCGAGTGCCAAAAACAAAGCATCCATATATTGGTGACTCAGACTCTGTGAAGAATGAATTCGTCCATCTACTTTCTACTGCAATACGGCCGACCATATCCATCTTTCCTGATGATATTTTCCAGGTCAAACACCAAAACTCGATTATTACTGGGTAATGCGTTAGTGTACCTCGGTCATTAAGATGTAAATGTAAACTTCCCTCCTTTAGTCAAATAGTCACCTAGCTAAAGCTGCAGAACCAAGCCTTCTGGCAAAGATGGCCAAAAGAATGAAATATACGGAGTACAGTGCAAAACCATGCAGCAGCAGAAGTTGTATTAATGGCAACAAGTATTTGATTTATTATTAGACACTGCGCTGCTCAGGAAAGTGTGCTGGCCACACCCCATTGGCGTGGGGTAGTGTACCTGGTCTATGTAATTAGAGCCCATTATATCTAAAACTGTTGGTCTTACATAAAAATGCACACATTTTATTGCATTCAATGTTTAAAAAATGTATATGGCTCTCAGAGATACACATTTAAAATATCTGGCCTTCATGGCTCTCTTAGCCAAAAAGGTTCCCGACCCCTGGTCTATATGGTCAAGGTACATGACCAGTCAAGAGCGCTCTGGAGCAGGTTTTCATCCAGGATATCTCTATATATTGCTGCATTCATTTTCCTTCTATCCTGACTAGTCTGCCAGTTCCTGCTGCTGAAAAACATCCCCACAGCATGATGCTGCCACCACCATGCTTCACTGTAGGGATGGTATTGGCCTGGTGATGAGCAGTGCCTGGTTTCCTCCAAACATGGCGCCTGGCATTCACACCAAAGAGTTCAATCTTTGTCTCATCAGACCAGAGAATTTTGTTTCTCATGGTCTGAGAGTCATTCAGGTGCTTTTTGGCAAATTCCAGACGGGCTGCCATGTTCCTTTTACTAAGGAGTGGCTTTCGTCTGGCCACTCTACCATACAGGCCTGATTGGTGGATTGCTGCAGAGATGGTTGTCCTTCTAGAAGGCTCTCCTCTCTTCACAGAGCAACGCTGGAGCTCTGACAGAGTGACCATCGGGGCCTTGGTCACCTCCCTGACTAAGGCCCTTCTTCCCCGATCGCTCAGTTTAGAAGGCCGGCCAGCTCTAGGAAGAGTCCTGGTGGTTCCAAACGTCTTCCATTTACGAATGATGGAGGCCACTGTGCTCATTGGGACCTTCAAAGCAGCAGAAATGTTTCTGTATCCTTCCCCAGATTTGTGCCTCAAGACAATCCTGTCTCGCAGGTCTACAGACAGTTCTTTTGTATCAGTTCTTCATGCTTGGTGTTTGTGCTCTGACATGCACAGTCAACTGTGGGACCTTATATAGACAGTTATTATATTTCCAAATCATGTCCAATCAACTGAATTCACTGCAGGTGGACTCCAATTAAGCTGTAGAAAGATCTCAAGGATGATCAGTGGAAAAAAGATGCACTTCAGCTCAATTTTGAGCTTCATGGCAAAGGCTGTGAATACTTATGTAAATGTGATTTTTTTGTTTTCTATTTTTAATAAATTCAAAAAAAGTAAAAAAAAACCTTTTTCACATTGTCATAATGCAGTATTTTGTGTAGAATTTTGAGGTAAGAGATTAATTTAATACAGTTTGGAATGAGGCTGTAACATGACAAAATATAGAAAAAGTGAAGCGCTGTGAATACTTTCCGGATGCACTGTACCTACGTATTGCATTGATTGATTTTGAATGATGCCCGAGAAATGGTGGCTGAGGCTGTAAGGTCAAATGTATGTATTCTTCTATCCACAGTTATTAATTAAGTCATCTTCAACCTTTCAGTACCTTTTTCAAAGCAAGGAAAGATCCTTATCAGTGATCACTTTCCACATCATCACATGTTTTGTCGGGCTACCTGGAAAAAACGAAAAAGCAAAGGGGGTAAGATCTCAGGGTGATTTATAGCGAGGGTCTTAGAAATGTGAACGTGGATATATGGTTGTCGATTACTGCAACCGACCTTTTTATGTGACCCTCAATGAGACATCAGTTTATCACAGAGTAGCATACACATGGCATGACAATGGCATGGCTTTTCAGTTAGTAATGCTTTACTTTCCACTTCCTCATGCATTCCGCATAGGTTTTAAATTTGGAAAACAACAGCTTCCCTCCAATTATTACCTGCTGTAGCATTTGTGGTTTCTTGGGGACATAAGCAACTATTGGTTGCTCACTGGTCTTGCAGATGCTTCATCTTATCAACTCTTAAGGATAAGCAGCAGAAAATGGAAATTAGGTTCCCTGCTTGCCCTTCCTGGTTGTGGATGCGGCAATTTTGTGCTCACAGTCTCCACATGGATAGACTGTTTTTTATAAATTTATCCTCAGTGTCCTCTTGTATAAAATGTGTCTCCAATCACAATTCACATTATTTATAAGCTCTTTTTTTTAACACCTTATTTCGTCCCAAAGGCAAAATCTTAACACTGAGAGCATATCTCAGTAATCACATTTTTTTTAGGTAATTACAATTTCTAGTTGAGATAATACTTTCTCACTTGCAGTAGATGTGAGGAGAAATGCTATAAGATGCCAGCACCGATATGCCCCTTTGCAGACACTCTGACCTAAATCTTTTCTATCTAAATTATTTGAGCCAGCCCTGAACCTCTCATCACTGATTGAGTCCATCAATCCACTCTGGATGTGACAGGAAGCACTTTTCCTCCAAAGGGTGGAGCTGTTCAATGCTGTTTTCATCTCTTAATTAATGGAAGTCTTGCTTCCAAAATGTGAGAATAAGCAACGCTTTAAATGACTGAAGGTCTCAAAATTCCACCGCAATACAGGATTTCGACAGAAGACACAATATATTTCTTCTTTTGTGTTATTCTGGTTCGAGCGCTCCAGGGGATTTTCCTCAGTTTTTTGCTCACCAATTATTTATGAACCTTGATTTATAATGCATTCCAAAAGTGACAGTTGGATTCCCACAGAGAGATAGATGCGTTACTTTTACACTCACCAAGAAAAGTTTCAGCGTTGACAGGCTTGGACGTCGACCGGGGGTAGCTAGAATGTGTGGTTGTAGTTGGTTGCATAATTTTGTGTATAAGTACAAATATGCCATGTTTTCCACAAAATACACAGCATTGTTGGAATGTGATTTGATGCATTTAGCTTGTTAGCTTCCTTCATTGATGGCCTATAGTTATTCATTCATTTTCTACCGCTTATCCTCATTAAGGTCGCGGTTGTGCTGGAGCCTATCCCAGCTAAGTTTGGCCGAGAGGCCGGGTACACCCTGGACTGGTCGCCAGCCAATCACAGGGCACATATGTATAGACAAACAACCATTCACACTCACATTCATACCTATGGACAATTAACCTAGCATGTTTTTGCAATGTGGGAGGAAACCGCAAACTGCAACATGCAAACTGCACACAGAAACGATGGCCTATAATGAACATGCAGGGTAGGATTACTGTAGCTTGAATATATGTAGCTAATTATGACATTCACTTTATTGCAAATGTTTATTTCAAATCGGAGAAGTCAGCTTCAAGTTAGAGAATGGATTGCACATTTTTATTATTACTGCACACATGGAGCACAATATTATCTCACTTGATTATGTTTCCTCAGGATGGTGTTCATTCAGAGGTATTACATTTATAGTGTAGTATACTATAGTATAGTACATTTATAAGTATAGTGACATTTCAAGATGTTCCACAATGCTTTCAGGCTTTTGTCAGGTGGATTGTATTTTAATGAAATCCATATATTGTTTCCGAACATCAAGCTGCTATTTCAACACTTCCAAGACAATCCAGAATGCGCGATAACATTTGACATTACACGCACACGCAACGTCTGACAGACCAGCCATTAACATTTTGTCCTGTCTTTTCTCGTCAATTTGATTCATCAACGAGTCATCATCACACTCTGACGAAAACACTTTATGAATACTTTAAAACAAGCTTTATTAGAGTGTACTCAGTTACTCATGTTTATTTGGTATTCACGGTCTAGTCTCAGAATGTAACCTCAACGAATATTGGGGATCTACTGTACTGATATGGTAAACATATAGGCTGTTGTTTCTTGTTATTTATTATTTCATGTAAAAAACAACGTGCCACTGCAGAGGGACAAAGACACATTTGACAATGTGGAAATTTCAATTTCCATCTCAAAGAAAAGCACTCCCATTATTTTAACAGCCTTAATTTTAACAATACGTCTTTAACAGCTCAGTGGTGTGGGTGGAATTTATACGACTTATTCCATGCACTTAGTTATACCAAAAAAAAAAAAAAAAAGAAAAGTCAACTGCTGCTTTGACACATTAATGCATTTGCTTTAAAGACTTGGCTTTAAAAGACCTTTCTAGGTGGTAATTGTTGATTGGCATGGGTCTAGTTGGACTCCATTATTTTTTAAATGTTCTCATTTATTTGGAAACCGGCATTCTGTAATTGGAGCAACCCTAGCAAATGTCAATGGTGAAAATCAGTACATTCATTATATCTTCACATTATTCACTATTGTCTACGTGTTTTATGCATTCCAGCGCACCACTTATTTTTGTATATATGTACACTTACGCTGTGACAGGGGTGTGCATAGTGAGGCCTCGGGGCCTATGGGCAGCCCGCGGCTGTGTTTTTGTTGGCCCATTGGACATTCCAAAAATATAAATAAACAAGAAAACTAAAAAAGTAAAAAAAGTGAATTCACCAGTCAGCGCTGTTGCCAACAGTGTGCAGCCTCTAATTTGACAAATCATCAATGTATACAAACCTGAAAAAAAACAATACTGGAGACTTACTGTTATATTGCATATTTGATCCACAGCTCCAAACTGGATGCTAAAATCATTTACTGTATGAGTCAGACACCAAATGAGTTTGCGTGTATTCATTAAGACAGCCCACATCCAGGGAAATCAATGTCTATTAGATTTTTTTTGCTAGCTTCTTCAATAGTTGTTATTATGAGTAGTCAAGAACGCAATATGAGGAGACTGTGTGTTGAATTTTTATTCTCCAGATCTCAGCCTTTTAGCACTCAGTCACTTGGAGGTGAAGGTTATAGTCGTCCCAGAGGAGGTCTGCACAGGAGCACAGCAGGTAACATCGCCCGGTTATGATCAACGCTCTCTAATTAGTCCACAGCTGGGATGCTCCTGGGAAAGCGCACATTCATTTCCTGGTTCTGCCCATTGCACTGAGAGACCATTAAATTGGACTCTAGTTTTATGGCTGACGAGTCTTCTCCAAAGCTCGGTTTGAACAAATGTTCAGGATTTGCTCGTAAACTACAACGTTGATCACAGCGGCATGAAATGACGACGCGCATCAAGCCGTTCCTGTGGACACGACATGTATCAGACGTGTGTCGCTAAGGGCAGCCTTTTGAAAAGTGCAGCAAATCCCCGTCACTTGGCAAATTTAGCAAAACAGGGAGAGAATTAACTTCAAGCATGAATGGTGGAGCTTAATGCTCAGGCACTGAGGACATCTTGTTTGGTGTGATAAGTGAGAGCTGCTGTTTGACTTTGTCAACGCAAAACTAAAGCCGCGTATCTACACGGCTTTCATTCTCTTCTTGTGTTCACAGGACAATGCCAACTGTTAACTCTGTCACACCACAGCCGAGCATCATCTACATAAAAAGGCAAACAGCGCAGAGCAGAAACTGAGCTCAGGGTACATGTACAGTAGTGTGTAAAAGTCTTAGGCCACTGATAGCTTTGTTGTTGCGCTTTTGTTGTGTTTCATTTTTGGCACATTTCTTACATCACAGCACTCATGTGTCCAGATAGTGCACTTCTCTTGCAAGTTTGATTAACATGATCAGAGATGTACTAATTTATTATTATTAGCTTAAAGTGGAGTTCAACTGAAATATGAGTGTATCCAGTCACACCCTCACCCCTTTGTGGTTCGGATTTTGCGGCTTCATAAGTTTTACGCCCTGCAAAACTTGCCACAAAATATATCTCACCGGGGTGGCGCTTTAAAAGCTTGAGATTGGGACGCCATTTCCGGGGGGTGAGCACTTGGCAGGGTGTGGTGAGTCGCCATACTTGCAAGTGTGGGCAAATTTTTGGGATGAGCATGCAGACACACGGTGTAGCACTTTTAGTGCAGGAGGAACTTTCATTGTGTGCAGGTCAGCATCAGACTTCGAATGACGCACAAGTGTGACATGTGATGCGTTTCTAACGGCCATTGTGAACACTGATATCAAAAGTTTTCTTTGACACGCGATTAATATCTGTACATCCTGTTTGATCCTCCGCTGTAGTTGTCACCGTGTACCTACAAGCAGGAGCAAACATTGAGAAAGGGCTAAATTTAACTTCAAAGCCTCGGCAGATGCCTCTCTCAACACTGTCGCTGTGATTGGAACTGTCATAGACTACGTTGTCATCGTCGACTTGCCAGAGCGAATCGAGAAGGTACTTGTAGAGGTTTGATTAGCTTGAGAGCCTTTAGCTTTGGCTTACACATTAATCTATTGCCATAAGTTGAGCTCCACAGGCCGTGTCCGTAGCTCAGCTGTAGATCCACAAATCCACACAGAATTCAGAGTGTTTTGTTTGTAATGAAAAAATTTAAAAAATCTCCACTTTTATTTCCAAAAATACAAACAAATTAGCTGGCTAACACAATAGTTTTCAACTAACTGAAAATAGACAAAAGAGGTAAGAAAACCATATGCCTTCTAACACTCACGCGCTGATGGCAAAATGTAATAGCAAAATGTAAACAAGGAAGTATATCTGCTCTATGGGCTCTTAAAGGGGAAGTACACTTTTTAACAGTGTATACAAAATCTTATAAAAACATGAATTCCAATAGACATTTTTAACTATTATATAAAGTTATAAATGAAATTATGAATTATTAAACTTCTTTGCACTTATATAATTGAATATGTTTTTCCTTAACAATTGTAATCATATAAACTGAGTTTAACTATAATCTGTACTTCTGCCTCTACAGTACTGAAGCATTTAAATTGACACATATACAGTGGTGCCTAATAGAGATGAGCGGGATACTCGTTTATTATGGATAATGCATTTTTGCTGGATGCGAGTATGAAACAAGTACATTTCATTATCCATATTCAAGTTTAAAGAAAATGCTCATTATGTATTCACTCTTCAAGCGCTTTGATTGGCAAATCACACACAACGACCGCCTGTCCCGATACAGCTGCAGCCACATAGGGGCTCACACGGTGAAATTGGGAAGTTAAAAACAGCACAAGGGCGCAAGAGCGTGTATGGCTGACATAAGCCTGCTAAAATATTACTCCCCTCTCCATATGTTGCAGCATCTACAATCTTAAACTTGTTTCATAACTGCACTGTCTTTATCAAGACAGCGGGCACGATTGTGCATCAGTCACACGTCTGAGTTATTTAATGTCTACAGGGCTCAAATAACATTAAAAACTGTGTTTAGAATGTCATGATAAGGTTTTCTATGTACGCACTACGAAAATATTCCATTTATTTATTTTAAATCCTACTTTGTGGAAATTCACCTATCATGGTCAGGGCTGGAACCAATTAACCTGATAAACGAGGGACGACTGTATATCTGTTTAAGGTATAAGTCGTGTTTGGTATCACTCATGCTCTTGGATGCACGCCAGGGAGATGCATTTAACTTTTGCTAGGAAGGAGGAAAAACTGTATCCTTTGGATGAATGCCATTGTGGGAGGTCCATAGGTTGCACTTCGTTTCATTTATCCTCTCTGCACTGATATGAAAACATTTTTTTCTTTTTTTAGTACTCGTCTGCGTGACTTGACATTCACCCATCTTACATCTATACTCCCATGAGTGACGGCAGGCAAGGGCTCTTTGCAGTTTGGACCCATGATGGTGTTACCGATCTACAGGGACGGCATTATGAAACTGTCTCAGCACATCATCAACATCTTCACACTTAAAAAAATCATGACTCTTCTTGTTTTTGTGCGCTACTAGAGTCAGTGCTGTGAGGGAGCTACAGCACCAAAAGGCTGCTTTTCCTATGGACAATGTCCAATGTGACATGAGGATTAAATGGTGAAGGGGTTATTGGGATAATATGACAGTTCAAACCTTGCAAATTGCTTAAACATTGATTTATCAATTCTTACTGTCTGTACTAGTGTCAGTATTGTTTCACCGTTGACTTTGAGTGTAATAGGAAATGACTTCAGGTTGACAGTACTACATCAACATATTAATGTAATAAAGATGTGACAGACTGCGAATAGAGGGAACAAATTGAGTATAATGAAGGTACTGAAGCCAAGCTGGAAAGGAATCACTTGCATTCAGATTCTGCTCGACTCACGTCTGAGCACATGTTGGGTAAAATATATTTCTCAGAATATGTCAACAATCTCCTTTAGTTATTCTATGAATTATTGATTAGACAGAGCTGTGATGATCTAAAGTCAATATTTAATCAAGAATCCACTACTGATGAGAGAAAGATCTTTGTAATTATTACACTGCAGCCTATCCCCAACTCCCATCTACCTCACAGCAATTGACAGAAAGGGAAATTTATGTTATTATATCTTCTCTGAATTATACATAGGGTTCAGATTCTCCGGACAGCTGTTTTTTCCCTGTCTCCTCCATACCGCAATGTTATTTTGTCATCTCTTTGTCCCTCTTGGGAAGAGTGTGGATCAACCCTCTGAAAAAGCCTGCTGCAAAAATCTGAGATCTTAGACACGGACCCGTTCTCATGGGGGTGTCAGTGAAAACGGATGTGATTGTGTCAAATAGAGATGAAACAGAGACAGGTTGAGAATGATTTGCTTTGCTATGCAGCTACAAAAAGAAAAAGGGGGCGTTAGAATGATTCAGAGCAGACCGTTGGAAAACATGATGATCAATGTGAAGTAAGTGCCAAAAGTGGCAGTTGTTATCACAACCATTATGATGCCTCAGATGGGGAGGCTGCACCTATCAGCAGGCCAAGAGGCGTCATCTGCTATCATCATTGGTTAAGCACTGATCAAATGTGTCTTGGTTAGTGACAATGACATCTAGCTTTTCCAATCGCAACTTCAGGGGCCAGTCCACCACCTGATCTGGCAACTTTATATACATGTATATTATAATTTGATATACATACATCGTACTGATCTATATATAAGATGATCCTTTTTTTTGTATAAATATTTTCTAAAGACAAAATTAGGGATGTTCCGATCAGGAATTTATGCTGCTAATACCGATAATCCATGAGTGAAATCGGCCGATACTGATTCCAATACCGGTCACATACATGCATTGTTATTGTTTAAATGTACTGCTGACTATATAAGATTTGTTTTTTGTTTGTTTTTTTTGTGAGAGCTACTTTTACAAAATGAAATTGGCCAAGGGCTACTCATTTTGGTAACATTTATTTTAATTTTTTCTTATTTCAAGCCAAGCAAAGCCAATATGTTTGTTTTACTAGAACATTACCAAAATGCTGGTATCCACAACTTATGTTTTGTATTATTTCTAGTCTTCTCACATTATTAATTGAAAACCTGAATGAAAAGCAGGTTTATCCACCTCTGCTGGGTAACTCCAGCCGCATACAATATCAGTGTGATATCAGTGTGCATAATGCCCATTTCAAGCTTGGTGCAAACACTTTTTGGGGGGTCTAAATTGTGCTATACATATTCTACCTGGCAACAAGTGCAAAAATGTAACGTACCAGGAAAGAAATTGTGACAATCACCTGTGTTGTGTCTGGTGGTGCTTGCTCTCTATCCCTCTCTCTCTCTCTCCCCTTGTAGTGTACCGCCCTCCTGGAGCCGGCTTATTAGACCTCGCCTCTACTTAAGGTGAGTGGAGGCAGCTGGGAATCGCTGGATCTTTGCTCTACGTACGTCCTGACGTTTCCGCACGCCTCGCTGCCTGAATCCCCCTCTCATCCAGCTGTCCCTGTCTCCCAAGTTTGAGGAACTTAGTTTTCCACCCTGGTGTAACTAGCCACCAGCGCTTTTTGTTCGGTTTGTTGTCCTTCCAGTCCTTTTTTTGCTGCCCTCTTAGTTGTCCCTCCTTGCTACCGAACCATTAAAGATCTTTTATTTTCCACCTCCTGCCTCTGCATTCTGTGGTCCACCTCCGGGGAACCCTAACAGAAATAATCAGTTTCAACATATAATAATATACTAATATAGTTAACCCTCACAGGCCGACAATTGATCCTCCTTGCATTTGTCTAAAGTAACACTACTTCTTGGAAGCATGTGAAAGTCTCGGAAGTCCCTCGCATCTACTGTTGATAACAAACAATAATGCTAATCTGCTCCTGGTGGACACAACTGTCTTGTCTACCACACAGCAGACCACTGGCACTCATTTAATGCTACATGCACAAGTTGGCTTGGGCCTTTCATGGAGCAATGTATCATTCAGCACATGTTTCATCAGAAGCCCATGATGGAGGCGCAGATGCGCAAATGGCCTTGACAAATTAAACAGTAAGCCAGGCTGCCACATCGCAACAGCAGCAGCAGTTATACACACATGACCTCTCCCGATCTGCCCGCAGAAGTACTTTTGCTTTAGTAAAGGTTGGAAGAGGTTTGAAGTGTATGAGTGGTCTCCATGCTTAGATAGCAGCCACAATGCTGCAGGCCATGGTTCACCGGGTAGCTTTTACTAACCAAGAAATAAACACATAAATATGAAACGCAGAGAAGCAGTCGATTCTTGCATAGCTACTATTTTTTTGGGAAATTACTTCCTAATTAAATCATATTGTGATGCTAGTTGCAGCTTGTGATTACATTAGTATATTGTTAACAGAAAACACTTAAGTGATGTCTGTCCGTCAATTAAGGTAAAATGCGGCATTTAATGCGGCTTTATCCCTTTCATTCATTTTTCATATGTATTTATATACATTTTGAATTGTTTTCTGCATTTAAATCTATAATTGTAAAACTATAAAAACAGGTTTTGTGTTACATGGAAGAGTTAAATTGTATTTACATAATTTCTCATGGGGAAAAATATGTTTCGGCTAGAGTCAGACCTTCAGAGAGAGTCAGAATGGATTAATGACGCTAACCAGTGTGTTCTACTGTATTTATTTTACCTCCTCGATTGAAGCCCCAATGTGGGGTCCCTTTACACCCACATGCCATCCCATGCAAACATCTGCAATGGCTATATTTAAACCTTGTCTTCTAACATCTCAGCCACCAGGGGGAGAGGAAAGGTAAAAAAAAAATGTAGGCCATATTTGGGCCTGCAGCAGCCAATGAAACAAAAAAGACAGCGTCTTTATCCGACATGCTGTCTTGACAAAAGAACATCAAGGTATCCATTTCAAAGTCCTTCTCATCACCGACAAAGCTCTCCACAATCTGACCCCTCCATACCTCACAGACCTCCTTTATCCACACAATCCCCCGCGTCCCCTTCGCTCCTCAGATCCCAACATCCTGGCACTCCCCTGTAAGACCAAGTTTCGAACCTGGGGAGACAGCCTTCTCCATTGCTGCCCCCACCCTCTGGAACTCTTTGCCCCATTCACTCCGTGCTTGCCCTGACCTTCCCACCTTCAAAAAACAACTCAAAACCCACCTGTTTAAATCTGTTTTTAATGTCTAACTTTTTATACCTGACAGCTGGGCCCGCCCCGCTTTTAGCCTTGTTTTAGCTCTGAATGAATGTATGGATATTATATTTTACTCTGTTTTTACTCAACTCTATTTTTATTTCTTTTTTCTCTACTGTAAAGCGTCTTTGAGTACTCTGAAAAGCGCTATAAAAATAAAATGTATTATTTATTATTATTATAAGGTTGAGATTGAGAATATATAAAGAATGGCCGACTTTGTGTTTTTGCAAAAATCTGTCTCTTCTTGTAAACAAAGGGTGATATTGATTAGGTGATATGCACTGTTTGTTGTTGTTCTGCTAATTCCGAGAACTTCTTGTGCCAGCCGATTCAAACAGCTGACACACAATTCTCAGAAAGAGAATGTTATGGAATACACTGGTATTCCATGGTAATACACAACACGCCAAGCCACTGTAGATGAACGCCATTAATTCAAAGTGGGACATTTCATAATAAGTCTCATAATAACAATCTATATTATTAGATTTTATTGTAATCTTTCATCTCCAAGTTGGGACTTGCTGTTTAGACTAAAACAAGAAATGCCTCCATAGTAGCAAAAACACACTAAAATGCAGTGCTGTGTGTATCTGCAAAAAAAAAAAAAAAATTAAACAATAGCCTTGCTTAGAATTTGATTTTTCACACACACTAATGTATGCACACACCATATCTGTCAACATTTGCATGTGAAAAAGTAGTTTTCGTTAAAAAAGGGTGACCGTAAAGAATGGCAAAATATGTGAGTTTCTCAGGAAAAACATGAGAGGTGACAGGTATGACACACACACACACACCATATTTGCTTTTGTATTAAAAAAATCACATCATGGTCATGATCATAATTTCAAATGTGATCATGTTAGTCATAATTGAGACTAAAAATGAATGTCAAATTACAGTAAAATCGTGGAATTTCAAGTATCTTGGAGCTGGAATTCCCCTCAGGCTTGTCCACTGAACTGTCACTTTCAGATTGCGGCATCTCAGCCAAGTGATGTCAATGAGATGCTAATCCAAAACAAGGGTCAGCTTTGCTAGACGCCAATCACAAATATCAATCGAGTCCCCAGAGTGGACTTTAAGCAGTGGGCCTTATTTTCATAACAGTATTCCATCCCGAATTAGATCCTTCAACCCATCAATCAATCATCACGTTCACAAGTCTGCATTTCTTTTATTCAGGGTTCTTGCCTTTCACGCTGCTGTATCAAAATACAGGAAGAATGTCATCATTGTCTGATGATATGAGCTCCGGCATCTGCGGCATCTGAGAAAAAAGTTAGACCCCAACCAAATGATTTCCGTAGTGCCGTATGGCCACCGGAGACACAGCTGCGCCACACAGAGCTAGTGTGAGTCTACAGGGATTTCAATATTGTGCAATGGTGGTCGCATCGAAGCCGCAACAGATTCAGTGCGAGTCCGGGGTGAGATGACTCAACACTTAATTTGAATTTATTTTAAAAATAAAATTTTCAATATCAGTGAATGAACTGGTAAGTTTAAATAAAGCAGCACTGCAATAAAAGAGTAAAGCAAATTGGCTGCAATTGTACAGCAAGCCTGACACATTCATCTACGTAGCTTGGGGAGCAACAGCACAAAATGTCAGAACATCAGTCAATTCCAGTGTAGTATGTCAGACTCACTCTGTAATATTATATTTCTTAGCTGCTCGACAGTTGTTTGATGATTCTGCTTCATAGATCAACACAGACACCGAATATAATACTTATTGTTTGTTCTAGGGCAGAGTTGTCAAAGTCATGACCTGGGGGCCAGATGTGGCCCATCACATCATGTTATGTGGCCTGTAGAATAGTTTTTGATATTTTTTTTTAAATAATAGTGGCCCTCATGGAGTCTGCCGAAAAAAAATATATATGCCCGGTAAAGTCTACTGAAGGCCCAGGTACCAAATGCACCCCACACCACTGTATCTCATGGATATCTCAAATTCTATGTTGACAAAAATGGTAGACCAGGTACTGTATGTTGATGTTGGCTTAGTGATCACTTTTTGATTTAAAACGATGGACCAGGAGCTGGAATGATAAGTTGGAAATTAATTGCCATATTAACAGATTCCACTTAAAGGGGAACTGCACTTTTTGGGGAATTTTGCCCATCAGTCACAATCCTTTAACATGAACACATATTTCTTTCCCTTTTCTGTGCTTTCTAGCGCAACAAAACAAGTTAATATGAGCTTGCTAACAATGGGCGTCATGGGAAGTACCTATTTTGATGCTAAAGTTCTCACAAAACAGCATCAGTAAAACCATTTACATAACTGAGTTGTAAATTAACCAAGCTACACTGATATTATTATTATAGCAGCTATAACATGCTAATCTATTTTTAGCGAGGCGCCGCCAATCGCTAGTGTCAGTCTCAGTGGATGCCTAGCTCTCAGTTTTGCTACAAAGACTCAACAAGATGCTTGTTTGCTGTCAGCATTTTTTTACCTGAGGACTGGAGCACACGGCTTGTGCTGGAAGACACAGCCATCCTAATGAGAGCGGACATTGTAAGTGTTGTCGCTGCTGTTGTTGTTGACAGAACTAGCACAAGCATGTGTGTCAATGCGCTGAGAATTTTTTTTTTGTCAAAATACGGCAAAACTACTGTTACATGTTAGTATCAGTATACGTGTAAATACATGTTCACAGCATTTATGTCATGAGTTATGAGTTATGTTATGAGTGTTTTTAGTGGGCTTCATGGTTGAAATAATGACAGCATTGTAAGCTAGCTGAAATTAACTTGTTATCATGTTCTAATCCACAGAAAAGGGAATAAACATGTGTTCATGTTTCACATAAGGATTGTGAATAATGGGCAAAGTTCTCCAAAAAGTGCAGTTCCCCTTGAAGACAACATTTATTCATACCATCTGCTCAAGACATTATGTTCAGAATCCCATATTGTTGACACTTGATTTATTAAAATATAATAACAGAAAATAAATACATAATTCACCCAACAAATGCAGAGTCATGCAACAAAGTGATGCAAACAAACATGCCATTAACAACATGATTTCATTAGTTGTACTTTTAAGAATGAATTCCGTAGAACACTGAAAATGGTACGGCTTAATTGACAAAATCGTAATGTAGAGATTCAGGCTTTTCACCAGACAGCACGTTGTTTGTAATAATTGATAGCAGCAGTAACAGTATGAGGATTATGCCCTCTAGTCATAGTGGATTTTCAACAATTACCGAATCCAAGAATACCAGAAGAGATGCCACCTGTGCTGTCAACCCGGACTGATTCATTGTCCCAGTGGTGTAAACCCTTGTAATTAAACTTGCAGAAACATGGCATCCATCCCCTACAAAGCACCAGGAACAATTCAGTTGGCAGTTCAATTAGGTGGAGGTCTGTTTATTAGCTACGTTTGGGTTGTTAATTACCAATGTCGGGGGATGATATGAACGAATGCGTTTTGTCCTCTTGAGGACACGGATGGAGGCAGTTTTGACAAAAAAATATGATACTTCTGTATTGACTCAGTCTTACAATGTGATCATGATGTTTGGGGAACAACTTGGCTGCATTTGCCACTCAAAATCCTGACTAGCTTTGGCGGGGATTACAGTTCAATGCACAAGATGTGCCAACTGACAATGTCCATGGATTTGGCAAAGTTGCGCATACATGATGTTCTTTGTCGGGGCTGAAAACACACAGCCACAATTTCAATCGCTGCTGTTTGCAGAGGGCAGCTTGCACATGCTTGCAAAATCCTATAAGTATTCGATCAAATCTAAAGCCACAAAAATCTATCACTAAACCTGAGAAGGATCAAAAGGAAAACATGTCATGCCTGGAAGGACTTGAAATGACAAAATAGCAGTCAAACACAAACACACACGATCTGGACTGTCACATTAGCAGCTATTTTTTATTAACCAAGGGACAATACTGCAGTACAGTATAGAAAGTCAGCTCAGATATACATTAGAGTAATGCATACCGTTTTTTGACAGCATTGCTGTCTAAATAGCTGACAACACAAGTAACCAGACAAACATGGTGGTGGTGGTGTCATGATCATTGTCTATTTGGCCAACAATGGCTGTGTGTTGACTTATTTTAGCATTTGTCTTCCAAGCTCTACACTGACTACTCCTGTTGTACGTCCAAATAATTTCTTTAGTCTGGTCTTTTGAGAAGATATCATAAAATGGTTGCTGAAATGTAAGGGTTGTATCCCCTTCTGTGAGATACTGTAGTTTGTTTACAAGTGAAAGACTGGCAGTATAACTGACAGGGACAGTAGAGTTTTGATAACATGACACAGTTGGGTGTTTGTTTCTGTGGCCGTGCTCGAACGACTGCGTCTGAACCTCTTGAACGTCCCAAAGCAAACCAGCATCAAGTGACTGCCTCAGTCGGAGAACTGAGTGTTGCTGCATAGTTTAAAGCATCAAGGCTTCACATCCTTTTCTCCCACTTCAAGAGAATTTCAAATAAGAGAACTGGTTATCCAAGATGCAAGACAAAGAGTGAGACTCGAAAGGAATTCATACGAGACGTGTGTGTGTGTGTGTGTGCGCGCTGACATTAGAACAAACATACACAAAGGAATCCACAAGGAGTGGACTCTATTTTTCATGTTACATTTCGAAAAGCGGCAGGGGTGCGGGGGGGGGCTACACATAATGCAGCAATCATCCTGTCTTGGCACTGATATTGCAGTATCTCCTCAGAAGTGATCAAGGCCCCATTTTTCGGCACACATGCACATTTAAATCTATTTTAGCAGCACAGGGGGTCAGTTGCCCTCCATCACGCGCGCTTTAAAAGCACATATACCCAGTGTCTATCAATCTCAATCTGCAGCACAGAGATGTCACACATGATGTGACTGATGCCTCGTCAGTGCTATGAGGCCTAAGGAGAGCTCGTATCCTTCACATTGTCTGTGACTTTGTCCATGATTGATATCTTTTTCTTGACAGCCAATATTCTGCAGGAGGAGCCAGTCCCGCCTTACCCAACCAGCTGATTCCTTTGGATGCTCACCATTCCATGGGAGGAGGCTTTAATATTTTCACCTTCTCAAAGTCGAGCTGAATCATTGTTAAATCACCCTATGTGGAATATCACAGTGCTGCTATATTGTTCCAATTTACAAACATGTATTCCACCATGTCTCTCTGCAATAAATGGCTGCACATACGTTACAGCCGCCTGTATAGCTAAAATAAGAAAGGCTGAAACGCGCAAAGGAATTTACAGTTTACAAGGTTATAAAAATGGATCATTTGTTGCAGCGATTAGATGGAAGTGAGTTTGTTTATTGGGACAAACAGCCCATGAGACTGAGACAACAGCTGGTGAGAAGCGTATGTCATTTGAGTTGAGCCGTAGGATAGACTTGTTTGTTTGTGTGTGTTTGGTCTTCCTACCACGAACACACTCTTAAGTTAAGTTTTGTTATCAAACGAGCCATTGTTTAAGCACTCAAGCATTGTTAGTAAATAAGCCACATCTAATTTAGTGTTATTAGTTTCCTCAACTGTGGAAGCTGTAATCCTGTAGCACAAAACGTGCCTGAGAAGTGTAAATTAACTCTTTGCCACCAAATACGTTTTACTGCTAAGTTGGATCAGAAAAATTCTAATTTCAAATTCAGACTGTCACCATCATAAAGCAATGTTCAGGCACAATCAACACCTATGACCTACCATCAACATAAATGAATGTAAATGTGAATTTCCATGTGGAATTTCAATATCTGCCAAATTAAATGTAAACTACAAAAACCTATCTAGAAAGTCGCATTTATGACATGGGACCCATGTGGTCAACACACACACACACCCTCTGATCGATTGCGATCAATGTAATGGAATGTAATGTAGTGGTTGACTCACCCTACTTCAGTTGCAGGCAGGGCTTCAGTCCCCACTCTGTGAATGTGAGTGTGAATTGTGGTCTGTCTCCATATGTGCCATCTGACTGACTGGCAGCCAGTAGAGGGTGCAGTCCACCCTTTGCTCAAAGTCAGCTGGATAGGCTCCAGCTCCCCATGACCCTGAACAGGACAAACAGTAGAAGATGGATGGGTATTTATTTTCATGATATTGTTAATGTCATTCATACACAAAAAAAACATCCAAGCTGATTTAGCACAAATGGTCTACTGGAAGTTGCACAGAAATTGTGTTTCCAGGCAAGCACAACATTGTATATTTGTGAAACTATATCTTGTCAACATTGTCACATAGGCATTGGTGTTCATCATTACTGTTTTAAATAGTGCTTTTTTAAATCCTCTATATGTATATGTATTTTAAAAACATTCTGGTCTGGTTTTAAGACGTCTTCATGACTACTTTTACACTCTGGAATGACCTCCCATCAACATGTCCTCTGCAGTAGGAGGAAGGAGCAACCCTGACACCAACACAACTGTTTCCCTCATGTTCAACCCTTCCTCAAGAGAGTCCAGACAAAAGTAGTGAAAGATGCACTCCTTGCCGCTTTCTCACTTTCTACCCTTTGTACTTTTGCATTCTTGTTTTCCTTTCCCAATTCGTCTCTATCTCCATTCCCCTGGGACCCAACGCCCTGCTGAAGAAACAATTATATAACTTCCTGCTGCAGTTAATTGTAGCAAGAAAATATGTCATGTGTACAGTCACCAAGGAGACACAGATAACCATAGATCGGGGTCCCAAACTAAACTCAGCAGGCAGCCCCTGGAGGTCGATTCTAGGTGTGGCAAGCATCAGGCAGAAGTAGTTGGAGTTCTGATTCTGGTAAGAAAGAGAAAAATACTCTTCGTAGACATGGGCGAAGCCGGACTATCCATCCAATCATCCCATCCTGTCACCCCTTGTCTCACTGCATAGTACGTTGTATATGTATGGATGAATGATTGCACTATTTTGCTTGTACTTCTCTATAAGTGACAATAATAAAGGGCTACATCATCATCATCAAACTGTTCCTGAAGTCCAAAGCGTTTCTAACATTACTTGGCCGTGTTGAAAAGTCAGAAGAGCAAGCTGTAAATTATAATTTATAATTAATAATCTGAACTGTGTTTATTTTGTGTATGTAATCAGACAAAATGACCTCGTAATGTCCGGAAGTCCTGGGGATCGTTTGGGAGACCATTCATAGCAGTATGAGGGCATTTTTGGAAGTGAGCCGTTGGTGGAGTAAAATAAACAGAACGTTTGAGTGAGAAGAAGGAAATCAAAGGAAACTCTGCAGAAAGAGGGGCAAAATCTGGAAGATCTAGAGAGCTTTATGTGCTGGTTATTGTGAGTATCTGCTCTATAGGAATCCACAGTCATCCCTCGTTTATCCCGGTTATCTGGTTCCAAACCCAGCCGTGAAAAGTGAATTATTATTCCTTTTTCATTCCTTTTTGCCATAATGTTCCTCCAATTCTGCACAATTGATTCATTAATGTTGAGTTTAAACTCTGCATCGTAAGCGTGTCTCTTAAAAGGAGCATGCTGTGGGCATTCATATATCCCAGCATGCACTGCAAGCTACTTCTTCTACGGGAGAAAATGGAGTCGGTGGCTGCTTCCCATAGTGGTGAGACCTGTGTACATGCGGCTCAATATTGATCCACATATAAGATGCAATAGATTATTAGGCGCAATAGCGGCTTTTGAGAAAATTGAAGGATTTTAGGTGGGCCTTATAGTGCGGAAAATACGGTAATTAACTTGTTGTTTATTATTCCTAATCATAGTAGTATGTATGTTTGCTTTCCTTGCACCGTCTAGTGAAATTGCATGGTGAAAACTCACTGCAAATTCAGTGTTCCTGAGTAAACTGAACATGTCCCCCAAGTCCCCAGCTGCATTTATACAAACTTTGATGTCAAGTTGGGGTCCACAAAATATGGCTGTGAGTTTTAGACCCCTCCCTTAAATGGTGGGGGGTAACGTGAGGGACATTGGGGTGAAATAAAATAATACCATCATCTGTATTTTTGAGAGGGAACTTTATAGTCTATATTTGGCTCGGTGCAGCATAAGAAAAATGCAAAAATAAATGATCCCTCTTCCTAAGAGTGCCTTGTTGCAAATACTTTAATCTACCACACTTATCTTCCTACAAGGCTGCAGATACACAGCTTTTTTTCCCTCTCACGTGTTCTCCACTCGTGCTGGAAAAAGGCTGAATTTTGCGTCTGCTGACTCTGACCTGATGCCACTCTTCTGCCAGGCTCTTGATCCTGCTCCTGCTGCCTCGCCCAGACAGGTGGTGGCCTTAGGGGGTACAGAGGATGAGTTCAGTGAGCTGTTTAAGAGAACTTTGGCATGTCGTTTTGTTGGCAACACACACACTTCTTCTCTTTTGGCATTGTAGATGAAGCATTATCAGCTGGCTGTCCATACCTCCAGCCTTTCTATGCCAGCACCATGCTCTATCTACACTGTAGCTCCTTTAAAAAGGAGACGTGACTCATGCAACATCTTAGAATATATCATGTCCAATTTGTTGCTGGCTTAACGGCAAGGAACCATGTTTTGTAATGTAAACAAAATGGATCGGATGCTAGACACCTCAGTATAAAGCTTAACCACATGTATTTTCAGGGCATTGAATCAGTGCTCAAAGTCAGCTGGGGTAGGCCCCAGCATACCCCTAAGACCCTAGTGAGGATAAGCAGCATAGAAAAAAGGTAATTGTTAAGCACAACTAACAATTTTACAATGTAATAAGTCTCATAATGTATTATTTTAATAATGTTGTATATTAAAGCTAACCAATATGTAATAATATATTAATTGACAGTAATATTGTTAATATAACAATTGTTATTGTATAGTGTTAGAATAGTCATCAATAGAGCCATTTCTGGCTCTCGAGCCATAGGTTCCCTACCCTTGTGTTAGACTATGCATTATTATTACTAGTATTAATTGGCCCTGTACCCTAGAAACCGCCCATGAATGATACGAGAAAAGGCCGAAACAGCGCACGAGCGTGAACACACAGCGTTTGTTTTGCTGCCCAAACTTGATTAATGGAACTTTAATTGTCAGACATTGATAAGATAAGACTGTTGATAAAATATTATTGTTGAAATATTTTTGCAATTATTGTGTTTACACTGTTTAGATATAATACATGTAATAAACTGAACATTTTCTGGAAACAAATTTTTTCTGGAAACAAAATGGTCGCGTGCCTCGACCTTCGGTCTCGGGCTGATACTGACACTTGGGGCATGATACCTGGCCTGATACCAGACAAACCATGTGATAACCTATAAGTACAGTATGTTAAATACTTTCTATTTATTCCAGATTCTTCCAGATTCTGAGTATTGACTTGGGGTGCCGTATATCAGGATGCTAGAATTCTGCGCAGGTCAATAACCACATGACACACATGCTATTATTCATGAAGTAAAGCATCCATTCCCACACACAATCCATGCTGTCTCCTTTCAAGACATGCTGACAGCTCTTTGAAAGTGCCCATCAAAGCATTGTGCTCATGACAGGCTAAAGCGACCCGAGAACAGCATTGATCCTCGCGCCCTCATTCCTTCTGTTGAAGAGTCATGCCGAGCGATAACATTACACAGCCAGACGAACGGCTCCCACAACACAACATATGAACAAGTGGACAGTGAAGGGATGACTATGATCAATGGTAGGGAATAACCGCACCTGAGTGTCCTCAAACAACCACAGGGTGCTTCAATACGCTGCTTAAAGAAATGTTAGCCTATAGTAAAAGCCACTGTTGTGTAGTAGATGATTACAGGCTAAGTTGCATTGTGAGAAACAGGAGGCCAATGGAAATCTCTATATTGTTTACCACTTACATCATGGAATGTTCTCCGGATTCAAGTGGTAAGGAAGGAACGTTCAGGCAAGGCTTGAGTGAATCTGGATAATGTTTTCTATTTTTGAGTCAAACTTTACTTTTTTTGAAAGCCACAGGGTGGAGGATACATCAGGAGGCTTCTGTTCTTTGGGGGAAATGTGCATTGAACTTGTCTTGACATCTCAGACAACCAGTAAAAATGCCCTTTAAAGAAACACATTCATACAATGTTTTTTGTTCAAGGTATGCCTGAAAATATGTACATACCCAGAATGGACATCAGTCTTGTCTCACTGCCCTTGGATGACAAATATCTGTCTCACCTCTAGCTGAACCAGCCATTTGCAATAATTTGTCTGGTTTGAGGGCAAAAATGCACAATAACGACAGCCGACTCAGACAGATTTGATTCTTTATCTGTCGTGACCATAAAACACAGCCCATATACTAGAATCTATTATTGCCTCGACCAAATACATGCTCTGACGGAACAGGTTATGGTTGGGTTTGTATGAGTCCACTGCATTTATTGTTTGAATGCTGAGAACATTCACACATATGTCATTGTCGTCAGCCATTTTCATCCATTTAGTCCTCTTCTTCCTATTTCTTCTCATTCCGCCTCATTTTATGTCCGCTGACTATTCTTTCTTAACCAATTCAAACAAATGTAAAATGAAAATGTTCATATCACTCAGGACAGGTTTGTTACCTATGCAGATCTTTCCAAAATATTCCCACATTTAGTGTTGTTTCATATTTTCAGTGAAAAGTTTCCCACTAAAATGAATGGACAATTTAAATGGCACTCTCTGCTGGTGAAAAGCATGTGATTCCCAACCCAAAAGTACCTACAGTAAAGTCTCGTTATATCGATATTCTCGGGAGTCAGAAAAAATACAGATATAACCGGACTATCCATATGTCCGATCCTGCGCCGAACTGCATTAAAAGTGGGCGGATCTTTGATACGGCATGTAATTTTCTCCTTGAGTTCATGGATTGCGTATCTAGCATGCTTTTGTACTACAATAAATTTTGTACTACAGTAAATAAAAATAAACTTACGCTGTAGTGATTACCGGTTACCAGGATATAATTCACCCCGGAACTATCGATAGGGAAGGTGTTGCCACCCGGAGGGGTAGGCGCGAGGGATGGGTGTTTTCCGCTGTGTGTGCTGCACCCTGGTGGTGGAAGTGTGAAAAATAAAGTTGACTGGAAGCAGCCGTTCGCCGTGTTCTTTTTTGGTATTGAAATCCTTAAGCAAAGATTGATTTAAGCTGCTTTTGTATCGATATAAGCAGACCAAATTGGCTGGCGGGAGATGAAAAGGGCATCCTAGTAACCGGATTATCATAATAACCGCGTATCGTACTAACGGAGCTAATTATATAATAAAAGACTAGAAATTTGCCGGGAAATGAAAATAGTATCGTAATAAGTAGTAATTTGTTTTAACCGATATCGATATAACGAGACTTTACTGAAGTTCAAGTCTTGCTTATGCATCCAACATCACACACACAAAAAACAACATGAAACATTCAACAACTAAATGACTATATTAAAAGTTGTATTGCGCAGCTGGTAGAGTGCTTAGGTCCAGACCCAGAGATGGTTGGTTCAATTCCTATTTTGAGCTCAAACTACAAATTTAAGCTGAAGTTCATTCTACCGTTTTTGTGTCTTTCCACAGCATTTCAGTCAAGCTTCAGCTTCCGAATGGCTCTTGTGTCAAAATTTCGATTTCCACACCTTTTCAAAGTGTTCGCTTCAGCTTTTCAACATTATCAAAAAATAGTGAAAGCAACTTTTTTGTGATACAAGTGGTGTCTAAATAACATGTCAGTTACATGATTCAGTAAAAATGCCTCAAGGATCACTTACAGTAAATTTAGAGCCTCCTCTCAGTAAGATTAGATAGATCTCTTTGGCGTGTGCTCTTTAGGGGAATTAAACAGCCCTGTTCAGAGCAGACAGTTTTTGGGGGCTCATTCAAATGATCCACTGCTCCCCCTGCACCCTCTCTACTGCAGTAGCAGTCAGGCATGATGTGTAGCCCTTTAAGGGGCGGGTGAGCGAGTGTCCTCTGTGGCTGGGAGGTGATGTAATGATGTGTGATGATCTGTAGTGATGATAAACTCGATTACTTTTACTGACTCGAGATTTTATGAGTCACTCACTAATGTGAGTCGAGTACTCGAGTTGGGTGTCACAGGGCACATGAGCAAAGAAACTAAACAAAACACACACACAAAGAGTCTTTGCAGCGGCAAAAGGTAAAAGCAGACCACATTACTGCACCGTCAACATCAAATGGAAGATACAATACCACATTAATTTTCAGAGGAATTTGCATAATGTACCCCACCTTGGGGTGCAAAGTGCAGGTTTGGATTGCACTATTTCATTCATTCATTTTTTACCGCTTTTCCTCACAAGGGTCGCAGGGGTGCTGGAGCCTATCCCAGCTGTCTTCGGGCGAGAGGCGGGGTACACCCTGGACTGGTCGCCAGCCAATCACAGGTCACATATAGACAAACAACCATTCACACTCACATTCATACCTATGGACAATTTGGAGTCGCCAATTAACCTAGCATGTTTTTGGAATGTGGGAGGAAACCGGAGTACCCGAAGAAAACCCACGCATGCACGGGAAGAACATGCAAACTCCACACAGAGATGGCTGAGGGTGGAATTGAACCCTGGTCTCCTAGCTGTGAGGTCTGCGCGCTAACCACTCGACCGCCGTGCCGCCGGACTGCACTATTTAAAGTAAATAATTTATCATTATTTAGAATTATACCACTATGTTATGCCACAAAGTCAACAAAATCTGTTCATGAAATACAGTCAAAAGGGGTTTTTTGGGGGGGGGGCATCCCTGTGAAAGGTAATGCCGTGAGATCTTTGGACAGTAAACTGTTTGGCACAATTCCAGGCAGAATAAGAATAAGGCCCTCTCTCTCTTGCACATCCAATATGGTGTGGTCATCGACTAATGATTCAGCACTCAATGTAGTCACCTGAGGGACTTGCACATGAGCAACAAGTACCAACCCATGTGAATCCATGAGTCCAGCACAGAAACACACACATAATAATAATGGATTGGATTTTTTATACCATTTTTCAAGGTACCCACAACACCATAGTGAAGTCAATGGAAACATGGTTGCTAAGTTGTACTTACAGCCTCTCAGACCACCACCAAGGATTCATACACATTCATCACGTTCATTTACGAAGCAGGGTGGGTGAAGTGTCTTGCACTGGGACACAACTGGGAGGAGGGAGCGGCGATCGAACCACCAACCTCCTTTCTGGATGACCTCTGATGACCTCCTGAGCCACTGCCAAATGTCCAACAAGTCCACCTCCCTGACTCACTAAACCCATTAGCCCATGTCAGATTAACGATTCACTTGCCGGCACTGGTCTGGTGAGTCTAGGTTTACTTG
Organism: Doryrhamphus excisus; assembly: GCF_037039965.1. Classification (NCBI taxonomy): domain Eukaryota; kingdom Metazoa; phylum Chordata; class Actinopteri; order Syngnathiformes; family Syngnathidae; genus Doryrhamphus; species Doryrhamphus excisus. Next base: position 12,586,510 of record NC_136359.1, on the reverse strand, counting down.
GCTTGAGTAAACGAGAAGCGAGGACAGCAAGAGAAGAGGACAGAAGAGTTTGCACAACTAATTGTGGAACACCTCTGTGGAACAAAACAGGAAGTACAACTAAATAAGGGCATATAAACCAAAGCAAAGGGCAAATTAACTGTCACACAGGTTGACCCACAGGGTGTGACATCATAATCTGAACAGCTAACTGGAAGACTGATATAGACATCTTATAAAGAAATGCTTGGTTGTGTTATTTCACACTTGATTGATTGGACAAGCACTGCAGAAACACAAATATGTGTATAGAAGCAATTGTAAAGTCAGTTTGCCATAATGTGTCACCTTTAAAACTACTTAATTTACAACTACGTTTTCTGCTTTTATTTTTTTCCATTAATGGATGTCGAAATTTACAAATGAGTCAGCATTTGCCTTTTTGTAAGTGAAGCATTATATTAGGACGCATGAATCTACCACTTGCTGGCATTAGTGTTATGCGGCCTTGGTGGAGGTCTGGCTTCATATGATTTCACATGCTCTTGCTTTTGTGAATCATCTAATCAAAATGAATGCTTTATTTTTATGTACCATTCTTCACAGAATCCGTATGCTTGTGATGCAAGATGGAAGATGCTTTGTCAGCTGGACCGACACATGGCAGGGGCCGATGTGAATCACGGTTTGAAGGTAACAGTAATACATAAAACGTGTCTCTGTAGACGTTGCAGTTCCTGTGCGACAATTAGATTAAAGCCGTATATTGTTTTTTTTTTGGGGCGGGGGGCACACACAGAGGAAGCCAATACCGAGTCTCCAAACAAGAAACCTTAATCAACTGCTTTTGTCAGGTGGAAACTCATATGCCATGAGGGCCCAGTAAGGTTTGCTGCAGTGTCCATTGAGCATTTCCTCAAGGATTGTGTCGTTTTTGAAGAAGCAATTAAGGCAGGACTACAGGGGATATAGTAAATTATGAGACCGGAGCAAGAGGACAATCAGAGCTCTTGTCAAGCTTTTGTCTACTAACCTCTCAGGAGACACACCCATGTCCATATCCTGCCAACTAAAGGTGTGTTAGACAGGAAAACTGGGAGGTGTTTTCATACAGTCTTTCATTCAGTCTGCACGTTCATCATTACGCTCAGCAATTAGGATTATGGTTGCTGTATTATCATTTGCAATCTGGTGATTTTTTGTCTTCTTGTTAATGACAGTTAAGAACAAAATGATTTGTCCAAATTTGAAAAAATTTGGGGTGGCACGGCGGTCGAGTGGTTTGTGCGCAGACCTCACAGCTAGGAGACCAGGGTTCAATTCCACCCTCGGCCATCTCTGTGTGGAGTTTGCATGTTCTCCCCGTGCATGCGTGGGTTTTCTCCGGGTACTCCGGTTTCCTCCCACATTCCAAAAACATGCTAGGTTAATTGGCGACTCCAAATTGTCCATAGGTATGAATGTGAGTGTGAATGGTTGTTTGTCTATATGTGCCCCGTGAATAGTTGGCAACCAGTAGACATAGACAGCTGGGATAGGCTCCAGCACCCCCGCGACCCTCGTGAGGATAAGCGGTAGAAAATGAATGAATGAATGAATGAAAGAATTTGTATTTGTTGATGCACAAAGGTCCTCAAGACAAACAGCTAAGAGACCTGGATTCGATTCCCAGCCTGGGTATCCCCGAGCGGAGTTTGCATGCATGCGTGGGTTTTCTCCGGGTACTCCGGTTTCCTCCCACATTCCAAAAAAACATGCTAGTCCATAGGTATGAATGTGAGTATGAATGATTGTTTGTCTATATGTGCCCTATGATTGGCCTTCAGATAATGGGACCTCCCCTACAAGGGATGCATAACGAACTGTATTGTTCAGGCAGAAAGAAAAGAGAAAAAAAGGTTGCTATCAATGCCTCATTTCAGTACTAAATTAATGCAAACTTATCCACGTGCACTGTAGTACTGCCCATGGCAGCAACACAACACTTCCTCATTATCCACCAACGCCTGTCATGGTGAACGAGGTGCTTTCACAAACAGTGGAAAAACAGGTTGTTTTTTGATGCACATTGTCTGTGTTCTGTACAGTATTTATGCTGGTGTTGTTGTGCTAATTTGACAGGTTGTTGTTATTTGTTTTTTTTTTCATATTGACTAATACATAGTCATTTAATTGATATATTTACATAACATGATTATGAATACATTCTGTTCAACTTGCATGTCACAAAATTGCATAAAGACATAAATGTATATGTTTTCCATCAGTTTCACGCCCTGTATACGACTCAACATCATGAGACCAGAATGACACCCATTGGTGTAACAGCCATATAGGTTACCACAACATTGCCAGGCACCAAATAGGATGCCCCCTCAGGGTAGAAGGTGTGGAGCCCAGACGGCCACAGCGAGCTGCTGGCATGCTTTTTTGATCCCTGCCGCCAAGCTTCTCTGCCAGTGAAAGGTAAGGGCCTGTCCACGGGGAAGTTTTTCAGGTGAAAATGGCAAGATATTCAATTCTTTCACAGAAAAAAGGTTCTGGGTGCCCTGAAATGGCTTGTCATCACCATGTAGACAAGCAACCTCCGAAATGTCTCTACCTACTGACCCAAAAGTTGGCGTAGCCCAATGGGTGCTTTCTCCAAAAGATATCAATGAAGATGAAGATGCATCTTTAGGAATGTTATTTGTACTCAAGAAGCAGCTCATCTGTAGTCTGCAAAGGCTCACAGAATCTTTTTCCAGTCCTCATAAATTATCTTGATGAGCAGTGTGATTATATGAGCCAAAGAGGTGGCTCTGGCAACCTTAGCACATCTATTATACACACTGAGAAATGTACAGGCTGCCATTGAAAACAGAATAGGGTGCACTAAGCAGAGATGCAATTATATCATGATTAGGTGATGAAATGAAAATAAAAAGAGGGGGTGAGAGACATCAGCCATTAATGCAGAGCTCAGTCACAATAAGAAGTAGACCGTGATTTAATCAGAAGGAGACAAAGGCGAAATGTGGTGAAAAAGTGTACACACTAGTACGCAATTAGTCATTTGGTCCAGACAAAAGGGTTAATGACCCTGACAGAAGCTTGTTCAGGGAGCAAGGATGCGGTTACATTTGACCGCATAATGATTTGATGGTTCACCAACAGTCACTTTGTCTGTGTAATGTATAATAAATGAGAAATACAATTAGTATGCTTAAGATAAGAAAAGGAAAAGACTGGGTCAGCAAGCAGACATGGAAGTTGATAAGGTGTAGTGGAGAGAGAGAGAGAAGGGAAATGGCATTTGGAGAGTGATTTGTGTTGATGGAGTGTTGATGGAGTGTTAAAACAAGGATGCGGGATATGGAGTTTGTCATCAGTCAAATGGGCCGAGCCTTGATAGAATGAACAAAAGAGCTGGGACACAATTCAACTAATGAATCAGTCAGAAGTGGTCCGTTATTGTGGTAGCGTGGACTTGTTTAGATTACAGATTCATATTCAATGCAAATGCTGTATACTACTGTATTTACCCAAATATAAGATGGGTGGGTGAAGCTTCAATGAGCTCTGAGGCTTTCCTTCAAATTGTACCAGAACAGATGGAGCACATGTTTCTATTTTAGTTAATTTTTTCCATTTTTATGCATGAAAATAGGATTACTGTATTGGTGTGAATCACACTGTGGGGGGAAGTATGGCACTTGGTGGAGGTCCGCACTCTCCGAGTGCTTCTCTAGTTAGTCCTGTTCCGTGTTATGAGTGCTTGCTGCTGGCTACCATTGTCCTTTTAGATTGTTTGTTCCTGTATTTAATTTTTTTGTGTTTCTTTGTTGTGTAGTATTTACTTTCGACTTTTTCGCAACGACTTTTCTTGCTGTATTTTTTCTATCCATGACTTTTCACAAACCAGTATAATCTGTTGGGATGTTTGCTCTATACACTTGGCAGAACCTTCATAAGACTGCTGTGACAAAGATTTTCAGCCTTCAAACTTGTTTTCACATGCTGGAAAAAATCAGCTTCTTTCAATCAATAGCGCTCAAGGACACAAGGCTGTCTGATGGTGAAATGAAAAGATAGTCAACCATGCCACATGACAGTGAAGTAAGCACCAGACAAGGCTGCAGCTGTAAAAATAGTCTGCATAATAAAGCTTTAAATCAAAAGTGGAATGTTTCGGAATACCCTGACCTGATTGTTTTGACTGTACTGCATCTGTCTGGTTGATATCAGCGTCCTTTAAGTCTAGTGTTCCACAATGGATATGCAGAAAGAAACAATGGAGGAGAATTCCCGACCTCACGTCTAGAGTCTGAATTCATTTTTGATCTGTCAGAACTGAAACATGTTTCAAGTGATTTGCAGCCATGAAATATTTGTGTGCTTCAGCCTATTTATTGCAAGAAGAAAGATAATTTAGGTAACTTCTTAGTGCTTCCTCAGCTTTAAAAACAGCACATTTAACAAACACTACTTTTATTCTGAAATACAAAAGAGAAACCCCCCAGAAGTCATATGATTTAGAGTTCAAGCAAACTTTTCTGGAAAAAAATGGTTTCATAAAATCAAAAAACCCTAACTTTTGTTATAGTATTGATAACCATTGAACCTGAAATAGAAATTAGTGGCATATGAAAGTAACCAACTGCTCAGCCCTTTATAGCAATTTATTCAATATAAATAATTTAGGCCGAGTGGTTGGCGCACACAGCTAGGAGACCCGAGTTCAATTCCACCCTCGGCCATCTCTGTGTGGAGTTTGCATGTTCTCCCCGTGCATGCATGGGTTTTTTCCGGGTACTCCGGTTTCCTCCCACATTCCAAAAACATGCTAGGTTAATTGGCGACTCCAAATTGTCCATAGGTATGAATGTGAGTGTGAATGGTTGTTTGTCTATATGTGCCCTGTGATTGGCTGGCGACCAGTCCAGGGTGTACCCCGCCTCTCGGCCGAAGACAGCTGGGATAGGCTCCAGCACCCCCCGTGGCCCTCGTGAGGATAAGCAGTAGAAAACAAATGAATGAATGAATAAATTCTTTATGATCGACAAATGTATTTCACCAAAAAGAACATAAGGAGAAGGAGAACATAACAAGATCTATTATGCTCATTTATTTGGCTCTTTGTATCCAGTTGGGGACTCTTTTAGAGCAGCTAGACACGATAACCAGCACAGAAAGCTTTCTAGATCTTCCAGAATCTGCAGCTATTCCAGCTGTATTTCTTTAGATTTTGTACTTTCTTGCTCTGTTTTAATTTATTCCACCCACAGGCCGACCTGCAGAACTTGGGGGAGGGCAGGAAGCCTATTTGGCCTACAGTGCATGCCCATATAATGAAGCCTGGCACTCTGATGACTCACATCACAGAGAGTCATATATATATATATGAAACTGAGCATTCAGAGCCATCCGAAACTAATGCAATGATGTGTAAACCTCATTATCTGAAACTTCGGCATCGTTGAACATCAGAATTCTAACCATATTCACTGGTCAGAAAAGTGGAAAAAGCATAATAGGTCCCCTTCAAGTGGGGTTTGGCTTCTTTGTATAAAATATTTTTACACATTTACTTTTTGAAATTCATAGATGTGAAGTATTATTTTTGAAAAGCAGTTAAGAAAATACATTGATTTGTTGGACAGGAAGTACAGTGGTATAACTGAGGGAAGAAAAAAACAGCACTTAAAGCATCCACAAAATGTAGAGTCATGGTCAGACTGGGGCTTTTAGGATCAGCCTGGAAGGTCCATGAATAATATATCATCGGCCGTCAACGTTGCATATTTGATGGGCTATCTGGAGACAGGTTACAGCACTAATGTGATAATCATCTGAAGCCCTTTTCTGATCTTTAACCGAACCTTGAATGAAAATATGACTTTCTTGGCAGAGAAGTAGGATGACAGAAACATTTAGGAACTTAAAGAGTTCCCTGTTCTCCATCAGTGCACTAGGATCTGTTAAGTGGTTTCACTTTTACAGTCACAGTGAACAGTTTCACAGTCATTTTCATTCCGAGACCAGAATGAGATTTTTGTTTTTGACTGTTAAAATGCAACACTGATTTAATACTTGACCCCAGTTCTCTTGTCTTGGGTCAGATGTTGTACAACACAAATAACCTGTACATCTTACTCTGATAATAGATAAGATAAGATATGCCTTTATTCGTCCCTCAGTGGGGAAATTTGCATTGCACAGCAGCAAGAGTACAGAATCAGTTAAGCAATACAAAATACACAATATAGAAAAATAAACAATATAAACAACCCAAGTATTAACAAAATCAACAGTTTTTCCAGAGTTATATACAATACAGTATGTAGATAATATGAAACAAGATGAGATATATGACCAGTCTATACAGTGATATCTTGCTAGTGAGTTAATATGAGGCATTATGGAAATACTTAACATAGAACTTAGTATATTGATGGACGTTAATTAATATTTTGGCCAACAATGGTCTATAACTTAAAAGGTTTGAGCAGATTGAAGCTGTAGCTTTTGTTGTATAAGTGTCTTTCTGGGAAAACAACAATTCTCTCCACATTGATCATCGCTGAACTGATTGAACTTTTTGACAGAAAAAATGAATAGCCATAGTTCTGTGCCAGCTTGATGGGAAATGATATTAAAGTAGTGAAAAGTTGCTCTTGCGAGGATTTGATTAGTGATCAATCTCCAAGTTTGAGACTGTCTAGGATGTGGAAGCCAGCATCTGCTCATGGGTAGACAGGCGGGCATTAAGAATCAGACATGAGTGGGAGCTTTTGCAAGGCTTTGAATGTACACATAAAAGAGAAAATGAAGTGAAATACAGAGCAAGGCGTTTGGTCCTGTATTTTATTCACTCTGCTGATGGATTATTAACAGAAATTAAAAGGTGCTCCTCTTATCAAGGTTTGCTTTTGTATCTTTAGGTAATAACGGTAGCTCCTTTTAATGACTGATTCGGAATCACTTCATGAAACACCAGATGGAATCCCTTTATACTGTATTTGCTACTTAATTGATCTGCTCGCTTGAAAAAGGCGTGGGCAGTAGTTGTGCGTTGAGCACTATTGTCTGCCATGATATATCCATCTTTAAAATGTGCTGCAAACTGAAGTTCCGTTCCACACCATGATGCCATGCCAGTTTTTGGCATAATGTAGTCCATCCATCCATCCATTCTATGCCGCTTATGCTCACTAGGGTGCAGACCTGCCAACATGTACAAATTTATAGTACTCAACATACAGCTTGATTCTTGAATACACCTATATCCTCTCCATTTTGTTGTTGCACTTTCTCTCAGATTTCAAACAAAGGGGGGGAGGAGTGGGCGGACTCGTGAAAACATTTCTGTCCCTTGCGGGGGTACGATAAAAAATACATTTGTTTTTCTTCAGCCATTCAGAGGTGGACTTGCTGTTTATGTTGGATCATTGTCCTGCTGCAGGACCCAAGTTGAGGTGACAAACAGATGGCTGGACATTCTTCTTCAGGATTTTTTTTGGTAGACTGCAGATATCATGGTTTCTTTTATCACAGCAAGTCGTCCTGAAACAGGAAAACAGCCCCAGACCATCGCACTACCACCTAAATATTTTACTGTTGGCATGATGTTTTTTTTCTGAAATGCTACTTTACTTTTACACCAGATGTAATGGGGGACACACCTTCCAAAAAGTCATGTCAGGCCACAGAATATTTTCCCAAAGGTCTTGCGGATCATTGAGATGTTTTCTGGTATAATTGAGACAAGCCTGGATGTTCTTTTTGTTTAACAATAAGACAGCAGTGTCTTATGGTGGAGTCATGAAGACTGAACTTAACTGAGGCAGGTGTGTTCTTTAGATGTTATTGTGGGGTCTTTTGTGATCTCTTAAATGAGTAGTCGCTGCACTCTTGGTGTAATATTGGTTAGTCGGCCATTCCATGTTTCCGTTCTTTGTGGATAATGGCTCTCACCGTGGTTCGCTGGAGTCCCAAAGCTTTAGAAATGGCTCTATAACCTTTTTCAGACTGATAGATCTCAATTAATCTCACTTAAAGGGGACCTATTATGCTCACTTTTCTGTCCTTTGTATTGAGTTGTGGACTCCTATAGAGCAGCTACACACAATAACCCGCACATAAAATTTTCTAGATCTTCCAGAATCTGCACAAATTCCAGATGTATTTCCAAAGACCACATAAGTTTAACCACATTTAACCACATAAGTCAAGGCATGTTTGTTCAACTTGAAAACTCTACTCTTTCTCAGATATCACTCTGCAGAGAGCATTCTGTGTATAGCTTCCTGGCACAGAGAATTATCACATGTTAAATGTTATCAGTTTACAGCCCTACTGTCTTTACAATGTGATAATGTGGCCAACTACCAGCCTTCATTTTATTCATTGATTCATTCATTTTCTACTGCTTATCCTCACGCGGGGAGTGCTGGAGCCTATCCCAGCTGTCTTCGGGCAAGAGGCAGGGTACACCCTGGACTGGGCGCCAGCCAATCACAGGGCACATATAGACAAACAACCATTCACACTCGCATTCATACCTATGGACAATTCGGAGTCACCAATTAACCTACGCATCCACGGGGAGAACATGCAAACTCCACACAGAGATGGCCGAGGGTGGGATTGAACTCGGGTCTCCTAGCTGTGAGGTCTGCGCGCTAACCACTTGACCGCCGTGCAGCCCCTACCTTCATATTATAACATTTTCTATTGTTTTGCATATCTGAATACACTGGCATCTGTAGGTGAAACATTTCAAACACTCAAAGAAAAAGCTTTTTCCATTTTCACAAGGTCATGTAAACGTCCCCATTTGAGATGCCCTCGACTGATAACCCTTTGGCAAACAGTTTTATGGTTGAGTGCTTATCCATATTCCAGCGAGGTGACTGATGTGATTTCACTGTTGATTACCTGTGCTTATCGTCGTGATTGGTTTAGCTATATACACATGCTGAGACTGGTGAATAGAATGATAAAGTCACGCTGATCAAGGTAAACAAGACATGGATTATGATTGCGAGAATCAGGCAAATACACTAAAGAGGTTGATTTTAATTACAGCGCTAAACCGTTGTTCTTTTGCAAGGTCAGTCATGGAAGCGTCCCTAAAGATAGTCCAACTAATGTCTTCACGGAGTGTGTAATTTTGCAGGATTAACATGATACCAATTGCTTGCCTTTAATCTCCAAGAAACTTAAACCAAACATTGATCCCGCATGCCTAAATGGATGTTGCTGTGGTTTTTTTTTTGGTTGTTTTTTTTTATTTGAGCACTATCAGATCCATTAACTCACGAGGGCACTTCATCAGAATAACTCTGTGTCAGAGTGACAGCTCTAGGCCTACTCTGAGAGGCCCTTTACCCCTCTCTAAGTCTATCCAGGCCTGTGACAGGGGAAGGCTACACTTGCAAGTCTAGCTGGCCGGCCGTCCTGGCCCATGATACATCATGTATCTGATTGCACATGAGAAGCAATCCAAACAGCTTGTCATGGAAGGCTATTTACTCCTCCTTACAGACATTCTTCACACACAACTATGCCCTTGGTGGATAGCAGGCAATCTTGAGCTGAAAGAAGAGGAGTCTTGTTCACCTCGTTCATCCTAGAGGAGATAAAGGAATGAAAAAATACCAGTGAATTGGTGAGAGGTTGGATACTAAAGTCAAGAAATAAGAAAATCGACAATAGCTATTTTGCCACCAACTTGTAACTTTCATTTCAAGTTTTTCACCTGAGGAAAATAATTCCTGGTATGTGTTGTTTGCTTTTTAACTGCACCTTAAAGTTCCGGAAAATATTTTCAAATGCTGACCATGTGTATTTTTACATTGTATGTTTTTATGTCGTAAAAATCAAGGGTGCCCGAAATGCCCCATGAGGGTCCTGTTATTATTGGCCCATGGCACATTCTAAATATGTAATTTAACAAGAAACTAAAACAAAAACAGCAAACATTAATTTTCATAAGAATAAATTGTATAATATATTAATAGTAGAGAAATTAGAGACAAAATATATCAAACTTATCAAACGAGTAAAAAGATGTAATTTTGCAAGAATAAATCATAATATTATATGAAGAAATGTCATTATAATAGCATAACTATACAAATATTAAGGAAAGATGTGATTTTTGAGTCATAATTTCATGAAAAACAACCAAAATAAGTTGTGGTGGTTTTTAAACAGCATAATTTATTAAATAACAAAAACTGATCTGAGTTAAGCCTTGAAATTTTAACCCTGACATGGTGATGGACAACAGTATATTTTTCTGATGATAATATGTCTAATAATGTTACCAGTCAAAATTTTGGGCACACTTGCTCCTGCTTTTGAATGCAAAAGTGTCTTCCCAAATCTTAAATTATGTCTGCACTGTGTGTAGTGTTTCCAACATCTCATACACTTTAAATTCCACAGGAAAATCTGAGATTAATGTGAAATGAAGTACATTAAAAACATGTTGATTTTGGGGTTGATGCAGTTCAAGAGTCTTTGGAGATTTAATTAAAAATGAGAATGAATATTGGACATCTGTCATCCTTTTAAATGTCATGAATTCATGTGCTTGCGATGTACTGCAGAAATTTGCCAAGGCGCCTTTAGTGCGGTGTTGTCAGGTTGCCAAATGTAGTCACACCAGGTTTAAAGAAAACAGGAGAGTTCAAAAAATCTATTTTGTATATGCAGTACATACAATTGCAAGGAGCCCCCTTAGGGACTTGGGGAAAATAATGTTAATGGTTAAAAAGGAAAATTTGCGAGACAAGGCAATAACAAGAGCTCTCAAAAGCTTTGTGACTTGACAATTCCAAATTTGTTCATGGGCTCCAAAACAGGAAATCCTGCTCTAAGTAACGTGTCAAACTCAGGCCCAGGGGCAAAATCCAGCCCACGCTGCAATTTCATCCAGCACGCCTTGAGTTAGCCCGCCTTGCAGACCTTACTAAACAAAACAACCATAGTCGTACATCTGCAGACTATCGGAAAGTACAAATTTCAAGCACCACTCGGACTAAAAAACATTGTCCATCTCTGTGGGCGGTAATGTCTAGTTTGGCCCACAGCCTGAAGTAGTCTTTGAGGTTTGGCGATTGAGTGCGATTGAGTTTGACACCCCTGCTCTACGTTGTTATAGTAACAACATAATTTCTCAGATTGAGTGGTCAGTATGACATGTTAAACCTCAACTTTGATCAGGAATTACATTAGATACTCTAACAATTGGGATGTGCAAAGTCCAACCAGCTTGTAGTGGAGGTTTGCTTTAGCATGGTTCCCATAGTTACAATATCACCTTATATTTTATTTATATATTTTTTACACAAACGGGGATCCACACAATTGCATTGCGGCAAGTATAGGAATATCTTGAAGCATGCAATGTAACTTGCTAAATTCCTTACAGCAACTTTTGTACAAATGTCATCTTGTCACCCTGCATGATAGGAACTGAATGTATCGCCATTTCACAGTCAAAAGGCTTTTCATAGGATAAGTCTCTAAACACTCAACTCAAGTGCTGGTCAGTGGTCAGTTTGGTTTTGTGTGCATGTGTTTTTCCACTTATTGTGTGTGTGTGTGTGCACCTTCATGTGCTTCCAGTGTTTCTTCCATTTGGACAGACTGTCCTGCTTGTGTAAAGCCTCTCTTTGTTGCACCTCATTAGTCAAACCACATAGGACAACCCCCACCCGCACAAGCACCCAAGCATCTAAGCTAACGACAGATGCTGCTGGTTTTTCCCTTCACTTAGAGGCACATACTTAGCATTCTGGCACTTAGTATTTCAAACACTCTGTAATGTCGTGTAATTTGCAATTGTAAATATGGGCGCGTTAACTAAAGCAGGTTACACACAGGTATACATTTCAAACGTTTAAAAGGAGTCAGACGCCACACATGATAATAACAAAATGACTGTCGTGGAGTATTGAAGACACATCTACACTTTAAGGGAGATGGGATATACTCATTTGTTCAATAACAGTTAAATAGAGTTATAAATTAAACAAATGTGGTGTTACCAGAGGTTTCTGCTATTTGGGAATGGTGGGCTTTTGGCAGGCCCCGATCTTATGTAAGAGGTGTACGTCACATGACTGGTGGATAATGACGATGTGTTCTTGTGAGTACAGAGGAAAGAGAGATGTGTGTGCGAGTTGGAGATATAAAGTGTTGTGTCTTTCCGAATAGAATCTTTCCGAATGACTTTTCCGAAAACAATGGTATACAGGAAAAGGAATATTCCAATCTCTTGTCTACATGCTTGTCCACTATAATCAAACAGAATAGTCAATGAGGCATGCGCGGTAAAGCGTAAACATCGACATCACATGATACTGACTTTCCCGAGTTTGTCTTTCACATGTTGGAATAACGCCGTATTGCGAGTTTGTCCAGTCTTGAAATTTAGTTTAGATAAAAAAACTAACTTTCCGCAGCAGTCCAGTGCTGAATGCTCACCTCCATTTTTAAAACTGAAGAATGTCTCGAGCTGCGTGTTACGTCATATCTGAGTATGCGCTGAAAGAACGCACCCGGGATAAATGTAAACAGGGAAAGATAAAATTTTAATCGGGACATGATTTATATAGATATTCATTCATTTTCTACCGCTTATCCTCACGAGGGTCGCGGGGGTGCTGGAGCCTATCCCAGCTGTCTTCGGGCGAGAGGCGGGGTACACCCTATGGACAATTTGGAGTGGCTAATTAACCTAGCATGTTTTTGGAATGTGGGACGAAACCGGGAGTACCCGAAGAAAACCCACGCATGCACGGGGAGAACATGCAAACTACACACAGAGATGGCCGAGGGTGAAATTGAACCCTGATCCTCCTAGCTGTGAGGTCTGTGCGCTAACCACTAGACCGCTGTGCCGCCCTTATATAGATATATTTTCTTTATAAAGCAAAACTGGACTTGTGTATAGAAGTGTATAGAAGTATATAAGTGTTTAGATTCTGTTCCACAGATGGCGGTAAAGCCAACCAAAAGCTGCTTGCCAACCGCTGATAAACAACAGAAGAAGAAAAACATGATGAGGAAGAACGCACCCTGACAACTTTTCAATCGGATTGGGGAATGGAATATTCCACCCCTGGGAATCCGATTGATTATATGTTCATTCGGATAGGCACTATTCTTTTGGAATGAGGTGTATACAAATGTTAAATTCTTTCCTTTTGAGCAAATAACCCAAATACAATTGGAATATTTGGGTCCATGTATACGTGTCTAGTGACAGAATGAAGTTAAAAAAACAGTGTCAGAATCTGTGTGCTTCTGTCAGGACCCTTATAGTACGTTAAGTTAAGTTCAATCCACTCCTCACATTCATTTTATTAAAACGTTTATTTCACTATAAGGCCACATGAAATGGCCAAAATAAAATACCTCCTCTAAGTATTAGCTCTATTGAACTGGATCTCATGCAGGTGTACCTAATGAAGTGGTGTATACTATATATGAAATGTGCATCTTTTCCCACTCATTAGTTTGCATTTGTGTGTGTGTGTGTCGTACATCTGCCTTCAGTGATGCAGCAACTCCCATCTTCCGCTCAGCTATTTCCCGCAGTCTTTCCTCCGTACAGCAAACGGGGGGACATGACTCATCCTGAGGTGAAGTTTCTCTCCTCCCTCCTCTTGCTGTCTGCATACCAGTGATGTGTGCCAGCCCTGACCGGATGACTTGACTAGAGTCACAGCAGCGACATCGTCCTCAGGTCAGAACGAAGTTCCATGAGCAAAGACATGTTTTCCTCGATGGAATCCACTTTGCAATGTGTGTGTGCAGTCATATTTGTGTCAAGTGATGCTCATTGGTACTCTTGGCTAATTTATGCAGCAGCTCTCTTCTGCACCAAATGGGACGAAGGATTTCCCTGAATGACGACACATGAGGACTGTTGTATCAGGCCACAAGTGAAGCTGTGCAACTTGAAATAGTCAAATTTTCATTTACTGCAGTCCCTCAATGTGATTTTCAGCATTGTTCATTTGTCTTATAATATGGTAAATGTATAACTACATGTCAGGATGGCTGTATTCAGTTGGCCATTTATTAGGAACAGCAACATACATGCAGCACTTACTGTCTTGGATGCTGACTCTTGTCATGGTATGAACCCCGCCTCAACACTTCCTCAATCTTTTATTCTACCCCTTTTTTCCTTAAAAATCTTGTTCTAACCAGCCTGCTGGGCCTGACTGCCCTCAAAGCTTACATATGAAACAACAGCTTGGAACAACAATATATACCCAACACTACAATATTTTATTAGTTTTTAGTACAGCCATTGAATATGTGATGGCTGTTATTATTAGTATTTTTTCCCTTACAGATTCATTGGTGGATTTATGAAATATACAAATATACAAATACAAATGCACCCCGAATATCAATACTTACCAAGCCAAGCTCCTGTCACACCTGTTGCCAATTGGGGAGCTCCTGCCTCCTGGCTAATTCTGCACAGGTGTTCCTCATCAACTCTGATTACCAGCTTTTTATTTATACCCGCTGATTCTTCCTGTTAGTTGCAAGTTTTTTTTTATTTTTTGGGCTTGCCTGGTTTTTGACCCTTGTCTGTTTTTTGAGCAATTCTTCTGCCTGCTGGTTTTAGATACCTTGCCTTATGCACTTCTTGCTGACCACTGCTTGCATATTACCTTGAAAAGTGCCTGCCAACCCTTTGAGTCCTTCTCCTCACATCGAACCACGTCAATGTGTTGATCGTTCAAAGTAACTGTAGTTTAAGCTGCTCATAAATGCCATCCAAATGTGTTTTTTCAGCACTTTTAGGGAGTTTCACACATTTAAATCCAAAAACTGAAGGTTAAAGTACCCAATGAATTTGCTTCAATATTTCAGTTTAATTAATACAATAATGGTGCAGGATTACATGGCTCAAGGTCAAACGTCGGAAGGGGACGTGACTGTAAAAAGTTAGGGAACCACTGATTTATTCTGATGTATGTACATATAGTATCGTGCATTTCTATTTTTTTCAAATGGAAAATTATGCTTGTATTTGTTTCTCGTTTGCCCTGCAAATGGCTGGTGAACAAACCAAGAAGACAGCTGGGATAGGCTCAAGCATGCCGCGACCTTAGTGACCTTAGTGAGAAAAGTAAAATGAATGGAAAAATATGTATTCAGCACAGAGTCATTTTCTTAACTGAGCCAGATACTGATGTTGACCATTCTTTAATTGAATTTGCTAAAAATTATGAACGTATGATAGGATTCCTGTACAAAACAATTAAAAATATAATCATCAGCAAGAGACAAAAAGCGCCTCTTCGAAAGGGATGAAAAGCAAGTTTTATATGGCGGAGCAATAACTACATGCATGAGGTCAAAAAGGTCACATCCTGACGGAGCATGAATGGGAAGCTAACACATCAATGGACTGTGATGTCAGGTTAGGCAAGTGGCCTTTTGAGGAGAGAAGATTGACAGTCTAATTGTTTAATGGTCACTTAATGAGGACGCTAACATGTTAATATCGCAGACAATTTTGTCTTATTATGCCATGATGTGACTGCCAAAGATTGTTATCACTCTGAAGCTGCCTGCTCACATCAAGCATTGTCCGTGACGTTGTCGAAAGAGCCTCACGCAAACTCCTCGCCACTAATTCCCTCCATTAGGGGCCCCCAGCACATCACCGCTCTTTGTACACAAATCCCCTTTAATTATGGGATTTATACAGCGGCAGAGCACACACATGAATAAATAAGTACAGAGCAGCAGAGGCAAACAGCCAGTTAATGCTTCTGTGGAGCGCACGACTCTGCAAGGTCACAGCAAAGAAGGTGCAGTTTATGCATCCCAAGCAGTGCAAAATATTCACTGTATTATACTGTGCTTTTCCTAAGAGGCTGCAAGCACACAATCTAAATATACATTGGATGTTGCCGCCGGGGAGTCTTCCAGTAACTTAAGTACAGGGGGATTTGTATCGTTAAAGGACACTCACTACTTGAGCTAATCAGACATTGAAGGACATTGGATGGAGGTACTGTATCCGCCTGTGCGTCACATTGCTTGACTACTTTGGAGTCGAGGGCCATGTCAGACGGAGAATGGGAAAAGCCTTTTTGTGTTCATGAATACCCAAGCAATCAAAGCATCAATTATTCAAGTCATACGCAGAGAGAAGCCGTGGCGAGGTGTCCGGCGGCGCTTTGTCCCATGACTCCTAATGTTGCCGAGATAGCTGCAGAATAATTCACATGCAACACAGCTATTACAGGAACAGGATGAGTCCCAACGTCAAGAGACAATTCTGATTACTGTCGGTTTCATATGTAGATGTGGAAGGAATTGAGCACAATTCAAAATAGATGTTAATCATGGGCATGAATGTCATACTAATGCTTTGGGCCCTAAATGGTTAATGAGAACTCTTTTTCAAGAGTGGGAATAAATATATAACATGTCGGCATGTCTTAGAATGATCAATGATTCGATTAGTAGGAGTCGAATTCGACTATCAATCTAGTACATTCATTTTATGTATTATGTAGTTGTTTGTATATTGTATGTATTTCTTCCAAACTTAAGCCAAAAACGTACCACTTTCACACAAGATGGAAAGAGAACATTTTTAAGTAGACTATGGTCTGTTAGTTAAAACATTGAAATACACCATTGTATTCTGGTCATGAGGCCATGATCTAAAACATTGAGCTATGACCTTTTTTTTAAAATTGTATTTTATTTATTTTTATTAATTTTTATTTTTTTTTATTTTTTATTTTTTTATTTATATTACATTATCTTAACACTGCATGAAGTCAGCCATGGCATGATAGAATATGTTCTCCTCCAATGCCTTGTGGAAGTGGTACATTTTTGCCTTAAGTTTGGAAGAAATACTTTGAATTTGACAGACCATCTGTAACCACACCAGTCCAGGCCCTCCACATCCAGCACCCCTGCCAATACAGTGAAACTGCTCCCTTTGGAATGGCCTTTTATTGTGGCCAGCCTAAGACATACAGCTGTACATGTGCAATACTCATACTGTCTAAGCAGCATATTGGTATGCCACACCTGTGAGGTGGGTGGATTATCACAGGAAAGGATGTTAAATTGTATTAAAAAAAACATTTTATATCACCAAGTACAGCATTACTATGCATGTTAATTACTTTTCAGTATTTTCTGTATACATATAAAGTTATGTGGAAAAAAAAAAAAAAACAAAACACCAACAATGTGCTCTTTTATACTTGCCATTATAGCAGTGTACACAGGGATGCCAAAATGCAACCTATTTTTTCCAACTCTGTTTCTAAGAAACACTGTGTGATAAATCTTTCATCTCTCAACATTCACCACATTGTGTAACCTTGGAACCTGAGGCACCATTAGGAGGTGTGCACAGAGGGTGACCTCTCAGCATGATGCCATACTACTTCTGCATTTGCTTCGGCGATCTACTCCCTTTTGTACATGCTCGCAGTGAGCCAATTATTTATTGAAAATGCTGCCTTTCCATCATGCATTTTTGGTGCCACCTTTTAGGATACCCACCTCAAGCTTGACATTACACTTACTGTTCCTTTTTTAACCATGAAATTTCAGACTCCCTTTGACAGTGGATGTCAGCTTTTTGATGGTAAGAGACATTTGATTACAGAAATACTATATTCAACCCATATACAATGGAAACTCGGATAGCCTGTTTTTCATTTATGGTAAACATTTTTGTTTGTTTTCTGCACATTTTCTGGTTATCATACAATACAATGCGTGTCTTTTTGTGATATTTATGCATTTTGTGAGCCCAATTTTTTTCGACAAAACATTCTTAGCTTATAACAAACAAACTAGCTTGTTCCTGCACACAATCTGTGCAGGAACTATATTGGTTCTACACATGTGAAGAATGTGATTTGTACTACGCATGTGTGATCTGTCATCCACCGATCATAAACATCAGGCAACACGATTTCTATTCCACAGCTGCAATTTACGCCATGAAATTGACCTAATCATGAATCATGAAATTCAGATGAATGAAAGGGATAAATTAACATTTACGGTTCTTTTACCTTCACTGCAGATGGGATTCTTGATTGTGTTCCCAAAGACACAATCTGGCAGCAACCCACTGACAAACCTTTCCTGTTCTGCCATGAGTTGTTTTGTGAATTCAATTCAATATCATAGTGTTTTTCACCTTTTCTATCATAATGCTAGCCCATTTGGGGTTATTAAGGTGACCAACACGATGGAATTAAACTCAATAGCTCATAGCAAAACAGGAAAGTGGTGTCCATACTGTTTCACTGCTACATCGTGTCTTTGGGAACACTCAGATAAAGAGTCATGTCTTCAATGAAAGTGAAAATATCCTTAAATGTTCATTTACCACTTCCATTCACCATCGATATGTATTTATATGCATTTATATGCATTGTTTACTGAATGAAAAACCATAATTGTATAACTATAAACAGTTTCTTTGAATTTGAATTTTTTTTATTTTAGTTTCTGGAACAGATTAATTAATGAATTTCTTTATTATAGATATTGTGTATTTGATTTATTTCTTATGGGGAAAATTTGATTCAGTTAGCGGCTGTTTTGGTTAGAGTCGGACCTTGGAGAACAGATGACGCTAACCGAGGTTCTACTGGGCAAACATAAAAACTCTTCAGGAATGCACAAAAGCTTACAATACTTCTGGATATTAAGGCTTCGTAGTAGTAAATACAGTATTATACTTTTTGTCTTTCATATCCTTTTTTCCAATGGAAGACTTGTTTAAATGAAGACCTTAATATTAATAAATTATTGTCAACCAACTTAAACAATGGGAATTTTGATAAACCTCCACTGGAAACGGTCTAAATGACAATATTGGAGTTAATATTGGTCATGTTCCTTCTGTGTTTATTGTTAAAACCACTAAGGACATTTTAGGGCCTTGGTTAAGGGTACGCAGGATGGATGAGGGAATCATTGGAAAATAATGATTCAAACAATTCCCCACATGTTTCAAGCATGAATATCCTCATGGTGTTGAGTTGTCAGCACACTCATTGGCTCTCACTGTCCTTCTGGTTGACAGTAAGTATGACATGAGCTGGCAGATAGCTTCCTCCATTTCCCACCAGACAGACGCTGGTGTGCCTTAATTGGTCTTCTTGGAGATGTCGCCTCCAGGGAGGAACATCTGAGTTATCACATGGAATATGTAAAATGAGACTTCACTAGAATTGGGATAATCCTGTCCTTCCAAAATATATTGGAGGACACTCATCCAAAGGCAAAACTTGACGTTATTGAGAAACTTGTAATGTTTTGTGTAATCGTGCTGGTTTGCTTTTGGAAAAAGTGACACTAATTAAGGATGCTTATGCCATTAGTGTGTCATTAGGGTCAGGAAGGCCTTCTCTCGTAGCCTAAATACCATCAGAAGCACTGACTTACATACAACTGCATTCCATTTCTCCCGCTTATACTTATCCGGGTCGCAGGGACTGCGGTATCCATAAGGAACGTCTCTTCCAGTTCAAGGGTGTCCTAGGCCTTCTCCCAGCTGGAAATGCCCGGAATGTCTCACCAGGGTGGCATCTGGACTAGATGGCTGAGCCAACTCAACGGGCTCCTCTCAATGTAAAGGAGCAAAGGCTCTACTCCGAGGCCTTCCCAGATGAATGAGTTGCTCACCCTTTCTTTTAGGGTGAGTCCAGTCACCCTGTGGAGGAAACCCATTTTAGCAACTTGTATCTACAATTTCATTCTTCAGTCATACCCAAAGCAGTAAATTGAGAGCTTTGCGTTCCGGCTCAGCTCTCTTTTCACCATGACGTACATGGTGGTATAGGACAGGACGGTGGTACACGACCTTCCCTCACTTGTGAACAAGACCACAAGATACTAGAACTCCTCCACCTGGGGCAAGACCTCACTAACAGACAACCATGTTTGTTGGCCAACCATGGCCTCGGATTTGGAGGTGCTACATATTATCCCAGAAGCTTTATACTCGGCAGTAAAATGCCCCAGTAAACACTTAAAAGTCACAACCTGATGCAGCCATCAGGACCACATCATCTGTGAATAGCAGATATGAGATGCTACGGTCCCCAAAGTGGACTCAACGCCTGACCATCAAAGTTATGAGCAGAATCGGCTACAAAAGGCAGCCTTGATGGAGGATGGTGGTCTGGAATGACACACCATTTGTTTAGTTAAACAAGAAGCAGACTATAGTCTGAATGCCAATGTTAACCACTAAGCTAAATCAACTGGAGATATTTGTGTCCCAGTAAGATCAAGGATCAGATGTTCAATCTTAAAAACTTTCTTAAATCTTAAAAACTTTCTCCTATAGTTATTTCTGCATTGGATCGTAATGAACATTTGGTTGGTGTAATAATTCGTCTTGTGTTGCTGATGCTGCAGGCCTCACATTTCCTCACACTATATAATTTTCTGCATACATACTTAAATAGCAATATTGCGAGCAAAGTATTTTTTTTTAAGTGTCAGCGATAAGTGAACCAATTAATGTGCACATCTGTTCCACTATACCCATCCATTTCATCTGTCAATCTCACCTGGCAGTGCTCTATAATATCGTCATGCACAGATTAATGGAGCCAATTTCATTTGACTTCGCAGAAGAGGAAGAAAAGCTTTGATTTACTGAGCTGCCACATGGCTTTATTACATCTTAAACTGGCATCTGCTGTACAAAGTATTATTATTAACGAGAGGGCTATGAAATATAGTTTGGTATGTGGAGTATTCAGTGATTTTATTTTTTTCTCCTTTTTTGTGTTATAGCTTCACAAATATTCTACTATTTTGACTAGATTCTAATGTATGTACATATCAGCAGTATCAACAGAGTGACTCCCCTTTCAGAGAACAGAATATGACTGGGACAGATTTTCTGGATTTTGGGGCATTTTCTGCTCACTGTAGCTTCTGTTTGCATTGTACTGCTGGAATTAAAAATGTGTTCACTTAACTGTTGGGAAAAATGTTTCGTCATGAATTAAAACCATTTCTTACAGTAATCTTTTAAGTGATAAGTATTATCACAGGACTTATTTCCACAGTATTTTTGTAAAATCTGTTTATTCATTCATTCATTCATTCACCGCTTATCCTCGCCAATCACAGGGCACATATAGACAAACAACCATTCACACTCACATTCATACCTGTGGACAATTTGGAGTCGCCAGTTAACCTAGCATGTTTTTGGAATGTGGGAGGAAATGGAAGTCTCCAGAGAAAGCCCACACATGCACAGGGAAATTAGACAAACTCCACACTGAGATAGCAGAGGGTGGAATTGAACCCAGGTCATCTAGCTGTGAGGCCTGCGTGCTAACCACTCGTCTGCCAATGCAGCCACAAAATCTAAAATTTCTACATACAGTTTGAAAAAATGAAATAAAACCCCGAAAGCCATCTATACACTCCATTCAGGCATCTATGCTTCTTGTGAGATTCAAACCTGCAATAAAATTATTTTGGCAGTCAAGTCTAGCACTTGTCTCACTAAACATTAAAGTAACATTACTAGTGACCAGTGTAGAATACAAAATTTAATCGACTTTGAATGCCTTATTTGTGTTTTAGTTCATTTTGCCATTCTAATGCTTGAAAATTCCTGATGTGGCCAAGAGTAAGTATAATGTGCTTAAATATGAATATTTTTGACAAATAATAGGCATAAATACCTGCAGAGTGGTTTGAACAGCAAAGTGGCCAAGCCTGCACTTCATCATGGAAAGTCAATGCAATTGACCCTTGATTGCATTGTTACGATAGCTGCTGTCATGGCTGGTGAGAAGATGGCAAGGAGAAATATGTGGCATTTCATTGTAGTGTAGGTGGAAATCCTGAAAAAAGTACAATATTTTGTGGCAAGCAAAGAATGGCTGGAAATTAAGGCACATATATTGATTTTTAGAGAACATGGTTTTAATATGTTTCATCTAATCGATGCCACATTTTGGATTCAAATAAGCTTAGTAATCATTTAAAAGGTGGATGCAAAGAATCATCTGTCTTGTATTAAAGTCAAAAGATGGGTGAAAATACATGTTCAGCAGTTTAGTCCTAAAATGTAAGTGAATTGTATGATTGTTTTGAGAAGAGAGAGAGAGAGAGAGAGGAAAGAGAGAAAAGAGAGTTAGGTCACATCATTAACTGTGATCGACGTTTGAGAAGGGGATGTAAGGCAAAGGGTTAGGGGAAGAGAAGGGACCAAGAAGTAGCTACAGATGATGAGAGCATCTAGTTCGCCTGTTTCTGTCACGTTGGATGAGACAGATAGCTAGTACTGGAATCATAGGGGTGTAGTCATGAGAACCGATTGAGGAACTCAATATGGAGCCTTATGCGAGAACCTTGGGATGACAAGCAGAGAGAAAAGGCAAGACATACCAGCAGACAGAAAAAAAAAACCTATAGTTGAAGCATCTTTCTGTACAGTTATTACTTCTTCGGTTACTGTCATTACTGTAATAATAATAATAATATAAGAGCAAAGACATAAAAAAATGATGGCAATAATATGAATATAAAGTAACAAATGGAAAGATGTTGAAAGCAGCATGCATGCACGCTAGTGTGTGTGATTACATTTGTTAAAATTTGTTGCTCGGAACTGGTGCTTGTTCCCCCTGTCTTATTTCTTGACAAATTGTCCAAAGATAAGAGACCAACAGAGCGCTGAGGACATGCATATTGGCTTTTTATCTTGTAAACTTAAGCATCCATCCGTCTTCTTTTGTTTATCCGAGCTTGGGTCGTAGGGGCAACAGCTTCAACAGGGAAGCCAAGATGTCCCTCTCTTTGGCTACTTTGTCCAGCTCCTCCCGGCAGATCCTGAGGCGTTCCCAGGACAGTTGAGAGACATCGTCTCTCCAACGTGTCCTGAGGCCTCCAACAGGTCTGGCGTGGCCAGAACACCTCCCCAGGGAGGTGTCCGGGAGGCATGCTGAGCAGATGCCCGAGCCACTTCATCTGGCTCCTCAATGCGGAGGAACAGCGGTTCTAGAGTTTCTCCTGGATGATGGTGCTTTTCATCTTATCTCATAGAGACAGCCCAGGCCCTCAGAATCTTTTTTTTTTTTTACACCACTTCTATGTTGATGAGCACCTACACTATAGGATCTTAGATTAGATATTATAACCGTTAGTATTATGTAAAATTGCCTTCCATTTAAGTGAATGAAGTTGCCACAATTAATGCAATGTTTGATGAACTTTTATTGGCTTCATTGCAAGTTAATTACTAAAATATGCATATATCCTCACCTCAACACAGCTATTTGCCATGTCTTCAAAAAGTCAGGTGCTAAATTGGCGTACTCGTGCGCACATCCTCATGTCAGATTGTGTTTTTATAGATTGTCTAGTTTGAGTGGAAAACAGCATATGCAACTTTTGGGCTCTGTTTTGTGAGTACGCAAGCTTTGGTAGATGAGACCCCAGGTCTTTTGTCACTCCTGATAGGCGTGTTTCTGCAGTTTGCACTGGGAATGTAACCAATGTTGATTTTTCCAGTGCCTTTCAATATCTAATTTGACTTTGACTTCACATGATGCCACCTAGTGATGGTTCCTCACTGCTTTGGCAGTCACAATGGTGATGAAACCTAAATATTCATTCATTTATTCATTTTCTACCGCTTATCCTAAAGAGGGTCGCAAGGGTGCTGGAGCCTATCCCAGCTGTCTTTGTGTGAGAAGCGGGGTACAGCCTGGACTGGTCACCAGCGAATCACAGGGCACATATAGACAAACAACCATTCACACTCACATTCATACCTATGGACAATTTGGAGTCGCCAATTAACCTAGCATGTTTTTGGAATGTGGGAGGAAACCGGAGTACCCGGAGAAAACCCACGCATGCACAGGGAGAACATGCAAACTCCACACAGAGATGGCCGAGGGTGGAATCGAACCTGTGTCTCCTAGCTGTGTGGTCTGCGCGCTAACCACTCTCCACCGTGCAGCCCAAAACCTAAATAAACTAAAGTAAAAAGAAGAAAAAACGACAATGTCCGTCCTATCAGTATATTGATGCGACTATGTGTATTCATCCCCCAAAATAAAACTACACTAAAATAAAATTAGGCGGCACGGCGGTCTAGTGGTTAGCGCGCAGACCTCACAGCTAGGAGACAAGGGTTCAATTCCCACCCTCGGCCATCTCTGTGTGGAGTTTGCATGTTCTCCCCGTGCACGCGTGGGTTTTCTCCAGGTACTCCGGTTTCCTCCCACATTCCAAAAACATGCTAGGTTAATTGACGACTCCAAATTGTCCATAGGTATGAATGTGAGTGTGAATGGTTGTTTGTCTATATGTGCCCTGTGATTGGCTGGCGACCAGTCCAGGGTGTACCCCGCCTCTCGCCCGAAGACAGCTGGGATAGGCTCCAGCACCCCCGCGACCCTCGTGAGGAAAAAGCGGTAGAAAATGAATGAATAAATAAAATTACTCGCCGTTTTATAGCTGTCTGATAGCTGCATCATCGAGAGGGAACAGGAGGCCATTTTTAAGTGATACTGCCACCTAGTGGCATTTTATATTTACTTCAGAATTTAATAAACGTGTGTAAAACTCCTTAATGCGACAACATGAAAAGCCAAAGAAAAAGCAAAGCACACTAGTATAGTTAATCGGAAAGATTCTCACTGAGCTGTCATCCATATCTTGTTAACCACCAAATCAAAATACATGTAGTATCTGTCACTATTATGACCCATCTTTGAGTGGTTGGCAAAAGTCACATGATTATAGTTGCTCTATGAACACACATTACTTTTCTTTTGTTGTTGGGGGAAGCCATGAATGTTCTCTGTCCTTCTCAATCAGACACAAAGCCACTTCACATATATGAGTGTTTCTTTTAAATTAGATTCTGTCACTCCAAAGTTTACATGACTAACACCTATAGAAACTATATCCCGGGGAGGGATTCCTTGCCCTCTTGAAGATGAGTGATAATGATGTAGAGGAATAGTGTGTGCCGTGACGCTGTCAGCTGTCAGTCTTGCAGGAAGATGTTTTTCTTTTTTGAGCTGATAGTGGCTGCAGGTGTTTATGTGGTACAGTCTATTAAAACAGACGTGCTGTCAAACAGCAGCCTTCTACACAAGTCTGTTGCTCACGATATCGCAACACAATAACAGCCACACAAAACCATTTGGGGTGCTGAAGAAGCATTATTTACTGCACATTAGCACCCACTTTGCCAACTGATTGGAGTAATGCATCTGAAGTTTGCACCCTCCAGGTGGCCGAGTTGGCATTTCACACTATGGTGTTTTAATTTTTGTGTGATTCATTATTGTTTAATGTCATTGCTGTTACACAATGGAGGAAACATGAGGCAAGAGCAGCTTGGCCCATGAAGCTAATTGTGGTACATTTGAAATGATGTGATTGTCATAGCACTGTGCATTCTGGGTCTCATTTTTACACAGCCTTCCATGCTGCATACTCGGGAATATTGCAAAGGTGCAATGGCTCTGAGAAAGGTCATTAAATAGAAATGAAGATGGAGCCATGGGTCCATCTGCAACATGGTTTAAGTCATACTCTGAGCAGCTTCCAATCCCTCCGGGAGCTCTTTAGGAGTGGAGCTGTCCATTCGTTCTTGCTTATTTGGCCATTTTTCCTTGATGGTTGCACTTCTGCCATGGATCACAAGGCTGTGCAGTTAAATGTTTCCCTTTTTTGTCTCTTTTAATGGGGGGTAGTTATTGTTATGTCCTACTTTGTGGCACATTGGCCTGCAAAGTTAAAACTGGTAAGTATGAGCAGTTTGAACCAGTGCGTAGAGGCGGAAACTCACTTTTCCCTTTATATGTATAATCCCTGAGCAATGGTCATTCTTTTTGCTTTAAGGCTATAATGGATCCTCCAGAGTTGAGTTGAGCTCTCTTTGGACGCTGGTCAACCACTGATTTATTATTTGAGTTTTTTTTCTCATAGAAAATAATTGGCTGCACGGTGGTAAGCACGCAGGCCACACAGCTAGATCCAATTCCCGATTCCTATGCATTTGTGGGTTTTCTCCACGTACTCCGGTTTCCTACCAGATTCCAAAAACATGCTAGGTTAATTGGCGACTCCAAATTGTCCATAGGTATGAATGTGAGTGTGAATGGTTGTTTGTCTATATGTGCCCTGTGATTGGCTGGCGACCAGTCCAGGGTGTACCCCGCCTCTCGCCCGAAGACAGCTGTGATAATCTCCAGCACACCTGCGATCCTCGAGGAGGATAAGCAGTAGAAAATGAATGAATGAATGAACACTTGTTCCAGAGTGAAGCAGTTAACACAATACCATAAAAGTGCAACACTATTAATATGCAAAAACACAGAATTTGATCATGGCTTAAAATGCCTTAACCAAACTTTCATTTTGTCATTGTCAAAGAAGTGTAAAAGTAACTTAACTACTGTAAAACGCCCAAACAACAAAACTCTCTTGAGTGACAACACACATTTTCTTTTTCTTGTAACACCCTTCATTGAGGCTGGTCTTTATTTTTTTAACACATCCATAACTCTCAGATACTCACCAAACTCAAGTTTTATCAGGTATGCTAAGATTTGAACATATTTTAATAATATAAGAATCGTACAACCTCAGGGGTATTTGACTTCAGAGGCTCTACTGCAGTATTGCTGATGAAAAGTATGTATACAGGCATGATAATTGGATGTCAAATGTGGCAGCCCGTTCATCAGATGGAGAGACCACATATAAATGGAAGAAATGACCGCAACCTTGGAAGCCAAAGTCATTTTCTGAAGTGTCTGTAGCGTATTGATCAGTGTTTGCGACGGCGCCCGCGCATCCATTACAACACGGCCGCGGTGCATTTGAAGTCATCATTCTCCGCATTAAGGGAGGAGAACTCTCAATTGAGGTGGATGGGAGGAATTTGCACAGAAATGAATAACCACTGTCCTCCCTGAGAATGGAGTGCCTAGGACTTCAATATAGATAAATATAGTAGTTTCTTTTGTGGTTTTTTTTCCTCTCTGTGGTGGTATCTTACAACACTCATACTCATTTATCTGAATTATACTGTATATTGATGCACTGGGGATGAGATATGCTGTGATTCATGCATACCAATGTTTAGCAAACAAGATGACTTCCAACATAACAAAGAGTCAACATGACAAATGTTTCAAAAGTTGTAATCGTCACAAAAATATTAACAAGGGCATATTGTTAAATATATGTTTGACACGTGTGTCTTTAATTACTACTTTTATTTTAAATCACACTGCATATTATTGTGGTAGCTGCTGCTTTCATTTTATAAGCACGATTCATTTATTTTTGGCCTGTGATTGGCTGGCGACCAGTCCAGGGTGTACCTCGTCTTTCACCCAAAGTCGGTTGGGTCAGCTCAGCTCAGCCTCCAGCATACGCCTGTGATCCTAATGAGGATAAGCGGCATAGAAAACAGCTGGATTGATTTTGTCTTTTATTGTACCAGTTGTTGATTCTCTGGGGAACCTTGGTCAAAAGAGGCTGCTGTCAGTTGCAGTACATTTATTCACGTCCTGTATCCCATATGTAATTTTTTACCACATAGAAAAGTGATAAGGTCGCATGATGATATGGTCATGTAATTATGATCATAAGTAGTAATCGCAAAATCAGTGTAGTAATAAATAAGAGATAAACATAACAAAATGAGACTCTGTCAAAGACACTTCCGTATACTTTTATAAAACATAAACTACTTGTATTGTTTCTTCAATTCACTCATCTTCATGCATTGTTTAAGTTTCTTACTCAATCCGTTCTACAATGGTTTTCAAACTGGGGGGGCTAAATGAATACTGTCAATGAGAAAAGTCATCACATCAGTCAGTATGACCCAGGTTTGTGATGGGAGTAAATTCACTCATCTACTCTACATATTTCAATTATTTTAGGCCAAATATTAAGACTTAATGAAAAGATATATTTATATATCTGACTGTATCGCTAACCCATCTACACATTTATGTATTTACTAACAACACGCTTTACAGGAACACTATTTATTTCAATGATGTAAGATGTATGATCTGGGCACATTAACTTCATTTTCTAGATCCTTCTGAACAATAAACGTATGCTAAGCCATTTTTATGTCTTTTATGACCTTTACGAAGTACAGCCCATTTGAACAATATTAACCAGTAAAATCATGTGCACACATGAATCATAATGCTTGATATATTTTTTTTTTACAGCTAAAGAGACATCTGGTTCCATTCCAGTAAAAAACAGGGCTGAAAAGGTCTTAAGCATAACAAATATGCTTACAAGAGTTTTGATTATGTTTTTTTTAAATGTACAAAATGTCATTGTAAAGTGCCAAACCAACAAGTCAGATGTGATTTACCCATTTTATCTATTGTCAATGCAGTCGGACTGTGATTTTTTTCAGTGAATGAAGCCACATGAGTGAGTCACATGTTGATATATTTGACTATTAGTCACAGTGAGGCATCTTGGTATTGAGGGAGAATCTATTATGTTGAGAGAGAGAGGGAGGAAGAATGATTTTTATCAACAGAAATGTCACTACTGTGTATTTTCAGTGTCCATGTAATGTATTTTCGGTAGTTGAAACTGACTTCATAAGGTTGCATACAGTATGATTTCTGTGTCTCTCAGCTTTTACTGATGGCAAATTAAATAGTCCTGCAATGGGCTGGTGACCAGTGCAGGGTGTACCTGACTCTCGCCCAAAGTCAGCTGGAATAGCCTCTCGCATATCCCCGCCACCCTGTGGCATAGAGAAAAAAGTGATGGCAGCAAGCACTCTTACTGTTAGAGTGAGTGAATACTAGAGCTCCCCTTGATAATTGCTAATTGCTGGTAGTGTGGTTTGTAATCAACCTACTGCATGTATTGTACTGTACTGGGGCGGCATGGCGGTCGAGTGGTTAGCGCGCAGACCGGTAGACCAGAGTTCAATTCCACCCTCTGTGTGTGGAGTTTGCATGTTCTCCCCGTGCATGCGTGGGTTTTCTCCGGGTACTCCAGTTTCCTCCCACGTTCCAAAAACAAGTTAGGTTAATTGGCGACTCCAAATTGTCCATAGGTATGAATGTGAGTGTGTTTGTTTATAGTTGTTTGTCTATATGTGCCCTGTGATTGGCTGGCGACGAGTCCGGGGTGTACCCCGCTTCTCACCCGAAGACAGCTGGGATAGGCTCCAGCACCCCCCTTGTGAGGAAAAAAAGCGGTAGAAAATGAATGAATGAATGAATGTACTGTACTGGGTCTAGGCACCAGTCTCAGCAGGAATGGCGAACTTCCCAGCCTTTGGCCACCTCTTTCAATTCCACCAGGGGTGATTTTGCGTACCAGGTCTTCCCCCGGGCCCTCTTTTCGACTTGGCATGCCCGGAACATCAAACCAGACAAGCATCCATACTAGATGCCCGAGCCACTTTAACTGGTCTTGATGTGAGCTGCTCTACTCTACAGAAGCTTCACACTGAGATGTGACACTGGAGGTTACAGCTTGATGAGGCCATCAGGACCACATCCTCTGCAAATAGCAGAGATGATATGCTTAAAGCCCCGAAACTGGACACCCTCAATGCCTTGGCTGCAGCTAGAAATGCTGTCAATAAAAATAATGAACAAGGGCAGCCTTACTAAAGGCCAACTCTCACCGTGAACAGGAAATGCGAACCAGGCTCCTACTCTGTTTTTACAAGGGCCGGATGGTATGCAGTAGCGTGCCATGAACCCTGTACTCCTGGAGCACCCCCATAGGACATTGCTAGGCACACAGACGGATGTTCCCATAGAACACCCTCACTATACCCTTGGGTCAGTGACGTGCTGTCTGAGGGGTCATAATGAACAGTAAAAATACAAATGATGACATAAAATAAATATTATGATACTATTTTTCTATTGAACTATATTGTTAATATATTTACTGTGTGATTCAGATTTGATTTTAACACTTTCGTAAATAAAAATCATTAAATTTGTACGTTTGCTGATCAAATTAAAAATAAAAAAATAAATTATATTAGAAAAACAGGAAGTGAACAAATGTAAGTTACTGATTGTAAAAGTACCAGATGGAGGGGTAGGATTTAATAAGCTTTGCTTCTTCCTAATGTTCCCTGTGATTGGCTGCCGACCAGTCCAGGGTGTCCCCCGCCTCTCGCCCCAAGACAGCTGGGATAGGCTCCAGCACCCCCCGCAACCCTTGTGAGGAAAAAGCGGTAGAAAATGAATGAATGAATGCTTCTTCCTACTCCTTTTTGACATGTGGAACTGTGAACTGATTATGTGATGCACTCAATTGTAATCTGATGCATGTTCAAATGAAATAAAACCATTACCATTACCAAGTACAGGGTAGATAACTGAGATGAGGCTGCCGTGAGTGTCTCTTCTCAGCTTAGTGTCTAAGCCCAGCCTAGTATCTGAGGCAATTCTTTCTGTATTTCACGCTTTCATGAGCATTTTCCAGTTTCAACCATATTTTTACTGGGATTTTGGTATAGCATTTGCTTGTTGTCCCTCACTGCACAATTGAGCGTGTCCATTCTCGGCTACACTCGATGAGAGCAACAGGGTTAGCAAACCCCAAGAATGTTGGCTTCTCTGTTTTTGTTGTTTTTCTTGAACTTTTTCCCATGATGATAGACTCTTTGTAATAATAATACATGTTTATATTAGGAACATTCTGATCAGGGTTTTGTTGCCGATAATCCATGAGTGAAATCGGACGATACCGATACAAATATCGTTCACATGTCAAATGTTTAACTACTGGCTATGTTGGGGTCACCAAGGTTTTTTGTCTAGGAATCAGTGTGCACAATGCTCACTCGTCACGGTCCATGCAAGCTCTGCATGCTCATTGGACAGTCCAGCTGGGGAAGTGCAGGGACTGTCGTTCACCCACCATGTACTACATAGTGTCTGCATGCTCTCAAATCCATAGTGAGGCGATACTCGGCCCCGATTCTGCCCACATTCTGCCCACAGCGGTTTGGGGCTAGGGTTTTATAACTGCTGCCTGACGGATGATCACATCGCGAGCCTCATACTCACCACACCTAAATGCAAGTTCTCACCCCCTAAATGCAGCACCAATCTAAAGTTTTTGTCATTTTTGGGGGCATGTTTTGCAGGGTGAAACGTTTATGTCTCTCTCACAGAGACATTAAGTCCTACACACGGCAGATATGGTTGTTCTGTTGCGATATCGATATTGTGCTTTTTCACTGATATAGTCTTATACCGATCGGTGGCCCATCGATCGAATACCTCTAGAATGTATAAAAAATAATGTTTTAACAGTTTCCCCATGCAAATCCAGCATATTTTTGCTCTGATTTTGCAATACTTCTCACGACCAAAACACATTTTTTGTACTTTTGCTGTTTTATTTCTTATCCATTTAATCAGCAACCTGTATTAACATGTCTCACCATCCATGCACTTCATCATACATCACTGCAGTTATTCTATTAATTTAAAGCTTATAGAATAATTTCAGTAGCTGAATGTGACAGACAGGACATCAATGTGAAAAGACCATTGGTCTTGTCCACACATCAATGAAGCGAACTATTGCGGAGTAACAGACCATATACAGTATGTTCACGGTAAAAAGTGGGCGAACATTTCTCATCACTTCATGTCCCTCATCCCTATTTGGAGGCGAAGAACAAGCCTGTCGATCAATTTCGGTGAACATCTGGTGGAAACACCTTGAAGACCCGTGCTGTTATCTGACATGTTACAGTAGTGGTTGTGATTGAGTACCAGTCCATTGCGCTGTGTTCATTCCCAAACTATCACTTTCACCTTCCCCACTACATCACATTGTGGACCAAAAGGTAATGATCCACTTGGCTTGCTGCCAAGCTATTTTCTCTCAGCTTGCTCTTGTCACTCTGTGCTTTTGCTACTTTCATTCTTGGTTTCTTTTCTTGAGAAAAAACCCCCAAAAAAACCCCTACTGAGATAAAAGAATCACGTGTTGACCAAAAGAGGAAGTCGACTTTGAGAACCATGCCTACTTGTCACACCTAAAAGAAGCATATTTAATTTGTCTTCAAATAAAACAAAAATAAAACAAATATACAAGTATTAAAAACATTACAAATGAAAGAAGACAATGGTTTCAACATAGTAACTTCAGTGGATATTGTAACAGCTGCACGGCGGACGAGTGTTTAGCGTGCAGGCTTCGCAGCTCGGAGACCAGAGTTCAATTCCAACTTCTGTCAACACTGTGTGGCGTTTCCATGTTCTCCCCGTGCATGTCACACCTCAACACCTTTCTCCAGAAGAGGTTAAAGGGGGCACTTTTTTGGTCAAGACTGACGCAGTACAGGAACGGATAACACCAACTTCTTTTTCTTTGGTGTGGAGAAAACTGTGGCTCAGGGGAGACTGATGACCTGTCTATCCGAGGGTGGTGTGACTACCCAAAAATCACCCAAAATCATCCCACCCACCCACCCACCAATAAAAGGTGTTGCATACGCTGATTAATTTGCTCTACCAAATGGGCCGTTCATGGAAGATGTGGTCTGGTCTGCTGGTGCCCAAGGTGAGCGATTTTTGGGTTTTTAGAAAAATTGGCTCATAAAGCTTTTTTTTTTCAATGTAATAAAGTTTTTTTGAAACCAATCTTTTATTGAACAGGGTCTTAATGTGAATTATTTGCTTAACAACAAAGAAGTATTGATGTGTCACAGCTGGCCTGGCTGCACTTTACACCTGTGAAATGCAAATGTGATAGTTGCAGGATCCGACACAGGCAGCATGCAAAGCATCTTATTGAACGCTCATGTCGTAAGCCGCACTTCTGACCCTCTGCTGCTGCTGCATCTTCAATAGTTTTTTTTTTTTCCCTCCTCATTTGGCTTGCCGGCTCAAAGCTGTCGAGAAATGAATAGCAGGAAATTCAAAGAGAATGCCCTGAAGTCATGTGTTGTGAGCAGTAGGGCTAAGCCTTACCCATTACAAATGATACGCCATGTTGGTTGTTTGTGAAATGTAAGACGCTGCTGACACAAGTCGCAAATTACTTTCTTGGGGTCATCTTTATCCTTTTCAAAATACTTCCCCATTTTGGATGATTTTTTTTAGTAGTCATTATGAGCCAATAAGCCCTTCGATATTGACGGTCAGTCAAGCGCTCACCTCAGCCACTAAAGCGAGTTATTTTATTTATGTGTAAGTCTTCTGTTAAACACACACGTCATTTTCATTTCTTTCTGAATACAAATTAGTCTGAATTGGTGTCAGACTAAAAGATATTCTCTGGAAAAATTAGGGATGAGCGAGTACACTACCGGGGCATAAACTGGACTTGGGCGTGGTTTAATAAGACATTTGTACAACAATCTGTACATTGTTTTAAGTCTGAAATTGACATAGATTGATCAGGAGTGCTATATTTATTTTTACCCCACGATATGTGTGCTGTGTATGTGTGGAAGAGATGTGTAAGACCCATCTTCTATACCGCTTATACTCACTAAGGTCGCAGGTATGCTGGAGCCTATCTCAGCTGACACCCTGGACTGGTCGCCAGCCAATCACAGGGCACATATTGACAATCACAATCATGTTCATGTCCTTTATAGACATCATGCTGGTGTTTTTGTATACAGGAAGAAGAAGCGTAAATGACTCATTGCATCATGACGTCCGCGTGTCATTGTTTTGATCGGGATATGCCGATTGTTTACAATTACCATGTACGTATACAGGAATAACGCTGTTTGCTCACTGTTTGCCGGAAGAACTCGAGTCAGTAAAAGTAATGGAGTTTACCATCGCCAATGTACAATTCGGCGCAGGACACAAAAAACACCTTAAAAATCAAATAGGCCAATAAAAAACAAGCCGACTATACCACTAAATACAAAATGCACATTTGTTCACACTGCAGGTGCCCCCCCCCCAACTTGCTGCAGTCAGCAAGAATGGATGTTTGAGGACAGAAAAAAGAAAAGGACACTACCTCTAGAGTCTGATTTTAGATCTATTTTAATGCATTCCTATCCATTATTAATTTCCCTGTGCAGGATAATTTTGGTGGACAGTTGGTGAATGTATTCAATGGGCAGAACCAAGTCTGAAGCAGAAACTCAGCAGTAAAAGGCAGAACTCCTCACTACTCCATTTAACCACCATCTTTAAGTCCCATGAGGTCTAATTTATGCAATTCTTACCATTGTCAACATACGGTATTATCTATAAGTTTGTGTCCACACAAACACTGGTCCGTTCATAGGGTAAGAATAACTCACTGCTGACTTGAAATATTATCTCCACAATAAAACTGCACTTGCCATTTTAGCCAATAAGAAAATCAAAGAAAAATAATATTTTCTGCAGCATATTCTTTTGCAGTAATTGTGGGTCAATGTGTAGTTTGAATGGTCCCATTTTGATAAAGGTTCACATGAGCACTGATAAACAGATGAATAATCAGTGGACATGTATTTTATTGTATTTAGTCTGATTTTGACATCCTTCCGTTTGAATTGAGCTTCACTTTTTTGTCCACCCATATGATGTACTCATATAATACTCATCCTATGTGGATATAGCAAAAAAAGATGATGTACAGTAAAAGTATGGCCTGCAGGCCAAATTAGATAACATGATGTTTATCGTGTGGGCCACTGCAACCTAACCCAGCTGTGTCTACTCAAACATTAATGCTGTGTTTTCCTGGCCAAGCTCCCCAGGCGTAAAATGTCTAGACACCACATTTGGAGCTCTTATAGATGATCAATTATTACAAAGATACGACGAATGCTTTCCTGCGGTGCACAGCCTTCTTCTAAATCGTAATGTCTGTTTGGTTTCAATGCTAAGGATTTGTTTCCTCATCTTTCAACCAGAAAATCTCTTACAGTTCAAGGCTTCAGCATTTTGATGAGCAAATCTATTACGTTTCCAAAGTAGCTCATCTCCTCAGCTTTGTTGATCCAAACAGAACTCCACCTAAAAAAGAAATTCCAACCTTATGAACCTCACCTGCAGGTCGCCGATTTGACATTCTATTTGCTTCAATGGGAAGTGCAGTGCTTCAATTCCAAAGAAGTTATTTTCCCTGTGTCGTCCTTGAACCAAATCATCATCCCACAAAAGCTGTTTACTTACCAGGGTCACAGGCATATTTCTCATGCTTTCTAGTGCTTTACTAACCTATACAACCAAATTTAGCTAATGCAGGGGCTCTACTGCACAGAAAAACACCTTTTAATTGAGTGTTACCAATGTGTCTGCTTGTGGTCAATCTCATTCATAGACACTGTGGAGGAAATCTAACACAGTCTCCACACCACTCCTCTGGGTGTCATGAGGGGGCCATACGCATTGATTAGTCATCGTTGTTCCGCTTTTCTTAAGAGGCTGTAGTTCCCAATTGGAGGCGCCCATTACACCACGGCTGGCCAGAGCAAACGTTCAAGGACAATCAGAATAAACAGTCTCGGGGGTAGCACTTAAGTGGGAGTGCATCGGTCTGGGTTGGTGCAACTAAAAAGCAAGATGATGAGGCAATGGAGACGAATGGAGTAGGTAGTTTCTGAATAAATCAGTGATGTACGAGACAAGATTTTTGCAAGATCTCTCACAGGTAATGCAGTTTAGAGTTATAGCAGTTATAGCAGTACAAGCAAGTGTTGTTTTACCAGTTTGCTGGGCTAAATACTAGATGTTTAATCCTGTTGTACAAGTGAAAGAAAACAGTAAAACCAAAATAAATTAATAAAACTACTCACCCTTTCGCGGCACGGCGGTCTAGTGGTTAGCGCGCAGACCTCACAGCTAGGAGACCAGGGTTCAATTCCACCCTCGGCCATCTCTGTGTGGAGTTTTCTCCGGGTACTCCGGTTTCCTCCCACATTCCAAAAACATGCTAGGTTAATTGGCGACTCCAAATTGTCCATAGGTATGAATGTGAGTGTGAATGGTTGTTTGTCTATATGTGCCCTCTGATTGGCTGGCGACCAGTCCAGGGTGTACCCCGCCTCACGCCCGAAGACAGCTGGGATAGGCTCCAGCACCCCTGCAACCCTCATGATGAAAAGCGGTAGAGAATGAATGAATGAATACTCACCCTTTCATGAACAAGGTGCTTGACTTCACTTTTCGTTCTGTAATTCTTATATTATTAGTGTTGACTTATTATTGCTTCTGCTATAGGTGTAGGCCACATGCCCTGTGATTGGCTGGGTGTACCCGGCTATAAGATATATATATATATATTTTGCTATATTTTCGCATATATCAGAAATTGTGCTTAAGCAAAAGGGATGAAAAAGTACACCAGTATCTGTATCTTTTACTCTGAGGAGCAGAACATAAACCAGAAGTGGGCATGGTCAGCCTTGTTCACTGTATTCACAGCGTTTCCAAGTCACATTATCTCAACGGCCAAATTAGAGGGAAAAAAATCTGCTGTAATACAGGGTATTTTGACTGAAACCTGCTATACTATGGTATGGTTTATGTGTTTCAGATATTTAACAAGTTACATTAAGGAACATCATTTGGTCATATTTGCATACTTCAAAAAGTTTTATTAATAAAACTGTGGAAAAGGAACATATCTGTCACTCAAACGTTATCCACTGGATTACGTGTCTTTTTAAAAATTGAACCAAAAGTACTGAATCTTTTCCAAACACAACAGGGTAAAAAATGATTTAAAAAATGACTAGACTCCAAGAATAATTTGACATGAATATGAGCCATCGGCAGGAAGACTGGGGAAAATGTGCCACCATGACACACAGTACGCTATGAGTGTTTTGTCAAATTGACATCAAACATTTCAGACGACAGTGTTTGTGCACGTGAGCTGAAGTATTGTGACAGCTGCTGCTAATATTTTTGACAAATGTGGATACATCAAGAAAGCCATTGAGTAATAACAGTGGGGGTGTATTAGCTTATCACTCTAACTTTGGCAGGGTATTGAGGGGGCATTGTTATTATTCATTCATTTTTTTATCGCTTATCCTCACGAGGGTCGTGGGCGTGCTGGAGCCTATTCCAGCTGTCCCAGCTGAGGCGGGGTACACCCTGGACTGGTCGCCAGCCAATCACAGGGCACATATAGACAAACAACCATTCACACTCACATTCATACATATGGACAATTTGGAGTCGCCAATTAACCTAGCATGTTTTTGGAATGTGGGAAGAAACCGGAGTACCCGGAGAAAACCCACGCATGCACAGGGAGAACATACAAACTTTACACAGAGATGACCAAGGGTGGAATTGAAGTCGGGTCTCTTAGCTGTGTGACCTGCGCGCTAACCACCTACCACCGTGCAGCTCGCTAAAGTGTAATATTTTTATATATTTCATGTACCATATCTAAATAACATACTTTTTGAGTGTGTACATTAATGTGATATTAAACGGCCTACAAATGAGGCATTTAAGCAGTAAGTTAGCTCTGCAGGGCAATTAATAGAGTATTTCCAACCTCTGTGCATTTTGTAGCTGCTTTTAGATACATGGTAAATACCGGATGCTGTAATTGGTCTTCTGTCTTGTTTAGCCATCAAATGCTGCACTCCCATCTCCCCTTCCCGACTATCCACCATAGGTGACCATGTGATTGCCCTTCCAGAGAGCGCAGCTAACAGCTGTAGACATCCCCACACAATCAAGCATTAAATTATCATTAATAGGTCAAGGGTCAAGAAGAGGAGCACATGAGTGGCATGCTAATAGTGAACATGGCTCCTCACTGCACAACATAATAAAAAGCTCAATTAGCTGCAGACGGAGAACCTGGAGAGTCTTGTCATCACTCCAAGGGAAGATTTTTTTTTGAGTGAGAAAAATAGTACCCATGGGGATGTGAAAGATAGGAGGCCATCCTGCATGTATTGATCATCTTTGTGCAGTGTTGATACAACACATAACTCTGCAGGGCGGCTTCACCTGCTATACAACATTGTGAATCGTCTGAGACTTCCATGTGTGCTGCCCCGTGGCAACAAAACAAACAAGATGAGAAAGGGAACAACAAGAAGAGTTATTTAAAACAGGACACACTACTTCTTCTTCTTTTAGAGTTTTATCTTAGTTCTGGTGCTGTTACAGATGAAAGAAGCAGACACTCTGGTTGGCAAATCCAAGCATGACACGACTCCTCCTACAGCTTTAATTATGAATGGCAGCCTTTTATCTGCTGGATAATTAGAAGAGATGATGCTATATGCTCACACTATGCTCTCC
The DNA here is from genome assembly GCF_037039965.1 of Doryrhamphus excisus. NCBI lineage: Eukaryota > Metazoa > Chordata > Actinopteri > Syngnathiformes > Syngnathidae > Doryrhamphus > Doryrhamphus excisus. The sequence continues at coordinate 12,548,219 of NC_136359.1, read as the reverse complement.
ACCTCATTTCTATTCCACTCCTAACCTGAATTCATCCATATATAAGACATTGTAAGCTGATAATGGGTACTGGGTTCGGAGAGTTAATTTCTGAAACCACGACATGTGTCTCAGCATCCATGATTTAGAGGAGAATGTTAATATTGAATCTGGAAGGGAAGCTTAATCGCAGGGCACATATAGATAGACAAGCAATCAGTCACTGCAATTAACCTAACATGCATGTTTTGGGAATGAGGGAGGAAACCGGAGTACCCGGACAAAAAACACGCACGCACGTGGAGAACATGCAAACTCTACACAGAGATGCCGGAGCATTGTTAAAAATGGAATCCAAAATCCCATTTATACATTTTAATCTGAACATGTTATATCTCTGAATGGATATTTTATTGGATGACGACTTAAAGTTGCTCTTCAATTTTTAATCATGTAGATTTTCAGCTTTTCACAATGGGCACACACACCAGTGGTAATTTGATTGGGTTGTTCAGAACATGAAAGCTGTTTTTGACGTCTGTTACCTGACACTGGTGCCACGTTGGTGTTCCTGCCAGTGTCGAGAGATGACTTGTTCAAAACCGCAAACATGAAAGACAACCCTTTTGCTTCAAAAAGTGTTCTCGGTATTAAAAAGTGGATAAAAGTATTTGGACCTGACCGATCTGATCTTCACATTTGTCAGCTGATAAGTGATCCAGGAAGAGCAGTACTGGGTTGACTGATTTTAGTCATACAATTATGAGTCTGCTGCTAGTACCCCCTGTGGAATACTTATTCAGCCAAGTACCCCCTTACTTTCATAGTGCTATACCACTGTATCCAATATTCAATATAGGTACTGTTGCAGCCCCATATTTACTGTATATATTTATACATATATATTAAGGCTGTCAACGATTAAAATATTTGGCCATGATTAATCAAATTTTTTTATTCATAGTTAACTCTGAATTAATCACAGACAATTTTTTTGCAATTTTATCTATAATAAGGGAAAATCTCTTTGTGGTAAACGATTCGATGTGCAACTACAACAATAATTACATAAAATTGTATATAAAATTATATAATTTCGGAACTATGGGCCATTATTTACAACAAGTATATTTTTGTATTACAGTATTTATTATTAGCATGTTAGCTCTTAAACTCACTTCAGAAAATACAAAATGTGAGCGAGTGAGACCTCTGTCAGCTCAAAATAACATTTTTCAAAATTTATAATACTGGTTTTAAATTCTAAAGGAACATTCAGAAATGATTATTATTAAAGATTTGCCTCAATGCACCTTCCATTCATGAAATGTACAAATGGAAATACCTAAAACATGGGGCAATAGTCATAAAACATTTAATCAGAATATCAAACTCAATGTAATGTAATTAAACAAATTAATGATCTATGATGTCCATTGTTAGCTAGCTCATATTAACCTGTTTTCAAGTGCTAGAATGCACAGAAAAGGGTTCCCCTTTAAGACACTATACAGTATACAGTGTCCTCAACATTGGCTAAACACTATAGCCAGTCTTTAGGTGTATTAATTCATCTCTACAGCAGGTTTTCTTTTGTTCGTCATTATGGAGCAATGCTCAAATACCCTTGATCCTTCACCCACCGCTTAACTGCTGGGACACCCGTGTCCAACATCACAGTCACTGGAAGCTCAGCATTCAAATGAATGTCAGAGTAGCCCCACAGAGACATTAGGTCACACTTGAGATGGCCAAAGGATCAGAGGTCAAGTCAACTGCATCCAATTAGCTGCCTGTGACAGGAGGCCATGACGGGCCGCCACACTGAGGCGACATCTTATTCTCTCGTTCGAGGAGGAAGAATGGAAGACTTGAGGGATAATAGAAGAACAAACAAGTCACGACTCTGGGAGAACAACCAGCAGATACTCATTAGGAGAGAATCTCTCCTCCCTACGCTTCCTCCACCGTCCTTTTTTACACTGGATAAGAGATTTTTTATTTTTTATTTTTATTCAGGCTCATTTGGCCAGTGCCAGCAAATTTTTTTCCCACTTTGCAGAATGCACAGTGAGCAGTATTGACATCTCGTTTGACTGCATTCATTTCAAGTGTTTGGAGATTTGCCTGAAGTGATTTGGTATCCTCTTTCAAAGAAGAGCAGCGTGAAGAGACACTTCCTTGGGGTTTTGTGCTTTTCTTCATTTTAAATGTCAACTATTCATTCACACAAAAAAAATATAACTTGCTTGGAAGATTAAAACACCGTGAGAGAGACTGAATAGTTAGCGAGTTCAAGGATATGTTGTGTTTTGGTTCAAACTTTTAATGATGAACAAATCTGTGCTTGTATCATTCACTTGGTATGAACCTTAGTGTGCACTGATCAAGCGGACCGAGACCACTTGAGAAATGGGTCTTGGCCTACTTGCAAGTGAACTCTATTGCAGTTCGATTCACTTGAGCTCAGATGTGAACGCAACGTGGACCAAAGCTTTTGGTACCATGACAAAAATATGAATGTTAAGCCAGCCATACAAAAGTGTGAACCATTTTCTATACTGTTGATCCTCACGAGGGTCGCGGGCATGCAGGGTCTGGTCGCCAGCCAATCATAGGGCACATATAGACAAACAACCATTCACACTCACATTCATACCTACGTATGGACAATTTGGAGTCGCCAATTAACCTAGCATGTTTTTGGAATGTGGGTGGAAACCGGAGTGCATGCACAGGAAGAACATGCAAACTCCAGAGATGTCTGAGTGGGGAATCGAACCCGGGTTTCCTCTCATTCACCGTGCAGCCTAAACCAAGCATCTTTTTAAAAAAAAAATTAGGTCCAAACCAAAACCGCCAGGATGAACGCCCAAGTTTGCATCATTCTTTTAGCAGAAACTGACAATTAGAAAATGTTAAAGTTGCAGCCACAGACAATAATTGTGTAAAAATGAGCCATACATCATTCAAAATATATTGGTCGAACTTTTTCATGGAAAAACGGGAGCTAAAGTGGCTGGGGAATGATCTTTAAAATAAGCACAGTAGTCTGCCTGTTTGCCACTGAGAATGCATCAGACAGGAAGTCCCCCACATACACACACACACACACACAGCTGTGTTTGTAGCTCAACTAGCACCAGCTGGCCTGAGACGAGCATCCAGCCAAGGTTATGAAAAGGGCACAAGGTGTCAATTCAAAGGTCTGAAGGATTGATGGCCAGAGGAGAATTAGGCCAGTAAAAATACAGGCTGCAACAAAAATTGGGGTTGAACAATCTTCAGCTCAGTGAGCGTCTAAACAGTTGGCCCACCTCACACCTAACGCACCACAACACATTTGGCTAGTGTGAGTGCACTGATCTCCGCCCAAGCGTGACACATTTCCCATCCTCTGGCACGACTCGAATTTGGGATAGGTGCGCCAGGGCACAGCACGTTTTGCATGCGCACAATGTAGCACTGTCATAGACTGTAATACGATCACTTCTTAGCCAGTTCTTAATGATAACCAACACAGTTCATAATACAGTGGAACTTTGGTCCACTTACAGAAGGTCCAAGTCTAACCAAAACTGACGCTGACTTTCATTTGTCATTAATATGCATATAGAATTGTTTTATGCAGGTAAAATTCATTAATTAATTCATTCATTTTCTACCGGTTATCCTCACAAGGGTTGCGGGCGTGCTGGAGCCTATCCCAGCTGTTTTCGGGCGAAAACACCCTGGACTGGTCGCCAGCCAATCACAAGGCACATATAGACAAACAACCATTCACACTCACATTCATACCTATGGACAATTTGGAGTCGCAGTCCATAGCTAGAATATACAATGTCAGCATGGGAGGCAACAGAGGCCAGGAAAGGGAGGGGGGGGGGGGGGGGGACAAGTAGTGAGTCCACCTTTAATCCTACAAGTTCCACAAGCAGCCGTGACTAATGAAGTGTCCATGAACCAACCAGAGATTTCAATTTGGAAAAGGCGACCATTTGGCCACTGAATCTATTAAGGGCCTCTGCCAGGATAATAAGCCAACCATGGCACATTAATGCTTGAAAGCACTCCTTAATTGTGTATTTCTTCTTCTGCATTCCTGTTTATGACAATGTGATGTCAGGATATTTTTTGGCAAAAAAAAAACAAAAAACTTATCTGATATCATACTAATATGTTCAGCATCAAAGCAAAGAGTGAACCTTGGTTTGCCTTTATTTGAACAAACAAAACGAGTATTAACAGCAAAATGATGTTTTTGTTGCATTTTTACTTGAGGATGTTCTGTGAGTTTAGTCAACAAAACAAATATTTCAAAGCGAAAAGTAGGCCACCCTGGGTCAGGAGGAGTTGCAATGAAACAGAAACAAGAAGAAAACAAAGTCTCTTTGATTCAAAAATGAAACACACGGTGTCACTGCATAATTTCTTTCTAGAAAGAAAGAAACAACTAATGCAAAACTGTATGAAACTCATTGGAAAAGTCCAAACTCTTTATCACGAGGTGAACATGACACAACAGCCGTGCTTATAGAGCCACTCCTGTTTACACATTCCTCCATATTATCCAAATAATAACAATAACAACTTTTAAGTATACATTGAGGAGAAATCTCAATTTGAATTACAGAAGTTGCTTTCAGGCGGACCGCTAACCGTCATCTCCGCATCACTCACAGACGGAAGAGTGGATACCTAGCTCTCAATATCGCTACAAAAACCCAACAAGATGCTCGTTTTCCGTCAGCATTTTTTCACCTGAGGACTGGAACACATGTTGTGTGCTGGAAGACACAGCCATCCCAATGAGAGCGGACATCTTAAGCCACTGTTGTTGACGGAACTAGCATAATTGTAGGTTATCACATGGAGACCGAAGGTCGAGGGCTGATACTGACACTTGGGGGCATGATACTGGGCCTGATACCAGACAAACCATGTGATGAGCTTATTATCACATACTATTTAATCATGAGCTTATTATCACGTACTATTTAATCAAAAGACCATTTTGTTTCCAGAAAATGTTCAGTTTATTACATGTATTATATCTGTATTATATCATGTCTTATCTTATCAATGTCTGAGAATTAAAGTTCCATTAATCAAGTTTGGGTTTTTTGGTGACTGGAGAGCAGCGCGCTCTGAGTGGACAGCTACGGGGGCTGATACTGGACATGGTTAAACTCTATATTTTATCACTGCCCTGGGCTTTGACACAGTATCATTTCGGCCCGTATCATTCATGGGCGGTTTCTAGGGTACAGGGCCAATTAATACTGTAGTATGTGATAAGTATGTGTATCAATGCGCTTAGAAAAATAATTTCACCAACTGTGTGTATTTAGGCAAATATAATAGTCATTTAGCCATTTAATGTTCCTATTATTATTAATTAATTAATTAATATTAATACATCAATACATCAATACATACCTCAAATGACTGTAGTACCAATTTGAATCTATTTGACATCTGCTATTGCTATAATAATTAAATTGTGTAATTACATCATGAGGTTATACTGTATTCATATACCGTATATTTAAAGTTAATTATATTACATATTACATACATTACATATGTATTGCTTGTCAGTAGACAGAAACTGTCGGGGCCGGTTCTGGTGTGTCAAATGTTCTGCCCATCGACAACAAATGTGTGGGTTGGAGCTCAATATTTGTTGCACCTCAGTCTAGCATCAGTAAAGCAAATGTCTTTTAGCAGCACTTAAAAGCACATTTAATGTCTAAAAGGTGGCGTTGACTTGGAAACACTCTGCCTGCCCGGAGGCATCACTTGCCTGTGTAATTATTGTTTTGCTGTCACAGTGATAATTTGCTCAGATTAGAGTGCTATTTAGAAAAGTCTTGACAGCCTGACAACTTGTTTTGCTCAACACAGGTACAGCGCCGTTCCCTTTTGTTGGGAAAAGCCTTCATCATTGCACTTAAAGATCCCACATTGCTGGACTGGGTTGTAATTAATGGTTCAATTACATAACAAGCAAGGTCTTTGTGTTTAATTGCTTAAAAATCAATTAAGGTCTACTTCCCCCACTATAAAGAAAGAGATCCCGTTTATGAATCTAGCTAATCTGGTATTCGGTTACAGGAATATCGAGCGTGCCATTAAACCCCAAAGCTTGAATGCACTCTAAAAAGAAACTTTCGACAGAAGTTGAAAAAAAAACAACTTTATTGCCACAATTATAGGAACTAACCGCTGAATGGCGCCGAGTCGATAAATTCCTGAAACAATCATTAAAATAAGAGAAAGTCGTTTGGAATGTATGTTTGTGGAATGATTAAACATCCGGAAAGACTGTGATTTAATGGCCGGAAGCAGTAAACGTCAGTCTTAACTTTCCCTATTTGGATGAACATTTCTGTACACATTTGTCTCCAACTTCAGTGCACACAGCATACAAAATGACAGTTGTACATCTTCCACTCCTGCTGCTCCCCGAGAAAGGGCAGTTACATCACACTGCTGAAAGCACATCATCAGTGATGCATTGTGGGAAGTATTCCCAGCCCCTCTGCACCTTGGACCTTTGAGAAAGGCGTGAGTCACTTACTGCCAAGCACGATGTCCCCCTGTCCCGAGAGAGCCAATTACATTGTATGTTTGCCCTGAAAGTCAAGGCATGAAGCACACACACATATAAGGAATAAAAATATCAGGTGAGGCGGAGAATGATGGTGCACACTATTGATTTTCTTACAGTTGTATAAGCCTCCAGGCTGACTGGCTTTGTTGCTATGTTATTTGCATTGTGCAAACACACAATGACTGAGCACAAATACTAGTATGTGTATGTACGTACGTATATCAGAAATGGGAGACAATCAAATGTTAGCGACCCTGCCCAAGGGCCATCTGACCCATTACAAATGTCAACTCATTTGGTATATTAAATGAAACACCACAAAAACGTCAATTACAACATTTTAGTACATTGAGTTTATATTACAAGAAAATTTGTATTACAGTAAACCTCGGATATATCGGACTCGGATATATCGGATATTTGCTCACAACGGACAGATAAAAAAGAACCAATTTTTCTGTAATGCATTTCCAATAAAAATTCATTGCATATATCGGATTTTTTATAACGGATTTCGCCTATTTCGGACAAAATCTCCAGTCCCGTTCCAATGCATTTCCATTAAATTTCCCTCGCATATATCGGATGGCCGCATTGTGGCGCTCCGATTCGCCGAATCGTGACAGGCCGCTATACGACGTCATTTGCAGCGTTTGCAGCGTTGCCTGCGCGTCCAGGTACATTGGAAACATACTCAAGGAAGTGCCTTTTTATACCGGATATAAATCCGATATATGCGTAAAATGGACATTTTCCGGTATACGCATATAACGGATTTCGCTTATATCGGACAAAACCAGTGGGAACAATTGAATCCGATATATCCGAGGTTTACTGTATTATAATTATAGTAGGATTTATATATACATATTTATTATAATTGTTTTATATTACAATTTTTTTATTAATCCTATTTTTTGGTTTTTGGTTTTCACTGACATTTTAAAGTAAAACGTTACAGACCACACAGAATTAAAAAAAATGTAAAACTCAAAATATTCATTCATTCATTAATTTTCTTCAGCTTGTCCTCACGAGGGTCGCATGGTGCTGGAGCCTATGCCAGCTGTCCTCGGGCAAGAGGCGGGGTACACCCTGGACTGGTCGCCAGCCAATCACAGGGCACATATAGACAAACAACCATTCACACTCACATTTATACCTATGGACAATTTGAATTGAATTGAATTTTGGATTTTTGCCAATTAACCTAGCATGTTTTTGGAATGTGGGAGGAAACCGGAGTACCTGGAGAAAACCCGCGAGGAGAATGGCTATTACCACTACTAGATATCACTGCACATCACTTTTGTGGCTGCCTGTGTCCTGCTCACCTTGCTCATTTGGTTTGAAGCTGGAATATTCCCACTCCAGGGTTATGGTATTTTGCTTTGCAAGCATATTTTACTACGTTACCTTGAATTGCTCCTCACAGGGACAAAGAAACTGCATGACTGACAAGCGTGGCCAAGTTGTTAGCATGTTGGCCACACAGACAGGAGATCGGGAAGACCTTGGTTTGATTCTTTGTTTGGGCATCTCTGTGTGGAGTTTTCATGTTCTCCCCGTACGTGCATGGTTTTTTTTACGGATACTATGGTTTCCTCCCACATTCCAAGAACATGCATCTTAGGTTAACAGCCGACTCTGAATTTTTCATAGGTATGAATGTGAGTGTGAATGGTTGTTTGACTATATGGGCCCTGCGATTGGTCCAGGGTGTACCCCGCCTCTCGACTGAAGTCGACTGAAGCTGGAGTAGACTCCAGCATATCCCCACGACCCGAGTGAGGATAAGCGCCATGGAAAATGGATGGATGGAGTGACCGGAGGTCTCACTTCACTAAAGCCATTGTTTTATGGAGCAACCGCCCCCCTCCAGGGGCTGAAAACAAGCAAGAGTTAATCCTCTTTGTGGAAGTTTGGTGGTGCGAGAAGAAGAAAGAAAACACATATTCACATGGCAATATAGTATTGAAACAGGCAAAATTAATCCATCCATCCATTTTCTATGCAGCTTGAGCCTATTCCAGCTAACTTCAGGCACGAGGTGGGGTACTCCAGGGGTACACCCAGGCAGTCGAAGGGTAAAATTAATATCATATATTATATCATATATATATATATAATTATTAATAATTAATTATAATATATATAATATATATAATACACATATATAATATATACATATATTTATATATATATAATATCATATATTTTGTTTCAATGACAAAGTTTTAATCTCACATCACACCTCTAGTACTCACATACGTAGCATTAGATATTCAACAAAGCATGAAGTGAAATCAATAATTATGACATACTACTGATCGTAATGATTTGTGTTGTAGTGATGCCTCAAATTGGAATCGTTCATTGTTGATAATGTCTCCAAACACACCAAACATGTGCAGGCCGTGTGTGTGGGAGGCGGCTGTGGCATTTTCTATAATATATTCTATAAGCAGCTCTTATAAACACCATTCAACTTTTGTTGAAAGCAATTTTCTCATATTAAAAAGAATCTGTTCCAAGATAAAATCAGCTTTAATAGAGACTGCCAACTGACAGTACTATTCATGTAAATGTATAACCTCCACTCTGAATGATCAACTTTTTTTTTTTTATCCCAGTCATTTTCTGAGTTCTTCACATGCACAGATGGCAAACTAACTCTAATTCCTATCAAAACGTTATCAGCCCGTTCAGGCCAAAGTGGCTTGGCAACCCACTGGAGGCAGGAGCTGTCTGGCCCCACACAGCCTTGAAGGTCAGCCTCGGAAAGGCAACTGATACCCCTGACTGCAGCTCTTTTTGCTTGTCTTTGATTTGGCCAAATGGCAAAAATCAGGTGATCAATCAAGTGCTGTCAAAAGGCCGGATAAAATTTACATACATACTAGAAATACATCACATTCCAAGTTGTCCAAGTTGGATTACAAAGCATAACCATGCAGAATAAATGTTATCACTACGTTATGTTAGAGACTGAAAGCTAACTTTTGAAATTATATAATATCACTATCATAGTATTATTATTGTTTGCATTTTATATCATATCATAGTAATAATAATCACAATTGTAATATTCGGGTTATTATAATTATAGTAGGATTTATATATACATATATATTGAAATTTTTTATATAATTTTTTTTATATTATAATTTTTTTATAAATCCAATTTTTTTGTTTTTGGTTTTCACTGACATTTTAAAGTAAAACGTTACAGAACACACAGAATAAAAAAAAACAACTTAAAACTCAAAATATTCATTCATTCATTTTCTACAGCTTGTCCTCACGAGGGTCACATGGTGCTGGAGCCTATCCCAGCTGTCCTCGGGCAAGAGGCGGGGCACACCCTGGACTCGCCAGCCAATCACAGGGCACATATAGACAAACAACCATTCACACTCACATTCATACCTATGGACAATTTGAATTGAATTGAATTTTGGATTTTCGCCAATTAACCTAGCATGTTTTTGGAATGTGGGAGGAAACCGGAGTACACGGAGAAAACCCGCGAGGAGAACATGCAAACTCCACACAGAGATGGCCGAGGGTTGGAATCAAACTCGGGTCTCCTAGCTCTGTGGCCTGCATGCTAACCACTTGTATACTGTTCAAAATATAAAACATGATATAATACCCGTCTAGCCATTGTATACCACAATGACTCTCCTTCCGATAGTTTACAGTTCAGACTTTAAAACACAATTAGAATTGGACAATGCAGTAGCGTAGCTTAGTCCCGTACGGGCGGAGCACGTATGGACGGAGGAATTCACCTTGGTGGAGAGAGCTGATTTGGCAGCGTGTCAAATAGGCAGTGATAAAATGTTATCAATAAAATGGTCAAATAGAAAGCGTCACTTCGACACACGCCATGCTACATTTGCATCTACCAGTAAATATCCAGCGGGGGACACCCGGAAAAAGGCATGCCAAGAGTTCCTCCAAAGTGCAAGCCAACCAGCCGGCAGCAACTCCGTGCATGGAGCCAACAAACTGACTGGTCTTTTGGGAGCTTTGCTTGTCCTTTAGCAATAGCGATGAACGGAAACCATTCATAGATGATGAATTTTTCAAAACATTAATGCTTGATGGGGCAAATGAACTTTTTGACGACTTTTCAGAGAGCAAAAGCTTCCAGAATAAAAGTAGAGAGAGAGACAAGCCCAAATCTTATGTTTCTATTTTAGCTGTTGCTTATAAATAAAAAAAATAAATAAATGACATTAGCAGTACATCAGTAAAGGAAGTGTACTGAAAATTCAATATTTTAAGCCTCATAAAAATCCAAATAAAAACACATATCTGCATATTTGTCTACCCAGAAGGTGTATGGAAGCATTTATTTATCCAAAAGTCATTTGAACAGGTTGCCTGTTTGATGTGTATGCCAGAATGTGCACAAAGAAGCATGTCAGTTGTTTTTTTGTTTGTTGTTTTTTTATGCATGTGCAGATTGTGAGAGAATTATGAGAAGAGAATTAAACCAAAAAAGGTGATTCGGTATAATTTAATAAAAAGGAAGTGGCACTGAAACTGCTCGACTGCTTTGTTACCACCTGCTACTTTTCTCTTGTGAGGTTTTCTTCAGGTCACACATTAATGTATGACCTCATTAGTTCTCTGCTAATAAATGTTTTCCACAATCTTTCGGCTGAAGCGGAATACTTAAAAAATGAATTTCATAGCCATCTTTCAAAGTCATGCATACATATTTGACAGACACAAAAAAGGAAATATAATTTGGAGTCAGTTGCCTAAACTGCCTTTAGCTTTTTTAGTTTTGTCAATTTGTACCCTTTTTTTAATTAGTCAATAAGCCATCTAAAAACTCTATTAACTTTTACTATTACACTTTTTTTTTTTTTTTCCTGTACACGTGAATTTAACAAACTGCCAGGAATGGCTGAGACTCTGTGAAGGTATTATTATTAAATAAACCATCTCCTTATCAAACATACAATACATATAAACATGTTATGTAAGCATAATAAACCTATATTCGGGTGAGTTTGTTATTAAAAACATTATTTGTGAGCAGACCCACCACTGTAACAAATAGTATTCCCTGGTTTATCGTGGTCAATTGGTTCCAGACCTGTCTGTGATAAGTGAATTTCTGCCAAACAGGAAATCAAATATTTTCATAGTTAGGGAGAAAACTGTTCACAACCTTGAAAATATGTTTTTTTAACATTAATAGAGCCCTCTAGACATAAACAATAACCCTAAAGTCCTCTTTATACTCATATTAACCAATACAATAGACAAAATAAGCCATTTAAGATGTACAGTAAATGAGACTTGTGCTTGTGTGTGTGTCGCACAGACAGGAAGTTGAATTTTAGCTTGCCATGGGTTACTGCAGTAAAAACAGCCCCGATTTTTGCTTATCCTCACAAAGGTCGTGAGCGTGCTGGAGCCTATCTCAGCTGTCATTGAGCGAGGGGCAGGATACACCCAGGACTGGTCACCAGCCAATCACAGGGCACATATAGACAAACAACCATTCACACTCACATTCATACCTATGGACAATTTGGAGTCGCCAATTAACCTAGCATGTTTTTGGAATGTGGGAGGAAACCGGAGTACCCGGAGAAAACCCACGCATGCACAGGGAGAACATGCACTCTCCACACAGAGATGCCCGAGGGTGGAATCAAACTCTGGTCGCCTAGCTGTGTGGCTTGCACACTAACCACTCGTGCGCCGTGCAGCCAGTCCAAAATTTTATTAATACGTAAATGATTTACTTAATGTAATTTTATGAATGTATTGTGCCTTTTGTGTCAAACATGCAAAAAAACCTTGTTGTCTGGTGATCAAGTCTGCGGTTTGTGTTTCTCCAAATATTACAGTAATATACTGACACCTAGTGACCAGTGTAAAATACTACATATCATTACACCCTTCAACGTGTGTTGAATGCCTTAAATATACCGTATACTTTAGTTCAGTTAGCCATTTTATGCTTAAAAATGCTTCATTTAGGCAAACGATATATAGAATTAATTTCAATATGTAGCTTTTTTTTTTTACTAATAGGCCATATTCAACATATTCAAAAGACGACTGTATCTCACTATTTCTTTTGGAACCATAAAGTGATCTTCTAACATTATTTTCTAGAGTGTTTGAATAAAACCTTGAGGACTGGACTTTGCACAGGTTGAAGCTTGCATCAAATATTAAGCATTGAACTCATGTGTGCACCATACGTTCTGGCTTAATGTACTTCCTCACATGCCTGTATTGATAAAACATGAAAGCAGTATATATAATATGTATGCTTCTATATGGCCAGTCTAAAGTGGACTGTATGTTGTCAGTTGGACTGCTAGTGTCAATGGAAGACAAACACGCTCTTGAAGTTGTACAACCCAAAAATTATTGAGAAAATATGCCCTTAAAGTTGCATACTTCAGAACATCAGTGTGTCCCACGAGACCCCAGTTCAAAGAGCATCAAAGAATCAATTATGCTTGCATTTTCTTTGTTTTTTGTTGTTGCAAGATTTATTCCGAAAGGAACGCAAGGGTCGTTGAAAAGAAGAAGAGTAGTAATCCCAATAGACATCGTCACTGGTTATCACAACCCCTTTCACACTGCTTGTAAAAGTCTGCATTTTTCTGCCTTTGTTCCGGGTCACATGGAATGTCTAGAGGGGGGCGTCCCATGAATATTCTGCCTTTGGATTTAGTAACACAGCTGCAACAAAAGTTTAGAAAGTCATGCCAGAAAGACAATGCAATGATATTAACACCTGAAACTGAGCTGCCCTATTGTGTTGAAAGCAAAATGGAATTATCTGTTAAAGGAGGCTCTGTCTTTGTGTGAAAAGCATCAACAGTTGTGGCAATTTCCCACTTTGCTTGGTTCTGAGTAAAAGGCAAATATGGATAAATGCTGAAGCTTCCCTTGGGGCTTTCTTCTGGCAATTTATGAGTAAAAAGGCTCGAATCAAGGTGGAAAGCATTGTTATGTTGTTTAAACTGCTTTTTACACATGTGTGACAAGTAAAAATAAAAATAAAAAAATATGTGTGAGGCACATTTTTGTTGAGAATCAGCTTCAAATTACTCCTTAGTCATGAATAGCTACAATTAAAACTGGTTTTATATTTTATGTTGACAGTGGCTTACTTACTTTTACACTTAAAAATGGCCACTACAGTTAGTGTTATAATGGGAAGAGTTTCATCCTTCAGCAGATGATTTCTTATGGGGAATATTCATTCTAAATTTGAACAGATGGGATGTTGACCAAGTACTTCAATCTTCGAGCTTCCCATGCATTTTCTATTCATGTGACAAATAAATCTTTGATATCATCCTTTTACCATGTGCAGAGGAGAAATTAGTCCCGTTAGTGTGACCAGAAGGATGTTGGAGATTTATGAGGGTGTATTGTCCAAAGATCAAAGCCAGTGTTTGATTAAAAAACAGGCCTATTTCCTGCAGATGCAGGCTGCGGCGCAGTATTGATCCGAATGTTAGATAACTACCGGCAATTTGTGTAACAAAGGACTTCGGCTGCCTGTAGTGCTGTAATCACAACCCTGCTCACTGACGTGGCATTTCCTCTTGTCAGATGCACTCAAACAGCAACTTCCGTGCGGCTATGAGATTCCTTGGCATTTGCGGGGCACTCATGTTGCTCTGTCTAAGCAAATCGACAATCAATTTTCACCGTTTTTCATCTCCTTTTTCCAACTAACTACCTTCATCCATCGCTTCATAGAGTTCGGCTTCAGTCCGCTTGCTCTTCTCATGAGTTTGTGCCCTATCAGATGTGTTCGGGATCAAATGTCAGCTGTTTGTCTCAAAGGGCAGAGGCGGTACATCACGCTTTTCATCTACACCGATGCGATCGTTCTTTCACCTTTATAACTCATAGCCGTTACAGTTTCACAAAGACGCAATTGTGCATAAAAGAACCTATTACATTACTTTTAATACCTTGTATCAGTCCAACACAAAGAGGCCTTTGGTCTTTTACGATTAATACACTTAAAGTGATACCTTAATGTCCAGCTTCTATAGTAGTCAAAGTGGGAAGTCATAGTATTTTTTTTCAGCAGCACATCCTTTGCAGCTTAACATAGGCAATGAATAGAGGAAAAAAAGGTCACCCAACAGCGGTTATACCTTAATGGTCCTGTTCTTTCTTGTAATCTCCACCCACTGTGATAGAGACATTTGGCTTCGGGAGCCAGGATCTTGGAAAATAATGCTATATACTGTAGAAGGATGAAGCCTCGTCAATCACGGCCAAGCTGACATGTTGTAAAATGCATCATTAATGGCTTAATGAATCACAATTTAAAAGGTGTTGCCATCTCGCCCACCCTGCCATGGCCATAGATGTGCATGTCACTTTCATTGATCTGGCCTATGTGTGTTGATGTATTGTCTCAATCTAAGTGCACTCACTGTGGGCCGTTATGGATGCTGGCCAGGAAGGACATTTACACTGGGCTGCCTGGCTGCTCAGCTCCACCCATGTGCTTTACTGCTTGACCTAAGTTTTTCCTGCACAAAAATAGGAAGTAAGGCATTAAAAATAGAACAGTGTAGGCTAGGGGACAAACAGAAGTCTTATTTTTCTTTCGTTCTTCTAAATACCTCTGCAGAATTAGATAATGAAAAGCATGTATCTCCAAATGTTCTTCATATAAGTATAATATAAGAGACATACATTTGTGGAACCCCCTATTTGTTGTGGTCAAATGCTTTGGAAGATATGGAGATAATGGAGATAGCCTCATTTTATATTCACAGATAGTGATTAATTGTTAAGTCCACCCCTGCAAAGACATTTCGCTTGATGGCAAACACAGTTTTTTTTACAGATAACTTCATCAAGCCTTGAAACGTGTCCTTGAATCTAAATACTCAATGTCCAAAAAATACTAGCAAACCAACACAGTAGTGTAGTTCTGCAAAATTGCCACCGTTACTGTGTAGCATTTGAGCAGTAGACTATTCATTCATTCATTTTCTACCGCTTATCCTCACAAGGGTTGCTGGAGCCTATTCTAGCTGTTGTCGGGTAAGAGGCGGGGTACACCCTGGACTGGTCTCCAGCCAATCACAGGACACATATAGACAAACAGCCATTCACACTCACATTCATACCTATGGACAATTTAGAGTCGCCGATTAACCTAGCATGTTTTTGGAATGTGGGAGGAAACCGGAGTACCCGGAGAAAACCCATGCATGCACGGGGAGAATGCCCAATATCTTAATTTTATGCATGTCATCATTGTTGCTAAGCATTAACAATAATGAACATACAGTACATTGTAGCG
Source organism: Doryrhamphus excisus (assembly GCF_037039965.1). Classification (NCBI taxonomy): domain Eukaryota; kingdom Metazoa; phylum Chordata; class Actinopteri; order Syngnathiformes; family Syngnathidae; genus Doryrhamphus; species Doryrhamphus excisus. The sequence goes on along the minus strand of NC_136359.1, from coordinate 12,532,290 downwards.
AAGTCATGCATACAGTTGATGAACACACCATGTATAACATTATTCGAGTTGATGCATTGTTCATATACAGTACATAGTGAGAAACAACATGGCTTGAAGTATGGATTCTTTGTAGGGGTGTGAAGACATACACAGACACTTTAGCGAGGAAATATTAATGGGGCTTTTAAAGTAATCAGGCATCAAGGAACCCGAAGTGCCACGGAGATAATGAAAGGCAGACTATCAATAAACAAACCTGGACAGGGTAGACCTGCGAGGGTCTCATAACAAGACAAGAGGACGGAGGCCAAAAGGGTAAAAACAAAGACTTGACATTGTTCACAACCTTTTCTGCCAGAGGACTCCAAGGAGTGGATTGGAGGTAGCTGAATGTAGATTGGTTTATATTGGAAGATAGCTTTATGTTTGTACTCTTATGCTTATTCAACTGTATACATCATGTTTTTGTTAACTGAATACATTATGGTTTGAATCTCTGCTTGGGCATCTCTGTGTCGAGTTTGCATGTTCTCCACGTGTGTGTGTTTTCTCCGGGTACTCCAGTTTCCTTCCACATTCCAAACACATGCATGTTAGGTTAATTGTCCATAGGTATGACTGTGACTGTGCGTGTGACTTTATCTCCAAGGTCTTTAACTCGTTCCTATCCATCCTGGTCACTCCCGATGTGAACCTCAGCATCCTCATCTCTGCTACTTCCAGTTCTGCTTCCTGTCTTTTCCTCAGTCGTACTGTCTCTAGACCAAACAACATTTCTGGTCTCACCACCGTTTTGTATACCTTTCCTTTCATTTTCGCTGAAACTCTTCTATCACACATCACGCCGGACACTTTTCTCCACCCGTTCCATCCTGCCTGCACAAGCTTTTCACCACCTTTTCACAATCTCCATTGTTCTGGACTACTTAAAATTCTGCCATCTGTATTTCTTCTCCCTGTAACCTCACTCTTCCACTTGGGTCCCTCTCATTCATACACATATACTCCGTCTTGCTGCAGCTAATCTTCATTCCTTTTCTGTCCAGGGCAAACCTCCACTCTTCTAGCATCTCCTCCACCTGCCCCCGACTCTTACTGCAAATCACAATGTCATCTGCAAACATCATAGTCCATGGAGATCCTTGTCTAACCTCATCTGCCAGCCTGCCTAAATACCAATTCTGTATAAATACATAAACGGCAGCATGGTGGTGCATGTGGTTCTGCATGAGTTTAAATCTAACTCTGTGCTTGCATGCATTTACTGCATGTACTCGATTTTCCTCCCACATACCAAAAACATGCATGTTAGGTTAATTCTCTAATTAAAATGTGATTGTGAATGCTTAGTTGTCTGTATGCGTCATTAGCTGGCCACCAATCAGGTGACTTGAATCTGGAATCATTGGGGATAGACTCCAGCTCACCCATTACACTCAACATGATACGCGGTAGAATGAGATTATACACAAATATTAGTGCAAATGGAGCAACAATTAGTCATCTACGCAATTTAGAAAATAAGGCTGAGTATGCTCACATCTTTAATAAAATGATCATCCTTTTGCTATCTCTATATAACCTGAGACTGCTTGTAAATTACTGCAAAAAAGCTGTAGTCAAATAATGAGAAGAACTCCCCCCAGGGGACTATGCCCTTGACTCCCTCCGGTGTTTGCTAAGCTCCTGCATCCTGCCATGTATTGATAGATAATGCTGGCTTAATTCCCAACAACCCTGCTGGGAAGTGGTAAATACCTCACCAAAACAACAAAGTTTAAATAGCAGCATCAATGTCAAAGCCCAAAGCTGTGAACACATATTTGGGTAGTTTCATGACCCAATTTGGTGCTCATTTTAATCCAGTGCAAAATTGCTATTCTAGTCGGCTACTGCCTCCCCATGTCTTTTAAAGAATTGTATTGCATTTTCATAGTGTGTATTGTCTACAAGGCTGTTTGTTGTAATGGGAAATGACGGCGTATGAGGCTAACTGTTAACATTGTGTTGAGGAGGTGATGTGTATGGGTTCTGGCTGTCACATCTTTGTCATTACAGGAAGTGTGGGGGGGTTAGATGATTTACATTCCCTGGGAACACATGGTCAATACCCAATCAGCAAAAATACAGTAAATTAATAAAGTGTTTTCACACCTAATATTCGCATAAAAGGAGGCTGGTGCATTTGCTCTATTAGCACTGTAGGTTTGGTCAACTGTGACCGTAATCATCCAAATGTGGGTGTGCACCAAACAAGTGGACCAAGAGTCCATTTGCAAGTGGACCGGTGTTAAAATATGTTACTGCTGACTGTAATGGCAATCATTTAAATCCGTGATGATGTGTTTTGTGTCTTTTTGACTGAATACACAAAATTTCCAGTCCCAAAGCAGGTTTAATAATTTGGATTTTGAATAAAAATGCCAACTAATATGTTTTTTACAGTTCTTACTTTGCCATCCCTCAAATGAAAGACTTTAAGAGAATTGAAAACCATGTCCTTCTACTGAAAGTGGCCAACGTAGCTGAGAGCAAAGGTCCAAACAGTACATGCAGGAATTATTTTTGGAAAGCTTTTCCAATTTTCTACCAACATTTGCTAATTTTTGTTCTACGTGTTTGTACAAGCATTTATAATGTTGAACTATTTCTTCAAAATGCATGCAATTTTTTCTTATAAGAAATTGCTTCTTAATGCTTATTCTTCTATCAGAGTGGCAGCTAGGTATGTTTATATTTATTTTTCGTTAAGTATTTAGTGCATAGGATTGAAGTGTTCATAATGGGTTTTTTGTGTTACTTACACCAACAATGATTATTTGGAGAGCAGTTTATTCTCTTCATTCTACATATAGCACACTTGATGTGACTTCTTTCCAGACCAGACTCCAGCTCCCACTAATATAATGTCACATTGATCCATCAGCTCCAGGCTCTCTGAATCTGGGACACTTTCCCCATCCCAAAGGCATGATTAGTGATTACAATTTTACGCCACATCAGTACAGCAACTTGTGGCTGCTGCTGGTTGGCCTCTAAAATCAACACAGAATGGCTCACTGGTCAGTGGATGCAACAATGTTTGTTTTAAACTAGAATAATCTAACAGTGCTACGTGCTAACCAGTGGACAGAGCACAAAGTATGTTAATGTACAGGATATTAAAAATCAGTGAATTTAGTGTCTGGCTATACACTGCCATTTGTGTCACATCCCACATGTGTAACACTAATAATCTACACTCCGTGGGCGTAACAAACACATCAGCTGACTTCTCATGAGTTTTCGGATTCATTTTGACACACAGAACTGAAGAGGACCTTCTCCGACCTGGTGATGAGGTGATGTGAGAACATTCAGAGTGATGGATGTAAAGACAAACGGTGACACATTTATGCTCTCAGGGAGTGTCAGTAAATGATCTGTGACATATGGGCCACTTCTTCCATAGCTTTTATCATTTCCTAATCACAATAGTGCCCCCAAAGGACAACATGGTAGATAGATTTCATGCAGTTGCACATGTGCTTAAATAGACCCATCATGCTGATAGATAAAAACAAACTTGATCATTTTTTATGGTCATTCTGTGAGGAGAAAAAGTTTGTGACAAGGACAGTGAAATAAATAATACAAAACCTACATTGTCAGTGTTTCCCAAAGTATAATACCACATTGTTCACCAAAAGCATTATAAACTTTATAACCCATTCAACAGCATATTCCAAGCACAATGCTGTAATTGTATACAATATAATAAAGTTGCAAATGAACTGAGGTCTGCATTGACACACAATTCAACTGTGTTTTATTTTAAAAATACCATAGTATTCATAATACATTGCAATGGTAAATATGGCAATACTTAATCAATCATCTATCTATATCTCTATCAATATTTTATCACACTTCTACTAATGAAGTGTCAATGTTCTTCCATAAAAAAGAAGATATTTACAAGTGGTTGACAACCCATTGCTCCAGAGCTGCATGAGACCCTTTAGCCTCCTTGTTGTGGCTCCCATGAACACCTAAGCTGAGGAAATGTGCATTTTTGAATATGAAATATTACACTCTTTGCAAGTCTGTAAATGCATCGACACTGCATTCTGGCTGCTGATGGTATGAGCAAGGGAAGGAGAAGAAGGGACAGTGTGTTCCATCAGTGAGACAGAGAAAGACATCATGAGAGTGTGTACCCCCGCAATAAGCTATACATAACCATGAGTGTCCCTAAAAATTATATATATTCATATATATTGGAAGACCATAGGTTTTAGTTTTTAATGGACATTCTCCTTTGCCTTCACTGCCAATTAGACTGGCCTGTGTGCTTGATATGTGTCGGGAAATTAGCAAACAACAGAAAATGTTACCTAGGAAGACTTTTTCAAAACAGGCCCTCTGCTTTTGCTGAAAAGTACCCAACTGCAGATGGGTGTAAGAGAGTGATTTTGAAACTACTATGGAAGGTTGAGCAGAGCAAACGTACATTCAAGTGCATGGATGAATGCCCCAAACTTAACAACAGCTGCTATAGTGGCTGTAGTGGAGATTATAGGGAGAGAGGGAAGCCCTTCATACAGTAGATGGAGAATACATGAAGGAATTGTTTATAAAAATACCAGAGGACCCAATCTCTGAATTTAAAAATAAACAGAAAATGAAAGAAAGGCTCCCATTCAAAGACGAGGCCAAGCAGAACCGGAGGTAGCAGAGATGAGGATGCTCAGGTTCTCATTGGGAGGGACCAGGATGGATAGGATCAGGAACGAGTACATCAGAGGGACATTACATGTTAGAAGCCTTGGAGATAAAGTCAGAGAGGCCAGACTGAGATGGTTGGGACACATTTAGAGCTGCCAGGTAGGAAGCATAGAGGAAGACCAAAGAGGAGATTTATGTATGTAGTGAAGGAGGACATGAGGGTAGTTGGTGTGAAAGAGACAGATGCAGAAGACAGTGTTGGATGGAGGAGATTGATTTGCTGTGGCGACCCCTGAAAGGAAAAGCCGAAAGAGAAAGAAGAAGAACAAGAAGTCATGTTTTGCGACTCCTGACCATTTTTCTTTGCAGCTTTTGATGCCGACTGTTGCCAACCCCTGACCTATACAAACTTGCTGCTATTCACATTATGTACTGTATGTCCCCCAGAACATGATGTAAAACGATCAATTATCAGAATAAGATATGCTTCTTTCAGAATCAGATTAAATTGGTTTTCAAGAGAAGAGAATCATAGGTCATGCTTCCTCCCACAGGGGTCAAACTTTGAAAAGGAAATGGCTTCCCATTGAAAATAAAGACACACAGCAGCGTATAGAGAGAGTATACACCGGTCTCCCACACACATGAAACTAGGATTTATTTCAAGTGTATGTAAGTGCGTTTAGATACATGGGAAAAGTGTAGCTGATTTATAAAGTAACTTGTCATTGACATAATGGGGTGCTTATTACTCACAAAAAAAATTGAAGTGGAAGCAGTATTATGGAAATTCACTGCAAAAATCTCCTTTTTACCATTCTAGTCTTACAATTTGAAAAGTGAAATGAAAAATCCTGAAGAACAAGCACACGGGTACAGAGGGCTTAGGATAATAATATACGTAATTATTAACAACGTACTGTAAATGTCCTATGTGGAACTGGCTCAAGATACAATGCTAGGTTAATTGGCGACTCCAAATTGTCCATAGGTATGAATGTGAGTGTGAATGGTTGTTTGTCTATATGTGCCCTGTGACTGGCTGGCAACCAGTAGAGGGTGTACCCCCCCTCTCAGACAGCTGGGATAGGCTCCAGCACCCCCGAGACCCCGGTAGAAAATGAATGAATGAATGAAAAGTCCTGTCTTTTTAATGATGATGTTGTCACGGCTGGCTGTGACACATTATTTACAGCACTTATAGCAATTAGCATATATACATTTATATATATATCGTCATCATCAGTGAAAATGTTAACTGTGATGAAAAAATAGTGGTGGTGGAAAAAGTGAAAGAAATATTCTTGTAAAATCTCATTAAACTTGTCACACCCCATGAGGTGTCCTCATTTTTTTGACATTACCCTCGGTATGCATTTATGTAAACTCTTCTACTCCTGAATTGCTGCGCACAAAAGGGTGAAAATGTGTCAAAACATGAACCCCTACTGTGTTTCCTCTGCTACAATTTTTCTGACAAATACACCGCACGGTGGCTGTTATAAATCCCATAAGTCGGGCTCACTTGAAATTTTTCACACAGCTCAATGCCCTCTCCAAAATACACAATGTAACTTTAGGGTGTTAATACAAATCACTACACACCTTTAGGGGATTGACAAGCATGTCTGTAAAATTTGAGTACGATTGGTCAAAAAACACGGCCGTGTACGTGCACATGAGAGCATCTCTTCCAAAGCATTCTGAAAACAACACCATGAATACAAACTATACAAATAATATATGTCATGTATGTAATTGCAGTGGCTTAATCGGGTTAAAACAATGAAACTCAGCTACACCTAAGTTGTGCATTTGTATGAATACACATACTGACTATTCAAACAATACGAAAAACATATTGATAGAATGCTATTTCAGTCTATATGATGTGTAAAAGCAGAACAAAACGAAATGTCTACCGCTGCTTCCTAAATCAATAGTGGTCTTTCACTCAACAAGTTAAAGCCCTTGTTAAAAGATTTAGTGGGTAATAGGGGTGCTAGCTCCTGACGGCTCCCCCTGTGTGTTGGTGCACAGCATAATGAATTGCGGGAGTGGAGCAGAAGGCCAAGCTATTTACCCTGGCTGCATGGCAACTGCTGTCCATGGCAGAAACAGCTGAGGCTTCAGTAATGAGCTGACAGGCACACCGTTTACACTCTCATTGACACTCAAGGTGAAGAGCTGGACTCCAGCTTGACTGAGTCTATTTTGGCATAAATGATGCAGGCCTGGATAGCTCACCATTGCAAAAGAAGCTACAAAGTTATACTGTTTACATTGTTAATTGTAGTATTGAAGTAGTCTTTTTCTATTTTAGTTATTGTAATTTTTACTTGCTGCATTGGGGTCCGAGAGGACTGAAATGTCATGCATGCTGTATGTTGAGCATGTATAGCATATTTGACAATAAAGTTGACAAAAAAAAAGTTGTATATATTTCAATAAGGGTGGCACGGTGGGCGAGTGGTTAGCACGCAGACCTCACAGCTAGGAGGACCAGGATTCGAGTCCACCCTCGGCCATCTCTGTGTGGAGTTTGCATGTTCTCCCTGTGCATGCGTTGGTTTTCTCCGGGTACTCCGGTTTCCTCCCACATTCCAAAAACATGCTAGGTTAATTGACGACTCCCCGCCTCTCGCCCGAAGACAGCTGGGATAGGCTCCAACACCCCTGCGACCCTCGTGAGGAAAAAGCGGTAGAAAATGAATGAATGAATGAGAATATTTCAATAAGAAACAACGTCTCAGCTTTGTGATTCTTTCCAGGACTCTGAAGTACTCCCTGGGACTCCAAAAAGGGTGGGTATTCTCAACTGCTGTTTGGCACATAAGCGCAAGCAAACAACAGTCAGGACCTGTCCCCCCCCCCTCTCCCGCCCGAAGGCAAAGGAAACTGTCCTGTCGTTCACCAGGTTAAACTCCAACGTACAGGTCCACAGCCGAGTAGAATAAAGTACTTCCCCTCTCAAGAGTACAGCTTCTACATCCATTGCTGTGCATGGAAGTGAGTCCGACTATATATAGCCTCAACTTCTCCACCTCGTGCTCCAGCTCCTGGCTCCTTCCCTCCACGTATCAAGAGCCAAAGTCCCCGCCATTGGCTGCCCCTCATCATACTCTACACTCGACCCTTTTGGCTCAATAGAGGGGGGACTGGTGCTGCCTATTTGGGCTCTACCTGGCCAGGCCCCATTGGTGAAGGAGCGGCCAACAGACGCTCGGCATCGTGCCCCACCTCCAAGCTTGGCTGCAGAGGGGGACCCCTGTGACTCGCGTCCGGGGGAGGGAAATCTACATTAGGTCCAATTAGGTCCAATGTCTCTTCATTAGGGTCTGCTGAGCCACTCTTTGTTTGTCCCTCACATAGGAGCTGTTTGTAATATTTGTAATCCACCACAATAAGGTGTACTGCTGTACTTTTCTGAAAATTAATGCTAAAAAAACAAACTTAAATTATATTAGAAAGGCAGGAAGTGAACAAATGTAACAGTTATGATTGTAAAAGTACCAGACGGAGGGGTAGGATTTAATAAGCTTTGCTTCTTCCTACTTCTTTTGGACATGTGGAACTGTGAACTGATTATGTGATGCATTCTATTGTAATCTGATGCATGTTCAAATAAAATAAAACCATTACCATTACCAAAATTGCTTCTTGTCTCAATTGCGTGTATCATCTCATGTCATGACATCCCTGCTAAAATTACATTATTTCCTGTTAATATTACACGTTTATTCTTGTAAAATTGCAACTTTTCTCCTTGTTAGAATATGATTTATATCTCTTAATATTTTGACTTTATTTTTGTTAAAGTTACAACTTCTTGTTAAATTTATTTTTAGAATGAGCCATGGGCAAAAAAACAAAACCAAAAAACAGCTCAGCCAATAAAAATGTTTATGAAATAAAATCATGCATTGGTTATCAAGATCTAGGCTTTTTTTTTTCCCCAAGATCGAGGCTCTTATTATTATATCGAGGAATTATTATTATTATTAAATTAATGAAGTCATTAAAATAGATGAACAGAACAAAACACCAGGTTCATTTGAACAGCATTCACATTCTACCGCACTACCCAGCACATCATATCAACCACTATATCATTTCTGAAATTGCTGCCTGTGCACAAAGCTCATGTAGGCAACATATTTTCATAAAATGTGAACATAATATAATGTTTATATTAGGGATTTCAAAAATAATGTGTTTAACTCATTTATCTAATTAATTATGTTAAATCTTTTAGTGCACCGGCGCAAGCACTCCTCTTTGTTATGACACAGTGCACAGTGGCGCTCCCCCACACAGTCAAAGTCTGACACTCTTTTAGAACCCCGTTCTGACACTGAACGCATCTTCAGCAGTACAATTCCAACACCATATATGTACTGTATGTATTTCCGACTCACACACATGTCTAGTCAGTTCATCCTGGGAAGGACGCATCCTCATTAGCATTACAAGAACTCAAGATGCATTCAAGGACACGCTGAACATCACAAATAGGACTTTATAATGTGTGCGTGTGTAATTAAACATTTAGAGAAAGAAAAACATTGAGTGGATATTCTTATCACTCACTTTGTAATCTTTAATTCGCATGTACAGTTTGCAAAATTTAAGTATGCTGGAAAATACACTTAAAAATTGCATGGTGTCTTTGAACGCAACCCCTCATTGCTTAGAATAACACATTTTAAAGAGACTGGTGTTAGACAAGTAATATTTTTAGACTTGTGTGGTGAGGGACGAATAAAGGCATATCTTATCTTATCTTATCTTATCTTTTAGCCTGACTAAAATGGTCAGTTCATTAGGAGCCGTTATGTCGTCCTCTCCTGTCATTTATCTTTATAATTTATCATTAAATACAGTAAAAATGCGCATATTTCAGACATGGTTGCTGAAGGTGATTAATCATGATTAATTCACTTGAAAACTGTGATTAATTTGATCAGCCTGAGTTTAAACCATGAAATAAAAAGCTTAAGACTCTCGCTGTGCGGCAAATAATAATTTTAAATTAAAAAAGAAACCATTCACTGCCATTACATTGAGAGTGATCACAACTGTACTGGGTTGGTGTTTGAGCCCAACAATAAGAAAATAGAAAAATCTCAGCCTCATCCTTCTTTAATGTGTTCTATTCCAAGAAGGACTCGTGGGGTGAATGTCTCTCAGACGACCTTCCTTCGCCTGCTAAATTCTTCCATAAAAACCCTCCGTGGAATTGCAACATAGCTAGGAGCAGTCGTCGTGAAATTCCTGTTCGGTATGATGCAACTTAAGTTGCCATCAATAAAAAAAAAAAAGGCCTCTTTGTGTTAGATTTTATGAGAATGCATGGAGCAATGATTGTTTCTACAGAAAACAGTAGTGGGACATTAATCTTGAAGTAATTTAACCTTAATTAAAACATAAATAAAAGAAATCATGTTGCGTCCACTGGGACTTTATGAGGTTTTATACCAACACTTCACACCATATGTGCTGTAATATATGTATATGAACACACGATGCTGGCATGTCCAATAATGTGATATGAAGAAAGCGTAAAGTTTGACTCATCCATATGGTATGAAGAGGAAATAAACTATCTTTAAAAGGGCAACCCAGAAGGTGGTTAGATGTCTGTCACCTCTATTTCGGTCTAATCAGATGCACCAATATTGAAGCTGGTTAGTATGAGAGACCATCCTGTGGCTGCTGCTGTTTCCATAGTTACCTGCTGCAAGGCTACATGGTTTCATTAATAGACTAAATAGAGTTAACAGCTTAACATGTTAAATGTTTACTAGCTACGTTTACTAGCTATCAAAATATACAGCATATTTGAAATTGTTTATTGTTTAAAAATTATTGTTGTTGAAATTATTGTTCCCATAGGTCATGGTATGGTATGGTTTCATTTAGGGATGAGTGAGTACACCACTATCTGTATCTGTATCTTCACCCAAAAAAATTATCTGGATCCGTATCTGTACTCGTAATAGGCGAGGCATAAATCGGAAGTGGGTGTAAGTCGGCTTGTTTATGTTTATCATTTATACTGGTATAAGTCATTTTCATATCTTTGGAAAAATCTATGCTGGTTTACCGGTATATAAAAAACATCACCCAACCTTACCGCCTAAAAAAAACCTCCAAAAACCTCCAACAATGTCTTATTGTTTTATATCCCGTAATTTCCGGACTATAGAGCGCACCAGTATTCAAGACATACCCAGTAAATTTAAGGAGAAAAACATATTTGTCCATAGATAAGTCGGACCAGTCTATAAGCTGCACATCCACATTGTGAGATATTTATTGCACAGAAAGAGATTAAACATAAACTGTAGCCCAACAGAAAATTCAAGCTGTCTTTGCCGTCTTCAACCTTCTCTTTAAAAGACGAGGGCCCGTATTCACAAAGCATCCTAAGGCTAAAATACCTCTTAGTGAAGTCACTCTTGGAAAAATCTTAGAGTTCCTCAGAAATGCAATTGAGCAGGTAGGTCCTTGTGAGGTTCACAAGCTGGATTATGTAACTGTGTACCGATAAGGTTAGATGGGAAGGACATCACTGGAGAGTTTTCTGCTATTTTGCGACAAGTCCAGGGTGTACCCCGCCTCTCGCTTGAAGTCAGCTGGGATAGGCTCCAGCACCCCCTGCATACCCCTATAACCCTAATGAGGATAAGCGGAGGAATGGAAGTGAAAGCATGTATTGAGCTGCAGTTTCTGTACTCCCTGAGTAGCGTCGGCTGCTGCTGAGAGGTCCACCCCACCACTCCCCTGCAGAGATAAAATATTAAAATGATTTTATTTTGATTAAGTGATGTCCAATTTCAAATGAACAACCTAGGAATCAAGTTTATTTCTAGTTCATTCATTCACTTTCTACCGCTTATCCTCACAAGGGTTGTGGGGGGTGCTGGAGCCTATCCCAGCTGTCTTCGGGTGAGAGGCGAGAGGCGGGGTACACCCTGGACTGGTCGCCAGCCAATCACAGAGCACATATAGACAAACAACCATTCACACTCACATTCATACCTATGGACAATTTGGAGTCGCTAATTAACCTAGCATGTTTTTGGAATGTGGGAGGAAACCGGAGTACCCGGAGAAAACCCACGCATGCACAGGCAGGGAGAACATGCAAACTCCACACAGAGATGGCCGAGGGTGGAAATGAACGCGGGTCACCTAGCTGTGTGACCTGTGCGCTAACCCCTCGTCCACTGTGCAGTTTATTTGGAGTTCTAGTTTTTTACTTACTTTTTTCTCTCTCCTACGAGGCTATGCTTTTTCCCCTACAGGATATCTGAGAATATCATATTCAAATGATATGTAAATTACCCCATGACATCATCCAGTGCTCGGCTCGGCAATAGCTACTTTTCTTATTGAGGAGTTGGTGACAGTGACAACAGGCTGTGTTCACACTTATAGTTTTGTACTCCATGTCCACATTTAGACTAATTTGCCTTTACCGCCTGAAAATGCTTTGATTTTGCACAAACAAGCTCCTTCCTTGTGACCAGCAACTGATGAACCTGGGTGCATAATAGAACCCAGGATGGATGATTCACCATGTGTTTATTAATCTCTTCCTCCCTACCCTTCACTTCCTCTTCCCCGGATGTTCTACTTGCATCTGCACTGCAGTGGAAGCAAAATACAAGCCACAATTGGCATGTTCATTTGGCTGGTGCAAACGTTACAACTCTCAGGTGTTGCATTTGGTGTTGGGAAATTTACACTGCCGAAATATGTATGTAAATAATACACAAGCTTTATTATGTCATAGAGTAATAATGTACAGTAATTTGTTTCTCAGTTGTTCAGTGAAGCTTTATAGTCCATCTGTTCCAGCTAATCCCTGGTGGTTATGGAGAGGAGAATATGCCGGTTTTCGCTGTGGTTGTGGAACTGTGGACCAACTCTACCGCATTACCGTATAAGTCGGAGGGTTCAAAGCGTGACAAAAAAACAGTAGTTAAATTACGGAAATTCTACTCAATCTTACTTAAGATTTGTTAGGTCAAAATGATGTGATATTAGCATAAATGTAAAATCCAAGTCCACTTTACTACTCCAATTCACTATTTCCTGAATCTGCACAATATGCATCGTGGTAACTGTCGTTCTTTTAGACATTAATTAGCCACATCTGTCACAATGTTAGTCAGTCTCCGTGACAGCTCGTTTAGTTTCCTTCTATGCCTTAGTTCCTGTTCCCATGCTCTTATTTTGTAGCTACTTCCTTTGTTGTTCCTTTCCGTTCTCTCACTCCTTACTCGTTTCACGCACCTGCCTGTAATTTTCTGTTCCCTATTTAGTTCAGGTGTGTGCTCCTTCCTTTGTTGAGTCATTGTTTATCGTTCGTTTGGTTTGGTCAGTTGCCGTTTTTTTTGCTGCTGTATAGCAAATCATTATTAAACAAAGATTTTTCATCTGCATTTTGGTCCTGCTCTCTGCATCCTGGGGTCGAAATGCGACGCAGACAATGCGCACACGTGACAACATCATTATTTAGTTGCAGGGTCCAAAGCATATGAAAAAGGTAGAGATTTATTGTCAGGCTTTACGGTACGGGTACGTCTTTGTATTGCAGATACATGTATGACTGGCATGAATATATCATGAATATATCAAGTGACAAATGTCATATATTTTTTTAATGCCATGCACGATCCACCCACATTATGTTTGCGATAGGAGAAGAAATGTTGCCAATGCTAACAATGACTTGTTATGTCTTATTAGTGCTTATCATGTCAACTATATTCGGAGTATATAAGTGGCTACAAGGGTGTTATTTCATGTTTACATTAAATAATAAATAATAGTAATTCAAATAATAAATAGGCGGCACGGCGGACGAGTGGTTAGCGCGCAGACCTCACAGCTAGGAGACCAGGGTTCAATTCCACCCTCTGCCATCTCTGTGTGGAGTTTGCATGTTCTCCCCGTGCATGCGTGGGTTTTCTCCAGGTACTCCGGTTTCCTCCCACATTCCAAAAACATGCTAGGTTAATTGGAGACTCCAAATTGTCCATAGGTATGAATGTGAGTGTGAATGGTTGTTTGTCTATATGTGCCCTGTGATTGGCTGGCGACCAGTCCAGGGTGTACCCTGCCTCTCGCCCAAAGACCCTTGTGAGGAAAAAGCGGTGGAAAATGAATGAATGTACGACTGGCATGAATATATCATGAATATATCAAGTGACAAATGTCATTGTGAGAATGGATGGTCTTTTTTTTTTTAATGCCATGCACGATCCACCCACATTATGTTTGAGATAGTAGAAGAAATGTTCCCAATGCTAACAGTGAGTTAAGTGTTATTATTGCTTATCATGTCAACTATATTCAGAAATCGAGTATATAAGTGGCTACAAGGGTGTTATTTCATGTTTACATTAAATAATAAATAATAGTAATTTAAATAATAAATAATTATTATTGAATCCTACTTTGCAGAAATTCACTTATCCAATTAAGCGATGACTGCATATGGTATTTCGTCACGCTGCAGTCATACACAAGAATTTTGCCTGGAAAGTAAATGTGCCCTGAAAAGCAGTGGCTATGAAGTGATACACTACATGTTGGCCCATGCAAACCTCTCCAATTATGTTTTTTAATCACATCTCCACACCAGCGGTCATTAAGTAGTGGATCGCATTTCAGCGTGCATGTGGTGCTGTTGGGCTGTATTGTATTGCGTGGGATTTTCCATCACTAAATTTCCCCTCCTCATTCCCCCTCGTTTACCATAACAGCTTGAAAGTAGATGACCTGCCAGATGTTTGTAATCTCACACTGACTCAGATAAAGGGAACATAGGAGGGGATTATAATTGCTGACAGTAGAGAGAGCACTAGATCCCACCATAATCGCTGATAGATGGCAATTGTCCTCTTTTACCCCCAATGCTGGCTATTTTAATGTTACCTAAGAGCCAAATACTGGCCAGTAGCACGATTGGAACATCCATCCATTTTGCTTTTTTCCCTTCTGGCCTGCATATTACTCAAAGACTTTACGACCACAGTCAGTAATCCTGGTGTTGCTTCCAGCTCACTTGTCACCTTCCACATTTCATATTTGATTTGTTTAAGCTTTAAGTGTTTTTCTTCTATGTAATAACTTTAAATAATCGTAATAATAAAGGGTATGTGCGTCATTGTTGTAGATTATACCTATACACTGTGGCTCCTGAAGGTGTAGCTTCAGCAAATCATGGAAACATAATTAACCTGTTCCAGGGTAAAACTATTACCATAATAACTAACCCATAATCGTTTAATAATAGTACAAGAATTATTTAACCTTTTTCCATAGCCATCAAAATGTATAAAAATAACCAACATGCAAAAAAGATTACGGATAGATAATGGTTGTCAATAAAAAAAACAGTGTTGGTGTTTTTTTTTTTCCAACATTTAACATTTCAAATTAACTCTTATTTCTTCTCTTCTTCTTTTTTTTTTTTTAAACCTGGACCAATTAATGTCGAGGATTGCAAATGGCCCCCAGGCAGGACTTTGGGGAGCCTGCCTTGGATTCACACAAATTATTGCAATATATCCTTAGAGGCCTACCTTTTTCAACAAATTTGAGATTAATTTTATTGGAGTTATACATTATTTAAACTCCAATGAATGCAGGCCTATAACCAAGTGCATTTTTATATTATTGTAAAATTATATTCATAATTATTAGTGCAAAAAAATCACACTCAACATCACATAGCTTTTTATTTTGTATGCAACTATTTGTTTTGTTTCATTTATGTAGTTTTCATTTTGGCAATAATCCATTGATTGATTGAAAACAAAAATCAGATTGTCTTCCAAATTAGGTTAAGAAAAATTCAAAATGTTCAATTTGAACAGAGGAAGTCATTTAAATCTAAAATAGAGGATGTTATTACATTTTGTTCTCTTGGCTCCACAAGTCATTCACTCACTGATTTCACATGTGATGAATGTTTTAGTATTGGTGGGGGTCTCTCTCTAGGTGCTCTCTCTCGTGCATTGTGTCTATAAACACATCTTTCCCAATTATGTTTTTGTGATTACATTGAGTGACTACAAAGTCCACATAAAAACGAATTTCTTCTTATAGGTTTCTATTGAGAGAGTGTAAGCCTGTGTGGGTGTGTTATACTTTGCAGTTTGGGAGTAGATTTAATTATGAACACATTAATAAGGAAAAATGGGGCAGCAAAAAACCTATTCCTTGTCTTTACTTCAATTTAGTCCACCTTTCAATGTCCCATGTTTGGTTTCCTGGGTCTACCACTTGACGTTTTTGTTCAATAGCCCTCAGAATGCTTGAAGAAGTTTAAAATGACTCTCCTACTGCGTCCAAACCTCAGCAGCAATGGCACACTGCAAGAGGTCGCGCTTATGAAGCTCAACCATCCAAGAGAGGTTTTTTTTTTTGCCTTTGCCATCAAGAGATAATGCTTGATTTTGGCATGTAAAGGCTGTGGTCTTTAACTTTTGATCAACTGATTAGCAGCCTTTCAATTTAATGCTCATTTGCAATAAATTGCTTGCTCAAAATGTTTTTGTATCAATCCCATTACTTCTTTTTCCAATTTGAAGCTCTTTACCATTATTAGAGCCCTGTATACATGAAATAACAACCCTATAGCCCCCTTTACACTCCTATTATTCTTTGTTTACACCACTTTGCTCAACTGTAACACACAGACTATGGTATCACTGCAGGGACAGAAGAGATGGCCATGGCATGAACCATTAGCTACATAACTGGTTAGCATCCATTTTATTTACTGTATTCTAAACTTAAGAAAGAATTTAAAATGGAGTGGGGAAGAAGAACAAAAAGACCAAAACTTACCACTTCCACATTTTATCTTTAAATATTTTTTAGTAGGCTGCACGGCGGTTGAGTGGTTAGCGCGCAGAACTCACAGCTAGGAGACCTGAGTTCAATCCCACCCTCGGCCATCTCTGTGTGGAGTTTGCATGTTCTCCCCGTGCATGCGTGGGTTTTCTCCAGGTACTCCGGTTTCCTCCCACATTCCAAAAACATGCTAGGTTAATTGGTGACTCCAAATTGTCCATAGGTATAAATGTGAGTGTGAATGGTTGTTTGTCTGTATGTGCCCTGTGATTGGCTGGCGACCAGTCCAGGGTGTACCCCGCCTCTTGCCCGAAAACAGCTGGGATAGGCTCCAACACCCCCGTGACCTTTGTCAGGATAAGCGGTAGAAAATGAATGAATGAATATTTTTGAGTAATAATACACCATACTCAACCATGAAACAGGGATCATTTATTAATCAATTCAATTTTGCTAAACTGATACATAGAACCAGGCAGTGATAATCAACCACCAAATTGCGATGTACGACAGTACCACCGAAGCCATGAAGTGCTGTTGGGAATAGAGGCTCTACTTCACTACTTAGCACTGAAACATGTTTTTATCCATTAGAGAGCAAAAATTTGGAGCCATTGAAGTGTAAAGAATTGGACATCAGCCCTCCCAAGACCCTGAGGAACATCCACAAATGCTGGCTTGCCAAGGGGCTGCCAGTTAAGAGAATGTTGTGCTTGTGTAGACAACTTTGACAGTGATTTTGTTTCAGGATCACCCTGTGGCTGTCACAAAGCCTTTATTGTCGTGACTGTTTTACCTGGACTTACTGAGACTGGTAATGTTTGTCAAACTTTACAGTCATACAGGTGTAAAAATAAGAGTTGGGGCAGGGTTTGAGGTAACTGTTCAGTTCGGTTTAGCGGTTCGGGATTATGTTATGGTTAGGGGGAGTGTTTCTTTTTGCAGGATACGAGTACATTTCGTTGTGTTTAAAGCAAATACTCATTGTGTATTATATTTGTTTAGGGTTTGCTGAAAGGCTTAGACTTAGGGTAAGTTGAGGTCAATTTTACCCCACTGATGATGTGTCATTGCAATAGTAATTCCCAAGTGGTAATTCTTAAGTGGTTGGGGTTTCTTTCAGAGTTAGGCAAGGCTTAGAGTTCCTGTTAGTGTTATGGTTTGGTGTAACATTGGAATTTTGTTTAGAGTTGGTTAGGGTTTGTCTTGGGTTTGGCTTAAGGTTGTTTTAGAATTAGGGTGAGGACTCGTTTTGTGGTTAGATTTGTGTTCATTCATTCATTTTCAACCGCTTATCCTCACATGGGTCGCCGGGGTGCTGGAGCCTATCCCAGCTGTCTTCGGGCCAGAGGCAGGGTACACCCTGGAATGGTGGCCAGCCAATCACAGGGCACATATAGACAAACAACCATTCACACTCACATTCATACCTATGGACAATTTGGAGTCGCCAATTAACCTAGCATGTTTTTGGAATGTTGGAGGAAACTGGAGTACGGGGAGAACATGCAAACTTCACACAGAGATGGCCAAGGGTGGAATTGAACCCAGGTCTCCTAGCTGTGAGGTCTGCGCGCTAACCACATGACCGCCGTGCAGCCCCTAGATTTGTGTTAGGTTTGGTTATTACTTGGTGCATGCTTCTGCGTTAACGCTGCCCTTTTCCCTCCCCTTCAAATGCCCCCCACAAATGAGTCACAAAAATAAACGTTTCACACCACAAATGCATAAAAAAGGAAAATTAAGCAAGGTCATAAATGTTCACAATAACACATTACATTTGTCCTCCCTCGTTGGTGTGTGTTGTGTATTCTGTCAGAGGGGATTATCCTCTCAGATTACTGTTTTTTTTTCCCACCAGTAGTACTTCTGCGTGCATCCCTCTCTCTCATAGTGGACATTTAGTGAGAAGAAGATTACGAGATGCTGCATGCACTGCTCTGCAAAGATCCCTTCACGAGGTGGAATGTAACCGTAGTGATTTGGAGAACCCCTTTATTGAAGCTGTGTGTGAGCCACATAAGCAATGTATATATGGCTAGCTTTGTTGTTTTTAATCATATTACATTGGAACATTAGATGAAGCCATTTACACAGTGCTTTCATGAGGTGAACGAGACAAAATCCTATTGGATATCGGCCTAATCTGCTGCAAAAGCTCTACGGCTTCCAGTTGCCTTTTTTTTTTTCATGGGGTCTCCGTCCCTCTGTGAATTCATGGCTGTGAACATATGTACAGCGTTAATTTGGATGAATTAGAATTGGCAACAAATTGCCGTTCTAAATTACCAAATAGAGCAGGATTGGAAAATAATGAGTAGCTCAGTCCTCATAAATGGTTCAAAAGATTATCCTGTCTGAATTGGACTGTAATAATATCACACTGTTAACTTTCATTGCACTGATTCACTGCACGGTACCATCTCTTCTTGACATGTTATCAAAATAGCACAGCAGGCAACATGCTGCATGAATGCAATAATCAGACACAGCATTGGTGAAGAATTGAGCGTCTCGATTGAAAGCACAAGAAAAAGCGTACTTCAGTAAAGTGGAGTACCTGTAAATAATACAACCCAACAGATCTAAGGCATATTAAAAAGGTAAGTTAATATTAGCATCTGTTTATTTTAGTCATGTTCACAGTATATGTGAATATACATATATGTATGAATATAACAATCTTTTTTTGGTCGACAATTGATGAGTCTGCTCCGATGATCACCATCTCCAGTTCACTGGTGTGTGTGAATGACGGGAAGAAAAGCTTGGGGGGAAATCATTTGGCACCACAACGCCGCCAGGACCTCGTCAAGGAGTACATTCTAGTTTTTTTCATGCAGGCTTTAAAGAGCATATTGGAGCGTTTTAATGTTGTGGCAGTTTCATCTTTGAGATAAACAAAGACAGATGCAAATGTTAATCCACCATTATCTAAGAATATTATACAGTCAAAGATATAATTATATATGTACACAGCATCCCACATCTATTTCATACTTCCATGTCGGATTTACAGAGGCTCATACATTGACAAGCTTTCACTTTTTTCAATGCTCCAAGTCATGCCTTTAGTTGTAATTGTATATATTACATGTTTTGAAAGCTACATAGTTACATAAAATGTAGTTTATGTAACACATGCCTTTGTGTATGTTTTTGCATTTTTTAGTATCCCTGTGGTGTTGTTTTGTGCCCCATACTGCTCTTTCTGTTTATGTTCTGTTTAGTTTCCTGTGGTGGGCGGAGCTACTGGATGAGCACAGCTGCATCCCATCTACACCTTTACTTAATCACCTCAGCTGCTTCAGGAGCGAGGGATTATTCTCCTGTATGGACACAGCAGAGTCCAACTCTCGTCTCACTAGACTGTCTTTCATTCTGTCTGGACTGTGCTCTCCTTTGTTTGTTCACCTTGTCAACTTTTTCCCCACTTTTTAATGTTTGCTATCGTATTTGTGGTTTTTAGCTGTTTGCAAATACTCAGTGGCTACAGGTGCAAGTTTTCAATCAAGTAAACATGACTAATTGATATTGGTAAGCTTTGTGACTAAGCCTTTTTAAGATAAGATACATAATGTGTTAGCGTATTTTCTGGACTATAAGTCGCTCTAGAGCAGGGGTAGGGAACCTTTTTGGCTAAGAGAGCCATGAAGGCCAGATATTTTAAAATGTGTATCTGTGAGAGCCATATACATTTTTTTAAACATTGAATACAATAAAATGTGTGCATTTTTATGTAAGACCAACAGTTTTAGATATAATGGGCTCTAATTACGTAGACCAGGCACACTACCCCACGCCAATGGGGTGTGGCCAGCACACTTTCGTGAGCAGCGCAGTGTCTAATAATAAATCAAATACTTGTTGCCATTAATACAACTTCTGCTGCTGCATAGTTTTGCACCGTACTCCGTAGACGTATTTCATTCTTTTGGCCATCTTCGTCAGAAGGCTTGGTTCTGCACCTTTAGCTATTTGACTAAAGGAGGAAAGTTTACATTTACATGTTTTTTTGACATCTCAATGACCGAGGTAGACTACAGCATTACCCAGTAATAATCAAGTTTTGGTGTTTGACCTGGAAAATATCATCAGGAAAGATAGATATGGTTGGCCGTATTGCAGCAGAATATAGATGGACGAATTAAAATGCATAAGAAAGTTGTTGATTTTGAATATTATTTTATTAACAGTCATTTCTGTGATGGTTTACTTTAAAATGTTAGCAAAAAAATTTTTTTATTGTGGTAAGAAATGCTTGAGAGCCAGATACAGTCATCAAAAGAGCCCTACTTGGCTCCCGAGCCATAGGTTCCCTACCTCTGCTCTAGAGTATAAGTCGCACAAGGCCAAAAATGTATAATTAAGTAAAAAAAACAAAAAAAAAACATACATAAGTCACACTGGCGTATAAGTCACATTTTTTGCGGGTAATTTATTTTACAAACTAATTGACCAAAACAGACATTATGTCCTCTTGGAAGGCAAGTTGTAACAATAAAATAATAGAGAACAGGCTGAATTGGTGTAAGATATGCTAACACAGTGGTTATTCAGCTACACCAAAAATAAACACGAACAGAAAAGGTGTCCCGTGTTTATGTAACATATACAGTTTTTTCATTCATAAGTCGCTCTGGAGTATAAGTCGCAGGAACAGCCAACCTATGAAAAAAAGTGCGACTTATAGTCCGGAAAATACGGTACTATAAAAATACCTCAAAGTAGCCTATTTATTATCACTTTCAGCCCAATGTAGTTCTAAGCTAATTTAATTGAGTCTTATTGAGTATTATTAGAATTTATGTTCATGTATCCCGTTTATAGCATTCAGAAACGTATTTCTTATATTGGCCAATATATCGGATATTGGCAGGGCTCTACATTAAAAACAAAAATTACTTACATATGGGGAATCCCTAAGGTGAGAACTACTTGACCGAACTTGCCCCATGTAAAATGAAAAGACTGCCATAATGATATCATCTAATTTTTGTGGCATCACATGAGAATCTCAAAGATGAAATGATTATCATTTCTTGTGGTTGTTTTCCTACATAGATCATGACGTTGCATGGAAATCTGGATTGTCAAGAGACTTCCAGGCACTTTTCCTTGATAAATAAAAGTACATTCATGATTGAATAAACATTGTGCTTAAAAAAAATGTGTAGATATATGTTAACATGGCATGCCATACTACCTTGCACATCGTAGTCGTAGTAAGCAGTGATATTTATAAGTTGTGCACCACAATGAAACATTATTGAATAGATGCATTTGTGTACTAGGAAAGTGTTTTTAATCCAGAAAAAAATGCTCAATTGTGAAGCAAAGGTGAGGAAAATCCACAGAGAAATGGAACCACTAGATTTTGTAGCTTGTGCAAAATCAGCACTTGGTATTGGATCTAATGGGTGGTGTTTCATTGTGACCACTTCAAATTGTCACAGCAATGGGATTCACTCACCTGTGCCATCATTTGATTTGCTGCCGCTAATAAAATACTTGTTTAGGAGGCACCGTTTCATCACTTTTTGGTGTTTTCCTTCAGAAGTTGTTGAAGAATTAGATGATGTTGGCAGGGACGCCATGATAGATGTTTTCCTAGTCAAACGATCGCAGATTGGTTGATCGCGAACAAGAACAGGTGTGGGTAAAACGCGGACTGTGGACTATGGAATGCGGTCTAAATAAACGATTCTGATTGGTCCATTTCAAGATTTGCAAGGATTGGTTTGCAAATTACCACCGGAATTACACAGTCCGTGTTTTACCAACACCCAACAAGAACCGCTTTTAAAAAAACTCTTTGGCGTGCCAAAGTGCACTTGCCCGACGGGAATATCACTGATTAGATTTACTTGCCTGAATTTTGTTTTAACTTGCCCTGAGCCATCAGTACATCGTTATTGTCGAGCCCTGATTGGTACTGGCATCGGCCCCAAAAATCCCACATCGATCGTGCGCTTCATGAAATATTTAGGTCAATATCATAATTGTGTCTAGACGTCAAATATACATTCTATGGCTGAAAGCAGCAGAAGCACTGTTGATTCTGTCTCAAGTAGTTTGCTGAAGCAGAAAATGATTACTGATAAAGGTTCAAATCATCTCACACTCCACTTTTCATTTCAACTTTCAAGGATTGCTTCTCTTTGACAGTAAAAAAAAATAAGTAAAATGACCTAACTTTTATCATATACAATAAACATTGCAAACGGTACCTGAGGTCAGTTTTTATTACCGAGGCATAACTATAGTATATGCCGCCGTCTTTTCTAGTTCCATCCTGCAATTTTATGTATTTTGTATGTCTGCGGTGAACAGTTGAAACGTTCTCATAAGCCTTTGCCTAAAGCTGTGAGCTCAAATATTTGAGTCACATTCACTAAAGCTTGGGGGGGGGGGATGCTATATTACTTATGATCAAAGGTAGAAGACATGGAACGTCTGCTAGAATTTGCATTAGGAGGTTTAAGACCGGTCATTTTAATGGCGAGATGTTGAAACATGCAAGGATTCATTGTTTGTATGCTTTTAAGCTCCTTTTCCCCCGAAGACAGCTTTCACACTCTAACATGTACTCTAAGGATGCACTCCATGTGAACTTTTAACCTGATACGTGTCACTTGAGTCAGACAACTGAATTAAAACTAATCAAACTATGTAACCTACTAATCATGACCTTTGCTTGGATATCCTCCAGATCAACCATAACCCTGAAATTGATAAGTGATAGAAAAGGAATAATGAGTAAATGATTGATCTCATGCCAACTGCATGAAAGTCAGTTATGTGAACGACTACTCTACTAACAGCGCTCAGTTCTATCAGGGTTGCATAATGAATTAGCTCTTGACATGTTTAAAGGTCACACAGTTTTGAGATATAAGGGACGATATTTCAGAACAGAAGTGACTATCACGTAGATTTGTGGATTACCATAACCAGGATCACAGAGAAAAGGAATTGATTTGGAACATTTTGATCAGAACTTTATGGTTAAACATTCATTCATTCATTCATTCATTTTCTGCTGCTTTTCCTCACGAGGGTCGCGGGGGGTGCTGGAGCCTATCCCAGCTGTCTTCGGGCGAGAGGCGGGGTACACCCTGGACTGGTTGCCAGCCAATCACAGGGCACATATAGACAAACAACCATTCACACTCACATTCATACCTATGGACAATTTGGAGTCACCAATTAACCTAGCATGTTTTTGGAATGTGGGAGGAAACCGGAGTATGCACGGGGAGAACATGCAAACTCCACACAGAGGGTGAAGGGTGGAATTGAACCCTGGTCTCCTAGCTATGAGGTCTGTGCGCTAAACACTCGACCACCGTGCCGCCATTTGATAATTCACAAACAGTATGTGCCTCTAAATGATGGGAAATCTGATCAGGTGAGGGTTACATGAGGGGTCCCACAAGGTTCTGTGGTGGGTCATGTTATTTGTTATATACATTGAAGCAGTGGCGGGTTTTTTTTCACCAGACACTGTGAGAGCCAGTATCAAAAAACAATAATTATTAAAAAATTGTGCCATGGCTGGGATTATAACTGTGGTCTCTGGTGTTGAGTCATGATAGACTCTACTGCTGTTTACAGAGAGATGAATTCCAACACAAAATTGTAAGTTTGCTCTGATCAACCAATCACAGGACAGGAACGTGTTGATGTCACTGTGAGCCAGCCAGCTAGTTGGCCGTGATAGGCATGAAGTCTGAGTGGCTAAAAAGGAGCCCCATAGAAATTCTGAACAGAATTTGTAACAATTGTTACAAATTGGGGGGCGGCACGGCGGTCGTGTGGTTAGCGCGCAGACCTCACAGCTGAGAGACCAGGGTTCAATTCCACCCACGGCCATCTCCGGGTACTCCGGTTTCCTCCCCCATTCCAAAAACATGCTAGGTTAATTGGTGACTCCAAATTGTCCATAGGTATGAATGTGAGTGTGAATGGTTGTTTGGCTATATCTGTCCTGTGATTGGCTGGCGACCAGTCCAGGGTGTACCCCGCCTCATGCCTGAAGACAGCTGGGATAGGCTCCAGCACCCCCGCGCCCCTCGTGAGGAAAAGCGGTAGAAAGTGAATGAATGAATGTTACAAATTGTGTTACAAATCAGTGTTGATTTTTAATTGTTACAAATAAGTTACTGTAAACAAGTCAGACTTAGTGCCGGCAATGCAGACCAAGCTCTACCTTCCTCATACAGGGAGTGAATCATTTGGTCTGACATCCCAGAGTTCCTTGAGGGACACGTACACTGGTTGGGCAAACTGCCATACACCTTCAAGGACCCTGCAGAGAACATCGATCCACAGTTCCAACACCAAAATGAAAGCCACACTGCTCACGCTAAATACGAGCTTCAATTATCCGGCGAACCCCCCTGTTCAGGACCCCCAAATAAACCTTACCAGGAAGGCTGAGTCGTGTGAGCCCACAATAGTTGGAACACTCCCTCTCCATCCTTCTGTTGGAGAACAGAAGGATCCATCCATCCTGGTCTATCAATCCAGAGGCAGCGTCTGCAATGTCCACAGAACCAAAATAGCCCCACAGCATCCAGGGTCCTGAGGGACAGATCTAATCGACCCCCTGGGCCCTGCCATTGATGGTTTGAATATAAGCTGAAGAATAAATAATAACTAGAACACGGTGTACTGCAGTTTGAAAGAAGACGTATAAAGGGCAGTCTCATATCTTGCCAAATGTTCAAAATATTATTTCTGCTCTAACTAGCTGATTTTCAGTCCAAATGTCGAAATTCAAAGATGTTTTCATATGTGCTTTCTGAAAATATATTCAGTAATAATTGAATGTAATGTGTGATTCATGCAAGGTCAGCTTGACGTGGTCATGTCATGGTCAACAATCTGGACAGGTTTAATAATTGAGCCGACATACAGTTCATACAAATTCTGTGAGGATATAACATGAAGAGGCTGTCCAAAAGAGAAGTTGTGAATTATTTTACTCTCTGAGTTAATTGTGAAAATCTACCTAGCTTGTAACTGCTTACAGCACCATTGTGTCCATCAGCGGAGGATAGCTACATTCTTTTGGAGGGGCCTTGTTGATTTTCCCACTTGAGCCTCACTCAAGATCAATATCGTCTCAGGTTTCCTTCAGGCATCTTCCTTTTTCCAAGTTAATCGACGACAATGGAAAGCTCCTGGGATATGTGGAAACCCCGTTATCTGATCCTTTTCTCTTTGAGCAAGATACAGGGAGGACTGTTTTACTCTGTATTATTCTATGCCAACACTGAGCTGCCACTGCATAGTTACCGTATATCCTTAAATAATGTATACGGGGTGTTTATGTACTCAATTGCAGAGAATACCATGAATATATTTGTTCATTTGAGATGCAGCACATCAACAACTAGAGATCTGCCAGTTACTCTCTCACACCAACTTCCTTCATGTCCTTCTTCACTACATCCATAAACCTCCTCTATGGTCTTCCTCTACGCGTCCTACCTCAGCATTCTTCTACCAATATATTCACTATCTCTCCTCTGGACATGTCCCAACCATCTCAGTCTGGCCCCTCTGACTTTATCTCCAAGGCCTCTAACATGTAATGTCTCTCTGATGTGCTCGTTCCTGATCCTATCCATCCTGGTCACTCCCAATGAGAACCTCAGCATCTCTGCTACCTCCAGTTCTGCTTCCTGTCTTTTCCTCAGTGGCACTGTCTCTAGACCAAACAACATGGCTGGTCTCACCTCAGTTTTGTATACTTTTCTTTTAATTTTAGCTGCAACTCTTCTATCACACATCATGTCTGACACTTTTCTCCACCCCTTCCATCCTGCCTGCACAAGCTTCTTCACCTCCTTTTCACAATCCCCATTGGTCTGAACTGTTGACCCCAAGTACTTGAAATTCTCCACCTTCTGTATCTCTTCTCCCTGTAACCTCACTCTTCCACTTGGGTCCCTCTCATTCACACTAATATACTTCTTCTTGCTGCGGCTAATCTTCATTCCTCTTCTTTCCAGAGCAAACCTCCACTCTTCTAGCATCTCCTCCACATGTTCACTACTCTCAGCATCAGCATTTTGCTAATGTTCTGGTAAAACAATCATATTGGCTTTGTTTGACTTGAAATAATGCCTAATCTATTAATAATCTAATAATAATAATAATAATGATCTAATAATAATAACAATCTAATAATAAGCCTAGTAATAATAACCCTAGTTTATGAAGTCAAGTCGCAGGCCTCAAAATATGACTTGTGAATAATGAAAATACAACTCATTATGAAATGATGAGGGCTTCTCTCAAAGTCAAGGTTATGACATGTTGTGCATTTTATTAATAACTGTTGTTAGTACACTGCTTAAAATGTACCCCAAAGGATGAGGGATGTAACTGTGTTCCTGTGTCAGTAGCCATAATCAGATGCTAAATTGTATTATGCTGCTTTGGCAGTGCTCCCAAAAGGCATTGAAATATACTGCATGGAAAGAAGCTGAACTTGTTTTGAATTGCAAATTGTAACACAATCAATTATTTTTCTGTTCAAGGAATGCCAGAGGGGGAACAAAATATTAAGAAGACATCACCATGACCCCAAATCACCAAGACCGGAGGACATTATTTTACTAAATAATACCAATACAATGGCTGTGGTTGAACCCAGGGTCAGCATCCTAAAAGTGCACATTTGAAGGCTGGATGACGTCATCGTGCTGAGTGAAGGCTGTCCGAAAGTCAACGAAGGCTCCTCAAAATGTGACCTGACAAATGTGTCCTCATTCTCCATTGAGAAGAAGTCTTCATGGCCCATCAACAGTCTCTGTGCGCTTCCGTCCAACCCTTAAGAAAATCAACATTATGGTGAAAGGTTGACAGAATAAAGCGTAATCAGTCCTCATTAGGTACTACTGTTATGTAAATACCTAACACTTCATATTATGACCATAACAAGATAAAGTCATTATTTGTGTGAATCACGTACATATTTTATTGGCAAATTCTGTTTTTTTGAATGTACTTGTGTTCATGCGAGCTTGTATTTACATTTCTCTTGCTTCTGTTTTCACAGCAGGGAAGGAAATGCAGGAGCTCACAAGCACATACAGTAAACCAACACTAAAAAATATCATTTGGACTGGTGCATGTCTCCACTGTCATCATCATCCAACCAGTGGGTGTGCATGGACCTTTTCATATTTTCTTTGAAACTCTTTCTCAATTATGTCAGCACTAGAGACCTCCAACATAAACTATGTAAAGAACACAATTTCTTTAATATACTAAAGATAATCATGATCAAGATGTAATCATGATCAAGATGGAGCTACAGAACGGCCGCAGGTATGTATGTGGTACCACCATGGATCATCACAGATGGCCTTCAAACCTTCTCCTCCTCTGGCTTCCTGCACCTCATCATTATTTCACGTGCCCTCCAGCTTGATGCAGCGCAGGATGCTATATTGTTAAAATACATCACCTCATATATGCCATCAAATAATACATGTATTAAACCTTATGTGTTGTTGCCAATCAGTGTTGTAGAATTGAACCAAGTCTCCAAAAAATAATATCTAAACATTACTACTGTTCAATATATCAGGTTTGGCTGTGAGCTGGAGATACATCTGTAGAAGGATAACATTTCTTTTCTCTCCTGTAAAGCCTCAAAAAACTTCAATATCATTTTTGTTTGTTTGCCTTCACTTTAGTTATGTTACTACTTTCTCAACTCGAGATTGAAGGCAGATGTCATTCTGTAAGGACTTCAGGATAAACATGAGACCATGTGACACAACCAGGAAGTGTGAAGGAGGCTAGACCATCTGAATTCACAAGGCTGGTTCACTGCTGGAGGAGGAGCCTCCGAACGTCTGGACCTGGTAGGATGCAGACTCCGGATTCATACTGTATCCATTTATTTGTCCATTTCCTACCCCGCTTCATGGGTAAGCTGGAATCAATCCCAGTTGACCTTGAGTAAGAAGCAGGGTGACCCTAGACTTGTCATCAGGCAATCGAAAAGAAATACTTCCAATGATACTAATATTTTGCGTCTGACTTTAACTTATTCAATCAACTGAAGACAGTACCAGGAGTCAATCTACGGGAGGAGGTTTTTATTGTGCAAATATTTTTATAGTAATGTGGTTGTGATTAAAATTATTAATCTCCCCTTTGAATTAGGTTAATTTACTTTGAATAGATCGGCAATTTGAGTAAACAGCGATTGTCTATAATATTACTCGTGTTACTGTCAAATAATAATACTAATTGAGTCATGGTATTTGAGTAAATACAATATATTCCCAAAAAGTAACACACTCTATCCAAACCATCTATGAAATAAGAACTTTTATTCATAATATATTCATACTTGTACACAAGTAAAATAAAATGAGTTTCTATGTTTCCATTGCAATTAACAAATCGACAGCATTCTTTTGGCAAATGCTACCCATATAACTTTTCTTTCATGAAAATAAAAGTAAAAATGGGGGCACAGTAAAACAACTGTTTTTCTTTTAAAAACATGAAAAAACAGAACATTACCCAACAAATGCATCACTTTCAATAAATAATGGGAGGGGGTTCCTTTGATTTTATTTAAACGGACCCAACATTCTTTGTGTGCTTACTGTGTCGGAATTTTCCTTTTTTTGTAACTCTTGGTGGTCTCTTTCAACAGTAGAAGCTTTTTACGGTGGAGAAATGGGGGGGGGGGCAGCTTAGACACAGTACAGTTCAGTACATAAAGAACAAACAATTCTGGGCACCGATTCATTATATACATCAGATCTGTAGTGTTCTGTAAAGGCATCCATTTTGTTAAATGTACTCTTATCATCGTCCCCATTGTTGTTGTCGCAGCAACTCACTGGCCAGTCACTGTCTGTCGTAGACGCCACTGCATCATCTCTTATCATTGTCATGAGCATCCGCAATCTTGAGTCCTGCATTGAGAACTATATCAGGAGTCCTAAGACATGGCTAGGGAGATCCAGATGGTGGGAATGAGGAGAAAGTGCAGAGCTTGCAATCTAGGGCTGCTGCCTTTGATGCAGTGGGCGTCTGATCTTGGCTTTTTGGAGCACTTCTTTTTCTTTTTGTTTGAGGCTGTAGAGGATTCTAGACTGTCTATAAGGTCAGGGTTTATACTTTCCATAGACTTGTCCAGGGTGTTGGATAAGGTTCCAAGTGGTCCGTCGTTCTGCTTGTTCTGGGTCTCATTTTTCATTCTTTCTTGATCCTTGTGTTTTGTCTTGGACATGTTCTCTTTTTCCTTCAGGGGATTGTTAGTGATTTGGCGACTCTTGCCTGACAGGATAGAGGATTTATCGTTGTCTCCAAGACAGCACCTCGGAATTGTGTCCCCCGGGGGATTCTCGGTAGAAGGGAACTTTCCAGACGGGGCCTTGGAACTGAAGAGATTGGTCTGGATTTGAGGAGTTTCCACGCATCCTTCCATGTCTTCGCTCTTTAGTCGTTTCAGATCCTTTCCTGCCAAGAATTCAGGAACATTGCACTCCAACTCCGAACTAGAACCCTTGAAACGCTTGAACCATTCCCACAAGGTCCTCGCCCGGCAGTCACAAATCCATTGGTTGCCATTTAAGCGCAAATATTGGAGGGTTGTGAGCGGGTCCATAGTTTCCCCTGTCAAGACGGTGAGGTTGTTAAAAAATAAAAAGAGAGATTTAAGCTTAGCCAGATCACTAAAAGCCCTTGGTTGGACATAAATGACGCGGTTCTGGTGTAGCAGCAGGCGGTCCAAATTGATTAAACCACGAAACATGTTGTCCGTCACGATTTTGATCTTGTTATTGTGCAGGTAGAGATAGGTGAGGTTGGCAAGGTCCAGAAAAGTGTCGTCATGCAGGGTTAGAATGTTATTATCCTGCAAGTAAAGGTACTGTAGGGAGAACATTCCTCGGAAAACCCCAACTGGCAGCTCTGACAGGCCGCACCTGTGCAGGTGGAGCGTGTGCAGCTTCGTTAAACCTCGGAAGGCTGTCGGGCTGATTGTGCGCAGGTTGCTGTTGTCCCCAATATCCAGTTCTTCCAGTTTTTCCAAGCCGTAGAAGGCGCCGGCCTCGATGTAGCTTATGTTGTTCGAGTAGAGCCAAAGGACGGTGAGATTTTGGCATGAACTGAAGCTTGTAGACCTCACGACTGTCAGTTTGTTGCTCTGGAGGAATATTCGCTGGCTCCGCACTGGGATCTCAGTAGGAATTGAAAAGAGTCCTTGTTGTTGGCAGGCCACGGTGGGCCGCGGTTCACTGTAGCATACACACTTGGCAGGGCAGCCATCAGCTTGAGGTGCAAAGTTCAACCACATGATCAGAACCAGGAGCCGCCCTCCTAAAAAGACATGACAAAACACATCAGTGTATTAGCAAATATGGCTGAACAAAGATGTCTCATCAAATGAACATAACACTTATTACAACGCTGTTTGACTTGCTGCTTGGTACACAACAGTGAGATAGCGGAAAATGCACAAATCAGCTTCTTTTGTTATGATGCTTTATTTGAAAATACATTTTCTACTTGTAATACATCTGTATAGTATCTGGATCAAGGGACCAATTTCCTCACAGCTGCCTGCTGACGTCAGGACCTGAACTGCCGAGTCATTTAACACTGTGTGGGTGTCTTTTAGGTGGAATAAGCCTCCTCTAATAGGACACACATAATAATAGTGTTTCATATTGTTTTCATTTGGCCTTTTGGACCTAAAAAGGTCAGCTTGCTATAAAAATATACTATATTAATATATTTTTCACTTCAAACAGGTCAGAATTAGCAACAAAAAACGTATATTGGGTAAAACAAATGTAAAGGTTACTATGTATATGGGTGTTATTTCATGCCTAGATGGCTCCAATAAAATAAAAATGTGTATTTAGAAGATTGTATGCAGGTTGTCTATGCCATAACTACCAAAACATTCCATCCATCCAGCTTCTAGGCCGCTTAATCTCATTAAGGACACCGGTATGCTGGAGCCTATCCCAGCTGACGTCAGGCGAGGGGCAGGGAGAGCCAATCACAGGGCACATATAGACAAACAACCATTCACACTCACATTCATACCTATGGACAATTTGGAGTCGCCAATTAACCTAGCATGTTTTTGGAATGTGGGAGGAAACCGGAGTAGTAAATATAAAATGTATTCATATTCAAAATATCCTCAAAATATAATATATATTCAATTTATTCATATTAAATCCGACTTCATGGAAATGATCTTATTGCATTCAAAATGTCCATAGTAAAGAGTGAAGAGGTAGAAATTTTAACATTCTCGATTTTGCTCATGTAAACCTTTTTCCTTAAAAATAGACGTGTGGCTCATTTTCCATGCGGTTCTAAGACTAGAAATTATCAAACTGCTTAGAATTGTAAATGAAATGAAAAAGATTACGATGGAAATAATGTTTTGGCATTCCCCCTGCAGCAGTGGAAAGAGCGGAGGTAAAACAGAAGTGCATCATTGGGGGCTTC
This sequence comes from Doryrhamphus excisus, assembly GCF_037039965.1. Taxonomy (NCBI): domain Eukaryota; kingdom Metazoa; phylum Chordata; class Actinopteri; order Syngnathiformes; family Syngnathidae; genus Doryrhamphus; species Doryrhamphus excisus. Next base: position 12,500,208 of record NC_136359.1, on the reverse strand, counting down.
ACAGTCCCCGTGAAGAAGACAAAATGCCAAAATGTCAGACACATGTTGTAGCATCAGCACATAACTGCATGAACGACATCAAAATCTCAAAAATCCTCCCAAGCTCCTCTCCAAGAAGCTGAGACTTCTCATTCGTTGCTCTCGTGCATGTGTTTAAATCCCGATGTTGTAACCATGACAGGTGCCCAAGAGCGAGAAAAAAAGCATGAGGCTTACTCAGCTTCTGTCCATCTATTTTCATTTCCTTGCCATGCATTGTGGTGCTGCTCATCTATTGACATGTGAAAGCGAGCCTGGGTGTCCCCCTACAGAGGCCCTCCACTGCACTTTCCCTTCAATTGCCCTGCTCAGCCGTCAGACTGCCACCGGAAAGCTGTCAAGACTTCCTACTCTTTCTGCATCGCAGCACATTTTCCCCAAGCAGTGCCTAACAATAGCAATATTTTACCACACAGAATGCTTTATGTATCTCCTCTGCTGTCCCCCCTCTGCTGTCTATTCATTAACAGGCTATTTTCACCCATGCGTCGCATGTCAAAGTCAGCTTCCCTCTGCTCTCCCTGTAATATGTCCTGTCTTTGTTAGCATTTGCTTGAATGGCCGTGTTGGCCCTACAATGGTGTCAACTCCGTCCCAATTAAATTGGTCTACACATATTTGATCTGCTTCTGCGATAACACTGGCTAAATTTTGATAAGATTAACTGAAAATCAGTTGATTACTGTTCTGGTTAGCTAATGCATTTAAAATATTTAATGATATTGTTTTACATTAATACATTTTATGTTTATATTTTGAAAACATTTAAGTTGCACTTCTTTACCTGTTATGAAATAATTTAAGGTGACTGAATAACGCTTTTCAGCTTGTCAGCAGCAGTCATCCCTGATCACATGCCCACAGTGAATGAATGAATGAATTCCACTTTCCCTGATATCTTTTCTCCATAGATGCAATGTTCCCTGTACTCATCACTTCTCTACAGTTCAATGGAAAGAAATCCAGATGCAAAAAGTTTAACTTCAGTGAAATATTGTAGCCAAGGGCTTTGTTGGACTTCCAGACGTTTGCTACCAGCTGCTTATAATTATGTGGCTTGTAGTTTCCGATGCAAAAGTCCGTATCCGCTACCGTTCATGATATTTCTCGATGTGCATGCATTTTGTTCACTTGTAAAACAAAACATTTCATGTCAAAACTGTAGACATATCAAAATAAATGTATTGGAATGTGCAGACAGGCTATCAGATAGAACTGGTTCCTTGCAGACACACTGTCCAGAAGAATCCTCATATCTTCACCACAATGACTGCATTAGAATATGCTAAAAGCATAACTCCAGGTGTCATTGCATCTCTACACCATTGTGAGTGATTGTACACCCTTTTGAGACACTTTTCTGCTGAGGGTATGATTAGGTACAGTTACGTACATTTTTTTATATTATCAAAGCAGCATTTCTCCAGTGTTGGGAATCTTCCCCCTTCTCTACTGTGTCAAAACATGGTTTTGAGGCTCCCTGTTTCGAGATCCTGCCAGTAGTATATCTTCTGAGAGCTATATCACCATGTAGTACAGCCCACAACATTAGTCAGTGTGCGTAGACAAGCCTCTTTTGTTTTCGTTTGACTGACACTGTGGGCCCTCAGCTTAAAGTATATAGCTTTCGGCCTGTCGTGCTATTTACGATTGCATGCTGACAGTAGAAGACAGCCTCAACAGAAATGCAGGATTTGTAGTCAGTTTGAGTGACACGCTCATTTGTCTCAATACTCAACTATTCATCATAGGGCCATTGTAAACAGCCTATTAAGTAGGGGTCGGATAATATATCAACATCACAATGTATCATAGCATACAACATCAATACACCAGCATTAGATATTGTATTGTCAACATTGCAAAACAACCAAGTTTTGTTGATACTTTTCGTCAAGCATCTCCATTGGCTGTAATTGTTACATTAAATACATTTCATATATGCAGGAAATTGAGTGTGCATTTCTTGGACTCACAAAAAATTATGCTTTTGGCTGGTCCATATCGCCATATCGCCGAGCCCTAACATAGGTAAGAAGAATTCTGTGTCTCCATGTTTGGGTGCTTCATTTTTCAGATCTGTATAGTTTCTACTCAAAGTGCTTCCTAAATATGAACCATATAAGGAAGTCCGCCCCTCTGTGACATCATGAAGGGGCAGTTTTACCACGCCTTTTGAAACAGAGCGTTTTGAGCTATCCCAAACTTTTTTCAGGGAAACTTCAGGGCAAATGGTCTATTCTAGAAGAAAATAAAAATTTGTCAGGCTATGAATGCTGAATTACAATTTTCCACTGATCCATTGTATATAAATTGTTACATCATAAGAGTTTTTATTCCAATACACCTATTATCATGCAATTTCTTTGCTATACTATTGGTATATAACCATTGGCAGGATTCACTTAACAAATATGGGAAAGTAGTTTCCACTGAGTCTTTTTTTAAAGCTATGGCACAGGCATGATGTAACAGAACTGCAAAATGAGGGTTGTCTGTATCAAAATGTCTGAAGCTGAACTTTCAATGTTCGTTCCTGTGGAGAACAGCATAAATACATCATATTTGCTGCAGGGCTGAGCAATGGAATTACAACGATACCAACCCTGCAGCATAAAAGAGGTGTCGGCCGTCAAATGCTTCTAACTAAGAATTTGGTTTCATGTGAACATTGCATATTAGCAAACACAAACTGATTTCATTGGATCTGAGGTTAATTTTAATGCTGAAAGTCTGTATAACGGTAATACCATTAGCTACTGCAGCAAAAATAACAGTAAAGCCATCTTTATTTTGTCAATTTTATGTTCATATGTGACATGTATATGTAATTCTACTTGACTATCAGTCGACATGTGGGATTCTATTATTCCTCCAGCCATCGTATGGTTTTGCTCTGATTGGCCGAAATGACCATATGATTAGGGGTTACAGCAACACACATTGTTTGCAATGTAACATATACCTGGCAGCCTGCCATTGTATTTTTGCAGATTATTGCATGTTCACGTTTTTTTAAGCACCGGTTTGGACAGATATTTTTATTTTACTTGACAAAAAAATGAGTTAAAAATAGCGCTGTGTGTGCACACAGCCTCAACTATATGGGTGGGTGCAGACTTGTCAATCATGTGTCCCTGGTAAGTTTGGAGTCCTGCACAAACACTGATTTATCCAAGTGCAAAAACACCACAAGCACTTTCCTCCAACCCACGACAACAGACAAAGGTCATATAAGGACAGGGCATTGAGCCTCCAATTCATCATAGTGTCTTTACTTAGACTCCCTTGGGATTAGGCAGGGACAGCTAACATGACAGTTTCATCCCCCTGTCCTCCCCACCAAGTGGAAGTGACGTCTCTGTCAGATATGAAACACATTCTTATCCACTGGGACCTCCTGGCCTCTTTGTGAAATTGTACATTATTGTCCTGCACAGAAGCAGCCCTGCATTTAATTTAGACATGATCCCTCTCTGTGAGGTCATGCATCTCTGTGAATCCATTGGTGAATGCATACATTGTTTGGATCATTTGCATAGCTTTCAGAAAAAACCCCAAAACGTTTTACTGATATTTCACTGACTATTTTAAATGGTGCTTTGACCCTCCAGTTGTAAGGGTTGTTGATTAGAGAAGAATCCTCTATGGACTCCAACACATTTTTTGTTATCAGTTATTGCTTTGCATTACGTGCTTTGTTTGGGAGCATTTGTTTTTTCACTCCACCAGAATAGCGGTTCTATGTAGGACTCTGTGGGAGGCGCTGCAAGGATGAAAGAAAATTACTATTTATTTGTGCATAGTTTTTATTTGCCCATCAAGTCAGGGTGCGTTGGTCAGATGGGCGCCCTCTACAGATGGGAACATGGCAGCCAAAATACAGTAGTCAGGGGGGTGAGTTAACTGCTGGGCCTCAGTTTAGTTACAAGGTAAAAAAGTAAATTACAAAAGCAATGGATATAATCAAATTAGCAGACTGCGGTCCATTTGTTGTGTAAATAGCATACACATTTAAAATGCAAATTAAGGGAAGTGTTGGCTCACCATCTACGGTTAGCCAGAATGACCACAGAAATCACTTAAACACTTCAGGTGTGTATATAAATATCTGTTGAATATCTGAATATCTGCTGTAGCCTATCCCAGCTGTCTTTGGGCGAGAGGCGGGGTACACCCTGGACTGGTCGCCAGCCAATCACAGGGCACATATAGACAAACAACCATTCACACTTACATTGATACCTATGGACAATTTGGAGTCGCCAATTAACCTAGCATGTTTTTGGATCGTGGGAGAAAACCCACGCATGCACAGGGAGAACATGCAAACTCCACACAGAGATGGCCGAGGGTGGAATTGAACTTGGGTCTCCGAGCTGTGCAGCCCTAATTTCAATAGTCCCTTAACCACTCATCCGCCGTGCAGCCACTACTACATTAAATACATTCAATTCAATAAAGCTCTTCAAATCTTTAAAGTAATTATTTATATGTTTCAGAGTATCGTAAGGCAAGAAATGATATCAACAGAGCCTTCTGGTGTTCACTGTAAACAAACAAGGCGTGCTGTCAATCTGGCCAACCAGGTATTTTACAGGTTATGGATTGCTGGTGATGGGAAGACTCATACATGATCCTATTTACAATTTAGCACTCAACATTTGGCCCCAAATAATAAATGTGTTTTTTGGAAATTGCAACCCTAATACCACCCGTATACAAGTGTAATACACATACATTAGAGCTGCAAAAATCAATGATGAATCAATGATTAATGGATTATCCAGTGTCAGCGTAAAACCCTGATCGGAATATCCCTAATTTTTAAGCCTTGCGGTTTAGCTCTGCAGAGTGATCTTGTCAAAGATGAAACGTACAACTCTTGCGACATAAAGTAACTTTTTGACACTAGGGCGAGGATTAAAACATCGTAGCTGTGGAAGAACTGGAACATATTCTAAAAGGAGTTTTCTTTGAACTCTAAAGCTGTGAAAAATGTCATATAATGGGAAAAAAATGTATTACTTTCCAGAAAATGTAAGGGTTTATAGGAAGGTCACTTTTCCATAGAGGGGGTTGGATCATAAGGTTGTTGTTTTTTTGTTCCAGAGTATCATCACCTTTTAATCCATGATTTAATTCAAGTCATTTACTCAATGTTTCACTTACGGGTGGTTTTAACATCCAACTAATGCATGCATAGGGTGCATTTGTATCTCAGTGGGATACGATTTATCGGCAACAAGACTTGGAAACATCGATAAAGCAGATCTTCACAGATTTTAGTATGTGGAATCAAATTATGGCTCAGATTAAGTAAAGAATTACAACAATGCACTAAGATGAGCGACTTCAAGAATGAACAAGCAGTTGATGTTTGCAAAATAAAAAGAAGAGGCTATTATACTATTGATGATGTCTCACTATTATTTATAATGGTTGTTACATTGTTACTTTCTATGTCTAATAAAAAGAAAAAAGGGAGGGAATAATAGATGAATGCGGATGGGGGGGTAGGATTAAATAGGTTATGCTTTTCCTTACTCCTTTTGGACATGCAAAACTGATGTATTCCATTGTAAAGTGTGTGCATGTTGAATAAAATGAAATTAAGCCTCACATATTAGATCAAACTGTTTATTTAGGGCATGATGGAGCAGAGGGTTGAGCCGCTGTCCCTTCCTTAACAACAAGACACAACTCGATGGCCGAATTGGAGAGTAAGGGGGACAGATGAGGTCCTGTTCGACACATGTGGCACAGCGCTGGCTCAAGCAGATGGGCTCATAAATAACTAAGACAAGGACCAGGCTGTATGCGTGTATTTCAAGGGCTTCATAGACACCCACACATGCATGTGTGCAAACACATATTCGAGTATTCCACAAGAAGATGACAATCAATTATAACGAATGCCCAGTAAATAGTTGAGGATAACGGTGGCAGGCAGATAGGTTATCTTGTCACACCGCTCAAATGGATGCGGTTAAGAAGAGGCAGTGGGATGGCGATGTCCCGACAGCGAGGGAATGAGCTCGCAATCAGAGGGCTGTCTGATCGAATCCCCTCTTGACTGCTGAAAAATTGAATGGGAAAGTGGAAGTGAAGAGTTCTCCCCCTTCAGCAAATACCATCACATTATCATCAAGCCCTGAGTGATTTGTGCCGACCTCCCAAGTTATACAATGTTGTTATCACTTTCCAACTCCAACTCAACCTGAAGTTGCTGCTTCTACTATAATTTGGAAGGAGTAACAACATAATACGGTGTACACAATGCTGCAGGCATATCCAGCATCTGTAGTCTGGATACTTTTAAGGAGAGATAGTTAGAGATCTCTTGAAGTACGCTGGTGTCTCCAGGGACGTCATTCACGGCATAAAACCCTTCACTTTTCAGCAACCTTTTGTGTTACACTATATCGTCTTAAGGGACAATACTATTCTGAAGAAACATGGATATATTTTATAGTAGGCAGTGTATATAGCATGTGTGGCATATATTTACTATCCACTAGGAATGCCATCTATTACTGTCTAAATAACTGGCAATCTTCTGTGGGTAGTAAATATACACTGCAGTGTCAGTGTATACACTGACGACCTTAAGAGTCCACTTTAATTTCAATTGTTTTTTTCATTCTTTCATTTTCTACTGCTCATCCTTTCTACTCCATCCTGTCCTGTCCAGCTGTCTTTGGGCGAGAGACGGGGTACACCCTGGACTGGTCGCCAGCCAATCACAGGGCACATATAGACAAACAACCATTCACACTCACATTCATACCTATGGACAATTTGGAGTCGCCAATTAACTTAGCATGTTTTTGGAATGTGGGAGGAAAATAGAGAAAACCCACGCATGCACGGGGAGAACATGCAAACTCCACATAGAGATGGCCGAGGGTGGAATTGAACTCGGGTAATAAAATGTGTGTGGAATGTTAAATGTCTTAATAATAATCTCATGTTTTTATAATAATTTTATCTTCAGACTTGTAGCTATACCTGTCGATAAAAATGTCCTTCCCAGCGTAGAACATGCTGGTGTGCTGGCCTTCATACCAGCACGAAAACACAACATATGTTGGTAATGCTGGTTAGGTTAATTGGCGACTCCATGCTAACTATTGTCTATGTTGTTTTTTCAGCAGGGTTGTAGGGCAATTTCATTCATGACACTGAATAACCAGGAAGACCAAGTTGTGCTTTCGTGCTGGTCATGCTGGTCATACTGGTAGCTTGTATCCAAACCAGCATACAAGCACGAAAACACAACGTTGGTTGCATTCCCTGTCCAAGTTGTCCCAGCCTGTTAAAACCTCTTCTCTTGAGAAAGGTCAGACTGTCCAGTCGCTACTTCCGGATCGGATTCGGAATCGGAATCCAACACATATGGCTGTATATTAAAAGCGTGACCAATCACAGCACAGTGGGCGTACCGGCAGGCAGACGTGGGTGGCATAAATAACAGACTGCTTTCACGTGAACCACGAAATCTGAAGAAATACAGCTGAATAGGTGCAGATTCTGGAAGAACTATAAAGCTTTGTGTGCTGGTTGTGCTGGTTATGGTGTGTAGCTGCTCTATAGGAGTCCAATACAAAGGGCCCGAAAATGAGTATAATAAATCCCCTTTAAGTAACTACAATTACATTGTCTACCTTACATGGATATGTGAAGGACAGCCCAAGCAACAGAGAAGCAACAAATGCCCTACTTTGAAGGTTTTTTCGTGTGCTGGCTGCAAAGCAACTATGCCTCATCAAGTGTTTGAGGCTTTATCTTATCTGCATACAGCTGCCGAGGAAAAGAAATGACTGTTTCACTGCATGTCCCCCAGAATTGGTGTTGCTTTGCTCTTTGGGCAGCCTCAGCAAAGCTATTTATGATATTTCTAAGCACTTTTCCATGAACATATATGGAGCAGTTTTGACAACTTCGGGGTCTTTCTCTGCCGGAGGTTTTCAAAATCTAATTAACTGTATGAATGGAGACTTGCTCCAAGGATGAATGATTTCACTAATAAATTATGCTTCACACCGCTATAAATACTGTAAAACCACCACAATCAGATTATAGGCATTATATTTAATAGTGTTAGAGAAAGAATAATGCTTCCTTTGAGCTGCCTTTGAGTCATGAAACAAGCGAGACTTGTTTGCTTTTGTGCAATTAAATTTGAAAAGCTTCAGTAAACATCAACTATGGCTTCAGATAAGGCTAACCGTCACACATGGAGCCTAGATGGTTTTTATAAAGATGATGAAAACACACGAAGGTGGTCCTCTGGCCGTAAGGAAAGGCTGCAATCTATTTTGAAACATTTTGGATTGGATTGTGTGACTGCTGAAGGCAAAAGCTGCACGCTCGACTCTGATTCAAGGCCTCAAGGACAATGTGGAAAGGATGGACATTACAACATCTTTTTTTTGGCAGGTTCATTGTAACAAATGTCCACTTTTGGCAGCACTGGCTCACTCTGGGAAAGACACTTGTGTTTGTCCAAGAGGAACATGCTCAGGATTGAAGAGTTGACTGAGATCTGAGATACAATTGGTGGAAAGAAAAAACAAGTCGAGCCTCAGTAGCACTGTGTTTTAGATTGTAACCTGTGAAATAAAGATTTCCCATAAAAGTCAAAAATAGGTGCTACAACATTGTTTTTGCTAATGTTATTAAAAATTATGCCCTTTTCAATAAGATTCACCCATTTCCCAATCTACATAATCATGGGCATGATACTGAAATGTTGTGTACACTCAACAATAAAAGTATGCCAACTGAAAGATGGGTGATATTTCTAGAACTGATATTTCTGTCCAACATGACATTTAAATATAGTGTCTTTTTTGACATAAAGTAGCAATGAAATAACAAGTAGGTGAAACATATTTCTAAGCTGTTCGACAGTCGCTTCACTGACCACCATTATCTTCAAATTGGCAACATATCTCTCTTTTGTTGTTTGTTAGCTTGCCCAACATTTGAGGCACAACTATCACAACTGCATCTATCCAGCTAACAGGTGTCTGTGAGTGACAGGAAGAAAAGCTCTGACTCAGTATGTTTGCACACTTAAAAGTCTTTAATTTTCTCATAAATCAACGATGCACTTTATAATGTTCCTTATTATGTCATTGTATGATCAGATTATGTCATTGTATGGTCATTTCACCTCGTACTTCGGTACGAGGTGCATTATTAAAAAAACAAAACAAAAAAAAAAACCTTAAACTGTATTATGGAAAGCAGGAAGTGAACAAATATAACAGTTACTGATTGTAAAAGTACCAGATGGAGGGGTAGGATTTAATAAGCTTTGCTTCTTCCTACTCCTTTTGGACATGTGGAACTATGAACTGATTATGTGATGCACTCAATTGTAATCTGATGCATGTTCAAATGAAATAAAACCATTACCATAATCCCATGCACCTCATGTGTGCAAAAATCTCATGAGAAAATCTGGAAAAATGTTGTTCTACTTTATATAAGTACTTTAGTATGTGCTCCGCTTGACTGACTGTCGGACCACCACAGCAACGTAATACATACTCTGGCAATGATAAACCAATCAAAGACCAATCAAAAAATGTTTTAAAGTTGCTGTATATCTTCCAATAATGACCACTGACTTCCAGATGTTACCAAAAGTGGTTTAAAAGAACACATTGACCAATTAAATGTATATACTTGTCACAAGTCGAGATTAAGTTAAGTAGCTAAACTAGTAGCTAAACTTTGTCAAATCGCTATCATTAGCTGACAACAAACATAACCAGTGTGTGTGTCACATGAGGCGTGGCTTTCAATGTCACAGGAAAAAGAGGGCAAGATGAATACTTGCAGCACATTTGAAAGTTAGCACCCTCCCATGCAGTAACTAACCATGGCAGACAGCACCTTTAACTGCTTGGTGCAGTAAAACCTGTCACCTGAGTCTGCTTTTCAATGAATATCATACATAATCCCAGTTTGGCTGCACAGCGGACAAGTGGTTAGCACGCAGGAGACCCAAGTTCAATTCCAGCCTCGGCAATCTCTGTGTGGAGTTTGCATGTTCTCCCCGTGCATGCATGGGTTTTCTCCGGGTACTCCGGTTTCCTCCCACATTCCAAAAACATGCTAGGTTAATTAGTGACTCCAAATTGTCCATAGGTATGAATGTGAGTGTGAATGGTTGTTTGTCTATATGTGCCCTGTGATTGGCTGGCAACCAGTCCAGGGTGTCCCCGCTGCTTGCCCAAAGACAGCTTGGATAGGCTCCAGCACCCCTGCGACCCTTGTGAGGATAAGCGGTAGAAAATAAATGAATGAATGAATCCCAGATTTGGAAGTAGTTTGCCATATTTCACACCTAAAACTATGTGACACCAACATCTGGCTCGATGGAAATTGCTTTCTATGTAAAGTAAATTGAGCCAGTGAAGGATAAAAAGGTAGAGACGGCACTTGACAAGACAAAGCATTATTGTCACACTTTTAACTGTCATCATATATTCAATCTCAGTTCTGCAATATTCCACTCTGCTGGACTCACACGCTGACTATGCAGAATAATGAGTTTAATGCAGATCCTTCAGACAGACAGGGATGACATGTATAGTGTCACATGAAAAAGCACAAAGAAGCCATTTCCTCACTGATACTGAACATTAAAGTAGTCAGAAAATAATATAATGTTGGTGTAACATGAATTCTTGTTGCAAGCTGTTTGATGCCATGCTGGTGTCAACAGCAGCCACGCTGGATTGGATGCTATGGGCTATAAAGTCTGTTCCTCCTTGAGACCAGGACATTTTAATATGTTGCGACTGGATTGCTATCTGTGATGTTGACAGCATCGCAGGAGGGGAGAGACAACTGGAATGTACAGGTAGATGTTTGTCTATTGTCTGACAGACTGGGTTGTGTGTTGATAACAGGGTATTGATACCACACTTATATATGAAACGTATTTTCTTTAATTATGACGTTTGGGTGCGTGACTTATCAGACATGCAGTGGTGGCAACACAGCGTCCATGTGCCCACAAGTGTAAGACTTATAAGGACAGTGCTTAATTTGTATACAGTATTTGCATAAAAGCAAATCAATTAATAAACACATGCAGCATGGAGCAAAAGTGAGCAAATTCCGGGCAATTCTATTTCTGAGGCGTGTGCAGCCCTTGAGGCATGTTGACCTGAATAAAACAAATCTCTACCTCTCTTTCATCTCCTTTAAATCAATGCATTCATGCAACAAGAAGCCTCCTTATGCTGCTCCACACTAAAAGGAAATGTGTTGATAGTGTGTGGGATCCCACTGTATTTAAAGTCTTCTAGCCTCTCTAAAATGCTTCTCACCTTGAAATATTTTATGCAATCAAAGCAATAGAAGGCCGGTGTTTATCTGCAGGGCTGCTGCATTACTCAGTGATTGTATGGAGGTGATTTCAGGCATTAGTAAGGCATAGCATCTTGCCTTTATGGTACCTCATTTATGGTCATTCATTCGCAAATCGCAGACCACCCCTCCCATTGTCTATCTCTGTTTTAATCTTTAGCACTGTTTCAAACAATGTTTATTATTATAGCAATACTACAGCATTATTTAGAAGGTCTACATTACTTTTTGACATAACCAGTTGTGTTACTAAAGTAATGAAAAGCTTGATGTATGACACACAAGAGATGATACAGGGACACATGGGTGATGCATGGAGGAATAAGCGGATGGATAATGTGGGAATTGGAACAAATAAAATGAATGGACGAGTCACACAGTAGATGAAGACCGCTGCGTCGTGAGAGTCTCGCATCTGCACATGTAAACACTATGGAACACATACACAACAATGCACAGGCAATATTGCACAGTGACACGACGGGTTAGAAAGTGACACTAAGACTGATTTTTTCGAGGTGTTTTTTGATGCAAATGTATTACTCGTATATTACTCGCATATTAGTTTTGAAAAGCGAAATTATTTACTTAAGTGGCCCCACTAACTAACCGGGGGTAAGTCACAGTTAATGAACTACACTGGGGGATGTCATACAACTTCATGTATACTTCAGGGCTTGACCACCCTGTTATTGGAGATACATGAACCCATGATAAATAGGTGGGTTGCAATAGGAAGGGCATCCGGCATAATAACAAAATCAAATAATCATGCAATTGACACCTGGCGACCCCTGACGGAAACCTCAAGTCAACAACAACATGGATGGACATGTTAATTTATTGCAAATGGATGGATTATATCAACCCTCGTGAGGATAAGTGCAATGGAAAATGGATGGATGAATGATATATTCATAAGCAGGTGGACAGATGAATGATGCAATGATGGATACTACTTTTATTACTAGATAGATTGATGGATGCGTAATAAAGATAAAGATGGTTTTCATATTTCAGAGAAGCTGGTGAGTCTCATTCAAAATTGTGTGCATAACACAAAGACCTCTGGTAATGCCATCATTCACACATACCTTATTTTTTGACAGTCACAACATGAGTAACACATCTCTCCAATAGGCCACAACAAAGAGCACTGCACACCTCTCAACATTTTGTATTTGACTTGCATGAGCCAATGGTTAAAGAAGGAAATGTTTTTTTTTTTTTTTGTTGTTTTTTAAGCAAATCCATGCTTCCTATTTTCACTTTGCAGAAGGGAATCCAAACAGCTGTGGCCTTGCTGGTTTAATAATCCCACTTCACAGATTGTCTAACAGTGAATGTTCACTCCTTTGCAAGAATGAAAGGAGAAAAAAAACTTGTGCATTATTTACCAGGAGCCTCAATGCCTCACCCTGTGCAGACAAAGAATTCTGCTGCAGGAAAATATATTTCTTTTCTTATATTGAGAATAAAGAGATGGTAAGACTTTAAAAAAAGTGGAGACAAGGACAGAAAGAGATTTGGAATGTCTTCACATTAGCTACATTTCCTTCATTCAGCGTTTGTGCTTCCTGCTCTTCTTTTTCCCTATTGGCCTGATAAGGGCAGCTCTTTACATCAAAGGTCTCCGTAAATCAGTCACCTTTGCTACTGTAAAGGTCGCACACAGGCCCAAAGCTCAGTTCAGTCATTCCTCCTCCTGAATTCCCAGGTGAGGGATGATCCGAGGCTGAGTGTCATGCTCACCTGGCCCCGGCATATACTCTCATCTCTTCAAAACACCTCCCTCACAACTTGGGTTGCATCCAACAAGATAGAAATAGGAGGAGGAGGAGAGCTGGTGACGTTTCCCATTTCACGATTCACGGCTTGGAAGGCACCAGATAAGACAAGAGTAAAGATCCAATAGTAGCAAGTCACCTTGCTGCCGTGTATCTGAGCCAAGTATGGGCCAGGTTATCTGCCTTTACTGCTGCTCTGGGGACAAGAAGTAACATATTGCAGTCATTCCCAGGAAAAAAAAAAAACTTTACTGGATTTAATCCTAGCTGCACGATACTGATATATATGGCCCATAATATAGCCAAACCTGTCAGTAATACAAACAGAAAATAAAAAGCAGTATTCTTCAAGAAAGGCATTGTTTACGATGTGTGTCCCTGGGCATATTTTCCCATTTATGAGCATATACCCTCCATCTAATTCATTGGTGTTCAAGGCCAGTCAAAATCATACTGCATATAGACCTTGCTTTGTGCACTGGGGCACAATCATGTTGAATCACACAGTTCTCAAACAGTTTCCAGATGTACTGAATTGAAAAGTCCTTTTCCAGGCTTTATTTTGTTCCAAACACGTGTCGCTATTGCAGCTCTAAAACAATCGTATCACATTTTCAGTGTGATGCACAATGGTGCAATTGGAGTGTGGCTTTATTGCAGCATGACGCATATGACAACACTTCTTGCTTTGCTGTCCGGGTAATGAGTCTTTCCATCCCTAGAGGGAAACTATCTGGTATTTTTAAACCACATCCTTCAGCTGTTCTTTCTCCCCTCAGCTCCATCTTGGAAGTACCCGTTGGCTTGGAATATGAAAGGCATTGCTAATGTCGGGATTAATTGGTTTCATATGTTAGGATATTGCAGATATAAAATGTAAAATGATAACCAAAACATTGTACAAGAACTGAGGTTAACTGTTTAATTGAGCAAATGATGCAAAAATAGGGGTGTTCGAGAACCAGTTCCACTGTAGATATTTCAACAACTATTTGATATTCAGAGAAATTTGGCAATTTAAAGTGATAATTCATAAATTTTCTAGATTATCAAGTTATGGTAATTGATTGTAATCCACTAAGGGGTGTGCTTCTGAAATTCTATGACAAATCACCTGTCGTATATATTTTAGAACGCATATGACTTGACATAATGTACCTTTCTTTAATGGGTGCATAACCTTTCCTATATCAAACCCTCCTGAGCGTTAATTCTGCTTAGAGAAGCACAAGTGTTTCCATATCACCTGACAGCAGGGATTTCAATAATTCCGCTGAGCTTGTAACCTTTTTTTTTTTTCTTTTTAGCCGCAGCTGCGTAATTCTCACCACAGCTGCTCGCTAGCGTCTTACTAATTTACTGGCATGTCGTAATGCGTGTGCTTGTGTTTTAGACCATTCTCATAGATTTAAATAATGCATTGCTTGAGACAAAAAGAAGACAGAAGGTGGAAAAGTTGATCTCTATGGGAGAAAAGTCCTTAATTAAAAGGTCCTAAGGATGGAAGTAGCTTCTGGGCATATAATAAGAGAAGGCAGCACCACAGGCTCCTGGATATAACACAAGTGCAGTTGTTAAAAATTGCCTCTGTTTTCGCTTGATGGCTCTATTCATGGGAAATTGCTTCTGGTAAAAGACAACAAGAAATTGTGTTTGCATTGTCATGTTCACAAGGACAAGTAGTTGTTGGCAATGGGCAGACAATGACGAACACTACATGTGAATCCACTGCAAGTCCCATTCAGAGCTCAAGAAGAGCTCAGAGAGCTTCCATATTTCCTTGTGAACATGGCATGCTATTTATGATGAATGGGGCAACGGACTGGGCCCGAGATAAGAGCTCAATTAACAGTGTGGAGCCAAGGGCCTTGACTCAGTCTCCTGTGACTAATCCAGTGGCTTTTGCTGTCATTAGCAAGAGCAGACCTTTAATCATTGCTTCTCACTGCACTGGGATGTCCTAAACATATAAATATATGTTCATTGAGAGGTGGTCGGTCAAAGCCAGTGTGCTCTCGTTCGATCTAGTCTTTACATCTTTTAACGAGTCCGCTTTGGCGACACTGGCAGACAGTTCTAGTAAAATGTTCATTAAAATTTTAGCAGCAAATTGGGTCTGGATTAACTGCACCCTCTACTGGTTGATGCTAAGTAGTAAAATCCATTATGCCTTCATTGGCAAAGACAGTGTCCACAGCAACACAAATTTAATGAAATGCATCACATAAAACATCGATATCTGCTTGTAAACCAATGATAAAGGACACGGCAGACATGATCAATAAAACAGCTGACAGCATTTTACTCTGGCAAATCAGCAAGCCAATAAAAACTGACCCGTTTTTGGGTTCCAATTTGCTGGGCCTAAAAACAAAACAAAAGCAAAAACAAAGCAAAATCTAATTCAAAGGTTCTCCAACGTCTTACAGCACCTCCACCACAAGTATCAACTCCAGAAATTTTTTAATGCATTTTCTGAATGCCTTATATTTGTATTTTAGTTGATTTAGCCATTTTTGCGTTTGGAAAATGTAATTAGAATGTGATTCAAGTGATTCCTAATACATTTGTATTTGTAGAGCTTTTTCATATGTGTATGTCTTTAATACAAGACAGCGACTGTAACAGTGATGGTTTTAGCTGTGGGCCAATTGCCCAGGGCGGCATTCTCTAAGGGGCACGGCAGTGGGAAAGCAGAATATACTGCTGCTATATATATATATATATATATATATATATATATATATATGTTAGAAATGTTCAGTGCTCCTCAAATCCTGAAAGAGCCAGTGCATTTGTGTGGCCCTCTACAGGCGTGATACAAACACCCGCCACATGATGTGGATCAAACCAAAAGAGTAGCGAGGGGGTGGGTGCCGTTGGACCTCAGGCCTCGAATTACATACAAATTGCTCAAAAATAAAACATTAATTCATTCATCCATTTTATATACCACTTATCCTCTCGAGGGTCACGTGCATGCTGGAGCCTATCCCAGCAATCTTCAGGCGAGAGGTGGGGTACACCCTGGACTGGTTGCCAGCCAATCACATGGCACATATAGACATACAACCCTTCATACAACATTTAAATTTTAATACTAAATTAATTATACGGGCGACCAAGAGTCTCAAACATGAAATTAAAAGGGAGGGAATTTTGAGTCGATATGAGTTGGTTTAGCCATGACTTCTAGTTGTGTCAAAATGTTAATTTGTGTCATGAAAACATGGAAAAGACAAAGTCAAAGCTGTCAGGTGTACAATTTAGAAAGAGAAAAGAAGAAGAGGACAAAACGGGCCAAGGATAAAAGGTATGGTACACTTTATGTACACCCCATTAAGGAATGTATTTGTTCAAATAAACTAACATTACTTTTTGTCTATTTATACTGTATACTGGATATGTATCAAACATACACTCTATATATTTTTTGTTAAAAAATAATTTAAAAAAAGTTAATTCATATAATCCTACACATTTTATCTAAATATGACAAAATGTACAGTATCTGCTCTAGAAGTGGGCTGGAAATGTTACCAAGCAAATGGGTGTAATATGGATAAAAATATGTGGAAAATAATGGCAGTGTTCATCTGGCCACTAAGAAATCCACTGAGGAAGTCGTGCGCACTAAAACACATCTCGCATGATGCTGTACTCATCCTCTGCAGGCAAAAACGTAACACACCATCTGTTCACTGATCCCCGGCAACAAACAACAGACAGACCAGCAGAATGGGCCCGGGCACCATTCCCACACCAGCAATGGATTGTGGGAAACACGGAGACATGCACATAGTGTGGTGGCTAAATGTGTCATGAGAGCTTGTTAGGATTTGATCAGGAGGCCTTTGCTGTCATTGCACACGGAGGGATGATGCAAATTTAGGCAGGCAGTGTGATGGAGGCACTGTGAAGCTCATACAAGTGAGGCATTGGCAGATAGTGAGATGATGGGTTCAAGAATGCAGCCTCTAAGAGAAATGTGAGACGGGTGAGTGTATTTTAAGAGCTAACACAGACAACGGAGGATGGGGAAGGTAGAGATTTGGAAATGATCCATTTTTAAAACAAAATGCCAGAAGTCTACAGATGCCTTAATCGGAATGTTAAGTGACCATCTTGATGTTATTAAAAAAAAAAAAAAAAAACAGAAACACGGTACCCACTTATTTCGCTTCTTTCCCCGGATTTTTCGGAATTTTTCTGAACCTCTCCACGACCCGACGGACACCTCAATCACTTGGCTATGCTTCTCTGAATCCTGGAAAGTAACGCGATGGAGGCAACACTTGGACAAGAAAAGTCTGTAGCAAGAACATCGGCTAGCTCTGTGTTAGCTAGCCAGCTAGCAAATCTCTCCATGTGGTACCATAAGACCGCTCTCGCTGCCTGCAGGCTAGGCTAGCTACAATCACCATGCCAACATTGGACTCTGACTCGCCTGGAGAGTTGAACTATGATTAAAAAAGGCAAACAAAAGGATTGCTGACCTTCTCGAGGACATTGAAAGAATGTCGGTCTCGTCTCCCAACGCTATCCAACTTTGGCACACAGTTGTCTGGGACCCGTCCTCATCATGTCAGCGACCTGCCTGCTCCAAACAAGGGGACCCCCTGGACCGAAGTGGTTGGCCGCAGACGGAAGAGGCCCCCGAGCGGAACTAATGACGGGGCACCATCTTCCCCGAGTCTGTCGCTCTTGAATGAGTATGCGGCTTTGTCTGTGAGCGAGAAGCTTGGGGCCGGGGACCCGTACCAGGAAGCTGCACCTGTTTCTACGGACCCAGACATCATGGCCCCGTTGATGGACACCACAGCCTTCCCTCCGCTCAAGGCTAGCTGCCCTCCAGCATCAAATGGGTGTCCAACAGGGCACCGCCCGCCTGCGAGGTCCTGCTCCTCATCCCAGCGCAAGCGGCTGGTTAAGGATTCGGTTCATGCTCCACCACTACCCATCTGACACACAATACCGGACATGGACCAATTCTCACCAACATTTCACCCATTTCTGTTATCATAACATGGTGTCAACACACCAGACAGCACCATGTTCCCTCTGCGAACTACAATAACCTCTAACAATAATAACCAATAACAATAATAAGACCTCTCCCGAAAAACACCAGCAATCAACCTCTTTATACAATAAGCCACCTGTTACCATCAACATGGCTGTTTTTAATGTTCGCTCCCTTTTTAATAAATCTTGCTTTATTAATGATCTAGTTTTAGACAATAAAATTCATTGTTTACATGGCTGTCTACAGATGCACCAGTTGTTCTCACTGAGGCCTCCCCACCAAATTGTAACTTCACATTCTCTGTGAGAAGTGGCAGGAAGGGTGGTGGTACTGCAGCAATAATCAATGATTCACTTAGACCAATAAACATATAGTTGAACAGTACACCACCTTTGGGCACCATGCTTTTGTTTTTAGCAGCCCCCTCCATTCTCTGCATCACAATCTGCAGACCACCAAAATATGATGCTGCTTTTATCAGTAATTTCTCAGAATTTTAATAATCCATGCCATTTACAATTTTATCATTATATCCGGTGCATGTTGGTTTGCATGTTCTCCGCGTGCATGCGTGGGTTTTCTCCAGGTACTCCAGTTTCCTCCCACATTCCAAAAACATGCTAGGTTAATTGGCGACTCCAAATTGTCCATAGGTATGAATGTGAGTGTGAATGGTTATTTGTCTATATGTGCCCTGTGATTGGCTGGCGGCCAGTCTTTCGCCCGAAGACAGCCTGGATAGGCGCCAGCACCCCCGCGACCCTCGTGAGGATAAGCGGTAGAAAATGAATGAATGAATGAATGTAGCAGATCCAAATCAAGATTAAGTCTGTTTTCACTTTGTCAGTTCCATTACATTCCTGTCTCAGGTAATACTGATATCATTTTGCTGGGTATTTTTGTACTGGAGTGCATTCGTTTGAGCTGAAATGAATAATTACTTTCTCAAGGGAGGGGATCATCCTTCTCAATGTCACAGTACATGATGGATTTAATGTTTGTCCCAATGATGGCAGCACTCATGCAACCCCAGACCATGAGGTTACCGCGAACCATGATTGACTGTAGGCAAGGCATCAGCCGTTTAGACAATATTGGCTGTGTTCAGTCAGTGGATAACACATATGAACTACTATACAAGCTATACACTAGCCACTCTGATGTATATCCAAGTTTCATTTCTCTAATATTGTCCCTGGAGAAGATAAACTGTAGTAAAAATGACTGCTGCAATTGAGGGGTGTACTCACTCGAGAGATACAGTATAAAAAAGATGAAAGAGTAATTAGGTGTGGATTGACATCAAAGTCAGTGCTACAATAATAGAAATATCCATTATTTAAAAGAGAAATAAATAATTTGACCCATTAACTACATCACTCAACTGTGTCCGTGTTGTATTTGCCAGAAGCAGTTATGATTAAATTATGTGCTGCAATGTTTCAGTGCTGGGAGGAAACAAGATAACACAGAAAAAGCAGCATATTTGGAAGCAAGTTTTCCAACAGCTGTAGCTTCCGCATTGCAAGGCTGAGTTCACACTGTGATGGTGTCACTAAAATAAAGATACAAATAAACAACATGAAGGTACAACACAACAACAGGCTCAGGCTATGACTTCTAATTTCAGATTTAGTTTTCTCGTCTTTTTATTAAGGTGAAACTGACCACAAAAAAACAATGCTGACAAGCCCCTGATGCCCTGCTCCCTATTATCTCAGAGTATGTGCCTCCAAAGTGGTTGTTTTAAGCGCGACTCCTTTGCACAGTGCATGATGCAGACAAAGGGCCCAGAGGAAGACATTAGTCTGAAATAATGTCTTTCATTCAAAGGATTTCTCCACACTACAGTGTCTAATTTATCTCTGGAGATGGTCAGCCAACCAGAAGTGGACACTGAGGTCTTGACCCGAGGTCTCGGTATCAAATCATTCAGAGCAAAAGATGCTGTTTGGACAAGATAAGTACCTGACCTCAAGTCTATTGCTCTGGGGTGGACAGTCTCCTTTGTGGATGCTGCCCTCTGATCCAGCCTGCAGAGCTTAGGAGGGAAAAATGCAAAGTCATCTTCTTATCAGCAGGAGGGGAAGACTTTGTGGATTAAAGTTTTTATTGTATTTCCCTCTCAACTGAATATCATAGCACACCACCAGGATCAGCAGGGTGAAATCCGCTCGTAATTCTAAATGAACTAAAAGGCCGGAGGCGATGTTTAAATGCTGGAAGCTGAAAAACATTGTCTGCACTGTGAGGGCATTGTTAGAAAAAATAAATAAATAAAAGAAGAACAAATTGCTCCTCAGCCAATCAGCTCTGATAGTGAGCGACAGTCTGTTGCGCCCCGTCCTCTCCTCAGGCCTAATATTCCACCAGGGGACTTTATCTGATGGGACCTTGCACTGAAATCGACATTTTGAAGATCTCAGCTCGACGCGCCATTTGGAGTCTATTACCTAAAAGAGCTTCTAGTTCCTCGCCAGTGGTGGCACAAGATCCACTCTGCGGGTCCGAGGTCGATAAAGTATCTGCTCATCAGGAGAGTGTGACAGCCTGTAAGACGAAACCACATCAATCACGAGGACCTGGCTAGCTGTTAGGATAATACATAGAGGGCCTACTGGGCCCATCATGAAGATTCTCAATATGTATCATGCGCTGAGGTCACTGGACTCTCCTTACTACAGCACACAACACTAAGTACATTTGAACATTCAGTAAGATCCAATAGAACAGAAAATATTCTGATAATAATGCTTACTTTTAATTGAGAGTGTCAAAGAAGGGTTGTCTCCTGTTACGTCGCAGTTCGAATTGTTTGGTGAGACACACAAGCACCAGACTTGAACGCTGGAACAACAGGCACAAATCCCTGCTGCGGTAACCCACGCCAAGCCAAAACTCAACTCACTTTCTGTCCACCTGCCACTCCGCTCTCCCAGGGAATACATTTATAGCAACACACAAAAGCACAAGTCTTATTTGTCTTACATTGTTTATCTTATCTTATTATATGTATGATGGGTAATACAAGGGCTCTAAAAAGTATTTAGGTAGTTTTCTATGCTTTATGAAAATATTTGACTAATAAATAAGGAATCCTACTTTGCGGTCAGATCTGGATCCTGGAACAATCCCTTTTTTTCCATGAAAAAGTAAGACAAAATTAAAGACAAAATGTATATATTTTTTTAGGGCTGTGTTAAAATTTTAATCATAATTACTGCACACACACACATCATAGCAAGCCATACCTCTCTTTATTCCTTAGCATGTGAACAGCAGTGTAATTCCACCACTACATACACTGCTATACGGTCAAAAGTATCAGAACACCACAATTTTTCCAGTTATTTATTGAAAATCAAGTCTTTCATTCCAATAAATAGTTTGAAATGGTACAAAGGTAAGTGGTGAAGGTTAAACAATAAATAAATAATATGTATTTCAGAATTATACAAAAAGGCCTGTTTGTGGGACCACAAAATGGGTCAACGTTCTGTTGGACAAACCCTGGCAGGCTTGGTGTTCAATGTTCCTTTGTCTGCATAAAAACAGTGTTCGATGTGGTACTATAACCTCATGAATATCAGTAGAACAGCATTGTACTGGAGAAAGTATTTTGGCGCTGCAAAAATGGCAAGAAAGAGGGAATTATTAATGGAGGAGAGACAGACCATCTTAAAAATTTAGTTTTTTTTTCTTCCAGAGAAAACTTTTGACCGGTAGTGTATGCATAGGATGTAAACACATATTTTACTCCATATGAACATAATGTAATTTATTATGGGGTACATGTGACATATTATTATTTTTATTATTTTATTATTATTATTATATTAATTTTACTCCTATCACTGGCAAAGAGCTCTACATTCTTGTTGACAAATGGCCAAGTAGAAAAAAAAATCTAATTTAGTCTTCCTTGGCACCAAGCCCACCCGTGCATAACATTTTATTGAATATTCCCTGTTTGCAGACAAACAAATGAAAAGAAAAAAAAAACGATTTCACCCGCTTGGCAGTGTGTTTCTAACATTTTCCTAACACCTTTTTCCATCTGTTAATTCTAACATCCCTGTCAGCCCTTTTCACCTCATTCATCATTCAGTCATTGCCACCGCAAATAAACAGGAACCCAAACCAGCTCAGGCACTGGGATCCCCAAGGCAACTTCAGAGCACCAGATGTTGTTCTGCAGATCACGTTAAGTGCAGATGTCATCCAAATTCCGAATATGTTGCCACACGCCGCCAAGTGTGAATGGGTTGTCTGAATGTAATTCTTTTGACCTTTATACCTTAACTGTTATTTGGGCATTTTCTGTCCAACCTGCAGTTAAAGATTTCACTTTACTGCTTAATGCATGTCAACTTCAATCTTTTCCTGATGCTTCCAAATTCATTCTCAGGGCGATGCAGTGGCATTTGTGCAGGCTTCTATAAAAGTCAAAGGATTTTAGTTGAAAATGTACATAGAATACCAGGCTTTTTAGACAGCCATGCAACACATTTTACTCAACAGGACTCCATCTATGTCGCGACTAAAACAGTTTCCTTTGCCAAATAAATAATAATGTTTTGATCCCACGCTACTATGCATGCGACGTCACCACAATGTAAGGCAACCATTGATATAGTGGAATCATTGCTGTGATTGTGTCATTGTGCTGTCAACAGGGTTTTTGTGTTGAGGATTTGGGGTTGCGTTCATAAAAAAGTGCTCTTTTAGATGGAGAGCCTCTTAGAAACCAATGTTTGTGCAGGTGCTATAGTCTGCATATCATAAAAGCTTGTCAGCAATGGCTGCACTGATGAGAAAAGTATGTGTATGTGGCCACCGATTGCTTATCTAATCAAATTATTTCAATCTATTTTTTTTTGTCAGTCTTATATTTGGAGTCTACAGATTTAAATATGCAAAACACGTGCCAACTGCTCCCCAAGCTGTCATAGATTTTCTTCATGTCACTCTCACACGTACCCACACACACACACACACAAGTGTTGACACACACCAGATTGTTAGCAAGTTTGCAAACAACAGAGGTGTTATGATGCTAATGTTTGGTTAATGGTGATCAATGAAGCAAAATCAGCAGAGTTACTAATGAGCAGTTAAGAAATATGATTTTTTTTTTTACCAGTTGTTTTAACCCTAATATTGAAAGAAAAAATACATTTTTTTTGTTGCTTTGCATTCCAGTCAGTGCTTTATGTACATTTTATTAATTTAACCTTCCTTTATATTACACATTGAAAACAAAGTGGTACTTTATTGTTAAAGTTACTCATGCTATTTGGATTTGTCAATATATCTCTGCATATATCAATGCAGAGCATTGATAATAATATTAGGTGACTAAACCAACCAGTCAGCGCTTGTTTTTTTTAAACAGTCACGACAGGCTCCAGTTTTGACAATGCCCTGACTGTCCGTTCCTCTATGAAAAACAGTGTGTTTTAAAGATGCATCGTGTTGACAGAAGGTGGGTCAAAACTAGAACTACAGTTAATGGTTAATAAATGAAAGATTAATCGAAACGTATTTTGGTATTCAAACCATGTTTTTAATTTTAAAATGTAAATGGCCTCTGATTTCAGCCTGTTAAAAGGTGAATATTTTGTATTTTGGGGGGCAAAAAAAGATATTCACACACATCAGTTTAAAAAAACAGTGATTAACATTTTTGTTTGTTTTTTCTGACATGTTGCCAAACAAGCCACTAAGTGTTTTTGGTTCATAGTTATTTGGATTATTGATTACTCAAAACAGCAAGCATCAACAACAACCATTCATTCATTTTCTACCGCTTTTTCGCAGGGGTGCTGGAGCCTATCCCAGCTGTCTTCAGGCGAGAGGCGGGGTACACCCTGGACTGGTCGCCAGCCAATCACAGGGCACATATAGACAAACAACCATTCACACTCACATTCATACCTATGGACAATTTGGAGTGGCCAATTAACCTAGCATGTTTTTGGAATGTGGGAGGAAACTGGAGTACCCGGAGAAAACCCACGCATGCACGGGGAGAACACGCAAACTTCACACAGAGATGGCTGAGGGTGGAATTGAACCCTGGTCTCCTAGCTGTGAGGTCTGCGCGCTAACCACTAGACTGCCGTACCGCCCTCAACAACAAACAATGAAGAAAATAATCGTGAGTTGCAGCACTAGTCGGAATACCGAGATTTAGAGGTCACATCAGTTTCCATTACTTGAGCAAGAGAACACTCATGAAGTTGGATAATGACAGGATCGACATGGGATATGGATTCTTCCAGTCCAGTAGTTGATGCATAGTCGTGCTTAGCAACAAACAACCATCAATAAAAACAATAACTAATCGGATATTATGAGGACAAACAGGGGCCACAGAAAGTCACTCAAAGCTAACTAACAGATGAGCTGTTGAATAATTTTACTAGTCATACATGTTTTCTCCTAATAATAAGCAGTTTGAAACCTGATGGCGTGTTTAAATCTCATCTTTGTCTGTCTCCTTACATATTTTAACACATGGGTTAACTTGTAGTCTCGCTGACAGCATGGTGACAAAAATCAAAATAGATGCATATAACTGCATATCGCCGCATCCCCCTCCAAGCTGTGAAGACAGAAGCATGAATCACTTCCATGTGTTTTTAGCACCCCAGCTATTCCCCATGTGGTTAATGACACATATTGCATAGTCACACCACCGTGCATCTTCTCAGCAACGTCATTTCTAAGCCAATTAGGCAAATCAATATGGCATCACCGTTATAACTGACATTATACTGCCGGTAAATTACTTCTACATGCTGCTGCAGACTACTTCAGTGTGACACTAAGGTGCATGTAACCGGATGACGATAGCAATGACAGATTTATGGCACAGGGGGGAAATATATCCAGCTTGCGTGATTCATGGACACTTCAGGTAAAAAATAAAAAGTTGCATGAAAAGAAGGATTTTTTGTAGGACATATTGTTACAGGAGGACATTCATTCATTAATTTTCTACCGCTTATCCTCACGAGGGTTGTGGAAGGGGTGCTGGAGCCTATCCAAGCTGTCTTCGGGCGAGAGGCGGGGTACACCCTGGACTGGTCGCCAGCCAATCACAGGGCACATACAGACAAACAACCATTGACACTCACATTCATACCTATGGACAATTTGGAGTCACCAATTAACCTAGCATGTTTTTGGAATGTGGGAGGAAACCGGAGTACCCGGAGAAAACCCACGCATGCACGGGGAGAACATGCAAACTCCACACAGAGATGGCAGAGGATGGAATTGAACTCGGGTCTCCTAGCTGCGAGGCCTGCACGCTAACCACTCGCCGCCGTGCAGCCACTGAAATAGATACCCTTGTGCAAAAAAAAGGGGCAATATTTTTTTCAGCCTTTATCTAGCGGAGGTTGCCAGTGCCCAGAGCAAGCGCTAGCTAATGCTGGGACCTGGGTCTCTTATGTCAGTTTGCAAGCCCGATTTGGCTGGAAAGACATGGCAACCAGGACTGACAGGGAATCTTAAATGGGTTACAGAAGTGTGTGTGTGTGGGGGGGGGCACTGATTTTATGATGTGTAGTGAAGCCTGATTTACGGGGCGGGCTTATTGAGCTAAGCACGCGGCAGAGTTTGAGGAAGGAGGTTATTCCTTCATGAGATCCTTCATGAAAACCCAGAACTTTAAAAGCCGATTGAGTTGAGGGAGATGATCGATTTTTTTTTCACATTTTGAGCGCATAAACAGGCTCCAGGGACACTACGTTTATGTTTACTACGTGTATGTTTGGAAGATTATTAAAAAGTTAATGTTTCAGAGTAGGAAGCCTTTAAACTAAAATAATAACGACTAGTACTATTTCTGTATTTTTGTTGTTCTTATTTTGAAAATATTTAATCCCCCCCCACCCCACGCTCGAGTGTAAAAGTTTTCACTGTCAGCACCATAATCATCACTGGAGTATTTTTTTGTTGCTTTTAGGTTGAAAAATGCTTTCATGGTGACAGCGATGTCACACTGGGAAGAGCAGTGGTAAACGTCTCGAGAGAAGTTGTGACACTCGATCTCAAACATGAGACAGTTTGTTGAGCAGGAAGGAGGATGTAAAAATCGGGGGAAAGACGGTGGGAGGCGGGATTGACTAAAGTATGAGTGAACAGGAGAAAACTTGACTGATATCTACACATCAGTCAAAAGTTTGGACACATTGGGAAAGTGTCCAAAATGTCACACTCTGCATTACTTCTGGTTTGTTTATTTTAGTTTATTTCTTTAGTTCCAGTTTCAATGCTTTTATTTTGTAAAGCTGCTTGTGTTATTCCGTTCTGTTTCTGCAGCCTTTCCAGATTACATGCCCCTGGCGCTAATTTGTTTTCTGCCTACTTAGCTCAGCCAGTGGCTTCATTGGCATTGTATTTGTTTCAGGCTTTCTGCTCATTTCCTTTTCCTTGCTCAACGTCTGCACATCTTCCAGCAGCCCTCCTTCAGCTCCCGCTGTTGCACCTCAGCTCACCAAGCTTCCAAAGCTCCGGTGCCTTCTCCATGCCACCAGAAGCCTCAGACGCTACCGGAGTCTGCATCACATCTGTACCCAACACTCCCAGAGCCTGCAACACATCAGCTTCCTATGCCCTCAGTGCTCTTCTACATTGCCTCACATCCCCGGTGCCGGCACCACGGCGAAAACCATCTCTAGTTCAGAGCAGGAGGGACCCGTGACCCTCCTCTAAGCCTTTCTGCACGGTTCTCCCCGGTTCCGCTTCTTTTGATGAAGGACATCTGGAATATGCATTTGGAAGGAGCATCTCGTACCATCAGCTGTGCGAATGGTGACATGCCAAACCATTGACGCAGAACTTGCGCTTTATCTTACTGCTTCACTTTCCCGTTAGGGGCACGAGACGCTTCTTGATTCGCCATCACATCAGGTGGATGAGCCGCTTCCTGCTTCACTCCGGGCAGACGTGTCCCCATGACACTACTGTCCCTGTGCTTAGCTTCTGATAATGATTAACCTCTGCATCCACAACACGCCTTGCCGTGACACAAACTTTTGACAGATAGTGTAGATTGGATCGGGGTGATAGAAAGGAGTTTTGTTTGGGCTCTTCTTATTTCCCTACTAATGGGAACAGCCTTTGATGGCCCATATGCAGTTTATTTTCAAACCCCCAGTGATGGAATACAGAGCTGCATATGGCACATTCATTTTTTTTTTCATTTCCACACCACATTTGGGACCAGAAGCTAATTTTTAACTAAGAAAGGAACAGCTGCAAGACTGGAGTTTTACTAGAAAAACATCATTAAATAAGTTATTTGAACTACTTGTGGAGCATTATTTTGGCATTCCAATGAAACGGCGCTCACACGCAGAAACCCTGTGACGACACACAAAGAAGCGCATCCTAGTAAACAGTAAAAGTATTCAATCACATAATAATACTTCCTGAAAGTGTGTCATTTTCTCAAATTCCTGCACGTTTCTCGTTTTTTTTTTTTTCAAGCTGAAGGTCAATGAGCTTGATAATTTTGTGATTGAAACTTTGCAAGGGAAAATATTTACAAGGGTTCATCAGTATTTGGGTATATCAATATCATTAAGGCTGTTGCAATAAAACGCGTTCGCTAATCTGCAATGATGTTTTAATGGGGTTTTTTTCTGCTTGTCTCCTGGATAGTTTGAGTTCATTTGAGCTGCACATCTCAATTATGGGAGCATCTTTGAAATTGAGCAAGATACAAGGAAAATTGCTAATATGGCTTTGAAGATCAGAAACAATCTGGCAACGAAATGTTCTTTCTTTTTCAGCATGGTAGCAAAAAGCTACAGTACAATCAACATAGGTAAAAAAATGAACAAACCTCTACTTCTTGTTACATAGTTTTGTCTATTATTTGTACAAAAATATGCCTACCCCATCACCTTTATGATTGATGCTCGGTGGATGTGATATTTTAAATCTGCATCATAAAAGTCTCCGTTTACAGGCTGGGATAATGGCTGCTCAAGAATACCCATTGTACATGTGTGCGGTCCTGAAGTCCTTTGCGTGTTTAAAACTTGCATAAGCCTCTATTTGAATTGCAGATAATGACCATGTTATGAAGAAGAAACCTCTTGCTATGCTGAAGTGCATAACTCGTTTAATTGTGAGACAATTTTATGCAAATATCACTGATGTAACCACTGATTTTTCCCAAGTGGTAGAGTTGCTTCAAAATGAGGAAAATACTGATTTAAATCATACCCACATCAACGCTGTGGCTGCATTTACCTGGAGTATATTTAAGATTAGTTACTACATATAAAACTAATGCTGTGCTGTTCCAACACAGTCCAGAAAAAAATTATGGAAACATAAGTATCATTATGCTCCAATTAACACCCTCATTTAAATAAGTGCAAAGTCTCCTATAGTCGCCACGTGTGTGGTCTACAAAAGCAATAACATCCATTGTCAAATTAGTGCCAGGTTTAACACATCGGTGGCTGAATGCAACCTTGGACACATTTGAAGTATCCACTTTCTCATGCACTCAAAATCATTCTTAAAGAATGACAGAAATGAAACAAGGCGGACAACAAGGCAATGCAGGTCAGAGCAAAAAATACAAAAGAGAAAGGGAAAGCGGAGTAGAAGTAATTACCTCACGGGTGTACAAACATGCAGAGGAATGCACAAAAAGTCATGTCAGATTTGTGGGAAACCACTTTGGAAATGCAAGGTCACAGGTATGACAAAAGACGTTAGTGGAACGAACCGGCGCCTTCTGACTGCAATTGCTTAAGACAGGTACTAATTGCTGAGAAGCTGCAGCTGTGTCTCATTGACCAACCTCCTCCCGAGATCAGGAACACTGACCCCACAGGAAATGCTACAATAAAAGTATATCTGTCATATGGAACATGGCGTGTTGTCCAATCACTTGCTTCCAGTTAACACCTTGACCTCATTGCAGTTATCAGGTACAATTACAGCATGTACGATAATCCATTCCAGGGGCAAGCTGTCACCATCATAAAACCTTTAACAAGCATTTTATAGGGTCCTATGATCGGAATAACAGGATTGAGCAATAAAAATGGAATCTATTGTTAATGCAAAATCTCATAGAAACTGATCATGTAAATGGAACGTTTTCATTGTGAGGTGCCGGAATGTTTGTGTGGGAAAATATTTCCTCTGGGGACAATAAAGCGATACAGTGTTTGGATTGCATCGGAGGCTGTTTTCCTGAACCACAAGCATAGACATTACAGTTTGTGGAGGGGAATTTAGTGAAGCTACATCCGTTTCTGACAGACTGGCCATATATAATGTATTGCATCAGTAAATGTAAGGATTTTTTCATTTAATTAAAGAGATAGTTCGGATCTTTTGACATGAAGTTATATGACACAGCCATAAGCTGTGAAGTCTGTCAACAGCGACTCACTCCTCACTCTAGTTTTCGGTGCTGAGGAAAGTAGACACGACGGCACAGAAATATAACGCAGAGGCATTTTTGTGATGCATTTTTGTGCTTTTAAACGCATATTGTTTAGAGAAGCTAAACTCTTTACTTAACTGTCCCCAGCAACTAGCTGGAACTACTTTCCCCAGCACCGAAATCAGACAGGAACTGGGCTTGGGACACGAAGTAGGGAGTGAGTTGCTTTTGACAGGCTTCACTACTTATGGGGGTGTCACACAACTTCATGTCAAAAAATCTGCATTTTCCCATTAACAAACTGTTTTTTCATTGATACAAAAAACACATACTCCATGGTGGTAAAATAAGTGTAAAAAGTAATAAAACTAAATTCTACATTTTTTTAATAAAAGGAAGAAAAAGAAATCAGGAAAAAATATGGTTTTCATAGGGCCTCATTTTAATAATAATCTTATTTACTTATTAAAGTACAGTAAAGTAAATTTACTTATTTACTAATATTAATTACTTATATTTGACTAAAATGAACAAAAAATCCTCTGACAACAAACGCAACCGACATTCCATACTTCCATACATTTTCTGAAAAATAAGGAATTGCTCAAGCATGGATACACCTGTGATACCAGAAAGGATTTTTTTTTTTTGATGAAAGTTAACATATGTTAATATTATCATATTACCCAGAGCAGCCAGGACAGATACGTATGTGCGTAATGCTTTTCTACTTTGCAATTAATTAACTTCCCGTTCTGTGGTTATCATCACAGGTACCATGATGTGGTGCCATCGTAATATACAGTAAGTTAATCTTGTAGTTTTTTCGGGAGGTTCTGTACTGATTGCAGCTTCTGAGAACAAAACAAACCTCCCTATCAGCACCAAGCATGCCAATTTCCATCTTTACGCCTCCAAGAGTTTGGAAAACACATCACACCACAGCTTTAATACCCACTTAATTACTCTCATCTTTTACCCTGCTGATAAAATGAGCCCTGCTGCCACTGCCTCTTGTGTTTCTGTTATCTGTGCGTAAACGTGTTAGCATATGCCCCCTTTAATGACATTAATTAGCGGTAAATTGAGCTGATTTTCCTGTTAAGTGCTTGAAGAGCCAATACCATAACACAGCCTTAATATGCGTATGTCCCAATGTCTATCTAGTTGGGAAGGTGGTGCGACAGGGAGGTGGTCTATGTGCCGCAAGCACAGGGTTGGCAGGATGAGCACATTCACTGATAAAGAGGGTATCGGAACATACGTAATTACAATGCTCTGCAATTGGTGGTAGGGTTTCTTTTCCTTTTTCAATTATGTAAGAGTATGTGGAGTAGTGGTCAAATATCAGCAAGGAGAAGCAAAGGAAATTAATTATGAACCATATAAGGACGCCCCACCTCTGTGACATCACAACGGGGCAGTTTTACCACGCCTTCTGAAGCGTTTGGAGCCATCCCAAAATTCTTTCAGGGCTCACTTCTAATTGTGCAAACATCATTATCCGAAACTTTGGCATCGTTAAACATGAGAATACAACATTTATAGGTCATAAAAGTGGGAAAAAAGTATAATAGATCAACTTTAAAGAAGTTTGGGATAGCTCTGAACGCTCGGTTTCAGAGGGCGTTCTAACAACTGGGAATTTGTGATGTCACAGAAGGGCGGGCATCCCTATATGGGCGTGTACATGCTGCCCTCCCCCAAGCGTTGCTTCCCCCACTCTGCTTTGTCCTAGTTTACAGAACTAGACTATTACCTGGATAATCAATGTTTTAACGGCCCAAGAGAAACATGCTCGTATGTTTCTGGTGAGATTCTCTTAGAAATTATTGACAGAAAATCATCAAAAATAAATAAACCTAGGGAGCTGCTGGGAAGATTTCCACCATTTTTCAACAAGGGTATGATACTATCTGACATCAGTGAGAGGGGTCAACCATGACTGGACCAAATAATTGTTTACATGTCCCTTGGATCAGGTACGAGAACCCCAGTGGAACTGATTCAGGACTCAGATGAGCTGCAGAATCTCTACCATACATACTTCCTGTTAGGGCTGTCACGGTAACCAATTTTGTCAATAAATAAATAAACAGACAAATACCCAAAGTTACGCCCTGTTATGCTCACTCTCTTCTGTGTTTGTTTCATATGGACATAATGCAGCGTGAACCCTCTTGTCATCCAGCTAATAGATGGCGCAGACGCACATACACTTGCGGGCTTGACCAATTTTTTTTCGCTCGATAAATCGATACATCCATTATCGTGACATGCCTACATACAGTAAATGTATGTTGATGACCTTTCTCAATAATGTCTCTACCATCGATCAATCAATGTTCTATATGGGTCACTTAAAGCCCCATAATCCCTTCATGTCATGTCAATAAAAGTGTCATCCGCTCATCCACAATAACGTTCCTTCTTCTCTATTTGCTGAGTAATGCGCTGATGTTCAGTAGTGCTCTCTGACTGGGCGAAACTAATGGCTGCGGTTCCTAATGCACAATGCTTTTGAAATAAAAGGTTTCTATTATGGGCTTGTGTGCAGATGGACTCCATTGACGGGAAACGTTGGACCACAAGTGACCTCCTAGAATTTTCGAATGCCTGCAGTCTTGTCCGACATAGCCACTCGCTTTTAATGGAAGACTACCTCCGCTGAGGAATGCGGTTATCAGCAGGAAGCGCTCATAAATCAGGCAAATTTTCCAGACGGGTTAACGGTTTAATGGCAGGTGATTGGTGTCATTGATTGGCTGTTACACACAGAGACCTTTATACAGGGCCCACAGACAGGAAGTCTTTTAAAAAGCGAAAGTGATACGGTGAAAGAGCAGAGAGCCTTTGTCAACATGACAAGTTCTGTGTCAAAATTTTGATATAAGAGCGATAACAGCGGCTTGTAGCTTAAGTGAGAATCAATTTCTAGTTGGGAAAAACTACATAGCCTTTGGAAAAGATCTAAAGAGTGAACCTCTGGCTGCTTTGTTCTCAGTCTAATACCAATATTTTGTCAACCCCCTTCTGTGTCTGACATCAACAGGCACCTTTTGGCATTTACTTTAGTTGCTCCGGGATTAGAAGCACAGGCTCAAGTAAAGCTAAACCGTAGCACAAAGCAGGCAGGCAAGAAACTAATAATAATCATATGGAACTAAAATACAAAGAGCGTGTGCAAGAACAAAAATAACAAACCCCAAAGCTGAGTGGAAGGACAGGCAAAGAGCTGATTGGCTGGCAGAGGTATAAAGGCAGAATGGACACATCAAGAAAACATTGATAGAAAGAGATGTGAGAGAAAAGCACAGTGAGAACATATTTTTAGAATGCATGGTTGGAAACAACAACAATGTATCCAACAATATACTGTGCTGGTCCGCATAAAACGCAGTCTGACAAAGATGTATCGTCCTTGTGTCGAGATTTATATACAAGCAAGCCAACTAATTATTCCAAAAAAAAGTCCAATCTTTTCTTTCAGTCCCACACAATTGACTAATAAAGAAGTAAAGATGTAATCACAACACATAAACACACTTGAAAGTGTCTTATGGATTGAGCAACTTAACAATAGACGGTTTTCGGTGCAGAGTTGGAAAACAGAGAGCCAAAAAAAAATATTAACATAATGGTTGTACTGATCTTGAAGACATATTTTATTTTGCTTTTTTTGTGTTTTTGTTTCATATTATAAATTATAAAACATTTGTCCAAAAACAACAAATTTGGGGCTGGTATCTTAAAATAGGATGAACAGGGGCGCCCCCAGGGTTTCACATTGTGCCGTGCTTTATAAGGTAGCAGCTGTACCATTACACCACCAGGGACTGACTGACAAGTGAGTGGGTGAATTCTGCCATTTGTTGTGCTTTCAATCGCTTTTTTTTTTCTCTCCTGCCTCGGGCTGACTATATACACACAATATCATGTTCCAAAAAAATATTTTAACCATTCTTATGTATGTAAACTGAATATCAATTTTCCACTATACAGTTCCCAGCTCACATCTGATCTACCTGTCACGTTTTGGGATGGCTTGTCTTCATCTCAAAATAGTACCACAAGAAACTCCAGAAAACATGCCACCTTGAACACATCAGTCAAAATGAGACACTGAAATAACAATAATATGATAAGGGTTGCCTGTATTAAGGCCGTGACAAGGGGCACATTTATCCTCAGGGAGACGACAAAAGCAGCAAAGTTAAGCCTTTAGCATATAACACTGCAGAGTCCAAACCTATGTAGCCGTGTTTTTTCGACATTTCTGCCCATGTATCTTCAGACGTTACAGAAATGGCAACTCTGCTTAAGCAGTGCCAATCAGGTACCTTGAAGTGGAAAAGGAGCATAATTAAGATGTCTTGATTGCCTATAGTTGACTTTCTTTCAAGTCTTATTCCAGTGTGGGCAACGGTAGACAGTGCATTCAAATCAGAGGGGAGGATGCACCAATCCCCTGGCTCTTTCTGCAAAGTTAACTGTGGGTGCTATGAAGATTCGCCTCATTTGTAGTTGCAGTCTGCTTCCTTAAGCAAGTGTGAGTCAGCAAACGGCAGGGGGTGAGACAAGAGAGTGTGTGCATGTTATGCATGTGTGCTATACTCTCCCCAAGCTGAAGTGTGATGAAAGTGGAAGAAGAGTGTTCCTTCTCTCTCCTGTCTCATATTTCTCAGTATAATGTACAACCTATTCATGTGACGCCTTTTAAAGGCATGGTGGGACTCACTCCACGGCCTGGCCCGAAACTCAATATGCTAATGTCTTCCTAGGGAACAATGGAGGGAGAGAAAACATAACCTGTCATTTACCCCCGGCAAAACCACTGAAGTATTTATGGCAAAACCACCGGAAATTTCCAACAGACAAATGAGTTTAAATATGCAATAAATGGAAACGTGCCACTGGTTGTTTGACTCATTAAAAAATCATGACACTAAACCTCTCCACCTCAGATGGAGGAAAAAAAGGCTGATCTGTCAAAGCTCTAATGTCTGTCAACAACTCCACTGCTGGCAGTTGCCCCAGGATGCCACAGCGAGACCATAAAGAATCGGTTTCCTCACATAGTCATCGCAAAGAAACCTTCATCATAATTTGTTTACAGCTCTGAGACGGAGTGTTGACAACGTCATCTCCCTCACTGGAATAATTGCCATAATGATTGGGGAGGTTTTGAAGGGAACACATAGAGACATGAGAAAACAGGACCATTTTTGGAAGGTGTGTGGAAAATAGAGTCAAGCTGCAGCGCCCTGCAACATCGACACGTTCTTCTTATTTCCCTTTTTCTTTCTCATCACTTCAATTATTTTTTCAAGCGTACTGATGCTGCAGCCAAAGGCGGCCTGTGGGACTTCAGATCTCGCACTTCCACTCAGGCAGAATCTCGGTGTTTTCACCGTGATGCAATCATCAACAGTTTCAGTTTCACATTCAATACATTCCCATAAATAACATTTATTGTGACATATGTTTGTGAACCACAGTTCCGACTGGAGGAACAAATATTAGTGGTAAGTCTTGTCTCTTGCCTCCAAACAGGTGCTACAGGCTTCATAGAACAACGGCAAACATAGTGAGACCTGTCAATTATATGACTTTGTCTCTGCAGGGCAGGAGGGGCCTAAAAGCCATCCACATTGGCACACACATTGTAACAGAGTGGAGTGGAGCAATGTAAAGAAACTATAGTGGAAAAAATTCAGACCTTGTTCATTACAGTGGGACTATTAATGAACAAGGTCAGCCCATAAACACGAACGAGCCAGTATGCCAATTATATTATGTATTGGGGGCCAAATGAATGAACATATACAGAATACAGAAAAAAACTACACGTTGTACCGACAGCAAACACCCGCTGAGACATCAGTTCGACAACGTACTATATAAAAAAACAGAACAGCACAAAATGGTGTGCGCTCACACAAAGCCAGCATACAAGAAATGCTGCTCTTTAATGCAGTTGAAAGAAATTTCAAGAAATGCTGCAAACATTTAACATTCATTCATTCATTTTCTACCGCTTTTCCTCACGGGGTACCGGGGGTGCTGGAGCCTATCCCAGCTCTTTGGGCGAGAGGCGGGGTACACCCTGGACTGGTCGCCAGTCAATCACAGGGCACATATAGACAAACAACCATTCACACTCACACAAACATTTAACAGACAGTCCAAATTGGCAATTCTGTAACTTTAAAAAGGAAATATTAAGGAAATATTGCATTATTATTATAGATTGTTATTCATTCTTATTCTTATTATATATTATGAAAACAAACCAAAAAATGTTGGCATTAATATGGTTTAGCGTCAATTTGTGAGACAATAAACATTCCAAAACATGCCTGCATTGTTTTATGACTCTGTAAAATAGACAAAGTTCATCCAGACATATTTTTTCATTGTACTTTTCTTAAAATTAATGTTACAAATTTGTCTCCTCCCGTATTGTTCTCGTAGGCCCAATCTCGTGCATTGTGCCCTTAACAAAGGCATTACAATGATCTGTAGGGAGCGTCGACCACTAATGATGTAGAATCATAATCTGGGTGGACATGTTACACTTTGAGCAATGATTGCATACGTGGTAGATAACAGGTGAGCAGGATGGCAGGGAGATCTTATACTCTCTGAAAAAGTACTTTTTTTTTAGCCACATTTGGCCACTCCGGACTGTTTACTCTCTCACAGTACAAAGTTTAAATAATAAATTTTGCCTCTAAACATAACTGAAGCCAGCGTAGAAGATTTAAAATAGTTTTTATTTATTTTCATGAAGCTACTACCTCCCCTAAAGTCTTTTTGCACCTCAAAATTTGAAAACCGCTGGCCAAGAGCATCCATACATTTTCTATGCCACTTATCTTCATGAGGGTCACAGGGGTATCCTGGAGCCTATCTGCCCTAGCGCAATAAGGACAAATAACGTATTACAGTATATGGTCATGCTTTCATAGGCTTCAGCAAACCCACGGCCGGAGTGAGGACAAGCGGTTAGATGATCATGCTTTCATATTCTATAATTGACTTGATTACAGTTTGAACTGAGCAATATTTTTTTTTCTTCCATAAATTACACATAGTGTTCTGATTATTGCATTGCCAAGTCTGTGCAGCAGGGCTTCCCTGATCCTTAATTCAAACCCAAATTTTGAGCACAACAGATAGGCAGGCAAAATACTGTATTGTCAGCAATACAATAATAACGCATAATCCTGGGGGCGCCCCTTTTAACGAATATAATGTGATGTTTTGTTTCCCCAGAAGGAGGTCTTAAAAAGATTGGTCGTTTTCTAATAGGTATATTCATGAGCTGCTCGTTTTCGATTCTGAAATAATTTTACTTCTTCTTCGCAGAAGACAGGATCCATGTGCATTCCTCTTCTGCCAGCCACCAGAGCCATACTGAATCCCCCTTCATGGTCATCATCCTCTTACCTTCCCACAGCCTCCACTACTGCTCCCCATTGAGTCCAGGAGATAACAGATATCATTATAATGCAAGTCCTTACAGGCAAGCTGAGGTCACATTTAATTTGCCATGGCCTGGTATCGACACAAGGCAATCAGCGTTTTACACCTGCTAGTGGAGCAGATGAGCGACAGGCTCTAAGCCTAGTAGCTGAACGACAGATTTAGCGAGACTGAGGAAGCCGGATGGAACAACTGTGAAGAATCAGGAGAAATGTATTAGTCAGACAGAGAGCACAGTTACAAAAGAAGAGTGAGAGAGTTCACGAGTCAGATTTGCATTTTAATAAAAAGTAACCTACTTTGGCCCACGGAGATTACTGAGAGTTGAACTAGATTCACGTCAGAGCTCCTGAACATGGACGATCTCGCTATGCTGTGCTGTAGTGCCGGCCGGTACTGTTTCTCCACCACATTTCAGAGTGATGAATGGTGCATTTCAATAACTTGCCATTAAGGATATTGATTTGTGTATGAAAGAAAGTTACATGTGTCGCCAGACATTTGCAGAATTTCTGTTTAAAGATCAACAGATCAATTTCTCCCTAGCCAAGAAGTGACAACCTATTTCCTGTGAATGACTCCCTGCGTGTTTTTAAGTCATCCATCTCTTCAGGGATACAAGTGACCAATTACACTCACTCACACTTAACTCTAAGTAAGGGTTTTTTTTTCAGCGAAATCACAGCTTTGACTTTCACTCTTCCGTGTTTCACTTTGCTACCTTCTCAGCTGCAGCCATTGCAGGAAAATGAAAAAAATGGTCTGGAAAATACAAGACAGCTCAGCAAAGAATGATGATCTCTTGCTCCAAGTCAAGTCGCTTTCTCATTCCACAGCAGACAGGAGTGATGAAATAGCACAGACTGGACTGGAAGGAAGGAAGGAAGGAAGGAAGAAAAGAAGGAAGGAAAGAAAATGGACACAGGCAATGCTGAGCTTCTGGTCAGGGATCTGCATACAAATTTGGTCTTTGGCAACATGTGAAACATAACCACACGTGTATTTGCCTTTTATGTGCGTTTTAAAAAAAGAAAACGTGTTAGCATGTGGGAACTAACAATGCATGTAAACGGATGATGGGCAGAATTTCAAAAAATAGTCCAGTTTTCTTCGTCAAACGGGGCGTCAAACTCACACCCGAGGGCCAAATCCAGCCTGCGGGACCTGTTTGGAAAATAGCATTGAGTTGTCCCGCCTAACGGACAAAGTACTTACAGCGATCTGCATGATAAAGCGACTCCAGTCCGCTATAAACTACTCCTTAAATGTAAAAGTGGAAACAACACCGGTAGTCCTCCCAAGCGCTTAGGAGTGTGACCATCCACAGCCGAGTGGACGTGCCTGGAGGCAGGCATTGGGTGGAATAAATTAAAACAGACCATTTTCGCAGGAAGCACGAAATCCAAAGAAGTACAGCTGGAATAGGTGCAGATTCTGGAAGATCTAGAAAGCTTTCTGCGCTGGTTACCGCAGGAAGCACGAAATCCAAAGAAGTACAGCTGGAATAGGTGCAGATTCTGGAAGATCTAGAAAGCTTTCTGCGCTGGTTATCATTTGTAGCTGCTCTGTAGGAGTGCACAACTCAATACAAAGGGCCGAAAATGAGCATAATAGGTCCTCTATAAAAAGGTGCCAGAGTCAAAATAATTTAACTGTACACTACTAAAAACGGCAGCACTATAACACTGAGTCTGTACAAAATAAAACTGGAAAGAGGAATAAGACAGACCAAAGTGATCATTTTAACACAGCAGAGCATGCTGGGAAATGCATAATACTGCACCAGCAGTATCAACTTAGCCATCATATTTTTGTATAGTTTTTGAGTGAACCCATGACGGTAAACAACAGTACAGCAAGTGTAACATGCCCGAGTTTCACACCAACAGCTGCATAGCGCAACCAGGGGCGTGTTTAGTTATTTGTATAAACTTTTTCCTTTTTAATTTCAATTTTTTTTTACAAAAGGTGACTACTGTATGTAATTTAGGCCCCCTTTTCCTGTTTTTGAAATCTGTTACAGTTATGTGTCAGCTTAATTTGCTAGCTCCATTGCCATGTTTATTTCTCGCCTGCCTTAAAAGAAAATTAAATATTAATGTTTATCATCTACTAACGAGTGTGAATATGAGAAAATTCTCCTATTTCCTGAACTAGATAGTCTTTAAATTCCTCCCAGGGGATTATTATTACTTAAATTAATAATCTCAACACTTACTGCAATTGATAGGAACATTAGGTGTTAAACTTCGGGAATGAGCTGCAACATAAGTTCCACCGTTTTGTATTTCTGAATTAATATTTTTAATCAAGTAATTTTTCATGTGACATATTAACAATGTGCAAATGGACTGAAATCGACATCAGATTGTGTTTTATACACAACAGTCCCAAAGAAATTATTCAATTGTGCAGATTGAGAGCGAATGAGAGCTGTGTGTGTACTCGATCACCCGCCTCTCCTAGCTGGGACAAAAAAAACGGAATGATTGACAGATATTTGTTAGAGAGAGAGGAGGAAAGCAAACACCCATGTACGTGTCAATATAAAGTAACAATGCCGGGAAAATTATTGACTTTAATTGATTTGATTATTATGACATGGCTACTGCCGTCCCGCTTTGTCCTTTCTTTGCTGTGTTGCGCAATGAAGCCCTGCACCTTAAGTTGCCATGGATACGCCATAGTGAGTATGAATGGCAGACTTTTATTGGGCCTCCGGGAACAACTGATTGCGACCTAAACTGAATTCTGCCCGGCAACAAATGCAATGTATGATATGTGTATCGTTCTCTTCATTTATCCACCCGTCCATTTATCTATCTCCGTGGCACTGCTGCTTGCAAAGAGAGTCTGAGGCCTACCCTGACAAGAGCTACATTCATGCGCCTAATTTAAGAGCTTCTTCTTCTGTCTGATTAACAATTAACTGCGCTATCAGTCAGCCTCCTCCATTGCGGTGTAATCAGTGTCATCAGCATGGTGCATATTTGCAGCTGGACTCCTACATACTTGCAATTTTCACGGATACAAAAAGTGGCCACAGAGATTAGATGACATAGAATGAGATGACAAATGAGCCACTTTTTATTGCACGGTATAACTACCACTATATAGTGTTATACAGCTATGTCGGAATATGCATATTCACTGCAGGAGGTTGCTTTCGTGTCACATGCTGATTCAGGCAGTGAAGTATATGTCGTCTCTGTTGGGGCTGCACATTTTTTGCGTGTACTTTGAAAAGGCTGCGCTCAGGCACACTGAGAGCCTTGACCTGCTCTGTCATGCGTAAGCACCTTTAAAAGGATTATGATACAGTGTCAGAGTGGATTTTGGTAAATAGACGCTAAGAAATCCTCTATGAGACTGCATCCGCCCCACTGTGGTGAAGTTGTATCATATTAAATCACGGAGGGCACCATCTTGTCTTTGCAAATGTTCCAGGGGGAAAAAAAACAACAAATGGATTTCTCACCCATACACCTGATGGATGTTTTTCTGTTTGAGGCCAACATGCCTGTCAGTTAGTTGATCATCTCACTGCACAGTGTACCTACTTGGATCGACTCCACTTTCTAAAGCAGTCTATTTTCCTGCTGCCCACAGTCTCCTCCTAAATCCAATATGTCTTTTTCTCAAACGTGTTAAGAAGTGAATACAGGAGAGCCTTGCTCTCTCTCCGTAATTGTTTATTAGCATGACCCGTTCAATGCAGCATGGTATGTTTTCCCACAGGTGGAAAACCACACCAAACCGAAGCAGGCTGAGACAAGTAGAGCTAACCTGGAGGATTCAAGCCTGCCCATGAATTTATACTGCCCATGAAATCTTGACAATGTCACTAAAATACCCAAGAAAAGCTATGCAGAGTTAAGACACTTTTACAACTGATGTAAAGCTTATGATTATTATTTAGGTTGTCCTAAAAGGAGACAAAGCACAATGTCTTCTCTGCTTTCTGGCAATTTAATCTATGCTGGCACAAGTTTACAACAAAAAGTACATTTTATCTTACCAGGAAAAGTAAAACAAGGTTCTAAAATTGAGTCAAACCGCTGTCTTTCTACAATATTTATTAGGGCTGCTCCAGTCGATCGGCCACCAATCGGGATCGGTCGATATTTGCTTCATAACGCCAACCCCATGGCAGATAAGTATAAGCAGCTGGTGGAAAATCTCTTGAAGTCCTACAAACGTCACTGAAGATACACATGTTGCGATCCCATCTAGATTTCTTTCCATTGAACTGTGAAGTAAGTGATGAGCACCTGGAACGATTCCACCAGGACATTGCAGCTATGGAGAAAAGATATCGGGGAAAGTGGAATCCATCTATACTTGCTGACTACCATTGGAACGTGGAAAGGGATGAGTACTGCTGATGAGTATAAGAGACAAGCCAAAAAGCGTAGTTCACCTACGGAATAAAGGGAACTTTAAGTGATATTTAAATATGGTAAAACAATATTATTAAATATATTGAACACATGAGCTAACCAGCACAGTTAGCAATTGATTTTCATTCATTCATTCATTTTATACCGCTTATCCTCACGAGGGTCGCGGGGGTCCTGGAGCCTATCCCAGCTGTCTTCAGGTGATAAGCGTTTTACACCCTGGACTGGTCGCCAGCCAATCACAGGGCAAATATAGACAAACAACCATTCACACTCACATTCATACCTATGGACAATTTGGCTGCGTGTTAAACACTCAAATGCCATGCAGCCCCAATTGATTTTCAGTTTACCTAAAATAAATTTGATTTAGCCACATTTATCTCAGAAGCAAATCGAGTCCAAAAATTACTAGATCAGTGAAATATTAAAGACGTACTACTATGTGTGACTATTTACATATTTAGTTATTCAATATATTTGGCTGTGTCTGCTTGCATTGTCACTGAAATCAATGTATCAAATGCTGGAATAATAGTATGACAAAAAGAAGATACATTTACTCCATTTTATATTCACAAATGGCCCACTGAGGACGATCATAACACTGATGTGGCCCAGAATAAAAAATGAGTTTGACACCCGTGCTCCCAGTGTATACGTATGTAGTGCACCAGCTCTACATGAAGGGTGCGGCCAATTAACAGAATTCCCTAATGGAGAACACTCATCAGGATGCAGCGAACATCTCAAATCCACCTCCGCCTGCTGCAGTCCATCACCGTTACTGAAACGTTAACAGCGCCAAGGCTCCGTTGTGCCAAACGCTGATGTCTTCATCCTTTAATCTGTTTGAAAATAGGACTACAATGCCTTTCAGGCACGTGTAATGAATTCTTAAAATGTATTATTCAAAACTAAATCAACAATGTCAGGTTGCCTCCAAAGTTATCACTGTTACAGGAAGCTTTTTGTCCTTTTACTGGGAAATAAATGCATTTTTTTTTCATTTAATTTAACAATGTGAAATGGGGCGTTCAGTGGACAGAGTTGTGCTAGTGGCTGACTTCACACGCAGCGAAGGAGAAAGTGTTTCAGCTGTTTAACTTGTTCTCACAGAAACACAAAAACTTTACTTTTTTGCCCTAGACTACTTTTGGAATTATCCGGAATGTTGCCAAGTGAATTTTCTATTACACAATGGGACTTTCCAAGCAGGGAAAGCAGCAGTGACATCCAATTGCACCACAGACTCAGAGACACACAGTATAAACAACATTATGGGAAAGAAACAAAAAATTAATTGTTAGTCCAAAGAAAACGTTGATGTGTTAAAATTTAGAATGCTCAAAGGTCTTTTGCACAGGGAGGAGACATAGAAGCCTTTGCTATATCTAAATGGTATTTTTGTCATTTTCAATGCTGCAAAATAAAGACCCTGAGAGACCTCTTGATATCTGAAATAATGTTTTGCAGATTTATCAAAGACGCAAGGAGCCAAAGCTTTTAGTCCAGTTGATGTTTCAATAGATTAGTTGTTATCAAAGAGTAAAGGTTATGTTCTTCAGACATCTTCGACCATTAAATGGACACGTTGAATAAATAGAGCATGTGGGGCAGGGACTGAATAAGAATTGGTACCAAAAAGCTTGAAATGCAAACCAGAAATCATGATAAATAGGTGAATGGCTGTCTTCGGGCGAGAGGTGGGGTACACCCTGGACTGGTCGCCAGCCAATCACAGGGCACATAAAGACAAACAACCATTCACACTCACATTCATACCTATGGACAATTTGGAGTCACCAATTAACCTAGCATGTTTTTGGAATGTGGGAGGAAACCGAAGTACCTGGAGAAAACCCACGCATGCACAGGAGAACATGAACAAACTCCACACAGAGATGCCGAGAGGGGAATCGAACCAGGGTCTCCTAGCTGTGAGTCCTGCGCGCTAACCACTTACTCACATCAGACAAATTACAGTAATTTTGCTCCAACATGTAATCCCATAGATCTGCTGTTGAATACCACTGTAG
This sequence comes from Doryrhamphus excisus, assembly GCF_037039965.1. Classification (NCBI taxonomy): domain Eukaryota; kingdom Metazoa; phylum Chordata; class Actinopteri; order Syngnathiformes; family Syngnathidae; genus Doryrhamphus; species Doryrhamphus excisus. Next base: position 12,456,604 of record NC_136359.1, on the reverse strand, counting down.
ATTTCTTTAAAAAAAAATTGACCCCAGCAACAGAAACTGCAATTTGGAGGAGCGTACAGACAAACTGACACATGATGAAAGACATGAACTTTAAGACCAAATGCGGAGTAAAAGGACAACTCACATAACCTTCAAGCATCCTACGCCCCTCCCTGCACTCAGATTGGCATAGGAATGCACAAACAAACACAGATCTGCTTTTCTTTTCTTTATACAGTACGAACACCCACCCAAACACAAAGGTGGATCTATTTCACATTTTCAGCTCAGGGTTGCAGAAGATGTCGCCTCTCATTGTCAGTTTAAGGCAGGATGTTTGATCCCACCTAATGTCGCTATGCAAATCAGCCATTGTTATTCTTTCTGTGCGCGTCCTCGTTTTCTTTGCGGCGTGATAAGTCCCAGACAATTATCTCTCCACCTCAGATGCTGCATCCTGTGGCCTATTTCCTAAAAATAGGGCAGTGTTTTGACACTGCCAAAACAAAAAGAAAAAAAACTGCTTAACTCATTAAAGGAGAAAAAAGCAGTGGTTTATAACAGTTTAAAATGAAAGAGTTTGGTTCCACTGAAATGGCTTTAGCCATTTGTTTTGAGCTTTATTGGTTTTGTTTGCCTAGTGAGGAAAAAGCACCCATGAGCAAAAGCGTTGCCACTCAGGCATTGATCGGATTGTGACTGGGTGAAAAAGTAGTAAATTAAGAGTCCCGTCTCAATCTGACACTAACAAAAACAAAACAGAACAAGCAGCTTTTTCCCTGAAGACAGAAAAAGAAACTTAATAATATATGAGACAAAAGGCAACAACTAAAACTAGTCAAATTGCATTTTGCCAGCTCAAAGTTGCCCTACTATGTGGAAAAAGGATTTTGAGAATTAAATTATATTTTATTGTACTAGAAGTAGTACTATCACAAGAAAAAGCTGCAAACTTATGCAAAATATTAAAGTTTGATCATGTCCACAATTTTTTTTTATCAGAAACAAAAGAAACAAAGTCGTAATGTTAAGAGAATATGCAGTGGTGTGAAAAAGTGTCTTCAAGATTATCCAACAAATGTAAATATTAGCCAATGACAAGAGATGTGAGCATCGCAGCCATCTTCATTATGCTCCCAGCAATGGTCAGGCCAAGGCTCACATTGATACGAATGGAGACAAAGTAACGCCGAGTCAGTTGTAAGGTCAGGTTTTTTCGAGGAGGCATTTTTGTGATGCAAATGTATTATACTTTTCAACGCATATTGTTTTGAAAAGCCAAACTCTCTACTTAAATTCAACCAGAACTGGGTTCACAAGACCAAGTGGGGGGTAAGTTACCGTTGATGCACTACACTGCTGATGGGGATGTTGTACAACTTCTTCTCTTTAATGTTACATTGTTGCATGTAATAAATCACATCTGTTATGTTGAGTATGTGCTAAACGACGGTGTACAGTATGTTTGTGGTTTTCTTGTAAGGGGTAACGGAGGATGCTGTCACTTCCAGACCTACGAGGACTACAGTGATTTGCAGCTATAATCATATAAAAATATACTGCAAAAGTGCAGAATACTTTCCACAAAGTTATGTCACAATGACAACATGCAAATGAGTTGATGGCTGCATTGACACACATTGTGAAGAGTATTTACCTGGTTTTTGTCAATATTTAAACAATAACAAAAGTGACACTGATTCAAATCTCCCATGTAACAATGTCATAATTGTTGTTTTCCCCCAAAACCTCCAAAATTTTATCATATAAAGTGTAAAATGAATAATAACCAAATAAATGATGTTTTAATGTAAATATTACATGAGATTTCTGCCATGAAATAGACAAAAAGGTGATATTTCCCTGCATGTTTTTCTTCATAAACTGAAACAAAACAAGTAATAATTTATTTGAATACACAGTATGGTTGGAAAGTAACTTTTACTTGCTATGTTATGCTTTTGGTGCCTTTTTCAGGAGAATGACCCACACTGTCCACACTCGGTCAGACAAAAACACCTCAATGGACATACACACCTCATAAAATGACATCTATTCTCATGTTTTGACTTCAATCATGCAACATGATGACATCAACACTGTTGACTTCATTCTTTCCTCCTTTCAATGTTGCCCTAACCTGCCAATGGATGGAAGAAAGGGGCTGTGGTCTGTGGGAGGCTGTGCCAAGGAAGGGGTCTGTACATGCATATGCATGACGGTGTGACTTATCAAAGAGAATACACAAGTAGGTGTGTCTCTTTGATTCTCCTTGATGGGAAATGCAAAGATGGGCCCGCAATAATCTGCAGCTTTCTTTCCCGTAATCCTGCAGTTTTAGCCACATAATGAGCAGTGTGAGGGGGAGTGGGAGCATGTTGCATAAGCCCTGGCAGTGTGTGTGTGTGTGTGTGTGTGTGTGTGTGTTTGAGGGTGGAGCAAGGTGGATATGCAAGTTTTCCCACAAGCTCCTGATAATAAATGAGTTGTTATGCATTCTAGTGTATTCATTGTCTTATACAGTATACTTTCAGTACACACACATAAACATAGCAGGTGCTTCCTGCACCCAGCATGCACCCTTCTTCAATGACCCATGCCAGTGCGTGCACATGTCTGCTTGCCAAGAAATGTGATTGTTGCCCTTTTCCGGTGGGACGAAGAGCAGGGTGGGGTGGTGGCGAGGCGGAATCCAGTGCTTATTAGAATTGCTCAAAGTCCTGCCTCGTGAAAGCTTGGGAGGACCCAATTTCCTGTCACTTTTGAGTGGGACGATTCCACAGCATAAAATCACCAATTATCGAGGAGTGGAAGCTGATGCTGTGTGTGGTGCTACTGAGCCGCCAAGTGGAGTGTCTGTGAACTTCATCAAGAAGTGGGCACGTCCTGCTTAAGTTGCATGCATTACTAATAGAATAAGGGGAGCGTGCGCAAATCTATTTACATCATGATTTAATTATGAATCAAGGTCGTTTATGAAACATCATCCTCAAACCCTCAGGATTTGCAAACTCCGGGTTAGCACATTTGCGATGCGCAATAATCCATCATGTCTGCATTGTGTGAAAACTTACTACATTGCCTTTGTGTGTACTCACCATCAGTAATAATGGTCTTCATGGTTTAGACGGGGCTCAATGTATAGAAGCGGTGTAAATCCAAGCAGTTTTGCAGACAGATATCCAGGGGAAAATTGCCAATCCGGAGATTTAAGGGAGAAGGGCACCCTTTGCAAACTTTAGCCGCGGGTCTTGCCGAGTGGGCAGCCCCGTCTGTGGCTGCACCCGAGCTCAGTCATTGGGGCTACTTGACGCCAAGAGTCAGTGATAAACATCCAGTTTTCAATCAGCGCAATCGAGACACCAGTCGAAGCCAAAATGTGCTCAAAAACAGCTCCGAGGAAGACCTGGAGGTGGAAAGGAAAAGGGAAAAAAAAGTAGAGCTCAGCAGCACAGGCGGAAAAACAAGATTGAATCCATGTTTTTTTTAAAGCACAATCCCCTTGCTCCTGTCCTGTATTTCCCAAGTAAAAAGTGTGTGGATGCGCATGGATGGTGCGCGCCACTGTGCAGGATGATGGTGATGGGGGGGAGGAGGAGGTAGGGCGGGGCTGCGAGGGAGGAGACGAGGAGAGAATTCAGAGATAAATGTTTTATGTGTCTGCATCACGCTACTAAAACGTCCATCCTATAATCTCAAACAATACTCACAGCAAAGAAACAAATTATTATCATAATGTCCTGCTGCCTTTTATTTTCTGCCTGGTTTCACACAATCCCTAAAGTTATTTTTAGATTAATCCCTACCGGGCACATTTTTTTATATATTTTACATCAGGCTGGAGACGATTTGATGAGTGAGTGTGACACTTAATTGCTTATTCACATAGACATGTCTTGCTGCGCAGTGCTGCATGCTCTCTGATGAATGTTTTATGTGCAAGTGGGTGGTGGGCGGTGGGTGGCTTGCATAGGAAGGTGACGTGAGGCGAATTGATGTGGATCGGACACAAGGCGGGCACGCACCTGCCTGCAAAAAGAGCCGACAAAAGGCTTCTAAGCCGGCTCCCGGGACCAGTAGCATCCTCCCTGCTGGTTTGATGGGGTGTATACTTAGAATAAGAAGTGTTGGGATCATTTTCAGTTTTTGCAAAGCATGATAAAGCGATGAGAGCCATTTAAAATATATCTGAAAGTTTTCTCATGCAAGATACCATTGCATCGTATACACCTAAGGAGCAGGCTGATGAATGTAGACTTATACGTCGTGGAGCCGGTGTGAACCTGTGGTGAGTGTGGTGGGAGCTCAGCAGTGTTCTATATTTAGCTCTCCACCTCCCCCTACCGGTAAGAAGGAACACACTTTTAAGCTCCATGAACAGAAACACTGTACATGACGAGAATATATACTGACAATTAGCAGTGTCTAATAAAATCTAGTGCAAGAGATGTATCAACGATGCTGCCTTTTTAAAATATGTATCTTAGATGTATCTCTTTAAGAATGTGTTATTGAGGTTGTAGTTTGCAATCGGTATCAATACATTAATTATTGTTTTGGCACAAGAGGACGACAAGACGATTACATTTTTACAGCTAACAACAAGCTAACAACCTTGACAAGCTAACAAGCTTTTTTCACCAGCACTTTTTTGCTGTTTCGCACCTTCACTAGCGTGTGTAAGTGACAGGAAGAAAAGCTCTGACTCTTGTAGACAAGTCGTTTGGTACCACCTGTTATTTTTCATGTGTCAATCTTGAGATCCCAAATATATTTTTGACTTTTTCTCAGAGAAAAAAATGCAGTCAAGTGAATACAGTAATATTGTTTAGTGGTTAGCATTCTGGACTTCGGAGCAAACACCCTGGGTTTGAATCTCCACTAGTAAGCATCATTGGTATTCATCAGGAATGGCATCCGGAATATAACGTGCCCCAACCAAAATCAGTATTCGAATCAAAAGATGTGCTGTGGCGACTCTGAAATCAGGAAAAAGCAAAAAAAAAACAAAAAAACAAAAGTTTAATTTAAAACTTTGTAAAAACAAGTTTTAATCATTATTGGAGCTCTGTAGACACCCCATAGTCACCTTTACATTCCCATTATTCTTTGTCTACATCACATTGCGCAGGCTCTGGGGTCACTCTAGAGACACAAGAGACTGCTGCCACTAGCGTAGCAAGCTACCAAGCTAACTAGTTACCCTGTCTAATTTACTTATATTAAACTTTAAGAATTGTTTAAAATGGAGTGGGGAAGAAGGACAAAGTAAGAAGCCAAAACCTTACCACTTCCACACAGAATGGGAGGAGAACCTTCTTTTTCACTTTATTATGTCGGACATGCCATGGCTGACTACATGTATACTGGGATATTGCTACAAATGTAACCCACGGCAAGTTAAAACTCAACTCTGAACACCTGATATCACTTCCTGTCCACCCACCACTCAGCTCCCCTGGGGAACACATTCATTGCAACACACAAGCGCAAGTCTTATTTATATCAGAAATGGCTTATTTATTGTCATTGTCTAATGTGTCTACTATAATGGCTAAATTGAGTGTAAAGGTGCTATTATTATAATGCAAAAAACTGTATTTAGAACAGGTTTTCTACATGCTTTAAATATGAACATATTTTATTTGTATTCAAGGAATCCTACTTTACCGAAATTCAGTTATCACAGTTGGGTCTGGAACCAATTAATCGCGATAAACGAGGGATTACTTGGAGATTATCTTTGAAAAGGTAGCTGGATCTCATTGGATTGTGCAAGGGGTGGTTGAAGTAGGTTGTATTTCTTGAACTGCACTGAATGTTTAACATGTCTTGATGTGTATCTTGTGTGTGAAATAATGCAATCTGGCATAGAATCCCTTTGGAGGCTTAATGTATACTCGGGCTAAGATTACTGTCATGAATGGAAGAGACAGCCAGGTGGGATCCAGCCGAGATGGAGGCATGCACAGCAAGATAATACCTACATTTTCGATAAACGCCAGCACTGAATCGCAGTGTCAGAAATACAGTATGCCCAGCAAGCCACCTGACCTAGCCTTACTCGCTCACAGTAGGGGCCGGGCATCACCAGATGGTCGGTGGAGGCACAGTCTAAAGCTGGTGCCGTGACCCCACTGGGAATGATGCCATCCCCAGAGCGGAGGAAGTGCTGTCACCTTTCACAGTGTACTAGTCTATGTGAATGTATAAATGTGTGTTGGCGTAATCCTGTCATGCATGTTGGACCTGTGTGTCCTACTGCAACACACATATATGCGGTGCAGCTTTAGTAACATTCTCTGAATGCTTTTGACCATAAAATATGAATAAGCACATTATTTACTGAAGCTCCTACACACCATGGACAAAAGTATTTTAGCACATGGTCGTGATGCTTACAGGAAGTAAAAATGGATAAAATATGTTGGTCATCAGCTTCCGCTCTTTTGAGGAGACCTTCTACAAGATAGTGGCGTATGTTTTTTTGTAGGAATATGATGTTTCCATGGGATTCCCTGTGTCCGATTATAATCCCTTCTTCCTTTTGTTATCAAACATAGCTATTCACGCACACTGAATACTCAGCTCATTCATTTGGAGTATGTCACAATTATATCCACCAAAAAGTGAAAAGGACACAGGTAAATTGTCATGGGAGCTTTGAGGCCGCAGGCCCAGCACAAGGACCGACTGTAAATGAACCAAGGCGGGATCATTGTCATGCCAACGGAAGACGGAGATTGAAGATCTTTAATTCATGACTGTAATGAAATGAGTCAAGCTGTTGGGTCTCAAAAGGCTTCGACTCCCTAGACTGAGGCTCTATACTACTCTTTTCACGGCAGCACTCTGATGGATCAAAAAGGGCATAAATGACTTCCCTTGTTAATGGGAATGTTAGGGTCGTTGCCCGTACAGTAAGATCAGTGTTAATGAATTGAAGTACTTTTTTAAAAAGTATAATAAAATCAAATTGCTTAGTACTTCTTAAATTGATGCAGTGCTCATGTAATGAAAGAAGGTCACAATGTTTCAACAGGGACACACATCTGCTGAACACAAATCAGGCATGATGATTATTGATATTGCATTAATTTCCGCTACTTTTTTCTGAAACTTTGAACCCACAGTATAGTGGGTAACAGTATAGAGTGGTACTAATTATTTGAATTCTGCTAGCTCTTTCTATGACAGGAGCCAATCACAACCTGTAAGGGAACTCACTGTGGGCTTGTCAAACCATCTGAAATCGCAGGATGACACACAGTGAAAGAATACTAAAATCATCACACTGCCACTTAACACTCAAAGGGTAGCTAAGAAATAAACAATACCATTACCACAAATAGCCCACAGAGGCCACACTTCAGAAGATGGCAGGTTGACTTTAGAATTAATTTATTCACTTTCCATTATTTCCTACTTAGGTTGTAGGGTCTGTTTTGGTGTATTTTCAATGTCTCAGCTTTGTCTTTTCCCAAATATAGGATAGTCAGTGCCAAATGAGACCCTATTAGATTTTTTTAACATGAAGAATACAATGCAAATGAATTAAGGATAATATTAATTTACGAATTTCCACATTGTCACAGCCCTTGGTAAGCAGACGACAGCAACACTATATTGTATTCCTCTCTGGGTAGACGATGGCCCTGTTTCCCCTCACTTTTCCCCCAGTGTGCAGGACAAAAGGTTCCCGCTGCTTTCCTGCCGCTAGTTCATTAGGTGTGGGAGTCAGATATATTAATTCCGGCCCAGGTTGGAACCCTGTCTCCATTAAGATCGGGTGACAGCTCATTTTCCTCAGAGGCCTGCAGAAGCACAACAGGCATGATGGAATTTTTTCCCCCCAGTCTGCAACCTCATTAACCCATTGGAGTAAAGACAATGAGGACTTGTTTGCATTAAGGCTATAATTATGCTGATTCACTCAGGTTCTACCACACTCGCTCACTTCATTCTATTTGCAGCCTTGATGAGATTCTAAACCGTTCAAACAGCAACAACATAGACGACTGACTCTTCGCTCATGAATTAAATACTTAGTCACCATCAATTCCTTTGAGGATGCAAGTGTCATGGGGACAAAGGGGGGTGGAGGTGGCGGGCGGGGCACCACAAAAACTCGCCATGTGCCTTCACTGGTCATACATCAGCTGGCTTGACAAGGCTACATTTCTTGAGTCTGTCACTGAGTCGGGAGAAAGTCTTTGGAAATTCATTCTCCTGCTAAGTCACGTGCGCGCTGGCCTGACCTTGATTCTCTCTCTTCCTTTTCGTGTCAGAACCGCACAGAGAGAAAGGGAATAAAGATAGAGAGACAAAGAAGAATGCTTGGGTGAACACGGCGTTGTGCATCTGTCTCATACGGGTGGGATTTGTTCTTGTCTATAAGCCGATACGGGCGGCGATAGCAGATGTCAGGCACTACTTCTCTCATGCTGGCTTTTTTAGTGCATACAATTACCAAACTCAGTCAATTTGTGGAAATCAATTGTAATCATGTAACATTTTATTCTAAAATCAACCTCTGAAATGGCAAATCTTTCTTTCTTAGGTGGCTTTACAATACATTTACAATAAATAGCAGTGATAATACGAATAGTACTTCTAAAATTACTTAATGGAAAAGCAGCACAAGATGAATGAACATCTTACATAAGAATGTTATTAAGTGGGTTTATCCAGGTCAATAATTTGTATGCTTGTAGACTTTTTTTTTAATGACCTTTTATTTAATTTGTCCTATTTTTTCTTCACCGTGTTAGTCACTTTTATATAATAGATCCTGACAGGAGAAATGGACAGAACATTAAGCTTGCTTAAGAGTTCTGTTTGGTTTGTCTCATGACTATACAAACTTTATTTATCACTGACAGTCACCGTGCAAAAATACAGTCCATGAACTCTGAACCCCGGTCCATCACTTTTCAGTCCTCCGTGTCAAACCTAAACAACAATAAACAATTCCTATTGTACCAACTCTGGTCGCTCATGAGAGCAGGTGTTCACATGGTAACTAGCCTGGTATATAGGAAGTTCTTAAATCTGTGAAAAAAAGGTAGAACCTGAATAGATTCTTTCAGCCGGAGCTGTGCTGGACAGAGCTGGTGTGAGCCTACAACCGGCAATCAATGCCGGAATGTTTCTGGAAGATGGATCCACTGTACTTGAATGCATATCTACACAGATGTGCATGCAAGTACACATTAAAAGATCTGTTGAAAAATTGCAAAAATGAACTTTTTGCACTTTTGGATCTTAAGGAGGGAGGTGATTTATTGCAAATAAGCACTAAACGAAAAAAGACTGTTCATCAGCTGATCAACAATTTAAGACTACAACTTGGAAATGCCAAAATATTTGTAAAAATGTGCATTCAGAGTGATTTTGTATCAGGCATTCACACTCCCAAGATCTCTTGGTGGTAAAGGCAAATACGCTTTCTCTCTTTGAACGTAGTCGGATTGTTGAGCTGCATAAGCGAGGCCTGTCGCAGTGCGCCATTGCTGCTGAGGTTGGACGTAGTAAGAGTCTCGTTTTAAACTTCAAAGATCCCGAGGGATACGGAACAAAAAAGTGGTAGACCCAAAAGTATTCACTGGCCTTGAGTCGGAGTATCCAATTGGCTGTCCGTCAAGACGCGTAACTATCCTTGGCCCAGGTTGTTACTGGTGCTGAATTCACTCCAATAGCCTACGAGATACATCTTCAAAGGCTTTGTGTCATTCAATGCCACAAAATTGCCCATTTTGGAATTTGCACAGGAGCACCAAAAAGGGGACATTGAAATGTGGAATGAAGTTTTCATTTAACCTGGAGCCCTTATGGCTTCCGTGACTGGCATGACAAGGAGATTGCGCCTGAGATGTTTTCCACATGGCACAGTGGAGGGGGCGCCATCATGATCTGGGGGGCTATTTCCTTCATGGGAACAATGAGGCTTCAGGGGCGTCAAGAGAGGGAGATGTTGCAGGGGGCATCCCCCATGACTGAAGGCCCCTGTATGGGTGGTAATGACTGACTTTTTGACAGTTTTCACCATCTAACCTTCTGGAAACCTCCTGCATTTTGAAGATCTGCTTAGAACCTCCAGTGCAAAATGTAAATTCTTGCAATTTTTCAACTATTCTTAAAATTTTGATCAGGACTGTATGAACCTTCAGGCCCAGAATATAACGGCAATCCAACAATTTTCTCTAGAGAAAATACTTACAATACATTCAATTTCATACAGAATCTGGATAAATCTGCCAATACCAATAAAAAATATATATTTTTAACATTATACTTACAATGATTTCAAAACAACCATCCATTGTCCAATGTTTGTAAATTTTCCCAGAACCAGGAAGTATCATGCTAACTCACTAATAAACCATCAAGAAACAACCCAGTAAGGTACAAAACATCTCGTTTAGCGACTGTGTTCTGTTCTTGTTAGCTTCATATTCCTCTACATGGAACCATGGCATAAGATCACAAAGGCTGACAGGCTGTACTTTGAATGCGAGGGATGTAACAATTGCAACATACTGTATATCCGTCAGCATCTGTCAAGGGTAAATCAAAGGTTAGCTGAGCCTATGTTGTCGTTGTGTTCACCATTAATGTATCATTAGAAACGTATCACATTCAAATTTAAAGCGGCTGGTTGCACGACATAAAATGACAAAGAAGCCAAAGTCTGTACACTTTCTGAGATCCACTGGTTTGCTTCATTGTGACTAGGAAAGATTTTATTCAGCAAATTTCTACTGTAATAAAAATAACATTAACTTTCCCAGCAGTTGTCTAACAACTGTGTTCGGTCAATGTTTTAAATACTAGCTGTATGCAGAGCTCCGGAAATAGTCCATTTTACACATATTTGTTTGATGTTCGTTCCCACTCTTCGACGGTTCATATTCAATATTATTTATTCATGTGGAAGAAGTATTTGTGAACCCTTATTTAACAGCGTGTGGCCATTGTATTTGAAAAGCACACTACACACAACACTAATATATAGTCCAGTTTGTCTTCCTGTGTTAGGCACACATAACAGAACAATTTGTGCACTGTTGTTGTTTTTTTTTTTTTATAAAAAAAAAAAAAGACACGTCATTGTACAGCGTCCAGTTCAACTCAGGTCATTTTTATCATCTTAAAAAACTGGGCTATGGAAGGCTCTTCCAGCGTCTTGCAATACTGCCATTCTAGAGTATTTAGTGGTCTAATACTATCTCTGTGATAGATAAAGCTGATTAGATGCGGTCTCTGAATGGAATTAGACAATTTGCCTCACTTCATTTAGAGTAATCTACACCGTCAAACGTAATTGAACTAGCCTCCCACCTGACAATACTTCTCCTCCACTATTAGAACCTGAAAAACTCTTTGGGACAAGTCCAAACTGAAGGTGAGAGAGAGAGAGAGCGAGAGAGCGAGACAGTAGCTTGTTTAAAAGTCATGCACTGCAGCTGCTACAAAGGAAACAGCACACTCAATTCCACCAATCAAATTACGGTATTAAGGTGGTTTATGAGTTACTGGCGAATTCTAGGCTGCTTTTTGTTCACACGCTGAGAGGAGGCAGATCTCGTTGAAGTTCTGAATCAGATTGGATTACAAGCTTAGGTATTTTTTTCTGTTCTCTGGTGGTATTAGTGTTGGCAGAGAGTGCAGTGACGCTGTGCTTTCTCCCAGCACAATCAGATTGGATACATTTCTGCCGACGATTACTGTCTACAGTCCTTGTGTCACTGGAGTTGTCACGTGATCATGTGGAAAGTTGTTCAGAGCCGATTGATCATCTTTCAGGCTATACGTAGAAGTCTTTATTTAAATTCTAATGTAAACCCTGGACAGTGTTAACTGAATGTGTAGTGTCAGATCATGTAATGTGCTGTGGCTAGTGTCTAGATGTATATACAGAATGCTATCAGGCTATAACATCAGCTATGTGCAACATGCACTGTCTTGCACAGACTGCTGAAATCTCCGTGTTTGAATACAAATAAGGTCTGCTGCTGAACCTTACCAGGCCGATATTAAGATTGTGTGAAAATACATAAATCAATCTTCCCAAGAGTCTCTTTTTTTTAAGATTACCAAAGAGGATCAGACATCAAGATTGCACTCCATGAGCATCGAGATTGCACTTCGACTTACAGTAAAAATGGCCCGTACATGATGATTAACCCTCCAAAAAACATGTTATATCTCTAAGACTACAGTCAATCTGCCAGTCTGGTTTGCAAAACTGTCAATCCTGAACAAAAATCTTGTTTTACTAATAAATTTGTACATTGTTTCATTGAATGAGTGCAAATAATCTGTACAGTCGTCACTGCCACTTCATTCTTAGAATGTGACCGCATTGTTATTTTTAATAAATCTATATTTTAAGAAATCATCCGGTTTCGTGGTTGAATATGACCTATCATTAGTCAAAACATATACATGTTTAACCCATCAAATCCCAGCCATTTTTCAAAAGACACCCCCTTCAGTACCGGACATCTTAGATGATTTGGAGTGCTATTTCAAGGCACACAGAATGTTGTGTTCTATGGCTATTATAATCATGGAACCTAAGTTTCGGAAAATTTGACTTTTTTCTGTTCAGACATACAGTCATCAGAAATCCATTGGTACAGAGTTGCACAAACAAAAACGTAAATATGTACAAATATATTGTTGGGATCATGCATTTGGGTTTATAAACATGTATAAGTATTGGTATTGAATTAGTTAAGATAATGTATTTTGCAAACAAAATAAATGGCGAAATAAATCTACGGCATTTAAAAGACACTGACGTAGTATTCTCCATTGGTCATAGTGCTATAATGTAACACCATTATAACCCCAAACCTAACCGCTATAACCCCAACACTAACCCTAACCCTAACTCAACTAAACATCTCTAATAAACATTCCACATAAACATATACACAGCAATACACGTTCCTTATTGGCACTCTTCTTTATTTTAACATAGATTTCTACACATTTATAGAAATATCCAAACTAAGTGTCCTTAAATCAGGTATCTACTTCAAACTTTCAGGGATTGTCTTGCTTTAAGAGAAGGTATTCAAAGAGTGAGGTAGCTGGGCTCAACCGGTTTGGTTTGACAGTAGTTCACCCATTGCAAAGAAAAGCACTACATTTCCTTTATCCTTTTTAAAATATCTGCTGAGAAAGTAACAAAACTATGGTCAGATTTAATTAGAAGTAGGAGATTATGTTTTGTTATTATGTTGTACAATGCATGTTAATTGGAGACTCCAAATTGTCCATAGGTATGAATGTGAGTGTGGTGTGAACCAGTCCATTGCCCTCTTGAGGTTAAGCGGTACAAAATGAATGAATGAATGAGGACAGTAGCTGATATGTTTGACTCTGAACACCAATTATGTAATCTGTCTCAAAAACATGTTAGTATGAATATTTTTTCAAGACCGCACCACCATCAGTCATTTATGGCACACATGCCAAATGTGGGTCCGCATACCAGTGCATAATGGACCCTTAAACCCGCCATCTGCAGACTCCAAAATGCCCCCAGCTGCAGATTGGCCATGGATAGTTATATGATAGTTGCATTTGCATTTAATTGTTGGAATTTGATATTGAATGATGTATATTGAACAATGACAATGATCCAATGATTACAAAAACCTAATTGCTGCTTTTGTAATTTGCGGTTGGCTCGCCAAAACCTACTTAACATATGTAATATGGCAGCCGGTTAAGCTTGCGATGATGTACTGTAAAGTGATGTCAGTCCTGTCCTTGTTCCAGTTACTGAAGCTCCTTTTACAGTATAGACTTGAGCCGAGCATTCCTCACTGTGTCTTCTCTGCAGGCGTCTGTCCTCGGGCTACTGGCTATCTCCGCAAAAGGTCAGTGAAAACGTTCTGGTCTCATAAAAACAGGCCAATTAACTCAAAAACCAGACTTCTTCAGGATCTCTCCTTAGCAGGAAAACGGGAATGAGGGAGGAGGTAAGGATGATGAAGGAAGAGATGGAGGAGATCAGAGGCAAAGTGGAGTTTAATTACCAGCAGCTCAGCAGGCTATCTTCACGGGGCAAATCCTCGGCAGGCGCTGGTGCAGGCACCATCTATGTATGCTTCTGTCAAGTTTCACTATTCACACGGCTGTAATGTTAAACTGCACTTGTATCACGGTGAGAACAAATCTTCACTACAAGGCTGACGCATGAATCATGAAGTGTTTTGGTCCTGAATTAAAAGTAGAGCATTTGTGGAGTGTGGTAAACCTGCTTTCTTTTGGAGATGTAATTGAACGTCCTCTGTAGGTAACTTTCCACTCCTGATACACACCCAGAACATGTTATCCAGTCTCAGGGATAAACACTTAGCCTCACACAGAGTGAAGGAAATGGGATTAAGTCCCTGCATCTACACATCAGGTGATACACATCATTAGAAGGAAAAGCGCCTGGTCTAATTTGTTGTGATGTGCCTGTGATGTAATGATTGGATGTGCTCCTCCAGATGAGAAGGAGGCAATGGCAGTCACCTCGGAAAAACACTTTTATCAGGAGATGTTGTTGACGACAAATGTTCTTTGATGGAACAGGTTATTTTGAACATGATTTGCTGAGAATTTGTCAAAAAAAAAAAACATCAACAACAATAGCATCGTGTAATTAATTTAGTGGCAGTGACAAACAAAAAATTAGGCAAGGTGACTCAGATGGTGCAAATTAACTGTTTTATTTGTTGCAAATCCTTGGAAGATAACACAATCCATGCCAAGATGACTCTGGTTTCCTCCCACATTCCAAAAACATGCTAGGTTAATTGGCGACTCCAAATTGTCCATAGGTATGAATGTGAGTGTGAATGGTTGTTTGTCTATATGTGCCCTGTGATTGGCTGGCGACCAGTCCAGGATGTACCCCGCCTCTCGCCCGAAGACAGCTGGGATAGGCTCCAGCACCCCCTCGACCCTTCTGAGGAAAAAACGGTAGAAAATGAATGAATGAATGAATGAATGTATGCCAAGATGGTGGTCATATACAAGTGTAAGAATAAGCTAAGCAATCTTAATAATAAAACATTACCGTCATTTGCATGTAATTTCACTTAAGGTGCATGTGATGCGGTTTTGTCGTTGAAGGCGACCGGTGATCATGTCGGGTGTCGGGGAGTCCACCATCACCGGTGGGTTTTAGGGAGCTAGACTGCTGCATGGCGGGAAGGACGGCACACAAGGCGGGGCTGATTTGCGTCGAGGCGGGGTTTGGTGCTGGCAGTGATAACGAAAGAGGGAGAGGGGATTGTGGGGATGTTTTAATGCGGAAAGCTAATGCGGGAGGCTACTGTTTAACTAGCAGTATTACACACACTGTTTGGGGGAAAAAATAAATAAAGGTTTAAAACTTATTTTTGTATAACATCATCATGTGTTCTAAATACCCCATTTTGCATTGCAGATCAGGCAAGTCACTTTAATATTCTTAACTGCCATCCAAGTGTAAAAAGAAGTTAACCACTTTGATGTATTTTTCTGTTCAGCTGGTTTTCCTTAGACTTTCTTTCAGGTCCCTTTTTCCACCTCCTGTGGCGCGTCCTGTGGTGCCTTTGTGTAAGTCCTAGTCTTCATTATTTTGGTACTTTGCCTTTTGGTGCCTTGTGCCTCTCCGTGTGAGCTTATCCATATGACTTTATTGAAGCAACCTGCCAATCTTAGGGAAACATGAAATTCTTGTATTTTTGGGAATAATAGCAAAAGCCATATACAGACCTAATTCCTTTTTGCTTAAACTGATGGATTTGTTAGGTTAAAACTGTTTACTTGTTAATATTGAGTAAATATATATATTTTTATATATAAAAAATAGATATATACAAACTATAGTTTCATGTATGGATGAATGAATTGAGTAAAGAACTCAAACAATGCACAACAATGAGCGGGACAAAAAATTACAAAATTCAAAAAATTCAAAAACAAAAAACAAAACCTTAAATTGTATTACGGAAAGCAGGAAGTGAACAAATGTAACAGTTACTGATTGTAAAAGTATGGAGGAGTAGGATTTAATAAGCTTTGCTTCTTCCTACTCCTTTTGGACATGTGGAACTATGAACTGATTATGTGATGCACTCAATTGTAATCTGATGCATGTTCAAATGAAATAAAACCATTACCATTACATGTAATTAGCAGTCACTTTACGATACTTTGTTCAAAGTATGCAAACTATGTCAAGAATATATTTATTAGTCAAGTGTTTGAGGACCGGGCTGCACGGCGGTCGAGTGGTTAGCGCGCAGACCTCACAGCTAGGAGACCCGAGTTCAATCGCACCCTCGCCCATCTCTGTGTGGAGTTTGCATGTTCTCCCCGTGCATGCGTGGGTTTTCTCCGGGTACTCCGGTTTCCTCCCACATTCCAAAAACATGCTAGGTTAATTGGCGACTCCAAATTGTCCATAGGTATGAATGTGAGTGTGAATGGTTGTCTATATGTGCCCTGTGATTGGCTGGAGTCCAGGGTGTACCCCGCCTCTTGCCCGAAGACAGCTGGGATAGGCTCCAGCACCCCCGCGACCCTTGTGAGCATAAGCGGTAGAAAATTAATGAACGTTTGAGGACCTCTGGTTTATTCTGTTTGCCGCATGTAATGCGATACAGTTTACATGTGTAATGTAATCAGAGGTATTCAATTCCTTGAGGTAATTGGCATGCACAAATTATGCAATTACTGTGCAGTGTTGAAATGGGAACGGCCACATGTTGGCATGGTAGATTTATGTATATATTTTCTCAAGAGAGAACTTGCCACAGAATACAAAAGCACAAGGGGATGACTTGACTGAACTAAAAGTGTGGAACTAAATAGCCCAAAAAAAAGTGCATACAAGACGCTAATTGGCTGTTGAGACCAGTTGAAACGAAAGACAAAGAAGCAAGACTTTAAAAAAAAGTGACATTCAGAACAGTCCAACTAGAACTGAAATAAATGAATCAGCTTTTCATCTTCTAATGCAACAAACCTCTCTTTGGAAGCAGGCAAGACATAGCGAAGATAGCAAAGAACATCTAAAGAAAACTCACTGACTTGCTTTGTGAAAGGATTGCTCATGACAGATAGACTCACCCATGACCTAAGGATGGTAACATGAGTCTGAAAATGAACGCAGGCGGGCCGGCTTCTCGCCTTTGACCGCTACCTCGGGTGAATCGACCGCACATTACACAGCCAGTAGTCAATACGCTCACATCCAATTAAAGCCTCCTCTGCTCAGCCCAGTCAGAGGTGGAATTTAATTGCCTTCTGAGAAGCATTTCGTACATTTCTTGTAGTTTCTATGTAGGTTTATACATTTTGCACGCTTATTGTTAATCCAGCTTGCATTTATTTTGCCGTACTGACATGTTACAGCAGAACTGACAAAGTGAAACCAATGCTTAGGTTTGTATTTCAAAACATGCTTTTCCTTATGGCATAATATGCTTCTTTACAGTGAATGTTTCAAATAACATTTTAACTGTCATAATGGAAAGTAAGAACGCTTTCTACTGTCACTGAGCTGTGTAATGAGATTAAAAACAGCTCCTTCTCCAGTGCAGACATGTAAAATATTCACAACATAGAATCAAATAATGGTGCAAGAAAGATAAAAGAATAGAATGATATACGAATGAGTAGTGAGATTCCTCTGTATATGGCTGTTTACATTCACGACCATGTCCGTGGCTTGTACACGCACACAGCAGTCTCAGAGAAGCCACCAACAAGTCACATTCATGCTGGAGGAACCCACTGCATGAACTTCCTTTAACGACGGAAGAGGGTCTCCAGGCTCTGGCTTCTTCATAGCACGATTCCTACACCCAATGTATTCCAATCACATTAAATATTGCACAGTAAGTGGATAAAAGGAATTCTGAGGGACAGGGGTTAGACTGTGGAGTCAGTTCATGTGAGTTCAGAATGGTCATGGCTTTTTGGGAAAAAAAAAATAAAGTTCTGTAGTCAGTTCGCCCTTGTTTTAATGCATCTGTAATACCTCCCTAAGGGCAACAGGTCAAACAGATCAAAGCTAGGGTCCTTGATGATGTTGCTGAGGCAGCAAGAGGTGTAGATGTCCATCAGGAAAGCCGATGATATTCTGTGCTGCCTTTACTACTTTCTGAAGCCGCTTCCTGTCAGCCATGATACGGCTCCCATACCATACTACATCAGTACATCAGTACATCACCAGGTTCTCGATGGACAAGCAGCAGCAGAAAATGTGGGTCCTCTTCACACACTTGCCGTTGATATAAAGGGGGACGTATGTAGGTGGAGGGTAGTGTGTTTTCCTGAAGCCAACAATGATCTCCTTGGATTTCTTTGTGTTCAGGACCTCCTCTCTGTAGGCTACTTATAAATAACTCCAGTGGGTAGACAATCATGAACACTGTCTAGTTGTACAACTGTCTCCGATCGTGGGCTCGGGTGTGATTGGCATGTTCAATCCGGGAGGTACACAGACTGGTTAATGGAGTGCACTGGTTTCTGTAACTGAGATGAAGGATGAGGCCTGCCAGCATTCTCTTGCATTAGTGATTATGTTGCGCCGACTGTTCTCGCCAGACTTGAGAGCCATTTGCGTTTCTGGTCCTTGGGTTGGTACGGCTGTATTTTAAGTTGTTTTTGACACAGTCCTCGTATCACTTCTTTGAGCAATCTGTGTTCCTCTGATCCTGGGAGAGTACTCCGTCAAGTATTTGCTGCGGAAGTCGGGTGCTGTCTTGTCTGATCACAATGACACTTGGTCTTAAAGGGGAACTGCATTCACAATCCTTATGTGAAACAGAAATACATTTTCTGTGCATTCTAGCACAAGAAAACAAGTTAATATGAGCTAGCTAACAATGAACGTCATGGGAAATACGTATTTTGATGCTAAAGCCCTCACAAAAAAAAAAAAAAACTAAAATGACAACATGGTCCATTTACATAACGGACTTGTATATTAACCAAGCTACAGCCATATTATTGTAGCACCGAACACGGAAACCTATATTTATCTGGCATACTAACAGACAGAAGAATGGATGCTTTGCTCTCAAATTTTCAATGGAGATTCAACAAGGTGTTCGATTGTTGTCAGTACTTTTTACCTAAGGACTGAAGCACACGCCTTGTGCTCGAAGACACAGCCATCCCAAGGAGAGCGGACGTTGTAAGTGTTGTTGCTGTATCTATGTATGCTGCTGTTGCCCTCAATGCGCCTAGGAAAGAAGTTCCGGTAATGTTTTAAATCATCAAAATACTGTAATATACTGTAATCAATGTACTTATTCTTGTATGATCACAGCATGTATATCAAACAATAAAATGCTGTTAGAGGTATTTTTGGAGGGCATCATAGTTGAAATGATGTGCATTGTTAACTAGTTCATATTTACTTGTTTTCCTTTAACAATGCTGACCGGATTGGCTCCGTCCAGAGCCTACAGTTTCATAATTTTTGCCTTGCTATTTGATACCAGTAAGTGAATGCAGGGCTCTAATGCGTAGAATGTCATAAAGTACAACTGCTATTTACACCTTGATCTTGATTGTCAGCTTGATGTTCTTATAATTGCAAACGCGGAAAAGGTAATGGTAATGGTTTTATTTCATTTGAACATGCATCAGGTTACAATTGAGTGCATCACATAATTAGTTCACAGTTCCACATGTCCAAAAGGAGTAGGAAGAAGCAAAGCTTATTAAATCCTACCCCTCCATCTGGTACTTTTACAATCAGTAACAGTTACAAAACTGTTGGAAATGGAGGCAGCTCAGTGACTAACTAATATGAGCTTGGATTTCCTTGTCGATAGAGCCATTAGATGATACACTCTGATCAAACTTTTAGGATCAGTGTAAAAATTGCAAGAATTTACATTTTACAGTTTTGGATCTTAAGGAGTTTCTAAGTAGAACTTCAAAATTCAAAAAGAAGAACTGTGAGTGAGAAAATAATTTATTGGAAAACTTTATTGGTGCCGTCTGTCTTTGCATCCATTTCTGCATTTCTACAGTATGTGCTTGTTGTGTAACCTAATTAATTCTACACTTGAGTATCCTACATACATTTGCTTTATATATTTCTAGTGCACAATAGAGCGATGTGCATTAGTACATCATATCCACTGAAGAGAAGTGGCCGGTGGGTGCTTTCAACCAAATAAGTGGGTGTTCGTCATTAGTCACCACTGCGGGTTGGTGTTGATATTTTCAGTGCGTATGTATGTAGGATAACAGATGTATGTGTAAGAAATTAAGGAATCACAGCTCGGATCCTCACACTTACAAATAATGTAGCAACGCTGGAAGTTGGCTCAGCTTACTTTTGGCCAGTGTCAACAGCTTTCAGCTTGTTTGAAGTTTAGAGAGTTCCAAAGTATTATGATTTGCTTTTGAATTCAAGATTTGATGGAAAAATATTCATTCATTCATTTTCTACCGCTTTTCCTCACAAGGGCCGCAGGGGGTGCTGGAGCCTATCTGTCTTCGGGCGAGAGGCGGGGTACACCCTGGACTGGTGGCCAGCCAATCACAGGGCACATATAGACAAACAACCATTCACACTCACATTCATACCTATGGACAATTTGGAGTCGCCAATTAACCTAGCATGTTTTTGGAATGTGGGAGGAAACCGGAGTACCGGGAGAAAACCTACACATGCACAGGGAGAACATGCAAACTCCACACAGAGATGGCCAAGGGTGTAATTGAACCCTGGTCTCCTAGCTGTGTGGTCTGCGCGCTAACCACTTGAGCGCCGTGCCGTCATGAAAAAATATAATCTTTCTAAATGAATATTACTGACATGCATAAGGCTCTTCAAATTAAAATCAACATCTGCATGTTTTTGAACATGCGTATTCTATTATATATAGTATTATATATTACTATATATTAATATTCTATGCCAGTATTGTTAAAGTTGATGTGTAATGTTCAGGGCCCTTGATTGGGGGGACAAACGGGTATCTTGTCCCTGGCCCAGGCATGGGAGGGGGGGGGGGGGGCAGAACTGGTCCCTCTTTGTCTTCAAAAATAGAGTCAAGAATCCCCCTACCACCCCTAAGCACACAAATTGTTTGGTCTGATTAAGCCGTTACAAAACAAAACAAAACATGACACTATTTGATCATAACACTACGACAATAAGCGGGGTGTTTGTGTGTTGTGTGTGGCGGGGTTATTCAGATTATTTCTTTTTGCCATAAACAACAAGTTTATGACAATATTTTAAACTGGTTGTTTAATTATTTCAAATTATTCTAAATTCATTTTTGGAACCCCATTGAGATGTGGCCTTTCAAAGTGCCTTTGTGCAGAGGAATTGCACAGCTTTCATTAAAAATACATGAATTCATGTTAATGCGGTTAATAGTATAGTAAGTATAGTAAACTGCCTGTCTCGGCATTAAAAAGTCCAATACAGCACAAAATGCAATCATGTGTATGCTGCCCACTTTAAATTGTCTCAAGCTTCAAAACAATTTGAGCTGCTGTTCTGTGATTGGCACAATACGTAAAAGGTAAAAACAACAAACCTTGAAATGTTATTTGATTAAAAGCAAAGTGATGCCGTTGAAACATATCTTTGCTTTCAATCAAACGCTCTGGAGTGAAATGCTTGTGCCAAATGCAATTTACCTGCTCGCTTATATTTAGAGCTTCGACTAGTGCCTGATGAATCAAACAAAACAAAAGATGTAGATAAGATATCGAGTTGAAAAAATGTCAGATAAGACCTGCTATTGCTGTTAATGCGCATAAGTCACATACAGATTTGCATACAATGATTAGTGCATACTGTATACCCACTGCCTGTATTCTAATTTGCCATTTGTCCAGTGCGCCTATGTGAGACACTCCTGTCTTGTCAGCAAAAGGTCAGTCTTACCCTCTAAGCCGAGTGCACACTTCACTCCAGGGAAATTAATGGTTTCAGCCATCAGTCGCTGCCTTTCTCTGGCTTTGCAATTTGCCAGCGTTGACTTGGAGGATGCCTTGAAAAGGTAAATGTGCACTCGCCCACATACGGAGGCGGGAAACAGATGGGCAGTTCTCTTGTGTTGATGAATTTAGCAACTGGAGGGCACATTTCTTTCCTGTGACACATAGCAGAACATCCCTGACACTTTCTCGGTGTGTAAATATTTAAATGTTAAGCAAATATACTTCAGGGGAAAAGAGATTTCTTTTATTTTAGTTATCCATCCGTTCATTTTTACACATCTTAACAGCATTGGGGTGACCAGTAAGCTGGAGTCTATCCCAGCAGACTTTGCACAAGACGGCTGTACTTGTATTGCCTGTCAATCGCAATATTTTAGTAAGCTCTATACTCAAAGACAATGCACAACTCAAAAACTTTTATGTGACTTTAGAGGTGTTTCGATATAGCACAATCTTAGAGATTCAGGATCCATTGTATGTATTTTTAGTCTAACTATAAGTCCAACTTTAGTCTTAAAGAGGACCACTTTTCTGACCTATTTACTGAGTGCAGGCAATCTGCAGCTCATATAAGGAAGCCCGGATCACATTGACATCAGTGTAACTCGATGAACTGTGAAAAACCGAGCATGCAAGCGACACAGGACCGCCCCGCCCAGGGACGGAGGAGACAAGCCCACCCACCCCATGGAGGTCCAGGCAGGAGAGATGGAGCAAATAATGCTCTTTGAGAATGGTTAAAAATGTCAAAAATGGATGAGAATTTCATGTTTGAAAAGGAATAAAAATAAGTTTTCTTACAGTTGTGACCAATTAGATGTTGCCTATAGGTAAACCTGGATAAGTGCTAACAGATCCTCATATCAACCAATTTGAATAATATAGCTTAAAGGTGAAATACTATGGTAACCTGACCTTTAGAATACCTCTATACATATATTTGGTCCTCTAGAGTAGTTGGCAAATCATCAAATGTGGGGGAAAAAAGTGTAAAAAAAATACACAGGCAATATTTTTTTGTGAGCTGACTGTGTCTTCCAAAAACTGTTCAGATGTTTGCCCGAATGTGACATAACAATTATAAGTTTCTCTGTTTGCTGGGATAGGCCCCAGCACCCCCGCGACCCTTGTGAGGGTAAGCGGTTGAAAATGAATGAATGAATGAAAGTTTCTCTGTCCATGCCTGTCGAAAAATTTTGTTGTGAAAGGTTATTTATAGAATCGGTGACAAAAGGCAACTCTCACTTATTGCCTGCAATGGGGGCCGAGCTTTGACACATACAGGGAGTGGACACATTAGGACATCTGTACTCACATAGTACTCCCTACAGGATTCCTCAAGGAACACAATCGAATGCCTTCTCCAAGTCTATAGAACACATGCACACCGTTTGAGCAAACTCTAATGCACCTTCAGTGACCCTGCAGAGACTGTAGCATTGGTCAACGGTTCTACAACTAGGATGATTCATTTTGAATAAAAATCATTGATGCACATAACTTTCCATATATTACATTTAAAGAGCAGATAAGAGAAAAGTACAGCTGCACGGGGGTCTAGTGGTTAGTGCGCAGACCTCAAAGCTCGCAGACCAGGGTTCAATTCCACCCTAAGCCATCTCTGTGTGGAGTTTGCCTGTTCTCCCCGTGCATCCGTGGGTTTTTCCGGGTACTCCGGTTTCCTCCCACATTCCAAAAACATGCTAGGTTAATTGGCGACTCCAAATTGTCCATAGGTATGAATATGAGTGTGAATGGTTGTTTGTCTATATGTGCCCTGTGATTGGCAGTCCAGGGTGTACAGCTGGGATGGGCTCCAGCAGGAAAAGCGGTAGAAAATGAATGAATGAATGAATAAGAGAAAAGTGGATTCATTGTTAATTGTTCCTGTTGGGGAGTTCTTAGGAACTCCATTTGTTGCTCCAAAGTCTGCAATGTCTTGACTTCAGGGCTAATCCCTTCTTTCTCTCAGGTGTAAGCTGTGTTTCCTTTGTTTAGATCTTTGAGGTGCAGATTGTGGGTGACACCTTAGTACAAAGCTGTTCCACATTATTAGCACCACACGTATACTGTATATAATAGGATGGTGTTACATATACGTATCTTCCATCCATCCGCTAGCTGTAGATGCAGGTTTATCATTTGAAGCACTCTTGAGATACTCCAATTTCTGCTGCTGCCTAGCCTATGCCCTGATATTCGCTAAGTACGCATGTCCCTATTCTGCCTTGTGGTGTCTTCCTCTCTAGTGCTGCTATTTTTTCCATCGTATGTTGCAGTGATTTTTTGTTCCCGCTTTTAGATGGCGCCATCTGTTTTTCCTTTTTGTTTGCTGCTATTAATAAAAAGGACTTTTGTGCATCTGCAACCGAGTTCTGTCTCTGCATCCTGGGACCCAGTCTACTGTATCGGGACAAATTATCTTAAAATTAAAAAAATGAAAAAACAAAAGTACCTGTGCAACCCTGTCAGAATTGATCAAACATAATCAGCTAGTGTGCTGTGCGTGCACCGTACAGCCGAGCTGTGCGTGCAGTCGAGCAGTGGAGGAAAGTTAACGAAAGTCCACAGCAAAGCCGAATGACTTGTACGGGATGGGTAAATGCGAGGTCAATGATTTGTGACTCCAGAACAAACACTTTAATGCATGGTTGAAGCCGGTGGATATGAAGCTCACTGCACCTTCTGCAAGGAAACATTGAAGTTTGGAACGTTGGGCATCAACACATTGAAATTCTATGGCATATCAGAAAATCAAAATGGTGGTAAAATGCCTGCAGAAATGTTCAATCAGCCAGTATTGTTCCATATCCAGATCTTTCGTATCGATTCCAGACCTCTAATTTTCCATCATGTCTTTTGTACGTATATTTTGCCAGTATGGGTGTGACATTCATTCATTCATTCATTTTCTACAGCTTTTCCTCACGAGGGTCACAGGGGTGCTGGAGCCTATCCCAGCTGTCTTTGGGCGAGAGCCGGGGTACTGGTCACCAGCCAATCACAGGGCACGTATAGACAAACAACCATTCACACTCACATTCATACCTATGGACAATTTGGAGTCACCAATTAACCTAGCATGTTTTTGGAATGTGGGAGGAAACCGGAGTACCCGGAGAAAACCCACGCATGCACGGGGAGAACATGCAAACTCCACACAGAGATGGCCGAGGGTGGGATTGAACTCGGGTCTCCTAGCTGTGAGGTCTGCGTGCTAACCACTCAACCAACATGCAACCCGGTCCTCAAACACTTGACTAATAAATATATTCTAGACATAGTTTGCATACTTTGAACAAAGTATCGTAAAGTTACTGCTAATTACATGGTAATGGTAATGGTTTTATTTCATTTGAACATGCATCAGATTACAATTGAATGCATCACATAATCAGTTCACAGTTCCACATGTCCAAAAGGAGTAGGAAGAAGCAAAGCTTATCAAGCAATTTGGAGTGGCCAATTAACCTAGCATGTTTTTGGAATGTGGGAGGAAACTGGAGTACCCGTAGAAAACCCACGCATGCACGGGGAGAACATGCAAACTCCACACAGAGATGGCCGAGGGTGGAATTGAACCCTGGTTTTCGAGCTGTGAGGTCTGCGCGCTAACCACTCAACCACAGTGCCGCCAATTTTTTAAAATTTGACTTGAAGTAACTTCACAAGTACACCATAGGATGGAAGTACAATCCATGTTAGGAGGTTTTCTCAACATGTGAACTTTATCTGCTGGCAGCCTGACAACAACTGGACCTAAAAGGCCCATTGATGGGATCAATGCAGGGAGTCTAACATGGTGCTGGATTGAAGTACAGTAGTCAGTATTTTCATGGCTGCAGGCTAGTTATGATAGATGGGAGGCCAAGCCAAAGGGCCTTGCAGGTCCCTGCTGAGTGCCGGGGGCGCACTGCAAGGGTAGAAGATGAGTGACGCTGTGTGTGAAAGTATAATCCACAGGGATGTGAAGCCAGAAGAGGAAATGATGATTTCTGATCAGGATGAAACAAGACCTACAGAGGGAAGAAAGTTCATGTGTTCAAGGATGAGCCATAATGTATGTAGTATCCTTTTGGTGCTTATGAATACAAACGCCTCACTAGAAAGATTATGGAGTCGGGAGAACTACACTTTACTGTGATTATATCATGGAGAACCTCACTGCCATGTCCTGTTTCTGGGGGTTGACGTTAGGGATTTGCAAATGGGAAAATGAGAATGAAAGAAGTCTGTTGGGAAGATGCAAAACAGCAAAGGGATGGTACCTCAGGGCTTTGGGCCAGTGTTGATCTTCCTCAGGGGGTATTCATACACGAATTACACTCATTACTCAGTTTGTTGTAATACACAGCTCAAGTAGAGCTAATGTGCTCAGGAACATGAAAATTTAACCTTTACAACTCTTCTTGCAAGGTACTTAAAAAGGAACTGTTTGCAAGAGTAATTGCAAGCTGCTAGCACCTTATCCCGACCTCTTCCTGCTCAGAACACATAAGCCACACCCCATGAAATGCACACACACAAGCATTAGTTATGTTTATCAGCTAATGATAGTAATTTGGCAAAGTTTTGCTACGAATGTTGGCTTATCACTGAATGTATCACATGGATGTCATCGTGGATTTGGTGATAGAAAGATTGTCGATTTTTATACTGTCACAAATTCTCCTTTCTTCAAGGTGCCGAAACTTTTCTGGTCCTGGAGGTGGACAAACCCCACCATAGATTCATCAGGGGTCATCAGGGCAGGACCCAGAGAGGGCAAGAAATCTCACTCTTCTCATGGTTTGATTTTCGCCCGTTTTCAGGTCCTCGGCTGTCGGGAATTCTACTTTTTCCAGGGTGTTTAAACGACACTTTTCTGGTCCGAGAGGTGAATAAAACACACCACATATTCATCAGGGGTCCCAGCAGGACCCAAAGAGGGAAAAGAAATTCCACTTTTCCAACCAGTCGATTTTCATTTTTCAGGTCCGTGGCTGTCGAGAATTCTCGTCTTTTGAGGTTTCTGCGGCTTCTTAGCGAATTCTCCTTTTTTGAGGTGTCACAATGACACTTTTCTGGTCCGGGAAGTGGACAAAACTCACCACACGTTCATCAGGGGTACTGGCAGGACCTTAAGAAGGCAAAAAATCTCACTCTTCTCAAGGTCCGATTTTTGCCTATTTTTCAGGTTCTCGGCTGTCAGGAATTCTACTTTTTCCAGGGTGTTTAAATGACACTTTTCTGGTCCGAGAGGTGAACAAAACACACCACATATTCATTCATTCAAAATCTCACTTTTCTGACTAGTCGATTTTCACCCATTTTTCAGGTCTGCGGCTGTCGCAAATTCAAATTTTTCGAGGTGCCGAATCGACACTTTTCTGGTCCGGGTGGTGGACAAAACCCACCACACATTCATCAAGGATCCCGGCAGGATTAAAGAAGGCAAAAATCTAACTTTTTCACAGTTCGATTTTCGCCAATTTTTCAGGTCCTCGGCTGTCGGGAATTCTACTTTTTCCAGGGTGTTTAAACGACACTTTTCTGAGGTCAAGAGGTGAACAAAACACACCACATGTTCATCATGTGTCATTAATTCTCCTTTTTTCAAGGTGCTGAAATAACACTTTTCTGGTCCTGGAGGTGGACAAAACTCACCACACATTCATCAGGGGTCCCCGCAGGACCTTAAGAACCTTAAGAACCTTAAGAAGGCAAAAAATCCCACTCTTCTCAGGGTTTGATTTTTGCCCGTTTTCAGGTCCTCGGCTGTCGGGAATTCTACTTTTTCCAGGGTGTTTAAACGACACTTTTCTGGTCCGAGAGGTGAATAAAACACACCACATATTCATCAGGGGTCCCAGCAGGACCCAAAGAGGGAAAAGAAATTCCACTTTTCCAACCAGTCGATTTTCATTTTGCAGGTCCGTGGCTGTCGAGAATTCTCGTCTTTTGAGTTGCCGAAATGATAGAAGGCTTTCTTAAAAAATTGGCTGCACAAGAAGTTTTGCCCAACTGCAACTCTATATTTAGCGTAGATTTTTTGTGCAAGGGAGGTCATGTTCCTCAGCCCTGAAACATTTACAAGCAGATGCTGGGATCAGCATGTTCCTTTCGGTATATTATTTAGAACAAGGAAATTGCAACAACATTTGTCACAGAGGTGTCACTAGTGTATAACAAGGCGTGCCAGATGAAATCCCCCGTGTGTCAACCTGCTCCACACTTGTCACCTTCCAAACAGCAATTTAATCTGTGTGAGCAGAAAAAAAAGAAACACAACCCTTAATAGTTGTTTTCTTTCTGAGGCTCTTTTTTCTGCTGAGAAGTGCAAAAGTACGGACCAGTTAAAAGCATGTGAGCATGTTTTTTTCGTAATATC
The DNA here is from genome assembly GCF_037039965.1 of Doryrhamphus excisus. Lineage (NCBI taxonomy): Eukaryota > Metazoa > Chordata > Actinopteri > Syngnathiformes > Syngnathidae > Doryrhamphus > Doryrhamphus excisus. The sequence goes on along the minus strand of NC_136359.1, from coordinate 12,428,271 downwards.
ATTTACTTAAAAAGAGAAGGTGCCCCCAACGATCAATACTGGGTCAGCCAATGATGGATGGCGCCGTGATTGCTCACCAACAACTGAGGTCAGATGAGAAAATGTGAGCAACATTTTGTAACTTCTTCATTCTCATGACTATTAATCTCCATTGCTTCTGCACTATTCACTTCATGCTCATTATGGTCAGGTAATCGGAGGTGGGAATATGTGTGCCCACCATTACTGACTTGATCATGACTTGTGCAGCTCTGGCTGCACTAGAGATGGAGAATCAGGTCAGCAGCTTAATATCAGCTGCTCTTCACTGTGTTACCATATTGATGCACAACAATTGGAAGGGGTAATTTGAGCAACTGTATTGCGCTGCAATATTTATTGTCACAAAATTGACCCTTTTTTTAGGGATATTACACAACTTCCATATTAAGAGTCATTATATACTGTATATATTATCACAATATTATCTATATTATATAATATTATATTATATTATCACCTCTCGCATTATATATCTTCTCATAAGACGATACTTTTGAAATGAAACTTGGATATACTTAAGAGTAGTCAGTGCATATAGATATATAGATATACGGGGGGGTGGGCTCTGCGGGGTCTGGCGCTGGGTGTCCCATCTGTGCCGCCTGGTCCTCCATGGGGCCTCCTCTGTCCCGGCCGGGGCGGTTCTGTGTCAGAGGTCGGGCCTGGGGTTACCTGGGGCGGGCTGGGTGTGGCAACAATACTATCCGCCCTAATGGCTGGACGGGACACAAAAAACTAAAAAAAAAGAAAAAAGAGTAGTCAGTGCACATCTTGTATATCAGTACAGTCCCTCAGTACTAAAAACATCCCAGAAATGTAAAAACACAACTGACTGCATATTAGGATGGATGAATGGAGACAGGTCCGAGTTAGACAGGATGGGACATCTAACTTTCAGAGTCTCTCAACGCTCAGTTGAACTCATTAGAAGTTAATTAATCACAGGTATCGATCTGTTGTCACTCTCATCCCTACACGAACCAGATTGCAGGGCTCGACTTGCGCTGAAGTCTAATGTTTCTGAGCGTCATCCTGGCGCCATGTGAGGTGTCACTTTGTAGCATGAGATGGTAGATCCATCTGTGGAGTCAAGGCCATCCAATAAGACTGATCTTAATTGGGTGTTAATGTACATTTCCTTACTGAATCACATCATTTCGCACTAAAAGCCCATATTTAGCATTTCTCTACAGGCAGGGCAGCAACCTTTTGTGGTAACATAAGTCGTCCATTGGCAACCATAATGGACTTCACTGAGTGTCTGATTGCAACCAGCTTAATTACTGCAATAACACATTCTAAGCAGGGAGTGGACTCTAACATAAGAGTTCACTTATTTGTCCACTTATTTTTACAACGTATACTCACAACTGTTAAAAAGTAAAAAAAAAATATATAATATTGTTTATTGTCTTAGTGTAAAAGTACCCAAAACTACTCAAAAGTGGTGGCTGACCAAGCATCCTGTTTTCTGTGTTGTTTTTGCTTGCATGCCATGTGGCTGTGTTGCAAGGTGTAGCATGGTCGTGGGCCTGGGTGGCAGGGGCTGGGTGCTCTGCCAGGTTCTTGTGTGTCTATTTCCTCCAGTCTTTGTGCTTCGATGTGCTGCCTTTCCACTATCTAGCTCAGAGGCGGGCAAACTATGTGCCACATGCGACTCACCAAGCGTTTGAATCCGGCCCGCCAGTTGCTTTCTAAGTATTTCAACTTCTAACATAGAAACTGGCAAGTCAGATGTCTTATTTAGTAAAAAAAAAAACTGTCAAATTAAATGACATAGTTTGATGTGCTCTGATGTTTAAAGTGGTCCTGAAAAAAGGGACATTTTACAAGTAAAATTTGACAAATAATTCAAGGAAAATTATAAGCATAAAATGTTTGCCCACCCCTGATGTAGCCACAGGCCTGTCAGGGGTGTCGTTCCAGTGGGTGAGTGGTTTACGGAGAGTTTGAGGGTGGCAGGGTGGCTGGTGGGTTCTGGCAGCTGATTGGCTGCTGGTTTCACCTTCTTGGTTTTGGTGCTCTGTTGTGGCTAGTGGTCATTTATGGATACATTATGGATAAAAAATTGTTATATTACAAAAAACTATTTTGGAACCTGCACGAAAATGAACAACAGGAAAACCTTGTGACTAATCATGATTAATTAATTTCAAAACTGTAATTAATGTAGCTGAAACTGTCATCATTATACAGTGTTAATAAATAGTAAAATAAAAAAAAATTGTGCTTGCTTTGCTCATCTCCATGGAGCTGCATACAGTATGTGCTCCTCTCCTCGATGGGTAATCCATAATCCTCACCACAGAGCAAGAACTGATTACATCACAAGCAGCTTGCTATCACATCTAATATATTTTGTCTGTGGTTTGACAATCTGACAGTGTATATAGCAAAATAAGCTCTCGGAGCAGTGACTTTAGTTAGATCGCAGGCTATATTTCTTTTGGCACTACAGCATGGTGAAATGTGATTAGGTTTGAATTATTCTTATTCTAGCTTAGAATTAGTTGGTGCATTAAAAGAAAACATCTCCCGCCCTAATTTCTTGCCTCCAGCCACGTCAGCTCCTTCCGCTCTGTTTGCCCGTGATACCGTCTCCACAAATCCTCTTATGTGTTGGGACTCCTTTTTAAATTAAATGTGTGAACTTTGCAATTAACATCATGCTGATTTAACTCAACTTTACAACACCAGGTTCCATTAACCCTTTTTTTTTTTGCTGTTTTAATGGGTCATTAGGTTTTGTGCTGTAACCTTGGGAGATATATCGCACTTATGTTGTAATCTTCAAACCTATTACCGTGTTGTCTCACACTTGACTGATTAATCCACCCTGGCCTGCTGCTCGTGAAAGTAACAATGTTCATTCCCAGGTATCCAGGGGTGACTGGCCTCGAGGCAGTGCCATTTCACCCGGTCTAAATAGCCAATTAGCTGGGACCTTGGGAACCACGCTAAGGCTACCATTAGTAATTAGCCATTGACATTTGTGCTGCTATAGCTATTGGATGGTGTAGCCTGGCTTTCGCATTGAATGGCCATTTCATTAGAGTCCACAAGATAATGCTAGACGTGGTCAGTGAGTCAAAGACGTGGAATCAGACTTGGCGAGAGATGATGTGTGGCCAGGAGGATGTATCGCTGATTTAGGGTTATATCATAATTGTAGTGGGACACCAACTTGCAATCATTTAATATCACAAGACAATTACTTCATTCATTCATTCATTTTCTACCGCTTTTTCCTGACGAGGGTCGCGGGGGGTGCTGGAGCCTATCCTGGCTGTCTTCGGGCAAGAGGCGGGGTACACCTTGGACTGGTCGCCAGCCAATCACAGGGCACATATAGACAAACAACCATTCACACTCACATTCATACCTATGGACAATTTGGAGTCGTCAATTAACCTAGCATGTTTTTGGAATGTGGGAGGAAACCCGGAGAAAACCCATTTTTTGTAGGACATATTGTTACAGGAGGACATTCATTCATTAATTTTCTACCGCTTATCCTCACAAGGGTTGCGGAAGGGGTGCTGGAGCCTATCCCAGCTGTCTTCAGGCGAGAGGCGGGGTACACCTTGGACTGGTCACCAGCCAATCACAGGGCACATATAGACAAACAACCATTCACACTCACATTCATACCTATGGACAATTTGGAGTCGCCAATTAACCTAGCATGTTTTTGGAATGTGGGAGGAAACCGGAGAAATGCACGGAGAAATGCACGGGGAGAACATGCAAACTCCACACTGAGATGGCCGAGGGGGGAATTGAACCCTGGTCTATCACAAGACAATTCAAAGTAGATTACGTATAAGGATACTGTCACGCCCTGTGTAGGCTCCCACGTGGCAGTTTGCTTAAGTCTCCTTCTTGGGCTTCAGTTTCTGTTTGGACACTCTTATTTTGTATGGAACTTCCTGCTTTGCCTTGTCTTCCTTCGTTGCCCTAATCACCCACACCTGTCCCTAATTTCTGTTTGTATTTAGTTCAGGTGTGTGCTTCTCCCTGCGTGGGATCATTATCATTTGTTGCTGCATCCTGCTGTTGTCGTTATTATTATTAAAGTCCAAGCTTTTACCTGCATTTGGTCCTGTTCTCTGCATCCTGGGGTCGCACCACAAAGCTCTCAAGCCCGCAGCGTGACAGATACATTCCTCCATTCTACTCAAAGCCCAAAGGGGCTGTCTGTCATGGTTCGGGATTGTAATGGGGCACCAGTGCTTGAACGTGCTACGTAACCCGCCCTCTTTTTGCTCATACTTGTCTGCTAATTGTTGATAGCTGTATGTGCAATGTGTGTACGTGTAATCATGTCATTATATCCCAGTTGCTTTTATATATCAATATACTATATAAATCATTCATGTTCTACCGCTTATCCTCACAAGGGTTACGGGGGGTGCTGGAGCCTATCCCATCTGTCTTCGGGCGAGAGGCGGGGTGGGATTGAACTCAGGTCTCCTAGCTGTGAGGTCTGCGTGCTAACCACTCGACCACCATCCAGCCCACTATAACAATAACTATTACTATACTATATTATACTATACTATATTATACTATACTATACTGTACTGTACTATACTATACACATAATATGCCATTATGTGTATATCATCCTGTGTGGCTAAAGCCATCATTGTTTGCTTGCAATATTAGCTTATTCTATTATTTAATATATTTCTAAAAGGTACATCAGTACTTTACTGGCCACAAAAGTCAGGAGCAGGTCGTCCGAAACTGGAAGGGCGGCTGTTTGATCTTTGCTCCCTCCAACCAGTCACTGTGGTTGTGTCCCTAAGCAAGCCATTTCACCATGTATGTGATTACTCCAGAGCAGCTGTGACTACAGATGTAGTTTCCCACCACCAGTGTGTGACTGAAGAATGTGCTTTACTTCACTGTGAAGCGCATTGGGTGCTATAAAATCGTATTATCTTATTATTATTATTACACTCCTCACATTTGAGCAAAATTTTAGGACTGTGTATCTTCTCAAGGGACAATACTACAGAAATACATACAGTGCACATCTTGTATGGCAGTACAGATTTACTGTCTCATAAATATGGCTCAGCACATAGCCATTATTGTCAAAATAGCTGGCGACTTAAGTGAGTAGCAAGATAATTATGCCTTGCCGATAGTAAAGCAGGATGGTGGCCTTCTGAGAAAATTGTTACAAGAGGTAACATTTATTTTTTGTAGGACACAACATTTTGGAGCCTCGTGGTTTGGGGCTGAATGAGTGCTGACAGCACAGGGGAGGGGAGCTGTGATTGACTGGGTGAAACATGAGTTCCATCATGTACTGTGACTATGAACACATCGACCCTTTATGCCTTTGGCACTTTTCTGACCTATAAATGTAGTTAGAATGTTGTATTCTTGTGTTAAAGGATTCCGAAGTTTCAGATAATGAAGTTTGCGCATTTGGAAGTGAGCCCTGAAAGAAGTTTGGGACGGCTCAAAACGCTCAGTTTCAGAAGGCGTGGTAAGAGTGCCTCTTTGTGATGTCACAGATGAGCGGACCTCCTTATACTCCTTAGCTATTGACATATACGTATACTCTGTTGTGAAATACGCTCAGGCAGAAGTTATTGAATTTGGTGATTCCCAGTATGAGAAATATATTTAATATATTAAATTTAAAAAAAATTAAAAAAAATATTATTTAAATATATCTTAATCTGTCAAATGTCAAAGTTTTCAACAACCGTCAAACTTTCAATGATTTAAAAAAAAATCTATGTGTGACATCAACTGTGTTCACAAATCTTTTACAAAAAAATTTAACAAGTTAGGGATGACAGGAAACATATGTTCAATGACATGTGATCCTATAAATTTGAGGTAGGAGGAACCAGGATGCGTTTGATATATTGTTCCGTTTAATGAATGAAGACTTTGCTGAACCACCTCTGTGTCTTTCCTTCACCTTTGCTCATCAGCGAACAAAGTAAGGCTGATGAGGTAAATTGTCCTGAAAGTTCCACCTATTGTCAGGAGATATGTGTGAACTGCAAGTTCACTTAGTGAGTCAGGGAGATGTGACAGGCTGGGGGCAGCATAAATCTACCTTTCATAAGAGCGTCAACAGCCTCCATGTGACCTATATTCTCCACATCAGACAATAACACTAGAGAGAATATTGTGGAATTATGAGGAAGCCGGGCAATTTTATCAGGATGTCCAGACTGTGTTCACAGTTGCTCTAAATCTCCTGGGACAATCACTCATATTACTGCAGGCAGAGGATGGTTTTTGTCAGGCTTTTCTTGTCTCAATAATAGATCTATTGTTTAGTTTTTTTTTGCTCTTCTATGAGCAGAAAGGTTTGGAGGCAGGGTGAAAAATATTTCAAGGCTTTCAAAATCAATTTTTCATGAGTTTTATGGCCTTCAGAGAAAAGTGTTACAAGAGGTAACATTTATTTTTGTAGGACACAACATTTTGGAATCCTTGGGGTAAATGAGAAATGATAATTATGAATGGTAGTTAGCAATGTGTTATCTTCTCCTTGGAAAAACTGAAAATCATCTTCCTGAACCAATAACCTTTTGAGAACACTAAATGTCAATATTCAAAGGAAGAAGTAGCGCAGTGCTGTGCGGTCAGGGTAGACAGATGAGGCACAGCATCATGAAAAACATGAAAAACAACCTGAATCATAACATTAAATAAATATTACTGTGTTTTGATGTATTTTGTATGTAAGATTCCAATCATTTTTAACATTTTCATTGGTAAAACTCAAATAATTTACACATTTGCTGATCAAATATCAGGGAAAGCAAGCTCGGCAGAGAGTGTATTGTGCCTCCAGCCACGCCCATAGGGAAGCCCACTCCTCTGTGACATCACAAAGCAACAGTTTTGCAACGCCCTCTGGAACTCAGCATTTTGTGCCATCCCAAACTTCTTTCAGTGCTCAAACCTCATTATCTGAAACAGCATTGTTTAACACGAGAATACAACATTCTAACTACATTTATAGGTCAGAGGAGTGGAAAAAGCATATTAGGTCCCCTTTAATGTAATTGTGGCATCATTATTCTTGCTTATTCATGCAATTAAATGCATAGAAATGTTATACTTGCACTATAGCTGTACAGTGTTCCCTCGTATCGTGGTGATTGGTTCCCAAAATAGTCTGCAATAAGTGAAATCTGTGAAGTAGCCAACTTCCTTTGTTAACCAAAACTATATGTTTTAGAAAAAACTAAAAATTAATTACTAAATTCACTAAAATTCAATGTAATGGCAGCTGTTGTTTGTTCATAAAAAAAAAATTTCTTTAAATGACTACAGAATCTTAATAATATTGTTTTGGCCGGACTACTTTTCCTTCCGCCTCTCATTTTAAGTATCTATTTTAGTGCTTTAGTGCTAAATCGGCCCATGTATGTCTTGTCAACATCACAATAGAATATGGTAAGCACAGTAAATAGTATACAATATATGCAAGGACAAGCACAATATTGGACAGATTCTCTTTTAGTTTCTGGTCAATAAAAAGTTCACTATAATTGTACTGTAAACAATTATGGCGTGTATTATTTACTCCCAAAAGTGATCAGAATTCGTATCAGCGATATCATTATAGGTTATCACATGCCAGACCTTCAGTCTCGGGCTGATACTGGCACTTGGGGGCATGATACTGGGCCTGGTACCAGACAAACCATGTGATGTTCTTATTAACACATACTATTTAATCATGAGCTTATTAACACATACTATTTAATCATGAGCTTATTATCACGTACTATTTAATCAAAAGACCATTTTGTTTGCAGAAAATGTTCAGTTTATTACATGTATTATATCTAAACAGTGTAAACACAATAATTGCAAAAATATTTCAACAATAATATTTTATCAACAGTCTTATCTTATCAATGTCTGACAATTAAAGTTCCATTAATCAAGTTTGGGTTTTTTGGTGACTGGAGAAGCACGAGGCACTAAGCACTCGTGAGCTGTGCTCTGATTGGTTGTTTCACGGGCATGATACCAGAGCAGCGCGCTCTGAGTGGACAGCTACGGGGGCTGATACTGGACATGGTTAAACTCTATATTTTATCAGTATCACTGCCCTGGGCTTTGACACAGTATCATTTCGGCCTTTTCCCGTATCATTCATGGGCGGTTTCTAGGGTACAGGGCCAATTAATACTGTAGTATGTGATAATACCTGGTATATTGGTAAGAAGATTGGGGTCCTTCATCACCAGGGTTTTTTTATGTGAAACAGAATGGTAAAACAATAAGAAACATAATGCACGTTACAATTTACCCAAACTGAGGGTCAAGTTTGTAATCATATTTGTAATAAGATATTGGTGGAGGTGATATATATATATTCATTAGTTTTATGTATTATCATGTTTATACCAATTTTTTTTTCAATCTGTGTCCATTCTGTGTTGGTCTTCGGCTGAAAAACATTGTTGTGTAGATAATGCAGTGCTATGCCAATACAAAAAGACAGAGAAGGATAAAGTGTCAGAGGTGCATCACAAATACCAGCAGGTCCCATCTCATCCGTAAAACAACACGATGACATTTGCCTGACAGCAGTGCAGCACACACGTGTATCCTTTACCTCCCTTTTGATTCCCACCCCCCACCTGTACGCCCCTCGGCCTCCATGAATCTTACAGCAAACCCCTCCCTATGTTGTAGTGCAAGCTTGTTTGCGAGGTGTGTGGCAGATAAATGAAGACTGCTAAGGAGCTCACGGGGGTCTAAATCACCACCATTGACTCACTGACAAATGCCATGATCACTCATCTCGTTAAAAGAGGATTATCAGCCTGTTTGTATCTTGTTACACCCATAAAGATTTCTCCTGCTCTCTCCCTCCTTTCGACACATTAGCTGTTTTTCTTCTCTGTCCTAATTTGTTAACAGATAATCCTCTCTGTTGGGGTTTTTGTCTCCAATGGATTTAGATGCAGTTTGGTATGTTGTCTCCTTCTGGACCATCTGATTCATGGATTGATTGACTGTTCTGTTCCATAAATAAAAAGTGTCAGTGTGTGGTTGGCACTCTGGCTCTGTCCACACAGAAACAAAAAGTTTTTCTTCATCGATTTAAAAAAAAGTTGTCCATCCACATGGGATTTTTACAGGAAATACGGACAACATTTCATAATGGCGTAGTCCAGACGCCAGTCATGTCAGTCGAAATACATGATGTAATGCCATTGTTTATTTTCACAGAACACCGCGATTTTATGAGGTCGGACGATAGAAAATATGAGTTTATGTATTTGGGAGCCAGGTACATGGCTATCACTTTACATTCATTTTACAACTATGGAGAGTGTCTGACAGTGAGTGGTAAAAAGCAGAAGATTGCTGCAGAAGCCACAGTAAACTCATGAATTTATGTAGCATGAACACAAGCCTGTAGTGCTGTCAACTGCAGAGTGGTGAGTGACGGGGATCGTGATGTCACTGTTCCACATAATAAGTAGATTTGTTGTCCAACCATGGATGTGGTAGGTTTTTGGCTTCTTTTTCCTACTTTGCCACTCTTGTTTGAAACACTTTATTAAGTTTAGACTAAGTAAATTGAAGAGGCTAACTAGTAAGCTCAGCAGCTTCCTATGCTTGCGGCAGCCATCATGTTGCTGCAGTGACCATGTAGCCTGTGTAATGTTCATTCATTCATTCATTCATTTTCTACCGCTTATCCTCACGAGGATCGCAGGGGTGCTGGAGCCTATCCCAGCTGTCTTCGGGCAAGAGGCGGGGTACACCCTGGACTGGAAGTGTCTTGCCCCGGTAGTCCCATGGGAGGATTTCAGCAGCTGTTGTCTCAGAGACTTGGGGACCACCACTTTCCACCTCTCTTCTCTGGTGGATGGTTCTATTCCGACTCTCTGAAGTACTCCTTCATGAACCTGGAGTGCCCTAAACTTTGCACACTTTGTCTTTTAGTGGCAGACGAGTACTGCGCCACCATAGTGGTTTCTGTCCCATTACCAACTACTACCACTATTTGCACCTTCATACACAATACGCACCACACACCATGTCACCACGCCATCCAGTGTTTAACTTCTGACACCAGAATAGCTTTGTCACCAACACTATTGAAGACGTTTTATTGTACGCAATAATGGCTACTGTCCTACTTCGGAATTCACAGAACCAACTGACCGCATTAAGGGACGACTATTACAATGACAATTTGAAAATAAACAATGACAAATGAAGTAGCTTGGCAGTTGGCTGCCTGTTAGCTAGTGGCTAGCTTTAGCAGAAGAGGCAGCAGTAGCTCATCTGTAAGGAATTGAGATTTGGAACTAAAGGTCAGATTGTTCTGCAAAAAAGCAGCAAAATCTTGCTGAAATGAGAACTAGCATTGTATATTGTTGTACCATATCAGTGTCACCTTAGTTAAAAAAAGTGTTATTCTTGTTTTAGTCATACGCTTTTCTGGACAGCCAAAAGTGACTATGAAAATTTATGATAAACTAAGTGAATTAAGTAAGTGAAGTAAGTAAAACACTTGATTATTATTGACTGTTATTTTTGTTCTGGTACTTCTGTTCTGGTACAGAGCAGCTAGTAATGACAGTTAACTAATTCATTAGCCTTTCTTGATCCTTTGAATTAGACATTGTGTATATGCCTATTGCTACATAGCTCAGATAAGCTAACACTTACTGGCTTACTTTCCCCTTTTCATTTGTTAATTTCACAGCATTTACCTGGAGGTGAGGTTTACAGCATAAAACGGTGGCATCATGGATGTTGCAGTCAAACAAAATCAATCTGACATTCCCCCCCACTGGAGAACCCTTTTAATTATCAACTCTTTCTGCATTAATTATAGCCTTTGACTTACTTGCATATGTCCTAGCTGGCTGCATACGAATTAGAATGAATAAATAAATGAGATGCTAACTGAAGATAACCACATGTACACAAATCCATTGCGGCAGAGTCCGTTCCATCTCATTACAAGCAATGGAGGTTAATCCCTGCTTTGAAAAAAAAATGCTCTCATTCTACCTAGTGTTTCTGTCATGTGAAGCAGAGGATATCCAGTCCACCTTTTAACCGCGAAACCTCATTTTGCCTCCTAATCCATACAACATCCAGTCAGAAGCTTCCTATTCATAATCAGCCGATGACAAGAAAAAACTACATATATATCAGGTGTTGTGAAGCTTTTTGGCTAAGGAGCCATGAAAGCCACATATTTACAAATGTATTTCTTTGACAGCCATACATTCATTCATTCATTTTCTACCGCTTATCCTCACGAGGGTCGCGGGTGTGCCGGAGCCTATCCCAGCTGTCTTTGGATGCGATAGGCGGGGTACACCCTGGACTGGTCGCCAGCCAATCACAGGGCACATACAGACAAACAACCATTCACACTCATATTCATACATATGGACAATTTGGAGTTGCCAATTAACCTAGCATGTTTTTGGAATGTGGGAGGAAACCGGAGAAAACCCACCCATGCACGGGGAGAACATGCAAACTCCACACAGAGATGGCCGAGGGTGGAATTGAAGAGAGACATATAGTAATTTAAATTTTTAACACTGAATACAAGAAATTGCATGTACGTATTTTAATCAAGACCAATAATTTTACAATATTATAAGTCACTGAATTTAACCACAAAGAAAAAAAAATACTTCTTACCATCATGCGACTTCTGGTGCTGCATGGTTTTGCACCATACCCCATACATCTTTCTTTCTTTTTACATTCTTCTTCATCAAAAGGGTTTGCTTTGCAGAATTAGCGAGCTGACTATTTTATCACAGCAGGGGACCGGGTAGGCTACTGCATTATTCAGTAGTAATCGAGTTTTGGTGCCTGACCCGGAAAATATTGGGAGGACAGCTAGCCAAGATGCAGTCATCGAAAGAGCCACATCTGGCTCCCGAGCCAAAGGTTTCCAACCTCTGCTGTAAATGAACTCATTTGGAAGGAATAAGTAGAGTTAGCCAACACAGCAGTTCCAACATCGCTATATTAATCATCTTAATTCCACTCTTCTCTCGCTGCTTCATTTGTTAATGACTCATTTTCCAGCCCTGACAGCCCCACATGGCCACCAGGTACTTTTGGACTTTCCCGCTATCCAATAACATTGACACTTGTATTGCTCTTGATGTTCTATTAATATCATTACACTCGCTTCAAGATAATTAGGATGGCATTTAGGCATCTTAAGAAATGCCATCGCCACAATTACAAACTGCAGAGGGAAACCAGCGGAGACTGTTACATAATCAGCTCACAGGGAGCTTTCAAATGAGTGCACCCACAGACAATAAAGCAACGCACAGGAGCTACAGCTGGATTGCTGATTTGATTGATGTTGTGTTTTTTTATGCAGCATCTTGGGAAATTAACCCCTCTTTTAGGGGGACTCAGGGCATGTATAGTTAACCATGCCAAGAAATTGGTGCCATACCAAAGAAACCACTACCGTAAATTTTATGCGCTCTGGTACCATCTGCGAATGTATATAGCCTTATATAGTACCTTAATACTACACAATATTATACCATACTCAGCTATAGTGACACCGTGGTGTGCCGTACTCCCTACGGGCACCCCTGCTTTTGTGGCTCTTCGTCTTCAGCTGAGTGAGCAAACCACAACTCTATTTGGCTAGTTGGCTTCCTGTCGCGGGCGAGCGATAGTGTTTGAAAGGAGATTGGGAGTTTAGTTGCGGCTGGAGCTGGTCGATGCATTGCAACAGTCAGCCTTAATGACCCGTGTCACCACAATTTGACGATTTGTTCGGAGGTGCACATTAAGTAACGCTTGTTGCTTGCAGGGCGAGTTCGTGGCATGCACTGGTAGCTTTGGGGACTGGCAGGGTTCGTGCTCGGAGAGCACCAAGGCGTACGGGTGTCTTCAGAGGTTAAAATGTATGCCTGTTAGCAAATCTGTTGGTCACTCCCATTGGGAGGGCAGGGCACTGATGTGATAATCCATTTAATTTTCCCAATATTTTAGGGATCAACCAACCCAAGATTGAGATCAATGGGTTTGTCTTCATGGCTTGGATGTATTTGTCCTACTCAGACTGATATTCACATTATGTGTCTATTTAAATAGAGTGATGAGACTTTGGACTGAGACACCGCTACCCCAGTTGACTTTAATACTCAACTTAATTGCATCCCAGTCATGCTCAGCATTATTCCAACCCAATAAGACAAGGTCAATCAGTTCGCATGAGAAGCTAATGGTCTGAGTTAAAATACTACATTTTGATGGTACAGGACTTGCATTCTCACAATTGAATGTTATGCCCCAGAGCACCATAGACATTAATACCGAAAATGTCTTTAGCAAGCTAACATTTATAAATTATTCTGATGGCGTAGAGGATGAAAATGTGCAGTCACTGTGGCTAGAGGGACAGAAAGTGTCAGTCAGGAATGAAAATGTTGGACACACATTAGCCTATTGCACTCATAGTTATTACCGCAAAGGCATGTTGATATCTCCACTGGGCCAGTGCTGAGTGGAGCTTGTCTGATTTATTCAGAGGACCATATGCCAGACAGATTAGAGCACCAAAATCCGAGATTAAAAGATAGCTATCCAGCTATAGCAGCACCCTGATGCGGGAAATGTGACCATATCACATAAAAAAAAAGTTATCCCCAACGGAATGATTCATGGTTCGGTGTCTAGTGGGAAATGACCCATTGGAGAGGTGGTTAATTTAATTCTTTGACTTCCCAACAAAGATCTATAGAGCGAGGATTAACTAAAATGACTTTCTTGAGGGAGTGACATGGAGAGGGCTGCAGGTTATTTGCTACTTTTGCTAAACCCATCAGGCATTCACAGTCGTTGTCAGCATTGAACACTCACAGGGGGTTTTCAAATGACTTCCTGTTGTGCTTAAATACAGCGAGACATATTGAATTAAAAAAAAAAAACTTAAGATGCCGCAGTGCCTGATGCAGCGACGCAGCCATGGGTGCCTTTACACTTGCTCACTCACTGAGTGTTGCAAATCACCACTTAAATGGGCCTGCAAAATAGAACAGGCAAACCACTTGATTGTAATGTATGGCTGTGAAAATGTTCCCCCTGAATGTTAATTGGCAGATGGCCTACTGTGCACAGGTAGCTTAGGAAATTCTCAAAGTTTCATGATTGGGGATCCAAACTCCCCAGTTTCATATCAAAACAAGGACGTGCTGCATTGCATTTATTTATAGTTATTTGGTATGAAACAAAGATTTCCCTCCAAAAAATAGTCCCAGTGTTTCCCAACTTAACTAATTGAACAGGCACTTATCAACATTTGTAAGGACATTTTTAATGAGCTATACTTACTCACTATTATGCAGACAAGTGCAGACAACCTCAAACTTCTTATTCAAGAGCATTCTCCCAGTGGTCATTTATACTGCAGGTCAAAACCTTGTTGTAAGTCATTTTCTAAAATGCCATTCACTTGAACCGGGCACCATGCCAGCACCCTGGAGTTGGATAGCTCACTTGAATGGCTAATTTGCATTAGATTGGACAGTGTTGCTTTGAAATCTTTCTGTTGTATTTGTCTAATCTAAATGTGATTTAACTGATCTTAGGAATCAAGCTTGTGACTCGGTGGACAGGATGAAATGTAATATGAGCTCATAGCAATAAATGTAACAAGATGGTTGCTCCATCTGTTTAATCAACTTTGTCAACAATACATGCTGTAAATACAGGCTTGATCGTGCTGTTGTGATTGGGGTGGAAGTATGACAGTAACACTGACTCAAACATGATTTAACGTTTTAACTCGCTTCACTCCATTATATAGTAATATACAATGTGAGTATACAATACTAGCGCTGTTGTTTATCATAACATGACAAATAGCTGCACAGTGACCGAGTGGTTAACGTGCAGGCTACACGGCTAGGAGACCTGAGTTCGATTTCACCCGTGGGCATCGCTGTGAGGAGTTTGCATGTTCTCACCGTGTGTGCATGGGTTTTCCTCCAACATTCCAAAAACATGCTAGGTTAATTGGCGACTCCAAATTGTCCATAGGTATGAATGTGAGTGTGAGTGGTTGTTTGTCTATATGTGCCCTGTGATTGGCTGGCGACCAGTCCAGAGCGTGAATGAATGAATGAATGATGACAAATAAAGTTGTCAAAACACATCATCACATCAAAACATATCATGTGTCCATAGGTATGAATGTGAGTGTGAATGGTTGTTTGTCTATATGTGCCCTGTGATTGGCTGGCGACCAGTCCAGGGTGTGAATGAATGAATGAATGATGACAAATAAAGTTGTCAAAACACATCATCACATCAAAACATATCATGTGTCTCATGTTGGGACAGGGTATAATCTCAGATATAATTCTTATTTAAATGCACTTCTCTAATGTGTCCCTTTTTTCTTCTTTCTGTGCTGACTGAGGAACACGGGAATCATTCGATATTCACTTTGTTACAGAGTGTGCGCCGCATGCTAATTCAATCCATTTTCTATTTTCCTAAAATGCTTTTAGTTACAGTGAGGCAGCCAAATTGGTTTTCCTTCCAGCTGCATCAAAGAATGCGTGTATAGCATGTTCAAGGTGAGTGTGTGTGTTGCGGGGAAACTTGGGTGAAAATGTTATTTGTAAAAGGTGATTGTTAAAGAAAATCCATTGTTCCTAATTGTGTTTTGAAAATTACTAATGACTGCTGAGGGTGTGCCTTTTTTTTTTTACCTGTCCGTACATCCATTATAGAAAGTACAAACCTATCTCAAATGCTTTTTCCCATCAGCCCACGCTGACAGTCTCAGTCAACGGGCTCACAGTACACGCCCATAATGTGGCACACCCACGCTTGAGAGCCTTGTGTGTACGCTCGTCTCATCTGCTGCTGGCCACACAGCTAAGAGAGCACACAAGCTTGTATCTGCTGTTCTGCCAATAAACCTCCCGGGAATTGCATCACTCAAAAGGTGATTGGCCTACCTAATTCTAACAACAGACTAACATGAACAGCAGTTGTATTCTCTAGAGGAGTAAAAATTTGGCTGGAAAAATATATAAAAACAGTTGAACTTTCAAAACAAACAAAAGCTCGGATGCTGCATTTGCTGTACCTTCCAGAAGCTATTCACCTCCGTTCTTTTCATGTTGTGCAACTTCAGGACTCTAGCTAATAAACAAAACCACTTTCATCACTTGGCAGTTTAGTATGAATAATTACATTGTGTTGGTAGAAGAGAGACAGCCATTTATATCCATACAGATGGTGAGAGGAGGTGAAGTAGGGCGCTCTGTGCGGACAAATCGTTATTGATGGTCGATGACTGGCTGATACTGAGAGGGGGCAGAATCCATGTAAACATCCATGTGAAATGCTTTTCACAGACTATTAAGTCAGTAAGGGTGAAAGTGGGAGAATGTTTGATGACTTGGAGAGTTTTTTAGATGAAAGTTTATTCTCTCTTCAAAGCATTGGCTTTGACTCCAATGTGTTTGTTTGTAGACTAGGCGGGGCATAGGGCCATATGCACCCAGAGGCTTACTAAGTTTTTTTTTTCAAAGAAAAGGGTCGTTCAGCCCAGATGCTGAAGCACATTATGATTGATGAAATACCATGGTTTGAATCCAACCTCCCAGGTTTAATGAAAATTCGGTACGATGGGTGGTGTGTGTTATGGAGCTGCTAACATTAGCCTCTAATGCAGCTTTCTCTTACTTTTCCTCTCAGACACAGAGTCTGTTCAATGCAGGAATACTACAACTTTATTCTGCCTCATGTGTAAAAGGTCCAGCCAAATGTAGGGACTGATCTGCTCTGTCAGAAAGAAACTACACGATGATGTTCAACGCAATGCACAAAATATAGTAAAACACGGTGAGCAGCGGCAAGGTGGTCGAGTGGTTAGCGCACAGACCTCACAGTGAGGAGACCAGGGTTCAATTCCACCCTCTGCCATCTCTGTGTGGAGTTTGCATGTTCTCCCCGTGCATGCGTGGGTTTTCTCCGGGTACTCCGGTTTCCTCCCACATTCCAAAATGCTAGGTTAATTGGCGACTCCAAATTGTCCATAGGTATGAATGTGAGTGTGAATGGTTGTTTGTCTATATGTGCCCTGTGATTGGCTGGCCACCAGTCCAGGGTGTACCCCACCTCTCGCCCGAAGACAGCTGGGATAGGCTCCAGCACCCCCGCGACCCTCGTGAGGAAAAAGCGGTAGAAAATGAATGAATGAATGAATGAATTTAAAGTGCACATGAAACCAAAAAAGTTTGAAAAGTACTCACTCAATAAAACATTTTTGTTATACTACTGTCATGAATAAACCGCTATAATATACAAGACTGCCGCCATTTTGGCTGTGATGTCACATCAACAACACAGTGAGCAGAGATCACCGTATGGCTAGCCCTGGCATCAAGCCACAAATTATTACTCTAAGATTCAAGAATAATCTATTAATAATCTATTTATTATTCTAAGAATAATTTAAAAAATAAGGATTTTCTAACTGAAACTAAGAAAAACTGCAAGGAAGGACATCAATTGCTGTTTAACTAGAAATTTGGCACGAAAACCCATATCATTCTCAAATTTGTACAATGTTAATAGAGAAAGTCGTAGAAAAAATGTGTTTGGATTGACTTTTCCACAGTCTCGGTTGAGGAATGATGGTCCAAAGCTGAACATCGAAAAGTCCAACGCATCTGGCTGGTGATTGTGCTTTTACTATGTTCCAGCAAAAGCCTTCCACACAACAGGTGGGCATAATATAAAAAAATGTACAGCGGTACCTTAGTTTTTCAGGTGACAACTAATATTTTTGCTAAAATTTTGCCATGGGTTGAGTTAGCCCATTTGTTTAGCGTCCAAAATAACATCCGGTTTGTTTATGACACCATCTTGGATCACGCGGCCAAAACAAAATCTTGCGATATTTGCACATTATCGTGCAATCCATTGTGGGTCATGGGTGCCATTTTTGTTTGTTGTTTATACACATGAACCGCACAAAAGATAAAAGCAATGGACAGTACCGAGACATACAGTATGTGTTTATTTGGTGTTGTCTTAATGAATTTTTTTTTTTTTGGACGGGGGTCCCAACAAAACTAGCTAAAAATGTTCCAACCAAAATATTCACCATCGCTACAAATATTGATCGCATACTGTAATATACAGTGCATCCGGAAAGTATTCACAGCGCTTCGCTTTTTCTACATTTTGTCATGTTACAGCCTCATTCCAAACTGTATTAAATTAATCTCTTACCTCAAAATTCTACACAAAATACTCCATTATGACAATGTGAAAAAAGGTTTTTTTGACATGTTTTGAATTAATAGAAAACAAAAAAATCACATTTACATAAGTATTCACAGCCTTTGCTTAATACTTTGTTGATCCACCTTTGGCAGCAATTACAGCCTCAAGTCTTTTTGAATATGATCCCACAAGTTTAGCACACCTATCTTTAGGCAGTTTTGCCCATTCTTCTTTGCAATAAGTCTCAAGCTCCATCAGGTTGGATGGGAGACGTCTGTGCACAGCCATTTTCAGATCTCTCCAGAGATGTTCGATCGGATTCAAGTCTGGACTCTGGCTGGGCCACTCCAGGACATTCACGGAGTGGTTCTGAAGCCAATCTTTTGAGATCTTGGCTGTGTGCTTCGGGTCGTTGACCTCAGGCTGGGGCGAAGGTTCATTTTTCAGCAGGACAAGAGCGCTCTGGAGCAGGTTTTCATCCAGGATATCTTTATATATTGCTGCATTCATTTTTCCTTCTATCCTGACTAGTCTGCCAGTTCCTGCTGCTGAAAAACATCCCCACAGCATGATGCTGCCACCACCATGCTTCACTGTAGGGATGGTATTGGCCTGGTGATGAGCAGTGCCTGGTTTCCTCCAAACATGGCGCCTGGCATTCACACCAAAGAGTTCAATCTTTGTCTCATCAGACCAGAGAATTTTGTTTCTCATGGTCTGAGAGTCATTCAGGTGCTTTTTGGCAAATTTCAGACGGGCTGCCATGTTCCTTTTACTAAGGAGTGGCTTTCGTCTGGCCACTCTACCATACAGGCCTGATTGGTGGATTGCTGCAGAGATGGTTGTCCTTCTGGAAGGCTCTCCTCTCTCCACAGAGGAACGCTGGAGCTCTGACAGAGTGACCATCGGGGCCTTGGTCACCTCCCTGACTAAGGCCCTTCTTCCCCGATCGCTCAGTTTAGAAGGCCGGCCAGCTCTAGGAAGAGTCCTGGTGGTTCCAAACGTCTTCCATTTACGAATAATGGAGGCCACTGTGCTCATTGAGACCTTCTAAGCAGCAGAAATTTTTCTGTATCCTTCCCCAGATTTGTGCCTCAAGACAATCCTGTCTCGCAGGTCTACAGACAGTTCTTTTGACTTCATGCTTGGTGTTTGTGCTCTGACATGCACAGTCAACTGTGGGACCTTATATAGACAGTTATTATATTTCCAAATCATGTCCAATCAACTGAATTTACTGCAGGTGGACTCCAATTAAGCTGTAGAAAGATCTCAAGGATGATCAGTGGAAAAAAGATGCACCTGAGCTCAATTTTAAGCTTCATGACAAAGGCTGTGAATACTTATGTAAATGTGATTTCTTAGTTTTCTATTTTTAATAAATTAAAAAAAAGTAAAAAAAAAAACTTTTTTCACATTGTCATAATGGAGTATTTTGTGTAGAATTTTGAGGTAAGAGATTAATTTAATACAGTTTGGAATGAGGCTGTAACATGACAAAATGTGGAAAAAGTGAATCGCTGTGAATACTTTCCGAATGCACTGTACATTTTAAAAAGTTGTGATTTTGCTTGAAGGAAAATGTGCATAAATGGTATATGGATGTATTTAAAGTGATGTTTTGTCTTTCTTGTGCTGTTATCGTCATGCTTCACAGCATTCAAGCATGCTGCACTCTCATGAATATTATTCATGACTTATTCTATATTTGATATTTATTAACCTCGTTAACAGCATATTGCACTGTATGTGATGCTCTCCACCTTTCTCTGCAATGTTCCACACAGTAGTCAGAATGTTATTGCAATTACATTAAACATCATCTTCTGTCCACCTGATCCCATCTTGAGTTTTTATTTTTTGCTCACCTGTTTTGTATATACTGTGACTGTGTCTTATATGCGTGGTCAGCTATAAACAGTATGTTGTTAAGGGTGTGCGTGCCGGCTTTGCATGTTGCAGTAGAGCATGCAAGCACTGGAAATTCATGCTTCGTTCACAGGAACATCTTTGTTATGTGCATATCAGAGAGATGCTCACCGTGGCTGGTTACAGATCACTGTAATTGAATCTGCTCTATAAGCTATCTGCAGTGCACTCTGCATGCAATAAGCCATCCACACAACACAACACAAAGAGACAGACACAACAATAAAGCAGCAGGGCTTTGTGAATTTACCACTGTGTCCCAGTAGCACAGGAGACCTTTTTTCCTCCTTGACAGTACAGTCCAATATCATATTGTGCACATTATTTTGGAAAAATGTGCTGCAAAATAAAGTAATAAACATCACAGAACATTGCTACTGAAACATTTAACTAAAAATCTACTCCATTCAAAAGTACTTTGCTGATGTGCTTACACTACAGTCATTGTGAATATGCTTTCACGCAGGTTACTTCTGAAGCTGGAAAATTGGCCAATCTACCTTGACTTCCCATTCCTTGTCAGTGTTGTTTACACAGAACATCGACCTGGGAAAAGGCCGGCTTTCTTCAGTGAGAGAAGGACTGTTGATAATGTATCTATTGACACATTAAAGGGATATTTCAGATTTTTTGACATGAAGTTTCATGACATCCCCATCAGTAGTGTAGTGCATCAACGGTGACTTTGTCCCATGAGTCGAGTTCGGTTTCAGAGTTTTTTCCAACACCAACTCACTGTGTGAATTCACAGTGAGCCTTGTGAGAAGTCACCTGCTCCATCCAGCTGTTTGCTGTACAAAATGAGTGGGACCAATCACAGTGGAGTGGGCGTGCCCGGAGGTGGGATGTGAGTGGAATAAATTGAAATACAACTGGAATAGGTACAGGTTCTGGAAGGTCTAGAAAACTTTCTGGGCAGGTTATCATGTGTAGCGACTCTTTAGGAGTCCACGACTAAATACAAAGGGTTGGAAATGAGCATAATAGGTGTGGGTTTGAATCCCCCACACACACTCCAAGAACATGCACATTAAATGGAGACTCTAGATGAATGAGTGTAAATAGTTTTTTGTCGATATATGCCTCGTGATTGACTGGTAACCCGTCAAGGGAGTAATTTGCCTCTTCCCCAAAGTCAACTATAGGGTAGGTTCCAGCTCACCTTTGACCCTGATAACGATTTAATTCCATTGTCAAGAAATTTTAAAAATAGTTTCCTAGCAACGAGACGATCACATACTATCCATTTTCTGCTTATGCAAAGAAAACTAGCAGACATCCTACTATCAATATTCTCATGTATTGTCATTACTTGAGAAACTCTTTTGTATGGTTTTAGCTCAGACATTGTGCATGGAAGACAATGAAAGAAGGTTTTCACTGGAGCCATTTCTATGGCTCTATACATCTTCACCTTTTCACCTTAAATAAGGAAAAGAAGCCTTGCACACTTCAAATCATCTTTAATTAGCAATGTATAGTCAACAAGAATCTCTCACAGTGTTGCACTGTACTTAAACCCCCTCACCTCCAAAGTGCAGGTACAACAAATGTCTGTTTCCCTTCGTGCTACTGGAAGTCTTCACTGCTTTCTGCGGCTTTCAACGTGTTGTCAAATTAATTTAAAGAGCTGGGAATTATTTGTGGCAATGAATAACAATGTGGACTGATCCCTATCAGGACAGGGAACAATGTTTTATTATGAGCTTGTAAACATATTCTCAACCAGCACAAGCAGCTATGCATCAGCTTAATTGGCTTATTGAGGAATCTCAGCTCTAGTCGGGTCCCCATCTAGTGTGGAATGTATGGCGCACTACACACACACACACACACAAATAAAAACATCCATAGGAAACCATCCTATATGACTCACATGTGTCACTATGAGACAGACACATTCAGGCAAATTACACTAACCATATAGTGCATTAAAAATACCATGCTTCATAATTAGCTCCTGAACATACAATTGTGAGCTAAACAGATGCATGGTGCATTGTATGTTGCCTTTGTAAATCAATGTAACTGCCATAGCAAGTGGACTGCAAAATATGAATTGACAAAGTATGATTTATGCGTGTTTCTCAGTGTAATCATTCTAACTGATGCTGGATCAGGTCCAATTGTGGAGAAATGGTGGGGGAGAGAATGGGGATAGGTTCAATTGCACTCACCTCTGTCTACTTAGGCGCTATTGGGAACAATTTGGCAGCACAGAGTAATATTAATGCCATTAATCAACTCTCCCTGGCACACTGGTATGCGCATATGTCATACACGAACATGTGTATATTGTGTCTATAACCTGGATTGAATCATGTCCTATTAAGCTGTGAAAGTGAAGCGAGCTTATGGGCATTCTGACATAAAAAAAAAATTAAGGAAAATTTGCATTCATTAACAGCTGAAAGTCAGTTTAACCCTTAATTTTTCTTGTAATATCCAAGCCATTATGTGTGACTATATACTCGCTGAATATAACCAGGATGAATGACAAAAAAAGGTTCTATCGAAAACCACTGAAAATGCAAGTTTTGATCATTTATCTTAACATAAAAAACGTAATACTTCATGTTTAGAATCAATTTAACTACTTAGTTTCAATTAGATGACATTGCGAGTGAATTTTTCATCTACTCGTACATGTGCGACCAGATAAAAGTAGGTGTTCCATATTGATTTGACCGGGGACGTCCCTTATTACTATGAGAATGTGCTCCACTCTTCAGCCCACTAGTTGGCAGCTGACGAGCAAATGAGTCAGAGAAAGAAATATGGTGAAAGAAATGACAGCAAATGAGAAAGAAATATGGTAGTATGGGAGTTGTAATGTATATGATGCCACCAATGAGGCCTTCCGAAAGCTGTGACAGAAACAGCATGGCTAGAGAAGACAGTTGCTTTTTATTGTTCAAATATTTATTAGTAATAGGCATTAGTGGGGAAAAAAAAACTTCTTGTGTGTCAGGTTAAGAATTTACTCTCATTCCGACCAATAAAAAAGTCTAATTTATGCTCTCAACAGATGGCCTTTCATGGTCCATCCCTGGCAAGCTGTCCACAGAATGTGTGCTCACACTGCCTGGATAATCACACATGTAATGATAATGCACATCCAATAGGCAGATGATGCATTGTGGCGTGTCACAGGTGGCCTGCAGCAGATAATCATGCTTAGCTACACAGGACTAATATGTCAGCATTCAGCCAAGCATGTATGTAAGCGCTCGTTACAGGCCGTGAATAAGGCGCCACCTGCCACTATTGACAGAGTCATGAGGAGGCTAAATCTAAATTATCAACTACCTGCAAATGTGCCATGAAATTTTATGACGCATCAGCAGGGATTTGGCACAAGGGGGCTGTGGTACGATTGCAACACAGATAGATTTGTTTGACATGTGAAAGGAGTGTGAAATGAATCCAACACGAATCACTTGTACACCTACAATGTGTAAATACAACACTGATGAATCAATGCCTGCAGTACTTGATCGGTTTGATCGTGGGAATGGTAAATCCAATATTCATTCATTCTTTCATTTTACTACCGCTTATCCTCACGAGGGTTCACGGGGGTGCTGGAGCCTATCCCAGCTGTCTTCGGGCGAGAGGCAGGGTACACCCTGGACTGGTCGCCAGCCAATCAAAGAGCACATATAGACAAACAACCATTCACACTCACATTCATACCTATGGACAATTTGGAGTCGCCAATTGAACTAGCATGTTTTTGGAATGTGGGAGGAAACCGGAGTACCCGGAGAAAACCCAGGCATGCACAGGGAGAACATGCAAACTCCACACAGAGATGGCCGAGGGTGGAATTGAACTCGGGTTAAATCTAATATTCATTCATTAATTCATTATCTACCGCTTTTCCTCACGAGGGTCGCGGGGGTGATGGAGCCTATCCCAGCTGTCTTCGGGCGAGAGGCGGGGTACACCCTGGACTGGTCACCAGCCAATCACAGGGCACATATAGACAAACAACCATTCACGCTCACATTCATACCTATGGACAATTTGGAGTCGCCAATTGAACTAGCATGTTTTTGGAATGTGGGAGGAAACCGGAGTACCCGGAGAAAACCCACACATGCACGGGGAGAACATGCAAACTCCACACAGAGATGGCAGAGGGTGGAATTGAACCCTGGTCTCCTAGCTGTGAGGTCTGCGCGCTAACCACTGGACTGCCGTGCCGCCCTAAATCTAATATATTAAGGAAAAAAAAAATCCAAACCTACATGGACATGGACTCCTAATAATACCACCCAACAACTGCAATCAACCATTTGTAATAACTTGCAGTGAGTCTCCTACAGCCCTGTAGAGAAATGTTCAATTCAGTTGAAGGGAGAGACACCACTTGTATTGTCCTCAATGCTTCGTTTCTCCCTTTTCTTTGGACAATCTATAAAAAAGTGGTTCTTTGCGTATGTCAAGTATGTCATCAATAGCAACATTTACATTAACTTACCTGTTTTTACTAGATTGTTGTAACCCTACTCAAAAAGATCCAACTATGCAACCTTGATATGTTGCCATTCCTGCTGTATATATACCAATGTTGGCTAATCAGCCAAACCTTGGTAGTAAGCTGGTGCCAGCGGCAAAGTTTTCAATGGAGAGCTAGATGAAGATGAATCCCTGGACTTCCATCCAGCTTCTGGGTAAACCTGCCCTTGCTGAGATTTAGGTCGCCCCCTCACATCTGCACCATCTGCTTCGTGGCCCGCACGCGCACACACACACATCACACAACCCGCCCTCCTCATCCTTTTTTCACCTGTGTTTTCTCACCTAGCGCTTAATGGCACTCCAGCGAGTGTCAAAACCTTAAATGCCAGACCACCTTTCACATACATCAGCTTCCATCAAGAGGAAGTGATTGGAATACAGATGCGCCATTCATCAAGACACACAGAGGGGTGCAAACAAACATGTCAAGGAGGGTGTTAATCCTCTCCTTTTTTACAGCTCCAATGTTGCTACTTTTACCCAGAAAACATCAGATGACCTTTTAATGGGCTGACCACTATCCAACACTCTTCCATAGACGAAAATTTATGCCATTTCATTGTAAGCACAGTTAAAAGCTCGTAGCATGAATATTTATGAACTGCATTTAACATGGATTCTATTGACAATGCACCATGGAATAGAATTGAAAACAGTATAGCTTAAATGAGCGTGTGGACTATAAAAGAAGTAGGAATGGTGAAGGTGTTGTGGAGAAAGGTGGTGATAATTGATTTGTCCGAGCTATAATAACCTGGACACTGACCTGATTCAAAATAAAACCATATTTCAATTACATTATTTAAATTATGGTGTTTCTCTACATTGTAAATTTGCATTCCATTCCCAGAGCCACTTATTTTAAAAATAATAAAAACATATATTGAAAATTTCAATGACAAATTATTCAAATGACACTTGTGGCAACCTTTATGGATTGTACTGAAAATGCTTCGAAGATATGCTACCATACATGTAATACAGACAAATGGGCAATGAACAATGGGTAATTAGTGACCAAGTCCAGATATTCAACCTTATGGTGGCCATGTTTCTCCACCAATCCTACTCAGATCTTACCTTTAGTCACCTAAAGGTTAAATCAGGGGTCTCAAACTTACAAATTTACAAACTTACAAATACTCAAATTTACCTGGGGGCCACTGGAGCTAGGGTGTGGGGAAGGCTGGGCCGCATCAGGTTTTCCAAAAAAAAAAACGCATTTATTAAAAACAGAAAAATATACAAACTTTTTCAGTGCTTTGGTTCCAATTTTCTACAATAAAAGCTCTGATAAAACATTCCACTGTTCTCAAATATCTTCATTTTTATTTTTCTGCACAAAATAAGATGAAAAATAAAAATATCAAATCAAGAATAAAGAAAATCAATCAATCAGTAATAAATAAATATAATAATAATAATAAAACAGCAAATAATAAAAACTTAAGAAACCACAAATAGTTGGTGGATAGACAAATTATTTTTTTCAGATTAAAATTAACAAAGCATTATTAGAGCCCTGTAGACATGACAAAACACGACTATAGTCACATTTATACTCTTTTTATTTACAACATATTGCGCAACTGCAGGGTCTTGAGACACATGCTAACTCGCAAACTAGAGAGCTAGCGACCTAAACGGTAGCCTTCAAGTTATTTCCTTTAAACTTAAATAGCCAAAAACTTACCACTTCCACATGGATAGGGAGGATAACTATTAACAGTTATTTAACCTTTAACATAAACATTAATCAAACGTAATATTTTTTTCCGGGTACATGATACCATACAGCATCCATATCAAACTTGCGTGGGCCGCACTAACATTAAACTTTCATATCAAGGCGGGGGCCTCAAACTAGTGTCCTGCGGGCCACATTTGGCCCACGGGCCGCGTGTTTGAGACCCCTGGGTTAAATCTTCTTGTGACAACAACCTAAATTGACAGCGGATAAGGTGGATTTATGAGGACTTTGCGTCAAACTTTCTGATTAAATAATAATAAATAAAATAATAAATAATAAGTCCACCAGCACAGATACTTTCAATTGAATTGCTGTCAAACTGTGTGTGTTCGGAACAGTATTTGAAATCTCAACATGGGTAAAAAAAAAATGGTTCCTCTCTTAATTTTTGTCACAAGCACATATTCCAATAACCTCAAAGCTTATGCACTGATGGAAATTTGTCTATGAACAACCAATCAAGTAGACCATGTTTACCATGTAGACCATGTGTGAGTATTCTATATCTTGACTTGGTTAGCATGTTGGCCACACAGCCAAGAGATCGGGAAGATCTGGGTTTGACTCTCTGCTTGAGCATCTCTGTGTGGAGTTTGCATGTTCTCTCGTGGTTCGGTACTCCAGTACTCCGGTTTCCTCCCACATTCCAAAAAAATGTTAGATTAATTGGCGATTCCAAATTGTCCATAGGTATGAATGTGAGTGTGAATGGTTGTTTGTCTGGCGACCAGTCCAGGATGTACCCTGCCTCTCGCCTGAGCATACCCCTAATGAGGATAAGCGATATAGAAAATTGATGGATGGATGAACCTGGTCAGTTAAGGTCAAGGCTGCTTAATCCAGGATGAGGTTTAACTTCTGCTTTTGTTCCCCTTCCACAACTCCTACAGTCACCCTCTGAGAAAGGAAGCGTGAATTTACAGGTGATGATAGGATGGAATACCAGATGAATTTATGTGCGAGCATGCATGCAAGATTGGGAAGCTGTGTGTACTGGAAAAAAAAAAAGGCGCCAAGTATCATCTGTAGACGCAGACAGATGTGCATCACTGCTCGTGAATGCCTTTGTTTACATTCTGAAATTGTTTCACGCTTTTCACCCACACCTCATTGCGTCCTACAGCTCAACATCGCAGGAAGCGTCTGTCTGTGTTTCTTTGTAGAGCGACAGAGACAGGCAAACAAATAAAAACGGCTTCAAAGACATTCCATCTAGAACGAGTCTTGTCAAATGAACACAGGAGATATATCGTTGCTACACTTGGTGGGTATTTTGGCTCTCTGCTTTTCCTATAGGCTTGGCAACACAAAAAACTGAAAGCAAAAGACTGATTTAAAAAAGGGGGGGTGTATCATCTAAAAAAAAAAAAATCCCTACTGATTGAAGATTATCCATCTAATGTGTAAAGCGCTGTATGGCGAGATCTAAAGATCATGGGATGCATGACTTGTCTCACTGTTTGAGATAAAATGATGGTTTAATACCTGCATAACATGAGGACTGTTGAAGATGTTGTTCAGTTTACGGCCATTGAAATAGCCAGTGGATGGCACATCAAGTACATTATCAGTATGAGAAGTTTAACCTGGATGTTGCAAATTATTGTGTCACTTCTTGAAGGTCTTTACAAAGACATAAATATCCATAGTTGGACGCCTCAAGCACTTTCCAAAGGAAGGTGACTGTGACAGTTGACTGTCACATCCATTAGGTCCCAATCAGATCAAGAAGTAGAATAAACTACATAGCAGCTGCCAGTGTCTCTTGCTCAAGTCACTCAATAATGGACTGAAAATATCCTGTCCATCAGAAAAAGGGTGTTCATTGCTCTTTTTCCAAATCAACACATCATGGCTGGTTCTGGAAAAACTGATGCTGTGGCAACATTATCCTGTTAATGTCTTTAGGGGTTGTTTGCAAAGTCAGAGCTGCTTCTGGTAATAGTAATTGTAATGGTTTTATTTCATTTGAACATGCATCAGATTACAATTGAGTGCATCACATACAATCAGTAACTGTTACATTTGTTCACTTCCTGCTTTCCATAATACAGTTTAAGGTTTTTTTGTTTTTTTTAAATAATGTACCTTGTACTGAAGTACGAGTTGACCATACAATGACATAATGGGTACCATAGTAACTGTCCATATAGTAATATATATAGCACATCATGACTTGTTCAAGACTCTTCATCCTTGTATTTAGCAAACATCAACTGCTTGTATTGTTTCTTGAATTGGCTCATCGTTGTGCATTGTTTGAGGTCCTTACTCAATCCATTCCATAGTTTGATTCCACATACTGAAATGCTATGGGTTTTTAACGTAGTCCTAGCATATAAGTGTTTCAAATTTAGTTCTTCCCTGAGATCATATTTCTCCTCTCTTTTAGAGAAGTATTGGATGACATTTTTAGGTAATTGGTTGTTTTTAGCCTTATGCATTATTTTAGCTGTTTGAAGATTAACTATATCAGCAAGTATTTTAGAAATAAGGAGCTTCTGGCTTTAATGTATGGTACATCTGGACTGTTGAAATTATTTCTCAAAGAGTGCTGATTGGGCAGGTCATTATTTTACGAAGGTAAAAACCTGACAATATTTCTCGTTTTGGGGAAAAACTGTTTTGTAGGAACAGTCCATCCAGAACTATCAGACTGTGAGCTATGGCATCGCTACTGTCAATGATAATACACATAATATGGAAATGGAAGTGCACAAAGGAGTATTTTAACACACATTAAGTGTTTTGTGCACAATATAAACCTTGTAAACCAACGTACCACAGTGTTTTCAGCATAACCAGTTTTTTTCCCCCGTCGGAGTTCAACAGCTGTGGCGATGTGGATGTCCAAGCAAATTCTGTACTAATTCTACATTTTATCACTACTTCCTGGTATGACATTCTAAGCAATATGAGACCAATAGATAATCCATTAATAACCAAGAGAAATTCACATTTCCAGCAGCTCTGCAGAAACATTTATGACATTTCTAATGCCTAATGAGGTTTTGGGTGGCTTCCTGTACCACTTTGCACAAAAATGCACCGTAATAACAAAAATGTAATCCCATTTTTTTGAGTCCTGCTGAATTGGTGTGAAAGGTTTTCTTCACCCCGTTTTCTCTGACATCCTACCCCAAAATGATTCATTGTACTTAGAGCTGTAAAAAATATGTAAAGCATTAACAGGGGTGACTAATTTATTATTTATTTCATGGACAATTTTAACATAATTGTTAGGTTTAGTCCACAGGGAGAGCTGTGTTTCCATCTGCATAGCAGTTAAAGCTGATGTTGAATATAGTGAAAATATGGTCACAGGAAAGTAAGTACCAGTAGTGAACTAAAGGGCCCGAAGAAGAGAAACCAGAGGAATGTCATTAGTAACAAAGGCTGAACGAGACTTAAAGGACTGAGTGAACTTTCCATGGTAATTGTGTGAATGCTGAAAGCTAATATGTGACTGTAGTCGGCCATTTTCATCAATTTATTTCTACTCTTTTTCTTTCTACTTCTTTTTATTCTGCCTCATTTTTTGTCCGCTAACTACTCCTCCATTTCTTAACCAATTCAAAGAAAATTCAAAGAAAATGATACGTTAAATATTCCCACATTTCGTCTAATTTCAGATTTTCTGTCTAAATTTTCCCTTTAACAATGACTAGGCAATTCATTTTTTTTTCAATAGGCAATTTAAATGGTGTCCTCTGCTGGTGAAAAATCACTTAAAATTTTCCATTACTTGTTAAATTCCTGCTTATGCATTCATCACCACCTATAAACTAATTGAGGCAGCGTTGCTTGCATTCAAAAGCGAACACTTGACCTTCCCTACCAAGTTCTGCTGGTCAATATTTTACAAGTTATGTTTAAACTTTTATTTTCATCAGGAGTTTTCAAAGAATGGGCTGAAAAATAACAACACAGCAGTTGCCTTTATAAATATCCAGAATAAACCCAGGATTTGCATCACAAATGGCAGATGTGCTATGCAGCTTCCCCCTGGGCTACGATGCATTCAGTGCAAGCAAGGAGATCAAGGTTCGAATGCGCTATAACGGCCACATGGGAGCAAGCAGATGAAGAACAATGGACAAGCGAGAAGTGTGTAAACTGAAATTGTTTTCCATAAAAAGATTTGTAAACTGCTGGCACACCTTGTAAGCAGCTTGTGCTCGGACCAAACAATTCCAACCAGCATTCTTGACTCACAGGTCTCTGCGGATGAATCTGTTTAGCTTACAACTTCTATGCAGTTTTGTCTTGCCTATTTTCTAATGGATGTTTATGCAAGCCTGACAGTGTTTATGTGCAGTTTGTGGTCCTCAGCCCGCAGCATGTCTCCTAGCTGTGTGTTTATTAACAGCAGGTTAGCAGAGAGAGGTGGAGGCGGCATGCAGCGCAGGCGAGGCTATAATGATGAACTTCACCGTGAGTGATAATCAGAGCTAAGGTAATCCTTGCATGCAACTATGCACACAGCCTGTGAATGAAGCAAATGCCACCAAGAAGGTGCATACACACCCGGAGGCTCCCTTCTTTGCAATCTGCCTGCGTCTTATCAGTCCAAGGATGCAGGGAAATCAGAGCTGCACAATCTCCCTCCCCTCAGGAGCCGAACTTGTGGCCCCTCAAAGGCTGTTATGATGATGCACACCCTGCTCCTCTTGGTCCTCCACTCGTACCCACTTTGTTCTGTTATCACACGAGAAATCAGACAGATAGCACTGCTCAGAAACCCTTCCTGTATCTGTAGTTTCAGGGACTTTGGAGCCAAGACCTCACTAATGCAGCCCAAAAGCCAGAAGCTTGTTAGGCAGAGCTATTTCTAAACAGAAAAATAGTGAAGATAGGCTGACAGGAGGCAAAAGTTGAGTGCTGGAGAGGGTGCAGTAGGGAAGATGGTGGAGGATATTGGCACGTTTTAATATTGCACTACAGCTATTACACAAATGTTTTTTCTATGGAGGACATACTGTACTGTAAAGCCAGAGTGACTTTGACAGATTTATTTAATTCATGCTGAACGTCCTAACATGACTTAATGTTGATTTTCAACAGCTTAATGAAATATCAGATCGGGAATTGGTATTGGCTAAAAAAAATCTAACTAAAACTAATTAATTCGCTACCATTTATACTTTTGCGTGAGAGGCACAAAGAGGTGGAGTTGCGCCAAGCAGGTTATACATTGAAGGGAAATTTTAACGCAGTTTAGTTGCAAATGTGAAAATTGTAAATAGTTCATTATATATATATGTTATATTTGTAAAAAAAAAAATTCATTTACCACAACCATTTGTTGTGGCATCGTTGGTTACACATTTTGTCTAAATATATATGTCTACATTTGTGTCAACGTGTAAGTCATGCTTCAAATGTCTCTTTTCTCAAAATGCTGTTCTTTTCCCTTTTTGTTAGGAGCCAATATTTTGCTGAAACGTACCTATGTTCTATTACTGATTACTAAAGAACGGAGAAAAGTAGAAACATGGGATGAGAGTCTGATCTTTCTTTCGGTATATACCATGTCTAAAGAATGAAATATGATGTGTGCCTTAAAAAAATCTGTCAAAATCATCATAAAAAAAGACCATACCAAGAAGGACAGCTTTTGAATTTTTTTTCATTAAACATTACAATACTTTAAATATCATTTAAAATTAGATTTCACAATTTACGTATGTAACCCATGATTTGATTAATTGTGTAATATTAAACATTACATGACATTAAACATGTAATACATACGCTCCTGATCACACTGTTAAGAAATAAAAAAACAATCATTCAACTTAAATAGGCTATTCAACGGCTGATCAAAAGTTTAAGACCATTAAAATCAAATGTTCAAACGATGACTCCGTAATGAGTGAGTACGCCATTCTTGTGAATCACCTCAAAAATGAGTTTGGCCATGCTTGATGCCAGTGTTTCCAGGAAGCTCATGGGAATGTTGCTCCAGGTGGTGAAGATGGCTTCAAAAATGTTTGAGTAAGCAATTTATTGCAAACAAAAGGCAAAAAAGCTTCTTTCTCTCTTTGAACATATCCAGATTGTTGAGCTGCATAAGCAAGGCCTCTCTCTGTTGAGGTTTATTTTAAACTTCTTAATGGTCCTAAAGGTTATGGAACAAAAAAAGCCAAGTAGTAGACCCCCCAAAAAATGTCACCAGCCCTGAGCCAGTGGATCAGATTGGCTGTCCGTCAAGGCATGAGATGATTCTCGACCTAAATGAATTTTTGTTGTTGTTGTTGTTAATCCTGTCCTGTCCAGCCAATGGGGCAAATAGTATTGTTGATCTAGATACCCTTTCAGAAAAGTAAATGAGGGTTGTTACTGGTGCTCAGTGCAGTCCAATAAGCATCAGACAGCATTTGAGAGAAAAGCATTTTTAGAAGAAAATACATCAACAGCCTCACAAAATTGCCTGTTTAGAATTTGCATGAGAGCACCAAGCATGGGATACTGAAAGGTGGAAGAAAGTTTTATTCTCTGATGAGACAAAAATGGAACCTTGATAGAAGGCGATGAAGGAGATACCGCCTAAGATGTTTTCCACACAGCACAGTGGAGGGGTGCCATCATGATCTGGGGGTTCTTCTCTGGGGAACAATGGAGCCTCAATATGTGGTGATGATGCAAAGGGGGCATCCCTCATGACTGAAGGTCCTCGTTTGTGTCGGAATTACTGGGTTTTACCAAAGGAAAAGCTCACTCTTTTGGACTATCCTCTGTGTTCTCCTGATCTAAATCCAGTTGAGAGCATTTGGGAATGGATTGCAAGGGAAGGTTACAAAATTCCAATTCCAGACAGTGGAAGACATCTTCACCACCTGGACCAAGATTCCCATTCATCATTCATTCTTTTTCTGCCGCTTATCCTCACGAGGTTGCGGGGGTGCTGTGGCCTACCCCAGCTGTCTTCAGGCGAGAGGCGGGGTACACCCTGGACTGGTCGCCAGCCAATCACAGGGCACATATAGACAAACAACCATTCACACTCACATTCATACCTATGGACAATTTGGAGTCGCCAATTAACCTAGCATGTTTTTGGAATGTGGGAGGAAACTGGAGTACCCGGAGAAAACCCACGCATGCAAACTCCACTCAGAGATGGCCAAGGGTGGAATTGAACTCGGGTCTCATAGCTGTGAGGCCTGTGTGCTAACCACTCAATCACCCACACTGGTATCAAGCATTCCCACACCAATTTTTTAGGTGATTAACAAGAGAGGTGTTTTTGAAAATCTATTTTATTATGTGTGTATGGGAGATGGGGGTTCCAGAGTATTTTGAGCTATGATCTTAAACTTTAAGATCCAACAGTGCAAAATGTAAATTCTTCCAATTATTCAACTGGTCTTAAAATGATTCTATTTCCTCCTATGGAGCAGTGTTTTTACAGGCATGCTCGGAGAAAAAGGCGCTGTAGTACATCAGCAGATAAAAAGAAGGCAAATCCCCTTCCTATGTGTCACAAGAGCGTCCCTTTCAATGAGAGCTAAATCCATCAAGTCAAATGGCGGGAACCCCCCATTTCTCTGTATTTATTCTCTCAATTCCTCTTTGATCTGATTATTCCTCTACCTCCTTGGACCAAATCAATCTGGAGCCCAAAGATGATTGAAAGAAAGTCGTGTGCAGGCCAGCCTTGATGGTAAGACCTTGGCCTATAAGTGTCTTATTACATGCACGGCAGCACTCTTCCTACTATGAATAAATATGATATTAATCCCAGAAACATGGGGGTGGGGATTACCGTGTGTTTACATCTGTGCACGTGTATTGAAACAGAGGAGCGATGGGGCCATTTCTCAACAAAAAAAAGGCCTATAATGCGGATATGCACTCTTCATAGATTGCCATATGTTCTTTATTGGAAATAAGAGCCAAGACGCTATTGCAATTCTATTTTTAGTCTTGAAAACCTTCTCTGGTGCTTCGGTGCATTTACCCTTGAAACTTGCCAATATTTATTTATCCTGCTTTCTTGAAATCCTGATTAGAGAGAATACGGGAGGAAAATATAAGAGTGAACCAAGCCAAGCCAACAATCTCCTAAAAATGGGTCAGTTTGCAAGCACCATGATTTTTCATACAGCCTTCATAAAAACGCATTTTAGGACTGAGGATTGTGGTGGAGAAGATGGTGCGGTACTGCGGATCTCTTCCACACACACACACACACACACACACCGATCTGAGGCAGTAAAGATTACTACTGCCCCCTAATGTTGAAGATTGGCATCCCACTTGGGCTCATATCCAGATGATTCCCTCCACTCAGCGTTTGCCAAGACTATTGTGTGGGTTCTATTTCCTTATATAGCCGTCATGATGGTGGCTTCACAGAAGGCTTCCAAAATGGGAAGTGGAAGCGATGACCACACATCTCTCCCTCACATGCCCTATTTCTATACCCAAGTACAAATCCTACACCAACACAAGCCGAAGGAATCAATAAGACATGCTAGACACGGCTCTCTTAACCGGAAGCAACGGCACCTCACGTTTAGCCCCGGGTTGTGAATATTATATAAAGAATAGGGAGGCACGTTCTGACTCACGAGCCAGAAATAGAACCAGCAATTATTCATATCCTGTTTGGAGGCGGCTCAAATAAGTTAATACTGCTGACTCTGCTCTCACTTCGCCTCTCACCTCTTCTCTGTTCTATTAAATACATCTGCCGAAGGTTCTGTATTGTTTACTTCTACAAAAGCTTAGCTCTCCTCTTGTTGCCAGAACAGCAATGGACCTTGGCGCCTTTCATACACACCTCCATCAAATGTGTGTTTTTCGAAAACGAAGGGGTTTTCCAGGTATTTGCTCGGCCTTCATGGGAGGTGCTGCAGTTCCTGTTTAAAGGCAAAATTATTTGATTTTTAGACCTAAAAATCAAGACAATTACATTTTATTAATCATATGTTCATTCATTCATTTTCTATTGCTTATCCTCACAAGGGGGTGCTGTCTTCGAGCAAGGACTGGTCGCCAGCCAATCACAGGGCACATATAGACAAACAACCATTCACACTCACATTCATACCTATGGACAATTTGGAGTCACCAATTAACCTAGCATGTTTTTGGAATGTGGGAGGAAACCGGAGTATCCGGAGAAAACCCACGCATGCACGGGGAGAACATGCAAACTCCACACAGAGATGGCTGAGGGTGGAATTGAACTCGGATCTCTTAGCTTTGCAGCCCTAATTTCAATAGTCCCTTAAGATGATAAAATGTGACTGGAATGTTAAACGAAACAAAAGAGAGGGTGCAATGTTTACACAAATAATTTGTTAATTCATTCATTTTCTACCGCTTATCCTCACAAGAGTTGCGTGGGTGCTGGAGCCTATCCCAGCTGTCTTTGGTTGAGAGGCGGGGTACACCCTGGACTGGTCGCCAGCCAATCACAGGACACATATAGACAAATAAACAAACAATAACTATGGACAATTTGGAGTCGCCATGGGAGGAATGTGGAAGGAGTCCCAGAAGAGAACCCACGCATGCACAAGGAGAACATGCAAACTCCACATAGAGATGGGTGAGAATGGAATTGAACTCAGGTCTCCTTGCTGTGAGGCCTGCGTGCTAACCACCCTCATCATTTTTTATTAATCATATTTGTGAGCTGATAACACATTTCCTGACTCTGCTTCATTGATCACCATTGTCTTAAATTTGGTATCATTACTCAACCTTTGTTGGTTTCAGTCATGGGTGACCTACTAGACATCCATATTGACCAACCACCCCCACCCTATTTGCATAAAATGGTTTGGGCTTAGCACACAGACCGGTGACAGTGTGTTATAGCAGCCAAAAGCCATACGATGTTGCCTAGTACTAAAATAACAAACCGTTTTCAAAAAGAAACGTAATGCAAAAAGGTATCCAAGTATCAAAAATAGTCTTCATGAATGTTCTGTGAATGTGTCAAAGAATTCACCATTATGGTATAATGTTATGTGGTTTAACTACATTAGCTGTGGACCTGTGTTCAATGCCCGGCTGTTTTTTTAGTCTTGTTATTTTGCACTAAAGATAAATTATTGAACAATGTGTTTACTACTCTAAAACATACACCAAACTAAATTCCTGTTCAAACAAATGCAGTAAAAATAGCCGAGGCCCAGAATTCCTGGTGGCACCCCTCGGTTCAGTACCCCGGTATGGACCAAATATATATAATAAAAAAAAGATTGTCGTCGGACCAAAGGCTGCAGAGTGAAACATGCAGAAAGTAAGGACAAGATTGGCCTGCGGCTTTCGTGACTTACAGTATGTGAAAGAACTCAAGTATTCCACAACAATACACTGAATATAAAATGACCTGTCTTTTTGTATTAAAAAAAAAATTGTACATTCAAGTCAGTATGGTATGTCCTCACTGTGCCACACTTGGAAAACCCTTGGGATAAGCTATTTTCATAACATGAGCTGAATAAGTATAATAATATTTTATATTAGCCATAAAATAACCACACATACAGTTTTTTATGATTTTGCCATTATACACCCTCACAATTGATTTGAAATAAAACAGTTGAGATTTAATCCATTTGTAGAATCCACAAATGTTGCATTGCTTTCAGCACAATCACTTATTTACAGTACATCTCTTGTTTCTATCTGCCACAAGTGAAAGAAATCATCACCATTCAAGTTCTTTATGCACCATACTTTTAGTACTTTTAGAGACTCATTTTCCTATTTCCTGAACAAAAAAATATATAGGGTCAGGCAAAATGATCTGACACATTTGTAGGTTAAATAAAAGGCAAATAAAGTAAAGAAACATAAAAGTGTTTTTGAGTACATATAGTAATGGCTGTTTCATTATGTTTTAAAAATTAAATCAGTTCTGGCGGTGCAAGGTCGGACAGTTGATTTTTGTTTCAATGCAGATCCAGCAGCTCTGAAGTTGGTAGACATGATCTTGGTAGATCATGTCTACCGATTGAAGTGCAAACGGAATGCTTGTTGAGTTGCAGTTACAGATTTGTTTGTTTTGATAAACGTTTCCACAATGAAAGCGCGATGCTCACCAGTCCAATTCATGGCAGCAACGGAAAAAGAAACAAAAAACTATGGCATTATAAAGAAACAAAGCAAAATGGCATTATATGTACTTTTCCAAAATAAAAACACTTTTTTGTTTCTTTACTTTATTTGCCTTTTATTTAACCTACAAATGTGTCAGATCATTTTGCCTGAGCCTGTATTAAGTATAATTACAAATGTCACTGTCGCGTAATAAAATGATATTTCTGACCAATGTATGTTCAGTTGCCATCTATCTTGTATACAAGTACCCAAGTGTCCATGCCGTCATTCAATCAGGCAGCTGTCCAGTGGTGGGAAATAGTTATTTTTCTTATCACAACAACAGGTGGCCATGAGATAGAAGAGTCATTTTTCACCACCACAGCATCACTCCATGAGTCCAAACTAATGATCGAAACAGTGAGACACTCCAAATCATCTCTCAGCCCAGAGAGTTGGACATGACAAATTATAAAATGATGAGTTTATGTGTGTGTGTGTGTTGTTGTGTTTGTAGCACTGGACAAGTGTAGACTCTAGCATGATGGAGCTTTATTCTCTGTGGTAGCAAGGTAAATTGCTCCACTGTGGTGCAAGTTTACCTTGTTTATACCGTAAATGCTCCAATGAATACCTCTATTCAATTAATCCCCGAATCTCCTGTAGTCGCTGGAAGTGTGCTCTGCATATGCAAATAACCGTCTGTGTCTCTCATAAACTTCGGGTCAAAAAAACACATTTGTGGCTGTAGGAAACCTCCAGATATAGATTTATTAACTCCACAAGATGGCCAATGCTGCATTTGAAGTGTCATGAGTAGTAGCATACATATATCTACATACTTGCTTTCTTCAGGGATCAAAACAACAAAGTTGACCAAACCATTGCAATGTTTTGGTAATGGCTGGAGAAACTAGGCTGAAGGTGATCGAGTGCTTAGCGCGCAGGTCTCACAGCTAGAAAACCGAGTTCAATTCCACTCTCGGCCATCTCTGTGTGGAGTTTGCATGTTCTCCCCGTGCATGCGTGAGTTCTCTTCGGTTTCCTCCCACATTCCAAAAACATGCTAGGTTAATTGGCGACTTCAAATTGTACATAGGTCATTAAGTTCGGCTTTTTCCCGAAATTGTACCAAAATTTACAACAGAATTTTTTTTTCCATAATATTATGGCTAGCCTGCACGGTGTGCGAGTGGTTAGCAGGCAAGCCTCACAGCTAGGAGACCCAAGTTCAATTCCACTCTCGGCCATCCCTGTGTGGAGTTTGCATGTTCACCCCGTACATGCGTGAGTTTTCTCCGGTTTCCTCCCACATTCCAAAAACATGCTAGGTTAATTGTCGACTCCAAATTGTCCATAGGTATGAATGTGAGTGTGAATGGTTGTTTGTCTATATGTGCCCTGTGATTGGCTGGCGACCAGTCCAGGGCGTACCCCGCCTCTCAACCGAACACAGCTGGGATAAGCTCCAGCACGCCCCGCGACCCTCTTGAGGATAAGCGGTAGAAAATGAATGAATAGTTTTAGTCCATAAAGACATGGCCAAAAACATGGGCATCTTTAGCATGCCAATATCCTTGGTCTTGACTGTACATTTAACTGAATGGCCAGATGGTTGAATAAGTGCATCAGACTTCATTATGCAACATCCAAATGCACTTGTTTTGATGTGGGTTTTCATTGCATTGGGTGTGAAGATTTTTGACTGGAACAATTCTTGACTCTGCTTTTTTTCCACACATTTTACAACACCTTCCTATACAATACACACACACTGTTGTTCTTTTATCCAATCATGGCTAATTTGTGCTGAGCCATGCCTATTCTGCTTTCAAAGGGAAAACAGCATGCATCTCAAAAACAGGAGATGAAAGTAGCTTAACGATCTATAATAGATGGGCGCTCCTCATTGGCACGGAAAATGATGGGGTGTTGAGGAGAGGTGGAACTTTTTCATTTATTTTTATCCTTACAGTGTAAGGGTGGTGTAAACACTACCTGTGCGCTGCTCATCGCAGCTTACTTGTAATAACACATTTAAAATACAGATTGCCTCATGTGTTGCGTAACTTCATTAAAGCTTGTCTTTTCATTATTTTACAACAGTAGTAAGTGTCCCTACTATGGTCATAAAATGAGGAAATTATGAGATAAGAAATTCCTAATTACGATATTAAAAGTCGAACTTAAAGTGTGTGCCAAGCGTCATGTGATGGAGGCTCTTCGGTCTTCGTCTGGCTAACTTTCTTTTTGTTCCGTGAAGTTGCACTTTTCATTTGTAGAATTTTTCTGTAGCATGTGTTTTATAGTGTGAGGTCAGTATGACTGTGATGGAAAATTTTATATTTCACAGGTATAACATAGGTTACACATTGTGTGAATTACTTTACGGCCTTTTGTAGAGCTTCAACGTTTGCATCCGAGCACATCCTGCTGTTCCTTCAAGGATGGTGGCACAGCAGGAGGCTATCTGTAACCTGGGGTTAGGGGCAGTGTCGGAGGAGGTCATTCTTTGATCAAAGCTCTACCTTCACGGGACAGGGGACATCAAGAGGTCCCACCAAATGGTTGACCCTAGGAGGTTATCTCACATGGGTGTGACAAACCGTGCCAGAGGAATGGGTGTGTAGGCTAACCCCCCTACATGAGGGCGGCATCGGGGGAGTGACATGAATGTCTCTTTTCTCTTGTAATGTAATTCATTTGCATGCTATGGAGTATAAAAGTTCCCACCAAGAGGCCACTCTTTGTCAGACACCTACAGACTGCCACGCATGATGTATGTTTCTGTCTGACCTCTTTTGCAAAAGAAATAAACTGCGCAACTCTGTCTTTATTTCAGGCATTCTCTTTTAGTAAGGTAAATTTTTTCCACAACAATTTGGTGTCAGAAGTGGGATTCCTTGGCTGATTGGATCTGGACCTGCGACGAACAGCGACTGATCATCCTGGAAGTAAATTCATTTTCCAGCCTCTACCTCATTGACTAAGAGAAGGGAGGGCTGAACGTCCAGAATCCAGACCATCTCCACTGGAATCTCTTATAAGAGTGGAACTCCGTCCTTTTCACGGTGAGAATCCTGAAATAAATACTGTATTCTGACATAATTTAACAATACACACACCTTAATATTTCCCATATATATATTTGGTCACGTGTCACTGCAGGGCTGGCTGGTTGAGAAAAGGCTCAACCCCGCTGCAGTGGCATTTATCAGCAGGTAGAAGCTGAAATTAATGAGCAAAACTTGTCGATGGGTATGTTGAAGCTGAAACCAGTTTTCAGATTTCAGCCATGCTCATAGACATACCTGCCATTCAATTTCAGGGTTGAGTACCGCTGTTAGGCAGGTAGAAGCTGAAATTAATGCTCAAAACTTGTCGATGGGTATGTCGAGGCTGAAACCAGTTTTCTGATTTCGACCATGCTCATAGACATACCTGACATTGAATTTCAGGGTTGAGTACCGCCAATGGGCAGGTAGAAGCTGAAATTAATGCTCAAAACTTGTCGATGGGTATGTCAAGGCTGAAACCAATTTTCAGATTTTGGTCATGCTCATAGACATAACTGACATTCAATTTCAGGGTTGAGTACCGCCAAAGGGCAGGTAGAAGCTGAAATTAATGCGCAAAACTTGTCGATGGATATGTTGAGGCTGAAACCAGTTTTCAGAATTCAGTCATGCTCATAGACATACCTGCCATTCAATTTCAGGGTTGAGTACCGCCAATGGGTAGGTAGAAGCTGACGTTAATTTATATTGACCTTCAGGATTGAGTACCACCTTTAAGCTTTTTCCAATTGTAGCAGGAAACAATTCGGATTCGGGGCGACGGCCTCGTCTAAAAGTAACTGTGCACAGGTAGTGACACTTGTAGATATGGGAAATCAGTCAAATAAACAAAAATTCAAGGACATTGTAGATGTCACAAGCCCGATCATTACTTGCATGAAAATTAAATACGGGGAAAGAGCTTTACGCCCAGTAGATGTATGGATAACTGAGTTTGGATTCCCAGAAAAGGGATCTCTCAGCCTGAACAAGTTGATTGTGCTTGAGGAAAAAATAAACCTTTACATAAGGTCAAAAAAGGTAAAAACAAAGGTGTCAAAGAAAGACTATGATGACATTGAAGACCATTTTACTGCACTGGCTTTGTGGAAGGAAGAAGCAGAGATTAGGGAGAGAAAACAGAATAGAAATATCACCACAAACAAAGCTGATACTCACACACAAAATGCACACACTTTTACTCCAACCATGCCTGAAAACACCAACAATCACACCCAAACACCCACATCTACTTCTTTCACAGAAGTAGATAACTCATCTCAAATGAGGGTCTCTCACAGTGACATGAATAGAACAGACAAAACTTCTCAGAATGCGGCTTCTTCTCTGTATCCTACAGTGCCTCAGTGTCTCAGAGTGGACCATGATCTTGATCGCACACCTCCACCCATGCTCTGCCAACAACCTGACAACAACATCCTGATACAACAACATGCACGATGAGTCCAATATCATCAGCCATGCCATTATGTCCAGTTTCATCATCACCAAGACCTAAAGAAGATTCATCAAATGAACTGTGTTCTGACTGCAAATGATCCCTTCCAGACATACATTGTCACTCGTATCCAAACGGATGCTTAGCAAGTATCTTGTGAATGACTGTGGAGACCATGAGTGGGACAATGGTGTAAGGAAGGCGTGCAGGGAGGCCATAACAGCCCTGCTTGTGTTTAGTGAAGTTGTCCCACTTTCCCTGACCACTGAAGAGTTCTGAAGACGTTTGCTGACATGGTGTTCACGGTGACGACAATCACATCACCAGCCACTAAAGCGGAATGTGGCCGAATTAGAACTGGATGGATCGCACCTTTGATGCAAGGACAAGCCATGCACCAGAATCAATGGGTGGCAACAAATGGCCACCTGCAAGGAGGACATCCAGAGAAGAGACTGGAACAGCAATATGACCCTGGCATGTGCAGCAAAAGGAGACTTTGGACCAAAGACTTGATGGAGGACTTTCTTAACAAGCATGGTGGAAGGAAGCAAGGAGGTGGGGCGTGATGGGATCGTGGCTACTCTGACTCATCTGATGCCAAGGATGATACTGAAGTTGACAGTAACGCACACACACACATATACATCTACATGCTCTGTCCTTTTCTTCCTTTTGTTTAGAGTCTTGGCTTAAATCAGCCCCTCTTGCTGATAACTACGTAGAATATGATCTACTTCTCTCTTTTAGAATATGCTATAAGAAGACTAAGAATACAAAATATGGCAAGGTTATTTCTTTTTCCTTTCGACTCTGATGAAACACACACTCACTAAGAGTGACAAATTCCTAACCTCTCCAAAGTTGAATGGCAATTATGTTAACTTCGTTGGCCAATCAGGTGAAGTGGTCAGAAGACAATTTACCATTGGATTTTCTGTTTCAGAGAAAATTCAACTTCAAAAATTAAGTTTGTTGGCATATGGTGCAAAGGACCAAATGGCCTATTTTCTAATTCAGATGGAGGTGAAGGTGTAAAAACTGACACTGACCCTGATGTTCACACTTTGGTGAAGCAAGATGCCAATCAGCTGTATGCATATCAAAGGAAGATGCAAACTGGTGACATGAGTGCTCAACTGGTGGAGGAGGTTAAGAATGTACTTTCTCACATGCACGCATACACACACACACGCACGCACACACACAATTATTGCAAATTGATGCTCTTCAAGGTCTTCAATGCACATCATACCTTTCTATGGTGATGAGAAGTTTGGTAAAAGATATCGACATAGGGATATCTGTTAGGGAATGTTTATCTCACAAATATTTTGTTCTGGGCATAAGTGCTGCCTTTATGCACATTTGGGTTACTCAGGTACTGTTTTTTTTTTACGTCAATGATTCCATTCCTCATGGGTCTCTATCTAAAAGAGACACAGTGACAAATGGAATAATGTGGGCTTTTTTTTTGTACAAGCATGCTATTTTACATTTGATTGGGAATGCACAAAGAATTTGCTAATTTATTACAGTCCGGAATTGGATTTTTTGAAAAGTGTTTTTGGCAAAAATACACTCCGAAAGGACTGTCCAGCTGGTTTTTCATTGTTGTGTTGTCTTGTTTGTCTGTGTGACTGTGAATGTGAGGCTGAAGCCATCCCTGACCATCACTTTGGGAAAGGGAAACAAATGTATTGCAATACAGAACAAACCCAATGATTAGTTTACTAATAGACGCATGCAAAAAACATATTAGGTTGTTCTGCTCTTTTAGCATCAATAGGCATAAATTACATCTGCTAAAATGTGATAGTTCATTTAGGGTATGCAGAACCTTCATCTAAAAATTAGCTATTATGAAAAAGGCCTTGTAAATTAGGACAATACGACTTTCAAAGGACCTTGGACCTTTTTAAGTGTTGCAAATGACATCCTGACATGACG
Source organism: Doryrhamphus excisus (assembly GCF_037039965.1). Taxonomy (NCBI): domain Eukaryota; kingdom Metazoa; phylum Chordata; class Actinopteri; order Syngnathiformes; family Syngnathidae; genus Doryrhamphus; species Doryrhamphus excisus. The sequence continues at coordinate 12,384,215 of NC_136359.1, read as the reverse complement.
ACTATGAGTGCGACACACCGACAGCAGGGTTCTTCACGGGGGACAGTGGACTGTGACAAAAATTTAAATTGACTGAAATTTAAATGTGATTGTTTTTTCAGTGTTGTTCTTGTGTTGTGGGAAGACATCAACTACTATGAACTATTCCAGCCTAACCTTCATTGTTCCACTTTAGGAAAGCACATTCTCCTGGAGGAGGAGAAGACAAATGTCATATGTGGCCGAAACATGACATCCTTTTTGTTTAAAACCGTTTAACAGTACTAACATGTACTAACATTAACACTGTAACATTTGAAGTCATTCACACACCTGGCAGGGTGTGTCATCATTTTAACTTTTAACTTGTTCCACAGGACACTTCTTCAGGATCCAGAGTTTGAATTGTTGAACTTTGTTTGATGTGTCCAGCTTCATATATTACTGTTTGCAGATGTATAGGAAAGATAACCATCATTTGACTTTACAGGGAACTGCCAATGCTTTTGGAAGTTGACACATGGGAAATACATGTGTCAAAAGGGGGGAGATTGTGATTTTGTTGAGTAATCATTGTTAACAATTGGTCATGATATATTTTTTTTTTGCTAAAATTGGTTTCTCCAAAACCAAAGTGAGTGAAACAAAGGTAGGTATGAGTTCCAACATTAGAGGTTGATAATGATCAGTGATCAGCAGTAGTAATGACACTCCATGGATTGTACAACACGCTGAAGATTTTGGTAAGTTACTGTATCTTGTTTTTTCTTGACTATATTACAGTATTTGGTACTTTGCCTTCCATAGTGCCAATGGTCATGCTAATGAGAGCAAATGGTTCATTGAAACCCAAATTTCCAGCTGTGAGCAAGGAACACTACTACAGTGTGATAATGCAAATTCAGGCAGAGACCAGACGGTGTATTGGTTCAGGGAAACCTTGTGTTGTTTGGCAAAAACGTAAATGCGGAGAGTGGATGTTAAAAGACAACTTTCGAAAATTCAAGTTAAAATAGATATTGGTGGCATGATGGCAGAGTGGTTAGCACTGCTGTCTCACAGCAAGAAGGTTTGAGAACCTTTCTGTGTGGAGTTTCATGTTCTCCTCATGCTTACGCGGGCTTTCTCCTGACGAAAATTTTAAGGCTCATTTACAATCAACTTCAATGGCCAAAATATGAACAAAGTGTTGGTATTCAATCAGACACTACATGATGGCTGCCTACTGCTCTTAGGTTGCCTACTGCTGTAGAGAACACATCTGACATGTATCGCGTAATGGTAAAATGTTGTGTTGCTCATTCATTTCTTTCTATGTTCTTGGTGGGTGTCGAGTGACCTGACATCTGTTGGCCCTGGGGGCCATGGAGAGGACGTGTTGGAGTTCCAGCAGAGGGAAGACTCCACTGTCAGCGTGGTCATATGAGAGACCTGCACACAGATCGGTCAAGGCAGAAAGACACTACCTGAACACTAGAGGACTACAACTACAACGACAACCAGAACGGAGAAATGTCCATGACGCACTCAACCTTCTCAACTGCGTGTTTGGATGGAGCTCACGAGTTCGCACCGCGAGCTCCGGCAGCCTAAGAACAAGTGCTACGATCAAGAGGATTGGCTGGCTGACTGACTGACTGACTGATTGAATACAACACGATAGAACAACAGCAAACCATCAACGGAGGCACAAGGACATGATTCGCTTTAAGACACCTGGACATCCATTCGTCTTTTCCTGTGTCACTTATTCTCACTGGGATTGTGGGTAGGCTGGAGCCTATCCCGGTTGACTTTGGGCAAGAGGATGCACGGACTGCCAACCAATCACATGGCAGACACCAAATATCAAAATGAATTGAACTGACTGTCGATCAACACCTCCACCATCTATCGCAACAATTGAACACATTATAATAAGGTTTTCCACATTCCTAACTTTCACGATAATTAGTTTACTGACAACCCCGGTCTGATGTTTGTTTATCTGTAAATGTACTGTAATTCGTGATTAATTAATAATCAAAAGGGAGGAGTGTGATGGAAAATTTTATATTTCACAGGTATAACATAGGTTACACATTGTGTGAATTACTTTACGGCCTTTTGTAGAGCTTCAACGTTTGCATCCGAGCACATCCTGCTGTTCCTTCAAGGATGGTGGCACAGCAGGAGGCTATCTGTAACCTGGGGTTAGGGGCAGTGTCGGAGGAGGTCATTCTTTGATCAAAGCTCTACCTTCACGGGACAGGGGACATCAAGAGGTCCCACCAAATGGTTGACCCTAGGAGGTTATCTCACATGGGTGTGACAAACCGTGCCAGAGGAATGGGTGTGTAGGCTAACCCCCCTACATGAGGGCGGCATCGGGGGAGTGACATGAATGTCTCTTTTCTCTTGTAATGTAATTCATTTGCATGCTATGGAGTATAAAAGTTCCCACCAAGAGGCCACTCTTTGTCAGACACCTACAGACTGCCACGCATGATGTATGTTTCTGTCTGACCTCTTTTGCAAAAGAAATAAACTGCGCAACTCTGTCTTTATTTCAGGCATTCTCTTTTAGTAAGGTAAATTTTTTCCACAACAATGACTAATACTAAGTATTAATAATAAATATACAGTATTTTGTAGGGGGTCTGCCAGTTTGGCTGCCAATCGAGTGTGGCTGCTGGAATCTGAACAATGGAGTGGGAAATCCATCCAAATTTGCTTCTGTCTTTCCAATTGTTCAGTCCATTTCACACTAGGCTCGGCAGATGTAGTTGGTACTTGTGATTTTTTTTTTTTTTTTTTAAAGGCACCAGACTGCTTTGGGCGCCCAGGGAAAACACAATGCCAAGGGCAAGCAAACAAACAATTTAATAAACACAACCACAGAGAACCAGTAGTGTAGCTATAAGGCCCAGAGAAATCTGCTAAATGAGTCTTTTGCACTTCTCGTGTACAACAAAGTCAACATTCATTATGGAAAGCAAATTAGCTCTGGCTGCTTCCACGACTGACTTGTGTGCTTTAAATGCAAGAAGAATGTGTTGAGCCCATGCTGTTTTTTGACTGACTTTACTGACTTGTGGCATTTTTCGCACTAAATTATCTTCACAACTAAAAAGTGCAGCTCTTTGTAAGAAGGAATTATTGGCAAATGATTGCCTAAAGGCACGTCTTGCATCAAAAAGAACATGATCTTTAATTAAACAAATAGAATATAGAGGGACTGGCAGCTCTGTGGTGCTTCTCTACAAAAAAAACAAAAAACATCTACACAAGTTTCTTCTGAGCGATGATTAATTCATTGGTCTTCTGTGATGTGCATCGAATGAAGCGTTGACTGTAATTAAATTATATTATGCAGAGTGCGGATGGGCCAAATCAAAGGCTATCATTATCTTGAAGCTGTGCAGTCGTCAAATGCTGATTGTGTGTCAATTCCAAGTTGGAACATTTCACCGGATTAAATAAAAATAACCGTTCACATGATAAGTTCTTTTCATTTACATTTATTGCTCTTAAAACCCTTAAATGTAACTGCATGAGACATTTTTACAAGTAATAATCCATCCATCTATTCTCTTGGCTGCTTATCCTCAGTATGCTAGAGCCTATCCTAGCTGTAGATGGGTGAGAGGCTGTGTACACCCTGGACAGACAAGAAACAGCTCTCATTATGCACCGCAAACTACAACCACGGTAATAACAATGTAATATAGATACTAGTAATGATCCACCGATCCACAAGTTTTGCTTTCCAGTTCAATCCTTGTAATGATAATAATAATACGCTTTTGTTAAAAACATGAATTTGTGGAATTGAATATGGTTATGGGCGGCACAGCGGTCGAGTGGTTAGCGCGCAGACCTCACAACTAGGAGACCAGGGTTCAATTCTACCCTCGGCCATCTCTGTGTGGAGTTTGCGTGTTCTCCCCGTGCATGCGCGGGTTTTCTTCGGGTTCTCCGGTTTCCTCCCACATTCCAAAACCATGCTAGGTTAATTGGCGACTCCAAATTGTCCATAGGTATGAATGTGAGTGTGAATGGTTGTTTGTCTATATGTGCCCTGTTATTGGCTGGTGACCAGTCCAGGGTGTACCCCGCCTCTCGCCCAAAGACAGCTGGGATAGGCTCCAGCACCCCCCACGACCCTCGTGAGGAAAAAGCAGTAGAAAATGAATGAATGAATGAATATGGTTATGAAAACCATTAACAACAATACAACCAAAGTATTGCTGAATTAACTTTTTTAACTTTTTTACCAGCAATATTTTTTGGCTTTTGCAACAAACCTCTGTGAGTCAGGTCCTTCATTCAATCAAAAACAAAATTGGGAAAAAATAGGTGTGCAAAAAATGATAAATCAATTTGTGGTGTAATTTAGAATACATGATTATTATTCTCTTCAACAAAGCAGTAATTTATTGTCGGTCCGTAGTATGAGTGGCTTTGCAAGCTCGCCGCAGCATAACACAGTAGTCCAGGTACAGTGAAGGGTAACTACCCATGTAGCTACGAAGCACCTATCATGTAGGTGTGCGGCTCTTTGTGGCAGAAGCCGATATTCAAAATTCAGCAACTCAACAGCCGATCCCCATCCTGGAGATCGAATGTGGACATCCCTTTTTTTTTGACATCCCTGATAGATACAGTTCTTCTATTGGATCTCATTAGACTATGAAAGTGAACATGTGAGTCTTGCCTTGTGATAAGACAAAATGACAAGAGAGGCTTGCAGGCATTTGTATTAAAAGTGAATGTCCCTTCCTGAACAGAGCCCTATATAGTCTCAATATAAATATATATTCTTTCTTCCTGAAGGCACAAATAACAGCACATTCTCTGAGAAGAAGAGTCATTTGTTGTAATCTTGTTTATGGTGCCCCTTACTTAAAAACAAAGAAGAATTGCAGATGATTCTTTCATTAGCATTTAAACAAAGCCTTTAAGTTGTGTGTGCGTCGCTGTCCTTGTGAGTGATGAATAGCTGGATAAAAAGAACTTTCCATACAGGACTTCACATTTTCACGATTCCTGTTGGAGCACTAAAGATGTCCACTTGATTGACGTGAGAGCTTTGCAAACAAAAGAAGGGCAAAAGAAAGAATGGACACAGATGTATAGCGGGATAGAGCATCGACAAGTGGAAGACTCTTGTGTATTGCAGTGGGAGACATAAAAGAATGAAACGCAGTCACAAGGATAAAACATGAAGACAGGTAGGAGACGGCAAAGAAGATGAGGGGGAAAAAAAACCTTGACATTATCTGCTCCTCTGTGCTTTCAATATAGCGGCCTATAGAGAAGCTCTCGGGAGGCGATTCTACGTTTCAGCTCCTTCCACAACAGCTCCCTCTCCTTTTGGGCGCCCTTCATAAAACCTCGGTTCTCCTGGGCTCTCCGAGTCAGGTATGGCATCACCTCGTTCACTGGGCCATAGGGGACGTACTTGTAGACAGGAAAGCCTGCTTGGCCTGGGGTTACATGGAACATGGAAAAATAATCTTGTTACATACTGTAGATAGCTGGACAGATACAAACCATGAATGCAAAATGTATAACCATATGATTGGTCATTCTTTGTGACCACATAAACAGCAAGTCTCATGTCAAACTTCTGAAGGACTGGCATTGTAACATGTTGTGAGGAGGACAAAAAACACCACACACAGTTATGGAAACGTTAGAAGTAGCAATGGTCATGAAATAATTGATATAGTTGAAATTTCCTATATTGGCTAGAACAGCAGAGCTATACTGCTGGGATTCAAAGACCGTCCACACTGGTTGCTCGATCCCTCCGGAAAACATGTCTGTTTCCATCAATACAAGAACCTTTCAAGTGGAGCAGATAACTTCCTGCTGCCGCTGGTTGTGTGTGTGATTGACAAACAGCAGGGCAGGAGCCGACAGCAGCGGCTCATGGAGACAAGTCGTCAATGCCTAGGTGTCTCGTTTCATGTGTTATCGCATTGGGCTGCCTCGCCCAGCCTGTGTGGTCGGCATATAAAGTCAACTCAGTGATGAATGCTCAGCTAGCCGATAGCATTAAGGCGCAGTGTGGACTTAAATCAGGGGGGTGTCCAAAGTGCAGCCCCGGGAGGCATTTTGTGTAAAAACTGTTGTACAAGAATAACGTTTTTTTTTCCTAGCCATAATATTCATACATTTATTCATTTTCTACTGCTTGTCCTCACGAGTGTCGCAGGCGCGCTGGAGCCGATCCCAGCTGTCTTCGGGCGAGAGGCTGGTCGCCAGCCAATCACAGGGCACATATAGACAAACAACATCCACACTCACATTCATACCTATGGACAACTTGGAGTCGCCAATTAACCTAGCATGTTTTTGGAATGTGGGAGGAAACCGGAGAAAACTCACACATGTATGGGGAGAACATGCAAACTTCGCACAGAGATGGCCAAGAGTGGAATTGAACTTGGGTCTCCTAGCTGTGAGGCCTGCCTGCGGACGAGTGGTTAGCGCGCAGACCTCACAGCTAGGAGACCGGAGTTCAATCCCACCCTCTGCAATCTTTGTGGAGTTTGCATGTTCTCCCGTGCATGCGTGGGTTTTCTCCGGGTGCTCCGGTTTCCTCACACATTCCAAAAACATGCTAGGTTAATTGTGTGCCCTGTGATTGGCTGGTGACCAGTCCAGGGTGTACCCCGCCTCTCGCCCAAAGACAGCTGGGATAGGCTCCAGCACCCCCGTGACCCTTGTGAGGATAGAACTGAATGAATGAATGGGATTTTCACCTATATCACAAAGCTGAGATGCAGTTTTTTTCTCCCAAAATATACATCATATCATATGTACATATGTTGGTTTACAAAATATCAAAATGGTCCTTGCATCATTTCATCTTTCAGTACGTGGCCCTTTGTGGAAAAAGTTAGAACAACAACCTAAAGTATGGCATGAAAGTATTGGTAGGTCATTATGAGGTTCTCACCCAGTGGGAAGCTGATCTGGTCACACATGCCCAGTAGTTGGCCAAAGAAAATTTTGTTCTCTCTGGGCAGTAGAGCCAGCTCGTTCATTCTGATGGTGAGGTTTAAAAACATAAGCATTTATATACAACAGGTTCACCCAAGCATGAAAAGAAGTGAAAACATACCTCATCAATGTGTGTTTCACCGTGTTCTCATTATGAGTTGCAACCATAACATTGGCATTGCGGTGAAGTGCAATCTCATCCAGCACGGAATCTAAACATCTGGATATAAACAAACCCAGTTTTATAAAACTTGTGATTATAATTTTTAAATGCATATAATTGGAATCCTCAGAAATTGTGTCACCATGTTGAAATAAAATAATTGTAGCCTATAACCATGGTTATTACATCATGATGTATCATAGCAATTCTCAGATGCAATGCATATGCGCCCCCATGTGGCTGTGAGCAGTACAAAAATGACATAAATCTGACTGATAAGTGGGATTTGTGTGAGTCCTCAACATGTATTGTTATTTTGGCTGGACAATTACACAATAAAGTGTCAAAATGCTGCAAGAAGTTAAGTTAGCGATTCCCACCACTGCTAGTGTTTTAGTATTTTGATCACTGACAATTTCAAGGAAACATCATTTTGCACCTTCCTAAGGGAAGGTGATGAGAATGGGCAACGGTGGGTTAAAAAAAATGGCGGAGGGGCCGTCTATGTATACAGTTTATGGGGTGTCAAGCAGAATGACATACGAGCTTACGAAACTAAAAAATAAAAATAAAAAACATCCACAGCAAGTTAACACATCACATGAAGCAACAACTAAGTACAGCTAGCGACAATATGAACTATAAACAATACAACACTGACTGTGAAGAGCATGCTAACTCCTATTTGTTTACTTATATAATGACCTACTCAATATATTTTAATACACAGCTGGGAGAAAGACTACCACAAGCTGCCCAGCATGCATTGCGGTTGGAAGATACTTGTGTTCCGGTAAATGAGGGCATAGGCAAAACAGATCATTAGCTTTTTTTTTTTTTAACAAAAACATTTTTCAGACTAACATTTCGAACATATTGTTTCTTACCTGTGGTACATTGTGTTGGTAGACTCATAGTCAGGGTTAATGGGGTCCTCGTAACCAAACTCGGAGGCCCTTTGCCGCTCCTGATGCATGTAAGCACCCCGCACCAATTTGGCAGCAAAGTGCCAGCCCTCACGCCGAGATACTTCAACATCTAAAGTTACGTTATCATAAGCCTCCTGCACACAAACAGTAGAGATGAATGACCAAATAAAGAAAGAACAAAATTACCTTCAAGAGAGTTATTGAGATGTTGACAAAATTGATGTCTGACCTTTAGGTAGCATTGGTATGTATTGAAGATGACCGGCTTGTCTTTATTATAAATTCTCTGCATCTCGAGAGTCAGTCTGCTGATGGCCGGCTGCATGTAGGTCTGCTCTGCATCCACCATTAAGCGAACGCCATTCTCTAAGGCATGCTGGCATAAAAAATCCCCACTTGTTACTATGGATAACATGCAGACCTGATCAAAATCTTAAGATCAGTTGAAAAACAGCTAGAATTTACTTTTTGCACATTTGGATCTTAATGAGGTTTTAAGAAAAAGCAAGAAGCTTTTGGCAAGAAGCCATTTTTATAAACTTCCCTTGCTATCCATCCCCGAGTGTTCTTTATGAACTGCGAGCCTTGTGAACAATGAATTGCAGTCGGCACCAGTGAGAGCCTTAATTTGGGTCGAGGGCCGCCCTGTGTCTTGATGGACAGCCAATCAGATCCTCTGGCTCAACGCAGGTGTCGGGGTCTACCAATTGACTTTTTTGTTCCGTAATGTTCAAAAAATGTTGAATGACTGTCTTACTGCATCCGACCTCAGCAGCAATGTCACGCTGCAAGAGGCCTTGCTTATGCAGCTAGCCGAGCCGACCACGCTCAAGAAGACAAAGCTTCTTAGCTTTAGCCATCAGGAGGGAATGACCCTGGGAATGCCTGACAGGAAATGAGAATTTTTTGCAGATTTTGGCCTGTTATAGATACAGCCTGTGGTCTTAAACTTTTGATCATGTGAAAAACAACCTAGCATAAGCATATTGTAGCTATACTTACAACCGCATTAAGGTCCAAATGTGCAAATGCATATTCTAGCAATTTTTCAATTGGTCTTAAAGGGGAACTACACATTTTTTTATTTAGCTGCTACAATAATACTATCACTGTAGCATGGTTAATATACAAGTCAGTTATGTAAATGGAACATTGTTGCCGTTTTTTTTGTGAAGGCTTTAGCATCATAGTTGGTATTTCCCATACATTAACTCATTTGTCATGGTAGAAGGCACAGATAAGGGAAATAAATGTGTTCATGTTTCTCATGAGGATTCTGAATGATGGGCAAAATTCCTCAAAAAAGAGCACTTCCCCTTTAAGATTTTGATCAGGTCTGTACCTTGTGATCAAGCGGCGGAAGATTACCTTTGCTAAAACATCCATACGCTGCAATATCCTCTTCATTTGTCCCTCCTCCTCTGCACTGAAATCTTTCAGCAGAGGCTCCAGCTTACCAAGCTGAGCACACAACCAAAGACACCATGAGAAAATGGATACAGTCATGACCTGTCTTTGCATTTTCTCTCAAAACAAGTGATATTAAGTTTTACGGGTGTCAAGATAAAGTATTAATTGCAATAATTTTGTGCTAATCTAATTTTTAACCTCTGACTTTAGTGTTTCTTTATGCAAGTTGTCTTATTATAAAAACTGTGGTTATACATTGGGCTTCTTGTGATTGAGTGGTTCGGGAGTGGAAAACAATGGTCACTCACACCCTGTAGTGGACATTGATTGGCTATTATTGTGTTTGGGCTTGTTTAGCATGACCTGATAGGCTCCCATTGTAATTGGAAGGGCATGGTGAGTAGCGGTGAGGAGACATGAAGTAAATGTTAAATTGTGGTGATGATAAAGGGGCGTATACAGAAATTAGATTTTGAGTCAGTATTCTGATAATGTCCATGGCTTTCAGAAGTAAAGAAAGAATAAAAACCAGTAAGCTGCTCACAATTTATGCATTTTTGATTAAACTTTCATCCCCAGCTTTTTCAGCATGACTGACCTTAACATTTGGTACAACAAGGATTTCCGACAGGTTTGTTCTATCATCTAAGAGGCTGTTCCAGTCAATGAGGTCAATAGTTCTGTAAAAACAAAACATTGGATATAAGACCAGCACATAAAACATATTAAAACATATTATTTTGGTTGCAACTGCAGTTCTACAAGAGGGCAGTGGCTGCATTTGACATATGATTGGTCAGCATCCAGCAGCTTTATCTACATCTGCATGTCCTTTAAAGCATTGCTCTATTGTTGATGTTAAACTAAACTTGCCATACTGTTGTTTGTAATGAAATCCATCCATTTTCTATACCGTGGGCATGCTGGAGCCAACCCAAGCTGTTTTCAGGCGAGAGGTACACCGTGGACTGGTCGCCAGCCAATCACAGGGCACATATAGACAAACAACCATTCACACTCACATTCATACCTATGGACAATTTGGAGTCGCCAATTAACCTAGCATGTTTTTGGAATGTGGGAGGAAACCGGAGCACCCGGAGAAAACCCACGCATGCACGGGGAGAACTCCACACAGAGATGCCCGAGCGGGGAATCGAACCCTTGTCTCCTAGCTGTGTGGCTTGCGTGCAATTAACTCATCTGGGATATTCATGCTGACTGAACATTTTGCTTCAAACTACTATTTCAACATTGGTTCTGTTGTTGCTCTTTATTAAAGTTAAAAAAAATTAAGTTGTTATATAAAATGAGTTTTCACATTTCGGTGATAACGGCTTCTCTGCTATTTGGCTTCCAATTAATGTCCCGTCCTCTTTGTGGTTTGGGTGAATTAACGCCCCGGCTGTAATTACAGCATTTATAGAACAATATGTCTCAATAGTTAAATTACCACAAATCAATTCTGACTTTCAAATGCATATTTAACTTAAGGAATAGAAATATAAGAACACACTGGCTTACAATTTCATACAGCGCATATTAATGTGCAAAAGTTGATAAAAGAGATGTTTTTACTCACCCTGAAGGTTCCTTTTTCCTTCCAGCAAACACACTGTAATAGTCTTTTTCACCCAATCGGTTTAAAAATTCCTAAACAGACACATTGCATTGCAAACACGATCAACAAGTTATTTACTATTAACAAGTTCAGTATCAGAACAAAGAGGCCACCTGCAACTGTCTCAGGTCTAGCTTCTGCTCCAAGATGTCAAAACCATCTTGACCCTGCTTGGATGCCAGGAAGCTAAAAAAACGTCGCCATTTCACCAGGATCTCAGAGTACTGGAGCTTAAAGAGCAAATATCTCTGTTCAGCACAATGCTACAACAAGAGCGGTGATGACATTTGAACTCATCAAACTGAAGCATCTCACCAGCAACTGTGGTCGTCCCAGAGCGGTCATTTTGATGGCGGAGAAGCCGTCTATTGAACTGCCACCTAAAGGTAGACAGGGCTAATTTTATTACGAATCAAAAGAGGCGACTATGAGTACATACGCTTCACGATCACATGAGTCAGTGCCTGCTTACCAGATGCTTGGATACATTTAATGAACGTTTCCATATGTTGGTCGCATTTGCTCTCATCTGCATAGAAATATGTATTGGATCCACCGAATTCCTCATTGCAGTCGTTACCTGATGATGACAACAAAATTGCATGTGTTTTATTATCTTGAATCGCAGTTTGGTGAGATACACCTGAAGAACAACACAAAAACATTTCATAGCAATCAGTTTTGTCCAAGGCAGTATTATTACTGTGAATGCTGTGTGTGATACATAGAGTAAGTAGGATTTTTTTTTACCCACAATCAGACATTTTTAAGAACACAGAAACCGTATTTGAAACATAATGTTGGATCATATGTTTATTGTTGCTGCATATGTCTCCATATGTGTTTATTTACTTTAATCCAATCTGAAAAAGAGATTTTTAAAAAAAATTGGATACATATAAAAATAAAACCTCATACGATTAGGAATAGATTCTCCTATTGGTATTGTGTATACAAAAATCAAGCAATGCAACAAACCTTTTCCCCCTCTCTGTTGACCAGATGCACTTGAGCTGAATTAAAGAAACAAGAATCAATTTAATTATTACTTTTTAAAAACATCCATTTAAAAAAAGGCCATGTAGGAGTAGATTTTTTAGACATTTGTTTGAAAATGAATGATAAATGAATCAATGAACTGTTATTTTTCAAAATATTTTTTCAATGGGATGGGAGTATAGGTCTCTGAATGTTCTGGACTCCCATTTCCATGCTAGTGTCTTATTATTAATGTGTCAACAGCTGCAAGATTCACAGTGCTGTTTGATGTGATGATGTTAAGTCTGGCACGTTTGAACTTTTAAGTCAGCTGTCAGCCTGCGTCACCGTCATTTAAGCACTTGTACAGACTCATAGCAGGCTTTGTTTTATTCACAACGTCTGACCTTTATTTTACTACAGATGTGTGAAATATAAAAGGTCATGTTTTTTTAGAGCTCAGGGCTATCAATCTGACAAGTCCATTTGTCTTGTTCTGTCAACGTAATTAGCAGCAAATATATTCACTGAGTTCAAAGCACATTGCATGACTTTGTAGAGCTCCAAATGGAGTGTCCTTGTTGTTGCTGTCTGGATGTGAGCGCTCACATGCTTGTACATGAGGTCACGCCAGCTACGTGCTCCTCATGTGACAGAATTCCAGACAAGTGACAAATTCTCCTCAGTAGCCAATCAGAAAAGGACTTTATTTCCTGATTGTGATTCACAATTAGGACACAATACTCCTATAAGACTGCAATTATGGACAATAAAGGGGCACACCTGTGCCACCTACAAAAACCTCCAACAAGGTTTAATGGTTTTATATACATTCTGTGACCACGTAGTAACTGGTACATCAATAACAGCATGTAATATGTATAGTATTGTGGTTCTTTTAAGCATTATGGGAACTTCCTGGGCGCAATGATTTCACATAGCAACACAGAAACGAACGCTTACACCTAGCATTAACGTTTCCAAACTCAGAAATAAACACACAGCAGCAGCTCCAATATGTGGCTTAACCTGTCATTAGCGGCCTGAGGCGTTGTGATGCGAGTGGCTAGCCGGCTTGGAGCTAGATGGTGTGATGGGTTAAGGTGTCACTACACCATTAACGTAGTTTGATCGGTGTAATAACATCAACATTAATAAAAATTGTAGCTTGGTTAATATGCATTACATTTTGGTGCTTTTTTCCGAAGCCTTTATAGGCGGAATAAGTGATCTCATTACATGCTTTTTCCTTCAAACTTTGGCTGTGCCTCCTCTCCCTGTCTTTATGTAATGTATGTAGAACAATCAATTGTCAATGTCCAATGACAAGACAATCAAGAAACACTCATTTCACTTAATATTTTTATGTCAACGTGTTTCACACAGTTGTATTTTGTTACTTCAACACAAAAATTATTAGTTGATCCAACGTTAATTTTGTTTGTTGTGTGTTTATAGTACAAATTTCAATTGTTTTAAAAGTTTTTGGTCAAATTGCACCACTGTTAATTTCCAAGTTGATGACAGTTGATGAGTAATATCCTCCTAATACGTAATAATAGTGTGACATTACCGCATTGTTTTCTGCTGAGCCTCTCCCTGGCTGCTGATGTCCTCCTCCACACTGTAGTCCAGCACAGACCCCACACCAAAAGCAAGGTTCTTCTGGATCAGCGGCCTGATGGCTTTGTGGTCCTCGCCGGCTACGAACTGGCCGTAAAATGTCATTTTCATCAGCTGATCAAAGGCTTTCTGACCCAGCACCTTCTTCCCAAAATCCATTACCTGAGCAGAGTGAGAGACAGGATGACATAACCTAATCACTTTAATGAGTCATTTAAATACATTCAATCTGGTGGTACATTGGAAAGAACCACTTCAACTTTGAATACCATACATAGCAGGCATTTTATTGCTAAGAATCACACTTTATATCCTGGTGCCTGCGCCGCTTCATCAGAGCTATTTGACAACACTTTTGATGATGTAAGCCACTCCTCCGCTGGAATGTCAGTCATTATGTCCCCGGAGCCACAGGTTGTGTCTCGGCATGTTTTGAAAGAAAGTGGCTTGCCTGACAAGACTGTCAGGTGAAAACGTTAAAGCAGCAATGCGCCCCCTTATTAGCAGTCTCAAGGTAGAAACTCCTCTAAAACAGGGACACATAAAGCAGGGGAACTGATCCTGTAAAGTGAGAGGCAAAGACAGCTAAAAGGGGAGCTTTTTTGAAGCAATATAATATTTCATACAAATCTCATGAATGCAAAATGATGAGGCCTGCTAATATGACAGGATAAGAAGTGCGGTAGAACCTCCAAAGTCTAATGTTGGTATGTTCCAGAGTTGAGCGGTCGATATCATAACACCGCATAACGGGTCACGGAATTTTTCTAGTTCTAAGATCAATAAGTGTCAAATGGGTGTAAAAAGAAGTTAACGCACATCCATCTTTGATGAGAAAATGTGGTAACCTTCCATTATTGTCAACTTATTGTTGTCTTAGCTATTTTGACTTAGCCTGGACCAGGGGTCAGCAACCCACAGCTCCAGAGCCGCATGTGGATGTTCAGCATTTTTGTTGTGGCTCCCTTTGCAATGCTCTAATATTTTTTTAACAACCGAATGGTGAAAATGCACGTCTTTGTAATGAGTTTAAAAAATCCAACTTTGTGTGAGACCATGAATGCATCTTGGCTGAGTTCTGACTGGTGATTGAATGAGCACGAGGATGAGTTGTCTCTCTCACAGGTAAACATGGAGGGGACAAAGTAAATTAAATAAATTAGAGATAATTTAAAAAAAAAAAGGGCATGGGAACTTGTTTGCCCCAGAGTAAACATATCAGGTAAGTTTACAGTAATTTACACATACATTTATGTAAGTTTATCCTCAATACTAGCAAGAGTACTTGATCAGCTCGTCTGAACTACATTGATACACCAGAATTCCCTCCAAATTTGACAGCCAAAACCATGCGAGAACCATGCTAATTGGCTCAGCATGGGAGCTCATCACGACTGTTGGTCGCCATCTAAAAGAAAAAGGCTGTCATTCACAGTGCTGCACATTTCTTCGGGCATCAGGTAGTGAGGTTTAACCAAGATGATAACCATGATAACCCTACTAGTGCATACAAGGTAAACTCACACAAAGTAGAAACAAAAAGCCAGACACTTAGTGCATACTGATCTAGAGAATGCCATGCAAACTAGAAGGTCACAGATATAGAACATTTAGTCCTTAACAGATGACTACTCAGGGTACCATGTTTGTGTAATTCCTTAAATCCAAAAGTCAAGTCAAGTGCATCTGTTCAAAGGTTTGAAACCAAATGAAAAATAGACTCAAACATCGAAACCATACATTAAAGCAGTAATACCTGCCAATAATTTGTGGTAGAAAGCAGAAAGAAAAATAGAAACAGAATCAATTCAAGATAAAAAAAAGTGGGGTATAATCCAAAACAAACTGAATTCGCTCAGCTAGGAGACAGCTGTGAGAGTATGACACAGAACCCACAAAGGTCCAGAAAGAAATCAACTTACCCACAGGTCCACAGGTCCTTGGAACAGAAGAAAAGATGGACAAACTTCAAACATGTATAGATTGCTGTTACAGAGCCGTGTGTGACATGCCTACAAAGACGCCATGGATGAGATGCAGTCTACCACCGGGCAAACAAGCAGTAGGGGGTAAGAGGGTGTATGCCATCAAACACAAACACTGAAGGAGCACAAAAATATAAAACACAATTTGGGGGAAAAGGCTACAGTCAAAAAACAGGAACTGACTACGAAGAGACATTCTCACCAGATAACATTGACGGTCGACTGAAAAGTAAAGATAAAGAAATTGGGACGATCTAAACATTTTCCGGAAACAGATTTTGATAATATGGAAGGTTGAGTTGTTAGGTCACAGATAAGATATCTGTACAAAATACTACAAAGATTTAAAATGGAATGGCAGCTTAGTAATATATCTGTCCACGTGCACTAGACCGGACCTAACTTTTGCGGTCAGTAAACTCCTTCAGCATTTTAATGAGCCGACTGAAGAGGGCTGTAAAACACTTCAGGTATCTGAAAGATACGACAGAACCAGGTTTCAATTTGAACAGAAATTGAAAGTAAACTGGGATTGAGAGTGTAAAGTGATGCAGACTGACCATCGGACAGAAGGTTATCATCAGGTTATTGTTTAAGCCTAAAATGTGAAGGAAGTGCTCAGTTGCACTCTCTATACCTGTGAAACTGTATACATTGCATTAGCATCTGCTAAAGAAGAATGTATGTATTTACAACATTTACTGAGAGGAAATGTATTCAAATTGTTCAAAGATAATCAAGGCACGAAAAAATGACAAAGGCCCAAACATATGGACAGTTTTTTCTGTATTTCTATTTCTTCTAACACATAGAAAGGATAAAGACATGGGTTCATGTTTGCACATAAGTATTATGGATGAATTCCCAAAAAAGTACAGTTTTCCTTTAATCCCAGTTAGGCAGCAACCTTCTCGTGAGTGAAATTGACCGATACTGATACATACATACATTCATTTTCTATGCAGCTTATCCTCACAAGGGTATCGGGTATGCTGGAGCCTATCCCAGCTGTTTTTGGGCGAGAGGCGGGGTACACCCTGGACTGGTTATCATGCATGTTTTTGGAATGTGGGAGGAAAACCCAACACATAAACTCCAAACTCCACACAGAGATGCCCAAGAGGTGAGTTGAACCCAGGTTTTCTTGATCTCCTGACTGTGTGGCCATCATGCTAACCACTTGCACACCGTGCAACCGCTACATCAACTTAGATCTTGAAAATGACCGCAATATGCTCCCATACCACAAGTGGTATGTGTCAGTTAGCCTGTCTAACTGTGTTGAGGGTCACTGAATGCAACATGGTCTGCACAAACAGGGTGGCTGTCATGACTGGAAAAACAAGTTGTAATTTGAGAAAGGTGGTAGCTATTACCTAGCAGTCACACGCAACATGCAGTTGTTTTGCTTAAGCATACAGCATCTAATATACTAGCTGTGTTTAAAAAGCTGACATTTAACAATGTGTTTATTACTGTGTAAAGCTGCATTATATTATGCTGAGAGTTGTTTCTAACGTTCTGCCCTTCCCATGTAACTAAAAGGGAAATCCTAATATTGGTATCCTCATATCAGTATGCATGCACGCTATGTTGAATGTTGTGTAAGTGTAGTGGACAGTCAGTGTACACTTCAATCCTAATGCAACTTCCTGGAGGAGCAGGAATAGCTAGCAAAAACGTATTAAGTTAAACTAGTGAAAACTATTATTATACTACTGGGGAAACATGCTAGGAAGGGAAAATGAATGTGCCATTTAAAAACTATTTACCTCTTGGTTCTTATCAACCAGGAAGTCGTAGGAGCACATCTTCAGAACCACCAAACTCCTGAGTATCTCCAATGAATCCTTACTCCTATAAGCCTCTCTGGGATGGTCAAAGTCCACGAAGGTTCCCTCACTGGCCTGTCCCGAACCACCGGACCGTGTTGCTGCGTCATCACCGCCTAAGTCAACTTGCGTGTGGACTTGGTTCGCTGCTGCTGGCCGCGGTCGTAGGCTCGAGAATATCCGCCTGATAGGCACTTGGGCCCGGGCCCGTGTGAGGGCTACTGCCGGTAACATTAAGCGTGTCTGCTGAGTGTATGGCGCAGGACGCAAGTTATAGCGTGTACAGTCTAGTGATGTGCGGATCGATACTGAAATGTCGATACTGATGATACTAGGGTAACGCTCAAATCAAAATATCGACACTTCCGATTCTTGGCCAGTGAGTGGAGGTAATGTTTATCTGTAAGACTTTTGTAAATCGCCAACTGAGACTTGTGAATAGTTGTCTTTCTTATAGTAGCTCTGAAAATTTTAAATTTAAATAAGTTTACTATTTTTATTCAAATCCAATTTTCTTACATTATACATGATTCTGTCCTCTGTTTTTTTCTGTTGTTTTCGCTTGGCTGTATTGTAAATCCCCCCATTACCTCAATATACTCCAGGGTTTAAAAATTAATTATGAAATAGTGTGGGGTCAAAAAACATTAACATTAAAAGTTGTGGTTCTAAGGAACTAAATTTGTTGTCTGCCCTTGTATTGTATCTTAATAGTCTGTGTTGTGACCAGGAAGCCTATTGTTTTAAATTGATGCAAATCTCTTCATATTTTGGGTTGTATTATGATTTTTTTTCAGCTTCCGTTAACTATTAGATTTATGAATGTGAAAACAAATCCTTCTTATTCCCTTATTTTTTATGTTTTTACAGTGTACCTGATGTACACAAGTCATCAAGATGTGAAAATGTTATGACACTGTAAATAGGGATATTTGCATATTGCATAAATCAATAGACATTGTTAGAGTTCACAAATTTATGTCACTCCACTGGTTCATTGTACAAACAATATGTTATGAACTTCTTCCTCCTCCCACCTCGGTGTCAGCCACATTGCAAAAGTGTTTGGATACGAGTCAGGGCAAGCAAAACCTTCTCTGATGGCCTAACCATTACCAGAAGCACTGACTTCAATTGAAGTATTGTAATATTTTACAATTAAGAAATACATACAGATTATTTTTTATAATTTTATTATTAGTATTTAATAAGCCCTGTTTGTATAATATCAGGTTTTTCACCCATCCTTTTTCTTAGGACAAGAGGCGGGGTACACCCTGGACTGGTTGCCAGCCAATCACAGGGCACATATAGACAAACAACCATTCACACTCACATTCATACCTATGGACAATTTGGAGTCGCCAATTAACCTAGCATGTTTTTGGAATGTGGGAGGAAACCGGAGTACCCGGAAAACCCATGCATGCATGCACGGGTAGAACATGCAAACTCCACACAAAGATGCCCAAGCGGAGAGTCGTATCAGGTTTTTTTGTTGTTGTTTAAAAAAATCAGTCTCGTTTTAGTTAGTTTCCAAAGGTGGGTTCTCATTATGTACTTTGTTTGCTCTGACATGTTGTCACTGCAAAAATGCCCAAATAGTATACTACCTTGCTGATTTTACTATGTATCTTGGTGTTTTGTTATTTGATGTTCATTACTGCAATGCAATGAAAGTGGGTTACATACAACTCCTTACTGACCATCAATGTTGACTCGCTCCCTCAGCCCTCCCTTCCCTAATCATGGCAACGCAAACTACTATTGGAATGCAGCCAATATTATTAATTGGGTTGTCTTTTTATAGTCAATCAAACTTTGTGATTTGCCACTCTGGGCCAGCTTTCAGGCGCCTATTTCTGATTTGTTGATCAGAGCAAACAGGCAGGCTCCCAGTCCAGTACTATTACCATTACAGTATATCACGTTATCAGATAATTATTAATTGTGAGATACTTTAGATGATGTTGTAGTGTAGGTGCTTGGTGTTGTCTGAACCCTTAATCATCGAGCCGCTTGCTATGCTAGTCATATTGAGCTAAGTGACGGCTTTACAAGTACACATGCACTGCTGAGTATTGGTGGAAATTAGCCACTGACTGAAAGTTACTAACTGTAATGTATAGGGGACTTATATTATTAGCAATAGAGTGTTGGTGTCACTGCAATGTGGCAGTCACTTGTTGTGATGGACCTCTACCACACTGTATCTGACAGCATGGCACAGCAATTACATTACTGACCATGTTTTGAGGGCACGGTCTAGATAAGTCATTTTGACACATGGAGAGTCCCCTCACACAACAAAACCGATTTTCTAAAGCATTTACTTACTCACTTGTAGGAACTAAAAATCACCTAATTTTGCCTTTTTTGAACCCCTGCTGTAGACACAGTGCAATAGGTCACATTTACATGTGTTGAGCGCAGGCCTCCACCAAGGGAAAAAATAGATGATAATAATAATAATAATAATAATAATAATAAAGCACTGTATGTGTTGTATCTATTTGTTAGTTAGCATTTCCTTGTCCGTGGAGGTGAAAGAACAAATATGTGTCCATCTTTCACTGACTTCACTGACTATCTGCTCCTTGATCCAGATGCTGACCAAAGTTGACCAAGTTCTTTCTTGACCCAAGCACCACTAATTGGTTTTCTGGTATTATCCCGCCAGTCTTTCCTCTTATTTACTATGTGAAAATGAAAAAAGTTGGCCATTAAACAACAAAGCTAGTGGTGGCCAAAGATCTTTCCCTGATTCTGTACATAATGAAGCAATACATTATAACACGCTTTGCAGTCATTTCATTCAAAGAAGCTCCTGGGAGTCACATCTTCTTTTCAGACACTTTAAATGGATCATTAGGCCTACCAAGGATGGTAATGTTGTGCATCATTTTCTTTCTTCAAGCACAATCACTTGTTGTCATGGTGAAGGGATGTTGCTTGAGCCAAAGAACAAGTCATGAACTCTCATATCCTTATATCCTTTGCCATTCAGTCTTTTTGTGATAATGCGACACATTTGTTGCTAATGACAAAAATGTAAAACCATTTTTTTACCCCACATTTATCTTAACATAAAGGAATGCAGCCATTTAAGTCCATCCATCCATCTTCTTCTGCTTATCTGAGGTTGGGTCGCAGGGGCAGCAGCCAAAGCAGAGAAGCCCAGACTTCCCTCTCTCCAGCTACTTTGTCCGGCTCCTCCTGGCAGATCCCAATGCGTTCCTCGGACAGTAAAGGGGCATAGTCTCTTCAACGTGTCATGGGTCTCCCCTGAGGCCTTCAACCAGTCACACATGCCCTGAACTCCTCCCCAGGGAGGTGTCTGGGAGGCATCCTGCCCAGGCACCCAAGATACCTCATCTTGTTCTTCTCAGTGTGGAGGAGCAACAGTTCTACTCCGAGCTTCTCCTGGATGACAGTGCTTCTCATCCTATCTCTCAGGGAGAGCCCACGTACCCGATGGAAAGAACTTATTTTGGCCATGATCCTGTCCTTTCATTCACTACCCAAAGCTCATGATCATAGGTCAGGGTATAGGAACGTAGATGGACCAGTAATTTCAGAGCTTTGCCTTTTGGCTCAGCTCCTTCTTTACCACAATGTGGAGTCTGCATAACTGCAGATGCTGCACAAATCTGCTTGTCAATCTCGCTTTCCATCTTTCCTTCACTTGTGAACGAGACCCCAAGATCAAGGGAAAGCAAGTTTCTCCTCTCATTCAGTGTGACAGTGGTATGTGTTACTCCTCCACTTCAGGCAGGATCTCATCCCTGACCCGGAGATTGCACTCCATCCAATAAACAGTGGAGTGGAATCCTTTAAAATTTGGACAATCAGCTTTCAATTTGTAATTTTATGTTTGCCCACCACTTTTTTCCACTGAAAGGATGTAGCAAAATTACTGTTTTCTGGAATGGTGCTACTGAAATGATTGTGTTTTAGGTTTTGTTTGTTTTATTCCATTATAAATGAGATATGTAGACACACTGGCCTTAAATCTTAGGACTATAATTCATATTTGACATGTGTATTTCTGGCTGAAGTCGTTTAAAGTACAACAACATTAACGTAGAATATATTTGCAGATATTTGGGACGCTAAAATGTCTTGGAGGTCCAAACAAATGAGTGATGCCATTGAAGGACTTAGCTATGTAAATGCAACAAGTCTCCGTTCTTTTCTTTTCCACCAGAAGGGGGAGCTATTGTCTAAGTGTAACAACCACACATGGCGTTGTTGCATCACTGCAAAGTACACACACACACACAACCAAAAACTACCCTAAGTGAGTTACACAACTTACACTAGTAACCATTTGACTACCAAATAGAAACAGGTTTTATTATTGCACATGATTGATGCTTGGCCAAGCATTTATCCTTAGAATTTAATAGGTCATATATTGAAATTTATATTTAATTATATCCCGCCACAGAGTATATCCTTCTTTAAATTACAGGGTCATATGATTGGTTACTGTTTTCGTCCAAAAGTTGGAGGGCAGACCCTGTGGCGCACACTATGTAAATCTAGTGGCGCACGCATGGCGCACACAGCCAAAGACAGAGTAACAAATCAGGAATTTCCCTCCTGCCACTCCTGAGAGCGCGAGAGGACAAAAGTGAAGTAGTTCTCCTCAGAGAGGGACAGCCAACGCGGGATCTTGTACTTTTAAATTTTAGCCCCAATTAATCATAAGGAAATTATATGTTTTTGTTACATATTTCCTCACTCAAAATTAATCCGGATCCATCAGTGTTCTCTTTTTGAACATTTCATGGAAGTAACGGTACAGTCTGCGGGAAAACGGTCTTTCTTCAGTTTCCTTCGGGTTGGAATGTTAGTGGATGGCGTAGGGCTGTTTTTAAAGTTATCCGGACACACATTTGGATTAAGTGCGCAAAACCAAGGTGCTCAACTTGGACATGTGGAATAATAACGGCGTCTAGAAGGATGCTGCTGCTTGTACAATGGAAGTGAAGAACATTTTCGCTTTGGTGGTGGTTTGTCTTCTTTTTTGCTTCGGTGCGAGTCAGGAATTGAGCCTGAAAGGCAGAAATGTTTGCAGAGCAGGGGGGTAAGCATAAACAAATGTGTTATTTTAATGCTTTCTAACTGAGACTCTTTAGTTGTGACATTTATTTACAGCATTTTCAAACCCACTCTGAGTTTCTTATTGTACCTATAAAGTGAACTACAAAAATACTTGAAGTATTAGGTTCCTGCTTTGGGGTCCAAATGACCTGGTTCCACATGGAATGGTCAAACAGAATGTGCCAATAGCACAAATATTGATCATATTTTTACGATTTCTAGTTAAAATAGGAGTCCACAGGTCAAGAGGTACAGATGTGTACATCTGTATGGCGCAGTGTTAGCTTTACACCACTAGGGGCACTGCCTTTAATTCCATCCATCCATTTTCTATGCTAGGTTTGCAGGCGGGTATGCTGGAGCCTATC
Source organism: Doryrhamphus excisus (assembly GCF_037039965.1). Classification (NCBI taxonomy): domain Eukaryota; kingdom Metazoa; phylum Chordata; class Actinopteri; order Syngnathiformes; family Syngnathidae; genus Doryrhamphus; species Doryrhamphus excisus. Next base: position 12,361,225 of record NC_136359.1, on the reverse strand, counting down.
CCAGCTGACTTTGGGCAAGAGGCAGGGTACACCCAGAACTGGTCACAAGTCAATGGCAGGGCACGTATAGACAAACAACCATTCACACTATGAACTATTTAGAGTCGACAATTAACCTATCGTGCATGTTTTTGGAATGTGGGAGGAAACCAGAGCACATGGAGAAGACCCACACACACGGAGAACATGCAAACTCAACACAGAGATGCCCAAGCATTCTATTATAGGAGTATAGGCATATTTATTTGCAGTCGTCCCTCATTTATTGTGGCTACTAACATAAAATAGCCCAGTATAAAATGGCCTGCAATACAGAGAGAGGCATTTTGCATATTGCGGATGAATACTAAAATGCTAAAATGTCTGCCTGGATGTTGTAAGGCTGACAAGGAGCTGGTCCATCAACAATCTCTTTATTGAAGCAAAACTGGGTACTGTTGTTGTACCCAGTCCATCACTCCATAACCGAAAAAAAAACAGAAAAAAACGACCTGACATCCACCTCACACACACAGGACTAAGCTGGCCATGTTCAAAGACCGTTGGAAATCCTGAACGCTGACAGCATACAGAACTGCCAGGTTTCTGCAATAACATCATTACTAAGGCAAGAAACCCAGTTAAGCCTTATACTATCATTCAATACATTGCTGCTGATACGTACATCTGAGTTACATTTCTCCTGGCAACTTCAAGCGATACAAACTAACTTCCACCTGTGATTGCTGGCGCCTGTAAATTTGGCATTCGGTCAATGTAACGATGATAAAAGGCTCAGACAACGTCAAACCGCGATACTAAAACATCATCTGGAGCAGTTCAGATTAAGTATGGATCTAATAACATGACAAAAATGTAAAACCGTTAAATAAAATACATCTACTCAAGAGAGCTGTTAGCCCCCCCCGTCATAACTCGGTTTGTTGAACAATTTTGCCCTGATCAACCAATCAGAGCATAGGAAATTGTTCATTGGTCAGGTCAGGATTCTTATTGGTGAAAGATCGGTTAAAGAACCGACCTCATTGTAATATGTCATATGGGCCAGCACTCCTCATTCTGAAGGCCCTGAGTAGATTTAATTGTCATGGCACCACATAGAAGCTGCAGCTACACATACAGTTGAGGATAGTAGCCTGTTGGGAAAAAAATAATACAATTTCTTGGAAGAAATGCTAGAACTAGTTGCAAATGTACATCAATGCTAGTACAGTGTAGGCCAGCAGAGAGGTTTTTGCTGGCCCTGATGGCACATGAATGGTATTTTCAATATCCATATCTCAAAATGAGTTAACCTCCAACTAGATTTACTTAAAGCTTTAAAACTGGTCACATGTGTGCTTTTATTGTGGTTAAACCTATTCCCTAACATACGACATAAAATGTTTATTTTTGTTTTTGTTTTTGTTTTTTTTGTGTACTTAAGGACATCAGTAACTTAAAATAGTTGTAAAACAGCAATCGTAAGTCAAAGGCAAAGCTGCTGCTCAATTGTGTATTTATTTTGGTACGTCCAAAGCCTGTTTTGTGGGCCACATACAGTATTTTAATAATAACTATTTGGGGGTACTTTATGTTTTAGGACAGTTTTTAGTTTTGTTTCTCATCTTCTTATCTTATTCTTATCTTTTCGTTTTATATCCAACAATGCCTGTCCATTGCAAGCTACTCTAATGTATTTTTCCCCATTGCATGTTTTACTGTATGGGCCTTTTATTTACTTCTAACCTCAGTCAAATGAATAGAAGGAAGCAGTTAAGCGTTTATCATAACTTGTCAGCATTTCCAGTCCACGTCTCTGTGTTACAAAGTCAACAAAGTGATGCCTTCGCTGTTCACTGTATTCTCAGACCGGAGTCTAGTGAGGAGTGAAACATGCATACAGGAAAAGTAAAGTTTGTTTTTGAATCAGTGAAAGAGCCTCTAAGGCTATGTCCGCACGGATACGGGTATTTATGACAAATTATCATCCCACATATGCTATATCTTCATCCACAGTCTGCACGGCAAACAAGTGGTTAGTGCGCAGGCCTCACAGCTAGGAGACCCAAGTTCAATTCCACTCTCAGCCATCTTTGTGTGGAGTTTGCATGTTCTCCTCGTGCATATGTGGGTTTTCTCCGGGTACTCCGGTTTCCTCCCACATTTCAAAAACATGCTAGGTTAATTGGCGACTCCAAATTGTCCATAGGTATGAATGTGAGTGTGAATGGTTGTTTGTCTATATGTGCCCTGTGATTGGCTGGCCACCAGTCCAGGGTGTACCCTGCCTCTCAACCAAAGACAGCTTGGATAGGCTCCAGCACCCCCACAACCCTCGTGAGGATAAGCGGTAGAAAATGAATGATGACTGAACATACATATTTGCTTTTGTGTCATATTAGGTATCATGTGTAGTAATACATGATAACATTAGTTTCATTTGTTTATGTGGGTAGTATGTTGTGTCGATCAAAATGTCATTTGTCCAGGAAATATGTCACAGACCTTAATTACTATGAATGAAATATCGGGAAATGTCGGTAATCCCCCCCGGAAATGGTAACTTCAAACCACAATGGCTGATTTTCTGTTTGAAAATTTTCAGGCATACACCATTTTGACACTTTCTGGAGGGAGCTAGTGAGACAATTATGGTGTGTGGTGTTCAGAACCCCTAAATTACATAAAGTCCTACACACACAAATTTGGGGAGTTTTTGAGTATGGGAAAACCCTCATAAGGGCGATTATACCTGATGAATAATGTCTTGGCCCTAAAAATTAGTTAACAGCACAGACTATGAAGTCAAACAGAGGCCTCGAATATCATTTAGGAGTGCACAGACCTCCACCAAGGCCAAACAATGCTAAACATGTTTCTCTCTGGCTTTTTTGATTGAATAATTATGAAGCAAGGTCATGAAGTTCCACTTCAGTTGCTCTGCTTCTTTTGTTTGGCCCAAATATAGTGGACTATAATGGTGAAAATTGAGTATTTGTGTCCCTATACCTTCCTTTGACCTTTCATTCAGTTTAATACATTCTCGCTCTGAATATGTGTTCCCCATCTACAAAGTTTCATGGAACTTGGTGGAACTTTTTGAATAATCCTGCAAAATAAACCACAAAATCACAATTAAAACAATGACTCTATCTTGCCCTAGTGGTTTTGTGCTTGACAGACGTAAAAACTATTTTTAGTGGTGTAAAAACCATAGAAAAATATTGATTTTTTTTTAAATACTTGCGGTCTTTTGGAACATTCAGTCACTTTCAAGTTCGATTTTTCTGCTTGTGAACCCCAAACTAATTCCACCAATGTAATTTTTCTCTGAGTGCTGACACAGATTGGCTCCATGTTGAAAGTTCAGTAAGAGCCAATGCCACTGGAGTTTGGAGCAGCTCCGTTAAAGTTAAACCCAGCTTCGTAGTTTATACATAAAGTAGTAAACACATCATTTGAAAAAAAAACTCCTGCAATCATGTGAGGGTTGACGTTTACCACACGCCTATTTGTCAGAATAAAAAAAACAGCATTGCTCCTTATGAGCAGGCCGCCATCTTCAACATTATGAGGCCAGCTGATGTGTTGCAGGGTCCCAGTAAAGGTCACAGGCGTGGGAGGAAGAGCAGACGAATTTATCCTTTCCTAACTGACCCCAAAAAAACTTGGCAGCGTCTCAGAATATTTGGACTCCTCCATTGTTTTCCTTCCCAAAAAGCCCAAAAAGGCAAAAGAGGCTGATAGCGATGGTTGTACTGGACTGCACTGGTGGAGACACATGCTTCCCATAATTGCACTACCATGTGCTCAGTATTTGCATAGTAGTGATGATACTTTGCCGTGTTTAATCTCCCAGATGTGACCCAAAAAAAAGCCACATTGAGTTGGGGCGTGGATGCAGCAGCTTTGATATGTCAGGTGCCTCAACCCCCTCTCTGCCTATTATTTATACTTTGGGAATTCTTTTCCAGCTCTTCAAAGCTGGTGTGCTGCAGTGGATGGGCTCAGCTAGGAGATGAATGCCTCACACGTATGTACCCCATGTAGCTCAATCCACTTATACATATTGAATATACAGTAACATAACAAGCACTGTTAAAAACATGTTCTTGTTTTCCCTCCTTCAAGCTCTTTGCGAGGGTAACTTCACCTGCAAGGAAAATGAGGTGTGCGTCAGGCCTAACGAATGCCGCTGCCGCCATGGATACTTTGGAGCAAGCTGCGACACAAGTGAGTGGTCTTTGTAAGCATTTTAAAATATTGGAGATTAGAGGTTCCTCTGTATGTTGGTTGCATGAGGCGTACATTTTAAAGAAGTAAATGATAACTAAAATATACTTAGTGACCTTGGGCTTTTGCACACTATGGACACACATGTGCTGGATTTTCATTGATATTTCTGCATTGTCTCTAAACAGAGTGTCCGGCCCAGTTTTGGGGCCCAGACTGCAAAGGTAAATGTAACTGTTACCCCAATGGCCAGTGTGATGATTTGACTGGCAAGTGCACCTGCAACCACAACCGCTGGGGGCCCAACTGCGAGAATGCGTGCATGTGCCAAAAGGGCAAATGTGACCAGGACACGGGCCTCTGCACTTGTCACCCAGGCGTCTGGGGCCCTCAGTGCAATAACAACTGCTACTGCAGCGTCAACTCGCTGTGTGACCCGATGACGGGGCGCTGCCTGTGCAGCCCTGGCTGGACAGGGCGGAACTGTGCCATTCAGTGCAACTGCAACAACTCGCCATGTGACCAGTTTACGCAGCGTTGCCAGTGCCGGGAGAGGATGTGGGGGCCGAGGTGTGAGCGGTATTGCCAGTGCGTCCACGGAAAGTGTAATCAGGTGGATGGCTCGTGTACCTGCACACCAGGGTACCGTGGGAAGTTTTGCAGGGAGCCATGTCCTGCTGGCTTCTACGGGCAAAACTGCAGGAACAAGTAAGAAATAATTTGTTTAATAAGTTGTTTTTCGTTAGAGCAGGGGTCTCAAACTCAATTTACTTGGGGGCCACTGGAGCTAGGGTCTGGGCGAGACTGGGCCGCATCAGGTTTTCCAAAAAAAAACCCCAAAAAAACGCATTTATTAAAAACAGAAAAATGAATAAACTTTGCTTTGGTTTCGATTTTCTACAAGAAAAGCTCTGATAAAACATTCCATATCTTACTTTTTATTTTTCTACACAAAATAAGATGAAAAATAAATGAACAAATCAAGAATAAAGAAAATCAATCAGTAATAAATAAGTAAATATAATAATAACAATCAAACGGCAAATAATAAAAACTTAAGAAACCACATATAGTTGGTGGGTAGACAAATTATTTTTTTCTGATTAAAATTAACAAAGCATTATTAGAGCCCTGTAGACATGATAAAACACAACTATAGTCACATTTATACTTTTTATTTACAACATATTGCGCAACTGCAGGGTCTCGAGACACATGCTAACTCGCAAACTAGAGAGCTAGCAACCTAAACGGTACCCTTCAAGTTATTTCCTTAAAAAAACTTACCACTTGCACACGGATAGGGAGGATAACTATTAACAGTTATTTAACCTTATCATGAACATTAATCAAACGTAATAATTTTTTCTGGGTACATGATACCATACAGCATCCATATCAAACTTGCGCGGGCCGCACTAACATTAAACTTTCATATCAAGGTGGGGGCCTCAAACTAGTGGCCGCGAGTTTGAGACTCCTGCTTTAGGGTATATCAGACATGCACAACATAAAAGCAGACTTGAATGAAATGAACATATTCAAATAAAGTAGCCCTACAGTAAAGTACAGCCATGATACCAAATCAAGTGCAGCAAACAGATGGTACATTTTCAATTACTATATGTGCTGCATGATTGGTAGCTGTTTTATAGTTTCAATAAGATGTGATATATATGCTGCAGTTGATAACCCTTAAAATAGACTTAATGAGGCAGCGGTAAAGTGAGATTTGGGAATTGGTGTTCACATTAGCCAAGATGTGAAAACCATTTGCCGTACGTTAAGTGATTTACCTTTTATTGACCGCACACAATTCAAATGCTATAAACCGTAAAGGATAAAGTTAAAATTCAATCTTATTCGCACCATTAAATGATCATCAGGGCAACAAAGCTTTAAATCAAGCCTTTGCATCGTTGTAGCACAGAGGAGTGCTAAATGTGAACCATGTTCCTCAGGTGTGGCCACTGCAAAGGTCAGCAGCCGTGTAAGGTGACGGAGGGACGATGCGGCACGTGCGACAGAGGCTGGAACGGGACACGGTGCGATCAGCTCTGCTCCAAAGGCTTCTTTGGCGAAAACTGTCAGGAGGTGTGTCCCACCTGCAAGGACGGCCACCACTGTGACCCCATTCAGGGCAAATGCACACATTGTAACCCCGGCTGGATTGGGGACAGGTGAGAACACGCCCTGTAGTCCTTTCGCACTGCCCTGTTATTCAAACAAATAATGGCCACGACTTTAAGTAGTAGCTCCACATTGTCCCAATGCCTCTGACTCACACCATAATCACCACCACTACTGCATGCTTCTTTTATGTGATAGGTGTGAGGTGCGTTGCCCCAACGGCACATACGGCGAAAATTGTGAAAACAACTGCAGCCACTGTTTCAACGGCAATTGTCATGTTGTCACCGGAGAGTGCCTGTGTGACCAGGGTTTTTATGGAACCTAGTAAGTCATAAAACCATCATCTGTAATCAGAAAAAGTGTTGGAAATGAATAACCAACTTGTGTATAGTTAGCAACATAGAGGTGGACATTACTTTTCCTTGATGCCTACAGTATAAAGTAACATTATCAGTTAATTAAATTATTGTAAGTTGTTAAATATTGTTGTGTATTAATGTTAGATGATAGCATTTCCACATTGATGTGTTTACGTCCTCAAATGCTGTATAACCAAAACAATAGATGACACTGTATGATTCGTCAGACAGCAAACTCATTGAATCAACAGTGCCCCTGCTGGTTGCACCTGAGTAGTGCACTCAATTTTGCCTGAGTTACTTCAAGGCATGATTAATCAACAGTAAACTGCATATATTATTTATTATTATTAACCATATATATATATTATTATTAGATTATTAACCAATATCTAACAAATGTCATGTCTTCTCATCTAGCTGCAATATGTCCTGTCAACCTGGACAATATGGAGTGAACTGCAACCAAACTTGCTCTTGCCATGACAAGAACTGCGACCCCGTATCCGGTGCCTGCTATCTTCGTAAGTAACGTTTTTTTGTCCTCAAAAGAGTGTCACACATGTTCTTCAAAATAAAATACCCTTCTTGAGACCGAAAACACATTTTCTTCTGATGTCCAAAAAAGCCATAAGCTCCTGGATCTGAGTGGATCGTAAGTGACGAATAGTTGGCTGTACACGCAGTACCGACAAACATCTTCCCTGGCCTTGTGTATGTGTGTGTGTGTGTGTGTGTAGTGGGAGAGTTTACATAGCCTTGATAGCTTTTCCAGACTGATGTCCCGGTGCGCTTGCGGTTTTTGGCTCTCACCCAGCCAGTCGGAGAGATAGAAAGGAGATGGAGAAAAAGGGGGAAAGAGGAAGGGAGAACGATGAGTTGACGATTTCATTATTAGACATGATTGAAGCAGGTGGGGAGGATATTGTTGAATAAGGCTCGAGTGCCATAGCAGGAATCGACTAGCGCTGATCAAGTAAGACCTTTTCCTCCCTCTTCCTGTCTTTTATTGTCTTTTATCCCCCAATCCACCAGTAAGCACATACCACAACAATTTATCTTTGCTTTATGTGACAGCGTAAAAACCTAAGCGATAGCCTGAGTTACCCCCAAAAGCCACAATATGGAACAACTTGCCAATGAGATGCATTTTTCTCCACATGTCACCACTCACTTTTGTTGTTTACAGTTGTCCCTCATTTATTGCGGTTAATTGCTTACAGACCTCACCACATTAAGTGAATTTCCCCAAAGTAGGATTCATTATTAATACATGTTATAGTTTTGCATTTAGAGCATAGAAAACCAGTCCATGACCTTCTAAATACTGTTTTTACCATCATAGAGCCCTGTAGACATGAAATAACACCCCTATAGTCATCTACACTTGTATTACCTAATATGGTAGATATAATAATAGAAAAAAAGCAACCCTAGACATAAATAAGATGTGATAAACTTAAATGTTAGCTTGGACAGCGTACCTCCTTGTGGATGTTATGGTGTTACTGACACTTGGACTTCATTCATTCATTCATTTTCTACTGCTTTTTCCTCATGAGGGTCGCGGGGTGATGGAGCCTATCCCAGCTGTCTTAGGGCGGGTCGCCAGCCAATCACAGGGCACATATAGACAAACAACCATTCACACTCACATTCATACCTATGGACAATTTGGACTCGCCAATTAACCTAGCATGCTTTTGGAATGTGGGAGGAAACCGGAGTACCCGTAGAAAACCCACACATGCACGGGGAGTACATGCAAACTCCACACAGAGATGGCCGAGGGTGGAATCGAACCCGAGTCCTCCTGCGCTCTGCGCGCTAACCACTCAACCGCCGCCCCACCTGCACTTCAATCGCTTTATTAACAAGTACAGATGACATATGCAGCGAACATTCACCCAGGAGCTGCTGTCAGCCACTCTCACTCTCAGCTAACAGGGAACTCTAGCTACCTGTCTTTGAGATTTACGTAATGCACTTGAACGCCTCACATGGCACAGCAAGTACTGTCAGTAGTACAGTGCAGAAGAAAGGTGACAGCATGAAGTTGTTCATTGTTTATGTGTGTAAGATGAGCAAATATGTACGTTTGATGATGTAAATTTATGCTTTCATGAATAATAATGCATCTTGTTTGGGCGTTGCGGCCACTTTGTTTGGCGGTCCTTGAACACACCATCTGTGAGGCACGTTGAGACTTATGTGTATGAATTCACTGTACCAATCACTGTTCTAGACACAATTAGCCAGTATTTGTTTTTGTTTATGAATCAGTGATATACGTATAATAAACAAATACAAAGACTGCAGAATAATCCAAAATTCCCTGCTTCTCTTCTTTTCCCCAGAGCCTAACCAACGGATGGGCGTGATTGCGGCAGGAACCCTGGTCTCCTTTTTGCTGATCGTCCTGCTTTCGCTGCTGTGCTGCTGCTGCCTCTGTCGACACAAGGATGACCACAAGTGAGTGAGAAATAGGTCATGATGGTGCATGATGGGAAGTCTGGAAGCAGCACAAAAGTTAAATATACAGTATGTGGGGTTGTATTTAATTCTTATAGGCAGCAGTTTATTAGGAAATAACTGTATGTAAAGTGTTTTATATGTAGATATGAGAGCGTGGGGAGCAATGTAAAAGCAGCCCACCAGGACTCCGCACAAAGCCAAGTCTAATAATGCCTCTTTTAAATGATTCATTTGGATTTCCATGCTGTCATCCTACCTCAGTTCTAACCCAGACTGTTCTTCCAACAGCAAAAAAGCCAAGCGCATCCTGTGCGGACGATTTAGCCGAATCAGCACTAAACTTCCCCGTATTCCACTGAGGAGACAGAAACTGCCAAAAGTTGTCGGTAAGCCCCAAAACGCTCTCTGTCTCTCTTACTCATATCCCACATAAAGCCGCCAGACGTTCGCTGCCTGTGTGAGAGAAAAATAACATCTTTTGCAGCTTTTGTTTAGAAACTGAAGACCCGCATGAGAGTTAGAAGCCATGTATTGCTTATTGTCTTTCGTCTTAGGCCACTGATTGAAATACAATAGATGATTTTCATGGGCCACCAGCAAATGTCCAAAACTCCCAGTAGTTGGTACAATCCATAAAATCCTCAAATTTGAATGCTGAATTGCAAATATGCGGGCAGTCACTGTACAGTGTTGAACACCGTTGAGGTAGTACAATTCAGAATTAACATATCTGGGGACAAAATACAGCTCTCAAGTCACACAAAACTTTTAAAAGTTTTAAAATGTAAAGTTGACAACCAGCATGTGTTAAATCATAGAGGTTCTACTGCACTTGTAGACAGTACTATGTATTGAACAGCCATTTAAAAACAAAAATCACAACCACATATTACCATATATGGTTCCTTGCACAATAAAGAGTAAAATGTCTTCATCGCAACCCAGAGGATAACATTTTCCCGTGTTGCTACTTTAATTTGCATCTTAGGTGATGATGATTGAGGAGGGTGGAAGTGGTGACTGCCACACAATTGCGGGGTTTTTGTTTAAAAGGAATGTACCACATTTAGAGACTCTTATTGTTCTTGGCACCCTCAAATGCCCCTGTGTTCATGTTATTCCAGGCCCAATGCTGCATTTTTTTTCTTCTTTACTCGCATCCGTCCTGGTCTTCAGCAAGCAAAGGTTTTCTTGGGCTGAAGTAGAGAGCGTGTTATTAAGAGAAGGCTAGTGGTTGTCGTGGGGGTTGGGGGGGGGGCTTGGTGGGGTGCTGAGAGACGTGCCATCAAAGGCTGCAGTGTTTTGGTGAAGGCTGCAGGGTCCATGTGGAGGCCTCGTGGTCCGTGATCTGTCTCTGACCTCAGTTTTGTCAATTCCAGGATTTCCAAAGATGCTGATGTGTTCAACTCTTAGCATTGAATTGACACTTACTTTCATTGTGCCAGAGACATTTTAAGTTGTAGCTGTATCATGACAAATCCATCCATCCATCCATTTTCTATACTGCTTATCCTCATGAGGGTCACGGGGGTGCTAGAGCCTATCCCAGCTGTCTTCAGGCGAGAGACGGGGTACATCCTGGACTGGTCGGCAGCCAATCACAGGGCACATATAGACAAACAACCATTCACACTCACATTCATACCTATGGACAATTTGGAGTCACCAATTAACCAATGCAACCCAATAATATGCATACATTTCTACCTCAATGTTTCTATTGACAGTCAGCATATTCATTTGGATCTTCCCCACACTGGAAATAATAATAATTTAAACACTGCCACACAAAGGTAAAAAGAAGGTAACCACTATTAAAACGATAGTTCATATTTTTTGCCATGAAGTTGTGCGACACCTCCATAAGCAGTGAAGTCTGTCAACAGCGACTCGCTCCCCACTTTTTGTCCTGTGCCAAGTTATGGTTGAATTTCGGTGCTGAGGAAAGTAGTTCAAGCTAGTTGCTGGGCATAGTGAAGTAAAGAGTTTGGCTTCTCAAAACAATGTGCGTTCAAAAGTGTAATATATTTGCATCACAAAAATGCCTACAAGAAAAAAATCATACCTCACAAATCACTCGGCCTTGTGAAACATAATGCATGATGTATTTTTCTCAAAAGCACCGCGTTCAGTAATATACTCGTATCTGGCAAAAAGGCATTATCCATAAACGAGTATCCGGCCCATAGCTATTGGTTAACTTCCTGGCAAAAAACTTTTCCACTGTATTTGCCTTGGCCTTTCTGTATCAATATCAATGTTTTGCTAAATAAATGTAAATACTATGAAAGAACATTGGAACTGCTGCTTTCATCAGAAACTAGCGACTCAGTCAGCCCAGACTGTGTCCTACTTTTGATGCTGTGATGAGAGAGTTAAAACACAATGACCTGGTTTCTTCTCCACGTCTGAGCAGCATGTGCTTCCTTCGTTATCCTGATTATTTAAGCTAGAGCGTGACTCCATTCTGACCTTGTTCTATACTCAGACAGGGATGTCTTTGGCATCACAATGTTGGATATCAAAATACTTGTTTTTAGAAACTTTACCATATAAGTCCAGAAAAGTTGCTCTTTGTTTTGCACATATGTGCTGTTTATAGTGCAATTAAAGAAGAATGTTTGCACTTTTACATCCAAGACATCAGCATAAATGATTTAAAATGCAAACAAGATTATCAATGTAACTTTTTGAAAATAATTTATTCTACTTCCTGGTTTGTTCCAGGCAATTTTTTTTGCCACATAAGCAAGGTCTGCCAACAGTTAGAAACTCTCCACTGAGGCTACGCAGTCCTGCACACACACACACACACACGCACACACATTCCAGAGGGGGCCCGACAGGGCTGGAAACAGGAAGTGGTCAAATTTACCCCAGCCCGTGTCAGAACTGTGATTTATCCCCACCAGGGCCAGTGGCAACAGATGTGGATACATTAAATGAAAAGGGAACAAGGAGAAGAAGCGAGGAAGGAGCCAGACGTTAACTGACTAGCCAACGTAGCACAATATCACTTTTGGCAACACTAAAGATATGTTGCATTTTGGCATTCCACTGGAAGCATATTTACCCCACACCCTTCATTTTCACGTCTGTCCAGCATTCCTTGTGTCCTTTTGCATCCAAATGTTTCCTGACGGATGAGTGCTAAGTGTAGCACCGCCCGCCTTTTTTTTCTTTGCAGCTGGATTAATCCCAGGACACTTGACCAGAATTGCAGATGTTGTAGCATTTGTAGCAGCATTCAATAAATTAAATTGCTAATAAAAGGAGACAAAACTTTTTTTTTGTCCTCAAAAAAAGATAGGTTTGTCATCCAGTCAAGCAGCCCTCTTGGACTTTGTTGTTCCAGCAATGCAAAAAAAATACAGACAAGTTTATTTATAGTAAGTATAGTACTGTTCGTACACAAGGTGATTCATCGTGCCATATTACCATTCTAAGCCCTGGACAAATCCTTTAAACTAGCTTTAGAGTACTGTTGCACCAGGTCTGTAAAAATGACACCCCGCCACCCCCACTACGCAGCTGTGGAGTGTCTCAGACATGCCCTCCCAGCGGCGTCCAGTCTGCAGAACAAGCCACAAGTCTGGGGCTAGGGTTCAGGTTTTGGAGGGTTGGGGGAGCAATGGGCTTTATTTGAAAGGCATCAGTTGTTCATCATGCTGCAAATTGTCCATGTGTTGTCTTGTTGACGAACACAAATGCACTCCTTGCATAGATTGGCTGCTTAACATTCCTTGGCTATACAAAGAGGACCCTGAGCAAGAAATATAACACATTTGTTCCCATTAGTTCCCATCCTTACAATGCAAACACGACATAAGGCTATGAGCAAAAGCACATTTAACATAGTTTATTCATGTTAAAATAAAGATATTGATCTTTATTTATTGTATTGTGATTATTATGGCTGAGGAGTCAGTTCCTGTTTTTTGCCCATATTTTTTTTAAATGTTTAAAAAAAATGTAAACAAGATGTTTTTTAAATTAAAAAAAAATTTTAATTACAATTTTTTTTAATTAAAAAAAATCGGGGTACAGCGATGAAGCAACTATATTTTCTTCCATTTTCACTTATTTTGGGGACAATGATCATGTGACCAAAAGCTTTCATCTATATATTATATTGTTCAAAAGTGTCGAAAGCTAAGGTTTTTTCATATTAAGCAGGTGATTGACCTTTTTAGCTGTCATTAAAGTGTAAAACTTTTTGGAAGTGCTTCTTAAAATACACAAAACGCCAAATAAAAAGTGTTGTGGTTCAACTGCACTGTCAGACACACAAAGTGAAGTCGCAGCTATTTGCATGCTTTCATTATCTCCAGGTACTTAATGATCACGGGAAAAGGCAGAGTCTTCTTTTTTGTCCATACCACTTTACTTTTAAGTAACCAGGAACTAAATAAATTCAATCCATGGTGGTTGCGTTGTTGATGTCAAACATATTTGACTCTTTTTTCTGGTTCTGAATAGAAATGACATATGTGCATCATATTTTCACTTTGGTCCTACAATTGTTCAAAGGAGCCGTCTACTACAATTTGGAAGATGTGTAAGTGCAACAAAGAGCTGGCTTAGTTATGTTTTGTTGGCAGTTAATTCCATGTCTAATGGTCTGTCGACAAAATATCAATATGACTTATAGTCTGTAAGGAAATCATTTGCATGTGGCATCAATCAAAGTGAAAAGACCAAATGTTGGAAATCATACTGGCTTTTAATGTGGGACTCTTTCGTTAAGTCCAAAGCAATACAAGAGAGCAGACTGTTGTTCTTGTAACACGGTACAGTACCCTCTTGCTGACCTCGGGGCTTCTGCGTTTGTTTTGTGTTCTCAGTAGCCCACCACGACCCTGAGCACAACTTCAACTGCAGCTTCATTGAGCCCCCCTCTGCGGCCGAGCAGCCGTCCCCTTCCTCCTGGTCCTCTCAGGAGTCCTTCTCCTCCTTTGAGAGCAACGACGAGGGCCCAGTTTACTGTGTTCCACATGAAGGTGAGTCATTGTGTGAATAAATAAACACTTAAGTTATCTGGAGTAACATACACATAGGGATCCGTAATTTGTTGTTGGCATGAGAGGCCTCGCCGCTCACACACATGTTGCTGACACACACGTTTTGTGAAGATCTCCAATGCAATGACTCACACACTTCTGCAAATGTCATTATGGGGAGACTTGCTTCTCATCATGTGCCATCTGGGTCTTGCTTTGAGAGGGAGAGGAGTCTAAACAGGAAACAGTATGGTCAAGTCAGCATGTGGCTAAAATCCAAACTGTGAACTCGCTGATGTTTGGCAAAGGAAACAATTTCCATCCGTTTTTTTTTTTTTTTTTAGGAAGTACTGGATTTGTTGAATTTAGTGTGCACAGATTTTCTTATTTTTTCCATCACAGCAAAATTTATATTTTTGTAATATTGCAATCCCGCAGACAACAGACAAATATGACCCTAGTGGTCTGGAAGGGACGATATTTGAGCAATTTCGGAGATGTCATGACATCACTGCCATTTCATTAACTATATATTTATTTCCCACTTGTCTCATTATTGATTTCTTGTAGTCTAATATTTGGGTTTTAGTAAGTGAAATTAACCCAACCAGTATTTAATAAGTTTTGTGTGTATATGCATTCATTTGTAATAATAATAATTACCAGTAAGGATGCGCGATCACAAGGACTGACATCCCTGACAACCTCTGACTTCACCTCACAGGACAAGCCAACAATCCAACACTAGCCCGCCAACTCCAGTCACAAATCATCACCTAACTTAACATTACGGATATTTACCTTTTTTTGGTCGGGATTTTTTTCTTTTTTTATTAGTTGTAGGTGTCGACCAACAATGAAAAATAAAAATGAAAAAAATTATGGTTAATCCATGTGATCAGTTTCACGGATTTCACTCATGGATGATTGTCAGAATACAACCCTGATCGGAGCATACCTAGTCACCAGTCAAGCATGGTGGTGGTAGCGTCATGGTTACATGGCTACATAAGGCAACATGTTCTGTGACATTCTGAAGCATAACATGATTCCCTCTTTTTGGGAATTGGGTTATGATGAGGGAAAGGCATTTTTTAATCGAATAGCACTGAAATCACACAGGAAAACGAAAGCTTGAAGACCATGATAAAGTCACCAAACTGACAAGATAACATGATTTCCTAGAAGCAGTCTCTTTCTTTTGTTTGATAAGTAATGCAAATTTCTATTGATATGCCACAGAATCTGTGAATGAAAGCAAGGAAATGCGCAGCCCCAGTCCAGAAACAGACAAAACAGAAGCTGGTCTTAATGATGAAGATGCTGGAGAGTACACTTCCCTTAAGGACACTGGAGTTACCAGACCTGAAGGCATTGATCAACCTGTGCTGAAGTCTTCAGATAGTGAAAGCTCTACCAGTGGATCAGAGTCTGCAACAGCAACCCTCTATGCTCGCATCGCTCGCCTCTCGAAGCAGTCCAAAGAGGAGGAGAATAGTGCCAAGGATGGGGAGACAGCTACCTCAGAGTACAAGCGCAACGGGAAGCCACCACCATCACCCGGTAAGCCCAAACCACGACCACCAGACCCCTCAACCAAGCCAAAGGTATCGTGGATCCATGGCAGCACGACAGGAACTTCCCAGCCGGACCATCAAGTGCAGGGTGGCATGAAAGCACTCACTGTTCCAAAGGGAAAAAAGAGAAGTTCCAGTGATGTGTCAGCCAAGAGTGAGGAGCAGCAGAAAGTAAAGCAGAAGAGCAGCGATCAGCATAGGAAGCAGGAGGGTGACGGCAACGCATCACCCAGAAAGCACAAACCTCTGCGAGGCAAGACGTCTGGGGATGAACACAGCAGTCCCAGTCACATGGACCACATTAACGGTGTGGTTCAGAACGCGCTCAGGAAGATTAGCAGCTTCCACAGCTCTTCATCTGAGAAGAAGAGCACTGACAGTGCAAAGGAGAACCCCAAGGAGCCCCCCAAGAGCCCCAAAGTAATCCATCCTCATATGAACTCTGAGGCCGCCACTCTCCTGGCCGCTCAACTCAAGGAGAAAACCCAAAGCATCAACAGGAACGAGGGGACGGGTCTGACCAAGACCAATGGACTCTCAACACCCAAGGGATCCCGGGAGAAGCCCACACCTCCACAAAAAGCCAAGAGGACCCCGTCTACCGGCTTGAACCAGCAGGGGTCTACTAAACCCCTACTGCCAACCTCCAGCAGCCTCCAAAAGATGGTGGCACCTGTCACCACTGATCAAGTGGCCCCCGAAGCCAAGAGCCCGGACAAGCAGGACTTGAACGGCTCAAGGGTCGGGGACCCGATAGTGGAGGCCACACCAAAGAAGACTCCCATTAAAAAGCCACCGAGGAAGAAAGGCAAGGAGGCTACTTTGGATACTCCAGAAATGAAAACACCCCAACCAAAGACAGCCATCATGCCACCACAGATAGTCAAGTAAGTGGATAAACTGGCAAAGACTGTACGCAATGAGAAAAACATGGATTTTTCAGAAGGTGAGCTAAGTATGCTACGATGACGCACATCATTCATCCGGAACTCAAATGTCTCATCATTCGTCTCAAACCGCAGAGCCTGTATTTGACAGAACTGAGTAGTGTCAGTCCATTGCATCACAATTAAGTATCTTTAATTTGCTCTAAGTAGAAACAGCAACAGCACTTTTTTCTACTCAGAAATATCCAATTTCCCATTTTTATGGGATGCAGCATTCGGCAGACACAATAGTGCTGCATTCCTGAATACTCTTCAGTGGTACTAATTCCTCTGCAAGCTAGTTTTTCTCTGATTTTAATGGGCCAGCATGCACACATACAATTTTTTATACCTTTTATAGAACTACAGTAAATGATCATGAGGTACTATGATAGCATGAAACATAACTTTCTTTAGACAATGTAACAAAACAAAACAGAGGACATATTTGGACAAGGCAGCATGGTGGAATAGTGGTTAGCGTGCAGACCTCACAGCTAGGAGACCAGGGTTCAATTCCACCCTCGGCCATCTCTGTGTGGAGTTTGCATGTTCTCCCCGTGCATGCGTGGGTTTTCTCCGGGTACTCCGGTTTCCTCCCACATTCCAAAAACATGCTAGGTTAATTGGCGACTCCAAATTGTCCATAGGTATGAATGTGATGTGATGAATGTTTGTTTGTCTATATGTGTCCTGTGATTGGCTGGCGACCAGTCCAGGGTGTAGCCCGCCTCTCGCCCGAAGACAGCTGAGATAGGCTCCAGCACCCCCCCCCCCCGACCCTCGTGAGGAAAAAGCGGAAGAAAATGAATGAATGAATGAATATTTGGACAAAGTCTGTCTTGTTTGCCGTCCACACTGTCCTGGCCGGTAAACACAGAGAGTGCATACTTTCTGGTAATGTATATTGTTTCAGTTGTTGCAGCCCTGAAAACAAGTCAAGTTTACAATTCCAAAGATGCGACAAGCTCCAAATCACTGCAACGCTGCTCTCAGGGTCACAAATCAACATATTAAGCTAGAATCCCAAGATATTCTTGGTCTCCACATTTTTTTTTTTTCCGGTCATGCTTATGAAGCCTCCGTTTTCCAAACCACAGCCATATGAAGTTAGTGTAAGCTTCATTTAATAAAACATGACCTCAGTTTAATGTTTTGTCTACAGATGCGAGTTTAATAACGACTGTTCTCTAAAAAAAATGAATGTGATTAGATTATTTTATTACAGGTTGTAATGAGGAAAAAAAAAACATGAACCGTATTGGCCATATTGTGATGATTTTATGCCAAAGTAACAAGCTGCTACTAACGGGTGGCGTATTGTAGTGTGCCTCGACTGTGGATCAGTTTAAGCAAAATAAACGTTTGTTAGCTACTTTGTCGAAGTTGGCGTTACAGGTACTTTAACTGGAATGATTCATGTTTTTTCAAGCGGAAACAGTTCAGTTTTTTAAGGTACACATTTTATGTTACTTTTGCAGCTTTAAAAAAAAACATGTATACATTGTGTACTTTTTACTCAATCTTTGTAAGCTGTGCTTATATGACCCTCTGTGTTTTTTTTGTCTGCGTGTCAATGAACTGGCTTTCATGTTGTATGTTACAATTGGGGTATTAGGTCCACACTGAAAAGAAACAAATCAAGAAAAAAGTTATACATTTATATGAATAAAGTTGGAATTCTACAACAAAAAGTAGGAATATTCTGAGAAAAGTTGGATTTTTTTTTTTAGTAAATTTAGTAAGTGAATGTCCAAATTTCCACCAAGCGCCTTTTGTATTTATTCTCTTAAGATTACAACTTTTTTCCCCCAAAATTACATTTTATACATTTTATACAGTGCTACCTCAGTTTTCATAATTAATCAGTTCACATAAAAAGTAAAAAATAAAATAAAAATAACAATTACAATGTTACCTCGTTTATCGCAAGGGATACATTCCAAAAATAGTCCTCAATAGATGAAGTTCGCAAAATCGACAACTTTATTTTTTACAATTAATATATGTACAGTTTTCTCAAACAGGCATTAACATTTTCTCACATTTCCTGCTTGATTAAACACTCTCTATGGACTCATATAGGGCAGCTACACAAGATAAACCGCACAGAAAGCTTTCTAGATCTTCCAGATTCTGCACCTCTTTCTGCCATGTTTGCATGGATTTCCTGCTTTTGATGCAAATGGTCTGTTTAAAAATTTAAAATACAATACTTTTTTTCAGGTAATATTTTATTATAACCGAGACATTGTACAACTTTTTTTTTTCGAGATATCATAAATAAAACTTTCTTCTTCAAGGAGACAATATTTCTTGCAAAAATCAAACAAACTTATTGTAATAGTGTGGGTTTTTTTTCTTGCAATATTACTTCATTTTCAACTTCAGATAATTGTTTTGTCAGTGTGGGCTTTATACCCCTTTGTGTTATTTTGCTTATTTTGGACTTTTTTTTCATTCCATCCTGTAAAGTTCTCATAATTGTACTCTGTTGATGTTATTGTTTATGTAACTGCATGACGCAGAGTGTAATTGTAAGGCATTTTTTTCAGGAAAACTGTAACCTCCTTACCTCCCCCCCTACTCATTACAGGAACGATTGAACAATACTATGATACCACTGATGACACCATGGCATACATAAAACCATAACCTTTGTGTAAGAATGACTCTTCTTTTTATGGGCCTGCATTTGGACCTCAAAATGCTGCAACATGGTTACCAGCTGTAAAGTGTTTTTGTGTCCCTTTGTGGTTTGTTTTTAGAATATTTGTGTATGGTCACAAATATTCTCATTTAATTACCTGGAATTAAAAAAAGAAATACAATGTTGCTACTGTGAGACCAATTGTAGTTCTCTACAGAGCAGGGGTTGGGAACCTATGGCTCGCCAGCCATGTATGGCTCTTCCAAGTATTATTGAGTGTAAATCAGTGTGGCCTGACCCATATTCATCTTGGAGACAGTTGTTATTGCACGTCTAGAACATCTGTGCAGTGGAAAAAGTACATATTGACTCATAATCCAATAAACGTCCAATTGTGTTTGGTCCTTGATATGTGACCCTTCCTCTGGCTTTGGGCCACAGGGTCCCAGAGTCGATAGGAAGCCCTTCAAAGAAACAGAGAAAACAAGGGGACTGTTAGTTTGAATCATTCTGCACCAGGGACAAGAGCTCCTTTCACAAAGGAAACAGTGGAAAGTCTGTAATGGGACTTAATCACACGCAATCATACATGTCCTCCTTAGAGGGACACCACTGTGACAGCATTAAAGATAGAGGATGCATAGAAGAATGGGCATGGGGGAGACGGTCATGTGATTGGTAATTGGAGCTTGGAGGCAATGCAGCTTTGTTTTGGACTCGCTTTTTTTACATGCACAAATGCTCTTTTGAATATGTGGTCATAGCCACAGAAGCAATGATGCCATAGCGGCAGAGATCAGCTAAGCTGAGGAGCACAAACAATATTTTAAAGCACAAGGTGCATCCGGAAAGTATTCGCAGTACTTCACCTTTACTATATTTTTTTAGGTCACAGCTTTATTCCAAAATGGATTAAATACATTCATTCATTTTCTACCGCTTATCCTCACGAGGGTCGCGGGGGTGCTGGAGCCTATCCCAGCTGTCTTCGGGCCAGAGGCGGGGTACACCCTGGACTGGTCGCCAGCCAATCACAGGGCACATATAGACAAACAACCATTCACACTCACATTCATACCTATGGACAATTTGGAGTCGCCAATTAACCTAGCATGTTTTTGGAATGTGGGAGGAAACCGGAGTACCCGGAGAAAACCCACGCATGCACGGGGAGAACATGCAAACTCCACACAGCAATGTCCGAGGGTGGAATTGAACCCTGGTCTCCTAGCCTGTGAGGTCTGTGCGCTAACCACTAGACCACTGTGCAGCCCTGGATTAAATACATTTTTTTTTTTAAACTACACACAACACTACACACAACGACTGACGTGTCGGAGGAAGAGCTAGCTAAACACAGAAGATTGTCACTCCTAATGCATCAAAGGCAATGGAATGGAGTAAACAAACAAAAGACAGGACATGAACCCGAACGCAGCTTCTCCTTCTAATAAACAGCCATGTGCCCCGCATTCTAACCCCGGGCTCACACTGAATCCGTTGCGGCTCTGACTCGGCATGTGTTTTCTTATAAAGTATGTGTTATGTCAGAGTCAATACAATATTTGCAATCAAACCCACGTCCTCTGCTTTAACAGAGAGAGCAGTAACTACCATTTCACTGACAGGAGAACAGGTGAATTCTGCAATTGTATTCTCAAATTAGCTGCAGAGCTTCAGGCTGACTTTATGCGCCATTTGTTGCTTTGCGCATATGCTGAGAATGCGCCCCCTTGGGGCAAAATCCCAGACTGTGCCAACAACTCACACTCTCAGTCGTGTTGTATCTGCAGTAGCATCTTCCCGGGCTGACCAGGCAGAGTTAGTTACCGTATTTGTTAAGGTAAGATAAGGTAAAATAAATAAGTAAATAAATAGCTATCAATCGGTCTAGTGGTTAGCACGCAGACCTCACAGCTAGGAGACAAGGGTTCAATTCCACCCTCGGCTATCTCTGTGTGGAGTTTGCATGTTCTCCCTGTGCATGCGTGGGTTTTCTCCGGGTACTCCGGTTTTCTCCCACATTCCAAAAACATGCTAGGTTAATTGGTGACTCCAAATTGTCCATAGGTATGAATGTGAGTGTGAATGGTTGTTTGTCTATATGTGCCCTGTGATTGGCTGGCGACCAGTCCAGGGTGTTCCCCGCCTTTCGCCCAAAGACAGCTGGGATAGGCTCCAGCACCCCCCGCAACCCTCGTAAGGAAAAAGCGGTAGAAAATGAATGAATGAATGAGGATAGCTGTCAATCACCTGTAACTGAACGGCCCAGCGGGAAAACTCACACGACACCTGATGGCCAGTTATTGAAAACTTTCATGTACAGATGACAAAATTGTCAAAACAATCCTTGTTGATTCCAAGCTACAAAAAGAACATAAAATAAATAATCTAATATGCAATTTTTAATACACTATTGGCGTAAAAGTGGTCTATATCATAAGCAATACAACAACAGCTCTCCTTTTCCATAAACAAATGGTTTAGATTTTTTTTTTTATCCGTCTTAACGATAAGGGTTCTGCTTCCAAATACACCCTTTTAGACCTGTCTTCAAATTTTTGTGGTTTCAGGCTCTAAAAAGCAGCTGAGATGTAATCTAGTAGCCAAAGCCACAGTATAGTTGAAAAGAGACATTTGCAAACGTTCCCTTGCAGCTTCAAAGCAAACTGTGGCAAGCTTGAATGAATTGTTGCACATGGTGGAACATGACATTCAACAGAATTAAAACACTTTTGCTTTCATCCAATCAGGGAAATTCCTGTCATGGTGAAATATATACATCTAGTACAATTTCAGTCTTTCCTTTGTCTGGGTCTCTTCTGAATTTGATTATCTCCAAATCAATCTTGTCTGTCACTTTTTTTTGAATACTTGGCACTCGGTAATTGTTTTGGCTATGCAAGCCCACAAGAACACAAAGGAGCGACTATATGCTACAAGGCACAGTGTGGTCAAAAAGTCTGAGTTATAGGAGTGTGGGAACTGGGGGGGGGGCTCAGTGACATGTTGTCTGCCAGTCCAAACATGACACGGAGCACGCCAAGCCTATAGAAACAGCGGCGCTTTAAAAACCGGGGCCCGCATGAGTCAGCCAAAAAAACCCTCTACTGCAGGACCCAGAAAACCTATTCCAGTCCCAGTGTTTCCATAGCAACCGGAGCCGATTGGAAGCACATCTGGTAGCCATTTCAGTCCTCCTGCAACGGAGAGGAAGAAAGAAATTTATGAGCAAGGGGGAAAAAGATAAATATTTTCTGCAATGCAAAGCAGAAAGAAAGTAGGCTCAAGTTACACTTTAAAGCGGTTGCAAATATTCATTTGAGTCGATGGTGGACTTGGCTTCAGTCAAACTTCTGCAAGTCTTAGGAGGTTAAGGATGTGTACAGTTATACAAAGTATTTTTACACTACATGAAGTAGAACGATCATACTTTCAAACACAAAAGTGTTGTCATTTCCTGCCATGCCGTCATTTCCTCCTTAGATCAAATACCAGGTTTGTTTTTATCGCTGTGCTCTAATTGCTGCCCTCCTCACACATTAAATGTCCTTTCTCAGCAGTCAGTAAATATGAACTGGTATTTACTGGAAAAGGGAACTGCTTGAGGTGGGAGCACAACCAGAAGGGACGCCAGCATTAAAAAGGGTCTGCATGTGTGTGTATTTACATTTACAGTCACATCTACTTACTGCTACACACTGTCATTATGATAGAGGCGGAGCTCCCTCACAGTGGCACCAAGCTAAAATAAGCTATACTTGATGCTCAAATGAAGGGAAACCACACTGGAAAGGCCGACCTCCCAAATAGGCGGCAGAGTTAACGATGTAGTGCAACTTGAGCAGGAGTCTCATTTTGGGATGGATTCATGTCTATAAAACACACATTTCGTTCAACCCACAATTGAATGACTCAGGATTACTTCAGACATGTTGATTTAGTAATTAAATCAAACAAAAGCTTTGTAGATCTTCTAGAATCTGCACCTATTCAACTTGTATTTCCTTAGATTTCCAAAATGGTCTGTTTTAATATACAGTAAAGTCTCGTTATATCGATATCGGTTATATCAAAGTACTGCTTATTACGATACTATTTTCATTTCCCGGCAAATTTCTAGTCTTTTATGATATAATTAGTTCCGTTAGTACGATACCCGGTTATTATGATAATCCGGTTACTCCGATGCCCTATTCATCTCCTGCCAGCCAATTTGGTCTGCTTATATTGATACAAAAGCAGCTTAAATCAATCTTTGCTTAAGGATTTCAATACCAAAAAAGAACACGGCGAACGGCTGCTTCCAGTCAACTTTATTTTTCACACTTCCACCACCAGAGCGCAGCACACACACCGATTCCCGCACTTCCTGG
Organism: Doryrhamphus excisus; assembly: GCF_037039965.1. Lineage (NCBI taxonomy): Eukaryota > Metazoa > Chordata > Actinopteri > Syngnathiformes > Syngnathidae > Doryrhamphus > Doryrhamphus excisus. The sequence goes on along the minus strand of NC_136359.1, from coordinate 12,337,514 downwards.
TTCACAGGTCATGCTCAACCCGCCCCACATAGCTGGCCAAACACATGCCTGCAACAGAAGAACTAACTGACATAGCATACACACCTATTCCAACGAAGACACAAGCGTACAAATACATGTATTTAATTGTGTTGTATTCAGATATCTTTTTATCGCTTGCAATAATCACTGTTTTTCATATGTACATGCTGTATAGATTCTATACACACGAGAGAAACCACGAACACAGTTGGTTCTTCTGTTTTGTTCTATAGTATAGAACAATGTCGAGCAGCTTAAATCATGAATTCTATACTATAGAACAATGTCGAGTGCATTATTGCCCACTTTTAATGCAGTTCGGCGCAGGATCAGATATATCGACAGTCCGGTTATATCGATATTTTTTCTGACTCCCGACAATATCGATATAACGAGACTTTACTGTATTCCATCTAGGGCACACCGACTCCGCTGTGATTGGTCACGCTCCCAAGCGCTCCCGAAGACTTTCAGACTACTACCGAACCCCACTTTCATATTTTGTCGGTATAGGAGTTGATAGTAAATGAATAAAAGTGAAAAGTGGTTAGGAGCTACTGGTAGTGTTTTTGTGGGAAACCCGTGTTTTAAAAAAACTCATGTATACCACAGACTAGTGGTGAAAAAAGGCTACTAGCAACTCCAGACATCAGTGATCGTGTAATTTGTATGCACACTCTATAATGCTACATAGACAACCGTTTATACTTACTCAAAATAAACACAGTTAGGACCCTCACTTGTCCTTGACACGACTCACTTGCAAATACGCAAATCTCATTATCTGAAACTCTGTTGGGGGGGTTGGAAAAATTGAAAAAAAGCATAATAGGTCCCCTTTTGAAAATGATATGATTCATATGAAATAAAAGACACTACAACACATCATGTTTTGCTGCTTCACCGTCATGGTTTTTGACATAATCAGTGTTTTCATGAATAGTTCTGACATACACTTTCGGTGCAACTTAGACACATCATCAGTGTTGTATCCTGGGTTTACTGGGTGTTTCGGGTCTCACAACAAACACCCTCGCCCAGGTGACCCAGCCGGGTTGATCAGTCCCGGCTTGTGTCTAAGTAGCTTTTGTTGTTTTCCACGGATCTCCTCGCTTGATCCACAGCCATCTGGACGCCTTTTCTGCTGCGTCAGTGATGTTCTTGATGGCTCTTTTGTTGTGCTGACCCTTCACTCCCAGCATCTTGAGTGCTCTAATGAGAGACTGGCCTACAAATCCTCTGCACCCGACCTCGATGGGGTTGCATCGGGTCCTCCACCCTCTCTGAATGAATATCATTCACTTGTTAGCAGACATTCATTCATTCATTTTCTACCGCTTATCCTCACGAGGGTCGCTGGGGGCGCTGGAGTCTATCCTAGCTGTCATTGGGCGAGAGGCGGGGTACACCCTGGACTGGTCTCCAGCCAATCACAGGGCACATATAGACAAACAACCATTCACACTCACATTCATACCTATGGACAATTTGGAGTGGCCAATTAACCTAGCATGTTTTTGGAATGTGGGAGGAAACCGGAGTACCCGGAGAAAACCCACGCATGCACGGGGAGAACATGCAAACTCCACACAGAGATGGCTGAGGATGGAATTGGAATTAGCTGTGAAGCCTGTATGATAACCACTTTTGTAACTGCCTCTCAGTCAGTGTATTCTGTCAGTTTTAAGTTCCTCCCTATTTTCATTTTTGGTTCCTACCGAGGTGTATACAACTTAATAAGGCGGAACTAATTTTGTGTTGAATCGTTGTTTCCACATGTGCATGTTTAATTGTTACACCAATAGAAATTAAGATCAGTTGTTGCCATTAGAGCTCAAAGGCGAATAGGTGCTAAAGGATTGAAGATCTTCTCTATAATTCCCTCCTAAGGCATGTGTGCAGCCATTAAGGTACAGTATATTTGTTTTGTATTGTTTTCCTTTCAGTCTCTTAGTGTCTTAGTTTAGTTATTAGCCTTATTAGTCATATTAGTTATTAGTCTTAGTTATTGTATATATGTATTATATGACCTGTAATTGATTGTATTTTGTATCCTTTGTACCCTTTTAGTTCTCACGTTGGTTTTGTAATAAATCCATCAGTAAAAGACAAGAACTAGTAGCTGTCTGATCGTTGCAAAGTTACAACTTTGTTAGCAAACAGTTCAGTAAGTTAAAGCTAAAGAAAGAAGCCTAGCCAATGAAGGTCCTGCATGTACTAACAAAACAGCATGTCTTGAAATAAACATTGTATCGTTTTTTTAGTGTGCGAGTAATATTGTTACAAACACTGCAGTGTAACTACGCAGAATAAGTGTCCTGGTTGGTCTATCAACCTTACAGACCAGTAAAATGTGTAATTAGTACCATCAACTTTTTGTTGTCTTTTGCTCCCCCTCTGCTTGTGAGCGCTAGTCTAGTGAGCACACACCCATCCAGCTGCTATCTGTGCGCTAAAGTAGGACTTAATGTGGCTTGAGGTTTCAGCTTTCACGTTAATTCCACAGCCTGACCCAACTTTTTTCTTTTCTTCTTCCCGGGAAAAGGGAGAGAACGTTGCTCCAGATATGAAAAAGGAGGGGGAAATGATCACAAGGGCTGTACATGTCACGGGGAAAATACGCAGTTTGACTTGAAGGTTATTATGTTTTAAGATCTTCTCTTACAGATGCAGAAAAGGAGCAGACGGGCCTCACGCTAAGGTCACGTGTGAAGTTTTACAGTGTGTGGATCCTGTCAGAAGAAGCACAGGCATTGGCAGGAAGCGTGTGCTGTATATTTACATGCCTGCTCGCGTGTGCTGCACTACACGGGATAACAGTGCGGCCATTATAGCCAGCCATGTGGTTCTGATTACCCGGACAGAGATTAGAGGGAGGGGAGCAGGAGTTTGGTGTCTGCTTTATATACCCCCCTTTCCTTCTTCCTCTTAGCTTCCTCCGCACCCCCACCCCCACCCGGCTTCTCTGATGTGGACATCCATCAAATCACCCGCTTCACACTCTTCTCCAAATTCTCTGCCACATCCGCCACTATGTCATTACCAGACTCATCTGTCAGTTGGTATGCGTACGACTTTCATTTATTTGTGGCTGCACGAACAAGTTTGGACCTTCACAGATAGATTTGGCGCTCCCTTTTTAAACATTTGCCCTCGCTCATGAACCCATTATAAGGGGACTTTCTGTGTAGTTGGTCCTTGACAATCCGCAAGCTACCCGCTTTTAAGAAGATAAAGTGAACCTATTTTCTATTGCTGTGCAACAATCTGTATGTTTCCATGCACTAAATTAGTCAGATTACTAAAATAATCTGTTTTCTCCTTTTTTCACACCGCAGCATGATGGCCCTGTAATTATATGCTCTCCACTGTGATTACTGGCCGTACGCAGTGTGCCTCCCAAAGATCTAGGTGGCGCTTATGTTGTTTTAGGTGCGGGTAAAGGTTTGGCTTTTCTGGTTGACCTGTTACATCACATATAAACAAAGCCTCTAGGTCAATGTTGTCTTATTTGTTTATTATAAGGGACTTTGGACTTGTTTTTTTTTAGTTTGAAATTCCCCAATGTTGTTGTTGTTTTGGGCTATTTTTTGTACATTGGCTTGCAAATCCCCATTTTGCCTGCCATTTTGTTTTACTTCCTCCATTCATATGTACTGTACTTTATGTCTGTAATAGCCACTAATGGTAGACACAATTGTCTCTCTATATCCATAAGTGAACTGGCAACAATTGAGTTTGTAGCTAAAGTTATATCCACCAAACACAAACACATATTGAGCCTCGGTCGCAAGCAATCATATGGACTTAACAGATTTTATTTAATCAATCTAATGAAATTGATTCTGATATTTCTGAGGAAAAGACGACTACTACTGTTTTCCTCCTGCCCGGTCAAATGACCCCATGAGTCACCACTCGGACACGGCTGCCCCAAAGCAAATAGTCGTTGCATGACCCTGCACGAGATGTGTGGCTAAATGACAATGTGATACTATCTTGTGACAAAACAACACAAGAGACTCTTCATAATGTTCTCCTGGAGGCTCAGCATCCAGACCGAGTGAGGAAGATTAACCACACAGTTCATGGACATTTTGGATGAGTAAATTATATATGACTTGTTAGGGAGTCAGAAACAGATACAAAGCAATGGTGACTAAACAGTCAGCAAAGGAAAGTGTCAAAAGTGTGGCCTGAGGGCCATTGGCGGCCTGCGTGTGTTTTTCAAAATATATATAATTTGACAAAAAAAACAAACAAACCCAACAAAACCAAAAATGGAAAAAATATGCAGCAATTTTACGAGAATAAAGTCAAAATATTGAGAACAAAAGTTGGACAAGAATGTCATCATTTTACAGGAATAACGTAATATCATGACTTGAAATATTAAAGAAAAAAGACAACATTTTTGAAAAATTTGTGAAAGGCCGTGTGGTTAGCGTGCAGACCACACAGCTAGGAGACCCACGTTCGATTCCACGCATCTCTGTATGGAGTTTTCATGTTCTTTCCGTGCATGCGTGGGCTTTCTCCCGGGACTCCGGTTTCCTCCCACATTCCAAAAACATGCTAGGTTAATTGGCGACTCCAAATTGTACATAGGTATGAATGTGAGTGTGAATGGTTGTTTGTCTATATGTGCCCTGTGATTGGCTGGCGACCAGTCCAGGGTTTACCCCGCCTCTTGATGGATTTCCCATCCTGAGCATAAGCGGTAAAAAAATGAATAAATGAATGAATAGTTTGCGATAAGAGCTGCATTGTCACAAGAATAAAGTCAAACTATTATGGGAATAAAGTCATAATCATGAGTAGAAAATTTACAAGAAGAAAGTTCAAATAGTTGCAAATTAAAAAAAAAACAGCTAAAATATCGAGAAAAAAGTTGTATGAAAATTAATTTTAAAAAATGAATGAAAATGTGCAATTTTATGAAAAAAATATTATGTGATTTTAGGTGCATGGCCAGCAGCGTGCTTCAGCCGTCTGTGTGCATCTCTCTAGTTGCTTTATCTCAGGCCATTTGGCCAAGCTAACCACAAGCTAAATTACATTTAGTTGTCATTTCCTGCCCATGCTGTAAACTGATGGGAGTCACTTGGTTGTCTTGGGTAGCAAAGCAGCACTGTTTCATAGAAATGCAACCACAATCACATTGATGACTTGTGTTGTGTACGATCAGCACTTTTTTCTGTCATAGTATAAGGTTTCACACCTTGAAAGACACCATATATGCACAGTAAGAATATATCCATGTTTGAATTACTTTTATGAGGTCCAAGAAACATCCTCTTTGTAGCGGAGAGGCTTCTCTGGTTGTGAGATCGTCTCCCAGGATGCACTAGTTTGGAGCGGTCAAAGGTGTAGGGGGTGTGTTCAAGTCAAAGAACACGGAAGGTTGTCCTCTTTTGGTGATTTTATTTAGGTTATGATGTGGTACTGATGAGACACACATACAAAGACAAATACACAATAAATGATAGGTAACGTAATGTAACTCATATTACACAAGTATAATGATGAGCTAAAGGCACGCTACACACAGAAATTCAACAAAGAAATCAATCAAACATGACACTAGAATAACCGTTAGTCATAGTTAGCTTAAATACTGATATTAGCACCGATGAAAAGGGAGCCTAGCTTTGTGAAAATGGTGCCCAAACTACTCCACAGCTCCCACAATAAGCCAAAAAACTCACCTTTATGCATTCACGCACAGCATCAACCTGATGATATGATGTATGACGCGCAATAAGGCTAAGAGATCTATATATTGTTCAACCGAAAAAACGTCCCGCACTGTGGTGCGTTTACTGACCGCTGAACACCGTAGGACAAACGATACTCTAAGTCGAACATACAATGCAATGTAAATTATGGACTTTCTAACAGTCACAATGTTTATGAAATTAATATCAATGCGTTTTCTGTATAATAAGTAACAAAATGTAATCTTGAATACTGCCTGAGAACTAACACTCCTGAACATACAATGCAATGTAAATTATGGGCTTTCTAACACTCTTAGCTTCGACAAATAATGGCACTCGTACGTCTGATTGGGCCTTTTTGCTCAACTTGTCCCATTTATGCCGGGTTCTTTGTTGTTTTTCTTTTTTTTACACATATTGTGTTATAATGACAGAAATCCCCAGTATACCTGCTAATAGTCATGATAGTGCAGGGTATGCTGCTTTCCCTCACAAATAAACAACATAAGGGATCTAGTCATCAGAAATAAATGCCTGACTAGTAGGCAGCCTTTGGTACCTCAGGGGAACAGGAAGCGCTCCCATGAGGAGGCAGAGGTGTTTCAACGTCTGATCTTTTGCCAGCTGTTGCACATTGAAGGCGCTACTGGAAAAGACGCTGTTCCCTACGTTTTCTATTCCACAGACGTGGAGAAAAGGCGTCTTTTTTCCACCCTGTCAGCAGATGTGTGCAACAACATCACTGCTTGGCGTGCACTACGCAATGTAAGCTTGAAAACTGCTGATCCCCCCCTCCACCCCCCCTCTTTTCCCCAACACATATGGGATGCATCCACGTACGCAGAGGAGTCTGAACACCACATCCATTCTTGGCCAATCAACTTTCTTTGGAGATATCAACTGTTTAAATGCTCTTGCGGAGATGTTGAGATGTATGTGTGTTGATGTCTTGTACTTCTGCATCATTCTAAACAGTATCAAAGATAAGACAACTTAAAGTCAGCTTCTTTTGTCCCTGGAAAAATAATTGTTATGTGGCTCAGATTGACAAGTATACACTTCATCATGGGTTTTACTGCCCTCTTGCTGTGACACTATGCGCCTACGTCTCATCCAATATTTGATGATACATAGGAAGATCTGATTTAGGACTTAATTTCCTCATTGGAAATTAGAAATAATATAATAATAACAATAATAATATGAATACATTGAAATAATCTAGTCACCTTCCCATAATCCTCAAAATAACTTTACAGTAAATCTTTAGGAGAACATTGTATCAGGATTAACTGCTATACAAGTGTAAAAGGAAGTTAACCATTGTTAACATATTATCAGATCATCACATATCCCATATTTAAAAAGTCAAAGAAAGCAGGGGCCGTTTTTGTAAAATGTATTTACATAAACAATCGAGTGGTTAGCGTGCAGGCCTCACAGCTAGGAGACCCGAGTTCAATTCCACCCTCGGCCATCTCTGTGTGGAGTTTGCATGTTCTCCCCGTGCATGCGTGGGTTTTCTCCGGGTACTCCGGTTTCCTCCCACATTCCAAAAACATGCTAGGTTAATTGGCGACTCCAAATTGTCCATAGGTATGAATGTGAGTGTGAATGGTTGTTTGTCTATATGTGCCCTGGGATTGGCTGGCGACCAGTCCAGGGTGCCTCTTGCCCGAAGACAGCCGGGATAGGCTCCAGCATACCCGCAACCCTTGTGAGGATAAGCGGTAGAAAATGAATGAATGAATGTTATTTAACGACAAATCTTGTCTTTAAATAGCATTAGCATTAGGGCTTTATCAAGTAACGTTACTCCTTTTTGGTCTCTTTTTTTTATTGATGCTGTTCTATTTTTAAATTCGTTTTTTAAAAATGTGCCACAAGCCAATAAAAAACAAGCTACAGACTTGCAAAAGTGTTTAGCTTTGTTACAGTTTTACTCGTATCATTTACTCGGTCATACCCCTGACCCCCAAAAAACCAAAACATGTAGACAGTCTAAAATAGTTATTTTTTGAATTGTACAACCTCAGGCAGGTTTTACTGTGCCTGTGTCGTATAATGAAGTGTACAATCGTATTGTTTTGTTAGAGATCAATATTAGAGGTGCAGCTCAAGGCCCCCTTTGATCCTAATTGTGATTGTGAACAGTGATTCTTTTCTCATGTATTAACACATGTTTCTAAGGCTGTCTGAGGCCCCTCCACCCACCCACACCACAGATTTTGTCATGACCAAGCAAAACAATAGCGTTCCCAGTAAAGCGGCAGCCAAGTAACAGCAGTGCCAGCTCCAACATCCACAAGATTTTCTCCACCAGTCTCAAATCCTGCGGTCTAATAATAGCAAAAAAAAAAAGATATTATTCCCGACAACGGCACCCACCTGTTGCCTCCATTGCGCCTGAACTTGCTGTCTAGCAATAGAAGCAGTAGAAAGAACCATCTTCTGCAGACACAATAATGGCACAAACATTTGTGGTACAAAATTAAAAAAAACAAAATAAGTCTAAATATATGATAGAGTAATGGCTTCTGACAACTGAGTGATATTATTTAATGCAATCACCTGTTTGGCCTGACTGTATGGAGTTTTCCAACATGAAAACTATTTTAATGAATAAATGCTGTGCTTTTTACACTTTACGTGTGTTAGGCCCGTGAATGTTTAATCAGACCAATATGGTTCAATAAACCCACCACTTGTACATTAGTTATTTTTAAATACACGAAGACACTGTTCCTATATCTAAGAGCCAAATTGCATCCATATTTGTTCCATGAAAATCTAACTTGGCTTACAAGATGCATGTTGGTGTGCGTGTGCGTGTGAGAGAGTTCTTCCTGGTACGTCATACTTGGAAGACAACGAGGCTCAAATGCAAAGTTTACTCTAATCCTGCAAAGAGGTCCCAGAAAGGGGAAGAGGCGCCTGAGGACTGTTTCTGCACGCAAACCACCAGCTATAGGCTGCAGTGACATCTTGTGGTTAAATATTGTAACTGCAGAATAAACTGGATCTGGTACAGTGGAACGAAATGGTACAAAAATAATGATCCTAAATTATAATTATTATTAATAATTCCCATTAACCAGTCGAAACATTTATTGTACTTTGTTGGATTTTTTTTTCTTTTTATTATTATTATTTTTTTATTATTTAGCATGGTTCCAGGTTAAATTGCCCATACATTTTCCTCGCTCTTATTAGAGTGAGTGAGTGTGAATGGTTGTTCCTCTATATGTACCCTGTGGTTGTCTGGCTACCAATCCAGGGTGTACCCCACCTTTTGCCCAAAGGCAGCTGGGATAGGCTCCAGCATACCTGCGACCCTTGTGATGGCGAGAAAATAGATGGTTTGATTATTATTATGATTACATTACAAGGAATATATGTATGAATGTGGATGTGTTTTTTTTTCATTTGTTTTGCTACATTTAACGTGCTGTTATTGTAATATTTCCTAAAAATTACCACCCCAGTCAAGTGAGCAACATCCCCGTAATTTCATTAACAACTTGGAATGAACATTGTAAATGGCCACAAACTAAGTCATTAAACTCCTCTGTTCTCATGTTAATCCTCCAGACGCCTCCATCGTTATAATCTGATTAGCTGCAGTCAGTGCTGGGATGTGTCACGGTGTGTGCACGTTCCCATATCCGTGGGATGCAATTTGGATTTTTTTTTTTTGGCAAGCACTGGAAAAATAATGCACTTATCACCATTTGTTTACGCATCATGCCTTATTGTTTGATCCAATATGCTGTATATAATAATATCAGTAATACATGGAATAGTAGAGGAAGTAGAGTGTAGTTTAGTATAGTAGCTTAGTAGAGGATGTGTCCGTTTAAGTTCCTCTTGAAGTGGTCCCTTCTTTCTGCTGTTATTGAGTTCCAGAAACAGACCGCCACCTGGATCCTGTCTGTCATCATCTATCCGCCAGAGTGCATTTATAATCTTCACTCTGGGCTATGCCAGAGGAAAGAGAGAGGTCCACTTCCTCCACAAGTACCCTTGACCGCTGTCTCCCTGCCCACCTCATCCCAATCCCAGGCTGCAAATAAACATTTGGATTGAGTAATCGGTTACGCCCTAGATGGACCAAATCAATATGAACCAAACACAAACAGTGAGTTTGGGCCGCAACATATAAGAAAGGCAATCATTTTGATCACTGTTTTCCAAAGTCAAAGCTGATGTGTGTGAGCGAAAAACACAAAGATAATAGGTCTGCTTTCAGGGACGACTACAAAGAAATTGAGCAAAAATGTACTTTTGCATCAGAGTTTCAGGCAGATAATTATAAGCAGCTGGTGTCAAAACTCCTACAAAGCCCTTGGTTGCAATATGGATTCAGTTATTAACCTATTTAATATTTGTCCGTCTGCAATATGTAAGATGTCCTCAAATATTGCTCACATAACTCTAAGCTGTTTTTAACTCAATCAAAATTTTGCTGCATGCTTTAAATGGGGAAAATATAGCGCCATCTGGTGGACAAATAAGAAAACAAAAACATTGAAAGCCAGCAGTCTAAGTAGGACACAAAAGTTTTTAGTTTCTGTTAAGATAAATGTGGAGCTAAAAAGAGCATTTTCAATGGTTTTCCATAGGACATTTATTGCAGGGCTGCACAGCGGAGCGTTTAGCCCGCAGGCATCACAGCTAGGCGACCCAAGTTCAATTCCACCCTCGGCCATCTCTGTGTGGAGGTTGCATGTTCTCCCCGTGCATGCATGGGTTTTCTCTGGATACTCCGGTTTCCTCCCACATTCCAAAAACATGCTAGGTTAATTGGCGACTCCAAATTGTCCATAGGTATGAATGTGAGTGTGAATGGTTGTTTGTCTATATGTGCCCTGTGATGGGCTGGCGACCAGTCCAGGGTGTACTATTCCTCTCGCCCTAAGACAGCTGGGATAGGCTTAGCATACCCCACGACCCTCGAGAGGATAAGCGGTAGAAAATGAATGAATGAATGAATGAATGAATGAATGAATGAACATTTATTGCCATGATGACGGCGCCCTTAACCTATTATTTTGTTGCACAATCCTTTGGAGCAATTATGCAATCAAGTGCCTCTCAATGAGACTCCTGCACTTGTTGACCTGCCCACTCCTCATGAGCAAACCGCTCCTCCTCTTTTCTTCATAGACCGGGGTTGTGTGAGGCGTGTAGAATAAACCTGAAACACCCACTTGAGTAACCCAACTCCACGCTAGATAAAGAGCTACTATCAGTTTTCCATGAAAACCAGTTGTGAACCAGTTCACTCCAGTCAAATATGAACCCTTTGGTAGCTCGTTTGATCAGTTTTTTTTTATCTAAATGTCCGCTTGAACCCTTTCAAACTCCTTATGTCTTACTGTTTAGCAAAGCTGGTATAAATGGAAAATGTACCTCGCGTCTTAGCATGTGATTTTAGCATTATTTTATTGTACATGAACATCTACATAAGACAACATAGTCTTGAAAAAATTAGGCATATCTTTGTTTTGGAGCATAAAAAATTATGAGTTTACTCACCCAAGTAGACCAGCTACTTTTGTAGAAATATTTATACAATGATTTGCTCCTAAAAATGTATGGAAAAGCAAACTGTGCAGTAGTTAAATTACTTTAGGGCCATTCTAAGGGTACTGGAGATTGGTGCCAACTCAGCAGCGTCCATCATTTTGCTCTTATCTTCATTCCCGCACTCACATTTGAGATAAAGTCCAGTGATGCCAGTGCAATAATCAGACTCTGTGTCCATTAGCTCACAGCTGCAGTGTCTTATGGGTGTGTCGAAGATTGGACCGCATCCATGTGAGCCGGCGCTATGACTGGGTTGATGTTGTATTCTGTGTACGCAGGCGGCAGATCCTCAGGCTTACATCCCAGCTGGAACACAACGGAAAACCACAGTCAGACACAAGGAAATACACACTGACATAACTCTATTGACGCTTGTAATGGGGGGAGTCTTGTAATGGGGGTCTCAATATATACACATGCAAAGTAACACGTGGCTTGACTACTCCCCAATGCTATTCATTCATTCATTTTTGACACAGGTATGACACAGGTACAATAAAACCTGCCTGAGGTTGTAAAATTAAAATTTTTTAGACTATTTTCTGCATGTTTTGGTTTTTTGGGGGTCAGGGGTATGTAAAATACAGTAGCTAAGGTACTTTCTGAACTTTTTTTTACACTTATGATACGAGTAAAACTGTAACAAAGCTTTTTTAACAACACTTTTGCAAGCGTGCAGCTTGTTTTTTATTGGCTTGCGGTACATTTTTAAAAACTGAATTTAAAAATAGAACAGCATCAATAGAAAAAAAGAGACCAAAAAGGAGTAACATAACTTGATAAAGCCCTAATGCTAATGCTATAAATTCATATAATAATCTACTATGTCCCAAAGTTTTGTCTTTAAATTACATTCATTTTCTACCGCTTATCCTCACAGGGGTTGCAGGTATGCTGTCTTCGGGCAAGAGGCACCCTGGACTGGTCGCCAGCCAATCACAGGGCACATATAGACAAACAACCATTCACACTCACATTCATACCTATGGACAATTTGGAGTCACCAATTAACCTAGCATGTTTTTGGAATGTGGGAGGAAACCGGAGTACCTGGAGAAAACCCACGCATGCACGGGGAGAACATGCAAACTCCACACAGAGATGGGTGGAATCAAACTCGGGTCTCTTAGCTGTGTGGCCTGCGCGCTAACCACTCATCCTCTCGCAAACTAATTTTCCAAAAATGTTGTCTTATTTCAGCCCTCTCCCCAATGTTAATTTGGGCACTGTCCCAGAACAACATGAAGCACACCTTCAACCCCACACAAGCGTCAGTACTGCTGTGGTATCAGTTAACCTAATAATTACCTCAGTATAGGAAGGAGGGGGTCCATTGTAGCCTGCGGCGTTGTACTGTGGAGGTGTGAAGACTTCCTGACTGTACCGAGGACCCCTGTGATGGTCTTCATCTTCCTGCTGTGACAACCTTCCGGGAAAGGGGATGAAATATATGGAAGGAGGGCGACCGTCTTGCTCGCTGCACCTCCACGCCTCCCTTTCAATCTGCTCCTGCCTTAAGCGGCTGCACGCCCTGCAGAAGGTGGTGCAGAACATGATGAGGAGACCGATGCCGAAGATGGCCAGGAAAATCCTTTATGAGAAAAACAATGGAGTTTGACTTAGTGGGGTACACTGATGGGTAGCGTGGGAATCATGATGTTCACAGCGGACTTACTCTAGCGCTGGAATGCTTTTGATAGACATGCTTCTTGGTGTTTGAAATGGACGTTAAGTCAGACCTGAATGGGAATACATTGCAGTCAATTAAAAAAAAAGCTCTTAAAAGACATATTAAGTTTTTGACTACTTCGGACAAAGTGCAGCTGGTATGACCCGGGGGAACATAACACATTTAAAGAGGACACAGAAGGCGGGAAAGTCAAGTCACCAAAGTTTGTTAATGAATAAACTGAAAAAAGGGATGGAAAAAAACCCTCCTGTGCCCAAAGGAAAGGGCCTGATACGCTGGCGTAGACAAAACAAAAGCCAACCCTACTACAGGGCTGTTGTCCTGTCACCTCACCGTGACCCCTAAATAAGAAAAAAAAAACCCTTAATAAAACAACCAAAACACACCAGGACAAACAAGAAAGCAAAAGCTACCAGCAAAGGAACCCAGGCTACTGCTCAGCATCACAGTACACTTATGGCCCTTTATGGGATGAGCAAATCTGGCAATGATGAATCAACACAGGGCAGCACGGTGGACAAGTGATTAGTATGGGTCACATCGGAGATCCGGAAGGTTCGAATAGGTTAGAACAGGGGTCTCAAACTCTCGGCCCGTGGGCCAAATGCGGCCCGCAGGATGCTGGTTTGAGGCCCCCGCCTTAATAGTTTGATATGGATGCCGTATGGTTTCATGTACCCAGAAATGACAGCTTAAAGCTCCGTGCACACACGGATTTTGCCCCGCCCATACGCAAGCGATCGAGTCCGTCTGTTTTAGTTTTTCTCTCATCATCCATGACTGAGATCAAAGCACTGAAAAAGTGTTTTTTTTTTTAAACCTGATGCGCGTCAGCCTCACCCAGACCCTAGCTCCAGTGGCCCCCAAGTAAATTGAGTTTGAGACCCCTGGGTTAGAATCTCTGTTGGGCATCTCTGTTTGCATGTTCTCCGCATGCGTGAGTGGGTTGTCTCATTCCGAAAACATGCGAGGTTAACTGGCGATTCCAAATTGTCCATAGGTATGAATGAGAGTGTGAATGGTTGTTTGTCTATATGTGCCCTGTGATTGGCTGGCGACCAGTCCAGGGTGTACCCCGCCTCTGACTTGAGATCAAGACATTACAGAATGAATCCCCTCTGTTCCTATGTTCCTAACACTGCGGTTCTGCTTATATGTTAGCTTTGACATAATAACTGTAGTGTGAGGACAACATCATAATGGGGCCAAAATCGGAACAGCTTGCTTTGAGACACATTTTCTGACATAAGCAATTAACAAACATTTGTTAAGCACCCCAGACACCCAAGTATCTGTATACCGTTAAACAGTTGAAAGTGCATTCAGCTAATTAATTTGGTTTGTCGGAGCTCTGTAACCCTTGAGAGCAACGTATTCTAATCTAATAGATAACACTTTGAACCCATAAATATTTTCTCCAAGTCATTATGATGGCAGAACGTTTTTTATGACCACCTATGTGCAGAGATAAACATTCACGGGCTGTTAAAAAAAAAAAAAAAAAGAAACACCCCGCAGTGATACAACATGCTTTACAGCTCCTTTTACAGTCAGGCTGCTGGTTGGATGCTTGATTTTATGGTGTAAAAACGTGGTTAATATCATATTTCCAACATATTAGGTGGTGTACAACAATACTAAAGCACAAGATGTCGATCTAGCCATTAGCTGCTTCTGCTTGAAACACTTATAGTTATGCTAATATATTATATAACAATCAAAAAAATCTGAATCGGTGCACGTGTAAGTTGACACCTGACACAATCACGAGCGTCTGAATAACTACATTGATTACCCGACTGGACACCCTCCCAATGTCAATAGAACTCTTTTTAGCTATAGTAAACAATAACATACAAATTATGTACAGTAAATGATCAATCTATTCCCATGGGGTTCAGTACCGCTTGAGGTTGGAATTATTAAGCTTTATAAACAGTGATTTTGTCTAATGACATTATCAGACTCTGTAAATGATTCATAAACAGATGTAACAGGAAGTGTTGGTAGCTCTATTTAGCAAGGTTGTCCATTGTGTTTAAATAGCAAAATGGAGCCTTATTGCTGTTACATGTAAGAAATCTTAACAATGGCAAAGCAGTCAGTATCTGTGGGATCATGACTTGCTACTACTGCAGCTTTATGTAAGGACTTAGAGCATATAGCAGTTTATTAAAAATAGAACTCATTGAAATCTATATTTTAACACCAGAAAATGATATTCTAAATGTAAAAAACTGGTATTATATTGATTATAATGATATACCAATGTAATATGAGTTTTCATAACATCCGCTTTGTTATGCTCTTATTGTTCCATGCTAAATATAAGTATCAATAAACCAAAAACAGGTTATACAATTGGTCAAGAAAGTGGTTTTATGCGTCCCTCAGCCTGATCTTTTGTACGTGTTCAACGGAAAGTGAATGTGGAGGAAGCAGAGAGGAGTTTCTTACCTTGAAGCCAGGAGACGTCTCTCCTCAGGTGTGCCCTCAGCGTCTAGTGTGATTGTGCTGCTGTCAGGGAGCGGCACACACCTGCCTGTCTGGGCAAGGGTTAAGTACATCAGTGAAGCAGGATAAGTGAGGCTTTTCACAATACGTGTCAATAAATAAGTCAAATGCTTTCACTTGATATGTGCTCAAGTATAAGGATAAAGTTTGAGTGTTTTGTTGTTTTTTTTTTTAACATCATACTGTGTCTTTTATTAGTATGGGCTAAAGGTCCATCAGAGGAATTTATGACTGAAGACTTTGGGACTTTTAAAAGTAAAGGCCACCATTGGTGACAAAGCCTTAACTCGGACTACTTTTATCACAGACGATATGATTATGTTTACAGTAAGGAAACAATCGTAACTGTTAGACTAGTAGTATAAAGAAAAGTTAACCATTTAAGAATGAAACTCAATAAAAGTCAAATAAAGTAAAATAACTCACCCTTTAAATGTCCCATCGTTCCTTCAGTGGAGATCCTAATGTCCTAATCCTAATGTGAATCAGCACTTCATATCAACTTCCTATTTAAGCATATAGATCTAATATTCATGAAAATAATTCATTTTTATATTAATGTTGCAGGTAAAATGGTACGCTACAGAAAATGATCAATCTTTACACAAATCAGGGAAATGGAAATTAAATTGGCTAAGCAGTATTTTCATCATTAATTTATGCTCCAGCACCCCCCGCGACCCTCGTGAGAAAAAAAGCGGTAGAAAATGAATGAATGAATGAATGAATTTTAAAAAATGGCGACAAGCATTTAAAGCTGTACATACGGAGGGTGCTGGATTGTTTTTTTTTACAATATAGTATATATGTATATATATATATATATATATATATATACATATTTTAATTAAATACCAATTATATTGTTGCAACATAAAACAGTTTTTTTTACAGATACCTTAGTAAAAGATGCTTTAAAGGGTTACAATGGCTTCACAGATGCAATATCATAAGGATGTTTTAGAGGAGTCAACTATTTGACTCTTCAATTTGCAGGAGTCTGATTCGACTATTGATGTTGCCATCGAACCATATACAAATGTGAAGATTGTACCATTCCCACACCTGCTGCTGAGCATACATTTGAACAAAAAACATCTTGTTTTTGTTATTAACAGTCTATTTTAATATACAGTAAACATGGCCTAATTTGTGTTAATAAAGAATTAAAAATGAAGGCAAGGAAGACCGTCAACATCGATGGACTTAGTGGCTCATAATCCTTTCAGCGTCACTAAATAAATAAATAAATAAATGAAGGTTGCTTTATTGTTCCGGACTCCACTGTGATTGGTCATAATCCCAAGCGCTATGGATTATTGTTCATTTATTTGTTTATCCGAATTTTTTAGCCTTTTTCTTTTAGGTGGAAAAAGTCGCTGATGAGATTTGTTTATTTGTCAGGATTACCATAAGCTTTGCTCTTAAAAAAAAGAATAAACACATTCAACTATGAGCCTAGCCCTGTGATTGGCTGGCGACCAGTCCAGGGTGTACCCCGCCTGTCGCCTGAAGACAGCTGGGATAGGCTCCAGCACCTCCGCAACCCTTGTGGGGATAAGCGGTAGAAAATGAATGAATGAATGAATGAATGAACTATGAGTCTATAATACGATTTTAGTTCACATCTTCATGACTACTATTACCGCTAATGTGTTTGACTGTTTCATTTCAGTAATATCACTGTGGCTGTTTAATTCCTTGTTTTTTTGGGGGGTACATATGCATATATACATATACTACATATAAAGATACTGTACATATAAACACCCACATTTTAAATTCAGCCCCACCTGACACATTTTGCTTTAACTATCAGAGGAAGAAGAAAAAGGCTAAAAATCATTGATATAATTCCCCTTTGTGTAAACATTACAAGTCCTCATGCACACGTCTGTTGCGTTTGCTCAGCCAGGACTGCAGCGTGGGGAGGTTTCTTTTGGTCCATCGGATGTTATCAGTGATGGTGTCGTACGCCTGCTGGATACAGCTCATCCTTGAGCCTGTTGTCTTTGTTAGAGAGTCAAAGAATTTTTGCACCTGAGCACATGCAAAGAACCGAATCTTACCAAAACATAGTTTAAATCAGAAAGGTCCTTCTTGTACTAAGTCCAATGTTTGAAAACACAATTATGCTGCTAAAGTAGCCATTTTATCCACTGAGGCTGGCATGACCACTGCAGGGAAGTGGACATTGTGGAGGATAATACTCCAAAACTACAAACCTTGCATGTTTGGGGGGCTCTGTTTGCCCTACCATTGTTCTGTTCCATTCCGTTCGAAATGAGGAATCAGAACTGGAATTGCTCAAATTCAAACGATGCCCAACCCTAGTCCTGATGGCTTCTTTTTTTTGGTTATCCTCTTAATGAGCAAATTGTTTTCACATTTAAAAAAAAACCAAAGGCGTCAATACCGCTCTGACCGTGTTCATTAAAACTGATCACAGCTGAATGTAGTGTTTTTGATACAGCTCAAACAAAAGTATTGATTCTTCCCAGACATTCTAATTGAGACACTGTAACTTACCGAATCCAGCATTTCCATTGTGGAGTAATGGCAGGTCACTCCCGTAACCATTTGCATGATAGCGGAGGAGTCAAGTCCAAACCTGCAACATCAGTAGTCAGTTATTGGTAATGGTAATGGTTTCATTTTATTTGAACATGCATCAAGTTACAATGGAATACATAACATAATTCGATTCACAGATCCACATGGATCCAAAAGGAGGACAAAGATGGCAAGCATATTACATGGGTTAGTATTAAAATACAATTATTACATTTATTCACTTCCTGTTTTTAATACATAAAGCAGTGTAAGGTGTATTTTTCTATTTCCAACTCATTTTTTCACCTATTATGATCCCCTATTATGTATTTTCATTCACCCTTTCAAAGTGTACACCATCATGTTCGTGAGTATCTTTTCTACTATGACCAAACAACATTATTTTTGTTTTGTTTTGACAATCTATTATTATAAAACCTTTGTTGTAATATGACCATTTCATCTCTGACCTTTTTAATGATCTCTTCTGTACTTCAACCAGAACAAAAGGCAGTAGTATCATCCGCAAATAATTCATTCATTCATTTTCTACCGCTTATCCTCATGAGGGTTGCGGGGGGTGCTGGAGTCTATCCCAGCTGTCTTTGGGCGAGAGTTGGGGTGCACCCTGGACTGGTCGCCAGCCAATCACAGGGCACATATAGACAAACAACCATTCACAGTCACATTCATACCTATGGACAATTTGGAGTCACCAATTAACCTAGCATGTTTTTGGAATGTGGGAGGAAACCAGAGTACCCGGAGAAAACCCATGCATGCACGAGGAGGACATGCAAACGACGCGCAGAGATGGCCGAGGGTGGAATCGAACTCGGGTCTCCTGGCTATGTGGCCTGCGTTCTAACCACTCGTCGCCGTGCAGCCTATCCGCAAATACTACCAACTTTAAACCTTACATAACTTTACAGATGTCATTGATATACAAGTTGAACAAGTTTGGTCCCAGTATTGACCCCTGGGGTACTCCACATGTAATATTAAAACTTGGTTGTGCTTATTATATAAGTATTAAAAATTTGAGGGCCTGAAGAAGCTTATTAGAATAGTGGGCCACAGACTTGACCTGATTTCAGCATGCTCAGCAATCTACTGGATATCATTCAAAAATGATAAGGCTTCTTACCTAATAGTCCCTGAGAGTTTGGAAATCAGAGTGGACCATGTAAAGTGCCGACATGAAAGTAGAACACATGTCCACACTTGTCCTATATGTTATTCAATTTCATGATAACAAACGTGGCGTCCTGTGCCATAATAATCATAGTCCTGTGATAATAATCATTCACAGGGTGGCTCACCACTCACTTTTGGATCAAGGTCTGCCAGTTGGCTTGGATGAAGTCCCATGCTAGTTTGTCACCTTGGGGGTTCCTGCTGACGGAGATCATCACATCTGGAAGCTCTTCAGTTTTTATTACCTCACCAAGGAGAGACTGCTCCATAATCCTGCAGACAGAAGTGGAGGAGTTCTACATTAAAAAGGAAATGCTGTTTTTTTTTACAATTTGACAGAAATATTTCTTTTTATGTTTTTATTTAGCTTCTTAAAATTCAAAACACTGTAACCATAGAATACACTAGCTTTCATATTCGACTTGACATAAGGTACGTACCACTGGAGCTTATGATGTAGTGGGGTTAAAGTCAAGGCAGTCTTTATGCGACTTTTAACGGACATTTGCACAGACCGGCGGTACTTCTCAAACAGGAAATCCCACCCTTCCGATGTTTGAGCCCCGACAGCGTACACAGCCATGGTGACATCAACGGGGAGGCTGAGAAATACAGACATCCTAATTACCCGTCATGTGTCATCATCATTCATGCATGAGAGAATGGCGGGTGTGATCATGACCTCTGACCTCATGTTGCCATCCGAGGCTTTCCACATGTTGAACAGCTGGCTGGCTTTAGTTACGCAAGGAGTGAAGTTCCTGACGCAGGCAAAGAGCAGCAGGTTGCTGCGCAGCATTCGCTGTGTAACAGTACCCGAGTCATCCCACTTCTGTTGGTTGATCAAGGCCTTGAAGAGTTCCACAATGTAAATCTGCCAACAGAAGTCAATGGTTTATAAATAAGGGAAATTCCATCACCTATGTGGAATTGACTTTTAAAGTACATTTTAAATTACAGTTTAAAGTACAACATGACACCAAAACACATACAGTAAAGTCTTGTTATATCGATATCAGTTATAACGAATTACTGCTTATTACGATACTATTTTCATTTCCCGGCAAATTTCTAGTCTTTTATGATATAATTAGTTCCGTTACCCGGTTATTATGATAATCCGGTTACTACGATGCCCTTTTCATCTCCCGCCAGCCAATTTGGTCTGCTTATATCGATACAAAAGCAGCTTAAATCAATCTTTGCTTAAGGATTTCAATACCAAAAAAGAACACGACGAACGGCTGCTTCCAGTCAACTTTATTTTTCACACTTCCACCACCAGAGCGCAGCACACACACCGATTCCCGCACTTCCTGGTTCACAGGTCATGCTCAACCCGCCCCACATAGCTGGCCAAACACATGCCTGCAACAGAAGAACCAACTGACATAGCATACACACCTATTCCAACGAAGACACAAGCGTACAAATACATGTATTTAATTGTGTTGTATTCAGATATCTTTTTATCGCTTGCAATAATCACTGTTTTTCATATGTACATGCTGGCGTTCGTGGTTTCTCTCGTGTGTATAGATTCTATACACACGAGAGAAACCACGAACGCAGTTGGTTCTTCTGTTGCAGGCATGTGTTTGGCCAGCGATGTGGGGCGGGTTGAGCATGACCTGTGAACCAGGAAGTGCGGGAATCGGTGTGTGTGCTGTGCTCTGGTGGTGGAAGTGTGAAAAATAAAGTTGACTGGAAGCAGCCGTTCACCGTGTTCCTTTTTGGTATTGAAATCCTTAAGCAAAGATTAATTTTAGCATTATTGCCCACTTTTAATGCAGTTCGGCGCAGGATCGGATATATCGACAGTCCGGTTATATCGATATTTTTTCCGACTCCCGACAATATCGATATAACGAGACTTTACTGTATTAATCTTATTTTTGTCGTGGAAAATACCATTGAATCACTCCTTCCAGCAACTGGAGAAAGATGTGCAAGTGACATTTACACCAGACATTACCACCAGAAAGTTATCGTTCAGTTCGTCCAGTTCTGGATGAATTGTTCTTGTTTGTTCTAGATTTTTTTATATTATGCCTTCCGTCTTCATCTCTGTGCCATGTGTACTATATGGTTTCTGTGGCTATCACTGCCATAAAACATATCATACTCATCACAACCCAATATCAGTAAACGTTGTTATCGTGTTGTTGTTGTGAATATGTCACTTTCTTTGCATGCATTTATGGCTGTGTTTGTTGAACCTGGCCGGACAGTGTACTTGACATGAATTGCTAGCTAAACATGGATCACAGTCACTTGTCTTCTAGCCTATCTTGAGCCTGATCCCTCAGTTTCAATAAGTTAATCCATATTTACAGGGAGCATCTTACCTGCATGCATGCAAATTAGAAATTCACTGATGTCTTGAGTTGCTAATAGCCTTTTTCACCACAATCTGTACTTGGTAAACATGGTAAACATGGTGCCCTCACGTTCGGCCCCTGAGCTCCACAGCACCGGGGTGACTCTGACAAAGTGTATCCGACAATGAGTGCTCCTCCTCGAGCAGGCGGGGTGAAGACAACGCCTTTACGTTCAGCTTCTCTTGAGTTCCACCACACCAGTGGTACCTACCCTTTTCAAGTAGTTCTCCATAGATTTCCTTCATTTATTATCAACTCCAAATTAGAAATTAGAGTTCGGCAGTAGTACGGAAATAGTCCATAGCGCCAATCACAGTGGAGTGGCCGTGCCCGAAGGCGGGTCATTAGTGGAATAAATTAAAACAGACCAATTTGGAAATCCAAGGAAATACAGATGGAATAGGAGCAGATTCTGGAAGATCTAGAAAGTGTGTAGCTGCTCTATAGAGTCCATATCTCAATACAAAGGGACAAAAATGAGCATATTAAGTCCCTACTGAAACAAGTTGTCTTTTAAGTCAAGTTGTTTGTATTTTATTTTCTTTTGCCATATACAGCATGCCATTTAGCATGCCGTAAGCATATTGTCCTGCCGGTGTACAAGTCCCTGTGGTGGCACTCCTATACAAAGGGTGAGTGGACCACCTTCTTTTGCCAAATCCCGACAGAAGATGAGTCATCTTCCAAGTAAAAGCTCCTCATGGCTTTCCGGCCGGAAGTGTGACATAATAAACTTTACCGGTATTAAACATGCGTGACTCGTGCTTATCAACTGATTCTTATTTCCTTAACAGAGGTGTAACATGTAACGACGTAATGACACAGCTGCCCAGAGCAACAGAAAATTAATCTGGTGCAGAACCTGTTCATGGCCTACACTGGCTGAACTCCAGCTCTGAACTAAATCTGCACCAAAGTTCACTGCAGTAGTAAAGAGTACGGCTGATAGTCCATAATACATACTGTAGTTGTAGCCATTTTTTTTCGTTTTCAACTGTAATTATGCTTGCTGTCCCTAGACCGTGTACGTGTTGGTATGCTCATATAGCACAAGGTTATACAATCTGTTTAACAATAACATAAGTAATTCATTAGTTTAAGTGGCAAATTTTCCCTATTGTGAGTCAAGGAAACGAGTCACCAGCATATCACTATTACAACCGTGGACGTGGCTCATCCATACACAGAAATAAACCAGTGATGCCACATTTCATTCATTGCTTGCGTAACTT
Organism: Doryrhamphus excisus; assembly: GCF_037039965.1. Lineage (NCBI taxonomy): Eukaryota > Metazoa > Chordata > Actinopteri > Syngnathiformes > Syngnathidae > Doryrhamphus > Doryrhamphus excisus. Next base: position 12,314,617 of record NC_136359.1, on the reverse strand, counting down.
AATTACCAACGCTTGGTAAGAATCTTGCTTCACATACGACAGACAAAAACATTTGAAAAAGGTGTAATGTTCACAAAGCTGCCTTTGCTAACCTTCATGCTTTTTTCGAGATGACCAATTTTTCTCTTCTCTATCAGTTTATAGATATGTAAGAGTTGTCCGAGGCCCTGACTCACAGCCACAATGTCAGTCTCTTTGGAAAGATACGTAGACAGGTCAAGAGCAGTTTCCAGGCCAACCTTCCCAATGCTGCAACACACGAATGACATAGAGGTCAATAGTGTCATATTATATCATTAAAAGGAGAAAGAATTTCTTCAAAATACAGTGCATCCGGAAAGTATTCACAGCGCTTCACTTTTTCTACATTTTGTCATGTTACAGCCTCATTCCAAACTGTATTAAATTAATCTCTTACCTCAAAATTCTACACAAAATACTCCATTATGACAATGTGAAAAAGGGTTTTTTTTGACATGTTTTGAATTTATTAAAAATAGAAAACAAAAAATCACATTTACATAAGTATTCACAGCCTTTGCCATGAAGCTCAAAATTGAGCTCAGGTGCATCTTTTTTCCTCTGATCATCCTTGAGATCTTTCTACAGCTTAATTGGAGTCCACCTGCAGTAAATTCAGTTGATTGGACATGATTTGGAAATATAATAACTGTCTATATAAGGTCCCACAGTTGACTGTGCATGTCAGAGCACAAACACCAAGCATGAAGTCAAAAGAACTGTCTGTAGACCTGCGAGACAGGATTGTCTTGAGGCACAAATCTGGGGAAGGATACAGAAACATTTCTGCTGCTTTGAAGGTCCCAATGAGCACAGTGGCCTCCATTATTCGTAAATGGAAGACGTTTGAAACCACCAGGACTCTTCCTAGAGCTGGCCGGCCTTCTAAACTGAGCGATCGGGGAAGAAGGGCCTTAGTCAGGGAGGTGACCAAGGCCCCGATGGTCACTCTGTCAGAGCTCCAGCGTTCCTCTGTGGAGAGAGGAGAGCCTTCCAGAAGGACAACCATCTCTGCAGCATCTCTGCAGCCATCCACCAATCAGGCCTGTATGGTAGAGTGGCCAGACGAAGCCATCAGACCAGAGAATTTTGTTTCTCATGGTCTGAGAGTCATTCAGGTGCTTTTTGGCAAATTCCAGACGGGCTGTCATGTTCCTTTTACTAAGGAGTGGCTTTTGTCTGGCCACTCTACCATACAGGCCTGATTGGTGGATTGCTGCAGAGATGGTTGTCCTTCTGGAAGGCTCTCCTCTCTCCACAGAGGAACGCTGGAGCTCTGACAGAGTGACCACCGGGGCCTTGGTCACCTCCCTGACTAAGGCCCTTCTTCCCCGATCGCTCAGTTTAGAAGGCCGGCCAGCTCTAGGAAGAGTCCTGGTGGTTCCAAACGTCTTCCATTTAAGAATAATGGAGGCCACTGTGCTCATTGGGACCTTCAAAGCAGCAGAAATGTTTCTGTATCCTTCCCCAGATTTGTGCCTCAAGACAATCCTGTCTCGCAGGTCTACAGACAGTTCTTTTGACTTCATGCTTGGTGTTTGTGCTCTGACATGCACAGTCAACTGTGGGACCTTATATAGACAGTTATTATATTTCCAAATCATGTCCAATCAACTGAATTTACTGCAGGTGGACTCCAATTAAGCTGTAGAAAGACCTCAAGGATGATCAGTGGAAAAAAGATGCACCTGAGCTCAATTTTGAGCTTCATGGCAAAGGCTGTGAATACTTATGTAAATGTGATTTTTTTGTTTTCTATTTTTAATAAATTAAAAACATGTCAAAAAAAACCTTTTTTCACATTGTCATAATGGAGTATTTTGTGTAGAATTTTGAGGTAAGAGATTAATTTAATACAGTTTGGAATGAGGCTGTAACATGACAAAATGTAGAAAAAGTGAAGCGCTGTGAATACTTTCCGGATGCACTGTAAACTTTTGACATTTTATAATGGTATTTCCAGTCAGATAATACACAGTCACTACACATCAACTATAAATTCAACATCTTATTAAGGCATAATTCATTTTTACCGAATTGTTGCTCATTCTAAGTCAAATGAGTCCACTTTTAAACATTTAACAAGGAACCATAGGAGGGCAGGTCTGGTGCCGGCAGCCGCTCTAGCAGCGTTTCTTAAAGTTACAAAGCTTGTAATTATCATCTGTTATAATTAATTTGATTATTAATATTATCATTGCTTTAGTGTTGAAGACAGTAAATATCATTACAATGCTCCTTCAAGATAATCCCTGACCTGGCTAGCAGGAAGACGTCGTGTATGAGGCTGGCTCGGTCTTTGCCGCTGAGCGCCATGTGATTGTTCTGCAGCAGTTTAATAATGGAGCGCCAACCGTCATTGGTATAGTGGACAATGTAGTAGCCACTCATGTCCACGTTGAATTTCAACCACTCAACCTCATCTGGTAAGCGCAGCATGTCTACAGGCGAGGGGCTCAGTTAAATATGTCAATAACAAGTCAAATAAAAGTGTACAAATCAGCCTCTTACCCGCTTTTGATTTCATCAGGTGGTGGTGTGTTATGTTGGAGGCACTCGTCTTGTAGGTAAGAGGGATCAACCAGATCAACCTTACAAACATAATTATATTAAATATATGCTGTAGTTAAAAATAAATTGTGTTTGTGCAAAAATGGGTCTATTAAAACAAAGTGTGCAGTTATTCATTCTGGATCGGATTTAGACTTTACTATCGACCAGTTGTTCTTAACATCCCCTAAATAATGTCAGCCATTCCGTCTCTTTGGATAAGCACTCGATCATGTGGTACATCCTCCACACTGCATTGTATGCGTCACAATAAAGCAGCAGTAGCAGATAGCTCTTGGCACTATCAACACTAAAAAAAAAAATTGGACTTTGCCCCCGACCACGAGCTATAACAGGAGCAAGTAAGTAACCACACTGGAGCATACATCAGCCTTAAGGCTTACTGCAAGATTACAATGTGACAATATTTGTCATTCAGTGGGCACTAGGCTTGAGACGATAATAAATGAATGAATTGATCACACAATAAATTAAAATGAACTTTGAATTTTGTTGGCCTCAATGTGCATGGGTGTCTGTTTTCCTCTTCTCTCGCCTCCACCTTTTCAGCACCTCCCTTCATTCCATAGAACAACGGCATAAAGAAACGTCTGTTAAAGGCTGAAAAGTAAACTATTCTTAAAAGTAATGTCTATCTAATTTGATTTGAGAATAGTTCTTTGAATTGTTGTAAACAAACAAAAATAGTAAACTTGTTTACTCTTTAGAGGAGGTGGTGTCCGCTATTTTCAGGTAGCGCTCCTGAGTGAGCTTGACTTTGCGGGATCTGACGGTCACACTGACCAGCGGGAAGCCCTGCTGCAGCGTCCACGTGTCCATGATGGTCTTGACATTGAACTTGTCAGTATACTGTTTTTACGCACACAAATGACATAACTATACAAAGAATCCCATCAGATTTTAGGTATTTCATCAAAGTGAAAACTTACAAATTCTGGATCACGTTGTGCGCAGAACTCTTTTTGCTTGGGTGAGGTTTCTTCCAAATCATCCACATTGCAAATCTGATATGGAAATGCACACATTGTTAAAAATATAAAACATTTTGTAAGGATGAGCAAACTCTATCTATTTACTGTTAGAAATTGTTGAATGTAATTTAACTTTGTGTCAGTCAAATAATCAAAAATATGAGCTTGATGTGTGAGGCGTGTCTTCTGGGGAGCAGAAAAAAATAAATATTTTGACTTGTGCTGTGTTAAAGAAAGGAGAATACTGCATAGAAAAAACAACAGAAGAGCTCATAATTTCAAAGTTTTTAGATCTACGTCAGGGGTCGGCAACCTTTAATATCAAAAGAGCCATTTTACCCCCACGCTCACCAAAGGAAAATAGGCTGGAGCTGCAAAAAAATAATTTAAAAACAATATCTTTCTTGATTTTATCAGTTTTAACAGCAGAATACAACAAACTGTTGTTTCTTGCCACATGTGAAGCATAAACACCCGCTTCCCCACCATTCCTCAAGCTCATCCAATCACTAGTCAGAACTCTGCCAGGATTCATTCAGGGTCTCACAGAAAGTCAGATTTTTTCCCCATTCAGGTGTTAAAAAAATACTTGAGCATTGTGAAGGGAGCCACAACAAAGAGGCTGAAGAGCCACATGCGGCTCTGGAGCCGTGGGTTGCTGACCCATGTTCTAGTTCAAACATCATGGTCACAAACAATGCCTTAAAGTGACACTCACATCAATCAGTATCTCCCACAGGTGGCTGCTGACAGTGTTTTGGTAGCTGTATCGCTTCAAGTAGCGGATGATCCCGACCTCAAAAGCCTCGGGTGTCAGGAAGTCTTTTATCATATTCAGAATGCACGCTCCCTGGAATAGAAAGCAAGGCAAGTTTATTCCCATCCATTCATTTCTTACGCCACTTGTCCTAACTAGGGTCTCAGGGGTATGTTGCAGCCTATCCCAGCTGACTTTGGGTGAGAGTCAGGGTATACACTGAACTTTCCTGGTTCTAGTCAGGACTCGAGCAGCAGCATTCTGGATGTACTTGTTTTACAGTTAGTTTACAGAGTCTTAGGGGGTATTCTGAGAAGCCAGTTCAGTGAAGGTAGCTCTCTTTTAAAGCAGCTGCATCACCATGGTAACTTAGTCTAAACTGGTCGAGACCAGGTTACTCAGCCAGTTGTCTTATATTACAATATTTGCTGGAGGAATAAACATGGATACACACCTTGTCGTAAGACAGCTCGTCAAACATTTCTTGGATCTCTGTGAGGGTTTCCACAGAGGTGGAGATGGGATGGGATAATCTGAGACTGTCAATCTCCATGACATTGTAACAGTTCCCCAAGAATAAGTTGTTCTAGGAAGAACATAGATAAGGTTTAAAGGGTTTTATACGATGAATTATAAGATGAATTTCCGTTTCTTGTACTCTCACCGCTTGCAACTCCGGATAGTTGACATCGAGAGAAATCAACTCCATAAACTTGGCAAACCCCTCATTGAGCCACAGGTCATTCCACCACTCCATTGTCACTAAGTTGCCAAACCACTGGACACAGAGGACAGTGTTTCTGAAAAAAGTGCTGTCTCAATTTCCTGTGCTTTTTCTTCTCCATAGCACCTGCCTGGTGTGCGAGTTCATGAGCAATGATCTTGGCGATCTGCAGTTTGTCTGAGACGGATGATTGGTCGGGGTCATAGAGAAGGGCTGCCTCTCCGTAGGTGGTCAGGCCCCAGTTCTCCATCGCTCCTGCTTGGAAGTCAGGGATAGCAGCCAAGTCTACAGGGGGCAGCAGCAAACAGGTAAGTAACTTTTAACTGTCTGTGTATTATGCTTAGTATTAAGTTCACTTCACAGGGTTACTAATAAATACAGCAGAAATTGCATCAAAAACAAACTCCACATAGAGATGGCCGAGGGTGGAATTGAACTCGTGTCTCCTAGCTGTGAGGCCTGCGCGCTAACCACTTGGTTGACGTGCAGCCGAGTGTTCATTTTCTACCGCTTTTCCTCACGAGGGTCACTACACTGTAAAAAAAATTCTACTCTTTAATACAGTTGAAAAGCCAGCATTTCAAGAAATGCTCCAAATGTTTGACAGACAGTATAAACTGCCTGTGAGATTAAAAAAAATGCATTATTTTGATGTATTACTGTTATTATTATTATCCATTCTTCCACTTTTTTATGCTGCTTATCCTCACTAGGATTGTGGGTCTGCTGGAGCCAATCCCAGCTGTCTTTGGGCAAGAGGCAGAGTAGACCAACATTAGTAGTTTATTTGTTATCATAAATTGTAATAATTGTAATAAAATAATAATAATACAGTGGAACAATAAATATTTCAAAAATCACCTGCATTGTTTGGTGACTGAGATAAATAAAAAAAAAATTGGCCATATTTGCTTATTGCACTTTTGTCTCGCCTTGTTCTCGCAGAGCCAATCTTGTCTTGTGAGCTCCTTACACCCCTCGTTAATAGTTTTGCATTTCAATACTGACCCTGTTTCGGCAGCGGATAAGCAATATTGAAGTAACTGCTGAAGAAATCTAGCAGCTTGGCAGCAACATCCAGTGCGAAGCCTGTCTGGTTGATTTTCTCAGGTACAGTGTACACGGAAATCTGGCAATTAAGAACACACGCTTGAGTATTACACCACACGATTAATTAGTTCCTGAAAATGTCATCACCTTAACGCCGTGCTGGGTGTTCCTGCTCACAGATTCAAAGTCAGACACAATGAAGGCCACCAAGTATGTGCTCATCTTTACTGTGGTGCCAAAGAGGTCCTCAAGCATATTTCCAGGCAACTGTACTGTTTTTGTCTGATATTAAAGTGCGTATCAACAGTGAGAAAACAAGAGGAACAAGTCAGGTGAGTTTACACATACGGTATACCTTACATTCAAACATTTTTAATGTCTCTTCAACCTGCAGGAACTTCTCCTGGTTGGAGACACGTCTGTACCTTAGGCATGTTGGATATGGCGATGTGACGCGGCTCTCGAATGATGGAGATTGTGAAGTTGGCTTTGAAGGCGGGCTCGTCAAAACAAGGGAAGACAGTTCGGGCAAAGGTCGCTTGAAACTGCGTGGATGCTAGGATCCTAATAATGATATTTATGTACAACAACACAGGTAAAAGGGGCTATAAAATTATAATATATATATAAAATGTATTAATCAATGTACGGTTGTATTCAGGAATCTACATACTGTACACCCATCATGGGCATTGTAACTGTCAACAATCAGTTAATACATATCAGTTAATTTGATCAAAAATGTTAAGATTTAAAATTTTATATACTGTATTTGGAAGATTCTGTTTATGTGGGTTAATTCTGTGGCGGAACCAATACTCGTCGATATGTGAGCTACACAATGTTGTATTGTGGATATTGGACTCATTTCACTTTTAATCCAAAAGGCTTCTTCAGCTGTAAATGTTTGTCTTGTTCTCCGGTGTTATCATAATTGAATTATCGTGTGGCCATATGGGGAAACCAAATACAAAAGTGCACTGCAAAAAAGGTCACCTTAGGATAATCCACAATGCTCGTTCTAGCAAATGCACAAAGCCCCTATTCACTGAATCCCAATTATTTAAAATTCACAGATCTAGGACAATTACAAACAACAACCTACCTAACAATGTACGACAGTAAAGAACCCCAACAATGTACTAATATGAACATTATTATTGTTTGTTTATGTACTTATAAGTAAAATTAATATGTAATTATCCATTCACTACATGTCAGTTTCAGACTAGCAAGAGTGATGCCAAGTGTGTTGCAGTTAAAAGGCGTTCCAGCTGAGTACAAAACTTGTCATGCACAAATTTCCCGTGGTGACGCAGAACTGGGAAAGTTTAATAGGACCAACCTCACCACGCATATGAAGGGGCATTCCACACTACAAAATAAATAATGAAAGTATGTATAATACGTGTTGATATCAAATTAATATTGGTATAATAGTCATGGATGCAATATCAGTATGGTATCAAAAGTGAAAAGGTTCAGTGCAATCTCATTTGATTGTTCAGGGGTACCAAGAAAAAGTGTAATGTGTGATGCCATAAAAAAAAGCCTTACCGGACTTCTCCACTGCTTTTACGGTAGCTGCTCTTATAAAACCCATGATAGCTGTCGGAAAGCTTGGCGGAAAACTCCAACTGCACCTCGTAGTACTTCCCTTTGGTCAACACCTCGTCTGAGAGCAAGGCAATTTGCTGATAATAAGGATTTTCCAGAACCCGCAGAGCCGTTACACTCTCCGGTGTCCAGAGTTTCACATTGAAGGTCTTCAACTGCATGGCGTGGAGAACAATGGTGTTGGTATCGTTACGTACATCCAGCTGGATGCGAACAACACCCGTGAAGTCCAAGGTGGTCAAGTTGGGGTGAATGGTTATTTCATAGTGGACAGGGAAGACCGTTTTTGGGAGTCTCATCTGGTCCCAAGGGAAGGGGTGAGCACCAGTGATGTCACCTGGGTTTTTATATGGTAGATGTGCTCCCAACAAGGAACCCAAGTAAACAAACAGCACCAGCAAAGCCACGTGCATGATGGAAACTCAGACAGGCCGCCACCTGTAACAGCAATAACATACGTGAGAAATGTGTTCACAAATCATGTAGCATGTTCTTAATTTAGCTTGAGGCTTTATCTGAAAATGACAACATTCAATTACATTTTTAACAAAACGAGTTCAACCACACAAAGATCCATCCATCCATTTTCTTTGTATGCTGGAGCCTATGCGGGAGCCTATTCATGCTGTCTTCGGGCAAGAGGTGGGGTACACCCCGAACTGAAATATAGGTAGACATTATGCGTTAAATCAACAGTCGGAAGTACTTTTGGCAACACAAAAATAACACATTTTCCAGTGTGACATATTATTGACTGTATTATCCCAGTCTGTTGTTTAATCCGCCAAATAAAATAATAATAACTTTAGTTTTTCTGAGTCCACTATTTGAAATTAATGACAGGTTAATGTGAAAACATAATAATAGAAATAAAAACATACGCTAAACCATACGCTGAATCATAAAAAATAAACTATTTCCGCATCCAAACAACAACGAAATATAAAAAAATGACTTTGATTTCAATAAAGCCTTCATCGAATTCTGCATTACATTAAATGCTACATTAAATGACTATATTACTATATTTCATTAATTTATCTAAATTCTACAATATATCAATCAATATGTTTACCTTTACTGTTGCGCCCGGCAGCCTCGAGCACCTGAGACACACAAAAAAGGAATTCTGTCACCAAGAAGAAGAAATGCATGCTGGGAGATTTGAACTTGCTTCACGTATCTACGAACAGTTTACCTTACCAAAACATTGATTTCAAAGATATTCATGAACCAGTTTTGACGAACACGATATTTTAGCGCTCAATAAGAACAACAAGAACAATAAGACAACAAGAACAAGTTTCGCGTGCGTCTCTGTTTATGTAATATAATAAACCACCACAAGAGGGCAGCACTGGTTTTGATTGAAGACGTTGAGGAAGATAAGCCACAAGTAAGTAATGTACTTCCGCCTCTTATCATTTTCATCGCTGTAAAATTGACAGAAATTAAATTGTAAACTCCTTTTAACGTAATTGATAAAGTTTTCACTGATTGAAAACAAATCTAAAATCACACGATGTTAATACATTGCTAAACATACTTTTACTTCATCTTTACTTCAACATACTTTTAATTCATCGGCTTGCTAAAACGCGTTTTACATAGCCATACATTGTATATTTTACTATATCATATTTTAATCTGTAGTTCCAAAGGCAATATGTTTGTTTCGTTATGAATATTTTGTAGATTACATTTATTGTTTACGAATAGGAAAATATAGTGTCTATGCAATACTACTGCCACAAGGGGGCAGTATAGCTTTGAGTAAAATGTACAGTACATACTGTAGGTAGCTTCCTCATCTTCATATTGCAATATTTGTCTTTCTCATGTTTTAATTCACTGTCATTTGACTTTATTTTTTCCAGCCTTTGCTGTAGTTTTTGTGTCGACTATATGCTGCGGGCCAATCAAAAATAATGTAGTTCTTAGGATATCTTTACCTAAATAAATTGATTGTATTTAATAAACAAAAAGAGTATGGCAGTGCCACTCCAACTTCTTAATTATATGGCACCCCTGTATTCTGAGTGGATTTTGCATGTTCTCCCTGTGGGTGCGTGGGTTTCTATGCATGCCATTGGCTGGTGGCCAGTCCAGGTCCTCTCACCTGAAGTGAGCTGGGGTAGGCTCTAGCACAGGGGTGGGCAAACTACGGCCCGGGGGCCACATGCGGCCCACCAAGTGTTTGAATCCGGCCCGCCAGTTGCTTTTTCAGTATTTCAACTTTTAACATACAAACTGGCAACATGTCTTATTTAGTCATTTTTTTTTTAAATGTAAAATTTTGTGACATAGTTTGATGTTTAAAGTGCTCCTGAAAAAAGCCACATGAGAACATACAGCTACAATTAGACAAATCATTAAAGGAAAATGTGTGTGTTAAATACATGTTCTGGCCCCCTGGACAATTTTGTTAACTCAATGCGGCCCACGAGTCAAAATATTTGCCCACCCCTGCTCTAGCATATTACTGTGACCCGAATGAGGATTTATTCATTGAAAATGAATGAATGTAGTGGCATGAGGTCAGTTAGCAGATTAATTTTTACTGTATTTCAACACTATACACTAATCTACTACTACTACTACGAAAAAGGACTACAAACAGGGCAAAAAACACTCTTTCCCTCTCATACACATGCACTCACAAAAGGATAAAGTCCATCTCGTAGTTCAAACATTTAAGAGTAACTGTTATCACCCGGGTGCAATTGTTATGGTCATGAGTTTACTACTGTCGTAGGGATCATTCCGGACTTTGCAAACATTCTCTTCATCAACATTCATTCTGATAGTACTCTGAAGTTGGAAGAAACATGATAAAGAAGGTGTTAATTGGACTTTTATGTGGTGCAGCCGTCCTGACTGCTGGTATCCTGATCGGACACTACGGCATCGAGAAGAGTAGCAGCTCCACGGCATCCTGGGTGAAAGATGTGGCCAAAGATGTGGACGAGAAGATGGTGGAGGAGTTCTTGTCTGAGGTGGACAACATGCACATTCAGGAGAACCTTAGGTGAGTTTGTGCATGGTCCTCGCTAGTATTTTTGAGAGTTATATTTGGTATCTTAATTTATTTTGGAAAAAAAAAATCTCACTCTTTTCAATCTCTTGTGCTTCTTTGGACAGCAAATTTGCAGTCAATTCTGCATAATTGACAGATAATTGATGATTACGCCTATCCCTACTTTTACAGTCCTAATCTAAAACACAGTATGACAGACTTTTGCAGGTAAAACACTAATTCTTATGTGCTCTTGCACGGCACTTACTGGTAATAGAACTTCAGCTCTGGATAAGCGTCAGCGTTGTATAACATCTCCCATTCTGGGTCAATGTTAGGACTCCTATTTGATTTATTTCAGAAAACATGTGTTCAAACTTCTTTAGGGAGTTGACTAAAGTGCCTCACATGGCCACCACAGCTGGAGATGAGCAAACAGTGCAGTTGATGCTGAAAAGATGGCAAGATCCTGAAAGTGGTCTGGATCGGGCCTGGAGAGAGGAATACATGGTCTATCTGTCCTTCCCTGATCCCAACAGGCCCAATAAGGTCACTGTGGGTAAGTCCATCAAATTCAAACCTCAATGCCATGCAGAACAGTCGGTTCACAGTGTGCACATATGGAGCCACTGAGCAATCACACTGACTTGTTTATTCCAGTCAACGCCTCCAATAGTATCATGCACATGGTCAGAGAGAAAGAGAAGGCTTACACTTTGGACCAAAATGATCCGACTGTGGTTCAACCTTACGCTGCTTACTCTCCTGCTGGGCACCCTCAGGTAAACAACTAAAAAAGCCCCACTGAGCGTGAACACTTGTACAGAAAATCATAAAATTTAATGACAGCTTTGACAGAGTGTTGGATAAATGTTTAACTCATATAAAAAGATGTTATACAAGAACAATATAACTAAAAAACCCAACTTAAGTGTACTAGTCACGTGTCGCTTAAATGAGTAATAAAGTTCCGACTTGGGTTGATCATCCAACAGGGCTAGGGCTGCCATATTCATTCATTCATTCATTTTCTACCGCTTATCCTCACTAGGGTTGCAGGGGATGCTGGAGCCTATCCCAGCTGTCCCAGCCAATCACAGGGCACATATAGACAAACAACCATTCACACTCACATTCATACCTATGGACAATTTGGAGTCGCCAATTAACCTAGCATGTTTTTGGAATGTGGGAGGAAACCGAAGTACCTGGAGAAAAGCCACGCATGCATGGGGAGAACATGCAAACTCCACACAAAGATGGTCGAGGGTGGAATTGAAGTCAGGTCTCCTAACTGTGAGGCCTGCGCGCTAACCACTTGACGGCCATGCAGCCTGGCTGCAAGATATTCTAATAAATATGTTTACAAATAGTCTTCAATGTTGTGAGGGATTTAATTGTATTATTTATTCACCATCCATCACCCAATAATAACTGTGCTATTTTAAATGATGTTGTTTTTAAATTGTGTTACATAACAGTTGATTGCTTGTCAATGGTTTTCAGGGGAAACTGGTGTATGCAAACTATGGGAGAGTAGGTGACTACAAGCTACTGAACCAGACACTGGACCTCAGAGGCACCATCGCCATCACAAGATACGGTGGGGCGGGGAGAGCAGCCAAAGTGAGCTACCCATCTACCTCTCTACCGACCTACGTACATACCAGTCTTTCTGTTAATTAAATCAGGTTTTCATTTTATTCTAGGCCATCAACGCAGCCCCTTATGGTGTCATTGGCGTGCTTGTCTACACGGACCCTTGGGACATTAATGATGGTCTCATGTCAGACACCAGTGAAACATACCCACATTCCTGGTACATGCCACCTTCCGGTGTGGAGAGAGGCTCATTTAATTCTCACTACGGAGACCTGCTCACTCCTTATTTTGCTGCCAAAGGTAAACAGAGCAAATATGGTGTATTTGATTGCATCTTTTATTACTTTATTGTTTCTTTTACCAGTATATTGCACTTGGTGACCTTTACAATAGGTCACACACAAGGACACATGAAGGTTGTTGACATTATTGTTGTCTATTTTGCAGAGGATACATACAGAATTCCGGCGAAGAACATTACAGGGCTCCCTCCCATTCCTATTCAACCAATCGGCTTTGAGGATGCTTACATATTAATATGGTTTGTCAATGTGTTGATGGTGTATAAATGGAGATAAATAAGAAGTTCTAAACAAGCGTCCATGTATTGTTTCAGTGAGCTGGATGGAGCACAAGCTCCACAAGCATGGCAGGGAAGTTTTAACTGCACCTACAACTTCGGTGGTCCGGGTTTTAGGCCCACTTCTGCCTTCAACAACAGGTATAGTCAAGCTCAACACAACGGGTTGAGGCGGGCAACTGACAGGAGTTGTGTGGATACAGGGTTCCCAAACTTTTCATTGGAAATGCCATGCAGTAGTGCTGCAGGAGGAAGCCAGTAACTCTAAATTCCCCCCAAATTGTCAATATTTATGTATTTATTTTGCATTTTGCTCAAAAAGACACTGCTGATTCCAACAATATGGACGCAATGTGAATTACAAACTAGTAAAGTTAGTAAAAGTTAGTAAAAAACAACATTTGAGTCAGGGTCGCCGCTGCAACAGTCATGAATTTATTACAAAAACTTGAATCAAAAAGCAAAAGAAATGATGTTGCTAATAACATATAAGCAGGTATAATTATATCAACTTGCTCCAAAACGTTATTTGATGGTACTGTTTGTGAACACAACTGAATAGAATTTCCTATAAACTGCGTCTTTTGAAGAAAGTGTACCAATTTCTTAATTCTATTTTTCAGTGATGTGAAATTGGACATCTTCAACTACGAGGAGGTAAAGAACTCCTCCAATGTGATGGGAGTCATCAGAGGCAGTGTGGAGCCAGGTGAGACCAGTGACCAATACATGACATTTTACACCTCTTTGTGGACGCTACGACGTGGTATCATTACGGTCCACAGATAGATACGTGATCTATGGAAACCACAGAGACAGTTGGGTTCACGGTGCTATCGACCCGAGCAGTGGGACGTCCGTCATGCTGGAACTAACACGGGTTCTTGGCAAGAAGGTCAAGCAAGGTAGGTAGTCTGTAAACGTGTTTGTTTACAAGGTTATGGGGACTGAGAGAAAGCTGCTATTTCTTTTTGCTGCAGGGAAGTGGCGGCCTCGCAGGTCAATTATATTTGGAAGCTGGGGAGCGGAAGAGTTTGGCCTCATTGGGTCGGCAGAATACACAGAGGTGAATGTTTGACATGCAAAACTAATGAGAAACAAGTGCCCTCCAATGGAAACTTTTGTTGTCTTCAGCAATACTTCACCAAGCTCAGTGAACGCACCGTAGCTTACATCAACGTGGATATATCCGTTTTTGGTAAGACGCTTTGTGTTCACAATATAAATCATATTAGAACACTCACATACTTGCACAAAACACAACATTACATAGATACACTTGGACAATCCAGAATATGATACAGTTCTACAACATATTGCAAATACAGTACACAATAATAAATGACTGTATATTGTCAAATGGGCGGCACGGTGGTCTAGTGGTTAGCACACAGACCTCAATTCCACCCTCGGCCATCTCTGTGTGGAGTTTGCATGTTCTCCCCGTGCATGCGTGGGTTTTCTCTGGGTACTACGGTTTCCTCCCACATTCCAAAAACATGCTAGGTTAATTGGTGACTCCAAATTGTCCATAGGTATGAATGTGAGTGTGAATGGTTGTTTGTCTATATGTGCCCTGTGACTGGCTAGCGACCAGTCCAGGGTGTTCCCCGCCTCTCGCCCAAAGACAGCTGGGATAGGCTCCAGCACCCCCGCGACCCTCGTGAGGAAAAAGCGGTAGAAAATGAATGAATATTGTCAAATGAATACTTCTTTGTAAAGGTTAAAACAAAAGGAATATACAGTGCATCCGGAAAGTATTCACAGCGCTTCACTTTTTCTACATTTTGTCATGTTACAGCCTCATTCCAAACTGAATTAAATTAATCTCTTACCTCAAAATTCTACACAAAATACTCCATTATGACAATGTGAAAAAAGGTTTTTTTTGACATGTTTTGAATTTATTAAAAATAGAAAACAAAAAAATCACATTTACATAAGTATTCACAGCCTTTGCTTAATACTTTGTTGATCCACCTTTGGCAGCAATTACAGCCTCAAGTCTTTTTGAATATGATCCCACAAGTTTAGCACACCTATCTTTACGCAGTTTTGCCCATTCTTCTTTGCAATAAGTCTCAAGCTCCATCAGGTTGGATGGGAGACGTCTGTGCACAGCCATTTTCAGATCTCTCCAGAGATGTTCGATCGGATTCAAGTCTGGACTCTGGCTGGGCCACTCCAGGACATTCACGGAGTGGTTCTGAAGCCAATCTTTTGAGATCTTGGCTGTGTGCTTCGGGTCGTTGACCTCAGGCTGGGGCGAAGGTTCATTTTTCAGCAGGACAAGAGCGCTCTGGAGCAGGTTTTCATCCAGGATATCTCTATATATAGCTGCATTCATTTTCCTTCTATCCTGACTAGTCTGCCAGTTCCTGCTGCTGAAAAACATCCCCACAGCATGATGCTGCCACCACCATGCTTCACTGTAGGGATGGTATTGGCCTGGTGGTGAGCAGTGCCTGGTTTCCTCCAAACATGGCGCCTGGCATTCACACCAAAGAGTTCAATCTTTGTCTCATCAGACCAGAGAATTTTGTTTCTCATGGTCTGAGAGTCATTCAGGTGCTTTTTGGCAAATTCCAGACGGGCTGCCATGTTCCTTTTACTAAGGAGTGGCTTTCGTCTGGCCACTCTACCATACAGGCCTGATTGCTGGATTGCTGAGGAGATGGTTGTCCTTCTGGAAGGCTCTCCTCTCTCCACAGAGGAACGCTGGAGCTCTGACAGAGTGACCATCGGGGCCTTGGTCACCTCCCTGACTAAGGCCCTTCTTCCCCGATCGCTCAGTTTAGAAGGCCGGCCAGCTCTAGGAAGAGTCCTGGTGGTTCCAAACGTCTTCCATTTACGAATAATGGAGGCCACTGTGCTCATTGGGACCTTCAAAGCAGCAGAAATGTTTCTGTATCCTTCCCCAGATTTGTGCCTCAAGACAATCCTGTCTCGCAGGTCTACAGACAGTTCTTTTGACTTCATGCTTGGTGTTTGTGCTCTGACATGCACAGTCAACTGTGGGACCTTATATAGACAGTTATTATATTTCCAAATCATGTCCAATCAACTGAATTCACTGCAGGTGGACTCCAATTAAGCTGTAGAAAGATCTCAAGGATGATCAGTGGAAAAAAGATGCACCTGAGCTCAATTTTGAGCTTCATGGCAAAGGCTGTGAATACTTATGTAAATGTGATTTTTTTGTTTTCTATTTTTAATAAATTCAAAACATGTCAAAAAAAACTTTTTTCACATTGTCATAATGGAGTATTTTGTGTAGAATTTTGAGGTAAGAGATTAATTTAATACAGTTTGGAATGAGGCTGTAACATGACAAAATGTGGAAAAAGTGAAGCGCTGTGAATACTTTCCGGATGCACTGTAACTACAATATACTGTACAACTGTATATGTGTATATATACTCAACAAAAGTATAAACGCAATCCTTTTGTTTTTGAGATGGACAATTTTTTTTTTTTGCTTTATTGGGGGTCTGGTCAATATCTGGTGTGACCACCATTTGCCTCATCCATACATCTATGAACATCACCTCATGTTTCAGCAAGATAATGCACGGCCCCATGTTGCAAGGATCTGTACACAATTCTTGGAAAAAACTGAAAATGTCCCTGTTCTTGCATGGCCAGCATACTTGTCACCGGACATGTCACCCATTGAACATGTTTGGGATGTGCTTGACCAGCGTATACAACAGCGTATACCAGTTGCCGCTGTTATCCAGCAACTTTGCACAGCCATTGAAGAGAAGTGGACCAACATTCCACAGGCCACAGTTGACAATCTGAAACACAATTCTTTTTTTTTTTTTTGCTCTCCCCAGCCAACGCCTCTCTCCGAGCATCGGGAATGCCATCATTACAGAACGTCATCTTCACAGCTGCTAAACAGGTAAACGGTCTTACACAGGTGTCAGCTGCAGATTAAAATACAACTCTGTCTCACTCTGGAGAAGTGTTCTTCACAAGCTGTTAGAGGTCTGATGGTTTTGTCTGATCCTAAGTATCTTTGTTGACCAGGTAAAGGCTCCCGGGCAGGACTCAATGTCAGTGTATGATAAGTGGATCCAGTATTCTAACAGAACTAGCCCCGTCTATGGACCTATTCCTTGGTAAGCAGTTAAAGCATCAAAAGAGGAAGTCTTTCATGTCAATCAATGTACTGTTCTGTCTTTGCTTGTTTCCTTCAACAGGATGGGGTACCTGACAGGAGCTGGGAGTGATTATGCCCCCTTTGTCCATCACTTGGGAATCACTTCCGTGGACCTTTCATATACTTATGACAGGGTATGGAAACTTCCAGATAAAAAAAAACATTACAATACACTGAAACATATTGAAATAATTCTTAAATGGTTTGTTGTGGTATTAAGTAAAAGATCAT
Organism: Doryrhamphus excisus; assembly: GCF_037039965.1. NCBI lineage: Eukaryota > Metazoa > Chordata > Actinopteri > Syngnathiformes > Syngnathidae > Doryrhamphus > Doryrhamphus excisus. Next base: position 12,297,309 of record NC_136359.1, on the reverse strand, counting down.
GTATGTAAATTCTATTAGTATCTAATCTGTCTTTTTCTCCACACAGACTAAAACAAATGCCAGGATTTATCCAGCGTACCACACAGCATACGACACCTACGACTATGCCTCGAGATTCATTGATCCCGGTGCTGTATCGTGCATTGTTCTTCATGTTATTTTTTCGATGTTATTATTCATATTATACAAGTCATCCTCCTGAAAAAAATACCAGAGATGGTGCCGTCACTCAGTGGGGCTAGGCCAGGGGTGGGCAAACTACGGCCCGGGGGCCAAATGCGGCCCGCCAAGTGTTTGAATCCGGCCCGCCAGTTATTTTCGGAGTATTTCAACTTTTAATATGTCTTATTCAGTTAAAAAAAATGTAAAATTAAATTTTGTAGTTTAAGGGAAATGAGGACATATAGCTGATGGTATGACACTTTTACAAATGAAATTAGACTAATAATTCAAGGCGGACTGTTAGAATTATGAGCGTAAAATAGTGTGTGTGTGTTAAATATATGGTCTGGCCCCCCGCACAATTTTGTTAACTCAACGCGGCCCACGAGTCAAAAGGTTTGCCCACCCCTGGGCTAGGCACACAGATTACAGTGATTTGGAGCTATAACCTCATCAAAAATATACTGCAAACATATGGAATAATGAGGGAGGGGAAACGGTGTCTAATACTTTCTTCCGGTATGTAGAGAAAAAAACACAATCTGATTGATTAAGTTCAGCGAACTTAAGTTCAACGATGGAACTTACGGTACTATATTTCAGCTGCTCATTTTTCTGCATTTAAATCATGGATTTTGACCAAACTCTGACAGAATGTTACACCTCATTCATGTGAAGAGTGTAGTCCGCACTACACTCTGGATCTATCGTATTTTTTTAAAATCAATACACTGTGGGAAACTTTTTTTTTTATCCTTCGGCGAAAGGATCTGTGTTATGTGTAATATGCGTCTCCAGTTTGGAGCATGTTTGTGACAATTTAAGGCAGGAGTGCTCATTACATCGACCCTGATCTACCGGTAGATCGCCACGTCACATTAAGCTCCCTTCCTGTTTCAGTCTTGCTCTCCTGATGTATGATCTCCCTGCAGATTTGTGACTGACTAATCTGCTACGTGTTCCTTCCTCGTAGGGTTCTACACACATCAGGCCGTCGCCAGAACTGCAGGGAGCATCCTGGTACGACTGGCAGACAGTCTGGTGTTGCCTTTGAACTGCAGTGACTATGCTGAGAGTTTGGAGGACTACCTTGACTTAGCACTGAAACTTTATGAAACGGAACTACGTGCTAAGAATATTTCCATGGGTAAGGACTATCACTCAATAGAGGAAGGTTTGTGAAAATTAGTAAATGCATCTGTATTACATTCCAGAACCGTTAAAGCGAGCAGTTGCCAGCTACCGCAGTGCTGCTACCCGTTTAGATCAAGTCATTGGAAGCTCAGATTTGGCAAATGAAACGTAATATACAAATATATATAGTTTACATACTGTAGAGTTATGTATAATTTCCTCTGCCCGCTTGCAGATTTAACAATGACTGCCCCTGTCTCACCTGTTTCAGGCCACTGAAAGTGCGGAAGATCAATGATCAGCTTATGTTGCAGGAACGGGCTTTCTTGAACCCTCTGGCATTCCCAAATAAATATGGATACAGGTTAGGAAAAACAGTTAATGTTTGTATTATAGATAATAACACAGAAAAATACATCATATTTTTCAACAACTGCATCATTTTAATTTACAGGCATGTTATATGGGCCTCAAGCGACACCGGCGCAAGGACCTTCCCTGGTTTAAGTGACGCCTGCTCCAGAGCCATGTCGTCGGGAAAAGCTAACGCCTGGGCTAAAGTACATTACCATGTGTCAGTAGTCAGCCAGGCCATAGAGGGCGCCGCACACATGATGCTCGACGTTGTATAGACAAAGAACCAACAACTGTCATGTGAGCTCTCACAAATGCAACACATTCTCTGCATTTTGTGTGTCTTTTTGTATTTTTCCATTGAATTCCATGATTATATTTCAGGGATTTAAACTTTTGAAAGCCAGTATGTTTACATGGTATCATTTTTTGTATTGAAAAACATCCAAAACCTTTTACATTGAGAAGAAAAACGCAACCCAACCCAGAATACCCTACAGTCACACACATTTTTATTCAGAATGTAAATCCCTTTGTGGTTGACAATTCGATAAGCATCTACATCCATGAGTAGTAGCAAGAGGCAGGGAGTACTTTCAATGTTAGTGCAGAGCTGTCAACATATACACATTTATAGTACTCAACATGCAATTTGACTCTTGAATACGTGTCTATTGCATTTTCCTGGCAACGTGTTGCACTTTATTCAACGGTCCTTGAATGCACCATCTGTGAGAATACATAAAGATAAGATCTGACGACCGTGTTGACTGCTAATGTGTGTAGTTGTATGGTGCACTTCTCTGAAAAACTAACTCTAGTCTCGTACTGATGGATTGTGGGTCTGTATTCATTTCCTGCTTTTAAATTGATGTTGATTGATTGATTGTCCCCGTTTTAGTTTTACACAATAAATAGAAACACATACTCATTATTTTGGTAGAAAGGCTCCTGTGCAGAAAACAGTAAAAAGGTGTGATTTTGCTGCATGCTTTGAATGGGCAAAAGTATGCCATCTGGTGGACGGGATCATTCCTTGTTTATCACGGTTAATTGGTTCTGCGAAGTAGTATTCAATATTAATACACAGAACATTTTCATAGTTTAAGAGTATAGAAAACCTGCTTTATACTTTCTCACTACAATACCATTATTAGAGCCCTGTTGACATGAAACAATACAGTAAGAGTCCCATTTACACTCAAATTATTGTTTCCACCACATTATGATATGACCATGGCTTTAAGTATTAGCAGGCTACAGAGCTAACTAGGTCGCTTCCAATTTACATACTGTATTCTAAAATTAAAGGGGACCTCATACGCTCATTTTCAAGCTTTTGTGTTGAGTTTTGGATTCCTACAGAGCAGCTACACATGATAACCCACACAGAAAGCTTTCTAAATCTTCCAGATCTCTGCACGTCTTCCTGCAGTGTTTTCTGCATTCTGCTGAAACTCCCGGCCCTTTTCCAGGCACGCCTTATGCCGAGCCCATTCTACTGTGATTGGTCACACTCCCTCCGCATGCTGTATAAACACTATATGCACACACAGCTTAAGCCTAGGCATGCCCATATAAGGAAGTCCGGGTTATTGAGAATATTTCTAAAAACAAAGGCTCAACAAACAGGTATTTCTTGCCAGTCGCAAAGTTTATTGTTATTTACATAGACTTTCCCCTGTCATTAAATACCCCACCATCCTTCTCTCCCCACCATCATAACCTCCCCTCCCTCCCCATTTCCTCCCTCTCTCAAGTCACCAATAACAGGAGAGAAAGGTCGTCGGGCAGAAAAAAAACACACACACACTACTTACTTTGTGCAGCATATTGCTTCTTAAGACATTTGCGAAAAAAATCCATAAATTACAAATACTACTGTTTTTTTCCTGTTTCGTTTTTCTGTTCTGAACAGAATCTAAAAAAATAAAATCTTTTAAAAAACAAAAATAGCACAGTGTCCCTCAGTCTGGCTACATATCAGGAAGTGGATTTGCATTTTTTGTGTGTGTGTTTGAGAACTGGAATTTTAGTGTCTTGGTTGCGCCTGATTTATTATTATTAATAACTAATGTGCTGCTTGTTGTTACATGTGCAGGCAGAGTGAAGGACAGTGTGATACGGCACTCGAGGAAAAACTCAGGTGTTGTAGTCACAAGGCATGCAAGTTAAAAGTGAGATTCACCACCATGTGTCTGTGCATGAGTCTCCATTCAGTCAGGGGTGTGTTGTGTATGTGTGTGTGTGTCATGTTTGTGCATTTATACAGACCAACGGTATTGTGTTACGATCCACACTGGATCAAAAGTGTATATCTTTGTAGGCATTTGGCTTTCCTCATCAAGTCTTTGTAGCAGTCTGTTTGGCTCCCTCCTTTTAGGAAGCGCAGGTATTCTTTTTTTTGGGGGGGGTGTCACACACGTGAGGAGTATTTAGGGTTACTTGGCACCTCGGTGAAAGATTTCAGCTCATAAGGAATACCCGTGTCCACTTCGACGGGTTTACGGGAGAATAGCAGCCGGATATCGTTGTGCAAGTAGATCTTCCCAGATTTGGAGCTGTGGAATCTGAATGGAGAACAAAAGGAAAATGGTTGAAGCATCGCTTTTATCTACAACCTGCACACAAAATGGTGAAAATGTCTCAAAAGAGGTAGTTTTACTATGTTGCCTGTGCTTCAACACATGGCAGAGCTGTTATTAAACCCACAGTCGTACAAGGTCAATAGAGGGCAATCTGAGGGAGTCCCCCATAAAGGGTAAACTGGCCTTGCGTCATCAATATTATAATATAAGTAGTATCTTATATCAACTTAAAACTGCACTCTGGTCTTGTGTAAGCACTCTCAAATCCCCTTAAATAACTTAACATCTTCCCAGCAGTGGACTACTTTAAATACCTGAGATGTATCAGGTAGCAGAGAATCTTCCTGCTCTCTAGCAGCCCGCTCCCAGTCGACCCGTGTTTCTTCCCATCCGCCTCCTCTTCCACAGGCATCAGGAAGATGCGATGACGCAGGAAGGTCATATGATTGGTGGGCATGTCATCAAAGTTGTACGTTACCAGGAACATCTTTACCACAGTTTTGTTGGGGTTAAATAAGGTCTGGAGAGGAAAGAAGAGATAGTTTGACTCCAACGGAGAAGAGGTTAGGGTCCTAATGAGAATAAATATAATGTTCTGTATTACTTTTCTGTTGAATCTAGGTCCATGCATTAATTAAAGCACTGTAAATAGGATGAAGCGGGTTATTTTAGGAAAACCTGGCTATTTCCTTAGAGTGACGTGGGCATAAAGATGAGATTACCACTTGAATGGTCCCTGCTTTGGGTATGCTGTACCCTTTCTTGCCAAGATGCTCCAGGGAGATCAGACCCTGCAACAGTAATGATTCAATACCTTCCATCAGTATTTGACACACTTCATTGCAGGGGTGGGCACATTTTTTCACTCACAAGCCACACCCAGTTAAACATATAGAACGACATACTTGCTCACGGTGCAACTAAACTAAAAAGCAACACATCCACAGCAGTAATACTACCCGAGTGATAAACAAACCTACTTTCAAATGCCTGCAAGGCATGCTGGGTAGTCCAGCTGCAACAATAATATAAACGATGAACTATAAATCATCGGATATCAATGTTTTATTAACTCCTGCTTTCCAGAGTTATTCCGAATTTTACATTTCCACAAATGCCGAGCTATTATCGCGTTTGAGGCAAAACAAGATATTCACACAGATCAGCTTTGACTTTGGAAAACAGTGAGGGACATATTTGCCTCTTTTTTCATATGTTGAGGATCGAACCACTAACTGTTTGGTTCAGGGTTGTGTCGGTTCGTCCAGTTACTCGATTAATCGAAACAGGCTTCAGATTAATCAAGAAAGAAAATAACAGTTACAGCCCTAGCATCATGTAAATAAATGATGGAATTTTTGTTTTCATGATTCTGAATATTCATTCATTTTCTACTGCTTATCCTCACAAGGGTCGCAGGGGGTGCTGGAGCCTATCCCAGCTGTCTTCGGGCGAGAGGCGGGGTACATCCTGGACTGGTCGCCAGCCAATCACAGGGCACATATAGACAAACAACCATTCACACTCACATTCATACCTATGGACAATTTGGAGTCGCTAATTAACCTAGCATGTTTTTGGAATGTGGGAGGAAACCGGAGTACTCTGAGAAAACCCACGCATGCACGGGGAGAACATGCAAATGCCACACAGAGATGGCCGAGGGTGGAATTGAACTTGGGTCCCCTGATTCTGAATATGTATGCTATTATGTAAACATAGATTTTCCATTATAGCTATGGTAATGTAGCTCATACAAAGAGTTTGAGGAGGACAAAAGCAGAAGGCTGACCATTCAACGCATCTATCTTCTCAAATGTTTTCCAGGTTGCATTGCTCTCTGTGTGATCTCACACAAACATCTTAGCTACCCTAGCAAGCACCTTAGGAAAACAGGTCGTTATAAGTTATTCATACTTTTAGAAAACAGAACAGTGCTAACAGTCTTGGAAACGTACAGTAAGTTTTTGTCATACTTTTTTCACACCTAAAAATGTATCTATTTTTAAAGAAGTCGTGTTGAAATGTTTTTCTACTAACCAAGAAGGGCGATGGCGCGCTGTGCTCGGAGATGTCGTAGTATGTAACCTGCACGGGTAAGGTGACGTGCTGCGGGCAGTAGGAGCCACTGGCCCCAATCTCCGCTGTGAAGCCCTCAATGTGGCCCGATGGCGAGAAGCGTCCTTTTAGCATAGACTCCTGGGACACACGTGAAAGGGAAATGAACAAAACCATCTTCAGAAGTCAGCACAAATAAATAGTAACATTACTGTGAACTATTTTTTGTGTTATTTTATGTAAGATGATTATATATTACTGCAACAACATTTCCAGACCACGGACATACAGAGCTAGCAAGCTTGCTGCTGTATGCAGCATGTCATCATTCGCAAGGCGAGATCATTATCAGCAGGAACTTTTCGTTTTCCATCATGGCAAGCATCTTTTGACACAAAGATGGCTGAGGTAGGTAAAATCAAAGGTCAGCTAGGCAGCTACATGACATTTACATGACACATTGACCTGTAAATGCACTCAGGTGACATAATAATGATAACAATACTGTATAATGTTATCTTATATGAGTATTATTTATATATCATCCATCTGTTTTTTTCTATCTGCACCATACATACGTACATACACTCTGGATCACAATTTTGAGACCAATTGAAAAATTGCAAGAATTTTGCACTGTTGGCTCTAATTATGCTAGTTTAAAATGACACTTTAAAATGCAAAAAGAAATGGTAGTGAGACCAAAAAATTGAGTAACCAATTTATTGCAAACAACCTTTAAACTGACATTCATTCATTCATTCATTTTCTACCGCTTTTCCTCAAAAGGGTCGCGGGGGTGCTGGAGCCTATCCCAGCTGTCTTCGGGCGAGAGGCGGGGTACACCCTGGGCTGGTCGCCAGCCAATCACAGGGCACATATAAACTGACATAATTCATTAAATTCATTAAAAAAATACCTAAATTAGACATAAAATGTCCATTAAAGTAGCTCCGCCATTCTTGTTAGTGTTTCCAGGAGGTTGCTCCAGATGGTGAAGATGGCCTCACGTAGGGCATCCATTGTCTGGAACTGATATCTGTTTTTGTAAACTTCCCTTGCCATGTATCCCCAAATGTTCTCGGTTGGATTTAGATCAGGGGAACACGCAGGATGGTCCAAAAGAGTGACGTTATTCCTCTGCCTTTGTCAGGAGAGCATTGTGAATTGTGGCGCTGTCCTCTTGAAAAACCCGGTCATTACCTCACCGACGAGGGCTTTCAATCATGAAGGATGCCCTGGCAACATCTCCATATCACGAGCAGCACCCCAAATCATGTGTGGAAAACATCTCAGGTGTGATCTCCTGATCATGTCAGTAACATTGGAAGCCATCAAGGCCATCAAGGTTACATTTTTGTCCCAAAATGTCCCATGTTTGGTGCTCTCGTGCAAATTCCAAATGGACAATTTATGTTTTTTTTTTTCTTCTTGAAACCCTTGTCACATAGGTGCTGTGTGAAAGTTATTGGACTGCACTCGTAAGTAACAACTTTCATTTAGGCCAAGGATTCTCCTGTGTCTTGAGGAACATCCAACCAGAATCTACTACTCAGGGCAGATGACATGTTTTTGGGTCTACCACTTGACTTTTTGTTCCATAACCCAGTTAACAATGACAATGTTTTACTGTGTCCAATCTCAGCAATGGCACACTGTGAGAGGCCTTGCTTATGCAGCTCAACAATCCGACCACATTTAAAGAGAGAAAGCCTTTTTTGCCTTTGCCATTAAGAGATCATGACTGTCAATCATCACTGTGAATACTTGACAGAAAGTTGTCAAAAAATGGTTCCTCTTTCGGCAATGAAAGCATTATCACTCCAGCAGCAACACAACATTCTGGAATGTCTACTATTTTGATGAAAAATATATATATTTAAAAAAAACATACTGAATAATATATTGAAGTCGACAATCTAATTTGAGAACATCACTTCCAGAAATGAGACTAGTTCGTCATGAACTAAAAATGCATATTTTGCTAATTTACAGTTTGCGTTAAAAAAATTTTAAACAATGTAGAACATAATTACAAACAATATAAAACATATATAAGAATCATGGTACGGAGCATTTAAACTTTTAATCAGCTGATAAACAGCCCATATCACATTAATGGCTGTTTAATTGTATAATTTTGTTCCACTCGCATTTCTTCTTTTTGCATTTTGAAGCTCTGCTTAGAACCTCCTTCAGATCCAACAGTGCAAAAATGTAAATTCTTGGAATTTTCTCACATAAAGTATAGAAAAATGATTTGGGGCAAAGAAGAAGTCAACTAATGAAAACAGTACTGGCGGGTACTGCAATTTTTACCTCAAAGTTGCCTAAAAGTGACCTGCTGATGGAAGAAGAGGGCCAGCTGGACCGGGCCAAGGTTCTGCTCTCAGCATGTCTGCCACTACGTAGCTGCCTGTTGTACACAAGCAGCACATACCAGAGCAGAACAGTCAGGTATGTTACATGTACATAAACACACTAACTTGTTAGGTTTCTCTCACACATTTCTCCAGTGATGAACAATACTCACCTTTTTAGACGTGTACCCCCTTTTAGTCGCCTCCCTGACCTCGTGCAGTCTGTGGCACACTAAACACAAAGACGGGATGAGCATTCAACTTATTATCTGAAGACAAGTTTTTCAAATGACAGTATTTCTCAAAAATATTAATATAATCCAAGCAAAGCAAAAAAATCATTTGGGAGTAACTGATAACATCATTGTGAATCCAGGTGTTCTCTTATTACTGCTATTACTCTTGCGTAACATGAAGAAACGCTTACCGCTACACCATTCATGCTAAAGGTCACCTAGCTGCCAGGTGACCCTCCGCTACGTCTTCGCTCGCTCAGCCCTCTCCTGACCAGTCATCTTAGCCTCATCACGTCGTCACGCCACACATCATGAAATTCAATCAAAGCCAAAGATTCAGACGGCCTCTGATGACTGTGATGTCATCACTTCTAACTTGGCTCCGTCGCCACCATTTGCCTTGCTTTCCCCTCGCACCTCTTTGCTTTTCAACCTGTGAACTCTATTGTCACGTCACACCACTCACGGAAACCTAAACTCAAAGCTCTTTCTCATCTTCCATGTGTCCACGTATTCACTTCCAGAACAGTTGTATGAGAGGATGCATGTACCATTGTGTGTATTTCTGTGCGTGTGTATGAGCCCACTCAACCTGGAACAATGGATGCTGTATACCTGTCAATGGGCTTCATTCTGGAGATACTCTGCTTGTTCCAGGCAGTGCTTCATCTTCCACTTTACAATACAATATGACAAATATCTTATTTCTACTGTTCGTTTATTCTGGATACTGACAACTAAACCAACTGGTAAACACTTTGATGGAATTAGAATTGCTGGCTCGGGGGACCACAACAATGTATTCCAGTTGGCATTTTCCAGCAATGTATTAAACCACCATCCAATGTCAGGTTGACAGCATTTGCAATCATGTTTTATATTTGGGTAATGGATTTTCCAGTATGTTGAAGCTCTAAAATATAATTATTGCTGTCTGTGAATTTGTATTTCTTGACAATAAAACAGATGACATTTGAATTGTCAAATTCAATTTTGTTTCAGTCATTCTTCCCTCCAGGTAACTACTGGTAAATCAAAATAAAAAAACTATAGCTACATGAAAAGTTCATTTGTATGAGATATAAGTCAGGCATTTGTAAAGGCTTGAAAAAAAGGTTCTGCACCACTAACTAAATAAATGTACTTTACAATGGGGGTTGCATGATTGAGTGTGTGAGAAGTGTGTGCTCACCTTAGAGCGCTCCCTTGCAGAAGGAAGAAGGTGGTTCCAGAACGGAGCCGCTTTCGCATCAGTACTGCGACACGATGCAGGTCCTAGTCCAGGAGCTAGTAATGACAACCTGCTCCTCTTCGAGGTCGAAGGTCCCTCATCTTCTGAACAGGACTCCATGGTTTCGCTGGGTGACAGCAATCTCTTCTTTGCTGGCCAGTGGCCCGATGAAGACAAACGGTGGCCATTACTGCTGGGAGTCTTCTCCCAGGAAGACAGTCCCTTGCAGGAGGAGGCCGCAGCTTGGGTAGCACTTCGCTCAGGGGGGGAGGATTCCAGTCCCGCTTCCCATTCTGTAGCCTCTCCAGGTTCTTGTAGTTCTGTGTGGTGTGGAGGGGAGAAGGGCCCTGGGGGGCTTGTGGGGCTAGCAGGACTTGGGGTCTCGTATGTGGGCATGTCATACAAATGAGGACTGGGTTGCCCTCCAGCTGTGCCATTGCTACAACTCTCATTTCCAGGGCTTCCTATTGAATAGGTGGGTGTGCGGCCCCCATTAGGGGGATCAGGTTTGACTGAGCTTCCATGAGAATAGCCCTGGTCACAGTAGTGCCCGTGAGGGTCACACATTGGAGGTGATTTTGGCGAGAGGGGAGAAAACACATCAGGGATTGGTCTGTCATGATTGTGCTGAGCTGGACGCCGGGAGGGGTTGTGGCTTGGGGAGAGGGGAGGAGATCTAGGCAGCACTCCCCCCTCAGAGTCTCTGTGTTCCATTTGTGGGCAAGAATATAGAGAACTAGAACCACCAGAGCTCTTTACTAAGCCCAACCCCACGGCTGGCATGGGGGCTGGCCCACACAACACTGCTCCCTCTAATACTTCTATGTCCGAACAGTCTGCCACAAGGGGGCGCTTGTGAGTCAACTGGGGCTCCTCTAGCCCCCGTTTCACACCCATCCGAACAGGCCTCTGTTGAGCATCATTGTGGGATTCTGTGGCAGTAGAAAAACCACCCAACTGGGAGAATATAGAGAGCTGGTAGACCTTTTGATGACGCAAATCCTCTTGGTCAAAGTGCCTGGCAGCCCCTGGTCTAACCCCTGAGTCCAGGCCCTGTGCAGGGGCCGTGGGAGGAGGCAGGTCCCCCTCGTGGGCTGGAAGCTCTAGTGGAGCTTTTTTGTGGGATAACTCCACGTGAATGTGCCGCATGTTTTGTTTGCCAGAGGATGACAGTACTGACTGTGTGTGCAACAGGGTCCTCGCCACGCCACAGGGCAGAAACGGCTGTTCCACAGGAATGTGAAGTCCTATAGTTCCTGTTGGCTGGCTGTCATCCAGCATGAAGCATAAAGCTGAGTTGCACAGCACCTGGAAGAAAAGAAAAATATGAAATGATGGCATTTAAGATTGGGTATAGTTAGATTTTATATGTCTTATAGGAAATGATCGTGGATAACACATCAGATTCATGAGCCAATTGCTTTAACATGATAGAGAATAATGAGTAGACCCCTCACATATTTACAAAGTCATAAACATGTTTTCTATGCTCCAACGCTGAAAATATTTCAACTAAAAATGAAGAATCCGATTTTGCGGCAATTCACTTTGGGTCGGGTCTGGAACAAATTAACCGCAATAAATGAAGGATTACTGTATATTGTTACAAGGGACAATGCATAGTAATATACAATACTATACTAATAGAAATAAAGATTGGATATACTTAATGGCAGTCAGTGTGCTGCAGATGGAAATGAAGTGATGCATTCAAATTTCTCTGATACTGCTGAAAATGAGTCTCACCTCTGTGCCTGTCCTTGTCTAATTTCGCACACGTGGACACACAGCATCTGGAAATCGTGTCCACAAAAAAGGGTCTACACAAGCAACATGTCTACCACCAAAGGACCTGGCAAGGAAGACATGAAAATTTAATAAAAAATGTCTTCATCCACATTCCTAGTTGTTCATTTGAACTTAACTTACCAAAGTGTCTCGTCAGTGTTGCAGCAGGCTCCTGAGAAAAGGTTCTCCTGAAGAGGAACCAAAGGTGACTCTAGTGGGACTCCATCTGTGATTGGCAGATAGCCACACATGGCCACCCTTGTCACCTGGGCGTGGTTTGCAGAATGACTGTGTCATCATGACAGGGTCATAACATCCAGAATCCCTGCAGAGACAGAAACCACAGCAAGTCAGCATGAAGCCGTTTGCATTTTGATCTGCTTATGTTAATAATCAGGAATTAAAAGGGGAGTTTAGAATGTTAAGGGAGGTTTTCCCATTCCATAAAATATATTGTTCCATAGTCATTCAAGAAAGATTCAAAAGCCTATATTGTGCGTATACTATGTAAGGATCCTTAAAGAACAATAACTAAAAATCGATAAAACATAGCTAATCAAGATTTTTTTATTTTGAATGATTACATTTATGCCCTTGAACACAACAAGACCACAAACAGAAGATTCATCCAATCACAAAAAAGTTGAAACTGGGATGAAGCCTAGTGAAGCATGTCTGACCCACTTGGACCAGAAGTTGGGAATGTACCGAAGGGGGCGGTGTCACAGTGAAAATGTTGCCGTGGCAACAAGTAGCCCAAGGATAACGGTTCCTTTGTACTTGGTCACAAAGAGGAAGAAGAAAAGCAAGAGAGAGGGGTAGTGGATGTGGTAGTGTTGAGGGGAGTGAAGTGTGATGGGGTTTTTTGGAAGGGGGTGCTGAAGAAGGTGCTGAAGAAATATATGTACATTAGAAAAGAGAAGTGGAGGAAAACTATTACCCGCTTTACTGTGAATGAGTAGTTTTTGTGTATTGGTACTTTTGGTCATTTTTAAAATCCATTAAAAAATTCCTTAAGCATGTTTTTGCCATGCAGTAAATTTTGCAGTAAGAGAATGATTTATTTATTTATTTGTGTTTCAATATTTAAAAAAAACTTTTTTGAGATTTATACCACTTGTTTCTTGTTAGCAATGTACAGAAATAACTAGTAACTTTTTACTTTTGAGTACATTTCTTAACTACACGACACGTACTGCAAAATAACTGTACTTTTACTTGTGTGCGGCATTTCAGTACTATTTCCACCTCTGCAAATCACACACTCATTGATGTGTGGACTGGTTAGCTACCAAAAATGTGAACACAAGTCTTTTTTTCATTGATTAAAACAGAGCTTCTTTTTGCCTGTGGCGGCATTTTGAATTACTGTGGATTATGGAGGGGATGTTGCCGTGTGCTGCGTGTGGCTCCTTGTTTAATTAACTTTACTAGTGCTAATATGTCACACCAGCATCTTTCACACAGAGATCCTGTAAAATAGCCACATGAGAGCCATAACAGTAGAGGCAACATTTATTGGCCAGTGCCTTTTGTACAGAACACAACAAAGTGGGATGCTATCGCAACTTTTTACACAATAACTCAGCGTGACGTATAAAACACTTGTTGGATAGCGACAACGGCTTTCAGCATAACAGAGTCTTCCGCATTAAATGTTTACACTTCCTCTCAGTATTGTAGAACAACCTTGTACACAAGGTGTAAAGTGTACCGCCTCATTTATGGGTCTGATCCTCACCAAGCTACACCTCGAAAAAAAAATGTAACCCATGTCGGTGCCATTTATACAGAACAACGGCAAAGAGAAAGGGTGGAAAAATGATGGCTTTTACGGGCAGGCAGACAGCTAGGCGTACCTGACCCCGTACCTGAAATAATGATCAAGTGGAAGGACATACTTCGCAGTAGTCTCAAAAGTTGTCTGATACTGTATCCTCAGAGGGAGGATGGTGTTCAGAAAAGCAGACAGATGCTGAGAAATTCTACCAGGTACCACCATCACACACAACCAATTACTTTCGAGACAATGTGAGGCGTGAAGCCTTTGTCACCTGCAATTACTCACATGACGTATGGTTCCCTCTAAAATCCCACAGCGTCTACCTTTGAGAGGTTAGAACACTTACTATCAGGATGTAAACTAATGGACTTGCTGTTACACTCATGTTAGGTAGCAACTAACAGTGCTATTTCAGTCAAACAGATCCAGTTAACAAATGAAAGACTCAACATAGCACCAGATATTAGCTCTACTATAAGAACAGGTGGGGTCATCGAAGGCTAAGTCCCCAAAGGGGCGGTTAGAGGGTTGGGGGGATGGGTATGGAATGTGTGTATAGAATCACACACAGTCAACGGTGAGTATTTATAGTCGTCCCCAGTGTCAGAGATCACTGGAGCACCCAAAGGCTCTGTGCTAGGTCCCACTTGATTTCTGACCCTATTTTGAACTGGCAATGACTTCTGAGACTTTGCTGGGGGCACACAACCGATTTTAGGGTGAGGAGGAAAGCACAAAAAGGTTACCCAAGGCAATGCTCTGGGTTGCTCAGTGGTTGTGCTGAAAGGGAAGTACAAGTTTGAAGTTTTCAGGCTAAAATGAAAACAAACAGAATCATTGTTGCTGAGCATAACAAACTCTTACCTCCAGAAAAAACTATGTGCAAGTACAGGACAACATCACCTGCTGGAAGAATGAAGTGAGTCACAAGCTCTGGCTTTTTTGCTTTTTGGTATACTCAGTACATAGGAAGAGGTAACAAAAATAGTGATTCCAAATTTGCAAATAGTCTGGTTTTAACATTAAATAAAATGGCAAATTCAGTTTTGCATTAGTAAAAGGAAGATCCCCATAGTTCCCCGATAATACAATATAGAAAACCCTTTAAGAAATGAGAATATCTAGACAGTCAGAAAACTGTTTTTCATTAAGAGTTGTCCAAAGACTTTGAACCCACAATTATATGATTGTATGAGGACAGTGCAGTGAAAGCTTCAGCTTTCATTTCAAATCCACAGGGCACCCCGTCCCAACAAAAACACTGCACTACAACTCATTCCTATCCTGTATATTCATCCATATCCAGTATATATAAAAAGGAATACACCAGTATGTCTTGGTTTCAGTTGTTATGACTTGATTGTGTGATATCCAACTTTCACTTTTTAGGTTTGAGCGCTTTTTGTTGTATGGAGATTTATGTCTACGTAACGCTCAGTAAAATGTATGCAGGTTTGGGGGGGTCAGAGTTCACAGCCTGGACCTTGCCTCAGGATATACCACCACCTTTGACCTGTGTGTCTCCACCACGACATCCACATGCATGCTTTTGTGTTTGTGTGCACAAAGCATCTCTATTTTATCACTTCTTATCCTTACTAGCGTTGCGGGCAGTTTCTTTAATTCATTCATTCATTTTCTAGCGCTTATCCTCACAAGGGTCACGAAGGTGCTGGAGCCTATCCCAGCTGTCTTCAGGCGAGAGACGGGATACACCCTGGACTGGTGGCCAGCCAATCACAGGGCACATCTAGACAAACAACCATTCACACTCACATTCATACCTATGGACAATTTGGAGTCGCCAATTAACCTAGAATGTTTTGGAATGTGTGAGGAGACCGGAGTCCCCGAAGAAAATCCATGCATGCACGGGGAGAACATGCAAACCCCACACAGAGATGGTCGAGGGTGGGAGTGTCTTTAATACTTCCCTGAATTTTACTAGTAAGATTACTTCACGGAAAATACAAATCTTCCCGCGTCTTTAAATGCCCGCTTCATTCTTCGTCCTCTGTGTGGGTGACGTATAGGCACGTTGGTGACGGAAGCGATTCTTCCAAACATGAAAAAAATAATTTACTTTATATTTTAATTTAATATATTTTATTTTTTTGTAATCGAGGTATTCGAATTATCCAAATAATAGTTGCAGCCCTATTCTATTCCATTCTAATCTATTCCACAACATGCTGCGATATACAAATATGACATGTCCAAGCAGGGGCATTTTATGCAGGACAGTTTTAATTAAAAATATAAAAATTGTGTTTGTTTGAACAGCATTTTGGAAGGAGAGAACACAAACTTTTTAAATGTGACTAAGACGTTCAAATTGTGACAGTAAACTCCTGTGTCCCTGTTCTGTATCATCAGCACCGACATCATGATATATGGGGATTAACCTGGAAATGTGCCATCTTCTGAGGGAGTATCAGCTGTAACAGAGGCAGTGTGACACCAGGGTGTGTGGGAATTAACTAATTAACCTGGTGCTTCTGTTGCTCTGTAGAGTTGACAGCAATGGTCACTGTCTAAAGTACTTTAAACTGTCATGTGAAAAAATGAAGACAAAAAGGGTACACAAAAGTCAAGACAATTTGTCAAAGCATGCACCCCTACTGTGTTGCCTATTCTATTACATTCTGACATAATAGTGCTGTTATTAAAAACCCCAAAGTTTGACCTTGGAAGTTGGACTTTATCACCCAATTTAACACGCTCTGCAAAGCACCCACTCTAAGTTAAGGTTGTTGAGCCAAATCACCATCAAGTTTGTTTCACATCTTTCGGGGACTGATAGGACTGATTCCATCTGATCATTGATCATCTTACATTATCATTCATTAGTGGTGGGTGCCTATACATTTATAATTATTTGGGGCTTAAACCTGGATTATGTTGCGAGAGAACAATGACAATTGAAAAGAGAAGGTGGGTGGATTCTGGGGCTGGATTTAATATAATAATTACACTTTTATTGCAAATGTTGATCTTAAATCAGAGGAAAATGTCAACATCAAGCTAGCAGAAGGGTTTGGAGGGGGGTAATTCCAGGTAAAATTCTGGTCTGGTGGGATGTGCATAAAAAGGCACTAGGAGATTTTTCAGTCTGTGGAAAAAGGGGGTATTATGTTGTTATCATGTATATGCCGTGTCCTCAATTACACCGAGCAAAGGTAGGATTGCGTCAGCACACACGTTAACAACCTCCCAAATTCCTCTTGATTGTCTCATCAATTTGAGCGAGACCCCACCCGGACTGCACGGTGAGCTCTTCAACACACAATGACATCGTTTTTAAAACACAAGCTCAGTGTGCTCAGGCTTAGCCATCAAACTGGTGATTAGATTGCAGGAGGAGGAGTGTGGAAATCTAATGTCACCTCGTGGACGCGGGGGATGGAATGACAGCTGACTGTGTGTGTGTGTGTTGTACATGCATGAGAGTGTGTGTTTATGAGTCAACACACAAACAGGAAGTTAGGTTGATTGAAACTTTTGGACCTCAGAGTGAGATGGTGATTCACTTACCGCTCACAGCTACAATAGCCAAGCTTGTGTGTGTGTGAGATGGTGGTGGGGGTCATCTAAACTAAGCTGGCTCAGTGGGGGCATAGTTGCTGAGAAGGCTGTTTGACAATCTCCCTGTCCCTCTGTCATGTGGCCATTTTGAGGCAGACGACAGAGCCCAGCTGAGAACATAACAATATAAAGCAGCAAGGGAGAACTTGTGACACTCACCCTCGACACCAGCAAAGCTTCTTCTGTTTAGTCTGGCCGAGGTGTCTTCTATGTCCTCCAGGTCAGATTGCCTTGCCCCTTCTTTGCTGTACTTCCTCCACAAGTAGTTAAGAGTCACCCTGTTCGCTTGTTTTGGCAGTCTCCTTTCCTCTTCCTCCACCCTGAGTCACGCATATGAATACAACTCAGAAAGCCATCAACAACTTTAGCCCCCCCCTCACCCATCCTTGCCCCTCTCTCCCTGAATTTCTCCCTAACTGCCCCCCTTCCCTCTTTCTTCCTTTCTCTCATTGGCGCCACTCCACACCATCTTGAGCACAAAAGCTTCCTCACATGCTCGTTCCTCTCCTACTCCTCACCCCCTCATCTCTTCTTCCAATACTGCACCTCCTTTAAAGCGTCTCTCAGGATTGCACCCTCCCTTGCTCTCTTTTACTGTTTTCTTCCTTCCTCTCAGCTGTTGGTAGAGCTAGGCCTGCTTTGCTCACTCAGCACAGAGGACATGTACAGGGAGGAGAAGAGGAGGGGGGTGGTTATGCTATTAGCTGACTGGCTGTAGGAAAGGGGGGTCAGCTGTAGTGGTTAAGATGCTGATAGGCGAAGGGAAGGGAGGAGGCGTGGACTAACAAAGCTCCGCCCACCTGCTCCTGCTTGGCCAGTTGTGCAGAAGTAGAAAAGGAGCACTCAAACAATGTGTTTGTGTTAAATGTCTGGCAATGACAGCACCAAGCAGTGTGTGTATGTGTATGGGGCTTTCTAGTGCATCACTTAGGATATGTCAACAATTGTAAAGTTACACATGCAGATGACAACCAGCAGCGACTATGCTATAATATGTACTCAAGGCCTGGACTTGGTGTTTCTTTGTAAAGAAACACTACACACAGGCGCACCAACTGCTTGTCCTCCAAAATAGTCTTCTGATACCCTGTGTCTGCAATAAAGACTGTGGTAAGTAATGTGACTCCGGAGTAGCGATGAAGCTAGTGTACAGTTTACCAGAGAGCAAAGTTATACGTTATAAGAAATGCTACAACAATATATTTTTTTGTTTCAAAAAATTTAATTTGGACCGAGCTGGGTACAGTCCCTTTAACACAAACCGTTCTTAGAATTAAGACAATAAGAATACTGCCATCATATTCAAACATGCTCACTTTCATACCTGATCAGTCATCCCTTGTTTATCATGGTTAACTAGTTCCAGACACGACCGCGGTAAGTGAATTTCTGCAAAGTAGGAATCCTTATTTATAAAAACACAAAGATAATACGTCTGCTTTCATCAATAAATAGGGAAATTAAAAACATCTTTAATAAAAATGATCCACCAACAGTGGAAAGACATGCTAATGAAGGCACGGATATGTCACATCTATTCATAAAAGACTAGTGGAGACATCACTCCTATAATCCAAAATGTCAACCCAACATGCACAGCAGAGTCTTAAAAATGATTTGTCTACACATTACAGCGTTTCCAGGTGTGTGACTGTCTATATGTGGAACTCCCATTTTGACTTGATAATTTCTGTAAACAAAACCTTAAGATGCAAATATCAATACATTCCACCCTCGTCTCCCTTCTTTTGTTATCTTATTTGCACACACACATGTTGTGTGCAGCATGCGTAGTGCATGAGGCCTGGGCCAGCCTTATCTAAAGCAGGAGTGCAGATAGAGAATGTGGAAAAAGTTTATCAGCTGAGCACCAGAGGAGGCGTGTTGGGAACGTGTGCATTGTGCCATCTGTGTGCTAATAAGGGCCATGGTGTTGACGAGGCAAGAACTATTCTTGAACAGCATGATGGTGGTTGAGGAAGACGTATTTTGTGGGAGGAGTGCACCAAGAAACATGCCTGAAGCTGTGAAGAAGACACACAGTTCACCGCTCTACCCGTTTCTTTTGTTGCTGACACAAACATACCACACTGGGTGAGCTTTATCTTTATTTAGCAAACTCAGGGCAAGTTATCAGACATGTGCTGGTCCCGACATGTGAGACCAAGCCATTGATAGCACTGTCCCACTGTCTTACTCCTCAATGACTTCTGTCTCCAACACATGACAGAAACACTTACTGCTTACTTTTGTATACTAAAAACACATTCTTTGCTTCATAAGTCACATTCAATTATACTGTCTGGATCATGAATTTAGCAAAAAGTTAAATTCCATTTCATCTGCGTTTCTGCTGGAATCATGGTATGCATTAGGTAGCTTCTTCTTCACCATATTTGTCAACTTTATCAGATATTCTTTAAAGGGCAATATAAATGTGTAATTTAGAAAGATCCTTTGCACGATAGTGATACTTGATGATGGTCGCAGCGGTGAAGCAGCTTGGACCAAATATGCAGCCAGTGTTGGTGGCTGTTTCTCTCTTTTCTGACCGATGTGTAATTTCTAAGGGTTTCACGAGACACTCAGTTCACAAGACAACACACAAGATTGGGTCTACGTGAACGAGAGACCAGATTTTAATATATATAAAGCACATCGAAAAGATATATGACAATGGTGTACAATCTAAAGCACATCGAAAAGATATATGACAATGGTGTACAACCTACAAATTTAATTTCTACTACGTTACACTCTTCTGCACCCTGTGTGTATGCTAAAGGCCCCGCCTCCATCCACTGAGACAAAGAAACTGTATGTCTGACAAAAGGTACTCACTCTATTCTTGCTATTGTTCTCTGGCGCAAAGGTGCCAATAAAGGGGAGGGCGATGAGCAAAACAGACACATATATAATGCACATGGCAATATGTTGAAGCCGGCAAAATCATCAAGTTCCATTTTCATTGCTGGTGCGATTTTTTTGTTTCGTAATTTATTTATCATACTAGGCCTGGTGTCCACAAGAAATCTTGTTACATTTTAATCTTGCAAGATCTTGTGACAAAAGATCATGTGATGCCCCTGCTAATTTCACTTTTTTTTCCACGGAACTGCCATTGAGTAATTCTTTTTTTTTTTGCAGAGTTCATTCACCTTACAATTTGAGGGAAGAGCTGCTCCCTATCAATTGATATCTATATAACAAGGAGAGTATTGGGATATTGGTAAATGACATGAAATCCAGAAGTTTGGCGTATATATTATTCCACCATGAGCAGCTGAGACGTATTGCAACAGTGGTTCTGGTTGTTTTTTTAATACATTACTTTGAGGTCCAAGGGAGCTATGTTTATTTTCTGCTTTGTCACACACTGCAAATCATTATTATTAAGTTGGTTTGTTGTGTTTTCATATTTCACAAACAACACCCTTTCTCCAAATATGGAGACAACCTTGTGGGACGTCCACATACACACACACACACAAACCATCGCATATTTCGCTCGAAGTAATAGGAAATGTTCCTTCCATATTTTATGGGGAAAGATTTTAACAAACAGAATACTTCTTCTGCATTGCACCTATAAATAAAGACATGTGAAGACAGGAAAGGAGAGGACATAGAAGACATGGGACACTGAAAGACTGAGAAAAACATTTCTGTGGTCTGCTGTTGCTTTTCCACAGCAAAGTTTGTCCAACCAATTTAACAGGGACTTTCTGCGGCCTTACTGCACTTCAACCTCCAAACACGAACCATTGCATATTTCTGTCCATTTAAGAGCCCATGTTGCCTTCCATATGTGGAGGGAAAGGGGTGTGTGCCTTCTGCATAAAGCCCGCCCCACCTATTCAATGGCAGCCGAGGAGAGAGAAGTGTTGAAAACAAACTCACATTCCATTATGATGACCATGCACTGATAGGCTGATGGCAGGCGTTTGTTTTGGTGTCTTTATAATAATGTAGCAGGTGGGACTTTTATCAAGTGAGACACTTTAAAAATGTATTTTAATGACAACAAGTTCACAAACATTTAATGGAATGAGACAGGGAAAGGAAGAAGGGATGTGAAGGAAGGGTGGGAAGGGAATGTGTGTGTATTATGTGTCTGCTTATGAAGAGGGTGGATGGTTGGTGGGGGGAAGGGGGGTGAGTAATACTTAGCATGTTTAAAGAGGCACACTTATTCAGTACATATGTTAGTGTACACAAGAATGTGTACTTATTCATGAGCTAAAAGCTGGCGTCTGAGTGGAGCAAAAGGCAAACAGTGGAAGAGAGGAAATCTGTAATGTTTCGCCATTTCCACAAGTGATGAATTGAGCATGCAATGGTGTTTTGGTAATTTCTGTGATGCAATGTGTTTGGTTTTACTGTAATTTTGTTTCATTGAGTATGATGTAATTACAGAGGAAATTCTCATGTTAGAAACCTCAAATTAGCAATTCTGAATGGCCAAGAGCAAGCTCTCTCATATTATAGTAGTACAACTATAGCTAATAACATTAAGTGTCACAAAGGGTTTTTACAGTAGACATACTTTTGTGTGCTTGGCACCACAGACCTTCTTGTTTGTATTTGAAAGTGTAACAATTGGGTGATACAAGGTTTCCGTGAAAGGGCATGTTTGAGCAGCTGGGTGTGGATGTGGATGCTGACAAAGTGGGAAGCATGCAGGTCGACTTAGGAATTAGCATTGAGTATTGTCTTGGAAAACACTGGGTGTGCCTTTTCTCAACAGATACATTAACAACATGGCCCAAATTGGACCAAAATGAGGGGGGTGGGGGGGGTACCTTTGTGTACTTTCTGATGCCATCTTTGTAGAAAAAAGGAAATGTGTGATTACAACCACAGAGCCACAGAGATATTAAGTTATTGCAACACAGAAAGCTGGTACACACTCATACAGCACAAGGGTATGTCAACAACAATAATAAGTAAGTACCAATTAAGGATAAGTACCAATTAAGGAATCAATTAACCACAATAAACAAGGGATCACTGTATATATGATATATGTATACCACAGTTGTACCCTGGAAAAGAGCATTGATTCTAAATCAAAACACTGTATTATATAATTCCTCCCACAGCAAGCTAATTGTTTCTTTCTTCACATTACAGTGTGGAGAAAAAAATCATGATTGACACAAAATGAAAAGAAATTTAGCGAGATTTAGCAAAATTTAGACAATAAACGCAGGTATGGGTAGGATTATGGAACCCCCGTATCTTTGCTGATATGTCGGCCAAGCTCACAGAATGGAATGTTCCACAGAAATATGCTGCCTATTTATGAAGGACAGAAAATAAAGTAGCTTCTCTCAAACTCTTATGTCGTAGGCCCTCAGATCTTAATTCTGCTGCCATTGTTCGCTTTTAGCTCCCTCCTCCTATTCTCACTGAGTCTCTGCCATTCCTCAACCCCCTTCGAGCATCTGTTTCATTTTCCTCAATTCAGCATCTCAGAAATCCGTTAAAATGATGTTTCCTTGTAATGCTTGAAGAACAGCATAGAGGTGAATTGGTCAAAAGGAAATAACAGTGTATCTTAACCAGAAAAATAATGCAAATGGTTGCGTTTAATCAATTTCAGTTTTAATGATGGGTCAAACAACTATAAATATTCTTTACTAACACCTTATGTTTCTTTCCAGGCACAGCTGCTCTTCCTTTTCGCTTTAGAGTGGGATGGGGTTACGAAGGTGGAGGACAGAGAGAGGCTGAGCAGGGGTTAATCCTGAGATCAGTCTAACACACATAAACAAACAGTCCTTAAGCAGCAGTTAGAGAGAAGATTTAGTTGTACAGGAGCTTTGTTTTGAGCCAGAAGGCAGAGATGTACTGGTACAAAAAAATAGCTTCGGATAAGTCAGCAAGCACACCTGGTAGTGTGACTAATATGTCTGAAAACCATCATATGAAAACGTTTGGTATTTAGTATAAGGAAGCATTTGTTCAATTCATGCAACACCATATCCTTGAAAGTGTTCCTTATGTTCAGTGTTTCACAGTTAATACACAAACGCATTGCAAATACATTGCTTCATCAATTTATTGCTGTAAATGCAGTTGAAGTACTTTCTGCAGTTGCAATGCAGTCGCAACACAGTACGCGTGCACGTATGTATTCATTCATATGAAATTGTTATTTTGCCATCGCTCATTCTTTTCATACACACACAGACACACACACACACAAAGGGGAAACACATTTTTCAAAATGTCTTTTTGGAACAAGACCCATTCATTGTGTAAAATTTGCTGTTAAGCATGGCAGTGGGTTTAGTATGTTTTTTTGTGCTTTCTGTGTTAGCTGAGGATTTGCGCATTTTTTATAGCAATTTCTGTAAGATTTTTTTACATTTCACATTCTCTGTGGCGTTTTTAATGTGTGATAGTGCTTTAATCATACATTCGTATTGTTTTATGTTCCATACCTTAAGCGAGTGTGCAGCTATGGATGTTTATCTTCTAACATTTGTTGCTTGCTTCTTGCTCCATTGTTTATTTACACTCGGCATCAGATCTTGGCTTTGAGCACCCCTTCACTACACCAAGTGACCAGAGAGCCACCCGGGGATACGGGGGAGGAAAGGCTGCATACCGGGAGTGAACAGCGCAAAAGACGTTCTAAAGGTTGCTGTATAAAGATGGCATCAACCATGTTTACTGTCTTCCATCATGGGAAACGTGAGATGGAAGCGCTAACGGTTGAACTGAAGATTGAAAATGATATTGAATTTTTTCTACATTTATTAAAAAAAGACAATGTACCGGTACTATTTTATTTCAGCGGCTATTATTCTACTGAGATTGTACATTTTAATGAAACTTTTTGACTGAGTTGTATAGGCTCACTGTGGGAAAGATGTTGGGATATATATATCGTATATTGATATTCAAACTCAATATATCAGGGTATGATTTCTGGTCCACATGAATGAACTACATGACCAAAAACTCAACTGAATCCCATTCGTGCTGTATTATGCCATACACTTAACCTAACCTGCCAAAAGCTGACAAATAGCAGCCGTTGACAGCAATGTGGTGGCTCAGTTGCTTTCTGAATTCTAATGGAGGACTCACACACAAACATTAGTACAAAAACACACTCTATGCACTGCAAGAGACAAGCATACAAATACAACGCTCAAGATATTCATCTAAGATAAA
Organism: Doryrhamphus excisus; assembly: GCF_037039965.1. NCBI lineage: Eukaryota > Metazoa > Chordata > Actinopteri > Syngnathiformes > Syngnathidae > Doryrhamphus > Doryrhamphus excisus. The sequence goes on along the minus strand of NC_136359.1, from coordinate 12,272,842 downwards.
CAAAAACCTTGAGGGCTCTGCACTTTTTTCTTGTGTGTGCATGCCATCTGAGCTGCACTTACTTTGGCTCTAAGTGTGGAAAACAAACACAGGCACGTGCACACACACAGCTTTAAAACACTTTTGGGGGATATGATTTAGTAGTGCTTTCCAGTCAATAGCAAACACAAAGTAAATGCTTTCCTTCCATGTTTGATACAAAAGGTAGTTATCGACATGATAGGTGGCCATGTACAAAGTTAATAATGCTCAATTTTGACTGACACCGTCAGAAGGATATTCATTTAACCATAGATGTAAAATTGTGTTAGTTGTAGTAAACCAGTCAAGACGGAGAACTATGAACAGTAGCCACTTGTTTTAATGAAAAGTCTCGGGGCGATAGGACAATATATGGAGGACAACCAGGCTGAGTGGTAGGGGGAGCACAGAACGATCAGGTCTAAGCTCAATAAGCTCTACCGTGACCTATATAATGCACAGATACATCTGAACCTACGCGCTGTGCATTCTGGGACGTTGGTTGAATGTCACACAATGTGGAGAGATTGGATGGCCACAGTTAATCTGTAATCTATGGAGCTACTTTTCATTGATGGTGATTAAGTATGAGTCATACAGTTTTAATCTTTGATAGTCTTGGGGATATAGTTGGGAAAAGCTGATCGGTAAAAGACGAGGGGTATGTGGAAACATTTAATTTCAACACGATGAGTAAATATTCTCGGTCATTTTATATTAATGAATTCATTCATTCATTTTCTACCGTTTATCGTCACGAGGGTCGTGGGGGTGCTGGAGCCTATCCCAGCTGTCTTCGGGCTTCACACTCACATTCATACCCATGGACTATTTGGAGTCACCAAATAACCTAGCATGTCTTTGGAATGTGGGAGGAAATCGGGAGTCCCCGGAGAAAACCCATGCATGGGTGGAATTGAACTCGGGTCTCCAGCTGTGATGCCTGCACGCTAACCACTCGATCCGTCATTTTATATTAAGCCAGATAACAAAATGCAACGTGTGTGATCTTCAGGATAGTGATCGTCTTCCAAACCGCTGTATTTTGAAGAGTGGATAATAATGGCTTCCGCCACAAGATCAAGGCCAATCCGGTTGCCATATCACGTTCATACCTAAGCCACACTCCACCATGGTAGGTGCAGTAACGCTGAATGAATGGCCTAATACATTTCCTGCTTCAATTAGAACGGGTACTTATCATCATTCCGCTCACAGTTTGACATCATAAAACAGACCAAGACGACACAGAACAATTGACCAATAAGTACCTTGTCATTGTGAAGTATGAAAAGGCCACTGAGCTTAGGGTGTCACAGAGTGTCATCAGTGGGTCAGAAAAAGGCATACTGTATGTGTTTATGTGAAAAAAATCACCTATTGTAAATTTTGCTGTCCAAAGGCAAGTTTTGCAAAAAGTACTGAAAGAACATGTGGATTCAAAAGTTCATCAATAAAGGTCATAGTGCATTGTAGGTTCATCCTGAAATTTCACCTGAAAGCCAAATATCCTTAAAGCCTAGGTCACAACTGGACAGATGACATTTTGGCTGTGCGATTTGTGTCGTTCCCGATATTACTGTTTATTTTTCTGATGAAGAACATTGTTGTGGTGACCATAAGGGAGTAAGATCATCACCTGCCCAATGTACAACCTATAAGTCGAATGTGCGTACCACACATGACATCTGGGGCTGCTCGGACATACAGCTGTCTCTACAGTCGTACAGCCAATGCACATGAGTTGTAAGACCAACGTCTGTCGAACTTTGAATAGAAGTACTGATCTTGCATTCCATGTAGGCTTCATATGGAGGTTGCAAGCAGTATGTTGTGTGTACCAACAATGTACGATCCGTACCGGAAACATGATTGGTTCTGCACATTGTGAGACCTAAGTCACTTCCTCCACTCATATTTTAGTCCAACATAGTAGCTTCTACCAAACATTTTTCCCCTATACAAACAACTGCTCCTCAGTGCCGGCAGCACTCATGCAGCCTCACACCGTGACACGACCACCACAATTATCTTGCTGCTCACTTGTGTTGTCGGCTATTTACACAATGATGGCGGTTTGTTTGTTCATTTTCAGTTCATAGAAAATCTGTACTGCTAGACAAGCTGCACCACGACTACTTTAAAGTATATCCAAATTTAATATTTAGAGTACTGTCCCTTGAGAATAATGAAATGGTTGCATAAATATATAGGTTGTACTTACTTTTGTGAGATACTGCATATTAATCATCTTGTGTTCAATATCATTAAAACTCAGAAGATTAACGTACTTGAATTTTGATACATAGAAGGGGAAAAAGTCTTGGGCCAGATCTTCCCTCATTTTATTGTTAAAAAGAACCCTTAATGGATCACTACCTCTTTGTTATAATAGCCATTAAGAGGTTCATAATGATACAAGTGCTTATAAGAGTTTAAATAGTACAGCACATACAACGTCTCTTCCTCTCTCTTTTATACAGATAACACTCTGAAGATCAATATAGCCCCAGAGCAGTGTTGCATACTAGTTCTAACCCGCATAATCATCTGTAATCTCTGACATCAAATCCTGCAGAGAACACATTGGAGCGGTGACAACAAACCCTCATCAGCTCAAAGCATTTAATAGCACAGACAATAAGGGCAAACAGATATGAAGGCCAGATACACTTTGCGGTTCTAGAGTCACCCTTCATCGTTCTTGCATCTTGACGCCTGCATGTGAATAAAATAAAGTCTTGACGCCTGCATGTGAATAAAATAAAGTGTGCTGCCTGCTGATACGTTACTGGCAAGAAGATGTTGTTTGTCTTTTAGTCATAGAGAAGCAGAAGACTAAATCAGCTTCACGTTGTTGATGAAGTACTGTCACTTGTAAAGAGTCTAACGAGATCCCTATGGCTGTAGACACTGAATGCTCATACTGGCTGCTACACTGTCATGAAAATTAGTAAGCCACTCACATTTCAGCAACTATTATTATTATTATATTATCTCCCCAAGGAACAATAATATAAAAATGGAACTTCTACTTTAGAGGAGGCAATATAAAACTTGTATAGCACACTAGATTTACTACCCACTGAAAATGACTCAACACACAATTATTGTCACAAAGGCTGGTAACACACACACACAAGTGGGCAGCATGAATGCTACCTTGGAAAACTGAGCCTTCAGACCTCAAATCAATTGAGCACCTGTGGGGCATCCTCAAGCAGAAGTATAACATCTACCATCTCCACTAGGTGAGGAGTGGAAGAGGATTCCAGTAACAACACGTGCAACAACATTCTGGTGAATTCCATGACCAAGCTCACACTAAATATTAACATTTTAGACATCATTTGGACATGTTGACTGTGAGGTGCACTGGCTTATGTTGCCAGCTCTTTAGACAATGATGGCTGTGTTGACTTATTTTCAGTGGATAGTTTAACTATAGCGCTGTACAGGCCAGACCCGAACCCTGCCCAAAAACCTTTACCCCATCTTCAGTGCCAAAGCTAAAGCTAAAATCCACATGACGTCACACCCAGCTGAGGACAAAGCCCACTCTCCCAGACAGAAAGGTGGGGGGTGGCTGTCAGGGTGGGGAAGGAAAGATGTCGACTTGCATATGCTTGGTGAAATCCATCATCTAAATATGTATGTGATGTGGCAGCATGAGTGTGTGTGTGTGTGTGCATACAGGTGTGCATAATGAATGTGTCAATGCCAGCATGGCCTGCTTGTCAGGACAAGGGGATGACCCTGCAGTGGATGTGTGCATTACTGTATATCACTGCACCAATGCATTTGAACGCTGCATGCAATAGCATCCCCACAACTGTGTGCTTTACAGTGATGAACACCACAAAGCAAAAAAAAGACAACTGATTTTATGAGCTTCTGCCAGACAATTACTATCACGTTGTATGAAACCACCGCAGCCTGCACATAATAAAGGCACAGTAGTGATGAAGGCAGACAAAGCAGGGGAACGCCCCCCTCCGCCCAGCAAGCTACTGTCAGGCCATCAACTGGTTCAGGCTGGATTCCAGTCATTCTTATGCTCACCGATTTATCAGCCAAATGATGACAAACGATGACCAGCATGAAGAGAGTAACTGGAACGATACGGAGTGGTTCCCTCATACATGGTGCTAATGCTATATTTAAAGTTGGCACAAAGCAGATGAGGCAGCTTACAAAAGATAGTGAAGCCTACTTACCCAAATATGTGCACTTAGGGAGGAAAATCACAACTTGGCCGTTTTGAAGGTGTCAGTTTTTCTGTCGTCTTGGTTGAGGGATTCCAGGTAGATTCGTGAACCCGACAGGGCCAAAAAAATCGACTGCAAAGCACAAAAATAACCGTCAAACGCCCGTGTCTGTGTCTTTGGGATCGTTCTCGTACTCTTCTTTGAAACGTAGCTAAATGTTTTGCTACCACGTCCCTTCTTCGCTTATGTGTGTCTTTTTTCAAAGCTCGCTGTTGTCGTTGTTTCAACCTTCGCTTGATAGTTGTTCCCTGCGCCTTTAAGCGACGGCGTTTCCGGGGTTACTACTTAATACATAAAAGGCGGGACTTTGCTGCCAGCTGAGCGCTTGTCATTTATCCAATTGGCTGTTGTCGTTCCACGTAGCCAATCAGCTATTTTCATCAAAACATGCAGATATATTCAAAGATCTCACACTATGATTGGGCGTCTTGGAACGTAAGGATACGCCCAGTACACGTGCTTTCATTCTCTCTTCCCATTCTTCATTCTTTAGTGCCTGAAACTGACAGTGAGCAGAAATATATGCAATATGATCAAACCTATCTTTTTTATAAAAAGACAAACGTCACAGTTTACAGTTGTGATATCAAGCCAAAACACAGACGACAGCGATGCAATCCATCGTCACTGAATCGTGGTGACTCGCATCTTTTCAGTTTGAACAGAACAGGCCAAAGCCATGTTGTCACACAGCTAAAAATAGACCTTGTATCCCCACAGTGTTCACTGCACCCATCCAAGCCGAGGGCTGATAACTGTGCACTTATGTAGATAACAAAGGACCCGGGGAGGGGACTTAATAATGCTTTATTATCATATAATTTATTTCACCCGTCTAGATGTGGGTATAAGGTTGCACCAGCAACACTACCAATACCAGGGAAAATAATAATGAATATATTCTACATACATTCTTTCATAGTTTTACCAAATCACAATGTTCTGGAGAATAAAAAAAAATCTTATGAATAGTAATGTACTGTAATCATGATTACATGCTGTATAAAGGATATGTGAAAAGTTATTTATTTAGTTATTAATTATAATCAATAACATAATTCGTATTCTTATTCGTTGCAAATGCTCAATGTAAAAAAATAATATTTATTTAACACCATTGTACATCTTTGTGCACACATTTAATTATTTATTATTAATTATTATTTACCTTTGACCCTTGAGCTATAGAACCTGGAAGCATACACATATACATACACTTTGGTTATAAATTATCTACAGACGTTTATGATAGAGTATAATAATAGTCCACTATTCCATATGAACTGCACCACGTGGAGCAGAAAATATTTTATTAAGGAGCATCTCAGTTTTTAAAGTTCTGTCAATGGCGCCCTCTGCTGTTAGCGTAAAACAATGGTACCCAGAAGCAATGTGAATCCAAAATACAGTGCTCGTGTGTATTCATATATATAAATTGTTATACCGTAAACACCTAAACGGCCAATAAATACTACAGTTGATTCTCACTGATCACCTTCTGCTTGATCACCTCAAATTAAATACAGCATTGAATTCAGCAGTCGTTCGTAATGAACATGGTATGTAAAATTGTATTTCTATTTAATTGTGTATTTTTACACGATGCTGACCTTCCATAAAGAGAATGATGACTTGGAACCGGAACCAAAGCGTAACTGTCGGAATAAACACAACGTAACACCTACCGGAAATAAACAATTCAGCTTCCGTAGTAGGTGTCTTCTCTGTCGTATCTGTAGCGATGGCGTCAGTCCAGTATTTGAGACAGTTTGTTAACGAGAGACTTACAGCCGCTGCTGAAGAAATATTTGGAGTTTTTGAAAAAGCCATTTTTGAATATAAGGAGGAGCTTGATCGTCAGCGTCGACTGGTGGATATCATCTGGAAACCTCAAATAAAAGTGTACAGAATAGGTTTGTAAGAAAATGTCATGGTCTTCCACATTTTTTCATCGCCTGGGGGAAAATATAATACAATTTCTAAGTGCAATTGTTAAAGTTCATTGATTTTAATTATGTGCTCCGACATGTAGAGGGTGAGGTTTTGACTGAGCAGAAGCTTTGGAAGGAGAATTGCAGTCTCGACAAATACCAGTTGCAGCCATCACAGATGCGTATACATTTTGGTGAATTACAACAGGCCTATTAAAAGGGGGCCTGTTGTGCTTTTTCCACTTTTCTGACCTTTAGATGTTGTTACGATGTTGTATTCTTGTGTTAAACGATGCCACAGCTTGACATAATGAGGTTTGCACATTTGGAAGTGAGCGCCTATAGATGTTTTGGATGGCTCCTCACGCTCGGGTGTACAAAGTTTTTTTTTTTAACACTGACTTCTACTGACGTCAATGCGACCCGGACATCCCTCAATGCTTGCACTCAGTAAAGGCGGAAGTAGTCTTCGGTAGCGCATGGGGGTGTGACCAATCACAGCGGAGGGCCGGAGGTGGACTAAATTAAACAGGAAGAAGGTTGCTTATTTCCTACATTTGAACTCAGTTATCTGTCATCTTAAGTTTGTATTTACTTAGCCATTTTGTAGATTTTACAACCCAGTTTTTATGTTTAGTCGATACATTTTCATGAGGGGGAACACAAGTAACCGTCTCTCGTCTGTATGCTTTCAGAGCTGCAAAATGTGGACAAAGTGCAGCAGAACTCCCTGGACCAGAAGGAGCCAGAAACTCGACAAATTAAGGAGGAACCCTGCAGCAGTCTCAAGGAAGAAGAGCTGGATATTTTTCTATCTGTTCCTGTTGGTGATGAAAACTACAAGATGGCGGATCCTATTTTGAGTCCACGTGAAAGTCCATCAGCGGATCAGACTGGTTGCTTTGCAGCTCTAGACACAAGTGATGAAAACATACAGGGCGACATCAACAGTAAGTTATTCAAATGCGGCTGCTGCGGGAAAGGTTTTCGTTTTCGTTGCCAACTAAAACGACACTTGCTGACCCACACTGGAGTGAAGCCTTATTCTTGCAGGACATGCGGGAAGACATTCAACCAAAGTTCTAATCTCAAAAGACACGTAATGATCCACACAAATGAGAAGCCTTATTCCTGCAAAACATGTGGGAGGCAATTTAGGAACACGCACGAGGTGGTCGCTCACACTAGGACTCACACAGGCGAGAAGCCGTATCTTTGCAACACCTGTGGGAAGAGATTCAATCAGCTGTCCATACTTAAAAGACACATCATGGTCCACACCGGGGAGAGGCCGTTCCTCTGCAACACATGTGGTAGAAGTTTTAGCGACATGTCTGTGTTGAAAAGACACATGATGGTCCACACGGGAGAGAAGCCGTACGTGTGCAACAATTGTGGGAAGAGATTCCGAGCTAACAATACCTTGACCAAACACAGGAGGAGAGTGCATGTAGGGGAGCACACTACTGCACCTTAAAGGGCAATTGTGTTGAGGAGATACAGTTGCCGCTACTGTATAACAACATTTTCAATACATGCCGTACATTAAAGATGGCACAAAGTACACGCCTAAAGGAACAGGTGATTAGCTGCAGTAACTCTGCAGGGAAAGCGGCGATTAGCTTTATCCTGGTCTCTCGAGTCACAATACCCTTGCTGTGAATCATAGGCAGAGCTCTAACGGCTTTGTTCATCATGATGGGCAGCTGCTGGGTGGGTTAGACTGCTGTCTCTGTCTTCCAAATACTGCGATACACCAGAATAGTGCCTAATCCATTCAACAATAGATCTGTTACAGTTCCAAACAGGTAGAGGTCTTCAATCGATGTCCTCAACGAAAAAGAGTCAACAAGCACATAACCCACTACATCTCTCGTGTAGCCGGCGGTGAACGTTCTGTCAAGTCAGACAGGTTCCCCTGAACCCAAGATTCTCATCATGAAGACTTTGTCAATTGCGTGAAGAGACCACTTGATCAATTCCATTATTTAGATTTGGAATTTGTAATGCAGAGAGAGGCTTTTAAAAGTGTGAGACAGGACAAAACCAGCCATGAGAAGCAAAGCAAAGGGAAAGGAGAGGAAAAAGATGTGACCACAATCGAGAGCCAGCACAATATTATTTGATCAAGCCTTTTCTCATATTCTACATGATTAAAGAAGTGGTAAAAGTATGTTTGATATTCAAACCTGCAATATGCGCATCGGAGGTAGAAGACGTTCCAACAGGACACCCCTGGTATGTACTGTGTTTGTTTGCAGGATTGTGCCAAATATTGACAATGTATTTCAAATACAAACTAATGTTTGTAATGTGTCTACAGTTTTTTTGTTGGCTGCCTTGTGTTTTTTTTTCTTTTTGGAGGCCAAAAAATATATTTTGGAAGCATTTTTTTAGCCAACATGAACAGTTACAATGAAATGAAAAAGGTAGTTTAAAATGACCATCCTCTTTCACTGTAGAATGTATTTACATGGTAAATTTGCATAAAATAATTTATCTCAGCATTACAACCACCACATGCTCTCGAAGACACATGATGGAAAAATTGTTTTACATTTAGTGAGGAAAAACTACATGTTTATTTCGTCTGCACATGTTGGATCACATCCTAAACAACAATTATAGATAATAAAGGTTATGAAATAGCGGACATGAATTATGTAAATAGTGTGGTGTAGTTGTACAGTTTACCCATACTGTTAAGCTGCAAATCCTATGGTGGCGTCACCAGCAAACCTCAAGCTCCTTAAAGTGTAGACACTAGTCATCTGTCATCTTTGCTTTCTTGGCTCCTTCCACCCAGGACTTTCTCCTTTTCTTTGCTCTGTTCTTCTGTCCTTCCTCCTGTCTGAACTGGTGCCTGGTCAAAAAAAGGAGAATTACAGTCAGTCAGTCTGAAAATGAAATGCAGACTGCTCAAGTCTTACCTGGACTGCCAGCGTCTACCACTGTTCCACACACGACCAAATGATGGCAGCCAGTTAGCATCTGTATGGGAGCTGTGGTCAAAGTTGGCCCCCACTCTGTTTGGGGGGAGCTTTCTGAGCTTCTCTTGCTCCTCTGGAAATATACAGATGGAGAAGGTGGAGGATAATATGCTTTAGTTTTTTCCTGCTAGCTGCCACTAACAAGTGATAAGTTTGTTGGCTTCCTACTCTGTCTGAGGAACTCCTGCACTGATGGTCCTATTTCAGGAGGTGCTGCACTTTTACAAGAGCCCTCTAGAGGATCATCCTGGAGCCAAGGAGGCACAGCACCTGCAATAAAATGTATGACATTTCATTATCATCTTAGTTACAATACTTTATATTAATGTGTGGTGGTGTGTCACTGTGCAGACTTCTGCAGTACCTGTGTGCACATTCCCACTGTTTGATGAGTCCTACAAGAGAAGGGAATTGACAAACTGATCAAAGTTGTGTTTGTGGCAAAAAAAAAAAAATACAGCCATTTCATGATTTCAATTCAGCTACCTGATGACCTATAAAAGTCAAGCCCTGTTGCTGTGCATCAACCATCGTGTCAAAGAGGCTGCTTCCTGCCTGCTGGTTGGCAACCCATGATGTCCCTTGAGAGCTGTTTCCCCAGGTAAGAAGATAAAAACATACAAAAATATTTGGTGAGCATTTGAGCCTCCTGTACATGAGAGGAGCTGTATTACAGTTTTTGACACAGTGTTACCTGACGCTAGCCTCTGCTGATATTTCTGTTCCATTGGGTCCATTGGACGTCTCCGGCTCTGCATCACGCTGATTTTTATTCAGGAAAAGCCAACAGGGTTCATAGAGGAAGTCTGACCACTAGGATTTCTCCATACATCGAAAAAGTCCCCTAAAAGGACTATTTTTACCTGAAAACACCTTGCAGCATCTAGTTTTTTAAATTATAAGTATAATTGGTCTCCTTTTCTCACAATGGAAGTTTAACTGAACAACATTGAATATCTACTGTATTTCTCTGCTATGCATCAGAAAACAATGACAATCAACAGGCAAGGCCAAGTTATGGATACTGCCACTGCATCCTTGGAAAACAAACCTCTAAAAGAGACTCAAGGAGCTCTTGCCGCTGTTTCTCCTGGGCCTGGATGACCTCTGCTTGCTGAAGCCACAAGAAACATGAAACAGCCAAGTTTAAGTCTGGTTGGAAGGTATTTCCTTATAGTTATTTTCTATTACCTGTTTAATGTATTCATCCTCCTTCTCCACATATGTTTCCAACACTTTGGCCACCTCAGCTTTGAACCTAAAAAAAAAGACAAATTACTTGTTACTTACTTATCTTTTGACCTTTCCGAAAGGTCATTTTTGTATTTTTTCCAGTTACGTAAGGCTTACTTTTCAGTCTCCTCCTGTGTGATGATGACTTTATCTCTTAGCTTGGGATCCGCTTTGTTTTCCCACCAGAACTTGTGAGTGTTTTTCTTGTGTTCTGGCCTGATATCAGAGTCATTTGAACAATCAGAATTCCCTCACACACAGGCCTTCTGGCATCAGAGAGTCTGTGCATTGTCAGATTCTGTGGCATACTGAAGAACATTGTGGAACCACGCATGCTCAAGGCTCAATGCATGTCACCCTGTTTTACAAATCAGGATCTAAAATGTGAAGGTTTTTCGGAATCTTCGTTAAATTACTACTCATTATGAATGATTCACAAATATGTAGCACTCCACTATGCTCTTAGGTGCCGTGGAAGTTGACAGTGCAAAGACTTTGGGGTGGGGCAGACCTCTGCAGGACAATATGTGCTTTCATTTTTACGTCCCTAAATACAGCAAACTCTCCAATGATGCCAGAGAAAATGTGAGAAAATATGTTGCCAAGAGGGTTTGGAATGTCACCAGATTTTAACTGTAGGGGTAGCTGGAAAATGAACGTACACAGCCATGTGCTCCAACAAGCCTCCATGTAAAACAGTCATTTTGCCATCAGTGACATTTCGCTCCACTTCAAGGCCACAGCAGTAACACCAGAAGGTTTTCTTGTGCTGAGTGCAATCAAATTTTTCCACTTCAGGTTTGTTCAGTGTTCTACGGGCTTCTTTCACCTGGAAGACAAAAATGTTGACAATAATAACACCATTATTTACATATTTAAAATCATTGCATAATCATACAATGAAAAAAACGCCAAATTGGCATGTATATCCATTACAAACAAAACATGTTAAGTTATGTAACACACGGCAATGATTCGGTGCGTCAAATGAAATATGTATTTTGATTTGCATCAGCATTAGCGTTACTAAAATAATGACTTACCTTTTCGATAAATTTCACAAGAACAAGTCTGAGTCTGCTTTGATGAGTTTTCCCGAAGATGTGTTTTTTCCCGTTAAATGTTGTTTGCCTACATATGGGACAGTAATGGGCGCCCATCTAGTCCAAAAGTATAAATAGTGTTCGCTTTACAACAAGTTGTTCAAACACACATTACAATTACGATTGCTAAACCATCAAAACGCAGATAAATGGGATGAAAAACAATAGCGAAAGGCGGAAATACCGTCTCGATATAAATCCCCCTGGAAACAGTGCTGCATAAGTGTTACTTTGTTAACGCCGATATTGTGGAATATTGATATCTTCTATGGTCAATTCACACTTAAGTCTTACTTAAATCATGCAAAGTTTGAAGACTACAATAAATATATTTGCGTGGGAGGGCAAGAACATGTGTTTATTCCGGGGAAAGGGTCTTCTTCCTATACGGTCAGACAGTAGTGTGACACAAAGCGGAAGTTACTGTGACGTTCGGTGTGCGTGTAATTTTTAAGCTATGGTTTGGTAATATAATGTCTTGAGACCATAGCATAAAGGGCTTAAATTGTCAGCCAGGGTTAAAAAATGTCTGAGAGCCCAAACCATCGGTTCCGTACCTCTGCCTGAGACAGTAAGGAGGAAATTCACACCAATCACCAACCAAAATGACCAGCAAGATGATGACTTCAGTGATGAAATGCAATAACAAAGACCACATTCTGGATTCAACTAGTGCATTTGGACATAACTTCCAATCCATGTTAATGATATGTAGTGACACATACAAAAGCAGTCTTCAGAAAATGCACTTCCAAGATGCACATTTAAAATTGTGTTCGATCCAATTCTAGGTTAACGTTAACGCTGTTTAAATATGTCATATGTTATTTGTAATTTTGTTCTACGGTTTTTGAAAGTGCTGCATGCAGCACAGTCAGGATGTTGTCTGAAGTTTGCACGTTTTCCCCGTGCATCGGATTTCTCCAGGTGCTACAGTTTCCTCCCACATTCCGAAAACACGCATGCTAGGTTAATTGACGACTCCAAATTGTCCATAGGTATGAATATGAGTGTGAATGGTTGTTTGTCTACATGTACCCTGTGATTGGCTGGCGACCAGACCAGGGTGTACCCCGCCTCTCGCCTAAAGTCAGCTGGGGTAGGCTCCAGCATACCCGTGTAACCATAGTCAGGATAAGCTGTATCGAAATGGATGCATGGTTGGATTTTGGAAAGTGAATGGTAAAGTCGCAAAACTGAAATGCATTCTGAAAATGTGAATTGTGTTTACCAGCATTTTGCTAATGTTCTGGTAAAACATTTGGCCATTTTCATTTTGCAAAATAACAAGAAAAAACATTGGATACCCCAGATGATGTAGAACATAATTACAAACAATACCTATATTTAAGCAAAGTTGATGAATCATGTCAGAACTCTTCTACAAAAAGACATCCATCCATCAATTTTCTATGCCACTTCTCCTCACTAGGGTCGCGGGTATGCTGGTACCTACAAAAATACACTTTTACTCAAATTTAATTGTGTGTTTGTGAATGGTTAGTTGAGAAATTAATGATTTGGGTACAACAATATACATAAATGAACACTGTCGAATACAACATTACAAATATTATCTATACATTTAGTTTCTTACTCAGTATTTCAGGTGTGATCCCATAATAAATATAAAACTAATACCTTTTCTGCAAATTGGTCATTTTATACAGGATTTAGAGTGGGGGGAACTATTCAAAGCGGAACTATTTATCTTTACATTACACCATCGGACCAAGGCAGCGTAACATCAGCCGGAAGTGTAATAATTGCTGCGCCGATAGTCTTCCAGCTGCTTCAGCTTTTGTTGTTTAATTGCGATGTCAGTTGCACAGACAACAATGTCTAAATTCCACCACTTAAGGACGTTTGTCAACGAGCGACTGACTGCTGCCGCTGAAGAAATATTTGGTGTTTTTGAGAAAACCCTCATCGCCTACGAAGAGGAAATGAATCGTCAATTAAAACTCCTCGATGTCGTCTGCAAACCTGATGTTAATTCACAGCTGACAGGTTTGTGACGTCGAATATACAAAAAATATATAGTAAGAGTCAGGTTAATATATTATGGAAAATAGCTTTATTTGATATATTAAAACGATAGTGTCTGGGAAAATAGTACATAAATTAAATGTCCTGGTTTTCATTGTATTTTTTTGGGCCATTAAATTGACCGGCTTTAGGACATAATCACTGAGTGGCAACCGTTTGGGCAGCACTCTCCACTCAGTATACAGCACAGTATATATCTAAAATTAGATCATATTTTTTAGTTACTTATTTGTCCAGTGAAATTTGGAAAGATACATTTTTTCTTACAGGCCGATTTTCTAATACAGAAGATTCATAATAAAACATGAGTAATGGCAGAGAAACCCATCCCAATTTGTGTCTTATTATTTTGTAATACAGTAATTTCTTTTGTATGAATATTGTATATCTATATTACTTGTGATGAATGAATTTCCGGGATATAGGATTCCTTGTGTATAAATTGAATACTTTGTACTTAGACCAGAAAAAGAAACTGGACCACCTTCTAAACGTCCTTCAATATTAGTAGAGCTCTGTAGACATGAAATAACACCCGTATAATCACCTTTACAATAACATTACTCTATATAGTATACATAATTAACAGGAAATAAGCCATTTAAGACATAAAGAAGACTCATGATTGTGTACAACGTTGAACATAATAGAATATTCCCTTTAAAAATATATATATAAATAACCATTCCTCTGTTCAGGATCTTCGCAGCAGAGATTGTGTCCTCACGAGAGCATCTCCAGTGTGGAGCAGGGGCTCCAAGAAACTTCACACATTAAAGTGGAACAAGAGGAACTTGTACATGAAGAGCATCTTCTTACAAAGCAGGAAGATTACCTCTCAACTCGTGAGACCCTTGGAGGCTGGCCGCTTGTTTTGGATTACGAGCAGAATGAAAGTGAAGTCGATAAGGATGCTGTAGCTCAGAGGTTACAATCAGAAACAGAGCACAGAGATTTTGGTGCATCAGGACCACACGGTGATCATCCAGTACTCTTTAATGGCTGTTATCCAGAAAATAACCAGGGTGACATCACTGACAATATGGCTTCTACATCAGCTAGAAGCATTAAGTCAGAACATCATGACTGGGACCTTGAGAACACAGCTGTTCATTGCCAGGTCCAGCTTTTTGAGCAACCTTTCCACTGCAGCACCTTTAATACAGACTCAGACTTGTACACCCATGTAGACATGAGGGCCCTCTCCAGCGAGAAACCTTTCATTTGTAACATTTGCGGAAAGGGATTTGGTTTTAAACGTTACCTGGCGCAACACATGATCACGCACTCCGCCGAGAAGCCGTACGCCTGCAGCAGATGTCGGAAGACCTTCCGACGTCAGCAAGCTTTGCAGATTCACATGAGGTGTCACACGGGCGAGAAGCCGTATTTCTGTAAAACCTGCGGGAAGAGATTCTGTCAGAGCTCAGCGCTCAGAGTTCATTTAAGAGTCCACACAGGGGAAAAACCGTACCCCTGCAACATGTGTGGGACTGAATTTCGTAGCCTGCCGGTGTTGCGAAACCACATCAAGAGGAGCCACGAAGCCAATATGCTGTAGATGTCGTCATATTAGTCCCTCAAGGATTTCCCAGGAACTTTTTAAAAAATTCACAATGTTTTACTTATATTTAAAAAAATGCATCAGCTTTTGATGTTATGAATTCATCAATGTTTTAAGTGTTCTTTGTAATCTTAACCCCAAAAAGCACAGGATTTAAACAAATCTACATATATCTATGTATTTGCATACTAAACTGAAGTGCAGAGCACATTTTTGAACATTGGCTGCAATTTACTCATCCCCACGGTACACAAAAATGTGCAAAATAAGATTTATTCAGCCACAACAAATGTTGCATGTTATGTATCTGAACAGTTGACTTTCAGTGTGTAGTTTATATTATTTTGGTTCAAATAAACTACCTCAGTAATGAATGGTTTCTTCCAACATGTGACCACTGGCACACTTGGCTTTGTTCCTTGATTGAAGAAATATGTTATTATTAAACACTTTAAATACACTGGATTACTTCACCAAATGTATCCTGTGATAATTCAGTGTTTTCAATATTTAGTAGCACAATTCTAGGCACACATGTCTTATGTAAGGTCCCACATTTTGAAGCGTGAAGTCAAAGGGAATTTTAGTAGGACTGTCTCTCCAGGAAGTATACTGACCCAAGTTCACCTACTGGGAGCTCATAGAGGACACTAATACATCATTACACTGAAGGTGTTCCAAGCTCCCTGTGACCTCCCAAACCATTCTTAGGGCATCAACTGATGAATCTAAGCGCTAATTGTCACACAATCACATAAAGAGATGACGCCATTTCAAAAGATCAGGCCCCTCATATATCCACTATATGGCCACCTCAACACTATCCAGTTGGGCCTGTGGGCCAAAACCACACTTTAAAAAGATAAAAGGTGTCTGTTTATTTAATGGAAATTACATAAAAGCTTAGATTTAAATGAAAACCAGAGCAGGTCTGAGAAATCCATCATGGGTTTTCCCCAAGCTTTCCCCACAGATTAGCATTCGTTGGCAAACATGCCAAATCAGAGCCAGCCACTTGTGCCCTCAAAGTGTCACACTCAGCCAACCCTGTCATTTTAAATGTTTATCCCTGCCAGTCAAAGAAGGAACAAATTGACAGAAAGGTATTTAGCTTTTCTAGGGTTATCCTGCTGTGTGAAAACCACAGAATTCATAAAGCCTCTATGCACCCTCTTTATGCTTTTATAGCTTTATAGACTCCAATGTTGCCTTGTAATTTGATGGTTGCAAACGTAGTAATTTGTGGACCCCAGGTTTGATTGTGGTTTTCTTTGTTTGCCTTCATCTTTAAGACTAATGCACGTGTTCAGATCCCAGATTTTACAGTTGTTTCCTCAAAAACGGTTTTGGTTTATGACTCAAAAAATCAAACGGGGCATAGCTGTTTTACAGTGGGAAATGGACTCTGCGATGCTCATTGACCTGATTTATTTTGTAGCAATTATTTCCATAATACATGGAAAATTCCAAAAACCTGCTATATTGGCGACTCCAAATTGTCCATAGGTATGAATGTGAGTGTGAATGGTTGTTTGTCTATATGTGCCCTGTGATTGGCTGGCAGGGTGTACCCCGCCTCTCGCCCGACGACAGCTGGGATAGGCTCCAACACGCCTGCGGTTAAAAATTAATGGATGAATGGAAAATAAAATGATCTGTTCCAGAGTCAAACTGCCGTCATTGTGAAACAATGATATATAATACTAAATAAATTACTGCTTTGTAATGTTTAAACATACAGCCAAAAAGATTAAAATCACATATAATTTACCGGCAAAATCTGCAATGCAAGCAGTGGATGTTTGCTGCAAGGTCATCGCTTGAATTTACGGTTCGAGGGATGATTTTTTTTTTTTTGTGGCCCAAGGTTGATGAAGGTTAGCCAGGCCGTATAACTTAACGACTCCTGCAGCTCCCTGGATGGATGAAGATAGATGTTCATCTCTCAGCAGCGCAGTTTGAGCTTGAGCAACTAAAATGTGGCAATAATTTAGTTGGCCTGCAGTGAGAATATGTCTGACTGAGGTAATAGCGCCCTTAAAACCTTCTCAGTCACTGTGGCTGCAGAGGGGAGAGGAGAGCGGCGGGGATGGAAGCGTTCATCAGGCAGCTGTTAACGTGAAATATCGACCACCGTCACAGGAAGAAGGAGGCTCCATTTATGGCTTTAAAACATTTCCATGATTGATTCTGAGACTCTGCAAACTGGATTGGGTGAAGCATTTTTCCCTTTACTTTGCAAAAAAAAGTACAAGATTATAAAGTTTGATAAATTATTACCTCCACCAAGGAGGTTATGTTTTTGCTGGTTAGTGTTCAAAACAACTAGAAAAGTTCGTAATGGATTTGGATGAAATCTTCAGGAATTGTCGGATATGGAATATGGAAGAAGTGATAGAATTTTGGGGGTGATCCGGATCACCGCCTGGATCCAGGAATTGCTTTAACAATACGAGATAGGACCATTTCCGGTATTTTCGCATATCACGCCTCAAAACATGGTCAGGCCACTTGGAAAATCAGACTACATCCAACTATGTAATTTAATTTTACAGTTTTTTTTTTAACTAAATAAGACATCCGACTTGCAAGTCATGTTGCCAGTTTGGATGTTAAAAGTTGAATGCAACTGGTGGGCTGGATTCAAGCGCTTAGTGGGCCGCATGTGGCCCCCGGGCCGTAGTTTGCCCACCCCTGGTGTAGACTCTATAGAGCCAAGACATTGTGGAATCTGGAGGGTGCGAAAACAAACACAATTGTATCTATATCCAGAAGAAAACCGCAATTACGGAAAATGATCTTAAGTGATTTTGGTTATTATCAGGTAAAATATGGATGTTTCTCAATATCAGCTCTTAAATTCAACTCTTATGAGCTATTTTTGTTTTCATCAGTATGTTTGTCCAAACAAATGTACCTTTAGTTGTACCAGATATTAAAATGGATCAGTAAACTGAAGAAACAAAGCTGTTATTTTTCAATGACTATATTGTAAATTGTGAACAGGACTGTGTACCCACGACTCGCCGACAGATGGCGCTAGTTACCTTTCTAATTGGGTCTAAATCTCAGTTTTCAATTCCACCATGTTCAATAGTGCAGGAGCTAAGATTATCATATATTCAATAATAGCAATGAATGCGTGACGGCAAAATAAATAATCTTCAAGGATAGGGCTATTTAATGTGTTCTGGGGTACACATTTTTAGAATGGAAGGAGCCACGGGACCAACTATTATTATTCTTCATGTTTTAAATTAACACGTTTCTGCTCGTCAAAGATCCTCTACGTGGCAGTAGCGTCCTGCTGTTTTTAAGGACACACTGTCCTGCAAAACGTATATCAAAGATCCTCTAGATCAGGTATTCTTAACCAAAGGTTCATTAACCAAATTTGGGCCTCAAGCGCCACCTATAGGGCCGCAAAATGTTTTGCACCAGTGGGCCGCGAGGGCCGTGGGACTGTGTAGTAGTTTATCAACTGAAGACACCAGACATAGGCTGGCCGTTATGCTACTATATGTTATCCATGACACGCTCAGTTACAGTGCAGCTTCCGACCAGACGGTGGCGGTAATGGATCAGTCGGTTGTTTAACAAGCTAACAAAAGATCAGAAGAAGACGTTCGACTACAACTAGCAATGGAGACGTTTTTAAAAACAAAAAAATTAAGACAAGTGTGTGAAGTGTGGTCTGAAGCTATCTAACGCTTTAAAAGTCAAATCTAAAAATCGGTCTTTTTTATTAATAAGACTGACTTAAGCCTTCACATTTTTCTTACTTGATTTGTTCCATGAATTATTAGCAAAAGTTAAGATAGGTTTAATAATCTTTGTGATGATCACATTTGATCATGTCATGTTATTATTCATTAAACTTTATTCAGGTTTTAGCTTGTTCGCTTGTTAAAATGTGACTGGATTTGATTGCGCCATGAGACATTCAAGTGAAATTGAATTGTTTTTCATTTTTATTCACGTACCTTCTATTACAATTAGTGTACTCCTGGGGTTCCGTGCACCCCACTTTGGGTACCTAGGCTCAATATGACAGTAGAGGGACCATATTGGGATTATAGAAAACTAGGAGACTCAATACCTGGCAATGAGATACTGAAATGACACTTGAAGTTTATTCTAAGATCTAGGGCATTTTTATCACTTTCTGGGCGAAAAAAGACATATGACAGACAGACAGGACATTAAGTGAAAACAGTCCATCAACAGGGAAAAGAGGACGTTTGGTCACCCTAAACAAGAGTGCCCTGCTGTTTTTAACAACCAGTTGTCA
The DNA here is from genome assembly GCF_037039965.1 of Doryrhamphus excisus. Taxonomy (NCBI): domain Eukaryota; kingdom Metazoa; phylum Chordata; class Actinopteri; order Syngnathiformes; family Syngnathidae; genus Doryrhamphus; species Doryrhamphus excisus. Next base: position 12,253,392 of record NC_136359.1, on the reverse strand, counting down.
ACAGCGCTAGTCAAAGGTCCTTTATATGACAAGAGTGTTCTGGTGTTTTAAGAAATCGCATGCGAAAGATGTTAGTGGTGTCCAAGTTATGAAGTGAACTCATAGGACTCTGATGTCATTCATGGGTCGCATATTCTGAATTAAAACTGAAGCACTTTCCCGATATGTCTTTCTTCACACTGTGGTGGCTGTATATAACATTATAAGAATTCTATTATTCCTATATCGCATTATTCCCAGTTGACATTTCAGTGGAAACATCTTTGGTATTTACGTCCTTACGCCTCTATCAGCTATGGCCTGTCCCCGACAGGGAGCGTGAAAACAGCTGTGAGGAAGATGAGCTCGTAAATCTTCCTCAGCTCATGATGGTGTTGCCTCACTGACCCAGTGACTCTACTTCAAAAGAGACCCCACCACCCCCCTCCTTTACAAATGAACGTTACAGGGGAAGTTTCAGCTTGGACAGCTGCTTCAGCTGCATGAGTGCTGTTTTGTGAACATTGTTACACTTTATTGCAGGTCCTTTAAACTATCTATCCATCTATGGATGTATATCTACTTCATTCACTCCCTGCATCCTCTCCATCTCTTTTTCAGTTGTCTTTCTGTGTCAAAGACTAAGCAAACAAAGTCGTGTGTGCGTGAGTGAGTGCGCAACCTCGTAACTTCACATTCTTCAGCGACCGGGAGCTCTCATACGAGCACAGCTGTGCCTTCATTTGTCCAACCCGTCCCAACGTTCTACAGATATCTGGCAGGGACTCTTGCCCTCTGACCCCCATCCCTTTATCCCCCACACTAGGGGACCTCTGTGAAAAGAGAGCCAGCTAAAGTAGATTGCATTATTCTGTACTGTATGTCGGGTGTCAGGTTTTTTTGGAAAATGAGTGGCGGGGTACACCCTGGACTGGTCGCCAGCCAATCACAGGGCACATTCAAACAAACAACCATTCACACTCACATTCATAACTATGGACAATTTGGAGTCGCCAATTTAAACTGGAGTACCCGGAGAAAACCCACGCATGCACGGGGAGAACATGAAAACTCCACACAGAGATGGCCGAGGGTGGAATTGAACCCTGGTCTCCTAGCTGTGAGGTCTGCGCGCTAACCACTCGGTCGCCGTGCCGCCCCTGTTCTAAATTCCATTTTTCAAATATAAAATATAAGAAAACTGATAGACTCTGAAACACTGATAGATAGCATGTGATACTAATAGTGCCTTGAAAGAAGATATAGTACCAAAAAATGCCATTTTTTCACAATTACAAATAAAAATTGTGTCTGAAAATTGTCGTATATTTTATTCAGCCTGAATAAAACAACTGGCATTAGCTCAACTTTTTCAAATCACTATCATTACCTGACAAAAAAGTGGTGTAAGGGAGACAGTTTGTGTGAAAGTAGGAAGGAAAGAAAGTCAATGGACGTGTCATGGCTGATCCCGTAGTAGACAGCCGAAGGAAGCCATCTTCAGCTGCCCCCCACGCCTCCTGTTCCCTTCCCATGTTCATTCTTACCCTCTGTCCCCTTGACCCCTGCGCTCCCTCACCTTGCAGGCGCGAACCATCAGACACCCGCATATCTCTATCCACATTCCTCCCACCAGCCTGTACCGCCTCCATTACTTTTCCAGTTGTCTCCTCTTGCTTCGTAATCAGGGTGTCTCTGTAACTCTGTATGCGTGTGTGTGTGTGCGCATCTGGCCCACATGAGACGTGCAAAGACAACAGACAAGTAATGGGAGAAGTGTGTAGGCGTGTGGGGGTCGTGCACATGCATATGCACGTGCACAGACGACAAAAGCTGCTGGATGTCTTCGTCAGCTAAATCCCATCTGAATGTATTTTTCATATGAACTTGCCTCTTGAGTAACACCTGCAAAAGACGCTGCTCCAAGTCTTCTTAATAAGCATAAACTGAACGTTATCTACAGGCAACATGGCAATCCATGTATGACATGAGATCTCGATGATCAGGAAAGTATTTAAACCTTTGTTTAATTACTAGGTCTTCTTACCAGTAGGAATACAATCTCCCAGCGAACTCAGTTAAAGGCATACAGTGGGCAGTCACAAATCATTTAATGCCATACCATTCGTCTGCATATTTGACACAAATTTAGCCATATATATTTAGTCAAAATGTCGAAACAACGATGCCACAACATAAACACCACTACATAGGTTGTTTTACACGAAAATACAGATTTTTTTTAAAACACAAAACACCATGGACTAGTTACATTTTTCACATTTGCAACTAAACTGTATGTGTATAAGCACATCTTCAGTGCATAACCTCATTTGTGCTACATGCCGAGATGCCTTTTCACTTCCTGGTTGTGGTGGAGCATGTGCTTTTACAGGGAAATTGCATGCTGAGCTCTTATAAAATGCACTTCTGCCACCTTGTGGTGTTTTCTTCAGCTTAAAACTGCACCATACATGACCTATTCTATTGTGGAGTTGCACCATCACCTCTTTGTGATGGATTTGAAGCCATTTTGCCTACTAAACAATGCTGACACACTGCTTTTGTTCACTTTTGGACTAAATCGTCTTTTGGACTATGAATTTTGACTCTTCTGAAATTAAAAATTTTATTATGAACACAGCACATTTACCCTTACACCCCTCGTCAGAATGTGTTTGTTTGTATTGATGTTGCCATGATACTCCTGCCTCCTTATGGCATCACCATGACTTGTGAGCTGAAGCATCTGTTGTGCCAGATTGCAAAACACATCTCTCTGCACAGTAACCTTCCTCGGCCATGTGCTTCTAATGAATGGTGGCTTTGTGGCCCAGTGCGGACACATGCCAAGTTCTGCCAAGCATACGCAGCCTGCTGGTGACCACTAGCTTGCATTGAGAGTAACACCATGACTCTTGCTTTTAATACGCTAAACCCTGAAGCATATGTCCAAATTTCATTTGAAGTGCGAACAGACAAAGTTGGCTGAGGTATGTTGGTGGGTCATACTTTGCCTGAGGTTTCCTCTCACGGTACCTTTTTTATGCTTGCACCTTGCAAGCCGCAAAACACTAACTGACTCTGGGAAGTGACAAATTGAGGGGTTTTGGCAGTTGGCTGGTGGTGAAACATGCCTGTTTACATGGGAGGATCCCGCAGAACCACATGACGTGCCGCTGGCAGCCAATAAAAGGCGAGGAGGGAGGAGAGGGGAAGAAGGGAGGTGAATGGAGCAAGGGGAAGGAGACAGGAAATGGCAAGGAATGCACAGACATTGGGGGCGAGGCTATTTCTATGTATATGTATTTCACCAATACAGCAGTAGTATGAGTTCATAATTTGACTTATTTTTACTTAATTATTGGATGGATGTGGCATCCCAACACTAAATGCCATTGTCATCATACTTAAACATTTAATGGATTTTACACCACCCCATTAAATTACCAGAGGAACCATCACTCAGTATGCCGGGGTTCATGTTAAGGGGGGGTGGGGTGAGATGAAACTTTAAGACTCTCTGACAGAAATGTCTGACAGGGGGAAACCCCATCCTGCACTTGTCATTGTTGTTCAGGAATATTCTATGATTTAGAGGGTGGAGAGCACAGGGTTGTGTGGACTGAATTCAATGGCGGCGCACACAAAGGATGTCTGTTTTCTCACAATGGAAACTCTTGTTGCCATTTTCTTTAGGGTCCTGGAGAAAAGGAACATACTGAACACTTTGCTGTCCCTCACCGTCTCCATGAAAGACAGCTTCAACGTGTCTCTGGGATTTTTAAAGCATATTTATTTGTCATAGTCATCATCATTGTCCCAGTTGAAGCACAAACAGCCTGCATATGCATTTCTTCTGCCAGCTATATAAGCCAATGGAAAGTATGTGAAGACACCAGGCTTATTTGAAGTCAGGGGGTTGTATTTTGGAAAAGTGTCACTTAGGAAACAACCCAAGAGCTGTAGAATATTTACGACCTTTCCCCTCTCACTGATGCAGATGATGTGCCACGTTGGTGTTAATCAGTCTTTTAGCAGTTGGAAGTGATAAATACGTTAATGGCATCGAGGCCCATGAAATGACACAACATTTGCACATTTGGAAGCTTCCCATGATTTTCTTTTTACAGCTCATTTTCAGCTGCTTTAGTAAGGAGTCCATATTTAAGTCACAAAGGTCCCACTGTAGTTTATTTGAAGAAGATGGCCAAAATCTACCTTTGACGATAGAATTAAAAGTGCTTACTTGGAACACAGCTTTTTGTGTGTGTAGCTTTAATGCTAATGTGCATGTGTTTATCGTGTGTGTTTTCAAGAAGTGCAATTGTGTACTTGGTCTGCTGCACTGTATTTCTGCACTGTCCAGCGTAATAGATGCCAGATATCATATCATGTAACATTAAAGGGGACCTATTATGCCTTTTCCACTTTTCTGACCTATGAATATAGTTAGAATGTTGTATTCTTGTGGTAAACAATGCCAAAGTTCCCGATAATGAAGTTTGCACATTTGGAAGTGAACCCTGAAATAAGTTTGGGATGGCTCAAAATGCTCTGTTTCAAAAGGCGAGGTAAAACTGACCCTTTGTGATGTCACAGTGGGACGGACTTCCTTATATGGTTCATAGTTAGAAAGCACTTTGTGTGTGTGGCCAATCACAGTGGAGTGGGCATGCCCGGAGGCGGGCCGTGGGTGAATAAATGAAAACAGACCGTTTTGGCAGGAAGCACATATCAAAGGAAATACAGCTGGAATAGGTGCAGATTCTGGAAAATCTAAAAAGTTTTCTGTATGGGTTATTGTGTATAACTGCTCTATAGTAGACCACAACTCAATACAAAGGGTAAAAAAATAGCATAATAGGTCCCCTTTAAGAAGTGGCACAGGAGGATACAAATCTAAGCAACACTAGAATAGCTATGTGAGCTACAATGCTAACATTTAAGTACAACATCATGCCAGGTCGGCCTGTTCACTGAGAAACACAAAATGATTCAACTTGCAGCTCCCAAATCTGTACCTCACTGATGGATAGTGGCAGAGAACTAGGCTTTGTTTTAAGATGTGTAGCAAAGCCTACCCTTTTCAGTCTCTGTCCTCTGTATACACAGGGCAGGTTGTCCTTGAGGAAGAAAGTTTTCTATAACATAATGAAAACCTGGAACTTCAAAAGCGACTGCTTGAGCACCTCTTTTCTCAAAAGTGTAAGAACAGCGACTACTCTTCAAACATCATTAAAAAGTCAATTGTACATCATAGGGAAAAAAGATGGAATTTACCAGAATGTTCTCCCTTAGCTGCCTACTTGATCCTCTACAAGTCGGCAGCTATTAGCAGGTTATGACGTATCAGTTTGAACAGCACGCTAAAGGTGGAGAGATTATTCAAGTGCATGTGATTATCTTTGAGTGTCTATCTCTTTTTCTGTGTAGTGAGGCCAAAAATGTGCCCCTGTGACAAGAGGACTAATAGTCTGTGGAATAAATGGTAAAGCTCCTACTTTGACAAAAGTCAAAATATGGAGGCAGCTTAATAACACAGTCACAGTCAAAACAATAATGGTGGAATAAAGCACTGTTGTAACGTTTGAATTTGTTTATACAACACAAACGGTATTCAAAAGAGTGCATCATTCAAGAAGATATAAGCAGTTGGTGCGCATGTATGTAATATTATTTTACAAAGTATGCCCGGTATGCATATTCCAATGTTTTTGCAGGTTTTTGTTATTGTGGATAATTTTAAGAATGTCAAGTAAACGCACCCCTTAGAAGGCCCATGATATGTGAACATTGTAAAGGTCTCCTTCGATCTGCCAAAATGGACCTCGAGAGAGATGAACCCAAAGATCGAACAATAGATTTACTGCTCCCCCAGATGCTCCTGATTTACAACCATTGTTTAATCCTCAAGCTCCAGCCACATGAAAGTATTTTTTTCTTTTAGATCTGTAATTTATAGAACTCCAAAGAATGCACATTTAATATTTTGTGTCTTTTGTAGAAGACGAGCCAACAGAGCTATTTGAATGCTTGGATGAACACTGATGTACGAAACAGGTGTGGTTATGCTTAGGTGGGTTTTCATCAAATTTGGTTTTAGTCAAAACGATTTAGTTTTTGTTGTGCTTGAATAAACTTTATACTAAACTTTAGACTTTATACTTGCCACTCTCTTGTTTCAGCCTGGAGTGTCACAGTCAAGTTCTCACAGCAAGACTTTGGTTGAGATTCCCAGTCGGCATCCTCCCACACCTCCCAGTAAGTGTTCCTATGTTGTGGTGGGCGGCAGGGTCGGCGCGTGCGCCGATATTGCTGTTTATTTCCATTCTGTCATGTGAGTGAATCTGATTACAGGTTGTTAAGTCAATATTTAGCTTCTGCGGACAGCATCATCTTGGGTCGGTTTATTTATTCTGCACCCGGCACACATCTGTTGCCAGTGTCATGCGCGGTAGCAGACGTGTGCCGCTAACAGGAAGCAAAGCAAACAATAAGTGTGCGATTCCGCTTGAGTGAACTGAGGGGGGAAAAAAGGGAAGCCTGTGAAGCCAGCATTTGCAGCTAGAGGTCAGACTGATTCAGGATGCTTACTTTGTACTGTTGAGTGTGCAACCGTATTTTTGACTTGATAGATTATGGATTTCCATCAAGAAAGTCCTTCCTAAACTGAGGAGTCTAATCCATCCATCCATTTTCTATGTTATCCTCATTAGAGAATCAACAAATCTCGAAAGAGCAACTTTCTTTCCACACTGAGAATGAAGGTCCTCCAGAAAGTGTAGGATAGGAATTGTGTGTCAGGCATAGTTGCATGTGATTCCCAGTCATCTTAGGATCTGGCATCCTTGATAGGCTGTCACTTTATTGACCGCCAAGAGGAACACTCTGTTGAAGTCTTTTCATCTGGCCCCCAGGCAAGGAGGATTTGATATTTATTAAAAATAGAGATCAGTATATTTCCTGCAGTTATGGCTCCATAACCTCTGGGTTATATCAGTAAGGCGGACCACACATGGTGACTGAATCCAAGACACCGCCGCTGCTTGTTTACCTGACCTATTATTTGATTTTCTGTGCCTAAGACGTGCAAGTCAGGCCTTCATTACACTTGGAATCCTTTCCATGCTGCCTTGATCTTAAAAGTATGCATGGACTTGCTCTTTGTTGCAAGCATTTCAACTGTAGATACTCCCTTGCACATATTCCTAATTCAAACTACATAGACTTGTTTATGGCTTAAAGCACATACTGTTTCAATATGATCTTGGAGCTCTGCCACGCATACAGTCCGAAATACCTACATACATTAGACATACGTACACTACCAAAAGGAACACTAAACCAACACCCCTCCCCCATTAAAATTCACTTTCGTCTGCAAAACATCTGGAATTCATTGAGCCAAAGAGGAGGAGGTTTGAGGGGGAAATGAACGTCAACAGGAGTCAGTCGATTCAGCCACAGCCCCTTACTTTAGGTTGGAATGGATGCAGAAACGTACTGATTTGCCTGAATAAGACCGACGCCTTGTTGCTGTGGAACAAATACACTTTTGTTCAAGTTAAAATGTTGGACTGATTTTGGTCCACCTGCAATCCGCTCACAGCATGACCTCATGGAAGGTTGCTAGCGAAGACTTAGTCACAGTACCTCATAATTGTACTGTCTTTGAAATATCTGTAAACCTCTATCATTACACTGCCCCTAAAAGTTAATTATATGTTAGGAAACTTAGTCACTATGACTGGGAAGTTGCTTGATTCTTCCCTTTTTTACCTACCGTGTCGGCAAACAAAGCCTCACAGGTGTGATTGTGTACGTTATCATATTGGAAAACTGCGATGTGGTTCAATTTCCCAAGGCATTCCTTCACAATCTCGCGGTACATGTTGGAATTCATGTTTCTCCTCAATCTAACGCAGTTCCCCTGTACTGGCAGCAGCCATGCAGCCACAGACCGTAATGCTAACGACACCAGTTATTTTGGTACTCATTTGTGTTGCCAGCTATTTAGACAATAATGGCTATGTGTCATTTTCAATAATAGATAGTAAAACTATACGAAATGTTGTACACTGACTTTTCTACAGTATATCCAAGTGTGTATCCATGGCATTGTCCATTGAGTGTACATAGTACTTTATGTTCAGTCATGTAATTACAATTATTCACTGATGTGTTATAGTTATAGTCTGCACGTAAGCTGAGTGGCTAGCATGTAGGTCATACAACTAGGAGACCCGGCTTCGATTCCCGGCTCGGGCATCTCTGTGTGGAGTTTGCATGTTCACCCCGTGCGTGCGTGGGTCTTCTTCGGGTACTCTGGTTTCCTCCCACATTCCAAAAACATGCTAGGCTAATTGGCGACTCCAAATTGTCCATAGGTATGAATGTGAGTGTGAATGGTTGTTTGTTTATATGTGCCCTGTGATTGGCTGACAAGCAGTCCAGGGTGTACTCCGCCTCTCACCCGAAGACAGCTGGGATAGGCTCCAGCATGCCGGGGACCCTTGTGAGGATAAGCGGTAGGAAATGGATGGATGAATGGTATTTTTGTTATCTTAGCCGTATCTATAAATAATACAATGTTGAAATAGTAATTTCTGGTATGGACTAAGGTAATGCTACTTATTACTGAACCCAGTGAGCCCCCCTTTTTTCTCCAAGAACTGACAGGTCATCTTAGCTGACTTTACTTGTTTTTTTATTGCCAAAATATGAGAGGAACATGAGCCCAGAAATCCTTGTTAAAAGAAATAAACGTGTAGCAGTGCCTACAGCAAATAGCTGTGCGGTAATACATGGGTACAGGCTGCACGGTGGCGTCTTTATGAAGAGAATTACATCTGTTTTTTGTTGGTTTCAGGCATTAATTATAACCCACACCAGTGGTCTTTATGGTGTGTTTGTGTAACTCCAAAGACAATACCCACATTGTCTTTTACCTTATGAGTTTGTACGCAAATATGTTTTGTATTAGGTCAGCTTCTGACAATATTACTTCTGACAATTACTATTTGTTTATTAATTGAAAGATGATTGCTGTATTATGCTCAGACATTGACTACTTTCTTGCAACCTAAGCAAACTGTTGCCACGGCAAGTACACCGATGCTTGTGCCAAAACCCTCAGAGTAAACATCATTTTGTGTTTTATTTTGTGTGGAAACAATATAACTGTATCCTAATTTCAAAATATGTTAAACATTAAAGGTGCTTAGTATTATGTTGTGATTAAGTCATAAAAATATGTAGCCTTTTCAAATAAACCCTAAATTGCAGGGTACTTTTTGTCTGACATCCTAGGGGAGCCATCACCAAATGGTGGACCTCATCCAGATCCGAACCCAGTGATGGCCCTCAATGAGAAATATAATAACATATAATCACGCTTGCTTACTGATCGCAGCGACAGTTTGCAGGCGCAATTACTTCAGCTACTACGGTTAACGTGACAGCAAACACGTTGACGTCAGTCAAAATGAGCCAATAAAATGTTTTTTTTACTTGTTCATAAATTTCCTATGCCGCTTATCTTCGATGAAAAGTAAGAAGTTGATTGAAAAAACGAAACATTTAAAAGTGAAAGGACGGACCAAAAAAATTAATTCCTCCTGAATCCAGTGCCAAACCGCTGTGTTTCACATATTCTGAAACTGTAGCACCAAGTTTGAAAAATATACGAGAGTCAGCACATTAAATTACAGCATAGCCTTGTGAAGATAAGCTGATAAGCGATGGATGATCAAGAAAAAAAATCTGTTACCGATATCAACCGTTATCACATACTACAGTATTAATTGGCCCTGTACCCTAGAAACCGCTCATGAATGATACGGGAAAAGGCCGAAATGATACTGTGTCAAAGCCCAGGGCAGTGATACTGATAAAATATAGAGTTTAACCATGTCCAGTATCAGCCCCCGTAGCTGTCCACTCAGAGCGCGCTGCTCTGGTATCGTGCCCGTGAAACAACCAATCAGAGAACAGCGCACGAGCGTGAACACACACTATAAATATTCCTAGTGCTTCTCCAGTCACCAAAAAACCCAAACTTGATTAATGGAACTTTAATTGTCAGACATTGATAAGATAAGACTGTTGATAAAATATTATTGTTGAAATATTTTTGCAATTATTGTGTTTACACTGTTTAGATATAATACATGTAATAAACTGAACATTTTCTGGAAACAAAATGGTCTTTTGATTAAATAGTACGTGATAATAAGCTCAGATACTGACACTTGGGGGCATGATACCTGGCCTGATACCAGACAAACCATGTGATAACCGATATATATCACATTTTAATACTGATATCGGGCAGATAATTGGACATCCCTAATAAATAAATGCTGGCCACACAGTCAGGAGATTGGGAAGACCAGTTTTCTCCGGATATTCCAGTTTCTTCCCACATTCCAAAAACATGCTAGGTTAATTGGCGACTACAAATTGTCCATAGGTATGAATGTGAGTGTGAATGGTTGTTTGTCTATATGTGCCCTGTGACTGTATTGAATTGGTATTTGAATTTAGGAACTAAAGTTGAAATGATGCATCTACAAGAATCTGCACAGCGTGAGTTAATCGTCTGAGTGCTTTCCAGTAGCTCATAGAGTCAAACTCTTTGGATTACCATCTAGACGCTCTAACAAAGCTGATAGCAGTGTAAATAAACTTGCCTTTTATTTCTAATTGTTCTATCTAGCTGCTGCACTTTTTGGAACTGCTAACCAAAATAAACACCTCCATGACGGCAGGTTTTCTATTTTTTTGCTACAGATTTGTGATTTATCCATCCATAAATTTTTGGTCCCAGCTCAAAAACTGTAAACACGAAGCAATTTTCGTCTGGTCGTCTGCCAAGGCACATGGCTGTATTATGATAACAGGCCTATTTCCTGTAGTTAAGATTTTTGTTGAACATTAGGCCTCATTCTCGGACTGCAAATGGCGATCGGTGGCCCACTTTCAACACTCATGCCTCAGACATTCATCCAGATGTGGGTTCCCCTTTTGCAAATTATTAGCGGTTCCTAGTACAGGTTCCACGCTAAATGGTTCCAGCTCAATGTTGGCAGTACATTCCTATCCTGCAGCATCATGTTTTCCTTCGCAAATAGTTATTTATGTTATTATTTAACTTGCAGGTTTGACCGTAGGAAAACAACTCTGGTCAAACCTGCATGTCAAAAAAGAAGAGAGAGAAAAAAAAACTCTAAAATAATAACAAATAAATAGAATCAGTGTGAATGCTGAGAGATGCTTTTATCAGGCCAAATGAATAAATGAAATGGGAACTTAAGTGCTAGTTAATAGCACACCTAAGTAAATAATACCATCACTAGCTAATATGTCCCTGGAGGCTGACAACAGTATAGGGCGGCTTGTATTCTGGGTGGGGTGGGGGGGACAAACACCAGCTTTTACATCATTCAGCTGCCACAAGAAAGTACTTGACTTGACCCATGTTACACCCACTCCAAAGATGTAAACATTCAATATTGAGAGTTTTAGTCCGGAAAACATTTTCACCTATTAATGACATTAGCGGCCTAGTGGTTTGCTGGCCACACATTGAAGAGATTGAGAGTCTCCATTCGGGCATCTGTGTGGATTTTGCAAGTCTGTGTCTGCTTGTGTTTACTCCGGCTTCCTTCCACAGTTAAAAAATATGCATGTTAGGTTAATTAGAGACACAGAATTTTCCATAGGCGTGATTATGAGCGGTGAAACGTTGTTTGCCAATGTGGCCATGGTGCATCCCACCTCTCGTCCAAAGTCCGCTGGGATAGATAGGCTCCAGCTTAGCCTAATGAGAATAAGCGATATAGAAAATGAGGGGCTGGACCAATATTAGAGAGGTTATTGGGCATGTAGAAATCTCTACACACCAAATATAAGAGCTCCCATGTTTTCTTTGACTTTTTTTCCTCAGGGGGAAAATTACCGTCTTATATTTGAGTGAATACCCAACCTTCGATGTCAAAGAGTCAAATCATAAGGTTGAACCTTCCCAAAGCTGCTCTTGGTACAATAACAATGCTGCGGAAGTCACTTAATGTACCTTTAAGCATGAATCACAGCTGTGTAAGTCTTGTGTGGGCTCACACCTTCAAAAAACCCATAAGAGCGGTGGCCATATCCACAGCTAAGAAAATATTTACAGTAAGAGAACACTCTCGTATGGTGTCTCTCTCTCTGGCTGGAACTGGTGTCGGTCGAAGGAGGTGGTCGCCTCCCAAATGAGAATAAACAATCAGCTGGAGCACGAACCCACCTGGTGTTAATGTCGATGCGTAAACACACACTACTCAGCTTTTGTGAGGTCACAGTTATGTAACAATTGTCACAATACTAACACAGGGATGTTCATAAATTTTACATTTGCTTTGAGTTAGTGTCTGTTTACAACTGGAAGTGGTTAAAATGTTTGGGTATGGCATATGGCATTTGGGGTTGAACATTTGCAGAAAACAAAATGAAAAAAAGGAAAACAAGCTTATCTGGGGAGAATTTGTTTGTCACTACCTGTTGTTGTGTATGTACTGTATATGTTATAAGTCAACATGTCTGGTTTCGTGGGAAATAAATACCATCTTCTAAATGAGTTAATACGATATCAGATCCCCCTTTATCCTAATGAGGATAAGCGGCATAGAAGATGGATGGATGGACCGTATCAGAACCGATTTTGTTACATTTGGGTCTGTCAGCGTGATGCCCTACCCCAGAATGCGATAACATCTTTGCAGGTGCAGTCAAAGAGTCTTCAGTGTTACAAAAAGGAAGCATACTCAGAGCGGGATGACACAAGATTAACATATGAAACAAAACAAGAAAGCACCCTGGCTAGAAAGCACATCACTAAACAAATGTGCACAGCAAGAAAACCTTACAACAGGGGGTCTCAAACACGCGGCCCGCGGGCCAAAGTGGCCCGTAGGACACGAGTTTGAGGCCCCGCCTTGATATGAAAGTTTAATGTTAGTGCAGCCCACGCAAGTTTGATATGTACCCAAATGATTACGTTTGATTAATGCTCATGTTAAAGGTTAAATAACTGTTAACAGTTATCCTCCCTATCCGTGTGGAAGTGGTAAGTTTTTGGCTATTTAAGTTTAAAGGAAATAACTTCAAGGCTACCGTTTAGGTCGCTAGCTCTCTAGTTTGCGAGTTAGCATGTGTCTCAAGACCCTGCAGTTGCGCAATATGTTGTAAATAAAAAGAGTATAAATGTGACTATAGTCGTGTTTTGTCATGTCTACAGGGCTCTGATAATGCTTTGTTAATTTTAATCTGAAAAAAATAATTTGTCTACCCACCAACTATATGTGGTTTCTTAAGTTTTTATTATTTGCCGTTTTATTATTATTATATTTATTTATTGTTGATTGATTGATTTTCTTTATTCTTGATTTGTTTATTTATTTTCATCTTATTTTGTGCAGAACAATAAAAATTAAAAATTAAGATATTTGAGAACAGTGGAATGTTTTTTTATTGTAGAAAATCGGAACCAAAGCACTGAAAAAGTTTGTATATTTTTCTGTTTTTAATAAATGCGTTTTTTTTTGAAAACCTGATGCGGCCCAGCCTTGCCCACATCCTAGCTCCAGTGGCCCCCAGGTAAATTGAGTTTGAGACCCCTGCCTTACAAGGATGCAACGGGGAAGCAACGAGCAAATGTAAAAGTCCACACAATCCAGATAACCAACACCAACGTGATACAAATATCACGTAGTATTGGGGGGAAACACATGCAATGATCCGGAGCTGAGCAAATACTACAGCTCAACTTTAAATAGTGCTGATTATTAATTCCACACAGCTCAATACAGAAAGTAGCCTGACAGGAAATGAAGCAAAAATAATAATAATGTCACACAAAATGTAACAGTTTCAAATGGACATTATTTCTTTCTTGCTAAGCTGTTAAATTATCTTTTTAACGTCAACTTTGTCATACAGAGAAGTACAACAAATACAATGTTTTACATGACGTGTTAGCATGATAACGATATAAAGGCAAGAACAGTCGGGAGAGAAAGTATACATCACGTTAGTGGCTAAAAGTTCTACCTCTCTAAAATAACCTTGGCTGCCTGTGTAGAAACTCAAGGTCACATGAGTGTCTTTGCCAAAAAGGTCCCGTCCCTGAATGAGGAACACCCACACTGACAACATGGAGTTAAGACAGACAAGGACATGGTAGACCATGATAAACACAGCAGACCACCCCTTAGTGCTCACTGTTTGCAAATGAGTGTGGTACAGCATATTTGTGACCCTTGCGATCCAACTTTATTTAAACTTTGTAGGTGGATTTATGATGACAACAAAGATAAATCAAGTGTGTTCAGATGACTGCAAAACTGAACAATAGTGCGTCTACTTTCAGCAACGTCAACCTTGTTCCGGGGCCACATTTCAGAAAGCTAATCACTGGGAGCCGGACTCCTTCCTTCACTATTAGTCTTATTTTCTTCAAATGTTAAGGCAAGGATCTGTCATAACTTAAAACATTGGCTTCACCACATGGTACAAAGTAATAGTGTCATAAACTAAAACAGAAGCACTATGTCAACACTAGTTAAAGATCTTCTAGGTACTTTTAAGGATGTACTCAATAATGGCTGTTAAAGATTCTAAATGGGGACTGGAATGCTTCGCTGTTTTTAGGAATTTGCTGCACAAACATGAAAGATTCACATCATATCACAGGAGACCTCTGATATTTTAAGGAATCAGCTGAAAAAATTCTAGTCAAAGATGCTCTATAGGGGAGGGAATGCTCTGCAGTTTTTATGAATTTGCTGCAACAAAAAAAACAGTAAATGACAGGAGTGCTCTGCTGTTTTTCTTGCAAAAATGCAAGTCAAAGATCCTATATGTGATAGTCACACTCTTCTGTTTTTTGGAATCTGCTGCAAAAATTCTAGTCAACGATCCTCTATAGGACAGGAATGCGCTGCAGTTTTTATGAATGCGCTGCAACAAAAAAAAAATCTAGTCGAAGATTCTGTATATGGCATGAGTGCTCTGCTGTTTTTTCTCCTGCAAAAATGCAAGTCAAAGATCCTATATGTGACAGGCATGCTCTTGTGTTTTTCAGAATCTACTGCAAAAATTCTAGTCAAAGAGCCATATGTGACTGGAGTACTCCTCTGTGTTTTGAAATCTGCTGAAAAAAATCAGGTCAAAGATCCTCTATAGGACAGGAATGCTCTGTAGTTTTTTAAAATCCACTGAAAAAAAAAAAATCTAGTCAAAGATTCTGTGCTATGCTGTTTTTCTTGCAAAAATGCAAGTCAAAGATCCTATATGTGATAGGCACGCTCTTCTGTTTTTTGGAATCTGCTGCTAAAATTCTAGTCAATGATCCTCTATAGGACAGGAATGCTCTGCAGTTTTTAAGAATCCACGGAAACAAAAATATCTAGTCAAAGATTCTGTGCTATGCTGTTTTTTCTTCTGCAAAAATGCAAGTCAAAGATCCTATATAAGACAGGCATGATCTTCTGTTTTCAATCTATTGCAAAATTCTAGTGAAAGAGCCCATATGTGACTCCCTTGTTTTGGGGAATCTTCTGAAAACAAATCTACACTAAGATCCTCTATTTGACAGGAGTGCTCTGTTGTTTCTAGGAATCGGCTTTAAAATTTATAGTCAAAGATCCTACATGTGACAGGAGTACTCCTGTTTATCCAAAATCTTCTGCAAAAAATGTAATCAGCGATTCTATATATGACAAAGGAGACGTCCTGTCCTCTCATGGTCCCTCTCAAAATGTCAGTCAACTTCTCCTTTCTAAGATTACTTTTACTATAACCCTGCCTTTGATATCGCCATTTGGCTTGGTGTTACCATGGCAACACAGTACACATCCTGGTTTCATCAGGGGTTTTCCGGTCTTGAATACCTTTTGCATCCTCGTATGGCATAGACTGTAAGTGTGGTTGTGTGTGATACTTTAATCCTGAACATTTACAATTGCAGATGGTAATAGTTAGCATTCAGATTTATGGGGTTAAAAATCTGTATATTCATTTTATCAAGTACATGTTATGTTTATCAAGTATGTTTAGCTGGCAAATACCAAATTAATTCCTTCACAAGCTATTCCTGTTTGTGTGTACATTGACTGTATATGAACCCTTGATTCAATTTTTTTTACTTTCTATAGATATCATTAGCATTTATTTTGACACTTTCAGGTTAACTATTCGTACAAGTACTGAGTACTAAACAGCTTATTTCACCGGCATAATTGAAATGCATTGACTGAAAGTTGCATGTATTTTGCCATATGACCCCCTTGGAATGATTTTGGTTTTAATATTTTTTTCCCATGAACTGTGAACCGAGCAAAAGTAAAAATCTGATTTTTTGTTCAGGATGAAAAAGATACTGACACCTCCTGTGAACGTAAATCCACACTTTTGCAAGTGGACGTCAAGCTGATTATTTGTCCAACCCCTTCTTTTTGGCAATATTTTCCCTTCTCTTTCGGCATTGCAAAGACACCAAAAAAAGCTGCGGGACCACCCGAATCCTCGCTCCCCCTCGCAGGTGGGAATCTGGAGTTGGAGCTCAAGTTAAAAGTGATTATTGTGTCTTGAAACAAGCCTGTCCACACACTAGCATGTCAAATAAAGCCGTGAAGAGGGTGAAAATAGCCAGCGATGTAGCCGTGCTGCAGATCCTGAGGCCACAAGCCGCCTGCTGCTTGATGTTTAATAAGCTGGCCCTTTAAACAGTGCTAATAAAACATCTCCTGCTGAGGGGATAGGTTCTTCATAGACCTTTTTTTTACCTCTCCATGTCGACTGCACATTTCTCCTCTGCTATCGCACTCCTCTCCCCTATGGCCATTCAAACGGGCACTTATACAGGCGTCATGTTTTTAACTATAATTGGAGTGATAAAATGGAAACAGCCACATTAGGGCAGCTGTAACTCATGTCCAGGCTTGGAATCATAGGTGGCTGTACATGCTGTTGTGCAGGCCTTCTGTTGAAAGCACTGCATTTTGATATGCTAAATAGTTGGTAATGGTTTTGTACGTGTACAGACACACAACTCACTTTTTCTAAAAGGTAGAGAAAAGACTATGAGTAACAAACAATGTGGCTTCTGCATCCAGTAAAAAGAAATGTCATAAATATTATATAATGTATCAATAAATGCATTATATAATGGTTTACTCTCATTTTAGTGAACAGGAAGTCCCATATTAATCAGATTCCGGCAGCATATGACTTCATTCTAACTGAAATGTCTTTTTAATCAACATTAACGTGAAGCAAATATTGCTGGGCCCAGAATTGTGATCAATCTTCCACAAGAAAACACATTTCACACTGGATTTCGGTGGAGTGTGTGTTATTTTTATTTTTCCCAGAGCTGTCACTGCAAGATAAACATGAGAAAGCTCGAAGCAATCCCAGAGAGCTTGGCAGAAGACAGATGACATTCCTGCAAGCTTCTGGGGCTTCGGCGTCATGGGGTCCAGCTCCTCTTCACTGAGACTTTTACTATCCATTAAGTTCTTCTTATAATCAGCAGGGTCTGACAAAAATGTTGCTCTCTAGAAACAAGAAAAATAATGTTTTTTGTTTGTTTTTTTTTGTTCACTGAGACCTCATGTCAAACATTTACATATATGTACAGGGTCAAACATTTTTCACTGTAAATGCAATGTTTTATGGAACATTTTAACATTCTTGAATCGATCACTACTGTATTGTTAATAAATAAGTTAATCGCTCGAGGTATCTTTTTACATGAACAGTAAAGCTAACTTTGCAATGTACATGGTTCAAATATCGCTCCCTCACTCTATTGTGGGATAGTTTCCCAAAAGAGTCGCAATAAGTGAAATCTGTAAAGTAGCCAGCTTATTTAATTTTTTTTTACCATTTTTTTTTACAATACCAAACATACAGTATATTTTAAGGCTGTAAAACCACTCACTATACACTTTATATACTTTTCTTAGACAGGCATTAATATTGCCCCAATGTTGTATTCTGGCGTTAAAGTGTCAGATAATGAAGTTTGCACATTTGGAAGTGAGCCCTGAAATCCTGCACACTCGTGTTTACAGAGTTCGAGTTCTACTGATGTCAATGCGTTCTGGACTTCCTTTTATGGGCTGCAGAATGCCTCAGTAAATGCATATCTATGTATCCGGAAGTCCTCGGGAGCGCTCGGGAGTGTGACCAATCAAAGCGGAGTGGGTGTACCTCAAGGAGGGCTTGTGGAGTAAATTAAACAGAAAACATTGAAACACCACGGAAAGGGGTGCAGAATCTGGAAGATCTAGAAAGCTTTCTGTGCGGTTTATTGTGTGTAGCTGCTCTATAGGAGTCCACAACTCAATACAAAGCACCGAAAATGAGCATAATATGTACGCTTTAAAAAACATATTTAGATGATTGTAAACAGCTTTATTTGATGCCATCAATACAAAAATATTCCATGAAGGAATTCTACTGGAAATTCACTTTTCGCAGTCGGGCCTGCATTTTTCATCTTTTATCATTCTTTCCCATTAAGGCGTGCATGCAATACGTTTCCTTGTACGTACCCCCGATATGTTGTGCAACTGATCAGCAGTGTGGTTAAAAGATAACCAGTCAATGTGTAAAATATGAGCCCTCTCTCATTCATTTTGACTCACCAGTAGATATAAATAATGGTGGAATTTCCAGTAATGACAGTTTGATTCCTCCCCCCTGCCCCACCTCCTTCTCATGTTGGCATACAAAATACATTCCATTCAGCATTCATAGAGAAGCTAATTCACTGGTATCATTAGACTGTGTTCCTGGAGGTTACTAGCTAAAAGCTAAAAGCCACGGGACAGAGGGGCCATTCCTAATATTAGGTTTCCATTAGTTGGGATGCCAAAGTGCTTAAGTCATTTTGAGCCTGCTGTCTTTGGACTAAAATCTGGATTCCAACCTCTGAGCTGCATAATCAGCTGGCGCCTTTAGTAATGTGAAGTGCAGTCTTTTTTTGTGCAAAAGACATAAGACATCATCACTATTCATCATAGCCACTAGAAATGTTACCGGCATGCAACCTGGAATAATTTTTTGTTGTTTGTTATTGATTTCTTTTATAGCACATGCGGGTACTTTTTAATGGCTATCGAGTTCCAGTGCACTCTGAAGCCTCCATCTGGTGCTATGCACTCATACCATCATGTTGCCAGCCTGCAGCTGCATCCTCAAATACACACACAAACTATCTCTCTGACCAGCTGTCACTCGCAGAAGAGAAGGTATCTCCTTTCACTTCCAAGATTGAGCTTGAAGAACGACATGAAATGATCATGAAGAAAAACAGTTTAAACTCAATACTCACAACTATAATTTTGCAACATTTTAGCAATCTTCCAAATGTAAAACAAAAGTCAACCACTGTAATATTACTATATTAAAACAATAAAACATCCCAGGTGTCTTCCAAAGATGTTTTATATGCTCTAATTACAAAAATATTGCATTTATAAAGAAGGAATCCTACTTTGCTGAATTTCACTTACATGGTCGGGTTATGATAAATAAGGGATTATTGTAAACAATTAATAAAATCAATGCAGGCACATATATTGCACAATATATTAATGAATGCAGGATATAGACCAAGTAATAACTTATATTTACTTTAGCGTCAGTAAACATCCTACAGAGTAATATTTTGTGATGGGTATATTTCTGAAAGTGTCATTATCTGCTGGCCCTCTTGTGATGTGTAGATGAAACCTAACCTTTATCTTCAGCCGACCCTATACGTCTACCTCAGTGGTGGATGCAGGCAGGGGGTGTCTAATGGTGGCAGCCTCATGCGGGCGTGCAGCTGCTGGCGGACTGAACTTACAAGGTTGAAAGAGTCAGGAGCTGCTTCACATGTTCAAAGAGGAGGACATGTTTTTAGTCTTGATGTTGAAACCAAAGGCAGACACTTTGACCTGACCCTCACACGTTATAGGATTGTTGATCAGCTCCACAAGGAGCCTATTGCATAAAACTATAGGATAAGCTGGGAGATCTTGGTTATCCTATTTATCCTAGCTCCTAGAAAGTGGAATATGTTCTGACATGGAGGTTTATTCTGTGGAGTGAGTGTGTATTTGTCCACTACTTACGCACAATTACTGATCGCCTCTCCAATACTTTACCAAGCTTTCTGTTTTTGTTTTACATCAGTGGCGGCGTTGCATATTTTTCTTATTTGCTCTTTTGCATCCTCATAAGCCTCCATGACAATTGGCACTTCAATCAGGAGCGGGGTCATACGCTGCTCTCGTTGCCATGGTGAATCAGTGAATCTGTGATCGATAGCGAGGACTATTTAAATAAGCCTGGCCTTCACCTGGCTTGATTAGTGCGTGTCTGCTCATCCTGGTTTGGGCTTTGTGCTAAGCCTAGACGTTCTTGTTTTGGGTCAGTTGAGCTAACCTCAGTCATTTATGCTGGATGTCTGAATCCTACTTTCGTGCAGCAGGCCAGCTTATAAACAAACAGATGGACAAACACAAATTCAGCACTTCACAATGTTTTTTTTTTTTGTTAAGCCAGATAGTCACATTTTAGTGATTGCACAGCTATAGGCCTAAATAACAAATTTGACAAAATTGACCTACAAATTATTGCAGACAAATATTATTGTACTTATGTATATTATTATTTTGAGACAATTTTTCTTTAATCTAATGATATGGCATAAAAATATGAGTACACCATTTCAAAAGCAATAAACTTCTCAAGAGTATTGAACATTGCAACTGGAATGTCAAGAGTTTTTAAATCAAATAAATTCAACAAATGAAAAAAATAAAATAAAATTGGATGTCTCTTTTTGCACAAATTGCACTTAAATAAAATTGAGGTGGTAACCCACGCTAAGCTGAAACCCAACTCGGAACCCCTAGCGTCATTTCCTGTCTGCTCGCCACTCAACTCCTACCCTACTTTTATTCATGTCTCAAATAGCTTTTTTGGTGTACGTTCACATCTAGTGGGCTCTGGTAATGTTAAAAACTGTATTTAAAATGTCTGGAACCATGTACCAATAGACAAGGGGTTACTGGAAACCAAAAGGAGGTTAAAGAGACTTTTATTTCCACAAAGAATTACTGCACCAGAGCAAAAACAGAAGATCCAGACTTTATCTGGCTTTGCCATCAGATCAGGAGATAACATCAGTGTCGGCTGTGAAGGACAAAATACTGCTTTCAACACAACAGGGCAGGAGAAGTGAGTGTCTGGTGTTCCTAGCAATAACCAGTTCCCTTACACACAGATATGATGGCTTTTCCAGTTCTGCTACACAAGACACAAGTACGAATGTAGATAGAGGTAGATAATATGTTTGGAGATAACAGAGAAATCAACTCGAAGAAAAATAATCAAATACTTGAGCTCGGAGAGTGTTGTCTTCTTTTCAAGGCTGCAACAAATCCTATTTTTCAAGGTCCGGTTTCCCAAGAAAAACACCAGATTGCACTTGGTAAGGTTTCTCTCAGTTTGCCAAGAAAGCACTTATGGTAGTCCCGACCTGCAACCAGATGCAAGACTCAGAAAGTCAATTGTTTTTAGAGAGGAAAAAACTGGACAGAATAATAATGACGGTACTGTTTCATTTGCATGTTACGTGTTGTGTGTGTTTTCTTTTCAAGACCTGCTTGTAATCATAGCAAAGTTAACAATAAATGCATTACATGCATGTAGTAGAACTGCATTATCGGTGAACTAATTACATGTAATGTATGGTCTTTGGCTGTACTTTAGGCCTTGCTTTTTGTTATTTTTGGTCATTTATTTGTGGGAAAAGGAACATTTGCAGTTACTTGACTCTTAAGACACTGCTAGAGCCAAAGTTTCCCCTCCAAAGGCCTCTGGTCCAGTTTGATCCAAGCTGGAGTGAAGCAGACACAAATCCTGCCTGTGAAACTCCCTTTTAAGTGTAACTGTAACTCAATAGGCGCAGCTTTTTTTCGTCATTTACTGGAATATCTGGCTGTAAAAAGACTACTTTTCAGACAAATTGTGTTGCTTCATTCATGGAACTATTACAAAATATCAAAGAGGCTGTTTTTTCCTCTATGAGAAATGAACTCTAAAGGTGTCAGCTTTTCCACACCATTACGGCGACAGCGCCGCAATTATCTTGGAATAGTTTTATGCCGACCGTAATGTGCACCGTGTCTATCAAGAACATCAAAACCCAAGCCTGGAACCCATGCCAGAAGTTCCCTTGCAAATGAGTCCCATATGGTTTCAAGCAAAACAACCGGCCTGAATTCATACAGAAACACTGTATGTTTGTGGACTGGACAGAAGTTCGACTCCATGCTTATTTGAATGTGTTTGTCTTAGTGTTAACATGTCCTAACAAAGTTTTCGTTCACTCAGTGATTGTTACGTGCTTTTTGACACGCGCCCTCTCTGCAGGAGCGTTGACATTTGGGTGATTGAGATCTGCATTCACAGTAGCACGCTTGGAGGAATAGAAACTTTAGTGTCTGTGTGGTTTACCAAGCTTTCATTGAGCCCCACATTATTACATGTTGGAGTTATAATTGACTCACTTGTGCAAACTTTGTGAAAGTCGTGTTTTATGCATCAGTGCTTGCAGCCTCTCTGCTTTTGTCATTGACGCTGAGCACGAGGCTGTTGCTGCTGGACTCTGCCTAGAATGGCAAGAAGGCTCGAGTTTCCTTCCAGCACGTCCCCACTCCATTTACCCAGAAGGCTGTGCAGCTCATTTTATGGCCCCAAACAAGACCTTGGGGGCTCAGTTGGTCATGTGTTGGCTTTTAAGTGTAGCAAACTAGAAGGGATTTTACTACATTTCTGCCTCCATCAGGTTCTGATTTTGTTTGCTTACTTTTGTTTAGTTATTGATATAATGGATCATATATGTATACACAGCCTTGTTAAAATTAGAACATCACATTGGGTGCTGACAGGGGGAAAAAAACGGAGAGGACGGCAGCGTTGATGGAATTTTTGGAGATGACATGACCTGTCTGTCAGGAGGTGCAGCTGCTCCTGTCAGGTAGGGAGGTGGAGGAGGAGGAGGAGGAGGAGGGAAGGAATGATGTGTCTATTAGGACTTGCTTGTCGGAAAAATCCACCCGAGAACTGAATGATTGTAAAATCAGATCATTATTTGGGCTCTTCAGACTTCTTTGTCCTCAAGAGGCCATAAAGTCCACATTTTAGCAACTATTTCATATCTTCTCAAGGGACAAGACTATAGAAATTAGCCGTCCCTCATTGAACCGCAGACCTCCATTGCCAGCAGCACTTGACCATGATGTTACCACTGCCATGCTTGGACTCAACTGACTTTGTACTCACACGTGCTGCCAGCTATTTAGACAATTATGGCTGCATTTTGAGTCATTTTCAGTAGATAATAAATCTATACAAGCTGTACACTATACCCAAGTTTAATTTCTACAGTATTGGAGATACTATAACTAAATGGTTGCTGAAATGTGACGGGGTGTATCACCTGTCAGACACTGTACTTTTTCCATGTTAAAGCGGATTATAGTCATTTTTGGGTCTTGTGGACTCCTATAGAGCAGCTATACATAATAACCCGCACACACAGCTTTCTAAATCTTCCAGACTCTGCGCCTCTTCCAGCAGTGTTGTCTTGAATTTTCTGCCTCCCGCCCAAACGGTCTGTGTGATTTATCCCAGCCCTCTTCCCGCTGGACCCACTACGATACGATTGGTCACAGCCTCAGGCGCTCCCGAGGACTTCCGGAAATGTAGGTCCACGTGTAGGTCTGTAAGTGTAGGCTAGCTAAAGAAGTCTGAGTTTCAGTGATGTCAGTAGAACTCAGTGTTTGAAAAAAACTCAGCGTGCAGACCCACCCAAGACTGTTGGCATCGTTTAGTATCATAATTAATGTAATCGGGTCATGAAGAATGTTCGAATCTGCTATGTTGTCATAGTTTGTCCTTGAAACACATCATTTATATTTCCATTATTTCCTATGGGAGAAATTGCTTCAACATCCAGTTAAATTGGACCAGTGTTCTGGAATGGCTTGTGTTCAACCTTAGAGCATTGTATGCTGACACACACACACATACACACACACGCACACCATACAGAGACTTGTTATCTGAAGTTCAAAGCCAAGTCCGGGTGTCTCTCTTCTTCTGTGAAGAGGCTTAGGCAGCCCTTAGAAAATGCTTTTATGATAAGAGATTGATATCAAGACATTTAAGACTTAATCACACTGACCTTTTCCAACTGCTGGGAAATGCCCCGTTTTTGGAAAAGGGAACAAATGATGGCTTTCCATACAGAGAATACATCCATTGTTGTGATAATAATAATCTACATATAACTCTGCATGAAATGCCTTAAATGACCCAATTATGCAAAAACTACTTTATAATAATGTTATAACAGAAATACAGAGCCTCATTATGAGCACCGGCACTGAGAAAAAGCTATAATCTCCCCCACTATTGAGGAAACAGTTCTGAATTGAAGTTCTGAATTTTAATCACATCATAAATGTCAAACGTCTCAGATTCATTTCTTGGTAGATTATCCCATCATGTGTATAATGCTACCACTTCATGAAAGACAGCCTTGTAATAAAAAAAAGTTTGAGAGAGAAAGCGAGGGAGAGACACTCAATTTCCCACAATGCTGTTTTTCTTAAAGGGCCAGGCTTAGAACAGATCATTTCAAATTCAGTAATACTTCACTCCCACTCTGTTGTGTTGAGAAGGCGCATCTTGTCGGGGAAAAATGATGTGTGGAGGAGGACGGTGATAGTAATCTGCCACTGAAACTGCAGTTCGGTTGGGAGATGATGCTGTGCATTGGATGCTGCTGATTGTCCTCGATGGAAAGAATCCTCCTCAGTGTCTTTTGCTCTGCTACAGATGTCAGGCCGTCCATCTCAGTGCCAATGACAGAGCCTGCCTTCCTCATCAGTTTGTCCAGGCATGTGGCGTCCTTTTTCCTATGAAAATCACTAGTCCGAGACAACCCAAAAGACAGACACAGAGCATTAAAACTTAAGTCTAAATTCCAGTATCAAGGCTCAATTTTGGAAATGCACTTCCAATAGACGTTTGCAACTTCAATCTGTGACTTTGTTTGTCCTGGTGTTAGACTCTTACCCTTTTTTTTAGTTCTCCAAATGTAACAAAACTTAAAACTGATTCATGTCTGGTTTGCAATATTTCGAAGGCATCATTATAACACCGTTATCCAAATGAGCCAAAGTGGATAGTATTGCTCAAGGCTTTCATTTCGTCTATTTAAGATGAGCTGTGATGACATACTACTAAAGTTATTACGCTGAATATGATCAGCAATTGCAATTATCTCATATTATATGGAGTCAATATGCATTCCCGTAGGGTAACCTTTGCTCTGCTCGTACAATTAGTTAATTTGGTCATGTGTAAACATGATCATACAAACCCTGGTAGGCACCAGAAAAGCAGACACTTCTTGAGAGTCTCATGCCCTCAGTATCTCATCGAACAAAGTTATTTTTCCATGATTTGGCCTGTCATCCACGCAAGCTAGCAGATATTTGGTACTAAAAACAAAGTTTTCAAAACCTCCGACCAAAAATTTGATTATGTGTTTGGGTATGGACACCAATAACCGGATTTTTTAGTTTCCCAGCGTCAACATGGATGCCCTCAGAACTGTCTTGGTCGTAGCTTTTTTTTCAAGCGTTTTTGCTTGCTTGTATTTGCAAGCCCAAATATTGCTTCACTTTAAAGAGCAGAGGCGAACACCTTGAGATCGGCCATCTTCGGCAAATGCCAAGTACAGCCTGTACATTTGAAAAGCTTTTTGTGAATTCTAAAATGGCAAATACGGCAGAATATAAAAATTAAGTACATGCTCAACCAAGCAGAGAACCTTTTGGGTTGGAATATGAGTTGTGTCACGACAGATGCCATAAAGTACTTACACAACCTTTTGTCCTGTGACAAAAATACCAGTGTGTACACTTTTTTAATCTTGCAGAGTACTGACCCACAATTGTGACTGTAACTTAAGTTTAGTCACCACCGATGTTACAATCTCACATCAAAATTGAATCCCAAACCTTAAAATTATGCATGTTCAATCAGTTGATTTATTGAAAGCTCCATTCAAATTGCCATGTTTGCAAAAAGTCCCATAAATGCCACTTTTTTTACGTTTATTAGGTTAGCTTTACTAGCTCCTGTAATAGTAAACTAGCACCAGGCAAACGTATGGCCCCTGATTGGTGTCATTGCTTGTGACAAGGTGCTTTTGAAAAGCCCACATTGACAAAAGCCAGGTTTGTAGGCGACACCGCTCGTGACTTTATGAACTGAAACTTGAGGGAGTTTTATCAGCTCTGCTTATGAGTGTCGGTCATTTTTGACCCAAATGTCACCACAGGTATCTAGTAGGAGGAAACTGGTCCCCTTCCTTTTGCTGCAGTCGTCTCCATTTGCTGGCCAACTGGCTGCAGCCACCAGAGACACAGAAGGCCTCTTTCTTAATCCCTGACATCTAACTTTGAAGCTAAAAGCGTATCATTAGGGCTCCTGAGGATTCTGTCTGGAGGGAATCGTCTTGAAGTTGCTATTATCCAGCCATCTGTGTATGAGACTTTGTGATAGCCCCATGCTGACTGATGCTCTGCTGCTTTATCTTCATTCACGGTCGGACTGATTGTGACAGAAAGTATGTCTCCACAGAAGAAGGACTAGATTGTTGGGGCACAGATGAATCAGAGGTCTGCCTTGTGCTGGACTGATGAGAGAATTTTCTGAGTGTTAGTCTATGGGGGCCCAGACTGCAAGGCTCCATACATAGAGGCAACCAGGGTGCATGGCTGGGTCCAGGAAATTACCTCCATTATGCCAAATCTCTCTTTTTTTTTTTTAACTCCCCTTGGTGATTGATATGGTATGTAATGGAGGATAAGCTCAGCTGCCCCATTTTGATCTAATGTGAGTAGCCGTTTAAACAAGTGTAAGAGGCTAGCCACACTGAAATGTTTTCAGGTTAAAACGGTATTTTATTGTTGCAGCCTCTCATCCGCACCGAAACGATGTTCTGGGTGACCTGAAATGGTATGTTTTGAAAATGCATTCCAGAGTGGGAAAATCTGACAAAGCTGTTTCCGTATGGACTAGCAGCTACAATTTAAAAACGATTACGTTATCTGGACGCAACTCTTTACTAATCCGGCAGAGTGTGGATGCAACTTTTTTCCAACCCACCTAAAAAAAAAATCCCAAGAACGTTCCCGTGAGTACGGGGCCTAGAGTTGTTGTGGTAGCCTAAAAGCTGTAAGGAGGTTGCCTCCAATCACAGCTGTCAGTGCCAATGTTTTTTAACCTGGTACTCAGTTAGAGATCCCAACAGTTATTTGCTTTTGTAGACCACACACTCAGCAACTCCAGGAAATGGCGGTTAATTGACTAGAGGTGCTAATTGCAGGCTTTACGATATTTTTGAATTTAGGGAATTCATCTCAACAGTTGCTGCCAAAAGCCTCCAGTTAAGTTTGGGAAGGTGCAGGAGTTAGCAGCACCCCCATCCCTCCAAGCATCATAAAAAAAAGTTTCCTCTAATGCAAGCCACTGCACATCCACACCTGCATTCCTGTCAGCTGAGAGGACGGCCAGAGGCTGAATGGTGTTAAGTAACAAGAGGATGGTGGGGGGATGAGGTCATAAACTTTTGGCCATTGGACTCACCTGCCCTCAAGTGGAACATTGTGTGCATGAAGTCAGATGGAAAGATGGATCGGTGCATTCCTTTAAAAAAATTCCACAGTTACGCAGCTCTTTGTTTTCTTCATATTTGGACATAAATCTTGTTTATCTTTTTCCATTACGTCAATAGTGTTCATGATTGTGGTTAGGCTATCTCTTATAGATATTGCTGCAGAATTACTAACCAAACTACAACAGAGACAACATTTTCCTGTCTGCAAGTTTACTTAGAAATGCATTCATTCTGTTACAGAGGTCCTCAATAGGCGGCACAGTCTAACCGGAGAAGTACTAGTTATGCAGTACTTCTCTGATCTGCAGGGGACATCAGTGAGGTATATGCACCACAATAAAGCAGCAGCAGAAGGAGACAACTCGCAGTTAAGCAAACATGGTCTTGACTCTTAACACTGAAAATTGGACTTTGAACAGTGCCTGGACTACAAAATATGCATTTACCGAAAATACAGTGGGGAAGCCAATGTTTTGTTATTGACAGGTGAGGCGGTTGTGGATTTTTGCATTTGGACCCATTTAACACTGCAATTGGCTGACGGCCAGTCTAGGATGTACGTCAGCTGGAATAGCCTCCGGCATACCCCTGCAACCCTGCAAGGACAAGCAGCATAGAAAATGGATGGATGGATGGACCCATGCAAGACTCATACAAAATACAGGCAGGCAAAGAGTCTGTTAACATGAACAAAGGCAAATAAAAAAAACTACTTACTGTATAAATAGTATGTATACAGTATATCTTTAAAAAAAGACCATCTGCCTCTCACAGTATCTGTCAAAAAAATTCTAGTCCTTGGACCAATGTAATTGAAGATCCCTGCTCTATAATGTAGGTTATAAATTATGTCATATAGTTTTAAGGACATGCTCCTCATCTTCTCCTGTTTCAGAGAACAACTGTGGGCAGTTTCCAAATTTTCGAGCAAGACTAAACACATTCCTCCAGGGTGTTTTATTCTAAAAGTAGCTTTTATGTGTGGTTTGATTGACTTTTTACAGTCTTCATAGGCAGTTTTAGGATTTGTTGGCTTAATTTGAAATACTTGGTTGGGTCTTCTCTCCCTTTTTGGGATATCGGCAATCTAGTCATCCCTCGTTTATAGCGGTTAATTGGTTCCAGACCCGGCCTCATAAAATGAATTTCCACAATTTAAAATTTAATGTTAATAAACTAAATATTTTCATAGTTAGTTTTTTAATTGTCAATGCGGACACAACTCTTTTTTTTTGGTTGTGAGTGACAACCCTAACCCACTGGAATTCACAGGAGGTCATTACATACGTATAACAATATAACAGTCTGACTCGTGGTGTCATCTTACTAAGAACACTAAACTCATCACACAGCAACTTTACACTCAAAGGTATACCTGACAAATGTACAAACATTTATGCGTATGACTTTAAATGACTGTTTTCCCATAATGCATTACATCTGAGCAACGCAATAATTCGCGTCAGCCTCCCTCTGGGCTTCTCTGGCTCCCTCTGGTCGACAGAGGCAGCATTGCAATGCCATCCATCCATTTTCTATTGCGTTTGTCCTCCAATGAAATATTGTTATTGAAATGCACTAAGGGAAAGCTTTAAAATGTTTTCATTGTAAACCCATATTGGTACATGCTCATTATATATAAATTTGAGTGTTAAGTTGCTATGTATGTGCTCCTGCACACCACAATAATATTACAATATTCTATGATGTGGACATGTGCGGATTATACAGCATTGCGGCTTCTATATTTACAAATCACTTTTTTTCCTCTAAATGGGTGTGACCTATACACTGGTGTGTTTATATACTGGAATGTACCGTATATGCTATCAAAAATCTGTTTCCTAGTGTATTATATTCTCTTAGAGGAGAAACCCTTAGAGGTGCCACCCTTTGAAAACCCTGATTTGGGAGATACTGTGTGTACCTTATTTGTTCATTGTTTCAACTGTTAGACAAGTCCATTGAAAAAACCTTCCCTCACATGTTTAGCAAATGTTGATTAAGGGGTAAATCACTGTGACATGTGCGTGACTTGGCCAGTAATTATGTGAAAAATAAGTAAGCCTGATGCATCTTTTCCCTAAGCTTCCTCTTCCTGTGGCTCAATTGCATCATTTGAAGCATTTGATAATGTTTGCCGTGAATTCCGCTTGACTTTATGCCTGTTTACACAACCATAACATCTCAGCAGAGTTGTAACATACTGAAGAGGATTTCACCAAATGTGCTGTTGGAATCCTTATACTGACACTGGTGAGATTTGCAGACACTTCTCCAGATATGAACTGCCGCCTGTTTCCTTACAATAAAAGTGTTTGCAAACTGTTATTCCGAGCAACCGGCCGACACACACTCCACAGAGTGGAGTCATCCTCTCTCCTGCTGCCATGTTAGGAGTGGAACAGACTGAGTACCTTGCAATGAGGGAGTCGACTTGTTTATTTTTGTCAGTTGTTCCTGTGATTTGAACATCACGTCATATAACGGAGTGAAAATGTTTTCCTCCTGGGAGTTTATAGAAGAATCCCATCATGTAAGCTGACTACACTCTTTTACAATCAAACCTTTATTTATCTACATGCAGGGAGGAGATATCTTCTCATTTTGTTTATCCGTGCTCTAACTGAGTGAGCACCGAGTGTACTCAGTCCGGCCTTGGCGATGGGGATACCCCGCTGGGAAGAGGCTATAAATTTTGGCAATGGAGTTGTAACCTGGTGACTTGAAGTGACTTCTTTTGCTCTTACCTGACAGTGCAGAATGAGCCCGGCTCCCTGATGGATTACCTGTGCTTGACCTGGGTTGTTGGTTGCGATGAATCTGTCCAAAGCCATCTGGGGCCTCAGTAGAGTTATTGCCTGGTGGTTATCGCCTGAAAACAGACACTGCTGGGGAATGTTGTGGTAAAAGATCAGCAGATGAGCATTTGCAAAGCTGGCGTATTAACCAAAAATAGGCAAGTCTGACTGTAATCATTAAGCAACACATCCTGAAAATGCCAGGCATCATCACCATCACACCAAATCTGATTATTATTACTGATAATGATGACCTGTCATTGTGAAGTGATTTATGTTCTATGAGTATGCAACATGTGGATTGGTCACAGAAACCCACTCGGAGTCAAAAGTTCATACAGGATTGATGCATCTCTGATGTGATGTTAGACATATGCTTTTTATTTAGTCAGCAGGCAGCCTTATCAGCACTTCTGGGGAAACTGGCAACTAGTGGCTGACTTTTAAAGGCATTCTTCTTGTCTTACCTTCCATATCTTGATTGTTCTTCAAGACACGCTCACATTTTCTTTTGGGTTCAAAAACACGAGAGAAGTCCATGAACTTTCTTCTTAATTGAAAAAACTTCCTTCAAGGAGCTTTTGGAAGTTTAAAATGATATCTGACATTGGTCATGGAAAAGCTAGCTCTATATGTTTAGAATGCCATCATTTGTCTTGAGAAGAAGCAGTGGACAATCAGAAACAGACAAAACTATGATAGACCCGAGTAGAGTGCAGACCTCTGTCGTAGTTGAACTGTTAACAAATGTTAAAAATAATCATGAAGCACCATACTTGGTTTTGTTTATCCAAACACATCATGGTGAACGTCCGATTCCTCAATCAGTAGTTACCGCACTGAAGAAATAGAAATAAATATCCACCGATCAACTCTGCAGTTCACAATGGGCACCTCACAAAATACAAGGTCTGGGGTGCCTTTTCCTTCAATGGAACAATGGAGTTTAAGGTTGTGCAGGAGTGTCAAACGGCTTTTTCAACAGGACAACTCTGCAGTTCACAATGAGCTCCTCACAAAAAAACTTCTTCCAGAGGAATGAAGTCACTGCTTTGGACCATCCTGTGGGTTCTCCTAATTTTAATTAATTAATTAATAATGAGGACATTTAGGGATGAGTGGTAATTGAAGTTTAAAAAATGAACATCAGTTCCAGATAGTGGATGCCTTCCATCCATGAAGCCACCTTCACCGCCTGGAGCAACATTCCCACCAGCCTCCTGGCATGCCTAAACCAATTTTAAACCGATGCTCAGCTGATGAACAGCCCATTTCAGTTTAATGGTTGTTTGCAATAAATGTTAATGGGTGAGCAGATACAGATAGTGTTATACTCGCTCATCCCTAGTGTGTTGTTCTTTTTTGTATTGTTGTTTCCAATGAACTTATGACACTGGCTGGGCAGTTTGCACCCTACCACTATTACAACATCATAAAAGAGAGCTACAGTATGAATGTCTTTGCTCTCTCATGCAGTAGTTTATAAATAATCACTTATTATATCGATATCGGTTATATTGAAGTACTGCTTATTACGATACTATTTTCATTTCCCGGCAAATTTCTAGTCTTTTATGATATAATTAGTTCCGTTAGTACGATACCCGGTTATTATGATAATCCGGTTACTACGATGCTCTTTTCATCTCCCGCCAGCCAATTTGGTCTGCTTATATCGATACAAAAGCAGCTTAAATCAATCTTTGCTTAAGGATTTCAATACCAAAAAAGAACACGGCAAACGGCTGCTTCCAGTCAACTTTATTTTTCACACTTCCACCACCAGAGCACAGCACACACACCGATTCCCGCACTTCCTGGTTCACAGGTTATGCTCAACCCGCCCCACATAGCTGGCCAAACACATGCCTGCAACAGAAGAACCAACTGACATAGCATACACACCTATTCCAATGAAGACACAAGCGTACAAATACATGTATTTATTTGTGTTGAATTCAGATATCTTTTTATTGCTTGCAATAATCACTGTTTTTTATATGTACATGCAGGCGTTCGTGGTTTCTCTCGTGTGTATAGATTCTATACACACGAGAGAAACCACGAACGCAGTTGGTTCTTCTGTTGCAGGCATGTGTTTGGCCAGCTATGTGGGGTGGGTTGAGCATGACCTGTGAACCAGGAAGTGGAGGAATCGGTGTGTGTGCTGTGCTCTGGTGGTGGAAGTGTGAAAAATAAAGTTGACTGGAAGCAGCCGTTCGCCGTGTTCTTTTTTGGTATTGAAATCCTTAAGCAAAGATTCATTTAAGCTGCTCGACATTAGTCGAGTGCATTATTGCCCACTTTTAATGCAGTTTGGCGCAGAATCGGATATATCGACAGTCCGGTTATATCAATATTTTTTCCGACTCCCGACAATATCGATATAACGAGACTTTACTGTAATTATATAATTAGCATTTAGGGTATCTTGTAGGGATGAGCGATTACACCACTATCTGTATCTGTTCACCCATCTAAATGATCTGTATTCATATTCTGAGTGGGCGGGGAACAAACCGGACATGGGTGTGGTTTAACTGTAAGTGTGCAGTGCTTAAATATATTTTTCAAGCCTGAAATTCACATGTATTGATGAGAAGTTGCTAGCTATATGTGTACTGTGGGTGTGATCCTTTAGACTTTATTCTTTCATTATTTTTAATGAGCTGTGTGAGGTTGGTGCTGTATTTTTCAACTGACTTTATATCAACAGCAAGCAAGCAGCAAAGTTTAAAAGCACCGT
Organism: Doryrhamphus excisus; assembly: GCF_037039965.1. Lineage (NCBI taxonomy): Eukaryota > Metazoa > Chordata > Actinopteri > Syngnathiformes > Syngnathidae > Doryrhamphus > Doryrhamphus excisus. The sequence continues at coordinate 12,220,061 of NC_136359.1, read as the reverse complement.
ACTGTGTATTACAATTATGGACAGAACTTGGTCACTGTGGAAGAGCAGTAATCTTTTGACATTTTGACTTGATAATCCATTGCCAGCAGGAATTTGTTCATTCTCTCCAAATGGCAGGGTTATGGACAGAAGAGGGCATGATCATTTGGTCCATGGGGAAGGCAAAGGGTCTTGGAAGAGGTTAAAAAAAAAGGACACATTAATTGGCCTGAGCAGACGAGTAGTATCGCTGCACTGGGGAGGCTGGGATAGAGGCCTGTCTGTAGTGAACAGCTGCAGGAAGAACAGCTCTTTGCCTTTCTTAGACATGTGGACGGAGTGTATGTGCATGTGTGTGTGTGTGAGTGTGTGTGAGTGAGGGCACTTACAGATGGGATGGAGGAGGGGAGAAGCAGGAAAAAAAGACTACGGTTTTAACAGCCTACCCACATCTGTTTATTTAGAAAAGAAACCATTGTGTCATTGAGTTATTCTAACAACCTACTTCAGGGCCAGTGTTAGTCCCACAATGACGGCTTTTTAAATACACAGTTTACACTCCTATGAAGTGGCCTCATAACTGCGTTTGGAGCCTGGTGGAACGTGCCAAATGGGGGAACATGCTTGGGTTTCACATTCCCTCGAGCACAACTTGACGTCTCTATAGCCCACTGCCATGCCAAAGGTTGGTGGGGGGAATCTGGTGGGGGTCGTTTAGACCCATTTGTTTGGACTTGTGCGCTTGTTCTGGGTCTGATCTCTTACGCTGGTACTTTTGGGCTTGGAGCACTGCCAGTCGGACTAGTGTATACTGTGGGATTCACTGTGTTGAATTCCTTTCAAGTGGATATATGACGGCTGGTTGCACCGTAGAAGGATTATGGCTTGGCATTCTTGACTGGAGTCTGTCTTTTTGTTTACTGTTTTCCAGCTTTAAAGTGTTCTATCAGTTTTCCAGTCAGCATTTCTGTGTCGGAGGTCGTTTGTTGGTGGTAGAGGCTAATGGCGGCAACAGCTGGTTGTGTGACCCAGAGGCCCGAAGACAGACTGCAGAGGTCTGTTATGGTGAAATAGAAGTTACCTGGATATTATTCCAGTTCAGTACGTACTCCCTCTGTACACCTGGCATGCTGACAGTGGAAAAAAATCCCTCAGCCAAAATATTTTACTGTTCAGCGAAGAAGTAAAGTTGGACTTTTTTCCAGAACATTCTACTTATTGGAATGCAGATGAGGCATTTCTACAAAATGTAGCTAAGTTGAGCAATGTAAAATTTACTTCAAACTTACGACTTCAGTTTTCTATTGGGTTGCTGCTTCTTCACAGGAAAATGCTTTAAGCCAGGGATTTTCTAAATCTGAGACAGTGAGTCTCCTGTTGGAGAACTTAAAAAAAAAAAGTGATTTATGGAACAAATTTTGTGGACTTATTGCCTCACCCCAGCACTCTCTGTAGAATCCAAAGATCAGTTAATATTACCATTAAACACGGCCAAAGAATGTTTTTAAAAATGTATTTTTCCCAAGCTGCCGCGCCCCAGAAGTGTTCATAAAGTGGTCATAAATGCATGTATGTTGTGTTCTTTAATCCATGTACTGTATGCCAGTTAGTACATTATGTATGAATGATAGCCCACGAGTGAGCTTTTATTGTGGTTATGAACTTATTGTTTCAAATGAATTCATAGTGTTTACGTTTGGTGTGTTGTTTTGGTACAGTTTAAGAAGTACTTGCACAACAATGTTCATCCGAGTGTGTTAATTAGGGTCAGCAGGGCTGGTGCCTATTTGACATGATGGATGACTTTAATCAAACTGATTAAGAACACCCCCTCCACACACACACACCACCCTCATAACACTCCGTTTAACACTAAACTCATCAGTAGGATTATGAAGAAGGGATACTTTTAATCTTTTAGACGTAGGCTGTGCGAATCGCTGTGTTTGTTGCATGCAAGGTCATCATTGTGTACCAATTGTAGCCTCCCCCCATCTAACACATAGCAACTTCTAATCTCTTATGAATCGTTCGGGAGTTCCAAGCCGAACAGATCAGCGGAAATCTCCGGAAGGAGGACGGAACACGCAGGGGTAAATTAACAGGCAGACATGAGGAAGGAAATGAATGCTTAATCTTGCTTGGTTCTGTTCCAAATAACTTATCACTTGCCATTATTACTGCTTTGAAATCCCAAAGAGGAAGTCATTTGAATGGATAGTTCCTGCAAAGTCATTTCCTGTATTTCTGATATTTCCACATAGTGACGAGCTGATAAACTCTATAACTCTTGCTCTGTGCTCAAAACATTTCTCCAATGATGATACTTAAAGGTTAGGGCAGCACATCTGGTTTATTCAGACAGCTTCTGGCAAGGACCAAAGTATTGGAAGATTCCATCGTCTCAGTCCTCCCTTTAAAGGTTTGGTCTGAAGGATTTGTAGCTAAGAGGCTGTTTCTCTTCAAAAATGCTGTTTCCATCATGTAACCTTTAGTACAGTGCACATATCTCTGCAATCCCATTATAATATATGCTGTAACATCTAAACCGCACCCTTTAGCCACCAAGCAGTCCAGTTCTGTTTAACTCATCACTTATGTCCATATGAACACGAAATATGCAGTGTCAAAAATATTGTCAGTGGTGTTTTAAAACTATTTCTGTCCACACTAATATGCATGCACCTATTTAAAATTGGTCTTTAAAAAATTGCACCACCGGATATGGATGAATGAATTGAACTCACTTGACTGGAGTCCCCACTGTCATTGTTAAGAGCACTTGAAAGAGCGGCCATGTTGATGTTTAGAAATCTTCTGCTGATGCTCCCTGAGGTTCCATTCTTTGTTGTGCAGGAAGGACGCAAGGTATTGAATTCCCCAGTATCCATCATTTTGGACGAGTTGGGACCTTGGAGAAACGCCAGCAGCATCGTAACTATCCAGTCGTCACTGACATTGAGTGCATTGTTTGCAGCGGGAAGCTCAGCGCTGTGGCCTAAAGGTACATTCCAGAGATCAGAAACACAAACAGTCTTTGTGCCCTCGATGCTCTCTTTCCCTGACTCCCTCATCCACATCAAGCCTCCACGGCCAAACTGCCTCCTCCGGCTCGTGTGTCAACATGTGGGCTATCGTTTTACTCACATCCCATGGACACAACACAAATATACATACACACTACACACTCATTTTTCACGTAGATGGTGACAGATTTCATTGATCTTTTGTCAGAGCAAATAAACAAGGATACATCTATTTTCTATGCCGCTTGTCCTCACTAGGGTTGCCACTTATGCTGGAGCCTATCCCAGCTGTCTTCGGGCGAGAGGCAGGGTACACGCTGAACTAGTCGCCAGCCAAACACAGGGCACATATAGACAAACAACCATTCACACTCACATTCATACCTATGGACACTTTGGAGTCGCCAATTAACCTAGCATGTTTTTGGAATGTGGGAGGAAACCGGAGTACCCAGAGAAAACCCACGCATGCATGGGGAGAACATGCAAACTCCACACAGAGATGGTCGAGGGTGGAATTGAACCCTGGTCTCCTAGCTGTGAGGTCTGCGTGCAAACCACTCAACCGCCGTGCAGCCCTAAAACATAATTATATTATAATTAATATAATAATAATAAACTATATAATTACTATGAATTATATAATTATATATACAGTATAATTAAATGTAATTAAATAAAATTATATTATACTGATATGTCACAATTACTATACTAATACTATTTTTAAATACAATTTTCATTTAACTAAAACATTACCAAACTGCTCTGCAATAACTTGTGTGAGAATGCATTCCCTTTCATTTCTTAGAAAATAAAGGCATTCTATCCACTAGTATATTAAGTTAAATCAATTCATATCTATGATCATATCATAAAGGAACTGGTTGCCAGCCAATCACAGGGCACATATAGACAAACAACCATTCACACTCACATTCATACCTATGGACAATTTGGAGTCGCCAATTAACCTAGCATGTTTTTGGAATGAGGGAGGAAAACCCACGTATGCACAAGGAGAACATGCAAACTCCACACAGAGATGCCCAAGCGTAGATTCGAACCTAACAAATACTATTTTGCCAGTAGGCAGGGCTGCAAATGCGAAATCACAAACAGGTGCGGATCCACTGTACTGCATATAGCTACTTGTACTTAGGAGTGTTGTAATATTAAGATTAAGATATGCCTTTGTTCGTCCCTTAGTGGGGAAATTTGAATTGCACAGCAGCAAGAGTACAGAATCAGTTAAGCAGTACAAAATACACAATATAGAAAAATAAACAATATAAACAACCCAAGTATTAACGAAAATCAACAGTTTTTCCCAGAGTTATATACAATACAGTATGTAGATAATATGAAACGAGATGAGATATATGACCAGTCTATACACTGAGATCTTGTTAGAGAGATTACTTAGGAGTGTTGTAATATTACAAACAGCCTGACGCAGTACAAAATCTGTCCACCACATAAAATTACAACATATTGTTAAATGAATCTTTAAATGAGCATTATTATCATTGATAAAGGCAGTTTTTTGCTACATCACTTGTATTGGATTATGTGATTATGTTGTTGAAAGTGTTCCTAATGTAATGTCCAGTGAGTGTAGATGTCCAGACAATCAATTAAGAGTTCTGACCTCAGCTATAAGTTTTGTTGTTCTTCACCCCCCCTTCACCCCTACCCTCTAGCAGCCCCCCTTACCTCATGTTCCTCCCCACCATCTTCCACCCCATACTCCCGCCCTCAACACGTCAAAGTCACAACAACGGGGCCAACCAATGAGCTGCTTCGGGCTCATGAGTGGAGAGGGGCCGGGGAACTCAGAAACAAAATTGCCCAAAGGCGAGTGAGCGGTGAAACACTTTTGCAAAGCCTCGAGTGTGGTTGTTTTCTTCTCCGAACATTTGCAGTGTTTGTTTGCACTCCCGTGTGCTCTTGAATGATCGATCCAGTGGCTTGGAGGACTTTTTGGATTTGCTTTTTTTGTTCGGACGGAGGAGGAGGTGGAGGGGGGATCTCCGGACTGGAGATGGAATGATTTCTCCGTAAAGGAAAACACACATTGTGGCGTTCCAGTGTGTGTGGTTAAGTGGGTGAGAAATGCACGCTGATGACGGGTTCACGGAGCCGGGATTCTACGGCACCCTGTTGAATTTTCGCATTTTCGGATTAACTTTTTTGACTCTCCATGGAAGTGCTGTTGAAGTTTGCCTTATGAGTTTAAGCGTCTAACAAGACCCACCATGACAACCTCGCTAGCACGGACCTTCTATGGATCACTTTGCCCACTAACGTGTGTGCTTCTGCTGCTAGCGTGTTTATCAGCAGCCTCGCCGTCCCACGGCAGGAGGCTCATATGCTGGCAGGCCATCATGAACTGCCAAACGGAGCCCGAGTGCAATTACGCGTACGATCACTACATACGCGCCTGCGGGCCGGTGTTGAACGGCGAGAGGAAGAAGTGCCCCAGCCACTGCATCTCCTCCCTGGTGCAGCTCAACATGACCCGAAACGGCCCCGCTTTGGAGGACTGCAGCTGCGGCCACGACCTCGAGTGTACGCGCACTAAGCGGTCCATCGAGCCCTGCTTACCCCGGACTACCAGCACTGGCTGCACGGAGGCTCGGCGTCAGTGCGAGCGGGACCAGCAGTGCAGCTCCACCATGCGGGACTACTTGCACCACTGTGGTAAACTTTTCAGCGGGGCTATTTGCACCAACGCTTGTCGCAACGTCATCGCCAACATGCGCAAAATCCCTAAGGGTCAGCAGCTGGACACTTGCATGTGTGATGGCACCGAGAGGGCCATCTGTGAGTTTGTGAAGAGCAGCATGAAGACGCTCTGCTTTGACACCCCGGAGAGGGAGGAGAGCAGCGGGTCTCAGGACGGCTTTGACTCCGAGGATGATGAGGACTACTCGGACTCTGACTACAGGGAAGAGCCGGAAAGTGGAACCTCTCCCCTGGAGGTCCACTATGTTTTGACCATGCTGGCCTCCATGTTGGCTCTAATGCAACTCATTTAAGCACCACTTTTTCTTTTTTTTTTTACCAAGACTGCATGAACATTTGAATGAGTGCATTATTTTCTATGCAAATTGCAGCATGGGGCTACTTTTTGGAGGTGTCTGCTGTCTTACCAAAAGCAGTCACACTCACCAGATGCTTGGCTGGCACATGATAAGCTAAATTAGATTGTTGTACTTTCACACAGAGCCCGATATAACCAAGATGTGATGGAGCCAGAGCAGTGTTTGAACTATGCTGTGCACTGCCAATTTTTTTTCTATAAGATAAGACTATTTTTATATGACAGCCTTTTCTGGGAGGCATAGGATTTTTGTATTTAATGCTGGAATTTAAAAAAACCCTGTAAATAGCAGAAAGGTTAAAGAGGATAATTTATTTCATGCAGTCATATCCAAATGTGTTGAATAAAAGACTGAGAATTCCAGCTTTAAAGGGAAGTTATATGTTGTGTGTATTCTCTTGTACTGTACATTGTATATATGTCTATAGCCAATATAGTTTTTTTTCCTTCAGAGAATCTTATATGGTGCAGGCTATGTGCTGATTTATTCACTGTGTGTAGCCTATAGAAAGAAATGTCTAAATCCACTGTATGGTTTGCCTTAATGATACACTTTTATGGAAGGCATAAAAGGAAAACTTGAATATATCACCTTTGACTGTGACTTGTTTTTGCAGAGTGATTTAAATACTTAAGGGTGTAGATTCTGCATAGGAATGGGACTGTACTTTAAAAAAAAATGATAGTTTGCAGTTGTTTGACGTGCCAGGCAATAATGATCATTCCCATCTTATCTTTGGGCTCCCTGTTTGTCGACTGATAGCCTCATGACCTATACTATGTCTTGATTTAGCTGGCTGTTGTCAAACGCAACTGTCACCATAAATCAGCAAAACACCCTCTTGGCTCTCTGCTTGCACACAGGTGTCAGCCTTGACAAACTGTCGGTGTGTGTTTTTAACAAGGAACGTCATTTTTTTTAAGGTGTATGAACTTGGGTCTTACATTTTAAAGGATTTTATTTGCAGACTGGAGTTTTAGTCTTCATTTTGAATGATTATGTTCTTTACTAGTCATACTAAGCAGGCATTTGTTGTGTATTTACATGTTGTATGTAGCATCACATGTCCTTGGTCAATGATTTGCTGCAAAATGTTTTATTTGGAAGAGGTGCAGAGGAGGGGGGGTGAGGGCCCTCCAGCTGAATGGATGGAGGAGAAGTCGAGTGGCGTCTTTGTCATGGAAATGTTAAGCACATAATAGTTGAGCAGGACAATGGGGAGGCACTTCATTCTTTCAGGCCGGCTTGACACCTCTGGAGAGCCGAGCGACAGGGAAGCATGTGGGAACAATCTTTCGGCTGTTGCTGCTGCTGCCGCTGCCGAACTTCCAGCTCCAAGAAGAAAACATGGGAAAATCCTGGCAAGAGAAATGTGAAATGCACTTTTTCCATGACTAATTGCTCCTGCCTCCATGAGGTGCGAGAAAAAATGAAGCTAGAAAAAGCAGATTTCCATCAACAGTGTGTGTTATTATCCAACAAAATCTATCCTGCACTGAAATACTCGTGGTAGTATCAGTGTGCAGTCCGCCGTGCAGCTTTCCAGTAGAAGAAAGCCTCAGGAACCCAGCATGTCCTCCACTCTAACACCTCCTCCTCCTTGCCTTTCTTTTGCTCTCTCACAGTTTCACTCAGGCAGTTTCGGCACTTAGAAAAAGCACAGTGTGCACATAATAATGTACAGGGTGCAAGTGGATGGATGTGGAAGAAGAAAAACTCCCCAAATTGGTCTGGCTTTTGAAGCATTGTCAAAATGAATATACGGTTAGGTCGGCAAATATCCTAGCACTGACAAAAATTCTATAATTTTTATACACCATCTCTTTGGATTTCAAATTAAATGCAATTGAAGAGTATACAGCCATTTTTATGCGTCATTTGAAAGTGAATTGTATTTGACTATGTAGGACGGGAAGCCATGGTTTAGAAATATTTGTGTGTTTTAAAGTAGACCCACAACATAAGTGTAACTGACATTTTCATAATATCCATGAAAGCTCAGACTAACTCCAGTTTCTTGATTCCTTTATGATATTATCATAGATATAAATTGATTTAACTTAATATACTATAGGATATAATGCCTTTATTTTCTATGAAATTAAAGGGAATGCATCCTCACACAAGTTATTGCAGAGCAGTTTGGTAATATTTTAGTTAAATAAAAATAGTATTTTAAAATAATATTTAGTAATAGTATAGTAATTGTGGAATATCAGTATAATATTATTTTATTTAATTACATTTAATTATACTGTATATATAATTAATAGTAATTATATAATTTATTATTATTATTATATTAATTATAATATAATTATGTTTTATCGATTTTTATCTAAAATGTAAAAAATATAAATGAAAGATGACATTGAATAAAAAAAGCCAAAAAAATAATTTTTCTGTTTTTCTCTAAAATTTAAAAATATATGAATAAAAGACAATATAAAATAAAAAAGTTCAACTTGAATAAAATGATTTAAAATAAAATGATTGGTGTTCAAAAACACAAACATGGATAAACGGAATATAAAATGAATGGATGGATATTAGAGCCCTCTAGACGTGAAATGACACCCATATAGTCATTCGTATTATCCAATATAGCACATATAACCAGAGAGAGAAAATAAGCCATTTAAGACAAAAATAAACCTTGGGCTTGCGTGTGTCGCAGTAAATGTGTTCCAACTGTGTGGAGGACAAGAAATTAAAAGTTATTTTGTTTTTGTTTGCCATCCTGCAAACAAGTACACATAAACCTGACCTCCTTTGCCAGCTTTATCAACTTGATAACTATCTTGGCAAGGTCTGTTGTGTTTGTGGAAGAGTGAGAACCCCCCCCTACAAAAATAGACTTTAAAAATCACATGGTGGACTGCTTTCATTAACTGTTTCTCTGTTTGTGTTCCAGCTCTTTGCGCCGATATAAAATATCTTTGACATCAACTTTGCTTCAGTGCACGCCATTCACTTCTCCTTTCGACCTCCAGAACAAAACGACCCACACTTCACCCCTGTGCAGATCTCCTCACCCCCCCTTTACCTCCAGCCTACTATGGCAGGACAATGTTTACAAAACCACAGTGGTCTCTCGCCACTGATGCTGCGGTCGGAAGCCACATGCAGTCCTGCTTCTAATAAAGAAATTTAATAATCCCCATGTCCATTTTGTTAAAGCAAGTCCGAGCTGAAATTCATGTTTTCATTTTGATCCCGGCTCAATAAGTTTGCCCGAGGACAAGATGAAAAATAATTACATCGACTTTATTACTCATCGGGATACGCTATTGCATGGGATGTTTAACCTTAGCCCCACTTTTCCTTGCACTGTTTTCACTTAAGTCTTGGCAACTGTTGGGGTGGCAGTTCTTTTTTCACCATTCTTATTGAGGTAAATTAAAAACTGACATGGAATGTGATCTCAGCAGGAACTGGTTGCTCCCCCTCCCCTAAAAAGTCCAAGGTGTTTCAGTTTGTTCTCTTAAGATGAACACTGCATACAGTCGTAGACATGAAATGAAATGAAATATTGTTTTAACAAAGCATCTTTTCATCAGATGTTACTGTGTTGCTATGTAGTTCCAAGCCAAAAAGTTATCACTTTTGCCTTTGGAAAAAGTTTTGTTTGTCACTAAACTGGTCTTGGATGGTTGGGAGAAGTTGCTTTTGGAGGTTATTTTGGTACAATTCTTTCTTCATGGCTGTGTTCTTAAGGCAGAATTGTGAGTGAGCCCACTCCCTTGGCTGAGAGGCCATCCCATACGTGAATGATTTCAGGATGCTTCACCTTTGGCATGTCACAGGACTGATGGTGGCACTCAGATGCCCCAAACAATCAGAAATGGGATCCATACGAGATTTTTTTTTACCCCAGTCTTCAATGAGTCCACTGAGCAAAACACTGCACTGGCGGTGTCCCGATCCCACTGCTAAATCAAACTTTTGAAATAGTCCAGATGTTTGCTGGGCTTTCTTGGGCGCCCTGAAACCTTCTTCACAACAACTGAACCTCTCTCCTTGAAGTTCTTAATGACCTGATAAATGGTTGGTTTAGGTGAAGCTATGTCCTAGCCTGTGAGGAACCATTTGTGCTTAGCAATGGTGACTGCATGTGTTTCCTTGTAGGTATCCATGGTTAACATGGATTAGTCTCTCTAAATTTGGTTTAGACACTATTCCCTTGATTTTGGCAATGTGTTGTTAGGCGGTAAAAAAAAAGATTATATTATCGATTTATTGTGGCTGTTAAAGTTCAGATCTGAGTGCATTGTTACCGATAAATTTCTACCCTGACGATTTGGTTTTAGAGAGAGTCTCAATGTGGCTAATAACACTTTTTGGTGGACCAAAGACAATGATTTTAGTTTAGCTGGAGGAAGTTGTTTTTCATCCACACACTGATCTGTTTGATGCAGTGACACGTATATCTGAGTGTTGTCTGCATAGTTGTGGTAGGACACATAGCAGCTGCACATTGGCTGGCCTGAAGGAAACGTGCAGATTGAACAGTAGTGGCCTCAGAATTGACCCCAGAGGAACACCACAGACAGTGAGACACAGTTACCAATTCCAGCAAAGTCCTGTCCTCCAGATAGGATTCCATTTTAGAGAAGTACCATAGATTCCCACCCATTACACATCTACTTATCTGACTGCATAAAGCTGAACTGCTGTGGGAAACCACACATGGCTTGGGTAATACCCCTCTTTGTTGGCTAATTCTGTTTAAGATGCTGTTTTGCTCTGATTTTGTATTACTTAAAATGGTACACTTATGTGTGATAGTTACAAACTTGACTGTACAGTTATTTAGTGACAGTTTAACCCTGGAATGGATCATTTGTATTTCCATCATTTTCTATGGGAAACAAATCGTAGCCAGTATCCTGCAAGAGAATGTGTTTGACCCTAGAGCTTCCACTGTGTTACCCACAGAACACGAGTCTACTACCCACTAGAAATGTTCCCCTGACCATATTTCTTTCTCACAGGCGGTGTCAGGGCTGCGGCTCTGTGCAGAAAGTGATGTGGAAAAGGTTGGACAGTTGGAATGGCTGAGAAGGAGGAGGAAAAGGCACTGAGATGGAAAGTTCAATTTGAAAGGATTTGGAAATCCAGAGTTGCCACAGTGTAGGGTGGAATGGGCTCCGACTTGACCCCCTGTGTGCTTTCTGCTATAGCTCAGATTTGCTGAAGTGTGCTTGTAAAAGAAACTTGTTTCCTTTTGTTTCCCGGTGATTTTCACTTGTAGTAGTAATTTGATTTATTTAATTTCTACAGAGGATGCACCCTTCCTCGCCCCTATTTTAGGACTGCTCTGTGGTTGAATTGGAAGGACGATGCAAAGATCATTGATTCTGCATTGCTCTCATTAGTTGCCAGAAGACTTTCTAGAAAGCCTTGTTTTTCTCCATTCTATTTCAGCTGCCACTTTGATTTCATCACGCAAGACCACTGCTGGGTTCACAACCCTTTGAAATGAGCAAAAGGCCTGTAATCCAGTTACCCAAGCTGCAGGCCCACTCCTCGGGTCCTGAGAGAAAAACCTGCAGCACTAATCCCACTGTCACTAGCGGAACACTTTGCTACCTGACTGGTGCTGGCAGCCATTTCTAATATTCCCTGTTGAAAATGTCGCTGGGGCTGAAAGGGTTGTCTCAGCAGCCATTTTTATTACCTAATATAATCTCAATGGACAATACTGTAGTGATGAAACTTGGATATACTTTAGAGTAGTAACAGACATATGTGTCTAAATAGCTGGCAAAAATATTTGTGTCTTGCTTCCAGTCAAGTATGGTGGAGGCTGCGTGAGTGCTGGGGAGGGAAACCTGAATTCCAACATGTACTGTACATGACACTGCAAAGCAGAGCATGATGTCATCCCTTGGGAAACTGGGCTGTAAGCCGAAACACGCCTTGAAGAAGACACATTCCTTGCTGTAGAAGTATGTTTCCACACCTCAACCCAACTGAGCACCTGTGGGGCATCCTTAAGTGGAAGGAAGGAAGCAAGTTGGAAGCACGCACGGTGTCAACCAGTTTAGTGATGCCATCATGGAGGATCTGAAGAGGCAGTTCGGATGAATTCCATGCCCAAGAGGATTAAGGCGGTGCGGTGTAGCATTGGTGCTCACACTAAATATTCATTCATTCATTTTCTACCGCTTTTTCATGAGGGTCGCGGGGGGTTGCTGGAGCCTATCCCAGCTGTCTTTGGGCGTAAGGCGGGGTACACCCTGGACTGGTGGCCAGCCAATCACAGGGCACATATAGACAAACAACCATTCACACTCACATTCATACCTATGGACAATTTGGAGTCGCCAATTAACCTAGCATGTTTTTGGAATGTGGGAGGAAACCGGAGTACCCGGAGAAAACCCACGCATGCACGGGGAGAACATGCAAACTCCACACAGAGATGGCCGAGGGTGGAATTGAACTCTGGTCTCCTAGCTGTGAGGTCTGCGCGCTAACCACTAGATCGCCGTGCCGCCCGTGCTGCCACACTAAATATTAACATAATTTCATTCACTATCAGGTCAACTGCCAAAGATAATAAGATATATGATATATACGTGCATATATATGATATATGCATATGAGGTTGTGTTATGTGGCGTAGTTTTCTCAGGTCGTCCCTCATTTATCATGATTAATTGCTGGATTGACCTCGATAAGTGAATTTTTGTGAAGTAGGATTCAATATTATTAAACAGAATATGTTCATAGAGTGTGAATGGTTGTTTGTCTATATGTGCCCTGTGATTGGCTGGCGACCAGTCCACGGTGTACCCCGCCTCTCGCCCAAAGATAGCTGGAATAGGCTCCAGCACCCCCGCTACCCTCGTGAGGATAAGCAGTAGAAAATGAACAAATGAATGTTCATAGTGTATAGAAAACCTGTCTTACTTTCCAATTACGGCTTTTGACATTATTAGAACCCTCTAGACATGAAATAACACCCCTATAGTCACCTTTATACTCATATCATTCTCTGTTTACACCACATTGTGCAGGATACACGATCAGCAAGTGGCAAGCGACTGAGCCAAATAGTTAGCCTATAAAAATGTACTTATTGTAAACGTCAGTATTTCAGACACAGTGGGGAAGAAAAACAAAGTAAGACGCCAAAAACCTACCAGTTACACATGGAATGGAAGGGAAACTCCATGTAGTGTGAAGCTCATGTGACCAGAATACTACATATTGTACATGACTCTTCTACACCACGATACTACACTCGTCTTTCAATAGTTTTTGACTAATAATAAGCCATAGTCAACCACCAAGCGATCATTTATTAATACATTTTTGAAAAATCACGTTAGATTGAGGAAGCGGTGTTCAACAACTGTAATGTACGTCACTATAAAGGAGCTGCAGTGTTTTCCTTTCACTTTAACAGCAAGGTAAACAGCTACACCCACAGATAAACAAAACATGAGTCAGATGTCACATGTGAAAGCAGCAATCCAAGACTCACACACAGTCAGGGCCAACGCTGTTCAAAGCCTCGTGTTTGTGCATCTCTAGAAGTTTGTGCCTGCTTAAATGTCATCATGTGTTGCATTAGTGGTTTGTTTTTTTTCTTCCCTCCACCACATAACCCAACCCTGCATCCTATAGCCTAGCCTATCCCTAACCCTTGTGAGAGGCCTCCACTTTTGAAGGAATAAAAGGGGAGGGGGATGGAGGAGATAATGGCAGTGGGGGTGCAGGGATGAGAGAAAGAGAGGAAAACACAAAACTTGCTGACACGGGGCATAACTTAATTTCCACGGTAGGGGGACAGCTGTGCGGTGTAATCTGCCATGGCAGCCCATTCACACTTCAATGGCAGGCTTGACCCGCCAAGGAAAACTGGGAACTGCAGCCAGCTCATTCCCACTAAAGGAGGTGCTGACCGGGCCACCATTTATGGGCTTGTCTTAAAGAAACATACTCCTCTCAGTTGTTATTGATGACACACACGTCATTGAAGGCTGTGGAATTTTTTAACGACCTTGACTCTGTCTCCAGAGGCTATTAAAATATGTATGAATATCACATTACAGTTTGAAGACATCTATTTTAAACAGCGCTAAATGTGGCAAAGGTGGGTTCCATCTTTTTTATGAATCACTGGCTAAAACCTTTAAACAGCACAGGTCATGCAAAATAGACTATAGAGTTTGACCTTTTTATCTATCCATAGATATCCATCATTCAAATTGACAAGTTTGAATTAAGTTAATAAATGTAGATGTTTCGCCCAGTCCATAAACTCTTAATGGCACTTTTCAGATTAATTTTAACCATAGATTTACTCTCTGATGGTCATAAAATACGGATTTGTGCCGGAATTGTGACTGCAGTGCTCAACTGGACTCCTGGCGCTCATGTCTCGTATTAATGTGCCTTGTATATTGTTTTTACAATAATTAGCTTCTTGAGGATCTATGCTAAAATCGGCCTTGTATACACAATATGCCCACAAAGCATATAGGCACCACTCCCTCCACCCGCTCACTCAGGCTTACACAAGTTGACTAATTAGAGGAAAGTTTAAGAAAGAGGAAGTGGGACTCATTTAAAACCACATGCCTGAAACATGTTTTTTTCCCCCATGCACACACCTTCTTTATTCAATAAGATCAAATAAGTCACATTATTTTAACAATTTGTATGATTGTCATAATAGCAGTTTGCAATGGCGGCAAGCCAGTACCAAATTTAGTCTCTGGTAAACATTTTCCAAAATACATGAATCAATAAATCATGCTGTATTGTGGTGGAAGTCACTTGGTTTCAGTAATGCTGTAATGTTATTGCAGGTTTGAATTATCTTTCAACAGGCCCGATAATTCCTAATAAATAAAAATAAAAATTAAAACACAGGCTGATGTTTGTAGCCGCTATCTACTCAAAGTTGATAGAACTCAGAACTCAATTCTGAACCCATGATGTCACTTCCTGTCCACCTCTTCATTCACTTACCCTAGGGAACACATTTATTGTAACACATATGAACTCCAATCTTATCTATGTCTTAAATTCTTCTGTCATTGTGTCTCCAATATTGGGTAATACGAATGCAAAGGTGAGTATAGGGGTATCAGTTCATGTCTAGAGGTCTCTAATAATATTAAAAATATATTTAGAAGGTAAATATGATAATATTCCTTGTTCATTTCCGCGATGCAACCGGAAATTCGGAAAAAAAAATGAAGTATCTTAACCGAGTTATTATTTTCTTACGCTAGATCATTTTTGTTTTTCAATAATATGCCCTAAAGTTAATAATAATAATAATAATACATTTTATTTAAAAGCACCTTGGACACCCAAGGTCGCTGTACAGAAGATAAAAAACAACAATATAAAATACAAGATAAAAGACAACATACAATAAATAAGAACATACAATAAATAGGGGGAGGGGGGACCATGTGAAGCAGTTAAAAGGAATAGGCAAGTTTGAACAGATGAGTTTTGCGTTTGGATTTGAAGATGGGAAGGGTGGCAGAGTTACGGAGGTCTGGTGGCAATGAGTTCCAGAGAGTTCGAGGCATATTACTTCAAATAAGCAAAATAATATGCACAGACATTTTGCAAGTCATATATTTTTGTCATTTATTTTTGGAAGTATATCTGAGATTTAGTAACATATTAATTAATACAAAAGTATTAAAAGTAATGGTCTACCATAAAAAGTGCCTGGCAAGACAAAATACCATTTTAGACTTTAGTGCTTGCAACACCCATTGTGTTGTTTTCTACTGGGGTTGTAACCGACATGGTTGACAGTCAAGTCAGTTGCTTAAAGGGGACCTATTATAGTCATTTTTGGCCCTTTGTATTGAGTTGCAGTCTCTTATAGAGCAGCTACACACAATAACCAGCACAGAAAGCTTTATAGATCTTCCAGAATATGCACCTATTCCAGCTGTCTTTCTTTGGATTTCCTTCGCTTCCCACGAAAATGGTCTGTTTTAATTTATTCCACCCACGGCCCACCTACAGGCATGCCCACTCTGCTGTGGAGGACATCCAGGGTTGTGCCGATAGCTGCTGAACCCAACTTTATAGCCATTGATAAACGGTATAGGGTACAGGTGCATTATTAAAAAAAACAAACAAACCTTAAACTGTATTATGGAAAGCAGGAAGTGAACAAATGTAACAGTTACTGATTGTAAAAGTACCAGGTGGAGGGGTAGGATTTAATAAGCTTTGCTTCTTCCTACTCCTTTTAGACATGTGGAACTGTGAACTGATTATGTGATGCACTCAATTTTAATCTGATGCATGTTCAAATGAAATAAAACCAATACCATTACCAAAAGAGAGGTAGTAGCTTTAGCATTTTAGCGTTTTGTTTTCTACAGCATTGATAACGTGTAATGTGTTCATTACACGTTTTTGTGGGACTACCAGTGATTGTGGTGGGAAATAGCTGTTTCCAACTCCAGACTCGGTGAGCTTGTAATTTGCAATCCCTTCCCTGTATTCATAATGCTACACAGAAAACCACTTTTGTTCCATGACTTACACAAAATAAAGGACATCGATAAATTGTTACTTACTGCTTGCTCTTCTGACTTGACCAAGTAATGTTGGAAAGTCGTCAGGCTTCAGCAAGTTTGTCGGCTAGTCCAGCTGCATACAGGCCCATGTTTGCAATTACAGTTCAATGTGAAATGCCGTTGTCAGATTAAAATATTTTTCTTTTGCTGGTAGGGAATCAGGAACTCCAACCACGTGTGCCTGATGTTTTCCTTGCTAGGAATTGTGGACAAATGTAGCTTTCCCTTGCACCTGAAGAAACACTTCCTGGGAGACATTGCTAACAACGTAAACACAGAAGCAGGGCTTGGGGGAAAGCAGAGAGCGTATATGGCTGACAGCGCATATGACGAAGTCGGGAGATCTGTGACATCACAAATCGCAAGTGTTGGCGCACCCTCTAAAACCGAGCATTCAGAGCCATCGCCAACTTCTTTCAGGGCTTAATTCCAAATGTGAAAACATCATCATCTGAAACTTTGGCATCGTTCAACATGGGAATACAACATTCTAACTACATTTATTGGTCAGAAAAGTGGAAAAAGCAAAATAAGTCCCACTTAAGCTAAGTTCAATGATGTCATGATGATGTTCGAAGTCTTCAGTGACACCAGTTGCAGTGAGGCGCTAACACCAAACTTAAATATGTAAATGTAGAATGGTCTTTCACCCCACATCAAATGAATAATGAGGCCATAGCTCCAGAGTTGCAGGGAGTTAATAGTTTGGCTGTGGAAGTCAATAGGGGCTGAGGGTCTCACTCCATTAAGCTGACCCCCAGGGCCACGCATTCATCCTTCACACATTCATTTCCTCCTTTATGCTGCCTGTGTGAGTGCAGAGCAAGCAGGAGCGTGGGCTCATGCAGGCCCGGCCTCTTGCACAGACTGTAGGTCATAAATATGTTGGCTATGGTGTGTGTGAGCTCAGGCGGCTTTGTTAACTCCAAACACAAACAGGAGCTTTGAAAGTAATTAATGAAAAGGCAGGCGTGGGACAGAAGACGCTTTGAATTGCAACACACAGCTGAGTTAAGTTTCACTGGAGAGTGTGTTATGTGGACTTGCATCCCTTTTAAATGTTTTTAAATAATAACTCTGCATTAACTGTAGGGTTAATGCTTGGCTATTCTATGACATCATACATGAAACCATTCTTCAGAACAGTGGTGGTTTTATGTGAACAGAATCGGTGATGGTGCCAACCACCGAGGGAGGTTAGGAAAACTCCTTTACTCCCTTATAGGGCATGTATGTACGTATGTGTTAGAACAATCGACAACTATTTAGACAATAATAGTTGTGTGTTGAATCATTGTCAATGGTACTGCTATACCAGCTGTACATTTACATTTACTGTACTCTGTGTGTGATGAATATTCTCTATTCGATTTCTGTGCGGCTTATTCTCACTAGGGTCAGGGGAGTATGCTAGAGCCTATCCCAGCTGACTTCTGGACAGGGATACACCAATTCCAAATCCACTTTTACTTGGTAATCTTTTTTTTTCTCTACCAGTGGCATTGAAATCACTGAAAACTGAAATATAATTATATTTCTCTAATAGGCACCCTAACGTTGATAGATGCCTTGGATTCTTTTTCGTATGTTAGTCTCACTGCACTGAGGAGCTCCATTAGTGATAGGATGATACATCCATAATGTGTGAGAAAGATATTACAGGTGAGCTCCAAAAAAATCCTGTGCAATAGCTGTGCAATAAACCATGCAATAAACAAGTCCGATAAGTCAAATGGAATGCAAAAAAGGTATGAAGCTGTACAGTAGTTAATAGTAGTTAAGTTGCATTTATGTCATCTGCAATATTTGTCCCACTGACCCCCTATAGAAATACTAAAACGTATGTTTATTTCAAAGAAAAGTGTCCTTCAGGGTGATGGTAAGTAATCTATGTATCCAGCAGATTAGCCGCTGAGCTCCTATAAACTGGAGTCCATTCAGTGAACCAGGTTGAGGTCACTTTTTCTTCCTGTTGTGTTCCCCCTGCGGTGACATTTGTAAACATCTTCAAGTGAAATCCCAAGAGCAAACATATCCCAAAGCCGTCCGCGGGCTGCACTTCACCTTTTGAGAGCAGAGAGGACGTGTCTGTTTTGAAGTCCTCCAAGTGCACGGGAAAAACATGCACGTTATTTACAGGAACCCATGGATGAGAGAGACGACATTTAATCAGGGAGGCGTACTATTGTAAATGACTTTTGCATCTTTTCTTTCCTAGAGACTGTGAATCTCAGTGGCACAAAAACATGATGCATCTGACATGAGAGCTAAAAGCACATAATGAATAATCCCCATTTTTGGCTGCAAAAGAGCCGCACAATGGTCCAGTTTAGAGAAGCAGCCCAGAGCAAGGCCGCCGATTCAGGGTCATCAATAAAGCCTTCTTTGTGTTTGGGTTCACAATAGAGCAGCAAGGTTTTCACATGTCCCTGCTTCTTTGCTCTCTTTTTTGGGAGAAGGGGGAATTGAGTTGATGAATTTAATGCACAAGCAGAAATTAGAAAGCAAAGGCATTCAGGGTCACGGAAATGGACAGAATTAGTAAATTATTTTAAAAACGGTATATTGAAAAACTGTATATTGAATACAAATTTTAACAATAATTTATACTATGCAAAATATGTAATTATTTTTTAATTAAAAACATGACAAAAATGTACAGCAATTTTAAATTAGATTAATTGTGCAAAACTGCTTTTTCCTCTTTGATTGTTTGAGTTTGATTGGCGTTGAAACCAAAAAGGCAGCACAAAAAAGGCTTTGGTAATGACTAGAACAAGAAACAGAGAAGGTGTGTGTATGTGTGCTTTGGGGGGAGGGTACTACAGGACGAACAGGAGTGAAAGTGAACAGACTGAAATTGGGGCATGAAGGAGGCTGTGTGTTTTTTTTTTGTCCGCAGAAAGATGATGAACACGTGGTGTTGAGGCAGGAAATAGATGGCTATGTTTTTTTTCTTGACGTATAACAAATTGACACCTATCTTTCTTGAGCTTAGCACAGCTTCAATAGAAGGAGCTTCAAAACAATACAAGAATCATCTCAGTAATGTGTTGAACACACCGATTTTATGCATCTTGCAGAAATAACAGTCATACCTCAATTATCGAGGTTAATTGGTTCCAGACCCGACTGCAATAGGTGAATTTCCGCAAAGTAGGATTTAATAGTAATAAATTTATTATTTTTATAGTTATAGCAAATAAAACTTTTTTAGGACCTTCAAAAACAGTATAGAGACCTATCAACATTATATAACAACCCTATAGTCAGCACTACACTCGTATTACCTAATATAGTAGACATGATAAGCAATAATATGACATAATAACTGACTTTTAGCATTGGGAAAGTTCCTTATTGTCGTATATTGAATGCAGTCTATTTAGTTACTAACTGATTGAATTGTTAACAAAGCTTACATCTGATCATTTATTTATTGTGTATTGTTTTACTGCTACTTTAGTTGGTTTATGTGGATGTAAAAACAGTTGGCATGCATATTCTAACTTAATTTTTGTGGAGATTAAAATAGAGGACTACAGGACTCCTGGACCAGGGCTCCTGGTGTGGATCAGGCAGACTGTTCAGGGTCAGCATCAGCAGGCAAGCCCCTCGGGAGGCATCTGCTTATTCTCATTGACCCAGCCTCAACTCACAGATAGAGAACAGATCTGTCAGTGAAATAATATTAACTGATCATATTGACATACTGTGAATAATGTACGCTATGATCAAAGCCAATTCAGTGCAAATTAGATGAAAGGTAAATATTGAACTCACACTGCTCTACAGCATTTGGCCTTTAATGCTTTTGTGTGCCAACACTTCATTGTACAACATCTTTCTCTTTGGCTTATTTGGAGTCATTCTTTTTCTATTGTGCAAGAAGACTAATAACTGATTGAAGGGCAATTCCAATAATTCCTTGGCAGTCCTACATGATAATTGCCACCTTTTCTAATATAAAGAATTAGGAATATTTAAAATAATAACAATACACCAAGTCAAAACCCATCTCACTCACTCGCAAAAAATAATAATGCGATCGCTCTTTCTACATGTTGTTAATGATAAACACCACCTTGCGCAATAGAAATTACGACTGGAATTACGACTGGAAATAAAATATTTTGACCAAAGTGTGAACCTATACAGCTGCTGGCATGGCAGCAGGACAACATCCAATAGTCTTTTGACTGTTTCAACTGAACAATCAGTGTTGTGGGATGATTTGCAGCACTACTCTCAACTCTCAATACACTCCTGTGTTTTCTTTTTTTTACGACAAGACGATTTATAGACCAGGAAATCAGCGACAGATTTTCAAAACCAAACACTTAATGCAGGGTTTACTTTTTTAAATGCGGCTGGCATTGGCTGGGGAGGAGATATATGACTTCCTTCACAGCAATTGAGAAGTGTCGACAAAACCCATAAGGAGATTCCTGTTCCAGCACCTTGCTGAAGGCATTATTCGGCCACACCAGGCTCTCAGGTCTTTGCGGCGCACTAAAAAAGAGTCTCTTCTTGTCGGACTATCTGTGCCTGAGGCGACAAATTGTCATGGTTTAGAGAAGAACTGAGTCATTCCTCTGTGGCCGTTTCATTTTTCAAACGCCCCTCAGTGGAGTATCAGCTTCCAGTGGGTCTTCGGTCTTTGTTTGGAGAAAAAGAAACAACAGCTGCTGCTTTCACAGGATTTCTGAACCCGGACTCCTTGCGAAAGGAAAAAAAAGAATTCCTTTTTACCGCCTTTAAAACCTCCACCAGCGGAACTTGTTGTCCCATTGGCTCTCATGGATAGGAAGGTAGGAGAAGGTAAACTACCAGGTTGTGCTCACCTGTCTCAATATTATAGGCGATGAAGGACACAGTTAGAATTCCGTCCAATTATTCTGCTAGTGCGTCTCCTGCATGTTTCACCTCTGTCCACCTGCTGACAGATTCACTAAATGAGTCCCGGCCAGGAATGTTAATCAGAGAATCAGACATGTTGCTGGATATTTGAGTCAGTGGCCCCCTTCAACAGGTGGCCTTGTCTCTACTATTAGTATTTGAAAACCCTTAGAAATGGGATGAAATAATGCGGTCTCTAAACCTGAAATATGCTCTGTGTCTAATATTGTTGAAACGTAAAGCGATTAAGTAAAAGTACAACCTCTGAGGCAAGAGATGGGCAACTTCTGTGATGATTTGGACAAAAAAAAACAACCCTGACCAAATGTCCCACGGTGACCCATTACAAAAAAAAAATCAGTTTTATTTTTAAATTGGAAAATAATCCAAGCAAAGGCCGCAACCAACCCGCAGGCCCCTGTTGCCCTTGTCTCCTCTAAGGTGTTGCCATTACAAAGCCTTTATTAACTATACAGGCAATGTTTTAGGTAACATTTTAACATTGCTACCAGTCATACAAGTGTACAAATAAGTTTTAAAAATTCATCATAAAACTATATTGATAGATAATGAAACATTTTAAAACATTCTTAACCATCACACAAGTGTAAAAAGAAGCTAACAATAGTAACATAGCAAAACTATTTAAAAAATTGTAAATAAAATTTTAATAAACAATTAGTAGGAAGTAGGAAGACAATTAGAGCTTGTGCCTGGTTACTTCTTCATGAAGTAACTGATTTTAAGGTATTTGTGATGTCAACTGTAGCTCTAGCTATTGTTTATTTAGCAGCCAAGGCAGAGGCACGCAAACCTTTTTGGCCGCTATTACTGCAAGTTTGGAATAAGTTACATTTCTGGCTCTATGGTTATCATTGTACCTTTTTTCTTTGTCTTTAGTGGTGCCCCTCTGTGGTGGAATTACAAAAAACACAAGTCAAACAAAGAAAGTCAAAGAGGTCACTAAGGTTAAGTCTTTTGGTGACACCAATTGGTGTTGGATTTTGGTGACACATATTTTCTGTGATGATTTTGGTCAGTTCTACCATCAAAGATTCTCCTATTTAGCGATGACAGAGCAGGACTGCAAGTAGATCACAAGTATGATGCCTGGATTAGCCTGCTGCAATGTTTAATGTAATTGTCACTTGAAAGCAATGAGAGGCGTTCATTTGATTGGTTAAGATTACACTCGGCTGTGTTATACCCTCTCATGCCTTCTCTCTTCCCTCTTTGCCACTTGCGCCGATGGGAGGGACGGAGGTGTGGGTGTGCCGCACTGCGCCAGACTGCGCTGTTCACAAAATTCAAAGTGTGCTGGCCACACCCTGTTGGCGCAGCGTAGGCGCGGTGCATGACAAGTATGGCCGTGAGATTCAGGATCAGCCAAAGATTCAATCAGAGTATTTTTATTTTTAACTTAATCTATCAAAATATTGACTCCCCTTTTGTTTCCATTAAGTGAATGAAGTGGGTTTTTAGCCACAAGCCACAGAAGCAAAGCAATTCCGTTCATGTGCCGTGTCTTGTCACTGTCATAAATCCACAGAATGCTGCCGACAAAAGAAGTTAAGAATTCAGCTACCGAATCGAGGATGCCCTCAAATGTAATTGTCAAAAACAATAGCTTTGTGGTTACTGTACTATAATGTGTAACATTCATGCTTCAAATTAGATGTTTTTGTTTGTGGTTTGGCTGTCAAAGGAATGCTGGGAAGATCTGACTCTGGAAGACTGAAGTAACAATGTTATTTTATGAGGTTAGTGACATAAATGTAACATGAAGTTGAAAGGCCCCTCAGGATAATCATCATTATTATACAAAACAAAGTAATTGCACTGTGCTGTGTAGGTTCTGTCTACTGCTGTCCCTGGGAAGGAAACCACAATGTTTAATGTATCAGGTGTAATGATGCCTTTTTGATAAGTTTGATACGGATCTGAAGTCACTCATCAGTTTAAACGTTCCAAAGCGTGCATGGGAAGACTTGTCAGCATACGTATAATACAGATATCCTTGAAGTTTTGCAATCATTTTAACATTAAACGTGTATTGTATATATGTATGTGTAGTGTATTTGTCACAAAAGATCAGACAACCGCGTCCAAAGAACTGCAAGCCTCACTTGCCTCAGTTCAGGTCAGTGTTCATTGTAAAAATAGCCAACAGTATATGGCAGAGTTCCAAGACGAAAACCACTGCTCAACAAAAAGAACATTACGGCTCCTTTCAGTTTTGCCAGAAAACATCTTGATGATCCACAAGACCTTTGGGAAGGTAGTCTGTGGTCTGACATGACAACAGTTGAACATTTAGAAGGTGTGTGTCCCATTACATCTAGTGTAAAAGTAATGCTGCATTTCAGAAAAAGAACATCATACCAACAGTAAAATGTGGTGGTGGTAGTGTGATGGTCTGGGTCCTGTTTTGCTGCTTCAGGACCTGGAAGACTTGCTATAATAAATTTAATGGATTCTGCTGTGTAACAAAAAATCCCGACAGAGAATGTCTGACTGTTTGTGACCTCAAGCAGAAACCAAACTTTGGTTCTGCAGCAGGACAATGATCCAAAACACACCAGCAAGTTCACCTCTGAATGGCTGAATTACATCAAAATGAAGACTTTGGAGTGGCCTAGTCAATGAGCCCTGACCTGAATTCGATTTAAAAAGGCGCCTCATGCTGGAAAACTCTCCTTTGTGGCTGAATTACAACAATTCTGCAAAGATGAGTGGGCCAAAATTCCTCCACAGCGCTTTAAGCGCTGACTCTAAGATCTATCTTAGAGACTCTAAGATTGCAAATTATTACAAACATTTAATTGAAGGTGTTGCTGCTAAGGGTGTACCAACCATTCATTCATTCATTAATTTTCTACCGCTTTTCCTCATGTGGGTCGCGGGGGTGCTGGAGCCTATCCCAGCTGTCTTTGGGCGAGAGGCGGGGTACACCCTGGACTGGTCGCCAGCCCAATCACAGGGCACATATAGGCAAACAACCATTCACACTCACATTCATACCTATGGACAATTTGGAGTCGCCAATTAACCTAGCATGTTTTTGGAATGTGATGTACCAACCAGTGACTTCATAATAAAGTTTCATTTTAAAACTACATTTTGTGTT
Source organism: Doryrhamphus excisus (assembly GCF_037039965.1). Lineage (NCBI taxonomy): Eukaryota > Metazoa > Chordata > Actinopteri > Syngnathiformes > Syngnathidae > Doryrhamphus > Doryrhamphus excisus. The sequence continues at coordinate 12,195,346 of NC_136359.1, read as the reverse complement.
CAGTTATGTTGACTCATTGACTAATATTTAAATTTGTTTGATGATCTGAAACATTTAAGTATGACAAACATGCAAAAAAATAAGAAATCAGGAAGGGGGCAAACACCAATGTACAGTGAAGAAAATAAGTATTTGAACACCCTGCTATTTTGCTATTTCTCCCACTTAGAAATCATGGAGGGGTCTGAAATTTTCATCGTAGGTGCATGTCCACTGTGAGAGAGATAAACTAAAAAGAAAAATCCAGAAATCACAATGCATGATTTTTTAACAATTTATTTGTGTGATACAGCTGCAAATAAGTATTTGAACACCTGTGTATCATCTAGAATTCTGACCCTGAAAGACCTGTTAGTCTGCCCATTAGAAGTCCACCTGCACTCCATGTATCATCCTGAATCAGATGCACCTGTTTGAGGTCGTTAGCTGCATAAAGACACCTGTCCACCCCATACAATCAGTAAGACTTTAACTTGTAACATGGCGAAGACCAAAGAGCTTCCAAAGACACCAGAGACAAAATTGTACACCTCCACAAGGCTGGAAAGGGCTACGGAGCAATTACCAAGCAGCTTGGTGAAAAAAGGTCCACTGTTGGAGCTATCATTAGAAAATGGAAGAAGCTAAACATGACGGTCAATGTCAATCGGAGTGGAGCCCCATGCAAGATATCACCTCGTGGGGTCTCAATGATTCTAAGAAAGGTGAGGAATCAGCCCAGAACTACACGACAGGACTTGGTCAATGACCTGAAAAGAGCTGGGACCACCGTTTCCAAGGTTACTGTAGGTAATACACTAAGACGTCATGATGTGAAATCATGCATGGCACGAAAGGTTCCCCTGCTTAAACCAGCACATGTCAAGGCCCGTCTTAAGTTTGCATATGACCATTTGGATGATACAGAGGAGTCATGGGAGAAAGTTTTATGGTCAGATGAGACCAAAATAGAACTTTTTGGTCATAATTCCAATAAGCGTGTTTGGACGAAGAAGAATGAAGAGTACAATCCGAAGAACACCATCCCTACTGTGAAGCATGGGGGTGGTAGCATCATGCTTTGGGGGTGTTTTTCTGCACATGGGACAGGACGAGTGCACTGCATTAAAGAGAGGATGACTGGGGCCGTGTATTGTGAGATTTTGGGGAACAACCTCCTTCCCTCTGTCAGAGCATTGAAGATGGGTCGTGGCTGGGTCTTCCAACACGACAACGACCCGAAGCACACAGCCAGGAAAACCAAGGAGTGGCTCCGTAAGAAGCATATCAAGGTTCTAGCATGGCCCAGCCAGTCTCCAGACCTGAACCCAATCGAAAATCTTTGGAGGGAGCTCAAACTCCGTGTTTTTCAGCGACAGCCCAGAAACCTGACTGATCTAGAGAAGATCTGTGTGGAGGAGTGGGCCAAGATCCCTCCTGCAGTGTGTGCAAACCTGGTGAAAAACTACAGGAAACGTTTGACCTCTGTAATAGCAAACAAAGGCTACTGTACCAAATATTAACATTCATTTTCTCAGGTGTTCAAATACTTATTAGCAGCTGTATCACACAAATAAATTGTTAAAAAATCATGCATTGTGATTTCTGGATTTTTCTTTTTAGTTTATCTCTCTCACCGTGGACATGCACCTACGATGAAAATTTCAGACCCCTCCATGATTTCTAAGTGGGAGAAATAGCAAAATAGCAGGGTGTTCAAATACTTATTTTCTTCACTGTATATGCATTTCACATTATTGTGAAACTATCGTTGTAAAACTATAAAAACGTGTTTTGTGCTGACATTTTTGGCTGACTTATTGGATTTACATTATTTCTTCAGTTTCAGTTAATGTCGGACCTTCTGGAGCAAGTTAATGATGCTAACCAAGGTTCCACACTGTGTATGCTTACAAGTGGCCAAGTGGCAAAATGTTGACTTCCTAACAGCATATGTCCCCTTTTAGTTTCAGGAGGAAGAGGAAGATCCTCCCTCTTTAGCACCATTAGAGCCCCCGACGTCCGCTGTTAAACAAACAAAAACCTCAAGGACAGGAGCAAAGGGCACCAAGCGGCATTTAACTCTCTAACCTTTTGCTTTTATAATCTTGGACCCCATCAGATAACACCATTTGTTCCTTTATTTATGTTCTCTTGATGGCAGTAATTGTTTGGTGTGCAGGTTTCGCAGCCTTTAAAGGCCATGTAAGTTTTAAGTGACCTCTCGGAATTCAAGCAAAAGCCTCCATATTAGCAGTCTTTTTTATCTAATGAGCGACATTTGCTTTTACCTCACATTATGTCAACAAAGCCAAGCATGTCATGGAATTAAGTGCAATCAAAGGCAGTGACGGTAAAATAAAACTCCTCTTAAATCCTCTCTGCTCAACAGCCGCCAAGGTAAACTACCTCTTCTTGCACCTTGAAAGCAAAGCAGCACATACAGTGCACCAGCCTCCAAATCCCCGCAAAGCTCTTTGTTTGAAAAGCTCTTTTAAAAGGGAACTGCACTGTAAAAAGATAAGTAATTATCTAAAGCTGGCTTATAAAGAAAGGAAAGACTAAGCCGCAATTGGTTTGTTAGTGTAGGAAAGGCTGCTGAGAAATTGTAACCAGGTGCTCCTCATATCAAGCAGTTACATTTAAGCAACAATTCAAACTGTTGAAAAGCCTTATTGGTTTTGCGTCAACATTTCATCATCAAAACTATAAACTCCTGATTAACCAAAACTTTCAAATCTACTTTGGAGGCATTCGCATATAAGCAACATATTCAATTTCACACAGAGGTGTATTTCAGGTAGTTGGCAGGCATTGGAAGCGGTGAAGCAATGCTGAGAAGAGAGTTAAGTGAAAACAGAGACCTGATTTCGAACAGTCAACAGCCAATCGGGTACACTTATAAAAAAACTAACTCCTGAGTCTTGAAGCAAATATTCTTTAACCGTTTGTGAGATAGTAGTATCAACATCATAAGGCTGGGCACGCAATGTGTTTATATTCATTCAACAACCACACACAAATAGTGTTCTCAGGACAAGACCTATTTGCATAGTGACAGTTGTAGAAACCCTCCCCCTGAGGATTCGAAGTGGGTTTCGTATAGAGGATAAGGGAATCTCAAAGAACTAGATTATTTATTCCTGACAACAATACCTAATACAGACGTCTGGGCTTATCTGCAGTCCCTGTATGCCTACAAGTAAGCGGGTCTTATTACAACGCAGAGGCAAAAAGCACCTTTCCTTTCCCTGCCCGGTCTTTTATACATACCAGGCTGGAGTCCTGATGCTGGAGTCCTGGACCAATCAGCCTTCGCCACTGCCCTTGCTTGAACTGCTTTCATAGTGTTTCTTCTTTCGTTTGTTTGCTGTGGCATCAAGGCATCTTTCCTTTGCAGGGGCATCAAGGCTTCACTGGGGCATCAAGGCGTCTGGAACATTCTGCTTTTCCTTTGTTGCAAAGCAAGCTCTCATATGTGTACTCGATGTTTCCACCTTAACTGTCAGTTGTCACGTTAGTCCTCTTTTTTTTGTGTGTGGGTGCGTGTATCCTTTATATCCAAAGTATCCTTTGTATTTGTGAGACTATGTGTTTTGCTTTTATCTTTAGCTAACAAAATTGAGCAAATACCTTCACAACAGAACACAATTGTTCAGCAACACTTAAAAATGTTAGTATGTAACATTTATACATGATATCCACTTCCTTGTGGAACTAACTGCGTTGCTTTTTATGTTTTAAAAACAAAATGGTAGAAAGTGGTAGAAAGTCACCTTAGCTAGCTAACAAGCTAGCTAGCCCAAACTAGTGACCTGGCATAGGCTACACAGCATTTACAGTATATCCTTTGTGACGTTTTTTCACTTTTGCGTAAATGTTTGTTTAGATTGTAACAATTGTAGCGCAAACATGTTGCATTCAGTGGCCAATGGGAGGTAAGTAAAAAAAGGTCATATTGTTAACCTTCAGCCATAAACAGTCAGCATGAATCCACATTGAGAGCAACCAGGCAGAGAAGATTAGCTCACCACTGAAGATAGAGACGCACTGGCCAAGGCAAACCAGCACTCGTGTTTAAGGACATTTTTCCTCTTCCAGACCACAGGCTTTCCGGCAGCGGCTTTGGAATCGTCCATCTGTGTGTGTGTGTGTGTGTGTGAGACACAGACAGAACGTGTGTGCCTGTACAAGATCTTTTTCCACAATAAAACTAACACTGATACGTGTTTTCATTCTAATTGCATGTTGAGATGTTTCTTTGTTGGCTTTGATGTGGAACTACAGCCCGCTTTTGAAAGAACAAGCTAATTACAAATGTATGGTTAGCAAATTGTCATGTGGGATTACCTCGGGTTACAAAGTCACCTGCAGGCTGAAATTCAATGCAAAGATTAAAAAGTGAGTTTTTTTTATTATCATTACCTGCTGGTCTATAGTGTGTATTCCAGAAATCCCATTAATGTAAATCATATTTAATCTATTTAATGTAATGAATTATACTATAGAACCAAGTGACATAACATTTTGTTTTTCAGAATGTTATTATTATATATACAATATATATTATATTATGCATGTAATTGGGGTGAACAACCCCTTTTGTTTAAATCAATAAGACAATAACATTACATCTTTAATTGTTAAAAATGTGCCTGTTTATTTTTTATTTGTATTTACATAAATAATTTTTTGTAATAATTGGAATGGAGTTAGCATTTATCTAATTATAGTAGTTAATCTGAGGGAAATATGTATTCATGTAAAAACATAATTACTACTTCAAACATGATTTGGTTCTACAACATGCAACTCCTTTTTAGCCAGAAAACTGTCTTCCTGCAAAAAAAAATATTTAAGACAGAGGTCATTTTTAATGCACAAAAACACATCCACTTATGTTAAAATGTAAAACAAGTGTACTTTTTTGTCCCAAAAAGTTTTTTGTTGGTTTTATATTCAAACTCTAACCCTGACAAAAGCGTGTGTCATCATATAAGAAGGATGAAAAATCTGGAAAATTGTGCATGTTGAGCCATAGCATGTTGGGAATATCATATTTTTCCACTTGGTAGTGTTTTTTGCAGATGGCCAGCTGCAAGTGGTTTGCTTGGCTATGGGAATTCTCCTTCCCATTAGCTTGTCTCCTGTCCTTAGTCATGTCTCTTATCTTGTGGCCGAGCCCAGTGAAAGAGCAGTCCTGCGTCGAATGGACGCAAATATTTCCTCGGGAATGGCGTCTTAGATACAAATCTGGTCTTGTGATACCCGAGAACCTTTCTCCCTTGACGCTAGTTTGATCCTGAGCTAGGAGGTCTACGTGGGCCCGAGGCTGCTGAGGCCTTCTCGTCTTAGCCTTAACAATTATCACTATATTAAATACTTAAAAAGTCACAATAATAAGCTTACAAAATTAAGACGTTGTCCATGTACTGTATGGAACATTGCTACTAATCAGTGAGGGGCGGAGGCGTCCTAACTTTTTCTAGTAAGGGCTTCATAAAAAACAGGACTCTTTAAGAAAAACCCTGAAACAAATCCAATACACCGGTAGAGCCTACATCTCAGCTTTGGGTGACAAAGTACTTAAATTGGTTGGTCAATTGGTTAGAAAAATGGAAAAATAGGTATACAGTGCCTATAATATAAAAAGCAATACAACACAAATGAAATACAATCAATATAGAGTATACATCCATGCTCACCAAGATAATTTTACAACAAAGTAACGCAGCTTTTTTTTTTAGAAGGATAGGTGCATGTACTTTAGATACAACTAGGTAAGACCACAAATCAGTTAATTGAAAATTAAATACATGGGACAAAGAAGTATTTGAAAAACTTTTTAATAAGTGACTTAGAAACGTGACTAGCATTGTACAAGTTGGATAGCTAAATAATCTGGCTGTAACTCTGAATTTGTGTGATTTTTAAAGCATCAATCACGAGTGATTCATGATGATGCGGTGTTGTATTTCAGCACTGTCAGGCCTTGTGGTTTGACTTCAGTATTATAAATTCATCTTTTCATGGGATAGTTTAACAATTGACCAGCAACGCAAAATAAGCGAGACACCATATTTTTTGGTCTTGGAACCGGAGAGACTTGTCAAGTCTTTTTGGAGAAAGTTATAAAATAATTTAGACTTGAGGAGAAACGTTTGCATTGGCAGCATGCTGGTTCTTTATGTGTGGTTATAAAAGCTTTATGTGGCTGAGGCCGCCATCTTGGCCTTTTTATTCTGTACAAGGTCACCCAGTCACTCAGAGCCAATCTTCATTTAGTACCTGGCATCTTAATATCACATTTAGATTCTTTAGATTTTTTTTAAGAGACAGTAAGAGACATTTGGCATCTTTTTTATGTCGTCTCATTTTTCCCGGCTCATCCATGGACACACTGACACAGCAGCAGACATTCTTTTGCAACAAGCGGAAGATAACATCAGCGTGAGATGGCTGAGATAAGGTGAGACTGTCATGACATGCATATTGGCCTTTTCTGGAGTTCATCATTTTAAGCAAGGATATTCAAGTGGTGGCCCGTGGGATAAATTCGTCAGATTCTTCAAAACACTAGATTTTTGACAATTTTGTTTTTTCAATAGATAGGTTTTTGTTCTGGTTTTTCTCTTCCGGAGAGAGGGGGTTCTGAAATGGCACACACATTTTCCAATGCTCACAATATACTTTTTTATTGAAGTACTTCATTCATTTTTTTAATATTTATTTTTATTTATAGCATTTTTATTATTTTTTAATTTGTATATATTTTTTGTACTTGCATTTAAGTCATTTTAAAATGTATTTGTTGACTGTTGTACACTTTTACTTTTTATTTATTTATTTAATTGTGTTTTTATTTCTCAATTTTATTTAAGTAATTGTATTTATTTTTACTATTTTTATACTTTACTGTTTTTATAATTATTTATTTTTATGTTCTTATTTTTCTACAGTTTATTAGTCATTTTTTATGTACTGTATTTTTGATTGTATTTATTTTATAAGGTCATACAATTATTATCAAGTAATTCATTTATAAAAATTATTTTCATGTATTTTTTTTACTTTTACAGTCAAACCAAGAAAATTTGTTTTTTTTTTCGAAATCACCTGTCATTTTTTCAAACATTAATTTGGAATACGAACAATGCTTACATTTAAATGACATATTCCTTGTCACGTCTTGGAATTGCAGCATTGAGATCCTACCCAATGCAAGTAAAAATGTATATTTATTAATAATTTCTGTGGTGCAGCAACAGGCAACCAACAACTGAACAAACAAATGCTTATGCTCCAACACAGAAGGACGCCAAGGGCTGAACTTAAATAATCAACAGAAAATCAGAAACAGGTGCGTTGGAGCAGGAAAGTAAAAGTGGATAGAAACAGACCGAGACAGAACAGGAAGTCATTACAAAATAAGGGAGTAGAAACAGGAACAAAGGCGTAGAAAGGAGAACAAATCAAGGCTAAATCCCGCATCATTACAGATCAAAGCGACACCCCGCCACTTGCCCGAAGTCAGCTGGGATAGGCTCCAGCATACCCTTGCGACCCTAATGAGGATAAGCGGCATAGAAAATTATGATATAAAAAACCCACAAAATCTGATGTCTCACTCACAGTATAATGAGTAAAATAACTGACTTCAAACTAAGTCGGGCATCGGTTATATGTATATTACATATTTTAGTGTAATGCAACCCAGAATGCATCCACGACTGGCTTTTCGGTCTCCACCCACTAGTTGAGAACCACTGCTATAGAGGATCTTTGTCCAGTGTAAATATATTGCCTGTGTTTCAATTCAGGATTATATTGGTTAGCGCGAAGGCCTCACAGCGAAGAGACCAGGGTTCAATTCCACCCTTGGCCATCTCTGTGTGGAGTTTGCATGTTCTCCCCGTGCATGCGTGGGTTTTCTCCGGGTACTCCGGTTTCCTCCCACATTCCAAAAACATGCTAGGTTAATTGGTGACTGATTGTCCATAGGTATGAATGTGAGTGTGAATGGTTGTTTGTCTATATGTGCCCTGTGATTGGCTGGCGACCGGTCCTGGGTGTACCACGCCTCTCGCCCGAAGACAGCTGGGATAGGCTCCAGCACCCCGTGACCCTCGTGAGAAAAAGCGGTAGAAAATGACTGAATGAATGAATGAATGGTGAAGTCAGCATTTTAATGTATGGCAGAGCTTTTTGCGAAGGGCAAAGTTCTAAACGTTTTGAAAATGTGGCGAGTATCCCTGATTTAGAGACAGTTGTGTTAAAATGGGAGCAGAGTCTATTTGAATCTGTTTTTCCTTTCACTTAGACAAGAGTGTTACATACTTGGCCACAAGAGCTATATATTATTGTGAAAAAAAAACAGATGTTGGAAAACCAAAAGCGAGGTCAAAGACAAAACTGAGATGTTGACAAAGCTGACATGGCCGGTTTCAAACATGTTCTGCCTCGGGGACAGTTTTCCAGCTGCATTTCATAATGGCCCCCCCCCTTCCCCATCAAGGCCGGTACAGTATAGCAGGTTATTAAAAAGTCTCACAGCAAATGGCCTTGAGGTTGTGAATCTGGGCCTGACTTGGTTATTTTCATTTCCTCTGTCTGCACATTTTCCCATTTCCTCCACAGCGAAAGTCCCCGTGTGCTCAGCACAATACAGGAGATGTGGCATGTTGATGTCTAGTTGCTCTTCACTCAGTCACACTCGCATGCGGCTGGAAGTATTTTAGTGATTACCTCCCAGGCACCTTTTTTTTTTTACCACGGGTGAACTTTTTGATCATCAAAACCACAAGCATCATTCTACTTCTGTTAGTGTCAGTTTTTTTCCCTCCCTAACCGCGCTCAAACCCTTACAAGTGATAATTTATGTTGCTTGTGTTGCATCAGCTAAAAGCAATGTAAGCAGGCTATAACATTGCACACAGGTCCATTGAAACATATCAAGAAAATGCTTTATGTTGTCGATTTTGCATTCGTTACCTAATAGTGGAGTTTTAGTGTCAGCACGACAATACTGCAGGACCACAAAGTTATATTATAACCTTCTGGATGTCATTGTGTCCTATTTTATAATCAATGCTATTTCCAATGATATTATCAATCTGCCACTAAGCAGTGATGTGCTGTGAGGGTCATAATTGGTGAGTCCTTTTGAGTTTTTTCACATTAATACTAGGGCTGTCAACCGATTAAAATATTTAATCGTGATTAATTGTGTTGCTGTCCACAGTTAACTCAGAATTAATCTCATTTAATCGCATATAGAAATATGTTTATCTATAATATGTAGGGGAAAGCTCCTTATGGAAAAGGATATTAATTTCAGAAATATGGGTTATTATATATAAACAAATAATATATAAGCATATAAGCATACATAGGCATAATTTTGTATTATTACCGTATTTTCTGGACTATAAGTCGCTCCAAAGTATAAGTCGCACAAGGCGAAAAAGGAATAATTAGGTAGAAAAAAACATACATAAGTCGCACTGGAGTATAAGTCGCATTTTTTGCAGGTAATTTATTTTACAAACTACTTGACCCCAACAGGCATTACGTCCTCTTGGAAGGTAAGTTCTAACAATAATAAAAGAACAGAGAATAGGCTGAATAGGTGTAAGATATGCTAACACAATGGTTAAAAAAACATGAACAGAAAAAGTTCCAGTGTTTACGTAACATAACAGTTTTGTCATTTATAAGTCGCTCTAGAGTATAAGTCGGAGGAACAGCCAACCTTAAAGTGTGACTTATAGTCAGGAAAATACGGTATTTACTATTAGCATATTAGTTCTTAAAGCGGTTCTTAAAAGGCACCCATTATGCTTTTTCCACTTTTCTGACCTATAAATGTAGTTAGAATGTTGTATTCTCGTGTTAAACGATGCCAAAGTTTCAGATAATGAGATTTGGTATCGCTCAAAATGCTCGGTTTCAAAAGGCGTGGTAAAACTGTTCCTTTGTGATGTCACAGAGGGGCGGACTTCCTTGTATATAAATTCTCTGCCCTCCCTCAAGCGCTGTTCCGCTGTTTACTTGTTAGCACATGAAGGCGCGCTTGATTTGCTCATGCTAACCCACCTACAACATTTTTAAAAAAAAGTTTATCGGCGCTAGGTCACCCTTACATTTACACAGGTGTCTACCTTTGTTCCATCCAAAGGTGGAATATTGGCAGGATAACTTGGTTTCCAGTAGCTTATGCTGTTTTTAAAGAACAGAGATCTGGAAAATGGCAAATATATCCCAACTTGAAAAGACTTTAAAGGGGCTACCTGTGTATGCCAGTGTGAGATGATATGATATGATTACATACATAAGGACCATTGTATCTCACCCACGCCCCCATGTCAAGGTGTCAGTGATGTCATGTGATTCCACTGTGTAGTGTATCATTTAGTACTCATGTCAGCCAGTCTGCTATCACAAGCAACGACCTGTTGATGTTTGTGGACTGTACAGCAAGGCACCTCTTTTTTTTTTTTTTCCTATCAATTTCAACGCTGGCCAAGCAAGGGTGGGCGTGACGGTCCACATGGCGGTTCTGAGGTTTTGACAGTCAGCCAAGACAGAGAAGAAGACGAGAGAGCGATTCCTTCAGCTGACTTTATTTTTATGAGAGGCAGACCACAGTAAACAAACAAGCACATAAACTGTTCATGAACTAGCTTTGAAAACCTCAAACCCAAAAGCCATTTTTCAGGAAACATTTTTTTTTTTAGATTGCAGAATTATAATGAGTCTTAGTTCTTTCAAAGTTGTATGAAATATGGCTACTATTTGTTAACCCAAGTGACTTGTAGTACCATGACCACATCATCCTGTACGATTTTCAATATTTTATATGTGACACATTCTATGAACCTGCAGAGATCTTTGCGAGAATCTTCTAATGTATTTACAGTGGTGTGAAAAGTGTTTGATGACATATGTTTTTTTCATGGTTGTCACACTTAAATGTTTCATCTTCAAACAAATTTAAAAATGAGTCCATGACAACACAACTGAACACACAATGCAGTTTTTAAATGAAACTTTATTTATATTAAGGGAGAGAAAAAAAACAAACCTTCATGGAATTGGTGTGAAAAAGTGATTGCCCCCCCCTAAACAACTGCAATCAAGCGTTTGTGATAACTTGCAATGAGTCTCTTACAGTGCTGTGGAGGAATTCTGTCCCACTCATCTTTGCAGAATTGTTGTAATTCAGTCACATTGGAAGGTTTTTCAACATGGACGGCCTTTTTAAGGTCATGCCACAGCATCTCAATCGGATTCAGGTCACGATTTTGACTAGGCCACTCCAAAGTCTTTTTTTTTTTGAGACGTGGACTTGCTGGTTTGTTTTGGCTTATTGTCCTGCTGAAGAACCCGAATTGGTTTCAGCTTGATTTATCCATTTATCACAGCAAAAGCAGCAAAACAACCCTAGGCCATCACACTACCACCACCATATTTTACTGTTGTTCTTAATGATGTTCTTTTTCTGAAACGCACCATAATTTTACACCAGATGTAAAACCTTGGAGTATCATGTGTATCATGTGGTGTCCAATCATCATGATTGTTATCACAGACAATATAATTCAGTGAGTGCAAGGTTTAATTTGACACTCTTTTTCTTCAGTGACACAGGCATTCTTGGGTTTTCTCCATTTGTTCCATTTGTTGTGTGTTTGATGCTCACGACCCTTCTGTTTTGCCTGCTCTGATTGTGACGCCTCTTGAGCTGGGCGGAGCTACTGGGATTCTGCAGCTGTCCCTAATTAGTCGCCTTCTTTTCCACCTCACCTGCAGCCAACCAGTGCTGGATTATTCTCCATGGTTGTGCCTTGTGCTTCACAATTCATGCACCCATTGCTCACGTGGTAGTCTGTTTGGTCATCTATTGTATGTTGTTCTTGTTTTATTTTTTTGTCCAGGGTGCCACCCTTTGTTTGCAACATCGTCCTGAGTTCTATTAAATTATTGTTGAACGACTTGAACTGTCCCTGTGTCTGCATCTTGGGATCCATCCATATCGCTCAGCAGAGCTTGACAGTCCTCTATATGTATGTTTTTATGCAGTGCAACTTTACATTTTGAATCCCTTATCAGGTTTTTAGTCAGCCGATTCTGAGAATGTGTCATATACAAGTATTATTTGTAAGTGGGAAAAAAACTCCCCTGGTCTACTCAGAATAAAATGTACAGATGAGGCTGTTTGGAAGATTCTGGATTTGATTACCTTTTGGAAAAATAATCAAAGTGCCAAGATTGGCAAGACCCTGCCAAGATTCAAACTGATATCATTCTGCTCAGTTCAAGAATGATTGGACCAATAAAAGTGCTTTGAGAACATCTTTGCAGTCATCCTAAAATCAAACCAATAAGCTTTTAAGACAAGATAAGAGCTTTTTTGCATCATAATCTTACCTTTCTCACACAGTTATTAGTATCATCAATTCCCTTGTGTAATTGATCCTCATAACAATTTGACTACCTACCAACTAAAAAAATTATGTAACACTCCCAATGTACTATTGAATACTGTCCCTAGTAGTATATCTTTGTTTGTGTGAATTCATGTCCACAACAGTTGAAAATGAACAACATATGACACCTACACAGGACTTATATTATGTGTTACAAGTCACACATACGCATTCAATGAAATAATGCTATCTTTTAGCCAACTTTACACAGTCTAGCGGACAGTTTGTCTTTGTTTGAGTACTTTATTGCAGAGACTAAAGCTAACAACATCTGGACTCACTAAAGCACTATTAGCAACTTGCTTATAATTGGCCCCGACCCCTTATTCTGAAAGGTCAGAAGAGGTTGGCTAGTTTAGGAACAGGAAAATTAACTTCCTGTTATTCAACAAAAATGAGCACATTAGGTGCAAAGTTAACCAAGGGTGATTATTAGGAATCATTGCATCCATACAACTGCTTTTGGAAGCACGATTAAACCCAAATATTAAAAATCAGACTTTGTATGGTCTTATATGGTTCTTTGATACACCCCGTCACCAGTCCTTTCATCATAATGTCGGGCTCTCCAGCACAAATCATAAACTTTGAAATCTTTGAAGCTTTATGCAGCCTGCAGCGAATGGAAAATGTCTGACTGAGACGACTGTTCATTGCGTATACGTACAAGACAGAAAAGGCCCGAGGCCCGCCGCTCTGCTTCTAACTAAGTCCATATGCATCAGCTATGGATATCCCACTGACTTCTAAGACCGGAGCTGAGTGAGCAGTGTTGTATAAACTTAGCATCTCATCTCCACACGCACTAAGGGGAAGCATCTGCCACATGTTGCTGTCAATGTCCAAATATCCACGTTGGACATCTGACCTACAAGTATAGCTTCCATGTTAATTATTTTGTCAGTTACAGTGGCGAGTGTAGACCTCTGCCAAGGCCAAACAACCAAACCAAACATGGTACTGCTTCACTACTAACCTGTAGATGGCAGCGAGAGAACCTTTTTTCATAGCAGCTCCATCTGCTGGATGTGGTGGATCACTGCACAGCATTTTTGTCTATAGGCATTTTTTGTTTGACAGTTCATACAAAGTTTTCATGCATTAATGCATCAATCTTTGAACAGTATATATATAAAATGGCGTCCCGAGACTTTTGCACCGTACTGTGTAGTACAGTACATTTTTGACATACTTAAAGTAGTAGAGGTTTTAGACCTCCTTTTTAAGTGGGAATTCTTTTCTTGAGAGCCTTGGAGAGCAAACTGGTGAAAAGGGCTGCTGGCAGTGAGACGGTGTGTGTGAATGAGCTTGCTGAGAAAGACTACAACAGGTAACAAGGACCCACTGCTGAGAGACAGATGGCAAAGCTACACAATAAGAGGCCTGTGTGCATGCAGGACTTCCTTGTGTTCTCTGCATATAAATTTGTCCAGTGAGCAATCAAAGGATGTCCCATGAAGGACAGTTTCATTGAGCAGTTACTGACAATTTGTTCACTCTTTGCTCCCGAATGACGGATGTCTACGTGGACGCTCAATTAAAAGGATGTCACAGCATTACAATACACAGCTGAAATTGTCCAAAGCTTCAAAGTTTGAAAGGTAGAATCCCTGAATCCCTGAACCTAACATACATACTGTGTATCTACTTCTAAATGAATTTAATTTACTACTTCATTCATTCATTCTCTACTGCTTTTCCTCACGAGGGTCGCGGGGGTGCTGGAGCCTATCCCAGCTGTCTTCGGGCAAGAGGCGGGGTACACCCTGGACTGGTCGCCAGCCAATCACAGGGCACATATAGACAAACAACCATTCACACTCACATTCATACCTATGGACAATTTGGAGTCGCCAATTAACCTAGCATGTTTTTGGAATGTGGGAGGAAACCGGAGTACCCGGAGAAAACCCACGCATGCACAGGGAGAACATGCAAACTCCACACAGAGATGGCCAAGGGTGGAATTGAACCCTGGTCTCCTATCTGTGAGGCATGCGCGCTAACCACTAGACCACCGTGCAGCCCCTATATTTAATTTTCATCCTTTTTTTAGGATAAAAAAATTAATTCTGAGTTAACTGTGGGCATCAACACGATTATTTACTTTATCCTTTATATTTAATTTTCAGTATTCAAATTACCTTATTAGGTATTTATTTTTTTTATAATTATTACTAAATAAATTACTTCATTTTAATGTATGAGTCTGCGTGACAAGAGGAGATTTTAATATTACTTTTTTGAAAAGTACAATGAAAACAAATAAAAAATATATGAAGACACTAATTTAATTTCTACTAGGCTACACTCTTCTACTCTCCACAGATATAACTGCTACTATATACATGTTTGGGTGGACATTATTATCATTATTATCATACATTATTATCATTATTATCATACATTATCCTGACTAGGATCGCAGGGGTATGCTGGAGCCATTCCAGCTGACTTCAGGCAAGAGTACACCTTGGACTGGTCGATAACCTAAGAAAATATATTATTAAAACAAATATACATGCTACAGGAAATATATAATAATAATAAAAATATATTGAAGGACATGAAAAAGTTAGTTCCATATGTTCCATATGTTCTGAACAGATACACTGTCTCTTCTAGTGAGTCTTTAAGCTCCACATATAGGGATGATGTAATGTCCACATTATCTCATCCTATTTTACAATGAAGTCCATACTGTATTTTTTTCTTGACAAAAAAACAACAACTTTGATTTTCCCTAAAAAGCTCTCACGCTCCACTTCATGAATGCATAACTGTACAAAAATGCATTGGACGTCTTATGTTGTGACATCATGTGATGCATGGAACTTGTACATTACCAACAGATGTTTCTTCAAAAACTATATAATACATATCAACGTTGGTTCCATACTGTGTTCTTGGTCGTTTGCTGAAATTTCACAGCTGACCAAGGATGCCATAAACAATAGAGAAGAGCTGACAGCAGGCAACAAAACACACCTTTTTTAAATTTTCCTTCTGTCCTATGTGTGTTTATGGCAAGGGAACACAAATAGCAGTGGAGCATGCAGGCATAGCATGGATGATGAGTGAGGAGCTGAGATTGTAGGGCTCCAGCCTCTCTGTAATTGATACCCAAACCACCATCCCCCCATTTTTTGGGAGAAAATCAAACCTCTTCCAGCCTGGAACAGTGCCAGTAAATTAGTCATCGCTTCAGCTATCTGGGCCGACATGGAATCATATGGATTACACATTCACACAAACACTATGGTGCTTTATCCCGGGGCAGACATGGCTATTTTCTGGAAGTGACTTAGCCGACTGCGGTGGCTTTCCACACTAAATTTTCGAGGCTAACCAGTGTTTGCTTTGTGGAAATCCCTTTTGGCGTTTGCAGTGTGAGAAGGCGCGAGCCCTCCTCTCTCCTCGCAGTCACGTGTTTCGCTTTAGAGGAGGATTGTTTTCACTTTGGGCGTTCTCACACTAGGCCAATGGTACCGTGCCTGGGACCACTTCACACCATAAAGCACAGCACATTTGGCTAGTGTGAGCGCACTGATCCGCGCCCAATCATGGCACACTTTCCCTTCTCTGGCACCAATGGAATAAGCATTATTCTGCATTTGCGCATTATAGCTGAGTCATGGAATGACTGTATTGTAATAACCACACATATTTCAAAATAGAAATAAAACAGATAGATTCAAAATAATACAATCATGGATACGTAATAAAGACGTGCAATTTAATGAATGGGATTGATCCCACGTTGCATGATAGAAATAATCAAAATGAGTCAAAATATAACTTATTTTTTTTTTACTTATTTTTACTTATTTTAAAAATATTTTTTACTTATTTTTATAATATAAATTATATTACTATTATATTATTATATAATATATAATAATAATATAATAATAATATTATATATTATTATATATTATTATTATATTATTATATATTATTATATAATTATATATATATACATTATTCCCATGGGAATAATCCACAAAGTCAGGGTAATGCTAATAGAAAGCAAAACTTGTTCAGTTACCCGCCTTTTGTTGTTTCCTTTTTGAAATGGATATTTAATTGGATTTTTAGATGGTGCTGCCGGCCAATAATCAGGTCCCATAAGGAACAATCAGGATTCAACCCGGCAACCTGCAGCAGGCGTAAAAATAAAGCTCAGTCAGTTGGGCCTCCTATCATCTGGTTTCTATTCTCCCTGCCCCGTCCAATGAAACCTGAGCGCTTTTAGAGGAGAACTGAATTATGGCTCCATCAATAAATACCATATTTTCCCTCCTTTGAAGCGACATACGTGATGGAAAGTAGAAGAGTGTCACGTGTTAAACTCATTACCCAATTCCTCTGCACAAATCTACTACGCTGACTATCTCGGGAGATGGTGGCTTTATTTCTTCTGACAGCAAGCAGACCAAGTGTCAGAACTAGTTCCAATCCAACATCTACCCTGTCAAAGGTGTGTTAAAGAAGAGGTGTGTGTGTGTGTGTGTGTGTAAGATTTCGTGACAATAATGGATCATTTTACCAGCTGGTGAATAGTCAGCATTTGAGTCATTTGGACAAGCCTATAAAGCATGTGTATAATCTTCCTGACTCCCCCTCTTTAATTGTGCCTCTCACGGAACAAGCTGCTTTTGTTAAGGGAAGAATTAGCCTCCGGACAAGAGGAGAGGTTTTTTGTCTTCTTGTGTGCTGGATGAAGACAGGAAATGATAGAAATGGACTGATTTGAGGGTTTCCATTTACTCATCATCCAGTAACAGTGACACCCTACTCGACTCTGCAAGAGCAACTGGAAATATGTGGTTGGAAATACTACACCCTATGGTGAAGAAATACTACAGTAGGTGCTTACTACCCTGGACTTGTCCAAAACCGTCTTTAGACTTAAACCGGTAATTCCAAAAGTGGGTCATGAAGCTGCTTTCAGTGGGTCGCAGGTTTATGCCAAGTCAAAAAATGTCCATGAATGCACTTCAGGGTCTTTTCTGTGCTATTGCGCCATGTGTATAAGCTGTCAAGCTTGAGCGGGAGGGAAAAGTGGGTTCATCTGACACACAGCTGCAGACATCTGCTGGAGAACAGAGCATGCCATAGAAGGACATTGCTCACCACTGCAGCTTGTATTGGGTTTCAACCCATATTGAATAGAAGATATTTGAGAGGTTTGATAGGGGCATGTCAAAAATCAGGCTGCACGGTGGGCAAGTGGTTAGCATGCAGACCTCACAGCTAGGACACCCGAGTTCAATTCCACCCTCGGCAATCTCAATAAAAATAAAATCATACATTAAAATGAAGTAATTTATTTAGTAATAATTATGAAAATAAATACCTAATAAGGTAATTTGAATACTGAAAATTAAATATAAAGGATAAAGTAAATAATCGTGTTGATGTCCATAGTTAACTCAGAATTAATCTAATTTAATCGCATATAGAAATAAGTTTAGGTTTTGGTTTTTGTCCGAAAAAAAGGATAAAAATTAAATATCCGATTAAATGAAGGAATAGGGGCTGCACGGTGGATCAGTGGTTAGCGCGCAGACCTCACAGATAGGAGACCATGGTTCAATTCCACCCTCAGCCATCTCTGTGTGGAGTTTGCATGTTCTCCCCGTGCATGCGTGGGTTTTCTCCGGGTACTCCGGTTTCCTCCCACATTCCAAAAACATGCTAGGTTAATTGGCGACTCCAAATTGTCCATAGGTATGAATGTGAGTGTGAATGGTTGTTTGTCTATATGTGCCCTATGATTGGTTGGCGACCAGTCCAGGGTGCACCCCACCTCTCGCCCGAACACAGCTGGGATAGATTCCAGCACCCCTCGTGAGGATAAGCAGTAGAAAATGAATGAATGTCAAAAATCAAAACAAGTTTATTGCAGTTAATTGGTTCCAGACACATAAGTATATTTCCTCAAAGTAGGATTCCTTATTTATAAATTTAATATTTTTTTAGTTAGAGCGTAATATGTTTTTAACGTTATTAGAGCCCCCAAGGCATGAACTAACATCCCTGTAGTCACCTGTACGCTTGTATTAACCAATATAGTACACATAATAACAGAAAATAATCAATTTAAGATTCATACAGGATGGATCGATGGATGGAAGAATGGATGCACAAAAAACCAAATCATAAGAAAACTGTGATTATGATGGCAGTAAAATATATACATGAGGCTTTTTTGGAATATTTTGTTCATCTTTTTGATAGTTAACAAGTCAGTGCATGGTTCATAGACAATGATATAATTCTGAACAACTAGACAGCCAATGCATTTTGGATGGCACTCTTGGACTGTAAAAATAAATTCCTGTGTCCACACCTTAAACGTAAATAAAAAGAAGGATCCACGGTGTTGCTCACGTGGAGTCTCCATCATGGTGGAAGTTGTATCAGGTATCAGGGCAGTATGATCCTTGCTGTTTACCTGCACATGCTTGTTGTCAGTGAAGATGTCAAGTTAAGAACCTCACCCCATCCCCCCTTCTGTGACAGCTCAGTGAGCTATGAGCTTATCCCCGTGGTTGCAGCTGCCTGGGGTAATGGCTAGTAGTACTTCTGGAGGAAAAACACCACAACCATGAAAGAAGATCCACGTGAGATGAGCACAGAGAGTTGGAGTACTGCAAAACAAAATGAATGTATGTAGGGCAGGGTGTCCAAAATGCATCCCAAGGGCCATTATAATAAAATACTATATAACCATGCATCTTATGTTAAATGGAGAGGTGTAAGTATGTGTATACATGACTGAAAATGAATGACTATGAAAAAAGCATTCACATAGAGCACCAATAAGTGGCCACTGACCTTATGACAGCGTTTCCCACCCTTTGCAGGTTGTGACCCTGCAAGCTGACCTGTTGCGGTGAACTCCAAGCCTTCAGAAGACTTTGACGACTTCAGATCAATCAGCCAACCACTGCAGCCCCAAGGGCCATTTTGGACTCGGATCATGCTACCTTGACCCACAAAGGTCACAGTGTAAATGACAGTTTGTCTTCCTAAATTGAATCATTGTTTCTATACACTGCACATTCAGTATGATGCCTAAGGATAAGTATTAGTTAAAATGGAATGGCAGGACATAAAAATGACTTGAGATTTAGATGAGGTTCCACCCTGCGGGGAATCAGCAAGAGCTTTGTATGGGAGTAATTGCTGGAATGTCACTGCCTTCTTTTCCTTCGCGTCCAATTATGGGTCTATGCATTCAAGGTCCATCGTTTCATCATTGACAGTCTGCAAAAACTAAACATTGCTGCAGCTTTAAATTGCACCATATGTATGCTACACAGTTGCATCCATGCTAAAATAGGCAAGAAGGAGAAGACACAATGTCCATCCATCTCAATCTTCCCCCTCTGTCCGCCCACGCGGTTCCCTTCTGTAATTTTCCCAGGGAAAGTATAGAAGGCTGTGGACAGAGCCGTCTGACCTAAAAGACTTCCAACACCTGTCTGGTGCTCATTTAAAACTTTTACTTTTCCTCCCACTTTTCCAGGGCACCCTGATGCAGACAGACAGGGGCGGACAGAGTGGAGCTCTTTATCTGTTCCATCATGAAAACCAGGAAGATTCATCTCTGTTTGTTCCCGTCATCCGTGCACCACTTGGAAGATTGCCACAGATCACTTTGATTTTTTTTTCACTTGCAACAGTCACATAGTCGGAGAGTGAAATTGGAAAAAGCTTTTTTTTATTTTGCTGTGAAATAAGAACATTGGTTTCTCCAAAGTGTAACGCTTAAGGGACTGTTTTTAATACACTGCTCGATGTATTATGCTCATTGGTCGATCAACAAAAATTGACGAAACTGATTTGCCAACTTTCTGGGATTGCATCACAAGCCAGAGATTGTACAATAACATGCACAAACACAAACTTGCAGCCTTTTGCATCCATGTCAACACTCACAATACTATTACAGTCATGCCTTGCCAATTCACGGTTCAGATTTTATGTCTTCACTCTATCATAGTTAATAAAAAAATACATTCATTAATATATATTTCTGTTTTGTGGTTGAATGTGGCCTAGTGTTGGTCAAAAATATACATATTGAAGCAGACTTTCACCCTAAATTAAGCATTTTAAATGAACCCAAAATACATATACCATAAAAGAAGACGCATTCAAAGATGCTGTGAATGATATGTAGTATTCTACACTGGCCACTAGGTGTGAGTAATGTTACTCTAATGTACACACAAACGCCAGACTTTATCATTGGAACAACAGGCTTTGTTACAGCTTTGAATGATCTCACAACAAGCATAATAATCCCGAATATAAACACGGGCGACACGCAAAACTAAAAGTCAACTCTGAACCCCAACACCACTTCCTGTCCGCCCTCTAGTCGGGTCTCCTAGGAACACATTTATAGCAACATGTCTTATTTATGACTACTATATTGAGTAATACAAGTGTAAAGGTGGCTATAGTGGTATTAGTTCATGTCTACAGGTCTGTAAACAGGTTTTTGATGGTGTAACTGTGAAAATATTGTGGAATCACGATCAGGTCTGGAACCGAACCAATTCAATGAGGGATTACTGTATTTTTATTATATTTTCTTGTCATTTGTAGTTCTCAAACAAAACCCTTTTTCAGTTTTTTTTGCAGAGAAGTGACTTCTGTCCGTTGCTCTGTGGCCCTACAATACAAACCAAGCTGTCAATGTTAAATGAAAACAGTACAGTTTATTAGAAATTATACTTACAAGCAGGGAGAATAAAATATCTCCTCCAATATATGCTGATATGTGTCAGGTCACTGGTGTTGAAAGGCTAAAAGTGAGCAGAAAAGCTGCAAAAGAAGCCCATAAATACCACGACATGCTTTGACAAGTGAGACAGCAGGGCAAGAGGCTGTTTTGCCAAAGGATATCGTCGGAAAGACACATTCCAATGTCTGTTGATGACATTTAGTCCTCTCATTTATTTCAACCTAGCATTCTACAAGATTGTACTTTCTAGTTTTATGGTTAAAAGTTTGTTTTTCATCACCCTTACACTTGTAAAACTTTTATGGAGATATGTAAGGAAATTGCAGTGACATCATTCATCATGTTGCATTAGTGTGATCCTTCCCAATTAAAGATGGAGCATTCTGTACGAGTGCATGGATTCCTGTGGTCCTTAAAACCTCCTTCAATCCGTTTTGTAATCCAATCAAAATGGCCAACTCATCGGGGTTCACAGGAGGAGGGGAGTCTCTTGTATCAGACAGCTTACTGCAATTAAAATTTATTTAAGGCTCACGAGGAATCCTTTCACTGTCGAATAAATCCCAGTGAATTCCTCTTCTGACTCTGACAAGGTTTTCCCCTCCCTGTAATTATCCTGGCGCACTCACCCCCACCCCCTTCAGCCCTTTGTGCTACCTCGGAGCATTGCTGTTGTAATTAAATCATATAACAACGACTGCACATTTGTTTTAAAAACGATGAATGACATGAGGAATCTGCTGGCATTCTTCACACCAAACTTCACACCATGGCTGCTTTATTAGGCTGCAAAGCACAAGCTAACCCAACAACGCCACCAGGGACCTTTTTAGTGGAACGTATGATTTATTTTTTCCTCTTCTTTACTGGTATTTTTTCAGATTGATGCACTCAAATGGAATAAATGCAAAAAATATATAAAGAAATTCTACAAAGGAGGAAATAATGCCACATTCAAGAAGGAAAGAAGTAAAAAAGACCGAATAAAAACACAATATTTCAACAAAATTAATGTTAAATTATAACTGTGTGGTCATGCATGTGTGGAGTTTGCATGCTCTCCCATTCCAAAAACATGCATCTGGGATAGGCTCCAGCATACGCCCACTAAAATGGACGGATGGATCAATTGTCAGAATTCTGTGGTTACATTTTCTTAATTATTTTTCTTTTCCTTTTAGGGCCTCAAAAGGAATTCCAAATGACATCATGGTTGCACTGAGGTACAGTACATCCCATTTTTACATATTCAACATGTTTAAAATAGAGTAGTAAACAGCAGGTCTTATTTAATCCTGCTCGTTCTGCATGTCCATGTATCATCAATTAGTGATAATTACTTCACACAGCGTCCAGTTCTTTGATATCTTTGTTTCCAAGTACCCTACTTCCAATTCTCCTTGATTTTGGCTTTTGCACGTGGTGCTTCCCCGCTTCCTTCATTCGCATCCTTTCCTGGAAATGTCGGCGCTGCGGTTTGTCAAATTGATAATGTAGACTTCTGTTCCTTTCAGCTTAAATTTCTTTTTCAGCAATGCTGTTTTGTAATTCTTGTTGGTGAACTTTACTTGATGATGATGACGGACGTGGTGTTGTTATTATATCTGGCATACATTGGCATGCATGTATTCATGTTGTTAATGTGTTTGCATCCACATGCTTTGATTGCAGAAAGATGGTCACCTGTTCTGCTCAAACTCATCCAATTAGTATAAAAAAGTACTAGTATAATAATGATGATGATAATAATAATAATAATAATAATAATAATAATAATAATAATATATACATATATATAAATATATATATAAAAATGTATGTTTTTCATTATATAATTAATTATATATAATAATTTTTATTTTTATTATATAATGTAATAATAATAATGTCATATAATAATAATAATAACTATTATTATTATAATAATATTTATTATTTATTATAATAATAATAATAACTATTATTATTATTATTATAACAGATTTCTAAACAGTATTATATTTATAATAAATAATAATTATTATTTATTATTATTATTATTATTATTATTATTATTATTATTATTATTATTATTATGAAAGTATTAGTCTAATTATTATTTAAAAAATCCGAATTTTACCAAAATATAGTATAATTTTCAAAAGTGTAATATTACAACTTAATCCATTGACTTTAGTCTCCTCCTATTAGTTGTGTTTGTCTTTTCTTTTGAATTTTCAATCAACCCCAAAATTGAATCAGTTCCTCCATATTCCATTTTTGACAATTCCTGAAAATTTCATACAAATCCATCCGAACTTTTTGAGTTATTTTGAAAACAGAGAGACGGATAAACACGGGATAAAGAGCTGAATAAACAGCAACCCTGCTGGTTGCATCCAAGTACTAGACTCCATTCTGCTTTATTTACTTCAAGACTTGATTAATCTCACAATTTCTAATAGTCTGATAAAGAAGAGTACAATGCACACATGTATAGCAATCCCTGCACATGGCAGCAGTAGACTGGTGTAATGTGTAATGTGATACTGCTTAGGCGATGACAAGTCCCAACAGGCGAGCGATCTGATTCCCCTGAAGCTGAAGTGGAGCTCCCGTCTCACTGACATACATTAAGTGTACACGCTGTTGTTCTGCTTGGTCGTCAGTTTCATATCTTTTATGATTTATTGTTGCCCTTGTGGCCCGAATGCCTAATTTAACATGGCTCTTTTGTTGGCTAAGTCTTTGTTACGGACCTCTTTCTAAGCGTCCAGCGGGGGCCGTGGTGTTGTTGAGGACCAGGGGCCACTCAGTCGGCTCTCATTGTGCCCCTGTGACACCATGTCCTTGGGCAAGGCATCAGAGCTGTCAGTTCCCTCTGTCACACTTCTCTGCAGGCAGGACATGGCCAGCCCACAGCACAGTCAGGGGTCCTAAAGACCCAGGATGGCGCTCATCTCCAAACATGCCTTTACCTTGGTTGTTTAGCAACCAACTCTGCCTGTCAGTGTTTGTCGATCTGGACTTGGCCACGCCGTGATAAAGCGCTGCTTTGGCGGGGAACAGTGAAACTAACCAAACAACATGACGGCTGCTTTTGTTGTCGCTGTGAAGAGGAGGAGCGAGCAGGAGACCACACCATGTGTCCTTTCATGGCACAGAGTCATGGGAAGATCAAGTGTGCACACAAGTGCCATGCATAATGCATCTGCTTGTATTCTCATGGCTCACACTGAGGGCTGCAATACTGGTGCAACATGCAATATTTTGCCAATGATATAAATTATGTAGCTATTATGTGATCATTAATATATAGACAGTCCTTGTTTTTTATTTTTAATTGTTTCCGGACCGGGCGGCACGGCGGTTGAGTGGTTAGCGTGCAGACCTCACAGCTAGGAGACCAGGGTTTAATTCCACCCTCGGCCATCTCTGTGTGGAGTTTGCATGTTCTCCCTGTGCATGCGTGGGAAATAATGTCCACCCAAACATGTATATAGTAGCAGTTATATCTGTGGAGAGCAGAAGAGTGTAACCTAGTAGAAATTAAATTTGTGTCTTGCAATATAGTTTAATATATTTTTTATTTGTTTTCATTGTACTTTTCAAAAAAGTAATATTAAAATCTCGTCTTGTCACATGACACTACTCAACAGCATAACAAAATCATTCATTAAAATGAAGTAATTTATTTAGTAATAATTATGAAAATAAATACCTAATAAGGTAATTTGAATGCTGAAAATTAAATATAAAGGATAAAGTAAATAATCGTGTTGATGTCCATAGTTAACTCAGAATTAATCTAATTTAATCGCATATAGAAATAAGTTTAGATTTTGGTTTTTATCCTAAAAAAAAGGATAAAAATTAAATATCCGGTTAAAAGAAGGAATAGGGGCTGCACGGTGGTCGAGTGGTTAGCACGCAGACCTCACAGATAGGAGACCAGGGTTCAATTCCACCCTCGGGCATGTCTGTGTGGAGTTTGCATGTTCTCCCCGTGCATGCGTGGGTTTTCTCGGGGTACTCCGGTTTCCTCCCACATTCCAAAAACATGCTAGGTTAATTGACGACTCCAAATTGTCCATAGGTATGAATGTGAGTGTGAATGGTTGTTTGTCTATATGTGCCCTGTGATTGGCTGGCGACCAGTCCAGGGTGTACCCCGCCTCTCGCCCGAAGACAGCTGGGATGGGCTCCAGCACCCCTGCGACCCTCATGAAGAAAAGCGGTAGAAAATAAATGAATGAATGAATGTTTCCGGACCAGGCTGCAATACTGCAATACCAGAGAGCAGTTTTTCCAGAGGAAAAAGAGTGAAAAAGTTACGCTTCCTATAGTATTCAGAGTCAAGAAATGTATATATGAAAACCAATTCTGAGCTTTTCATCCTGTCACTCAAACACACACAACTTAGCAAACAACAGAGGAGTTATGATGGTAATTTTGAGATAATGATGATCAGTGAAGCAGGTTTTCTCCGATCAGTACCGTATATCAAAGACTCATAGCTTGTTTTTACTGAGGAACATCAACAAGATTCTGTCTTTACAGGCATAATGCCAAAAATACTCATGTGGTTCCAATTTTACATAACTTTGTCACCACTCTCACTCTATTATAAATTATTTCCCTCAAAACAAAAAGGCCATCAGTAGGTTTGATTGTCATGTTGTCAATGAGAAAGGTAAGGTTAACAACAAGCCACAGAGCGTTGGCAGGCGACTCAATGAGCAACCTTCCTCTTCCTTTCATCTCCACTCTAATCTTGTGTTTGCACAGCTCTCCGTCTTGTCAACGAGGTTTGTTTAGCCTTTATGCCTGTAAATACAGTTGCGTTGCGCTCCCCCTCAAGGTATCAGACACAGCCATAGTATTTCCACAGCCACAATCCCTGCCCTTTGTTTGCAAAATAATTATGGGTAGCCCGGAAAGCTCCTTTTGTCACTGCAAGTCTGCCAGTTTGCTTTCCTTTTAACACCTGTTGTGCTCGAGCTCAAGAGGGTGCAGACAGGGCTTTGTGGTTTTTATGACATACTGTACACAGGGGAGACTCTTTCCCACAGGAAATCCTGGAAATAATCCGTTCCAGTGTCAAACTGCCATCGTCATAAACCTAGTATGATGCCATGTATGACTGCAACCTTTTATAGGACCTGCAGCTTACAAATTTTTTACAAATTTTTAAAAAAATTTTACAACCAAAAAATAAAATAACACCACCACTGGCTAGCATATGTTGCCAGAAGTGGTATAAAATGGAATGGAATGGCCTTTATTGTCATTATACAAGATGTACAACAAGATTGGAGAGCTTCTCCTTTCAGTGCAGTAGTCATGTTTAAAAAAAAAAGTATATAAAAGTAAAAAAGACAATTTAACAAGATATCCAAAATATACACATAGTATTGCACAGGAGCATATGCAGGAGCTGATATATTAATTTTAGTGCAATGATAAATGTTTTGGTTTTTTTTTTTGGAATGGAATGGAAAACATGTATGTTTTTCACAATAAAACGTTGATTTTAGATTTTCTCGAGTTTTTAGGCTGCAATGGCATCATTATAAAAAGCATTTTAAAATATAAATTACTTTTTTAGGTCAACATTTACTCATATACTACATGTACAGTTCTACAGTCACAGTAACCATCAAAGTAGCTTTTTCTGTTGATACATTCATTTATTCATTTTCTACCACTTATCCTCACAAGGGTTGCGGAAGTGCTGGAGCTTATCCCAGCTGTCTTGGAGAAAATAGTCTTCTCACAAGTCGTCTGTTTAGGCGCTATCTCATCAGAAATCGTAATGACTGGATTAAACCTGAGATGAGCTTTCAGATGAGATGAATGAACTGTCTGTGCTCGTAGTAACAATGCCGGAATGGTTTTCCCTCACCTGCCACAACACTGTCACAAATTCTGCCATTATAAAGATAATAATGTTAATTGTTGAGGAGCATTTCTAACATTTGGGTATACAGTCGTCCCTCAATTAAGTAAGTAAGATTTCAATATTAATAAATGGAATATTCATTCATTCATTCATTTTCTACCGCTTTTCTTCACGAGAGTTGCGGGGGGTGCTGGAGCCTATCCCAGCTGTCTTCGGGCGAGAGGCGGGGTACACCCTGGACTGGTCGCCAGCCAATCACAGGGCGCATATAGACAAACAACCATTCACACTCACATTCATACCTATGGACAATTTGGAGTCGCCAATTAACCTAGCATGTTTTTGGAATGTGGGAGGAAACCGGAGTACCCGGAGAAAACCCACACATGCACGGCTAGAATTGAACTCGGGTCTGTGCTGTGAGCTGTGAGGCCTGCGCACTAACCACTTGTTCACCATGCAGTCTCTGTTGATACAATGATTGCCAATTTAGACCTAATGCACACAGAGAAAGACTCTTTTTGAGCACAAGTCTTAAAAAATGGCCTAGTGTTACATTTAAATTCAGATTTGTGTATCCTCAGCAGTGTTGGTCTTTCCTGTAGAAGTTCCACTGTACTGTATTGAGGCCACAGGTTAGATGGGAACATGTTAGTGTACATTGGACAAACTGCTCTGCATCATGGACAACCCCATCCACCCACTCCATCAGACAATGGAAGGGCAGCAGAGCTCCTCCAGTTCCGTTCCCATAGTGAACGCCACAGGACTTGATTCACTCCACATGTGTTTCTTAACAACAAACACACACACTAATGTTAGCTTAGTCTGCTTATTGATGCTTCACTATTACAGTAAACTCCAGTGTGTCCATTTTGCTGCAGCAGTCAATTTTCTTGCTGATCTTTTTCTCATAAATGTTGTCTCTTTGCGGAAAAGTAACTACAGGGTACAAAGTTATCATTTTTGTGAATGTATGATTATACCGTATTGCTATAACATGGAGGGGTAAACAGTCCAGTCAAGAAACCCAATGAAAGTGTTGTTTTTCTCCCAGACAGTCAATGAGTCATGTTGGAGCGTGCCGCCATTAGACAGACTATGACAGTTTGACATTTACACTGACAATTCCAAAGACTGTCTTTGGTAATTTTGGGAGGTGATTCCAGACAGATATGGGTGTGTTTTGGGGCAATGAAGGGGGTGCAAAAGGGGCTGGGGCTGCGTTTAATGCAGTCACCTCTCCCATGACTGCATTAAACGCAGCAGCCAAATCCTGGGCTTACACTGGAGTCACGTTTATTCAAGGCATGATGTCACTCCAGGGTGTGACATCACGTCAAGCAACATTTAGTAAGAGGCGTCCTGTTGACGGCTCAGGACAATTAGTTGTGTATGTGTTCATCTTTAAACACTAAATTACTCAAATGTAACTCACTTCAGTTTAGCATAGCAACTGCATATTTTGCCAGCAGTGGGAATGTAAACACCAGCAAACGTGCAGACTGTGGGTACGTTGCAGGTGTTTTTCCACCCGTGGTAGATTTCCTCCAACAGTCACAAGGTTATGTCCGATTCATATCATGCAAAAATGGCAGGTAAAAACAAGCAAACAGGTGTACGCAAGTGAATTGATTAGAAACACATGAAAATCTGATTTGTGTTGTGAAAAATGTGAAAAATACACAGTATTTAGTATAATACCTTATTTTTTTGCATGTTTGCCACACTTGTTGTAAATGTTTCAGATCATCAAAACAATTTTAACATGTGAAAATAAATCAAGCTTTTAATTTTCTTAAGTTGACTTAGAAGATGCAGGGGAAACATACATTTAAAAATGTTTAAATCTGCATTTTTATTAAAAATAATAATGCAATAATGCAATTAATTTACAATATATTTAAATTGATTGATTATGGGGGCAATTAACCATCAATTAAACCAGTAATAATGATAGTAATAATAATGATAATAATAATATTTTCAATGGAATGAGGAATTCTCTCTCCTGAAGCGTTTTTTTTTTTTTTTTTTGCTCCCAGCTTGTTTGACCACTGACTGGCACTCTGTTTTCCCTCGTAACACATCACACACCATAAACACCACAAACTGCTGCTTGGTTGCTAAGTTGGCCATCAGGTCATTTTTGACAGCAGACGTCAATCATTGGTGGTGCAAGTGAGCAAACATTGTAAAATCCACATAGAGGCCTCTTTCAGTCTTAATGGCATCTTAAGAGTGAGTATACTGAAAAACAAAGATTATCAACTAGGACCTGTTTGACATCATTTATTTGTGTGGTACGGGTAGTTGCAATGAAGTCTTTATCGTTGTGGGCTGACAGTCATTTTGTTACATGCTAGTTTAATGAGAGATGACCTGCAACTATTTATAGGCTGTAAAAACCCCATCGAAGCTTGAGTGGGTTTCAAGCAGAGGTCAACACAGGCAGAAGGATGTGATGATGAGCAGCATGACGTAGCCTGCTGGGATGTGTTTAAGTACTCATTCGGGTTGGACGATATGGACCTTTGCATATATGATGATAGTTTTGAGATATATCACAATATGATGATATGAAAAGATATCAAATTTAGCTTCAGCGGTGACAAACTTTAAGCCATATAATGAAATACACTTAGCATGTATTTATTGGTAACAATCTGGCAAACTTTTCTTATGCGATTTCCGCCTCCGCACACATTGCTACTAAATCTTCAACAAAATGTAATGCCTGTGCTTGTGATGAAGGAATATGTAGTCACCCATGCAATTCTCACTCTTGTTTCGTGCGCTTTTATTTTGAAATGCTGTCACTGCTGTCCACTTAGAAATTGCACGTGGCACTGTAAAACCTTGCTTACATTAAAGCCGCAAAACACAACCTGGTGAAAACACACGTTAATATTAAGACTATAAGCAAATTGCTTCAAATGACCAGTTTTGACAACAAAAGAACACCACTGATGGCTGGCATTGTCGTAAATTTTCATTTGGACAAAATAAATTCACTGGCGTTCATGGCTGTCAGTCATGTTCATGTCGGTAGCACGTTTCAAGGAAGCAACCAACAATTTGGAGTCATTGTGTGGTTAGGATAGCTAACATTAGTAGTTAAACTTTGCCAAATTGTTATCATTAGCTGACAACAAACATCAGCAATGAGCATGGGTGTTATGTTGGAATATTCAAAGCAGGAAGAAGCGAGAGATATACTCGATATCACTCCCCAGTAGAGCAAAGGGAGGTATCAAGATAGAATTCAGAGGAGGAGATGCCAAGTACAATAGAATCAGTATTTAATTTAATCACCAGATGTCACCAAAAGGGGGTAGCAAGTACCCATATGTGCATGTTTAAATTATAGCGACGATTATGGTAGGGGCATGACCGATGTTAAAGTTATGTTCAGAGGTAACGACAATGACATTGCTACCGATCTGTGTCTTCACAGAGACTAACAGACATTAAAGAGGCCCAGTAAGACAGGAAGTGAGGTAGTAAAACATCCCGCATATGAGCATGATGAATAAATGAATAATAAATATTGATAATTCCAACTTGAGGTGGAAAGTGAATGGAGGTTCCACAGGCTTGTGTAACTGGAGTGCATTTTTAGTGCCTCAGCTGACTCTCACTTGGCTGCTTTAACTTGATAATTTTACTTTTTATACTGAGTGATTTTGTCACACTCCACTTGTGTTGTATGATCATGGAGTTTAGGTCAGATCGTCAGACGCAGGGTTTAGATACTTGCCCAGTATAGCCACATTTAAGCAGACTGCTGTAATTTGTTTACAATTGCAGGTTGCAACTTTCAGTTGCAAATTATACTGCAGTGTTTATATTTTGCTCCACTGAGTGTTTCAACAAGATCAAAATGGTTTACGTATACGTCATTTGCAGTTTGCTTGTCAGCAGTGACTCTAATCACATTTGCCCTTATTGTTGCGTTTAAAGCAAATTTTGTATGTTATTCATACCTTTCAAAGCATTATTCTTTCAAAGGAGTGCGAAATGTTGAGTAAATATTCAAATATATTAAATATATTTGATGAGCACATCTGCCTCACAGCCAGGTGGTTCTGGGTTCAACTTCTGGATTGGCTCTTTCTGTGTTTTGGGTTTAAATGTGAGGTTCAGGTCTGGAGATATACTTAACCACGTCCCCTTCAGAAGACACTTGTCATCTTGGAGGTGTTTGGGCTGCTTATCATTTCAGAAAACTGCCAATGTTTTCTGCTACTGTCTTACGCATCTGTCTACCTGTCTACCAACTACCCTCATGTGCTCCTTGACTACGTCCATAAACCTCCTCTTTGGTCTTCCTCTACGCCTCCTACCTGGCAGCATCCTTCTACCAATATATTCACTATCTCTCCTCTGGACATGTCCCAACCATCTCAGCCTGGCCTCTCTGACTTTATCTCCAAGGTCTCTAACATGTAATGTCCCTCTGATGTACTTGTTCCTGATCCTGTCCATCCTGGTCACTCCCAATGAGAACTTCAGCATCCTCATCTCTGCTACCTTGACTTATTTCCATTCATTCATTCATTTTCTAGCGCTTTTTCCTCACGAGAGTTGCGGGGGGTGCTGGAGCCGATCCCAGCTGTCTTTGGGCGAGAGGCGGGGTACACCCTGGACTGGTCGCCAGCCAATCACAGGGCACATATAGACAAACAACCATTCACACTCACATTCATACCTATGGACAATTTGGAGTCGCCAATTAACCTAGCATGTTTTTTTGGAATGTGGGAGGAAACCGGAGTACCCGGAGAAAACCCACGCTTGCACGGGGAGAACGTGCAAACTCCACACAAAGATGGGTGGAATTGAACCCTGGTCTCCTAGCTGTGATGTCTGCGCGCTAACCATTCGTCCTCCGTGCCGCCCAACTTATTTCCAATGGATAGTAAATCTATACTGCTATACAAGCTGTATATCCAACTTAAATTTTCATAGTATCGGCCCTTGAGAAGCTATCCTGTAATACCTTGTTTACCAAAGCAGGATACGTCAATTGTTAATAAAAATGAAAAACAATTACGGCCTAATTCTCGCAATTATGAGTGCACCTGAACGTCTCACTGTGGAAATCAGAGCAGAAAGAAGGAAGGAGACAGCATGATGTTCTTCATTGCTATTTTCGAGTTTTACAAACAAGTAAGTAACTATGTTGTGCATCAAGAGTGTTTAATCGGTGAAAACCTGTTAATGTATATGGATGAGAGTGAAGGATCCCAACATGCCATTGAAATAAAAGATATGTAGGACGAATATGTATCGATGTATCATTGCTCATGTAAAACTTTTGATGATGATGTGTAGGTTAATGCATATTGTCACTGTTTGCCTCACTATGCATATACCGTATTCTTCATGAGTGACACGACACAGGAGAGGCCATGAAAAACATGGTAAAGGCGGGGTTTGGTGCAAGAGGTCATCAATGCATGGTCAACTCCAATGAGCCTAGGGGGGAGTCACGTCTTGTTATTGAGCAATATGCTTGGTTTTGTGCTGTGAGGACCCACCCCCCTTTTGCTCTGCTTGTGTTTTTATCTGCACGCTGACAAAGAAAGAGGCCCCGCAAACAGCCACCTTCACACCTCTCTTAGCAGCTCAAGCACTTTCCATTCAGATGAGAAAAACCTACCACACACATGCTACAAAACAGATTAATGGCAAGTGGGCAGTCCTTTTCTCCTGACTGTAAGGAGCAGTGTGAGTATTGAGTGCTTGGTATGAAAGAGGATAAAGCGCAGACCCCTGTTCACTTACGGGGCCTTGAAATGTTTATAGGTTTTTTTTTCTTCAAAAGGTCAAAAAGTGTGACAAAAAAGTGCCCCCAAACAACTCAAGCAGCTTGGAAGCTTTATGAAAGTGCCAAATATGAATCACTGTGCTGTGGATGCCAGACAGCCTTTTCCTGTGTTGCTAAGAGCGCGCTTTGCACAGGAACAGGCCGGGTGGCAACAGGGAGGTGAAGCACTCAGCTGGCTTTACAGTGCTGCACGCTAGATATGACTTGATGCTCCCATTCCCGCCCCGGCAGCCTGGGTGGTCCGGGCTTGATTTTTATACTGCCCTCTATTAGCGCCGAGAACCGGTGATTTATGCAGCTGTCAGACTCGACTTCATCAGCCGGCAGTGAATTGTGGGTAGCTCACCACCAAGCACCTCCCACTTTAGGGTCAAAGTGAGCTACCTCTGAGTGCAGGGGAAAATGTTGAGGAAAATACAATTTGGATAAATAACAAGCACTCTTAGCACTGTGGCCAGCTCTGTGGAGACCCACCAGTGTAAACATATGGACAGCTGTGAATAAGGCAGAGTCTGTCTGACTTTTAGCTTGGTGAGAAAGAAGTCATTCATCAGGATGAGTTTGATCTACTCTGTCATAAGGCAGAAATCCATCCATCCATTTATCCATTTTCTTTACCGCTTATCCTCATTAGGGTAGCGGGGGTATGCTGGAGCCTATCCCAGACTATCCCTATCCCAGACCCCCTGACTTCGGGCAACCAGTACACCCTGGACTGGTCACCAAACAATTGCAGAAGCCAGAGATGACAAAGCATTAAAATTACATTTGGGTATACTACAGTGGAACCTTGGTTTGTGTCATTAATTTGTTCCAGAACTTTAACCAAAACAGACGCTAAACAAATAATTTTTTTCCATAAGAAATAATGTAAATCAAATTTATCTGTTCCTGAAAGCCATTAGTTATTCCTCAGTAACCACTCAAAATTGATGTGCTTCGAGTTCCTCTGTAGCCACTCTAGTGATTAGTTATTCATTAGCTCTTCAGTAACTACTCTAAATGTATGTGGCTTAGACATTTGTTCTTCATTAGTTCCTCAGTAACTACTCTAAATTGATGTGCCTTAGTTCTTCAGTAACTACTCTAAATTGATGTGCCTTTAGTTCCCCAGTAGCTACCATAGTCATTAGTTCTACATGAGCTCTTCAGTAACTACTCTAAATGTATGTGCCTTAGTCATTAGTTCTTCATTAGTTCCCCAGTAACTACTCTAAATTGATGTACCTTAGTTCCTCAGTAACTACTCTAAATTGATGTGCCTTTAGTTCCTCTGTAGCTACTATAGTCATTAGTTTTTCATTAGTTATTCAGCAACTACTCTAAATGTATGTGCCTTAGTAATTTGTTCTTCATTAGTTCATCAATAACTACTCTAAATGTATGTACCTTAGTTCCTCAGTAACTACTCTAAATGTAAGTATCTTAGTTGCTCAGTAACTACTCTAAATGTATGTACCTTAGTTCCTCAGTAACTACTCTAAATGTATGTGCCCTTAGCTCCTCTGTAGCTACTCTAGTCATTAGTTCTTCATTAGCTCTTCAGTAACTACTCTAAATGTATGTGCATTAGTCATTTGTTCTTCATTACCTCTTCAGTAACTACTCTAAATGCATGTGCCTCATGTGCATGTGCTACTCTGGTCATTAGTTCTTCATTAGTTCTTCAGTAACCACTCTAAATGTAGTGCTACTGTAGATAACAAACACTGTGAGGTGTACTCCCTTGTGTTGGCTGTGTTGACTTATTATAGAAGACAGTATACCTACACTGAAATGTGCAATTAATTTCCCAAAACACACCATTTAACTGTGCTAGTGTCATGTTGTGCAGTGGTGTGTTTACATGACGGAGATGTATCGAGTTCAGTGACTCCTCCAGACCTACATCATAGATGTTAACGGGAAATGTTGCTGTTGGCTTCATGCAGGGTGTGACTGCAGCACAAGGCCTCTGCCTTGGTGTGAAGTGGTTTGCTACATTTATGCTGGCTCACAAGCACCCATCATATTTTTGTGTAGATGTAAATTAAAAAAAAACAAAAAAAAAACATGCCTGGACGTTCCAGAGGCTCGAAGGTCTGATCAAACGATTCCCAATTAGAAGCATATAATTTGGCAACATGATGATATTAAAGATGGCAGCTTGGTTTGCCCTAGCTAAACTAACTCAACTGGCGGCTGACCATAATTTAGGGTTGCACTGCATTCACGCGCAGGGATGGAGGTGTAGTAGACTGTCTGTGAGCATGTGTGTGTGTGTGTGTGTGTGTGTGTGAATTGAAAATGGTTGGTCAAAATTCAAAAATGCATTTCTTGGTTTCAGAAGCAACATAAGTTGGGGGTAAAAAGGGGCGGAGTCACAACAGTGTGTGACACAGTGGAGGCTTTTGGCTGCCTATGTTGGGAAAAATATATCTAAGAAGGAGTTGTTATGGCGACAGTGAAAACAGAAGAGCAATGACCAACTTTAACCACCACACGAAAAAAAATAAGAGCTTTACTGGGTGAGTTGACATCTTGGAAAAATGTGATTTATTTGACTGTTGATAGTTACAAGAGAAAGCACCCCATTTGGTTGAAGTGACAACTAGATGCTAATTAGCTTAGCATAAGTGAAAGGTCACAATAATTAGTACAATTGTGACATCATGGATTATAATATCGTAATTGACCTATTTAGGTTGTTGAAGTCGAATTGTAATGTTGACTTTGTTAACCATATATGTCCTTACTGCTTAGTTTTACCCTTAAATGGCACAGAATGCTAAGGCCAGCTAACATTAGCTAACTTCAAAGAAACTATAGTGGAAACTGGTCGTTTCCTTTAGCTTGATGTTTGGTGAACAGGTCAAAACTTTTGACTTATGTAATTACTTTACAATGTAATATAATACTTTATTCACTTATTTACATTCACAAGTGGGAGAAAAAATGAATGAATGAAAGATGGAAATTAGCTTTAGCGTAATCTCGGGCCAAGCAACTCTTCTTAAATAAATGTTTTGTGTGAATGTTCATGCACTGTGAGTGTGAATAGTTGTTTGTCTATATGTGCCCTATGATTGGCTGGTGACCAGTCGAGGGTTTACCCCGCCTTTCGCCCGAAGACAGCTGGGATAGGCTCCAGCATTCCCCCGTGACCCTCATGAGGATAAGTGGCAGAAAAGGAATGAATGAATGAATGAATGTTCATACACGATATTCACAAATAATACGAATCCACTTAATAACAGGTGTAACAACCAGAACAACAGAACGACTCTAATAATTGTAATTCTGGATACTGTACTGTAAAATACTGTAATTATAACTACTGTGTTTATTTACTTCAACCACAAAAGAGGATGGATCGTAAATTGCAAGCATCTGAATTTTTAACATTCATAATGATTTGGAGTGCATGAAAAAGTGGAAAGGAAAATGTAGTAATTTATTGCCAAGCTCATTGCACAACACAGCAGCAACAGAACCATTGTTGTAATCTCAGTAAGAAGCAAACTGTTCAGCCAACTTTAATACTGTTGATGAGTTTGTTGTAAACAACAGTACAGTGGGTGTAAAGCGCTTGAGTTCAACACCAACAGCTAAGTAGCGCAAATGACAATTTACCGCGCACACAGAGGCGGATAAAGCCGAGTACCTTAATTTAGCTCTTAATAAAAAGTAAGACTATAAATAATCAAAAATGTTTTGAGGTTTACCAGGAACCTTTTGGGCAGGCTCAGATAATGACTGTAATAAAAAAAAATTAAAAAACACTTTAAAATACATTCCAATACATTCCAATACATTCCAATATGGTCCTATGACAGGCTACAGCAGAGATACCACAAGCGGTACTTTAAAATAAGTGTATGTGTGCGAGGAGAAAGAGACGTTTGCTCAGTTCACTGAAGCGTTGTGACCCTTGGAGTAGTGGAGGCCAGACTGCCATTGAAGCATTGAGCACAGATCCAGCAGGGATCCCTGACTCACGAGTACTGAATCGATGCGTATATTCCATCTGTTGACAGTCTCCTACACCACCGACTCTTTCATTAACCTCTTATCTAAATGTTTTTGCTTTCCTGCACTTCACTGACATCCTCAACCAAACCGACCTTGGGTCTGTTATTCCCCCTTGTGGGGAGGTTTCATATGTCTCATTTGTTTTCTGTGCCTTATATGACCACATGATGTATAGTATATGCTGTACTGTATGGAAGAAAGCGCAGCTCTTTGATAGGTCGAAGAAACAAGATTATATTATTTTGTATTTGGATTTTGTATTAATTATGCTAGCTTGATAATTAATAAATTATTGTCAATTCAATTGAATTCATTATTTTAAAATATAGGACTTATTATTAGTCTTCAATGATTATTAAACCACTTTTTAAAGAAAAGTGGCCAAGTAAATACAATAAAATTTGTAGGGTTAATTAAAATTAAGAAGAATAATTAATGAAAATTAAGAATAATATTTTTAAAAAATACATATATGTTACTATTCTTTTAAAATATTTTTAAGTAATGAAAAAGGGTAATATAAATTAGTGTTCAGAGTTTGACGTATCTGTGCGAAAGTGCTGTGTTTTTGCACCCATAAAATCCAGCCCACAATAACCAATCTTCACTTTATTTGGTGCTGAAACCTTCCCAGCAGCCAACATAGCTGTCAGCCCCTCTTATTTTAATCACCTGTAACTGTCAGAGAAGCCAAAATCAATGTTTTTATTGGAAAATGTGAAACTATATTCTTGCTCTATCTTTAACATTTAATGTCCCTACTTAAAGTAATGGGAGTCGTTTGCATGATTTAGACGGGCCATTTCCAAATAAAACATGTAGCCAGAAGCAGAGCAGATGGTTAAGTACATATTTATTTCTTTTCTTCTTCTTTTTTACAGGCTGAGTCATGTGAATAATTATTAGCCATGCTAAATTGAACAAAAATGGTCAAGTCGTTGCAAAGGTTAAAGATACATTTTCTTTCAGCTTTGCTTTGTATGTTTTTTTTCCACCTGAAAAGCAAGACTGTGCAGGGTCACTCGCTTCCCCCGCCCCCCTCCAACAGTCGTTACATTGGAACCACGCTAATGTGTTCCAGCTGTGGAAGTCGATAGATATAGCGCCGACTAGTGGTAAGAGCTTCAACAAGGTACAGGACAGTATAATGAAGTGTAGTTAGTTAATACAAGCTGTATTTTGTACTTGTACTTTCAGCATGAATGTCATTTTTATTAACACATTTTAACTCTTTCATGTTTTATTGGGATCTCATACAAATTTGTTAACTTTCACAAAATATACATAAACATAGCATTAACTGTACACAATATTAAAAAAATATGTAAATTAGAAATATTTTTGTTCATGTAAATACAAATATAACATTTTATTACAATTTATCTATATACATATTATTATTTAGGGCATCCATGGCATAAAGGTTACATTCAAGTTAAGCACTTACATATGATGGTGAGGAAATGTCAACTGGTAGTCCAGCCATCCTTTTTCTATGTCGCTTATCCTCACTAGGGGTCGGCTCGAAGTGTATTTCAGAACAACATATCTGATGATCGCATTGGTTCGTAGATTATCAAATAATTAAGATTGTCTGTTTTCTCCACATTCTAGCCTAAATGACAATGGGCAATGAGGTTAATACATGTATTCAGTCCACACACACACACATCAAGAATTGACTTGTTTAATTTCCAAAAATGGCAACTCTAGTATAATTCCCTGAAAGCAGCAGACAGAGCATGAAGAGCAGATCATTACAAATGCAAACTGGTGTGTTACAAGTTACCCAATACGAGGAGAGCAAGCACCAAGTCACATGATTGTATGTAATCCCATGACGTTAAAGTCAACAATGTTACTCGCACAAGAGACGCAGTCGGGACCAAATGAACAACATTCACCAATGTAAAAAAAATAGAGCCCTCTTACACTTAACCGAGTCAAGGTTTTGTTGATTGGGTGGAAAGCCGTTTGTTATGTTGTAAAAAGCTTAAAATTCTTCCTCCGCATTCCGATTCCTGGACAATTTGAGCTCCTTGAGACGCCGGATGCACTCCTCCAGGCCACGTTCCCCGTGGACTTTGTTATCCCGAGTGCGCACGTTCACAGTGTTACCGGTCTTCTCCTTCTCTCCCACCACTATTTTCAAGTAGACAGGAGGGGAAAAATAATTAGAAACAGTAGATATGAGGAGGGAGGAAGGATCATAAGGAAGACTCACCCAGGATGAAGTTGTACTGAGCCAGCTGGGCGTTTCGGATCTTCTTGTTTAAAGTGCATCCGGCATCGAGGTCCACGTCGCTCATGAAGCCACTGTTGTGGAACTCCTGCTGAACCTGCACATATTAAAGCAAGTGTTAAGTCTCCTGTCCACTTGGTGGCAGTAATGCACCTTCTAGCTATGAAGGCAAATATAGATTTGATATTTCTTTTTTCAATAGTAGTTCCCTGTATAGAAGATCTTTGATGAATTTGAATCCAGTAAATCCTTAAAAATAATAGACCACCCCTGTCAGTTTTTTTTTTTTTTTGCAAGATGTCCAAAAACACCAGAGCACTATAAATCTTTGATTAATATTTTTTTTCCCAGTAAATATATCATACAAAAGGTCTTTGATTGGAATAATTTTTCAGTTGTGCAGGGCACTCCTGTCTTATAGACTATCTTTGATAAGCATTTTTTTCAGCAGATCATATCAGTGAAGCGGTCCAGTTATACAAAAGATCTTTAAGGAGCTTTAACAGTCCATCCATTTTCTATGCTGCTTATACTAGGGTCGCGGGTATGCTGGAGCCTATCCCAGCTGTCTCTGGCGGGGTACACCCTGGACAGGTTGCCAGCCAATGGCAGGGCACATATAGACAAACAACCATTCACACTCACATTCATACCTATGGACAATTTTGAGTCACCAATTAACCTTAACATGTTTTTGGAATGTGGGAGGAAACCGAAGTACTCAGAAACCCTAGGCATGCACAAAAAGAACATGCAAACGCCACACAGAGATGTCCAAGCAGAGAATCGAACTCAGGTCTTCTCGATCACCATGCGGCCACTTTAACATAGTCATTGTTGAAAATTATGAATTTATTACTTTATATAATTAAGTCTATAATTATGTTAGCCATT
Organism: Doryrhamphus excisus; assembly: GCF_037039965.1. Classification (NCBI taxonomy): domain Eukaryota; kingdom Metazoa; phylum Chordata; class Actinopteri; order Syngnathiformes; family Syngnathidae; genus Doryrhamphus; species Doryrhamphus excisus. The sequence continues at coordinate 12,155,254 of NC_136359.1, read as the reverse complement.
TGGCAAAAGTGTTTTAAGTTGTGGTCGATACTTGCATTCACATTATATACAAAACAAGAACAGTATAGTGTTGGGCGAAGCGCGGACCCATTTCTTAACTCCTCAACTATGTGGCCCCCAGAACATTTGTGAAATATTCCTGTTTTATCCTTCAGTTGGACAGATTCGGGACACTATGTGTCATTGTGCTGACCTTCTGAGCGTACTCCTCACAGGTTGGTCCCACAGGTACCACCATCACTTGGCGAGGAGACAGCCACAGTGGCCTGCACATCAACAAGGACAAGGACAAATATGTTTGATGTTTCCCTTATAAAACTGAGTCTCATGCAGGTCCTTAATTAAAATGAATCCAGCAAACCATTTTCCTCCGTAATTTTCAGTGAGGATGGCGATCATTCGCTCGACTGATCCCAGAATGGCCCTGTGGATAATCACTGGTCTCTTCTTGTCATCGCCATCATGGCTGTAAAATAACATCATGGGCCCGTCATGTAGATTACACCATACCATCTTTCATTGTAGTTGTAATGTTTCACCTCCTGCTGCAACACTTTAACCATCAAGCTGCGTAACTACCTGACAAAAGAGAGATTGAAGCGAATCGGTAGCTGGAAATCCAACTGGATAGTGGCACACTGATGGTATCGGCCAATAGCATCCTTGATCTGGATGTCGATCTGTGTGGGGAAGCACGGCACAGAAGGTAAAATGAATGACACTTGTCTAATTAACGGTTAAAACGCATCATTAGGTTGTTCACCTTTGGTCCGTAGAAAGCTCCATCACCTGGGTTGAGAACCCATTTCTCTCCAAAGTCATTCAAGCTGTTCTCCAGTTGCTGTCAAAGAAAATCATATGTACAAATATTTAGATATTCTGTATTGCTACTTGGGATGAGCACACAGATGCACTTCCTTAATTAATGATCAATCAACTGTACATTACAATATAATAATACATCATGTAATTGTCCATTATAATAATATGTATATATATTTTTTTACTATTTTGTAAAATAATAAGTGGTTAATATAAATGTGAAAAACCTTTCTGCATATTTTAGGGTTGCACATAATGATCACTATTTTCTTGCTTAGAATTGAGATTTTTTTACATGCACACGTGCGCACACACACGCACGCACGCACTAGGCCTCAATTGTGTATACATACAGGGCTGCCAACATTTGGTGTTTGTAATCCGGGAGATCCAGACATTTTTAGTTTTCAACGCTGCCAGCACATACGCAGCATACAGCCCATTCTGTTAAATATAGATGTTCTTTGTCTTCTGCAAGCCACAATCTATTTGCTGCTCTTCAATTTCTATCTTGATAATATCACAGAACGGGCATCTTCGCTCCCCACGAGACTCTGTGTGAGCGCTTGACATTTTCGGCTAAGCGAGAAAAACAAGAGGCGTTCAGATTACCTTTTCTGCTTGCTCCCAGACGGCGGGCTCTCCGAGGAATTTCTCTGGTCTCGTAGAAAGGTTTAGTTTGAAAGTAAAGCCGAATACATCGTACACGGTGCGCAGAAAATCGAGGCAACCCTTGATCTCGTCCTCAATCTGAAGTCAACAGCAGATGTATAGCAAATAACATTTCAATGAAAACCAAGTTTGCAAATTGCAGTAAATTAAATACACTGAAAGTTTTGCTGAGATGTAATGTGCACAAAATGACCTCACCTGCTCCATGGAGCAGAAGATATGAGCGTCATCCTGCTGGAAACGGCGGACGCGGGTGAGGCCAGTGAGGGCTCCTGAAAGCTCGTTCCTGTGCAAGACGCCAAAGTCGGCCATGCGTAGGGGCAGCTCTCTCCAGGAGCGTGGCCGGTGATCAAACATGAGACTGAAATCAAATGCAGACCCTGTTACTTACTGCCATTTACCATTTTCATATAGAAGTATCGCCATTGAAAAAAGTGTGAGGATGAAACCTCACCAGTGGCCAGGGCAGTTCATGGGTTTGAGGGCGAAGGTCTCTTTCTCCACCTCAAAGGAGAACATGTTCTCGCTGTAGTGCTGCCAGTGACCAGAGGTCTGCCACAGCTTACTGTTGTAGATGTTGGGTGTTACCACCTCCTGGAAGCCTCTTTTCCTGTACTCACTCTGCCAGGGGCAAAAAAATTAAGCTTTCTAACGTCATCTCGTTAAGCAGAGTTTAAACATTATCTCTGGAGATTCTCCAATAAATGATGCAGAACCACCTCAAAAATAACTTATCTTCCTATTCAGCCATCCAAATCGGATATCAATTCACACCGTATGCCGTGAGCCAAGAGCTGGAGGACAATGTGTGCTCCATTTTATTTATGAAATTCTTCTGGAATATACACTCACTGAAAATGTATGAAACAGCTCCAAGTATGATGCAGTGCAAACTGCAATCACATTGATTAATAAACTGTGTTGAATGAATCTCATTAGTGTACCTAATGATTAACGTTGTTGAACATGTCACTACTTACCAGTTACCAAAAATGCTCTTTTGTTGTAGACCAAGTTGCACTTGAAAATGCTACACTTCCATGTACAATTCCCATTCTGTGTGGCCTGACTTCTAACTCTCTAGTTACACTTTTTTTCAATTATGATGCCGACTTACTCTGATGAACTCAATCAGGGTGTTGTAGATGAAGGCGCCTTTAGGCAGAAAGAAGCAGCTCCCTGGGCTCAGGTCATGGAAGAAGAACAGGTCCTGTTCCTGTAGACGAGTAGGTCAAAGCAGTTTTAATTTGAACTGACTCATCAAGCACTTTGAATGAGGATTTGTCTGACAATACTCTCCCTGTATAGGCTTACTTTTCCGCAAATTCGGAGACATGAATTACAGCTGCTGACAGTTTAGAAACCAAGTCTCCTAAAGTGGTCCTGATTGTTACAGTCAGGTCAATTTACAAATCACTCAAAGCTGGTTACAGTGTACCTTTTACTCCTAGAAAAACTCTGATATGGACTCTTGATATCGTTTGCAAGCTCACTGCTTCCTTGGTTCATACCCGGCCAAGTTTGCGATGATCTCTGTTCTTGGCCTCTTCCTGAAACTTCTCCCACTCTTTCAGCATTTTGGCATCCGGGAAGGAGATGCCGTAAATCCTCTGGAGGGTCTCCATGTCTGCTTTTCCCTCCCAGTATGTGGAGGAGTTCTGCACACACAAAAGCAAATAAAAATATCTTTCTTTATTTCAGAATTAGTGATGTAATGTAATTGTCAAATTTGGATAATTGGCCAGGACACATTAGTAAAAAATTAGTAAAACACATTAAAAGCAACTCAATTATGTTTAGAATTTCAAATGAACTTTCTACTGTCGCATCTTTTTGTCATTGTTTTTTTGTCTCAAGACAAACCAGCCTGTGAGTGCTTTTGTATGGACAGGAGGCCCACAGCAGCACTTGTTGCTCGTTGAGAAGAGCCAAACGTTCTTTCAGTTCTGTCAGTCACTAAAGTATTTTCACTAGATTTGTTGCAAGTCACTTTTACGCTTTTGTTTTCTACAAAGGTCAGATCGCTCGCTAAATATAGCAACAAAGTTGCTATGTTGGCAACACTCATCTCTCCTGCTAAGTGTTTTTATCTTCTGGCAGACCGGGTATGTTACAGCAATAAATAATATGTTAGAAAATGTGTTTATGAGTGAGGGCAAGCAAGTAGCACCAAATGTATTTGTGGCAGGCCACTCTATTTGCAGAACTCAATGATGAGTTAAGAGCTGACCTGTTGGTTTGATGTCAAGCATTTATTCATACAAGTGACGTGATTAATTGAAATATCGCGTCTTTTAGAGCAGAGACTTTGCAGTGATTAAGAATCATACAGCCCAAAAATTAAAAGGCTCACCTTGTGGATCTTCAGTGCCTTAATTTTCCCTGTGTGTCTCACGTGTGGACCCCGACACAAGTCAATTAAAGGACCACATCTGAAATGCAGCATTTGTGGGTATTGAAGATCATTTACATGACATTTTGATGCATCAGAGTAATCAAAGCACATCCACTCACCTGTAAACTGTAGTGGTGGGAGTGGTGACCTTCTCGTTCAATATGCGGCACTTGAACTTGTTGTACTGTCAAGATGAAGAATTGCTATTTTTTAATTTATTACTCAAGCAAATGACTTTCTCTTGGATTTTTAATGGAGGGGGTGTTCGGCAAAACCTTGAACATCTCCAATAGAGTTTCCTTTTTGATCTCCAACCTCTCAAATGGCTGCTTCTCCTTGATGATTTTCTTGCACAAGGTCTCCAGACAGGGGAAGTCATTGCTTGATACTCCTCTGCACAACAATTCCAGAAAAAGCAACAGCATCTTAGTTATTTCCAACTCTGCGGCCTGCATTGATAATGAAACTGCCCCGAAACCACTGCTAGTGTTTAAAGGGCATCTGAAGTGTCAGCACCAATGTGATTATAGGAGAACCTTTGAGAAACCTGGGCTATAATAGTCAAGAGTTATTGGCTTGGGGGAGTCTGCAATGTCAAAATCTCCTTGGTAAAACGAAGTCCATTAGCATAACATGACTTAATTAAGGGTGCTATGGAATTAATTAGACAGCGGCAGCTCTCCTGCAGCATAGGGAAATTCATATAGGAAAGGTCAAGTGGAAAGGTTGCTCACAGGAAAGATATTCATCTCTCATTTGCCAATCTAGCATGCACAAGTATCAGGAATATCCTGCCAGGCTTACTCATTGCTGTCAAGGAACATGTCATAATAAAAGCCGTTCTCGATGGGCGGACCGTAGCAGAGACAACCCCCATACACTCTCTCCATGGCTTCACCCAAGATGTGGGCACTTGAGTGCCAGTAAACCTGTAAAGATAACGAAAATAATGACTGTTCTAAACGACTCATAGGGTGAAATCATTTGCTTCTGTGGACTTACAGCTTGAGCTTCATCGTCATCAAACTTGAGTAATTCCAGGCTGCAGTCATCCTCTAAAGGTCTGTCCAGATCCCACACATTGTTGTTTACCTTGGCAATCACTGTATTGTCAGCGAGGCCTTGGCTGGACAGCAGAGTGCGGCACATCAAGTTCATGTGCAGGAATTATACACACAAGTCTGGTTAAAACTGCTATGACTATGTGACGATATTGTAAGGTAGTCCACAAACACTTAATTAGGCGTACCTGCACAAGTTAAAAGGTCCCTAATTGTGCAAAATTGACTTTTTAATGATCTTATAACAGTAATAGAGCATGTTTATGACCACCTAACCAAAGCATTAGCAGTAAAGCCACAGGCACACAATACAGTATGCCGTGTCTCCAAACAAGCTTATTAAAAGCCTAAATTCCAGTATCAAAGATAGTTTATGGACAACACACTTGAATATATTATGGTCTAAAAAGCTTTAAAAAACAGCAATACTAATAAGACCAATACTATAGCTGTCTCAAACATTATAATAATATATCTTTCAGCATTTATAGTTTTTAGTGATGCAGCTAATGTTTTACCCTAAATTACAACAGTGACTGACCTGATTCCAGAAGCCACTTGGTAGGGCGTGGTCTTCCATGATTCCCCCTCCACCACCCTGCCATCAGGTAAAGTCACTTTGATGTTTCGACTCTCCTTGGAAGCTCTTTCTGCCAAGAGGGCGTCATGCTCAGCTTTCAGCTTCGAGTACAAACTCAGACGCTTGTCTATGTACTCTGGTGCGGGTGAGAGCTGTACATCGAGAAAACAGTTTGGGAACATGTTGCAGTATTTGGTTTTCTTGGGTCAGGTTTTGTGCCCTGTTAACACTTTTACGTCTTGTGATGCAGTTCAATGTAAACGTTTACAGATGCACAAAAGCAGTAAAAATAGATATGAAAATGTGATTTCTGCATATGCACACTCACCTCAACTCGTCCTCCAGCATCTCCAGCATCATTTTTGGCTTTCACTTTTCCTCCACCAGAGGCTCCTCCCTGTCCAAACGTTGCATCATACAATGGATTTAATTTCACCTTACTTATGCATTGAACAGCCAGTATTCGCATCATTATATTAATATGAGTAAGTAATATAAGTAAGTATAGTATATAGTAAATACTTGAGCCAGTGACTGTCAATACACACATCAATATGTGAGTCACCGATGGAAAAGTACAACTTTCTACGGTCTTGCGTACGCCCCACAAATTCTTACGTAGACTTCCCACAAGTGGCCTTTATTTGTCATTTGGAAAGTAGAGTTTTGTGTGAAGACTACGTTACAACAATACAGCGTGATATTTTCTCCGATTAAGACTGACCCCCCCCCTCCCAAATAGACCGTTTAATTTGACTTGCAATCCACCAAAAAGTGGGGTTACCAGTTGTTTCCTGTAAGCGTTAAGAACCTCATCGCTAGCAGTGTGTATATGAAGAGTGCGAGGCGAAGCTAAATGCTAACCGGCTAAAATGAATGACTAAAATGAAGGCAAAGTGTTACCTTAAGACCTCCGTTCACATCCAGTTCGTTCATTTTCTCCACGACGGTCTGCTGAGCCATAACCAGTGAAAAGCTGTCCCACAGTAAATGACTTTTCGCAGTCCGGTTACTACTAGCTAGCAGAAACTGTCACGATGACCGGTGACGCTGATGTCGTCACCCGGAAATGGTGAGTCTGATGCAACATTTCTGTAGCCGCATGTTAATAAAGGGCTTCCGGAAACCCACTAAAGTAAAAGTTACAGTCTTTGAAAAACAATTGTCTTGGATGAAAATAATATAGTTAGAAAAATAATATAAGAAAATAGTTTATTGTTGATGCAATGTTCTCTGCAGTTCGTCAGCATCTAGAACAGGGGTCTTAAACTCAGTTTACTTGGGGGCCACTGGAGCTCAGGTCTGAGTGAGACTGGGCTGCATCAGGTTTTCAAAAAAAAGTGCATTTAATAAAAACAAAAAAATTTAAAAAACTTTGCTTTGGATGTAATTTTCTACAAGAAAAGCTCTGATAAAACATTCCACTGTTCTCAAATATCTTACTTTTTATTTTTCTACACAAAACAAGATGAAAAATAAATAAACAAATCAAGAATAAAGAAAATCAATCAATCAGTAATAAATAAATAAATAAAATAAATAAAATAATATAAATAAATATAAATAATAAATATAAATTATAAATAAATAAATATAAAATAATAATAATAAAACTGCAAAAAATAAAAACTTAAGAAACCACATATACTAGTTGGTGCGTAGACAAATCATTTTTTTCAGATTAAAATGAACAAAACATTATTAGAGCCCTGTAGACATGACAAAACACGACTATAGTCACATTTATACTCTTTTTATTTACAACATTGCGCAACTGCAGGGTCTTGAGACACATGCTAACTCGCAAACTAGAGAGCTAGCGACCTAAACGGTAGGCTTCAAGTTATTTCCTTTAAACTTAAATAGCCAAAAACTTACCACTTCCACATGGATAGGGAGGATAACTATTAACAGTTATTTAACCTTTAACATGAACATTAATCAAACGTAATAATTTTTTCTGGGTACATGATACCATACAGCATCCATATCAAACTTGCGCGGGCCGCACTAACATTAAACTTTCATATCAAGGCAGGGGCCTCAAACTAGTGTCCTGCGGGCCACATTTGGCCCACGGGCTGCATGTTTGAGACCCCTGATCTAGAAGATGATTATTACTCATATACAGTGCATCCGGAAAGTATTCACAGCGCTTCACTTTTTCTACATTTTGTCATGTTACAGCCTCATTCCAAACTGAATTAAATTAATCTCTTACCTCAAAATTCTACACAAAATACTCCATTATGACAATGTGAAAAAGTTTTTTTTGACATGTTTTGAATTTATTAAAAATAGAAAACGAAAAAAATCACATTTACATAAGTATTCACAGCCTTTGCCATGAAGCTCAAAATTGAGCTCAGGTGCATCTTTTTTCCACTGATCATCCTTGAGATCTTTCTACAGCTTAATTGGAGTCCACCTGCAGTGAATTCAGTTGATTGGACATGATTTGGAAATATAATAACTGTCTATATAAGGTCCCACAGTTGATTGTGCATGTCAGAGCACAAACACCAAGCATGAAGTCAAAAGAACTGTCTGTAGACCTGCGAGACAGGATTGTCTTGAGGCACAGATCTGGGGAAGGATACAGAAAAATTTCTGCTGCTTTGAAGGTCCCAATGAGCACAGTGGCCTCCATCATTCGTAAATGGAAGACGTTTGAAACCACCAGGACTCTTCCTAGAGCTGGCCGGCCTTCTAAACTGAGCGATCGGGGAAGAAGGGCCTTAGTCAGGGAGGTGACCAAGGCCCCGATGGTCACTCTGTCAGAGCTCCAGCGTTCCTCTGTGGAGAGAGGAGAGCCTTCCAGAAGGACAACCATCTCTGCAGCAATCCACCAATCAGGCCTGTATGGTAGAGTGGCCAGACGAAAGCCACTCCTTAGTAAAAGGAACATGACAGCCCGTCTGGAATTTGCCAAAAAGCACCTGAATGACTCTCAGACCATGAGAAACAAAATTCTCTGGTCTGATGAGACAAAGATTGAACTCTTTGGTGTGAATGCCAGGCGCCATGTTTGGAGGAAACCAGGCACTGCTCATCACCAGGCCAATACCATCCCTACAGTGAAGCATGGTGGTGGCAGCATCATGCTGTGGGGATGTTTTTCAGCAGCAGGAACTGGCAGACTAGTCAGGATAGAAGGAAAATGAATGCAGCAATATATAGAGATATTCTGGATGAAGACCTGCTCCAGAGCACTCTTGACCTCAGTAGACTGGTCATGTACCTTGACCATATAGACAGTAGACATTAGCACACAGCCAAGATCTCAAAAGATTGGCTTCAGAACCACTCCGTGAATGTCCTGGAGTGGCCCAGCCAGAGTCCAGACTTGAATCCGATCGAACATCTCTGGAGAGATCTGAAAATGGCTGTGCACAGACGTCTCCCATCCAACCCGATGGAGCTTGAGACTTATTGCAAAGAAGAATGGGCAAAACTGCCTAAAGATAGGTGTGCTAAACTTGTGGGATCATATTCAAAAAGACTTGAGGCTGTAATTGCTGCCAAAGGTGGATCAACAAAGTATTAAGCAAAGGCTGTGAATACTTATGTAAATGTGATTTTTTTTTTTTTTTATAAATTCAAAACATGTCAAAAAAACCTTTTTTCACATTGTCATAATGGAGTATTTTGTGTAGAATTTTGAGGTAAGAGATTAATTTAATTCAGTTTGGAATGAGGCTGTAACATGACAAAATGTAGAAAAAGTGAAGCGCTGTGAATACTTTCCGGATGCACTGTATTTATTTATTTATAAAGACGTAGGTAGAATCAACTCTTGTTTCATGCTTTCAATTACTGATAAATTATTCACACCATATCTTTCATCGGTTAACACATACAATATTCAGTTTAACGTATAGCATACTCATCCCTAGTGTTGACCTATGTATGTGTCTACCCATGAAAATAGCAAAATAGCTTTGCGCCGCACATGGCGGAGGTAATAACCCATTCATAATAACCTTGGACCTCACAGAAACTAGAGTATAGTATCTTAATTGCTTTTGATTAATTGTTTAAAACCCTATTACAAAAGCAGATTTGTCACTTACGGCTTTGTTAGTGTGTCGTGCATTTTAATGACATGAAGCCAATAATTCACACAGCTCACAAAGCATGCCTAGTAAAATTAACAAAGAGCAGATTATAGTCTTGTGCAGGCTGATTGCAATCATAGGGACTGATAGCTGTATTTGCAGAGAGTATACGAGGTGATGTTTGCCCTACATTTTCATTCTTCTGGGCTCCAAGGCGCCAAGATGGAGACAACACGCACATTTCAATTAATGTTGAACAGTGGTTTTAAACTCCTCACACTCTCACAGGGAATTAGAGAAGAAGATGAAGCACGGTGTCTAGATTCCATGCTGGTTTTTGAGGGGGTTTGTGAGGAGGAGGGGAAGTGTTGAATAATTCACCTTCAAACGCTGGAAAAAATCACACGCGTGCCTGCTATGTAAATGTTCTGCATAGTTATTGGCTCTGTTTTTGGCTTAAAACATTGTTTCAGTGCCAAGTCAGGCCTAAAGTATTAAAGAGTATTAAAGGTGGTGTAAAATGGAAATAGGATGTCTATCTAGTGGTTTGCTTTTCATTACAGTCTTCCAAGTCTCGGAAGTGGTCTACATTTCATCAATTTCCTACCACTTATCCTGTTCAGGTTAGCGGGAAAGCTTGGGCTTATCTCAGCCTTAGCCTGGCCACAATATAAGGCCACTACAAAATACGCAGTTTTACTGTACTGGGGATCAGGAAACCAGTCACTATATGAATGGTACAACAATGGACCTTAGGATCTGGTCACAGTATCTCACTGTATCTGTGCATTCAATGCATCATTAGAATCTTTGTTTGTTGTCCATAACATACACCTGCCCATATCATAACCCCACCGTCACCGTGGGTCACTTGATCCACAACATTGACATCATTAAACTATTTACAACCCTGTCTTCTGCATCTGTTTCTCTCACACCAACTTACCCTCATGTCCTCTTTCATTACATCCATAAACTTCCTCTTTGATCTTCTTCTTTACGCCTCCTACCTGGCAGCTCTAAACGCAGCATCCTTCTACCAATAAATTCACTATCTCTCCTCTGGACATGTCCCAACCATCTCAGTTTGGCCTCTCTGACTTTATCTCCAAACCCTCTAAATTGTAATGTCCCTCTGATGTACTCGTTCCTGATCCTATCCATCCTGGTCACTCCCAATGAGAACCTCAGCATCCCCATTTCTACTACCTCTAATTCTGCTTCCTGTCTATTCCTCAGTGGTACTGTATCTAGGCCATACAACATGGCTGGTCTCTTGAGACTTCTCATTTTCTGTACCGCTTGTCATCTTGGGTATGCTGGAGACTATCCCAGCGGTCTTTTTGGGTGAGAGGCGGGGGAATTGCAGGGCACATATAAACAAGCAACAAATCACACTCAAGAGTCATACCTATGGACAAAGTTAGAGTCTCCAATTTATCTAGCATGCATAGTTTTGTAATGTGGGAGGAAGACGGAGTACCTGGAGAGAACCCACATATGAGGAGAACATGTAAACTCCACACAGAGATACAAACCCACAATCTTCTGACAGTGAGGCCAACATGTGAACACCCGATACAATGATTAATTCATTGATGTTATTTTTACTACAGTATATATTATTTAATTCTAACTGTAAACAACCAAAATATTACATTTACTATTCATTCACTCATTTTCTACCGCTTTTTCCTCACGAGGGTCGCAGGGGTGCTGGAGCCTATCCCAGCTGTCTTTGGGCGAAAGGCGGGGTACACACTCACATTCATACCTATGGACGATTTGGAGTCGCCAATTAACCTAGCATGTTTTTGGAATGTGGGAGGAAACCGGAGTACCCGTGGAAAACCCATGCATGCACAGGGAGAACATGCAAACTCCACACAGAGATGGCCGAGGGTGGAATTGAACCCTGGTCTCCTAGCTGTGAGGTCTGCGCGCTAACCACTCGACCGGCGTGCCGCCCATTACATTTACTAATTATTATTAATATTATTAGTAGTCGTGGCAGCACACATAGTAACCAAATATACATATCCCTTGGCACAAGAAAGGGTGATGGATATAAGATTGTGATGCCATGGTGGTTTTTTTTATGACAAACCCGTAAGACAAGTTGAAGACTGAGTGCAAAGAAAGTGGATAGACGATGATTATTATTTATTGTGAGTAAATAGAAAAAAAGAGTGGGTCAAGTGCTGTAAGAGCAGAATTATTTAGGGAACCCCTGCTGTTCAGAGAATGCTAATGTGCATTTCTATAAGTGATCTTGAATTATTTGGAGGTACCTTAAATATTTTATATGGGTTCCCTGTAGGTGTCAGTAGAGAGACCGTCATAAACCATCCAGACTTTTTTTTTGGCTTTGCACTTCCTTTCACTTGTGTACAGTCACGTCTATCACTGAAGTTTGTCTACAAACAAAAGAGTGCCCACCTCTATCACTCGGAAGGAAATTGCAGAGTACATGGTGGGATTTGCTCCCTCCAAACACTTCATAAATATTTGATCCTACCTCCTTGCACACTCATGTCTCTTCTAAACCTTATTAGCTCATCACTCCGCTCTATCGTCTCCCATGAATCATTGCTTTTAAATAAGACATAGGGATAGCCTCCTAATTAAACAATTTATATAAATCCATGATGCAATAAAGAAGTAGAACCCAGGATGGGAAAGAATTACTGGGGATAAAAGTGGTGAGCTGGGAGGTGTTTTGAGGGGATTTGAAGGCTCGGTGTAATAAAGCACATCTGAAAGCGTTCCTTACAAGCGAGCCCATCGTGCTCCTGCTCCAAGGGCACGCTCCTGTATGAAAAATCACTGGCCTTCAGCCGCCCTCCACACTGGGAGATGATGACGGATGACATCGGGTCAGAAAGGAGGGCAGTGTGGACCACAAGTATTCAGACAACCATCTGTTGAGAAATCCTCCAAGAGATGCTCCACACTCTCCAGGTTGCAAACCTGGTATATTATTATGCTACATTGTGTTAAGGCACTGCATAATGCATGAGGGATTATCACAGGGGTAGGGAACCTATGGCTCGGGAGTCGGATGTGGCTGCATCTGGCTCTCAGACATTTTTGAACATTATAACATTTATTGAATTATTTTTCACTGTCATCCATCCATCCCCTATGCCGCTTATCCTCACTAAGGTCGCGGGAGTATGCTGGAGCCTATCCCTGCTGACTTTGAGCAAGGGGTAGGGTACACCCTGGACTGGTCACCAGCCAATCACAGGGCAGACATGTTTTGGATCATTCTCCTGCTGCAGAAACCACGTTGGTTTCAGCTGGACAATTTTTGGTAGACAAGAGAATTAATCTATCACTGTAAGTCCTCCAGACCCTGAAGAAGACCAGACATCACACTACCACCACCATATTTTCCTGTTGGTATGATGGTCTTTCTCTGGAACTTTTTTTTTGTCTTTCTTATGGTAGGGTCAGTATTAATATACTGACCTTAACTGAGGCAATTGAGGCCTGCAGTTCTTTGGATGTCATTGTGGGGTCTTTTGTGACCCTTTGGACGAGTCATTGTTGCGCTCTTCTGGTCATTTTTGTTAGAAGGTTCACAGTTGTTCCATGTTTTTGACATTTGTGGGTAATGGTTCTGACTGTGGTTTGCTGGAGTTCCAAAGCTTTAGAAATGACTTTATGACCTTTTCCAGACTGATAGAGCTAAATTAATCTAAGTTAAATTATTCTTTAACAGGGTGGGCAATCCCTTTTTCACTCAGGGCCATGTAAGTTTGGAGTTTCTTCTCCCTAAATAATAAAAGGTTTCACTTTCCTTTTGTGTTTAGTTGTGTTGTCATTGACAAATACTTAAATTCCCTTGATGACCTGAAACATTTAAATGTGACAAACATGCATAAAGGGTGTACACACTTTTTCACACCACTGTAAATACATAGCATTCCATTACACCCCCTTAACTCCTGTCTGGTTTGTTGGAACACAGTCAGTGGATTAAAAAAAAGGTTGGGGACCACTGCTTGCAGACTGTTTCTGGGCTGTTCCTCTGAGCTTCCTCTAGTTTGTGGTTCAGACAAAGGTGCCGCATCAGAGTAGACGTGCTGCTGCTGCATGGTGCTCATGAAACAACTCTTGACAGCTGTCACAAGCGGAGTAAAAAAAAAATAACAATGTTCACAGGAGAAATCCAAAAACAGAAGAGTTGTTGTGGCACCGAGCACCTCATTGTTTTCTAACTCGGCGCCCATAGGCTGATGACAGACTCCTGCAGATTATTGGAGATTCTCTGCATGTTTGCAAATATATTTAGAACAAAAAGCAGCAATTCCCTAAGCATTTGTGTAAACGCTAAGAGATGTTGTCAGAAAGCTGAAGTTATGCTTCCTGTCTATGATGTCATCAGGGATTGACGCTCTAACATATAACCACAGTTTCACATGCATTTCAAATTTCTAATTACATATACCGTCATTTATGTTTGTAAGACAAAGAAGAAATGATGAGGCTGTTCAGTTGTAAAGAAGAGGACGACTTTAGTGGTTCTAGTTCTCAGGGGGAGATTGAGAACAGCCAGGAATGACTTTTCTGGTAGGCTAGTTTTTACAGGCCATTTGACACGCATTGTTCAAGTCTACTTGGAAAAAAAATAAATAAAAAAATTAATAAAATTAATCTTTCTGTATAGTCTATATCCCACATTACATTGACACCAGTGGCTTCCAGACAAGTGCGGCTGAATCTTTTTTTCTCTTTAAATTCAATGAATGCAACTAATATACCATGCACACTATAATCCGTAAATTAGGATAAATTACAAATGAAAGAGCTAAATTAATATTGAATGTTCTTCATGTAATGCATACATACTTGTCTTATTACACCATGTTCTCTGATTGGTTTATCATTGCCAGAGTACGTATTATGTCCCTGTGTCAGCGGGAAATGGTCCAACAGTCACTCAAGCAGAGCCCTTAGCCAAGTAGCACAACATTTTTACAGATTTTGGATTAAGAGGTGCATCGTGGATTTTTGAGGAAATGAAAGGCTTTTAAATGCATGTGTTTTATGTATTTTTGTGCATTTCACGCAAATATAATTGTAAAACTATAAAATGTCTTTTGTGTTAACATATTTGATTTAATTTATTTTAGTTTGCGTCTATTTCAGTTCTAGTTAGACCTTCCGAAACAAATGAATGGCGCTAACCAAGGTTCCAGAGTGTCGTTTATGCCAAAATGTCTTTGCCATAGGACCTTCCTCACACACAAGATGTTTTCTCCACTTAGTACAGTTTTCAGACTTATTTACTATGCTCAGTGCCAAGTGTTCGTCATTGAAAATGTTGTTTTTATTTAGTGTTGAATTATATCCCTAACAAATTTCATGAATTTTGAGTATATCCCGATAATCACTACCTAGCCCATTCGATTAGATTTGTTGGGTTTTTTTTTAGAAGTCTGAGTTTTGGACATAACTCTATTTTTTGCTTGAAAGAAAATGTCACCTTACCTATTGCTGCTTCCATACATTAAAGGCCCTTATAAGCTTGAGACGCATTACGTCGCACCTCCATCCTTGCTAATAATGTCACACAGCAAGGGAAGGCTTTACAAAGGTCAACGCAACTGTGCTGGCAGCAGAGGTGTTTTTCTTGCATAAGAAGTGACATTGGGGGCCACGCGGAAGAATAAAATGTAAAAGAAATTGCGCCCACAAGAAGGTTTATTGGCTTCCTCCTCCAGTCAGGGGTAATGGCAGATCTAGCAGTTGGAGGGGGAGAGAGCCGTGTAGAGGGATTAGGCTCCTTTGCGGCCCCTTATCATTCAGTTCAGTGTGCTGGCTCAGCAGCAGTAAGCAAATTGAAACTAACAGGATCTGCTGTAGCTACTACCTCTTCATAGTAATATGCCAGGCTGTCATTAAAGGATTACACTTCATGCTGCCAAAAGAAGCACCATCCCCGAAACAAAAATCACTTTGAGCATTTGTTAATATGAGAATCCATCTCCTGGAAGTAAAAGCCAAGAATATGGATTGTACAAGGACGACTTGTGCTTTGGTAATTCATTAGTATAATGTGGTGTGTATGTGTGTGTGTGTGCTTCAGAAGTGTAAAAGCAGTACTGGAAAAGCTCCCCAGCTGCTATGTCACATTTATTGACTCATTGCACACTCCTCATTCAGACTCCATTTGAAATAACTGCCCTGACATATCTTCTCTAAAGTTCCAGCTAACATGCACTCCACTAAATAATTTGTCACCTAAAATAATGCCCCAGTCCCACCGTAAAAAAAGCAACCTAATTACACAACAGCACGTGCAAGTTCTAACTCATTTTAAATTCCAAACATACGGTAGAATTGCTAGCTTCCAGAGTAGAATAAGCCTCTGGAGATGGGGCGCCTCATTAAAAGCATAAAAACGCTAAAAACGTTCATTGACCTAAGCCTGACTATTTTTTTTCCTGCATCTTTAGTGAGTCCAAATAAGCTCCACTGATCCACCCTGGTTAGATGTATTAATCTCACCACTGCTCAAATTGTACACATTGTACTGCAGTGCTCATGTATTCGGCAGGCACACAGATGTTTTATTTAAATAAGTGCTGGTGTGTCTTAGAGTAGTTCATTAACAATTATATTCAGAGGAGTCTGATTTAACTATCAATCTCACCATTGAATCATATAAAATGAATGAATGAATGTTTTAGACTTTTGAATTAAAAAGCAGAACTATTTGATACAGTGTACGCTTTTAAACATTTAAAAAAATCTGAATGAATTAATTATCACTGTCTTGCCACCCTCATGAAGATAAGCAGCATAGAAAATGGATGGATGGAATTATAACTGTTTTGTGGTTGAATATGTTAAAAAGTTAAGCAATTTTACACATAAAAACAGTCAAATAAACAAACACATACATTTAAGGGATTCAAACGACATCATATGAAGTGCAATACAGTATGTGTAACTTGTGTGTGCTTTGTAATGAAGCATTGAAGTGTATCTGTCCCTACCCACAAATAACGGCAATGGAATAGTATTCTACAGAGGTCTCTCTCTGTGTCAGTAACACGGAGGAGCTGCCAATGCTAAAAATGTCTAAAAGGGGTTATTTTCTATTATTATGTCCATTGTATTGGGTAATACTAATGTAAAACCATGACACGATGGCACCAGCAGTGTGCATGGCGACGCGTCTGTTGGTGTCGTTCTGGTTGTTGTTTGCTCTGCCCTTTGTAACCTACTACAATGTCTCAGGAATACTTGAGTATGATCGCCAGACACTTAAGTTTGATGATGAAATTCAAGCATTCCTCCCCCAACTCCCAAGCTTCTTCCGGCAGCCTGCCTTCATCAAGCAGCCTGAACCCTGTGGAAGTGGAGTGGATCACACTCATCTTGGCTCCCTGGTTCATGTTTGTGCTTCAGCTAGTGAGGATTACACTCTTCCAGGGGGCTTATTGAACGTCAGATCGCTAGCAACCAAATCATTCATTCATTCATTTTCTACCGCTTATCTTCACGAGGGGTGCGGGGGGGGCTGGAGCCTATCCCAGCTGTCTTTGGGCGAGAGGCGGGGTACACCCTGGACTGGTCGCCAGCCAATCACAGGGCACATATAGACAAACAACCATTCACACTCACATTCATACCTATGGACAATTTGGAGTCGCCAATTAACCTAGCATGTTTATGGAATGTGGGAGGAAACCGAAGAACCCATGCATACACGGGGAGAACATGCAAACTTCACTGAGGCTGAGGGTGGAATTGAACTCGGGTCTCCTAGCTGTGAGGCCTGCGCGCTAACCAATCGCTATTTTAAATTCCAGCAACTGGATTATTAGTTTTTGATGGAATGTGGCTCTGAGGTGACTTGGTCAACAAACATTAGAGTTCAATACCTTTATTAGTTTTGAACTCCAGTTGTTTGAGTTGCTCCTGAGCAATCTTGTGTTGTGCGTAATCATGCATTGCCCTCCCCAGTATAACAAAAACTTTATCCAAGAGTTTTCTGTGGCAGAGAAGTTTCATCGGTTCTTCATTTGAGATGATTTCACTATTAATTTTTGTTGTATCTCTACATTTTTGGTCAATGACTTTTTAAACATTTCCCTGTGCTGTTCACTATTTCGCTGTGCTGGTATGTGGACAAGCCTTCTGTTCCAGAACACAACAGGAGGGCCCTCAACGCCCAATTTTCTATCGCTTTTAATGACTCTTGGTTGCTTAACTCTTTTCTGAGTGTGTTATGGACTTGACTGAACATTTTAACGATACCTGTACTAATATACTGGGCCTGATTGCACCCCTCAGGATTAAGCACACTAAAGTTGTGTCTGAGCCGTGGCTGAATGACAATACTCGCTTTCTCAGCCGTGAATGCAGATGTTCTGGAGGACAATAGAAGAAGGATAAGTTGCACATGGAAATTCACTTGTTAATGTGAAACGATAGGCTGCATGGTAGACAAGTGGTTAGCGCGCAGGTTTTTCTCCGGGTACTCCGGTTTCCTCCCACATTCCAAAAACATGCTAGGTTAATTGGGGACTCCAAATTGTCCATAGGTATG
This sequence comes from Doryrhamphus excisus, assembly GCF_037039965.1. Classification (NCBI taxonomy): domain Eukaryota; kingdom Metazoa; phylum Chordata; class Actinopteri; order Syngnathiformes; family Syngnathidae; genus Doryrhamphus; species Doryrhamphus excisus. The sequence continues at coordinate 12,137,097 of NC_136359.1, read as the reverse complement.
AATGTGAGTGTGAATGGTTGTTTGTCTATATGTGCCCTGTGATTGGCTGGCCACCAGTCCAGGGTGTACCCCGCCTCTCGCCCAAAGACAGCTGGGATAGGCTCCAGCAACCCCTGCCACCCTCGTGAGAATAAGTGGTTGAAAATGAATGAATGAATGAATGAATATGAAATGATCAGGTCTAGTGTGTTTGTGATAGGATCTATATAAAATATATTAATAAAAAACACATTAGGCTTCAGTCCAATTAAAAAAACAAAACAAAAGAAATGGAATAAGGACAAACTTTTACCAAAGTGGCAAAAATAGCTAAGTCAATACTATGTACCATGTGTGCATTAAAATGCTTAAAATGTCAACAAGTGTAAGCGTGCAATATTTCAGCCTGAGTGTAGTGTCATCAACACTCCAAGTAGGTAACAAAAGTGCAACATTTGAAAGTAAACAAGCTACAAACCAAAAAGGTAAGCAGCAGCACTAGAAAAAGGAGCACCGTACTCGTCTCTGTTGGCCTCGTAGTAAAGATTTATTATGTTCCCACTACACATCAGACCTGCTCTGCAATGTGTGGCTTTTGTCGATTTTCACATCCTTCTAAAATCCGAATTGGTTTCAATCTTTAGATTTGTGAGAAATCGCACTGTCAACCAAATTGGTCAACTGTCAAATTGTTTGCCTCACGATACCGAGTGTATGTCTCTACAGATGACTAATCGAAGCATTTATGACGGATTCTTATTGATCCAGTAGGCTGCTATACCGACAAAACCATGTCTCTCACTTGTCAAACCGGGTATCTGATCACGTGCGGTTCATTGTTCGCACCTTTAGTCAGAATAAGTCAGGACATGACAGCCTTTGGGGAATGGATCGGCTGCTTCTACCACACCAGCAGGTAACCGCATTCGATCTTGGACTTCAGACTTCATTCAGCTTACGGAGCCCAGTCTTTCACAAGGGTAGTGACTTTGTTGTTGGTAGCCCGCAATCAATAAAACAGTAAATTTGAGTCTTGCAATACCATCACTTATATTGAATAGGGGGCGGCACGGCCTAGTCTAGTGGTTAGTGCGCAGACCTCACAGCTAGGAGACCAGGGTTCAATTCCACCCTCGGCCATCTCTGTGTAGAGTTTGCATGTTCTCCCCGTGCATGCGTGGGTTTTCTCGGGGTACTCCGGTTTCCTCCCACATTACAAAAACATGCTAGGTTAATTGGCGACTCCAAATTGTCCATAGGTATGAATGTGAGTGTGAATGGTTGTTTGTCTATATGTGCCCTGTGATTGGCTGGCGACCAGTCCAGAGTGTACCCCGCCTCTCACCCGAAGACAGCTGGGATAGGCTCCAGCACCCCCGCGACCCTCGTGAGGAAAAAGCGGTAGAAAATGAATGAATATTGAATAGGAAGTTGCAGGAATAGAGAAAACACCAGGGTTACATGTACAGCTAATAGACCGATGCATGTTTACATTTTGAGCTTACACCATCACTTTCTCCTGCAAATATACACAGTAAAACTGGATTATCAACATTTCCCCTTCAGCCACACGGCGATGAATCATTTTATTTAGATTATTTCAAAAGTTCGATGTTGGTGATTAGATGTATGCTGATATTCTTCCAAAGGGAAATCATACACACATAAAAGTGCAGAGAAAAGATGGTATCGTGCGACGGGATATGCACAATTCACTTGCGCCTGCTGGGGGATTGAAATAATGCAGAGGGGAAAGGAAGGGAAAAGCCACATGAATAAAGCAGAAGGGAGATGGATGGAGCAAAGGCTCGCTTCTAATCGGAGCAGGTCGGGAGGCATCCTTGGGTTTAATCAGGCTCACCTCGCCATACCTCAGCACTCCCTTGCCACTATGATGGATGACCCCAAGACATATACGTACGAGTACATGCGATGGCAAGGTCTCTGCAAAGCTTTGGGTTTCTCAAACCAAAAGATGACGAGCAGTCTTTGCTACTATTTCTCCCGTTTTAATTATGGCTCTTCCCCACTGTGCTTCCTTTGTATCTGGGGGAGATAATCAGCTTAAATGCTTCACCGTGAGAGCACAGCGTGCTTTCAGGGCGTTTCTGACATTTCTGCTTATATACCACACAGCGGGAACACACGTGTGTCATTCCTTTTTGCCTGCAGACTGACAACATGTCCTGATTGACTGGCTCCTCCACTACACATCTTGTTCTTTGAGAAGTATCCAAGGCTCACTTTAATGTATTCACGCTTTTCCATGCCATTGCCTTCAAGGGCCGAGGCTACCACTGCACACAGAGCACTTCTTGTAATGGTAATAAATAATGTATGATTAATACAGCTGATTAAACAGTCTGGGAATTCGCTCCTGGTCGGCACGATGCGACTTCTCGCTGAATAACAAAGTTTACCTCAGAGCTTTTCCGCTCTTGTCACACCGTTGTCTTATCAGGAGTCAGACAGCTGCTGCGGATCAAAGAGCGCTCAGTCCGTTTGAAAGTCTGCTGTATTACAATGCTCTGAAACGTTTCAAGTTGGCTGCTTGAAAAGAAAAGGCGCACCTCATTTTGTCTCCCAGAATAAGTCACCTGCGGAGTGTCAGTGTGAGTACAAAATGAGCGTACCGAGCAGATTTAATTTGCAGCTTGGAGCAAATGCTTTACATAGTCACTGGTTAAGGTTAAAGAAAGATGGCCTTCTCAGTTGATTAGTTTAAAAAAAAAGACCAAAGTGCCTTGAAATTCAATGAATAATTTTACTTCTTCGAAAATCCAGAAGTTTCAGTCGCTAACGCTCTTAACACTACTTTTCATATTTTCTTTCCCTAGTCAACCTTTAGCCAAACAAACATGATGCTGCTGTCACTGGTGCTGTTGTCATGACTGCACAAAGTCCGAGTCACATGATCTGCCAATCAGTGATGATGTTTGTAAAGACTGACTATTGACTGTCCAATGACTGCATGAAGACGAAGTGACATTTTTGACCAATGAATGGATGAATGACATGTTGACTGACCAACAGCTGGACAAGGGCTGAGTCACATGATCGGACAGTAAAATTTCCTGACATGACATGGGCATCAAAATGCTTGTACTATATGTCATGATTGCCGCTTGGACTGACCGTTGTTTGCACGGAAACAAGTTACTGGTGTTGCATGGGATGATTGACAACCAACGTTGCCTGGAAAACCAAGTCACATGATCCTCCCATCATTGGTGCTTTGCTGTAATGGTTGAAATAAAAACCGGCCAATGACTATATATATATATATATATATATATATATATATATATATATATATATATATATATATATATATATATATATATATTCTCTGGAGGTCACAAACAAAGTGTAACAATACATGCAAAGTGATGTAATTCAGTAGAAAAGCAACTTGTTTCTAAAATACAGTCACATCCAATGAAAACTGCTTGTTAGTGTGCCTCTACAATTTATGTAACGTAAGCGTACAACTTTTGCTCCTAGCAGAACCTCTCTTGATCTTCTAAAGCAAAAACTTCAATTATCCCCTAATTAGTTATCGAGGGCATGAACTTGAGCATTTGAACTACGGGGGTTGGGAAATCAGCAACAAATTAATGAACAACTTCCACTGTTTTGGTCCATTGCTAATCTCTTGAGTTCAAATGAAGGTCAACATGTACAACGTTGTAGTACTCATTTATATTCCTTTCTACTGTCAGACTGCTGCTGTTATTTTTCAATGATTATACAGTATATAACCTCCTCTAGGGATACGCCAATTGTCATAACGGGGTTACACGAAGAAGACACAGCATTGCTTTGCGTGAGTTGAATGAACAAACAACGTAATTTTGATGATCATATTGTGCATTAAGAGTGTTTAGTCTTAAAGATTTCAGTTATATTGGTAATGGTAATGGTAATGGTAATGGTAATGGTAATGGTAATGGTAATGGTAATGGTATTGGTTTTATTTCATTTGAACATGCATCAGATTACAATAGAATGCATCACATAATCAGTTCACAGTTCCACATGTCCAAAAGGAGTAGGAAGAAGCAAAGCTTATTAAATCCTACCCCTCCATCTGGTACTTTTACAATCAGTAACTGTTACATTTGTTCACTTCCTGCTTTCCATAATACAGTTTAAAAGTTTAAAAAGTTTTTTTTTTTTTTTTTAAGTACCTCATACCGAAGTATGAGCATATGATATGACCATACAATGACATAATGGGTACCATAGTAAGTGTCAATATAGTGATATATATAGCACATCATGACTGGTTCAAAACTCTTCATCCTTGTATTTAGCAAACATCAACTGCTTGTATTGTTTCTTGAATTGGCTCATCGTTGTGCATTGTTTGAGGTCCTTACTCAATCTATTCCATAGTTTGATTCCACATACTGAAATGCTATGGCTTTTTAACGTAGTCCTAGCATATAAGTGTTTCAAATGTACTTCTTCCCTGAGATCATATTTCTCCTCTCTTGTAGAGAAGTATTGGATGACATTTTTAGGTAATTGGTTGTTTTTAGCCTTATGCATTATTTTAGCTGTTTGATGATGAACTACCGTAAATTCCGGACTATAAGCCGCTACTTTTTTCGCAAACTTTCAACCCTGCGGCTTATTCAGTGATGCGGCCAATTTATGTAATTTTTCTAACAGCCGCCAGGGGCTCTCGAGTAGAAAAGGTAAGATTAAGACCGGTGGAATATATGCGTCAAGGAATACTGCAACTTCTTGTCTTGTGCATAAATTAAATTAGCGTGAACATACCCTCATCATGGAAAATTCAAAAAGAAAGGCATATGACGCAGCTTTCAAGCTAAAAGCAATCGAGCTGTCCGATAAAGAAGGAAACAGAGCTGCTGCACGTAAACTTGGCATAAACTAATCGATGGTGAGACGTTGGAAACAGCAGCGGGAAGAACTGGAGCAATGTAAAAAGACCGCGGCGTGTTGTTACCATGTTGCTACCGTTTTACTGCCGCGTCACAGGCACCGTTTGTGAAGAAAGTTATATTATTATTATTGTTAAGTTATATTATTAAAACTTTGAAAACTCTCTCTGTGTACCGTCTTTCTTTGTAAATATGTTTTAATGTGGGCACATGCGGCTTATATACAGGTGCGGCTTGTGTATGTACAAAATCGGTTTTCCTCTAAAAATGTAGTGGGTGAGGCTTATAATCAGGTGCGCTCTATAGTCTGGAAATTACGGTATATCAGCAAGTTTAAGTATTTGTGATTTTAGAAATAATAATATTGATGTTCCAAACCTGTTAGGATAACACTGCCAACGGCTTTATTGCTGGTTGTATGTATTTTTGTAGTTTGGATACTGCTTTATCATGTTTTTTAAAATGTACTTTTTAAACTTTCACTTTTCCTTTTCCCTTTTCTGTGCATTCTAACGCGAGAAAACAAGTTAATATAAGCTAGCTAGCAATCAACGTCATATTAATTTGATACCAAAAAAAGTGCAGTTCCCCTTTTCCCCAGTTCCCCAGTTTTGGCTCATTTTGCAAAAAATGACGTAACCGATTCATCATGTTAAAGATTTAAAAAGTTTTTTTTTTTTTAATGTGCGGGAGTTTGGGATACATCAAGTGAAATGTCTGAAGGAGTACAGGACTGTAAAAAGTTCGGGAACCACTGCTTGACATAATAGCAAAAATACCAGTATGCATGCATACTGTATCAATGTAGAAAATGCAATTACAAACCTCCACTACTTGAAGAAAAATCTGCACCATACCTAATATAGTGGATGGGACTACGGAACTCCCACAAGCAGTCAAGCAAAAAAGCGTATTTCTGATTTAACTGGCCATGCCTTTCACCGACTCTGACCTTTAGCAGACAGAAGGCACTTAAACACTTTTTCAGGGGTTTTGGGGGGGAAATGGAAGTCATTTAAGCTAATGTCTGGCTCAGGCACTCACCAAATCCAATAAAGCAGAAGGTTACAAAGTGTCCATTCAAGTCTCTCACTGAGCCCTTGAACGGCACTGGCTTGTTGGGACCTCAAGAATCTCAAACTAAGCGGACAGGTCAATAACAGCTGTTAGATTCACTCTAACAGAATCCCCCAGTTGATGGTGCTACGCTAAAGTCCAAAGGTTCTGCAATTCGGGATTTGACCAAAGTTTGCAGAAAAAAGGCTGTCTCATTATTCAGAACTGACTTTTTAATGATGTTTTAATGGTAATAATATGTCCTCAGAGTCTGTTTCTTAGCACCTAACATGCTCATCTCCCTCGCTTATTTGCTCCAAGTGAGAGAAGACGCACTGAAACGGTCAAGGAATAACCTCCTTCCTCACGGGACCCACCCCAAGCTAGATGAGACCGCCCCACCAATTCACAGAGGACATTCATTCATTCATTTATTTTCTACCGCTTTTTCCTCACGAGGGTCGCGGCGGGTGCTGGAGCCTATCCCAGCTGTCTTCGGGCGAGAGGCGAGGTACACCCTGGACTGATCGCCAGCCAATCACAGGGCACACATAGACAAACAACCATTCACACTCACATTCATACCTATGGACAATTTGGAGTCACCAATTAACCTAGCATGTTTTTGGAATGTGGGAGGAAACCGGAGTACCCGGAGAAAACCCACGCATGCACAGGGAGAACATGCAAACTCCACACAGAGATGGCCGAGGGTGGAATTGAACCCTTGTCTCCTAGCTGCGCGCTAACCACTAGACCGCCGTGCCACCTCATAGAGGACAGCTTTATCTAAAAATCAGGCTTCCCTCCACATCTTAAAATAAAGCCTGTAGCTCTGCCAAACAACTGCCTGTCAGCTACAGACGTGGGAGCTGTATTATGTATTATGCTGTACAAATATCATTGCAACTGTAGCTCACATAGCTACGCTAATGTTGCTTACCTTTGTAGTAAGTCCACCAAAGTTTTGTGCAAGTTCATAGTTCTCATGGACTAGCTCAAAGTTCATATCACACAGTATAAATATGAATACTTCACGCTCATAGTTCACCATTTCTATTTTGAACTACTTCAAAGTTCAGTTCAATTTTTTTTAGGTGAGTCGTGAGAATGAAAGAAAACTATAACATCCATCACCACCTAAAACTGTCCACTGTTTATATATAGAACTGTTTATATGTAGAACAAAAGCCACAACAAATTATACTGTTGTTTCATACAATTATACTAGTCCCACATTCTATCACATAAAATGATTAAGTTATTGGAACAAATTGAAAACAAATTTGTGGACAATGGACACTTGTTTGTTTTGTTTCATTCATCTGTTTCCCTAGTACTGTTCCCCTAGAACAAGTCTTCGATTAAAGGGGACCTATTATTCTTTTTCCACCTTTCTGACCTATAAATTATGTTCCAATGCTGTATTCTCATGTTAAATGATGCCAAAGCATCAGATAATGAGGTTTGCAAATTTGGAAGTGATCCCTAAAAGACATTTTGAATATTTCTGCATGCTTGGTTTTATGGAGTTCTACTGACGTCAGTACAACCTGGACTTCCTTATATGGGCTACAGATAGCCTGCACTCGGTAAATGCGTATTCGTACATCCAGAAGTCCTCGAGAGCACTTGGGAGTGTGTCCAATCACAGCGGTATGGGCGTAACTAGATGAGGGCCGTGGGTGGAGTAAATTAAACTGAAGCTGTGTGTGCGGGTTAATGTGTGTAGCTGCTCTATAGGAGTCCATAACTCAATACAAAGCGCTGAAAATGAGCACAATAGGTCCCCTTTAATGGATTTATAGGGATTGTAATTGACCATTTGAATGTCCTTGTAAGTATTTTTTAGCTTTATTTTTTGGATTACTGTACTTTCTGGCTCTAAAAAAAAAAACTCACCGTGTAACATCAGTCGTTAACAGGCAGCTCTCTTCAGGCCCAAAATGTTCCCCAAGAGTTGCTGAAAGAGAGCAGGGACACAACTTTGTGAGGTCCATTACTTTTTAGGAGTGTACTTCAACTGCCTCAGCCTTCATTCTTAATATCCATTCCATTACTAGACACATTCAATATACGTACGATAAGTGTTTTTTTGTTTTTGTTTTTACAGTGCAATGAAGTGAATTTGTAGGTAAATACTGCAAAACGTGTACATGTTTGCTAAAGATGATATTGCATACATTAGATTCATTCTGAAGTATCTATTGTATGTTTTGTATGGCTTTACAGATGAGTGTACTGTACATTAACCAGATTTTGCAGGCTTTTTTTGTGATTCTTGTGGCTACGAGCGCCTGATTTTGTGACATCTTTTTCAAAAGGTTGTCGCAAATGTTGGGATTTTTTAGGCTTTTTGGCTGAATAACAACAATAGCTTATGATATTAGGAATTTGGAATCATTCTTTGCAACTCAAAAAGCACAGGACTTCAACAAATGTAAGAAAATATGTTTCATTTACATATGAAACTCGACGGCAGTACACATTTTGGAACCGAGAGAGCGACCTATTGCAGTGATTTTTTGTTGATGAATGGTTGTCATCACATGTCAATATCTGTGGCAATCTAAACAAGGACGTTAGGATGTGCAGTAGTGATGCGGGGACACATTTGTGCGCTGCTCAGGGAAAAATTTGACTGGCAAAAATGACGACGACAATGCCAAAATGTGCAGGGATTGGTCAAAGATGCGAGGCCACGCATAATTTCGAGGGAATGGTTGAATTTGCATGCAGTGGTATGATCGTAACATCTCGAAAAACTGGAGAGGGTGATTCACTTGCCCATTTCGAGATGAGCAGTTTGCTGTAATTTGAGGCTGTGGTTGCTTGCCAACCCCAACTTGACCACAAATTGGCTGCTGGCAAAACAAAACTCTCCTGAAAATGGAATATGTCCACTCTGCCTAATGAAAGTGTGGAGGAGGCAATTTGGGATCCATCTGCATTTGATGTCTGAGGGAGCGTGTGGATAAACAAATGTACAAATCTTAAAAGCATTTCATGACAAAACAATGTGACAAAGTGAAAATTAAGAATTATTGGATGGGGATTAGATTTTTCACACAGATTTATTTTGTGTATGTCTCACCCACATACACTGGGAAAGCCGCCATATATGTAATTATACTGGTGCTGTGCTTAATTCATTCACATGTAGACTGACCATTCCTTCGTTTATTTTCTATGCCGCTTGTCCTATATAGTGTAGTGGGGGTGTGCTGGTTGCCAGCCAATCGCAACAAGATCTTCCCAGCTACTAATTGGCATCCCTGTAGCTGTGTGGACATGTAAACTGATCAATGATGATATAGTATCAACATGTAGCAAGAAGACCTATGTCTTCTTGCTACATGCAATAAAATAATGCATTTAAACACCAAGATTATCTGTTATTAATTCAGACATTTCATAACAATGCATGTGTCAAATGAATCAGACAGTAAAAAGGACTTTCCATACACTATTATACAGTGTTTCCATCATCCACATACACTGCACTCTATTAAAAAAATAGTTTCACAAAAGAAGCAAGCCACTGATCCACCGTGTCCTCTAGTATTTATATATGCAGGCCCATTATAGGCTGACATGTAAATAACCAAAAGGAAGGACAGCCACAAGGTTAATAGCATGGCGTGAATCATGACAGGGGAGGATGATTACTTTTTGGTGGTAATTTGCTGTTTATAAGAATAAATAAAAAAAAAACTATATAAATAGCAGAAGCCCTGCAGAGTGACAATGTGATTATGGCTTTGGCAATGCCAGATAAGCAAATCGTGTTGCTTTAAGTCAAAATAAAAAAGCCTTCCTGGGATTCACTTTCAATGACCTAGAAAGTCCCAAAGCTCCCACTCTGCTACATACTTACCCCCCCCCCCAAAAAGATGTTTGAACAAGTCAGTTACGCTCTAGAAGAAGTATGTCCTTTTCTAACCTATCCTCCTTCTTTTTTTTTAACCAAATATGGTACGTCATGTAAACTGCATGCATCAATATAAGGCATTAGTGCAATTGATTCCAACCAATCAGATGAATCATCACTTGTGAAAAAAGTAAGTATTAAATATCATACAATCATTAGGGCTGCACATGCTAGGTTAATTGACGACGCCAAATTGTCCATAGGTATGAATGTGAGTGTGAATTATATTATATGTGCCCTGTGATTGGACCCCACCTCTCGCCCAAAGACAGCTGGGATAGGCTCCAACACCCCCGCGACCCTCGTGAGGATAAGCGGTAGGAGTTTTTTTCTTAAAAAGTAGTGTCCAATGTTGGATTTCAGCCACAACAATGGTATGAATGGTTTTGCCTTTGTTTTTACACCGGATGCCCTAACTTGATGCAACCTTTGCCAGGAATTGAACCCATGCCCTTTGCATATAAAATGCAGAAGAATGTACCATTACACCACCAAGGACTTTTGTCTTTACGTTTAATAAATGTTTAATAATAGCGACAGTACAGTTTACACCTGGAGAATAAATCTTAGATATTCCACTGTTTATGTAACGTGACATTCCTGGTGTTGTCACGGCGATGTGAACAATACTTGCCAATTCAAGAAGAGAAATCCTGTAAAGATGAGACTGGCTTTTACAGATGAGCTTTTTCCAGTAGTGACAGAAGCAATTGCTGGATTTAACTCCATGGCTGCATGTGTCGCAGCACCCGGTGAAGCATGCAATATTTCTCCTTTCAGAGCAGGAATATTTACTTGAGGTGAGAATCCTCTGTGACTTTGGAGTGTGAAGTTGACACTTACACTTACAGCACCGTTAATGATAGTGTCATTACAATGTTTGGCCATTCATGCACAAGTGAAAAGTTAACCACTAAAAATACAGTTTATGCTTATCTGTATTGTCGCTGCGGATATTGTCATATTTTGCTTTGAGGCTACCTTGACTGTCCACCAATGGCAGACATAGTAAAGCAGTAACATATAGTAACAATTGTAACGTAACTAGTAGTGCTGATGATGTATGTCGGGTTGACAGCAATTTTGTTGTAGAGTGGATTTCAGCTCCATGGTGGTGAGAGGAACATGTGGGTCACCAAAGTCAGCGGTGGTCATAAATAATAGACCGCAGTTCAGGTCAATCCATCCAAGCTTTTATTTTATTTTTCATGTGGTGTGTGGAGAGTCGATAGAAGTCTCTGTGGACATGTTAAACCATCAGTGTCACAGCTACCTTGTGGCTGAGGCATGCTAACGTAGGTGCCTGAGTGACTAGGGATGCATGGTTGTTGATGACCACAATGTATGCTACCAGGTATCTTTTGGATTCGTATTTTATTTTCATGGAGGGGGCATCGTTTTGGAGGTGAACTAACTGGTGCTAAGGCAATATAGCCATACAGCGCCATGATAGTCAAGGTTATACCTACTTTAAAGAACTATACAACTGACTTAATGATATTTACTGAATTAAATTGATAGCTGATGAAATCAATGGCAGAGCCACAGTTTGATAATGAGTGAGTACAGACAATGTACTCACCATTAATGAAGAGTTAGTAGTCCATGCAAGGGTGGTTATACACAGTATTGGGTGCACTCAGTGGTTCAAACGTCTTCTTCGTTGTATTTTGTAAACAACAACTGTTTGCACTGTTTCTTGAAGTTGTTCATTATATTGCATTGAGTTCCTCACTCAATCCATTCCGCAACTTAATTCCATCAGAGCAAATGGAAAACGCATTATCCCGTTCATTGTCACCGGTGGGCTGGAGTCGATTCCAGTTGACTTTCTCTTCCCCCTTGGTGAAGAAGCAAAACTGAACTAATGATGTTGTGTTTTTCTTAATGAACATACAAAAAAAGTCATTAATTTTATGAACTCAGGGAGGATATTGTGTCTTCCCAAAACAATTTAATTCACAATTGTAAGCACCCCCCCCCCAAATTCTTGTAATTCAGACTTGTATGCATAACCCCCCCCCCCAAAAAATTATCTAAATTAGAATTTTATACATACTGTATTTCCCAGACGATAAGTCACACTTTGTTTCATAGTTTGGCTGGTCCTGCAACTTGTACTCTAGAGCAAATTGGTAATATAAATAATTTTTGTGTGCTAGTCATGTACTACTCCTATCACTCCGGTACCACCACACAGAAACGTTTGATCGGTTAGCCTCTTATCCACACGGCTTTGACGACAAACCAACGTACTATCTGAATTTTTCGACGGACACGACTCACCTCGGTCGACATATTTTGTTGTCTTATACTACATAATGATTCACAGAAGACATATGGAGTGTCACATGGTTCTGTCTGCTTGCTTTTTCATAGCGCTGTATTATTCATTCATTCATTCATTCATTCATTCATTTTCTACCGCTTATCCTCACGAGGGTCGCGGGCGTGCTAGAGCCTATCCCAGCTGTCTTCGGGCAAGAGGCGGGGTACACCCTGGACTGGTTGCCAGCCAATCACAGGGCACATATAGACAAACAACCATTCACACTCACATTCATACCTATGGACAATTTGGAGTCACCAATTAACCTAGCGACGGCACGGCGGTCGAGTGGTTAGCACGCAGACCTGACAGCTAGGAGACCAGGGTTCAATCCCACCCTCTGCCATCTCTGTGTGGAGTTTGCATGTTCTCCCCGTGCATGCGTGGGTTTTCTCCGGGTACTCCGGTTTCCTCCCACATTCCAAAAACATGCTAGGTTAATTGGTGACTCCAAATTGTCCATAAGTATGAATGTGAGTGTGAATGGTTGTTTGTCTTTATGTGCCCTGTGATTGGCTGGCGACCAGTCCAGGGTGTACCCCGCCTCTCTCCCGAAGACAGCTGGGATAGGCTCCAGCACCCCTGCGACCCTCGTGAGGAAAAGCGGTAGAAAATGAATGAATGAATTAACCTAGCATGTTTTTGGAATGTGGAAGGAAACCGTAGTACCCGGAGAACATGCACGGGGAGAACATGCAAACTCCACACAGAAATACCTGAGGGAGGAATCGAACTGGGGTCTCCTAGCTGTGAGGCCAGCGCACTAACCACTTGACAACCATACAGCCGCGCTGTAGTAATGAAATTAAATGAATCAATGAACAAAATGAATGGCTTCTTTCTACAAAACTATGAATGAACGGCAAATCCACACATGGAGGCAGAACTTCAAGCATCATGTTGATTTTCTGAATGAAGATTTAGGGACATGTGTACTGTCTTGCGAGTGTGATCGCTGTGAATAATGAATGCTCCAATGTCAGTTTCCTCTTTAGATGACTTAAGATGCCCCCTTCACTTAGGCTAATTGTACTCATCCCAGATATTCTTCATGGGGCCCCGCTGAGTATATTTGAAATTCCAAAGTTGGTCATTTCAACAGTTGCAGTGTTGACAGTGAGGGTCGATAATTAAAGGCCTTGTCATCCTGGTGGGCAGCACATGTGTGTGTGTGTGTGTGTGCTAAGCAGCAGGAAGACGTGAACCACAAGGACACAGTACGGTAGCATCGTTAGCACACGCCAGCTTGCAAAGGCAGTCATCATTGGCTACTGTGACACATGTCAGTGTTCACACACGTCATCTGAAACACAGCATGACCTATTTGGTCTCGTCGTACTGCCAGCCTGTCGTCTTGATGTGTTTGAGTCCACTTTGTGCTGACAGCCATCTGGGGGGGAGGGGCGGAGCGCAGCCAACCGACAGACGTGAAGCTTCGTGTTCACATCAGCCTCGCTTTTGACGCTTTTCTCCTCTCTCTCTCTCTATCTCTCTGTCTGTCTCGCACGCTCCCTCTCAACATGTCTTTCCACTGTGAAAACATACTTTGTTGAGATGTCTTTGAATGATGAGCATGGCCAAAAACAAGACGACTGGTCTATTGAGTCTGTCTGTGATGTTCTATAAGTAACCAGCAATCATTTTTGGAGCAACGCTTTCATTCTTATCTCACGGTTGCAGTTCCTTAGTTCAGTGATAAATGTGTCAACAAAGTCATCGTTGAGTGAATGCATGCTTTATTTATGTGATTTATTGGTGTTCAGTCCTCGGGGCTGATGAGCTATTTCCAATATATACTGGAGACAAACTTTTCAAGGAAACAGCCACTTTTATTATAGTATTTCTTTCTCTTTAATTTGTTGTAAAAGGGTTTTATTGCATCAAGGCCAGCATTTCTTGTCTAATCTGATGTTGTGATACACTTGGAAAGAACATGATGTCATGGCTCTCTTGAGTTTCCAGTTATTTCTACAACTCGGATTTTTCTTTGTCACAAAAAACATTAATGAAATTTGGTTCTTTTATAGGCTGCAGGGCACACGAGTGGTTAGCACACAGGCCTCACAGCTTGGAGACCTGGGTTTAATTCCATCCTCAGCCATCTCTGTGTGGAGTTTGCATGTTCTCCCCGTGCATGTATGTGTTTTCCTCCCACATTCCAAAAACATGCTCGATTAATTGGTGACTCCAAATTGTCCATAGGTATGAATGTGAGTGTGAATGGTTGTTTGTCTATATGTGCCCTGTGATTGGCTGGCGACCAGTCCAGGGTGTACCCCGCCTATCGCCTGAAGACAGCTGGGATAGGCTCCAGCACGCCCCACGACCCTCATGAGGAAAAAGCGGTAGAAAATGAATTAATGAATGAATGGTTCTTTAATGGGCTGCAGGGCACACAAGTGGTTAGCACGCAGGCCTCACAGCTTGGAGACCCGAGCTCAATTCCACCCTCTGCCATCTCTGTGTGGAGTTTGCATGTTCTCCCCGTGCATGCGTGGGTTTTCTCCGGGTACTCCGGTTTCCTCCCACATTCCAAAAACATGCTAGGTTAATTGGTGACTCCAAATTGTCCATAGGTATGAATGTGAGTGTGAATGGTTGTTTGTCTATATGTGCCCTGTGATTGGCTGGCGACCAGTCCAGGGTGTACCCCGCCTCTCGCCTGAAGACTGCTGCGACACTAAAGAGGATAAACAGCATAGAAAATAGATGGCTGGATATGAGATGAACAGCCTAAATTGTGAGCCACGCGCCGGTGCCAACCGGAGAAGAGTCAACAACAACGTGGAAGCTGCGGAGAAAGTATCCAGATGGTTCTGGCTGAAGAGGGGAGAGCAGTGGGGCCAGCAGAATGCCACTTGGACACAGGCTGGCGTCCAATCCGTACTAGTTAAGACCTAACTGAGTACTGCAATGATGCCCAAATATTACCATTCATTCATTTATTCATTTTCTACCGCTTTTTCCTCACGAGGGTTGTGGGGGGTGCTGGAGCCTATCCCAGCTGTCTTCGGGCGAGAGGCAGGGTACACCCTGGACTGGTCGCCAGCCAATCACAGGGCACATATAGACAAACAACCATTCACACTCACATTCATACCTATGGACAATTTGGAGTCACCAATTAACCTAGCATGTTTTTGGAATGTGGGAGGAAACCGGAGTACCTGGAGATAACCCAAATATTACCAAATATATGTAAATATGTCTCTTTCTCCCATCAATACTACATATCCAGTGATCCTACATGGTTGGGCTCAGCACTGCTGAGCAAGCGGAAAGTGTGGAATGCTGACTGCTATAAAACAACTTAAGGTGAGGGAAGTTGTTTGATTCACTGTGATTGTTTACTTACTTCAGTAGGTGCTGCTGTTTGGTTAGCAACTGGGCTCAAGGAAGACTTGAATTATCCGTTCAAAGGACACTTAATCCTTCAATCTGTCTCTCAAAGGCCTTCAACATGACATAAATTCACATTGTATGCGTATGCATTTATGAGAATGTCATTACAGCAATGCTATAATGACCAGATATAACTACAATGCACAGAAAAAGGATTCATAACCAAACATTAGATGATTATTTTCATGCACTAAAGTGCATAAAAACAAAAAGATGGTATTTTTCTTGTTGACAGAATAATTCCTGGCTGATCCTTGTCTGCTGTCTTTATCAGTGTCTTCTTTTCAAAAATATTTTTATTTTTTTTGTTAAATCTCCACTCGCTTTCTTTATCTCCTCTTAATTGCTATCTTGGCTGCTGAGCCTTCTTCCCCCAATGTTAGCCCTGAAATGTGCGACACAGATAAATGTCAAGAGGCAAAGACGTTTTGCTTGTCGGATTGCTGGAACCGATAAAAGCGACGAGCGGCTACAACGCTTCTTTTCCACCGTCTAATCTCCCTCGTGGATGTACGCTAAATCTCTCATTTGCATTCGGAAGTCACTACTTTTGTACACGAGGGTCATACTGGTAAGGAAAACCGGGGTTAAATGGAGGGAAGGTTTGGTTTGGATGGTACACCAGCTTCCCAAACCAGGCTAAACTTGAAACTTTGAAATTGGTCTACCAAAATTTGAATTGATTCTTAATCCTTTAATGTTGGAGAGTGGTGTTTGCATCCTATTTCCTCGGTGCTAAGCATTCATCCATCAGTCTCACAACTAGACAACTAGTAATAAAATGAACTGATCAGTGGTTCACTCCATAGAAGGTTTTTTCCCATGGGAATGAATAGAAATAATACATTTTTGATGATGAATTTTGATGACTGGATCAAAGACTTGCAACTTGACCTAAACTTTGACATCAGTGACTCAAAAAGGTGGACATTGCGTCAGATTTGACTCGACCTGTCTTGACTTGGCTTGGAGACGTGACTTGGACTGGCACATCTTTACTTGAGACTTGTGGTTAAAGTCTTGAGACCTACTTGAGACTTGCAAAACACTGACCTTGGCTCACCTCTAGTGTGTACCCTTTTCCTACCATTCATTTCATGGTTATCGTCAGATTTGTTGTTGTGGTCATGCTTTTCTGTGAATTTTCACCGAATTTGCTGACGATTGGCGTGATGACATTTCACCAAGTTGCTGTGCGACTTTTAGTAATCCCTTGTTTATAGCGATTTATTGGATTGAGACTGCTACAATTAGCTGGCAACCAGCTGGGATAGGGTCCAGCATACCACACGTTGGTTAGCATGTTAGCTGGATGATCTGGGTTCAAATCTCTGTTGCATATCTCAATGCAACATGTTAGGTTCATTGGTAAAACGACAGTAAAATGTCTATAAGTAGGAATGTGAGTGTGAATGGTTTGTCTACCCCAGGGGTCGGCAACCTTTACTATGGAAAGAGCCATTTTACCCCCTTGCCCATTAAAGAGCTGCAAAACATACGCTTAAAACAAGGTCTTGTAAACAACGTCTTATAAAGAGAATACAACAAATAGAAGTGCAGTGAGTGTGCATGTGTAACGGATGCCAACTAGTAGGGTTATCATGGTTATCATCTTGGTTAAACCTCACTACCTGACGCCTGAAGAAATGTGCAGCACTGTGAATTGACAGCCTATTTCTTTTCGCTGGCGACCAACAGCTGGGATGAGCTCCCATACTGAGCCAATTAGGAGTCTCCCACAGTTTGGGCTGTCAAATTTGGGTAGACTCTACCCAAAGTCAGCTGGAATAGGCTCCAGCATAACCCCTTAGAGACCTTAAAGAGGATTAAGTGGCGTAGAAAAGGAATGAATGGACAGATGGATGGGTTCATGTCTGTCTTTCTTTAGAAGTTGTGACCGTGCTTTGTTGAATGTGGTGGTGGTGGGGGGGGGGGGGGGGGGTATGTCATAGAAATGTTGCAGGCTGGTGTTGTATTGGTGTCCAAGGTTCTTCTTTGTATGTGGTTTCATTTATGGTTTGAACTGTCCATCTTTTACTGAAGTGGAAGACCTTGTGGTCTCATTTGTGCCATTACACACACACACACACACACACACACACACACACACACACACATACACAGACAGTTGCAGGCCTCTTATTCCCATCAAGGACACTCCTCTGACACATACGAGATGGACTTTCTTGTTTCAGCATGTTTCTTTCTGATGAGAGCAACATGGACTATTTAATGCATTTGCTGTTAAAGCCCTTAATGTAATAAAGGCAGATAAACATCAGCAGGCGCAAAAAAAATCAGGGAAAAAGATGTCATACTACTTTTGGATGCGGACCGCCTCTGGCTCATTTAACCATATTATAAAAATGTTGGTGTGTTTCATGGAGATTTACACACATTTAGAAAAGGTATCCAAAACTGTGGTGAGACCAGCCATGTTGTTTGGTCTAAAGACAGTACCACTGAGGAAAGGACAAGAAGCAGAACAGGAAGTAGCAGAGATGAAGATGCTGAGGTTGTCATTGGGAGTGACCAGGATGGATAGGATCAGGAACGAGTACATCAGAGGGACATTCCATGTTAGAGGCCTTGGAGTTAAAGTCAGAGAGGCCAGACTGAGATGGTTGGGACATGTCCAGAGGAGAGATAGTGAATATGTTGGTAGAAGGATGCTGCCAGGTAGGAGGCGTAGAGGAAGACCAAAGAGGAGGTTTATGGATGTAGTGAAGGAGGACATGAGGGTAGTTGGTGTGAAAGAGACAGATACAGAAAACAGGGTAGGATGGAGGAGATTGATTTGCTGTGGAGACCCCTGAAGGGAAAAGCCGAAAGAAAAGAAGTAAAAAGTGTGATAATCCTAGAATTATTCACTTAGTTAATGTGTTTGCTTCTTTTCCAATAAGAAATGCAATTCTACAATATGAAAAAATAATAATGCAGTACAGCTAATGAACATTATTACCAAGCAAATAAGTATGTATAATACTGTATTATATAATATATGTAATATTTTTATATAATATTAATATAATAATAATAATAATAATAATAATAATAATAATAATAATAATAATAATAATAATAATAATAATAATAATAATAATAATAATAATAATAATAATAATAATAATAATAATAATAATAATAATAAGGCCAACTATTATACACAGCACTAAACATAACGGTTTTTACTACTTTTTTTATGGGGCCCCTGCTTCTTCTGACACCTAAATAAGGTACCCAAAATAATAGAAACAGCTCTCAGCATAATGCAATGCAAACTACAATCACAGGAATAGTCCACATATTTTCAAATCAACACCAGTCTGACAGTGTCAATAAAAAATGAGCAGTATTATATTTGGAAAGGCTGAATTTTTGATGCATCTTCTCATTAGATTATGCAGCTCGTAAATTCAAAATAAGGCAACAAACAGGAGGAATGCTCATAAATGTCATTATTAGTTTTCCCCAGAGTAAAGAAGTGCAACAAAAACAATGTGCTGAAAGGTTCCTATGCCATTATTTCCAATCCAAAAGTTGCACACCTAATAAAGCAAACATCAAAAAGTCATAAAGGTTTTTGTCTTATATAAGGAGAGAGCGGAGATGCTTGTTGTGCCGCTCTGCCGGAGAATTATTCATCTCTTGCTGTATTCCTACGAGGATGCTGTTGACAGCATCTCATCTGGCTCCCTGAGTGCCATTAGGGCCACAGATTGCCATGTGATGTCTTCACCAGCTCGCCCTTTAAAAGCTTGGAAAGCAGCAGTGAAAGCCAGGCAAAGAAAGAAAACATTTATTGTTTATGAACGTGGTGACACACAGGTCCTGTCAGAGGATGAGTAAAAGAGGCCAGGTCTTACTTTGAGGTCTGAAATCATCGCAACCCCCACCCTCACCCCCTCTATAATATTTCTCATTGTCTTCCCCAGCTGCACTTTGGAATTGTTCCCTTTTCAATCAGCACATTCACGTGAACGCGATACATTTCCACTGTAAGACACCGTCTAACATTCCACATGACGACTAGTTTTACATTTGTGATAAAAATGTACATTACATTTTTTTGTCTCAGTGCAAAAGATAAACGTAAAATTCAAGATAATAAAAAAAAAAAAAAGCAGTGCCCTTGGTAAGTGATACATGTCACATCCCATGAATCTACTGCAGTGGCTTTCAAAGTGAGAGGCGGAGCAGCTTGAGAAAGTACCGAAAGTACTTAAGAAAGTACTCTAAAAGTCTGAAAAAGATGAGTTGTCCTATATTCTGGAGAGATTTGTGCATGCAAACAACAATGCTAATTTTCATTCATTCTTTTTCTACTGCTTACCCTCACAAGGGGAGCCTATTCCAGCTGTATTCGTGCGAGAGGCGGGGTAAACCCTGGACTGGTCGCCAGCCAATCACAAGGCACATATAGACAAACAACCATTCACACTCACATTCATACCTATGGACAATTTGGAGTCGCCAATTAACCTAGCATGTTTTTGGAATGTGGGAGGAAACCGGAGTACCCGGAGAAAACCCATGCATGCACGGGGAGAACATGCAAACTCCACACAGAGATGGCCGAGGATGGAATTGAACTCGGGTCTCCTAGCTGTGAGGCTTGCGCACTAACCACTCTGTCGCACGTGGATTAAATGTACATTTTTCAATTTATTGATGATGAGCGCTATTGGCCTGGGGCCCTTGGAATTGTCTAATGGCGGCTCATTCTACTACGCTAAATGTGCCTTAGTTCCTCAGTAACCACTCCACTCACTACTTCCCCATTCAGCAACTACTCTAAATGTATGTGTGCCCTAGTCCTTAGTTCCTCAGTAACCACTCTACTCATTACTTCCCCATTAGTTTATCAGTAACTACTCTAAATGCATGTGCCTTAGGCATTAGTTCCTCAGTAACCACTCTACTTATTAGTTCCTCACTAGTTCTTCAGGAACTATTCTAAATGTATGTGCCTTCGTCATGAGTTTATCAGGGACTAGTCTAAATGTATGTGCCTCAGTCATTAGTTCCTCGTTAGTACCTCAGTCACTACTCTAAACGTATGTGTCTTAGTCATCAGTTGCACATTAACTACAGTATACTTTATTGTACTTTATTGTAAAGTAAGACCAAAGGATTTATCACCTTTTTTGCGGCAATCTGAGAAATAGGATATCTTGTTCTTTGGTCTTTGGTCATTGATATAGCTTTTTTCCCTAAAAACAGTGTCTTGGTTATTGTATATTCAGTGTTGTCATGTTTTTGGAAATTTGGAAGGTTAGAGCTGTCAACTTTCTCACATGATCTTAAGAGGAAAAAGGAGACAGATACGAGTTGTTCATCGTTCTGTGTGTGTTATATATGAACAAATAAAAACACACATAAATAAAGATGATCAAAGGATTCCCTGGCTGGGATGTCCTAACTCTAAAAGAACAGCTCTAAAAGAACATGTGGATACTTTGGGGTGTTCAAATCCGCAGACTAGTTTGTTAGGCGCACCATTTGGCAGTACAATAGCCAAGATATTTTTAGCAAAACCGAATCCCACAAAGCCGGAATGAGTGCAAGTGGAAGGTGCCCGGTGTTAGTCTACCCTTAAATGTTTAATCCGGTTCTATGTCAGTCACTGGCCTTCACTTTGAAACCCTCTGCTGTACCCAGTGGAATGTAACCAACCTGCTTGAATAAATAAGGACCACAAGCAGCTTACAGTCACCGTCAGATAGCAGCCTTGACTTTCAATGCATACCCACAAACAAGCATGTGTACAAAGTAAAGTACACAGCATATGTTATAAGAAATACTTCTACTGTACAGTACATACACGAGTAATACTTGCACTTGGTTGATGGATGGTAACTTACAAAGGCGACCACAGTGCGACGTCCCCGCCAAGCGAACGCTCGATGAACCTATGCAGCCCCATAGCATCCTGGACTCCAAATCAATAGGGCTGGCATTGGAAAAAAAAATCCCTGAAAGCTTTGAAAATTGTCAGTCAACATGTACTCACCTGACCTTTGACCTTGTGTGGGGATAGAAACGAAATAGTTGCACTGACTTGACCTTTGATCTTAGCTGCCTCTGTCATTGTTGTCAGTGAGCTAGTAAAAACAACAGGGTTCAACTAGAAGATTGTTGTTGCACCTCAGCTGCCTCAGTTATCGTGTCTTTTGTCCTTCAAAAGCAATAGGATTCCGTCAGGAAAATAATTGCTCGGATTGGAAGATTAGTTGTACCTAAGAGAGAATAAAAAACAACACAATTCTTGCTTCTTAATTTTAGAATTAAAGTATTTGCCCATTAGTAGGTAACTTTTACTGATGTGTTCATTCTGTGGCTTTTGCCGATGATACATTAAAAACAATAAGGTTCATTCTTTGACGGTCATCCATAGCGTAGCTCTGTTTTTTTCAAAATCAATATGGCTCTTGCTTCGACATTGTCGCTAGCAGTCAAAGCAAACCTCAACGGCGTGGAAGTGCGTTGCTTCACGGGGACAGTAACCATGACAAGAAGAAGAGATGAAACAATATGTCTTATCAGCATAAAAGTATTTACAGTTAAGTTCTTCAAGTTCTGTGGCTTTTTTCCCGTGAGTGAACGTCCCAAGTAAAAGAAGGCAATGAAGTGTTTCCAAGGTAACAGGAGTGGGGGGGTGGAAGTGAGAGGAGTCTATCAGCTGGTGCAGATGCTATTTATGGTGATGATGGCCGGGTCCACCAGGCCCAGTTCCTCGTGCTCATTCACGCACAGCTGGTAGCCGCAGCCTCGCCTCCGCTTCAGCGGCGTCACCTTGGGGTCGGGCTTGGCGCGAGGTGGGAGGAGGAAACCCACGCTGCCCGCGATCAGCATGTGCCAGATGCTGTGGATGTAGAAGTAGTTCTCCTCCGTTTCCACAAAGGCGTAAAGGGCCACGGCCGAGGTGGCGATGGTGGTGCCCGGGAAGAGGAAAAACACCCAGCGCTTCCAGGTGGGCGGGTAGCATCGCCGACGGCGGATGGTGCGCACTGTCTGTAGGGCCCAGACACAACATTTTTGATGGGTTTATCATTATCATTTGGTTCTCCTCATAGTAGTGATGTGGTACTACTACTGTCACGATATTTCATATTTGATAGTAAAGTCAGACAATTTGGTCAAATCGTAATTTGTTCCCAGTCCTTCTTACACCCAGGTGTGTACAAACTACACATACAGCTACATCTTAAAATCGTAAGAAAGAAAATCAAAAAAGTTGTCGGTTATCGGTACCAAGCACAAAGTTCACGGTTAGAAAAAATATATACATCCGGCATCTCTAATTATTATCATTCATTCATTTTCTACCGCTTTTTCCTCACGAGGGTCGCGGGGGGTGCTGTCCCCCCCGCTGTCTTTGGGCGAGAGGCGGGGTACACCCTGGACTGGTGGCCAGCCAATCACAGGGCACATATAGACAAATAACCATTCACACTCACATTCATACCTATGGACAATTTGGAGTCGCCAATTAACCTAGCATGTTTTTGGAATGTGGGAGGAAACCGGAGTACCCGGAGAAAACCCACGCATGCACGGGGAGAACATGCAAACTCCACACAGAGATGGCCGAGGGTGGAATTGAACCCTGGTCTCCTAGCTGTGAGGTCTGTGCGCTAACCACTAGACCGCCGTGCCCTAATTATTATCATTTCAACTTAACTACTATAAGTAAAATACTTAAAAATAACCATATTCAAAAAGTTTGAAAAATTATATAAATATGATATATCATTTTTATTTTTACCATTAATATTAAAATATTTTGTATTGTCAGGCCCGGTGCATCAAATATCAAATATCAAATATTAAATATCAAATATCAAATATACTCGTAAATCATGCTGTTTAATGGTTGAATATGGCCTATTCTTAATGAAAAATATTCATTTTTGAAGCTCATTTATGATGAGTATGATGAGGGAAATTACTGAATGAGCCTTTATTCTTGTCACTTATACAAGCGAAATAGTGCAATCATCCATCCATACTTATACAACATACTATGCAGTGAGACAAGGGGTGACAGGACAGGATGATTGGGCGATGAGGAGTGGGGGGGAACAACACTAGGAGAGGAGAGAGGGGGAAAAAAACAACTCCAAACTAATATCCTAAAATGAAGGAGCACAGTGAGGGACTGTTAATAAATTTGGATAATTCAAAGGTGTCCTGACTGCCAGGCTCAAAAAATAGAACATTAAAAAAAGGCCCTGAATTCCTGCACCCCTGTTATTGGCGATATTCACTCACAATTGAATGTGAGGGTACATTATCTGAAGGTGCTCTAACAGGACTTCCAGGTAACACACAAGTGGGCACCTTATTTTCTATGCTGCGTATATTTTGGTGGTCACTGGGTGTCAGTAATCTTACTGTAATGTTTGGTGAGACACACAATTGCAGGTTTGACACTAATCCCTAATAAAAACACGTAATAACAACAGGGGCTACTGTTGCAGCCGTAACTGACGCCAAGGGAGCACATTTACAGCAACACACACAAGCACCAGTCTTATTTTCCGTTATGATGTCTACTTTATGGAGTAGACATTGAGTACATAAATAAGTCTGGGATGAATTCACCGTGATAAACAAGGGATTACTGTATTGTACAAAATAACTTCCCCCAAAGAAAGTCAGAGCTTTTCTTCCTGTCACTCACACAAAACGATGGCCTCAAAGTTTGGCCATGATATCCTTTCCTTATTGCAAATACCATTTAAAAAATGATTTAGGTTCATTGCTTGTTGACAGAATTTCTCAGGATTCAATGAAACAATTACAATAATTATTAATTAACAGATTCCTAATATAAGTAAAATATATGAGTAAAGTAATAATAGTCACAATAATTAAAAAAATGTAACCATAATAAATGTTACGATGATATAATTGTATTATGTTGTGTTGCAACCCCGCATCTCGCCCAAAGACTGCTGGGATAGGCTCCGGCACCCCCGCGACCCTCGTGAGGAAAAAGAGGTAGAAAATGAATGAATGAATGAATGAATTACAATGATTTAAATTAACTGATTCCTAATATAAGTTAAATATATGAGTAAAGTAATAATAGTCACAATAATTGAAAAAAATTAACTACAATAAATGTTACGATGATATAATTGTATTATGTTGTGTTGCAACCCTGCATCTTGCCCAAAGACAGCTGGGATAGGCTCCAGCACGCCCCGCGACCCTCGTGAGGATAAGAGGTAGAAAATGAATGAATTAATGAATGTTGTGTTGCATTCAAAGGCTGTATTTTAAAATGTAGTCTTCCTTTTGTTTCCAATAGCATTGTGAAAATGGACAAACAAGGGACCGATAAGAAAAAGCATTATTTTGGTTTATTTTCATTTTAAATGCTCTTGCACTGTGAATTTAACGAGCATAAAGTAATCGAGCTAGAAGATCGTTTTAAGTCGATGCGGACACGATGGTCTGATAGATGTTTTAAATTACCACATTGCACCTCAGCTGCCATGAAACGTAATTAATTCCATTATTTGTGCTTTGTTGTTCTCCTGTGATGCGTGGTAATGTCACTTTAAGTTTAAGACGGAATATTCTCATCCACTTATAAGTGGCCCAGAAAGGCTATAAAATGCTGAACAGGCATATTTTTCATTTCTCTCTGAACACCAGCTAGAGAATGCTTGATTACCGTATTCCCGCTTTATTCCCACTTCATAAACACTGATGGCTTGCATTATATTCGTCCCCAGGCGTTAAGGTATAGATTGTGAAGACGGATACAAAGCACCCATGAATGACCAGAATAATGAGGTGTATTCCAGCTGGAAAGTGCTTCTGATTAAATTACCATATGAGATTAAAGTAATAATTTATGTGAAGCCAAGTGGAGAGTATCCTGCTGTTTTTTTTTACTGTCTGTTTGGACTGGGATGCCCTTTTTATGCATAAGTCAGGAAGCTCATTTAGTTGGGGGAATTAGAGAGTTTAGCATTGACAGATTTAGACCTCGATTCACACAACACTTCCCTGCAAAGCTGCAGACGTTCTGTGCCCTGCACTTGACTGATCTAAGTCGGTTGTGTCTAGAAACGTGTGCTAAGGCCGCCGCCTCTGCAGAGTTGAAATGAGGGTGCTCTCCCTCGTTGACAACACACTGAAAGCAGACTGAGCCATCAAAAGGCCTTTACACCACAACATTATCGCTCAATCCGAAACCGTCGTGGGGTTGCCAGTGTTTGCTTTATTGCCGCGGCAAAATCTGACTTGACTTATCTGTCACGGGTTTAATCGGCGCAGACGAGAGGCGTGCACTTGTATTCTGCAGATATCATCACTGTGTAGCACACCCATTTGCACTTTACCAGTGTCAGACGACAAATGTCAAGAAGACATCGGCAACTGAACTGCAACAACTTCAACAAAAGATGCTGAATACTAGCATATATTAGCACATGTTAATCAATATTTTACACATAGTTGATTAAATGAATTAGCAAATACCAATTCCATAACGACCCAATATAGCACATCAGTGAAAGGCTGTCATTACCACCCCTGTTTATGATAAAATATGCTGTCTTCCATTGCTGGCACAAAAGTTGAAGGTGCTGGATTTCAACTTCCACAGCGTCTCTCCAGCCTACAACACGCCCACACTCAGCAACACATCGCTTTCTCCAAGGAAGCCACACACCGTGTTTTCTCCAACTCCTGTCAAATGTCTTTTTCTTGGACTGAAAGACTGTTTTTCCTCAGTATCAGTTCAGGGAGCACATAATGTCTGACAGACGTGTCAGTGAAAGTACAAGATGACAAATTAACAAACATGCCAAGCGACTGCTTTTAGCTTGATCCTAAATGTGTTGAGTGGGTGAAGTCTAACCGGCGTGTTAGGAGCTTACTACCACAACTTCAATGATCAAAACTAGACCTCCAAATCTTCTTATCTGCCATTTTAGCACACAACCTTACAAACACAAAGAACAACATTTTCAGGAATTCCCACAAGACATGACATGAATAGTAACACAAACACACAGGACAGAGTACGTATACACCTTTAAATGTCTTTCCTTACCAAGTAGTACAAACTCAATCACGACACAAAGACACACAATTGTAGATATCTATAATGTCCCCAAAGCTTACCGCAATGTCCAAAATAGCCAATTTTCTGACCAGCCCTGTGACTTTAATCTTACCTTAATCTCTGCAACAGTTCAGTCACTTTGCGAAGATTCACTTCCCCCCCAAAATACAGGTTTTCTAACCAGCAGAGCCAGAACAGTCTCAAAATCAGGCCTCCTGTTCTAATCCTAATATTTTCAAAATCCAAATAAAAAAAATAATTCCTATACTTAATAATTGAAATAAAAACCCGACCACTTCCTATGTATTTATAGATCTTTTACGTTTAAAGAGGTGATGATGCAACTCTACAATAGAAGAGAGCATGTTTGATGCAGTTTTAAGCCTAAAAAACAACCACAAGGTGGCAGAAGTGCATTTTATAAGAACTTGGCCTGCATGTCTTCCATTGTAATACAGGCTGCACAGCAACCAGGAAGTGAAAAGGCATCTGGCTGTGTTGCGCGAAGAAGGTTACTCATTGAAGAGAAATTGCACATACGTGCAAAAACACATGCACACACACACACATTTCAGTTGTAAATATGAAAACTGCAAATATTTCATGGTGTTATATTTGTAACAAAAAAATATTATTTTCATGTAAAAATGTAAAAAATACCATTTTTTTGTATTGTTTATGTTGTGGCATTGTTGTGTCTTGGCTCAATATATATGACTAAATTTGTTTCACAGTGAAATTTATGCTTTTCCCAAAAAGCCTTTTTTCTCCCTGTTTTTTTTGAGAACTGATATTTTGCTGTAACTTATGTTCTACTGATGATTACTAAAGAATGTAAAAAGGTAGAAACTAACTTTTTTCTGATGAAAGATGAGTCGAATCTTTCTTTTGGTATACACCATGAACACAATAGTCTGTGTGCCTTGAATAGTCACAATCTTCAAAAATGGCCGGTACCGTTTTTGAAAAATGGCTAGGATTTTCTCGTCAATTCCAGCAATCTGCACCACGAGGGGACAGTCACAAATGTGTTTTTTGGGTTTTTTTTAAGAACGGTTTTCTGCGTGTCTTGTTATTTTTTGGGCCCACTTAAATTGCTGGAAATGTGTCAAAGTTATATCAAGATCCAGCTCGAAGGACCAAGTGGAAGTTTTTATCACTTTTAGTTTGTTATCTTTCATGCTACAAATCCTTGGAAACAATAGCTCAATTTGAACACTTTAATGTACCAGGGAGAATGATACACATACGTCAGATGTCCTTTTACCTACCTAAGCCCCCCCCATGCAGGGGTTGAGGCCATCCCGTCATAAGTCATAGACAGATCTGCTCTGGTCACGCTATCAAACACGTGCCAAGAGAGGCCTACAGTATATGTAACCACATCTAACACAACAACATAAAACCATTGAACTTGTTTACTAAATGAAGTAGGTACAAACGCACTCCAGACAGAGTAAATATTTGACTTACCCATGCCACCGCCATGATGCCCAGAGCAAAAAGACTGGGTCCCAGCAGGTTCCACAGACCGTGACGGTCCAGCTGCAAAGCCATAGACAGGGACATGGCCCCTAGCAAATAAAGCACCTTGAGGGGGAACAAAAAAACAACAACCACATGCATCAATGTCACAGGAAACACTACAACCACAGAGATTTAGTTCAGCTGTGTCAAATAGGTCTGGTGCAGCACCCCAAAGTCACACTACAAAGACCATAGCTGTCCAAAACACGTATTAGCTACAATAATACGTTTCCTAAAATAATAACAAATAAATATATAAATAACAAATAATATACAGTATATGACATAATAATGGGCGACAGCGGTTCAGGAGGTAGAGACCAGTCCTCCAACCCAGTCACTGTTGTGTCCTTGGGCAACACACTTCACCCACCCTGCCTCCAATGCTGCCCACACTAGTGCATGAATGCGAATGAATGTTTGGTGGTGGTCAGGGAGCTAATTCCTAGCGGAGCAATTCCTGCTGAAGTTGGACACAGCATTTAAAATGATAGACCCAAAAAATGTCCCCAAAATGTTCGCCGTAAAGACACAGGATGATCCTCAGCCCAAATGAAGGTTGTTATACTGGAGCCGAGTGCAGTCCAATAACCATTATACAGCAGTTGCGATAGAAGGTTTTAAAAAGAAATTGAAAGGTGGAAGAAAGTTTTATCCTCTCATGAGAAAAAAATGTAACTTTGACAGTCTTGATGGGTTCTAACGTTACTGGCATGACAAGGAGGGCCCTCCTGAGATGTTTTCCACACGGTACAGTGAAGGGGGTGCTTTTTCCTTTAATAGGACAATGTAGTTTCAGGTTGTGCAGGGGCGTCAAATGGCAGATGGCTTATATGTTGATGTTGCAGGGAGCGTTTTTCATGACTGAAGGCCTTTGTCTAAGGTGGTCATGACTGGCTTTTTCATAACACTGCATGTCCTTCATATTTCCCCCATCAATTGAAAATATTTTGGGATGGATGGCTAGGGAAATTTGCAAAAATGGACATCAGTGGATGCCCTTCGTGAAGGCATCTTCATCACCTGCATCAGCATCAAGCATGCCCAAACCAAATTTTGAGGTGATTAAAATAACATGGATTTATTCTTTTCTTTTTTTAATACTACATGGTACAGTGCTAACCAATATATAAAAAAGACCTCCACTCTGGAAGTGAGAGGCCCTTCACAACAATAAAAACAAAGCACAGAAAACCAGGACGTGAGGCAAAATCTATAAATAACACCAGCTTAACTTTTCTCATTTTCTCTTTTTTTTGTCAAGCTCACAATTTGACACAAAGCCACAAGCATGTAGGGAAAGATAAAATGACAGGGGAGGGAAGAAAAATCAATAAGATATGCCTCACACGTCTGCGTTCTGTCTGCTGGGGAACGTGAGGACACATTTAGGGTTTTTTCCAAGCATGAAAGGGATGACCCGCCTGCAGGAGAACAGGACTAATTGGAATAGACGAGGGAGGAGGGGAGCTGGGCGGTGCGGCAGCAGTCATCAGTCATGCTGCACCGCTGGGTCAGACAGTAAGGCAGGCAAACACGCACGTATGCGTGTACTGTACGCAAGCACGGACGCGTGACCGCTCACTGGCGGGCACGGTAATGAATCATTAGCTGTCATTGTGATGGACGAGCTTGTGAGGATTCAAGTGGGAGAATTATTTTTATCTGTCATTTACATTCACATTATCTTATTAGACACCTGTGTTGTTGGATTACGTATACAGTGCAGGCTCCTTTAGTGATGGTGCATATGTGTCAAGTGTTTTTAGTCATTAGAATAGCCTATTAGGACAATTTGAATTGTTAACAACAGTAAATAAAAAATCCTGGAGGTCCAACTTTGTGTTTGCGTGTACAACCACATTTTGATGAGTGGAAAGGAAAACATAGCTCTCTTTGACCACTGAGCCATTTAAAGCAGTGACAAATAAATTGCACAACACAGCAGAACCAGAACCAGTGTTGTAATAGCAGTAAGGAACAAACTACTTACACAGCATTAATACAGATGTATTCATTGTAAACAGCGGTATAACATACACTAAGTGTAGCGCGTATGAATTTCAGACACACAATTCAGTCGCACAACCAACATTTTAAAGCGCATACTGAGCTACATAAAGCTGCTGTATGCTGACTAATCATGGTACTTCAAATGCAGCTACTCCCATCTTGTGAAATTATTCATTCATTCATGCTGGTGCTGGAGCCTATCGCAGCTGTATTCGGGCGAGAAGCGGCGTACACCCTGTACTGGTTGCCAGCCAATCACAAGGCACATATAGACAAACAACCATTCACACTCCCTCTTGTGAAATTATTATTTTTTTAAACATTGGGAGGTTGCCTACGGCCGCAGATTTTAATGCCAATGTTTTTTTTTCATTTCAGACATTACAGACCATGCACCCAATGACTAAAAGCAATGCCGCAGTTCACTGAATACAACCGTTAATGGGAGCAATTACAATACTGTCGTCACATTTAAAATTTCCCGGCCTCACTCCATCATGGGTTTTAAAAATATAATAATTCATAAATCACTGCTGTTGATTATGGCATGTTATTATCAAGAAATATGCAGATATAAGCAAATTCTACATATTTTTGGTTTAGAGTATATTTTCCATGCCTCTTATCTTCATTAGGGTCGCGGAGGTATGCTGGAGCCTATCCCAGCTGACTTTCGGTGTGAGGCAGTGTACACCGTGGACTCGTCACCAGCCAATCGCAGGGCACCAATACTAAACTGTCTATATTATCTTATTTCTTAAATGGCTTCATTTCGGTCATTTATGTTACTATACTGGGTAATAGGAGTGAAAATTTAAATATAGGGGTGTTATTTCATGTCTAAAGGGCTCTAGTAATGGTAATTTTATTTAGACGGTTGTAAACAAGTTTTCTATGCTCTAACTACGAAAATGTTAGATTTATAAAAAAGGACTCCTACTTTGCAGAAATGTATGACATTAACATTGGGGTTGCACTATTATCATTCTGGAAATCACAGAGTGCTTTCCGTTTGTCCATGGGTTTGTTAGCAGCACACTTCCTGGTTTATAGAGAATGAAGAGACAGAATGCAAATGAAACATTCACGTTCACACTGTACTATGCAATGTTGCACAAAATATCCGCAACTTCTCATAGTGGAGCTGCTTTTAGTAAGAAATAATTCAATATGTTGACATGTTTGTGACAAGCACTTTTTACAATTTGTCCATTCACTCTTGCCCTCAAGTTGGTACAGTCCCATATAGCCCACATTCGTATCCACTTTTGGTGTGAATAGCGTTTGATAATTTCTTTGAGACTTGTCAGAAGTCCCCCTAATGAGTACACTTCCATCTTCCATCCATCTTCTATAGCACTTATCCTCATTAGGGTCGTTGGGGTATGCTGGAGCTTATTATGAGTACACTTATACATGTAACAATGTGACTGAAAGCCAATTTAAACCGTTCTTTGCCTGCAAGTCTTTAAATTGATATGCAAACGACAATCTTTCCACCTTGGTGGAGGTCCGCACTTCACTTTCTAGTTGGTCAGCTTTGTACATTAGAGTACGGTACAGTCATCAAAAATAGAAATGAAGATAAAACTACAAAAGAAACTGATAATAAAGAAGACACGTTCAGTATTATCTAATATTTGAAGTCCCATTAACCTCGAGTCAAAGTGGATTCACAGCTCCCTTGAGGATGTTGTGAAATTTTAAAGATATGTTTGTATGGAGGCTTCACAAACAATCAGGCGCTCTGGGGTCATTCTTTGGCAAGTCAACCAACAAACACACACAAATACAAACACTGTGTCTGTCTAGACGCAAACACACTGTTGCACTTGCCAGTCCCCACGTGTACCATTTGATTAGTGGCTGCGGGTTGCAGCGCTCAGCAAAAATGAAAACTCAAGAGGACAGCAGATGTTCGCACACTCGCCCTCCCACCGGTCCTCCCCCTCTCCCTCTCTCAGCCTCATTTATTGGCATACACACATTCCCGCTCCATCCTGGAGCTCGGCAGGTCCACAGTGACCCAAGAACGGCAAACATATTTCCAGTTACAGGGCACAACATATCAACTTATTATTACAATTTCATTCAGTCATACATAATAACGCTTGAGCTGGATTCTCCATAAGAATGAAGTACGTTGTGTGTAAAAGGTACCTGTTTAATGATGGACTTCAGCCTGGCCATGGCAATGACGGTGACCCACACTGACATGAGCGAGCCAAGGAAGTCACAGAACTGTAGAACGTCATACTCCATTATGCAAAAGACAACAATGCCTGGCTGGTCACATGCATGGTAGAACTGGCAGGGGACAAACAAAAGGTAGTGGGGTTAAATATGATATGATGTAATGTAATAGCAGCACTGAAGAAAATATCTGTATAGGAATGCCTTCACAATCATTTGACTTGCAAAATATGCTGTATGAACAACCATAAAGATTTCCAACAAATTCAAATATTAACTTGACTTTTTCTTTGGCTTTTTGGAGGGGTTCTTTTCAGACTCACACTCACTGCAGCACACTCCTAATACGCTTGTTCCATACAACCATAAGCGTGACATGTTAAATTCATTCATTCATTCATTTTCTACCGCTTATCCTCACGAGGGTCGTGGGGGTGCTGGAACCTATCCCAGCTGTCTTCGTGCGAGAGGGTACACCCGGGACTGGTCGCCAGCCAATCACAGGGCACATAGAGACGAACAACCATTCACACTCACATTCATACCTATGGACAATTTGGAGTCGCCAATTAACCTAGCATGTTTTTGGAATGGGGCGGCACGGCGGTCTAGTGGTTAGTGCACAGACCTCACAGCTAGGAGACCAGGGTTCAATTCCACCCTCCACCTCTGTGTGGAATTTGCATGTTCTCCCCGTGCATGCGTGGGTTTTCTCCAGGTACTCCGGTTTCCTCCCACATTCCAAAAACATGCTAGGTTAATGGGCGACTCCAAATTGTCCATAGGTATGAATGTGAGTGTGAATGGTTGTTTGTCTGTATGTGCCCTATGATTGGCTGGCGACCAGTCCAGGGTGCACCCCGCCTCTCGCCCCAAGACAGCTGGGATAGGCTCCAGCACCCCCGCGACCCTTGTGAGGATAAGCGGTAGAAAATGAATGAATGAATGAATGAATGTTTTTGGAATGTGGGAGGAAACCGGAGTACCCGGAGAAAACCCACGCATGCACAGGGAGAACACCACTCCACCACCGTGCAGCTATTAAATTGTTAAATTAAGGCAGTTTATTTGTCTTTACAGTGGTTAACTTTTTAAAAAAACGTGTTTGACAGAAGAATGTTTATAAAACAGATCATGCGTGAGTGACATCTGCGAGACATATGACCTTCACATTACACCAGTCATCGTTAAAGTTAAGACTGAGTGTTGTTTTTCACTTCGATAATTATCGGGTCGATATGAGGAATTGCGACGCCTTACCGATAAATCCAATAACTTTAAAAATAGCACTGATAATAAAACAAAAGAAAACTCTCCAATGAGGAGTGTTTACGCGTACTGGACTAAAGTGAACATATCAAGCGCTCCTTTTCTTTGGGACAAGCTCCAATCAATCATGTCTGTGGCCACTTACCGTGGAGAAGAACATAGTGAAGATGTAGACAGATGCCTCAAGCAGGTAGTGGCTGCGGACTGCGATGACCACAGGCGGGACGAACATGAGGTTACTGAGACACAGCAGCAGGGTGGAGAGGAGCTGGAAGCTGTATGAGTAGGCCTCAGAATTGTCTGTGCATCCCCAGCCTTCCCAGCCTGGAATGCACAGCAAACACAAACTCAGAAGAAGGCTTTTGTTCTCTTGGCAGAAGTTGACTGACGATGACTCCATTTGTGTCACCGTCATTCTTTGAGAGGAGCTCATCAATTCAATTAAATTATCTTTTATCAGCTCTACCTTGTAAACAACACATCTTTTCTGTGGAGGAATATGAAAACCCTCATATTTGAGAAGTTGTTTATCCTGTACAATCAAGACTGCTGGTGAGAACCCCTGAATTGGATCCAGATCGCAGGGTAAATTGGATATGACGGTGTGAATTAAATATTTGTGAGCACAGTTGAATGGAGACTTTGAGGCCAGGGGCAAGAGACTCCACATATGAGGGATTTAATAGCACTGATAACACAGCAATCAAAGCAGGATTTTAAACAAACCTCAAAGGGCAAGCGTTATTTAGCTTTATAAGCTCATATTTTATTAAGAGTTCTTAATTAACAGCCTGTTTTATTGTACTTTCCAAAATTGCTGGAATCAAAAGATTAACATCAGCCCTGTGTATATGACCTGAGCCCTTAAATGGAATCGCTGCATTGTCAAATCAGTTTTGGAAAAGGACCTCTGCACCTCCGCAGTAAATTACAAAAAAAAGACTTTCCAAGAGTTTCTTAGCTATTTTCCACATGATTAAAAACAAAGCAGACTTTGATTTACATGGACAGAGGTACATTTTTACCTGCTTTGCATTCACATGCAGCATAAAGGTAGTTGTTGGTGCGGAGCAGCTTGCACTGTCCATACGTGCCACAGTCGTTGATGCATGGAGTCAGGTAAGCGCGCATGTACACCTCCGCAGTGGTGTTGGCACACGCCTCCAAACTGGAACAGGCACACAGAAGTTGAAGGTTAACATGGCTGTAACTGTCTAGCTGTAGTTTGTATGGATTTGTTTGTATCAACAAAACATTATGTTATGTATTTGAAGAATACACCATATGGTGGTGCTGTTATCACAGTCTATATGTCGGATTGACTTGAAATTTCTCCCACAGCTCTAAAAAGCACCTATTAATATCAGATATCTGTCCAATATCAGCCAAAAAAACAATATTGGATTATATCAGCCTGCATCAGTCCAATTCCAGACCACTACTATCAGCATCAGAACTTATCTTCAGCATTCAGAACCCACGCGAAACTTCCCTGTGGTGGCAAAGAACAGGGGAAGAATAATACCATCAATGTAATGGTGCATTTGAAGAAAGATTTTCACAACACCACAGCTTCCGGACACATCCACCACTGTTTTTGCAAAGCATGAGAAACTTCCACAGGACAACAAAAAGTCCTGACGGTTTTGAGTAATGTCAGGTTTAAAAGATTCATTCAGCACCTCCAGCCAAAATTGTTTGATAAACATGGCCACTATCAAGCTAAAAGTCTTTACAGGGTCAGACTTAGCAACTAATTGCCAATAAGTCATTGACCATTTGTCTAATGATTAGTATTACCATGCTGATCAAACACAATGTTAAATATTTCCAATATCTGTCCATAAATCGCATATAGTTAAAACATTGCTATGGCTGCACTAGTAGTTTGCTGGATGCCCCACTTGTGTCTATTCCATTCTTATCAAGGTAAACCAATGGTATATTGTTTTTATGCTTGGAGGGTGACAATTTATATAGGGACTATGTATTTTACAGCTGTACAAAGAGACTGTAGTTATTTTATGCAAACATCATAACGGACTGCCAACTGCCACCAACAACTACATAAAGGATTTTTATGAAGTCGTTTTTTAAAAGATATTTCATGGACTAGAAAAAATATTTTTGCTGGTGTTGTCACTTCACTAATTGCCACGTCCTCCAATCAATCCCAGGCGGCGATTCAAACTACGGGAGGTAAAAAATGTCCTCCTTCGCCTTTTTGGCAGAAATCTTATTTAATTGACGCAGCTGCTCGCCTCTCAGTTTTTCCATGTTTTATCAATCACGTAAATTGGGAGTTGTGAAGAAAACCTGTCACTAGCACTACCTCTGACACGTGACCTGAATAATTAAGTAAACATGTAAAAAAAAAAAAGAAAGAAAACTCGCAGATTGCAACGTGCATATTTTTCATTGCACAGCTTGTCTCTCGCCATCTGTTATTCACGTTGAATAGCAACTCCCAAGTGAATTGGAAAGAGGGGGGGGGGGGCGGGGTTCGTCAATTTCACTCTCTTCACACTTTTGCACCATTAAGGCTCAGACAAAACATCTCATTGACTGAGAAGACTCAGAATTCTCATTGTGTCTGACAACTTAATGGAAATTATTTCCCCCTCAAAGACTTTCCACACAATGACTTTAAACAATCCTCAGAGAACAAGCACTGACATTGTATTGCATTTACTTCAAAGAGCCGTGTAAAGATACTTCGGTAATGATTATAAACACTGTAACAAATGTAAATATGTGTTTTAAGAGTGTCTATCCTTATTCTTTGTCATGTTCTAAGCGTGCACCAGAGGCAGTGGGAAAAAGTGGTTGCCAGAATGGCTTCTACATTAGTATACTGAATTATTGAACATGGTAAACAAACTATATTTAGATGGGTAATAAGACATACTGAATGTTTTGTTTTTTTATTGTTGTTATTCTGTAATTGACAACAAATAGTGTCTCTTCGTGGCTCAGCTTGGAGAAATTGAGGGCAAGTTATTATAACCTGTAAATATTAATGAGCAAAAGCCATCCACTTTGTTTACTTGTGAATAGCAGTAAGAAGACATTTTTACTTTGAAAATTACCAGAGAAAAAAATAATATGAATTGTCCATAGTTATGAATGTGCATATGAATGGTTGTTTGTCTATATGTGCCCTGTGATTGGCTGGCGACCAGTCCAGCTGGGATAGGGTCCAGCATGCCCGTGACCCTCCTGAGGATAAGCGGTACAGACAATGGATGGATGGAAATTAATTCAACCTATAATGTGAAATATGCCCTTTTTATTTTTTTCATGAATTGTATTAATCTTATGAATTCACATTTTACGTGTTGATGTATTTTGGGGGATTTCTGAGCATAATGTACTTAAATGCAGGAAATACTATTTTAACTTAACTTTACTTGAAAATGAACAACTGACCCTAACACTTGCCTATCCCACCTAGCACACTAATACTAACGATAAACCCATCCCATGACACAAACTCCAAAAATATCATGCAATTGTAACCACAACACTATCAAATCCATAACCCCCAAAACCTATCCACTTCTAAACATCAAACTCAAAACCTGCAACTTAGCCGCATTCGGATCATGCCTACACCCAAACCTTAACCCCAACCAACTCTACATGAACGCACCGTAACCCCATTTTAACCTCAACCCTAAGCACCAAGCACTTATCCCTAACCCTTACTTTTACACTGTCTTAAACACTAACCTAACATATGTATAAAATATAACTGCTCAACTTTGATGATTGATGATTAAATACTAATGATTAGTATTTCACATTCACAGTTTACGGGTAATGAAAGCAGCTGATATTCAATAATTCACAATTCAATATGGTAATAAAAATAATTCCACATAATTCCTCCATTGTTCTATACATAACCTGACTAGTATATCAGTCAAAATAAATATGTAGCGTTCATTAGATACACATGCATTACGTCCAATTAGCATTTGCTATTCAATATTACAGATATACAATAAATGAAAATGTTAATGCCAAAAACAGTACAGCCCAAGTCAAGGCAACATATTAAAAAGGTTTCAGCAATGGCCACATTGCAATTAATCATGAAATCATAGTTTAACAGGCGGAAAAAATGCATCACTCCAGTGTGGAGTTCAGGATGTGACATCAAACAATTACTTTTTTTCCAACATAACTAACTGCTACCAATAAAGGGCTAACTTTTGTTTTAAATATAGGCATCTTACCACTGAGTTAGTCTATACATAATGAGAATTTTAAGATGAAAGGTGGCTCGCGATGGACGTAAACAACCATTCATACTCACATTCACACATTTAAAGTTAGATTCGGTACAATATTGATCACGAGGAAAACTGTGGAATTAAAGACTTGTAACATATTGAAATCTTTTTTTAAAAGCTCTATATCATTAGAAGCACTTCTTTAGTATCCATATGAAGTCTCACCCGTCTTCTGTGGGACACAGTGAGCGCAGACTGAGGTACCAGGTGCCCGTTTGTGGGTAAGGAATCCTGAGTTTGGTGATGTTAGTGGACGTGTTCAAAGA
Source organism: Doryrhamphus excisus (assembly GCF_037039965.1). Lineage (NCBI taxonomy): Eukaryota > Metazoa > Chordata > Actinopteri > Syngnathiformes > Syngnathidae > Doryrhamphus > Doryrhamphus excisus. The sequence continues at coordinate 12,098,832 of NC_136359.1, read as the reverse complement.
GAGGAAAAACCCAGCCACAGACTCTGAAACACAGCAAAAACAATGAAAGTACAGGCAAGACGCAAACAGAGCATGACTCATTTGTACGCTTCTGGTGGAACTTTGTGACTTTTAAAAGGAATGGCTGTTTTGCTGAGTCGGACATACCTGATTCACATTTCAATGATGAGTTTTGCCAGAGGAAGAGAGGCATCCCGTGAGTCAGGCAGCCGAACACAGTGACATTCTTGTCTTTCAGCATTGACTGCAACGTACAAGACAAGAAAACACCAGACGTCATACACCAGAAGCATTAAAACACACAAAAAACAGGATTCCACTTGACTAGGCCATATTGTGAAGTGATTGCGGGGGTGCTGGAGCCTATCCCAGCTGTCTTCAGGCGAGAGGCGGGGTACAACCTGGACTGGTCGCCAGCCAATCACAGGGCACATATAGACAAACAACCATTCACACTCACATTCATACCTATGGACAATCTGGAGGCGCCAATTAACCTAGCATGTTTTTGGAATGTGGGAGGAAACCGGAGTACCCGGAGAAAACTCACGTATGCGCGGGGAGAACATGCATGAACTCCACACAGAGATGGCCGAGGGTGGAATTGAACTCATGTAAACGTATGCAGACATTGTCTACAGACTTCATGCATTTGCATTCCAGTTCATATACTCGTAGCAGTGAGAGGTCATTTATTGGCAATCCGCCTCAAGCAGGAAGGAAAGAAAAGGGAGTGTATACTGTACAGTATAGTCAAGCAGGGACAGTGCTGATTAATGAAACAACCCAGCACACACTCTGCCAGGTGCTTCCTAAAGTCACCATCTGGCCTGCAATCTCTCGATAGAACGACTTCAATCAAAGCCAATTCCAAGACTCGGGCCATAATGAGTCCTGCACCTCCCTTGATCACACTTTTGTTTCATTCCCAACACAATAAAGATGAGAAAGTTCAAAACTGAGCTGCACTTTTCAACCAAACTTTTGGTGACAAAAAGCTCCAAAAGTGCAGTGTGCAAGGACGGAGTTACTGTTTATGTGTGTGTGTGTGTGTGTGTGTGGTCCCTTGGGGCCAAATGCCACATAGCAAGGCTCCCGTGGTTTAAAGCATCTTTTGATTTTAAATTTGTAGGCGCAGCACAGATTGTCGTTACATCAGACCAACAAAAGAATTGAAAATAAGATTACTTCAGTTTCTTGGTGTCAAGGACAAGCTAGTCTTTGTGCAGCAAAAAACTGTGTGATCGTTTTGGTGAAATGAAGGTCTACCTCAAATGTTCTTTCCCGTTCAGGCTGTGCAACACACTACAACTAGGATAAATGGACAATAAGTCCAAAATTAAAAACAAGGTCAACACTAAAAGAATTGCCTGTAGTTAAGTAATAAAGTGTGATGCCATATATCTTTCATCAATATTTCATATTGTGGATTTTTTTTTGCTGCTTGGTTGTTGCTAAATTTCAAACTGCTGTCTTGAATTTTGTAAACATTGTTATAATATTTATTCCCAACATGTTTGCGAATACTTGCTATAGTAATCCCATTTACCAGTGCCCGATCTATTCCGTTGAATGTCTGAGGCGCAATTTAATCAGCATCCTCTGACAGCTGCGGGCTTTGATAAATGGCAAGGGGGGGTTCACCTCTCTTTTTTTATGTGGTAGCTAACATGCACCGCAGAGGCCATCAAGTCAACTGCTGCAAGAACGAGAAGTGAAACAGAACCCCCCTCCCCCCGAATATTTTGCCACCCAAACTAATTACAATCAATTTGAGAGATTACTTTTCATTTGGCTTCTTAATGTACACAAAAGAAACACCAATTGTCTTTTGTAAGACTCTCCAATTGGTGTTGATTTCATTCAACTCCTTGTTAGAGAATGTGCATCACTTGGATTAAAAAAAACAGTGCAATGTAGAAAAGCTGATAAGATGTACTGTGTCAAGGACTAACTCATTATAGCACTTTCTTAAACCCGGCTTGGATTTTAAGAGATTAAAGTGATCTGTAGGGATAACAAAGACAATATTGCATGTATTTCATGGTCTTTTCTAGATACTGATGCAATGTTCTTGCTTCAGTTCCCTAAAGGAGGCCTGTGGCATCATAGCTTGGGGCGTGCGGGGGGTCTATAAAATAATATAGCATGATAGGATCTCACAGGAACATATCTCATAGCTCATTGAACAATCACCAGATTTCATCACACATGACATCCACATCAGCCCACCCATCTATTTTCTATGCCGCTTATCCTCCCAGCTGACTTCAGGCGAGAGGCGGGGTATATCCTGGACTGGTCACCAGCCAATCACAGGGCACATATAGACAAACAACCATTCACACTCACATTCATATCTATGGACAATTTGTCACCAATTAACCTAGCATGTTTTTGGAATGTCATGTATAACCACGTATGACTTATTCAGGATTGTGTAGCACAACAAAAAGCCACAGAAGGTAAAACAGTGGTTGTCTGACAATGAGGTGACGGTAATCACTGTCACCCCAGCACATCAATCAATAAACCATCCAATGAATTATTCACTCCATTAATCTCATTTCCTGTCGTGGAAGATGGGGTGGGGGGGTCTGTTTGCTTTCTTGCAAGCGCTTCTAGATGAGGAGATGATCAATTTCATCTCTGTGTGTGTTCACAGGAGATGAAAGACGTGTTTGCATATCACACGATGTAGAACAGAATGGAAACAGCAGAGAGTTGAATTCTATGATAAAACATCGCCTGCCTGCAGCACCTGTTGGAACCAATGGTGTAGTGACATAGGGGTCAAGCACCCCACTTCAAATACTGTACACTATTGAATTCATACAAATGAATTTAGAGCATTACCTATTCAGTCAAATGGCCCTCGGGTCTACAATTCTGAATTTGGTGAAAAATGGGTGTAGAGTTGAAATTCCATTAGGATGCTCATCAACAGGAAGACAGGAACAAATAGCATTAAGATGAGGCAGACTTTTGTCTTTTGCAGCAAAAGGGGAAAGCCATCTCCGCTCAAAGCGCCAAACCCTTCCAAAGAGCAGCTTCCTCCCCTTAGCCTTTTTATTAACTCGGTTCATAAGTTTCGGGTTTTACATTCCGGCAACCCATATAAGGAGTTTTCTTATTAGTTTGTGTGTGTGTTGTCAGTGAGTTAGTGTCTAGAGATATACTTCAAGGCCATCTGCTAGTACTTTTCCACTTGCCTTTGTATGCACAAGTGTTTGCTCAGTAGATTATACAATAACTAAAGAATAAATGTCTTTTCATGTGATAACGTATGTACATTTTTCCATCAATGGGAGAAAAATAACCCTTACAAAACCTCTATCATCCAGGAAGTCACACAAGACACATTAAATGTACGTCTTTTTTTTTGTTTGTTTTTTTGTTCCAACATTGCTTCCAAAATATGGAGTCCAGCATGTGAGACAAGAACAGGATGTATCCTGTGAGGTATAAAAAAAAATTATACTGAAATGTAACACATATCATTGCCAGCTAAGTATTATATCTTACATATGGCTTTTGATACAGCTCTTGTATGGCCTCAAACTGGATCAAGGAAACCCTTGCAGGAATCAATTTTCATATAACATGTGGTGACCTCAACATCGATATTATGAAGCCTAAAAAGCAAAAGACAAGTGATGACTTTATAGATATAATGTATGAGTCTACATCGAACAATCAGAGACCGAGCAGACTAACAAGTCATTGTGCCGCGCATTAAACAGCATCATCAAGAATAGTTGTAAAAACACAGATTACCCTTGATATTTAATAGAGGGTAATCGTAAATTGTGTATGTCGAACACAGGAAGTGACCAAAATTAATTACGATGTCTTGTTATTATGTTGTTATGTCTTGTTTAAACAAGACAAACATTAAAAACATTGTTTGAGTTTTGATGATCAACCCATAAGGTTGGACACAAGAAATTGTCGTGTTTTTGTATCCTTGTTAAAACATATTGTTTCTGCTGTCGTATTTCACCCCCTCCTCATCCTCCAAGATTAATTTATGCCATAATGGCGCCCTACAGTCGCAACTTCTGCCTTCCTTCAGCATGTCGAGAAGTCCAACTTTTTGTGCAATGGTTTGCATCTTCCTCTGCCTTTTGGGTGCAGAATGTTTTGTCAAGATTGTCGATTTTGTCGGGGAGTTAACAAGCAGCTCACACGGTTAGGTAGTTTGCTGACAAACACCACAACAGGAAATGGCGTGAAGGACAGTTTTTGACAATGGTGTACAGCCAATCAGGATGCAGTATACAATGTGCAGTGCAGACAGAGAGACACAGCCACCTCGCACTAAAGCACAGAACTAGAACGTCCAACTTCCCATAGTGCAATTCTTCTCAAAGGGCCAGCCTCAGCCTATTAAAAAAAAAATTTAAAATTGCATGAAAAAAAATTAGCGAAACAGCCAGGCTGCGAAAGGTGAACCACAATAGAGCGAGGGAACACTGTGCTCCAGATGCACAACAACGAAATGGGTCGGGTTTTTTGTCATACCAACTGAGCAAGCTTTTTACAACATTTCATTGCAATAAACAATATTGTTTTGGAAGAGAAAGGTTGTATCAGGACACCCATAATTCCATATCTTTTTCATCTTCTTCTGAAACCATTACCATTACCGTAATGTTGTGGCTTAGGATAAATGACAATGACTTCATGCTAAAAGTGGTGCACAAAGAGATAAAGTGGCATGAGTCAGTTTGCCAAGAAGACATGAAAAAGGCATATTGTGGAGGCATAGACATTTTAAGCGAACAATCAAAGTTTACAGGTGGGATTGGATGTGTCATACTCTTGTTATTTCAACGCGGACTGACTGCTTTCTATTAAAAGTCCATCTGGCAGCTTGTGTCTCCCTGCAGACCTACAGAGTCATTGCAGGTGCATTGCTAATACCATTAGCAGCTGAAGGACAAGTTAACAAAGACAACTCTTCCTGGCATATTCTTGATGTCTTTTACACACTTGGGCGTGTCGGGGGTCTAAACTGACATCTTTCTTAGGGTACTTTCAGCTTCCATAGGATTTTAGCATCAGTGTTGGGATGGGCATAATGATACATTTGTGAATTTATCGTTGATTAATTGAAACCCAGCCCTGTGATTGGCTGGCGACCAATCCAGGGTGGGCCTTGCCTCTTGCCCAAAGTCAGCTGTGATAGGCTAATGTAGATTAAGCGGCACAGAAAATGAATGAATAATTGAAATGCAAATAGAGTGCAGTACGTCACTCCATCCAGCAGAGGTGCTGTCAAGTCAGTCTCAACTGAAGAGGAACAACATGACTTCGGCGAGGGGAAGTTGATCTATAATTAGCAGTCATTAATAAACATCTGGAATTTTCTCCATCAATTAAGTAAATTCTATCAAATGTATCACGGTAGAGTTCCCAAAAATCCCAAAATGGGACTCATGTCAGTTTTTATCAGGTTGCCAATATATTATTTTTAAGGCTGATACACTAAGTATCATTTGGGTCCAATGGAAGAACCCCATGTCTGATTTGGATCCTAAAGTATATATAGTAATTAAATACAGTAATCAAGCATAAGAACTCACCATGTTAAGCTTCAGCTCCATGTTGAGGACCCCACCGCTGTCCAACACAGGCATCAGGTTGATGGCAAACACAGCTGCCCTGTCTGGCGGAATGGATATATTTGGACCAAAGAAGACATAAAAGTGCACAGAGAAGGTGTCCAACTCGTTGCGCAGAGTCGGGCGGATGGGCCAGCACTTGTTGGCGTCTGTGGCGGGAGTGAGATAAACCACGCTGTCCCCTGAGGTGTGCAGCTGAGTGGCATTGTGAGACGGCGCCCCCAGCACTGCCATGGAGACGGTGTCTGACAAGGAGAAAGCCATGGCTGTGCCAAAAGACTGTGGCATGTTCATAGAGGAGCCTGGCTGTGACTGATCCTTGGATGCATTGGACTTGGAGCAGTCTAGGACAGAATACACACAGTGGATGTATTTATTTAGTGATTGCAGTACAGGAGTCCGCAACAACTTATCTTTCCGTGTCCTAATTGTACTACAGAACAAAACTGGGAAAACAAAGGATGCTTGTCTGTTTCGTAATTTTGTTTTTTCATGCATGGAGTTGGGTTCTGTGTGTGTAAAGCAGAATTAGGCATTATTATCTCGGATATTACAATATAAAATGACTAAAGATGCATATGTTTTATAACAGAACCTATCTTCAATGTAAAATGATTTATGCTAGTGTTTTGACAGTTCCTAACTTGAGGCGCCAGAGTGGGTGTGAGAGTGAAAGCAGGGGGTGTTGTTAATCCATAGCAAGCCTTACACAAACAAGAAATAAAAGGCTGGGTTATTTTACTCGCAGTATTAGGCGCGCTTGCTCAGCAAAAGAGTCGTTTGCAGATCATCCCCTTCGGCAGGCTTCTACTATGTAAACAGGAAGCTTTTTAATGAGACAGAGATTCACAGTAATTGCGAGGCAGTGTGCTTTCACCGAACACAAAGCGACTTGCTGGAAAATGGTCATTGATGACGACAGTCAAACAGCACCGCTTCTCCGGGGGGCAGGACTGCAACGGTTTTTGGAGCCTCGCCTGATTTGCCCGAATGTTGTTTCTCTGCATGGTTGGTAATGTAGTTTGTTCAGGCTGTTAAAGCATTACTAAAACACTTATACAGCAAACATTGACAATAAGAATATCAGTGGAAATACTCAAAATGTGAGTAGGAGGAACTCACTCACTCACTAACAACATTCATAACCTAAAGATTTGGCTTGTGCCCAACTCTCTTTACTGCCAAATTGTCTACAGAGAACACAACCTGCATGGAATATGCTGCAAAAACAACAATAATAAATAATAAAGAGCAGCCTAGTTTCACTGCTTCCTGTTGGAAAAGTCTGGGAGCTCCAACAACAAGCGAGTAGAAGAGCAAGAGCGCGCTGGATGATCCTGAAGTGTTCTTCAATTTAAACCCGCAAAAGGTCAAGTAAGATCAGCCTGGCCAGCAGGGAAAAAGACAGACTGTGAATAATTAGTGCTTGTGTTGCCATGGTGACAAGGTGCACTGTAGTACAATGTCGAACAGTGGGAGGGTGGGAGGAGATCTTTGCGCGGTAGCGGACTTCCCACAGTTTTCTTAGCAGTCTCCCCGCGGGGGCTGAGAGCGCAGAATATTTTTGCTCTTCACAAGCTAAAAACAACATGCTACACTTTCACGCAGGACTAACAGACTTTTGTGCTCCCACAGGAGGCCTCTCTCTTTGGGCTGCATCCTTCAGCAGCAAGCCTCCTAATGGGTCAACCTAAAAATCAAACGCCTTTTTAGCAAATGTTTAAAAAGCCTGAGAAACATTTTTTTGTTAGATAATGTTTGGAGAGATCAGATTTAATGTTTTGGTTTGGAGTCTGGTTCTAGACTTGCAAAAGGGCCTTTTGTGAAGTGATGCGACAGAAATCAAATTGAGTATATATGTATTTGATGCAGTTATTATTCTGTACAGGTGCATCTAACATCTGTGTCAACATGGCACTCACCTGTGACCTGCACTCCGATACGGAAGTAGACATTGGAGTTAGTGTTGTATCTCTCCACCAGGATGTAGTACCATTGTTCCCATGCGGGCACGGCGGCATCTAACTCACAAGGGTTCCACTCCCTGCAGTCAAGGGCACTCGAGTTGTGCACAGGGGGCGCCCGCGCTCTTATCTTCAACACCACAGGACAAGAAGTGCCGTTGCTTTTGTTCTTTATGCCGCAGTTTACCAGCTGAACTTTGACCTTGGATATGTAATTGGGGATAAAAACTCTGTAGAGAGAGAAAGCAAGTGAAAAACCCATTGTTGGATTTACAGTGCAAAAACACATATATTGTATGTTCATTCCTTCATTCATCCACCGCTTATCCAAATGAGTGCTGGAGCCTATCTCAGCTGTCTTCGGGCGAGAGGCGGAGTACACCATGGACTGGTCGCCAGCCAATCACAGGACACATATAGACAAACAACCATTCACACTCACATTCATACCTATGGACAATTTGGAGTCACCAATTAATCTAGCATGTTTTTGGAATGTGGGAGGAAACCGGAGTACCCGGAGAAAACCGTCGCTTGCACGGGGAGAACATGCAAACTCCACACAGCATGTAAATACTGATATAGAGGTAGTACCTCCTTTTTATTGATTACATTGTCTATTGGGGCTGCACCATTGACAAGTGGTCCCGAGCTCAATTCCACCCTCTGGCATTTCTGTGTGGAGTTTGCATGTTCTCCCCTCATGTTCAGGCTGGCGACCAGTCCAGGGTGTACGCCGCCTCTCATCCAAAGACAGCTGGGATAGGCTCCAGCACCCCCGCGATCCTCATGAGGATAAGTGGTACAAAAAGAATGACTGAACATTGTCTATTGCATATATATAGTTTCATTTCTTTCTGTTTTTTTGTCTTTCCTGTTCAAAATGTGTGTCCCTTAGCTCAACTAAAATGTCACATACAGTACAACATTGCAGATCTCTACCACAGGAACAATCCTAATGGAACATATCCTACTTTGAAAAGTGAAAAAGATGTTCACTGTAGGCTTCAAGTGATAAAATACTACTAAAAGAACATTATGTCTTATAAAATATTAAACACACCCAGCTAACACTTCCAGCTTTAGATGCAGACATCTTCCTCACATAAAAAGAAGTTTAATTATTTCGAATTTCTCCTGATGCTTGAATTTTACTGAAAGCAATTTGTGAAGGTTCCAATATGTTTTAACAAGGATACAAAAACACTAAAATTTTCTGGTATAGCTAAACAATTTCATAAATATTAATTTGGACACTAGTCATGGGAATAAATAGGAATTAACTGCAAATTGGTATGTATACAAACATAACATTATGTTATTGATGCTGGTTGATTTATAATGGCATTCATTTTTTACTTTCCACAATTACAACCTTGATATAAATTCCATTTCGCACATTTCTAGTTCAATCTTGGGAGTACATTTTTTGCCCCTTTGTCCAGTGACTTACTTATAAAGAGCAGATCTGTTGTGTGCAGGGATCATCTGGTCTATGAAGTAGCCCGGATAGAGCAGCGATATCCCAATGAGCCTTTGTACGATGAGCTGAGGCTGGAACAAGTACTGACATTCTTCAGACAGACCCTACCAGGGGGACACATACAGTCAGGTTTTAAATGGCTTATTATTTAACATTGTGCAGATGAGTATCAATCAGAATGATGGATAAAGACTGTCAATGCCAGCCAATGAAACTCCATTTGACTGGTACTGCTGGGTGACATTACGTTGTGGTGCACATCACTGTGAAACCAGGAGGCCGCATGCAGTCTCCACGCGCAATCAGCAGCCAAATTTGCTTGAAAAGAAACCAGGCATCACGCTAACGACAGGTGTGAAATGCCCAATGAGGTCGTTAGTTCCTGTCAAGTGATCACTACACTCCTTCCTGCTCCCTCTGTAGCCACAATTACTGTGGCGTGTCATTAGTCCAGTCTGTGACCTTTTGATTGATTACAGCATGTCACTTGGACGGTTGGCTCTACTTGCTGTAAATTAAAGCTCCGCTGGCGTGACCTTTTCATGGCCTTCCATTACTTCAATCACTGGATTGCTTAATTTCCCTTATGTAACGTATATCGTATCGATCCATCTAGTGGCGTGTAGCTAGCGCTAATATTAGCATGATAACACAATGCTAAAGGGTGATGAAAACCCATCAATTTCAATTCCTAGCATTAGCATATTAAGCTAACACTAGGTTAGCATGCCAATCTAACACAAGGCTAAACAGTGCAAATTTTCAGCCACAAATCTGATATTATATTTCTACATGTTAGCTAGCGTGTATATTATATACCTGAAAAGCCAAATGCAAGTAAACATCATGCTGTCAGCATTAACACCAACAAATCACAGCTTCCACATTGCTGTGGTTGTTGCGCTAATATTAGCATGATAACACAATGCTAAAGGGTGACGAAAACCCATCAATTTCAATTCCTAGCATTAGCATTTTAAGCTAACACTATGTTAGCATGCCAATCTAACACAAGGCTAAACAGTGCAAATTTTCAGCCACAAATCTTATATTGTATTTCTACCTGTTAGCTAGCGTGTATATTATATACCTGAAAAGCCAAATGCAAGTAAACATCATGCTGCCAGCATTAACACCAACAAATCACAGCTTCCACATTGCTGTGGTTGTTGAGTAGTTTACTCGATGCTACATTTGTGTCTAATATTTTATGATTATTTATTATATCCATTCAGGGAGCTTGAGGGCTACCAATAGGGAGTATCATCTGGGTCCTGCGAGCTATTTCGCAAATTAGTATGGTAAGAATAGCGACAATAACTGGATTTTTTGAAGTGAATTTTTCAATATGAGAACATTATTCATAGCCAAGTAAAGTCATCCATTACTGTGTTATCCGTGCATATATTATATTTATTAACAGCCATTCTCCAATCCCCCTTTGCAGGGGTCACCAACCCGTCGATCGCGAGCCCACAGTGGCTTTTGGGACTTTGCCAGTTGATGGTGAGAAAAGACAGCGTCCTCACCTCCCGGAGAGACGCGTACTTTGACAACTGAACACGCCCGTACACCTTGCTGCTCTCCAGGCAGAAATTGTATTTAAAGTTACAAAAAAATTGTATTTAAAGCTTTAAATGTTGCACTTTTTACTTTAGATCTTGTGAAGGTTCATAGTCATACTGCATTAAAGGCCCGCATGGAGGAGGGCTGTGCAGACATTTAATTATGTTGTCAATATAGCTGTATGTATGCGTGCGTATATTTGAGCCAGTGACGTTATGGCAACCAACATCTGGGAGCACAGAGATGGATGGACAGACGCTTGGGTAAACAGTCGATATCTTACACGCCTCATACCGCTCCCCATTAAAGCCCTCATTCAACGTGTAGCTTTGCATGATGGGTAATGACTTCAAATCAGGACACGCGCGCTCATCTGATAAGTTGTTAAATCAGTCGCTATTAAATGTCACCATTATGTGCAAGGCTAGGTTTCGTCAATGAGGTTGAAAGTGTGAAATAAACGGCACGTGGCTAAATGACTGTGAGATGTGGAGAACGTGCTGAAAAGAGAGAAACATCACCCCTTGATTTTGCTTTTCATTCATGGTACAAAAGAATACATCAGGATTTATCACAGCTCATAGGTGTCTGCCAGCACTGATGTATGCTTTATTCCTGCTTTGTGTGCATCACATCATTGGCGGAAAATTGCTTCAGAGAGCAGAATTGGGAAGAAGCTATGTGTTTCTCATCTACGCCGTGTATCATTGGCATCTTCAAAACCTACCCAGTGCACGTCTGAAGCAATTTCTGATGACATTTGTGATTTGTGTGTTCTGCAGGGGAATATTTTGGAGACCACAAAGGAAAGCACAAGCAAACAGAGGTGACTGCTGCGGTAGGTAAATTGCTTGAAATGGAAATCTGCTGGTGTTGATGTGACCACATGGACGGACGCGATGAGATGAAGAAAAACTCTTCACACTTGGTTCTGCCTCTTTAGGCTCTGCAGCGCAAGCTAGAATGCTAATCTCAATAAAAAAAGATCAGTCTGGACGATGTTTTCTTTTTGTGTTAAGGTCAAACATAGAAATAAGGATTTCAAACTAAGTATGTCAAATTAAAAAAGACTACATTTGCACAAAAATACTGGAGATCAGCCTCCACGTATCTTTCAAGGGAGCATCTAAAGCAGGCGTCGGGAACCTACTGTATGGCTCGTGAGCTATTTGTGGCTCTCTTAATGTCTCTCTTAACACTACATTTTCATTCATTTTCTATACCGCTTATCCTCATGAGGTTCGCAGGCATGCTGGAGTCTATACTAGCTGTCTTCGGGGGAGAGGCGGGGTACACCCTGGACTGGTCGCCAGCCAATCACAGGGCACATATAGACAAACAACATTCACATTCACATTCATACCTATGGACAATTCGGAGTCGCCAATTAACCTAGCATGTTTTTCAAATGGGGAGAACATGCAAACTCCACACAGAGATGGCCAAGTGGGGAATCAAATCCGTGTCTCCACCCATGATTTTGTTGAAATGCTAACACGCAAGGTGACCAAGTGGTTAGCGCGCAGGCCAAACAAAAAAAATGTCATTTCATTTTTTGTTAGCATTTCAACAAAATCATGTATTTTTATTCGTCTTTTGTCCATATATATTGGCAAAAGCCGTCCTTACGGTAGTTTCCGGTCAGATGCTAATGCATGATTGAGTGGTCAAGAGGTGAACTTGGCGCCTAGCTAACGCAAACAGTTTTGAGTAAGAAGATGGCAAAAAGACAGAAAGATGAGGAGTATCGTACATTTCAAGATGAATGGACAGAGGAGTTCGCCTTTGGCGGCGTGTTTATAAGCAGTATAGCAATGATATTAGAGCGATCTGATTGGATGCTATCACTTTCATCATTGGCCATCAATGCATCATCTCAACTTTAAATTGACTTGTGCAAAAAGTCAATACAATTTTTAAAAAATCTCACATATCATCTGGCAATGATACTGTAGTGCTTGCCATTAACATAGAGCATGTTCATAATAATGATGTAATTTACTAGTGTTTTTTTCAAATAGTAAAGGACAGTACATTAAAAAGCTCTGTTTCTTGGTCATTTAATTATGATAGATAAGTGTTTCACGATAAAGTGTCTCCTTCAGTGCAACAACATCCTGCAACAACATTGGAGCAAACACCGAGATCAATGTTTTTAATGCTTGGACTGAATCGATTTATCTAGATGTGTATCAATGTTTGTTAATACACTGCAAGGTGGAACACAAGCATGCTGCTGATGCTGCATCATTGTGTTTCTGGAGGCGTGGTGGTGTTTGAGTCATGAGGTCAGCCAGTCGATCACACTGGTCCAAACAAAGCATAGCTCATAAATGCCTGAATAGACTGATGCATGATGAAAATGAATAACCGCACAGTCACATTAATGACTGCTCCTCCCCCTGGCCATGTGTTATGCACACTAGCGCTTTATAAATGTGACAAAAGTGATGACGCCTAATCATAAAAGCAGTCATGTGTGAAACTATTTTAGGAGAGACATGGCTGTGTTGGATGTGAGTGGGAGGACAGTAGCAACAACACCTGACACTTCCTCACAATACACAGTATAATGAGCTTCTAATATCCCAAATTAATGATCATCAACCCAAATCTGCCATCTGTGTTGCTGTGACAGCATCTTATTGGTTTATTTATGAAAATGACTGTACCGTAAAATGTGTTTTCCGTCTTATTATGGCTACCTATTTCCATATTTTTGTAGCAAAGATTACTAAGGTCAGCAGCAGATGAGCTTTTACATTCATAATAGTGACCATAAGCTGCGATTGTGTTGTCACCAAGCAACAACTCATTAGGGATAATAATTCATTTTAACATAATTACTGACATCAGTACAACTTTGGTGTGTGTGTGTGTGTGTGTGTGTGCACAACTCTCCTACCGTTGTGTGATGCAGATGATTAGTTTGAGCATAATTTAAAACCTTTCATCATTATTTGCGTATGACACTTTTTCACACCGCTGTACTGTATGTTATTATCATTATTATCAATTACTTTGACTGAGATCTTTCCTTCATCCTTGGGTAGATGTGCAGCCAAGAACCAGTCCCCAGGGAGCGGGCTGGTCACGTTGAACGCCCCAGTGGTGCGGTTCGGAAGGGTCCAGGTCAGAGTGACGGCAAAAGATCCTGGCACGACCATATCCCGTGGGAAATGAGTGTTCAGAGGGTTGATTACTGGTGGAGCGCCAGACCTGAAGTACCTGTCAATCACAGAATATGTTTATTGTTTATTACAGGTTATTTCAGCAAACAGCAACATCAAGGACACACACTGTCGTCTGTACATCTGTATAATTGAATAAGATCTGTAAAAAAACAAGCCGCATTGAACACGCCAGTCGGAAAGAGACATGCTAAGAAACCACAACAATGGAAGAGAACAAATTTACTATAAATGCTCCAATTAATGCCTCTATTCAATTAACTGCTCCCATAGTTAATGTGCGTGGTCGACAAAAGCAAATAACTGCCGGGGTGTCTAATTAGTGCTGTGTCAAAAAACATTTGCATGAACAGCTGTGGAGGCAACCTTTTTAAATTAACTTTTCCCGATGGCAGTATCTGCATTTGAAGTATCATGAGTGGTCAGCATCCAACAGCTACAATGTCATGCTGGCTGAGCAGCTCGCTCCTTACAGAGATTACAATTTGGGTTCTGTGTTGTTAATAGACAACCATGTGGTCATAGAGAGCTATGTTTTCCCTTACACTTTCTCATGCGCCCCAAATGATTATGAAAGTTTAAAAATACAAGTTGTTTTATACCATATAATGGTCTTTCATGTTTCGGAATTAACAGTGAAGGTGGTTTATGTATCTAACTTCTAACCGTGTCTCTTGAAATGTTTCAGAAATCACCAATCTCACACTACACACAAAGCTTGGAACCTTAACTGACCTTTTGCCAATGGAAGTGCATGAATAGCAGGAAGCCACGCTGGCTGCATGGAAGTCCGTCAAGTGAACCACTACACTAACAGTGACCGCACAAGTCTTAACAATCAATAACAAGGGTCAGGTTCAAGGTCAAAGTGCATCCCATGGTCTCAAGCAAAAGTTTCAAACATAAACACAAAGTGTCGTGTCGCTGCCTTACACAGTCACATTGCGATTGGGGCAGCGGTCTCCAAAGGTGCCCCCTTGTTCTTTGAAGGTAATGAGGTTCCATACGGCCATCATGGTGTCATCAGGCACATTGAAGTGAAACAGCTCCACACTGGCGAAGGAGTTGAAAGCACTGAGCTTACGAGGCGTTCGGGTGAAGTATTCAGTCACAAAAAGGCAATCTGGAAACAAAAGAAAGAACAACAGGTGAGGAGATGAATGCAGTGTTCTTCTTTGGTTTTTTTTGTTGTTGTTCATCATCCTAGACTTATTTTTTTAAGACATCTGTGTGTGCATGCGCTCAGGCATCCTGCTTAATGTCAAATCCTTGGATTACATCCAGCTGAGGCTCTGCATATAAAAGCAGCAGCAGATCAAGTGACAGGTGTAATCTGCCATGAGCCAAACTGGCACTGAGCTCAGCCAGCAGGTGGGCAAAAAGAACAGCAAAAACTGCATGTGAGTCATTTAATTGCTCTATACTGCATCGCCTATGGACATTAATAGAAAAATATGAGGATGTCTTCCATTGGACTTGATAGGAACACCGAGCCAAGAAAATCCAGCCACCCTCAGCAGTGTGTTGTGATGCTTGCTCGTAAAAGGAGAAAAATTACAACACACACATGCTCTTCTGCCGGATGTAACCTTGAATGATAAAGCCCAAGAAACTCCAGAGAATGAAGAAATCTTGTTGTCAAGAGCTAAAGTCTGATCCCAGCTACAAAGCTCCCTTTTATTTTGCTCTCATCTCAGCAAACGCAGAGAGCTGTCTGTACGTTTACTGTGTAAGGGCTGTTGCTTTGTCATTAAATGAATACTATCAATGTGGTAAATACATATGTGCACACACAGTGGAGTACATCCATATAAGAGTTAAATGGACCCATCGTTTTTTTTTCTTACACTGGCTCTCTGTGATGTCACAGTGTGCCAGACTTCCTGATATGGGCGTTGTAAAAGCTAAACTGTACAAATGGGTGGAATAAATTATCATATATTATCCAATAAATAAATCCAGGGAAATACAGCTGGGATAGGTGCGGATTCTGGAAGATCTAGAAAGCTTTCTGTGCAGGTTATCGTGTGTAGCTGCTCTAGACCAGTCTACAACTCAATACTAGGTCCCATTTAAAGGGGAACTGCACTTTTTTGGTGAATTTTGCTCATCATCCACAATGAACACATATTTGTTTGCCTCTTCTGTGTATTCTAGCACAACAATACAAGTTAATATGAGCTAGCTAACAATGCCGATCATAGGAAATACATATTTTGAAGTTATAGCCATCACACAAAAAGCCCCTCAAAAAATGTCAACAGTGTTCCATTTGCATAACTGACATATATTAACCAACCAAAAACCGATATTATTATCGTAGCAGCTAACATGAAAAACTATTTCTATCTAGCAGACACCATGAAGCCTCATCTCAGCGTCATTTACAGAAGAGTGGATACCCAGCTCTCAATTTCACGATCAACATCCAACAAGATGCTGGTTTGCCGTCAGCATTTTTTTACCTGAGGACTGGAACACACGTCTTGTGCTGGAAGACACAGCCATCCCAATGAGAGCAGACATTGTAAGTGTTGTCGCTCTAACTATTCTGCTCTTGCTGACGGAACTAGCAGAAGACTGTGTATCAAGCCGCTGAGAAATAAGTTTCTATAGTGTTTTAAAACAACAAAATACAACAAGATACTGCAACTATTACATGTTATCATCAGTGTATGTGTTAATGCATGATCACAGTATACATATGTATCAAACCATGCAATGCTGTTAGAGGTTTTCTTCACTGATGTCCATTCTTAGCTAGCTCATATTAACAAATTTTCTTGTGTAATAATACGCAGAAAAAGTAAGAAATATGTGTCCTTGTTTCACATAAGGATGGGCAAAATTCCAAAAAAAGTGCAGTTCCCCTTTAAGCTCAAGATGTAGATGATGCAGTAGAAGATGCAGTACTTCATCAGGCAAGGAACTATGTATGGTAACTTAAATGCCAAACACTTTTTCCACACAGGCCATTTTAGGTTCATTTTTTCCTCCACGTTCATAGTCAAAAGTTTCTTTTAAAATTGCATTTTGTGTTCATTTGTGTTGTCACTGACTAATATTATTTTTTTTGTTTGATGAACATTTAAGTGTGACATACATGCAGTAAATAAATAAATAAATAAATAAAACAGGAAGGAGGCAAAAACTGTCACACCACTGTATACTGTATGATAATGAGGCTTAATCCCAAGGAACAGGAAAATAAAGTTTGTTTACCAACGAAATGAAGACATTCCCAACACGTCTTCATCCTTTCTACGACCTACAGCTTGACTAATTCCAACATTTAGTCATGCCCCTGAAGGCAGCACTGCGATTACTGCCATGTTTCAGTGATTATTTTTACTGACACCCTCCAAAACCAGTTTTACTTCATTACAAGCACAACAAGCACATATAATATTGTATAGATTAATGCCTCCCAAGGACTTATTTTCTACATTCTCCCAGTCTGCTCGTCACCTGCATAGTGCTGTGTCGTATTCTCTCCCGGGACACCTTTCCTCCATCTGACCTGGCCAACCCAGCTATGCTCCACCACCTCCTGTCTCACCACCTGTTCTGTGTTGTCTCATTTGTTCTGTTGTTTTGTCATTTACACTCTTTTTTTTAGGTCTGACCCATGCACAGCTAACATATATAAACAAAAACGAATGTACAGAAAATGTACAATAATAAATGAATACACTTAATGATAAAATAATACTAAAACAATACAAACAGCAATAAAAGACAGTCAGAGTATCACACAACCTTCATACCAGATCAAATCCCAGTGAGCAATAATTAGCATATACAATACATACACTGGTTTCTAGTGTTTTCAGGCGTTGGTAGTTGTGGCATTGGAAAACTGTGCACTTTCTGTATATGGACACATTTAATATTTGACAGGCGCAATTTATCACCACTTAAAGAAAAAAATACAAAGCAAACAAAACCAGCAATAATCTATTATCATACGATCAGAGAAGCATTTTTCACAATCTGCAGTACATAGCATGACAGCACAAAGCTGCATCATCACACTAAAATGCTGCCAATGAACAATTGCTGGTCAAAAGCCTCATAAATCATAAACAAATAGAAAAGAATGACTTAGAGTAGGTGGGGCTCAATTGTGTCATGTTTAATGACTTAATGGTCATTATTCATTGTCCAGAATGTGTATTGACACCCATTGGTCACATCATTAGGTATGCCTCAATGTAATGAGATCCAATATAATAGCAAAGAAAAACACGGTTGTATAGATAATAAAGCACAATGAAATTGTTGTGTTACAGTATATTGGAATGTATAATAACAAATATTGAGAAGATGCCTAAGTGGAGAGAGTCAGTAGAGTGTACATTGAAATCAAAATAATCTAAAATGTTAGTATTATTATTTTATTTGCAGTTTTTATGTTTTGGTGTATTTTATCAGTAGTGGAGCTACATGCAGATCTCTGGAAATGTTTGATTAAATGTGCTGTACAAGTAAAAATGGATAGGATACAATAATATAGTCATATATACAGTAACTAATAAATATTGTCGCTCTCCAATGACAATGACATTTTTAATTCTTAAAAATTATCAGGATAATCAACACAATTTGGACTTACATGTTGTTTATACTGGACAGTAGCAGTATATTATTTACTGTATATACAGTAAATATACTAATTCTAATATATGTATATACATACATACTGGGTATAAACAAAATTAGGTTCAAACAATGCAAAAGCTTCTGCTGTCAGAGTGAATAAGCACAACACAATGGAACATACTATATTTCGGAGGGAGTGAGCCCCCTTTTTGGCTACTTTAGACCTTCAACAGACAGTAAAAGTAGTGCAAAGCTCGTAATAAATCGTGTTGTCTTTAAACTAGCGGGAACAAAACTAGAAAACCAAAGAAGGTACCGCTAAGGATAATGTGACAGCTGACGTCTTTGTTTCATGCTTGGGTCTCACATGGTGATAGAGGAAAAACACCTTTACATTTAGCCTACAGAGGAGTACAATGCTTTTATACTTATGTTGCAGCAATAATCCAATCGTAAATCCACCTGATTGTTTATAAGAATGTCAGTCAAATTGTGCCAACTTGAATCATGTGTAATCAAACACCACAAATAAGTGAAATAAAGACAATAGAATGGGTGTCAGTTGTCAGCATGTAGTTGGCATGTAGTGGTGTAACATGCCAGTGAATCTCTACAATGAAGGTACTCCATAGGTGCAGTACAGGGTTCGAAACAGGATACAACAAGGAGCGGATCACGGGTCCGTTTCAGTACCACCAGTAGATGGACAGCGCCAACAATACACGCGCGCACACACATTAGCACTCACCTCCAGAAGCGCATAGGAAAGTGTAAACGATGTAGAGCAGCATCTTCCTCCTCCTGATGATCCACATGGTTCCGAGTGTTCCGTGGCTGTGGGCTCGAGCCGCGGTGCAGCTCACAGCTCGCTGCTGTGCCCGCTTTACATTTTACATCCTTTTTTTTTTTTTGGTGGCTCATCGACCAGCTGTTAGTGCATGACGTCACCCAGCACACCGCCTGCTGGTTGGGTTTTGATTCGACAGGCTACGGAGGAGAAGAGATTTTCATTGGAGGGTCGGTGATGTCAGTCTGGGGGGGGGGGGGGGGCAACGTCGGGTTGCAGCAGCGGCTACGTCAGGCGCGCGCACGCTGACAAGAGATGGACGAAGTTTACTATTGCAAGGAGACAGCCTTTTAATTTTGTACCACAATACTGTATCTATCATCTTTGTAACTATGATGACTACATTCTGACAACACTGTGCGTGATATGTTAATCATAGGCTTTCAATAAAATATATTGATTTCTGGGACAGTTGGACATTTGCGGAAAGCACACATACTAATGCAACCAGGGAAATACAATGAGTCAAATACAGTCAGTTATTAATCATACTGCACATCTACTGCGTAGTGGCTATCATACTCAGAGGTGTTTCCAAGTCTGTGTCTCCACTCATGAAGCCAGAATATTAGCCATAACTGGCATAGTGAGCCTTGTGTTTGCTCTTGTTCTGAACATCTTTATATAGTACAGGTGTACTTGATACCCTGGCCGGGCAGGGTATATTACTGAAGTATAAATGTAATTGGAGCTATTTTGGGATAGATTTTACCTTTTGTTTGTAACCATTGTTCATTACAGTACATGTTCTCAAGGGACAATACTATCTTGTATATACTTTAGTCAGTGTACAGCTTGTATAGCAGTATTGACTTATCTACTGAAAATGAGACAACAATAATAAAACAACCGCTGGCAATACAAGCGAGTCGCTAGATAACTGTGTCATGCCTCCAGTCAAACATGGTGGTGGTAGTGTCATGATCTGGGTTCTACTGTCACTAGGGAGCTACAGTTCTGATTCATTATGCGAATATCCAACATGCACGGTAGGATTCTGACCTGCAGGGGAAACTGGGGCACATGACAGGTTTATGAAGACAAACACAGTACCTTGCTGAAAAAGCCGAAGGGAATGGAGGGACCAATGTCCGAGCATCTGTGGCACATTCTCCAGAGAAGGTGGAGGAGCACATTGTGCCAAACATTCACCAGCTCCAGTCATGTGATCACAAAGAAGTGGAAGGAGATTACAGTACCAAACTCTGCAGCTTTGGTGAATTCCATGCTCAAGAGGATAAAAGGCAGTGCTAGATAACAATGGTGCTCACAAGAAATATTGTTCACTGTGTTGTGTACTCACTTGTGTTGCCAACTCTTTAGGCAACATTAGCTATTTGGAGTCAGCGTAAATCTGCAGTCATGGAAAAAAAGATTAGCTCACCTTTGTTTTGTTCAATTTTGTGTTCATTTTAATGGCTGGAACCAATACAGGTATGTTACCTGAAGGATGCAATGAACAAAACACAATGCCTGAAAGCACTGTGTTTGGCAGTGTAATGCCATTGCGATTAACATAAGAACTTAAGTGATTTTGGTCATTATCAAGAAAACCATGGCAATGGCAAGATATACGCTCTTAAACTCTTACAAGCTATTTTTTTTATTATATTTGTAAAAACAACCTTTAGTTGTAGCAGGTATTAAAGTGAACAAATACATTGAAGATAATGTTTTCCTTGACTGTATACTGCTTTACAAGCTGTACATAGACTGCTCTAAAGTGTATCCCTGTTGTCCCTTGAGATAATATAATGGGTTGCTGGACGGGGGAGAGGGGGGTCCTGTACTATAGAATTGTATCCAAGAACAATCAAGCTTTCTCCAAGAAGTGGACACTGACTCACTTGCTGTCAGGATTATTTTTAGTCTGCTGCTAGGTGACTTAAATATGAGTCATAATTGTCTGAGTACATTTCGTCAGGGAGCAAAGGAGCTCACGGACCAAGGGACATACATTAAACATGGTATCATGCATGGACAACCAAATAGGAGCTCTAATTTACCAGCTAAGGATTGCTTGAAGCTTAGTGGATGAATGCAGAGAAGCAGCAGCAATAATTCGAGTATAGGATTTGTCAAGGGGGGGGTCATTCTTTTGGACTGGACTTGTGCAATGGTCGCTAATCCATCTTCCGTCAGCAGGATTCTAAAAAAAAAAAAAACCTAGCCAGCGCAAAGTACAGAAACTTAGTGGAAGGGTGAATCATGGGCCAATAGAGACTATTGTAGTCCCTTCTCCAATAGTATGCATTCATGTTCTATACCACTTACACTGGTCATGCACATCAGGGGGTGGAGCCAATTCAAGATGATGGAGGGGGAAAAGGTGACATGACACTACACCAACCAATGGTCCAATTTTACATTAGTCCTAAAGGATTTCCTCCTAGTCTTTTGGGAGGAACGCTGAAAGCAGAAAAGGCGACCATAATGATTTTTCTTACTTTTAAATGTATGAAGTTACCTTATTTCCATAAAACTTTTTTTAGTCTCATACATTTTCAATGTCGCCCGTTGGGTACATTTGATGGAAGAGGATGAAGGGATGGCCAGTAAACCGGCTTTAAAAATCAGTGCTAGATGCTAGAGGAGGCGGTGTGTGGGTGGGCACTCATTTCACACACTCGCCGTCTCACACAGTGGGGTCTAGAAGTTATTTCTGCTCCAAATTCTCAATCTATAGCAACCTGACCAGCAGCTTCTGTCCCAAGTCTCCAGGAACCCAAGTGTTCAGGAAACACTATTGCTATTATTACTATTATGTTAACATGTTCATTTTACCAGATGAACTTACAAGATACAAAATGGAAGAACCTTTAGTGGCGGGGATGGGTGATTGTCATGGTATGAAGATTGTTTTCTTTTACTTGAATGTCAATTGTACACACACAGCGGCAACACTTGAGAACAATATAATGATATAAGAATGGGGAAAAAACTATAAGTGATGTATAAGTTTCACATAACTGTGATGCCTTCAAGGACCATCGATTAGAGAGCAAAAAAGCAGGTTTCATCCGAATGTACACAATAATTACTGTGTGTGTGTATGGGGGACAGGGTTTTGTACAGGGGCCCCAGATTCGGTGCTACCACCCTGCTGTTAGGACACAATATTTGCACCATTACAAAACAGTCAAGAAAAAAAATAAAAGATTAACTCAAATTTAAAAAAACCAAAACAAACCCACCTCTGTCTCTGCTCTAGACACCTTTTTAGATGCTCCCCCAAGGCGGCTATATTCTGTCAACAGCCAAGTTCATGTATTGCCTCGTTAAGCTTCATGAGGATAGTCATGGCTACACAGCGCCCCCTTGTGATAACTGCTTCCTCTCTCAGATATTTCCTGAAAAAGATGAGCTTTCAACACTGATGCTACTGAGAAAAAAAGGTCATCTTCTGTTTGAACAACTCAAAATATTTAGTTTTATAATAGTAGAAGCATTTACATATTGTAACAGTTAAGGCACAAATTACTATTGGCCCCATAAAAACAATCATCAAAAATAATTGCGCTACCGGTATTATCCCTCCTTTGTTTATGTGTGAACCTATGTCAAGTACTATACACGTCACACTGATCGGTTCAATCAGTACATCACATTCGGAACACTCCAAAACGTGTTTTCTTCATCGGTGCGTTCAGTGTTGCACTCAGACTCAGTCCCAAAACCAGACGAGTGTCAGCAGGATCTATAATTCCATCATCCCATAGTCTGCGGAAAAACAAATGCATCACACAAAATTAATACTATAATCTGAGGCTTTAGCAATGAATTCATGAATGCATGTCACTTCAAACACAAACATGGATGTAAAATATTCATCATACGTAAGATCATCATAAGAGCATCGCATGAAGCTGGCAGACCTTTCTTTCTTATCATATCCACGTTTGCCACAAGCTTGAGTAATTTTAGTTTAGTTTTATTTAGTTAGTTTTACACTTATGACATTCAAATATTAGAAAGGCTTGTATGATAAGATAATGTTTTTAATGGCAACATTTTGTTGATAAAAACCTGCTTTGCGATCAATATGTAGACTGCCTAGCGTCCTGGAACAGACTTCTCGACATCCACTCTAACTGCAAAGTGCCAGCAACATAACATTAAATGTCTAAAGGTCAAACATCACCTAGCACTGGAGAAGTAGGGATTTCCTTCTTCTTCAAAACGTCGCACGATGGGTTCCTTCATGGCAGCCTCTTGCTCTGCAGTGAACTTTTCAGAGGGAAGAAATTAGGATACTGAGTTAAAGACGAGGGCATTAATTTAAAAAGTAGCAGCAATTTTGTTCCTTCGAGGGCAGTCTTGCAGATGGTCATGATGGTCATGGGGGGTGCAATAAAAATGAAAATCTGTAACGTTTTAATAATCAGTGCCAAGCTGAGGTGTCATTCTGAAGCTATTAATGCCCTTGACACATCCCTCACAGTACAGCTAACACATTTTAATTGAAGCCTTAGACAGCACTAATTAGAATCATTACAACATTAAGTAATTAGATCTTTATATAAAAGCTGTCAAGGCATTACAGAAAGGTAGCCATTATGTTTTTGCTTTTGGCTAACAAAGGCCATCAGTGCTCCACATTACCTCCTTTCCCTCTCTGGCTCGTTGATCCTTGGTGATGGTGGCCAGGACTGTGGCAGCCTGTTCTCCACCCATGACAGATATCCTGGAATTGGGCCACATGTAGAGGAATCTAGGGCTGTGAAATGAGAAGATGTGCCCGTTAGCGTATTTTTGATGTGTTAACCGTTTCTGTAGTATATGAAGAGCTGCCAAAAGTGACAAAATATAAACACAGGTATTTGATGTTGGAACATTTGGGTAGTCATTTCCTGTTCCTAAAACATAATTTGGATGCAGCCCACACAAAAAGAAGACTCCAGGTAACCCTACCTGTAGGCTCTGCCACACATGCCGTAATTTCCTGCACCATATGAGCCGCCGATAATGACCGTGATCTTGGGTACATTGGCGCAAGCAACGGCAGTAACCATCTTTGCTCCATCCTTGGCAATTCCTCCTGCTTCATACTCCCTGCCCACCATGAAACCTGACAGGGAGTATTGTGTTTACAAAATGAACACAATGTAATGAGATTAGATAATTAGGGCTGTCAAATGATTAAACATTTTTAATTAATTTAGTTTTTAAATTAATCCCATTTGAAACTGTGTGGAAAATGCCCATTTTTATTGTATTTTATGAACAAAACTGTACATGACACGGTGTATTATTTTGTATGTATTAACAGCTCCACTGAAAATGTAACTAAAGCTAAAAAGATACCACACATGTCTTGAGTATTTGTTTTTGCAGTAGCAGAACCTTTGGATCACACTGTTAACCGAGTCATGAGGAGTTGCGTTCAAAGACACTTAGGTAATTTAAAGGGGACCTATTATGCTTTTTCCACTTTTCTGACTTATAAATATAGTTAGAATGTTGTATTCTCGTGTTAAATGATTTGAGCATTTGGAAGTCAGTCCTGAAAGAAGGTCGGTTTGAAAAGGCGTGGTAAAACAGTTCCTTTGTGATGTCACAGAGAGGCGGACTTCCTTATAAAGTTCATACTTGGGAAGCACTTTGGGCAACCATAACAGGAAATCCAAGTTTGTAGACAAGCACAGTGAAACCCACAGGACACCATTGGATTTTCCCATGCATTCTATTATGCAAAAGGATTTGAAAGGTTTTGACCTTAGACTGTGCAGGTATACCTAATCATGTATTCAGTGGGTGTATTTTGTGAATACCGATATACATCAACACATGAAAACACATAAACATCAGCTCACCTGTTATGTTTTGTAAGAATAGAAGAGGAATGTTTCTCTGGCAACATAACTCAATGAAATGTGTCCCCTAAAAAAACAAAAGTAAAAAAAAAGAGTAAATTCAAAAAAAGAACCGTCTAGACATACTCTTTGTTTAGCCATTGTCTTCTAATTAGAATGTTAACAAAGTAGGAGATGATGTGACAGACAAATGATCAGTCGCGTCATTTCACAATAACATGAATCCAATCTTTTCTTGGCAGCCTTTCACAAACACAAACAGCTTTGTGGAGTGAAGCATTTAGCATGACAGAAGGTCGTCATTGTCTTCAGTGATGACATCTCCAAATGCGAGTGCAGTATTGATTTTCCTTAGATGCGCTTGGCGGGCATATTTGAAGCACCATGCCAGTCGCATTTATCATGCTGATAAAACACACCCCCCACTCCCCAAAAAAATCAAATTCAAATTGCAGTGAAGTGCAGTGAAATAACACATTCAGCCCCTCATCCGTTTTAAGGACGGCTATAGTTCAGCTCTGTTCATGGCAGAATTGCCTGGCAAATTAAGTGAGCAATGTTGAATGAAAATGGTCTGCGCCTTTCAAATCCAACGCTATTACGATACCATTCTGGGCGCTCAGCAGTAGGCCAGGACAAATGCAATTAGAGAGCTTATTGTACCAGCACCTGCACTAAAATGGGTCAGAACAAATCGTCTATTAGGACCATGCGCTTGGTATTCATTGTTGCAAGAAGCACAGTGGCTAAGGTCTTTAAGTCCTTGACACTTGGCGAACGCTTTTAGGAAACTCTTTCTAAACTTTCACATGACTAAAGGCACTACTGAGTTACACAAACAATAGTCACCTTTTTTGCAGATTCTGAAAACAAAACTCCGTTGTTGCCAATTATTCCAACAGGGTAACCAAAAATTCTGGAGAATCCTGCAGGGAAATATTCAAAGTCACATAACAGCAATGCAAATTGTAGATTTCCATTTGGTGCTTCATTCAGAAAGAGAAACATACCTGTCACAAGCGTATCTCCATAGAATGCCTTGAACTCATCAAATTTACTTCCATCCACAATTCGGGCAATAACCTACATTCCAAATATATATAAAAATATATTTCATGTGAACAATGAGAAATAAGAAATGTAATACCCTATTAAGTCACCACCGATAATTATCAGCCCCATATCCGCCTAAAAATGTCAGGATTTTCCCTTTATAAAGAACCGAACCAATGTAGACCACATAGCATTGACATTTTTTGTCAGCAAAATGCAGTTAACACTATGTCACTCCTTCCCTGCGTAGCATATCAATCCCTAATTAAACAACGAGAGCAACATCAGAGCTCATAATGACTTCACAAGCTTCATTGAAATCACAGCCGGTTAATATTCCACCTACCATTCTTAGTCCCACAGCAATGTAATATGTAGATAACAACAGACAAGTCTGTACAGTTCAGATAAATTAAATATTATCAGTTTGTCTAGTATTTCAAATCGGGCTATCACAAAAAAAAATTATTTCCTTTGGGGGGGAGGTGCATGACAGAAACACCCACATAGTCACCTTTACACTCATATTCCCCAATATATTAGATATAATGAGAGGAAAATAAGCAATTTAAGAATAAATAAGACTTGTGTTCATGTGTGTTTCAATAAATGTCTTCCAGACATGTGGACGGGATGTGACATTGAGGATTCAGAGTTGAGTTTTAGAAGGATTATCGCCACAACAGCGGAAGATCAAGGAGATATGCTGCGGCGACCCCTAAAGGGAAAAGCCGAAAGAGAAAGAATACCGCCACAACAGTAGCCTGTGTTGTTATTAGGATTATTATTATTATTGTGCCTGTTGTGAGATCATTCAAAACGGAAATAATTGTTGATAGCAATGAAGTCTGGTGCATATTACTAGTGACACCTAGTGGCCAGCGTACTACAGTTCTTTAATCCTTTAATCCATTATACCGTATGTGTATTTAAGGGCCGAACAGTGGATAGCATTTTGACCAGTCCCGAGATTGGGAAGACCTGGAAGACCTCCGCTTGGGCATCTGTGTGTGGGTTTTCTCTGTGTTTCCTCCCACATTCCAAAAACATGCTTAATATGCACACAAAAATAATAATAGGCCCTAGTCAACCACAAACAGCAGTTTATGAATTAATACATTTTTGAGAAACCGGGGCCGAATGAGGACACGATGTTCGAACTGAAAAGTGGCAAGGGATGACTGTAGTGCTTCACAGTTCATTAGCATTAAAAGCTACACGCACACACTTGCACACAAGCACGCACTAAAGCAGTTTGTTCCCAATTGAGGCCAATTAAAAGCACTGTGAAACTGTCAAAATTTTAGCGTCAAGGCTAGATTTTGGCCAACACATTTTCCAATACACTCTGAGGCTTATTTAAAATTGGTGAAAAATAGTAACGACGTGGAACTTTTCAAACAATGAACAGAAAAATACTTCATTATACCTCTCTGATGTCAAAGTTCCGTTTGAGATTGTCTCCAACGATGCCATAGAGCTCATCTGCAGGGTAAAGAGGTGCTTCGGTTGGTTCTGTAGTAACCTAAAATAATATATGTATAACGCTTGACATTAGCTTATTTTCTGGACATGTGCCACACTCCTGCAGTCACAGGACTTGCCTCAATATTTTTCTTGTAGTTGAGTCCTCGTACGGCCTTCCGCGCCAAATGAAGAGCGTGGTTATCATCCAAAGCGTAATGGTCAGTCACACCAGACTTTCTGTTAAATAAAGAGAAGCATCACAAATACGCACAGGGAACGTCAAGAAGTAGTGTTATTTTTAACCTGCAGTGAAGATCAGCACCCCCGAGGTCCTCAGCAGAAACCTGCTCTCCAGTAGCAGCTTTGACCTACAAACAACACACACTTTTAGATTAAGCTAAATTATTATTATGACAAACATAACACATCATATTAACTCATGTAGAAGCATGACAAACCAGTGGAGGTCCTCCGAGGAAAATAGTTCCTTGCTTCCTGACAATAATGCTTTCATCTGCCATGGCAGGAACGTACGCTCCTCCAGCCGTGCAGGACCCCATCACCACAGCAATCTGAAGGACAGACAAGACAAAACTATTTGTTAACATAAGAAATTCCCAATATTTACTATAGTCATCATACATCAATAACCTCATGATAGAGATGCAAATGCAAAACATTAAGTGTCTGTATTACCTGTGCTATTCCCTGGGATGACAGCCTGGCCTGGTTGAAGAAAATGCGTCCAAAGTGTTCTCTGTCAGGAAAGACGTCTGCCTGTCTGGGAAGATTGGCTCCCCCTGAGTCCACTGATGACATCAAAACATCATGTGGTGAGGAGATCTCACATTACACACAAAAAACATTTATTTATTCTTTGGATTTTCAGTCCACATGCTGAGTTTTTACATTTGACAGATTTTGCAGAAATGAAAGCCCCGTTTTATAAAGCAACAAGTGAGTCTAATATATCTGTTTGGCCGAAGTGTCCAAATACTGAACAAATACGAGTGAAACCTCACCTAGGTAAATACAGGGCAAGTGGTTCTGCTGAGCTATTTCTTGTGCACGAAGATGCTTCTTCACTGTGATGGGGTAATAAGTCCCCCCTTTGACTGTTGCATCATTGGCCACGATGACGCATTCAACCCTGGTAATTATAGATATTATTATGACATGTTTGACCCTTGTGTCATTTTACAATTACCAACAATAAATTATCAAAATAATTAGTGTTTGGAGTTATTAAAGACTATGCAAAAGAATGTATGTAAACTAGATGCCTAACAGTAATAAGGCTTACCCTGACACCCGTCCAATCCCTGTAATCATACCACCTGCTGGCACCTCCTCCTTTCCATACAACTCGTACGCTGCAAACTGGGAAAATTCTAAAAACGGAGTCCTGTAAAACAGGAATAAGTCAACAGTAAAGAATAGCAGATTTCTGAGCACAGAAATAAAAATGAAATGTGTTGTGTGAAGACAATAAGAAAGCGTCCAAAGAGAACAGCACCCTGGGTCCAGGAGTCTGTCGATACGTTCTCTGGGTAAGAGTTTACCACGGGAAGTATGAAGTTTTCTAGCTTTTTCTCCCCCACCTGCAAACGTAACAGAAATAAACATGAGTGACATTTATGTGACCACTTTTCACTACATTGCATCAACGAAATCCCTGTAAGGACATGTTATCATCACATTATACATCAGATTTGGTACGTCTACGTCTACGTCTACGTCTACGAAGTCTACGTTGAAGAGCTGAGCATAGGCGAGAGATTGACAACCTTTGCCCTTTCCCTTTGCCCGCTGAATTAATTCTCTGCAGCTGATATTGCAAATGACACCACTATATTATCCCTTCAAAAGATGTATACAGTAATAAAAATGGATGCTTTGAGATATTGTATGTCTTTACATTGTGGGGACGTGACATCAATGTGGACTATGGGGTGCATTCTCATACGTGTCAAGATCATTCGCAGAACCACTCACCTAATTTAATCTTTTCCGTGCGGCTTTTCAATTCTTCAACAAGAGCTTGCATTCGTTCATAGTTCTCCTGAAAGAAAAATAACAAACGATGAGACTCAGCACACAACTTTTATATGATATGTATTATTATGAATTTGTGTCCTGGGCATTTCGATATGTGTATATTGTGCATGAACATAAGATCGGTGTTTAATGTCAACTTGTAATTTACACGTCTATGTTGACTGCCTTGTGTGACATTTATAGAGGTTAACTGACAGGTAGCGAAAACTAGGTGACATCTACTGTGAGTTGAAGGCAATAAAAGGCGTTTTAAGTGTAAAACATCGATGCATCGACATAATTGCACAAAAATTGATAATTGTATAATTGTACTGAAGTCATCTCCAATGGCTTTAAGGTTAGGCATTTTTTTTTTTAAAAAGCCCTTGCTAACATACTACCATACAGTTTATTAGCAAGGATGCCTGTTAGCCTCAAGGGCTGGCTGGCGTTAGCATCTAGCATACCTGGTAGTCGGTGGAGTGTTTATCGGGCTGAGAACCGAGACGGGCAACTTTGTCGGCGTAGTACGACCTCTTACAAGCCAGCGGGAGGCTCCTGCAACGGAAAAGCAACGGTTTGACCGTCTGAAGCAGCATTTTAATGCTTAGTTTTCGACTCTGGCGTTCGCTAGCTAGCCTAGCAATGCTCTTCTTCTTGGTTATCTTCAGCACCAATGAAAACCGATATTGCTCCCTGGTGGCTGCAGATGATAATTACATTGAAATCATTAGGCTCACTGTTAATTATTATAAAATAGAAAGTATTATCTCACATTTGACACAACAGCAATTCAGTCTTTATTCAGTGTTGCATGGGAATACTTTGATGAGTGCAATGATTGAAAAACATTAGAGTTATAGAGCAACTACTTGTATTAAGAAATATCGCCGCGAGATGGCGACAAAGCACGGGGTATAGGCTCTTGCAAAACTTATAGTCTAATACAGTATAATATAAGTGTCACATACAAATGATCACCCACGTGTTACATGGTTTATGATGGTATTATAGGTCAAATATATATATTTGACAAACTAATTTTTTTAGTTTTTTCAAACCAATAACCCAAAAGTATGCCATATGTCGTCAAACTTTCTGCAGTCATGTTAATTAACGGATGTTGTTTATCAATTAGGAGACATAGACATTAGACATTAGGCTTAGTACAACAAAACACTTGCACCAGATTCTAGCAAAATTATCTAATTTAACTAACCAATCCATAGTTCCATACAAATAAACATAATAAAAATAAATGTGCTGTGTAAATATGCTAACTCTGTTTATTTGACCCTGCTAAATGTAAATACATCTGGCTGAAATATGTATAGGATTCATGCGAGTGTGACAGTGATTCAAATAAAAAGCCCTTCAAATAAAATTCCACACCGCTATAACCATTTCTCATTTATAAATGTGAACTAAAGAGCTTTTTAAATGGAAATCAGCATTAGCTTAAAAGCTGGAAAAAAAAGAAAAAAACATCCTTTCTGACCCAAGTACTCCATGGAGAGGCAGCGTACGTTTGTCCGAGTGGGCTGAAGAGTGTTCAAAACGAGAGCTTTTTAGTTCATTTCACTTCTCCTCCAACGCTCCGTCAGCGTGCTTGTGACCTCCACTCAAATGGCTGCTCTTGTTTGTCTTAGCAAATACACAATCCTCCACTCTGTGTGCGACCTCCAACACTCTGGTACATCCAGCTCGCTCTACTTTGCCGTGACCTTTTGACTCCTCCCTTACCACAGTGGTGGAGTGACAGAATGGATGTAGAGGCATGAAAAGCTGCAGAGCAGGAGAGTGCTTCATACAATAGCTTGGGTGAAAATGGATGTTTGCATTGGGGAATTTAACACAAATCACAGAATTCTCAGAATTTGTGCATCTGCTTTGTGTGCCATTTTCCTGCTTTTTTTTAATGGGAAAAATATTATTCACTATGATCAATCAATGAAATCACAAAACTGGTTAAAATTGAAAAATATACATATTATTAAGGGGTAAAAAAAACTAAATCCAAAGCTACATGACCATGTGTGAAAAAGTGATAATGTGATAAAGTGATAATAGTGATTATTAGGGACCTAATAACCCTTCGCAGCAACAACTGCAATCAAGCCTTTACAATAACTTGCAATGAGTTTCTTACAGCACTGTGGAGGGATTTGGGCCCACTCATCTTTGCAGAATTGTTGTCATTCAGTCACATTGGAGGATTTTCCACCCTATGATTGGCTGGCGATAGGCTCCAGCATACCCGTTACCCTAGTGAGAATAAGCGGCATAGAAAATGAATGGATGGATTTTCCAACATGAAGTGCCTTTTTTAAGTCATACCACAGCATCACAATAGGATTCAGGTCAAGACTTTGACTAGGCCACTCCAAAGTCTTCGTTTTGTTTTTCTTCAGCCATTCAGAGGTGGACTTGCTGGTGTGTTTTGGATCATTGTCCATTCTCCTTCAGGATTTTTTTTTTTGGTAGACAGCGGAATTCATGCTTCCATTTATCACAGCAAGTCTTCCAGGTCCTGAAGCAGCAAAAGAGACCTAGACCATCGCACTACCACCACCATATTTTACTGCTTATCTGATGTACTTTTACATTCACTTTTTCCACACAGGGCCATGTAGGTTTGGAGGATTTTTTTAATAATAAAACTTTCATTGAAAAACAGATGATCTGAAACCGGGCTGCACGGTGTGAAGTGGTTAGCTTGCAGGCCTCACAGCTAGGAGACCCAAGTTTGATTCCACCCTCAGGCATCTCTGTGTGGAGTTCATGCATGTTTTCCCGTGCATGCGTGGGTTTTCTCCGGGTACTCCGGTTTCCTCCCACATTCCAAAAACATGCTAGGTTAATTTGCGACTCCAAATTATCCATAGGTGTGAATATGAGTGTGAATGGGTTTTTGTTTTTGTGCCCTGTGATTGGCTGGCGGCCAGTCCAGGGTGTACCCCGCCTCTCGCCCAAAGACAGCTGGGATAGGCTCCAGCACCCCCTTGTGATGATAAGCGGTAAAAAATGAATGAATGAATGAATGAATGATCTGAAAAAGCAGGAATAAGTAGCCTAAGTGACATTGCATTCTGCTGTTCGGACCCCACACTACAAAGTGTTCCACATAACGTGATAAAACAATAACACACACACTGAGTCCCCTCAAGCTCTCTCCTCATTCCCCTTTTTAGAAAGCGTTAATGATGCTGGTTTCCCATCTGAAAGAAGTCATTAATGGCTGACACAGACTTAAATGAAGGATATCAAAGCGTGGCTGAGTGCCGCCTCCCTCCTGCCCACTCATAGGCATTACCTCGTTAAGGCGGCAGGAACATGAATTAATCATCTGTCCACTCTGGAACAGAGCACTAAAATATTAGCAGCACATAGATAATATGATCTTTAAAAAGCTCCAACAAATACATTTCCTGAATAAGATCACGGATAAAGATCACATTTATACCATTTGTTGTTGGAATTTATTCAGTAGTGAAGCTTACTCACTGGATGGAATTTGGGGGTGGGGGCAAAGAGGACATGTCCCCTGCATTTTTTCAAAGGGCAGTTTTGGTCAGCTGTAGTTTCTACCCTCCCAAAACAATGTTACGCTATATTTTTAAAGGAGTTCCGTCAAACACTACGATGAAGCGGAAAATAGGCCGCTCAAGCTGAAGCTTGTTTTCCTGTAGACCACCCACAAGCTCATCGAATGGCTCAGCCATTTATTTTGTTTTGGCCGTCCTTGCAACTGGACTTGTTGTACTAGTTGGTCAGACTCCATGTTCATGTTCATCTTCCAATGTAAGTTGTTAACATATTTTGGGTGTAAGTTCTGCCTGGGTCACTTTAATTCAGAGTTCCCATGGGCAGCAGTCTCAGGAGGGAAGCTCCTCCTAGAAGCTCCTATGACGACCCACCATTTTCAGACTTTTCTAGGGGGTTAAATAAAGCCTTATACAATATATGAGTCGATATGGTACTACACACTATGCATAAGTAGGTCTATAACTTAATAATAATAATAATATGCAAGAATCTTCCTATGATGTAAATGTCAGCAGCATCAGCAACGAAAGGTCAGTAAAAGAACAATAAATATGTGATGACAATTAACCTCCATCTTTCAGTTCCAGAGGCCGCGTTGGTTTAATCTGCTCCTATTTCTATCTGCAAAGTGGCCAATTTGTCAGATGACGGAGCTGCAAATATAAAACACGAGAATGGGGAGGCCTCGTTCCCACATCACGTCCACACCTTTCCTCTCTGAAGAGGCCGTTTGGAGAGCGCTAACAGGAGTATCATTCACTGTAATGGTGCATCACCATCATCCTCCACAGCCCTCACAGCTTGGATCACCCACTCCAACGATGGCCCAGCACTGAGACCAGTAAGCTTGTGCTACGAAATTATACACACATAGGACACTTATTTAGGTACACACTGACACTGTTAGAGAGGGTATTTAACAATATAACATTTTGCAGTGGTGTAAAAGTGAACTTACGTACAGGGTATTTGTTCCGATGATGCACACAGAGCAATGAATAACTTCATGCTCTGTTTCCTTTTTGCTCCTTTCCCCTTGCGCCGTGAGGCGTTGAGGAACAATCGTAATTATGAGTGTAAGGCACTATAATTGTTTTATTCATTCATTAATTTTCTACCGCTTATCCTCACGACGGTTGCGGGGGTGCTGGAGCCTATCCCAGCTGTCTTCGGGCGAGAGGCAGGGTACACCCTGGACTGGTCGCCAGCCAATCATAGGGCAGATATAGACAAACAACCATTCACACTCACATTCATACCTATGGACAATTTGGAGTCGCCAATTAACCTAGCATGTTTTTGGAATGTGGGAGGAAACCGCAGTACCCGGAGAAAACCCACACAGGAAAGGGGAGAACATGCAAACTCCACACAGATGCCCAGAGATCCGGTGGTCCTTTCTTTGAAGTGAACTGAGTGAACATTCTCACAAGTTAAGAAAGGGAATAACGAAATCTTACACTCCAAAAAATCCACACAATAATTTAATAAAATCATATACAGACTTGGGGAGGAAAAAAAGAAAGCAAAGGCCATTTGTAGAGAAGAAAAAGCTTTTAGCAACAGGAAGTTTCTTTTTAAGCTTAAATAATTACATGTTTACAGTTATTGTACAATACCATCACAAGTTTTGTCAAGCTAAATGTTTTACGTATTATTCAATATCATAGTTCCATGTATCAGCCAGATGACTTTGATCCTGTAGGGCAGGTCTT
This sequence comes from Doryrhamphus excisus, assembly GCF_037039965.1. NCBI lineage: Eukaryota > Metazoa > Chordata > Actinopteri > Syngnathiformes > Syngnathidae > Doryrhamphus > Doryrhamphus excisus. The sequence goes on along the minus strand of NC_136359.1, from coordinate 12,063,921 downwards.
CTCCAAACTTAGGGTCAGGATGCAAATTAATTTATATCTATGATGTTAGATATCATAAAATTTCTTGACAAAAGCTTGTAGTCAATGTATGCTATCTGTGGTTTAATCATGAAATTATGTACAGTGTATGTCAACATCATAGCAATACTTGATGGGTCATGTTTAGGGAAACCCTGCTTGCAGGTAACACAGTCCATGAACCATTTTTGTAACATTTCTCATAATTAGTGAATGCATTTGACTGTATCAAAATAGTGGAACAAAATAGTAACATATTCATCCAAATGCATAAAAGAAAAAGGTGTGAATGATGGTAGTTTGTCAGCAAAAAATTTGAAATCTAAGCAAGATGAAGTAGAAATCAAGCAGAAGTAAGCACTTTTCATTTTTCTATTACATCTTTAAGTAATACTTCATGAAATTTGAGATATAATCGTCTGTCAACAGAAAAAGAACATTTGAGTGGCAAAGCAAGATGATGGTAGATATTTTACTTGGATGGTATGCAACTTGCTCCAAATTCACAAAATATCGGCTAGCATATGTTACCAATGGTGATTTATTTTCGCGAGTACTAATACTAAAAACGACAAACGTGTGTTAGGTCAGTGCATGCAAGCAGTAAGAGGCGGGATATAATACTATCGCAGTATGTTCAAATGTTATCCCTGTTGAGGTTAATTGGGTCCAGACCCAAACTTGATAAGTGATTCTTAATTCATAAATGGAATAATTTCATTGTAAGATCATATAAAACCTATTTACAACCTATTAGAGCCCTTCAAACATGAAATAACACCCCTATTGTTGTCTTTACATTGGTAATACCCAAAATAATAAACATCATCAGAAAAAATAACTCCCAGATGGTCTTGTGGTGGCTTATGTAACATTAGCAACACCTAGTGGTCAGTGTAGAATACTACATGCCATGTCTTTCAATGAGTTTTCTGAATGTCTAACGCAGAATACGTTGCGAGGGCCGACTGTACATTGCTTTGAGATATCTAATCTTGCTTAGATTTCAGTTTTATGGTGCTTGAACATTGTATGTTTACACATGTCAAACATCAACACAGATCTGTGAAGATAAAGTAACAACCGCAAATAGAAAATAATAATAATTCGGGATGTCCGATAATTATCAGTGCAATATGGGTTGATATCGGTATTGGATTTTTTTCCCGATCATGAAAAATGATATTTAAAAAAATGCTGCATACAACACACATGTGTTCATTCCACCACAGAAGATATGTCATGTTACACATATCGGAATCGGAAATTGAGAGTTGGACGATATCGGTTTTCAGCAATAAAGCCAATATCGGACATCCCAAATACTAACAGTAATACCTTTATAACTGTTTTCACAGTATTTTTCTTATATCCTTTTTTTGGAAGAGACTGCTTGCTTGGGGGGGGATTTTAAAGATGAGGCAGCATTTTAAAGGGTTGATGAAGAAAAAAGAGCACATTGTTTCCCGCCATGTTTTCCATTTGAGACACTGCTGTGACAAGTAAACCAACTGACTCACGGAAATACAATATATTTTCTACAGGACACCATGAGGTAATGAAATGCCTAAAAAAAAGAATAAAAATAATAATAACTGACCATTTTGACATGATTTCCAAAAACCTTTGTAACGTCAAGCCCAAATCAGGAATCGGGTTCCTCCCTGGCACTCAATCACCATAACACTGATAAATTAACAAAGAATATAAGACGCATACAAGTAATAAACTTAATGAAGAAAATGAAAATCTGGACCTTAAGGTTGTAAAAGCCTGCCTAAGAAGCCTACCCTGAAATCCTAAATCATGAATAAAGCATTACAACCAAACAGTAATCACACAGTTTGTATTGCAGGGCTGTTGCTGTAATGCTTCTTTGTAGCTATAGTTTAGCACATGGTTTATGGGATGTTGTGTGAAAGTGTTTTTTAGGCACTATGACACCATGCTTCAAACCACTAATAACACAGCAGTAACTACGTATATAGTGGTGTGTTTCACATGCAAAACGAGGAATAAAAGAAAATATTTTACAGTTTAACTTGAATTGGAGCCTCCATTGCCGCAACACCCCACAAAAAAATAACAGTAATATCCATCAGTCCAACAAAGAAGCATAAAGGCACTGTTGTTTTGTTTTTTTTTCTACAAACAAGTCCAAGACGAGTAATAGACATGTCACAGACCACGTGCTGTTGGAGGAGAGCTGCTGTGTCATTAAACAGAAAGCAGACTTCTAACTGTGGGGTAACAACCAAAAGTGTAAAAACCGCTCACTAATGAGGGCACAGAGGGCAGACTTATTATACGCCCAAGAGGTAGACAGACACACAAACCGGGTTTGATATCGTATTCGAATTATGACAAAAATAAACCAAAAAAATCGGTTTTCCGAATGTCAGGCACAAACTACTGCACATTTAAAAGGAGATTATTGTGAGTGGGCGGGGGAAAAAAAAACATTTGTAATTTATCTATAGAGGTTTTGCAAACTTCTCATTGAAGTAAAGATGGTTTAAACATCAGCATCATTATCTCAACTTAGGCATTATTGGAATAATTATTATTAGAGGGGGTGGTTCAATACAAATAATTATTTGTATTGAACTACTGTGCTGGAGTGGTTCCAGCTATGTTTGTTCGCATTTCTTCTGCTTCAATCCTGGAAGAAAACAAATAAGCACTTTCTCCTCACAATAGTGAATAAATGAAGACAATTTTAGGAAGCATTTGCCGTCAATTCAACTTTTACGCTTTTCTCAACAGTTGGAAAATGTAAATTGAGTATTAATTACGTGGGGGAAAAAACACAATCAAAATGAAATACAGTGGAACCTTGGTTTTCGACAACAATTATTCGTATTCTTCCCATACACACCTTGGCGGATCAGGCTCTGTGTGAGAGTGAGAGTGCGAGTGCGAGTGCGAGTGCTTGTCCGTGCCTTGTTGGATATAACATGAGTGACAGCGTTTTGATAAATAAGGCAAGATAAATGACAAACACTATTGAATTCAATCAAAAACTAGAAGCAAAGTATATCTCTCTATGTCGACTTCAAGAAAAGGTAAAAGTGATGTTAAATTTATCCCATTTATTTTATAATTTATTTCTCATTTATATGTAAGTGTTAACATTTATGGGTGTCTACAACAGATGAATTGGATTATTTCAGTTTTCTTACAATTAGGTTTTATCATAAAAACCAAGTTTCCACTGTATACATTGATATATATATATATATATATATATATATATATATGCTTCCAATCGTGTTTAGTTCCTACAATATATTGTCGATACTGTATGTGCGAGGCAGGAGATAGTATCCATGCACACGCAGCAATAGGTAATGCAAAGAATTTCCACGCAAACACATTCAGAAAGACAAAAGAAGAGTGTGAAAAATAAATTATCAACATATGCTCAGTGTGTTTTGACATTCACGCATTAAAAAAAATGTGTGCTTCGTTCAGAACAGTTTAAGACCAGAAAAAAAAAAAAAAAAGTTCAAGAAAAAGTCCAAACATACATAATGTACACAGGGCTGGCCACGTTGAACAGGATGAGAGGATTGGAAGAATGACTCCGCCCCTCTCTTAGTATATGACCTCATAGACAGTCGCTTTCTTGTCTCCAGAGCCCGTCACAATGTACTTGTCATCTACGGAGATGTCGCAGCTCAGCACTGAAGAAGACTCCTTGGACTGTCGGGGGCGAGGAGGGGGAATATGTCAGTGTGGAAATCCTCCAAATACTGAAGAATTCAATTGCAGATGCTATAGATTCAAAGTCAAAACAGCCTACATCTCAGCATTGTGTCAAAAGGGGACTAAGCAAACTTGTTCCCTTACCATTACAATTAATCTTTTCATCCTTTTTGTTCTCTTATGGGTGACATTTCATTTTATTGTTAGAATAAGCTGTGGGCCAGTATGAAGTGAGCTGTAGGCCAGAAATGGCCCCTGGACTGCACTTTGGACACTATTTCTCTAGCGCTATATATCCTTTGTCGCTGTAGTCCTTTCTCTATCTCCTTTCTTCAGCAGATCGTTATGTTCTTCTCTATATCACTAGAATCGGTCCACCCTGAGCTCCATCTGAATGTCTTGTTTTTCCTCTGTGTATATTTCACTGTAACTTTACTGCTATCTCTACAGTTTTTTTTTTGTCAGCAGCATGCAATCTTGACGTTCCTCCACAGTTACCTGGAATATACTGGCTCCATACGGGGTTCTCCATGCGTTAAGCAGATTGTCTTTTCCTGTGCTGACGAACCACTTTCCTGCAAATGACAGCACAGTTAATGAGCCGACGACAACCACACAACTGCCCAAATGATGGCCAAAAGAAACACAAGCAAACAACAACTGACTCACCACAGTGAGCAAATCTGAGTGACAGCACGCAGCTTTCATGAAGGTGAAGCTGGTACTTGTCAGGTTTGGAGACATGAAGGACCTCCACGTTGCTGTTCTCCATCCCCACCGCCAGCCACTCGCCAGTTGGACAGTAGCCCAGTGAGAAGATCTGCAAGTACAGTTCATAATGTTTATGTTACTGAATGTTCACTGAAGAAGCTGAAGACTGTGACGTACCTGTGAGGTGAAGTCATGCTGCTGCAGCTGCCGACCCTCTCGAAGATCCCAGGAGCGGACGGTGTTGTCCAGACCTCCCGTCCAAAGCTTGGTACCGTCATTGGAGATGTCTATGCAGCTTGCTCCATCCGTGTGGCCCTGGAACTGCCTGCAGACAAACACAAAGCCAAAGAAGCTGCCTTTGAGTGAAGATAACATCTAAGAAACAGGAGTGATAGCTGAATTTCTAAAGTACGGTAGACCAAAGATGTCCATTGTTAAATACATTTTGTGTCCTCTGCCAGAGATGAAGCTGCACCGCATGGAGCTAGTGTGAACCTACAACAGGGATTTCAATCTTGCGGAATACTTCCGGCGGCCGCAACGGATTCAGTATGTGTTCTATTCAAACATGACAGCTACACTTAATGACAAATAATGACCGAGTGGATATGTGGATACGGCGAGGCAACTCCAAATTGTCCATAGGTATGATTGTGAGTGTGAATGGTTGTTTGTCTATATGTGCCCTGTGATTGGCTGGCGACCAGTCCAGGGTGTACCCCGCCTCTCGTGAAGATAAGCGGAGAAAATGAATGAATGAATATGTTTCATATAATGAGGTTTGTTCATTTGGAAGTGAGCCGTGAAATAAGTTTGGGATGGCAAATGGTGAATGAAAGTGTTTACTTCTCAACATACATTCATTCATTCATTCATTTTCTACCGCTTACCCTCGCAAGGGTCGCGGGGGTGCTGGAGCCTATCCCAGCTGTCGTCGGGCGAGAGGCGGGGTACACCCTGGACTGGTCACCAACCAATCACAGGACACATATAGACAAACAACTATTCAGACTCACATTCATACAATTTTGTATGACAATTGACAATTTGGAGTCGCCAATTAAATTAACAGGCATGTTTTTGGAATGTGGGAGGAAGCTGGAGTCCCTGCAGAAAACCCACGGGAAGAACATGCAAACTCCACACCGAGATGGCCGAGGGAGGAATCGAATTCAGGTCTCAGGCCTGCGCGCTAACCACTCCTCCGCCATGCAGCCTACCTCTCAACAATAGATGTAGCATCAGAAATAGCTTGCGGAAAGGATGCAATTTAAGTCCAGGGTGGACAGCACTTCTTCCTGCCGCCCCCCCCCCCCCCCAGTGACCTAGATATGTATAGTGAAGAATGTGTGACCTACCTAACCAGAGTCTGGTTGTGAAGATCCCACACGGCTATGTTTCCATCAGAACAGCAGGAAAAGCACACCTTGGAGTCGGGACTAATGGCCAGTGCGTAACACGCAGGAGCCGAGGAGGTCAATTCTGCTTTGATCCGTGGAGTCGGTGTCGCTAAGTCCCATATTGACAAAGTACTCGCCTCGCCTCCGACAATGAGCGTCCGTCCATCAGGGAGCAGTCGACACGAGCGGATGTAGTTGTCTCTGTTCTGGTGGCACAGACACGTATTTTAATTTAAAAAAAACCAATATCCAACTTCCACAAATCAGACGGTCATTGAAGTGACTCACAAGGCAGTCTAGTTGTGACACAGATGTCTTGTTTCCTGGGTGACTGATATCCCACACCTTGACGCAGCCCTTGCCGCCAGTATAAACATGACGTGTTGGGTTGCTGATGGTGACAGCGCACACCACCTCCCCATGATTAAGTGTATTGATCTGCCGCGCGTGCCGTGGGATAGCAGGGCCGATCAGAGCGTCAGGAGGAAAAGGTACCGGCTGCATTTGTCCGTCAGTACTGACGTGAAAGGAGTAGGCTCTAAAGTAAAGACATACATCACACATTGTGTCACATTTGACCAAGTAAACGGTGGCAGGGAATGTATAAATAAGTGGAAATAAGTATAAAAAGAAACATACGGTTTTCCACCTGGAATGCCCGAAAGGTTTGGAGGGAGCCCAGGAACACGTATGTGATGATGAGGATCAAATCCAACCTAGAGAAGATGAAGGTTACCTTCAACAATACGACATACGCTGCAGACCAGTGGTTCTCAACTGGTTTGGCTGTGGGACCCACCATCACCCTATTCTTTTGGCAAACACACCCTGCGACCCACTGAAAACCAGTTGGGAATCACTGCTCTAACATAAAAGTCTGTGGACACACCTCCATTAATCTAAATTCTTCATCAAATTATCCCAGAAGAGCTACTATTCCTTATTTTCTACAACTTTTATTTCCTGCTATGACCAGGTGCCCCAAACACAGACATATTATCAGTATACTACCTGCTGATATAAAATGACTCTAATACAAACACAAAGGGGTACTGTTTTGCGTACTACTTGTGTGCGTCCATAAGCGGCCACAGCTGCTGCAGCCACAGTGCTCATGTTGTGCAGGCCAGTGTAGGCGGCCCCCGCTCCACTTAGCTCGCCATTCATGCCAAGGTGAGAAACCATTCCAAACGGACCGGGGTACGAACACGGCACTGCCAGAGGTGTGCGGAGACCCGGGGCTGCAACAAGAATAGATCAGAATCAGGTCTAAAATGTCTATGCACATATATTTGGTTGGAATTAATTACGTTACACAACACTACCTACCTAGTGTCTCCACTACTGATGGCTTACTGGGTGCCGCCCTCAGGCCCAGGGTGGTGGTGCTGCTGGGTGTGGGTGCATCAGAGCGGGAGGTGGGTGTGCTGGACTTGGAAACAGGTGTTGTGGATTTTTCATTCTTCTCCAAAAAAAAAAAAATTAAAACAATTGAGTATTAAATCTCATATTTAATACTTACTTAAAGCACAAAAGTTTAATATACATTAAAGTAGTCAGTGTACAGATTGTACAGCTGTGTACGTATATTTACAGTGGAACCTCGGTTAGTGCCCACCCAAGTTGCCATGTTTTTCGGTTAATGTAAAAAAATTTATCCCATATTTTTGCCTCGGTTTGGGCTCCTTATTATGTTACATGTTCCGCTTCACTGAACCACATGCTACCACTCATGCAACCCCACACCATTACACTACCACCGCAATGTTTGACTGCAAGCTCTACATATTTATCTTGGTACTCATTTGTGTTGCCAGATAATAATGGCTGTGTGTTGCCAACAAACCTGTACTGCAGTACAAGCTGTACACTAACTAATCAAAAGTACATTCATGTTTCATTTCTATAGTATAGTCCGTTTAGAAGCTATGCCATGCTAAAAATTGCTGTTGAAAAGTGATGGGGGTGTTACTGTTATAAACTTTCCACACAAAATTTAATTGGGAAGGTTTTATCTGTGGTGCTAAAATCACCAACAAGAAGAGCAACTTACCGAGAGAAATGAAACACAGAAGATCAGAAGGATATAATTACCCAAATGACTCACCAAATTAATCTCTTTGGACTTGGATGAAGGTGTGCTGCTGGAGGAAGCGACAGAGGAAGGACTCAGGGGTGCATCCTTTTTCAGCAGTCGACTTTTGTCCAAACCGTTCTCACGGGGAGAATGGGCGGGACTTCCTCTGGGAGACACTGGATCCTGGGGTGATTTTTGAGTTTCAGTTCATTTGTTTCATTTCCAAACACCAAATAGCACTAAATATGATACTGAAGCATACCTCATTGGAGACGTCCACTACCAAGTTGTCATCACTCTTCTCGCCATCACTCTCCTGGAAAGCGTAGTATGAAATTGATGTTTTAACTTCTATAGTTCATATTTTAAGTACCGTATATGACAAGACAGACTTACGTAGCGTGTCGAGCCCAGCTCTTTATCGTCTGTCTTCTGCTTCTTGCTGTCGGCGGTGTAATCACCCGAACCCCTGTGCTTCTCTCCAGTCCGAAAAGTGGCAGGCGGAGACACAGATGAGCTCTGAAAGTAATAACAGCCGTAAACTGAACATAAGATGACATGGAGAATGTACAAAATAAGGTTTTCCATCATCAGGACCTTTATGCAGTTTAATCACAATGATGCCCGGATTGCATAAGGTTCTGATACATTCCTTTCTGTTGTCAATAGGGTAGCAGGGCATAAGAGGTGAGTTTTGGGTGTTAAACTCCACATCCGGTGTCTCCATTGTAACATTCCCTTACATAAAGATAGCTTTCCGCCTGTCTTACAGCTCTTAAATAGCTTCCTAAGGTCGAAAATTGCCAGGTTAGAGTAAGCGTTAGGGTTTGCCCAGCCACTCCCACCCACACCTGCCCACTTCCAAGTCATTCCTCGTTTATTGCAGTTAATTGGTTCCAAACCAGACAGAGATAAGTGAACTTCCGCGAAGCAGGGTTCATCCATCCTGTCCATTCATTTTTTGTGCCGCTTATCCTCATACGGGTCTTAGGGGTATGCTGGAGCCTATCCCATCAAGAGGTGGGGTACACCCTGGACAAATGATCATTTGCACTCACATTAATACCTATGGGCAATTTAGAATCCCCAATTAACATTTTATTGGGTGTGTGGGAGGAAACTGGAGTACCCGGAGAATACCCACGCATAGTTGGAGCATAGAAAACGATATGTTTTTTTTATTTTACCATGATTACAGCCCTCGGGACCTGAAATAAAACCTCTGTAGTCACCATTACACTTGTACGGCCCAATATAGTACACATAATAATAGAAAATAAGCCTTCTTACACATAAATACTACAAACTAGTCTCACACGTCTGCATTAACGGCGTACTTCCCGGTGGCTATTGTCTCATCAATGTAACATTACTGACACATAGAGACCAGAAAAATAATCAACATGGAGTTCCATTAATGGAATTCTTTGGATAGTTGTACTACGGAAGAACGTAAATATGTTCAATTCAATGGCCATCTGTCCTGATCACTCACTGCCCATCAATTGCCGTCTCATCGGGAAACGCTTCTCACCCCGCAGACAACTAACAGAGAGCAGAGAAAAGAAGCAGGACCTTTAACTCGACCTTTCCACTAACTCACGCTTGCAACCTTTCCGCTGCCCTTTGCCGTGATGCAAGTGTTGATGACAAGGATTCTGTGAGGGTGGAGCAAGGTTTGCCGCTTGTGTGCGTGTGTGTGTAGCACTCGTTTAAATTTTAGTGCTCCCCGAGTGTGTGTGTGCCTGCAGCACTCGCACATGTTTACATTTTAGTGCTCCCTGTGTGTGTGTGTGAGTGTGTGTAAACAATGTTGAGATGTCAGGAAGTGCACTGAAGAAGGTTGATGCTCTCCACAGTGATTAGATTAATTAGCCTGGAGATTAGCTCTTTCAATAACATCATGGGGAATTAATTTTTACTGATGAGACAAGTTGACCCCCACTCTACCCACTGTCAGACAGTGCCAGACAGTTCAATATAATCACTTTAATTAATTTGAGAAACATCTGATAGTCAACACACTTGAGTAGGCGTTGCCTATTGGACACTTGAATGTGTGTACAATAACACCAACTGTATGAATTACACGACATACATGTTCACTGCAAGGTCTACAGTTAGTTCCATAAATATTTGGACGGACACAAAGTTTTTCTAATTTTGGTACTGTACACTACCACAATGTATTTGAAATGACACAGTTCAGATGTAGTTCAAGTGCAGAATTTCAGCTTTAATTTAGCGGGTTGAACAAAAAGATTGCATAAAAATGCCAGGAATTAAAGCAGTTTTTAAACACAATCCCTTCATTTCAATTCATTTCAGTGGCTCAAAAGTAATTGGACAAATTAAATAACCAAAAACTAAATGTTAATTTCTAATACTCGGTTGAAAACCCTTTGCTGGCAATTACTTCTTGAAGTCTTGAACTCATGGACATCACCAGACGCTGGGTTTCCTCCATTCCAATGCTCTGCCAGGTCCTTACTGCAGCAGCTTTCATTTGCTGTTTGTTTGTGGGCCTTTCTGTCCTAAGTTTAGTCTTTAACAAGTGAAATGCATGCTCAATTGGGTTGAGATCAGGAGACTGACTTGGCCATTCAAGAATATTCCATATATTCTTTGCTTTTGGTTGCTTTTGGCGTATGTTTTGGGTCACTGTCCATCAGTATTATGAACCCCACCAAATCGATTTGGCTGAATTTGACTGGATCTGAGCAGATAGAATGTCTCTGAACACCGCAGAATTCATCCGGCTGCTTCTGTCCTGTGTAACATTATCAATAAACACTAGTGACCCAGTGCCACTGGCAGCCATGCAGGCCCAAGCCATCACACTGCCTCCCCTGTGTTTTACTGAGGATGTAGTGTGCTTGGGGCATGAGCTGTTCCAAGCTTTCGCCATACTTTTTTCTTGCCATCATTCTGGTAGAGGTTGATCTTGGTTTCATCTGTCCAAAGAATGTTCTTCCAGAAACATTCTAGTTTTTTAGATCTTTCTCAGCAAAGTCCAATCTACCCTTTCTATTCTTCAGACTTATGAGTGAACCCTCTGTATTTACTTTTGTGCAGTCTTCTCTTTATGGTAGACTTGGGTATTGATATTCCTACCTCCTGGAGAGTGGTGTTCACGTCACTGGCTGTTGTGAAGGGGTTTCTCTTCACCATGGAAATGATTCTGCCATCAGGTCTTTTTGTGTTGAGTTGACCAGTGCCTGCTTTCTTTCTCAAGATGTACCAAACTGTACATTTTACCACTCCTAATATTGTAGCCATTTCTCTGACGGGTTTTTTTCTCTTCTCACAGCCTAAGGATGGCTTGGTTCACCTGCATGGAGAGCGCCTTTGCCCGCATGTTGTCTTCACAGCAAAATCTTCCAAATGCAAACACCACACCTCAGATCAATTCCAGGCCTTATATCTGCTTAATTTATAGTGATATAATGAATGAATTGCCCAAACCTGCCCATGAAATAGCATTTTGGTCAATTGTCCAATTACTTTGGGTCCCTTTAAAAAGAGGGTGGCCAATGTTAAAGAGCTAAAACTCCTAAACCCTTCATCCAATTTGAATGTCGATACCCTCAAAAGCTGAGTGAGAGTCTGCACTTTATGTCCATGTCCATTATATCACCATCTTTGGAGTATGTTTCAGTAAAAGGGTAAAAAAACAAAACTTGTGTCAGTGTCCATGGACCTAACTGTATTAACTATTTTCAGTGTATAGTAACTCTATATTGCTATAGAAGCTGAATATAAAATGTTGCTGAAGCCTGAAAAACAAACCTAGAATTAACTTCATTTAATAATTTAAAGTATCAGCAACGACGAGGAACCTGAGCACCTACAGTCCTTGAACACACCACAACAATAATGTGACTGCAGACCAACACATCGTATGTCACTGTTTACGCCCACGTCGCGTTGTCAATGTGCAAGGTGCTAACACCAAGGACATTACGCCACAGAAGCTCATGCATTTCACACACACCGTACCCAGTGGACTGTTGCCAAGGCAACTGTAGACCGCTGACAAGGGGCTTATTGGTTTCATGAAGTGACTGTTGGCCGCCATGTCAAAGAGCATCTCTAACTGTGTGTGTGTGTGTGTGTGTGCGTGTGTGTGTTTGTTCTCTCACCGGGCACTAATGAAAGGCATTCATCATTCTGGTCTTCCAATCTTTGTCACTGATTCCAGAAGACCTCACATATGCACCCACATATACACACGGCTAATCACTACCATCACAGTGCCTACTGTTGCGAGTGTATGTGGAGGAGGATAGACTACATGGAGGGGGGCAGGAGATAACATATTAAGCATTCCTCCTGTCTCCACCTACTCCCAAACACAAGGGAGCATGCAGCCTGCAAAGTGTGTCCGTGCGTGTGCATGTTTCCTAATAGTGTGTGCGTTCGTCGAGTCGAGCACAGGCTGCCAGAATAAAGAAATGCTAATCTGCTCATTGAGTATTCACCAAACCAAATGTTTGCCTAGGGAAAAAGCTCAGCTTAAGGGACTAATTACTACAAGCTGTAATGTTTGTCTTTGGCGCTTCCTCCCTTCACTAACCATCATCCTTTTAAGTTTCTCTGTCTCCATTTGCACATTGCAAAATCTTAAAAAACACTAGACTAGCTTGAGTAACCACAGGCTTAAAACGTACATCTAATAAGTGCAATATTGCTCATTGCCTCATTGATGTATGTATATTAACATCTGCTATTGTATTGATGCATGAAGTCACAGATTGTAAGAGGACTGAAAGGACTTACCTTAGTTGAGTCTCTTTCTGTGAGGAGATGACGAGAGAAAGAAAACGGAAACATTTCATGATGAGCAGCAAACACCAGGCAGCATAATTATGTCAACAACTACGAAGCACACACACACAAATAAATAAAGATAAAGGGGTTTTTGTCTGATGCAACATGAGGTAACACTAGAACTTCATTCATTGTTTGCATTCAATCAACATACGCTCATTAAAATTGTAAACATGTAGCTCGAGAACATGTTAAACCAGGACGCCTCAAACTATCAAAGCATCTTAATATATTCTAATCTTCCTCTAAATGAGTTTGTACACTGGTGAGCAAATTGAGCATGTGTTCCGCAAAATCAACTTAACAACACATTCAAGGGAAGGTTTACCTCTTGGGTGTTCTTCGGCGCTGTCCTGGTTTTTCCTCTCATCTTTGAGGGGCAGCGGATGACCCAGGGCAGAGGACAGCGCCAGCAGGCTGGCAGTACCGGCACCAGGGGGCAAAGGGGGCTGAAGGCCTGCTGGGTGCGGTGTGAGCGGGACAGGGATGGCGTGGCCATGAGAGAGATGCTGAGCTTGGAGCTGCTGCTGCTGAAGCACACACACACAACGAGGCAGCCATTAATGCTTCATTTGAACAAGTGGGGAAAACGAAAGAGCAGATAGAACATATATCCCTCCCCCAGTCATCCCTCATTTATCATTTATCACACAAAGTAGGATTTTCTTTTTTTTTTAATGGCATATTGTCTTACTTACAGCATAGAAAAGCTATTTTCAGATGAAAAAGAGTTTAGAGCCCTCTATACATTAAATAACACCCCTATAGTCACCTTTACACTGTTATTACCCAATATAGTAGACATATAAACAGAAAATATAATATAATACAGACTCATATATGCTAGCATTTGGAGAGTTCCGTGTTCTTTTTACTTCCGGGACGTCTTGTGATGGCTAATGTATTGCTGACTAATTATTGACACCTAGCGACCAGAGTAGATATTATATATCAACATGTATTCCGATGCATTTTTATTTATTGTCTTATGTTTGTATTTTAGTTCACTAAGTCATTTAGAGAGCAAGAGAGACATGTCTTTATTAGTCCCACAAGAGGAAATTGCATATTTCCTTTTCATCCATCCATACATATACAACATAATATACAGTAGACAAGAGGTAGACAAGACAGGATGATTGGGAGATGAAGTAGGAGGATGAAGGAAAACAAGAGGAGAGGGGAGGGAAAAAAATAACAAATTCCAAACTAAATTCCTATAAAGGAGCACAGTGTGGGACTGTTTTTACATGTGAAATGCATCATTTAGGCAAAAACTACATACAAATTGCTTAAACATTATTTTTTATGACTAATAGTATGCCGTATTCAATTATGTAACAACAATGATTTATTATTTGAAAAAAATCGTGATAGTGAAACCCCAAAATTTGAAGAGTGATATGGTGAGGGACGACTGTATACCATACATTTGGATTCTGAATTTGAATATTCGGAATATTTTGCAGTGGAAAAATAAATGTATCAGTATGAGCTTTAAATGTTTGCCTGCAAGAAAAATGAATACCCACCCCAATGATGGCGTTGAGTTCAGCCATGGTGACCTGCTTGGCCCTCTCCACTGCTTGCACCACCTGCTGCTGATGCTGAGACACACAATGAGGAATTAGTGTTCGACACAACGTTGACAAAAGTGCATTAAAAATGTTGTGACCTCTGTGAATAACAACTGTTTACCGATTTTTTTACCTCCTCCAGGGACTGTGGTACAGCTCCTAATTATGCCAACCATTAAGGAGACGGTATGTAACTTGCTCCTAACACAGCCGGGTAACAAATGTTACCAATAAAAGTGTACAAGAACAGATTGGCATGATGGCCGTTATGCACGTTGTAGGCAATACATTAAATGGTAGCTAAACTTTACCAAATCGATATCATTAGCTGACAACAAACACTACTAGTATTCCTGACAGGGAAATGGAGAGAAAGAGAGATCCAGATGGAGTGTGAGTGATTCATCCAGGAGCAACAACTGAAAGTAGGCCAGAGATGAAAGAGCTTATCAGGTGGGGAAATGAACAAGTGTGTAGTTCCAGCGTCTAGCCTGCCTGTGTGAAACATATCCTTCAATAATAAGTCTAACCACTATGATGACAGTAAATCATTAGCACAAATGACATCGTATCACTCCTTTGTTGTAATAATAATTGCTTTTTGTCATCATTTATACTGAACCAGAATGAATACAACACAGACAATTCTGCGCTGTTTGTTGACACTGTCAGAAAGGTATTAATTTAACTGTTTGGTTATTCTTGTTGCTGTCACTTGCAATGGATTATTATGCGTTTTCATATTTTGGTTATTTAACTACATTAAAAGAGGCAAAATATGAGAAACACTTTATGATTTCTAACACCATTGTGAACGACAGATACAATTTTTAAAAAAGAAACTTTTTTGTATACACTGTGGCTGTAAACTACCACAATGTATACATATTCACCCTCCTAAGGTTAATGATATGACACTGCTATGGCAAACAAACAAAATGTCAGAGTAATTCAAATAAAACATATCCGCCCCATAGGATATACTCTAAATTCAAAACAAACTGATCATTGCTGTCTTTGTATAAGCAGAATACTCTTGCATTTGGTCTCATGACATGGTACAAGTGTTGTGCAAAGTCAGTGTACATGCAAAATGATCCTATATCATAACAGAAATAAGCCAAAATATAGAAAAACATGTATAGTCCATCCGTTTATCTGAGGTCGTGTTGTGGGGGTAGTAGCCTAAGCAAGCATTCCCTGGCCAGTTAAGAGAAAGTCTCTCCCATGTGGCCTGGGTCTTCCCCAAGGTCTCTTACCCTACTGGTCGGACATGCCAGGAATACCTTTCCAGGCAGGCTTGTGCAGGAGGCATCCTGACCAGATACCCAAGCCACCTCATCTGGCTTCTCTCAATACGGAGGAGCGGAGGTTCAATTCCGGATGACAGTGCTTCTCACCTTATCGCTAAAGAAGACCCGAGCCACCCTACAGAGAAAACTAATTTCAGACGCTTGTACCTGCAATCTTGTCCTTTTCACTCACTACACAAAGCTCATGGCCATAGGCAAGCCAGACGGGAGCCCCAGTGACCCTCGTCCGGGCAAGGGAAACAGTGGCCCACATATTTTGCTTGTCATAGGAGTCTATTTGAGCTACCCTTTGTCTGATCCCTCACCTAAGAGCTGTTTGTCTTGGCCGTACCAGGGGCATAAAAGCCTCCTGACAATTTAGCTCCTCGGGACATGCAAGCTCCTCCACCACGATAAAGTGCTAACTCAGAGAGGAGCATGTGTACAGTACTTTTAAAGCAGCATGAAAGCACAATATCATTAATGTCATACGCAAAATAAAAGAAGCTCCTTAAACACTTCCAGATGCAGATAGGATGAAAGTGCGGTGCTAATGTGATTGTGTTACATTTCACATTCATGCCCAGCGAGCGTGGCTGTGAATCCAAACAAAACAGTAAAAAGCCTTTTTCCTCTCGCTGCCTCCATCCTCTGTGGGCCTCCGGGCTGTGCAGCAAGCAGCAGCGGCACTGCTGTCTAATACCATTATTTCTAATCCACACTAAACCCTCCTAATCCAGGGCTAATCTGGAGGAGAGTTCTGGAGTACACACTCGCACTTTTCTGCTGTTCCCACCCCTCCACAAACACACACACACACAGGCACTTTTAACTCCTCCAGAGGAGGGATTTATCTGCTAAATGCACACACATACACAAGAAGCATTCCATAGTAAACATACTACTAAAACACTGCACACATTACAGCACAAATTACACTCTTTCCTGCATATGTTAGTGGGAGACATTTAATAGGTTCAGAGCATATCTGCCTATCCTGAGAGGGGGGGGGGGGGATAAACCCAGGATAATCCATTTCTGTGTGTGCACGCGCATGTGTGTGTGCGGTGAACATGCGAGCGCACATGTGCGTTCATGCTGTCTGTTGTTCTTCGCCATCTACCACACGCTACACTCTTCCTTCCTCCCTTTTTCTCCCATATTCTCTCACCCGCCTCCTCCTTAACTCACAGCGACAGGCATTTCTTTCTCACCTCCTGAGAGAGGAAAGGGATGACTTGGGCGCAGATTGCATTCAGCCGCTTGACAATCTCCGCCTGAAAGACAGAAAAGTGGGCACATAAACATAAGCGACTGACAGGAGAAACACATTTGGCGCACTTCCTGCAAATACTCCCATCTTGGCAATTTGATGTAGTAAATAGTGTCATAAATAGTCATCAATATCTGTATGGCAAGTTGATGTGCTATCAGAATGTGATGTATACTGTGTTGTTGAAAGCTTTTACATTAGTAGTACAAAGTGGTGGCGGAAGGACTTTGAGTTTACTTATCAGTGTAAAGATAACATACTAAAAATATCTTTCAATTTACTACATTCAAACTTGCTAGCTACACGTGAGTGTACAATAATGCTGCCTTCAACAGAGGTAGGAATTGATATAGCAATATAAATATGTATGTAATTATTTTTTTCAAATATATGAATAAAATGGAAGAATCGTTCTCTGGATGTTTCTGGCTCCTCTTCCCATCTCTGTGTCATTAAGGAGAATGGGAAGGTCAGAAGTGATGTAAATCAATTTTCCAGCCTGCTTTCGAGTTGAGACGAAATCAACAGCACCTCTGCTGGTTGCAGCCAAGTATTGCACTCTTTTTTTTTGACTCGAGGCAATGAACAATCAGGCAAAACCCATCCATCTATTTTCTATGCTGCTTGACCTGATCAGGTAAACCATTAATTGATAACAATTACTGTATTGACACAAATATAAGGCAATAACATAATAACAATAGAAATATCTGATTACTCGTATGTCCTCCTGTGTTGTTTGCCAACTTTCTACCAACCTCTGAAGTACTTTTCCTTGGCAGCTACTGCTGTTTGTGAGCGACATGAAGAAAAGCTCTGACTTGTTTTTGATATATAAATATCTTAGTTGTATTCATGCGTGGGCCCCAAATATAACTATAATGTCTGGAGAGGCATACGCTCCTATATCGACTACATGGTGTACTTAAAGTTGTGGCTGTTGACAGTATCTCAGGGAGTACTATATGGGGGGAAAAAAATACACCAAAATCCTGATTTGTGACTTGAAAAGTGACTGAAGTGCAAAACAGCATGATGAAAGTAACAGTAAGCAAAAGTTTAACACAAACTTAATGCAGGGGGGCGTAAATCTCACCTTAAACTACTTGATTTATGTCTATGACCTTGACAGAGGTGAAGTTCTGGTATCAGCGCTAACACAAGCTGCCAGAGGCCATGAGAGTGGACACACACACACACACAAGTTCTGTTGCAGAGTGGTACATGCACACACCTTAGATGCACACACCTCCCCAGGCTACTCTGTATTCATCAGATGTTTTTACTGAACCCAAGGGTTAGCTTTTAAAGATTATAAAGCACCCCCACCCCCGCCAGGTGTTTTTTTTAAAACAGGAAATTGCCTGATCTACTGTCCCAAAGGAAGTGCCAGAAGTGCAATTCAAACCCAGCGTGCATGCAAACAAGAAAAGATGTAGAAGACCGCAACCTGCATGCATAAAAAAAAGCACCCTGCATCCACGGTAATGACTTCTGTGTTTGTACAAATGAAGACGTTTTACTATTCATCAACAAGTCTTGCATTCTGTGGCATATCGAGAGTGGCAATTCTGTGGAAATTGAAGTTGATTCAAACTTTCCACAATACAATGGCCGACAGGGGCAAACGTGCAACAATGTCCAAGCATTCAAAAAACAAAACAAAGAAAAAACATCAAAAACCATGCACAGAAACACCATAAAAAATACCACAAATAAAAATATTGCTAGATAAAAAAAAAACTAATACCTGGAGGATATCAGAAGACATGAGCAGGATGCCCAGGAGGAAGTTGTGGAACGAAAGGTACTCTTTTTAATATCTCTGTTAAACACTCGTAAAAATCGGTTGCTGTATAACACCTTAAAATATTACGTCTTTAAGTCTTTGAAGACAGCTATTGCAGCAATTTTAATTTGCGTGTTTTGGGTAATTTCTGTTTTTCGGTTATCGTATTCTCAGGGTATTCAATTGATCCTAACTGGACTGTTTAGGTTGTCTTAGAAGACGTTTCGCCTCCCATCCAAGCAGGCTTCATCAGTTCAAGCGCAAAGTGGGACACACACCAGTCAGACTAGATGGGACAGCTCTAGTCTGTTTTAGAGCGTTGGCCACCGTACCACAACCACACAGTATGGGAGGCGTCCAGTCTGGGCCCCAAAATATTTTAGACTAGTGTGGTCTGCAGGTCACTGGTCCAACTCCAAAGGAACTCCAAGTCATCGCTTAGAAAAGTGGTTTTGATAGGTTTTTATGTTCTGAGCCTCAGGGCCAATGTAGGTTAAAGCACCATGGCTTCATGGCGATAACAAGATGGCAAGCTTCTGTAGCGTAACAACAGCGACTCTGTGACTGCTACTTATCACTCTGGATGTCGCTTGAAAGCATCAGAAAGAGGTAACGCTTCCACAGTAACAGCATCACATCAGATAAATGAAACCAGGCAGCTGCCCTGGAGTCAGATTGGGTCAGGAAGAAGATCAAATGTCCATCTCCCCCGTGGAGCTTTGTAAGCATCACATCAGCACCGCTTTTCACCACTAGCTAATACACCTAATGGACCTCACTATATAAAGGCTGCATCCCTCTGGGACTGGCTGGCTGGGAGTGTGTGAGTTAGTAAGAGAGTGTGATAGGCAGGGAGGGAAACAGAGTTATGAAAGAAAGGGCGCTGCACAGAATGTGAAGCTGCAAGATGATGTTCATAACACAAGGGTAGAGGTGTTTCTATTTGGGAGACTGATGGAAAAATGCAAATAAATAGCAAAGCAGTAGTCGACATGTCACATCAAATTTCATCACCCTTGTTTACTTTCTCTGGTACGAATCAGCTGATGTGTTCGAAGAACACCAAAAACTATGCCAACATGGCATCGCTTTCTTCTCTAATTGGTCAGCTCTGGGTGCCAGAATGTAAAGAGGAAATAGTGAGTGATAACTTGAATAATGATATAGACACAAGAGCTTTTCTTTCCGTCACTCACACGATGTGGAGAATGCAAATTTTCAGATAATGGTGATCAGGGAAGATGTCAAGCAGCTAGAAATATTATACAAAAACTGAAAAAATAAATAAGTCTTATTCAGTATTATCTTACATATGGGTCAATAGAGTAATGATTACGGTTAAAGACTCATTTTGCTTCATGTTTTGTTTATTGGTGCCATTTCACTCACTAGTCCATACAAAATATGCTTTCCGGTTACATTCTTGCAGCCAGTAAGAAAAGAGAGCAATCACACATTGTGTGTTTGTTGGTTGCTTTCATTATTTTTTTACTGTGTGAAAAGAAAACCACACCAGGGGATTTGAATCACAAAAAAAAACTGTAAGTGTGAAAACACAATGAGCTTGTTGACACTTCTTATATATAAAATAAAAAAAAGTTTGGTGTGACTGGTCTAAAATCGCCTCTTAAATAGCAGCAGGTCAGTTTAAGCACCAATGTTATTTCAGATGATTTAAAGTTGTTTTTAATTTTCTATCCTGAGCCGTCTCCCAAAGTGTCACAGATTAAAAGAGTGTTAAATCCTCCAAATGAATCCCACCACCCCCCCCCAACACCCCCCCACATCCACCAGCTGTAAATGAGTTGTCAGGTTTGCTTGAGAACGCTGCCATTCCTCACTATCACAGCGTCTTATTACTTCCGCCTCTCACCACCTTCTCCTCCTCCCCGTCTCGGCCCGTCCATCGCTTGCTTTATTTCTCTTTCAGTCTCACTAATTTGCAATTGATTAGCTGTCCTCATGTAGCTCAGTCGCCTGCTCCAAAGCCTTCATGCCCCCCTTCCCTTCTCAGCCTGCACTCGGTCCACAAGTCAATTTCTCTTTAACGAGTGTTGGTACATTGCCCTCCCCGGGCGCCGCGGCCCTTCTGTGTAAATAAAACAGAGAGCAGAGCCAAAAATCAATGGGCCTATTACCCTCGGAAAATGCTAAACAAGCAATATCAGAGATTCACTTGGTGGGAGAGACCATCTGCCGTAATGGGACTGGAGCTCGGGGGGCCCAGCGACACCCTCCACACCATCCTGTTCAATCTCGGCATCCAGACAGCAGGTCGCATCGTCATATCGGATGGCGTAGACACACATTTACACAGAGGCTTGCGCACATAAACATCGTGTAAAGATCATTTGATTCTACAAGACACACAAACACACCCTGACAGAAATCATTGGACTGCCTGCCCATAGAATGCAAACAACGGTCACATTTCTATTTGTTTCCATCTTGGCTTTATAGATACACAAACACAAAAGGGACTCAAACAGCAGCGGACAGCAGGATTTATGTGGACACCCCATATTTCATCACGTAACCATGATTAGTGGGCGGTGAAAAGCTGTGTGTGTGTGTGTAACATTCCCTTGTGGAAGTAAGCACACACTCGTCATATACAATCACAACACTCTGAAATTTACACAATATAACATCAGCGTGCACACAGAATTGAATAAATAACTGCAATGTGCACATGGCCACACATTCACACTACATGCACGCGCGCACACACACAAGGTAAATATATAGCATATACAAACACACACAAGCAGACATGCTGTACATACTGCATAGCAAAGCATTTTTTTCAACTCCACTCAGACACACACACTTTGCTGCAGATGAATGCGTGGCTGGTTAGCCGTGGCCCATTTCGCCTCGCAGCTGATGAGTGCTTAACACAGACATTTATGCTAATGGGCCCCTGCTCTAAAAAAAAAACAAAAAAAAACAACCCCAATGCATAGGCTTGCTAAATACTTGTCATTTTTTCCTTTTATTTAAAATGACAATTATTTTTCACAAGTGAAAATAAAGAAGAAACTTGAGAAATTGACCTGTACTGCTTTTCTTTCTGTTTGTTTTAAATATATGGTAATTGAAAGGAAACTTCCATGACACACCATGGGAAAATGTAACAATCAATTAATCAACAGTTTATTATTTCTAATGGATTGGAACAAACTCTGCCCAAATGTTCTGAATGCCTGTGTCCATGCCGGTGTTAGGTTGTGCAGAATAATGCTCCATGGAATACCAGCATGGCTTTAGCTCAGCCTCCCATAGCTGACGACATGTTGTCTTTCTTTAAACTGTAATGTAGTTGAGACTTAACAGCGCCTCTGCTGGTTGAAGCCGAGTAGTGCACTCTATTTTGGCTTTTATTCGCAAATATTCCACAACAATCGACCAAATACTTCACAATCATTCTTTGTTAGATGAATCAATTATGTCTAATCTGAGTTGCAGACAAATATAATTCAGGCCCTATGTAATCCATTCAATTTTTTGGAGTTACTTTTTATACATTTTACATTTACTTCACCAACTTAGCATGTGCACTTTTGTGAGAGTAAATAAAATGTTAACTAAAGGCAAAAATCCTTACATTTATTGGTGCAATTCATCATTTTGCCCAGCTGTAATTTTTCTATTGGGATTTCAGCTTCTGCACACAAATCCCTGACAAACTGTTAATATCTGTGCTTGTGGTAAAAAGACGGCGTATGCAATTCCAATGGTGGCGTTAATGCAAGATATTTTTTTTATGAAACTCTGATTTTGTTTACACAATTTGACGGGATTTGGCGAACATCGCTCTTATTTTGAAGGTCGGAAGTGTGTTGTGTTTGTTGAGAATGTCTTGAAGGTTAAGATGAGAATAAATGTGTCTCACTAAAGTGATTAAACATAACACGTGTCAAGAAACTCATACAGGCGCACACACAGCTGCACTAGCATGCTCTGCTAAACTAAGCTAACCGAGCTAGCTTCGTGAGACAGTTTTTTCGCTGAGTTTAATGTTGCAGTTTCAATACATTTACTTCGGGTGGCGGGTTAGTGTTAGGGTTAGTGTAGATTCCGCCACGACTAAATACTTCCCCACATAAATAGTCCTTCTTTTCACGATGACAGCATTTCATTCACAATAAGATGATTCTGTTTTTATTAGTCAATTCTGCAATTCCGCAGAAATCAATGTGTCTCACAGGAGATCCAAAACATCAGTGGATGAAAGCCCAGTTAGAGGATAGTGGAAATGTGAGTAAATTTAATGTTTTCCATAATTCCTTAAACAAAAGATGTCCTAAATATGAACAAGCCACAATTAAAATTGAGCTGTTTTTAACACACACCAAAATTATACATCCATAAACGCAATGTAACAGTGTTTGAAAGCGTCCTTTACAGTGTCCTTCTGACACAAATAACACTTCTGCCTCACATTACAACTCAAGTATTTCCTACCTGTTTGTGCATCTCGATGTTAAGTCCATATGACATTTCGTAATACTGAAAAACAAAGAGCAGAGCAAGGTAAAACAAACGAGTGGCCTGTGTGGTTCTGTTTTTTTTTTGCATCGATAAAAATTCCACACACACGCTTAGGGAATGAAACTCACCATGACATAGTGTCGCTGCATCTCCGTTTTCTCACTTGCTAGTTTCTCACACTCCATTTTCAGACTGTGAAGTAGATAGAGAAATCAGTGTAAGGTGCAACGACACATTCCGCGAACTCTTTGCAATGTAAACGTCAGAAAAACAATTTCAGGATGCAAAAGGCGAGAGCGTGCACAACCACATCCTGCTACTTTAATGTGGCATTTCGTATCTCACCAGCTTCCCCTGCAGACACTTACTCAGCACGTACTGTACGTCTCAGTAATTAACGGATCAATAGTCAACCACACAAACCTCAACATAAGGCCCAAACTGCACCATCGGCAAAATAACTACGATACAACAAACATCCATATCACAAGTGTGGTTACACTAAAGCTTAACCCTTTCCTCCTATTTTGATGTCTACGACAGGAAGCTCTCCACTTACCACTTGGACTCTTTAACAGTGTGAGTGTTTTATAAGATAATAGTCAGCTTATCAGTGCAGGTGAAGTGAGGATGCTGACACACCAATACGGTGGAGAGAAACCATACTGTGCGGATGTCTGTGGCTTTTCTGGAACATACTGACGTGCAATAATGATGCATATGCCACTGAATTTCGATGTAATCCCAGAGACACAGGAACTAGAGACAGGGCATGTATGTCATTTTTCAAGTCCAAATTTAAGGACTTTTAAGCACTTTAACTATTTGGAAACTTTTCCAGCGGACTGCAACAAATACTGGTGGTCCCATGAGTTCCATTCCTTGTCAGTGATGTAAGTCGACTTTTGGTGCAAGTCGTATCTTACCCCTAAATTATACTTAAATTAACTCCTAAGTCACGCACACTGTACACAGAACAACATAAAATACAAACTTTCCATCTCAATAATGAGACTACTGCACTACTTGGTTATTGTAGTCACTTTCAGAGGATCAGCAGTTATCAGCAGTTAGCAGAACCGGCAGTTATGTGTAGTGTAGTGTTGAAGAGTTATGTGGACTGTGAATGTGAATGTGATGTGTGCTCTGACTGTGTGTGGCTGTGGCCGCTGAGTTTGCGGCCGATGTTGTTTTGGCGCAGTTTGGCCGACAGTAGCTTGTTTATAGTAAAATGTTTATTTGTAGTCATGGTTGTGAGAGTCAAGCCATTGATACATGTACCGGCATATTGAGCACATAGGGTATTCTTGCCCTGTAAGTTCTCCAGCAAGTCTCGCATTTATGTTTTTCATAAGTTTTTCATTCATTTATGCGAACACGTACTTAACACGTGGAACACTATAAACCGAGGACCACCTGTACTGCATTTCCTTAAATAACCACTTACACTCTAACAGACACAATGGGCTCTAATTTCGTAGACCAGGCCTTGTCTACGCCGCCCCAATGGGGTGTGGCCAGCGCACTTTCGTGAGCAGCGCAGTCTGGTACAGCACCGTGCACCCACGCCTCCATCCCTACCACCGTTGCAAGTGGCAAAGAGGGAGGAGAGAAGGGTTTAACCCATCTTACCTAATCAAATAAACGCCTCTCATTGCCTTTAAATGCGCCAAACTGGACTGTGCATCAAATGCACGTCATTCACTATACATGCCACCTCGTGGACATGTCATCTGTTCCTGACAGTTACATTAAACACAGCATCACGCTAATCCGTGCATCTTAATTTTTTTCCGCCAGCATCCCTGTTCTACATTGCGAAATAGGAGAGCCTTTATGGTATATTCGCGGTATCTCCTCCTCCTCCATTTTAGAGTTTTCACTTGTAAAATGTTGATTTTGGGGTACAAGCCATTTATTTAGGAGGGCGTTGTCCCCCGTCACGCCCACCACCCTGCCCCAGTGTAGAGTTGGCTCCGGTTGGCATCATACTTTCAGCTGCTGTCAGTATGTAAATTAAAGCTGGCATTGTCTTTTTCCACTGAAATGTGTGCAACACTCTGAACAATCTGCCTGTGAGGTTTTGGTGACGTGTCTGCACTGTGCGCCTGTCAGCCAATTTACCATTACGCAGGCTGCGCTTCGCCTGCGCCCCGAATAGACCTTTGGCGGGCTATTTTGTCACGGAATTCTCACTGTGCCGAGCTGAAAATGTGGACTCCTCCCCTGGTGCGTCGCCACGCCCATCTTGGCGCAGTGCAGTCTACCAAATTACAAAATCAGCTGTGCAAGGTGGTGGACCAAATTACCACTGTAAGGGCTGCGCCATGCTCCGCCACACTGCGCCACAAAATTAAAGCCCCATATTGATATTTATATACGTATATATATTTTTTTTTAAATAAAACATTATAAAAATTGCTAAATGTACTCCTACTAAATTTACTCCTGCAGAGCAAACATGGTGTCTGTAAAGCTGACGTTTGCAGTAAAGGTCAAAAAGAAAATGCTGGTTATATCCGTGGAGTAAAACCTGACGAACCCCCCAGAAATTATGTCGGACAAAAAGAGGAAAAAAAATGATAAAGCGACAAAGACCTGTGGAAAGTATTTTTAAAACTATCGAATATTTAATATATTGTAGAAATAAAAACATGACACTTAATAAATGCCTTCCCTCTAATAGCTACCTGATACTTTCTGCAGTTATGTGAATACAGTAAAAGCCACAGGTGTACAAATACTCAAAAGCAAAGCTTTTGCTTTATTGAAAGAAACATAATTCCGTTTTGTGATAGCAGAAAGAGAACAAAATACAATTACAATTTTATTTCACTTCTTCATCTAAGGAGCAAACTATTCCGAGTGCTTTGTTATTATTATTATTATTAAATGCTAGTCCTCCGTTGCAGCATTTTGAAGAATTACAAGGACCCACAGAATCAGGAAACAGAAAATCCTGCACATATTCTTTTCCAACAGCACATCGTCATCTAAAAAAAATTCTTTAATAATCAATATAACAAAAAAGAACCACTGGCCAACAGTCACCAGGTGACTGGGCAATAATTGCATGATAGCGGCCAGAGGTGCAAGGTGATTATTATGCATTGGTATGGCGCTTGCGGGTTCTGCCTCCAGGCAATGTATTTCACACTTCATCATGTTGGCTAAAAAAGTATTTCACACCTCTTGCTCTTGCAGAGGGAGACGTGCAATGTGGAGGTTGATAAGGTATACCTGTGGTTAGCCACTGGTGGTATAATTGATGAAACTAGGACAGATGTGTTCTCACGTTAGCACAATAGTAGTTCGGAAAATTGTTATTTAGAATGTGGGCTGCACAGGTTTCGAGGAATTGGTTCGGACCATCTCTGTGTGGAATTAGAATGTTCTCCCGCTCCTTGAATTGATTTTGTCTAGGTACTCCGGCTTCCTTCCACATCCCAAAAACATACATGTTAGGTTAACTCTAAATTGATCTATATTTATCTATGTGTGTCCTGTGACTGACTGGTGACCAGTCCAGGGTGTACACCGCCTCTCACCCAAAGTCAGCTGGGATAGGCTCCAGCTCATTCGTTAGTCACTACCCTAACAAAGACAAGCTGTGTAGAAAATGGATTGATGGAAGGATGGAACAGTAGAGGAGACCATTTGTATTTATTGTACATTTCGGACCACATTTCGGATTTTGGTACTGATTTAATTCCATAGTACAAATATGGTTTAATAGTCCAAAACACCCCATGACAAGCCGTTGGACAACAAATGCGCTCCTGTTCCCTCCTCCAAACACTCACCTGTGATACTGTGCCTGCAGAAACTGGAACTCCTCCTTGATCCGGTCGCAGGACTCGGACACAGTGAACTTAAACGGCTGTCCAGGCTGGTGCACGACCTCAAACCGAACCAACAGAATCAAAGAAGAAAAAAAGAGAGGGAAGACTAAGACAGCTGAAATGCGAGTGTCAAGACAACAAACGTTTCCTCTCAGCCTCCTTGACATGTCTGTTTTTGGACACAGAAGTATGTCAATGAGCCCAATTGTTCTTGCTAGCGCGCAGTGGCACGGAAACTCGAACCAAAGTGATTACGCATGAGGATCACGGCTCCTCAATATGAGCTTTTTTGTCTACTTACCGGATGCCGCGCCGGAGGGTACATCTTGCTCAAGTCTCGAATCATTAAAAAGGCATTAGAAAGTTCCTCCACATGAAAACGAGAAACAAAGAGTGAAGTGTGGCTCTTTCTCCTGTGCGTAAAAGACAGTCAGTAGCCGGCTAGCCGAGTGTAAACACCCTCGGACCTTCGGCAAATCGCCATTCTTGGAGCAATAATTTTGTAAAAGTCTACACCGTGTGATAAGAGAAAATATCCCACTAGTAATCACTTATTTGTTGAATTTCCTCTTCTAATCGTCGTCTTCCGCCATGTCGTGACCCCACTTGTCCTCCTGCAGGCGTCTCCACATCTCACCAGCCAGTTAATTTCCTACTTCCCTCGTTAATGTTCACATATCCCGGCGGCTACGACCACTTCACCGACACTGACGGCTCTCACCCCCACCTTTCAAGAAGCAAATTTAGAAGCAGCCAGTCAAACGAGCGCTATTACACATTCACGACGTTTACAAGCGAGTAAATCGAACATGTTGGGATTTGTAGTTTTAACCCAAAGGAGAGTAGAGTGTGAATCGGAGTAATAAAACTACAACTTCCTGCTTCTGGTCTAAAGGAGAGGCGGTCATTAAAGGCAACCAATAGCGAGCAAGAAGAGTCCAGCCCGCGCTCTAGCAACCTGTCACTCATCTTCATGTTGTCCAATCACCTCAGAAAAAGGTGTGAGCTATGCAGGAACCCCACGTGGGGTTGGCTCTCTGTCTGCTACTAAATGACACAATGGCAATGGTAACGATCCCTAGATTTATGTATGTTTTATCACAAACTCCAAAGTGAACACGTGCTCCCTGTTTCTTTCTGCCACTTATTTACTAACCCATTAAAACAGTCTGCCATTATGTGGAGATTTTTAAATTTCACAATCCCCACAATTAAATTGACACCTTTGCAGGTATACCAGTCTGCTTGTATTGCACATGAATAATTAACACATGTAGGTGTGCTGACGTGAATCCAATGTGAATTATCACAACTGCCAAAGTCAGCCATATAGTGTATGGTTATTTCCATCATGGCTCGTTGTCATATTGTCACCTAAACAGAAACGCGGAGTTTCCAATGGAACAAAGAATTAGCAAAGTGAAGTCCTGCTTGAGTACAATGAAACCAATAGAGCTAATGATACTGTACATGTAAATATAGGTATGTTGGTCTCCTAATTCACAGAATTAGTAATACATATCTACTGTCAAGAAATGCAGATTTTTCCAGATCATGTTGTGGTTTAACAATATAGATATTTTTGTGGATATAGGCTGCAATGATCAATCAAGTCGTGCTCTATTGGAATATACTGTATGCAGCTCCACATAATTGTAATACATGTGTCAGACATGGATGTTATTTACACATATATGTATCATATACAGAGACCTCTGGACATGAAATAGCACCCATGTAGTCATCTTCATCTTCAACATAAATAAGCCAAAATTGACAGTGTACTTCCCGACCTCATTATTGTAACGTTACTGACACATAAAGACTGGTGTTGAATATTACTCTACTGCCACGCTGTTTATGGTTATGAAGAGACTCACAACGCACTACAATAACCTTATTAACAAATAAAAGATGCATGCAGTGAACATTCACACAGGAGCTGCTGTCGGCCACTCTCTACACTGTGAACCTCCTGCTCACATACTGTAATAGTCTTATCAATACCTTTTATTGGCATTTTTGTTAATTGAGCCACTTTTATGCTTGAAAATGCTTAATCTACAAATACGTACAATTTGCTTTTGTATGCATTTTCTTACTCGACCATATTCATCCACAAAACAAGTGATCATAAATTACTTATTGAAAAAAGTAATACAGTGAGGGAATATAAAACAATATTTTTTTCCCCTCTAACCGGTCGTCTTATATTCAGGATAGAGGTATGATTACATTCCAACCAACAGGTGGTTTCCAGCAAATTCTCCCCAATCCAATCAGAGCTTTTCTTCATTCACTCACGGTACTCACTCATACCGACATGCTGGAAAAGTGTCTCATAAGTTGTTAAGAATTTAGAGGAGGCGTTAGGATAATCATTTTAAGATATTGCTGATTCAATCCCACCCTCGGTCATCTCTGTGTGGAGTTTGCATGTTCTCCCCGTGCATGCGTGGGTTTTCTCTGAGTACTCCGGTTTCCTCCCACATTCCAACAACATGCTAGGTTAATTGGCGACTCCAAATTGTCCATAGGTATGAATGTGAGTGTGAATGGTTGTTTGTCTATATGTGCCCTGTGATTGGCTGGCACCCAGTCCAGGGTGTACCCCACGAGGGTCACCCCCCTGTGACCCTCGTGAGGATAAGCAGTAGAAAATGAATGAATTAATGATATTGCTGATAAATTCTAAAAGATTCATTCAGTCTTTTCCAAAAATAGGTCTTCAAAAAAAGAGTCGTCGTCTTATATTCAGTGTGGTCTCAGGTCTGTAGCGTAATTAACTAGGCTTGGACGCTACATCCATCATGTATCTGCCTATGTCTCTCCATCTTTTCTGTTGGTTGGCACATAGACTGGCTTGAGCACACACACATCCAAATACACATCTCGATCCAGCACACATACAAACTAATATCTCAGGTAAGCACAGGGCCTAAAGTGACCTGCTGTCGTGGCGCGTGAATCCACTAAGGCTCAGAAAAGGTAATATCATGCCTTCCCTCTATCCTCTCCAACGGCCGAGCGGTGATGTGGGCGAGCATGGGAGTTGCAGAAGGGAGGGAGTGGAGGGGAGGCAGGTGAGGAGGAATAAACAGATTTATTTGCCTGCGTCCGTCTCTGATTATTTTGCCCCTGCCTTTTGTTCCAGACCTTATGAAACCCAAATGTCAAGTGAGGCGAGGGCCTCATATCGAGCCCTGTCAATCACGGCTCTCTGCGCGCCTGAAGCCCCGATGCCGGATTATTGGCTTCTACACAAGGGCTGCAAGGCCGCCGGCCACGAAGCCTCTGACGATTTGACAGCTCGAGCTTCTTTTTTTTTGTTTTCTAAAGAGGAACTTCATTTGGCATCTGATGCACAGGAGATTGCAGGTTTTTGAGATGGTTAGGCTGGATGTGAGTGTCAATGTGTGTATACTGTATGTATGTGTATTTGTAGAGGGGGCTATATAGTGTCTTACCCTCACCCTTTGTGGGGATTTGACTGCTCCTCACCAACACAACAAAACCAAAAACCTATTGTTCTTGTCCAGTGTGCCACATACAGTAAGAAGGTCTATTTCAGCTAAAGCGAGCTGTGCTCCATTCCATGTACGTCCTTAAATGCAACACTAAGCACGACTGAAGAGGTGGCTGTAACATACAGTATTATGTGCAACTATAAACCATTGGATGGATTTACACCTACATGGTTCAAGTGACCCAGTTTTTTTTCGCCCTGGTCTCCCAATTCAGATGTGCATCAAACACAAAAAAAAACGTGTAAAATATGATGGTCCTCTGATCCGATTCTTGTTACTTTTACAGGTCCCCAACAAAGCAAAATTGATATTTGAATGACATAATTACAAAAGTATGCGTCCCTGGAGTCTGTTTATAAGCACCAAACGTTAAAAAGAAAATCCATCACCTCCCCCACTTTTGAAATCGGAGGCGCTCAAACACTTGCTACTGAAATTGCAAATATTCTTGACGTCATAAAGGAATGACCTTCTACCACCTCTGACCTGCCCGTAGCTAGATGAGCCTGCTGCCAAGTATAAACTCAATAAGCGGTAGAAAATGAATGAATGAATAATAATAATACATCATAAATAGTGCCATTAAACGCATTAACTTTGACAGCACTAGTGAAAAGGCTAAACAATTATGATGTTGATCATTAAATGTGATTGTAATGTTAGCACTGTAGCTTATATAGCTATGCTAATGCTGTTATCTTTCGCTAGAGTTTGGGCACAGTTGTGCAGGGACTGTTGAGAAATGGTATAATATTGGACCTTTAAGTGTGCATGCAAATCAGATATGAATCAGATATACTACATCACATGACAGTCAATGTAAATAGAATTTGATATAGGCTCAGCATTTGAATTTATAGCTGCCATTTAAAACCAGCTTTATAAAATGCAATTAATCATCCAAACCGTATCTCATGACATGGTTTTAAATGTCATTGTCAAATACTTCCTCTGTGCATTACCTGCCCTACATCCATCTCAGACAAGTAACACGAGCCACATCAACAGACATGTTTCCACTAAGTGGTTAAGTTCAGTTCAGCTCTCTTCACTACTTTTTCAGAACAGTAAACCCTGATCTGGCTTTTGTTTCCACTGTGGGGTGTGTAGGCGCGACACAGTTTAATCCACCCAATGAATTTGACACAGAAGAGGAAGAGAACATGAAAAACGTGCTATATATATTTTGGTAGCATTCCAATGCTGTAACAATGTGAAAAACTGTCTAAACTGAACAGAAGCAAATTGTGTTGGTAATAAGGGGGATTGTATCAATGTCAATCATCAGGCTTCATACTTAACTATATTTACGCTTCAAGGGTGATATTTAACTCTTTATTTTTGCTGATTTTGCCTCAGCTTTCTGTTTGGTGAAGATAACCATGGTCTGATCATTTGGTGATCACATCCGGTGTTTTGGTGCGTCATATTCATACGAGTAGAGCAAATGGATGGAAGTTTGTTTGAACAACGCACCGACTCAGGGTTGTCACTTCTTCTTCTCCTAATTTCATATTTATATACCTGGTGCAGCAGAAACTAAGCTGTACAAATAAATATGGAGAAATAAATCACACATATGTCAACAAGTGACAACAATATGTCAACTCCACCACTTGATTGTGGGGGTTGGTGCTGTTGACCTTAAGGTCAGGAGGGTTCTCAATGTATATTTACTATAGGAATAGCTCGCCACCATGCTATCCTCTCGGCACATGAAATAATAATATATGACCTGTCTATCATGCTGTCTTTGTATGTGTGTGTGTGTGTGTGTGTAGTGGGGTGGGCTGTTGCTCCTACCTAATCATACTTCACTGTGCACTAACCGGTGGCCCGTGTTCTCAAATCTCCTGTCCTTACAGCAAGCTGCATCTAAATCCCCCATTGTCGCCTTTTAACACATCATTAATCCCCGGCTGCCGTCCCCTTTGAACGGACGAGCTCATGTGAAGGGATAACCAGACACAGAGATGGAGAGGTGGAGGCAGCACTGGATTTACTCCACCAGCAGCAGGTTAATCCTGCCTCCACACAGGGAGAGCGACGTGTGTGAGGAGACATTTAAGGATGGGCTCCATCACAGCGACCACCCTAGGGGAGCATCAGCATCTGGTGCTCAAAGTCAGGCCGCCCCTAACAGCAATGCACAGTTTGCTGATGATTCTTTATTACATCACAAATGGCTGCAAGTGTTTAATTGGAAGAAAAATGCAAAGCAACCAAGATGACAAATGTATTTGTTTTCTCTCAGACAGATGTTTATCGTGTGTGTATCGTGCCTGTACATGAATGGATAGACAGATGTTGACATGATGTGAGTATATGAATGAATATTGGCAGTGACTGGACTGCATACTTGAACAGATACAGATGTTTACATCTGCATAAAAAGTGACAGATGTGTTCATACTGTACGTATGTGTATGTGAAAGAACAGATAAATGTTTACATTATGTGTTTACATTTCAATCATATTTTTCTATGAATGCACAGACATGGGCTGCACGGTATAGAGTGGTTAGGCCACATAGCAAGGAGACCTGGGTTCGATTCCACGCTACAGGCATTTCTGGGAGGAGTTTGCATGTTCTCCCCGTGCATGTCTGGGTTACTCTGGGTAGGAGGAAACCAGAGTACCCGGAGAATACCCACGCTTGTATGGGGAGAACATGCAAACTCCACACAGAGATGTCCAAGGGTGGAATTGAACTTGTGTCTCCTAGCTGTGAGGTATGCATGCTAACCACTTATTCACCGTGCAGCCCAAATCCGTTTTATTTGTAAATAAATTCTTGATTTGTTGTAAAATAACTCCCTTTTGTGATGTTTATGTTGGTATAGTTAGAAAACAAACATTCGTATGGAAGCCTGTTTCCGAAACTGGGAAAAAAAAGTTATCCCGGTGGGAAATCATTAGGAGATCAAAAGTCAAAATTATGAGATAAGAAAGTCAAAATTAATCTTTGCCAAGTGAAGAAGGCAGCACCAGTGCCACATGCAAAGTTTGTATCTCATAATTTCCACTGTTTATCTCATAATTATGACTTACCATTGGGATAACTTTTTTTTTCAGTGGCAGAAACAGGCTTCGCGAAATGCTTGAAATGTACTGTATATTTTCACAAAAAGATATTTTCCTGAAACTTACCTATTCGACTGCTGATTACTAAAGAACAGAAAAATGATGAAAGACAGCAGTCTAATCTTTGTTTTGCTTGGTTCTATGTTTATACAGTTGCATGATACAATATTCTGTCTGCCTTGAGAGATCAGTCATGCATTGGGAAAAGGCTGGGATTAAATGAGTTAATGAATGGCAACCAAAGTGGAAATACACAAATTCGGGCCAATTAGTCATTTTCCATCCCAGGGTCATGTGACTTGTTTGTGTGATAACACAAAACAAGATCAATCCAGTTGGTCAAAAAATAAAAAAAATCCACATTTGCTGTATTGTAAGGGCAACACAATGTTATTAAAAAGTGAAATTATGACTCCAACTTTGTGTACAGTATAAAAAGTCCTTTGTCTGAGTCACCTCACACAGGCAGACTTTTCAAGTCCTGTCTCCTCTTCTTTCTAAAAGCCTAATCAGCCACACTGCAGGGCCTTGGTCGCTAACCAGGACTAATTCTGCCTCCTGCTGGCTGGTGACACACGCTGGGGTGGCAGTGATTGGCTGTTTAGCACCAGGGGGTACACCTTTGATTGTCTGCTTAGCATATTTTCCCGCCTTATTCTCATGGCCCATTGCCACACTAACCCCTCAGTGTACAGCACACTGAAAAGAAGGCACGCAGCAGAAAGCTGCTGCGCCTAATGTTACAAAAGTATATACGCTCCCTTTGTCTCTACACAGCGCCCCCCCACCCCCGTTCGTCCTTCTCAGATTCACCAATAATGTCACCCTGACAAGCCGAGGAGAGCTAATTAGCCGTTAGCCGTGTTTGTGTTCTCGACCGGTGACAGGATCATTTACTCCGGTCTCCAGCTGGCTGTGTTTGCTGGTGCCATCTCATTAGCATGGCAAATTAGCCCGGCTCAGTCAGGTTTCTGCCTCGCCCAATGAGAGGTGACTGGAATGCAAACCAATCAAGCGGGCGCTGGAAATCACAGAACTGTGCTAAGAAAAGCGAGGAGTGGAACGATTGCAAGCATTATTATTTTGGGTAAGAATGTATTTGGTTTAAGAAGTAATATATGATTGTTATTATGATGTTTACATGATGCGTTTATTTGACTGGTCAAAAAGACGTTAACGGTGTATGTGTGATGGCATCCATCCATTTACTATACCGCTTATCTTCATTAGGGTAACATTAGGGGTATGCTGGAGCCTATCCCAGCTGACTTCGTGCAAGAGTTGAGGTACACCCTGGACTGGTCACCAGCCAACCACAGATCACATATAGACAAACAACCATTCACACTCACATTCATACCTATGGTCCACAATAAATGAAAATGAACTAGCTAATTTTGCCGGTCTCAATATATTGCCATGTGCATGCGCCAATGGCAAGACCGGAGTGAACCCAGTCACACATTCTATATATATATATATATATATATATATATATATATATATATATATATATATATATATATATATATATATATATATATATATATATATATATATATATATATATATATATACATATATATACCAGCCCGACCTCCACCCACAGAGACAGTGGGCTGGCAGCATACACAAAGTACAGTAAAGTACAACATTATAGAAATGAATTTACTACATTGTAACACATTGTTGTGGGCTGCACAGCTAGGAGACCTGAGTTAAATTCTGGCCTCGACCATTCTCCGTTTTCCTCCCACATTTCAAAAACATGCTAGGTTAATTGGCGACACCGAATTGTCCATAGGTATGAATGTGAGTGTGAATGGTTGTTTGTCTATATGTGCCCTGTGATTGGCTGGCGACCTGTCCAGGGTGTATCCCGCCTCTCGCCCGAAGACAGCTGGGATAGGCTCCAGCACCCTGCAACCCTTGTGAGGATAAGCGGTCGAAAATAAATTAATGAATGCAACATGTTGTCATATATAGTTAGATTTTTCCTTTGTAGTTTTCTTAAGAGTAATGTTAAGATATTGTCTTGTTCTCATAGATCAAATCTCGTGCATCATCTTGTGTCATGAAATGAGTATGTTGTGGCACCCCTACTATCTAGTGATTCTCAAATGAATGGTCATATAATTCAATTATATTGTTGGCCTATTTTGTAAATTCTATTTATATTATCTTGGTTCTCAAAGGAAAGACAGTTACTTTCAATTGAGAATGTGAAGCACAAATTGACTTACTTAATTCCCAGCAACCTTCAATATTTTAACACCATCAAAGCGACCTTGCAACAAGAAAGTGAAGAAGAAAAGTGCCCAAGAAATCCTGTCATGTGATCTGTCAATAATAATGTAAAGTGATATCTTAATGTAATATTCTGTCATCTGATTTCTCTCCTTATCGGCAGGAAGTTATTGATCGCAGAGGGTTGCTGTGCTGCTGACACCAGTGTACCAGCAGGTTTACACAAACATATAGAGAAAAGAACCACACATGAAAGGGGGCCACCGGGGGGCTGCTGGGTACATTTATGTTGTTAGAGGTGCAGCAGGTCTCTGTCTCGCCTCCTCGCTCTTCCCGTTGTGAGTTTTACTCCCGCAAGTCAATCTCGGAGAAGCCGCCGCTATCTCCAGTTTCATTTGTCGGCAGCCTTGGTTTGCAGGGGTGGTGGGGGGCAGAGGTGGGGAGAGAAGGCGAAGGGAAAGGGGGGTTGGTAATGTAAGAAAATTGGAGGATTAGACGGCGAGCCCTCTTCCTGTCTGCTACATCCCTCCCCCCATGCTGCTGTCCAACCCCGACTATAATAATAACACGGCCTGACATTCTGATGATCAACCGACCCCCCGACTCAAGAGATTAGTCATACCTCTCCTCTCACATCTTTTTTGCATATTCGAAAGCCGCGCTCGTCATGTCAAGTTAAAAGCAGGATTACACCTCGTCTCAGGCACCTCGATTGCTTTCTTCACCCCCTGACTCCATTAGCTCCAGTGACCACACGTCCTCTTTTTCCCTGTTGTGTCCAATCATCAATAGTTTTTTCAATTCTGTCAGCACGCAGTCTTCTGCTCTGCTGACGTAATAGCAACAATACCGATATCTACCGAGCGGGAACCGTGCAGGCTGCCGTAGTGCTGTAATATAAATATAATAATAAATATAATAAAAAAATATATACGATTACTATTGCAACAAATCACATCATCAGTGGGAGAAAACTAATAATCAGTCGACATTATCCTTATATCTTGGACTAATGGTCATGAGTGTCAGATTGCTGATCAAAATCTTATAATAACTGAATGGTAAAAGTGTTGATGCATTCAAGTACTCAAACTTATTTGGACAAAGTGACACGTAGTAACTGTAAATACTTGGGTAACTTTAAAAAACTGCCAAAAGTCCATGCACCATATGATATGCAAGCTCCCTCAATGTGGAATGTTCCTGGTCATGCCCAAGGAGCAGACATGATGCAGGTCACACAGCTATGAGGAAGGTTCTTACAATGACCATGAAGAGGTTTGAAAGGGCCTAAATGGATCTGCGACTGGACTCTCTGAGGGCGTCATCAGCTCAGATTGGAGGCCATTAGGGCCTATTTAAAAGAATTACTTCCTGGATGCAATCAAAAACCCTGATAGGTAATCAATGGCAACAAGATCAGGGCACAAAGGCAGTGCATGTGTCTCAATCAGGCCCCATTCAGAAGGACAAGGAGATCGGTCCAGGGCAGAAAGTGCATTCATTTTGAATGAAGCTTGAATGCAGACAGACTGCACTGGTATACCAAAAAAAAAACATTATCACTATGCACAACTCACAAGGCAGTAAGTTGATCTGTAGATGACAATGTTACTCTGCTCTGACAGTGATGCATCAGGGGACACATGACACCACCCCATGAGCTTTAAAAGGAGAATTACAGGACATAAAGGAGAGAGGAGAGTGACGGAGGAAGGAGAAGTGGCAAAAAAATATGAACAGGGAGGAGTGATGGGGGAGTAATGCAGTCGGGGACGGACAGGTTGATTTATTTGACATTCTGCTTAGCTGAGTCCTGTAAACACACACACACCTGCCGCACGCACCCAGGGAGAGTGATGAGCTGGGAGAGGTTAGTCATGCCGCTCAATGATGCGGAGAGCGTTTAGTTCAGTCTGAGTGCACACAGCCATGCAAGCAGGCGCACAAAAAAAAAGGTGGTAATGAGAAAAAGCCAGGGTTGCAAACTGGGTCAATATGCTTGCTTCATTAACTGAGCAGAACCTGCAAGAATTCTGGCACATTGAGGGGCATAAATTAGCAGCCACAGCAGAGCTGGAGAGACTGCAGGGACACACAATGCAAACAGAGACAGCGCAATAACTTGATTTATGAACTTATATACACCGCTGCATATAAATGCAGAAAGCAACAGAAACAATAATAGCCCTGACACGATAAAATACCATCAAGAAGGGGATATGAAACACCCCCTGCAATAAGATTACATGCTATCAGCCCTCAGAAGGTTCACCAGCGGGAGTCCCCAGTATAATAAAATCAGATTAAAGGACAATCATATTTATTTCTAGTATATACAATATATCAAGGTTGCTCAGCAGCTCTTACTGTGATAGGCTGGGAAACGGCGAGCCTCTGTGTACTCTTTCTCTTCTAAGTTGACGTTAGGCTGCGTTTAATGAGCTTCAGGTGTCAAGAAGAAGTCGGCCGGGATATGTTGGCGAGGCTTATTGATTTATTGTTTCCTGCCAAGTTTTTTTTTTGTACTTTTTGTTATTGCCTCGCTTGTCACCACCGCCTGTGTCGTTTCTGAATTATTCCAAG
The DNA here is from genome assembly GCF_037039965.1 of Doryrhamphus excisus. Taxonomy (NCBI): domain Eukaryota; kingdom Metazoa; phylum Chordata; class Actinopteri; order Syngnathiformes; family Syngnathidae; genus Doryrhamphus; species Doryrhamphus excisus. Next base: position 12,025,465 of record NC_136359.1, on the reverse strand, counting down.
TGAATAAAAGTGTCGGCGCGGCACGTCTCTGTGAGCGTGTGGTCGGTGTTCAGTTGGATAAATTATTAGAAGATAAAATGTCCAGGAGTGGTGACACCCAGTAGAACAGCAGCCTATTGGAATAAAAAGGAGCAGGCGAGGACAAACAAAATGTTGATTCATATAGGGATTAAAAATTGCTGCTGCATTGTAGTAGATGCTAATGTACATAGCGTGTAGCTTTGGCTAATGACTAGACAATGCCAACATATGGCGGTGAATTGCTCCTCATTATCTATCTGCCAGCCCACTTAAACAGGTGAGTAGTTTTACTTTATTTTATTTTTATTTGACTTCATCATACATCATACGTCAACTCATATTTTTGTCATGTCATTACTGCAATTACTTTTCTAGTTTACCTAATTTTATTAACTTTATTAATTTTTTTCCCTTGTAATATTATGACTATTTTTTTTTAATACTTGTTATTAAATACTGCAGTATATGTTCCTAAAATAGCATTACTTTTCTCATAATATTACTATATTATTCTTGTAAAATTACAACTTTTTCACTTCATATTTTGACTTTGTTCTTATAAAATCACTGCAATTTTTCCATTTTAGCTGTTCTTTTGTTTGTTTATAATGTGCCGTGGGCAGCAAATGGCCCCCAGGCCGAGGTTTGGACACCCCTGATCTCCACAGGCATGTTTTGGCTCAACTTTGGGACCTTTGCCGAGTGAATCAGCAGGATAAAGAAATTCTGCCAGCTTTGTGCTTATGGGAGTCACTCTCCCTGTTTTGCTCATCTTAGCCAGAGAAAGCAACTGTCTAAACAGTAAATGTATTGTTGTATCATGAGGATCATTGGTCATCAAATCCTACTAATGCAATAATGGTTGTAAAGCTCTGACCTCTTGTGACCAATGGCTTTTCTCCTCATTCAAACAAAACAGAAAACATCTAACCATCGACCATTTATTGGCAAATAGTGATTGCACAATGTCAGTCATTGTTTATGTACCATTATTGAATTTTGACCTCAGCTACCTGTACTATTATGGGCCTCCCAGCAAAGTAAAGTCCATCCTATAATTAATTCCTCATACATATTATTTATTTTCTTATAATTTATTCTGCCGTACCATTTTAATTGACCAACAAATATGAAAAAGGGCCAGAACAGAGAGATGTGTTTGTGAATTGGTCATAGTACATACGTATATAGTGTTGGAACGGAGCACTACTTTTGATGTGTTAAGGTAGGATTTTTTTTTTTTTTAAAGAGTAACCTAAGTTTTAGTTTTGAAGGATGTTTGTGCCCCTTAAATTTAATAAATGTGCCTCTGTAATATTGGATATTTCTATAAAAAGGTTGAGAACCACTGCATACTATTGTACATATTGCACTATTGTACATGTTACTGTAATATCTTGCTACATTCATAGATCATACTGTTTATAATTTATATAATCTGCAATAGCCATACTCTAGTCACTTCATTGCAATACTGTACATATTACTGTTATTATATATTGTCACATCCATACTGTTTATAATCTGTATAATCTACAATAGCCATATTATAGTCATTTATATCCCTGTACATATCCTCACTGTATTATAGTCATAGCCTGTTATAGTTTTTTACATAGATCTGTCCATTTTTTTCTACATTTACTTACTACTAAGGTACTTATAAAATTGCACTTCTGGTTGGATGCTAACTGCATTTTGTTGCCCTGTACCAGTGACATGAGCAATAACAATAAAGTTGAATCTAATCTAATCTAATCTAATCTAATCTAATCTAATCTAATCTAATCTAATCTAATCTAATCTAATCTAATCTAATCCTTAATGGACCATTTCAGCATTTTAACCATTGAATGTTTTTCATATGCATTAATAATATGCACTGACAAGTAGACTAATTTGGCATGTTGAATTATAGTATAACTAGAGTAATAATGGGGCCGGAGGTGATTGGAGATTGGAGGTGAACTGGAGGTAGCAGAGATAAGGATGCTAAGGTTCTCATTGGGAGTGACCAGGATGAATAGGATCAGGAACGAGTACATCAGAGGGACGTTCCATGTTAGGGGCCTTGGAGTTAAAGTCAGGGAGGCCAGACTGAGATGGTTGGGACATGTCCAGAGGAGAGATAGTGAATTTATTGGTAGAAGGATGCTGCCAGGTAGGAGACGTAGAGGAAGGCCAAAGAGGAGGTTTATGGATGTAGTGAAGGAGGACATGAGGGTAGTTGGTGTCAGAGAGACAGATGCAGAAGACAGGGTGGCGGTTGATTTGCTGTGGCGACCCCTGAAAGGAAAAGCCCAAAAAGAAAGAAGAAGAATGGGGTATATTAAAAACATACAGAGGAAGGTTGAAAAGTATGGAAACTACTAATAAATACTAATGTTGTTTCAATGTATAATGCAATGCATATACGTATATACATAGAGTTGAATTAATGTTGATGCAGGACTACATTTTTTCAATGTTGATCATATCATAGTTGAATCAAGATTGATTCTTTGTCGGATTTTTATTTGAAATTCAACATAATTTCAATGTCGTTTTCAATGTCAGACATCAATGTTGATTCTGACTCCGATCGTCTGCCTTGACAATATCACAATGTTGATTCAATCACTGTTTCCAATTTGGGTATAGTTTTATTTTTTATTTTTGTATTATTTCTTGTGATTTGACTAAATATTGCTAATGTTGGCAGAGGCCCAGCTTTGTTAAGCTGTAATTGTGCCTAATGATTGTCAAACAGCCTATCACGTAAGCCACTACGAGATGTCCCTTCCCTCTGCCTAAATGCCACACAATTATGAGCATCTCCAGGTTTGGCAGGCTAAGATGGTCAGGGAGGGGGGTTGTTGAGGGGTGAGATTGCATGCATGAGTGCACGTGTGTGTGCGTGTTTGTGGCTGTGTACACTGTGTGAACAGACAAGTCATCTTATTTACCCACCTAGGTGTTAGGGGTGGCCATCACCCGCCCAGCTAAATGCCATGCAAATGCTGCCGCTGCCGTCAAGCTGCCAATCACACCGCTGTTGGCATTCACGGCATGCCGTCGCAGCATTTACAGCGCCTGTGATCTTTGGGAAATGAGAAATAACCCCAGTCTGTCCGTGCTGGCGGACGACGTTTAAACAATGCTATCCCCCAATTCCCCAATGGGAGGAGGCAGGGAAGTTAAGACATCTTATTGTGTCAGAGGAACGATAAAGAAAACAAAACGGTGGAGGGCTCGCTAAAGGGTGGCGTTGACTCCCATGGTACGGCCTCATTATGATGATGTGATTTGCTGGAACGGCAGCAGTGGTTCCCCTCACTAATACCAGCTCCCCTGGGTGTAAAAACAGCGCTTTATTAAACTTTATGAAAGGTTTAGCTATCCAATTTAGGAGTCCGCCTGCTGAGGACACAGGCGTCCAGAAGAAACACTGCAGCACTACACCAAACTAAAAGTTTAACTTTACTTTTTTTTGGGCTTGGTTTGCCCAGAAATACACACGCATTTTCCATTTAATGAAGGACATGTGTTAGCTACCATTTCAAAGTAAAGCTTTCATTGTAACCCAGGGGTGTCGTCACATTTTCCACCAATGTTCGTATACTGAAAAATCAGGGTTGCAAGGGACCATTATTATCTTATTAATATTATTACTGATATAGTTCTGTTTCATTCTGTTATTGTCATTGCAATTGTTTGTATTGTCTCCTTCTGTCCCTGCACTATCGTCTCGTCCCCATTTTATTTTCTCTTCTTTTCTATCCCCTCCTGCTCCGGTCCGGCCGCTAGAAATTTGCATAGCAACAACACACCAAATTAAACCAAATAAGACTCCATATAACAGAGACGGTGTAGCTTACACTTTTCCCCAAAAAAGAAGTGGGTAGTCAGAGGGGTTGCAGGTGTGTCTCGACAAATTGATAGCTTTTCGATCATGCAACTCGAGGTGCTAAGGCTGTTGTACGTTTCACTCAGTGGGGATGTACATGTGTGGGCAAAGGCTCATGCAGCCCACTCACTTTGATTGCAAGATGGGCGTATTGGCTTCCTATAGCACTATCATAACCGAGAGAACCAGAGTGTACAGCGAGAAGAGCCACCTACCTCGGCCTGGTAAGGTGCATTAATATCGGATACGCTATGTGAGCAGCCACCATGCATCCACAGAAGTCGGGGGAGATCCAGAGTGCACAATTAGAGGAGTCGCCGGCCACAGGAGTAGCTGCTACTGTGGCCAGGAAATGTAGACAATATATTTTTACATTTACATTTTCTCCCTTGTTATTTATATAGATATTTATATACAAAGCTTCTTATTTTCAGTTATTAAAATCAACATTTGAGGGATCCGCCAGGAGGAGCTGGATGAACTGGTCAGGGAGAGGGAAGCCTGGCCTTCACTGCGTAGGATGCTGCCCCTGGATGGATGGATGGATGGATGGATGGGTGAATGGATAAATCCCTCTGATACCTTGTATTCTTTTCGTTATATAGACCACTTTTTAAAATTGATTATTATTGTGTCGGTATCAACAATACCAGCCTGAATTTTAGAAAATCAGTGGTATCGCACACCACTAACATCCATTCCTGAAAGACTATTATGAATATTATAGTATTTTTGTCATCATACTACCCCATCATTTTCATCTAAAACAGGTGCATCATTTACACCAGTTATGAGGACTTACTGTATGAGCAGTCTGATAAACATCTCTGGGGTATAAGTCCTCTCCAGTGTCGTATGTGCTAAACTGACTACTCAGTGTGACACTCATTCTCACTGTGGCAGCACAGACAACCATGACAACACAACATAACACACAGACATGTTGGCCACACAACTCCTGGTGGCAAAAAAAGAGCTCATTAACTCCTCTGTCTTTGCTGACATTCTGTTATCACACACTGACAGACACACACAGATAAACACACGCATTAAATATTCACTAAAGTATTGACGTTGGCACCCCGTCAGCCGCACATACACACTCACACACACACATAACACACACACACAAATCACCTGGCAGCAATTAGTCTTGCTCCATAAGAGTCCCCTCACTCATTCCACTTAGCTGTAGGTGCAAATTAAATTTGTCTTGCCACGCTGTCACTGATCTCTCATCATATGCACCCTGCATACACGTTAAACCTACAATGACACACTATTGTACATTTTATTTATTGGAAGAACGGATACCGTATTTGCACTGCGATTGGCTGGGGTGGACCCAAAGCCAGCTGTGATAGGCTCCAGCATAGTGAGGTTAAGCAGCAAGGAAAATGGATGGTAGAACACACATTACCAATATGTCCAATTTATTTTGAATAATGAACAAAAACTCAGGACAATGGCATGAAGATGAATGTGTGAACATACTATATTATATTTACTATATAAATAATGCAACATTTACTGTATCACTTCATGTAGTGGCTAATATTCCCAGAACAAGATGGTTTTATGGGCAGGCATTTATTATTTTTTATAGTAATATATATTTTAAGCAAGTGTTTCTACACATAAATTATGATGGATAATTATATATTGCAATATAATATGTATTGTAATAATATATTATTGCAGTGGTTTTCAAATTGGGGGGCAGATGGCAGGTGGGGGGTGTTCATTATTAACCTTTTAGACGCCAGAGTTTAAAGATGTCACCCGCAATACTTGGCGGTAAGGGTCATGGTATCATCATAATGTCATCATAGGTCATATTGGAGTAGAGGATAATAAGTCGATAAATAAACGGCACCTATTATGCGTTTTACACTTTTTTGACAGATATATGTAGTTAGAAAGTTGTATTCTCGTGTTAAACAATGGCAAAGATTCACATATTGAGGTTTGCGCATTTGGAAGTTAGCCCTGAAAGAAGTTTGGGATGGCTCAAAGCGCTCGGTTTCAAAAGGTGTGGTAAAACTGCCCCTTTGTGATGTCACAGAAGGACATGTCACCAATCACAGCGGAGTGGGCATGCCCTAAGGCAGGCTGCGGCTCCTGGAAAATCTGAAGGGTTTTCTGTGCGGGTTATTGTGTGTAGCTGCTCTATAGGCGCTCACAACTCAATACAAAGTGTCGAATTAATGAGCATGGTAGGTCCCCTTTAAAAGAAGGGAACTTTTCTCCTAAAGTGAAACAAAAAAGGGGCTCTAGTACAGAACCCTGAGGGGCGCCCAATGCCTGCTTAATTGACTGTAGACTCCAAAGCATTTTTTAGATGATATAAAATGTTTGAGAGGTTTTTATTTGGTTTTATTGGAGGTTTAATTTGTTGACATTTTTCATACCTTTAGATGTGATTTACTAACAATTCTAATACCATGCTGCTTGCAAGATAGACAGCTCATTTAATCTGCAGCAATAGAGCATGTTTCAGTCAATGCCACTCATTTTTCTTTAGTTGCAGTTAATGAGAACGCACCACCAGGTGAAATAAGCTGTAAATGTTTGTATAAGTGTGCAATGAGAGTAGTTAACACACTTGTGACACAGTAAATGAATACAGTATGTGTCTGTAGTGGCAAAATGACATCACAACACTTCAACTCAATGGCACTCCGCTGATAATTAATGACAAGGCTAATTGTTGCTCTCTGATTTAGATAAATACTTGGACAAGTGAAGTACTCTAATTACGCCTTGTGTGTTTGTGCCACTGCTTCACTTGAGACGCCTGCAGAACGAGACAAGCTAATTAGGAGCCATTTCCCCCACTCCCCACTCATTAATAACACAAGAGCAATTAAAAGGAGCTATAGCGGAACATGCAGCATTGGGTGCTAACAAGATTAGCCGCATGGAGCGATGGGTTTATTACAGAGACAGACACACACAAAGAGGAGTCAGCGCCTTGGAGAAAATAGTCTTCTCACAAGTCGTCTGTTTAGGCGCTATCTCATCAGAAATCGTAATGACTGGATTAAACCTGAGATGAGCTTTCAGATGAGATGAATGAACTGTCTGTGCTCGTAGTAACAATGCCGGAATGGTTTTCCCTCACCTGCCACAACACTGTCACAAATTCTGCCATTATAAAGATAATAATGTTAATTGTTGAGGAGCATTTCTAACATTTGGGTATACAGTCGTCCCTCGATTAAGTAAGTAAGATTTCAATATTAATAAATGGAATATTCATTCATTCATTCATTTTCTACCGCTTTTCTTCACGAGAGTTGCGGGGGGTGCTGGAGCCTATCCCAGCTGTCTTCAGGCGAGAGGCGGGGTACACCCTGGACTGGTCGCCAGCCAATCACAGGGCACATATAGACAAACAACCATTCACACTCACATTCATACCTATGGACAATTTGGAGTCGCCAATTAACCTAGCATGTTTTTGGAATGTGGGAGGAAACCGGAGTACCCGGAGAAAACCCACGCATGCACGGGGAGAACATGCAAACTCCACACAGAGATGGCCGAGGGTGGAATTGAACCCTGATCTCCTAGCTGTGAGGTCTGCGCGCTAACCACTAGACCGCCGTGCCACCCTAAATGGAATATTTTTATAGTTAAAAAACCTGATTCTGACTTTCCAAATATAGGTTTCAACATTATTAGAGCTCTGTAGACATGAAATAAAACCCTAAAAGTCACTTTTACACTCCTATTATTCCTTGTTTCACATTACACGGGCCACGTGATGGGACCGACGCTAGTTGAGATTGAGTACAAATTTGCAAGTTTGACATTAGAGCTTGGAAGTCTTGTCCAAGCTTGTTGCTAATGCCAAATAGCAATGGTGGCCAGATATCCAAATATCAATATTATCAATACTGGAGTATTATTAGTGCAGGATCAATACTTGCCTGAAAAGATCGATATTTTTAGTTTTCGTTTGTTAATTTTCACAATGATAAATGCACACTACCTGGCTGTGCTCGACAAATTCTGACCGTGCTGCACACTGTATAGTACTTTAGTTATGTTTTGTTGTTATGTTGTAATGTTCTCAAAAATTTTAATATTTTAAAGAAATACTGACAGTGATGCAGTTGTTTCAATAAAAGTATCATTGATACATTTTTGAGACCTTGTAAAATTGTATTTAAGACATTTTATGGTATTTTAAGATAATTTTAAGGCCTTAAATTGAAATGAATGGATTTTAGAGTCTGCAGATACCCTGTAAAAGAGAATCTGGACTTTAGGGGACGTGAATGTGGAAAAAATACATAGTTTCCATTGTGATGTTAAAAAATTCTTCCACTTGAAACTTCCCAAAGACAACTGCAATAAGATACAGTATACTGGTCCTTAAATATTGCAAACAATGCAACAGTATAGTCCATAGGAAACAGTGGACAGAATGTAATGCCTCATATTAACTCACTAGCAAGATCTCAGTGTATAGACTGGTCATATATCTCATCTCGTTTCATATTATCTACATACTGTATTGTATATAACTCTGGGAAAAACTGTTGATTTTGTTAATACTTGGGTTGTTTATATTGTTTATTTTTCTATATTGTGTATTTTGTACTGCTTAACTGATTCTGTACTCCTGCTGCTGTGCAATGCAAATTTCCCCACTGAGGGACGAATAAAGGCATATCTTATCTTAACATATTTTAATTTTTAAATTTATTTTTGAAGTTATTTTTACCAATTTCCTGAAGCTATTTGTATATATGTATAGTATGTACGTGTATGTATTTGTACTTGGGAAAACAATGACTTTTTCGCACCCCTGCTGTACAGTTCTGTATGACAACAGCACTGACAAGAATATAGCTATATTGTGATATTTACAGTGTATATACTAGAAGGTAGTCAACAATACATTCACGTATCTGCACAAGAGCTTTCCCTTGATGGAAATTTGGATTCAAGAAAAAGCACCTAATATCTGGAGAATTTTTCCTCTTGAAAAAAATGTTGTTTGTGACCCTGAGGCAAAAAAAAAGTGTGTAAGATAAGAAGCAAAAAACAGGCTTTGAAATGCGAGTGGGGTTAGATCAGAGATGGAAGATTGCGACAGGATTGTGTGGCGATTGTCGTCCCGTCAAGCCCACTAATGTGGAGCTAAAGCCAGCGTCTGACCGCGGTAAGACTGTGATAATGAAAAACACCAGGGAAGACAATATCAAACGGCTCCTCTACATCCTGCAGTGGAGATTAGCAGGCACCAAAAGTAGCGGGGCCACAGCCGGGGGAAGCCGAGGCAGGCTTTAGTGCTGCTGATTGAGTCTCTTGTCAAGAGCTCCACTATGAAAAGTTACTGTGACTGACGTCTTTTATACGCTCCATTTCACAATACACGCACACATACACTTACAAGTCTGCTTTGTATAGATACTGTACATGCAGTGTACTCAAAAGGGGGAGCTCACTGAATCCTTGAACTAGTTTTATTTTCATCATAGTGTGCGTTTAAGAACATTTTCTTGGCTTTTTCCTATGAAACCTGAAAACATAGGTCAAAAAATAGGTCACTATTTGCCAGTTGAATCATGCAATTTATCCTAGCAAAGCAGCAGAGGGAGGTAATGATACTGTACTAATGTGTTCCATGTGTCTGACCATTCCGGGTGGCCATGAATGCACCAGGGGTGGGGGCGTGTTGTGGTGAGGTGAGGAAACCCCAACCGCCGGGCTGGGGACCGGTCAAACTGCTGATATACTGTATCACAGGGGTGGGCAAACTACGGCCCTGGGGCCACATCCGGCCCGCCAAGTGTTTGAATACGGCCCACCAGTTCTTTCCAACAACATATTTAATTTAAATGTAACATACAACCTGGCATCATGGCTTGAGCCAACCTTTTGATGGTTTAAGTACAAAGTACTCCTAAAAAAAAGGGACACAACTCACACACTTTTACAGATACAATACTTCCAGGTGGACTACGGACTACGTTAAAAAGCTCTTGCATTTTAGTATGTGGAATCAAACTGTGGAATGGATTGAGTAAGACCCTCAAACATTGCACAACAATGAGCGAATACAAGAAACAATACAAGCAGTTGATGTTTGCTAAATACAAGGATGAAGAGTCTTGAACCAGTCATGATGTGCTATACATATCACTATATTGACAGTTACTACGGTACCCATTATGTAATTGTATGGTCATATCACCACATACTTCGGTATGTGACAAAAATAAAAATAAATAAATATAAATTTAAATAAATACAATAAACTGAAACTATATGAGGAAAGCAGGAAGTGAACAAATGTAACAGTTACTGATTGTAAAAGTACCAGATGGAAGGGTAGGATTTAATAAGCTTTGCTTCTTCCTACTCCTTTTGGACATGTGGAACTGTGAACTGATTATGGGATGCACTCAATTGTAATCTGATGCATGTTCAAATGAAATAAAACCATTACCATTACATGTAAAAGATACAGTCTGCGCCCCCCCTCCTGTAAATTTTGTGAAAGCAATGCACCAAACAAGTCAAAACATTTGCCCAACCCTGCTGTATCATTATAGACAGTCCTGAGACCCAGCAATGCATTTTTGCCCTCTGTAAGACAATCATTTCACAGCATTATTATTTCAAATATAAATCATAAAGCCTGTTGTGCTGTGGCGAGAACATCCTTGCAAAATGCAAAATGCCAAATTATCATACTGGACGCTGAACCTTATGTCATTTTGAGGAAAATTATTGTATATATATATAGTATAATCAAGCTACAGTAAACATTACATAGCACACTGTGTATAGAATAGCTTATAAGGCTGTTTTACCTTTAAATGAACAAACAGCACTGTTGGACAGTGCGGCACCCACACCTGTGTGACGTGCAGGATGAGTCAGTGCACTGCACAACCCATCTTTTTCTTGATCATGTATCAGTCAAGCTACATTCATCCATGGCTTCCCTGTCTCTGACCACCACTTCCATGCCCACGCCAATTGTGACATACAATCCCTCCAGCGTGTCTTAGCTCTAACCTGGGGCGTTCTCCCGGCTGGGAATGGCCGGAACACAGCAGGGAAGTGTCCATGAGGCATCCGAGCCACCTCAAACGGCTCCTCTCCATATGAAGGAGGTGGCACTGTGATCCTCAACCTATCTCTTAGAGCAGGGGTCTCAAACTCAATTTACCTGGGGGCCACTGGAGCTCGGGTCTGGGTGAGACTGGGCCGTATCAGGTTTTCACCCCCAAAAAAACAACGCATTTATTAAAAACAAAAAAATTTAAAAAACTTCACTTTGGTTCCAATTTTCTACAAGAAAAGCTCTGATAAAACATTCCACTGTTCTCAAATATCTTCATTTTTATTTTTCTACACAAAATAAGATGAATCAATCAGTAATAAATAAAATAATAATAATAAAACGGCAAATAATAAAAACTTAAGAAACCACATATAGTTGGTACGTAGACAAATTATTTTTTTCAGATTAAAGTTAACAAAGCATTATTAGAGCCCTGTAGACATGACAAAACACGACTATAGTCACATTTATACAACATATTGCGCAACTGCAGGGTCTTGAGACACATGCTAACTCGCAAACTAGAGAGCTAGCGACCTAAACGGTAGCCTTCAAGTTATTTCCTTTAAACTTAAATAGACAAAATCTTACCACTTCCACACGGATAGGGAGGATAACTATTAACAGTTATTTAACCTTTAACATGAACATTAATCAAACGTAATAATGTTTTCTGGTTGGGCAAACCCTCTTTTTGTCACCTCTGGCCCAAAGACAGCTGGAATATGCTCAGGCATACCCACAACCCTAGTAAGGACGAGTGGGCTAAAAAAGTAAATAGATGGATGATGTTTCTACTGTTTATTTAATTTTTAAGGAGTAATTCCACATACAAATGTGTGCATCTGTGATCCACACTAATCCTGATCTATTAGTCTGTGATCTCCTTTGTCTCCGCCCACATTCGAGAGGAACTGGCGGTTAGCTTTCTTCATTGCACTGGAGTTCACAATAGGGAAACACATAAAATGTCGGTCTCGGTGGGATAAATGACGAAAAAGAAATATTTGGGGAATTCCAGAAATATCCTCAACAAAAGTTTTAAAACTGCAGAAGAGACGAAGAAACACAGGAAGTTACGTCAGGTAAGATAACTCACGTCCATAGCAGTCGTCGTCACTTAAAAAAAAATTCAAAGTTAAGGTAGCGTTGTATTTTTACATTTGTAAGATTTATGTGAGTGTAAAAAATATCAACCTTACGTCATTAGTTTATAACATAATTGAGCTAAACCAGTGACTTCGACTTATGTGTCTTGTTTAGTTAGTGTACGTCTTGGTAGACAGCTCCCCCTTGCGGCCATGTTCATTAAAGGCATCTGTGCTTTCACAAAGGCTCTACTTGGTGTCAAGACATTGAGACAAGAAATGACACTGTTAACAATAAACTTAACTGTATTCTTGAATTTAAACATGACGTAGTATTTACATTAAAACACTTACAGTCATTTTAATCTACCAAATGTGCCTGTTACATCCGATTCAGCAACAAAGCAATTCATGTGCAATTCACGTAACTCTTCATCCAGTATTAGTCCATAACTACAAGTCAAACAGAGACTTTAACTGTATTGCAGTGATCACAGCCCATCTCACTGGTGCTGTTTTAGGAATTCCTTCATGTATTGGGCCAGTGCTTCGGTGTCCTCCATTGTTACGGCATTGTACAAAGAGGCACGAATTCCCCCGACTGACCTGCAGGGGGAGACAAACTGCTGTCACAACTACCGTAGCCGTCAATCATAATGAAAAACATCTAATGTCCATGCTCATTGAAAAACACTGGGCTGAATTACAGTGACGTTTGGTACACAACCTTAGTGGACTGACAAGCACATATCTGTAAAATGTGAACAGGATTGCTTGATAAACAACATTACAACCGTCCCTCGTTTATCACGGTTACGTGGTTTCAGTCCCTACCACGATGAGTGGATTCCCACAATTCAATGTTAATATATTTGAATATTTCAAGCTTGTAATTTTTGTATTGTGTTATAGATTGAGTGTTGTCATACTCGTGTACATTGGGCCTTAATGTTCAGTCGGCGCGGTAAGATTGCTAAAATTCTAACCTGTGTCCCTTCAGTGAGATCATTCCACGTTTGGATGCCCCATTCACAAACTCCTTTTCCAAGCTCTCATCTCCCTCTTTCTTCCCAACACGGAATGGTATATTCATGCGGCTGCGACAGGTCTCCTCTACTGGACACCTAGCGGTTAAGTGGACACAACATCAGACTAAAACTATAGTTCACACAATTGGACGATTCTATGGCAGGCTCCACAGCGAAGCCTCCAATCAAAGTCAAACTAAAACAATGATAGTGGAGTGACTTTGGTGATGTTCAACTTTTCCTATTGTAACTTCCATGACCGACCATGTCACTACTTACACATAAAAGCCATTGGAAGAGTTGATGATGTCATAAATGATGCCAGACTTCTGTCTGTTCACAGTGTCCATAGCAGCAACACCGCCATTGTTTTTGGTCCACTCCAGAACCAGACACATGATGTAGATACTGCACATTCAAAGACACAATATAACACTTTACGTCACAGAATTATTTTACATATTTAGTACGCGAGATGGGCACGATAATCAATGTGTCAATGAACTGATCATTAAGAATTCTATTGATTGATTGCTAATTAATGGTGTCTTAAAGCAATTCAGGCAAAAATGGAGTGCACGAGCAGAGAAGCCGTTGAGTCAGTCTCAACTAGTTTCCTGTTTGAAGAAAGATAACATGTTTATTCTGGAAATAGTTACATAATATAATTGGTTATAAGTTCCTTATTTTTGTACTAAAATAAATACACCTTATATGGCTTTACTCACTCTTTACAAAATATATACAAATATATTACTGAGTCACTCCTTAAAATGGATGTAAGTACAGGTAAGGGCCAGAAAATTAGAATATTTTCCTAAACTTGATTTATTTCAGTCATTGTGTTCAAAAGGTATAACTTTTACATTATATTTAATCATTGCACACAGACTGATGATTTTGATGATTATAGGTGGCAACAAATGAAAATCTGAAATTCCGTGGGTCCGAAAATTAGAATATTACCTAAGGCCAATACAAAAAAAGGATTTTTAGAAATGTTGGCCAACTGAAAAGTATGAACGTGAAAAATATGAGAATGTACAGTACTCAATACTTGGTTGGAGCTCCTTTTGCCTCAATGACTGCATTAATGCGGCGTGGCATGGAGTCGATCAGTTTCTGGCACTGCTCAGGTGTTATGAGAGCCCAGGTTGCTTTGATAGTGGCCTTCAGCTCTTCTGCATTTTTGGGTCTGGCATTCTGCATCTTCCTCTTAACAATACCCCACAGATTTTCGATGGGGCTAAGGTCAGGCGAGTTGGCTGGCCAATTGAGAACAGAAATATCATGGTCCTTAAACCAGGCACTGGTAGATTTGGCGCTGTGTGCAGGCGCCAAGTCCTGTTGGAACGTAAAATCCCCATCTCCATAAAGCAGGTCAGCAGCAGGAAGCATGAAGTGCTCTAAAACTTGCTGGTAGACGGCTGCGTTGACCTTGGATCTCAGGAAACAGAGTGGACCGACACAAGCAGATGACATGGCACCCCAAACCATCACTGACGAGGTCCCAGAGTCTGGAGGAAGAGAGGAGAGGCACAGGATCCACGTTGCTTGAAGTCTAGTGTGAAGTTTCCACCATCAGTGATGGTTTGGGGTGCCATGTCATCTGCTGGTGTCGGTCCACTCTGTTTCCTGAGATCCAAGGTCAACGCAGCCGTCTACCAGCAAGTTTTAGAGCACTTCATGCTTCCTGCTGCTGACCTGCTTTATGGAGATGGGGATTTTACGTTCCAACAGGACTTGGCGCCTGCACACAGCGCCAAATCTACCAGTGCCTGGTTTAAGGACCATGATATTTCTGTTCTCAATTGGCCAGCCAACTCGCCTGACCTTAGCCCCATCGAAAATCTGTGGGGTATTGTTAAGAGGAAGATGCAGAATGCCAGACCCAAAAATGCAGAAGAGCTGAAGGCCACTATCAAAGCAACCTGGGCTCTCATAACACCTGAGCAGTGCCAGAAACTGATCGACTCCATGCCACGCCGCATTAATGCAGTCATTGAGGCAAAAGGAGCTCCAACCAAGTATTGAGTACTGTACATTCTCATATTTTTCACGTTCATACTTTTCAGTTGGCCAACATTTCTAAAAATCCTTTTTTTGTATTGGCCTTAGGTAATATTCTAATTTTCTGACCCACGGAATTTCAGATTTTCATTTGTTGCCACCTATAATCATCAAAATTAAAGAAATAAACATTTGAAATGCATCAGTCTGTGTGCAATGATTAAATATAATGTAAAAGTTATACCTTTTGAACACAATGACTGAAATAAATCAAGTTTATGAAAATATTCTAATTTTCTGGCCCTTACCTGTATATAAAAAGCAACATAAAAATACGGTGTCCGAGTACCTGAAGCAAGGTGGCGTGTTGTACATCGAATTCATCTCCGCCTGTATCTTGTAGTCCAAAATGATGGGACACTCTTTCTGGGCGTGGCCTAGCAAGTCCTCACGCACGATGACCACGGTGACCCCGGCACATCCAATATTCTTCTGAGCACCAGCATAAATGAGCCCAAACTAGACAGGGAAAAAAATTTCAAAATAAGTTTCCATCATAGAAATAATACAGACAGATGTTTTTATGTTTAAAAAAAAATAGTGTGCCACCATTTGGGTTGTAAAGGTATGAGGATGCCATAAAAACAGGAGAAAAAAAATCTTAAATTTACAAGAATAAAGTCATACATTTATACATTAGTTGTAATAATACGTGCCCAAGGGAAAAGAAAGCATAGTTCTTTGGGATGGAAGGACACTTGCGTCAATCAAGCTTTAAACTGCTGTAAACTGGATTAGATTCTCATCATTTGGTTTGCTCAGGATTGTACTTCTCATTCTCACCTTTGAAACATCTACAGGCCGTGACAGGAAATTTGAGGACATGTCACTGACAAGGAGCACCCCGTTTGTCTCTGGTATGAAGTTGTACTCCACGCCGTGCACGGTCTCGTTGCAGCAGTAGTGCACGTAGGACGCAGCAGGGTTTAAAGTCCAGCTACTGGAGTCAGGGATTTCTAGAGTAACACAGCACATACAGTATTCTTTTCAACATTAATTTGCAGTACAATAGTGAGGCATTTGGTGACACTGAGAAATGAGAGTACAACATGTTGATAAATAACCAACCATGTGGAAATATAGCCCACAATAGTGATTCCCTGGCCAAAACTCTAATTGTGCTCCTGTTACATAACGGAGGGGCACGGCTGTTATGACAGGGACAATAATGGGAAAAAAATGCATTACATTGGCCTGAGACTTCTCATACAACTCAACAAAATACTCACAGTAACTTAAGGGTGTTTAGCTGAATCACCATGAAATTGAATACAAACCTTTCAGGGACTCCCAAGCACATGTCGATGAAATTTGAACAAGATTGGGTGAAAAACATGGCCGCCAAAACCTGTTTTTTGCAAGTACTACTAGCAAGTATCTACTTGCTCGTAACTCATTGACTACATCCACTCACCTAGCAAAAAAAGGTCTTTTAAGTGTATGTGGGAACAGAAGAAAAAGAATCTGGGTGAGGTTATTTCTTTTTTGACCGTGAAAGGGCTACTCTGAAATACGAAAGACAGTTTTCTGAGTTAAAGGTGTGAAGTAAATGTGTGGCTGCAGTACCGGAATCTGAGGTACTGTTGTAGTTAATGTTCCATCACTGCAACACAAAAAGTGACTTAAGGACCATAATAGGACAAACACACACATTGTCACACTCACTTGTGTAACTATCCAGCTTGGGGTGAACTACGTTGATTTTGCCATATTTCTCTGCTTCCTTCGCAGCTTTCGCTGACCACGTCCCAGTCACGATGTAGTCGGCACACTTGTCCTCCTTCAGGCCAATCAGATTGAGAGGGATGCCGCTGAACTGTCCAGACGCACCGCCCTGCAGGAACATCACCTTGTAGTTGTCTGGTATGTTTCTGTGTGGACAAAAAGAGGGAACTGTCAGAAATTCTATGGAGCTCATTGAATTGCTGTCCAATGAAAAGTACTCCCCCCCCCAGAGATGTAGAGGATGCTTTTCATTACACAGCAATGACATGTAGCGTGCAGAAGGTTATGTATCCTATGGAAGTTTTATGGCATGCAGACCCACACAGTTCAGTTCCAAATATTCATTCATTCATTCACTACCGCTTTTCCTCACAAGGGTTGCGGGGGGTGCTGGAGCCTATCCCAGCTGTCTTCGGGCAAGAGGCGGGGTACACCCTGGCCTGGTCGCCAGCTATCACAGGGCACATATAGACAAACAACCATTCACACTCACATTCATACCTATGGACAATTCGGTGTCGCCAATTAACCTAGCATGTTTTTGGAATGTGGGAGGAAACCGGAGTACCCGGAGAAAACCCCCGCATACACGGGGAGAACAAATGTGAAAATTGTAAATACTTCATGGTGTTATATTTGTATAGAAATTATTTTATTTTTGTGTGTTATGTTGTGGTATAGTTTTTTAGATATTTGACCTGTCACAAAAGCATATTATGTGTGTAAAAGTGAAAATATACTTGACATACTTTTACTCTACTTTTTTTTTTTAGTCGGGACCTGATATTTTCTTGAAACTTACCTATGTTCTACTGCTGATTACTAAGGAATCGAAAAAGTTACAAACAAGCTTTTTTTTTCTGATGACTGAAGGAAGTCTAATCTTTCTTTTGGTAAGTTTATAAAGCCATAGAACCCAATATTGTGTGTGCTATGAAAAATCAGTCAAGATCGTCTACAGTGGCCTGTACTGAATGGGTTGTGTTTTGAAAAATGGCTGGTATTGAATGAGTTAAAATCCTAAATTGAAATTTCTGTTATGCTGCCAAATTGTTTTCATAGAAAAAAAAGTGATCGCAAACAACAACAACAAAAATCACTTACAACAGCTCTCGTAGGAGACACTCTGATTTGTTGATGATTTTGCCAAATTCTGGTGATCGGTGGCTCATTTCTGGTGGAAACAAAAACATATAGTCAAACCTCGGTTTTTGTACAATATCACACGTAACTAGCAAGTCTGTTTGCACTGTATTGTTCCGCTGAATCGAGTGTGTCCGTGCCTTTTTTTATATTGAGTAAGACAGCTAAATAACCCGCAATGTGAACAAAAAAGTTGCAAGTGCCAGCACTTTGATAAAGGCGATAAAAAAATATTGAATTCCATCTCGCCAGCATTCACGGGAAGTCCACAACAACAAAACGTAACCTTACCATTTATAAATTATTTTGCATTGTTTTCTGCATGTAAAACTACAATTTAATTTTCTGTTAATTTGATTGACATTATTTACTAAATGTGGGAAACCTCCGTTTTTGTACAGCTGTACATTTCGGTTTTCATCTGACCTCTTGGAAGAAATAATAACAAAAACCGATGTACCACTGTAGAACTACCTGAACTCATCAATGTCCCATCTACTTAGTGATTCGTTATTGCCCCAAAACTGGTTGGTAAAATGTACATAAGACATTATTCTGTGTTGGCTCTTACCAAGCACACTGACCCCAAGGCCACTGTAGCTGAGCAACTCCTTTTGGGCTTGAAACAGCACCTGCAAAATGTCAACATTTAAAAGAAAAAAGCAAACACACAAACATACATAATGACTGTTAAAATGTTGCCAAAGCATGTCACAACTACTGCACGTTGATCAACCTGGCAAATATTAACAGTACTGTATTTTGCGTATACAGTATAATGATGGCTGAATAGCAATACTGTGTGCATGCAAATTCATTGTATCCATTTGACAGGACCACTGAATGTTTCCACGTGAATAAACGAGCCAGGCTGATGCAACTGAGCTCCATGGTTTCAGGTTGTTGCTGAGCGATGCTGTAGTGCTCCTCGCCCCCCATTGTCAGCCAGTCACGTGAAGAAAGAAAACATTTATGTACAAGACGGACGACAGTGTTTGATTTTGCACAATGCAAACCAAAACGCATAAAATAGGCCAAAAAAACAAAGTTGAAGGCTTCACGTTTTGGACGAAAAGCCCACATCTGCAGAAGATTTCCCTCGTCTCGCTGTTTTAATGTTATCACGATAGTTGACTCCGAAGATAACTTACCGGCGGAGGGAGTTTCGCAGGCCCAGCCCCGAAGTTGATGGTTTGATTGTTGTTTTTCTGCTCCATGTTGCCTAAAAGCGTAGAAAATATGAGCGTGAATATGGTCTGCGACGTGGATGGTCCCGAGGGAGCTGCTGTTGCTGCTGGGCTCTGCCGAGGACGTCGCTTGAATTTTACTGGGTAGCATGAGACGTTCAAGTGAGCTCGGATAAACGGTTGATAAGGCGGTTGCAATGTAACTACACTACTGCATTGTACTTAGGTAGAATTGGGTAGCATTGCCCAATACAAACGAATATTTCGGTTAAATCCGGAATGTCGCTTAAATGGACAGAGTGAATTAAATACTGTAACTGTTACAAGGACTGTGAGTGTGGGAACATATTTAAAAAAAGAACCGTCTTCTTTCTGCTTCTTTTCATTGTAGATTGGAGAATGTTTGTATTTATATTATACTGTTTTTTTCTTTTACAAATGAATAAAATGAAATGTCCCCAGCGGTACGCTCATTCTTAGCGGTATGTCCACACTCACGGTCCCCTTCCTGAACTAAACACAACAAACATCACGCTTCCGGTATTCAAAATAAGAGCATGTATGTACTGTCTAATCATATTATAATAATTAAATAAGGGTGTGATTAAAAAAAGGTATCATCCATCCATCCATTTTCTCTGTTGCTTGGGAGAGAGGCGGGGTACACCCTAGTAACATTAATAAAGCAATTGCGTCTGGAAATACGGCTTCTTTACCCATAAGCGCGAATATGAAAGCCAACAGAGCATGTACTGTATTTCGCTAAGTGAGTACTGCAGTGAGAGCAGTACTCGCCCACCAAACGAGGGCTTGTAAAACATTTTTGGTGACAACCATGCAAGCTCCTGACTTGAAGCAGGTATTGACCATACATGATTTTCATCGAAGTATTTGAAATGTTGGTCATATTTACTTTTATAACTTAGAAAAGTGTGGAAAACGACTGGTTGTCTTATATTTGGGGTCTAGAAAGGTATATGTATATGCAAGCCAACAGGATAACATCATTCCAAACAAAGTCACACACGTACCTGGGAAAAAGTGTTTCAAAAGTTGGACAAGTTAGCAAACAGCAGCAGTTATGATGCAACGCTAATTTTATTTTTTCAAAAAGCCGATATAGTTTTTCCCAAAACAGGACTTTCAGTCTTATATTCCAGGCAATATTATATTCAACAGGACGTCTTCTGTCTCAATTCTAACCCTCTGAACACGCACATAAGGATATATTTATGTGAAACATGTTCTAATAAAGATGAAAGTCTAAACTTGAAAATGGCCATGTTTTTCTACACCTAATAGTAGGTACATAGTTTTGACATATTTTCAAATTCCAATGTTGCCGGGCATGCACAAAAAAAAAATCTTTCAAGTGATGGAGATGTAATAGTTCATACTATGTACACAGACATGGCACAGGTTTATACACTCATTCCAATTGACAGAAAACAATATATTTTGTACGTTGCTTTATTGTGCGCTTAAATGGTTCATTAATTTACATTCTTTATATGTACACACATAAATATATTTAGTCTTTTTCAACATAATACAGTTTGGAGACACGATGTATTTTTCAGGATTTTCCCCACACTTAGTACTTCCATATGCTTCATCCCGTTCCCTTGGTGGAGTGACGCAATTGAATGTAAAATGATGTGCATATTGGTAAAACAGTAGGCAGTCACAATAAAATCACACAGCCAGGTTCTTCAGAGTTTTGAAATGCCAAAATGAAAAAAACAACAACAAAAAAAAAGAGACCTGTCAGCAGTACGGGTTGTGATTGAACACAAGTTGGATACAAATGGTACTCCAAGCACAAATATGCAAAGCTAACAAGTGTGTAAGTGTGCGTGTATGAGTGGAGTCTGCAGTGGTCGAAAAAGACAGGCACATCCGACACTTGAGGGGGCTGGCAGGGGGGCTGGCAGGGGGCCGCCAGGACGCGAGGACTCTTCAGCTGAGGCTCCATGTGAAGTCATTTGTTTTGGACGGGACGGTGTTTAGAGAGGTGGAGCGCCGCGCTCACATGTTGAAGCTCTCTCCGCAGCCACACGTGCCTTTGATGTTGGGATTGTTGAAGACAAACTCGTTAGAGAGCTTCGACTCCACGTAGTCCATCTCAGTTCCTAGAAGGGTCAGCTGGGCTTTCTTCTCTATGAACACCTTCACACCTGCCACAGGGAACAATGTGGTGTGTCATTCCTCAAACACTAACCCTTTTAAACTATTTTATGGACAGCAATAGTCCACTAATATGCAAAATTATAAAAAGATGCTCTAACCAGCTTTGTGCAAAATTCTCAAAACGATGTGTTCCCAGTAGGACTTACTAAAAGCACCTTCAAACTTTCTAAATTCCAGCATCAAGGCAAGATTTTGGGCAACACTAAATGAATGTATTAAAATGGCAGAAACTGTGACAACATTGTAATTGTAGCTTCCATCAGGGAGCCCTCAAAAAGAACGCGACAGTACAAGAACACTACTCACCATCCTGCAGCACTTCCTCATCCGATTTGTCTTTCTGTTTGGTGTAGTCCAGCGTATATGTCAGTCCGTTGCAGCCTCGCGTTCTTACACCGACCTTTAAACCCATCTGCCAAGAAACAAAAGATTCTTTCATTTAACTCTGAAGCAGCTAAAGCTAAATCTGTTTACAAACACCTTCAGTGGCCATCATGCACATGTTGAACAATCATAAGCTTGGAAAAAGCAGCCACAGCTACTTATTGATACCTTTTTTCACCATTATGATGATATATCAGATTTATACTGACGCATGCATTATCTATAGAATCAGAATTTTTAACATTTTTTATGAAAAACAAAAAAAAAGGCTAACACATGTTAGACTGCTAACACAATTGTGAAATGTACCGGGGACGCTAATGTCCCAAACAAGTTCTCTGACCATTTTTTTGTTATATGCACAAATGCCAAAAATGGTTCTATATCTGGCAATGTTAAATCCTTTAAAAAAAAAATCATCAGTTCGTCCATATACCATTTCCGCCATTTTTGTTGATTTTAACAGTTTTTTCAAGGTAATAGCCATTGTATATACCGAAGGACAGATTGGACTCATCTTTCACCAGAAAAAAGTTTGTTTCTACCTTTTTCCATTCTTTAGTAATCAGTATTAGAACATGAGTATGTTTCAGCAAATTATCACTTGCACTTGTTAAACTTTGCCTTCAATGCGTAACCTTCTCCATGCTAGACGGCGAGATGCCTTTTCATTTTCTGGTTGCGGCGGAACATGTATGCATGACAAACTCTTATAAAATGCCTGTTTGTGACAAAAAAGTTCCCAAAATGACGTCTTTAGGAGCAAGCGGTTGAGTTGAAAAAAAAACCCCAAAAACTTAGGATTACATCTTTGGTAACAAATGAGTTAACAGGACCATATATGTCTGACTTTTTTATGCTGATGGAATACTCGGAGGCTTCCAAAGTGAGCATGCACTTCTGATTGAGTCATAGAATGGTGCAAGCTCGAGAAACTACGTTTTCCAATGAAGTATAACATGCCAATCATGCAAATAGGGCCGGCACAATGACCTGGCCTTGTCATGAAAATAGATGTTGGGCTGTTGGATCAGCAACTAGGAGCACAATTATTAATACTCACATATTCTGGCTTGTCCTGCAACAACAACCTGATCTTGTTCACAGCTGCTGGCGTCTAGAATCAAAACAACACAACATCAAGGTCCTTTTTACAAACCAACCAACACATACATATTTCCATTGTGCTAACAATAAGCCTGTATTTTTTTCAGGGTCGGGCAAAATGATCTGACACATTTGTAGGTTAAATAAAAGGCAAATAAAGTAAAGAAACAAAAAAGTGCTTTTATTTTGGAAAAGTACATATAATGCCATTTTGCTTTGTTTCTTTATAATGCCATTGTTTTTCGTTTCTTTTTCCATTGCTGCCATGAATTGGACTGGTGAGCATCACGCTTTCATGTGAACGTTTATCAAAACAAACAAATCTGTAACTGCAACTCAACAAGCGTTCCGTTTGCACTTCAATCTTGGTAGACATGATCCCGTACCAGCTGGAAAACACCATCTTGTTATGGGTTACCAACTTCAGAGCTTTACAGGGTAGCCAAACTCTAGGAGGGAGTATTCCAACTCTTCCAGTCAACACTTGAAGGCATTGCACTTCTCAATCACGAGTGGGCTCACCTCCTGGTCATTCTCTCCCTGAAGCGGTAAGATAATCAACTTGTCTGAAAACGTGGCACTTTTTTTGGTGGTGGAGGCTATTTCCAAAAAAATGAAACAGGTGTGTCCATAACTAGTATTGGACATTTGGGTACAAATTGGGTACGTGTGGTCTTCAACAATAAATGTTTTGATACATTTTTGTTAAATGATGTCATTTTTTTAAAGGTAAACATTCATTCCTGAATTTGTATTTTTTAATAAACAATTCATGGTTTAAATTACGATCACTTTCTAACCAAATTTAGACCAACAAAGGGACATGTTTAGGTAGACGTATTTTCAACGGCCTGAAAAAGACGTCTTATCTTTCACTTTTCAACCCAATCTAAACGTTGGTTCAATGAGGTCTTTTCAACTATTTTTTCCTGGGTGGGTTACGGCTATGTGACTGTTTTAAATGAACTCCAGTAGATTGTGGAATGACGCAGAAAGTGGTAGTAAGAGTGACAGTTTCCGCACTGTGGATTAGTTAGCATAGCTGTAAGGCAACCCCATCGCTGATGACGACATAACAAATAACAGATTCGCATCTTAACCTATTGCCAAGTGCATGTAACACGTTGAGCCATACGCACACCGTAAATTCGACAATACGTTACGTTATTTAAAAGTTATTTAAAAGTTACGCAACATAAGATATTACGTTTACGTCACAGGTGAGCGCTAGCTTATTCCACCCAAAGCTACATAACAGCGATAGGGCTAGAAGTTTCGCATAAATAAAGGATGTCCCAGTAGCAAACTAATTTTCTAGCAAATATATAGTACTTACCAAAGTGAGGGCTGCTCTTGTGGGAATTATCTTTCTTTTGCTGACCGCTCGGACGGTCGCTCGAACCATGGAGGCAGACATGTTTGCTCAAGTTAACATCACAACATTGGCCTGCGCATGCGTGTTACAACGGCGAGCTTGTCCTATGAGCATGGCTTTGACCGCTAAATAGCTATGTGTAACACACGTTATAAATGTATTTTTTTTGCAGTTAAAGCATCAAAACTGAAGTTTGACACGCGGCAATATTCGTCATATTGCTATTGTTGAAATAGCCTCTATACTCTATATGTATAATTAGCTCGTCACAAAGAACTAACAAATGAAATAGATGGATCGAATCACGTGATAGGTGACGTCGGAAACGCTATAATGGTTATTAACCGTTAGATTAGCACCATAGACGACTGAATTACCTTGTCATTTAGATGCTGTGGTACAAAGATAATTGTTGCTATGCAACAATAGTAGGAACTAGGAACTTAAGAGAAAAATCAAAGCAGCTCTGCTGAAAGTTGCATAAAAAGTATGTGAATACATATTGTAACAAAAGAAAAACAAGCATTTAAAGGAACCAATGGAATTTGGTTTAATGACTAAAATGGATGCCAAAGCCGAACCTGGCAAGGCCACAGTTCATGAACAGCACACTGAACATCAAGCATTTGTGTCAGACAGAAAACAGAACGACTGCTACCTTCCAAACAAAAAAAATGTACATCATCATATCATCAACCACGTTCTTTTGTAAAATTCAACCTTCCGTCAAGACAGCATGAAACCTAGACAGTTTATACTGAGTGACAAGCAGTTTTTCCCCCCTTCTCCCAGACATCCGAGCAGCAACATGAATCGAGGGCACAGACCCCAACAGTGCAGGTACCAATTTGAGGCTCCATTTATGACAAATAAATACATATTCTACCATTCCATCACGCTCTAATTTAAGCAGTTTGCTTCTTTTTTTCTAGCTGTAATATCGAATATGCTCAAAAAAAACTTGAAGAACTCCAGAAAGGAGTGGGCAGTCTTACTTCGCCTTCAGTTACAGGCAAGATGGGGGGGGGGTCAGTGTGGTTGTAAAATAGAAATGGACCAGCAGTCTCTTAAAATGAAACAATGATCCTAAAATATATACATCTATACTGTGACTAACAAACACAGAGAGAAAGGCTGCTTCTAAGCAGCTTTTTTTCCAACGAGTAGCTGAAATGGGCTTAAGGGTGTATCAGTGCAAAGGATAAATGTTAAAATATCATTTTTAAAAAAATCATCTGGCCATTGTAAAAATTCATCTTATGTTCTGCCACTGAAACAATATAAATAAGAAAAAAAGGCATTTATCTTTTGAATTAAATTTATCGTAATCACCATGTTGAATTCAACTGAGCTAAATGGCAGCACACTCATGTCTGAGGACAGCACCAAATTAAAACGAGCCAACAGTAAATGCTGAAGTGGTCAGATAATAATCAATTTGACTTAAACTGGTTTATAAAATGTCAAGACATGAGGTGCATGTATAATGGCTTGCCGCCTTGTTAAAAGGAAATATTTAAAACTCCTCTGAGAAGCTGAGGCGGGGTGGAAAAAGAGAGAAAAAAAATAAAACAATTTAAAAAAGGCCCTAAGTGGCTTCAAGTCAAGACGTCTTGGCTTTGGCTTTGAAATGGGATCCTGTCAGGCTGACAGTCCCTGTTAAAGACTGACAGGGTTTGTGGCCGGTTTGTTGTCTGCCTGGACACGAGTTGAACTTCAGGGGTGTGTGTAGACACTGCTCATTCAACTGGGCTCTTCCTGTTACCAGAGCGAGCCAAATTGCGGGCAGCTAAACTACCTGGGAGGGAAAGAAAAAGAAAAAGTAAACATTGCTATCATGGACTGAAGCATCAAGAGTTATCCATGCAGGATCTTCCACTTATTAGGTCAGGTCACGGGGACAGCAGCCTAAGCAGGGAAGCTCAGTCCCACTCCCCAGCTACTATGTCCAGCTACTCCCAGCAAATGCCAAGGCCTTCCCAGGCCAGGTATATAGTATATAGACTATAGAAATATAGTCTCTCCAACATGTCTTGGGTCTTCCTTGAGGCCTCCTACCAGTCAGATGTGCCCTGAACACCTCCCCAGAAAGGCATCCAGGAGGCATCCTGACCAGATGCCTTAGCCTCCTCATCTGAAGCCGTATTCAGTCTCTGCTGGATGACAGTGGTTCTCACCCTATCTTGAAGGGAAAGTGACCCCAGCCAACTCATTTTGGCTGGTTGTACCTGTGGTCTTATCCTTTTGGTCTCTACCCAAAGCTCATGACTATAGTTAGGAACATAGATTGACCACTAATACAAGAGCTGAGCCTTTCCCCGGAGATGAGACCCAATTCTGCAGCTACCAAACCAGATCCCATCAACGCCCTCATTAGGGTTCAGATTCGGGGCTAGGGGTTCCTGCTGGAATGTACTGAGAACTAGTATGCAAAAACATTGCTTCTGTCAAATTGGGCCATTAAGAGCAGGTGGGCGGGATTAAGAATCTGATTGGTTACTGTACTCTCGCATATTTGCTCTTGATTCTCGACTGTCATGAAATACATACTGTATGTGTCTCTTCAAAAAGATGGGTGGGCTCAATGAACGGATCGGTTATATTGGATGACGGCAGGTTTCATATTTCAAAACAGTCAATCTTACCTGCTTGTGGACTTAATATCACATTTTGATGTTTTTTCTTCTCATCTGTTAAAGGTGAGCCCTAGAAAATAGGAAGTTCAACATGTAGATTAAACACAATCTACAATTTTCTGAACTAAATCCATACTTGTTTCTCTCTCAAATTCCTCAAGGAGCCAGAAGGGAAGTTTTCCATCTTGGTATTTCCTTTCAGACAAGATGAGAAAGTTGAGGGCATGCTCCATCAGGGGTAGTGATGTAAAAGGTTGTTGGTAAACAAAGGTGGTGGTGTTGAACCTGCGGGGCCTCTGTAGAGCGTACAGTCCCTCTTGATGTGAGTGCTGGATCCACACAGGAAGCAACAGCGTGGTTCCGGTGGCTCTCTCCTCCTCCAGTGCTCGCTTTTGTGTCTGGACACCGGCTCTTCTCCTGTGTCGGCTCGCTCTCGGGCGCCCTCTGCCCTTCTGTCAGAGTCCTGCCTGTGTCGTGACCTGTACGAGTGGGGGGAAAAAGCCACAACTCGTCAGTGTGGTCATTGTTTCCGGTCGCTGCCTGTTGACTGACAGCACTCACTTCCTGCGCATGGGGCAGTCTTTCATAAAGTGGCCAATCTTGCCACAAATGCGGCAGCAGCGGTCGTTGGGGGCCACTTCTCCCTCTGTGAGGACTTCGGGGTCAAAGAAATACTCCTGAGAAACATACAGACATATAAAAGACGGGTTGTCTTACATTTGAGATGACAAATGTATTTATGCAAATCAGCAGGTGGACAAATCCTCTAATCCTTGCATTTACATGTGTAACTGACATTAACAAAAAGAAAAAAACAAACAAAAACACACTTTTGAACAAGGACACTACAAATCAACAGGACTCAACTGTCCAATCCCGTTCTGTTGTATGGAATTCATAAACATGTTCTCGGCACACTGTTCGCCATACAATTACCCCAAAAACCATCATGGTGGACTTGAGGTCGCATTTTCTATATGCATGCAACATTGGCAATCATTTGATAATACCACCATAGGATGAAGACTGGTCAATACCTACCATCTGACTGGTGTACTCGGGAGGAAAAACAGTCAAGGGTGTCCCAAACACTGTCCTGCCATTGATGAAAGCCTTCATGATGAAATTTGTCACTATATTAATGAAAATCAAAGGAAAGACATGAGAATGGAAATTATTTTTTTTTTAAATAAAATCAAAAATTGTGAAAGTTAGTAAAAGAAGTATACTTTTCCTGGACAGGCCAGCACCAAGATTATGATTGAGGTCGAATGGATCTGCAATAGAAGAGCATTTGTTGACAAAACAAAGTCCAACTTTTAAGATAGATTTTAACTTTTCCACCACAGATAAATACCATTCATACAAATACACATTTTTTTGTAACTTGTTAATATTGGTGTATCAAGTGAGATATCTGTTGCGGCAGGAACAGTTCCAATTTCAAGCATTTTGCTCGTCACATGAGCAAAGATTTTCATCATATT
Source organism: Doryrhamphus excisus (assembly GCF_037039965.1). NCBI lineage: Eukaryota > Metazoa > Chordata > Actinopteri > Syngnathiformes > Syngnathidae > Doryrhamphus > Doryrhamphus excisus. The sequence continues at coordinate 11,997,048 of NC_136359.1, read as the reverse complement.
CATCATCATCATCATCTGGTGAAAGTGATTTTGTGACTTGAACTTGTGCCGCACAAGTCACCCACTCCTAATTAAGACTGCGACATACACCGACCTTCAATCACAATATATTTGGATGTCCACTGCTTGTTGAAAGTGGTGAGGCGGGCTTTTTGACGGATGCACACAACATGCTCTTTAAAGTCAAAGTCCTCAGTGTAGAAGCGGAGGAGACCCAGCCACAGTTCCCCCACCGTCTCTGTGTTTCTGCCGTACTGTGGCCACCGACTGGGCTGCAGATGGAGTAGTAATCAAGTGTTATACAGTATCTAGCCCCATTGTGCAAAATGCAAGCACCAGATACCCACAAGTGTTGTTAAATCGTCAAAGAAATACACATTCCAGCCATCCACTAACACCTCAGGCTTCTCATCACCGTCATAAAGCTGCAAAAGCAAACCACAAAAAGGTAGAAACTGAAAGAGCTGAACTAAGGAGAATCAATTACAACAATTTTAAACTTGGAATGTAAATGTTACACTTACCTCTTGCAGCACCGGTATAAGAGGTGGATCCCGTTGCTGGAGGAAGAACAGTACCATGAGGGTGTAGGCGTAAGATGAGAGACTGCCACGTGACGCATCACCAATGTCACACATCTGGAATTCAACACAGAAATCATAACGATGCAAAAAGCAGCAACGCTAAATGAAATCTTCTGTTCTGCAGCATACAAACCTTGGCAAACACCTTCATGATATAACAGATGAGCTTTACTCTCCTGTCAATGGCGGCGTACGACGCTAGCAGTCGCGTGTTGTGCAGAGCCTGAGGGTGCAATGTTTGGCTTTAAATTTCATTTCATTGCTTATAATTTACAATGGGGTAGGAAACAATGCCCTACCAGTCTGTTGTAGAGGCTGATGTCTCCCTCAAGGCTGGTGCGAGCGTGGTAGAACTTCACAATGGGGACTTTGGCTGTAGTGATGGGCAGGATGTTCTTCAAATCTTTAAGGATGACAATGAGACAAGTCAAAAAAGGCATAAATGGCAACATTCCATTTTGTCAAAGACTGAATGATTGTTGCTTCTAACCAGGATGTTTCCTCAGAAGCTTTGCAAGACGTTCAATTATATTGATGCAGTCAACATCCTGTAGAGACAAATCAGAAAGAATCGGAAGCCATACTTCTATTCTACTATTACTACATATTTATTTTACTCGAAACAAGAAAAATCTTAGAACTTTATCTTAAATTTCACTATGTTGCTAAAGCTACATACCTATTGAGATATATGTAAGGGATGACATAACTTACATCCATGGTGTCCTGGCCATCACGCACCATACAGATGTCTAGGTCACTCTGCCTGAAGCCAAACCCGTTTTTGGAAGATCCAAACAGCTGCAGCCGAGCACCTGGCCACCGTCAACAAAATTACAATTAGTTCTGTGCTATACTGGATTAATGGACAGAATGAAAGTTGCACCATCACTCTGCCTGACAAAAATGGTGAGTTAGAGTTGACTTCACCAGGGAACTGTCGTCTGATGAAGGTTTCAAGATCTTGAATGATGCACTCTCTGATCGTCAACTCCAAGTCATCCGGGGCAAAGTCCACTGGAAGGAAAGCAGAAATCACACAATTCCATTAAACTAGAGGAAAACACAAATGGTCATAAATGAGAGATTGATCCCTGATGAGTTATGGTTGATTAGATGATGATAAGAAAGACGGTAGTGAGAGGCTGTTTCATGAAAAAAAAATTTCACTTGACAATGTTGTGAAAATGCATGCTTGTAGATAACGAATTGTTTACAAGCACGGATCATAAAATCACTTATCTGAGGTATTTTACAATATGCAATCAGAGTAATAACCTCCTGCTATTTCTGATGGCCGGATAAGCTTGCAAGTTTTCTTATGGCTCATGTTTGGTTTCTGTCAGTGAAAGAGCTACTGTCTGCACAGTATTCAACCGATTAGTAGTACTTCTAAATTTGCCTCTACTGTATAAGCCACAGGGTTCAAAGTTTAACAAAAGTAGCGGCCTATACACCGTAAATTACGGTAATACAAAACAAATTTAATTTCCACTGTGTTTGGTCACTGACAAAGATATTTATAGTGTGATTCTTGCGATATTTAACATTCTAGCTAGTTGTAGTAAGGTTTAATTTGATGTTGTAATGTAATATAATATTCTGCGGGTTGCAGTTTGAACACCCCTGCCATAAGAAACAAAGCACCTTTGTTTTGTTTAAAATGTCAGTTTTAACAAGACATTTTAATGGGCTTCTCAAATACCTGCATTTATTTGCTATGTGCAGGTGGTCTTGAAATATCAGCCCCGCAAACAGCCAGGGATCTACTGTATGTGGAATTTCAGACAGGAATCTTGCTGCACAGGCCCAATAAAACCAAACTGTTTCTCCACAAGTTTTCTCCGGGTACTCCGGTTTCCTCCCACATTCCAAAAACATGCTAGGTTAATTGGCGACTCCAAATTGTCCATAGGTATGAATGTGAGTGTGAATGGTTGTTTGTCTATATGTGCCCTGTGATTGGTTGGCGACCAGTCCAGGGTGTACCCTGCCTCTCGCCCCAAGACAGCTGGGATAGGCTCCAGCACCCCCGCGACCCTCGTGAGGAAAAAGCGGTAGAAAATGAATGAATGAATGTTTCTCCACAAACTCACCATAGCACTGCTCGCAGACTTTGTCAAGCACATTGAGGAAATCGGAGGTCATCTGCGGCAAAGGCTTCAGTGGCACTTTCTTGAAATCTTCTGGACAATCTTTCTTCAAATGGCCATCACGCTTGCATAAGCTACACACAACCATGTGTGACTGACAGGGATGAAATAATATTAGTGGGATGTACACGTGAAAATCTACATGTTAGTATAAACTGTGTTTGTACAATGAAGGAATAACATACTTTTCCTCTGGTAAAAGCTTGCTTGGTGAATTCATATGATCTTGTGTTTTGCAGCTGTTTTTTATTTTTTGGGAGCTCACTTTCAACAACGTCGTCTAAACGTGGAGGCGAGGTGACAGCAACAACAGTCTCCTCCTCCTCTTCATCATCATTTGAAACAGGAGTGTCCAAATCAGGACCCTCTTCGTCAGACAACAGCTCCTCCCCTGAGATCTCATCCAGAGGGAAGATCTCCTCATCCTCTGTGGTGAAGCTGTCTAGGTGAGACCTTGTGTGCGTCTCCATGTCTTCATCCTCCTCCTCCTCAGAGAAGCTGCTTTTGCCCAAGTCCACCTTTTCCTTCTCCCCCTCCGAGTCACTGCCATCTTCAACTTCCTCCTCTTCTTCAATGATGCAATCAGAGTCTTCAGGGCCGTTTTCTTCTTTGTTTGCAAGCTGGGACTGAATGCCGAGTCGACTCACATCCGGGAGGCATGCCTCTGCCTCACGTGACTCCTTCGCACCTTTAGCGGGTTCTTGATGCCTGCCTGCCGGCGTGTTGAGTGGCAATGCAAAGTACTTATATGTGGTTTTGAGGCAATGCAGGATGTAGTCATACATTTGCTGGCTGTTAAGAGTGCGGGCCACGTTCCTCTTTACAGCAAAGGGGTCTAACCAACACAGGCAGACATACGCAAGGGTCAGACAAGTTCACTTCACACCAACACCATTCATCAAATCCAACCTCCTGCTCACCTTCCACAGCGATGCGTTTCTTTGGCCAGTCTTTTAAATCCCGGGAAAGGACAGCACTGGTCCGTACGCTGATGACATTGTCAGCCATATTGAACTCGAGGGAATAGAAGCGAAGCATTTCTACCCAGAGAAGACCCATCTCCACAGAAGGGTGTGGGTTCTGGAACACCAGTGGAACCTACAGGATAAAACACACAAATTTCACATCTCAAGCCTGTACAGTTCAACTAGCAATTAATAAAAACGTAATCTTTGACTAACGTTCTTTGCAGTTCATACTTTGACGAAGGACCTCTGTTATATTTGAAAGGAGATAATTCTGCCATGGCATTATAGAACCAGTGTCGTGGTTCATATAGCACACCAGCATGCTTATTCACAATCACGTGGTGATTGACAGAAAACCAGTCCAGCATTTAGTCCGACCGTTGGTACCCTGAACAAAGGCTTATGTCGGGCCCTATGATTTCTGCGGTAATCACAGACAGCATCACAAGTCTAATAAAAAAGGGATCTACCATTAAATGCGGAATCTCACAAAAATGGACATAATGTGAATTAAATGGTGTAATCATGAAGATATGGGAAATTTTTGTGGGGAAGCATTTCCCCGGTAAACTGCTCAATCGTGGTGCAATCTCATCACAAACATTAACCGACCCCTCCCAAACTAAACGATTGAAACGGAAACCTGAAAAGTTTGATACACCTCTTAAGCGTGAATGGAAGCTGGCAGGGTTAGCAGAGCATGCTAGTGCTGCGGTACGAGTGTGTTTACACAGTGTTGTGTTTTACTGCTTATTAATACAAACGAGTGTTTACACACACATACACACACACACACACACACACACACAGACAAACAACAGACTTCAGGGCCTTCAAAAGAAGAGCACTCTTAGCCACATACTGTCTAATTGTGTGAACAAAATAAGAGCGTCTTAAATGTACCTAATATAAATAACACAACTGGAATTGTATCGGTTACGACGTCTTCTTTAGCCACAAGCACAGGCATTTACAGTTATGGATTTTGTAGCAGAAGCTGACATCCCATCAGAAAAGATAGTCAGGCTATGTCGGTTTCTGAAATACTAGGCAAAACTGGCCAATGATGTATGGCATCAATATAATACATACAAATTTCATAGGGACCTACATATCAAACTGAATAGATGAAGAGGATAATGCAGTTGTAAAGCTTACCTTTCCTTTCATGCAGGCGCCCTCTGATGGCTGTGTCGTGTCTTTGGATGAAGCGGTGTAAGCCCAGTGCAAATAACCATCCTCTACATGTGTAAAGTTGAAGTTTGAAAGTTTGCTGAGTGCAAATGTCTTTATCTAAAACACAACAGACCCTCATTAAATTGACAGTGAAGGAGCAAATGCAAAAAGTGACTATTCAAAATGAAAGAAATGCACACCTCTTGGTTCAGATACGTTGGCAAGAGGGGCTCTTTGCGCTGTTGTAAAAAGTAGATGACCATGAGGGCAAATACATAGGAGGGCAGTCCACCCTCGTCTGCACGGTCTATTTGACAGATCTGCAACAGATGCAAAAACAACACATTTAACATTTAGTTATGTCACTTGCTCAAAACTACAATTACAGAATACCACCGATATGTTACCATTACTGGTTTAAAACAAATATAATAATTTTCCACAATGACAAATTAAATTGAATAAAAATTGACATTTGGCCTGAATAAGATGACTTGCGTTCAGGGCTGTCTCCACACACATAAAAGCAGTCTGTATGTACACACACATTACATTGGGTGTAGCATACATGCTCAAGAGCCAGTCAAGGAAGGGATTTCATGCCTGTTCGAAAGTTACTGTGCTACAGGCAGACGCGTAACGGTGGCAAACAACCACTTTATTTAGACAACTCGTAAACAGAAACTGGATCGTTACCTTTGCCCAATGTCGCAGTACAAGAACCAATGGAGGGAGGAGATGCTCACGCATGGCTAGAGAAGCAAGATAAGAGGTGGTTTGGAATGCATTTTCATTCCCTGCACTCACTTTGCAGATGAGGCCACTGCAAAGAAAAAAAACATTTAGTTTACTGGCACTGTGCTATTATGTCACATGTAATTGAAATATATGTTGCCATATTCAGTGTGGCCAGCAGGAGTATGCACCTCTTCTTTTCTTTGCAGATGACTACAGGCACCCGAGCGTGAAAATCGGCTTCCTGGTCAACAAAAAGAGCTGAGGGCAAGAGGCAAAAACATTAACAGAATAAACCAGCATTTTTGGCATCCGAGAGTATAATTTTCACTCACGGCTCACAGCGAGGCACTCCTTGACCGACAACAAGACATCTGGCTGATGCATCTGTGAATACATTCCATTTCAAAGCCTTTACACAATATAGATATAATATATATCAGAGCATAAGAATATTCTTTAAACAACTCATCCAAACAAAAAAAATTAGTATTTCTGACATTGATTCACACCAACTCACACTGGGCTACTCACGTGAGGTGGATACTGAATGTCAATGTTGACATCAGAATCCTTAAATCCAAATTTAGTGCAAGATGATCCATATAACCGAAGCCTGATCTCTACAAAAGTTAACAGGTAATACTTTAAGTCCCACTTACTTACGTTCAAGATTAAAAAAAGACCAGGACACACTGTCCCTGTGAGGTGGCTTACCAGGCAAAACAGACAGTAGGAGGTCTTGCATGAGGGACACAACATTTTGTCTGCTCTGTACATCGCTGTCATCCATCCCATGCTCACGGACTACAGCTTTTAGAGCAGCATTCAATGCACCAACATGCTCTGGGTCGGGAGGCAGGATCTCAGTCAGCATCTGATGCTCTTGCTTCTCCTGCAGACAGAAAACATTCAGCTTGCCATGCTGCATAAGTCTGCGCAAGCAACCTCTATATCTCAAGTTGGCGACAGAAGTTTCTGTCATAAGCCACAGTTGGAAAAGATACTCTTGCTCTCACCTTGAGTCTCCGCTTGTGCCGCTTGTCAAAGCAATGGCTGTTGGCGTCGGACACAGAGTCAAGGTGAACGTCGCAGAGGGCGCAGGTGTAAAGTGCATTGGGGTTGCTGTTGGACTTCTGGTTTTTAAAAAAGGTGAAAAAAGGTGGGAGGGGCAAGGGGAAGAAATATCTTCAATAAAGCCATTGTTGAGCGACCACCTCATCTTTCTCATTGCTTCTCTAAATGTAACAATAATAACATTCAAGCAAACAGAGCTGTGGTATCAGAATTGTATCAGTATCGACAGATATCTAAATTCAGGTGCAGGATTGCTTCATCCCTATTGGTGACTTCAATGTAAAGCTGGAGCTCTGCCAATGAGCTGTCATTCAAATACATAGTGGGAGCTGTAAATTTGCATGGCTTTTTTTTTTTTACCCACAAACTGCGATTATTTATAATTTTTTGGAAACCCGTGATTCAGGATGCGATGTTCAAACCGCGATGGAGCTGTGTTAAACTCAGGTGTCCTTTTAACACACTGAAGAGGTTATTTTATGAACAATAAACAGCCTGAGGTCTCTGTACCTTCTTCAGAGAGTAGATCTCATCTCTATTTAGACAACTCTCGACCATATCTTTGACCGGGTGTGTGGCCTCATCACTTGCAAGGTCCCTGTCTTCTTCAGCAAAAACTCTGCCCTTGTTTCTTGGTCTACGTCTATTGCCTTTTGGGGGCAAAAGAACAATTAAATTAACATTCAGGACATAAACATGGCGAAGCAAACAAAGAACAGAAATGCAGTCTTTAAATACAGATTTTCCAGTCTCACCAGATTTACGAGCATTTCCATCAGGATCCCTCCTCCACTGGTCCCTGTCCTCACGTGGACCTCCATCACGGCCATTCCTGCTCCAGTTGGACTGTTGCTGTGAACGCTCTCTCCAGTTATCTTCTCGACCTACTCCACTGTTTTCCGGACTCCAGAACCGATGTAGATCATCCCTATGCAAGGGGCTGTGACCACCTCTGAAGCCTCCAGGGGAATACGCTAAAGGGCCCAGTCCTCCCCTCTTCGGGCTGGCTCGGTATGGACCCCCCTGACCCCTCTTACCATGCTGTGGCCCATCTGGTCTGAAGGGTTGTCCTCTACCCTGGCTCCTCCAGTTGTCTGCAACTGCTCCCCTCTCCCAGCTGCCTTGCCCTGTCCAGTTGGGCCTATCAGGGTTCTCCATAATGCACTATAAGCTAAAACTGCAAAGCATGAAGATTCAATTCATACACAATCATACGGTTAGCTTTCATGTTTACCAGCAGCTTGTAATTGAAGCTCCTGTTTAATTATGCAACAGAGTTTACTTTTGTTGTCATTTGAACCACCAACAATAATGCAGTGACGTGAAAACTAGTGGTCTTTAAATGTTGACGTTCAAAAAGTGCAGCGTCAAGCTTCCTTGCAGACTTCTTGCAAGACTGTTATGTCATGGCGTTAGCATTGGACTAGCATGCTACCGTATGCGCAGTGCTTGTTCGAGTCTCACTTTAGCTTCTTTTCCAGGACACGGTGGTTCATAATACCACTAAACACATAAACATGAACAAGATACTTTAAATGTGACACGTATTTGCGCCTACAACTAAAGTCAATGTTTGTCGAGCAGCCTTCTAGCTAGGCTACCTAGCAAACAAGCTAGGAGCTGCTAGCCACTGGTGCTAGTTCAGTCAGCATAGTTGGTTAAACCGTTCACCTCGAATATGTATTTTTATAGTACACCGCTACTTCCTAGCTATAATAAATGACATTTCCATACCTTTAAAATGATGATAGATGACATAGTTGTAGATTGGGCGATATATTTTAAGGGTGGTCTTGTATTGAGTTTACGAGAAAGTGTACGGCTCGTCCGTTTAGTAGCAACGAACATTCATGTTCCGCCCACAGCAGCGAATGGGTTCGGATGTATAGATAAACGTTTAAAAAATATAACCAAACAGCTTAGATGTGATACATTAAAAATAATAACTATTAGTAATTACAAAAAATATTCTTCTAAAGATTCAAGTTTTTTCAGCTGTTTGCTTGGTTGCCTTAATTGTCAAGTATTGACATATGGTCCAATCTGTCCTCCTGTCGTCACCTCCCCGTTACCGTGGTAACATGTGGAGAGAAGCGAACAAGCGGGGAAGATCCCGGGAAAAGTGACGTCACTGAGTCGAACTCCCCTCACCTTCCAGTGGGCAACCTGACCTTAGCAGACGGGCCAGTGGAGGTCGATTAAACCGGAGATGGTTCTCATTAAAGGCGGTGACGGTTCTGTTCACAAACGCGTGAAGGCGAGCTCCGCACAGCAGGCGGATCGGTACCGGAAGCAGAAACTAGTGTCCAGATTGGGCGACTCCGGTTTCGAGGAGGACTTGGCAACTTGCTCCCCGATTTGTTCTTCTTCAACCCGGACAGTCCCATGGCCGCTCCATGAAGATCCAGCAGCAGGACAACAGTCCATTTGGTACCTCCAGTATGGGGACATTGGATACAGGATCCAGAGGGAGAGGGAGACACTCTTTTATCCGTGCAAAAGTCTTGTTCTGCAGCCACAAGTAGGATATCTACCATCTCATCTAGCTTCCAATAATCAGTAATAACTTTCAATAACTTTTACTATTATGTGTAATATATTTATATATTAAATTCTGCATCGGTTTTTGTCAAACCTTTTGGAACATCATCATCATGTATTTGTGTCAGTAAAGTACTGATGACAAAACCCAGTGTTATACATAACGCTATACATAATGAAGATTATGTACATTCCTCCCTGCTCTTGTGTACAGGTCACAACAGAGGCACGCTGCAAGCTGGTCAGCTGGCTCATCCCCGTCCACAAACACTTCCGTCTGTCTTTTGAGTGCTGCTGCCTGGCTGTGAACATAATGGACAGGTTCCTGGCGTGCACGCCGGTCGCCGCAGACTGCTTTCAGCTTCTAGGTGTCACCGCGCTGCTCCTCGCCAGCAAAAAGGTGCATATATATATGTATATTTATATATATATTTATACATATATACAGTCTATTCTAAGATAACTAGAGTCCTCCCTGCAGGACAAACATGGTGGATATTATTACTGTAGATATAAAAAATGTTATCATTCATATATATGCATTATTAACGCAGACATTGGTCAAAAGGGTTGGGGAAATGAAATGAAAAAACTACTGTATTAAAAACACGACCAGAACTGCATCAAAATGCCTTGCCCATTCACAACCTGTATTAACACGATTAGCAGTCATACAAGTGTAAAAAGAAGTGTAACATGTAAAAACTGAAAAACAACAGTGGTGATGTGCTGTTAGGGCCTGCAAAGTCTTCTCTTCTGGCCTGAACACTATCAGAACAACTGAGTTTTGTATTAGTTTCATGAAATTGTATTATTTATTCTAAACAGTGTATTATCTTTATGTCTTTTGGCTGCTATATATTTTTTGTCCAATCATATTTAATCTTCTGTGTGTTGCCCAGAGCCTTCATAATCAGGAATGTTGGCCGACGTCACTTACACAGTATTAGCAATGGGGCTGTTTGTTTTTTTTAACAAGTCAGATTTCAGATTCACCTCACAAGGCCAGCTAGCTGGCCCACAGTGGCATCAGCATTTTTGCCTGAAAGCCTATTCCCAGACACTTGAGTTACCAGTGCCCTCAGACACATTATCACTGAACTGCGCTGCGCTTCGGTGATCTTGCACCAACACAAAGGAGATGGACACAGTGTTGTTCATGGTTCTGTGTGCGTTATATAAACAAATATACACTGCATGAGTCAGCTTTGGCAAGGATTTGTTTTTGTTGTGCAAGGAAAATGTTAAGAGGACACAAGTTTTATAAATAAAGTTGTATTGAATGTATATGCGTGTCTCCCCCAGGTGGAGGTGGGCTCCCCAAGTATTAGCGATCTCTTGTCACTGTGCTGTGACGCCTTCACCAAGGGGCAGCTCTGCAACCTGGAGTGTCTGATTCTGTTGCGCCTCCACTTCCGCCTGGGGTCGCCCACCCTGGCATTCTTCCTGGACTACTATACCAACCACATGGAGGCTGTGGACAAAAGCGTGCCCAGGCAGTGTGGCAACCTGGCCCGGAAGGTGTGTGAATTGAGCCTAGCCGACTACGCCTTCAACAAGTACGCCCCGTCTCTGACTGCCGGTTGTGCACTGAGCCTCGCATGTGAGTTACTCCAACCTGGGCTTCTGCAGACAGCAAAGAACATAACCTCCACGTGGGACAGCATGATGGAGACTCAATGTGAGGCAGACAAAACTTCAGGACACCAGAGACCTGATCTGGCTCAGGAGTGCACAGAAAACCTGAAACTACTGCTTGCACTCAATCGGGAGTCATTGGAGGAGCTCTCCGACATGTGAAGTCAAGGCTTACATGGAGGAAAGTACCACATTTCTATGACTGACTGTTTCAGTATTGTATAACATTTGGCTGATGAAGATTACTTATTATACTGTATATACCTGAGTGTCACTCTGTGAAAAATTAAAGGATGCATTGATATTTTGGAAAGCAACCCATGTTGACATTTTAAGAAGTGATGTAGATTTCAAGAAAAATCTGCATTACAGCTTTGTGATAGAAATGAAACGCTACTACTTTTCTTCATAGTCCAGGGTGTACCCCGCCTCTCCCCTGAAGTCTGCTGGGAGAGGGTCCAGCATACCCCTGCAACCCGAGTGAGGATAAGCGACATAGAAAATGGATGGATGGATGGATGATATTTGCATAACATGTAAATAAAAATGAATAAAAACTCAGTAAACTTAATATTTTGACTTTATTCTCAGCATATTAAAGGCATTCTTTCTGCATTTTTTTGTTAATTTTGCAACAATTTCAACTTTCCTTTTGTACATGACTTTTATTGCCATTATATATTTTTTGACTTTATTGTTGTAATAGTATACATTTTCCCCCAAAATGACAACTTTATTCTTTGTGTTCTCATAATATTAAATCAAATCAACTTTCTGTATATACAGAAAGTATGATAGTATAATATATAATATTAGTATTTTTCCTTTAATATTTTAACTCTATGCTACTAAAATGATATCATTTTCTGTTTAAGAGTTTATTGTAATAAAATTGCCATTTTCTGTCTTTTTTTATATTTTGACTTTATTCTTGTAAAATTTTCTTTCAATTTCTGCTGTTGCTTTTTTTACAAGTAATAATTTTACAAATATTGCAACTTTCTTCTTGTAAATTTTCTTCTCATAATACTAGACTTTAGTCCTGTAATATTATACTGTATTTTTCCACTACCTAATTTTCTAAAAATGACACTAGAAATTGCATAATTCCTTGATTTGATTGTTTTTCATAATATTATGACATAAAAATGACTTTTTTCTTTAATATTTCAACATCATGCTACTACAATGACATTATTTCTCCGTTTGCTATATATATCTATACAATATATGTTTCACAACACTGTTTTGGGGGAATTTACAGCAATTCCTTTGAAGTTGTGTTTATTTTTAGAATTTCACAGCAAATGCAGTCATGGCGGCCACATGAAGGTTTCCCCACCCTTGCACAGAATCACACTATTCTCTATAGTATACCATCTCTCCGTCTTTGGCAGCATGAGTGGATGTAAACTTCTGATCTCAACTGTATAAAAACCAATTGCCATTAGTAGAGTTTAATTTCCTAAATCTATATCAATCCATGTAATTAAAGCTGAAATAAAATAATCAACCAAGCAGGAAAAATGTTTTGCCATGTATGAATGCATAAAAGAGCACTCAACAAGTTACAAATACAATGCTAAACTACATGTTAAATATAGGATGTGTCTTTTAAAGTGAAATAAACCATTTCAAGTAGAAAATTTCAACTTGTGGGTATATTCATTATCTATGAATCCCATGACAAGTAGCCAAAACCTACCATACATTTTCATGACATGGGCATTGTCAGTTGTTGTATTATTGTATTTCCTGCGCACCACACAGGGAGGCTCTTTATCTCGCTAATCCATTACGCGTGGCAGCTCCATCTGCTGACAGTGTCGACCACACAAGTGCACTCAGCGTGAAGAACCCACCGGGCTTCTCTTCTTCTTGTTTGCTTACTCGTGGAAGGCATTTGTCACAAGTGTTTGCTGACCTGTCTGCTTTAATTGCCCTTTTCCTTTTCCACTTCTACTGGCCTTGACCTCTTTTGCAAGGGGGGGATTTTACGCCTCATAATTACGCATGGTGGAAAAATTGTGGAAGAAGGTGCGTTAGGATTTACGCATGGGAGGTGGATGCTTTTTTTGTTAAGCATGAAACAATGAACATTGTGCGCTACAGACAGCATATTTGGTAAAGTGGAGTGAGGGGGTTGCGTCTGGAGTTACAACTGCTGCAATGGCGCCCTTTACGCGCGCTCCTAATTCTCACTTCAGCCCAAGAAAGACCGTTGGTCCCCTTCAGCGCAATCTCCGAGGACGCCTTCAGCCCCTGGAGACCGAGCTGTTCTACATGTGATTGGGCCACAATGTGAATCCGCGCCACGAACCGGGAGATTGTCTCCTTATATGAACCCCAATTCAGAAGTGGCGCAAACAAGAAGTGGAGGGGATATGAAGATGCACGGCGTGACGAGTGTGTTTGGTGTTTTGGGGAGAAGGCCCCCAGCAGCCAACAAGGTAGGCAACTTGGTGTTGAAAGAAGATGAACACAATTCCAATGAATTATTATTAATTGGTGCAGGCTAAAGTGCCCAGAAGCAGCAGTCCTGTCACTGTGTATGTGGAGCTCCCGTGTAACATTGAACAAGGTTTGCGCACCACTTTCCCCTTTTATTAACCACTCATATCTAAATTCATGACGTCTAACTCTTTTTTTTAGCATTTCCTACAATTGCATGGGACGATTTAGAAGACTGCACAAGCATAACCAGAAGAGAGAGCGACTCACTGGGCTCACAGGTAAGAACACTTAGATTAAATAGAAGGAGTAAAACAAATCAGGTGGCACATCTGCAGTTGCGCATCACTCCCAGTCTGTTAATGTTTCACAAGGTGCGCTGGAATCCTGCACAAATAAGCATGGTGCCCTGAACGCATCACATACATTCACTAGACATGATTGCCAGTGCATGTGTCAAGCCTTACTATCCAGCCTGGTGGTCCTGGTGGGACCCTCAGGTCAGTTTTTTTAAATTAAAAATTAACTGTATTATTAATATTAATTATATTTTCCCCTCCCAACAGGTGAATGAATCTGATGGAGATGAGCAAGACATTGGGGATTTTGCGCTGGATTTCATAGCTGGTAAGAACCAAAACATAAAAAAAAATGTGAGAAATGTTGGGTTTAATCTTATGATGCTGTTTGACTGTCAGATTCCCCAGCCACTCTGGAGAGCAGCCTGTGCCCTGCAGAACTGATCCCCTTTCAGGGCTGCATCATACCTCCCCTCACCCCTCAGCCTGTCGTCTCTCCTGCAGAGGACAACCTGCTTCCTAATGCTTCCACGGAGATTAACAACCAGGATGGAGCACTTTGGAAGGGCAGGATGGGATGTTCTGTGGAAGTCAATAACAAGGTAATACTACATGTTATTGAATGCTTGATAATAGGGGGCACTAGGTTTAATTGCCCTATTCTAGGCTGGTACAACCTCATTTATGAATATGAGGTCATATGTATATGAAAACTGCTCTTAAAAGAGTCGTAATGTGATTGTAGAGATGGTTGGTGTGTTTTCTATAAATAAATGACTGTAACCACACATTTATCCCAAATCTAAACTGTTCTTCCTCGGTACATGTGCAACCTTTCCCAAATTGGTGTGTAATTCTTGCTTAAAACATGTACCCCTACTGTGTTGCCAGTTATTATTTTCCAGACAAACGCACCACATGGTGGTGCTGTTTTTAAACCCATTACATCAGATTGGCTTCAAATTTCTCACCAATTTCTGCAACTGTAACTTTAGGGTGTGAATCAACTGACTCAACACCAAATTTGGTACAGGCCTTAAGGCGGGATGACAAGCACAATTTTGTCAAATTTCAGCAAGATTGGTTGAAAATCGGCGGCACGGCGGACGAGTGGTTAGCGCGCAGACCTCACAGCTAGGAGACCCGGGTTCAATTCCACCCTCGGCCATCTCTGTGTGGAGTTTGCATGTTCTCCCCGTGCATGCGTGGGTTTTCTCCGGGTACTCCGGTTTCCTCCAACATTCCAAAAACATGCTAGGTTAATTGGCGACTCCAAATTATCCATAGGTATGAATGTGAGTGTGAATGGTTGTTTGTCTATATGTGCCCTGTGATTGGCTGGTGACCAGTCCAGGGTGTACCCCGCCTCTCGCCCGAAGGGATAGGCTGGGATGGGATAGGATGGGATAGGCTCCAGCACCCCCGCGACCCTCGTGAGGAAAAAGCGGTAGAAAATGAATGAATGATCTCAATGTGTGTGTTCCCATGAAGGTTGATGAGACTCTGCAGAGAAGACAAGAAAGTGATGAGAAGAACCTTCACTTGAGGCAGCTGGCATGCAGAGCAAAGCTGCTGGCTTCTGTGCTTGAGGTGAGTGAGACATGCCAGGTAGAAAGTAGACACATCATCCTGTAGGAATGTCGTCTTCATCTGAGGGTCTTCATGTGTCCCCTGTTAGAAACTAATGACCGTCAGAGAGACAGCGATGCCATGCAGTGGTAAAGCAATGAGTCCCTGCAAGAGGCAGCGACTGGACCACGAGGAATGCGAGACCTCAGATTCCGTGGAGGAGATGCTGAGAGACGTCAGCACACGCTGCAACGCCGTGCTGCACGCCTCCACAGGCATGAACATCCCACAGCAAGACTCAAACACCATCTCAGTGTATGGCTCCTTCTCAGGCCTTCAGACCTCCATATGTAAGGAAAGCAGTGCGAGCATGGACGAGTCGGAAGAGAGCGTCTCGTCTTTCCGCACTTCAGTAAGAGAACACAGCACGATAAGGACACAGGTGTTCCCACACGGCCGGGCTTTCACCTCCAGCACCCAGCAAGGAGGATACCGCTTTCGCTGGGTCCCCAACCACAGCTGAAAACAAAAACAAAAACTATTTACTGAGTGACATGTAAGGAACTGTAAGGAAGTGTGGGTGGGCAGATGATGTCAATGCTTAACTTATAATCTCCGTAAATGATTACATGATGTCTTCCTCAGGTAGCTTGTAAGCTAATCAGTCAGAGGTGGTGCCTGACAAAGGAAATGACACTGCCCTGCATTTGTTTACATTGTGTTTCTGTTTACATGCCTCCAAATGTAATTATCTCAAGCCAAACAATTTAATTTTGTCAACATTTGCTTTTTTTGTATTCCAATGTTATTTTTTGTATGCTTGGTAAGTCCACTTGAACTGTGGATGGGAGTTTGTTGTGACATGAGGACTTTGGGAATGTAAATAAATGGAAATAAGAAACTTTCCTTGTTTGAGCAGTGAAACAAAAGTAACCCCATGACCTCTACTGAGGAGCATGGGCTTCCTTTGTGCGTCTACATGGATGCATGGTCAAGAAAGACCACATAGGCATGATGCATCACCATCAACATCCTTCTTTATATCCTTGTTCTTGACATTTGAACTTTTTCCACAAATAGCACTCTTTTTTTGGGGAAGAAAAATTGAAGGATGCCAGGGTCACTTTTGTTCATTCATTCATTTTCTACTACTTATCCTCACGAGGGCCGCGGGGGTGCTGGAGCCTATCCCAGCTGTCTTTGGGCGAGAGGCGGGGTACCCGGAGAAAACCCATGCATGCACAGGGAGAACATGCAAACTCCACACAGAATGGCTGAGGGTGGAATTGAACTCAGGTCTTCTAGCTGTGAGGCCTGCACACTAACCACTTGAACGCCATGCAGCCTGGCCACTTTTGTTCATTCATTCATTTTCTACCGCTTATCCTCACAAGGGTCACGGGGGTGCTGGAGCCTATCCCAGCTGTCTTTGGGCGAGAGGCGGGGTACACCCTGGACTGGTGGCCAGCCAATCACAGGGCACATATAGACAAACAACCATTCACACTCACATTCACATCTATGGACAATTTGGAGTGCCGTAAATTAACCTACCCGGAGAATTAACCTACCCGGAAAAAACGCATGCACGGGGAGAACATGCAAACTCCACACAAGGGTGGAATTGAACCCTCTCCTAGCTGTGAGGTCTGTGCGCTAACCACTAGACCGCCGTGCCGCCTGGCCACTTTTGTTAATGAAGAAAAAAAAACAGCCCACACCTCATCTTTGAGTTATATGTGAAAAATAGTTTGGGATATTCTGATGTGAGCCCCCTCCTGCTCTAAAAGAATATACAGTATATATCACCATAGCAACGATGTGTGTTAATTAGATGAATCTGTGTGAAATCGTGACCTTTAGCATTAGTACTATACAGCAATGTGGGATGGACGAGCCTGGGGCACAATGTTACACCTCAGGTCAGGCACCTGTTTAAACTTCCCCAACCTAAATCTGTTTGCTTTAGGTCAGTGAAGGCAGCACTGTAGACCCTAAGACACACTAAGAACACAACCCATTGACATCATCCGTGAACCTAAATAAGGATGAGACACTGACTGTGAGATGTATTTTACTCATATTTGTCCCATATTTAATATGCATTACGATTTTAACTATATCTGACAGAAGAGCATTTTATTACATCTTCTCAAAAGCCAATACTACTGTCAAAATAAAGCGTGAGCACCATGGTTATCGAGCACTGCCTTTGGAATCCTCTTCCACTCTTGCACGATGACACCTTGTACTTCTTCACCTTCTTTCCTCAATTGGATTTATGACTGACTACTCCATCACTTTCACTTTCAGCTTCCTCAGCAAGACACTTATCTTGGAGGTGTGTTTAGGCTCCTTATCAAGTTGGAAAACTGCCTTGCGGCCAGTTATTCCAAACACACTGTGCTTCCCAATGTCACAGTGCATAGAAGAACACATGTTTCCGTCAGTGAACCACAGCTCAACAATGCCGGCAGCACTCATGCAGCCCTAGACCAGGAACCATGGTAGACTGTACGCAAGACACAGTTATCTTGGTATGCTTGTGTTGCTAGCTATTCGGACAATAATGGCTGTGTTGAGTCATTTTCAGCGTGAACGATGGCAATTAAAGAAACAGGGAGAGTTATTGTCATCTCATCTAATAATTACACCAGTCACTTTTTTGCATTTGAAATCAGAGACATCAACCTCAAGCTAGCAGGGCGGTTTGGAGGGGAAGGAGTAAGTTGGCGTAGCGTACGGTGGTGTCAAAATAGACATTTTATAGGTGTCTCAATCACTATAACTACTTATTTAGAATTTGCGGGTGGTCTTGAAAACTCCCAAGAATAGCAATATAGCACCAGGAGTGTTGATGACACTACACTCAGGCTGAAATATTGCACGCTTACACTTCTTGACATTTTAAGCATTTTTGCCACTTTGATAAAAGTTTGTCCTTATTCCATTTTTTTTTTTTTTATTGGACTGAAGCCTAATGTGTTTTTTATTAATTTATTTTATATGGATCCCATCACAAACAGAGTAGACATGATAATTTCATATTGATTCATTCATTCATTTTCTACCGCTTATCCTCACGAGGGTCGCGGGGGTGCTGGAGCCTATCCCAGCTGTCTTCGAGCCAGTGGCGAGGTACACCTTGGACTGGTCGCCAGCCAATCACAGGACACATATAGACAAACAACCATTCACACTCACATTCATACCTATGGACAATTTGGAGTCGCCTAACATTAATATAGCTTCCTCAAAATGACGATTATTTATGTACACAGCACTTGTATTGGCTGTTATTGCATTCTGCAAGTTTAAATAGATATGCAATATAGGTTATGCTTGATGATACTGTACAAAAGAGACATATATTTTTGTCGTTTAACCACTTAAAACTGCCGTTGCCAATCAACTCCAAATCAAACAAAACACCCTTGGCTTCCAGGCCACTTTATAGCGGCAAACAAACGTGTTTGTCACGGACAGCAGGTCCTGCAGGCCAGAGTGGGGCCAAGCTTTGTTTAAGCTGCTTGTGACACATTTGACCGGTTAAGCTCTATATACCGCCAAACTGTGGGGGATCGTGCGGGAGGGGAAAGTAAAATATACTCTCACTCGCAAACACAATGGGTTTCTAAGGAGACAAAAAAGGCAAACCTTGCAAAGGTGGGTGCGGAGCAGTTGGCGCATCGCGGGAAACCTGAGGTGAGACGAGGGCCTTGCAGACACTGCAGAGTTGCGAAACCTGGAGGGGGAAATCACACATTTCAATCAAAGATTCTTAAGTGTCTAAAAATATCCACAGCATTACTCAAATGAAAAATACAATTCATAAAGTATAGTATTTCACATAATACCATTTTGGAGATTTGTTATGTTGTGTTATGTTAAACCTTATAGAGCAACAATATCGCAATAAAATAAAGTGGCCTTTGATAAATTTGATGTGTAATATTGGTATTTATAATTAACAGTGCTTACTTTACAATACACTGTATACTTTGTTTGCCATAGCAAACTCAAAATTATTATTGGTTAAATGTGGATTCCTTGAGAAGCAACTTTTATATGTGTAGGTTTAACTTTTTATATATATAGTTATATAAATTAGAGCGGCTCAGCTTGGGGATACGGTAACAATGTAATCTCACTAAGTCATAATTAACGAAATAATTTAAATGTCAAATTTATACAGGTAGTTAAAAAAATAATCAACCTAATACGTGACAGGGGATGAATTATATTTCCCCCAAATGATCATTCTTATCGCAAAAAGCCAAATATCCACTTTACATATTTACAGAATGTCATTGATTGCAACCGGTGCAGTGTGACGTCACAAATCCTGCACTCTTGTGCCTCGGGTTTTCTCTGTCGGACGTCAAATTGTGCTCATTAGTTAAAACGCTCACCCAGTGTGCACTCCCGCGTGCTGGTGCACGCTGCTCGTGGACACATATGGAAGTGGCAGGTGGCAGGAGTGCGCATCCACTCGCGCCTTTCAGCTGCACTTAGCGCCAATTAACTGCTATTGTGATAGTTCTACAATATTGTGCGCATTATCCTATCGGGCGTTATTAGCACCTCAAACAAATGAAAGGGTGGAAACTTTAACCTGCCAACAAAGTGAACGTCCTCGTGGCATCCAATTTTTTAAAACTGTATCCATTTGTTGCTACTGGAAACCAAGACGCGGAGGGAATCACTGTAACAGAGGGCGCGCTTAATTAAACGCTTCAAAACAAACGAAAAAAAAGTAGAAGCTGCCAATCACAGTGGAGGAGGAGAGGACCGGTGCTTCCCGCTGCACAGTGCGCCTAGGGGACTATTTAGAGCGGGGGTGCGTCCAGGAGAGGACACACACACACACCACACCACAACAGGTGCAGCAAGCAGAGGGGGGCTGCCATCCTCCAGAAGACGTGCATGGGGGGAAATCGACGATGCATCTGAAAGGCAGGAATTAAACGGGTGAGCAACACATACCATAACAAAGAAATCATGAGGAGAAACTATATTACTACAGTTTTTGTCGTTTCTACATACTATGTATATGTATAATTCATAGCATAAAAACAACTAAAATGTTTAAAAGGGGTGAAATACGTTTGTGAACATTGGAACACTGATATTTATTATTATATTTATTATATTTTCTGTTGTTATTTGTATGAACTACTACAATAGAATAGTGTACATTATGTCCCTTAATTCCCAAATCCTGTATAGTGTGAGTGCAAGCTTGTTTACTATCCTGTCCCAGCCTTGAGGGAAAAAGAAAGACAACATACAGTATCATGAGGGTTAGCAGGGGGTATGCTGGAGCCTATCCCAGCAGACTTTTGTCAAGAGGCAGTGTATTTTTATCATTTTGTGTGCATTTGCAGAACAACAAGACAATGCAGCCAGAGGTCACAAGAAAGAGAAAAAACAGCCCTTCCCAGGTAAAAAAAACAACAAAAAAAGTTGTCATTGTTTTACAGTAGAACGTTACCAGGTGTGACAGTGTGGCAGTGTCTCGCTGCAGGCTGTGTTGTTTGATTGACAGCTGTCAGCCACACTCCTCACTGCTGCTGCCTACTCACCTCATAGACACAGATGCATGAGAGCATGCAGTACATGAGTGACCGGTTGAGAGGCAGTGTAATGTTAGCTGGTGTTGCTAAGTA
Source organism: Doryrhamphus excisus (assembly GCF_037039965.1). NCBI lineage: Eukaryota > Metazoa > Chordata > Actinopteri > Syngnathiformes > Syngnathidae > Doryrhamphus > Doryrhamphus excisus. The sequence continues at coordinate 11,976,188 of NC_136359.1, read as the reverse complement.
CTGCCCAGCTCACACTCCTCTGCTCCCTGAACTGTTACGCTTCCACCAGGTTGAGGGTTACATTACATTACATTTTGGACACGTTCCATGAAAATAGATCTATTTGTTGTGATTTAACCCCCGCACTGTTCCGACATGTATACACAAAGCATGGACAAGGTCCGAGTAGCTTTAATGACCATTATTGTTGTGGCCTCTGTGGTAAACAGATATACGTAAAAGCAGCTAAAGCCAAGATGGCCCTGATGATAGCTTATAAAGCAATCTCAAAATTTTAAGATCAGCTGAAAAATGGCAAGGATTTACATTTTTGCACTATTTTGGGTGGGGTGGGGTGTCTACCAGTTGACTTTTTTTGTTCCATAACACTCAGGACTGGGGCACGGCGGTCTAGTGGTTAGCGCACAGTCCTCACAGCTAGGAGACCAGTGTTCAATTCCAGGAGTTTGCATGTTCTCCCCGTGAATGTGTGGGTTTTCTCCGGTTTCCTCCCACATTCCAAAAACATGCTAGGTTAATTGGCGACTCCAAATTGTCCATAGGTATGAATGTGAGTGTGAATGGTTGTTTGTCTATATGTGCCCTGTGATTGGCTGGCGACCAGTCCAGGGTGTACCCCGCCTCTCGCCCGAAGACAGGGGACCCTTGTGAGGAAAAGCGGTAGAAAATGAATGAATGAATGAATGAACACTCAGGACCTTTGGACTTGCGCATGCAGCTCAACAATCCGACCGCGTTCAAAGAGAGAAAGCTTTTTTTTGCCTTTGCCATCAAGAAATCATGACAGAAAATGACAATGAAACCACAATTTTGTCTTTTAAAAGCTGTGTTCATAAGCCAATTTAAATGTAATCGTTGCTTGCAATAAATTGAATTTTGTCACAAATTCGACTTGGAAACTCCTGAGATCCAACAGTGTAAAATGTACATTCTTGCCATTTTTCAACTCTTAAAATTTTGATCAGGAATGTATAAGTAAATGCTAGCGGTGGCCAATGCATATAGGTTATACCTATTGGTCATTTGTCGATCTTGGTTTCCCTCTGACGGCAATGGCCGCACTGATTTTTCACATGGAGGTTGCTTTGCTATACACTTGATTGACAGTTAAAGATGTTAATTTGCAATAAAGGTATAATTATGGCAACAGTTTTAACACTTTGCACATCCCTGCCCTAGTGCCCATGAGATATTTATTTTCTGAACAAAAAAATCTTGTCACGTTTTCATCTCGCAACAAAGCTCTGTCAAGTCATGCAAGTTATTGTTCTGTGGACGGTCGCAAGGCAGTGTCTTGTTAGCTGGTCTGTTTAGTGTGCCAGCTTACCTGTGACTGCCCAACGACCGGCCACTTCATCTGCAAACACAGACGACTGCATTTCAACAGCCATTGGTGACACTTCAGAGCTTATGTGTTGCAGCAACAATGCCAACAATTGTGGTAAACACCAACCGTATTCAAAAGCAGCTCTTAATCAACTAACTGGTGGTCGGTCTGTACACCGCAGACCCCCTTGATTTTAAATAATCTTGCCCAGACATTTTAGACAGTTGTATATGCATGCATTTGCGTTTTATGTATTGTTTGGGTCACTCACAAATACATATAGTCATATAGCCATTCTAATATTATTTGGCATAAATAGAACTCACTGTCGCCCCATGTGGTGTAAGGTGGTATTGCAGGGGAGGCTGATTGCATGACTTCACAAGCACTGCAACAAAACAGAAGTCATAAGACATGGATTATAGACAAATACTGCACACTTTGTACATTTTTGAAGGTAAATTATTTTTTTATGAATTCTCATATTGGAGTCAATCTATGCAGTACTTACATTTGTATACTTGCATGTTTCTGAAGGGTCCTATCACCGCTACAATATAAAAACACCACATTACATATTATGTTGCATAAATGCAGAAATACATTTTAATAGAAAACTTTGAAATGTTTCGCAGAAGAGACAAAATCCAACACTTTAGTGGCTTCTCATTAGTGGTCTTGAGCAGGATTGTCATTTTTTTTCAGCATAAAATGCAGCCAATGATCACATTCATCATTGCATCTATTGGCATTCATGGTCCAACCGCTAACAGTTCAAGTTCCTGTTAGTCCCGGTCATGATGGATGGACGGACATCGTGTCCAATAAGCTATGAATACAACGCTATCATAGCTCCACGCGCTTCTTGACGATGAGCTCTCGCACCAGCGTCGCAGCTTCTTGGCGGACGCTCTCCATGGGCTCATCTGCTCGCCAGAAGCGGACCACTTTCCCTTCTGGATTCACTAGAAATTTCCAAAAGTTCCACTTGGGAATTTTCTGCACAGAATCTGAAAAATATGAAATATATTGCCATAAAGGAGTGGTTCTGTATTTTTGTGAAATAGTGAAATTGCATGTCGAGTAAAACTAATTCATACATGTTGGCAGGTCTGCACTAATATTGAAAAGCCTCCCTGCCTTGTGATCCCCAGGGTGGCAAGCCCCATTGCCATACTGATATTGACAAGCACTGTCATAAAGGAACACTGACACACGTGTAGCATTTAAAAGCACTTTAGTCATTCAATCCCAAACCTGTCATTTTTTGAGTAGACAACTAAATAACCTGTCTCATTAAGAGATGACTTAGTCCTTTAACCAATTTATTCACATGAGTTAACCACACAATTAACACTGTTAGAAGTCAAATAACGCCTCCAAGTCAAAACACTCTTTTTGCTATTGCCGTGGTGCGTTAAGGAGTTCATACCTGTAAGGAATTTGAAGGCCGGTTCAGCCTCAGAGCCCATGATTTTGATTTTGCCAAAGAAGGGAAACGTAACGCCGTATGTGGACTTGGCCAAGGCCTCGATGTCCCGACTGGTTCCGGTCTCGGTGTCGCCAAACTGTCCACAGGGGAAGGCCAGGACGTTAAAGTGAGACGTTCCCAGCTCCCTGTGAAGTTCCTGAAGAGACTTGTAAGCCGCCTCCGTCTGCTCGCTGTGGCTCGCCACGTTTACAACCAGAGAAGCCTGCATGGAAGCAAACTTCTTACATCACTCTAAAATACTCATTTAATAGTTATTTTATCATCTTTGCTTCAAACAAAAGCAAGTAAGAGTTTGCACGGGTGTCGCAAAGCCATTTGATGATGTGGACTTACTTTTCCTCTGTACTTCTCCAGAGAAACAGTCCTTCCTTTGGCGTCTTTCACCTCGAAGGAATAAAAGTCCTTCGGTTTTCGGGGCTTCACCAGCTGCGTCTGAAGTAAAAACAAACAACCCACGCCAACTGTCATGCTCAACAGAACCGTCAACTTCTTCACTCTAGGCCCGGAGGACTTGGCGGGGTAGCCCCCTAAGGCCTCCATCTTGGAGGGGGAAGAAAGAACCCGAGGGGCGGAGATGGGACAATTGACGAGGGGCAAGTAGAGTAAAGCTAGCTAGAAAACATGGCAACACCGGAAAAGTATGTGTACCCTTCAAAATAAGACTACAGTCTGAAGTATATTGTGTGAAAATTAAAATTGCACTATCGTATACATGAGACATAAACGCTTTTAAACCTTAATGTGGGACCCTGCACTGAAATAAACATATGAAGTGTTAATTGAGCTTAGGGGATTTTAACTCAAACATCCCAAAAAACACATACACCGTGTTACATACACACAATCCTAAACATCAAGAGAGACACACATTCATCATTCCTAATTCGAGCATATTTAATGTATCATTTCATTGTTTTACAGGGCGAAAATGAGGCATGTGTGACGTCATACAAACGCTTTCGGACGTGGCTCATCCACAGGCAGAGTTGGCAGAGTCCTGCTGCAAGTACACCTTTTACCACTGGGCGTCGCTGTTGGCCCAGCTTTGAATTTGATGCCGTATGCCAGAGGCTGGAGCTGGATTCTCCCACTAGACAACATGAGGCAGCACAGGGGAGAGAAGGTAGTGTTTATTTTTAATTTGTGGACGTTATTAGGCATTATGTAATATACTTGATCAACATTTAGAGCATTTGCATGAAAATTGACACGCATGAGGTCAACTGTGGTCAAAGCGGAACAGCACCAGTTGATCAACATTTAGAGCATTTGCATGAAAATTGACACTCATAAAGGTCACCTGTGGTCAAAGCGCAACAGCACTTACTGGTACTGTTGCGCTTTGTGGTGCACCGATGGTTTCAGGGCTGAACATCACATCTTGTGGTCCAAATTTTGACACTTCGTCTTTTACAGACAATTCTAGTGAAGAAAAAGGTGGTAAAACCGGTGTAACCTACGTGTGCAAGCATTGACGGGAATACTCACTGTCATGCACTTCATGAAAGAGCTCTCACGAAAGGTGTCATTTTTTTTTACAGATTCAACTCTAATTAGAGACACCTCTCACTGTGACCCTAAAAAGACACCAAAAGCACAAAGCATCACAAGCTCACAGAGACTCTCATTCATGGTTAAAGCCCCACAACAAGTTAGTTCACCAAAGTGCACAAACACCCTTTACAGACATAAGTAAAATGTGTTTGTTTATTGACTTTGCAGGAATGGATGTGGACTGCTCATGAAGATTCACAATCAACTGGTACTTCACTACACACTTCTAGAAAACACACTACCTGAACTGAACATTAGTTAAAGACTGTATTACACATAGAATATTTATACATATATTGTTTTTTTTTGCAGATTTCAAAGAAATTCAAAGCGATTTGAAGCCATTTTGTGTTATGAACACACCTTTGGCGAGTCTGCACCATAAGTCAGCACTCAAGTTGGCCGCACCTTCCCTGGTAAACGACTACTGTAAGAATATATGCCATCTAGCTATGCATGTTATAAATACATCCATCTGTACCGCTTATCGTGGTCGTGGGTATGCTTGAGCCTATCCCAGCTGTCTTTGGCGAGAGGCGGGGTACACCCTGCACTCTTCGCCAGCCAATCACAGGGCACATATAGACAAACAACCATTCACACCACGAGATCAGGAAGATCAGGGTTTGAATTTCAGCATTCCAGCATGTTCTCCCTGTGCTTCGTGGGTTTTCTCCGGGTACTCCGGTTTCCTCCCACATTCCAAAAACATGTTAGATTAATTGGTGACTCCCAATTGCCCATAGGTATGAATGTGAATGATGTAGGTACGAACCTACCAGGCTTACAGTGACACCAACATACTAACACGTACCTTACCTTGCTACCTACCAAGCTAGCTAGCTATCTTCCTACCTTCACTTCCTGTCTCCTCCCTTCCAGACACAAATCTCCTTGACTGCAACTGTAATGGCCTCCTTGCATTGGCTCTGGACTCTTGTGTTTACATTTGGAATTCAGAAACTCACTCTGTACTGGGACGTTTGGAACCGCGTCTAGAACCGGGCCTAGGTCACCGCCACACTGTTTCGTGTCTGTGCTGGAGCAAAGATGGCCGTATTCTGTCTATTGGCACCAGGCGAGGAGAAGTGCAGGTACATGATGGGGCTGGGGGTGAAAGAGGGGGAAAGGGGGGGTCTGATGTATCATGATGAATCAGCAGTGATGTGTATGATGTGTTCCTCTCTGTCTGACTGCAGTTGTGGGATGTTGAACGGGGGCAGAATGTGAGGACTCTACCCTCACACATGTCTGTTGTTCGAGCCCTTTCCTGGAAACAGCAACTTGTTAGCAGGTAGCAATATAGCACCGATAGAAACCCAACAAGGGTTTGACCACTAATGGCATTGCAGGAACCGCTAGAAGTCATTGGTTACTGTCAGCGACAGTGTCTTATGGCTTGACAAATAGTGAACCCACACTGTTAGAACTACTGTACTGACTCCTCAAAAGTTGATATTTGTCCTTCAAATTATGTTTGAAATTATCAGCAAATAATAAGTAGATTGCAATAAAAAGATTATCACACACTAAAATAGTGACTCACATGTACGTATGTCACTTCTCTGGCCGTGCCTCTTCTGTCATCCTGCCGCTGTTCCACTTGTTAAAACATATTTCTCCTGTTGTCATATTTTCTTCCTGCCTTCCTCCTTGCGTAATGCTGCCGTACAGCCTCAACTACTTATTCCTCCTCTGCCTCTTGGGTGTGACTGCAGGTGCCTTTTGCGGTGCAGAACGTTTTATCGACGTTGTAGGTGTCGTCAGGGATAAAACTTCACTTAAAACTTCAGAATCACACTGCTAGTGATGGAATTTTTCTAAACCTGTGTTATTGAGCATTCATCATTTATAATCCATCTATCTCACAGGAGTGGCATATTAAGATGCTTATGAGACAGCATGATTATGCACCAATGTGTCTTAAAAATCTCAATGTGCTTTTGGAAAAGTTATGCATAAATCCCAAGATCCTAAATATGAAATGATGTGTCTTTTTCAGATTTTTTTGTCAGGGAAAAATCCCAATACATTTCATACAGGAATTCATAAACATAATTGTAATTTAAAGAACAACATGTGTACCGTGTGTTGATGAAATTCTTGATGTTTTTTATGCTTTGGCAGTGGCTCAACCTTGGGACGCATCCATCATTATGACCCGCGGGCTCCAGCTCCTCTGGTGGGTGCTGTTGTCCAACAGGAGGCCCTATGCAGCCTTCAGTGGTCACCTGATGACGAGTGGCTGGCCAGTGGATCCACAGACGGCCTCCTCCACATTTGGGATAGTGGTGTCATGGGCGTCGCAAGGTCACATCAACCAGTTGCTACAATGAAACAACCAAGTGCCGTCAAGGTAGGTATAATTTATGTACCCAATACAGTGGTTGCTTAGTCTAAAATACGATGTTTACTCTCAGGCAATGGGATGGTGTCCATGGCAGAGAAAGATGATTGCTACAGGTGGAGGATGGAAAGACGGGAAGCTTCGGATTTGGGATACCGAGTCAGTGACTTGTGTCAGTTCTGTAGACAGCAACTCACAGGTGCTTTGAACATCACAAAGGCACTCATCAGTGAGAGAGAATATACCATTATAACTTGTAACTCCAACTGTAGATCTGCTCTCTGAGCTGGACAGACGCCACCAGACGCCTGATCACAGGTCACGGCCTCCCTCATCACAGCGCTATCTGCTGGGAGTGGAAGTTATCTACACTCACACCAAGCTTCTGCCTGACAGGTAAAGGATGGCAAAACAATTAATGACAACATTAAACTCACATGTAGCAGCCCCATAGGAATATTTCTAAAGGACCACGCAGAAAACAAATGTGTACATTTCTCATTTCAAATCATTTTTCAAAATATTTCCACTTTAAACTACAACTTTATTTTCATATTGGGCACACTTTGTTCTTGTAAAAATGATGAAAAAACCCATACCTTGCTTATAAACCCATACTGAGACGGAGTGGAGGGATGATTTCTTTGCTGCAGCTGCACACGTCTTCAACTCTCACATGAATGTACAACACCCTCTACTAGTAGCAATAGTAAATACAATATCACACGTACAACAGAGAACTGATATATCGCTCTAATACATCACAAGGACGCAGAACACAATCCACATTCATACACTGTTAGAAAAAAATCTGCGAAACAGCAAGTCTGCGAAAGGTGAACCACAATGTAGCGAGGGAACAATTATTTTCCCCTTGTGTTGTTTTTTTTTCTTTTTGGGCCTAAATCTCATTCATTCATTCTCTACCGCTTATCCTCACAAGGGTCACGGGGGGGTTTGGAGCCTTCCCAGCTGTCTTCGGGCGAGGGGCGGGTCACACCCTGGACTGGTCACCAGCCAATCACAGGGGCACATATAGACAAACAACCATTCACACTCACATTCATACCTATGGACAATTTGGAGTCGCCAATTAACCTAGCATGTTTTTGGAATGTGGGAGGAAACCGGAGTACCCGGAGAAAACCCACGCATGCACGGGGAGAACATGCAAACTCCATACAGAGATAGCTGAGGGTGGAATTGAACTCGGCTCTCCTAGCTGTGTGGCCTTCGTGCTAACCACTCATCCACCGGCCTAAATCTCATTATTTTAAATCACAGCTCAACTAACGCTGAGTTCAAAACAATAAATTGCCATTTGGACTGCCAATGATGACGCCATCATTAAGATATTTACACATTTTTTGGGCCGACTCACTCATATCACCAAAGATTCAGCAAATGTCAACATTTGATGTAAGGTCACATTTTTTTGAGTTGTTCAAAGGAATCCAGACTTGTATAGAGTAAGAATTCCACAATGTATTTGAAGAATGTTACTGTTCTGCACCAAATGTCAAATATCAATATGCTGTTTTTTTTCCCCAGGTCATTCAAATCGCATCCTGCACGTGACCTTAAACCCTGATGCTAGCCAGCTGTTCACTGTTGGAGCGGACCAATGCCTTTCCGTCTGGGACATCTAATTAGACATCTAATTATCCATTGTGTCACTCCACCAACACGTATTGCTGTTACCCACCTTCAAAAAAGACAACTCAAAACCCACCTGTTTAAATTCTTTTTCAATGTCTAACTTTTTATACCTTTCTGCTTTGCCCCGCTTTTAGCCTTGTTTTTAGCTCTGAATGAATGTATGGATGTTGTATTTTATTGTGTCCTCTCCTCTATTTTTTTACTCATCTCTATTTTTCTTCACTGTAAAGCAGGGGTCTCAAACTCAATTTACCTGGGGGCCACTGGAGCTAGGGTCTGGGCAAGGCTGGGCCGCATCAGGTTTTCCAAAAAAAAAAACAAACGCATTTATTAAAAACAGAAAAATATACAAACTTTTTCAGTGCTTTGGTTCAGATTTTCTACAATAAAAGCTCTGATAAAACATTCCACTGTTCTCAAATATCTTAATTTTTATTTTTCTGCACAAAATAAGATGAAAATAAATACACAAATCAAGAATAAAGAAAATCAATCAATCAGTAATAAATAAATATAATAATAATAATAAAACAGCAAATAATAAAAACTTAAGAAACCACATATAGTTGGTGGGTAGACCAATTATTTTTTTCAGATTAAAATTAACAAAGCATTATTAGAGCCCTGTAGACATGACAAAACATGACTATAGTCACATTTATACTTCTTTTATTTGTAACATATTGCGCAACTGCAGGGTCTTGAGACACATGCTAACTCGCAAACTAGAGAGCTAGCGACCTAAACGGTAGCCTTCAAGTTATTTCCTTTAAACTTAAATAGCCAAAAACTTACCACTTCCACACGGATAGGAAGGATAACTATTAACAGTTATTTAACCTTTAACATGAACATTAATCAAACGTAATATTTTTTTCTGTGTACATGATACCATACAGCATCCATATCAAACTTGCATGGGCCGCACTAACATTAAACTTTCATATCAAGGCGGGGGCCTCAAAATAGTGTCCTGCGGGCCACATTTGGCCCGCGGGCCGCATGTTTGAGACCCCTGCTGTAAAGCGTCTGTAGGAGCCATGAATGAATTCGGATTGATTTTTTGTAGGTGCATGATAGTTTAAATTTGAATAATGGTGTTTGTTATTGTTTATGATATTATTTAGATTTGTTGTGATCACGTGGACAAGGGAAGCAGGTCAAATGGTTATGGGCGGTGACGTTTTGTTAATATAAGCACCTGTTCACCTGTGTGGCCAAGAGAGAGACAAAGAGAAAGAGTGAGCAGGGTTGCCGTATTTTTTGTTGACCGCTAATTCCATTAATCTCTGTGATTACTTTGATTATGAGTTTGTGCACGGTATCATAAGTTATCATGAATTTTCTTTAATAAAAGGTTGAACTCATTTTTTGTATCTCAGAGATTTTTTATGTGCGGCGCGTCAGACAAAGTAAAGGCCCGGCTTCAGCCTCTCAGCGACTCTTTTGTATGAAGTCGCTATAGCGTTTTTGAGTATTCTGAAAAGCGCTATACAAATAAAATGTATTATTATTATTATTATTATAGCTGCAGTCAACCGTGATCAGGGCTTCCGGACACTCTAGAACCTTCAGGACCGCTGAAAAAAGATTTAGGGGTGTATAATTTTATAATTTGTGCAGCCAACTCGTACATAACAATCACTGACTTTGTAAAATGTGTTTTATTTTGAAAACCTGATGCGGCCCAGCCTCACCCAGTCCCTAGCTCCAGTGGCCCCCAGGTAAATTGAGTTTGAGACCCCTGGTCTAAATGCAGCTGGAAATGTGTCTTCTATTGGTTTAAATAAGTCTCAAGTGAGACTGCTGAATGTGTGTCGGGGTGTGGAAATGTCTCACTTGTGGGTGACAGAACCACAAAGAAAAAAACTATGAGAAAGAAAGAAAAGATTTTGTTTGAAAAGTAAGACAAAGCAAATAAATGATTCCTTTCTTGTCCAAAAAATTCTCCCACATTTTGTACAATATTACACATACTGTAACAAGTCTGTTTGCCCTGGACTGTATTGTTCCGTAAAGCGCCCAAACAAAGCACCCTATGCATTGGTGACTCAGTATATACAGCTATGTGTTTTTTCTTGAGTGAGGCTGCTAAATAACCCACCACGGGGGTAAATAAAGTTGCATATTTTGATAGAGAAGGTGAGAAACACAATTGCAATTGATGTAGCCATGGAAGACTGCATCAACAACATCATTAGAATGATTTCACATTGTTTTTTGCATGTAAAAGTGTAATTATTCTTTGTAAAATACATTTTGTTTTACATTTTTTTGAGTCATTGCACTTTACATGATTTCCTATGGGAAAATATTTTTTGTCTGTTCAACTGAATAACAAAAATCTAGGTGGTACTGTGTATTGAGTTATTGTATGGGTTGCTAACCAAATGATATTTTAAAAATGTAGATTAATTCACGTGAATAAACACATTTTTTGCAGCATCAAGCGCTGTCTTGACATCAGCTTTCACACACATTCTTGTGACTCATGTGTTCATGAGTCTTATATCTTTGTTTTTACCACAGAGCCCCCCCGACTGAAGACCTGAGATGTTCGTGACAGGAACTGTCACAAACCACAAGATGTGATGTGGCTGTTTTTGCTCACTCAGCCTTTCGCATGCTTCCAGCGTATAAAAAGACCCATCAAGGTGGGCTTCGTCTGGATCGCGATGTTCTCACTTGTTCATTTGAGTGGCTTTCTGTCTGCCGTGGCTCTTCTCATTGCCGCACCAAGTGAGTAGAACACTTTGGAATCATTGTGATCATTAGTAATCCCTTCATTTACAACTTTATTCAATTTGTCCGTAGATGATGCAGCGGAGATTATTGGTGGGAGTGAAGTAAGGCCCCACTCACTGCCGTTCATGGCTCTGTTGGAAAACAAAAAACCAAACTGTGGAGGGATTCTGATCCACCCACAATGGGTTCTAACTGCAGCCCACTGTGCTGAGTAAGACATGCATGTAACTATTGTATATGGAGGAAATGATCAAAATATCAGTATTGGAAATGTGTTTTTTTCATTAAGATCTGCTAGTTCAGTAGTTATCAAAGTGTGGCAAAGTGTAACTAAATGTAACTGAAAATCAATTCATTTTGCCTTTAAATGTCCATCTATCCATTTTCTATACTGTTTATGCTCATTAGGGTCACAAGGGTGCTGGAGCCTATCCCAGCTGACTTTGGGCGAGATGCGGGGTACACCCTGGACTGGTCGCCTTTAAACTAAAATGTAAACATACTGTAGCTTAGTGGCTATAAAAAGATGTTTTACTTTATTTTTCTGAAGCTGCTGTACCTCACACTTTGAAAACTGCTTCTCCATTTACTTTGCCGTTTTTCTTGAGCTCAGTTATTGAAATTGTCACAAGAAATATATTATAGAATATTCTGATCATGCTTGTGGCAGCAACGTGGCCGAGTGGTTAGTGCACATGCCACACAGCGAGGAGATCCGGATTCGATTCCCACGTTTGGGCATCTCTGTGTGGAGTTTGCATATTCTCCCCATGCATGGGTTTTGTCTATATGTGCCCTGTGGGATAGGCTCCTGCATGCCTGCGACCCTCGTGAGGATGAGCGTTACCCTAACCCCTCACCCTAACCGTAACCCCTAACCCTAACCCTACCCCTAACCAGACCCCTACCCCCAAACTCGACCCCTACCCCCTAACCCGAACCCCCGACTCCGACTCGGACCAGGACCCCGACCCGGACCCCTAACACGAACCCGACCCTAACAAACCCAAACCCTAACCCTAAAAAACCCTAACCCACCCTAACCCTAACAAACCCTAACCCAAACCCTAACCCTAAAAAACCCTAACCTTAACAAACCCTAACCCTAACAAACCCTAACCCTAACAAACCCTAACCCAAACCCTAACAAACCCTAACCCTAACAAACCCTAACCCAAATCCTGACCCTAACAAACCCTAACCCTGACCCTAACAAACCCTAACCCTAACAAACCCTAACAAACCCTAACCCTAACAAACCCTAACCAACCGTAACCCCTAACCCTACCCCTAACCAGACCCCTACCCCCAAACTCGACCCCTACCCCCGAACCCCCGACTCGGACCAGGACCCCGACCCGGACCCCTAACACGAACCCGACCCTAACAAACTCAAACCCTAACCCTAACAAACCCTAACCCACCCTAACCCTAACAAACCCTAACCCAAACCCTAACCCTAAAAAACCCTAACCCTAACAAACCCTAACCCTAACAAACCCTAACAAACCCAAACCCTAACAAACCCTAACCCTAACAAACCCTAACCCAAACCCTGACCCTAACAAACCCTGACCCTAACAAACCCTAACCCTAACAAACCCTAACAAACCCTAACCCTAACAAACCCTAACCAACCCTAACAAACCCTAACCCTAACAAACCCTAACAAACCCTAACCCTAACAAACCCTAACCAACCCTAACAAACCCTAACCCAAACCCTAACATAACAAACCCTAACCAACCCTAACCCTAACAAACCCTAACAAACACTAACCCACCACAGCGGTACAGAAAATGAATGAATAATAATACTTTTAAAATACAGTAAAGTCTCGTTATATCGATATTCTCAGGAGTCGGAAAAAATACCGATATAACCGGACTATCCATATATCCGATCCTGCGCCGAACTGCATTAAAAGTGGGCAATAATGCACTCGACATTGTTCTATAGTATAGAACAATGTCGAGCAGCTTAAATCAATCTTTGCTTAAGGATTTCAATACCAAAAAAGAACACGGCGAACGGCTGCTTCCAGTCAACTTTATTTTTCACACTTCCACCACCAGAGCGCAGCACACACACCGATTCCCACACTTCCTGGTTCACAGGTCATGCTCAACCCGCCCCACATAGCTGGCCAAACACATGCCTGCAACAGAAGAACCAACTGCGTTTGTGGTTTCTCTCGTGTGTATAGATTCTATACAGGCATTCTAAGGGCATCGTAGTAACCGGATTATCATAATAACCGGGTATCGTACTGACGGAACTAATTATATCATAAAAGACTAGAAATTTGCCGGGAAAGGAAAATAGTATCGTAATAAGTAGTAATTCGTTATAACCGATATCGATATAACGAGACTTTACTGTATGTATATTCTTGATATTATACATTAAAATTCACTAGCCTAATCAATGCTAATCAATGCTATGTTCATCTGCTCAAAGTCTCCTGTTGGATTAGAACTCCAACCAAACCAAATCCCTTTAAATTATGGCCAATATTGTCACATGCAGATATTGATGAGTCTATGTTGATATCCACACAGTATCAAGAGGGTGCTGCTTGGTGTACACAACATTAAGAATACAGAGAAAGATTCCCGCCAGATAAGAAACGTCAAAAGCCACTTCCCTCATCCTTGCTACGATGTGACTGAAAAGGTCAACGACCTCAAGTTGCTCAAGGTGAGATGTACGCTGACAACATAGAGAGAAATGCAATAATATGGAAATGTTGTCATGGTTTCATTGAGGTATGAGGGTACATATTGGCCCGCTATGATATGTTGTAATGTTTTCAGCAGTATATCTCAGCATTCGTTTCTAATTCTAATTTCTAATTGTGACTTTAAAACTGGAATGGCTAACTTGTTGTTAAATTCCAGCTGGACAAAGCTGTCAAGAAGACCACGGCAGTGAGCATTTTGCCATTGCCTAAAATTGACAGAGATCCGATGGCTGGCAGCAGCTGTGTGGTGGCCGGATGGGGGGTGACCAACAATGTCGCCAAGCAAATGTCCAACGTCCTCATGTCTGTCAATGTGACTGTTGTGGACAGAGTCAAATGCAACTCTCCTGACTACTACAATCTCAAACCGATCATCACTAAGGGAATGATATGTGCTGGTTCCGATGGTAGAAGGGTGGCGGATACCTGCTCTGTAAGTCATCGTTTGTGTGGAGGTAAACAAACAAACAAAAAAAACAACTAAACCTTTTTTGTGTTTTGTCTTTAGGGCGACTCTGGTGGTCCCCTATTGTGCAAAGGAGTTCTGGTCGGTGTCACTTCATTTGGACCTAAAGGGTGTGGTCAGATTAAAAAGCCTGGGGTGTACACTTTTCTCTCTGCTAAGCAACTCGAGTGGATCAAAAACATCATCAAGAAAAAATAAATCAAATATGTTTCATTCTGTATTTGTGGCCCTTTCAATAAAGTAAACAAATGTTACAGAAATTCAGGCTTACTCATTTATTGTCACACTATTTGGGCGATATGGACCTTGACATTCTACCGCTTAACTTCACAAGGGTCATGGCGGTACTGGAGCCTATCCCAGCTGTCTTCGGACAGGAGAGGCGGGGTACACCCTGGACTGGTCGCCAGCCAATCACAGGGCACATATAGACAAACAACCATTCACACTCACATTCATACCTATGGACAATTTGGAGTCGCCAATTAACCTAGCATGTTTTTGGAATGTGGGAGGAAACCGGAGTACCCGGAGAAAACCCATGCATGCACGGGGAGAACATGCAAACTCCACACAGAGATGGTCGAGGGTGGAATTGAACTCCGGTCTCCTAGCTGTGAAGCCTGCATGCTAACAACCTTGGCATATATCACAATACTTTTGGGATATATCACAATATGATGATAGAAAATTGAAATACAGCAGAATCTTAAACCTTTAAAGGGGAACTGCACTTTTTGGGGACTTTTGCCCATCATTCACAATTGTTATGTGAAACATAAACACATATTTCTTTCCCTTTTCTGTGCATCCAAGTGCAAGAAAAAGAGTTCATTTGAGCTACCTACAACGGCCGTAATGGGAAATACTTATTTTGACGCTAAAGGTCAAAGAAAGCCATACCTCAGGTTACTACTATGCATGACAAACCCAAAGAAAGAATATGACTTTACATCTAAACTGAATTCGCAATGAGGGTTGACTCATTTGAAATGAAGCCTGATGGTGGAGCATTTCTGTGAATGACGAGGGCTAAATGTTCTCAAGAACACGGAGTCCTGGCCCGCACAGGAAGAAAGGGGTTGGAATGAGACAAAACCACAAGAGAACTGAAAAAAGGTTGGTGGGTCTCAAACCCACCACACAGGAAATGTTGTGCAAAATGCCGAGAAACATAAAAGGCTGTATTTACGCATGCCAGCTTCATTTGCCTACAAAAGGATTTGTTACAAATGTAATCAACAAATCAAAATGTAGAAATTGTGTTACGATAGGGGTGTCCAAACTTGTTCAATACCCGATGCACAGGCCCGCTTTGAGATTTGGTAAAATTGCATCTAAGCTTTGTGACATAGGTGAAAAATAATATCAGTATGATCTTCAGTCTCTTTTTTCACCCATTTTGGTTGTTTATTTTTCTCAGAATATTTTGACTTTATTCCCATAATATCAGCACTTTCTACTTCCATAAACAATGGAGCCTAACCCTGTTATCTTCGGGTGTGAGGCGGGGTACACCCTGGACTGGTCACCAGCCAATCACAGGGCACATATAGACAAACAAACATTCACACTCACATTCATACCTATGGACAATTTGGAGTCACCAATTAACCTAGCATGTTTTTGGAATGTGGGAGGAAACTGGAGTACCTGGAGAACATGTAAACGCCACTCAAAGATGTCTAAGTGGAGGATCAAACCCAGGTCTCTGACTGTGTGGCCAACATACTGAACCAAAACATTATATTTTCTGTAATATTTCAACACAGTGCAACATTATTTGTGCTCATGAAATAATCAGTTTTTTTCTATAAATTGAGACTTTTCTTCACTCTTTGTTGTTTTTGTTTTTTTTATATTTTCCAATTATTTCAAACTTTCTCCTTGTAAATTTTCATCGAGTTTTCCAAAAATTACAACTTTGTTCAGAATATTTTTTTCTGAAATATTTAAACTTTAAGCTACCAAAATTGTACTTTTTTTCATATTACAAAGTAAAATTTAGTTTTATTTTTTCTCTTCTTTTTCATTTTTCATTTTTCTTGTTAAATTCTATTTTATAAAGAGGCACAGACCAATAAAAAAACAACTGTGGGCCACAACTAGCTCCCAGGCTGCACTTTTGGAGACGTCTGATCTCATGTGTATGTCTCCAGTACCACCAGGTGGCACTGTATGCAAATGAGAGGGAGATACTTAAAAGTCAAGTGGTAATATATGTCACTGGCACAAATATCATTTTTGAGACAGGTTGTCTTGCCAAACAACTTCTCCCTAAGCGAGTCAGCGCTTTTCTTCTTGGTATACACACAAAAACACTAAAGAGTCTTATATTCTGGGTCATCTTATGTTTTAGAACAAATAGTTCATTAAAATATCATCACCTTATATAATAAATTCTCCCATAGACATCATTGCGGTTGTTATACTGCTATACAGCTCCACTGTTGCACTGTAAATACTGTATTTGAAATGCCTCATTTTGTTGTTTTAATGCTGCACTGTGAGATCCTTTGTTTGATGAGAGGTGGAAAAAAGAAAAGAAATCGCCATTGGGACACAAAGAATGGCAACAACATAAAATATATTGCATGTGGTGACCCGCAACCGACCTAGAGATGATGCAAGCGAACACCGTAAGCCGCTAGACAGCTAGCAAACCAACAAAAGAAAACTCTGTACACAAGCCTTACTTTTCTTGCTTGAGTGAAGCTTTCTTTGACGCACATGGAACTATAACATACAAAAAAATGCAATTACTATCAATACATGTACATATTCTTAATGCTAAACACAAGTAGCTAGCCAAAACACGGCTAACTGCTAATAGCACACCACACACTCCATGGTTTCAACATTTTAGAGCAAATCTAATAAAAAAAGAACTTTTTCCAGACCTTGTTTCTGCTGTTTTGTGCTGCTGCTAGCTTGAGACACGTCAATGATTGTCTTTTTAGAGCAAATCTAATAAAAAAAGAACTTTTTCTGGACCTTGTTTCTGCTGTTTTGTGCTGCTGCTAGCTTGAAACACGTCAATGATTGTCCAATGGCAAGAAGAGCACTCACTCTTGCTGTGGCTAAAACTATCCTTTTTAGGATTTAACTTTTTATCCATAGCTTTTGAACCATATTTTACCACATATTTTTACTTATTTATATACCAAACAACCAAATCACATGAAACCACTGTATTTGAGCAAAAAACATGACAACAAGCATGTTGGATCAGATATCTTACACCTCAGGGTGGATAAAGTGTGAGACAAATAAACTACAGATTGGCTTAAAAAAACAACATGTAAAAAATGTAAAATAGTCGAAGCTAATACAAATAAATGTCATTCAACAAAAAAATGCTGACCTGCTTCCATAAAAAGGCAACTGAAAAGATAAAAGTGAAGCCACACCCAGGAAATTCCAGGTGCCCTTTGTTTAAACTGGATGCAAAATCACTGGGATTGACCAGCCATTGCTGCTTTGTTTACCTGGTTTCCATGGTCACCCACACAAAAGCCCATGTCCCACATGCAAGCAGCGGAAACTCACAGACCACACCTTTATGAACCTATTTTGTAAAGCGAATTAAAGTAGCCTTCTGTTTACAGTCTATGCAAAAATGAAGCATACAGAGAAACCTTCTGTGGAGACTTGGTTCAGGTCTGTGTCCTTATTTCAGGTGTTCTCTTTCTGAGTGAGGATATTTTTTTTTCTACCACAGGTACAGTTACATTTCAAGACTCTCAAGGGAGCCATATGACTTGGTCTCAGTGGCAGGTCATGGGTCCTGACCAAAAACACACACTCAAGAATGGAAAATGGTGAAACATTGGATTATTCTGAAGTGGCGTTCTATGAGTCCTGATTTAATTAGGACTCCAATGAGTCAAAATATAAACACACGCATTAATCGCACATTTGTAGAACATCAGGTCGGAAATGGAAACTATTTGTTTCTATTTAATTTGAAAAAGAACAAACATTGAATAAAAAACTAAAAGTTAACCGGCTGCACGGTGAACGAGTGGTTAGCGTGCAGGCCTCACAGCTAGGAGACCCAAGTTCAATTCCACCCTCGGCCATCTCTGTGTGGAGTTTGCATGTTCTCCCTGTGCACGCGTGGGTTTTTTCCAGGGACTCCGGTTTCCTCCCACATTCCAAAAACATGCTAGGTTAATTGGCGACTCCAAATTGTCCATAGGTATGAATGTGAGTGTGAATGGTTGTTTGTCTATATGTGCCCTGTGATTGGCTGGCGACCAGTACAGGGTGTACCCCGCCTCTAGCCTGAAGACAGCTGGGATAGGCTCAAGCACCCCTCACGACAGAAAATGAATGTATGACTAAAAGTTAACCACCTTGTTAAAGGGGACCTATTATGTTTTTTTCACTTTTCTGATGTACTTAGAATATTGTATTCTCTTGCTAAACGATGCCACTGTTGACTTGCTAGCAATGCTTCAAAAGGCAACGCCACATTTGTTTATAATTCCTAAAGACGCCACCATCAGGCACAAGTGGTTGGAGTTCCTGATTCCTTACCAGCAAAAGAAACACATTTTAATCTGTCAACTGCATTTCACACTGGACTGTTTCGTAAACATGGGCCAGTATGCAGCTGGACTAGCCAACAAACTTGCTGAAGCCCTACGCCTCTCCAACGGTAGAGTCAGAAGAGCAAGCACTAAGTAACAGTTTATCCGTGTCCTTTATTTTGTGTAAGTCATGGAGCAAAAGCGCTTTTCTGTGTAGCATTATAGCATAGAGAAGGCTGTGTTGCCCAGGTTTTTTTACACAATGGTAGTCCCGCAAAACACATTACACATTACAGATGCTGTAGAAAAAGTAACGCTAAAGTGCTAAAGCTACTAACCATTGAGAGACGTCTTGAAGTAACCTCTTTTCTTGAGAAACATCGGGCTGTCCAGTCTTCCGGATCGGATTCGGGATCCAACACATATGGCTGTATGTTTATTTTGAAAAGATAAATTGCCATTTATTATCAACTCCTATACCGTTTATCAACTCCTATAAAGTTGGCGATACAAACTGAAAGTCTTTCTATGCACTCGGCAGTGGTGGAAACCACTGGCTATTATTAACAATCTGAACTCTTACACCATTTATCAAGTCCTAAACAGTTAGCGACACAAACCGGAACTCTTTCTCTGCACTGGCAGGGTGACCAACCACAGCAGAGTGGGCATCCCACACTGTGGAATACATTAAAACACACCGTTTTCACAGTAACCACGAAATCCAAAGAAATACAACTGAATAGGTGCAGATACTGGAAGAACCACAACACTTTCTGTGCTGCTCCATAGGAGTCCACAACTCAAGCAGTCATGCAGTAGTCATGCAACCCCAGACGATGACACTACCACCACCACGTTTGACTCTAGACAAGACGCAATTATCTTGGTACTCACTTGTGTTGCCATATGTTTGGACATTGCATTGCATTGCTATGCACTGACGACTTATATTGTTTTTTTTTTGTTTTTTTGATGACTTGTATTGTAATAAAAATGGTTGCTGAAATGTGTGGGGTGTACTCACTTTTATGAGATACAGTCTGGTTGTTTCTATTGTATTTCTATCTTTTGTGGTACTCTAATGCTTCAGTGATGTCAGCGTCTGTGTGTCACACCGTAAAATTCTGAGTACAAAAGGTTGAGGCGTTGAGGTAATATAAATACAAAAGTCAACACAAAGGTAACACTCAAGACATTTTATTGTTCAAATGTCACCTCATCTTTTCCCACAGTTAGATAATGACAGTTTCTCTGACCTATATATATATATATATAACAAGAGCAGTGCAATAAATAAAACTGTCTGTGAACTGAACGCTCAGCATCCTCACATACAGACAATCATGTAATAATAATGGAAATAATAATAATTCAACATACAAACACTCATACAGATAAATAATCACACTAAATAAATTAAGTGCTAAATTGTGGACAGTTTATGCTGCATCTAATGTAGCAATTATTCAATCTTCAGCTTCTGGTCGTCTGGAGGAGATGCGGCTGCCTGAGGAGACACCATAAACACACAATGTTAGAATGAGTCATCTGTTTTGTATTACCTGTGTGAAAATACACCACATTATGGCACCCCATTATTACACCCCATAAGTCTAAGGTGCTCTACACACTGCAACTCCATGAATCACCCCCAAATTTGGTACACATCTTTAGGGGATCGACAAGCACACATGTGCAAAATTTGAGCAAGATTGGTTAGAAACCATGTCCCCCATCAAGCAATTTTTGCGGGAGTACCAAACTAATTTCCTGTACTACATGTATGCTAGCATGTCTTCCAAAGCATTTTGACCACAAGCCATAAGGAACTCACAGGTAGTGAAAACACATGACTGGATACGTTTTGTCCTTGTGCTTATTACAGTACAAATTATTAGACTCATTACAGTATGAATTATTAGTGTGACAAACAGAACCCACCTCCTTCCAATTCATGTGTTCCGTCACACCATTACATCACTGGTAGGTTTCTGCAGCTTCTGTTGCTCAGACCAGCTACCCAGGTAGGACGCCAGAATGTTTTTATGTGACCTGTAACTACAAAAAATACATGATGTGAGTAGTTTCAAAAGTAAAATTCCAGCAGCCGTTTTCACAAGTCGCCATTTATGAATCAGGTCATAAAGTATTGGGTAATGTGATGTATCAAAGCCAATAAAAGTGATAATTGAAAAAAGAAGTGCAATATTGATATTATAAATTCGTCAATTTAGAAGAAAAAAAGTCATAATATTACGAGAATGAAGTTTATGAGAAAAAGGCAAATGTACAAGTTGCAATATTAAGAGATTAAAGTCGTAAATTTACAAAACAAAAGTCATCATATTACCAAAATAAAGCCGTAAAATTACCCCAAAAAAGTGGAAAATTTATTTTTAAAAAGTTGCAATATTATGAGAATCGATCCATCCTTTTTCCTACGCTTGGTAACACAGAGAAGTAGGGAAGCCTAGACTTCCCAGTCCCCGGCCACCTCTTCCGGCCCCACCGAGAGGACACCAAGGCGTCCCCAGGTCAGCTGTGAGACATAATTCCTCCAGCATGTCCTAGGTCTGCTGGGGGGCATTATCCCGGCTGGGCCTTCCCGGAACACCTCACCAGGGAGGCGTCCGGGAGGCATCCGGACTAGATGCTCGAGCCACCTCAACTGGCTCCTCTCAATGTGAAGGAGAAGCGACTACTCTGAGCCCCTCCCGGATGACTGAGCTCCTCTTAGGGTGAGTCCAGCTCCCCTATGGAGGAAGCTTATTTCACCCGCTTGTATTCGCAATCTCGTTTTTTCACATGCAGACCGGTTGGGCAAACTCCCTTCAGCACCGTGACCAGGATGAAAACCGCATGGAACCTCTTGTAGCAGAGGTTTGTTATCACACAGTGTGATCCCCTTATAGTTGGAACACAACCTCCAGTCACCCTTCTTAAAAAGGGGGACCACTACCCTGGTCTGCCAATCCAAAGGTACTGTTCTCGACTTCCACGCAATGTTGACGAGACGTGTAAATTTATGACAAAAAAGTCATAATATTACGAGAATACAGTGGTAAATTCACAAGAATAAAGTCGTAATACAGTATTAGGTGTCATATGTGACAGGTGGGAAATAGCTTTTATTTTTTAGCGTGGTAGCAAAACTACAGTTGAGCACGAACCTATTATGAACAGCTATGAAAAGAGTGGATTCGTGTCAATATTCAGTCATATGCAGGAAATGCTTGTCTATGAAGGATGAAGAAAATTAGGATTATTCAACACTAATAGACTACTGCTGATTTCCATTCTATTCTCTTGTTATTTTCACCTATATTTGTGGAGAGGCATGTGATGTTTTTATTCCCAGCGTAATAGTTTCTTCTTCTAATCAGTCCAACACCATTGCAGTCTCTGCAGTTGTAAAGCCATAAAAAAATCAAGTAATATGGACTTTTGACCTGCTTGCACATGCATCCCTTTGGTGACATATTGAGAAGATTAAGCTGCTGTGCTCTTCCCAGGAAGTGTGTCACTTTCAGGTGAAACATGAGCCATCGTTACTACAGCATAGTCGGGAGATTTGAGGAGTAAAAAAGTACGAGTGAGATGCAGACGATGTACACTGAGGGTGTGTTTAGGGTGTGTTGTGTACTTTCTGTTGTGTAAGTGGCTTTTGATACCAACTCACAGGATGTTGCTCACTTTTTTACCTGTGATATTTGTGTAAAATAAACAGTATTACAGCAGGTGTTGTTCATTCATTCATTCATTCATTTTCTACTGCTTATCCTCACTAGGGTTGTGGGGGTGCTGGAGCCTATCCCAGCTGTCTGGCGAGAGGCGGGGTACACCCCGGACTTGTCACTAGCCAATCACAGGGCACATATAGACAAACAACCATTCACACTCACATTCATACCTATGGACAATTTGGAGTCACCAATTAACCTAGCATGTTTTTGGAATGTGGGAGGAAACCGGAGTACCTGGAGAACATGTAAACTCCACTCAAAGATGTCCATATGGAGAATCAAACCCAGGTCTCTGACTGTGTGGCCAACATGTTGAACCAAAACATTATATTTTCTTTAATATTTCAACACAATGCAACATTATTTGTCCTCATGAAATAATCAGTTTTCTTCTATAAATGGAGACTTTCTTCTCCTAATATTTTCACTCTTTGTTGTTTTTGTTTTTTTATATTTTCCAATGATTTCAACTTTCTCCTTGTAAATTTTCATCTCATAATTATAAATATTCCATTAATACTGTATTTTGACTTCATTCTTGTAAGTATAACTTTTTCCACCATCGAGTTTTCCAAAAATTACAACTTTGTTTTGTTTTTCAGAATATTTATTTTTTTTCTGAAATATTTTAACTTTAAGCTACCAAAATTTTACTTTTTTTTCCAATTAACGTAGCATGTTTTTGGAATGTGGGAGGAAACCGGAGTATCTGGAGAAAACTCACACATGCACGGGGAGAACAAACTCCACACAGAGATGGCTGAGGGTGGAATTGAACTCAGGTCTCCTAACTGTGAGGCCTGTGCGCTAACCACTCTATAATTAATGCACGGCGGGTGCATTAATTATAATATTTAACTATGTGATTTTACAGTATTTTTTTCTGTTGTGATTTAAGGAGAAATATTTCTTAGTTCAATTGCAATTCATGGACAGTTTCACCTCTTACGTCAAGAGTCCTTTAGACTTTTCTCTGATCTCAACAGAAGGTGCTGCGGTGTACTCACTGTGTGCAGGCCATGAGCAGCACGCCAGTGCAGCTTAAGATGGACAGAACCAGGGCAGTGATCACCAAGGGCATCTGGACCCACTCAACGTTGTCATGGATGTGTTCTGGTTTGTTTCTTATCGTCTCCAGAGTTTGGATTCCGCAGCGTTCGCCGTCGTAACCCTTCATGCAACTGGCAAATGTAGGAATAAATCAGTCAATGATGTGGAAGATCAAAATAATGAGCAAATAAACGACTTGTGGACTTACATGCACACAGGCTCCCGCAGGCCCTCCATGCGCTTGCAGTAGCCGTGAATGCAGTAGCCTAAGTGGGTAGAGGTGCAGGGGTCCTCTGTGGTTTCAATGGTGGATGTGAAGAACGTGTGCCCGGGGTTGGATGCAGTGGTGCTCCTGCTCTTCTGCTTGTTCTTCTTCTTGCCTTTGCCTTTTTTTCTCTTTCTGTCATCTCGGAGAAACTCACCTGGAAGTAGGAAAAAACAACAAAAAGGTTATGGCAATATTGTCTAACTCAATTTCCGATACCAATATCAGCCTGTGGTGGAATGAACACAAATGTGTTGTATATAATAGCTTTTTTTAAATATAGGATTTGGTAAATGGTATTCAGCTTTGATACTCTTAGCACATTTAGCTACTGATGAAGCAGCATCAGGAGCAACTGGGGATTCTTGCCCAAGCATACTTCGACATGATCACAGCAGGACGGAGGACGCACCCACAACCTTCAGGGTAGGAGACGACCACTCTACCAGCTGAGCCACATCGCCCCCCATAATTGGGAAAATACCGATATCAACTGATATCGCATTTTTATGCCCATATCAGCCTAACTGGAAAATGGTTTGATAGCATCACCGGCGAAGGAAAAAAGAGTGCAGCTATGAATCCAACAGAAGATGCTGTCTCATGAGACAATATACTCAACATTTTCCAACAGGAAGATGCTTTGACAAGATGTGATGTTGTTTAACTGCACAGTACAATAATGCAGGCATGAAATTGTTTCTTAATATATACAATTTTATTTTAAATAACTGTGAGGTTTTTTTGAATATCAAAAAAGGCATTTTTCTGGCTTTTTATGGGTCCATTACTAATTGTTTACTTGCTTTTATTCAACTCCATTCTTCTGTAATGTGTCTGAGTATTTTGAAAAGCGCTATACAAATAAAATGTTTTATTATTATTATTATTATTGCTTTTTTGCTATTCGCTGGGGTCTTAGTATTTTGTAATTAATACAGAGCCACGTGAAATGATTGTGTATAAATGTACTGTTGGTATGAAGTATGTTAGTTGAAGCGCCATCGAAGGAAGCCAAAGTACAGTAATGGCTGTCAAAAACATGAAAGAACTGTATTATAAATATTGATGTCAACTTCAAGGAAATTAAAGATATAACCCACAAATAGCTTTATTATTTCGTATTAATGTATAATTTTTCAAATTGTATTCATTCTCTTAATAATGCACAAGGTTTATAGTGTCATTATTTTAGGTAGGATTAAATAAGTTCTGTTTCTTTCTTCTCCTTTTCAGACAGAAAGAATTGTGCCAATGTAACCATGTGATGTAACTTGCTACACATGTCTGAAACAAATAAACATGCTATACCATACCATGCCAAAGTGGCTTGTAGTTTTTTTTTTTAAATTTACTTATGGGGCAGTTACGGTTGAGCCCTGCATGTGAAGTCTGCCTAGCAACAAGTGGCTGGGCCAACATGTAAAGAATTGTAGAAATGTTAATATTAATCTTGTTGTCTGTACAATTTAGAGCACTGACTGATCTAATAGAACTAACTGACAGGTGCCTCGCCCAGTTTTTGCCATATAAAAAAGAAGAAATCCGAATCAAACCAAAGAGAAACTCACTTGCAAGTTCATCTAGGTCAATATCGTCCTCATCGGCATTGCCCAGCAAGACCTGGAGGCCTTCCCCAGAGGCCGAAGTCCCTGTTACGGTCCCTAACTCTCCGGAGGACGAGGCTTCAGATCCCTGAGCGCCAAGAACACTGTAAAGTACTAGGGTGGGTGTGGAGAGGGGGACACAAATATTTAAAAAAAATAAACATGAAGTGGTCTTAAGGAATAAAGTTACTGCCATATTGTAAACCATATACTGACATTTCATGTGAAAACATTAGTATTTAATATCCCTGCAGTAATTGGTAAGACTTACCGAGGCAGAGGAGGCAGGTGAGAATGAAGGTGTTCATATCCCAGGAGGAGAGTGTGTGTGTCCGACTTGTTCGGTGATGTGTGTGTGAAAGAGACTGTGCTCTCTTTAACCTATACTGTGCTTGGGTGCAGCCTTTATAGACGTGTGCCTGTCTATGTACTCCAAGGAGAAACGTGTGTGTGTGTGTGTGTGTGTGTGTGTGTGTGTAATGATTAAGCTCTGCCTCAGGCATTTTCAGTCCTCACACATGTTGGTGTGTCTGTGCTGGAATAACGAATGTGAAGCAATGAAGACACCAATTGCATTCATGTATTCTGACCCCCCTCTCATCAACATTAAAACTCTCTAAGCAACATTTGGACTTCCGTATTTAATTGTTATGACTTCCACTTTCCTTATATGGTCATATATGCATTGCAGCATCCACTCATTGGATAGTAGAAGTAACATCTCTTAAGTCATGTTTTTAAGAATAAAAAAGGCTAAATGAATGAAAGTACAAATTGATGGCATTTAAAAGATGTGGTATGAAGTGTAATACAGTACAGAATATGTGATGGGAAGTGATGTGTGTAATGTCAGCTGTCAGCTGAGTGTTTGCAGCAGTGTTAGGAGTGTAGAGAGTGGCCGACAGCAGCTCCTGTGTAAACGTTCTCTGCTTGTTAATAACAATAATTAAACTGAAGCGCATTCTGAGTGTTTGCTTAACCATAAACAGCAGCAGTAGACTCGATGAGTTCAATGATAATCTTATCTATTCATTTAGAGTCGTCAATTAACCTAACATGCATGTTTTTGGAATGTGGCAGGAAACCGGAGTACCTGCAAACTGCAAGCAGAGATGCCCATGTGGAGATTTGAACCCAGGTCTTCCCAATCTCCTGACTGTACCTACATGCTAACCCCTCGGCCCCTGTCTTTTCTTATTTGCTGCATGTGTATTCATATGTCTACTGTATTGTTATATAAAGGTGACTATATGGGTGTTATTTCATATCAACAGGGCTCTAATAATGGTTAATTGATCCTAGTATGTAGAAGATCATTAACAGGTTTTCTGAGCTCTAATTATGAAAATATTCCATTTATTAATATTGAATCCTACTTTGCTTATCTCGGTCGGGTCTGGAAGCAATCAAGGGACGAGTGTATGTATAAATGCTAATGTAGTAAATCTCTTTGTGGTCGACATTTTTGAAATATGGTCCATAATTTTATTCAGAAAACAACCTACAGTTATAAATCCCACAGTTTTTGCATTTTTAAGTTGGTCCTTGAAGGTACCATCTCCCTCTCTCACGGTGCGCAGATAGACTCCCCGTACGGTATTTTTCCTATTTTTCATTCACCTCATCTTTGGTACCAAATGTTGATAATGTGTGTGAATGCATAAAGGTAAGATTTCATGACGTTGTTATTATTATTATTATTTGTTTGGTGCACCTCACTGAAAAAAAAAGTCCAGGCTCCTACTGGTGGATGACGGGTCTCTTAGTGCTTTTAATTTGACGTTGTTCCTGTCTTAGTTTTGCATTAGTTATGCATAATTTGCATAATAAAAAAATACTGTATATAATAATATAAGT
The DNA here is from genome assembly GCF_037039965.1 of Doryrhamphus excisus. Lineage (NCBI taxonomy): Eukaryota > Metazoa > Chordata > Actinopteri > Syngnathiformes > Syngnathidae > Doryrhamphus > Doryrhamphus excisus. The sequence continues at coordinate 11,948,795 of NC_136359.1, read as the reverse complement.
TGTTGTTTTCATGATATGAACCTTCTCCGTCTGTGTGTTACCCTGCAGGGATGTCTTCACTGGTTCTTCACTATTTGATCAAAAGATGCCGCAGTTACTATTTCGGTACATATGAATTAGGGTGGGTTGTGTTTCAGTGTGTTGTTGTGTCTGCACATCCTTGGTGTTGCCCTAGAATCCCGACACATGGAATGCTGGGACTTCTTGGCAATTTTTGTTGATGATGCTATTGTTTGGGTTACGTGTCTGACATGATGAATATGTGAGAAGTCTCACACAAAAAAGCCTGAAGGGAACCATCTCGGAACGGCACACAACACAAGCTTTAACAAGAAAATAAAATGTCTGGACATGACAAGGAGTGTCAATGAAACAGCGTGTGTTCTGTAATTGGGAGTATTACAAACAAGCATTGCATGCAGGTAGGTGTGATTTGCAGAAATATTCCACATTGTGGCAGATCAGAGTATCATACTGTATCATACTGTAAGTATAGTGAAAGGACTGGCTCATACATGCAGTCTGGTCGAAGATCTGTAGCAGCTTCTTGTATATGTTGAAGGACGCCAGCCTTCTGAGGAGCATCCATGTTGGCCCAGTCTAGTTTATCGTCCAGACTCCCAGGTATTTATAAGTTTCTCCAGACGGTCACCTTTAATTTTGTGTCTTGATCGTCCTTCTGGTCCGATGTCAGTTGTTGGCCAATGAACCACTCTGCTGGTACTAATGCATTATGGGTAGAGATTAAATTTGTTATTTAAAACTTGGATTTATTCTTGTCTTGTATATTTCTTAGCTACCTTTTCAGTGTTAAGTTGCTGTGTGATAATTGTAGCGCGTTCTTTGGAACATGACACCGTGAGTCAGACTGTTATGTTGAGTAATGACCTCCTGCAATTTCCAATGGGTTGATAAGCCTGTGGCGAGTTTTCTCATATCTCATGAGGGGTTCCTGTCAAACAAAGAGCTACCCGTTCCTTACGGACTTGTGCCCATGACAATATGTCATTTTAGGGCTGTCAAGTGATTAAAATATTTAATCAGATTAATCATTTTTTTAGCCTAATTAACCATATTAATTGCCATTAAAGGATGAGTGGTTAGTGCGCAGGCGTCACATCTAGGAGACCCGGATCCAATTCCACCCTCTGCCATCTCTGTGTGGAGTTTGCATGTTCTCCCCTGTGCATGTCTTGGTTTTCTCCGGGTACTCCGGTTTCCTCCCACATTCCAAAAACATGCTAGGTTAATTGGCGACTCCAAATTGTTCATACAGTGAAGAAAATAAGTATTTGAACACCCTGCTATTTTGCTATTTCTCCCACTTAGAAATCATGGAGGGGTCTGAAATTTTCATCGTAGGTGCATGTCCACTGTGAGAGAGATAAACTAAAAAGAAAAATCCAGAAATCACAATGCATGATTTTTTAACAATTTATTTGTGTGATACAGCTGCTAATAAGTATTTGAACACCTGAGAAAATGAATGTTAATATTTGGTACAGTAGCCTTTGTTTGCTATTACAGAGGTCAAACGTTTCCTGTAGTTTTTCACCAGGTTTGCACACACTGCAGGAGGGATCTTGGCCCACTCCTCCACACAGATCTTCTCTAGATCAGTCAGGTTTCTGGGCTGTCGCTGAGAAACACGGAGTTTGAGCTCCCTCCAAAGATTTTCGATTGGGTTCAGGTCTGGAGACCGGCTGGGCCATGCTAGAACCTTGATATGCTTCTTACGGAGCCACTCCTTGGTTTTCCTGGCTGTGTGCTTCGGGTCGTTGTCGTGTTGGAAGACCCAGCCACGACCCATCTTCAATGCTCTGACAGAGGGAAGGAGGTTGTTCCCCAAAATCTCACAATACACGGCCCCAGTCATCCTCTCTTTAATGCAGTGCACTCGTCCTGTCCCATGTGCAGAAAAACACCCCCAAAGCATGATGCTACCACCCCCATGCTTCACAGTAGGGATGGTGTTCTTCGGATTGTACTCTTCATTCTTCTTCCTCCAAACACGCTTATTGGAATTATGACCAAAAAGTTCTATTTTGGTCTCATCTGACCATAAAACTTTCTCCCATGACTCCTCTGTATCATCCAAATGGTCATATGCAAACTTAAGACGGGCCTTGACATGTGCTGGTTTAAGCAGGGGAACCTTTCGTGCCATGCATGATTTCACATCATGACGTCTTAGTGTATTACCTACAGTAACCTTGGAAACGGTGGTCCCAGCTCTTTTCAGGTCATTGACCAAGTCCTGTCGTGTAGTTCTGGGCTGATTCCTCACCTTTCTTAGAATCATTGAGACCCCACGAGGTGATATCTTGCATGGGGCTCCACTCCGATTGAGATTGACCGTCATGTTTAGCTTCTTCCATTTTCTAATGATAGCTCCAACAGTGGACCTTTTTTCACCAAGCTGCTTGGTAATTGCTCCGTAGCCCTTTCCAGCCTTGTGGAGGTGTACAATTTTGTCTCTGGTGTCTTTGGACAGCTCTTTGGTCTTCGCCATGTTACAAGTTAAAGTCTTACTGATTGTATGGGGTGGACAGGTGTCTTTATGCAGCTAACGACCTCAAACAGGTGCATCTGATTCAGGATGATACATGGAGTGCAGGTGGACTTCTAATGGGCAGACTAACAGGTCTTTCAGGGTCAGAATTCTAGATGATACACAGGTGTTCAAATACTTATTTGCAGCTGTATCACACAAATAAATTGTTAAAAAATCATGCATTGTGATTTCTGGATTTTTCTTTTTAGTTTATCTCTCTCACAGTGGACATGCACCTACGATGAAAATTTCAGACCCCTCCATGATTTCTAAGTGGGAGAAATAGCAAAATAGCAGGGTGTTCAAATACTTATTTTCTTCACTGTAGGTATGAATGTGAGTGTGAATGGTTGTTTGTCTATATGTGCCCTGTGATTGGCTGGCGACCAGTCCAAGGTGTACACTGCCTCTTGCCCAAAGACAGCTGGGATAGGCTCCAGCACCCCCGTGATCCTCGTGAGGATAAGCGGTAAAAAATGAATGAATGAATGAATGAATTACCATTAACAATTATGTCTGGAATATGCTCGTTTTTTACTGTATTTAATGAGTAGAAAGATAGATAATTATATATATTTGTATGTATTAAGAGCTCCAAATGAACTGAATATGTCAATCAAGCTAAAAGATAGCACACAAGTCAACAAATATTTTTCTAACACTCGTCTGTTTAATTTTAGTAGAACACTTGAATCACACTTTAAACCATGTTATTATGAGCAATTAGGGGTTGCATTCGCAGACATCACGTAATTTAAGGTTAATGTTCTTTCAATATAATTTCCAGCATACTTAAATGTAACAAATTGTACATCTGAGGCACTTGGGTTTCTTTCAAGAAGATATTCAGTTTCAGGGGTGTCCAAAGATTTTCCACCAAGGGCAACATACGGAAAAATCAAAGGTAAATACTTGATAATATTTATATTTGATAAACACTTACATTTTAGCTTTTTCCCTTTGCATTCTACCTTTTTGCTTTATTTTCCCATTTTTGCTCAGATGTGTTTTTGGGGGGTTGAATATATGCCACAGACCAAAAAAAAAAAAGGTTTCATCAGAGCCCATGCAAAGGTACGCATTACTGCAGAGCATCCATTAGTAACCCTCTGACACACAACCAACCATGAGGTAATAATAATGACAACGTGAGCACACTTCCAGGAATAGCAAAACGGAACAGCGCTACAAATAGCACCGTGTGTCGAGTTAATGTTTACGTGTGATCATTGCCTCCATTTGCATCAAAAGCACCATGACACGCTTCATTCAGGGGCTTGTAAACGGCTCAGTGAGTCTGCATTAGACCCTAATTAGGCTATGTGGAGTACGATGCTGGTAGGCATTAACCTGAAACATGACGCTTAGCTTTGCATTATACTAACACATAATGTAAGGTCTCCAATGAATGCCCTTTTCAATGAACTGCTCAGTCTCCTGTAGTCACCGGGCGTGTGCTCTACAAGAGCAAATAACTGTCAGCGTCTCATATTAGGTCCAAAACATTTGCATTAATGACAACATTTGCATTTTTCATTAGTAGCTGCATGTGAAGTATCAGTAGCTTTATCTATCTCTGCATGTGCTTTAAAATGTTGGTTGCATTACTCAGCTGTTGGTGTGAAAATTGTGTTATTATTGCCGCTCTGTTGTTTACATTGTACTCATCAGTGTGCTGGTCAGTGAACTCAGCAGTTTGCCCCTTACCGCTAGTACAACATTGGTTCTGTTGCTGATGTGTTGTGCAATATACAATAATGGGGCATTTAAGGAACACACCTTTTGAAAAGTATTAAGTAAATTTCCATTGTCCAAGTTATTTTACAGGCGGCATGGCGGTCTAGTGGTTAGCGCGCAGACCTCACAGCTAGGAGACCAGGGTTCAATTCCAAATCTCTGTGTGGAGTTTGCATGTTCTCCCTGTGCATGCGTGGGTTTCCTCCCACATTCCAAAAACATGCTAGGTTAACTCCAAATTGTCCATAGGTATGAATGTGAGTGTGAATGGTTGTTTGTGTATATGTGCCCTGTGATTGGCTGGCGACCAGTCCAGGGTGTACCCCGCCTCTCGCCCGAAAATAGCCATTGAGAGACTTATTTAAAATAAAACAGAAATCAGTGCAGGAGTTCAACAACAAACTGCTTTTATTTCTTTGTGGCAATAGCAGAACTTCCAGTGTATACACAGAGGCAATCCTTTACAATAAATTATCCAACTCCTCGCCGACTAAACAGAATGACAATGACAATCATGGCTTTTGAGTTAAAAGTCATCCTGCTTAGAAAATGCAGACAAGTATCAATAAATACGAGCTAAACCTCAAGAAAAATTAAAGTGCCAGGTTTAAATAATAATAATATTGAAAAAAATACAGCAATAAAAGGGTTCTTGTTTGTCGTTGTCATTTTTCCAGCGTGGTGTATCACTACATTGTCTGCACGCCTTTGTAGCCTTGCCGCTTCTGCCTGGGATTGCATTTATTCTTCTTATACCTGGAAAAACAAAACACATGCACATTGTTTATTCAAATGAAGCTTGTAATTCAAGCATAAAAATAGCTTTGAGGGCATCAGAGGACATGCAGCGGTATGGGGGACTATGAATCATTCGGAGAGAAACACTTATTAAAAATACATTCAATAATACCCAATAACCAGGGGTCAAAGATCAAAATAGTCCCTCATAAGAACCCATCTTCTTTGAAAAACTTTGACGACTATTGTACCACATTATTACATTATCTTACTATTTTACTGATGTAAAATGTATGCATTTTCAAATTAATTCAGCCATAACCAGAAGTATCTTCGGTATCCCAGAAAATAAACAGGGTTGCTAAAGGCTATGATGACTGACGTTGTAGTCTCCACTAAACTAAAACAGCCAGGCTTTGCAGTATTATATATGTTATAATCTGAAAAAAAAAAGAATAATGGTAGCAGTATGATATTTACCACTTGCAGCACAAGTACAGAGCTCCAGCCAGGGCAACAAGCAGCATAGTCACACAGAAAATGGTGAACACAATCTGCTTTTCTCCCATTGGCTTAAAGACCAGCTCCAGGTTGCTGCAGCGGGGACCATAGAAACCACTGTGACACCTGTGTCGTGGGAGAGAGACAGCCGTCACACACTGTAACACACACACACACACACACACACAACTGTGTACAGTATGTACAATATCCACACACTCACTTGCAGTGATGCTCATTGACTTCCACCAGAAGCATGCACTGACCACCGTTCATGCAGTAATGGTCGAAAGAGGAGTCACAGTTCTGTGTTGAGCGTCTCACCACCACATGAGGGCGCTGTTGTTCCTGCTCTGAAGAGGCAACAGCAACATGTCATTACAGTGTTCATTCATTCACTCATTTTCTACCGCGCTTATCCTCACAAGGGTCGCGGGGGTGCTGGAGCCTATCCCAGCTGTCTTTGGGCGAGAGGCGAGTACACTTTGGACTAGTCGCCAACCAATCACAGGGCACATATAGACAAACAACCATTCACACTCACAATCATACCTATGGACAATTTGGAGTCGCCAATTAACCTAGCATGTTTTTGGAATGTGGGAGGAAACCGGAGTACCCGGAGAAAACCCACGCATGCACGGGGAGAACACACAGAGAAATGGCCGAGGGTGGACTTGAACTCGGGTCCCCTAGCTGTGAGGCCTGTTTGCTTACCACTCATGCACCGTGCAGCCCATCATTATAACAATACAACTAATTATGAACAATCATTCATTTTCTACCGCTTATCCTCACGAGGGTCGCGGGGGTGCTGGAGCCTATCCCAGGTATCTGCGGGCAAGAGGCGGGGTACACCCTGGACTGGTCGCCAGCCAATCACAGGGCACATATAGACAAACAACCATTCACACTCACATTCATACCTATGGACAATTTGGAGTCACCAATTAACCTAGCATGTTTTTGGAATGTGGGAGGAAACCGGAGTACCCGGAGAAAACCCACGCATGCACGGGGAGAACATGCAAACTCCACACAGAGATGGCAGAGGATGGAATTGAACTGGGGTCTCCAAGCTGTGAGGCCTGCGCGCTAACCACTCGTCCACCTTGCAGCCTTCATAATAGTCATAGTAATAATGTCAAATTTAAAAAATTACATTAAAATTTATGGTTTCTGTGGCATACATAAAACATAAAAAATAACTATTATTATTATTACAATTATAGTAATATTTCATATAGTATTGTAATGTATGCATTAGACTGCATTGCACTGCGATATCAGAAATTGAGAATCGGACAATATCAGCACATCAGTTTTCAGCAAAAAAGCCAATATGGGCCGGCCCTAATTCATCCATCCTATATAAAGATAAAACGTTACTCAAAACTATAAATTATATTTTTAAAAATGACTTCATCACAAAAAACATGACAGTGCGTTTAGCGGTGCATTGGTGAATGAGGGAGAATACCTGCAGACATGAAGGCACCGTGTGCCGTTTGGAGTTTGGATGAAATACTCTTCGTCAGGGCAAAAGGCCACAGCAGCATGACACCTGTTAGACAGAAAATAGTCATTGTAAAAAAAAACTGCTTTACAGAAGCTAACAGGCCCCATGTCGGCCACAATGATATTGGCGTGTTCAGTCTGACATGCTAACACAATGACAGTACATTAAGCGGAATCAAGGGAGAAATAAATCACTGTATTTGCATGTCTGTACTGGTCGTGTTCCTGCACGCAGGATAAAAAGTCACCAATTCCAAACAAGATGTGTTTGTATTTCATTCATCATGGTTGTTTTCCATGGCAAAATACTGACTGGTTGTTGGGTGTTTCTCGTGCTTGAAGAAATATTGTTTTTTTCTGAAATATCTAATTATAATTATCTCATATATCATTATCACATGAGTCACTCTCTTCTGACGTGGTCTCCGTTCTATCCATTCATTCATTCATTTTCTACCTCACGAGGGGGTGCTGGAGCCTATCCCGGCTGTCTTCACGCTAAAGGTACACCCTGGACTGGTCGCCAGCCAATCACAGGGCACATTTAGACAAACAACCATTCACACTCACATTCATACCTATGGACAATTTGGAGTCACCAATTAACCTAGCATGTTTTTGGAATGTGGGAGGAAACCGGAGTACCCGGAGAAAACCCATGCATGCACGGGGAGAACATGCAAATGCAAACTCGGTCCTCGCTGTGAGGTCTGCGCGCTAACCACTCGTCCACCGTGCTATACAGTTGATAGCAATACTTTGTACCTGGATGGCTTTTTGCACCATAGGCTGCTATAAAAACGTGTTTTACAACATCCATTATGAGCGCTTACGTCAAAACTATACCACATATCATCAACATTAATGTTTATACTAATACCTGCATGACAACAACTACTACTATCAACACCAATACCACTATTACAACTATGACAACCACCAAAACTTGTACTCCAACTACTGCTTCAATAACTGCAACAAATACTAATATTATGACATCTTCTGCTACAACTTCAGCTTTGACTACAATAACTATTGTTAGTACTACCACCTCGGCTACTAATACTTACCATTACTACTTCAATTACCTAGTACTACAAGTAGAAGCACCTATCTACAAATATTATTATTACAGGTAGATACTATTAACAGTGCATCAACTATTACTAACACTACTACTGCAACTGCTACTATTACTTTAACTTCAACTGCTTATAGTTGCTACAACTACAATCATTTAGTAAAACAACTACAAAAGCAACAAGTATTCCAATTACTATAATTATGTATACCTGGACTGCTATGTAGATGTTATAATAATAATAATAATAATAATACATTTTATTTGTATAGCGCTTTTCAAGATACTCAAAGACACTTTACAAAAGAATGAAGTTGAATAAAACAAGTAAACAGAATAGAAGACACACCAAAATACAACATTCATTGGTTAATACATGAGTAAAAACATGAGTACAGTTAAAACATGAGTAAAAGCGGAGCGGGGCACAGCAGTCAGATATAAAAAGTTAGACATTAAAAACAGATTTAAAGAGGTGGGTTTTGAGTTGTTTTTTGAAGGGGGGAAGGTCAGGGCAAGCACGGAGTGAATGGGGCAAAGAGTTCCAGAGGGTGGGGGCAGTGATGGAGAAGGCTCTGTCTCCCCAGGTTCGGAGCTTGGTCTTACAGGGGAGTGCCAGGAGGTTTGAGTCTGAGGAGCGAAGGGGACGCGGGGGATTGTGTGGATGGAGGAGGTCTGTGAGATATGGGGGGGTCAGATCGTGGAGGGCTTTGTAGGTGATGAGAAGAATTTTGAAGTGAATGCGTTGGGGAATGGGAAGCCAGTGGAGGTTTTGGAGGACAGGGGTGTTCACGGGAGCGGGTGGAGGTGAGGAGGTGGGCAGCGGAGTTCTGAATATATTGTAGTTTGTTGAGGGTTTTGGATGGTGTACCGTAGAGAATGCTGTTGCAGTAGTCGATTCTGGAGGTGATGAATGCATGGATCAGGGATTCAGCGGCAGAGAATGTAAGTGATGGACGGAGTCGGGCTATGTTCTTAAGATGGAACAATGCAGTCCGGGCTAACTGTTTGATGTGGGGTTCAAATGAAAGGGTGGGGTCTAGGAGGATACCAAGGTTGCGGAGGAGTGGGGATGGAGTGAAGGTGGCGCTGTCAAATTGAAGATGGAAATTATGGGTGGGCGCTGTGGTGTTTTTGGGACCGATGATGATAATGTCTGTTTTGTCACTATTAAGTTTGAGAAAATTTTGTTCCATCCAAGTTTTTATATCAGCTAAGCAGTTGGTGAGGGTGGAGTAGATGTTGGAGGTGATGGAGGTGGTAGAAATGTATAATTGAATATCATCAGCGTAGCTGTGGAAATTGAGGCCATGTCGACGGATGATATTGCCAAGTGGAAGGATGTAGAGGATGAAGAGAAGAGGACCAAGCACCGAACCTTGGGGAACACCTTGAGGTAAAGGGGCTATGGAGGAGGAGCAGCTATTTATGTGCACAAACGGTTGACGATTGGTAAGGTATGATTGGAGCCAGGACAGAGCAGAATCGGTGATATTGAGGCTGGTTTTGAGGCGGGACAGGAGGATGGAGTGGCTAATGGTGTCAAAGGCTGCGGTGAGGTCTAGGAGGATGAGGATGGTAAGATGGCCGGAATCGGAGGAGAGAAGAAGATCATTGGTGATTTTAAGAAGAGCTGTTTCAGTACTGTGTTTGGGACGGAAACCGGACTGGAAGGATTCAAACAGGATGTTGGAGTTGAGGTGAGATTGAAGTTGAGCAGCTATGACACGTTCAAGGATTTTGGACAGGAAGGGGAGGTTGGATATGGGACGGAAATTGGAGAGGTTATTGGGATCGAGACCAGACTTTTTGAGTGTGGGGGTTATGCAGATCTACTACTACGTACTTGGAACAACAAACTTCTATGACTAACACTACTATTACTAAAACAGTACCTACAACTATACCTTCACTAGTTACGATTACTACTACTACTACAGGTACTACTCATTCTACTACAATTACCTAGTATTACAACTTCAAACAACTATTGCTACAAGTACCATTAATATTTGAACTAGAGTTATTATTACTACTACTACGACTGCAACCAACGTACACATAAATAGGGTAATTATTGAGGAAATAATGAGGACTAATAAGTACTCACTGAGGAACTAACGACTAAGGCACCTACATTTAGAGTAGTTACTGAGGATCTAATGAATAACTAATGAGAAACAAGTATCACTACAATTATTGCTACTACTGTTACTTCATATACTACTAGGACTATTACTTCAACATCTTGTGCTACAAAAACTACAATTACAACTATTACTCAAAATACCTATTAATATTACTTCAACCACTCTACGTACTACTACTGACTACTACTACCTTACTACCCGTTCTAAAACGACTACTATTGTCACTACAACGGATACCAGACCGTTCTTAATTGTGAAGTCATTACAGGAACAACATATGTGTTTTAGCGTCCTCTAGCGATGAATTGGTTGCATTGCAAGTGGGTCTTCCTCTGCCAAGCATGCCTGACTGCTAGCTGGCTAGCAACAGGTCAAATGATGACAACAAGAAAGACACATTTGACGTCAATGTGACAAAATATTGCCCTGCATCCGTGTGGACCGTTCAAGTCTTATGTAAGACCTTCTCTCTTTACTGCTGCTCCACATTTCATTTTGCCGTTTCATGTTTTGACATGTTTGACAAAGACTCACGCAGGCAAGACATTTGGCAATATCAGCAAATCACCAATTTTGCACTCACTAATACCAGAGGTTATAATGACACATCGAGTACATTAATTAATGGAGATTTAATGGAAAAATACATTTAATGACCTACCAATACATATCTTCGACATATAATGAAAAACTAATTGTATAATATATTCCATAAATGCCAAATCAGACTCAGAAATAGTCCGTGCTTTTAGTGCTTTTGCAAATACTTGGCAAAGTATACAACCAATAAATAACCAACAGTGATGTGTTTTCATCTTTTTAATCTTATTTATGCGCTTGTTATGATTATAGGTTGAAAAGGAAAGAGGTGTTTATTATTGTGGTTGTTGAAACTGACCTTTTTATGTATATTGAGTTAAGTTCAGAGGTTTCACGATGAGTTAATGCTGCCTTTTTTCCAATAATTAGCCAGAAAATGTGTCGAATATTTACAAATATTTTTTTCCTATCTTTGAATGCCTGTTCTTGTAAAAAATGATTTGTTTTACAGGTCGTATTAAGAACGTTTTTATATCACTTTGAATGGAAATATCCAGACTAATTCCTAATTTTGGTGTGAATAAAATAACAAAATAATAATAATTTTAAAATGTAACTTTAAATTATACACGACTTTAAATAATCCACCTGCGGTTTTGCTAAGCAACTTTGATTGTACACGTTTGACGTTTGTGCTGCATTCAAGACTCAAAGTCAAGTACGGTAAATTTCAATGCAAATGGTTTCAGTTACTAGCATACCAAACAGGAAGGTATCAACAGATAAGCAACGCACGTTGGTTTTGATTCAAACAACAGTCGACGAAAAAGTTGTGCAGACATTTTAAACACAACTTACCAACAAGTGAGAGAAGAGCGGACACTTTTCCGTTTGCCATTTGGGAGGATGACGTGAAGCTGTTTCGCTGTTGCTAAAAAGCGTAAAAGTAAGTGTCGTGTCTTGTCTTGCGGAGGAACTATCTAACAGTGAGGTGAGAGTATCTGGGCGGTGTGGGCGTGGTCACCGTTAAGTCAAGATGTGCTCCCAGCCGAAAGACGGGCCCTGAAGGCATCATCTCATCGCAGGAACAATCGCGCTATTGTTCCTGTGGTTGTAATGATGGGACTGTGCTGCGCAGCGCAATCACATCATTTTTATGATTACTATCATCATCATTCGTTTTTTCTGTCATGATGGATGGCTTTAAACATCCCGGCGGAAGCCCACCCGCCACCCACCAGCCTCCAGGACTCTTATTATGATTTTTTTCAATGACACTCTACCGTGGACTTTTAAACACCCACCGGCCACTTCATTAGGTACACCTGAACAGCTCCAATACACGAGTTGTATGAAAAATTGTGTCTTTTCAAAGACAATAATGTTTATATTTCACTGTCAGGAATATGGTAAATGAACAATACAGCTGTGGTTGTCACCAAAAATGATCAAATACAGTTTTTAATGAAAGTTTTATTATTAAAAGAGAAAAAAGTCCAAACAGTGAAAAAGCCATTGTCCCCTAATAACTGTTTGTGCCACCCTTAGCAGCAACAACTACAATCAAGTGTTTGCAATAACCTGCAAAAAGTCATGCAGGCCATTTTTGTCCAATGTCTTTCTTATGTTGGAGTCATGAACACTGATCTTAACTGAGGCAAGTGAGGCCTGCAGGTCTTTGGATGTTGTTGTGGGGTCTTTTGTGACCTCTTGGATGAGTCGTCGCTGCGCTCTTGGGCTAATTTTGGTCAGCCGGCCACTCCTGTGAAGTTCCACTGTTTTATGTTTGTGGATAATGGCTCTCGCTGTGGTTCGCTGGAGTCCCAAAGCTTTAGAAATAGCTTTATGACCTTTTCCAGACTGTTAGCTCTCAATCATTTCAAAATAGCATTTTATGTTCAGTTGTGTTGTGAGTGACTAATATTTGTAATTTTTTTGATGATATTAAATATTTAAGAGTGACAAACTCAACACCCGCAGGCCTCACAGCTAGTAGACCTGAGTTCAATTCCACCCTCGGCCATCTCTGTGTGGAGTTTGCATGTTCTCCCCGTGCATGCGTGGGTTTTCTCCGGGTACTCCGGTTTCCTCCCACATTCCAAAAACATGCTAGGTTAATTGGCGACTCCAAATTGTCCATAGGTATGAATGTGAGTGTGAATGGTTGTTTGTCTATATGTGCCCTGTGATTGGCTGGCAACCAGTCCAGGGTGTACCCTGCCTCTCACCCGAAGACAGCTGGGATAGACTCCAGCACCCCCCGCGACCCTTGTGAGGATAAGCGGTAGAAAATGACTGAATGAATGAAAATACACACCTTTTCACACCATTGTAAGCATCTTTCATTTTAAATATGTTTTTTTAAATCAGTGTATTATAAGCCATCATTTATTTTGTTTTGTTATTCTACTGGAAGAAAAGGACACAAAGGAGATTAAAAGTTTAATTTATTATTTTAACCATAATAAATACAAAAAGCACAAAATAAGTTAGATTTTACAAAATAATAAATAATCACACTGTGTTGTTTGAAGAATCATTGTTTTTCTGTTGATTGCTGTGTGCTTGGTAGAAAACATTTAAGGTGCAAAACAGCTTTTCTTCCTGCTGTACTGTAAAATAGTGGAAGGGGCGACGTCAAAAACGATAACGATGGTAGAAGACATTGTCAGGGGAAGATGTCACACCGTTATCTCAGATGGACTGGATTCGACTAGTTTTGTTGACGTCATACACCTGGAAATAAAATAACGATGAGCCATCTGAGAATCAATAATGTAACCATGATCTGACTCACCTCTTTCGGACAATACAATAGATGAGAAAGGCCAGGCTGAAAACAAGTATGGCCGCCGCACAGCTGATGGCGATCAAATGCTCCGTAGAAAGGCGATAGCCATAACAAGAAAGCAAGGATTCCAGCTCACGGTCAAATTGGCAGCGATTCCCGCTGAAGCCGGCCGGGCAGCTAACGAGCAAAGAGACAAAGATCAGTGGGAGAGCATTCCAGGGTGGGGGGGGGGGCACGAACCAGCATGTGGACATGAAAGCAGTAACGTGTTCATACATGCATGTCTTTTATATCTTACATGCAAAATGCTTTTGTGATGTCTTGGGGGTAGATGCATGTGCCGCCATTGAGACAGTAGCGCTGGTCTGTACTTCCACATGGCCTGTGTGAACCCAGGAGCTGAGGGTCCTCCATGTTGCCTGCACAAAAGCCAACATTCTCAGCCAACTATAAAAGCATCTATTCCCATAAAACAGGAAAACTAATCTTTAAAGAATAATTTTGGGGCCTCCCCTACTGTTTCTAGAGCATATTTTGTGGATGAACATAACTCGAGTTGGCTTAGCAGGCTTGAAAGTTTTTCTTCGTTTTTTTCAAGCTGCTGTGCAACAAAAACTCCCTTCACAAACATAACCATGCTATTGCAATGGTGATTACTTTCTGTCATGCTCCGATCCCTCAGGGCCACAAGGTTATTCATTCATTCATTGTGCTGGAGCCTATCCCAGCTGTCTCTGGGTAAGAGGCGGGTTACACCCTGGACTGGTCGCCAGCCAATCACAGGGCACATATAGACAAACAACCATTCACACTCACATTCATACCTATGGACAATTTGGAGTCACCAATTAACCTAGCATGTTTTTGGAATGTGGGAGGAAACCGGAGAAGCTGGAGAAAACACAGGGAGAACATGCCAACTCCACACAGAGATGGCCGAGGGTGGATTTGAACTCAGGTCTCCTAGCTGTGAGGCCTGCGGGTGTTGAGTTTGTCACTCTTAAATATTTAAGATCATCAAAAAAATATTAGTCAATGACAACACAACTGAACTGGTCATAAAGCTATTTTGAAAGCTTTGGGACTCCGGCGAACCACAGCGAGAGCCATTATCCACAAACAAATTGAATTGCATGATTATTACAATAGATGAATAAGAATCTGTTTCCAAGATACTCATGCCCCCTTCTGCCTCAATATTTGAGAAACACTAGCATACGGTAAATAAAAACCCAATATTGTATGATGCATGGCGAGAAAATAATTCTAAATTATAGACAATTATTTTGTTGTATTTCTTAAAGTAAAAGCAAATGTCATCAATAGTTACTGTTTTCAAGCTGAGTGGTCAGTGATGAGTTGCTCAGAGTGGGATCTGTGGTTGGTTCTTGTGCCGATAGTTTCGATGCCGCCATTAGAAGTAGACTGGCTGAGAGGATGCCTGGAAAAGACCCAGTTATTCACTTCACACCAACCCAATAAAGGAAGAATGTGTATTTTGTGACCAAATCGAATGAATGACTTACCCATCTGGAGATTCTGCATGATCATTTTGTCAATCGTTGCTTCAATAAGGTGCTACTGAGATCCTCAGAACTTTATATAGAGCACGCTCCCAACCGCAGGGAATTCGTTATCGACCAATCAATGACACAGAGGCTTCCACAGAAACCAAGAGCAAAAAAAAAAAAAAAGCATCACGTACTTAGTGCTTGCTCAGACAAGTCCTGATGGGCTGATGATAGGTGATGAGAGTGGTAGTGGCGCTGTTGTGGGTGGGTGTAATCAGCCGGAGGCTCATTGTTAAACGTGACTGCCTGAAAATCAAAGACCTTGAAACTCGGATTATTCATTCATTTTCTACTGTTATCCTCACGAGGGTCACAGGCGGGGTACACCCTGGACTGGTCACCAGCCAATCACAGGGCACATATAGACAAACAACCATTCACACTCACATTCATACCTATGGACAATTTGGAGTCGCCAATTAACCTAGCATGCATTTACATTTGCATGCACATTTTTGGAATGTGGGAGAAAACCGGAGTACCCGGAGAAAACCCACGCATGCACGGGGAGAACATGCAAACTCCACACAGAGATGGCAGAGGATGGAATTGAACTGGGGTCTCCTAGCTGTGAGGCCTGCGCGCTAACCACTCATCCGCCTTGCAGCCTTCATAATAGTCATAGTAATAATAATAATCAGACAATATCAGCACATCGGTTTTCAGCAAAAAAGCCAATATGGGCCGGCCCATATTACTCTAAACTAAACGCTACTAAACTATAAATTATATTTTTAAAAATGACTTAAGCACAAAAAACATTAACACACAAGCACAATTAACCTACCATGTTTTTGGAATGTAAACTCCACACAGAGATGGGAAACTCAGATTAGACGTGGTTTTATTTCATTTTTGGTTTCCAGTGAAATGTTCAACCAGGAATTGAAGTAGAAAAAATATGAATCTCAGAAATAAATACCAGCAAATAAAAACAACCATGGTATTATACAGTATAAACGTGTCAAGTAAACGTCCCAGCAGGTATGGAGTCTTGTAGTGAAATGTGTGCGTCTTTGTGTGTCGTATCATTCAAGTGACATGAGGCGACTTTTTTTTCGGTCCGTGTTAATGCATCAGTGCGTTTCTGGCAGCGGTCACAGTGTTCTTCATCAACATGGCCACAGTCATCGGACCCACGCCTCCCGGAACGGGTGTGATGAAACTAGCTTTCTCTTTCACACCTGTGTCACAAACAAGACAAGCGGTTCAGTTACCTGCCATAGGTGCTAAGGAATAAACACACTGATAAAATCAACCTACAGATAAATACACGTTTCTCCCTCCTTTGCAACGCTCTTTCCAGTGTGCAAGACAACCACAGGAATAAAAGTAAAACATGGTTCTCTATTTTTTTTTTATTATTGTTTTAATTTTTTTATATAATCTTTTTATTTTTGTATTTTATACGCCCCAAATACGAACACTCGACTTACATTGTACTACTTCATTGACAGAAGACCAAACCAGGGCTCTCATCCGAACAAAAAACTCTAGAAGTCCCAGAGACAAGATCCAGTTTTCTTCATTTTTATTGTATTAGCCTGTTTTTGTGAAGATTAACTATGATTTAATACTGTATATAATGCAGAACCAATGTTCGAAGCTAAAATAAGGGAAAAAAAAGTCTTTAGACTCTACGACCAAAAAGATTTGCATGTTGCTTTTATTGCTGTCCGTTGTGCTAATTCACACTTCTAATTCCTGAACCGGAGTGTCATTTACCCTCAAAGTCCACGTCCCCAATGAGCCTCAGTTTCCCCGTTTTAGGGTCCACGATGCGGTTGATGCCCACGTCAATGACTGCTGCACTTTCTTTCACCATGTCTGCCGTAATCAGCCCGGGAACACCTGAATACAAGGAGGGGTGACAAGGGATTGTACCATGTGGGGAAACATTTGTTTTCCCTCCGAAGAAACATTTGACGTTATTGCCAACATCACCACTTCGGAGGAAGATGATGATACATGAGCTTATCTTTGTTTTCTTTCGACTAAACCTGGCTAAGGCTAACTTTCCCTCCACTGTGTTGTAGTAATGCCCGTGGCCAATAAATGTTATACTGGTTGACATATTTTGTAGATTATTCCCTTATTTGCAACTCATTCTCTTGTTTGGTGTTTCTGATACACTGGCTGACTTAAGTCTTACAGTGAAGAAAATAAGTATTTGAACACCCTGCTATTTTGCTATTTCTCCCACTTAGAAATCATGGAGGGGTCTGAAATTTTCATCGTAGGTGCATGTCCACTGTGAGAGAGATAAACTAAAAAGAAAAATCCAGAAATCACAATGCATGATTTTTTAACAATTTATTTGTGTGATACAGCTGCTAATAAGTATTTGAACACCTGAGAAAATGAATGTTAATATTTGGTACAGTAGCCTTTCTTTGCTATTACAGAGGTCAAACGTTTCCTGTAGTTTTTCACCAGGTTTGCACACACTGCAGGAGGGATCTTGGCCCACTCCTCCACACAGATCTTCTCTAGATCAGTCAGGTTTCTGGGCTGTCGCTGAGAAACACGGAGTTTGAGCTCCCTCCAAAGATTTTCGATTGGGTTCAGGTCTGGAGACTGGCTGGGCCATGCTAGAACCTTGATATGCTTCTTACGGAGCCACTCCTTGGTTTTCCTGGCTGTGTGCTTCGGGTCGTTGTCGTGTTGGAAGACCCAGCCACGACCCATCTTCAATGCTCTGACAGAGGGAAGGAGGTTGTTCCCCAAAATCTCACAATACACGGCCCCAGTCATCCTCTCTTTAATGCAGTGCACTCGTCCTGTCCCATGTGCAGAAAAACACCCCCAAAGCATGATGCTACCACCCCCATGCTTCACAGTAGGGATGGTGTTCTTCGGATTGTACTCTTCATTCTTCTTCCTCCAAACACGCTTATTGGAATTATGACCAAAAAGTTCTATTTTGGTCTCATCTGACCATAAAACTTTCTCCCATGACTCCTCTGTATCATCCAAATGGTCATATGCAAACTTAAGACGGGCCTTGACATGTGCTGGTTTAAGCAGGGGAACCTTTCGTGCCATGCATGATTTCACATCATGACGTCTTAGTGTATTACCTACAGTAACCTTGGAAACGGTGGTCCCAGCTCTTTTCAGGTCATTGACCAAGTCCTGTCGTGTAGTTCTGGGCTGATTCCTCACCTTTCTTAGAATCATTGAGACCCCACGAGGTGATATCTTGCATGGGGCTCCACTCCGATTGAGATTGACCGTCATGTTTAGCTTCTTCCATTTTCTAATGATAGCTCCAACAGTGGACCTTTTTTCACCAAGCTGCTTGGTAATTGCTCCGTAGCCCTTTCCAGCCTTGTGGAGGTGTACAATTTTGTCTCTGGTGTCTTTGGACAGCTCTTTGGTCTTCGCCATGTTACAAGTTAAAGTCTTACTGATTGTATGGGGTGGACAGGTGTCTTTATGCAGCTAACGACCTCAAACAGGTGCATCTGATTCAGGATGATACATGGAGTGCAGGTGGACTTCTAATGGGCAGACTAACAGGTCTTTCAGGGTCAGAATTCTAGATGATACACAGGTGTTCAAATACTTATTAGCAGCTGTATCACACAAATAAATTGTTAAAAAATCATGCATTGTGATTTCTGGATTTTTCTTTTTAGTTTATCTCTCTCACAGTGGACATGCACCTACGATGAAAATTTCAGACCCCTCCATGATTTCTAAGTGGGAGAAATAGCAAAATAGCAGGGTGTTCAAATACTTATTTTCTTCACTGTATTAGTAACAAGGACCTAGACCAAGGCTAGGTTTGGAGTCATTTTTAGTGGATAGTAATTCTATACTGCTGTACTTTACATATATACCAGCATGCATCTTAGCTTAGCTTACCATAACAGACAAATAATCAACTATAATTACAGTACCGGCGGCACGGCGGTCTAGTGGTTAGTGCACAGACCTCACAGCTAGGAGACCAGTGTTAAATTCCCGCCCTCGGCCATCTCTGTGTGGAGTTTGCATGTTCTCCCCGTGCATGCGTGGCTTTTCTCCGGGTACTCCGGTTTCCTCCCACATTCCAAAAACATGCTAGGTTAATTGGCGACTCCAAATTGTCCATAGGTATGAATGTGAGTGTGAATGGTTGTTTGTCTATATGTGCTCTGTGATTGGCTGGCGACCAGTCCAGGGTGTACCCCGCCTCTCGCCCGAAGACAGCTGGGATAGGCTCCAGCACCCCCGCGACCCTCGTGAGGAAAAAGCGGTAGAAAATGAATGAATGAATGAATTACAGTACCTGCAGCAGCGACAATGATGTCTGCCAGGCTGGTTAGCTCCTTCAGTCGCTCCCTCGGCGTACATCTGTGAGTGATGGTCACTGTGGCGTCACCTTCGACAGAAAAAACCACGTGCTGAATTACTAATGAAGGTATTTGCTCATATTTTGGCTAGCTAACAATGAAGTTAAAATCAAGCACATAGTTTATGAAGATGGTTTTTAGTACACGATGCAGCTTATAGCTTAGACAAGCTTAGTGTGACCCTTGTCATCACACACACACACACACACACACACAGAAAAGAGAACTAGGGTGATGACCAAGGCAGGGGATATCTGGTATGTATGATATGGCTTGTTTACAGCATAAGAAATCGCAGAACGTTTCAGAACGTCCTGGCGCCGTCCTTGCTGACAAGAAAGAGAGAGATGGGCCGGTGATGCTGAAACCAGGGTGACGGCGTGTGCTGATTGGTCCATGTCTTGCACAATATTGAATGTATAAAAAGCCGGGCAGGGAAAGAAAGGGTGCTTTTTGCAGCTGCGCTGTACTAAGACCCAACTTACTGTTGGCATACAGGGAATGCAATTAAGCCCGGACGTCTGTATTAGATATTGTTTGTATCAGGAATAAATACTCTGCTTTTCATATACTGGTTTGGTTATTTAGTCTTCCAATATCCTCAATTCGACACCCACGTACGGAGATTTCCGTCACTAAAAAACAACATTAGTGCACCTGCGCTAATGTAATGCCTTAAGAAATATAATTCTCATTTTTGATTGACACTGTCAGACCGGTATTCATTTAAGTGGTTGTCATATACAGTGGGCTACAACCGCTAACATGCGGTAAAATGAACTCATTGGGTTTGATTAGGTTTTCAACTGCGTTACATGACATAACACACATTGTTATCAGCAGTTATTTCGAACATCATGTAAAGCACAACAAACCAAACATAAATCAACACAAATAAAAATACCTATGCATATATATAAATGTACACATGTTCGAAAGGGAATGGGAAGAAGTCAAGACTTAGCAGTTAAATCGACATATGAAACTAAACAGGTATTTTCAGGTGAGAGAGGAGACTCAACCGGATTAATGTAAACAACAACCTATCAATAAGACACGCATTCCTATTGCTGTCTTCAGTCAGCAGCGGCAGTGAAAGTCGGGGGGACTTAGTTACACATAAGACACAATATTGTCAGTGTTGTCATTATGGACCGAATCCTTCTTAAAACACTGATCCCTTCTTAAGTACACACGGATAAAGAAATGTTTACACAATTACACAATGGTAATGATAGCTGTGTGTTGTTTTTTCCCGCCTCCTGGTATGTATGCTTCTATCGGTCACAGCTGAGATGTTGTTACCCCTCTAGAGTTCAGGTGTTCAGCGAACGATAGACCACAAGGAACATTTCAATGGAGTAAGAATGTAGAGGAAGGAAGGGCAAGTCAGAGCACATCACTGCTACCATATTACATACCTGCGTGTGTGTGTGTGTCCTGATGCCACTAAAGTAATTTTGGCCCGCTGTTTAACCTCTGATTTGCTCTGACTTTGATGTAATATTCCGCAGAAAATGATAAAAATACTAATAATCTGTTCCGGGGTGACAATGTCCTGATTAAAAACCATTTAATAATAATGTTTTAAGTAGCATTTTAACATTTTTACCATAAATGCTGTAATTATGGCCCAGGCGTTTCACAACCAAAACCATCAATACGACAGGGCGTAAATTGGAAGCAAATGACAAGGCTGAAATTTGAAAACTCATATATATCTACTTCATATTTAAACTTTAATAATGATTCGGCGTGCGTGAGACGGTCGAAAGGAGAACATAGCTCTCTTCGACCACATGGTCATTTATTAAGAAGTATATTGCACAACATTGCAATAGCCGTAAGTAACAAACTACTCAGCTAGCATTAATACCGCTGATGAGTTTATTGTATACAATAGTACGGAAAGTAACAAACTGTGGTGAGACCACCGATGTTGTTTGGTCTAGAGACACTGCCACTGAGAAAAAGACAGGAAGTAAAACTGGAGGTAGCAGAGATGAGGAGGCTGAGGTTCTCATTGGGAGTGACCAGGATGGATAGGATCAGGAACGAGTACATCAGAGTGACATTACATGTTAGAGGCCTTGGAGATAAAGTCAGAGAGGCCAGACTGAGATGGTTGGGACATGTCCAGAGTAGAGATAGTGAATATATTGGTAGAATATCTCAATATATTGGTATATTGTTTTGAGCTGCCAGGTAGACAGGGTTGGATGGAGGAGATTGATTTGCTGTGGCAGTCGGGGTGAGTCTTTTTATTTGCATTTTAGGTGGAGGAAGTTCACTCTGGCAAGGGATGCACATGAATATTTTACTTAATCCCATACGGATTTGTTTTATTGACACTTTGTTTAGAGGGGTTTCTTTTCATTAGTAAAATAAAATAAGATATTCCTGGTAGCAGGAATGTACACTTGTCTAAGCAGGATATTTATTGGACAATATCACTCACTTTCTGTCTGTAAGCTGCTCATGCCTTTGACTTAATGTTGCTGTTGCTTCATACTTAAAAGGAAATTCCAGTGAATGCCTCTCCAAATCCCCTTCCTACTTCCTACAGCCTTATAAGGTCAGTTGATCCGTTTATCCCCCCCCCCCCGTCCCCGCCCCTTGACCCTCACACTCACAAATACACACCCTGGTGTTTCTTTCTTGCACGCAATAGGAAGTTTACGATGATGTAACATGTACTTGAACATGGAAGTGAAATGAACAAACAATGAAGAATGAAATGAATGAGTATGATTAATTGTGGTCAATTACACTGTTGCATCATCATGTACCCTCTCGAGTGCTCTTTCACGGTACGCTGATGTCTCGTGAGATGTACAAATTAGATCAGAGGTCGGCAAACTACGGCCCGGGAGCCACATGCGGCCCACCAAGCGTTTGAATCCGGCCTGCCAGTTCCTTTTTAAGTATTTCAACTTTTAACATACAAACTGGTAACATGACAGATGTCTTTCATTCATTCATTCATTCATTTTCTACCGCTTTTCCTCACGAGGGTGGATGAACATAACTCGAGTTGGCTTAGCAGGCTTGAAAGTTTTTCTTCGTTTTTTTCAAGCTGCTGTGCAACAAAAACTCCCTTCACAAACATAACCATGCTATTGCGATGGTGATTACTTTCTGTCATGCTCCGATCCCTCAGGGCCACAAGGTTATTCATTCATTCATTGTGCTGGAGCCTATCCCATCTGTCTTCGGGCGAGAGGCGGGGTACACCCTGGACTGGTTGCCAGCCAATCACAGGGCACATATAGACAAACAGCCATTCACACTCACATTGACAGATGTCTTATTTAGTTAAAAAAAAAAAACTGTAAAATTAAATGACATAGTTTGATGCGGTCTGATGTTTAAAGTGTTCCTGAAAAAAGGGACATGAGAACATACGGCTGACAGTATAGTATGCAACACTTTTACAGATAAAATGAGACAAATACTTCCATGAAAATTATAAGCATAAAAGAGTGTTTGTTAAATATATGTTCTGGCCCCCCGGACAATTTTGTTAACTTAATGCAGCCCACGAGTCAAAATATTTGCCCACCCCTGGGTTAGATTCATGTTTCTCCTGAATATTTTCTTCGCTTTTCAAAATGACCTTATTTTGGAGGTTACGCCGTCATATAATGCTGACTCACTTGTGCTGACAATGATCACCACAACACCAATGATGATGGTTGATGTTATGGGAGCTTCCTCTCTGTCGGAGAGTGTAAACAAAAGCCCGCAACGTGCACATTCATGACAAACACATACCCCCAGATCGTTCGTGGTTGCGATCGGTGTGCAGTAACATCGCGATAGGCATCCCAACATTTTTGGAGCGTCCGGCAACCAGCACATTCTTTCCCACTGTCTCGATACCTGCAAGGGACATTTTCAAGGGGAAATAGTTGGAGAGAATTATTCTCGGCACCTCAGGGAAAAAGATAACTCAAAGCTTGTATGCAGATGGAATGAATGAATACATTTGTTAACATGAATTTTGCTGCATTTTTTCTCCTTCCTCAAGGTTGAAAAAGGAAGGAGTGGTGGAAAATGGGTTATGTTAAGCATCCGACGACTGCAGCCTGATATCTAACTTGACGATTTACACATATACATCATTTTATACACTACCAAATGAACCTTATCATTAACCATCATTGTGTACTCATTAAAATTAAGAAACTGAGAAATCCCATCGATACAATGTACAGCTTTCACGACACAAAAATGTTAGAAATGGATGGCACTGTATAGTCATGACTGCAGGATACATAAAATTACAATTAATCACCATCTAGTGGTCTTTACGTGGAAAGACAACAGTAAACAAGTACCTAGGGGACATTACATAATCCTGTTTACCGCTGTTTACTATTATGTATTATTCAATGGGTAATTGGAAGTGTATAGCTGAACTTTTTCATGCAAATACGGGAGCTACAATCATTTGCACCCATGTGATGAAAGAACAGAAATGCAATGCAAATGTTAGTTTTGGTGGTTTACCTGATCTTTTGATGATCTCCCACACAGCTGCAGGCGTGGCAGGCACCATGGATTTCTGGTCAAGACACAGCTTGCCGATATTCACAATATGGAAGCCGTCCACATCTTTCTCCGGAGCTATGGCATTACACACTGCTCTTTCGTTGATGTGGTCTATAAAAGTAGATGGATGCAATTTCAAGCCCAGGTTAAGTACTGTAAGGCAACAAACATGGTGCAATAATGATAAATCTTCAGGGTGATGTCTGCACACATTTGCATTTGTGTTTACCAGGAAGTGGCAGCTGCACCAACAGTCCGCTGACACGCCAGTCACGGTTCATCTTGTCAATTAGATCCAGCAGCTCCTCCTGGGAGACGGAGCTAGGTCGCAGCACTGTGTCACTGGAAATACCTGTGACGTGCATAAGCATTGCACAAAAAGATAGAAAATAGATGTAGTCACGCACATGTTAGTTGGATTAGTTTTGCTGTTTGTCCTTGTGTCAAACATCAATCACGTCCACGCATGCCTACAGATTCACAGAACAAGTCATAAAAAGTGTGTATATCTGACCCAAAGTGCTAGCAGCCCGTGTCTTGTTCCTAACGTAGGTCCGACTGGCTGGATCGTCCCCCACGAAGACCACTCCTAGATGAGGTCTCATGTTACCCTGAGCGACAAGCTCTTCCACGTCACGTTGGATTTCTCTGTGAAGTTGACGAGCCAACGCCGTCCCCGAAATCACCACAGCGGCATGTCTGGGGATGAAAATAGACTTTTAAAACTAAAAAGTAGATCTAGTATAAATGGGCTGCACGGCGGAGGAATGGTTTGCGCAACTAGTTCAATTCCACCCTCGGCCATCTCTGTGTGGAGTTTGCATGTTCTCCCCGTGCATGAGCGGGTTTTCTCCAGGTACTCCGGTTTCCTCCCACATTCCAAAAATATGCTAAGTTAATTGGCAAATTGTCCAGTGTGAATGGTTGTTTGTCTATATGTGCCCTGTGATTGGATGAGTGGTTGGTGCACAGGCCTCACAGCTAGGAGACCTGAGTTTAATTCCATCCTCAGCGATCTCTGTGTGGAGTTTGCATGTTGTCCCTGCATATGTTGGTTTTCTCCGGGTACTCCGGTTTCCTCCCACATTCCAAAAACATGCTAGGTTAATTGGCGACTCCAAATTGTCCATAGGTATGAATGTGAGTGGTGCGGGGTTGTTGTCTATATGTGCCCTGTGATTGGCTGGCGACCAGTCCAGGGTGTACCCCGCCTTTTGCCCGAAGACAACTGGGATAGGCTCCAGCACCCCCCCACGACCCTCGTTAGGGTAAGCGGTAGAAAATGAATGAATGAATATAGTATAAATGTCATCACATGCTAAGATAAGCCAATCATGAAAATGTCATCGTGCTAATATAACCAGAGTGTAAAATCGAATTCCAGATTTAGTGGACCCAGTACAAAACCTTGTGGCACACCGGCAATGATTATAACTCTTGTAGCTGACCTGGAGAAAACAGGTTTTCTATGGTCTAACTACAAAAATATTCAATTTATAAGTAAGGAATCCTACCTTGTGTGAATTCACTTATCAAGGTCTGGTACGAACTAACAGCGATAAACAAGGGATTACTGTATACCATATATGCGTCAATGTTGCACTAGAGGCGGGTACAATAGGAATATAAATGCATTTGGAGTCAGTCCACAAAAAACCTGTATACTAGACAGAGGGGTAATGGTAAATTGAAAAAAATGTTTTCCACCATAAGGCGCATTTGTAGAGCTTAGCAGCAAATGTAGCCTTGAGAGTGTCAAGGCTGGAGTGTCAGAAAGTATTTGTACCCACCACCACTGTATCTGATTACCATGAAATCCAATACGTGAGTTGGATTGGACAATTTGGTTTACTCCTTTGATGGAATTCGCTTGAATGCCACCAAAATGTAATTATACTAGACCGGGGGTGGCGAACCTGCAACTCTCGAGCCACATGAGGGCATGAAAGCATGTTGAAGTTTAGTTCATTATGGTATTTGCTGCTTGAGTTCATTACGGTATTTTTGCTAGCATGCACATGCATTGAATGAAAATAGCTTGAAGTTTCCCAGTTGGATCACAATCTTTCCAGCAAATAATTTGTCACACTCGCGCTCAAAATGGCAGGGGAAAAAATGCCCACCACCATCAAAATTGACCCCTGTGGTCTATACAGATGGGCGATGACAAATTGCTATATTTTAGTTTTCCCCGGATGTTGTTGATGGAGTTTGTTATTATGACCATGCCATTCCCAAATAGCAATCCCCCTATCGGCCATGAGACATCGTCATCATCTTTGGAAGTGCTATATTCTTCTGGATATGTAATATTTTGGCACAAAAAAATGCTTGAACTGAGAAAAAAAGACAACGTTTAGCATTTAGCATTGCAGGAAAGCATTAGAGTGATGACTTTTAATATGCACTCAAATGAGATGCTTGGTAATGCTAACCTCACAACCTCAGGAAAAGTAGAGAAGCAGCATACAGCGATTGATCATTGGTCTGTGCCCCAGCCCCCCACCAGGAATCATTCATTTCTGACAGTGTAGGCAGCCATGCAACTGAGTGAATGCGGTCAGCGTGGTCTTTAACGTGTCAACCGGTCAGTGTACATGTTATTACGTGATGTTATGTTGTTATGTTGTCAAATGTGATTTAGTCACAAGCAAAGTGAGCAGCACCTGCAGTCTCCACGGTGAAGCCGCCTGTCATTCACCTCACTGGTCCATCCCCCAACTACAGTACAACCTCCCTCCGCCTCCCGGGTACTCGTGTGAATAGGCCAACTACAGCTGACCGTGTGAGTCGTTTACCTTGTCGCCGACTGGTGTACGTGTCTCCGGAGACTCTCGCATTTTCTGTGTATGCGCAATTTGGCCCGGCAGCAGCAGTGAGGGTGCGCTAACCTGCTACAAAGCGTGAAGGAGGAGCGTAGCGGTGAAACACAGGACGCCATGTTTGCGTGCGCGCGAGCGTGTGCGCGTAAGCGTTGTCATAGTGACAGTGTAGCTAACGTTAGCTGCTGAACAAGCTATGCTGTAAGACAAGAAATGGCTAATTCTGTGAATATAAAACTGGAAACGAAGAATAAGAACAAGAACATTTCTAAAATGGCAAATGTCAAGAAATGTCAAGAAATGTCAACTATATTTATTCAATGTAATAATCTGAAATAACCTACCTTTAATCATAATTTAATTGAATTAGCCTAAAACAGCGATGTTAGACAAAAAGCTACACATTTGTTCTTCGTGACAAAAAAAACGTCCTAATTAAAATGCCATTTTGGATTGTTTGGAATGGTGCATATATTTATATGTAAATGTGTATTTTAGGCTTTGTTTTTTTGTTTTGTCTATCAGCTGGGATAGGCTCCAACATACCCCCGCGGAAAGGCATAGAAAATTGACTGATGGGTGTTATATATTGTACTACTGTAAATAATGATAAACAATAGTACTGGACTTTCATACTTTTTGGCCACTAGATGGCGACAAATACGTTGTCACCAAGGAGGGCTAGCCAAAGTATCCCTGGAGCAACAAAGCATGCCAACACTATCAGTTCAAATGGCCCAGAGGACATTTATTTACTGTTGGCTGTAATTACCCAGGAGAACAATAAGTGGATGTTAACATAATTAAATTGTCTGTGTGGACTACACTAATGGTTGAAAGAAAATGACCAGTGCACTGTGAGCATTGCCTTGTAAGAGCGTATGTTGTTTTAGATATGAATGTAGCATGTTTTCTATGTTTCATATGTTTATGTCATGAAAATTGTTGAGCAATAATAAAACTGTGTACAATATACTCAATAAAATGTGCTTTAAAACAGATTGGTTGAGTTGTTTACAGCATGTGGCACTGTATTAGATGTGTCTGAAGGGGTTGTTTTGTACAGATGGGTAAACACCACACCCTACCAAGCTTGCCTAGACAGGAGATTTCATAAAGGATGCTGGTGGCATTTGCACTAAAGCATGTAATATTTAAGTACTCAGTCAACCCACAAAGTATAATAAATCCAAAAACATTCACATTTCCTTCGTAGAGAAAACTCAACCATGTTGCTGCTGATACATCCCAGTGAGGGTATTCATTGCAATAAGTGAATCCATAGCGTTTCCTGCCAGGAAGACTGTGAAAATGAGAAACAAAAAAAATCTATTTCCTGTATTTCCTGTGAAATACTGTAAGTTCATCGTAAGGTCAAGATTATGGCATTCCTAAGACAGACAGTGAAACCTTTGGGGTTGAACATGTGTTCCAGATCCCTACCTTATTTGTACATTGAAATGTATAGAAAAATGTGCATGCTAGGTTAATTGGCGACTCCAAATTGTCCATAGGTATGAATGTGAGTGTGAATGATTGTTGCTGACCGGTCCAGGGTGTACCCGAAGTCAGCTGGAATAGGCTCCAGCGTACCCCCGTGACCCTAGTGAGGATAAAATGGATGGATGAATGAAAAAAATGTTTTAGGGTCACCCTATATAAAACTTTACAGGCAATTTTGTCTACAAATACACAAACTACTGCTAATATCAAAACCTTTTTTCTCTCAGATAGTTATCTCTCATCTCCTTTTTAACCTTTTTTTCTTGTCACTACAGTGTAAAAACAAGTAAAACATCAAAGCAAAACTCCGCCTGAGTGATGACGCATAGAAGCTGCAAGCCAATGTCACAAAAAAATCCATAAAATGCATAGAATGAATTATTTTCTGAACTGAACTCTGAGTCACATACGACTTAAGGCATATTTGCCCCCCCCCCCAAAAAAAAGGCATCCCACTGTATTAAACATTCAAACTAACTTAAACTGAACTCATCCTGGTGTTATTCTGAAATAGGCCGATGGTGCCGCCATATTAGTTCAGGGAATCCTGCCCAGTGCACAAACCAAGTAAAGAGGGGGGCTGAGATTTGCCTGAATAGAATTTTTTAAAAAAATCTACCGTTTACATTTGTCAACCGCTTTGTTCACTCAAAGGGTGACTCACTTTTGCCTCTTGACAAGATGGTACAGGCTTAGCGGGAGCTTGTTTTCAAAGTTGGGAGGAACATGATCTCATAATATATCCTGCTTCGTCTTTGTTTCTGCACCACATGTTGATATAATTAAAAGAAAGGGCCCTATAATCTGAAATTGTTACTTTTTTTAACTTACCAATGGGGTTTCATGGGATTTCATCAGTGTCTTCACTAGGGGTGAGGCTCATATGAAAGTAGGTTGAACTACTCAGAAGAAAAAAAGACAACAATGATCATGATACTGTAAGCGGATACTGTGAGCAGATAAAACAACATTGTGTAAAACAATGTGATAATTGTCATGATTTGTGGATTTATTATTTTGTGGATTTATTATATATATATTTATTATTTATGTAGTAGTATAATGTAAGTAGCTAGACATCATGCACCCCTAACAACTGTTATGATGTTTGTCAATGTGCTGTGGCCGTAGCCTTGGCGCGTTGAACAAATTAGATGTCTCTTAAACCCACTGTGGAGTAAGGAAACTCCAACAGGCGTGGGTGAAATTCTTCATAGTAAGTAATATGTTCCACCCAACGACTGAACGGAACACTCATGTCTCAACTAGACACAGACTTTATGAAAGGGGAATTTGTTTCTCAAGAGTATCATTACTCATTTGTACAGGTTTTTAAGCTGATAATGATGCTCCTCACAAGTAGAGTGGAACCTCCAAAGTCGAACATGAGGTTGATTCTTAATTGTATGCACATGCATCACAAGTTAAACAAAATGTCTAGGTTCAAACCATCGCTTTTCATGACATCAGCATCGAATTAGACTTCAGCTCAGTGAACCACTGTAGCAGAGAGGACGTGTGATGATAACCGTACGACCATAAATGCAACTCTACTGGAACACTGTGTTTATCTAGCTGCTCGGAGTGGTCATTCCCTAACAAGTATGCTGTATTGTACAACACAGTCGAAACAGAACCAATGTTGTAACAGCAGTGAGGTGCAAACTGCTCAGCCAAAATTAATACTGCTGATGAGTTCATTGTAAACAACAGTATGGCAATACTTCAAACGCAGCTACTGTCATTTTGTTACATTAATAAAAATGTTTTTTTGACAAAACACAAATTAGGTATTTGCTTTTGTAAATCATGCACACGGCTACTATTCTTTGAATAGAGGCGTCATTTAATGCAATTGCGGTAAGAGTAAATATGCTTATATACGATAAAGTAACCAACATTCCTGCAATACCTATAAAACTTCACTAGGGGTCAGCAGCGCTCTGCAAACACGTTCGTTCTCCCTCCCCATTATACCGTACAGAACGACTTTTGGGTGAGTATTTTTAAAATGTATTATACCGTGTTTAAACTGTGTA
This sequence comes from Doryrhamphus excisus, assembly GCF_037039965.1. Lineage (NCBI taxonomy): Eukaryota > Metazoa > Chordata > Actinopteri > Syngnathiformes > Syngnathidae > Doryrhamphus > Doryrhamphus excisus. The sequence goes on along the minus strand of NC_136359.1, from coordinate 11,918,356 downwards.
CGATCATATGACAGTTAGAAATGTTCAGTTTTAATTTAAAATGCCCTCTAAATGTAATAAAGTTGTATGATGAACCAGGAAGTAATTAAGTTACTCTGAATGGATTAGACATGATAATGGATACTGATGGAGATTCCACTGCTCCTCAAATGATCCTCCCTGCCTCCTTTCTTCCCTCCCCCTTTCCCAAACACCGTTGCTGACTGGTTGCGCTGCTTACGTAACACATATAGAACCCTGAGCACGTTGCTGCGACCACAATGCATAGCAACACGTAGTGGGATTAGACAGCATTATGGAGGCATTGATGGAACGACCACACACACGAATCCAAACAATCAATGAATTTATGAGGTTGACATGGATTCCTCTGCTTTGACGCGATGACTGTAAAATGTATCCCACAATGTACAATATACGCATGCTGTAGGTTGTTATTAAATCATGGGCAATATATTAATGTAGAATGCAAATCCAAATCATCTTGGATGTATATGTCTTTTATTTGTATAATTATGTCCTGTATCCCGAAGCAGATTGACCACAGCTCCCCGCCTCCCCCTCCTCTATCCCAAAAGCTGTCATCCCGAGCGTGCTCGCCTCGCAATCCCTAAACGCCCGGATGATGAGAAGAGCCAGGCGACGTGCGCGGCAACATGGTGGCGTGAGTGGCTTCCAGTGAGGACAGACATCACTCTCCCAAGGCACGGAGACAGCCAGGGGCACGACGTCAGACGACCACTGGAATCTGTGACATATTCGACGCAGAGCAACCTCAGTGGGAACATACGGACGGAGACGTGGAGGCGACACACGGCGGCGTATTTCTCCCCCGCTTCCTCCTGGAGGTGTTTTGTCGGTAAGTACTCATTATTAAAGATACCCCGGTGACCTTTAACCTTGCATTGGGCGCCATTGTTGTCTTATGGGCTAGTATTTATTAGCTAGCTTGTTGTGTGAAGGAAGAACAGGCCTGTCGGGTGAACGCATACATTTCAATCAGCTCCCGAGTCTGAAAGTCACGCTGCCTTCTCGCTTGTGAAATGACACTTAAGTGTTGCATTTCGCTGCCGAGTGGCGACATTTTTCTACCATCGTCCTGTGGCACGTTGCAAGCCGAGTGAATGGTAGCGTAGCTGCACGTGTGGGACTTCCCAGCCGAGTGTGCGCCCACAATAGCGCATATTTTTAACAAGAAAGCCTCCCTTCAAAGACTTGGATAGGTCCCCAGTCGTAACAAATGTGGTAAAGTGGACACGCCAAGCGAGGGAGAACGCTCGGTGGAGACGTTTTCACCAGGTGTCTGGCCATTTCACTGTGAATCACGCGAGTTCCTTTCACTCCGTTGGGCAGGGAAAGCCACTCGAGTGCTTGGCGTCGAGGCGGATTTGCGCATGCGCACTCTACCTCATTGACCAATATTTTGGGGAATTGGACACACGACTAAAATATTGTACTCAAGTACAGTTACTTTGCTTAAGTTTTAATCAAAAGCAAGTAAAAGCACAGCTCTAAAAATCTACTAAAGCAAGGGGGTTAAGTCTTACAGTCTAAATTCATAGTACAAAATACTCAATGAAATAGCCGGTGATTGCAGTGATAAGTCTGATAGCATGTTGTATCTTCTATTTAATTGAGTGATAGTTTGTCGGGTGAAGCCCAGCCAATTCAGATACAAACCTGATGCATGTGAGGAGCCAGACACAATTATGCTTCTCCTACTGGGGGGGTACCAATCCTATTGTCAACATGATACATTTCCACCACAACAGAGTAGGCATGCAGGAGGTGGAAAGAATAGCAGGAACACCCTGCAATACAATCCTTCTATTAGTGAAATGAAAATCACAAAATGAAGAAATATTACAGTCAGAATGTATTTATAGCTAGGCTATTGTTCTTTATTTCAGGCAACTAGTAACACGGGACACTTTTCTGGCTCTGTAATGGCTTAAAAAATAGCGTTTCTAGTGTAGTATAATTCAAAGCACACGCATACACTGTAGTGGTGTTTTGGGTTGGAGTGGTCTACAATTTAAAACAGAGGAAGTGATGGTCAAAAAGGAGTTTGTGAGTTAATAATCAATCCTCGTATAACGATAAGAGTGCAAGAAAGGACACAACTTTGTTTCTGTTGTTTGCAGTCAAAGAAAAAGGTGTGTCAGAGAAAACACTAGTGGTTTCGGGCAACTTGGAAAGTTTCAAAAACGAAAAAGACACGGATTGTCTGTCTTGTCAAGCCATAAAAGCAGACATGAAAACACATTCTGATAAGATAGGCAGATTAATGACTTCCGTCTTTTCACACATTGTTTTATGAGCTGCCGGTGTGACTGAGACCTTGTTCACACTGAAATGCTCTTGGGATTTTTTTGGAGGGCGGTTTGGAAAAAAAACGTGTATCCACATTGTGTTGGATTAGTAAATAGTGGCTTCCAGATGGGAACGGATCACTGGTTGACAACAATATAAAACACTAGGCACACCTGCCTACGTGTGGACATGGGTCCATTGTCTTTGGCTTGTTTAGACTTAGGACGATGTGGACTTAATTCTGTAAGTTATTTTTGAGTATAAAACAACAAAGTATGTCAACTATGGTGAGTCATGTCAGTCAAAATATTAAGTTATTATATTGGCTTGTCGAGTTGTCATTTCTGGTCACCTGACCGCAAAAGGTCGGTGATGTCATTGTTTTCAGAAAGTAGCCACTTTGTTGTCTGAATGGCAAGTACCAGCCAGAGTTTTTCAGATTTTCCAACTGTAGAAGTCGTTTTGGGGAAAAAAATCCACAGTTTCTGGGCACCCAGAACGCTGTTTGCATGTGAATGAAAGGCTGAAATGGTACTTTGCCATTTTGACCTGAAAACGTTTCTGTGTGGACAGCTCCTGAGCTTCATATAATGAGGAACATGCCACTTCTGGCCTCTCCCTTACTTATACTTCAAATCATCCATCCATCCATCCATCCATCCATCCATCCATCCATCCATCCTTTCTAACAATAGGGAACTAATAATGAATGTATTTGCATTTGCCCACACCCTTTCACCCATGTTTGTATTGTAGAACCCGCGAGTGAGACGTTTGTATACTGTTAAAAGGCGTGGTTTACCATGGTGTTTTTAATCCAAAGAACCATTTCATCAAGTTCAATATTTGGTTGCATTGGAAGCAGTCTGACTGGCTGGTTTGGACTTTGTTTTTTCTGTGAACTAACATGTCAAAACAAGGCCCTTAAACAGTGCTTTATTCTTCTCATCTGTTTAAATGACAATAGTTTTAGTAGTTTTTACACCTGTATGATCATTAAGAATGTTACAGCATTGCATAAAATATTGACTGTACAGTTAAAATATTTTAGAATGGAGATAGTTATTTCAGTTGATATTATTTCCTATGGCAAATATTGTCTTTAAGAAATCTATAAATTGTCTAACATCCTGGAATGGATTATGGATTGTTTTTGACTTGAAAAGTTCCACCTAATTAGTCATTTCATTTCGTCTTCTTAGTCTGGCTTTGTGCTCCAATTAAGAAATAAAACTGAGAAATTACCAAATAAAGTGTATATAGTGATTGTTTTTATGTCTGAGGTATTACAGTTAAGTTGCTCTCTATTTGTTCTCTGCTGTCAGCACAAGCCCCCACCACACCTGTATGAATCTGAAATAGATTACATGGAATATGGAATTTATTATTAGTGTGCTCAGGTTTTGCAGCCAGTTGTAGTCTTACTGATGGAATACCTGTAGACAGTGTGTTCACATCGACCATGATTCTTGTGGTGTTTCCTATATGAGAAGATCCCCTGTTGAAACACTGCTATTATAAATCAGTGGCAAAGGAAATGACGGCTTGTCTCTGTGGACAATTTCCTAAGGTTGGTTCACCGATGTGTTAAGGACAGTTTTGATTAATAAGTGGCTGTTCTTTGACCTTTTTGCCAAGAAAAAAAGGAAAAAAATTCTGTGGGTGCAGCCTCAGCTGAGACCACATCATCGTATTGACACAAATGCTTCATAGCAGACAGCAAATAGTTGTTATGTCATTTTTGGTAGTTTAGTGTTGGAGCTGTTGTCTAAGTGTCGAGGAACAGTGGTGGTGTTGGGCGGGTGTATATTGTGTAATGTTGTGTAACACAGAGTACGGAGTCAGACCAGTTTTCATGGAGCCGAGCTGCATGTTGACAGATCGGGGAGACTTTATGCCATTGAGGCATATTCTTTGCTCATTGGAGTGAGTAGAGAAAGTACTATATTGACCTGAATGCTGTAGGTCAATATATTGTGTATTTTGAAATTGTCAGTCTTAGGTGAAATGTGTCTATAATCTAGGTACATTAATCCATTCCAATGCAGCGAGATCAACACATACGTTGACCTCATATAACTCGCAAAACACAATGGTGGTGTCTGTGTTGATCTCGCTCCCACATTGTCTTATCTTTATCAGAAATCACAAACTTTAAATCAGGAGAGTTGAAACGAGGGCTGCATATTGAAGGGTGCACAGGATGCCTTGATGTTTGGATACTGTATGTTTAAAAAAAAATGTAAAAAGCTTCAACTTAAACAAAATACTACAAACATAATTAAAGACAAAGCTCTGTGTTGGTTAACAGTGTCAGTATTCAACCTTTTTCTTTTAACATAGTGCCTTTTATCTTTATTTTCCACATTTTTGCTGTCTACGATGTGCCGCAAGCCCAATAAAAAATGAGTTGCAGACTGCCAATGGCCTCCAGACTGCACTAGTGACACCCCACAAAAAAAAAAAACACAAAAACTGCCGGAGTTCGGTTGCAGAGGTTGTTTGTCATGTCAAACTCTACAGACGCTTAAGTTTTTTTCAGGTTTCAAGACCAGCTTCATCCGTACATTTTGCTGGTTTCAGTTTTGGGCAAAATTTTAAAAGTTTGGACACCCCTAAAGTGTTCATTTATCCTTTTCATTCATCATTTCGAATTATTACTTATGGGGAAAATGATTTGGCTTTTCAGTTTGAAACTAATTAAAGACGCTAACCAAGGTTCTGCTATATTTGGGTCAATACAATAATACTTCATGCCAGACGTTGCTTCACGTCTGATTTCTATATCTAGTTTTTATCTGTAATTCATTCACTCGAGGCCATGCAAACCACACCACCAGAGCAGTTGCACCACAGTATGTTAGTTAAACCAAACAACACAAACAAGAGTGAACACTGCCTCTCTTATCAATTTCTTGCCCTGGCAAGTCTCGCTCATCCTGTCAGACCTGCACCTTTTGAGACTTTTGCTGTTATTGTGAAACGGATAGGCTCAGGTGGGATGGTGAAATGCACATCACATATCTGTCACATTCAAACTCGCTGCATCATCATGTTGTAGTCTTTTTACAACTCTCTCTTCTGTTATATTGTCTAAGAAATGTGTTTGGACTTCGATAAATACTTTGTTAGCATTCAGAGCTATGCGTTTGAAAAAGAATAAATGTATGGGTTTTAATGCCAGGAGGTTGACTTCACCCTTTGAGTTGTGGAAGTCTATTAGTGGTTTATACAAGTGGATACCTGCTGTTTGGTTATAATGATCATGCCACAAGTGTAACAATAGGTGACCATCTCATTAAAAAAAACAGGACATATGGAGCAAAAGCGTATTGGAGTTCTCTTTTGGTTTCCATGACAATACTGCAGGATGCCGGCGGGTTCTTGTTGCTCATGTCTGGCAGTGTCACAGTTGCAGTAACAGAACAGTCTGTCTCTCTGGTCGTCCCACCTCACCCTCGGAGCACAATCACACTGTTATGTCCAAGCTCATCATGGCGATGACAACATCACGTGACTGCGTAGGCAGAGAGGAAAGCATCATGCTGTGTGTATGTATATATTTGAGTGAATGTGTGTGTAGATTCTTAAAGGGGAACAGCGCTTTTTTGGAATTTTGCCCAAAAAACATGAATACATATTTCTTGCCCTTTTCTGTGTATTATAACGCGAGAAAACGAATTAATATGAGCTCGCTTACAATGCACATCATTGGGACACATCTATATCTCGACAATGAAGCCGTCTAAGGTTGTGAAAGGTCAAAATTCCAAAAAAGTGCAGTTCCTCTTTAAGCCCGGGTTTCCAAAATAATGTTTTTAAAATGAAAAATTAGAATTTTGGAAAACACCAGTAGATTTACACAGACTGTCAAGCATGAGTCACAGCAACAAATGGCATTATAACCCCTAACAATGAGCTTGTTTTACCCACTCACAAGCCTGCCGAAATTCCCTTCTGGAAAAGCCAATATAGCAAGAGCAAATTGGACAATCATATGGGAAGAAATACTGAAAGCAACAGTTGCAAATGAAGCGTGTAAAAGGATGAAACATCAATAAGTGAAGAATCACGCAGGCACAAAAAAATGCTGATCGACCCCCCCACTCCACCTAACTTCAATGTCAGTTTGAGTGTAGACAAAAGGTTAAAGAGCATAGGATTTTATTGTGCTTGTGTGAACACGGCCGAAGGCATAGCAAGAGATCAGATTCCGAAGCCTTTTTTTTTTTAGCGTTTCACACCTCTGTATGCCTCGCCTACTTGCTGACCCTTACCAAAACCAAACCGGGTGTGAAACCTTTTGACAACTCATCTCCACAGACTTACAAAAGTAATGTATTCATATGGTGGGACCTCAGTTAAGGAAATACCTATTTTATTGGTTGGTTAGTTGTTGACAGTGACAGTGTTGACAGAAAGAGGCTGAAAAGAAACACTGACAACTTAGAGGTATTCTTTGCCACTGTATTGTCTTGACGGCATTAACTTTTAATGCAAGCCAAGCATTATGTACCGCCAATGAGTCCTATTGCTTCTCTGCGACTACTTTTGTGTATGTGTGCGTGTCACAGGCATGTGCATGTGTACGAGGCAGCCATGAGTGACAACCATTAAAGGCAGTCATGCCATTTCGGCAGAATGACAATTTCTGTTTTTTTGGCCAATTATAATATATATTTTTATTAATCTTTCCTTCTAAACCACTGATGGTAACATTCTAGCCAGTGGTGTTCTTATATATTTTTGTTAAAAAAATTGTTGAGGCAGTTGGAGATAGGGTAGTCCCTTTTAAAACACAGTGTGACTCTGAGGGTCAGTCACCATTTAAATTAATCACAACTGTTTCAGAGTTTTAAAAGTGGCGGTTCAGCTTTGCCTCAGCATCACGGGGGGGTATGCCATTGCTTTTGTAGCTGTGTATCTTTGGCTCGCTTTCACCCTCTCAGGCCTTGAGAGCTGCGTTAGTATTTTCTGGTGGGCTTCTGGGAGCTGCATGGTCACTATCAAAGTGTGGTAAACAGAGTGTCTCTTGTTTGGCTGCCGATGTGGCGTCAACTATGCTAATGACAAAGCTTGCTGTTAAACTGCAAGGCAATCCCCTTTTACATATGGAACACAGTGCCGACATTGTTTTTCCTGCTCTCCCCTTTTACAAAATGTTATGTTTGTTCAGGAGTGCCCAGGGCTTGTTTGACTCAATTGAGTCATGATTTTGCTGCTCCGGGACCGGGTCATTTTGGGTATTTGGGGAGAAATTAGTAACTCTACATGAAAAATGGGCAAAATTGTTTGCCTGGAGTCATGTCGACGACACATATCACCACTATTTTCATGTAATTTGCCTCAACATGTCTACTTCCCTGTAATGCATGGCATACATTGTAAGATTTTAAAGTGTTGTTTTTAAATCCAACAAAGCATCATCCTTATCTTATTTGTGCCTTGATTTGTATACATTTGTATAGCAGCCACCAGCCACCTTCACTCAGTTAACTATGGTTGCCAGGTTTATGGTCTACAAAAGCATATTACCCCTGAGGTCTCTAATTAGTCAAAAACATTGTCCACAGCTTGGCGGTAGCTTAATTTCATACACACCACCACTGAGGGAAAAAGCCTGTAATAAATATAACTGCTTCAATTGTATGAGATTTCCTTTTTAAATTGATTTGTTGTCATTTGTGTGCCCGGTTCGGTCGAGTTGAGGTAATATCGTAACTAGTCATTTCACCTGAAGGAATTATTCAGAATTTATGTGCTTTTCATTTTATAACTGTCCAATTTTTATGTGACACTCTTGTGTCGTTGTTGTGTTGAGAGCAGCCTGTTTGCTTTGGTCCACACCGCCATGTCAGTAATGGTCTGGGTCAAAATTTGACTGTAGGGGCCAGGGCAGGGGCTCCATTTAAGGATGAGCAGCTGGCTCACTGGTCACCGCTCATGTGACGCTGCTATTTCCAGCCAAATCATTCCCGCTTCCCGACGTCTTTAGCAACTAGGCCCAAGCGATAGACATGTGACACCTCAGGCAGCGAGGAGGAGGCTGAAAGTTGGGGCAGGTACCGGTAGTTTGTCTGAGGTGACATCCAGCCATCTCAGAGACTGGGAGGGTTGAACAATGGCATGCTGGTCGATTTAGTGCAGATGGCTGAAGATAAGGCAGGAATGAAGGTATGCAGTGTGGAAGACAATGACTGAAATTTAACCTCAGTCCTACAAACAAACATATGAAAGCAAATTACTTAGAACTTAGTTATTTAAAGGTTAGTTAAAAAGTACTTAGTTATAGTTACTTGTTACAAACTTGGAACAGATAATGGCAGTTTTTGTGCTTTTTTACTGTTGCGCAATGGTGTTAAAACTCCCATGAGACACTCCATAGAGGGCCATAAAGATATGATAAAATGATAATACTGCCTTGCAATTCTCAACAAAAGACAATAACACACTGGAGACAATGTACTGGTACATTTGTTTTCCCTATCCATCGGTCTGCCAACCGGTTTAATTAACAAACTCCCATGCACTCCCATGTTTCGTGACCAGGACGAAAACCGTATTGAGCTTCTTGTAGCAGAGGTGTGACCAACAGCTGTACCCTTCTCTCCAGCCACCACCACGGTCTGCCAATCCAAAGGTACTATTCCCGACTTCCACACAACATTGAAGAAAGTTGTCGGCCACGACAGTTCCTTAACATCCAGAGCCTTGAGGTATTCAGGGCAAAACTCGTCCACCCCGGAACATTTTGACCACCGCAGATACCTGAGCCACCATGATGGAACTGTCTTCATTCGTATTCTCTCACTCTGCTTCCTCTTTGGAATGTTTGTCAGTGGGATTGAGAAGGGCCTGAGGCGGGCCTGATGACGCGACGTTGCAGTATTTTGGCCCATCATTGATTTAGATATTGGACGGGTGAAAATGGAAGAGACCGGGTTATTTGGGAAATTTGAGTCATTCATAGCATGTAAACTTGATATTGCTTTCAATTCTGATCAGAAACAGATTGAAAGCACCCAGATTTGGATAATTTTTTTTCATCTACTTACTGGTTCACTGCTGAGAACATTATTGTGATCATATCCCGGTACTGAATCATGTGATTAAGCTCCGATTAAGTTCAGTCTGTTATTTGCCAATTCTGTATTTCTCAAGAATAAAGGGTATTTATTTATACAGAGGGGAACTCTGTTTAGCAGTCTTGTACAGTTTCCCTTGTACTCCCCTCCTCAATTATTGATGTTAACTTGCATAATTTAACCTTCTTGGATGGATGATACTCCAAACATAGCCATGAAAACCAGTTTGGAATGGAGCCTGGAAAATGCACTGATACCCAAAATACTGTACTTGTATTCTTTAAGTAACCCCAGGGAAGCACTGAGTGTGTGCAAGAATAAACAGGTCTTCTCCATATGTGACGGTGCTATTCTCGGGTAAAGTCAGGCCAGTGAAGTAGGAGAGCAAGATTGAATGTCGTTCAAGTTCTCAATGATTCCCTGACTCTGAACAGCTGATGACATCTTCATAATGTTTCACACGTTATAAGTATAGTTCTCCATGAGGAAACAACCGCAAGTATTAATGCTCAATTGGCGTCTGTGGCAAGTCTGTCAACATAATGTTTACACATGAGTAAGAAATGAAATTAAATCATGTTATTTTCCATTCACTCTGCAGTTTGTTTTGTTTCCTGTGGGGATTGTGGGTGAATCCACTTGACGATTCTTGCTGCACTGATTATGTCAATGAGTCATTATGAAGGACTGCTATTGTATTGTTCATTGGCAACTTTCTGTCCACAGTTTTTGAGATATCAACTCGGGGTATTATTCAAAGAGTTCAATTAGTATTCACTTATTGGTGACTTCATTTGTAAGATTTGCATATGTGAACATGGAAAATGATGCTAAATGAACAATGTATTTTTATTTTGCTTTGGTCCCAACAAGAGTACCAACATAGACCACATTGTTAATGTTACTGCCACAAGTTCAAATTGTCTAATTCTGTCTGCACATTTGTGAGTGTCACTCTTAAGTTTTCACCTTAGCATAACAGACCGCTAATCCACTGACTTGCGGACATAATCCGACGAGCCTCGTGCCTCTGCCGCCACCGCGGCTTCAAGAAGCCCTCGTGCGGCAAGGTTAAATGCATTGTTAATACGAATCGTGCGTCCACGTCTGAGTAGGAAGGAAGCCATTGCTTTAGAGTGGCAGCCAAGGAAGGACCTCATGTACCCCCACCCCGCCTCGTCTCCCACTATGTGCTCACAGCAGCAGGCCTAATCAAAGAGCCCCCTAATACTGTTAGCTGGGTCATGTGCTGAAAGCCAGGATTAGGAGCAGGAGGGCACAGGCCAATAGATCCAGCTTCCAGTTTAGCAGGGAACCTTCTCTGTCACTCGCTTACTCTTACTTTACAGTGACTCTCTCCGTGTCTCTAAAAATATGCTCCACATACAGTAACAGTAGGTTTATTCTTTTCCTCTAAACTCTAAGAAGAGATATCTGAGAGATATGTGAGAAGTTGTACATATGTCTGATCTTTTTAAAGCGTGCCTTATTGCTCTCAAGGATCATGTTTCATTTGAGTGCATTATGTAACATGACAGCCATATGTTAATTTGCTAATTAATTCATTGATTTTCTTGCTTATCCTCATGTGGGTTGCGGGGGTGCTGGAGCCTATCCCAGCTGTCTCCGGGCGAGAGGCGGGGTACACCCTGAACTGGTCGCCAGCCAATCACAGGACACATATAGACAAACAACCATTCACACTCACATTCATACCTATGGACAATTTGTCATCGCCAATTAACCTAGCATGTTTTTGGAATGTGGGAGGAAACCGGGGAGAAACAGAGGAGATTCACGCATTTCCATAAGCATTTTTCTGTTACTAATTAATGTTGCCCCTCACCGTCTATCCAAACCCTTGCGTCCTCAGCTGCTCTTTAATAAAGTCCAGTTTGCCCCACTTCACATCGAGACTTGCCAACGCTAGATTACCAGTCTTGGCTGTGGAGAGCGAGGTCGGTATGTAGAACTTCCTGGTGCTCCTGTATTTGCAAGCTTCAAGCCAGATTAACATTTGTACAGTTTGCACACACAACCTTCAGAGAATTTAGAAATGGGGGGTGGCAAAGTGCCAAGTTTTTGCCTCAGAACTTTATGGCTTCTTTTCTTCTTGTTTCTTTGTTAAACATTTAAATGAGCAAAAATCCAGAGTAATGCATCACATGCTTTTTTTGTCAGTTATTCAAGTTGAAGTGATGACAAGCCAAAGTGGAAATATGTTGTTAGCTAGCTCATATGAACTTGTTTTCTCTTGTTATAATGCACAGAAAATGGAAAGAAATGCATCTTCATGTGCAGTTTTCCTTTAATGATACACATTCGCTGAAATGACTAAAGCATTAAAGAATCAATAATTTGATCTGAGAATCGATTTTAGAAACTAAATAACTCGCATCTGCCGTATCGATAATGCATTATCGATATGTAGTACATCCCTACCGACCTGAGCAACATAACAGAGTCTCTGTCCTGGATGTATACCATGAAGTAAGTCAAGGCAACTCAACTTTCAAGAAGTAATTCCATCTTTGCTCATGATCAAATGTTCGATCACATGATTCAGTACTGGGATTTGATCACAATAATGTTCTACATAATGTACATTTTAATCCATTCACTGCTAAAGACATTTGTAGACATCTTTTCAAAAAGTAGCACTGACTGCCAAAGACGTCTTTTGCTTTTTTTAACGGGAACAATAGATCTCAATTGGGTTAAATAGACGCTATCTTTGCTATTGTGTATCGTTTGTATTTCTGCCATTTCTAACCAATTAAAAAGTTCTAAACTAAAGAGCTAAAGCTAGCAGCGTACAGGTATTTTTTGCTATTCTTGATTGAGATTGGCACTCAGTGTCTCAGCTTTTGTTTTCATGCTGCTCATTTTCTCAGCTTTCCAGCTTGCTAGTGTAACCCCTTCTGCTTAGTGTTGACATATACAACGCCACGCATTTTGACCAATCACATGTGCCTTTAACAGGAAGAAAAGATGGGAAAATGGCTCAATCACTTCAAAAGGCTGACTTTGAGCTGTTTCGTTTTCCACCGTTCACACATCGCTCCATTATAGGTTCCACTCCAACTTGTTTTCGGCTGTCATGGTTTCGCTGTTATTCAGCGTCTAATTTTGGATAGTTTGAAACCAACAACACTCACTCACACAGTGTCAAGACAGCAGAGTGTTATTCAAAACAATCAAAAGTGAGGAGTCACTTTGCCATTTCAGAGCGGGTGAGTCAAAGCCGAGCCTCGGTGAAACCGAAGAGATCTGACCTTAAAACACAATTTTAACATAACTTACTCATCTCTCTAGGGCGGTGGGGTGGGGGGGATGAATTGTTTGCTGTTGTAACATGGCTGGCATTGCTGGTTGTTGCTAAGGCCTCAGGCACTGGTGGATTGTTTGGAGCCTGACACTTTTAATCTCTCCAAACTTTAATTTCTTTTTATCTTTGGTTTGTATTTGTAACTGAACAACTTCATCCATCCATCCCTTTTCTATGCCACGTATCCTCATTAGGGGCGCACAGGGGTATGCTGGAGCCTATCCCAGCTGAGGGTGAGGGAGGGTACACCCTGGACTGGTTACCAGCCAATAGCAGGGCACATATGAACCATTCACACTCGCATTCATACCAATGGACAATTTAGAGTCCTCAATGAACCTAACATGCATGTTTTCTGAATGTGGGAGGAAACCGGAGTATCCGGAGAACACCCACGCACACACGGGGAGAACATACAAACTCCACACAGAGATGCCCAAGCAGAGATTTGAACTCAGGTCTTCCCAATCACCTGACCGTGTGGACAACATTAACTGCACAACTCAGTTAATGAAATCAACATTTGCTTGCCACTTCACAATACTGAACATGGTAATCATCCCGACTTTAATGGGCAAATGGATGTGTTGGTCGAAGTAGACGTGTGTGTCTGCATCAGCTTCTTGTTAGGATGGTGGGATTGTGCTGCAAGATGTTTTACTGTAGAGTGCTGACAAGAAGACAGCATGATGATGCTCTCCATGTCATTTCCACAATCGTACATCAGACAAATTTCTATTTATTCTTCGCGATAGCCTTGGCTTTCTTGAAGGGACTTGATAGTAAAGATCACTGAGCCTTTTACTTCCATAAAGATGCCAAGCAGCTTGTTTTTTTTTTTTAAAGGTATATACGGTCCAATAGCAACAATAACAGTGAGAGTTTGCTTACATTGATATGATGGTCTGTCCAAATATAATCGGGAGACAGTGTTGATTTGGCTTAGTTTGCTTATGTGACAATGTAGGTCCTGCATGAGCATGTCGCAGTCAAAACAGTATAGTCGGAACATTATGATATAGTAATGTTTGTGCTTATAAAGGCCATTTCTGGTCATTTTTGGTGGTCAGTGACCATTTTCCAAATGTTTAATTTGACAATTGCAATGAAATATAGTGTCTGCAAAGGTCCATCCCTGAATTTGACTTGCATCTGCAAGAAAGCAGCAATACTATACATTTAATGGCTATTCGACCGATGCAGATAGGTTATAATTATCTGTGCAGTCATCGCTCCCTCACTCTATTGCAGCTTTTCAAAAATGTATCCATATTTAATTTGTGATCGCTGCTCCGTGGTTCACTACGGTCTATTATTAGTCCAAAAATATTCATATTTAAGCAAACTCTATGTAAATCTGGCAAAATTAGGCATTGCCTAAATCTGCTAAAGTACAAATGCAGTATGACCTTAAGACCACCAACTTGTGAATGTTAGTCTAGATCAGTAACTGTTTGCGACCACCACTGAAACACCAGATTTGAACAACTTGCTTTTATTGCAGGTTTAAATTATCTCACAACAGGCACAATCATAATAATAACACAAAAACCATAATCATAATAACATGGATTACTGTTGTGGCGGCCACAACAAGCTGAAACCCCACTCTGAACCCCAAACATCACTTCCTGTCCATCGATTCTACTCCCTATAATGTGATTTTAAATGGATAATTTTAAACGGTGGCTATATGGTTGTTTCATGTCTAGATAATAATAATGTTAAAATGTTAAAGTTTTCTATGTTGCAACTATGAAAATATTCAATTTCTAAAGAAGGAATCCTACTTTGCAGAAATTCACTTTTCACAGTCGGGTCTGGGATTAATTAACCTCGATAAAGGAGGAAATACTGTATAATCAAACGTTGTAATGAGATTAATTATGTCAATGTCATAAAATTTAAATAATTCACACACAAGAAGCATGATGAAAGTGGAGTCGGTATAGATTGTGTACTGTACTAATAGACATACTGTACATAGAGAAATGCAAATGGTATGTCAAGTTATGTTCACTGAGTCATCATGTGGTGCAGTTAAACGTGATGAGAGTTTGCAAATGCGAGGTTGTACAAATGTACAGATAACTCCACTGTGCCACTGAAATGTTTTCAACGCTGTTGAAAAATTGTCAGTGGAGCACTGGCTATGTTGAGACACGTGAGAGATGTGAGAGACGGGTTGCATATTTCTGTGTACGCGTGCGCGTATGTGTGTTTGTATGTGAAGCCATTAGAGGTGGTGTTGAAACAGACATGCTCAATGCAGTCATGAATGCTGTTGTTGTCATTCTTTAACACCCCCCACCTTCTCCTCTTGTACATGGAGCCTGACTGATCATAACAGTGTGTGTTTGTGCGTGTGCTGGGCTCGTCGAAGGCAACAGCGCCCCCCGCTGCGGAGCACAAAGTCAGAGGCAGCAGGTGCAGCTGACGCAAAGGCTTTCTAGCAGGCAGGGCCAGTTGGGGCACCGAGAGGGAGAGGAGCCACTGGAACTCCAGCAAACACTGAATCAGAATTCACAGACAGACTGGACAAATCAATGTGTGTTTAGAGAGGGAGAGAGCGAGAGAGAGAGAGGGAGACTGGACCGAAGCCAAACCACTCGACAATCAAAATACCTGCCTCAGTTATGAATGTAAGTAATATTTATGTTGCTTATGGTTGAGCTGCTATAGCATTTGTGTGGCAAACTATGTGGCATGTACTGCAGTTCAAGTCAAAGCAGTCATAAACTGTCAAATATTACCAAACCATTGTGCTAAAGATGTGGAAGGGGAAAGCAGCTTTGACAAGTTAGTTAATCATGTCTGCGGCTCTCACTGAGGCATTGAAGCATTCCTCTTGCAAGATTGTTAAGCATTAGTGAACCGGACTCTGCTTTTTTTGTCTTGAGATCAAAGATCCTGCTGTGACTTAGGACAAGGCTGGGAGAACCAAACACAGCAACATAACGGCACACTGTTTCCATTGTGTGATTGAAAGGAACAATTGTAGCAGGGATGGTGTGTGGTCATGTGCCAAGAGCCTCTGTAACCAAGACAATGTCTCTACGTGTCGCAGCATCAGCATCATTACCTCCTCCAAGGTTGCAAGGTCTTAATTACTGTTTGCTTGCAGGGTTATGGTAAAAAAAATATTTTCCATGATGGCTCCGGGACCAATATACGGTGGTGGGTCCAATTAGGAGGTCGTTGCATGACTAACCTGCGATGTTATCTGTAGGCCTGAAGGAGTTGTGACATTGTGTGAATGGATTGTTGCTTCTGACCGGATTCTCCTGTAAATGCCTTTATTAAGTTTGCTGATATGTATCTTATAGTCGTCAGGTACGTTTTCTACAAAAGCAAATAACCGACAGCGTCTTTATCGTCGGGCAAACGAATACAATTACAACAAATTAACTCCACAGATGGCAGTATTGACACTACTCTAGCGACGAATAGTCGGACATACGAACAGACTGTCGTATTAGCTTTAGCCTTCACGGTAATGTAGCAACTAAACACTAACCCACTATCATACTATTCATACACTATGTTGCCCAATTTAGATTTTTTTGTTGTTGCTAAAATTTGATATTTTTTTTAATGTGGTTTTTCATGTTACCAAAAAACTACCAAAAAAAAAAATCACCTCCCCAATGTTTTTAATTTTAAAAATAATTTTCGGATGCCTACATTGGTGAGTACCTTTTACACCTTTCGACGGCCTGAGTTGCATTAAAAAAAGGTAATTGTTCTGGTCACACTGACATGAACATATCAGGTGAACGACCCGTCGCCTGCAGGCATGCCCAATCTAATGGTCCCACTCGTACAGCTAACTTCTACAGCTAACAGCTTATACAGCTTGTACCGGGGCACGCCCATATAAGGAAGTCCTGCTCACTGTGATGTCACAATATATCAGTGTTAGAAAAAACTACCTGAAAACGAGTGTTCAGAGCCATCCCGAACCTCTTCCAGGGCTCACGTCCAAATGGGCAAACCTTCGTACTGAAACTTTGGCATCGTTAAACATGAGAAGACAACATTTCTAGGTCAGAAAAGTGGAAAAAACACTATGTCCCCTCTAAAATAAAAAAAAACCTAAATTGTCATACACGGTATGTAAAATTTTCAAATTTTATAAAAATGATGCATCTCCTGCTTCCAGGTAACAAACCATCCACTTTGCAGTTTTACTAAATTAACAGCCAAGCTGTGATTAGAGCATTCATGGTAGTTTCGGTTAACAGGGCCTTTGCTGGTTGCACCAAAGAGGTACACTGCATTCAGTTCAGATACCATCAACCATCGATTTCACACACTGGACTTCTCGCTAAGCCCATCCCTACTACTGAGTGCTATTATCGTATTTCATCAGTGGTTGTGTCCTATCAGATATTCAAAATGCATCCTTCAAATTGATCTTCCTTTTATTTCCTTTTTAAGAAGGAAAAGTTCTGGCTTTGAATGTCCTTGATGGACCGTCTCCCACAAAAATCACCTGTCTTATTTCCGCTGCTCTGACATCATTGGCTGCCTCCTCCTCTCCCGTCCGTCCTCTTTGCACGCCGACAGCCACTCATTGGCCGGCGTGTGTTCTCAGGGTTGGATGTTATCATTTGAAGAGGCTGTCTAGACTCTCCTCTGTTCAGCTTCTCCTGCAACACCGTCACAACCTGCTGAAGTCCCACTCTGTCTGTCCTCCTCTGTCCTGCCTCCATTTACTCCTCCTGTCATCGGCTGTTCTCCACTCTCTACTCATCTCCTTTCCTGTCAATCACAGGCTCTGCCTCGCATTTAATTTTCCTCTTGCTAGCTTACCCCTCCTGTCCCCTTGCCACCTCCCGCCCCCCTTTGGCTATCTTCCTCTAAAGTGCTGCTGCTGTTTTGTCTGTATCTGCGACACTTTCTCACAGATGTGTGGACACGTGAAGGTGAGTCGAGTTGACTTTTAGGATTCCTCACTTACTCTTGCTTTTCACCACACCGCTGTCGTAACTCAGTGAGACATTTGTATATACAGGTACAGCCCGTGGATATCAGGTGTGTCAGAATGTGTATCCCATGCATGTGACTTCCGCCTCTGGTCCTTTCAAAGTCAGAATGAGGGGAGGACGGTGCTGCTGCATGTCAATGCGGGACTGAGCTCGTGACACAGTGTTTTGTACCCGACTGTGGTGGTGGTGCTGCAGTGGCATCTCAGGCAGATTAATGAACATTGTGCTGCAAACAGTGAAAGGAGGGGAACACATTGTTTGCACATTGGTGGTGCACGCTTCTAGAGGCTGATGCTGTCGCTGCTTAACGTGATCGTCTGGCGTTGGGGAAAATGTTCTGCTTGTCTGGTTTTTACCCTTATGTGTTTGCTCCCTGGCACATAAGAAAGAAACTGTCTCCACTAGAAATAATTCTTTAAAAGCTTGTTGTCGCAAAGATTGTCGTGTTACAGTGTGTTTATTGTATTCAGGTCAGGGTAACAGGTTGTCTGGGCTTTTTTATACTCTTATGCACAAAATGCCCATTTGATTCCTCGTTCTTTCAGACTTGCGCTGTGCTCAGGATGAAAACTACCTACTTGTTTACATTCAAGCCACTTTCTGTTTTATCAACTTGCGCATTGTACACTATGGTTTGGTAACTTAGCTTGGAAATGCTAAAAATAGCCATAACTAGTGTCGCCCAGAGTGTAATTGGAGGATTTACCCTGCAAAATCTCTGACGTTACAATTGTTGTCTAGATTGCCTCCAGAAAGCACTGATAGAGGCCACATTTTCTGCATATGACTATGAACTCTAAACAAACTCTGTACTGATTATGCACCACAGAGATCTAAGAGATTGCAGGGTAATCTTCTTTGCAGTTTTTGGGGAAATTTATGTTGTGTAAACATGAACTTTGTCAGGGTCAGCACCTCGGACAGAGGTTGTCCAGGTAGGTTATAGAAGATATTGACACATGGGTATACATTATACAGTAGGCTTATCACTGTGTTTATAGTTAGATGTAGTGCAGAACTGCACTGCATCATACTGAGATCTCGAGATTTTTCATGTGTGCGCCTTATGTTTTGACTTGGCTATTCTGCTAATTATATTTTTCTTTTTCAGTTGCTTAATGATTGCTTAAGTATCTTCTGTTTGGCATCAGTGCTTGCATGTGCCTTCTTAAAGAAATGCCCAATTCTTTTGTTTTTGAGGATGTTGAAGATATTTTGTTAGCTTGTTTCTCAGTTCTTCATGTAATTTTTTCCAAGATATGACCTTCATGTAGGTAGCATAATTAATTAATTACCAACATTTGTTTCAACTCAGAAGTCTAATTTTTAAATTAAATGTATCTGCTTTCTACCCGCCTTATTTTTTGTCATCCATACTGAGAAGTTGAAACACGATATAAAAACAAAAACTACACCTTCGAAAAATAAAATACACAATCTATGGGATGTGCCAAAAGGTGCTGAAATCCACTTCCTGCTTCTGTGGAGACAAGAGACAAGGAAAACAGACAGGCATGCACATTGCAATACAGATTCAGAATTTGGATAATAGCAGTTTTGCATGCCACTTGAGACGCCATCAGCCACTTGTCGCTGATGGCTTCTGCCTGTGGGAATTTCACATTAGCGAATCAGGAGGGGACTTTGATGTCCACCAACTGATGTCATTTGACATCTACGGGGTGATGTCTGTGACTTGAATTACAGAATTGTTTGAGCCATAGTGCGTATTAACTCGAGACAACTGTACTGGATGTTTCAATATAGGCACATGTACTGTATTATTGCGTCCCTAGTGTTCATGTATCGTAACACATATCACAGGCAATCAGCTGACCATGGTTTCATTTTGGAGGAATGCCAAGTAGCAGGTGTATTTGTTAATATATGGTAGTCTGGTTAATATCCCTAGGTTTTGGCGAGTAGCTGACAGTTTTTAGTGAATGGTGAACCAAAGTATTGAACTCCTTTATCTTCAAAGGGTGTGTAGACCATAGTAAATTACAGGAAAAAAGCAACAGATTGTGCACAGGAGGGATGGATTTAGAGTCTCAGCAATGACCAACTAAAGCCTTTCTGTGTGACCTCTGGTTGTCATTTGTTCTCACTGTAAACACGTGCATTTTTAGACCCATTTCCTCAAGCTCTTAGCCTACAACAACTCAATAGTTAGAATGCCATGGAGGCCGTTTCCATTCTTGGATTAACATAACTTTTCCCAAAATGTGCTCATTATAATGGCTTACCCATCTAATACTGCTACAAATTTGTTTTCTTGTGCACAACAATTTGAAATGCACAGATTTAGAGCTGTAGATGAAAGGTAAAATTAATAGCCAATAACTAGGACACCCCCTACCTGTGTGGGCTGTGCTATTATTTTTCTGACAAAGGTGGCATGGTGGCATTATAGTAAATACTCCAAGACACCTACTGTAACTTTAGGCACCAAATCACCATGAAATTGCCAGTACTGACAATCACAAGTTGGTAAAGTTAGTGCAAAATTGTTTGGAAAACATGGCTGCCTCAACCAAAACATTGTTGCACGGTGGGGTTTTGTTACTGATTGCCTATAAGTCTCATCCTTATGAAACTTTGAGCCTATCTGTATTACATTTACAGTATGGCACCATGTCTTCCAACACACACAGAGGTATGCATAACCCAATAGAGGTAGAAATGTGACAGAAGTCTGGTATTTCCCTGCCCGGTGGGAGCGACAAGATTCCGTCCTTTTATGACCATTTAGTAGGAAGTGCTGTAACTTTCCAACGGGAGCTCAGGGCTATTTTACTTTGTTGTGAATTATTAACTTGATGTGGTAACCATTTAGTGGCTATCATCTTGGCAGACAAGCATCTTATGGCCCAACACAGCAGACTGTTACTTGTTGCTGATTCCTCGGTGGAAAAGGTGATAATAGTTATCTTTTCACAGGGATAAGTGGCACATCATATAATTTGCTGCCATTTTAGAGACATGACAGCAAAGCCTGAGCTCCCTTTATAGCCGGCTGCTCCACGGGAGGCGAATTTAACTAAGGAATTAAATAACAGTTGTGCATCACTCCAAGATGACACATAACGATCCAGTGTGGTTTGACCATGACCTAATCAAAAACAATTAAGCTTTTTATGTGCCTATTGTGGTCCAACGAGGAATAAAGAATAGTGTGTGACCTCAGTATTTCCAGATGGAGCTCTCCTATGAGGAAGAGGGTAACTGCCTGGCCCCCTGCTTGTGATGAGCACAGCTCATGCTGAGCTAATTGACGTGTTTATATGGAAGTCTGCCTGTGAACAATTGGCATAACCATCGAAGGCAATGGTGCATTCGCCTCCTGATGCAAGCGGCAATATGTTTGTTTCTAATTATACCTCACAATAACAGTATTAAAATCAGTTGGCTGTTATGTCTGCTAAGAACACCATCTATGGCATTAGCTAAGGATGGCCATAGTAATCGTTTTGCCAAAGAATTGTGTGGAATTAATGGTCAGTAACGGCATCTTGAAACGATTGAGACAAACTACTTGGTCAACAAGCACTTTTAAATCAGTCTCGACTAGTTTGTGGTTCAAAGAAGAACATGACTTTCACCATGCAGAGCTCCACTACAGTAAAAATAATCTCAGGAAATTACAAGGCATTGTTGATATATGTGGGCTGATGCTGTTGAAAAAGAAGTCATGAATCACTCATTCCGATAATCTGTTTCTTCTTATTCTCCTGCAGGTTAGGGAACGTGCAGACAACCTGCCTCATATTAAACTATGGAATGCTCCCTGAACTCACCATCACTAGTCTCCAATCTTTGGACTCAACTCCAAGAGCTTAGTTAGCAGCTGTGTTCCTCCCCTCCAACTCTTTCCGACCAGGGGGCGAAGAAAAGGAGTGGGACTACCTAAGTCCTCCGCAAAAACACAGCGCAGATCACTTTTTTTTTTAAATTTCATTTTGTTGTCGTGTGTTTGTGTGTGAGGGAAAACCATATCAACATGGATCTGGAATCGTACCTGTGGATGGTCATTTTTGGCTTCATCATCGCCTTTGTTTTGGCTTTTTCCGTGGGCGCCAACGATGTGGCCAATTCCTTTGGCACGGCGGTGGGGTCCGGCGTGGTCACACTGAAGCAGGCCTGCATCCTCGCCTCCATCTTTGAGACGCTGGGCTCTATGCTGCTGGGAGCCAAAGTGGGCGAGACCATCCGCAAAGGCATTATCGATGTCAGCTTGTACAATGACACGGTGCCTGTGCTCATGGCGGGGGAGGTCAGCGCCATGGTTGGTAAGTTACATCAAGTGCACAATTAATAATTTGGCTCCAGTCTGCAGGCTCTTTACTGTAGAGTTTTTTGTGACTGTGCTGCAACCAATATAAACGGAACTCTTAATATCACACGTACGCTACACGAGTGAAACAAACTTTCATCTTGGGTATTACAATGTACATCCAGTGTTGGTTGAGGCATATGTACAAACACTCATCACCATGACACACGTACAAAAGAACAGGCAAAGAGGCTACACAACTGAATAAAATATAGGTGAAATGTACATGTCAATTTAGGATATGAGAAAATTGCAAATATTTAATCCTAAAATGGATTATGGATACTTTCTTGCCGTGTATCGTTTTAAAACAATGCTTAAAATACAGCCCCTATAAACTTCTCCCACTGTTCCGACATTTTGCATGTCATTTGCGAGGAGAGAATGCTGCCCATTGTTGTGTATATGTTCCACAGTGTTTACATGCGTCTCGCATCACAGCAGTCTTCTTCCACAGTGGAACACATACACAACAATGGACAGGCGACAGCATGCAGTGATACGATGGGAGAGAAAGTAACGCCAAACGATTCAGAGGTCAGATTTTATTGAAGAGGCATTTTTGTGATGCAAATACATTACTCTTTTGAACGCATATTGTTTTGAGAAGCCAAACTCTTTATGTAAGTGGCCCCATTAACTATCTCAAATCCGAAATATCTCTTTAAAATAGCACCACTGATCGTCAGATACCTAAAATAAACATCCTGTTAACAATTATGTTGCACTGAAACAGTGTTTGCTTTTTCACACTTGCTGGTTGTGTACTGGTTAAAATATGTGAAATATCTACCTATTTTCTATACCCCTTGAACTCATTAGGGTCGTTGGTAAGCTGGAGCCTATCCCAGCTGAAGGCTGCAAAATAAAAACTATGAAATTGAAATTAAATTGAGGAAAAAGTGGTAGAAAATGAATGAATGAATGTTATTTTTTGTTTTCTTTCACCCTATCATCATATTGAGGTATTATTGTAATCGTATTGTCGTACCCTGAGAGTCCAGCCCTAATATAAATTACAGCGGTTAGATTGTCGTTCAATGGATTAGGTATTCTCAAATTAAACTGAATGCTTTTTTTCCCCTTCAGATTTCAATGGCATCCACAAGCGTTTGAGTACATGTTTCATGATTTTCAGACAGCACGAATGCATGTCAATGAATCACATAAGCCCGCTTTCAGTGTCTCAGGTGTCTGGATTCTCCAATTCAGTCAGTTATTTGTGTGGTCACGGATAAGGAACTAGCCTGAGTCATGTTGTGACACAAACTGATGCACACAGCACACAAACTGATGAATGGCTTTTTATGTCTAAAAATAGCGGAGGAGTAAATGTGTCCATTTGCTGTGGTATGTGCTGTGATCATAAATTCATGTAAGATGACATGTTTTGTTTACAGGCTCGGCAGTGTGGCAGCTCATCGCCTCCTTCCTCAAACTGCCCATTTCCGGAACGCATTGTATTGTGGGCGCCACCATCGGCTTCTCCATGGTTGCCATCGGCACCAAGGGTGTCCAGTGGATGCAGCTGGTTAAGATTGGTAATGCTGTGAAACTCAGTTGAAAGAGAAGAACGTTGCTTGCATAATTAGTTGACCCAGGTTCACATGAGCTGACTGGAGACGCTAATACAAGTTGCTATGATATAAAAAGCTTATTAGTTGCCTTCCACTTGTCTGATCATTTTCTTTCTGCAGTGTCGTCGTGGTTCATCTCTCCCTTGCTATCTGGACTTATGTCTGGAATCCTCTTCATTCTCATCAGGAACACCATCCTGAATAAGGTGGGTTTGTGTCATTGGACCTAATATGATATGATATGATATGATAATAGACAAAATAGGAGTGGTTATGGCATAGATGAGGTTGGGATTGCCAAGTAATGCAGCAGCCATTTTGTGTCATTGCTTCATTTTTGCAATGAATTGACAATTTTACTCAACGCAACTGTATGAATATGCCACCATAGTCGTTGCTTATTGAGTTGGATTGCCTTTGGTTAGAAGCTGTTATTTTCAAAAAAGTTGCAATGTTTGTAGTTTTGAGATACTTTTATACTGTCAACATGTGGAGGTACTTGGTGGTAAAATTGGGGAGAAAAAGTGAAGACACAGAAACACACACACACACACACACGTGTCCACACAGACTTGTCTAAAAAGCTTCAGCACTGATAAAATCCATTTGATTTGGCAACACCGCCGATCTCATCTTACATAACAGGCAATCTCTGGCGGAGACAGAAGGAGAACGTGTGGTGGATCATCGTAAGGTCACAAACGCAAAATTGATGACTCACAGGAGGTGTCGTCCAATCGGAGCAGGACTGTGTTTCGGCACAGTCCTGTGCGGGTCATCGAAAAGGGAAAACGTTTGATTATTAATATTTAAGGCTTATATTTGACTTGCGGGTCATTTATCAGACTTCTCAAACATGCACACACATCTTGCAAGAGTGAATAGTTTGACGTCATTACCTGTTATCACAATTTCACAACTTGAATATAAGATCTGTAAGAACACCAAGCACAGTGGTACAGTACTTCTTGCATAAAATAACTGGTAGCTTACTGTAGCAAAACTGATGATGTCATTGTGTTTGTGAAGCTATCTCTATCCTGCAACACACTAGATTAGGATTTACCAATTCTGTGTCATGATGATGTGATTTGAACTGTACTGCTAAATGGAAATATGGCTTAACGTTATAGGGTGCTCAACCCTTATTACTGTTTTGTAAAATATAGTATCTCCTTGTATCATTTAAATAACAGGCAGGAATTGGTGCATTCTGTGCGTGTCATGATGCGCTACAACATTGCTGTGTTTGCATGTGACTGTACATACAGAGACAGAACAGCAGCTCTGTGTTTCAACAATAACGGTGTGAGCTAAAATAGTCTAACCGGCAGCAATATCACGCGACTGTTTGCTAAACAACACTGACATCGGAGAAGCTTCTCATCAGCTGATCTGACTCAGCAGGGGTAGAGTTCAGCGGCTGTTGCCATGGTGATGCCATAGCTTTTTCACATAGGGTTTCAGACTTGTCCGCTAGAGGGCCGAGAGGGCTCATTTACAGGTTATATAATTGTGAATGCTAGCATATGAAATTCTGAACCACTTTTTCATCCATTTCTTAATATTACACCCTTTTTTGTCCGCTAACTACTCCCACAGTTTCCAACCGATTTTTCAACATTGATACATCAAAACGTCATCAAAAAATTATTTTGCATAATTCCACATTTTCCAGGACATTTGTCCCATAAAGATGAATTCTCACATTCCTCAACTGATTGGTCCAAGACAGACTGCTTATATAATAAGGGACAGCAAACAGTTTTGGTCTGCGCCATATGGTGTGGGAATTTTCTTTGCGGGGTCACTCTGGTGTGAACTCCAGAGCTGTAATTCAGGGTGCATGCAGCCTAGGGCAGTAATGCTTGTTGAGAGACAGTAATGTGAGTGAAAAGAAAGATGTTCCAAGGTTTCCACATAGATGAAATCCCTACATAAATACAGAATAAATGTTCATCCACGAACTAAATATGTTGATACGGCGGCCTGAAACGCTGGCGAAAGTTGGTGGAAAAACGCCTCTTATGGAGTGTGAATGGAAGCTAGCTGGGTTTGTCTAGTTTAGCAGAGCATGCTAGTGGAGTAGTGTGTTTGGGACTCAGGCTTTTTCAGCGTGTTTACACAGTTTTCTTTCGCCTTCTTAATGTAAGCCAGCATTTTACAATGCATGCAGACATTGTGAAAGTTATTAGTTGCCGTTAACAAATCACAAAAACACACACTTTAATGTCATGTTACACTGTTGCTGTGCCTGAGCTGTGGAGACAATTCAATATTATGCAGTCCTACAGTCTCCACTTTGCTGCAACAGCCTGTTTTCATGTTGCCCTCAGTCTCCACTTGGATAAAATGCCCCATGTGTGTCTTGTTCGCCTTCACTGTTGCATGTCAATGCAGTTTGTTTTTCTTTTTACCTGTGTAGGAAGACTCTGTTCCCAATGGCCTGCGAGCGCTGCCGCTGTTCTACGCTTCCACCATTGGGATCAATACTTTCTCCATCATGTACACTGGAGCACCATGTAAGAATTGCATGATGCGTGTGGTCTCACACCAATGTATGATCAAATTATCATGTCAGTCATAAGAGGTGCTGATGCCACTGTAAAATTCCTACTGCCGGTGTGACAAAAGTATTGATAGATTAAGATATTTTCTTTTCCTCGTAATCATGTTGCAGTGCTTGGCTTAGAGATGCTCCCGGTGTGGGCAATCTTTCTCATCACACTTGCCGGATCGCTGGTGTGTGCGGCTGTGGTTTGGATCTTCGTCTGTCCATGGATGAGAAGGAAAATAGCAAGTAGGTATCCCAACACACCATCATGACTCATGCCACCTTAATGGTGAGCACTGGCTTAGTGGGAATTGCTGTGATTATCAACCTGCTACAATAATTGACCTAAAGAGCAGAGCCTGTGCACTTGAAGTTCAGAATTTGTGACTAGTCATGAACCCTGCACATGAGGCCAAGTGGACCTGTTGCCAAACGCATTGTGACCTGCATACCCGGATGGATTATAGGTGTTGTTAACACTCTTAGCTCGCTCATTATTACATCCGTCTAAAACAAAGTGGTTAATGGCTGAAGTTGTGTTTGGATTGGGGGATGTTTTTGAACTAGACTGGGTGAGGGTAGGGGTCGGGGTGGGGGCTAGCTCTAACGGAATTCTTTGGCTTTGAACCAGCTGGTGGCTGAACTTGTGTTTTGTTTCTTCAGCGGAATGTCGTTCTGTAGTTTTCAGTCCAACTATTGCAGTTTGAGTCCAACTACAGTACAATCTGACAGTGAAGCATCTGCCATGTCTAGTTTTACATTTGTTGAGAAAAAAAAAACAGTGTGCCCTATTTAACGGAGTCTTAAAGAGGACCTAATGTGCTCATTTTTGGGACCTTTGTTTTGAGTTGTGAATTCCTGTAGAGCAGATACACACATTAACTCATACACCAAGCTTTATAGATCTTACAGAATCGGCGCCTATTCCAGCTGTATTTCCTTGGCTTTCCAAAACAGTCTGTGTTAATTTATTCTACCCACGGCGCGTCTTTGGGCATGCCCACTCCTTTGTGATTGGTCACACTCCCAAGCGGACCTCCGGACTACTGCTGAACCCTATTTTCTAATTTTGTCAGTATAGGAGTTGAGAATAAATGAATAAAGCCTTTGAGGAGGTACTTGAAAAGTGGTTAGGAGCTACAGGTAGCTCATTAATAACAGGTTGGAGACCCATGACTTCACGTGTATGAACCCAAAGAGTGGTAACGTAGGTCTGCGTTAATTGAGTGCAGACAATCTTGGCACAACATTGGTATTGGTAATGTGGTCATTACACATTTGGCGGATAGTCAAGCTCCGCCCATGTCCACAGAACAGTCCCATATTTTTCTCTTGCTGGTCAACCTGCAACTCCAACCACTTCTACCTTATATTTTCCACTTTAGGCAAGTTAGCATTCCCTCAAACCTGAAAAAATATTTCCTGGAAGCCATTGCTCTGTGCTAACACAGTGAAATCTTCAACAAACTGTTGTACCCAGGAACATAAGGAAGTCCGCCTAACTGTGATGTAGGAACTCCCCACCCCACACACACACACAAACACATCACACTGACACAATTTAGTACGATATAGAAAACATTTCTCTCATCATTAAAGTTTGTGTTGTGCACGCTAAAGACAGAAGCTAAAGCAGGCACGGCAGCTCCAATCCGTTCTGTGTGTGTGCACATGCTCGGAGAGAGCGCACATACAACACGACACGCATTTAACCTCAGCCCGGCGTTCGCTGAATGAAACTCCTACAAACACCATGGGACTGAATTGCCAGCGTTGACATTAAAGAAGTGTTCGCTGTACATACTAGCCTCCAACTACATCAACAGCTCCCTAATTACAACTGTAGGCATTTTTAAAGATGAACATTCCTATTTCAAAGCAGGTGGCAATATTTCAACTAAGTTTAACTGTTAGAGGCTAATTAAAAGTTGAACACGTATCCTTGTTGTGATTCACCACTCTTGCAGTGTGGGAGGGGTACCGCGACTGCATGTGTTGCAGGGTCCTCCGGCAACACAAAGCTGCCCAGCAGATGCCTGTCTGTAAAACTTGCCGCGAATACACACGCCTATCAGCTGATACCGATTCAAGTAAAGAACGCAAATATTGGCCGGCCGATGTATCGGTTGATCCTTAATTCTAACTACATTTATAGGTCAGAAAAGTGGAAACAACATTATTGGTCCCCTTTATGTGAAAAATGTCTTTTCAGCCTTTTAACTCTCCTCCCTTTTTACAGGTCGTCTAAAGCAGGAGCAGGCCTTGTCCAGGATTTCTGACGAAAGCCTGGACAAGATTCCCGAGGAGGAAGAGGAAGGCCCTGTCTTTAAAGAGCTGCCCGGGGCAAAGGGCACAGACGAAGCTGTGCTGCCGCTCACTGGAGGCAGCAGTGAAAGGAACGCTCGCACCTCCAACAGCGAGCTCACCAACTTGGCCAACGGAGGCGCTGTCATGCCCAACGGCCGAGTTTATGGTAAAGCATTTATTTTAGTAGCTTTGCTACTATGTGTTGCCATGTAGGTGCAAATACATCAGTTTGGGAAAAATACAACACGATAATGCTAAGCCAACTTAATTTGTATCAAATGGCAGTGGCAAAATTACATCGTTTGTTAAAATGCATCTCCTGGAATACAGCCCCAGGCTGAGATGTACTGATGTAAACACATCTCATAATTGAATTGATTTTGAGTTTCTACAGTGTGAGAGTAAACTGAGTTTGAGGTGACCACAAAACTGAAGAAGAAAAATAGTGGAGGCCCAATTACATTGTACATTGATGGGATGGGATGGGATGGAATGGAATGGGATGGAATGGAATGGAATGGAATGGCCTTTATTGTCATTATACAAGATGTACAACGAAATTGGAGAGCTTCTCTTTTCAGTGCAGTAGTCAAGTTTAAAAAACAAAAAAGTATATAAAGTAGAGTAAAAAGACAATTTAACAAGATATATACATGATATATACAAGATATCCAAAATATACACATACTATTGCACAGGAGCAGATACATTAATTTTAGTGCAATGATCAATGGGTCATAGTGCAAATAATGACTGGTGTGTACAGATGAGTAAAGTTACATATGAGTGTACTGTAATGGGTTGTTAAATAAATAAATATGATTGAGGGTATGATTGGATAATGGAGGCTCACAGTGACACACTTTGAAAACTGCCTCTAACTCCATAACTGGATATACCTGTTATTGCTTCTTTAATCGACCAGTCCAGGGTGTACCCCGCCTCTCATCCGAAGTTCCAGCATACCCCCGTGACCCTAGTGAGGGTGGATGGATGGATGCCTCTTTAATTTCCCCTTCCACCTACTTCTCTTGCTTGCAGGTCGCACCCACTCAATGACCAATGGCTGCCTCAAGTCACCAGTTTCCAATGGCAGCTTTAGCTTTGATGGCCATATGCGCAGCGATGGCCAGGTATACCACACTGTGCACAAGGACTCAGGTCTGTATAAAGACCTCCTACATAAAATACACCTTGGCCGCATGGACGACAACGAACGGCCAGGCGCCAGTGCAGCCCAGCCCGACAACAACTACCGCCTGCTGCGTCGTAACAACAGCTACACTTGCTATACAGCCGCCATCTGCGGCATGCCTGTCCAGCCGCTCATGCGCACAGAGTCGCGGGATGACAGCGAAAAGCTGGTCGGGGAGGGCGGCGGCGGCGGACGTAGCAACAGCGTGTCGTACTCCAAGAAGCGTGTACGCTACGACAGCTACTCGTCATACTGCAACGCCGTGGCAGAGGCGGAGATAGAGGCAGAGGAGGGTGGTGTGGAGATGAAGCTGGCCACCGAGCTGGAGGGGGTGGAGGAAGAAGGGGCGCCCGCTCCTGTGCCTCTGGATGACTTGGCTGAGGAGGATCACGAGGAGAAGGACAAGCCTGAGGTTTTCCAGCTTTTCCACTTCCTGCAGATTCTCACAGCCTGTTTTGGCTCCTTTGCACATGGAGGCAACGATGTCAGGTGTTCACATCACACAGCACCCCTAATGACCAATTAATCACAGCCTCTTTCCCAGCAAATGATAAACTTTTTGTGTAAATATTCCTTCTTTTCAGTAATGCCATCGGACCCCTGGTGGCGCTGTGGATGATCTACGACCAGGGTGGCGTGATGCAGGATGCCGCCACTCCCATCTGGCTGCTGTTTTACGGCGGCATAGGCATCTGTGCTGGCTTGTGGGTGTGGGGTCGCCGGGTCATCCAGACCATGGGGAAAGACTTGACGCCCATCACACCATCAAGGTGAGAAAGCACACACAGTGTGAGGTTGACCAGCAAGTGTATGGTGTGTGTGTGTGTGTGTGTGTGTGTGTGTGTGTGTGTGTTTGCATGGATTGCCGACATGCAATTGTAGCAGGTTTTACCGTAAAGCTTGGCAATGTCCAATTGTGTTTGGCTAAAACTTGGCTAGTAGGTGTTTACATGTGTTTACATGTATATGTACATAACATCAGGACTTACAGTAAGGCACAATTGCCACAGTTGCCTCAGAATTTTAATACATTGAGTGGCGGATAAACTTCTGGAATTAACAACCCATGAAATACACAAACGGTACTGATTATCAAGTTATTGGTAGTTATTAGTATGTTATGATTTTACAATTTTATATTAGAAAAATGTAATAGAAAAAAAAACACCTATGTCCTTTCCCCCCAAAGGATGACATTTACACATGATGCTTTATGGTTCTGTCGACCAGTCCAGGGTGCATATCTCTCGCCCAAAAGTCAGCTGGGATAGGCTCCAGCAGGATGAGCGGAATAGAAAAAGGATGGATGTATGACTATGGTTCTGAACTAACTAGGAAATGGCCTTTAATACATATTAGACCTTTACACAGAGAAAGAGCAACGTGTTTGTTGTTGTTTTTCTGCCTTTCCACTTGTTACATAATCATGAATAAATCAGAAAGGATGCAACACATAAAGCTCAAGGGTTCACTTTGTCCTGAGACCTTAACAGCTGCCAGCGTGCATCCTTGACCATGGATGACCAGATCGATCTCTGGCTTGCCGTTTCCTTGCTAATGTTCAGGGACGTTCTTGTTCATCAGCTCTATGCTTATTGGTACACATTTAGTAAAAATTAATGCTTCTGCTTCTATTGCAGTCCCAAATTTTCTAGAATGATTTGATTTAAAAGGTTATGTTTGCGGTCGCTCCCTCTTTAAGCAATGCAGGCTTTCATTACTTAATAAGGCAAAATTCAGGCCCAAATAGTTTGCTGCCAAATTGTAACAGGAACAGGGTGAATTTGACAAATGTTGGCTGTACATTTGGACTAGTGGAAAGTGAATGGAGTTTGGTTCCACAAACATGTGAATATAGACTGCTTTTGCCAACTTCAGATTACATGTATTTTGCTGGAAGGACAGTTTTAGGTTGTTTTAACATGCGTTCATCATATTTGTGAACAAAAATCAGTAAGTTGGAAATAATTAAAGTTTTGCTTGGGGCCTTAATTTCTGCTGCACTTTTTTTGAGCACCTGGCAAGAGGTCTGCTATTGATAGTAGAGTTGCAAACTATTTTGGTGCTTTCCTGACTACACTTTGGGAACACAAGATCAGAACAGATTGCTGAACAACCTCAACTTGAACTTGGACAGGCTGCCTACCAACAATGCAAAAAAAACCCCAAAATGATACTAGTCCTGGAATCCCTGTCCAAAATCAGAAACTGAGTTGTTCTGGCTGACAGATAAATTATATTTTACATTAGAGGGCATTTTGAAGAATAGAGCACAGCATAGCACAAGGATACCATGGCACTACGAGATGATATCAATGTACTACAAGACGATAATGCAGGGATAATATTTAGATAAATATTAAAGATCAAATCATGACATCAAGGAACATGGAGCATATAATTCTTTTGATACCAAAAACTATAAGAACATGACTGCTGGCTAGTACGCTAGCAATATTCATTAATTAATGAGGGTCGCCGGGGTGCGAGAGGCTGGGTACACCCTGGACTGGTCGCCAGCCAATCACAGGACACATATAGACAAACAACCATTCACACTCACATTCATACCTATGGACAATTTGGAGTCGCCAATGTTATTTTGTGTAAAAAAGGTCTATATTGTTCACAATTGTGAATTAAACTGTATTGTTGTAAAATTTTTGTTCAGCGGGAATAAAATAACTGTCGTTCTTGGCTATTCACATACATGTCGGCTATAGGCTATACATTCAATAATAGCTAACGTTAGTAGCTAAACTTGGCCAAATTGCTAATATTAGCTGACAACAAGCATAACGAGTGTGCATTTGTGTGTTATGTCGGCCTATTCAAAGCAGCAAGGACATAATGCTAACAGCCCTTTTTAACTAATAAATAGTGCAAATTTTTCATTTCTTTGATGGTTGATTGTTTTTACTTGGTGTGTGTGTCGTCAGTTGCCTGGCAGAGGCGTTCTACAGGGCTACAGGAAGTAGATTTGATAGTGTAGAAGGGGGCTTTGGTCACAGTCACACTGAGAACACTGGTGCTGATGAAGGATGCCAACCTGACTCGTCCTTTTGTGCTTTCATTCCTTCATGCCCTCCCTCTTAAACCTGGTAGTCTGTGCTTAATGTTCTTCTTCATTACATCCCCTTTCTTTCTCATCTTTGTCTTGTTTTGTTTTCCTCATGTCTCACCTCTAAATCTTGTTCCTTCCCACATGGTCATTCTCACGGTCTCACTGTCTCATGATTTTACCCTCTTTCTTCATTTCTCCTCTTTCCTTGGCACCGTCCTTCCTTCCTTTTCTTCGCTAATCTCCCCTGTTTCCATCACTGCCTCAGAGCTTGCCAGCACTCAAAGACAAATTTGCTCTGCTTCTGTGTTCTAAAGGATCTCTTTTCCTCCTTGCGTCTGTTTCCATGCCACAGTGTGACAAAGTAGTGTGTGTGTGTGTGTGTGTGTGTGTGTGGGAGCAAGGACAGGCCAGTGTCTTAATGTGCTTGAATGGTTGTGCGTCTATTATGCGGTTTCACATTTGTTTCTGCGGGCAGTGGAGATGCACATTGCAGCTTGATAAACAGTTTGAGTCGTTTGAGACATTTATGTCCTTCTCTCAGCAACCACTCCCACAAAGCTTTGCCTGCCAGCCACTGAGAGAACGCTCCAAGCGGATGAACAAACCTTTTACAACCCAAGAAGTGGTGGACTGTATTGTAGAATTGTTATTTACCATTTAAATCATGATATATTACTACCAGTTGTGCAAGCTAGGAGCTGTAATTCTTCTTCCAATGGGGACAGTCCATTTAGTGTCCAACCTGGCAGTTATGTGTGTTTTGTGTGTGTGTAGGTGCGGGAGAATGCAGAGAGGACAGTTGTCTGCTGATGTTGTTTAGCCGACGGTTGCCTGTTGTTTTTACTTTCATAATTATTGATAATTTGTAATATTGATAATAATTGTTGATCATCCACCTCCCCGTCATACTTCCAACATCCGGGAAGATCCTATAATACGATCTTTATCCTTAAGGATACTCCAACAGTCGAACGATTGAGACAAGTGCAGCCAATATTCAGCATGTGTATTCTTCATAGCGAATTCTTCTCCAGCCAGTCTCATGTTTTTAGACCATAATTAAGTTTTAAAATAATGTATGGGAGCACACACGTAATCAGAAGATGCTGTAACACGGCACCAGCACCGATGTTGTAATACCTGCAAGGACAAAACTGTTTAGCCAACATTAATACTCTAATCACTTAAACTGTACTGTGTTTTACAGCTGAGGAAATCAACCAATATTTTAAAATGAATGTAGAGGTAGATGAAGCTGCTGGATTCTGACTGTCGATACTACTAAATGCGGCTACTGCCATCTTATGGTATCTTATGGTACCATGAATTGAGAATTCAAGCCCATGTGGATTCATTTTGCCTCTCTGCCTATAAGCAAGAAGTTGCAATGGATTATGGGTTTCTTCTAATCTAGCGGCGTCCAAGTATTTTTTGTTTGTTCAGGTTTCACGTAGTATGCAGTGGAAACACAACCCCCCACCTGTGAGACCTGATGGAAACATGTTTGTGTGCGTGAGTAAGGTGGAGCTGATCATGTTTTCCATTATTGTGCGTGTGTGTTTTCAGCATGTTTTAAAGCTGTTTTAAGCTATTGCGTGACTTGCT
Source organism: Doryrhamphus excisus (assembly GCF_037039965.1). Classification (NCBI taxonomy): domain Eukaryota; kingdom Metazoa; phylum Chordata; class Actinopteri; order Syngnathiformes; family Syngnathidae; genus Doryrhamphus; species Doryrhamphus excisus. Next base: position 11,884,004 of record NC_136359.1, on the reverse strand, counting down.
GTGTTAAACATGGTTGCTGGAATGTGGTCAGTCAGTGCTATCGGCAGCACCCCCCCAACAACAACACTACCCATATCCCCCCAGCCTGCCGACATTACAGTGAAAAAATGTCTTTGCTCCTCTTCCTCTGTCCTCCCCCCTCCACAGTGGATTCACTATTGAACTGGCGTCCGCACTCACTGTCGTGTTGGCTTCCAATATCGGAATCCCTGTCAGTACCACACACTGCAAGGTATGGCAACCAAGCGGGGCCCCACGCTGGCCACCCCAACAACTCACCCTTTCCTCCTTCAGCAGGCTTCTTCAGGGGAAAGGGCGCACAAACACGTCTGACCAGCCCCACCAGTCATTAGGCTCAAAAGCATATGTTTATACCAAAGTATTTAGATATCACTATTAGTTAGACCATACACGGTGGAGCCTCTACATTTTTTACATTTTCCCATAGGGAATAGTGGAATAGAAAAACTTTCAGGGCCAGAGAAGTGGTAAACACGTCATCTATTAATGTTAAAAAAAATAGAAGTTAGCCACTGTAAAACGATTTACAAAAAACTATCGTTAATATTAAGTAATAGTATTAAGTAATATTAAACGATGCTGGAGTCTTACTGTTGTCAATATGATCTTCTAGTCATGCTCTTCTTCTCTCACACTTGTCCTTTTATTGTAAAAAAATGCTACTCCTTTGATGCTGTAGTGAAGTTTTGTGCAGGTTTAGAGGTTCCCTTGTATTTATAAATGACTTATTAGATAACGAGTGTTTAAAGGACAATCAGAATGACTTTAATTGGGGATTTCTCATTTTGGGAATCAGTGGCTCCAAGCTTGATGCACTTGTCAGATTAGCGCAGGAACAAGACAAAAATGTTCCAAATTAGCAGAAACCTGTACAATCCTTTTCATCCAAAGTGCATCCAAAGCCAGCCAGCCAGATTGTATGTGCAGCCGGATACTGGTCGCCCCATGCAGCCGAGTGTGTGCCCCCTTTCCTCTGCCTCCTTACAGGAACGTCGGCTCCAAACCAGACCATACAGCAGGACAACTCCCACCCTTGATATCCCCCTTTCAAAACAGCATGGTGTCTCATCCTGTCTCATTCCTTTTTTCCCCATTTCTCCTCGTCAGCACTGGCATGGTTTGGCGTGTGGGCCCTCCACCCTCCTGTGCTTGGCTGCAAAAGCAGACCCTCCCCACCACCACCAATACCCACAGCAACAGAACCCTCCCCCCCATACCCCTCCATCCACACCTGTCACAACTTGTTTTCCACTTTTATTTTATCTCTCCCCTCTCTCCATCTTTCTGTGTCTCCCTCTCTCTCTCTCTCTCTCTGTCTCTCTGTCTCTCTCTACCCATCTGTCTTCACAGCGGATTTTGCATTGAAGTAATGAGTGCGCTAACAGTGCTTGTTGCATCAAATGTGGGCATCCCAATAAGCTCCACCCACTGCAAGGTATCCCAGCTTCTAGTCGTGAAGCCGTGCATAAAGAGATGCCCCCTGGGCTCGGCGTCATGGCTTCACACGTAGATGTCACTCGCCAATCACAACACCACAGTTGCGGTTTTGAGCCTTTCTGTAGTTTCTCTGCAACTCTGTACGAATCCCAATTAACTGGAACCAATAGTGTATACTGTATGTCTTCCAGTTGGTCTTTGCAGATAGACATTTAATGTTGTTAGTGGCACAGGGCAGGAAGCAATAAAACCCTACATATTTTTCCATCCATGCCAATTGAAGACAGTCGGAATGATACAAACCAATGAGTTGTCTAATGGGGAGACTACAAAAGCCTCAAAACTGGTATTTACAGTAATTCCTCACCACTAATTGTAGGGTTGGGTGTCATTTACATATCTGATACCGGTGCCAAAGCGGTAGTTTTCCAACGATTCCGGTGCTTAAAGATAACATATGCCTTAATTAGTCCCACAAGGGGAATAGTGTACTCTAACATGTATTTCAAAAGTTACTAAATATCAATAATATATGTACCAATCATTTTTTTCTCTTTAAATTTAGACAGTGTGGCTTACATACCTGTGCGCTCTACAATCCAGAAATAATTGATACAATGTTGTGGCAACATGAGAGTCTTACCACTGTGGATATCGTTTCAGCCTCTCATCCACACAGAAACGACATTCTGGGTGTCCTTAAATGGTATTTTCCGAAAACGCCTTCCAGAGTTGGAAAATCCAAAAACACCGGATTGTCTTTTCCATATTGACGCAATCCGCTTCTTTAAAACGATGATGTCAGCGACCCGTTGCCGTCATGATGTGACCAGAAGTGAGCATTAACGACAAGCCAACACTTGAAGTGTCATGACGCGGTTGACATGCTCCTGGTGTTTTCTTGTCTTATACTGTAAAAATGATGCACATGTAATTCCTCTTTGTCATAACTCCGGATGAGCCTTGGAAAGCTCATTCGATAGTATGTCATATGGTACCACCTGCGTGTCAGTTCACAGCGCCACACTTATAGGTGTTATCCGTTCCCGTCTGGATACAAATATTTGCTTATCAAGGGCAGTTTGCATGCAATTTTTTTTCAACCCGCTAAAAAAATTCTCTGAAGCGTTCCCGTGTGGACAGGGCGTTATACTACCATTATAACAGTGTTTGCTAGTTAATCCTACATGAGAGTCGTATATTAATTGAACAAAATTAAGTTACTGTAACAACATCCTTTTGTTGTGTGCATTAATTCAGCAGCGAAATAAGGCACCAATAGCTACTTAGTACGCCTTTACTCCTGTTCACGTTGGCACCGGTGCCATAACGATACCAACTTCCGGTACACATCCCTACTAATTTGTCACGGCCCTCACATTAATATTCCTGTCTCACCCCCCAAATACACACTTACGGCAAAATGCTTGAATCTTCTGATGCTTAGAGTTATATTACAGTGATTTCTTTGATTGAATGATTGCATCTGGGGGACCCACTGAAGGTGTCAGATTTCAGATGCCGTAAAAATGCAATTCTTTTATGTCAACTCAAACATTAATAAGGAGTAATTCCAAAAAGGAGCCGACAACTTCAGTGAACGTTCCCCAGGTGACCGAAGAGGTTCAGACGGATTGATGAGGAGCCTTGAGCTGCTCCATGCTGTGATTATGTGCAATGACCGCCTGTCTTCAATCTGCAGGCATCAGCAGCAGCAGAGAGGTCACGTAAAGTTCAGGTTTCATCTTGGCCTTGGACTCAACACACTGACAAAAATGATCCAAAACACGTCTTACACACTCTTTGATTTGATTTGATTTCATTGCGGTCATTGCACATACTCGTCATGTGACCTGTCAGAAATGTGAATTTTACACAAATTTCTCTGATTGATTGAGCTGAATAAAGGTGAGTCCAGATTGCCTTAGTGGAAGTCTGACATGAGCAAATAGATCAAATGTTTTTACAAATAAGACCATTGCATAAGATGCTGATTTCAGACTTCCTCATGTTTCATGTTAAAAATGTGGCAAATTGTTTAACAAGCTTGCTCCAACTAACCAATATGAATGAAGTTTGGACATAGAGTCTGCAGGTTGTTTTTGTACTTTTGTTTAATGAGTAAAAACAACCTAGTTGAAACAACCTATGAGATGAATAAACAATTACAAAGCAGCCTGCAGCTCTTTGGTGTGTCTTTGGCTGTGTGACATGTTTACTTCCTCCAGAATGTGGGGTCTGATCCTGTTCTCTCCCCACCCGCTGACCCCCCTCCTCCAGGTGGGCTCCGTGGTGGCTGTTGGCTGGATCCGCTCCAAGAAGGCGGTGGACTGGCGCCTCTTCAGGAACATCTTCCTTGCGTGGTTCGTCACTGTGCCCGTGGCGGGCCTGTTCAGCGCTGCTGTCATGGCCGTCTTCGTCTACGGCATCCTGCCCTTTGTGTGAGGGGATGTGGCCGGGAGGGAGGGAGAACCACGGAGGACCTAACAGTCAGAGAGAGAGAGGAAAGGACTGGGTGTTGAGAGTGGGGGTGTAGTAAGACGGGATGACGAAGGGTCAAAGGTGAAGAGAAGCAGAAACAACGGGATGTGAGGAGGGTTGGTTCACATGCTAGCTGGCGCAAATTAGCACCCTTCAATCTTGTGTACATATGGCTAAATTCCACACTACAAAAAAACATGGCTGGCATGCGTTGACATGACAACCGCAGCTCAGTGAAACAGTTATTCCAATATGCCAGAAAGCGACTGTACATATTGCTATCAGCATCATTACAGGAATTTGTCATCTTGATTTAAAGTGGGAAAAAAAACTGTGTGTGGTCAACCAACCCATCTCACCTTCCCCTCATGCTAGCCAGGTACAAGTGAGAGGGGAGATGATGGAGCCTCAATGAGGGCTGATGAGACTGTCGCTCTGCATTTTTTTTTGTTTTTATCACTTGATACCGTACAAAAACCTGATTCACTACAGAGTTGATTTGTTTGTATGGATGGCCTGTTTTTAAAAGATGTACTATACCATAATCTGTACTGTAAATACTCACCTTCAAGAGGGTGAAAGCGGGGTGATCATATTTTGTTTTTAAACTGTTGGGAAGGATGTGCACCTTGTCATCATGATGTCATATTTTGTTTTTATCACGCTATTTTTATGACAAATTAGACAATATGTATACAAGGAGAGGCCCTCCTTGGTGTAATACTGTAATACCCTGGCGCTCCGCTAGGTGACGGCAATGCGTCTCTAAGCTGGTTTGCCGGATGCCACGCAAATGAAAAGAAGAGGACTTTGTTGGCGGCTTTTGTCTGAAGAACATGGCGGCTCTTTCGAGACACTCACCATGCCAAAGTAAGCTAATCTCGTCGCCACGCCAACGTTTAAAAGAATTATTAAGTTTTAGGTGCAGCGAAAAGCCAAAACACACACATACGCACACACACCAAAAAAATATCATGCCTTTTTGTTTGTATTTTCCCCGTTTGGTGTCGTGCTACGTGATCTCAAGATGCCTCAAACCTCTAGATTGTGTCATATCAAGAACTACCGTTGTATTATTCATATTATTAAGTCATGCAGAGCTAAGAGGGTTTCAATCTTATCTTACCTTGGTGTGTAGCTCCTCCAAACCTGCTCTTTGAAACCTAGAAAGTAAAATATCACCTTATTAATGTTAGATGGTACCTGATGGGAATTACTGATCATCACCAGCGCTCTAACAAGGTCACGTGACATGACCTGTAGACGAACAAGCTTTTTTGGGGGGGAGAGAAATTATCAGAACAAAATCAAGTTGCTTGTGGTGTGTGTTTTCCTATATTTTAATTTCTCATGAACAAACTATGCTTACGTAGCCACTTGCCTTTGTAACATTGTGTGTTTTCTTTGTGCAGATGATAAGTACTGTGGTGTTTACATTGTAACCATATCATGTAGATGACCTGGAAACAAAAGTACAGTTGCCTCACAATGCCAATGAAAGCGAAACACATGAATTAACTGGAGTAAGTTTAAAAAATATATATATAACCAGAAGTGTCTCGAGAGAGAGTACGATAAAAGTGCAGCGTGATGAGTTGTTTTATTTTTGTAGCTGTAGCGCTAATCACCATGCCGCCACTTTACACTGCAAAGAGTTTATCTAGAGACATTTCATCAAAACTATATATTTTTCTACAATATTTTAATGGAGGGGATGAGTGGACACGCTGCAGAACACGCTACTGTGGCTGATGCTAAGCTTGTCTAAGTAAAAAACCATTAAAGTGCGTCGTCTGCCAATAGGTCGAGGTTTGGGAACTTCACATTTTATTTTCTATTAATTGTCATTGCAAACACTTTGTCATTTTGTTGCCCTGCTGCTTCAATGGGTATGCCATTGAGGGAGCGTTAACCGCCAAAATGGATAAAATTGACAGCTACACTATTAAAAAAAAAAACAAGTAGCTGTGACTTTGGGGAGGTGTTTGTACCATTTTAGTGATTAACCTTGAGGGGGGTGCACAGAGGGCAAGGGAGCCTGAGGTAGAGCCTGAAGTATGACGCATCTTGATGGAATTAGTTTGCATGCATAAGACCTGATGCTGTAAATGGGCCATTGTTAGCTACTTGAAAGCATGGGCAATTATAAAAAATGCCCCCCCCCCCCCTTCCTGGCTAACTCCCACTGCCATCGTTTTTGTCATCATGCATTTGCAGCCCTCAGAGGCCAGAAAGGACACACTGTGCCAGATGGGGACAGAGCAAAAGACATAGGGTGGCAAAACGCCCTCTAGTGGCAGCGTTTGAGACACAAATTATTTCATCTAAAGATTAAGATTAACCCTTCCAGCAGTGTATTTCCAAATAGATCATAAAGCGCTTGTTTGGGTTTTAAATTCCTCATTACAAATTCAGTGGAACCTCCATAAGTCATTCTTTGCGATGCTAGTTGACTCCTAGGCCTGTCATGATAATTGATACATTGTTTAATCAAACCGGTCGATAACACCCTCGATAAATTGACATGGGCATTTATGTGTGTCTTTCCTCAACTTCTAAATTGTTATAATTTTAAGTACAGTGATTGATTCAGTTTCAGGCATGCATGGTAAAAACCTCATGTCCAGTTTTATCAGTCTTAGAAGTATTAAAAGATTGTAACTACTGTATAATAAAAGAAAAGTTAAGTAAAACTACTCACAAGCATAATGGAGGGGGAACAAGAATGTGTCTACAAAACAACACTGTAGAAATTGCAGCAATTAATACAGGCTGTGTAGCATGGAACTATATTTACATCAGCTTCCTAAAAAGGGTCCATGGTTATCCTTGTCTTCTATTCTTGTCATCTGTCTTCACTGGTACTATAGGGCTGGGCGATACCGACCAAAACTTATATCCTGATTTGTTTAGGTTGAATATCGATATACGATATATATCCCAATATTTCTTCCACAAAGTGAAGACAACGCCAAATATGCAATTTATTGAAATGTAAACAATCTTATAGAACCAGAGCTGCTGAAATAAAATAACAGACAGATAGGCGGACAATAATATTGTTTTCTCTTTAATAAATCTAGAAAAAGTTCAATCTTCAGTGCAATCATCTTTATACAGCAACCTTTATACGGTCTTTTTCTCTGTTTACTCTCGCTATGCGGCCTCTCCTCTGCATCTCTGTGGAGAATCTGCAATCGCTCCGTGGGGGTGCTCAAAGCTAACAGCTGCTCCTGAGTGTAAACAATGGAGCAAGAGGCAAGTTACAAACGTAACAAGATGAACATCCATAGCTGCACACTTGCTTAGGTGGTCCGGTATGACATCAAAAACAATAAAGTCATAAATAAGACACTATTAAACACTAAAAACGTCACAGAAGATACAGACTCATGAGACCTCCGCATCCAATCTAGTCGATATCCATATGAACGATATGCTTGTTTTTGATATCGTGCTTAAAAATATTGATATATCACCCAGCCCCAACTGGTACCCTCCTACGGTTAGCCTTACTTATTTTTTTTTTAAAGCAAAATGCTTTTATGGTGTTAATCCTTTGAAGTTTTTCGGCATATTTTTGCAGAAAATGTTTGAGCGTTCATCTCTGGAGGTTCTACTGCAATGGAAATCATTTTAGCATCGTTTGTCATGTGCAAATGCACAAAGCCCTTACACAAGTAACTTATTTGTAGAATGTCATAAAATAAAATGAGAAATATACACAAAGAATAACTAAAGGAAACATAATTTTTTAATATTTTATTTTTGCCTTTTAGGCCATATTCCAGGTTGTTCCACCAACAAACTATCTGACTGGCCGTATTGACAAAGAACATCTATGTACGGTATGAAATTTCATATTATTACAAACTAGCAATCGTCCCACGTTATGATGTAGTGTTTATACATTGCCACTAGATGGTGTTATTTCCTCTGCATATCGATTAGCGTGGTCACTTCTGTCCAACTTGAATGGTTTTACATATTATGGAGCAACTAAAAGAACACGATGTGCCATTTTTCTTCTGCCTGACGTCGCTATCGCTCCTTGACGTGTAGCTCTACCCACCCCGCTCTGATAGCGCCCTTTAGTGTGTGTGTGTTGCCAGAGGGTCAGGTCAGCATGGCGTGCTCAGTCAGTCTGTCTCCAGTTTGGTGGTAGAAACATGTGTGTCTCCTCCTCTTCCTCCTTCTCGCGGGCTTTTACAGCTCTGTGTTGTCTTTTTAATGTTTACTGCTACGTAGCCGTCTGCTCTAACGACAAATACAATACATGGATTTCAAACAAAAAAGAAAGAAAACTGTAGCCTGCTTTGACGACATCTTAACACCTCTGCTGATTTGCTTCAATCGTACTGTAATGTTTTATTTAAGATTTTAGTGAGGAAAACAATGTCTGCATTTTAACTAAATTATGGGGATTAAAATGACAAAGAACACCCACTTGTCACTGACTTGTCTCTTTTTGTCTTTGGGACTTAAACGTGATGTTTACATTGGACACCATAATGCAGTGTGATTTCATCCCAGCCGATCAGCATAGAACTATCACAATTACAATAAATATCTTTAATAAAATTGAATACTAGCAATGTAAAATGTTGAGTAGATATAGCCATTTAAAAAAAATGATTTAATAAAGACATTTTTAGTTTAATAAACGTAACATGTTTTAAATGATTAGTTTAATTAGTTTTAAACTTATGAACATCAAATGTTTAATACATGTATGTACTTTAATTTAAAAAACAAGTTTTGTTTCATAAATATTCAAATGTGTAAACATGTATTTTTTACTCAAATTAAATTTTTATTAAAAACAGAAGGCGAGACCATGGGACACCGGGGACCAACCCTGGAACTAGGCTTAACCTGAGAAAGCAGATCCCCAATGTAGACCTCCACTTATAGTCCCAAGATCATGGATACAAGCAACCAAAATGAGTTTCCTCTGTAGGGTGACTGGATTCACCCCAAGTGATCCGGGAGGAGACGTGAGTAGAGCCACTGCTCCTCTGGAGCAATACACAGACACAGACCAGTGTTGTTAGTTAATTTCAATCCAAAACAATGTACTGTCCTCCACACTGAAAAGGTTTATTACACCTGCACTTTGCATACATTGCATTTCTTTATGGTTTATCCGTGGAGGCTGAGAGAAGTTACTGGAAAGAGCGTACAGGGTTTCCCTCCAAGTCATGTGATGAGACAGGATTGGTTTGTGATCTGAACAGATGTGGTCTTTCAAACAAACAAAAAACAGCCCCCCAAAAACCCCAAAACAAAAATCAAGAGTCAATGTTTGTGCATCATAAAAAGGCCCAAAAAATGGTCCGAGTGAAGAGATCCAAGTAAAGCATCATCTCTTGGTTGTGTGCACTGGCACTGCCATTGAAAGTGTCCAAAGTCTTATAAAGCGTGACCTGCAAGAAGGGAAAGGGTTTGAGTGGACATTGAGTGTATGGTTTTGGGAAGGACCGCCCCCTTGTGGCAACTGGATGACGTTTGAAGCTCATGCTTGTTAGCGAGGATGACTATTAATATGTAACAGCACTATGCAGCCAGCAGGGGGACACACTGCACCTCTGCTCCGTGGCTTGAGGGAAGTAATGGAGTTACATGGAACTGATTATCAACTGATTTCATATAGATATTTTTTAATAATATATTTATATAGCTCTCTTTCTCGCTTGCGTTCCCATTCTCACTACTTTTATTCAACGTACACAACATGGGTGGGAGGAGCGCAAAGCTGAATTAACAATCACTGAGGAATAAAAACAAAAATAAAACCAAGAAGCCAAAAAAAGAACTGCAGTCTTGGTTGTCGTCCACTGGCAGTTGGCCGGTGTGACTGATGCTTCCAGGAAAGGGAGTGGTGTTAGGTGGGGCCGTGTCATCAAAGAGGCGGGGCAGGCGGCTCTTTTTTTGCCTGCGTTGTTTTCGTGGCTGTTTTGGTGGTCTTAGCGGGTGGGGCGGTCTCTTTGAGGTTGAGGTTCTCCAGGGCCACGTCCAGGGTCATGACCTCCACACAGCCCATGGACTGGAAGTCGGCGAAGCTCCGCAACGAGCCGGGACAGTCGTCCTCATCCTCAGAGGACGACGCTGAGGCGTCGTCGTCGGGCAGCAGCGTAGACAGCAGCAGCTCTGTCACAAACAAGCTTCTGTCGGCCCACTGGGCCTCACATAGCTGGCGTTCGGCCTCTGACAGCCGCGGTTCGCTGAGCCTGCGGGAAAACACGTTAAAAATCAATATTTTAACATGCGTTCCATGGTGGAAAAAGCTGCATGAGAAAGCTACATCAGAAGGTTGCCTACAGCCACAGCTGTTGGTGCCAGTGTTTTTTGACACAGCACTGGATACCCCAAAGTTATATGCTTTTAGAGGCCACGTTACCGGGAGGCTGTAGAAATGTAATTCCTAAGTGCCACAAATATGTGTACTTGGTAGTACACATGGTAGTCTGAGTATCAATGGAGTTCTGTGAGAACATACACCAACATATTGAACATTTTACCAACCTGCTGAGTAGAAACTGAGAGCTATGCGCCGTGTGCTGCGTGTGGCTCTCCGATTGGCCCGGGTTGGGGCTGGGGTTACTGTTGTGGTTGGCGCTCAGGTTGGGGTTGGCCGCGGCAGAGTTGGCATTGAGTATGGCGTTGGCGCGGCTGCCGCCTCGCGTGGCATTCCGGGCCGTCTCCAGCTGCTGCCGTGCCGCCTGCGCCTGCTGGCGTTCGAGCTGTAGTTGCATCTGGAGCTGCTGCAGCTGTGACGCTGAGGGGCCCGAGCTGAGCTGGCCGCCCGCTGAGCGACGTACGCCCGAAAGCTGGGATAAAAGCTCTACATAGAGAAGGAAGTTCTGTGTCCAATAAGTCCAAATAACATACAGTTTACATAGCCTCATCTTGGGCATGCATGTCATATTAAATGTGGGACCATAGTGATTTATTTCAACCGATCTTTTACCAGGTAGTATTGCTGATACCATAGATCTTGGCTTTATGTAGTTCTTACATGGTACACCTACCATATGATAATTATACGCAAATTTCTATTTTAAACACCCAGATAGCTCCTACCCGCTAAATCCTCCTGATTAATGTTCTCCTCTGATTTTGGAATAACATTTGCAATAAAAGCGACTGCTGGAAATATTATAATCAGTCCCAGAACTTCAATTTCAATTGACAGAAGCTAAATATGCCTCACAAACATATGAAACACATTTTAAATTGTAAAATGTATAGGTACTTAGGATATATATTTATTATATATATATATGTTCACTATTGTGTCTATCAACAATAGCAACAATGATGCCTTCAAGGACCACTGAACAAAGTGCAATCCTTGACGAAAAACATTATCCGTGAAGCATAAAGACATACACATGTAAAAAAAAAAATAAAAAACGTGGGCTTTTCTACCAGTGGTACATATGTGATGTACATTTTACCTTTTTTGTCATGTATTTAAAACTTATTACAGACTTAGCAGGGTTTCCGCTACAATGACTGTGGCACATAACCAAAAAAAAATCACGTTCAAGTTACATGTGGACTTTGTTTTTTAAAGTGTCACTTAAGCTTGCCCTTTTGTTATCATAAATAATACTTATGGCTTGTCAAAGACAATGAAAATTGGAAGCCTCAGCACCACTTATTGAATTATTTACGCGATTATATGTATATACTGAACATCTATGTAGAATGGTGACCCTAGCTAAATTACACACTCACACACAAGTCCAAAATAAATAAAAAATGTTTGTATTTTTAAAAAGTACCATGGAAAAAGAACGGTTTAAATAATTAAGGTCACAAAATAAATGCCAATGATGCTCATGATGAATGTGAACCTCTGACTGCAACTCTGTTAAATGTGTTGCGTCGCAAACTCAAAACATATTCTACTTGATGGCCCAGTGGGTGGAGGTGGATCATGAGGGGAGGAGTTCATAACTGACCCAAATAAGAAGCCTCGTTATGACACAGCTGGAGCTGACAGGGCAAATTCCAGCCAGAAAACCAGATTAAAAGTGGGCGGGGCTGCGCGAACTATTGGTTGATGTGACCCACCTGCGATGGGGTCCATGGCCTCCCGGCTGTAGTTGGAGCTCTGTGAGGAGTTCTGACTGGTCGAGAGCCCCCCGGTGGTGTTGCTGGTGAAGTGCATGTTGGACCGGCGGGCCCGAGGACCTCCCAGTCCACGTCCGGGGTGGAACATTCTCCGCACGTGCCGCACCCCACTTGACTCGTCGTGAAGCTCAGTGTTAAGGAAGGGACTCTACAGCTGTGGAACCCAAACTTTTAACAGTCAGATACCCTTCAGACATAAGACTGGAAGTCATGTAGCCCCTGATGAAAGTGTTAAACACTTTTAATGACCTTGTCAACTCGTTTGATAAATGTTACAAAAATGAGTAAAACCAAACCTTGGTGACGCCTAATATAGTCAGTAGTACATTTAAACATTTACACTGCATGTATTGTATGTGATCGGTATTGGTATCGGCTAATTTCACTTATGGATTATCAGTATCGGCAGCATAAAATCCTGATCTGAACAGCCCTAGTTCTAGCATATTATGTAAATCTCAGTGTTCAGAGCAAATGTAGTCAGGCTGCTTCTAGGTTTTATTCAGATATCCTTTGTGTGTGTGCTACTTCTGCACACTGTTGTGTTCGAGCTATTTGCATAGAACGACACAGTGGCTTGACTATTCTTGCTTGTTCTTTTGGTTATTCACCACAGTTCAAGTCAGTTTTTTTTTTTTTTCAAATTCAAAGTGCTTCTATAAACAGACTGTCACGCTGCAGTCCCCAGAGTGAAGTTCTGTGTGGATAACAATGCTAACACAGGCAAGGCAATTGTACTCCACGGTGATACACAGAATTGGGACGTGTCAATGACAAAGCATTTCCTCTAATTGGCATTGAGCCATAACAGAGGTTGAGAAAACTACCACTGCAGGCTTTAAATTACAGCCAAAATGGCATTTGCTGACATTTAGCTCATAATGATGCCCTGCTGCTGCAATGTTTGGATATGATGCAACAATTTTAAACAAACAGAAATAGAGACAACAGGAAGTTATGATGCAATTACATCAAACGTTCTAGAATGAAAAGGATATCAAGTCTCTGGGTGCTCTGTGTTCAAGTGTGAGATGAGCAGCAAAGTCGTCTGTCACATGATTAGGGTCGCCGCCTGGCAGTGCTGCACAAATGGGGCATATCTGCAAGGCAAGAAGAGAGGGGGACGTGAATGGAGTGCGGTTCCCCATGCTGGTAATGTTAACAAGTCAACCTTTGGAGGAGGTTTTAAACGACTGGACTGACATTCAGTAGGACATACCACAGAATCAAGAGACTAGAGGTACAGCGGTACCTTGGTCTTTGTTATTAATTCGTTCTAAGCGGTTCGGTAAAAACCAAAAGGTACGAAAAGCGTGAACATCAACGATACAAATGCTGTATTCCAAAATGACTAGAAAGACGATTTGCACACAGCACATTTGCATTTACAGCGTAGGAGTATGAAAATGAGCCAGTTTGACTTTCAAAGGGTCATCAGCCATAGTTTGTAGTGGGTCATTTACAAGATGGTGGATGATGTATTGTCATTTCATACGCTATCAGGTACATATGCAGCAGTTAACATCAGTAATACTGGCTAACATGTCGATGGTACTATGTAACTAATAATATATTGAATAGTCTGAGGCTGCACGACAGTCGAGTGTTTAGCACACAGACCTAACAGCTAGAGACCCGAGTTCAATTCCACCCTCGGCAATCTCTGTGTGTAGTTTGCATGTTCTCTCCGTGTATTGCGTGGGTTTTCTCCGGGTACTCCGGTTTCCTCCCACATTCCAAAAACATGCTAGGTTAATGGGTGACTCCAAATTGTCCATAGGTATGAATGTGAGTGTGAATGGTTGTTTGTCTATATGTGCCCTGTAATTGGCTGGCAACCAGTCCAGGGTGTACCCCGCCTCTCCTGTCCGAAGACAGCTGGGATAGGCTCCAGTACCGCCATGACCCTTGTGAGGATAAGCAGTAGAAAATGAATGAATGAATTAATAGTCTGAAACTGAAATCAGAAAAGAAATGTGACCGTCATGGCTGCGCGAGTAAGAAAGTGTTAGCAGATAAACTATGTCAGACACATACCACTTCGGTGGAGGTTTCTGTGTGCTCTGCAGCCACGTGCTCCTGCAGGGACATCTCAGTGTAGCCCATCCTGCCACAGTAGGGACACGTGAAGGCCTGTGGCTGCTCCACCGAGAACGCTTCTCCACCGTAATACAAGTCTGCAACCAAGAGAGGACAAGGTGTTCGGGCTCACTACAGTTTTAGGGTCCCCATGCAACTTTAATACAGGCTTCGGATATCAATCAGATGTCAGCAACACATACTTTTATTACTTATTTTGTAGTTTGGACACAAAATGGTGGAAAAGGCTTGCTCAAGTGATTACAAGATCTAGGAGAGAGGAGGAGCGTTAACCAGTACAGCTAAATATGACCATTATATGACTTATTTGGCTTATGACTTATAACAGAGAACAATGATCAGCACCAGCAGGTATGAGAAAAATTGACCCATTTACTTCTTTATGCATGTGGGGTATAGTTTTTATCCACAATGTAGTGGCAGCTGGGCATAATATAACAAGGTTCAACTCAACTTTACTCAGTACTCAACTAAAGACTTCTCCCATGGGAGTTTCCCTTGTGACGCTGCTTCAAAAGAGCAGTGAGTATCATACTAGTTTAGTTTTATGGGAAACAACTGCAAAGTACTGTATTTTTTAAACCACGGCTGACATCACTCCTACTCCATGCATAAAATGAAAACTGCACTTTTTGGGGGAATTTTGCCCATCATCTCACATAATGATGTGTATAAATTAGTCAAATAAAAGCCGACCAATCACAGCCACAGAATCGCCACCGCTCTACGAATTTTTCAAACATGCATGTCATGCTTGCACAGAGACCAAAGGCTTCATTATGCTCCAATGTCACGGCACTGGCCCAAATGACGCCGGCTGGCTGCACAAGGAAACTAAACCCGGTGGAATGCAACAAAATGCGTACTTGAGGGCAGCAAAGTGTACAAGTGTATTTCAGGTTGAAAACGGGTACCGTGTACACATGTTGTACAGTTGATCTTCTTAGCCTTTGTAGGCTATCATAACAAATAAGGACCTTCACTGCAGACTTGCACCTTGTATGTCGTGTATTCACATGACCCAATCAGATCATCAAGACTTTATAGTGATGTCACCACAAAGCATTCA
Organism: Doryrhamphus excisus; assembly: GCF_037039965.1. NCBI lineage: Eukaryota > Metazoa > Chordata > Actinopteri > Syngnathiformes > Syngnathidae > Doryrhamphus > Doryrhamphus excisus. The sequence goes on along the minus strand of NC_136359.1, from coordinate 11,868,754 downwards.
AAGACTGAATCAAAAGGTCCAAATATTAAACTTCATAAATAACTGTGTTAAGCACGTGTAACACAGGCAACATAGATTTACCAGACTGCAGTGGAATACTGTACATTCTCCATTTTTCTGCAACAGTCCTTTTTCTTGCTGCCCTCAGTTTCCTCTTGAGTCATATAAGTATATCAATGCTCTTATTTCCTATATCAAATTAATATATATTGGTTATCTGCTTTTTCCCACCCCCAATATCAGTATTGGCCCCAAAAATCTCATATTGGTCAGGCTCTACTCCTAACCAACAGTTACATGCTGCCCTTGTTCAACTTAAGTGTTATTGTTTGTTAGCTCAAAACTAAACTATTTCTGACGAGAGCAAACAATCTACTGTGCAGCCTAACAGACAAGCGTGTAACACAGGACCCCTTTAAGTACACACATGAGCAGCATCAGTGTCGAGCCGAGGCAAAGATCTCATGCTTCTGCATTCTGTCAAAGCCTAATCAGGCATCCACGTTCAATAGTTTGGGGGACGAAGTAAGCTGTACTCACCAAAGTCGACACGGGTTAATATACACTGCATGGGATGTTCCGTGGTGTGTCTGGTGGTGGTTGCGCCACTCTCGTAGCACGATGCGCACAGGTCGTAGTCGTAGCAGATCAAACATTTGTATCGTCGCCCTCGGAAGTTGCCTTTTAAACACGCATCACAGCTCACGCCTGAAGATGCACAAACAATGGATTATCCGTGTGAGGTGTGTGTATCCATTTAAAAAAACAATGTGTATGTTTGACAACTACTTGTCTGATAATTCAACATTTCAACTTTTTGTCTCAACATTTTTTATATTTTAAATGTTTAGTGTGGGCTGCACAGCCGTCGAGTGGTTAGCGCACAGGCCTCACAGCTAGGAGACCCGAGTTCAAGCCCACCCTCAGCCATCTCTGTGTGGAGTTTGCATGTTCTCCCCATGCATGCGTGGGTTTTGTCCAGGTATTCCAGTTTTCTCCCACATTCCAAAAACATGCTAGGTTAATTGGCGACTCCAAATTGTCCATAGGTACGAGTGTGAATGTTTGTTTGTCTATATGTGCCCTGTGATTGGCTGGCGACCAGTCCAGCCTCACGCTCGAAGACAGCTGGGATAGTGGAGCCTATCCCAGATGTCCCTGCGACCCTTGTGAGGATAAGCAGTAGAAAATGAATGAATGTTTAGTGGTGCCATAGTATCAAATCCAATGTGATGTTCTGATGCAGGTTGTGATTAATTTTATTTTCAGAATAAGCCATGGGCCAATTTAAAAAATGGTGAAATGGCCCCTAGGCTGGACTTTGGATACCACTGGACAACAGTACTGGGCCATAGCATTAGGTACACAACACAGTCCAACAAAGTCTGTATCAAAATTGAAAATAGGTATTAGTTTAACACAATGCTTATTATTGAAGTATTATTGTACTTGTGTACAACTGCACCGGATCATAGTTAAAGATGTTTATCATAGTTGGGTTTACTTCTAGAAACAGGCTCTCAGGATGATGAAATGCACAGCAAACAACAACCATCATAATAAGCATATTGTTAAATCAACACCTCTTTGACAGTGTCAATATATTTTGTTTTGTTCACAGCTCATGTGTTAGATCTCATTAGAATGTGCAGTGTACCTAATGAAGAGCCCGCTACTACAATGCTCTCATGCCGCTCTTGTGATTCTTTTCAGAGGTTACATTATAATTGGTTATCATGCAACAGGCTGCTTTGACAGTTCACGAAAGCTACTGTGATTACAATTACCTCATGTACCGATGTTTATCCAGCTGTCACTTAATAGTGTCCATGTCCTTGCAGGTAAACAGTGTATACACAAGTGTCAACAGCCTATACTGTCAGTCGGTGTCAGTGGAGTTGCTGATTAGCTTCTCATGTTGACATCTGAGGGTCTTTATATTATGAGGGAAGTTTAAGTTGACGTAGAAGATAAAGGCCGCCTGGGCCCGATTCACCTGCCTTTCTGACTAACCTTTAAACGACTAAACCGGCTGCTGTTAGCCATCTTGTGGGGACAAGCAAGCAGCTATGACCAGTGCAACTTTTCTAACTCTAAAATCCTCACTGTGTCACCAACAATTTGACACACACAAGAAGGTTTGTCGCAAGGGCATGCTGTATATGTTGCTTTGCTACATATTAGCTCGCCAAACTAGAATGGAGGAAGGCAGGGCCAACTTTTAGCTAAGGAAAGCGGCTAAAGCTAGTGAGCAGCCTCGCCCCCTACCCTCCCAATGCCAGCTGCAAGTTGCACCCCTCGTAGCCTATTCTTGGCACCCCCCCCCCCCCCCCCCCCCCCCCCCATCAAGTCAGCAAGGTAACCAGCAATAGCCAGGCTTGAGTTAGCTCCAAGCTAACAAGAGCATTAGTCCCACTTAGCCAGACCTTGTCTTGCTTCTTCCGCTTATTTGACAGCGTCGTCTCCGGGTCGAAGCAAGCTTACAGTGATTCATGGAAACATGACCATTAGACCATTATGTGTGCCGTCGTTCGTATTTACTGGTCGCCATTATGCTACTCACACAAGCGACTAAATAACAAGACATTCTCCGTTAGCTTCGTTTAGCTTCAGGCTAGCAGCCGGTGCTACCCCTGTCAAAACGTTTATGATGACAAACACCGATCCTGCTCTCTGAAGTGTGCCCGTATTCTTACCTTCATGACGGGACATCCTACGAAACCAAAAGCGGTCCCTAACTCGGGCCTGACTAGCAAAAGGAAAATAATATTAGCAAAGAGAGGAGAAGCCGGGGCTGGCTGGCTGTCCCTGGCCTCTTCCCTCATGAAGGATCCGGTGTGCTGCCCCCCTTCGCCTCCTGCTGCTGTGTCACTGCTCGGCTCATTGGTCAGCCGGCCACGAGATAGCGCTGTTGTCATAGCGATGGAACAGTGAACACGGACGAGGGTGTCAAATAAAACAACACAATACAATATCATTTAAAAAACATAAAATCAAGTCATATAAAGTGAAATGAAATACAATACAACATACAAAATAAATACATTGAATACAATTAAAGAAAAATAATAGCATAAAATGAGGTTAAAAATCTATAATAGATACATAAAAAATGTAATATAATAATACCAAAATAATATAATTATTAAATGTAAAATAATTTTATGCAGAAATTGGAAGCCTTTATTTTGTAGTGCACATAAGAGGTGATAAGCAGGTGCCTCAGTTGTGCTAGTTTACTGTCTTCACAATGTTTCATTGTTGGGTCCAACCAGAAAATAATAATTCAATGTGTTACTCAGTTTGGCGGATGGAAAAAATAACAACCATTTCAATTTGAAGCCAATGAAAGTCTGACATCAGCTCAGCATCAGACCAAAAAAAAGCTTTCTCTTTTAACAATGTGGGAAGTCAGTACTGTACTGTACTTTCCAAAGAACTGGCATGAGGATGTTCAGTGTAGTAGTGACTTTTATGCTTCTTGCAGCATCACATTGTGTGATGTCATTATTTGAACTCTGCTCCACAGATACAGTTGCATGCCCCTTCTACTGTCCTCTCAAATTTGATGGGGCTATTAATACAGAAGCGTACGGCCCGGGTGCTAAAAATAGGATGTTATTCTGGAATCTCCTCCCATGCTTGTTGCCACTTTGATTAGGTTACAATGCATCATTTCTAGTCAAGAATGGAGCTGGTGATGATTGGTATATTGCTTTTATGAGCTTGATACCTCATTAGCCCTGGCTGTTACTACAAATGTGTCATATAGAAAACTTTTTCTTTTCTGAGAGGATGTATGATATGTTAAAAATTGAGAGCGATATGAGATGTTTCACACAAAGATGCTGCAGAATTGATGCTTCAAAGCTATGAGTCGGTGCCACATTTATTCGCCTGAGTTTTTCCACAGAGAACCCAACATGGCATGCCAAGTGTGCCTCAAACATTAAACGTCACCTATCCTGTCACACAGCTGTCATGCCGCCTCTGTTACATCACTGACACTACTTGACCTTGCAAAACGGTCACACCCAAAATCATAACAGAAGATCGGTTTGATCTGCTTCTGATTTTCACACAGAACCCAGCAAATCAAGGGATATTACCGCAACTGTGTGCACTTTCACACAGTTAACAGGCAACATCCAGCAATAAGTTACAGCATTTGCACCACCGGGCGCTGCCCTGCCTCTCTTACGCCTCTGCTTTTTACACTGACCATAGACGTTGTCCAAAAAAAAAAATGTTGCATAAAAGCCGTCTTTGATTTCTCACAAGTGCAACTGTATGCACTTTCATACAGATAATTAGATGCGTGACAACGTCAGCATCGACCTCTCCATTCTGGACTAGCAACATGGGAAAAAGTCGCAACATTATTACTTTATGATAGACAGTGTGAAAGGGGCTAAAAAGTCCAACACGCGACACATATCACAATTTATTTGCGACATATCTTACAGATCTTGCTTCTTTCACACAGAGTTCAAGATAAGATATGCCTACAAGGTAATACAAATCAAGAAGTTATATACACGACATGATACACTTGATTGCGTCACAAGTTGCACGGTTATTGCACAGGATTTTTGCACATTTGCCCACATGTGTGAGTGTGAATGACTATGAGTTTGTTTATATGTGCCCTGCGATTGACTGGCGCCCGGTCCAACGACTAAGTCAGCTGACCCGTGACCCTAATTAAGATATTCGAGATGGATGGAGGATTTTTGCACAGAACCCAGCAAAGCAAGACACTCCTCCTTTCAATGCTGTTTACACAGAAATGCAATGAAGAAAAAATGTGAACAAAATGCAAGTTGTGAATTATAGTAGGACAGCATAAGTTTTCTTCAGAAATTGTAACCATAAGCCTAAAGGTCAAGTAAGTGAACCACTATATGGCTGACGCTCCCTTTGACGTTTTATGACATAAGCATTGGGTTTATGTTGTCAAATTATAACGCTTCACTGACCCCCTACAAATCAGGACAAGAACCGGACCATGTTAAAATGGTCTAAGTGGAAGATAAACCGAGGGTCCGCCATGATGGTGGCGGGTGACCCTTCTCCAGCATGCACACACAATGTGCACACTGGTGTTATTGTAGCACTCATCAATTGAAAGTGAACTAAGCTGATGGTTGGGCAAAGCGCCAAGCAAAGAAAGGGGAGTATGGGGGCTGGGGGATGCTTTCAATGAGAGAGGGTGCACCCCCCCCCCCCCACCCCTTTCCCTTCCATATGAGCCCCTTTTTAAGACATTCCAGAGAAAGTGGAGACTGCTATTGTAACTGGAATTTTTATTTCAAATCCCAATTGGGACCGATGCTCCTCCTCCTTTTTGTGTTCATTCTAAACTTTACTACAAGCAGATAAGCCATGTGACCTTCATACTACACTAGTGCACGTTTATTTTTGTTGTTTGTGGTTTTTTTTATGGGGGCTTGCGTCAGTTGCACACACCCCACCAAGACGCAACGTGAGAAGCTTTTACTACGACTTCATTCAACTTAACCACGCCCCTCAACGTAAACAAATGGGGGCTTGACCAATCAGATGCGCGACAGATCAGCCGATGATCAGATGACTGAAAGGGGGAAACTATTTAAAACTCTAATGAGCGCATTGGTGCAAGTTGGTACATTTTTCTGGAGCGAAGCGCATCAAGGCAGGGCGCACCGATCGAGAGGCACAGCTGCCGCCCGGCTTCCTTCATTGTTCTCTTCTTTTTTTTATCACTACACACACACACACAGCAAAATCAGGAAAAACGCTTTTAAAATATACTAGCCTGAAATGAATCAGAAAGACTATTTGCTGTGGACGCTTCTGCTGCTGCTGTTGTGTGCTGCTGCATTTACGCGAGGAAATCAAAACAGCTTCGGAGGTAAGAAACGTGCTTTTTTCATTCATTTAATCATTAATGGAGTTTCTTTATAGTAGCACACTTCCAATATGTCCTGGTTAGTTAATTAGATATGGTGAGCAGATAAACTGGATCCAATTATGTTTAAGAAAGCGACGTGTCCTTTTTAGGGAGAGCGGTCGTCAAGTGCAGTGTGTCAGAAGAGACACGCCACATTTGACACACAATTACTTTGGGAGAGGAATGAACGTATTTTACCTTGAAATGATTTTATGTATTTATGGCCCATTTATTTACTCAGCAAGGGCCGTCGAGTTCATTGGTTCAATTCAAACATGCCCTTTCACTATTGGCCTGAAACGTAGCATTTGGCATATTGTCATAGTTCTAACAACCTGCTTCTGCTGGCATACGGATATTTAACTCTATTATGTAGCACACAAACCATAACTTGAGTGTGATAGTGAGATATAATGAAACAGCAAGGTGAACTTCAAACTGCCTTTACCTTCATTTAAAATGAGGCCTATCCCTTTTTAATTTGATGGCGGCCATGTTTTTCAACCAATTTCAGCACACTACAGATGTGTCCCAAATTTCGGGGTGCATCACTCTATACGGGTGCATGTTTTTACAGACTTGAACTTTTGTTTTTTTTAAACTTTTTTGGTTCAGTAATTGAAGACTTATAATGGTTGTAGCTGCATGATGTGTAAATATTAACCACTTCTGGGGCTTCCACTCAGGTGGCGCTGGTGGATCGGATGAGTTTGCAAATGAAAGCGGCTCTCTGGATGGCACCATCAAGTATAACATGAGGAAGAGTTTAGATCTGGACCAGGAAGGCTGCTATCTGCAGGCTGGCAAGAAGGAGTGTCTGCAGGAGTGTGGCTTCAACGCCACAGCCAAGACCATCTTCATCATCCATGGCTGGACGGTAGGCTAGATGTTTCTTCTGGAACCGCAGCATCGTTGGAATGCATCATACATGTGTGACCTATAGTGTTAAAAGGGGTTTTGTGTGTGCAGATGAGCGGCATGTTTGAAAGCTGGATGCAGAAGCTGGTGTCTGCTGTCATGCAGCGAGAAAGCGAGGCTAACGTGGTAGTAGTGGATTGGATATCCATGGCGCAGCAGTTGTACCCTGATGCGGTCAACCACACCCACACCGTCGGCCTGGACATCGCGGCCATGCTGGACTGGCTTCAGGTATATGCTTGATAGTTCCCTTTTTTAAACTTTGGACAGAAACCAGACCTGAAACTTTGCTAAATGTTACTGAAACTGAATGCTATCAGTTACATATGTCTGTACACTCTTGCAGGGTTTCACACATCTTTTGAGTTCACAAGCTAACGATTAAGTACATAACAGACATTCATGAACCAAAGAGGCCTTAACAAAGAAGACGTAAATCTTAACAATTGGTGGACATATTTATAAATGACTCCATTTGACCTCAAGTTGGGGCACAGGTAGCCTCCCTGCAGAATTAAAATATAGGTGGGCCTTCCCCTAAAGCCTGAAAAAAGAATTTGGGTCAATACATAACCTTATGCTATATTTCTATGGCCATTTTGTCACCACTAGATTATGCAGTATCAATTTTACAGATGATAAAATGTAGATTTCCTCAATGCAGTATCTTTTTTTGACAAGTTTTCATCTTAAAATGTGACAAGATATCTCCTTCATAAAAACATTTTTTTTGTTCTGCTACTAAATTAATCGCATAATAAATGAAAATGAACTTGATGATTTTGCTGCCCTAAATATATTGCCATGTACATTTTTGTGTTCCCTTGGTGCCTTAGTTTCAGCACTTTTGGCATGTTTGTTCCATAGAACAATGGATTGAATGGAGTGAGTCCCTTTGTTAGTCATAGAGTCCCTTTTTTCTTTATGGGGGAAGGCGGGGCTACTAGCGTACACACAGAGTGCAGAAGATGGAATATGTAATTTTTTCACTGTACTTTACTTAATGTTAAAATCTCGTCTTTGGTAAAGGATATATACGAGTAGCCAGTGTACAGCTTGCACAGATGAAATATTAAAAGAAATGTACTCTGCACAGAACCATTGTATATTATAAGAATATGAGTGCTGTCTGATACAGTTTTGGTCAGAGCGTGTGTAAAATGTTCCTGGAGCTGCTACCACGCGTTTAAAATTGGATCAGCCTACAAAATGTCCAGCCAGAAGAGCCGCTCGGCTGCTTTCATGCTGCAAAGTGGGACAAAAGAGTGTTCTAGTGAGACAGATGGTAGAGGCGGTGTAGCAGGAAATCCTTGTCCAAGTTAGCAGAGCGTGGCTCAAATGGAGGCAGGCTAGCCAACAACTAGCATTTGTTCACTACAGCAGGTGCTGATGTGTTTTTTTTTTTAATATTTTACCAGGATGAGTTACATTTGCCTCTGGAGAATGTGCACCTGATCGGCTACAGCTTAGGTGCCCACGTAGCAGGCTACGCTGGAACCCATGTTCGAGGGTCCGTCGGGAGAATCACCGGTACGTTAAGTCCCAATGCGGGTCTCTTAAGATGCGTGTCCTTGAACTCAACTAACAGATTGTGGTGTCTGGACCAGGTTTGGACCCGGCAGGGCCGATGTTTGAGGGCGTGGAGGAGGACAAGCGCCTCTCTCCGGATGATGCAGACTTTGTAGATGTTCTTCACACCTACACCCGGGAAGCCTTGGGGGTGAGCATCGGGATCCAACAGCCAATCGGTGATATCGATATCTACCCCAACGGTGGTGACGTCCAACCCGGGTGCGCACTTGGCGATGTGTTGGCAGTCGCTGGAAGTAAGTCACAAACAAAGTCTGATTCCGGTTATTGCTTTCCATTTAATTGACACCACTTCCCTCCGCTCCAGATTTCATGGAGGTGATGAAATGTGAACACGAACGAGCCGTGCACCTGTTTGTGGACTCCTTGATGAACAAGGACCATGTCAGCTTTGCCTTCCAGTGCACAGACTCGGACCGCTTCAAGAAGGGCATTTGTCTGAGCTGCCGCAAGAACCGCTGCAATAACATTGGCTACAACACCCGTAAGATGCGCAAGAGGCGGAACAGCAAAATGTACCTGAAGACGCGTGCAGACATGCCCTTTGGAGGTGAGTCACCATGTTATGATATTGTGCTTATTTGAATGAGACTGATAAGAACGTATTCAGTGGATGAATCATGAACCCATTTTATTTTGAAGGCTACCACTACCAGATGAAGATGCACGTGTTCAACAGGAAGCAATCTGATAACGCAGACCCAACGTTCCACGTCAAGTTGTTCGGCGCCCATCATGACACTGAAGACATTTTTGTTGACGTGTGAGTACAACATGGAATATACCTGAACACCTCACCTCACAGCAGCTTCCCTAATTCCATTCTCCTCACGCAGCCATGACGAAACAGTCGGCCTGAACCTGACAAACACCTTCCTGGTGTTTACCGAGCAGGACATCGGCGATTTGCTGAAGATCCACCTGAGCTGGGAAGGCGACGCAGACTCCTTGAGCTCTGTCTGGAAAAACATCAAAAAGACGTTCTGGGCCTGGAATACGACACCTCCGACACCTGTCCTGGAAGTCCGACGGATTCGTGTGAAATCTGGAGAAACTCAGAAAAAGTAAGCTAGCATTGATTAAACCAATTATGTCGAACTTGTAATCTGAGTCTTGTGTTGTAATTTCAGGTATACGTTCTGTGCCCAAGACCAATCCAAAACGGAAATCTCTCCAGGTGAAACAATCGCTTTTGTCAAGTGTCGTGATGGCTGGGAAGTGAAGCCAAGGAAACGGTAGGTTTGAGTACCTACAGGTGCTAAATGGGCACCAAAGTCACACACTAGTGAAGTAAACCATGCACCCATTGACTCTGTAGTTCATTGAATAGAGGCATCAACAGGAACATTTGTAGTCACTTTTATCCCAGAACACGTTAGACCAGGGGTCTCGAACTCAATTTACCTGGGGACCACTGGAGGTAGGGTCTGGGCAAGGCTGGGCCGCATCAGGTTTTCCAAAAAAAAAACCGCATTTATTAAAAACAGAAAAATATGCAAACTTTTTCAGTGCTTTGGTTCCGATTTTCTACAAGAAAAGCTCTGATAAAATATTCCACTGTTCTCAAATATCTTAATTTTTATTTTTCTGCACAAAATAAGATGAAAAATAAACAAATCAAGAATAAAAAGAGTCAATCAGTAATAAATAAATATAATAAACTATAGTTGGTGGGTAGACAAATTATTTTTTTTTCAGATTAAAATGAACAAAGCATTATTAGAGCCCTGTAGACATGACAAAACACAACTATAGTCACATTTATACTTTTTTTTTTATTTACAACATATTGCGCGACTGCAGGGTCTTGAGACACATGCTAACTCGCAAACTAGAGAGCTAGCGACCTAAACGGTAGCCTTCAAGTTATTTCCTTTAAACTTAAATAGCCAAAAAGTTACCACTTCCACACGAATTGGGAGGATAACTATTAACAGTCAACCTTTTAACATGAACATTAATCAAACGTAATATTTTTTTTCTGGGTACATACCATACAGCATCCATATCAAACTTGCGTGGGCCTCACTTACATTAAACTTTCATATCAAGGCGGGGGCCTCAAACTAGTGTTCTGTGGGCCACATTCACTAAAATGTGTTCTTGTATCCAGAGTGCCCATGTAACGACGCAACGCCTGATGCAGTGTCATCAACACGGGGACCCAACACGTCGAAAAGCGAGAAGCACTGCCTTTGCTTTATCTGAGCACTTTTTCATGGGAGGAGAAGTAGGTGGATGGATCGGCGCACGGTGGGAGGAGCTTAAGGTCTCGGACATTGAAACTAACTGCACCTGCATGGTTGGTTCCTGAAAATCGGGGACTCTGAGGGAGTCGGTCCAGCGGTAAGAAGTAAAGCTGGATCGGAGGCCACTGCTCGAGTTACAGAATGTTTCTTCATAAAGTGGGCTAGCGGCCATACACCAGCTATTGTAGTCTCTATACTGTACATTTTTAAGTGTTTTTTTTTTTAATTTATGAAACAAAATTGAAGCACTGCAAGACCAATGTTATTTATCATAGCACATCCCATAAATGAAATGTTGAATGGCTTCCTAGATGCAGTAATTGTGTATGTGTGGGTGATTGTGACCAACAAGTGTGCCTTTCTGCTGAGTGAGATTACTGATACACTGTATACCTGGAAGAGATGCCCATCTCATTGCACATGGTTTGTTTTTGTGCTTCGTGTTACTGTATGTACTGTGGGGTGTGTTTATGTACATAATGTAAATAACCTTTTGGAAAAATGAATAAATTCACCTGTTATTTGTATTTTGTCTCGCTGCTTCTTTATACTGATTTTACATTATATTTGCCAAATCTGGTGTACAAAAACAAAATTGTGCGGGATCTTAAGGCATACAAGAAAAACAGTAACACACAATCTTTAAAGTTTAAGCAGTACAGAAGAGCATCTATCGGGCCTAGAACCTCTCATTCTTCAAGTGATTTTATTAGTTGCCTTGCATGTTTGCACTTGTCGTGATAATCATCTTTCAGCACGTACATAAGACAGATGGACTTGTCAGACTTTGCAAAGGAATGAATAAAATTCATTCAGAAAAACTGCCTCGTAAAAAGATTTTCTCCTTTTTTTTTAACACACTAACCAAATCACACTCAACTAGATGAGCAACAGAATGACTTTTTGTTTTTTGTGATACCACCCCCGAAAGTGTGGGGCCCACAATAGTTGGGCTTGTTAATTGTTCATAAAGGCATCTTGGACAGTATGGGGGTCCTCTAAAACCCGGAACGCTTGCCATGGAGGGCCGAGACACTGCAGATTTTCTTTCCAGTCGGTCACTAAAACGGGTGATTTTAATAATCAGCACCTCCTTCCATTTGAGGGAAGGAGCTTGTCAATTAAATCACCACCTGCTGGAGAGAAAACCTGCAGTGTCTCAGGCCTCCGTTGACACGTGCAAGTTTTGTCATCGCATGTGCCATAAGAGTTGATGTGCTGTTTGTTACAGGTAGGAAAAGCAATGGTTAACTTACTATGTTGGTGGTAAACATGTGAGGAATGTGAATATAGTATAGTTCTGGTTTTGACATATTTAGAAACATGTAGGAATATTATATGGTGTTGCAGTAAAAAAGACCACTGTTCGAAATGCCTGGATTTCTTTATGTCCAAGTGTGCGACAAAAGTCAAGTAGGCAAATGTGTGATGGTAACCATAGAACCTCCAGTACATTTCTCTGGGGACACAGAGGGCCAAATGGTACTTTGAAACAGCATATACTTTGTTACAAAGTTACCATTTTGGCTTTCCTACTGCATTTTTTTTTTTTGTCGTTAGCACCACAGTCAATAGAAGTCATCGTCTTCTTTTACTGTTGCTTCATTTTGAAGGGTATGCTTTGTTGTTGCCCCCTGCAGAGTGGAGGAAGTACTGCATGAATGAGCACTTCTCTTGTGAATGGTTAGCATCAGCTCCCTAAAACAGACACCAAAACAAAACAACATCAATTCATTTCTGTTTTGAATACGATAGCAGCCCATATTCCCCCAAACTATAAAAGTGAGCAGGAAAAACTAAACTACAAGAACAAAAGACACTGCTCCTACTTCTGCCACCTAGTGGCCAGTTTTATTGCATTAAAATTGCTCTCAAGTTCAAACCATTAGTGAGGAGTTGCCTCAGCACTTCATTTACTCTCTTGTGCAAAATAAATACGTTATTGGGATCAAGCGTTCGGGTTTATAAAAACGTCTAATTCAGGCTGCATTTCCACCATGTGACCCACTACCTGGAGTAACCTCACAGCGTGTGGCCATGAAGTTGTTGGTTTGGTGACTCCATCGTCCAATTCCCATGTACCACACTGCACTGACTCTTTAGTCGCTGTCTGCACTTTGAAATGGAACTTTTATGTGTCATGCTTGGTTGGACAGACAATACACAGTACTGCCTGGAAAAACTTGGATGCCACTGCAGTTTTTCCTTTTAATGTTTGACTTTTTTGTGTTGCAAAATGTACTCAATTTGCTGACCACATGTCCGCTTGGATCTACAGTGAGTCAGTTGAAAATCACCTCTGCTGAACAATGAGCAGTAATGGGTAGAATAGTTGATTCTCAGCTGTATGGATGGACACTGTCTGTCCGCTGCTGTCTCGCCAGCTCATAATGAAGTGTTGCAATGAAATGGAACAATGTCTTTTTGTTTTGCTGCCTACACACAACTTGATGGAAGAGCCAGGAAAAAAAAAAGATTCTCGAGCTTGTGTTACAATGTGGCTTCTCTTGAAGCATCCATACTATTAGCACAAATCCTCTCAAGCCAAAAAGCACATGATCCCAAGGGATTTTGGATCATTTCAGAGCAACAGCAAAATCTGACAGTTCTTTTGTGTGTTTAACCCTCCTATTCACATTTTACCCATGGGTCAATTTGACCCTATGGATATTTGTGTCCAGAAAATAATTAACAGACAATTGTTGACCGAGTTTTTGTGTCAGGCTCTTTATTTGTTGAATACTTGATGATGAAACCCTGACGTGTCCTTCAGCACCACCATCAGGACATGTTTTTAAAATTAAAATGAATTTACGCTCAAATCTTTACATTTAGTGACAACATTAATGACCTGAAGATTATGTAAGTTATTTTTTATTTGGGCAAATATATGAAACATTACAGGGCGGCACGGCGGTCTAGTGGTTAGCGCGCAGACCTCACAGCTAGGAGACCAGGGTTCAATTCCACCCTCGGCCCTCACTGTGTGGAGTTTGCATGTTTTCCCTGTGCATGCGTGGGTTTTCTCCGGGTACTCCGGCCACTCCAAATTGTCCATAGGTATGAATGTGAGTGTGAATGGTTGTTTGTCTATATGTGCCCTGTGATTGGCTGGTGACCAGTCCAGGGTGTACCCCGCCTTTCGTCGAAGACAGCTGGGATAGGCTCCAGCACCCCCGTGTCCCTTGTGAGGAAAAGCGGTAGAAAATGAATGAATGAAACATTACAGTGCATTTCAATTGCTTCAGGACTATAGAACCCACTTGTTCACATCTTAATACGGTACACAAAAACACCATACCCCGAATGATTTTTTTAACTTTTGATTGAAAGTACATTTTTTGGTCCAAGCAGCTTGTAAGATGACTAAGTTAAACAACCATCTTCATTCCCCTCCTGGGAGTTCAAACTATGAAAGCTGTTGAGGTTATATAATTCCTTCATCACACACTTTGTCAGTCTCTCTCTTTCTCTCTCTCCGTTCTTTCCGACTTTCTAAGTCAATTTTATCTCACGGTAAATTAGCTTTTTAGCTGTAGTTGTCCTCTTCATCATGCAGTAGTCCAGTCTTTCAAAACTCACTGGTGATTTTTGACACACTATAAACCTTGCAATCATATTGCAGCGTCAGTCAAAATAGGAACTATTCAACAGTTTCCCCTTGTCTGTTAAGTGTGTTTGCAGTATGTTTCCATGTGTCCGCCAGTGACGGCACCCTCTCAGGACACTGATCCATTTACTTCTCAGTGTGAGGTTATCGGACACTGTAAGAAGATACATTTTGTCCGAGAGGAGACTGAGGGCAGCAAAAAAGTGGGCCGTTGCAGAAAAGTGGAAACTGTGGAGCATAGTACTGCAACGTCCAGTTTATTTTTGTACAATCTTGCTGTGATGATGAGGTAATGACCAATGTGTGACCCCCCAGTGTTTTCTCACCCATTTGGTATTGGCCCAGCATGTACTTCTCGCATTGTTGGCACATGTTGGCCCAACTGCCACATCAACTGGTGGTGGCGCGTGGTCTCATGATGCCAAAATTCCATGCACACACACTGATGGAAGACCTCCATGTCGGTGAGAAGCCACTTGGAGGAAGTCCCTTCTAAATAGTTAATGACATGACGGGAGTCACAGTGGAAAAACTGTTGCACTCAACTCAGCATCTGCTGGCCCCAGTCTGGCCAGAGTTGAAAGCACTCCGGTCACATGGATGGTCTAGCTTTCCAAGTAAGACATCCCGCAGAATTTTCTAGGAATCTGGGGTGAGAAAAAGGGAATATCTTACTTGAACAAATAGGTTGTATAACTGAGGGGAGGGGTGAGTTTTTGATAGGGGGGAAAAAAATAAAATTTTAGCCAATTGCTTTTACCTGACAGCAAGTGTCCCAACCTTTCCCAGCCGGGGACACTTACGGTCAAATCATAGGATATGTGGGGGGGACTTTGATATTTTATATTTATTAAACCAACCTGTGTAGATATGCTAACAGCTATATATAATTAAACTTCATCATAATCAAGTTATATATAATTAATTATAATTAATAATAACAAGTTATATGTGATTGGCTGGTGACCAGTCCAGGGTGTACCCCGCCTCTCGCCCAAATACAGCTGCGATAGGCTCCAGCACCCCCCACGACCCTTGTGAGGATAAGTTAAATGAATGAATAATAATCCTAACAGGTGATTGTGTACTATTTGTTTTTTCTCCACTGCTTTTTCTGTAGTTTTACAAATATATTGTCATTTTTTCATAACACTGACTTTATTCTTAATATAATATAATATCACAACTTTTTTTAATAACCTTTTCCAAAAATTGCAACACTATTTTTTGTTCATTTGTGGAAATTATTGTGAAAATTAAGTCATTTTTTCCTCATAATGTTACAAAGAAAATGTTTAATGACTATTTCTACTTTACTCTCATAAAACTACTGCTGTTGTAATTTTCTTTACATTTTTTGGGGGTAATTGTCCTGACTAGTTAAACCTTCTTCTCGTAATTATGACTTTATTCCCATTATATTTTGACTTTATTCTCGTAATATCACTTTTTCAGTAATCTAATTCTAAAAAAATTACGTGCTTGGTTCTCATATTACAACTTGAGTCTTTTTTTTCTTATATTTCTTAATATATTTCTTAATATATTCTTAATATTTCAACTTGATGCTACAAAAATGACATGATTTTTCCGCATACTGTTACGATGTTGTTCTTGGGAAATTTCTTACTAGCTAACAATTAAACTAAATAGAGGAGAATGGGGGTGTTACCGCTCATCATATACAGTCGCTGTTGGCCAGGGTAAGGATACAGATTTCATCCATGAGGAGACTGAGGGCAGCAAGCAAATAATGCCATGTTCACAGAGCTATAGCAACACAAATAGAGTAAGCTAATGTTAGCATGTTTGTTCATTTCATGTAATTTATCTGTGTAACCTTCAATTCAAAACTCTAAGATGATAAGTCATCACAATGGTCCCTATGGCTGTCCTGGTACTCTGGTTTTCCCAATGGAAAATCAACAATAGCAAGTCCGGCCATGTGTCACAGTGTTCTTGTTGCCATGTTTGCTCTAATGCCCTTGTACACAGTGACCTCTTACGTGTCATGGGAATGTCGTGACGCCATGAGAGCACAGTACATTGCTGAAGGTGAGTCTTATTATTAGCAAGGAATCAACCGCTGACCGCCCAATTCGGGGCTTGTGTTTGGGGAGAGAGAGGGAGAGAGGGCACCTTGTTTGTTTACTTGAATCACACGCGTGAGAGCAGGTGACATCGAAACATGGCTTGACGTCACTGTTGTGCTGTCACATTGGTTTCCTTTAGTTTTATGACCGGCTGCTGAAGTCTTCTTTGAACAGCCACCAAAACAAAATACTTACTATAGCCGGTCGGTCACCACGTGTAGCTCTTCGGACCACGTTATGGAGGTGTTTGGTGCTGTAATGCCACCTAGTGGACTTCAGTGGAAGATCATGGTCACCAATGTGATGTGGGCGTGGTCAAGTCGACTTAGGTGATTCAGGTTCTTGTACATGGCCAGGTTATGCCCCTATTCCACTGGTCTTGATGTAGTTCTAAAGCAGGTACTACAAGTACAACAAGGTAAAAATAATACACATAGTAAACACCAATCAATACAATGCAGCGTGCTGTTTCAAAGTTATTGTAACTGTAAAAATAAGTCAAACCCACACTTAAGAGTGCTATAGTATACAATATTTTCCCGATTTAGAGTAGTGCAGTTATTTTATAGTTAAATAGTCTAAGACTTGCAGCTTCCATGTCTGCAGTTGAATTGCGGATAGCTGGGAGTGCTCCAGGCTTTATTTTAGGATGTGTAGCGAAGCCTGACTTTTTACAAAGGTGTCCTTTGTGAAGTGGTAGGGGTATATATGGGGCAGCATCATCTAGCTAGCAGCAGAGGCGCCAAATCTGAGGTAGTATGGCCACAATTTAACACTTTTTTTGTCATGATAATTAAAAAGCCAGGACTTTTCTATGCAGCCAGAAGTCACCTGAGTTGCACAGAAATGGATATATATTTTAAGACCAAAACCTATTAACTAAATGCAACAAGGAAACTGGGAGGGGGCGGCGTGCTGTGTTGCAGGTGTCAAATGTAGCTCCAGTCAGAGGGGAAGCGGATCATATAGCGAGTAGGGGCGGCATTGGGGAACCACTGTGGAGGCGTCTTTGGAAATGTTCTGTCATGAACAACCAAAAGAGACAGAAATGTGCCACCACAACATTAGACACATCTGCAGAGCTAACAGTAGATATTGTTTTGACGCTGTCGAAACGGTGTTATTTCTCATGACTATGGTTGTAGTTTGCAGTAGTTTTGTGAATAATGTTGGTAACAACCAAACATGTGTAGAAGGAAGGAAGATTTAAAATATGACCAGCAAGTCATTTACATTCCTGGCAGGCCTGTCTATCCAGATAGGCCAACCAATTTCCTTGTTCAATACGAGGTCACAGCAGTGTTTATTACCTTCTGTTTCTTCTTAAATATGCATCATCATTTTTCACCAGAACTGAGATGTAGTATGACGTTAAACACTCAGTGTAGTAGTCACTATTCCTACTGTAGTAGCATATCTCACTCCTGAAACGCTGGATGACAAGTTGAGTTTTTTCAAGCTTGGGTTTTAGCTTGTGGGCTAGTGCCGCTGGGATCTGCAGAACAGCATGCGTCACACTAGCATCAGGTTCCGCCACCACGCCTGGTGCTGATGCGCTTATTTTTTTTTTTAGAAAGGCAGTTCACATACGCTACTTTATGCAAAACAGTGCATGATATGCTGATTGTTACGAAGCCTCACTGAAATCTTCAAGGATAAAGAAAAAAAGCTTAAGCATAAGTCAGTTGATAATATAATAAACAACATATCAATATAGCCAATCAACATTTCACATCTGGTGGAATCGTGTAATTTTAGATGGTTGTGCCACTAACATACAGTGCACAGAAATATGTACACCTGGAGGCACTTTTTGTGTTATCCTTGTCCAGCCTGTTCTGCACGGCTTGCACACCTGTAGAGAAAAAACCTGTTTCCGTCACTGCATCCTCTCATTACATGAACACAAATAATACTTACAGTACATGTTGAATTTGCACACACCTGTATGACTAGATTTGGTCTTGATGCCCAATTGTATAGATTTTTCAGGAAATGGTATTGTTGCCAATCATGACCTGTGATTTTTTTTTTTGAATCATCACACAGCAATTTAACACTTAAAAGCTGTATACACAAGACCAATACAGTACCAATACAGTACTAATACAAGGTTAAAATAAAAAAACAAGCTATTTGTAACATTTTGTCCCAGCAAAGCATTTCATTGGTTATTGCTGCTGGGGTGCTGCAAGGACGTCAGCCCCCCTCTAGGTTTCTCTGGATCCCTCTGGTGGACAGAGACAGCTTTTGCAGTAGTAAAGAAGTATAGGAGATCAGGAGGTTGTTACTCAACATAACACGGTGTCATTTTACGAAGAATGCAAAAATCATCACACAACAACTTGACACTTAAAAGCTGTACATACAAGACGAGTACCAATAGGAGCTTAAACAAAACAAAAAAACAAGTGCTATTTTAATGTTTCGTCCCAGCAAAGCATTTCACTGGTTATTGCTGCTGGGGTGCTGCAAGGACGTCAGCCCCCCTCTAGGTTCCTCTGGTTCCCTCTGGTGGACAGAGACAGCTTTTGCAGTAGTAAAGAAGTATAGGAGATCAGGAGGTTGTTACTCAACATAACACGGTGTCATTTTACAAAGAATGCAAAAATCATCACACAACAACTTGACACTTAAAAGCTGTACATACAAGACGAGTACCAATAGGAGCTTAAAAAAAACGAGAGGTATTTTAATGTTTCGTCCCAGCAAAGCATTTCATTGGTTATTGCTGCTGGGGTGCTGCAAGGACGTCAGCCCCCCTCTAGGTTCCTCTGGTTCCCTCTGGTGGACAGAGACAGCTTTTGCAGTAGTAAAGAAGTATAGGAGATCAGGAGGTTGTTACTCAACATAACACGGTGTCATTTTACAAAGAATGCAAAAATCATCACACAACAACTTGACACTTAAAAGCTGTACATACAAGACGAGTACCAATAGGAGCTTAAAAAAAACAGAGCTATTTTAATGTTTCGTCCCAGCAAAGCATTTCATTGGTTATTGCTGCTGGGGTGCTGCAAGGACGTCAGCCACCCTCTAGATTCCTTTGGTTCCATCTGGTGGACAGAGACAGCATTTGTAGTAGTTCTTAAGTAAAGGAAATGCTACACGATTAGAACACAGCCACATATTAGCCACACGGCTGTAGAAGCCGCAGGGTTCAAAGTTTTTAAGAAAAAGGCTCAATGTTTCCTCATCATCATTCATTTTATTATGTGGAGAAACTACCAGCTGTGGTCAATCATGATAAGAGAAGTAACTAGAGCTTGGTCTTGACGAGTTAAAAGACAGCCTGGACCCCCCAGCACAGCTTGTTAAAACATTTGGGTAACTGTATGTATTTGAGCCTGTATATGTAATGTTGACCCAATGAATTCCAACTTATGCACCCAAAATGAATACCGTATGACATTCATGCCCATGAATACATGTCAACTTCTGACCCCAACTGCATCCTGGTTTCATTTATAAAACTATCTTAAATATGTGGAAAATAACTCTTAGTGCCTGAGTGAATGTAGAAAGGCCACTTATGTTGAATTAGTCAGAGATAGATCAAGTTTCTTTACACAAAACAGTGCGGGGGCAGTTAAATACACTTCTGTGTGCCATGACCTTGGGCCACGCGTTAACATTTATATCATATTTACTCTGTTAATGATATGTTTATGCAAAAAGGTTTTCCTTCCGAGTGTGGACTTTCTTTTCACTGACGTAAGCGTGGCATTCATGGATCGGCTCTCTGTCACACTGCCAAGATTACACTTAGACACTTCTGTCTTTGCAACATTGACCTAAGCCATGTCAACTTTCACTTTGGAATGTGGATATTTGTCAATATCAACCAAATGACTTAAATATCATGCAGATTTCAATAAACATTCATGCAAAAAGAATCTGTCTATCTAGTAGTCAGAATTTGTAGCGGCTTCCTGACATCTGATTGGTGAGAAATGGTGGGATGATGTGTACCAGGTGACAAGGGCGTGTGTGTGTGTGTGTATGGGGTTGTGTGAGTTTGTGTTGTGGTGTAATATGGAAGGGCGGAGCAGTATAGGGTAGTCCCCCCTGGGCAAATTTGGAGTGAACAGCAATTCAAAAGAAATATAGTAGGAGTACTTGTAAAACTAGTACAAAAGTGGTTGTCATTTTAATTGAATTTGAATTTCTCCTCCTGTCTGCTGTGGCGCCGCCAGCTAAGATGACTACCAGATCTGCAACATACGTGAAATAATAATGCTAGGCCTATTTACTGATGAAAAACGTGATCTTTATTTTAAGATCTTCAACATTCACATGTTGAGAAACACAAGAGAGACTTGTTCACTGCACTCCAAATATGAGAACTTATATTATAAGTCCTATATTCTACTATTTTGTCACTTTTTATAGTAGTGTTTTCATAAATATTTTATATGTACGTAAGTACTGTTTTGTGTGTCTGTAGCTTTAATGCTAATGTCTCTGACAGAACGTCTATCTCCAAGAAGTGCTACTGTGCAGTTCATCCACTTTTTATACAGTATATACACTGTCACTCTAATAGATCACATTTAGTAATAGTGTGACGTTAAGGAGCGGAGATAGGAGGACACAAATACTATGTGAGCTACTGTACATTACAGTCACATTTAATCGGAACTGGGTATCAACCCAGTTTTCAACCTAATTCATGGCAAAATGATAAGATACTTTATTCATCTCCACGAGAAATTTGCATCATGACTGATGACTTAAATATCATGTAGGTTTCAATAAACAAGAGATGTCTGATAATTATCAGTACTGATAATTATTGACACAAAAATGCAATATCAGTATCAGATTTTTACACGATCATGAAAACTGATATTTTTAAAATGCTGTATGACATATCGGGATCGGCTGATATCGATATCGGAAATTGAGAGTTGGAAAATATCAATTTTTGGCAAAAAAGTCAATATCGTACATCCCTACAATAAACATTTATGCAAGCCATATATTGTAGGAATGGATATCCATCCATCCATGCACTTTCTATTCCGCTTATCCTCACGACGGTCACAGGGGTGCTGGAGCCTATCCCAGCTGTCTTCCCGCGAGAGACGGGGTACCCCCTGGACTGGTCGCCAGCCAATCACAGGGCACATATAGACAAACAACCATTCACACTCACATTCATACTTATGGACAATTTGGAGTCGCCAATTAACCTAGCATGTTTTTGGAATGTAGGAGGAAACCGGAGTACCCGGAGAAAACCCACGCATGCACGGGGAGAACATGCAAACTCCACACAGAGATGGCCGAGGGTGATATACTGTATATGTTGTATAGATGCATACATGGTTTATTATATACACATATTAGCCACAATTAATTTGAAAACAATTGAAAATATCAGCAAAATGCTTCATTGTGGGTTTTTTTTGATAAATGTGATAAATGTGGCCTGTTGGCACAAGACAAAAGTACATGTGTGCATATTACTCTAAAACTGGCATCAATTAAGTCAATTCAATTTAGGTTTGTGTCAAATTGCACATAATTTTGTACTTTTGTAATAATCATGTACTCCTATTGGACTAAATAGGTCAGGTAATAAAAGGAGGTTTGACATTTTTGGTTTAGTTCTCTGTTCAAGTTTTGCTGGTTGTTGAAAAATGTTAAGTTAATAACTAAATAAATAAGTAGTCATCACAAAAAAACAGCAGTGACACGACATCGCAGCTTCAGGAAAACCTGTCTATGTAGTAGTCACAATTCCTAGCGATCCCTGACTTCTGCTTGGTGAGAAATGATGGGGGGATGTGTACAATGTGACTAGGGTGTGTGTGTTTGTTTGTGTTGTGGTGGAAAGTGGCGGGTGGGGCAATGTACTGTAGTTTAATTTGGCAATTAAAAAGAAGTAACGTAGTAACATTATCTTATTTTAAGATGTGTATCGAAGCCTATGTTTTGTTTTGTTTTGTTTTTTACAAAGCGGGGGGTATATACTCATGGAGGATGGAGATTTTTTTTCTTCATAATGTCACAAATAATGCTGTTAAAAAGTATGATTTCATCATAGGGCAGCTTTAAGTCTTTGCAGAATATGTACATATGGATTTAATGGATTTACAAGTAAATTGATTCAGTCAGTAATTACAGGAATATCAGGTAAGTACGAACAGACCTGTTCTCTATTGATACACAAGACCATAGTGTGTGTGTGTGTGTGTGTGTGTGTGTGTGTGTTGGAGAGGGCTTACAAAATGACGTGATGCCCAGATGATGTGACACGGAGCCCTTTCTTTCAGATGGCTGAACAGTGAACACACTAGCAACTGATCAACTGATGGGAACTTCCTTCTGCAGCCAAACCTTTTTTTTTGTCCCTCAACAAATTTGGTCTGATGTGATGAGAACATTCCTTTCCACTGCTGATATTTCCTTCATTATGTAACCACGCAGATAATGCCACATGTGTTAGCGTTGTTATCGTTTGTTGCTACTTCAGCACAATGGTGATGTAGGATATAAACTGTACTCGCAATAAGCGTTCACATCCATCAGTTCATACACATTTTTTAAGAGACATTAAAAAAAAGATTTAAAAATCTTTAAACAAGTGAACAATAAATAAAAATATTTTCAAAACAGTCCTTCACATATTTAATTTAATTTAATTTATCTTTCATCATAAGATAGAAAGTTTGTTTCTACCTTTTTCCGTTCTTTTTTAATCAGCGGTAGAACATATAGTAGGTAAGTTCCAGCAAAATATCAGTTCTCAACAAAAAATGAGCCACCTTGTGGCAGTTTTTTATCAGCTTAAAGCTGCACCAACATGCTCTATTGTATTGTGGAGTTGCATCATCACCTCTCACACACAAAAAAACAAAAAACGTAAAAGACGTCTAAACATGTGGTAGCAAATGAGTGAATATTACAATTTTATATACATTTCTTCTGTGGTATTTGAGTTACAGTTTTTAGCATTTTCATATATTTATATTCTTCCTGCATTGGTTTATCTGAAAGAAGGTATGTGGTTTTATTGCCTTATAGCAGGGATCCCCAAACGTGTTCCAGCGAGGACATACACAGAATCATGAACAATGAAAAACTCACGATGAGCTTGTGAACCCATTGGAAATGGTCTCACTCACGGTGTCATCTTACAAAGAACACTAAAATCATCACACAGTAACTTAACACTCAAAATGTAAGGCATCAGCAATCCAAGTACCAAATTGAGTTTTAAATAAACTTTAACTTGTGTTGGTATTTATATTGTATGTTTCTTAGCTACCTTTTCAATGTTAAGTCGCTGTGTGATGATTGTAGCGTTCTTTGTAAGATGACACCGTGAGCCAAACTGTTATGTCGATGAGTAACAACCTCCTGAGAGTTCCAGTTACTGCCAAAGAAAGAGCTACCGTTTCTTCACTGACTCGTGAGCGGCACAGTATTTAAATTATTAATAGTAGTTCAGAAGTAAAGAAGATTTCACAAGATTGGAACATAGCCATAAATTATAAAGAGTAAAGTATGATATTATGCAAATTCCTCTGCTGTTGGTCGCGTGTCCACGCAGTATAAAACCTTGCATGTCTGCAGAAAATTCAAAACCAATGGCATTCTTTTAGTATTTTTTTTGCAGCAATCCAATGCCTTGAAGGTCATTCCTTGAGGCACATACAAGTACAAGTAGATGGTGGTTGCTATGTAATTATTGTCAAATGTGTCTCTGACTCATTACAGTGCTGCCGTGCAGTGGCTTTGCAGCACAGTCGTGTGGGTTTCAATGCACACATATTGGTGTGTGAGCAAACAGCCATCCATCATCTTGCACAGCTCTGCACACTAACTCATCATTGATAACTTTTTTCATGTTACAGTTTACCATGAACATGTCCACTACAGCAAATATCTTTTTTAACATTTTTGCTATGAAGTGGGCATTTCCCCTCAAGAGGATGTAATTGTGACAGTTAAGTTTCAGTATTATGTACTGTAGTTTTGAAATGACTCCTTTCCAACTAACAGGATGTGAAACAAATTGAATCATAACAGTAAAACCACAAATATTCACTTGCAGTATTTAAAAAAAAGAACTACTTTTCAGAACATTTCCGACAATAAATTGCAAGAAATTATTAGAATAATCGAGCAATTATATGACAAAGTTGTAATATGAGAGGAAAAAAGTATTTTTTAAGTTTTAAAATAAAGTCAAAATATTCCAAGACAAACATTTTACATAAATAAAGTTAGAATTTTGTGGGGAAAAATAGTGTAATAACAAAGGAAAAGTCAAAAGAAGAAAAAACAGAGGAGAATAAAGAATTACAATAAGTCATACAAAGACAATGAAATACAGAAGGTAGAGATCGATCGATTGGCTACCGATCAGTATTGGCTGATTTCTGTAAAAAAAAAAACTGTCATCTGCTTTTGCCAATAAATGCCTTTCAAAGCTGACACCAGTATTGAGCCGAGAATTTACACACTTTTTCCCGTATTGCTGCAAAATCTTTGGTGGCTGCACGGTGGTGGTTAGTGGTTAGCGTGCAGGCCACACAGCGAGGAGACCTGAGTTCGATTCCACACTCTGGCATCTCTGTGTGGAGTTTGCATGTTCTCCCCGTGCATGCGTGGGTTTTCTCCGGGTACTCCGGTTTCCTCCCACATTCCAAAAACATGGCGACTCCAGATTGTCCATAGGTATGAATGTGAGTGTGAATGGTTGTTTGTTGATATGTGCCTTGTGTACCGCATGGCTTACTGTTTAATTCATTTCCCAAACAGCTGCAAAAATAGGCTGTGTTGCTTTACGCTGTCATTTCACTAAAATGTACATAAGTTGGCCAAAATCTCCCTGAAGCCAAACACAGTCTCATCGCTGAAAATCTCCAATACTCACTCCACTCGCATGTACAGTGTGTGCTGACATCCCAACAGAGGTGGCAGCTGCAGGCGCATGTGTTTTCCAGCTGTCCTTTCATAGCCCTGCACAGCCCTTATCCTTTCCTCTTCATGGGCATCTTCACACACTGGAAAATACATATCTACAAGGGTACCTCTGGTTTCATTATCAATTTGTTTCAACTTCAGCATTTTGTAGTTATTTCTTGAATTCAAGAATGTTTTGCTTGCACTTGCAAGTTTCTTTGGCCCCATGGCGGGTTATTTGGCAGTCACACACAAAAAGGCACAGAGACAGACTCACCAATGCATAAGGTGCTTTGTTTGCGCTAGTTTGTTACATGAAATATTGTACAAGAGCCTGGGCAAAGTTTGAGTGAAAATGTGTGTCAAAAAATGGAACATTCGAAAACCGAGGTTTGACTGTAATGTGTATGTGTCTTGCCGATCAAATCCACTAACCATACTATTGTCACAAACATGAATTTGTGGAATTCAATATGGTTACGAAATAATGCAACCAAACTATTTCTGAATTACTTTTACTCTTACACAGCCTTTGTAACTTATTTGGTCTTTGTAACAAAACTGAGTCAGCTCCCTAATACAATAGAAGATCCACATATGTCCATCAAATAAAAGATAAGATTGGAAAAAATTGGCATGCAAAATACGTTTAGGGTAGGACAATAATCATTTGACATGGTTATAGGTCAAACTGAACAACCAGCGGTTAGAGTGGCACTTCCTCTGTGAGCTCCCCACACAATGTCACAGCAGTTCGAGCACAGTGAGGGGGACCTACCCTTGCAGCTACGGAGCCAAATATGCAACTTCCCAACTAATTCCACCACAGTACGCTGAATACATTTCTCTTGGAGATTAATAAAGTATCTATCTGTCTCTATCTATCCAGAAAATACCTTTCACAAAAATCCTAGGTCACCTTTTTTCCTACTGAGAAGACATAAAAAATTTGTACCAGTATGGATGTACTGTTTGACAACAGAGCCTTGAAAGGTGCATGAAAAAAAACGCAAGAAATATGATGACTGAAACTGAGAACACAGTTGAAACACATGGCAATTAAAAAAAAAAGAAAATAATGAAAATGTAAATGTACAAATGTCAATATCCATAATGTTTATTACTTATACTGACAAATGTAACAGTCTTAATCCTAATTAAGACAAAAACAAATTCAGGAAATATTCTTGATTTTCACCTTCAGCTTCTTCAGCAATACAACCGTCATCTTGAAAACACAGTTTGTATATTTACATGCACTAAAACAAACAAATTATTGTAACAAAACACTGACTTGACATATGTACACATGAAACATGAAAACAGGAGAGACCGATTTATTTTAGGAGTATGCGTGTAAAACATACTGAATGTTACAGTGCATGCTGGAACTCTTATTTCCCCTCTGTGAACCGCGGTTCTCTTGCGTGAGACCTACCACTATACCAGAGACACAATAATCTTGCTACACACTCGTGTAGCTAGTGGCTATTTAGACAGAAATAACTATGTGTTGAGTCAGTAGACAGTAAAGCTATACTACTAGGCTGCTAAGCTCTATATTTACTGTTCTGAAGTACAACTGTTTCATGTTTAACAGGGGTGGGCAAACTTTTTGACTTGCGGGCCACATTGGCTTCAAAAACTTGTCAGATGGTCCGTCTACAGTATTTATAGGTGGTCATCAAACAGAACAACATACTTAATCATGCTTCATGCATGTTAATAACGTAACTTATTACAAGATTGGGTAGTCCTGTGATGAATGGTAAAACATTAAGATGTCAAGAGTATGTCAATGTCTAACAATCAAGAAAAAAATGCAAGACACGGTGACTTGTCGGGAGAGAGTATCGCAAGCTACCCAGCATGCCTTGCGGCTGCATCTGCATTTCTGATTTTCATTTTTGCCAGCTACAGTTTTGATGTTAAAGTTTGTTTTATTATTTTTTAAAGCAATTTTGTCCATATGTCCCTGGGAAACGCCCGGGGACACATTGTGGGCCTGATGCGGGCCGCAGTTTGCCCACCCCTGATATATAGTATGGTCCTTTTTGGAAAAACTAGCAGCACTGTTATAAATGTAGTATCTACAAATGAAATAAAAGTTCCCCTTGTGGGACTAATAGAGACATATCGTCTCTTAAATGTCCAAAAACTGACAATGGTCATGATAAAATGATGTAAATATGCCCCAGGTGAAGCCAAGATTTGGCAGTTGTGTACGTCCGATCAAACGTGAGCATATTCAGGAAGCAACTCATCATTTTCCCATCAACGTGACACAAAGTCCCTTTTGTTTGGCTGAGTGCCACACATTCATTGGCTAATATTCAAAGAGAGCACGAGGTCACAGTGCAGAGATTAGGGTCAGCCCCCTGAAGGCTTGTTAGAGGAAAGTGAAGAGGGGGCAGGGAGGTGTCAGGGTTAAGGTTGGCGTGGAGGGGGGTTACGAGCTCCACTACACAGAGGAAATGTGTCCATGCCAACAAATGAATCTTGTTTGAATGTCGATTTTATGGCTCTCCATTACTTTCCTTGCCACTGCAATAATTACGTTGACACACCGCCTTGCATCTTTGGGCTTGTAAATGCTTCTGTTCAAAATCATAATTATCATAATTAGTCTGTTAACTGTCAATGCTTTCATTGATATTAGGTCCTAAAAACCATTGGATCTGGACAGCATCTAAAATCAATCTGGTATGTATTTAAAAAATAAGGTTGGTTGAAATTGTGACTGGTCAACACCTGAAAATGGAAATGAACATTAAACATTTATTCATTCATTTTCTACCGCTTTCTCCTCACGAGGGTCGCAGGGGTGCTGGAACCTATCCCAGCTGTCTTCGGGCGAGAGGCGGAGTACACCCTGGACTGGTCGCCAGCCAATCACAGGGCACATATAGACAAACAACCATTCACACTCACATTCATACCTATGGACAATTTGGAGTCGCCAATTAACCTAGCATGTTTTTGGAATGTGGGAGGAAACCGGAGTACCCGGAGAAAACCCACGCATACACGAGGAGAACATGCAAACTCCACACAGAGATGTCCGAGGGTGGAACTGAACTAGCTAACCACTAGACCGCCATGCCGCCCCAACATTAAACATTTAATGCAAAATTTGGCAAAATCAGAAAATCTTTTGAAGATTTGGAAAAATGTTGAGTAAAAAGTATCAATATTTGTATCGGCAATTTGTGAGCCTGGTATCAGATCGATACCAAAATTTGCAGGGTGATGTCTGATAATAATAACAATAATAATAATAATCCCTCATTCTTTTCATCAACCGTGGATTTGCCACACATTTACAAATCAGTAATGATGTGAATGCGGTGGGGGGGGGGGGGTGATGAATGTTCACACACTCACACACGGAAATCTCCATGTCACTGAACTGCAGTAACCCTCATTTAAGGTGAGGCCATACCTCTCAGCCAATCACAATGGGCCAAGAATCAGGCATCCTACCCTCAGCCAATCATCTCTTTTGTGATTTTTTTCCCCCCTTCTTCCTCCGCTCTCTTTCAGTTTCCCAGCTCCTTTCCATTCTTTATGACACACGCTTTTACACACCCGCAGGCGGAAGTGAGGTTACCGTTTGTTGTTGGTGTGTCGCCACTCACTCGGCTTTTGTGCTTGTATCTCTTCTAAGCTTGTCTGCCACACCATTATATGGCGCTCATTCATTCACATAATAGCAGGGCAAATCCCCCCCATCTCTTCTCCTAGTCCAGGGTGCCGCTACACTGTGTCCAACTGTTGGCCTCCAACCACAGGGACGACCATTTATGATCACCACTGAACTTGGAAAAGTATAAACTTAGACGCAGATGTCCCCTGGCGAGTGTAATTTGAGGTGCCGGGGCTGTCATCTGCCGATGTGGGTTACATAATGCATGTCATGCAAAGACAGGATTGAGTCTGTTTCTTCCTCAACGCGCATTCCCACAGAATTCCATCACACAGGGTTAGGAACTCAGGTGGTCCGTTCCCATACATCTGTGAGATGGATAGGTTGAAATATCAGCTCTTCAAAACATTCTTTGTTTGATTTGGAGGCAGGAAAGTAACGAAAAACGCTCTCAAACAAAAGGTAGTGGTGAGAAAAGAATTTGTTGGACGTGACACAAAGAATTTGATCAAGAATTGTATATCGCCATTCATTTGTATTTGTTAGAACTCGATAAAAGTGCAGTTTCAAGCATTTATTTAGGTAATGTCTAGCTGCATGGGGGCCAAGTGGGGCAGTGACCCACTGGATTCAGCAGGTAGCATTGCGGTGACTGTGATTGGCTGGCAACCAGTCCAGGGTGTTCCCGCCTCTCACCCAAAAGTCACCTGGGATAGGCTCCAGCATACCTTAGCGACCCTAGTGAGGATAACCGGCATAGAAGATGGCATAGAAAACTATGGGGGCTGTTTAGGTGGCGACATGGCTCAGGCGGTAATGTGGTTATCTCCCAACCTGAAGGTTGCAGGTTTGATCCTCCGTCCTCCCCCCGTCCTCAAAGTGCTTTGAGCACCTTGGAAGGTGGAAAAGCAGTATACAAGTGAAGACCATGCACCATATATCCATGCATGCTTAAGTTGCCCTCGCCAATCACAGGGCACATATGTACAGACAAACAACCATTCACACTCACATTCATACCTATGGACGATTTGGAGTCACCAATTAACCTAGCATGTTTTTGGAATGTGGGAGGAAACCGGAGTACCCGGAGAAAACACACGAATGCACGGGGAGAACATGCAAACTCCACACAGAGATGGCCGAGGGTGGAATTGAACCCTGGTCTCCTAGCTGTGAGGTCTGCGCGCTAACCACTAGTCTGCCGTGCCGCCCACAATTGTTTATATGATTTAGAATTGCTGCTAATTGGTGGAGGTCTACTGTCTTCTACTGATAACCATCCTAGCTTGGATGGATCTTGTTTAAAGTATTTGACCTTAAACTAACAGCTCCAAAATGCTACACGCACTTGTGATAACAGGAATTACGGCTCTGTTGTTACCATAGTAACTCCAAATCTCCTACTTTAGGATTTATAAATCTGGTGGACCAGGCAGGACACCACTCATGTCGTGTTATTGCATGAAACAACATCAGACTATGTTTGTTTCACTACATGCTATTATAACTGGTTGTGTTATTATTTAGCAATGATTAAAATACTAGAATTTCTGACCTGTGATTGGCTTGTGACCAGCCCTCCTCTCACTCAAAGTCAGCTGGGTAGGCTCACCCATGCTTGAAAAGCGTGGAGACTAGGTTAATCACTGTTTGTTTTCTATAAATTAGGCACTTGGCATGCAATTTGTGACTGAAAATAGTGTGCACTGGCATAATTTCCTCTGTTACAAGATGTTGAACTCTCAAAAAAAAAAAACAAAAGGTACAAGTTTATATCATTTTGCAGCTGCAGCAAAAGTAGGAAGGAGGCATGAATTAGAAAATAGGAGGCACGGACAGTGTGGGAGAGGGAATTGCTGATTAGAAGACATTGCTTTGGTCATTATGATCACTTATTCGAGCCGTGCAGACCATTCATAACAAAAAATGGAAAATAAGATTTTCTCCAAGGCTGCGCGGCAGGCGAGTGGTTAGGCCTCACAGCTTGGAGACCCAAGTTCAATTGCATCCTCGGCCATCTCTGTGCGGAGTTGGCAATGTTCCCCGAGTACTCCGGTTTCCTCTTACATTCCAAAAACATGCTAGGTTAATTGGCGACTCCAAATTGTCCATAGGTATGAATGTGAGTGTGAATGGTTGTTTGTCTATATGTGCCCTGTGATTGGCTGGCGACCATTCCAGGGTGTACCCCGCCTCTCACCCGAAGACAGCTGTGATAGGCTCCAGCACCCCTGCGAGGATAAGCGGTAGAAGATGAATTGTTCCTGCTGTTGGTTATAAGGACTACATGTTCCTCAGCTTGAGGACACTGGTTGTTTTGACATCTGTAAAGCACCTGCTGGTTGAAATCATGGATTTACAACTCAATAGTTGCACTAATTCAATTAACTGTCCTTTTATCTAATCTAATCTAGCACGAACAGTCAGGCCAAATACAACATGTACACATCTGTTCCTCTCCTTTTCCTATTGTTTTAATGCGTGTCATCTCAGACGAGAATTGCTTGTTACTCTTTTGGATTGCGGGGTATTGTTCTTGGATTCGGAGGTCTCTGTGAACCTGCTTGTTGCTGCACACTCATGTTTCAGAAAGTGTGTTTGTGCCAGTACGATTGCATGGACGTGTTGTCACCAATATGCTATGCATGATCATTGCCAAATATGAACAATATGAATGAATAAATCAATGAAATTAAGCAGTATGATATATTTGACATTTGATGTAATAATAATGTAATATAATGTAATAATAATGTGTGACAAATTCCCACTTCACAAAAAACAAGTGAAAATCAGGTAGTTTGGGTACCCGTTATGTTTATTTCTTTGCTTGGAAGACTCTTTTGGTTTTTTTGTATTTTACAGTGGTTAATTTTTTTTTTAAGTCCATTTGGCTGTGTTGAATTAATATATCTTTTTTTAATGATTCTTTTAATCCATCCATCTATTTTGTCATCCATTATCCTCACTAGGGTCATGGGAGTTCGCCAGCCAATCACAGGGCACATGTAGGCAAACAACCATTCACACTCACATTCATACCTATGGACAATTTGGAGTCGCCAATTAACCTAGCATGTTTTTGGACATGAACATGCAAACTCCACACAAAGATGCCAAGCGGAGAATTGAACCCAGGTGTTCCCGATCTCCTGACCGTGTGGTGATTTCTTTAAATTAGCTTAAAATGGCAAATCTACACACAAAAACCCAATTTTCCCACCCAAATCATGCAGCAAAATGCCTCCCCTTCTTCAGCTGTCTGCATGTACTATTTACTATTACATTATACATTGTAACCTCTTTGGCTGCAAATGTATCCCAGCATGAGAAACTATCCCGACCACATTCAAGGTCTCAGATGACCTGGAGCACCACCATGCACTGTCTTGCTCTGCCTACAGTACCAACAACCACAGAACATGAGTTAGCATTAAAAGATTAACAGTAAATCCTCTACTGTAGTCCTGATGAGGGGTGAAGTTTGCTTTGAGGTGGGATCTGTCTGTCGTGTTTTCATCTTCACATCTTATGAATCCAAACATGTGACTCCACAGGCCAAATACCTTCTACTGTATAGACTTGATGGGAAAGCCATCGCCTGAACTCAATCCACAACATCGGTGCTGAACGGTGTACAAAAGCGGTACAGAAATACACAGATTAGACAGAGTTAAAACCACTGTGCTATACTGTATGTTTATTGGTCATAAAGCAGATTATAGCATTATATGCACGTGGATGCGTGCCTTCGGAGCACAAATGTTTTATTTTCAGATGGGAAAGCATGAATACCAGAATACTTGATCTTTTATTCTGGCTTGAATATACACACAGATCCACAAGAGGTTCTTTATTATTATGATTAGGATTATGATTACATTGGGCGAGAGGTGGGTACACCTGAACTGCCAATTGCAGGGCATATAATGTTTATAAATGATTAATTTTTAACAATTTCATCATTTTGCCATAATTTGTATTTATTTGGTTTACAACATTAAGTTACCAAATATTCAACATTGATTTTAAAAAGCTGTCCAAAACTGTACTAAGCTAGCATTCCGAGATTCCTATTTGTAACTAAGCCCATCATGTGCCCACCCACTTAAATGGGTGGCATAAAAAATGACTGTACATAAAACTTTTTTTTCTCAGCAGCGGCTTTCTTTTTTTTGGCAGCTTAAAGTGACATTTTGTTGCATTCCTCATATTTGTTCCCATGAGAAAGTCCCAGCCTACTCTTGAGAGACCCCAACAGCAGCAAAGGAGCAAAATGATAATGCTGCAGCCAACATCTTTTCATGTGTGTGCCTGTTTGAATACAGCATTGTCTGATTGACTGTGATGGTCATATTTCTTGCTTTGGGGATTTAGGTTTATTTTTGGGCAAACTCATGGATAAATATACCCTTGCTTTTCATTTGTATGCAAAAATGGTCAAGTGAATTGAAATATATTAGGATTTTATAATTGTGTTTAGTTTGATAGAAGAAAATGACATTTCTCACGCTTAAAAAGTCACATTTGCACATTCCGTTTAATCTGTATTTTTCTATCATGTCAAATAGGGCCCTTTTAAATTACCACTACAGATTATTAGCATGTTGCCAGGTAACCGTAAGGTGAAAACAAGAATTCAGGTGGAAGCTAATTCACCTCTTCACCGCACATTTTAGCAAGCTTATTTGTTTGAAGACATCCAACATGCAACCCGATGGTATAATATATATTAGTTATTATAATTATTGTAAATAATATTTTTCTTTCTTTGGCAACAGCAACTCAATTTGACGTGGTGCCAAGGTTTAGTTTTGGGTCCTACTAAGGATCTGTTAAGTACCATTTCTACTTCACTTTAGGTTCATACATTCATTCATTTTCTACCGCTTTTCCCCACGAGGGTTGCGGGGGTTGCTGGAGCCTATCCCAGCTGTCTTCGGGCGTAAGGCGGGGTACACAATCACAGGGCACATATAGACAAACAACCATTCACACTCACATTCATACCTATGGACAATTTGGAGTATCCAATTAACCTAGCATGTTTGTGGGAGGAAACCGGAGTACCCGGAGAAAACCCGAGGGTGGAATTGAACCCTGGTCTCCTAGCTGTGAGGTCTGCGCGCTAACCCCTAGACCCCCGTGCCACCTAGGTTCATACAGAATTATTCAATTTGAAATTTTCTGCATTTTTTTTATTATATAGTACTATGCAAAGTTTTGTGCCACCATTAGACTCAAAAAAGTCCTATCTCACAATGTTAAAGAAGCTTTTGAAACGTTCCTGGATCCAAACGGTGATCCGGATCACCCTCAAAATTTAATCAGTTCTTCCATTGCCCATTTCCGCCAATTCCTGAAAATTTTATCCAAATCCATCCAGAACTTTTCAACTTATTTTGACCACAAACAAACAAATAACCATTGGCAAAAACATAACCTGAACTGCGTTTGCCTTGTACTCTGAGTTGCGTTTGGTGGAGGTAAATATACAATAGGATTATATAATACGTTAAGAGGGCTGCACTGCGGTCGTGTGGTTAGCACGCAGACCTCACAGCTAGGAGGCCCGGGTTCAGTTCCACCCTCTGCCATCTCTGTGTGGAGTTTGCATGTTCTCCCCGTGCATGCGTGGGTTTTCTCCGGGTACTCCGGTTTCCTCCCACATTCCAAAAACATGCTAGGTTAATTGGCGACTCCAAATTGTCCATAGGTATGAATGTGAGTGTGAATGGTTGTTTGTCTATATGTGCCCTGTGATTGGCTGGCGACCAGTCCAGGGTGTACCCCGCCTCTCGCCCGAAGACAGCTGGGATAGGCTCCAGCACCCCCAACGACCCTTGTGAGGATAAACGGTAGAAAATGAATGAATACGTTAAGAGTAAAATGTAAGCAAAGCTGTTTCACATCAATTACAATGCATTTGTTTACTTCCTGCATTCCAAACGTACTCTTAGTACATAGGGAAATGATAAGGCAGTGTAACAATGTGGTTGCCTTTTTTCTTCTAGCTTTCATTGTTGGATGTTTCAACTATATTTAAAACCGAAATCTCAACAGAGATGTCTCTGTGTGAAACAGATCACTTACACACCCGCTCCAAGGCCTTCTGCCCTCAGGCCCTCCAGCACAGTACCTTCTGACTCCGCGTGCAAAAACAGGGTAGGGGTGGGGGCCCATCTCAGATGTGGTGTCATCACAAGCTCCGGAGAGAACCTGGAAGAAGAATATGGGAGATGTTTTTCTGGCACTGAGCTAAAAGGATGGAAGGAAGAGAGAGCTAGAGGGGCACAAGCGTGAGAGAGAGATGGATGAGAGGAAGGGTGAAGGGTGGGCACACTGTGCTGGGAGGTTGCCAGGTGATTAGAAGCATTTCTTCTCACACCTCTCAACAGTGAATGAAACCCTGCCAAATGTCTATCTCTATCTGTCACACACACACACACACACACATCACAATTAATGTTGGTATTTTAGATGAGTCAGTTCCGATTTGTAGAATATTTTTCTCCCATAGGAAATAACGGCGTCACACTGTAACCATGTAAAAATCTGTATTAACTGTACAAGATGTACATTTATTTGACATTTTGACATTCTTAACTGTCATTGAAGTGTAAAAAAAAGTTAACACCTGTGTAACAAAACTAAAATGAAACAAAACTACTCAACTGTAGATGTGTAACATATATAAAAGTGGAGAAAGCAGGGCTCCCCGAAGGCTTTTTAACATTCAGAACTGTAATTCATGTGTAAAAAGAAGTTAGCCTTCAAAGAAATACACACAGAAGGAGTTGGTGTCGGATGGTTCCGCATTAAAACTAAAATCGCCTTGTTGACCATTCAGTCATTACCAGGAGTCGTATTGTACTAAGCAGTCAGGACAGAGACGTGTTTAGTGTTACATTGCAAAAAGTTACATTTCCAGTTTTTTGGATCTCTTATGGGACTTACATGAGGGGGTTTTCAACTCTGATTATTTGCGTGACTTGAGAAACATTTTCCAAACTGTACGACTTCAAGGTTATTCATCTTCAGAGAGTAATAAAGGATCCCACAATTGTAAAAAGTTTGATCATTATATCGTACAGTACATATCTTCCATTGTTAAGATGCTGATATTCTCCTGTGGCTAAATGAAGCAACCATAATATATTAGGAAGGAATAAGAAAGATTAACATACAGTGTCAGGTGCGGTGTTGCAGGATTATCCTTATAGTGTACAATAGTCCTCTGTGTGATCTTGTGTAAACGTGTTTATTTCCTCCTGGATAAAATACCAAAGTGGTGAGAAATGTCCAGAACGTGTGTCATAATGAACTGAATCAACTAGCTACCTGTGTTTTAAAGGTTTTGTAACATTCTTAAGGAGGATTGTGTTAATCTCTGTGTGGAAAAAAAAAACACGTTTTGAAACAGAGGCT
Source organism: Doryrhamphus excisus (assembly GCF_037039965.1). Taxonomy (NCBI): domain Eukaryota; kingdom Metazoa; phylum Chordata; class Actinopteri; order Syngnathiformes; family Syngnathidae; genus Doryrhamphus; species Doryrhamphus excisus. Next base: position 11,832,366 of record NC_136359.1, on the reverse strand, counting down.
TGCTTTCGTCATGCATGACTTTATGAGAAAAACACAGTCACTGAATTAATGAAGCTAAAGTTGGTGCTTCTGATGCAGAACAAAAGTCATACATTCATTCATTCATTTTCTACTGCTTATCCTCACGAGGGTTGCGGGGGTGCTGGAGCCTATCCCAGCTGGCTTCGGACGAGAGGTGGGGTACACCCTGGACTGGTCGCTAGCCAATCACAGGGCACATATAGACAAACAACCATTCACACTCACATTCATACCTATGGACAATTTGGAGTCGCCAATTAACCTAGCATGTTTTTGGAACACATGCAACTCCACACAGAGATGGCTGAGGGTGGAATTGAACTTGGGTCTCCTAGCTGTGAGGACTGCGTGCTATCCACTCGCCCACCATGCAGTCCTACAATTATGCTATTTATACTGCACCATTAGTATTACTCTGCATGAATGCCACTTCTAGTTTTGAAGGACATCCAACTCAAGATAAATATTGAGGAAATTAAAACTACACTATATAGACCCATTAATTCCACCACTGTATCCCTACTCTGTATTAATTATAACAGAAAAACAGTGCCACCTTCTGGACCTGCATTCATTCAACGTATTCTGAGAATGTAGTCAAGTTTATGTAATACCCATTGCTAGGAAACCCTGTTGAATATTCTACTCTGTTGCGGTTAGACTTCCTGTCACCTGAGCTCCACACCTACGTACCCACCTGTTCACAAGTTAGCCCACACCTGTTTCTCACCAGCCAACCCCACCCATCCCCCAATCCCCTAAACACCCTTCTAATAACTCAAACCTGTTCCTCGAGCTCTCGTCACAAAAACCTTGACCCTGCACCTAAATGTCATTTTCTCAGTCCAAAGTGTCTCTCATTGTTTGCCTTTTATGGTGCATATCAGTGTATATCAAAGGGTACAGTGCTGGAGTCATTATCCACCCATCCAGCTCGCTATTTGTTTCCATGGGGTTTTGTTAAGAATCCAGACAGTGGACAAAGGAAGAGCTGGGTCCAGCCTTCAATATTCTCCATGAGTCAGCATAAAAGGCCAAGCCAGAATACTTCGGTGAAGGTTTGACCATTATTTGTGCTGGAGTTACACACACATTTTCCTGTAAGAATCTATAAACTATATTAGCTTTTGCACATTTCCAAATACCAAAAAAAAGAAAGTAAGTTTATGAGTGCCAGATATAGTATTTGATATGGCTAAACTGTGGAAAGAATGTTCACTTTGAACACTGTATGCTCAGAGCTGGCTGCAAAGCAAACAAAAGGTACTGAATTAAAAAAAATACCATGCCAAAAGAGTGTGAAAAAATATTCTATTTGTTTTACGGACACATGTGATGGACATATGTATGCCCAAAAGCATCCAACTGTTGCCATTGTGAAACTTTTCTTAATAGTGCAGCCAGTGTTTTAAGGGTTTTAAGTGTACATAAAAGGAAGTTACCCTTAATGACGATGCATGATGCAAAGGTGATTCATATTTTGCAGCAGTTCCTCACACACGTTTTTTTCCATACCTTCCAAATTATGAAGTTAGTACAATTAGTATCCGGGTATGGTGATTGATATTTTTTTACTCTGATAATAATTGGAGGAGGGCGGCACGGCGGTCTAGTGGTTAGCGCGCAGACCTCACAGCGAGGAGACCAGGGTTCAATTCCACCCTCGGCCATCTCTGTGTGGAGTTTGCATGTTCTCCCCGTGCATGCGTGGGTTTTCTCCGGGTACTCCGGTTTCCTCCCACACTCCAAAAACATGCTAGGTTAATTGGTGACTCCAAATTGTCCATAGGTATGAATGTGAGTGTGAATGGTTGTTTGTCTATATGTGTCCTGTGAATGGCTGGCGACCAGTCCAGGGTGTACCCCGCCTCTTGCCCAAAGACAGCTGGGATAGGCTCAAGCACCTCCCTGCAACCCCAGGAAAAAGCGGTAGAAAATGAATGAATAATTGAACAGAACCATTTTTGTAATAGCGGCAAGGAGAAAACTGCCGAGCAAGCATTGATATCACTGATGAGTTCATTGTACAAAAAACAGGATGGAGAGTGTAACACGCATGAGTTTCAGATGAGTAGTACGACCAACATTTTAAAGCGCATGCAGAGGTAGATAAATCTGAACACACGACTTCAAATGCAGCTACTGCCATCTTGTGGCATTAGCAACAGCCACAGTTGAATGTTTTCTGCCCAGATGCTAATTAGAGAGCGGGGCTGTTATTTCCTTTTCTATACAAAGTTTATGTAATACCCATTTTCTTACAAATTTCCCCACTGAGGGACGAATAAAGGCATATCTTAATCTTAATCTTATACCACACACCCAACAACTATAGGAGACTCGCTTGTTACTTGAATGGAGGCGTTAATCGGCGCATTTATTGCTTATCATAACAAAAAGTAAAGTGAGCAGTAAACTACATTACACAGGCTTGACAGGATACCGGCATCTGTTGCTGAAGTCAGTTAGTGGCCTTCACTCAAACCAGACCTTCCGGTAACTTCCAGGAATTTTCAAGCGACATCCGTTTGATGGATTTAGAGATTACAAAGCGGTATTCTTGCTAATCCAGCAGTCTCACGAGAGAATGACAAGAATCAGATGTTGTACTTGTGTACTGTCATTTGTTAGACACTGACACAGAGCATCTTGACAGAAAGATAAACACAAAGAAGTTGAGGAAGAGTGTTGCTTGCGGGGTAGAGATGTTCGCAAATGTCTGCAAATGTCAAGTCCAGGTTATGCCAACCTGTCTGCTTACTGCTCCCATGTGGTCGGTCTCCGACATTTATGAGAATGAACTAGCCAAACACAGCGTAGCTTTCTTACAAAGTGGCCTCTTTGTGTTGAATATTCATAAAATCCTGAAGAGGCAGGATTACCAACTTGTTCCTCAACGTCAGTGTGTCATGAAGAGCAGAAAGAAACGTGTCTGAGTAAGGGGCTTGGATCCTGGATATGTTATACTCACATAAGACGTGTCAGTCTTATTCTATTTATATGCTGTTACATTAGCCTCTTAAATCAGAGTCGGGGTTCTTTGCAATAGATGGAGCAGGCTGATGTCAAGTGCACCTCTTCGGGGTAATAATATTTTTATTATCTCATGTTAGGGATGCATGCAGTATCACGGGGGTGCACAGCTATTAGGTAACTGTGTTGTCTTGCGTGATCAGTAAGTGTCTTTCAAGAAGGGACGCTCATACCTTCTGTTGACATAGTCTGAGCTGGAAAGAGACGTGACGCACTGAAACTTGATGCCTCGCTCACCGAAAAGGACTCGAACTATATAAAGACGTAACTGTTGCGTGGCAAAGTCCATCCCAGCCTCTCCGACATGTGAATTCACACTCATGCCACCACACACATCTGCTACCTATCGTTTATTTGCTCGCCTCCTTTTCCCACCGACTCTCTTATCTACAGTTCTCCAACCCTCTCGCATGCTTGAGCATCCTCACCGGCTTGTTGGTATTCGTGTTGTACATTTCAATAGCATCTCTGTCTCTCTCTAATCAATCACAGGGCCCCCATGAAAAACCGCATTACCCTCAGAACACCTCTGTCAGGGTGTGGATTCCGGGCACTGGGATGCCTAGAAACTGGGCCTTACGGTCATTGCCAGTTTCCATGGTACTCCTCCAAATCAAAGGGAGGTCCTCTCTGGGTCTGGTGTGTTTGTGAAACTCGCGTGAAAAGATGGCTCTGTATCCTGAGATCCCGGGCCAAGTAACAGCAGAATTACTCTAGCGACTCTGTGCAGTGTGGAAGGGAGAAGAAACAAGCAAGATGTCTCAGTCCTGGTTCAGTGCCATGTATCGGTTAGGAGCTTGTGGTTCATAAGAGGAAGTAAATACATTTAAGGGGCTTGAAGGATTGCCCATGCATTCAGCTTCTATACCGGCCTTATCTGTTCGGTGTTTTGGGGGAATCTGGAGCTTTTTTCCTTCTCAATTAGGGTATGCTGGAGTCTATTCCAGCTGACTTCGGGCAAGAGGCGGGGTAAACCAATCAAAAACCAGAGTTCCAGAGGAAAACCAAACTCCACACAGAGATGCCCAAGCGGAGAATTGAACCCAGCTCTTCCCCATCTCATGATTGTGTGGCCAACATGTTAACCACTCAACCACCGTGCAGCCCATTCAATTCATTCATTCATTTTCTACCGCTTTTTCCTCACGAGGGTCGCGGGGAGTGCTGGAGCCTATCCCAGCTGTCTTCGGGCGAGAGGCGAGGTACACCCTGAACTGGTCGCCAGCCAATCACAGGGCACATATAGACAAACAACCATTCACACTCACATTCATACCTATGGACAATTTGGAGTCGCCAATGAACCTAGCATGTTTTTGGAATGTGGGAGGAAACCGGAGTACCCGGAGAAAACCCACGCATGCACGGGGAGAACATGCAAACTCCACACAGAGATGGCCGAGGGTGGAATGGTCTCCCTGGTCTCCTAGCTGTGAGTTCTGCGTGCTAACCACTCGACCGCCGTGCCGCCCCCATTCAATTTAATTCACTTTAATTCTTCAGTTGTCATAGAAGTAATAACAAAATGTTGTTGGAGCAACATATACTGTATCTGTGTTCTTAATAATGGTAAATTTAGCTGAATATGAAAATAACTAACCCAGCAAAAGCATTTTGGTTTGGAATATTTGAGTTAGTGAAATACTGTATAATATCATGAAAGTTGTCCAATCAAGTCCTTGCTTTATGCATGTTCTTTGGTATAATGACAAAAAAACAGTGTGAATGCCATGTTAACCACACTAAAGTGCACTTTTTAAAATTTTAGTTCTGGGCCAGCATACCAAGCCATTTACTCTGAATTGTCCACATTGGTTGGTTGTTGAACTATTCTTTGTTAATGACTGGAGACCAGTGCTGGGTGCACCCAAGTCAGCTGGGATAGGCATCCAAGAAAATGGATGGATGGTTGTAAGGAGGACAGACAATCATTCACACCTAAGGTCATGGGGCGGATGGGTGTAAGTTAGCCATGTAAACCACTAATGCCAACAATGTATTTTCAAACTGTGGGGTCCTGGAGAAGATGACTGCTAATGTTTACATATGACTCATCTCTTTGCTATTGGCACTCCTTATGTGTTCTTTATCCAATCTAACACACCTTCGAAGGAGCTCCCGTTTAATGACTCACCAGTGGGAAATTCAACGATAAGTCTTTTAAACCTGATCAGATCAGTGTGATGAATTTAGATACCTTATTTCTTGAAACACCCAGGACATGTCTGAACATAAGTCATGTAGTCATTGAGCATTTTTCAACTTGACATCACTGGTTTTGAATAGTGGCCAAACTGCGGAGGGACATTTCCAGAGTGACGACAACCAGTACCGCTAGTGTTTCCAGTTGACATCTTGTCCATAATTCAAGTGCAGGGTGTTAGTATTTGAGGCAGCTGCTCTCTTCTTTCTTGATCTCCTTGACAAAGTCAAGTTGAAGTGTAAGGAGTCAGTCTTCCCAGCTGTGTCTAATTACACCCACCGCCCCCCCATTTTTATTATTCCTCGTTCTCTGAAATGTTCTTAAATTGTGCCCACTTTTTTCCACCGCATGACATGTTTCAAGGGCTCCCCTGTACCGACACACAATGCCGGTTTGTTCACTGTTATTATCTTAACACCACTACGAATACAATAATTCCGCTCGGGAGAATATCATTTCTAAACATGCACTGTTGTGAATTCTTACCACTGAACTCAAAAAGGGGCTGACTCCACTCCTACACTGTCAGGCAAAAGCCTGACTTTGCACTACAGAGAACAGCTTCATTTCTATTGTGGCATTTAAAATAGCACCTGGGACTCCCCACATCGTGGCAGATGTAGAGGCAACCACACACCAACTCGGTTTGGAGGCTCCGCCATGAGGGCGCCAAACATAACAATATACTTTGGACTTGGGTTTCGCTCCAAGTTTTGCTTTTCATGAATTTACAGTACAAGAACTGAGATTTTCCATGTTCCAAGGGCAATGAAAACCGGACAGAACCGCATTATAAAGTTTGGCATTTAAATATATCAATTAGTTTAAGACATCTCTGTGTGGAGTTTGCATGTTCTCCCCATGCATGCGTGGGTTTTCTCCGGGTACTCCGATTTCCTCCCACATTCCAAAAACATGCTAGGTTAATTGGCGACTCCAAATTGTCCATAGGTATGAATGTGAGTGTGAATGGTTGTTTGTCTATATGTGCCCTGGCGACCAGTCCAGGGTGTACCCCACCTCTTGCCCAAAAACAGCTGGGATAGGCTCCAGCACCCCCGCGACCCTTGTGAGGAAAAAGCGGTAGAAAATGAATGAATGAATGAATGAATGAATGAATGAATGAATGAATGAATGAATGAATTAGTTTAAGATGGGCGCTGATAGATAAATGAGCTGTAGTCACTCACTCGTGCCAAAATATTATTATTGTTTTTTAAATGTCAGTATAGACTGCGTGGTAGTGTAGTGGTTTGCTGCCTCACAATCAAGAGATCCTGGTTCAAATCCTGGAACACCTCTTTGAGGAGTTTGCATGTTCCCCACATGTTTGTGTAGGTTTTCTCCAGGTACTGTGACTACCTACATCCTCAAAACATGCATGTTAGGCTAATTGTCGACTACAAACATTACATTATTCATAGGGGTTTACACCTCAAATCACTCTTCCTTTTGTTAAACCTATTTGGGAATTTGTGGCAGCCATGGCGTCCCATTCACACACAATTATAGCATTCTATCCCCCTCTGCTGGATGTACTGCTGCACTGCAAATTGTGGGTGAATTATTGCGACATGGCCACTTAGCGAGCGTTAAAGATCGACATAACGCTTTTCTGATTGTATGAAACACCTTAACTTTTAAATGTTAAGCGCCGCTACAAGATTATAGCAAGGAGTCCTCCTTGACGTCATCTTCAACAGGTACTTCCGGGTTATCGCCGAAGCAACCACAGTACAATGGTGACAAGACATTACGCTCACACTGAAATAAGATCGCATACCAACCTGGTCTAAATTCCTCAGTAGATGCACTGATAATTATGACGTAGTGTATATATTATTTTTTTATGAGAAACAAAATACAACTGATCATAAATGATGCTATGTTACGTATTATTCTTAAGATCGTTAAGATTCATAATCGTTTTTTCGTTTTTCTTGTGCAACCCGGAAGTGTGGAGGTTCCACTTTCTTGGGGATGAGTATCTTTGTTGTAGATGACCGTGGGCCACGTGAATGGCTTCTGGAAGACACTCAAACCGTTTATGAAGCTATTTCAACACACTCATTCGAACGTTCACTGGAAGATCTACAAGTGTATCAACATGTATGTTATGTGTGTTTTTGTCTTTTTGTGTTTCACGTCCAGCATAACGGTAAACTAGCAACTATACTTATTTGTTGTCGATAACTAAAACCTAAAAAACGACTATTGTGATACTCGGTATATGTCACAACGCAAAACCTTTTGTAGTGTCATTACAACGTTATTAATCGCTATTAATTCTTGTTATTTTAACCTGGCTGCCAGGGTACATGTGTACTAAAGCTAATGAACGTCCAAACATATAAGAATATTTTTTTAGTATTATGAGTCTACTTATTTTAAGAGTGCGTAATAACATACAATTTCTGAAAAAATGTAGCAAAACATGTAGATGTAATGCATCACTAAACTAGCATAGCACATTACCAAGTACTGTATATCCAATCGTCCCCTATGCTACGTACAGCCACTAGAGGGCATACGTGCACAGCATCTGAGGATCTTTTTTCAGTATTATGATGTACAGTAGACCTCTGTCAATACAAATCTCATGCAATAAAAATGCCTATTTTTGATATTTAAAACCCTATAATACGCCTCTCTCAGTTTTAAACATCTTTTAAAGTCATATGCATTTCAATTCATTTTATAAACAACAGGCGACAACAATACAGTATACAGTACACAAAATATGCAGTTAGATGACATCAGGTCTTGTCACAGCATCATTCTGCTGGACTGCGTTTAGTAAATTGACCTGTGAGACAGCTGCATTTGTGCATAGCTGCGGAACTTGCATGTAGCACCTTCAAACTATAAGAAATAGGTGTGGACCTACTACTGTATGTGCTGATCACTAACAAGACTTTTGATTTTTTTTAAGGTCAGGGTTCAAATGCCACTTGTGGTTAGCAGTTGCTGTGGGTGTCATGATGGTGGGTCTCCCATACTCCATCTCCCTGGCAGCCCAGCTGAAGTATGGCTGGCCCAACAAGCCGGGTTACCGGAAGTATATAGAAGCTCTAAAACCACGGTAATTTGTTATGTAATTAAAAAAAAAGAGTCATTGTAGTACGATTACATCTGACACCTCATTTCTCCTTTTCAACCAGGCGAATTTACCGCATAACCAGAGCTGTGTTGGAGTCACTTAAATGCCTGCAATATGGACGGCTTTACTTGAAGGTGTCGTCATGGTACAAGAATGATGAGAACCGGATTCATTATGTACAGGTGATACTTCTGTACACACACTTTTATAGTAAAACTCCCAGGTTGTGGGACTTTTTCCTTTGATGTTGTCATTGTGGGAATGTCCCGCGCAAAAAAACAATTTTATTCTTGCCTCCTTTTAAAGGGCATCACATTTGGTCGCAGAGGCAACAAGCTCGACTTGTACCACCCTCCCAGGTTGGGGGGAAAGTCTGAGGAAATAGCAGCACCACCATCACCATTGGTGGTTTTTGTCTACGGTGGTGCGTGGTGCTCCGGAGAACGACCCATTTACTGTCTGTTGGCTCGATGCATGGCTGAAGAACTGAATGCAACTGTTGTTTGTCCCGACTACAGCACCTATCCAAAGGTTTCTTCATTCCCCACTATACACTAGACGGACATCTTGTTACTGATCACAGCTTTCTTTTGATTGCCAGATTAATGTTTTAGGGATGGTACAAGATATTGTAGACTGTCTCATCTGGGCCCAAGAGAGTGGACCAAAATTCAACTTTGATAAAGTAAGAAAATTAGCACATTTCTCATTCCAACAGCCTGACCATTGTTTCCCGAATTAATTTTCTTCTGCATATTACAATTCAGGGGTCGCCAGCCACTGATACCAGTCAGAAACAATGATTAAAAGAAGACACGTTTTCTACATAAATAACAACATTGAATAATATGTAAATGCATATTAATTAAGAAATAATGGCTATGATATATGTTAGGAAGCTTTACGTATGTCTTTGTTTGATGCTGCCACTCATTCATCACGGTTTGCAAATGCTGATATTGTGTGTGAATGCATAGAGGTGAGCTTTGATGACCTTATTACTGTATGTCTGTGTTAAGTTCTACTGTTCAGATTTTGTTTGGTGTCAAGTTATGTCATGGCAGCACACTGCAGCGCCGAAGGCCGGAAGCGTGTTGTTGGTAGTAATCCTTCCTTCATGTCAAGCTTTCACAACTTCAGTGGTCATCTTAAAAAGACTTAAAACATATATTGAAGAAATAGCATTACAGTACAAATGGAAATGCAAAATTTAGGAAAAATATGTAATATATGCTTAAATTTGCATATATTTTACTCATACTAGGCCACGAAGTGTTGTACATGTACATGTACATTTATTAATTAAAGTAAAGTGTTGTACATGTACATGAGGCACCATATTTGCAGAAATACCTTTTTAAATTTAGCAATGTTGCTTGTTGCAATTTTGTGACTCAGTTATACCTTTTGAATTATTTTACAATAGACAAATCAAATGTATTATTGAGGGATGCAAGCAGAAACAGCTGAATTTGTTAGATACCCATCTTCAGTAATGTCTCAGGGGTACTCCCCAGTTAATGGTGTCATCAGAGCCAATTAGCTGTGCAGTTGTCACTGGTGCTTCCAATGTCAAAACAAATCAGCATGATCTTGCAGATAGGGCTAGTTTTCCAAGATGTATTTAGCATGTCTCACAACTAAACTCACTAACTTGTGTTTTTCCTGTATTTTTTTATGCAGTGTAACAAGTTGAGGAAGAGAATTGACATTTAAATTCATACCGGATATTCATTTTCTGTCTTTTTGCAGGACAATATTGTTTTAATCGGCCATTCGGCTGGTGCACATTTATGTGCACTCACCACGCTGTTTCTCGTTGATGCAAGAGAGGAGCTGTTCATTGATGTCAGCTGCCTGGAGGGCCTAATGTCAGCGATCAAAGGAGTTATTGGTAAGGGCCGCATTTTTTTAATGCGGTTTATGGCGAACAAATGAACTACCTCAAATTCTGATTTAAATCAAGTATATAGTGGAAGATCTGAAGTCAAATGCTTTTGAGGTTGTAAAATCCAACTGCGAAAATGTCAGAAGTATGTCATCATCAGTAAATGTAGGTAGACTAGTGTCATAATATGTTATTTATTATGTTACATTTACATTTTACAGTTAACTTATTTTTACACGTGTGTGACAAATAAGCACTAAAGTACGTAACTGTTGAGTGTTTTATTTTTTTCACGATGGACGGTTTTTAACTTCTTTTTGCACTTACATGACAAATGATTAGGCATTACACCATCATTATTGTTAAGGCTACAGGTTCACTTGTCCTTTTACGTTTGTATGACAAATACTTAAGCACTATGCCTTCATTATTAAAGGCTGAATGTTTTCATGTTCTTGTAAAGGTGCTGTCTGCCTTGGTAAGGTACGGCATGGGACCGATAACCTTTGAAAAGTGAATATTCCGGATTTCTACTCCGAAGCGACTTATACCGTATTTTCCGGACTACAAGTCACACTTTTTTTCATAGGTTGGCTGTTCTTGCGACTTATACTCCAGAGCAACTTATACATATATATATATATCCGATCTATATCCGATATCTCCTACTCCTTAACAATTCAATACTTAAACAGTAGACGAGCTTACAAAGACAACTGACAACGACAAAACACAAATGCCCCCCAAAATCAAATCATATTCTGCAGACTACAAGGTGGTGCAAGTAATTAAATTAGCAGCTGAAAACAGTAATGGAGCAGCAGAGAGAAAGTTTGGAGTAAGTGAGAAACTTGTTAGGGACTGGCGTAAAGCGTTTACTCTTACTGCCATGAAGAAAACAAAACAGTTACTGTGCTTAAAACTGTTTTTGTTACATAAACACTGGACACCTTTTCTGGTCATGTTTATTTTTCGTGTAGCTGAATAACCATTGTGTTAGCATATCTTACTCTTATTGAGCCTGTTGAGCCTCTATTCTATTATTATTGTTAGAACTTGCCTTCCAAGATGACGTAATGTCTGTTTTCACGTACTTTGTAAAATAAATTACCTGCAAAAAATGCAACTTATACTCCGGAGCGACTTATAGTCCAGAAAATACAGAATATGCTTTTTTTGTTTAGGCTATAGGTATCTGAATAACTGTCTGTAGGTATGAATGTGAGTGTGTTTGTCTATATGTACCCTGTGATTGGCTGGCAACCTGTCCAGGGTGTACCCCGCCTCTAGCCCGAAGACAGCTGGGATAGGCTCCAGCACCCCCTTGACTAAATGAATGTTCACATGTTAAGAATGATTCATGCTCAGTTAAAGCCATTTTTTTTAATGTAATCAATATTGCTTATGAATGAAATTCCTGAACAGGTCTCAGTGGTGTCTATAACATCGTGGATCATTATGAACATGAGCAGCAGAGAGGAGTCGAATATATCTCCGCCATGCATAAAGCCATGAATGGAGTGGAGAATTTCCCCTACTACTCACCCACACACTTGCTGCAGACGTTAGGCCAGGACAAACTGAGCAGGTGGTGCACAGACGCTAAAATGTGGCGTCAAGAGTTATTTGTATGATTTGTTTATCTTTCTTTGCAGAGTGCCTCCGTTTGCTTTGATCCACGGCACCTGTGACATATTAATTCCTGCAGAATCTTCAGCAAAGTTCTTAGAGCTCCTCACCTCACTGTCCGTAAAGGCGTCGCTCTATTTGATGCCCACGGTCGACCACTTGGAGATGGTCACTGACCTCATGGCAGCAGAGCAACGCTTCTACCATGTCATCTACAGCTGTATTAAACAGGAGTACAGGAAGCTTGTGGAAGTCAGCTGACCTTACATGACTGAAAGTAATTCTGATGATCATTATTTCAGTGTTTGGCCTTATTCAGAGTATGTGGTCTCTTTTTTCAACTGGAAATGTTGTTAAAATATTCTTAGATCATACTTTATTTTTACTTTACATTTTACTCTACTTTACATTTCCCTTTACATAGCTGCAGTCCGAAAAATATGTTTTTCTTGATTCTTCCCAAGCTGCTGCTCCTCCCTGAAGTCTTCTGGTGTTTCTCACTAGAGACACGTCTCACAATTTCAAAAACATGCTTTATTCTATTAATTGAACCTGAAAATACAAGAGTTTTAACCTGTTTCATAAGGTGTAAATGGATTTCTAAAGTCGTTCAGTTAAATCAGTAAATCTGATTATGATACAATATGTCTTTTGATTATATTACGTTAACGTTTTACCAAAGGTTTATATGAGGTATTTTATAAATATTGTAATAGTAATTTTGTTTATATATGTATAACTATAAATAGTTATTCGCTGCCCAGCTTCACGCGCGCTTTTGCTTTTATTTTGGTAAACGCGTTCACGAGAACAAACTCGCGCGCTCAGGAGGCGGAGTTTCTCTTGTGTCTCGAGCCGCGGCTTGTTAGGACTCGGTCCGGTGTATTTGACTGGCTTCACTCATAGAACAGAACCAAACTGTAACCCCGCGTTAAACTAAACGCCAAAAGAGCAAATAAAACTATCGCAAGTATGTAACTTGTCCATTTTTCGTGACGGAAGATGTTCTCATTTGGGAAAAAACCTCCGAAGAAGTTGTGGGTCTGCTGTCTTCTATGGTGGTCGCTCCTGCTCGAGCTAGCGTCAGGAGGTAACCGCTACTACTTTTCTACTTTTACACTTCTTCTCCGCATAAATTAACGCATAATTACTTCAAATTATGGATATTTACTGACACGGTCATCCCTGTGTCAGCTGTTACATTCATTCATTGTTTAAAGGCTACGGGGGAGGCACTTCCTAAAGTCTAGCACTACCTAAACAGGTCACAATTGTGACGTGACCTTTTAGTTATTATTGTTAGCTATTGCTAGTCTTGTTATTGTAATGCAATGCTGCACAAGTCAAGCCCTTAACTATGTGTAACAACGTGACAGTTATACGTGCACATATTAAATCTCCCGATATTTCAGTGCATTGTCGTGATTGCTTTTAGAGCTGGCGTCTCCAATTTTTTTTTCTACTCGTTCTTCATACATTTATATCTCATTCTTCAGACATTTATATTTTCATAGGATATCTCAACCCACAAAAAATGAATATGCTGACTTTGCCAGAACTTTTAACAAAACGTTGGTATCTATGGCTCATATACATTATTTCAGAATATATGACTTTGCAGTGACTCTCATTATTAACTGTCAACGAGGCTCATGTGGTGGTCACAAAATTAGGAACACCGATGCAATCTGATGAGTTGCTGTGGTAAAGCCAGTGTTATTTATACAGTGCAGTTCACGACATAATTTATCTCAAGATATGTTACACATTGAACAGGTCTAGAGCTGTTCCTTGCACAGTAAAAAACAGTTCTACCTCACATAAGCAAGCACTCTGGCAACAGAGGCAAGGAAAAAGCTCTGACAGAACCCAGTTTCTTTGGGGCGGCCATCTGTCTCGACTGGTTGGGTTGAGCTTGAGAGACAAAGTAGAGTGACAGAGGGTAGATGGAGCTAGAGGGCTTGAACGATTGGGGAAGGGATGAGACAACAATGTATAAGGTATAACAATGATTGTAGACAATGCAAGGACTACATATAAAAATGAGATAATAATGCTCATTTTCATTGACGTAATATTTGCAGTAGGGTAGCTTATACAATGCACAAAACATGGCTCACTAACCGCTACTCCACCATGCAGACTAGTGTTGAAGTACACATGTACATACTCAATGTGTATAAAACTTTGTGTAAAGTGTGTCTTGCATGCTGCACAAGGTACCATAGTCACGCCTCATCAGAGACACTGGAAGGACTGCTTGGTGATGACAGTGGCACACTCAAATTAATTCAAGGAAATTCTCTCTTCCTGAAGAGAAAGGGCAGCGTGTGTGGTATTTTTATAGCTATACATTGTTTACACTGTATGCATTCATTAGCCTTGTCTGCTTGATTTCATCCCGGGCATGTGTCATATGAAGTCAGTGGGCTTCACTCATCCTCGCCTGTGCCTATAGGGATAATCAGGAATCATTTCCCAATGACTAATTCATTTCATCCTGCAATGAACAAAGCAACATCATGTCTGTACATTTGTTTCATTGGCATCCTTTGTGCCCATTAAGATTAGTATTTTTCTGTAAGACGCCTGTGCTACATAGAGGGCTTTGACAAACAAAAGGAGACACCTCAGTCAAGTTACATCTCCGATTTGTTGGATAAACTTTGGCACACAAGCAGTGACAAGCTCTGGTCTTGCCTCTCTAATTAACTATAAAGGCTGGCTTTGTTGTTTGCTGAGCAGTTTGTATATATTCACCCTTTACAGATGACAGAACATGGTTGAAACATCCACCTTTCTTCTATAACATACTCATTAGTGTCTTTCTACAGCTGTCCAAGAATGCAGTTACACATATACACAAGTATATTTTGAGGGGGAACCTGTTATTTTTTTTACCCACAGTAACACCAAAATGTATTGGAGAGTTTATGTCCATAGTTGTCCATAAAAAAGTGGAAAATGTCATTTAAAATGTATGTGAGAATATAATACGGAGACACATTAACTCAAGCTATGGATTCAATTGTATCATTTGCTGAACGTGTATGTGTGATACACTGTGGGGCTGATTAAAAAGCATGCTGGTGGTGCCTGAGCATGAAGGCTTGAATTGGACAGCTTCAGAGCACGTTAGCCCAGATTACAGGCTGATGTGAAATGGCAGGGCGGCGAGCTCGGAGAAACAGATGGATCCGTCCTAGTTTTTTTTTTTTTTAAATGCGATTTCTGCAGCATGCGACCTTAGAAAATGTCAGAACCTTTCATGTTCAGGTTGAAGGTTTCTGTCGTGGAAGGACAGGACTAAACTTGCCCCAACTCATCCAGAACATCCCTCTGTACATTGCTCTGGTGACATTAAAGTAAAATACCTTCAAAATTCATACATCATGATTGAACTTTCAAGCAATTTTCTTTCAAAGCTATAGTTATAACATGATGCACCGGCTGGAGTTAGTTTCTTTGTAGGACTTGGCTGTGAGTTTGTTTAAGCACATCAAGCGCAGCTGGTCCAACTAAATTAAAGCTAATCTGTGGTGTATATTGTCATTGAGACTTGCTTTCATTATGTGTACAAAAAACAGATCACCATAATGTTAAATATATTTTTGGATAAAGGTTAAGGTTAAAAATTAAGGCTGGAATTAGCCCCGCAGAAACAAACGTAATAAATGCGTGTCTAGTGATGTGTGTATGTGTGTGTGTATGTGTGTGTGCTCTTGTAAAGAACAACCAGAATGATAATTAGCCTGTTTTATATTTAAATGTCAGATGTTTGCTATATTAAGACTACAGTACTTACAATATTTCTTGCTCATTGTTTACTGTACATACTCATCATGTTTTTGTTTTCTCATTGGCACATGATCTTAAAATGGGTGTTTCATACTAGTGTAAAAATATACATATAAAGATATATTTTGGATATATTTAGTTTTTTTTTTTAAACAAGTATGTCTTTGTCCTTTCCACCATACTTCTCCAGCGTCCTTTTATGGCGATGGCTTTGTACAGCTGAAGGCAACAGAGTCGTCCGACCATAACAAGCTCCGCATTCGCTTCCGAACTTCCAGTACCAATGGCCTGCTGTTTCTCGCTGCCGGCCAGACCGTCTACTTTCTGCTAGAGCTCCACGCTGGTCGCCTGCAGGTGGGTACATCCATGGCCCCCCCCACGCATGAGCATACGTACTCATGCATACATTGCACACACACAAAGTCATGCTCACACCATAGCTGACCAACCCGAAGCGATGACTCCGGCTCCCACTGACAGTGTCAGTCTCTCGACCCAGTAACACAAGCAGACAAGTCTGCGTGATACGAGCTGAGTTTCAGCACCACACCAGTCCTTTTACGTCACAGCTGTAGATTCTGTGTTCCTATTGTGTTTATAATAAGCGTCGTTCACAATGGCAAGATTATTGTCTTTTAATTATGACACAAATTTGTTTGGATTTCTAAAGATTATAATGGAAATAGAAATACTATGTTTCGGACAGTCTCACAGGTGACCAAACGGTCACCTACACAAAATACATGTGCAAGCAATTTTCCAAACATTTTTACATGAACTGTGATACAAATGTAAAAATAAGTTAACCACCATTAATATCCACCCTTTAAGCACCAGAGTTTTTTCAAGAAAATATTCAGTTTTATTGATTGATTAATCTGTCATATATCATTATGAGCCCGATATATCGGCTCAAATATCAGCCTGCCAGTCAGTTAAGCGAAGACTTTTGCTTCTGCACTACACTGCTGATGTAGATGTCATACAACTTCATGTCAAAAAATCTGAACAAATCTTTTTAACCTCAATGACAAAGAGGTAATGTGAAAATGATCTGTTCTACAGAGCTTACTTAGTCTGTAACCTCAGATTAATATTTGTATTCCAGTCCATCATGTTCAGGTAGGTCTTTCTTCACAAAAATAAGACATAAAGCAAGAAAAAGCAAGAGCATACCCAAGGCCAATCTTTAAATGCTTGCTACTCTGCAGTCTTGTATGATGCCATGCATGGATTTATTGCTGGAAGGATTTAGGGGTGAAATACACTTGTCCCCCCTGACTGGTTCTAAGCACATTGTAAGCACCTCTGCCACCCCGCATCTGCATACAGAGTAGACATACAAAATGTGCTGCAGGAAACACATTTAGCAAAAGAATAGGAATGCAATTTATCTTTTGGCTTCACACTCAAGTAACTGTTGTGACAGAGCTTCTGATTGTGTTAAACACAGAGAGTGAATCACACTGAAAACTGTGTTTCATGGCTGCACTTGCCACTCATGTTCTTTGACTTCTACTGGAACAGACTACCCAATAATTGTTGCCTTCACTGAGACAAGTTACACTCCCTCCCTGGAAACCTGTGCACGATTATCAGGGACTCAGCAGCAAGCCTTGACAAGCGTGTCATCAAAATGAGTTCGAGAAGGTGACATGATGCTCCTAGGGTATAGCTGAAGGCGAAGAGATAATTGTACTCTTCCTGCCTGGGATCTCAGACAAATACCACCGTTACAACAAGTGATGTCCTTTAACATGAGTGACTGAAGGCCTGTTTTAATGACTTCATTTCATACGCTGTCCCACACGAATGCTATATAATCCCCCTTGTGTCCTAAAGCAGAGTCATATACATTTCTGAATTTACTTTATGAGAAAAGTATGGTATGTTTTCAACAGTGTTTTATCCAAAAAGCCACAACTAACCACTGGCCAGTTCATAAATTCATACATAATGTTATGTCTGTCTTTTCCCAGTTAAAACTGGACTTAGGATCTGGGGAGCAAGTATTGCAGTCGGAGGGAGGCATACAGCTCAATGACCTTGCCTGGCACTCAGTGGAGGTGACCCATTGGAAGAGCAATGTGACTATGACAGTGGACAAGAACTCTCACACAAGTTCAGAAATCCTTGGCACCCATCACACTCTCAACATTTTGGATGGTCTCTTTGTCGGTGGTTCGGTTGGCCTTGACAGATCTTACCTCCCTAGAGATCTCATTAGCTTTCGAGGCTGCCTGGAAGACGTTGTCTTCAATGACCATGATCTGCTGTCATCACTTAGACCATATACTGGATTCAAGACTGTCCACGAGGTGTCTTTAGGTTGTAATCCCCAGTTTTTTGCTACAGAAGAGGACCCCATTAGCTTCTTTAGCTCTAGGGCCTACATTTCTCTTCCACCGTGGAATGGTCAGCAAGAAGCGGTCTTTGAGTGTGTTGTGCACACTTCAGCCAAAGAGGGCATAATCCTCTACAACTCTGTCAGAGAGGGTGACTTTGTGGCATTGGAGATTCAAGAAGGCTTACTTGTGACTATTGTTGGGAAAGGTGGTACCAAAACTGAACTGCGTTCACTAACGTTTATCAATGACAGGAAGTGGCATGCTGTCAAGGTTCGCTTCAATTCTAAAATGCTTGAACTCACTGTCGATGGAGAAGTGGTGAAAAGCAGCATTGGCTCACGTTCAAAGGGGCTGCAGTTTAAAGGCTACATTTTCATTGGAGGCATTGATGACAGCACCAGATCAGAAGTTCGTAAGGTTGGGTTGTTGTCTGTGTCCGGAAAACGTATGCGTGGAGGCTCTTTTAAAGGATGTCTGAAGAATATTGAAGTGAATGGAGTGAAGATGGGTCTTTCTAATGCTGTTGTCACTAAGGATATATCAGTTGGCTGTGAAACAGAGAATGAACCAGGATCATCGACTGCTGCGAGTCCAACAAGTGCACCAGAATCCTTATTTTTCTTGGTAACACCAACTCCTTCACTACACATGTCCACCCTCGCAAGAGGTTTGGACAGGAGGTATGGCTCTAACTTTATGCAGCTAAAACCCCTAATAGTTCCAGAAGGCGGTCGAGCATCTCTTGAGGCTAAACATATCAAGGTAATCCTGGACTTCAAGGCGCTTGGTATTCGTCAGTCTCAGATCATGTTCCAAGTTCAAGAACAACCAATGCATGGTCAAATAAGACTTGATGTTGATCAGGACCAACCTCAAAATACGTTCAGCATGTTGGACCTTTGGCATGAACGAGTCATGTATATCCACGGAGGCTCTGAAGATCCAGATGACTTTTTCATGTTTTCCATTTATTCCAGCAGTCGGAAGGAAGTTCCAGATTATCTGAGGGGTAACAAGCTGTACCGCTTCAACATTACAGTAACACCCACCAATGATGCGCCTGAATTGAGTCTGCCAGAAGGAAATCTTTTTTCTTTGTTGGAAAACTCAAAAAAACGGCTCACTACAGACATACTGAAGGCCACAGACATTGACAGCAACTACAGCAATCTTTTATTTACCGTGCTTGGGAACCTGAATGCAGAAGCTGGATATTTGGAACTCGAAGACAACCCAGGAACAGCAGTGACCTCATTCTCACACTCAGATTTGCAAGAATTGAGAGTGTATTATGTTCACACCGGGGTTAGAAACTCTAGGATAGTGCTTAGAGTCAGTGATGGGGAGAAGGTTAGCAACACTGTAGTGTTAAGAGTGATGGCTCTAGAACTTCAGTATAAGATTGCTAACAACACAGGACTGAATATCATTCAAGGAGAGATAGCCATAATTGGTTCAAAGCAACTGTCAGTGGAAACCAATGCTGTGAAGCAAGTGATTGACATCCGTTATGACATCACCGAACAACCACAGTATGGTGAACTCCAGAGACTTCACTCAAGTGGTGAATGGAGGCCCACTGACTCGTTTTCCCAAAGGCTTCTAGAAAAAGATAGACTGAGGTATGTTAGCACTTTTCAGGAGATCCAGACATCCAATGCCACTGATTACTTTAAGTGTAAAGTCCATGTTGCTGGAAGGGCAGTGACAGAAATACTTTTCCCAATCTTTGTGAAGTGGGTGAGGTACAATTTGGTGAGGAATGTAGTGATGAACCTGGATAAAGTCAGAAAAGTGACACTTAACTCTGAGTATCTCTTTGCCTCAGCTGAGGGTGTGACTCTATCTGAAGAGGACCTTTATTTTAGGGTTCTCACCACACCAAAGAAAGGAAAACTTTTACTGGGCACCACAGTATTGTCAAAAAATTCAACATTTAGTCAAAGAGATGTCACAGATCTAAAAGTCCAGTATCACCTTGTTGACCGGCCACACAAAGACACACATGACAGGTTCAAGTTCCACATGTTTTCCAGACATGCCCAGTCTCAGAACTATGATTTCCAGTTTTCAATTAAAGCGGATGTCAACAGTGTTTTTATCAAGAATGAGGGACTTGTTCTTCAGGAAGGAGAAAGTAAACTGATCACAAAAAATGAACTTTTTGCAGAAACATTGCTTACACAGGATATGTACTACTCTGTGATAAGCAGTCCCAAACATGGAAAGCTTGTTCGTATTACTCAGTCGAATTCAAATTCTAGCTACAGCAACATCTTGACATTTAGCAATCATGATCTCTTGGAGGACCGGATAATGTACGTCCATGATGACAGTGAAACGAGCCAGGATGAGTTCACTTTCATTTCCTCCACCACACAAGGGTTCAAATCTTTCATTGCAGAGGATGAAATCGGGTCCAAAGAAGGAACCTTCAACATAACCATTCAGCTTGTCAATGATCAAAAACCAATACGTGTCATTGATAAAGTTTTCAATGTTGTCAGAGACGGACAGAGGCTGCTCACTGATGAAGATTTGCGTTACCATGATCCAGATTCCGATTTTGATGATGACCAGTTGATTTACATTCGCCGTGGAATCCCCATGGGAGATTTAGTGCTGGTCAATGACACTAGTCACAGACTATTTGAGTTTCGCCAAAAGGATTTAAAAGAAAAACGAGTGCTGTTCATTCACAAAGGTGTAGGCATTGGCAGGTTTGTGCTCTTTGTTTCCGATGGGAAAAACTTTGTTTCAAGTCTTTTAGACATCAGTGCACAGGACCCTTTCTTTAAAGCTGGAAATAACACTGGTTTACTGGTGCAGAAGGGACGATCAGTTACCTTTTCCCCTGCAAATTTCACTCTTCTATCAAATCTGGACATCAGAAATGATCAGGATGTCACATTCAAGTTGGATGAGACTCCAAAGTACGGCACACTCTATCAAGAAGAAATAGAGGTGGAGTCATTCACACTGTCTGACCTCAAGAATGGCATCATCTCTTATCAACATGATGACAGCAAACATCTGGCCGACCATTTCAACTTGATGATAACGGCTAAACACATGCAACTTGTAGCGAGGATCAATGTGAAAGTTTACCTGGAAAGTCACCAGAGACCTCCCATCGTGCAGCATCACGACACCTTACTAGTGGAGGAAGGAAAACCAGTCAAGATTGATGAGACCAAACTGGAGGTAGGATTTATTACTTTATCGCTCATTTGTATGATTTAAAAGCTGTCGTAGCATTTTTCTTGATTTATGTTATATTGTTGTCTTTGCTTTTCATTTTTGGCGTTTCAATCTATAGACCATTTGTGCTATTAGAGTGAATTGGAGATACAGTCATTCTTTGTTTATTGCAGATAATTGGTTCCTGACCCAAATACGGTAAATGAATTTCCGCAAAGAAGGATTCATTATTAATAAACACAATATTTTCGTAGTTTGAGCATAGAAAACTTGACTTCTTAAATATGTTTTTCACCAACCCAGTAGACATGAATTTACACACCAATAGTCACCATTACACTTAAGACCCACATTGCATGACACTAATGCGCAGGCTATGGTATCACTGCAGGGACGTCCACATAGCTACCAAGCTAACCATCCATCCATCTTCTATGCTCCTTATCCTCACATGAGTTGTGGGGGTATGCTGGTACACCCTGGACTGGTCGGCAATCAGTCAGTCAACTAGTTAACCTCCAACTTATTTGTTCTAAACTTAAGAAAGAAGCACTATTTGGGCGAATTTTGCCCATCATTCACACTCCTTATGTGAAATATTTGGGTCAGTATGACACCTTGGAAACTTGTGTATTATTTTATCCTAATGAAACAACAATATAAAAAAAATATATTCTAAAATGTAACCACAGATTGTTTCCCACTGATCAGGTCACACATGAAGACAATGTGCCATCTGAGATCGTGTTCACAGTCAAGGCGGGTCCCTCTCATGGCTTTCTACGACATTTTGTGGAAGAAGAAGAACGTTACATTGGAACTAAAGAGTCTCCCATCAAGACATTTACCCAAAACGACATTAACAGTGGCAACGTCCAGTACATGCAGGTGGAGCCTAACAAAGTCAACGACACCTTCGTCCTTGATGCCACCAATGGGATTACGGACGTCAGCGATATTAGTGTGTTGGTTGACATCATACCCCACCTTATCCCACTTCAGGTCTCCAATTTTACTGTGGATGAGGGCGGCTACAAAGCCCTGACACAGGAAGTACTTGAAATCACCAGCCGACACTTTGCTGGAATCAACTTCCTGTTCAATGTGACTGAGCCCCCGCACCATGGTCATATTGAGCACTCTCGACATCCTGGTGTGCCCATAACATCTTTCACCAGGAGACAGGTAAGAAACATCAATGCAACTTTGGTACTATTATTCTTATTATGGATATTAGTCAACATCGCTGCAGTAGTGACACCACATTTAGGGGTGTCCCGATTAATCAAATCTGAACAAATCATACATACTTGTATTACTTATTTTGTAGTGTGGGGTGTTAGACAAGGCATGATCAAGTGAAAATTTGGTCAACAACAGTAAGTAATAAAAAAAAACCTGACACATTTACTTCTACAGGGAGATAGTTTGGGAGACTATTTCACACTTATTTTAGGTACACAGTTTTGAGAATCTACAATGTAAATAGTCATGAAAATAAAGAACATGCATTTTAGCCTGTACTGTATGACAGTAACGTAGCAAATATCAACATCATATTATGCCCTAATGAATGCCAAACTTTTACCAGGTGGAGCACGAATTTATCTACTACGTACACGACAACAGCGAAAGTTTAGAGGACAACTTTACCGTGGTGGCCAACGACACAGGCCTAAGGAAGCAGAGCAGGGCTCAGACAGTGTTCATCCAAGTTGCAGCTGTCAACGACGAGCCCCCTGTTATTACCGCCAACAGGGTCCTCAGGGTGAGTCTGCACTGCTGCTCTATATTTAAACTTTTTGCTAGCATGTCTGGCAGTCTACTTACAGCTTTCTGTCACACAATTTTCATGTGTGAACTCTTCGGGATGAAAGGCATGTTAGTGTATTCCAGAGAGTTTACACTTTGTATATGAAGTGATGTAATTTAGTAATAACTAACAAAAAGGCAGTGTTGTTATCTGCAGAGATTATATCAAAGCATTTTAGTGGCAAACCTTCGTTCATGCTGCACTGTTTGACTAAATTAAGTTTGGTGTCCACCAGGTGGCTCTCTAACACCTCACTTTGTATTATTCCCACTAATGTCATTTGCTCATGGTGTTAGTTTGGGCAGAGAAATAGCTGTGTTGTTAAAACTAAATACTGTACACAATATAACAGTTTTTGCAATTTGCATGTTTCATTTCTTAAAGTAGCAATCGACACTAGGTAATCATTTTTTGTTACTTTATAATGTATCTTCATTTTTATTGAGCTATGCAGTAGTAAGATCCAGAAAGTATATTGCAACTTACTACACATATAAAAAGTATAAAAGTATACACATTTGTAATCTTGCCATGTCGTCTTTACGAGAGGATCAAAGTTGTTCTGCTCGGTGGGGTGGCCGTCAGCTCCACCGCTAAAGCTCGATGAGCTGTAGGAACCCCGTCGTCATTGAGGGATTTGACCCGGAGTCCGGGAAGCTGTGTGCAAATTGATCTCATGTGTCTTGTCTTTGAATTTGGTGACTCATGCCGATGCTGCTCATCAGACTGATCCATGCTGTGACTTGCTGCTAAGTGGGGGAGTACTTGAGGTGTTCCTCAAGAGGAACACTGATTAACATGCATGGTGTGCGTCGACATGTGGTGGCACTGGTGGGAAGTGCAATGTCCCATGTGGGTGGCTTACAGGTGCTAATTGGAAAAAAGACCTCTGCTTCTGTTCCAGTAAGAGCAGTTTAAACATAGAGTAAGTCACATAACCTTTAATCCTTGACAATAGTATGATAGGGACAGGAATTCCTCTACTGTTTTTATTCATACTTTCATGTTCACCTTTTATTTAGTAAAGGGTGACTTTCATTTCTGGCAAAGGCAGTAACATTGGCAACAACAAGGATGACGTACTGTCATAGTTCAGCTCTTCACTCCGAAACTGTCGGCGGGAATTACGACTGGTGTTCGTGGTGGTGTTGTGTAATGTCTGCTCTGGCATGGCGAGTAGTAGTTCAGCCTTTGTTGTCAGCTCTTTGCACAGTTCACTAGTTTTGTCTTGTGGGACTTGTTTCACTATCCCTTTGACTTGCTCATCATCATGAGGCCCTTGTATTTTCAAAAAGGCTTAAGTATAAATATGATTATATACTATTATCACAATTTCCGATAAAAAAAGATTACAAATGCAGAAATCCACAATATTGTAAACCACGCTTTTGCATAAATAATTGCTTCCACATATGAAATGCATTACCTCGAATAGATGTCTTCTACTTTATCTACAGTTCAGTAAATAAATGTCACCTGATTGCTGTATTGAAAATACTTTATTTTATCATTTAATTTCAAGTAAATGTGAGTAAATGAGTGTAAAAATGTAAAATTTGTACTAGTTGTATTAGTATTGCTATTTTTTGTCAGCAGTTGTGCTTCATTGTATGATTTGCAGTGGAAAAAGCCCAAGGGAGGAAGAACGTCAAAAAAAGCCTAGAAGCTGAACTCTTATCCAGAGCATTATGAGTCCATTGGGCATAGTGATGGAGTAAAGGACACAGCTGCCTCCACTGGCCTCCAGCTGTGTCGTGTGTAGATTCAGTATTAGTGCTGCTGATTTATGAACATTCAAAGGTGACATTGTTCACTAGTTTTTTGGTGACATTTAGAGCCATTAATTAAGAAACAATCAGTATTTTAAACCTTACATTTTTTAGGCTGACACCTGGTTGTAACAGTGAGCTTTTTTTAAATCACATACCTGTATTTTTGTCTGCGCACCTTGCATCCAGGTTTGGGTATCCTCAGTCACAGAGATCGGCCTGGAGGACCTCAGAGCGCTGGACTTGGACACGCCTTCAGAGGAGCTCCACTTCATGGTGACACCACCCAGCAATGGACACTTGGCCCTAAAGAGTGCCCCCATGAAGGCGGTGCTCAATTTCACACAGGCCCACATAGACCAGGGACATCTGCTGTTTGTGCACAAAGGTGAAGGCATTTTCCATTGGCTAATGTCAATAATTACCTTGCTATGTGCCAAGGAAGCAGGAAGTAACTGTTGGGTCTGGTTTCTTTCAGGTGCCATGTCCGGAGGGTTCAACTTCCAGGTTAATGATGGTGTGAATTTTACTCCTAGACAGATCTTCAGCATCACCGCAAGAGCCTTGGTTCTCAGTTTGGAGCGAAATCGTCCTCTTAAGGTGTTCCCGGGTAAATGCAATATTATAAGGTCTTATTGAGGAATGAAGATAGATAAATGAAGTTTTTTTTCTTCCTAAATAATTCCACTCCAACTATTGAAATCAAAACACATGAATCAATGCCACCCTTAGTTAATGTTTAATGCTAGTGATGCTATTTAAATATAGCTGAGCTATAAATAGGCAGCTGTTGGCTATCTGCAAACTCATTTCCATGTTTTCTGGGATTCCCAGCCGTCTGGAGTTTGAAGGAAAAAATACGAGGATAGCAAAAAACAGATGGCATTTGCTGAGCTTCCCAAAGTGATTATTTGAAGACCTTTTATATTGTCTGTGTGAAGCACAGTTTTTGTCAAACTTGGGAGAATAGGGGTTAGGATCAGGGATTTATTTGACAATTAAGTTGGTGCTTGACGATTTGAAGGATGGCCAAGATGCATGAATTACTCACACGCCTCACATGTCTTGGGGTTGGCTGCGGGTAAATCCCTCCCTCACTAAATGGTTACATATGCCTGATTATGAACTCAGGCACTCATCTGAACAAAGTTTTTACAATTATTTCCATGGTGTGTCGAGTCTGCACCATCACTAAGACCGATAATCACAGAACATTACTAAACGTAACTACAAACTAAACTAACTATAATCTATACGTTTGACTTTATACTTTGTCAGTAAAACCAACTCTAACTGATTTTATCTACTGTGTTTAGGATCTTCAACACCAATTTCAAATAATGAATTACAAGTAGTGACCAATGATATCAGCGATATTTCAAACCGCACAATTACATTCACTGTGATTCGACATCCCAAGCTGGGGCGCCTGGTAATGAAGCATCCTGATAATTCCACAGTTGAAGTCGCCACTTTCACACAAGATATGGTGAGTAAGGGACAAAAGGTCAATTTCAGCAAATGAGTAAAACAACTTTAGACGTATTGATGCATTCTCTGTCATTTGTACCTCAGCTGGACCGAAAAGAAATTATGTACATCCAAAGTCCAATTGAGTCAGTGGGATGGGAAGCCATGGATTCGCTGACATTCTCTGTTGCATCACCACCTTCTTCTCTGGAAAGTCAGACCTTCAAGATTGATATTTCTTATGAGAACACAGGACCTGAACACAACACAGTCCTTTTGGCAAACACAGGTAACAAAAACATAGTCAAAGACTTAAAATCTAGGGATGTCCCGATCCGATCTTTAGGATTGGGATCGACTGCCAATTTTGTCTTTTATTGGATTTTGTCTTTTATTGGATGAGGGACCCAATTTTGTCTTTTATTGGATGAGGGACCCAATTTTGTCTTTTATTGGATGAGGGACCTGTCTCAGAGAGGTTTGTTACAAAAGCAAAACAATATTCTTGGTCATGTTGTGTAATAAAAAAAAGTAAATTAAGCAGTATTTTGGTCATAACCATATTAAATTCATTTTTGTAACAAAAGCTCATTATTGTTTTTTTTTTTTTAAAGGATTGGCAAGACAACAAAAAAAAATCATATCGGAAGCCAAAAGATGTAGATCAGGACCTCCCTAACTTAAACAATGTTATAACATCATGTTTTCTTTGTTTCAGGTGGTGAAGTGACAGAAGGAGAGAGTGTCGTTATTGACGAGTCAAAGCTTGACGCCTCTAACCTGATGTCTCGGCTGCCAACGCCTCAGAGGAGCACCCATGAGGTCTGGTTCCAGGTGACGTCATTGCCGCAACATGGTGTCATAGTGGTCGGTGAACGAAACCTCACTAAGGAGAAACCCAACTTTTCCCAATTCATCGTCAACAAATACGGCATTACCTACAAGCACGACAACTCGGAGACAACCAACGATTCTTTTGCCTTCAGTGCATGGGTAAATCCAAAAGGTAAAACGGCTCAACGGCCTTTCGATGACAGCAATGTTGTTGAAGAGTCTTTCAACATTACAGTCATGCCTGTGAATGATCAGCCTCCTGTGTTGAAGACTAAAGCACCGAGTCTGACTGTGGTACAAGGAGATAGCGTATCCATTAAGCCAGAGAACCTGAAAGTAGAAGACTTAGACAATCCTCCTGATGATATTGTCTTTTCTGTCATTAGCAAGCCAAACAATGGTTACCTCGCTCTTGACAGAAGATTGAATGAGTCGATTGGAGCCTTCACCCAAGCCCAGATCAATAATGGAAGCATTTATTTCATTCATGACGGTAGCCCTACTTCCGGTGTGTTCTACTTTAGTGTTACAGATGGCCACCATAAACCAATTTACAAACTCTTCAATCTAGATGTGACAAGGATAACCATCTCTCTAGTCAATCACACGGGACTGACACTTCAGCAAGGTAGCACCGCGGTTTGGCTTAATCAAGACAATCTTGGTGCCAAGACGAATGGGCGTAACGCCACTATTCATTACCAGATTACAAGGCCTCCAAAGTTCGGTAAACTTCTCTTGGACAATCAAGAGGTGTCACAGTTCGAACAGGAAGATGTCCAGACTGAACGGCTTGTTTACCACATGACCAATCTTTCCTCTGCGGAGGACAACTTTGAGTTCACCGCCTTCACTTCCGAGGTGAATCTGAGTGCACAAGTGCTAAACATCACTGTCTCGCCTCTGATCCAGTTTGGCAAACATCTGAGGGCACCTAGTGGGATTGCTGTAAAACTTAACTCTGCTTCCCTTGATGCTTCCAAACTGGCTGATATATGTCGTTGTGATCCTGTATTTGAAGTTCTCTCCCACCCAAATTACGGGAAATTGGTTCGACCAAAAACAAAAAAATCCAGAAAATCTGAAGCACTTGAGTCTTTCACTTTCCAGGATGTTACGCAAGAGAAGGTCGCCTTGGAGTTGAATGCCAACATGACTGGAGTTCAAGAGCTAAACGACTCAATAGTGTTCCTTCTGAAAGCTGATAACATTCAACCTGCTCAAGGGGAGTTTCATTTTACCATCGTGCCGTATGATCCTGTCAACCTTCCGACCACAAAGAGTCCTCTGACGTCCACATCATCTCCTTCTCAGACAACAATCCAGACTTTTAGAAATGGAATGACTTTACCAGAGCGGTCCACCGCTGTCATTTACACCCAACAACCAAGCAAAAACCAACGAAGGGTCAAAGGTCGTAACCGCTGGGGAAAGTCCAATACCACAAGCGTTTTCACAACAACTCTTGGCAAACCGACAACAGGAACTGATCATTTTCCCTTTATGAACACACCCGTCCGTGTGGAGTCGTACCCACAGAAGAGCTCCAACCCTCTGCTCGTGATCTTACCACTGCTTGCTCTTCTACTGCTTGTCATCATCTTTGTGGTGCTGGTGGTTTTCCTTAGACATCACAGACGACGGAAGCAGAGGACCGACACGCCGAAGGAGCCCCCTCCTGCTGGTCTTCCAAGCAGCCAGTCATACCTGGGCCAAACTCAGAGAAGCACCACTGTTCCCACAGTCACTGTCACCCCACTGAACCTCAACAACACAAATAGCGCCTCTCTCACTCGCTTACTGGTTCAGAACCAGCGACCATACAATTACAACACGGTTGATTCAAACATTCTCATAAGCTCTTGGAATAGTGACTCTCCCACCGCATCTTCCCAAATCATCCAGACTGCCACACCTACTCTTCAAAGGAATCAATATTGGGTTTGAGTCAAAACGATTTCCACAAAGTTCGAATTGTCCAAAATGTTTTGATAAAATGGGAGAATTGAGACTCAATGGGCGTTAATTGATTAAGGCATGTCCCAAGACTTTTGTTCATATCCATGGTTTTGAACAGTAATACTTGTATATTTGGGTCAATGAAGCAATCCAGTGTGAAACAATGCCAAGCTATCAGACGTCAAATTAAGTAGCAAAGCTGAAATCGTATTATTTAGTACCCTGACTCGAAATAGAGATGCCACCTCTTTACTTGCATCTGTGTTGTGGTTACATCTGGGGTATCAAAGGCATATTTGAAAGCCTTGGAGAAGACATTGGCTGCCATTTTATAACATGGACAGGGTCAAAAGTTACAAGTTAAGTTTGTTTATATGAGCCCACTGCTGATATTAGTCCGTCCTGCTGCTGACGTTATCTCTTCCACTGAGTGTACAGTTTTACAGTCGCATCTCTGCTCCATCAGAGGGTGCTGTTGTTACTGGTCAAAGTTACATAGTGCCACTTCAATTATGCATAAAGAATACAATCATATGGGTCCCGTGACAATAACAGGCATTCTCTTCTGTTCTATTCTATATAATGATTATGACTGTGGCCAATAACCTCAACTTGGTGCCTGATATTTTCTTTGTTAGTTATTATATATCCTACTGTACATTACAGTCTAGAAAGACTTTTATCGTGATGATATTTGCAAGTAGGCCACCATGAAATTATATTTTCGAATGATATTTTTATAAGTCTCATTACACTGGTTAAACGTCAACACTGTTGATTTCACAGTCCTTTTTACTGTGTACTCGTTTTAGCATGTGATAACAAGAAATGAATATTTAAAAGTAAAAATACTATTGTGCTTGCGCTCTTATTTGTAAATGATTACATCGTTAACATGAGAGTTTGTTGTCTATTCGAGAAGAGAAAATTGTGCACAAATTACTAAATGGTGTGCCAGTATTTATGTGGGGATGTTTGATTTTCTTTTCTTTTTTAAGTCGTTTGTCAATGAAAGGTACTGAAACTGCCGTTAAAGAAAACCACTGGAAACATGGTACTATTTTGTACTGGACTGATGGATTCCTTGTATTCTCCTTCTCCTTCTCCTCCAATGTAACCGATATGTCAAATGGCACATTTTATTTATACCATATTTTTATTAAACTGGTTTAAAATGAATGCAAGGTTTATGGAAACAAATTATTAGGTCCTGAGCACCAAGCTCTATTGAAACTTCAGTAGAGGATGCTGCTACTGAGCCCCCCTTTTGCTTGAGGTCAAGTAACAAACTACCAGCTTTTCTTCCAAAGAAAAGCTGTTTTGGCCGTCAGAAGGCTCATAACAAAGGTTATTTTGGCGGGCTTGGATGAGTACATGGCAGGTTGCTGGTCAAAAACTAGAGTCCTATTCCCCTCTCAGGTTGATGCGGTGCTCTTTTCATTGTGGGCTGTCGGAGTAGATAAAGAGAAAGGCCTCTTGCCCTTGAACAATACGGTATATCAGATCTCTTAAGTGATCACTGTAATTTAAGTGTTCATAATTGCAAGGTGTAGGCCGCAAGAAGACACTAAGTGCATATTCACTTTAATGAGGTTTCATTTTGATGATCCCAGATGGGTTTTAACAAAGCACTCCAACCTCCACACTTGTTTCAGTTCTTAAGAGCCCATGTCTCTCTTGTATGCCTTTGAAATACATTTAGTTTGGTCATACGAGCCAATCAAGGAGTAGAAAACACTCCAGAGGTGTAGAGAATGTAACATGTGGTTGCTGAGGGACGCCCTTTTAGGTTAGGAGTTTTCCGATTAGTTTTTCAACCTTTTAAAGCAGATATTTGTGTGGTGTTGGTCATATTTCACACACTATGTATATGGTTCCTTGAAGCACAGACATAAAATAACTGCCACTCAGACCAAAGGCCCTTTCTCCTGATTGGTCTTGCTAGTTTATTTTAATTAGTCCGCTAAATGAAGCTCTCAGAGGCCCACAAATATTTTTTTGAAGACAGAAAACAAACAACACGAACATGTGTGTGTGTGTGTGTTGTGTGTATCTTGGAGTACAGCCACAGGGGTTGGAGGGGTTGTCAGCATTTTGTTAGACAACATGAATGAGGCTCCACCAAAGAGAGAGAAAGAGCTTCCTGTGTGAGGGGCTGCGAAAACAAAAGCAGGACTATAGAGAACACACAGTGCTCCCACATTCCGGAACCTTCTGCCAGGTACAGGACAGCAGGACCTAATCCACATGTTCCCATTGTGCATTGCATAATGGCCTCCAAAACTAAATGTGTGAATCCAAACATTTAAGGGGAGAAATGTTCATATACAATTTAGATGTATATATGATCCTGGACGTACCCTGGCCTTGAAATCATCCGTGTTCACATGCAGTTACTTAGGATAGTCTGTAATTAACAATGATACATATATATGTTCAATAGACATATATTCACTTCAATCATGAGAAAGTTGGATATGAGACACTATTTCATATTATTGCATGTTTTTCAATTAGTGATCAGCTGGTAGTTTCTCCATCAGCATACAAATCCTACATATCCTAGATCTGTGTTTTTTGTGTGATTCATGCCTAGGCAGTATCAGTACTATGATAGGATGAATGGAATATGTTTGAGTTGCTAATAATAGACTTCAGATGGCTGTGTGTGTTTAAACGTACTTTCCCTTTTTCTGGGCCCATTACAACAGAAAAGTACTGTGTTCATCTTAAATGAGATGAGGGCGACTGAGACATTCCGGGCTAAAACAGCAGTGTTTTATTTCACATCATGATGTCATGGGAGTATTCTGGCCAGGCCTACATGTTTGTCTAATCTCACTTCCTGCTTGCGAGGTCACTCGTGGAGAGTAGGCATTTACTTTTCAACTTTTCAAAGTCATATAAGTAACACAAGGGGAAGTAAAACTGCCTTCTGCGTCAGCTTTATTAAAGGTACTGTAAGAAAACATGAGGTTTTAAAAAGGGGAAGTAGATGTGACACAATCGGTTGTCACATCAGCAACTGCAACAACCACACACTGACGGGTGGCACTCTTTCCACACATGCAGGAATATGGAAAGGGGTAATAAAGTAATATCATCTCTAGGTGGGAAATTACCTATATGACCCACACACTGCCCTCTTCTGATGCTTACTGTCATACCCGTGATCTTTGTGTGGGTTAAACATATTGATTCTGTTTTTATTTATGACGTTAGTCAGGGTTTCCCACAATATAATATAAATATAAGTCAATAGTGCAATAAAACACAAGTGTCTGAAAAATGTTAGTATCAATAATTAGGGCCATATTGGAGAGTCAGACATTTCTGATGAAAAATTTGTACAATTTATGAGTGACAAAGTTGTTGCAAGATGAAAGTTTCCTTCTTTCCTGAAGAGCTACGCTCTATAGTCCCTCTGACATATATTATTATGACTTCATTCTCCTCAATTTTGGATTTTATTCTCGTATTATTACGACTTTATTCTCAAAAATATCAGATTATTATTACTTTTTCAATGTGGCTCTAATACTCAATTACAATTTGATACTGATTCAATCTTTGGTTGTCAATACAATTAATAT
Source organism: Doryrhamphus excisus (assembly GCF_037039965.1). Classification (NCBI taxonomy): domain Eukaryota; kingdom Metazoa; phylum Chordata; class Actinopteri; order Syngnathiformes; family Syngnathidae; genus Doryrhamphus; species Doryrhamphus excisus. The sequence continues at coordinate 11,799,707 of NC_136359.1, read as the reverse complement.
TTGGATCGATGTATGGTGTCCTCCAGATCAATTTTAGTATTAGTAATAGTAATTTTAACTAATATTATTATTAGTACTACTCCAAGGTAAGATTGTACGTATCTTATCATGTTTGCCAGATGTTATGACTTGTGTTAGATACTGGCCTAGTCTAAAATGTGTCTGTCAAACCAGGTCCAAAGCGTCAGTGTTATGACCTCGACCTTGACTGACTCGTCTTTCTCTTCCATCGATTCCCATCCGAGGACAGAAGGCTGCCACTGAAAACAGATCCGTCCCAATCTTCCATCCAGAAAAAATGTGCTGAGCTCAGCCAAACGCCACACATTCCACAAGCGAGGAGTCAAAGCAGAGAAGGAACTTGAGGTTTGTTTTTGTTTACTAACCACAATGCATCACAATGACTGTACCAACTACAATGGAACCCCCTAAAGTCATATATCAATTTCCTGGAAAAAAGTATGCCTCAAAAGTCAAATGTGAGGACAACAATACAACACCGCAAAAAAAAGAAAAGTTCGGTGAACTAAAAATTTCAAGACAATTCAATTACATTTTTCAAGTTTTGCATTTGACTCAACACGCAAAGTGCAGCAAAGGATAGTCTGTGGCTTTCCAGTACGAGATGAACAATACAATTCATGAATTAACTGATCAAGATTTATTGCATTACAATTGTCCCTCATTTATCATATTTAATTTGTTCCAGACCCAACGTGACAAGTGAATTTCTGGAAAGTAGGATTCAATATATTTTTTTTAATCATATTTTTGTAGTTAGAGCATTGAAAACCTGTTTATGACTTTCTAAATGCAGTTTTTAACATTATTAGAGCTCCGTAGACATGAAATAACAGCTCTATAGTCCTACACCACGTTGAGCAAAACTATGTGGAGGCTGTGAGATCCCTGCAGGGACAGAAGAGACGGCCACCACTTATAACATTTCACAAGCTGCTGAGCTAAGTAGTTAGTAGCCTCCTTCTTCAAAATATAAGAAAGTGACAGCGGAAATGGGAAAAAAAAGAGCAAAGTTGACGTTGGTCTTTTCACGTGACAAAGCTGAAATATATGTATATAGCTTCTTTCCATATCTACATGTGTTGCTTTACAAAATATCAGTGGCCCTTAGTGGAAAAAGTTTGGACACCCGTGATCTATGGTATGGTTGCTATGCTAAGATAGCTGCAGCTTGGCTATAAATAGTTGAAATGTGATTGCGCTATCAGTTAGAACCTCACCTTGTTCTCTCCTGAATAAAAGGTCACTGAATAGATAAAGAGTTTCCTACAACCATCTGGTGCCTTCCCATAATCACACCTCCACTTGAAATGTGCCACTGCCATTCCAAAAAAAAAACATTTGCCTTCTAAGAGAAAGTGTAGTCACTTCCTGTTTTGCTATGGCAACATTACAAGGAGGAATAAGTGGGATTAAATATTACTTCAGGGAATTTCCAAGCATTACAGATTATGTATTATGGAATTATTATGGAAGCCACTGATGACATTCGGGGTCATTATGCCCTGGCAGTATGTTGGCAGGATAAGTGTGTGATTGAGTGAGGCACAGAATAGAAAGTAGTGGGGATTTTGCTGTTTTTCTTGGTGCAGGGAGCGTGGGTGCAACGGGAAGTGATGTGGATGCTCTGATTAGGTCTGCAGCTACTGTTTTACTGCTTCTCACTGCCAGCTATTGAAATGTTTGCCTTATAAGAACTTGTATAACAAAGTCTGATGTGGAAAGAGTCAGTAATAGCATCCGTGAGAGGTGAGTCATGTTCAAAAACGCAAGTGTTCAGCGTGTACACGGTTGTTGCTGTGGGTTTTCACACACTTTTGACGTGTGTGTGGTGACATGCTGACACTGGTCTCTTTCAGTCTGAATCAGAGGATGTTGTAGCCCAGACGTAGCAGCGATACATTTGCTTCTTTTTAATGATGTATTATGATGTATTCTTGTTTATGATGTTCCATAACAGTAGTGGAACCCATGTGACAAATTCTCACATTTCTGCTGGTCCGTCCATCCATCTCTACATCTCTCTGTCCATTTCTATGTCCGTCCGTCCGTCTATCTCTACATCCACCCATCCATCCATCTCTATGGCCATCCATCCATGTCTATCTATATCCATCTATCCATCTTTATCTATATCCATCCATCCATCATCTATCCATCTTCATCTATATCCATCCATCTATCTATATCCATCTGTCCATCTTCAACTATATCCATCCATCTATATCCATCTGTCCATCTTTAGCTATATCCATCCATGTCTATCTACATCCATCTATCAATCTTTATATCCATCCAACCATCCATCTTTATCTATATCCATCCATCCATCATCCATCATCTCTATCTATATCCATCTATTAATCTTTATCTATATCCATCTGTCCATCCATCTTTATCTATATCCATCTATCCATCTTTATCTGTATCCATCCATCCATCCCATCATCTCTATATCCATCCATCCATCCATCAATCCATTCATCTATCTGTCTATATCCATCCATATCTATCTATATTCATCCATCCATCCATCCATCCATTCATTCATCTATCTGTCTATATCCATCCATCCATATCTGTATATAAATTTATATCTATCTATATCCATTCATCTCTATCTATATTCATCCGTCCATCTCTATATTAATTCATTCATTCATTCATTTTCTACCACTTATCCTCACAAGGGTAGCAGCGGTGCTGAAGCCTATCCCAGCTGTCTTCGGGCGAGAGGCAGGGTACACCCTGGACTGGTTCCCAGCCAATCACAGGGCACATATCGACAAACAACCATTCACACTCACATTCATACCTATGGACAATTTGGAGTCGCCAATTAACCTAGCATGTTTTTGGAATGTGGGAGGAAACCGGAGTACCCGGAGAAAACCCACGCATGCACGGGATGCACACAGAGATGGCCGAGGGTGGGATTGAACTCAGGTCTCCGAGCTGTGAGGTTTGCACGCTAACCACTCGTCCGCCGTGCAACTCCATCTCTCTCTCTCTCTCTCTCTCTATATATATATATATATATATATATATACATCTATATCCACCCATCTGTCCATGTCTACCCAAATGTTTTCAGTTCAGGCCGGGGAGGAACGATAGAGGTTTCAAACAAGAGCACCCATTTCCTCAGGTCTTGGCAGCAAACAGGCGAGATGGAACAGAAGCCTAAGGGTGCGCATGTGTGCATCTTGGTGACTTTATATACTGAATACAGCGATGCAGTCAAAAATAATAAGGACAGGACATGGGAGGTGTAGTTTGCATGTATAATAGTACTCTTACCAAGTCATTCCATCTGGGTGTTCATTCATTCATTCATTTTCTACCGCTTTTCCTCACGAGGGTCGCGGGGGTTGCTGGAGCCTATCTCAGCTGTCTTGGGGCGAGAGGCGGGGTACACCATGGACTGGTCACCAGCCAATCACAGGGCACATATAGACAAAAACAACCATTCACACTCACATTCATACCTGTGGACAATTTGGAGTCGCCAATTAACCTAGCATGTTTTTGGAATGTGGGAGGAAACCGGAGTACCCGGAAAAAACCCACGCATGCACGGGGAGAACATGCAAACTCCACACAGAGATGGCCGAGGGTGGAATTGAACCCTGGTCTCCTAGCTGTGAGGTCTGCGCGCTAACCACTCGACCGCCATGCAGCCCATCTGGGTGTTTTATAGCTATATTATGAATAATACGAATGCTATCGATTAATACATTGTTACAACTAGTTATTATTAATCAGAATATTCCTCATGTAAAAATATACATTTTGTTCATTGATGCCTTCCAAAGGCCTTCATTCATCTCTTTGTCTGTACTCAACTCTGTGATGTGAGTACTTTTACTTTATTTCAGTTTTATTATCCAGTGGTTCACTTATTTTTACACTTGTATGTGAGTCAAGAATGTTAAAATGTTACTAAAAGTCAATTTGACTCTAGAATAAATGAATTCTAGGCCAGGATTGCATGCAGCATGTTAGCTTGTTTGCAGCAATGGTGGTGACAGCTTCTCAGGAAAAAAAACATCTCTCCCAGCTGTTTGTGACCTTTTCCTGTTCACTACTTGCCATCCGCCCTGACACACTTTAACGGGGCCCAGATGTCCCACATGGGCGGGATGGGCTGTTAGTGGTTGGAGCGCTGTCAGCAGATCTGACAGGGCCGAGGATGAAAACACTGACGCGGCACGGCCAGCAACCCGCAGTGCTTTTGCTGCTTAGGCCACGATTTAACGACAGTGTGGCTTCATCACATGAAAGTGTGACTGGAAGCTAATGGGATTCTGAAAGGTTGCCAGACAAGTTAGCGGTTTTAGAAGTGATTCTTACTCATGTCCATGGAGTGGAATAGAGATCTGAGGTTTGGACCTGTTGTGTTCATATTAGGAAACTAATACCCACTGTTCCAGGGTCAAACTACCAGTGTTTCCCATACATTGATTTATTTGTGGCAGGCCACTATAAAGTTGGGCTGCCACAAATAGATTTGTTGAGTTGCCAGGTTCATAATGTCAGTCTCCTTCTTTATCAAAATACTGGGATTTGGATATACAAATATAAGGCATTCAGAAGACGCATTCAAAGACGTCATGAATAATGTGTTGTGTTCTACACTGCTAACTCGGTGTCAGTGATGTTACAACAGTATCCCATGCCGAGCTAAAACTCCGAGCCCCAATGTCCCTTCCTGTCCTCCCGCCACTGAGCTCCCCTAGATAATGGTATAAGCCTACTATAGTATTTTGGGTAATAGAAGTGGAAAGGTGACTATAGGAGTGTTATTTCATGTCTATGTCATTTCATAATGTTAAAAGAACATACTTAGAAGGTCGTAAAAATGTTTTCTACAGTCTAACTATGAAACTATGAAGAAAGAATCCTACTTGTGGAAATTCACTTATCACGGTCAGGTCTGGAACCAATTAACTGTGATAAACGAGGGATACGGTAGTCCTGAAAGATACACCTGGGATCAAACATTCAATATAAGGGGAGCAGGAGATAATTTTTGTCATTTGGAACAAAGTGAACAAAATTGCACAATGTTTCTTCAGTTTACTGATTGATTTGAATGCCTGGTACAACTAAAGGTGCATTTGTTCGGACATAGATTAATCTGATAACAAAAAATAGCTCTTAAGAGTTTCATTTAAGAGCAGATATCTAGCAACTTCATAACCAAAAACAGTACCAAAATTTAACTCATATGTTATTTTGTCATCATAGTATTTATCCAAATAAAGGTACCTTTAGCTGTGCCACGCATTAAACTGAAGAAGAAACTGAAGAAACAATGGTGGTCTGATAGTGTTTTTCTGTACCGAATTGTCGTCACAGCAATAATGGCTTAAAAATAAAAATGATGTCACAAAATGTCATCTTTAATTGGCCCTGGGCTTATTCTAAAAACTAAAATGACTAATGAGATATATTATTAGATATTACACTGCTTTGCTTTGTCACCTCCAGCATCAAGATGAGTGATACAAAATAGACACCCAAAGAGACGCCCAAGAATGTGGTGGTTTAAAAAAAAAAAAGTGTAAAACACAGCTAACTATTAAAGCAATCGAAATGCTCAATATGAACTCGCACAACACTTATAATTTTGAACATGACTCCGTGTATTTCATAACCACAGGGGCTTTCCAGCACATTTCTAAAATTTCCCCCAAATATTTTCAAGCCAATATAAAACAGACCTTTTTTTGTGAAGTAGCAATTTATTTCTGCTTCACGTCATGCAACCAACATGATTGGCGTTAAAAACAGCAGTAACAAGTGTGCATCATCAGAAAGACTGCGTTCATAAACATTTCATAGGAGACAAAATCAAGATTTAGGTACAAAAAAAGTGTCCGTTTGACGTCTTGCAAGCTTGTATTAAAAAAACAACAAAACCCATGCTTTTCTCCTCAGCCTTCCAACGAACAGTTTTCTAGTCTAAAGACAATTAAATGCTTTTGTAAAAACAAATATATTTCTACATACTGTATATAAAGCTTTCAGTAAGAAAATGAGAAGGCACAGCAAGACGGTAGCTGCTCCTGAGGACACTGTCCCTTTAAAAAAAAAAAAAAAAACATTAAGGCTAATACAAACGTGATAAATGCAGTCATGCTTGCTTCCTGGTGCAGCAGATTGATGCTGAAGCTTTTTGCATTAAATAGACATTCAAAAAATGTGATGAAGCCTTGGATTTGTTCTCCTCAAACCCGTCGAAGCTCCACTGGCTACATTTTAGGTAGCAGGGTTGGGTTCACCAGGGGGTCACAGAGGTCATAACGTCCTGTAGCAAAGCGGCAGATGCTGCTATGCTACGTCGTACTTGTGCAGCGCCTCCTCCAGCTTGCCTGTGATCTTTTGGAAGAAGGCGATCTGCTCCTGCAGGTAGTGCTGCATCTGTGCCCGGAAGTCCCGCACGCGGATCTGATGGAAGTGCTGGATTTCTGCCAGCGTGGCGCACGAGATAATGTTGCAACGCTCGTTGATTCCCTCCGCCTGCGCCGCCTCCATCTTGCCTTCCTCCACGTGCCGCTGACTCTCCTTCACCTTGGTCAGGGCTCCTGGTCGGGTAAGGGGGAGGGGGCGAGAGAGAGGAGATCTATCACTCATGTGCACACATCAGCACCAAAATATTTCATATTCATATTTCATATGGTATTTATCTTCTGAACTTTTGCCAGCTCCTAATGTCAGTATTGGACTTTTACGAGTACCCCGCTATAAGGCTAAAAAAGCAAATTCATTCATTTTCTACCGCTTATCCTCACAAGGGTCGTGGGGGTGTTGGAGCCTATCCCAGCTGATTGCAACAGGCGGCATACACCCTGAACTGATCGGCAGCCAATCACAGGGCACATATAGACAAACAACCATTCACACTCACATTCATACCTATGGACAATTTGTAGTCACCAATTAACCTAGCAGGTTTTTGGAATGTGGGAGGAAACCGGAGTACCTGGAGAAAACCCACGCATGCACGGGGAGAACATGCAAACTCCACACAGAGATGGCCGAGGGTGGAATTGGGTCTCCTAGCTGTGAGGCCTGCATGCTAACCACTCGACCGCCGTGCAGCTCGAAAGCGTATTAGTTTCAGTATTTCAGCATTTCCTTGTTACAGGATAGATTTTGCTCCATTTTCCCCCATTTTTGCTGCTCATTTTCTATGTTGCTTTTCCTCATTAGGGTCAAAGGTACGCTGGAGCCTATCCCAGCTGATTTCAGGCAACAGGCGGCATACACCCTGAACTGATCGGCAGCCAATTATAGGGCACATATAGACAAACAAGCATTCACACTCACATTCATACCTATGGACAATTTTACAGTTGAGAAAGAAAGTAATGTAATTTTTAACAAAATTCCTCACTTATTAAACTCAACAGCAGACAGATTATTTCTTCGCTGTTACAAGGGCAAAGTGAATTAATGTTCAACTTTGGATGCACACTTGGAACAAACATGGAAAAAAATGTCCTTCACCCGCCTGAGGTCGGTGTCTTTTTCAAGGACAACGCTTCATGAATGAGAGCACATCTAACATTTAAATAACGATGATGTCACACTGCAAATGAGCGCTCACCCGCCACATGGTGCATGGTGACGTCATTCAACAAACACATCTGTCTCACTCCGTCGGGAGGAGTCGCACACAAGTCGTAAGTTCCTGTGGTATGTCACACTGACACATGATGCTCTGCAACCTCGCCTTTTCACATTGAAACCAAACCATAGCCACTTCCTTTAACACACACACGCACACACAGAGCTGTGTGTTTGCTTCCTTTCCTTCCAAATGTTTTCAGCTCAATTTAATCTGGTTCCTCCCAGAGACCAAAACGTACACATATGACCGTGACATATAATAATGCGTGATGTATGGCATTGACACAAATATAAGATGGCCCTGATGGTAAGGAGACCCCTTTCTGGAAAAAAAAATAAGCTTAAAGGGGAACTGCACTTTTGGGAGAATTTTGCCCATCATTCACAATCCTATATGAGTTAATATGAGCTAGCTAACAAAGGACGTCATGGAAAATATCTATGTTGACACTAAAGCCCTCAAAAATGGCAACAGTGTTCCGTTTACATAACGGACTTCCATATTAACCATTCATTCATTCATTCATTTTCTACCGCTTTTTCCTCATGAGGGTCGCGGGGGTGCTGGAGCCTATCCTAGCTGTCTTTGGGCGAGAGGCGGGGTACACCCTGGACTGGTCGCCAGCCAATCACAGGGCACATATAGACAAACAACCATTCACACTCACATTCATACCTATGGACAATTTGGAGTCACCAATTAACCTAGCATGTTTTTGGAATGTGGGAGGAAACCGGAGTACCCGGAGAAAACCCACGCATGCACGGGGAGAACATGCAAACTCCACACAGAGATGGCCGAGGGTGGAATTGAACCCTGGTCCCCGCTAACCACTAGACCGTTGTGCCGCCCTCTATATTAACCAGTTAAAGCAATATTATTATTGTCGCAGCGAACAACAAAACAATTTTTATCTGGCGGACTAACACAACGCCATGCTAGCTGTTTGTGTCAGCTACGAATTTCACTACAGAGATTCAACAAGATGCTTGTTTGCCGTCAGCATTTTTTTATATGAGGACTGGAGCACACGTCTTGTGCTGGAAGACACAGCCATCCCAATGAGAGCTGACATCGTAAGTGTTGTCGCGGTATCTATGCTGCTGTTATTAACGGACGTAGCGTAAGGTAAATGCTCGATGTGGAATCAGCACGCCGAGGAAATAAGTTTCTGTAATATTTTAATCATCAAAATGTTTCCACTGGTGGCACGGCGGTCTAGTGGTTAGCGCGCAGACCTCACAGCTAGGAGACCAGGGTTCAATTCCACCCTCGGCCATCTCTGTGTGGAGTTTGCATGTTCTCCCTGTGCATGCGTGGGTTTTCTCCGGGTACTCCGGTTTCCTCCCACATTCCAAAAACATGCTAGGTTAATTGGCGACTCCAAATTGTCCATAGGTATGAATGTGAGTGTGAATGGTTGTTTGTCTATATGTGCCCTGTGATTGGCTGGCGACCAGTCCAGGGTGTACCCCGCCTCCCGCCCAAAGACAGCTGGGATAGGCTCCAGCACCCCCGCGACCCTTGTGAGGAAAAAGCGGTAGAAAATGAATGAATGAATGAATGAATGTTTCCACTGTGTTGAACAGATCTGAACCTGTGCTACATTCCTCCACCAATGTTGGTGAAAATCAGCCAATGGGATTTTTCCGCCTGATGCTGCCGAGAGCTGTGTGAGAAATTAGCAAGGAAGCAGAGCGACATTGTGGTGGAGGTACAGCTCTTGTGATGTCAAAATAAAACTGATTGTTTCAGCACATACGTATCAACTTTATCGTGAAATGTAATCTCACATGCCGGATATGTGACATCGCAGGGTTTCTTTGATATCGCTAGAAAAGTCATGACAATGCATGGTATGCTGATGTGACAATCTTCGATACTATGAAAGCACTTCATAAAGCCATCAATTACAACATATAGCATATCCTCTAGCTTTTCAATTGGTGAAGATCCTTGACGGACTTTGGTATGTGCAGGTGGCACCAGGCCCTGCTGGGCTCTGTCTTGTGAAGGCAGTCCATCCAGCGCTTGCGTAATCCCTGCTTACATAACACTAAACTAGGAGAGTGTGCGACCTGAGTATCCAGCCGCATTCCGCCAATCTCATCAGCACAAACTGTCCGTCAGCGCACCACAGCACATTTCATGGCTGAGGAAAACATGTCAAATAGATGCAGTCATTGTTTTTCTCTTCACAGATGACGAAACCAGGACTTGTGTGTACCGTAACGTTCACTATGATGAATGATTTAGTGTCGTGTTAGCTGAAATATAACCACATTTCAGATGACCTGGTCGCATCACAAATTTAGTTTTAACAGTTTTAGTGCCGGGTGGAACTTAACTGCTCATAAGCCCCATGCCAACGTCAACAGCTGGTTCTTAAAATGGCTCTACATGCAAGTTTTGAGCAAGAGCAAGAAAAAGATTTTTTTTTACTTTTTTGTTTGATGTTTTTTTTTTTTTTTGAAGGCCACAGTGTCTCACCTTTTCCTGCCCTATGATTAGACAACTTACAGCTATTATTGTTTATAACAGGGGTGTCTAAAGTCCGGACCGGGAGCCATTGGCGGCCCGTGACACACTCTAAGGATGTAATTTAACAAGGAAAATATATATATATATATATATACTGAAAAAAAAGTTACAAATCTGCAGTAATTTTTTTCAAGAATACAGTCAAAATATAATAATAACATTATGAGGAAAACATGTCATTTTAGCAGCATCAAGTTGAAATATTAAAGAAATAATGCAAAAATGTTTAATACTATGAATAATAAATGAATACCACAATAAATTAATAATTTTTGGAAAATTAGGTTGCGGAAATATGTTATAATTTGTTATAATGTTACGGGAATAAAGTCAAAATATTATGGGAATGACTAAGAACATTTTGAACAATGTTGAAGAAATAAAAAAAAATAGGTGTAATTTTACAAAAAAATAAAGTCAAAATATTACAAGAGAAAAATCGCAATTTCAGGAGAACAAGCTCAAATTTCAAATATTCAAGAAAAAATAGCATTGTCAAAATATTATCAAAACAAAAAGCCTTTTCTTTGTTGAGAACTGATATTTTGCTGAAACTTACCTATATTCTACTGATGATTACTAAATAACGTAAAAAGGTAGCTTTTTTTTCTGATGAAAGATGTTTTTTCTTTTTGTACGTACCATGTCCATATAGCCCAAGAACACAATATTATGTGCGCCTTGAATAATCAGTCAAAATCATCCAAACTGGAGGGTACCGATTGCGACAGATTGAGATTGAATACATTATGATTTAAAAATAATTAATTCATTTTCAATTTAATTATTCAAGTACCTTGGCCTTTTACTGTGGCCAACCTAAGGCACACCTGTGCAATAATCATACTGCCTCATCAGCATCATGATATGCCACACCTGTGAAGTGGATGAATTATGAACCCATAACACAGATTCAGTCAGATTTATGAACAATATTTGAAATAGGCCTCTGTGTACATCTGTGTAATACTGACTACTTTATAGTCAGTATAGTTACTCCAGACCCCATTCACTGTGCAATATCTGATCAACCTCCATGTGCAATATTAAGGGCTCTAAATGCAATATACTAAGTTCTATGTGAAGTATTTCCATAATGCCTTATATTAACTCACTAGCAAGATCTCAGTGTATAGACTGGTCATATATCTCATATCGTTTCATATTATCTACATACTGTATTGTATATAACTCTGGGAAAAACTGTTGATTTTGTTAATACTTGGGTTGTTTATATTGTTTATTTTTCTATATTGTGTATTTTGTACTGCTTAACTGATTCTGTACTCTTGCTGCTGTACAATGCAAATTTCCCCACTGAGGGACGAATAAAGGCATATCTTATCTTATACTGTATGTACATTAGAAATGTACATAGAAAACTGTTCTGCAAAAAGAGGTGAGTTTATATTTTTGTTGACTATATTGATATTGATATTGTGCATTGACAGATATGCTGTTCTGAGAATGGTTGGTAAACTGTGATGAGTGGACTCACTTTTGTTATATACTGGATATATTGGATACCATCATTGGACCCTCAGGCTAATAATGGCCGATGAACTCACAGCAGAGATAACAATCAATAGTGATGTTGAAAGTAGAATGTTGAAAGATGTTGAAGTCTGACTGTGTGGAAACACACAGTCCAGAATCTCAAGGAACCTCTCATAGAACACTATATCAATGAATACAAAAGACCACTCACTATAGTTTAACATTTATTTCCTGTTGTTTGACCTCCATGTTTGCTAGCAAGTCAATGATGATGCTGTTGCTGACTGAGTCACCTGTGTGAGGTCGACTGCCTTGTGACAAACTTTTAGCTCATGGAGGTAGCTCCAGCAGCTCTGCAGAATGAACGTTGCTTCATTCATGGCGTGAATAGACCCAGTGTCAACAACAGTTTGCACACATGACCGTGGAATGCAGTCGCTCACTTAAAACCAATTAGGTGACCATTTTGGTAGGTAGCATTGGAATTGAATGACTGAACACTGGTAAATGAACATCCCAAAATTTTGGGACACATAGCCATAAATGGTGGATATTGTTACTATATTTTTAAGCCGATACTGATAACCAATAACTTTTTATATAAATTATTTCTAACTGTAGTTTGTGCACACTTGGTGTCCTTACCATAAACTACGGCATAAACTACTATTAAATCGGGCTGTCAAATAATTTAATTAATCATGGTTTTCAGATTAATTAATCACGATTAATCACACTGTCACACTATGTGTGTAATTTTCTCATTTATACTGTGTCTTATTGAAAGAACAATAAATGACAAGGCGGGATTATCAAACATTGTCGAGAAACTAGCAAGCTGGTTTTCTCCCTTTTTTGTGGGGAACTGATATTTTCTTGAAACTTACCTATGTTCTACTGATCATTACTAAAGATTGGAAAAAGGTAGGAACAAACTTTTTTTTCCTGATGAAAGATGAGAGTCGAATCTTTCTTTTGGTAGCTCCCATGAGCACGATATTCTGTGTGCCCTGAAAAATCAGTCAAAATCGTCTAAAACAGCCCGGAAGGAGTTGTATTTTGAAAAATGACTGGGATTGAATGAGTTGAAACAGACTTAAAGGTATTATACAATGAGCAATGAGGAGTTGTGTTCAAAGACACCACATTAAGTTTAATTTTTGAGTGAATTTTCTGCGATTTTAAATGCAGCAAAGTGCACTCTCAGATTCAGAGTTACAAAATGAGTGATAGGAATATCCACATTTAGACCACAAATACAGATGCTGTTGTGATGGTCGGAGTGTCCGTGAATGCATCTAACGGTCTGTCTGGTGACAATGCTGAATATTGGCGGTCTGCGCTGTGTCCACAGGAAAGATGGCGTTCTAATACCGAGAACTAGCAATGCAAGGTTTGAAGGTTTGAGGTATTGAATGTAAACACTAGAGGAGCTTGCAGGATGAGTGATTCATTTCTCATCCAGCTGTGGTATTTACAGGCAAGGACTGAACACAGGATCAGATGGATTTATTCACATGATCTTCTTATCTATATTTGACATGCTGCTTTATTTATCTGCTCAATCGCGTTTCTGTTTGATGGCATCAGGAAGGAGATCAACACTGCTGCGCATTAGGCAGGAAATGTTTATATGTTGGTTAATAGTTTTTGCTTTCTCCTCAGAAGGAAGCAATTGTGGCATGATTGCAAACAGCACTGCTCACTTCCTCCTCAACAAACACAACAATGCTGTGGGTCAGTGCGTCTTGCCTAACAATGTTGCCTCTCACAACACTGACATTTGACACATAGTCAGAACAATCGGAGGGTTTCATGCGGAATGTTGACCACCAATGAGTTTCTGTGTGACGATTGGGACCCATGTCAAATAATCCAATTGCACTACAATGTTGTTATATTGTTGGAAGGCTAGTCACAAATGCAAACTACTAGAAAATCACAACCATTTTTCTTATTACCAGCAACAACCAACCAAAGTCAATGTAAACAAATCACTGTTTTTCATTTCTTCCTTAGCCTGCAACAGACTTCTTGGCAGAATTTCACCTGGTGTTTGCATCATCTAGCTAACAAACCTTGGAATGATCTGCAACATCTCCTGACACCAGGTATGTATGAGTTTAATCTAAAGCTTATTTTATGGTTCTTATAAGCAGTAGTAAATGACCGATACAAAGACCGCTATTAAAAGACTTCCGAAACCCTCCAATGAGATTTATGGTTTTATATGCATACTCCACCCATGTAGTAACAGGTACATACATGATAACATGTAATACTTACAGTATTTGGACGTATTTCGGGCCATTTTAAGCATTACAGGAACTGTATTGATTTCACATATGGTACTATGGTACCCATTATGTCATTGTATGGTCATATCACCTCAGACTTCAGTACGTGAAAAAGAAAAAAAAATTTAACTATATTGGGAAAGCAGGAAGTGAACAAATGTAACAGTTACTGATTGTAAAAGTACCAGATGGAGGGGTAGGATTTAATAAGCTTTGCTTCTTCCTACTCCTTTTGGACATGTGGAACTGTGAACTGATTATGTGATGCATTCAATTGTAATCTGATGCATGTTAAAATGAAATAAAACCATTACCATTACATACCAACATAGGAACGCAGATTACACTGAGCTAACTAACTTTCTTAAACTCAAAAACAAAAAGCAGCCTCTCCAATATGTAGCCTTACCTTCGATCTGTGTAATACTGTATAACAACGTTGCTGGTTAATATGTAGCTTGGTTAATATGCACATCACATTATATGTGAATAGAGCCTTGTTGGCGTTTTTTTGAGTTTTTATAGGCCGTTTAAAAACGGTGTTTCCCATTCCATACATTCTTAGCTGCGCCTTTTTTAGCTATTTTTATATATTTAGAAAACACAGAAAAAGAAAGACTGTATGTGTTTCTATCAAAGCGTCTCAGTTAACCATTATTATGCAAAACAATACTTTTAGTGCCGTTATAACAGTATTATGTGTCTCTAGAGCAGGGGTCACCAACCTTTTTGAGGCCGAGGGCTACTTTGTGAGCACGGATAGTATGAAGGGCTACATGACCTGTTTGCGGTGAACTTCCAAAATGACAAAACTGCACGGATCATTTTTTAGTATTCAGAACAAAAGGAATAGTAGTAGTAACACTATGTGAGGCGACTGCTCACATTCATTCATTTTCTACCGCTTTTCCTCACGAGGGTCGTGGGGGGTGCTGGAGCCTATCCCAGCTGTCTTTGGGCGAGAGGCGGGGTACACCATGGACTGGTCGCCAGCCAATCACAGGGCACACACAGACAAACAACCATTCACACTCACATTCATACCTATGGACAATTTGGAGTCGCCAATTAACCTAGCATGTTTTTGGAATGTGGGAGGAAACCGGAGTACCCGGAGAAAACCACGGGGAGAACATGCAAACTCCACACAGAGATGGCTGAGGGTGGAATTGAACCCTGGTCTCCTAGCTGTGAGGTCTCCACGCTAACCACTAGACCGCCATGCCGCCCAACATACCATGCTCACATATCAATGTTAATTATTTTCCACAATAATGGTAACAAAAACATATTTTTTAACAAGAAACATTTATTTATGTGCTCACATATTTGAAAGTCAGACGGAACACCTTTCTGTGATTTTTTCACCTGCCTAGTGAAAAAAGTCCTTCGTTTGTCCAAAGCTGCCTTCAACAAACGGGCCTTTTCTGTCCTTAATGCGCTGCCGGGTGGGTAGCTCGCATTGAAGCTTGCGTGACAAGTTTTGAAGTGTCTCTCCACATTTTGCCGCTTTGGTATTGCAACAGTCGTCCCGTAAATAAGACACATACATTTTTCTTCAAAATATGTAAAGAAAAATTCTTCCTCCCAATCACTGTGGAAAATGTAAGTCCTTTTTCGCTTTTCTGCCATGTTTTTGGGGGCTAAACTGCACGAGTAATCTAACTCCTCATCACCGCTGCACTATATCGGAAAAGCGGTGAGGGGACGCGTGCGCACACATGAACTTTGACTTGAGGTAAGAGTTTGTTATAAAATATTTTTGTTTTAATGTTTGATGTTATAAGACGATTAAAAAAATACATTAATGTAAGCAATTCTGATTCAAAATTTAAAGCACAAAATAACAATGATAATTTGTGACCAGCGCTATTTTTAGAAGATGCCTCGCGGGCACCTTAAGTGGTCCACGTGGGCGCCCGCGGGCACAGCGTTGGTGACCCCTGCTCTAGAGTCTGTTAATGAGAAAGATATCCTCCACTTTTGAGAGAAGAGGTACTCAAATGATTGCTTGTTGCATGTTTTCATTACATCATAAAGGAAAAATCTCCATTCTCATGCATATGAGACCACCTCTGTCCCGCCTCTAAGTACTGGAGATGAAATATAAATATACGTCCTATAAGATTACAATCATTTTAATCCCGCCAGCCCAAAACTAATATGACAATGTAACGCGTGTGTGGTACCTTTTTGTACGTGGATGATGTCTGGGTAGTTGGCGAGGTGTCCCTGATAAAGAGCTAACAAATCCATGATGGGGTCTAGGTCCTTGTTGGGCTGCTCTGCAAAAAAGTCTCCAATGGATTCAAACGCGTCCCCAGTGAATGAAATAGCCTGGTTGAGTCCAGCTGAGTAGGCCTGCTGGTCCATCTCAAAGGCCTGGCTGAGCACCTTGAAGGACATGCCCATCTTTTGATATTCCTTCTTGAAGCCGCTTATCTGCTTGCGGGCAAATTCTCCAACGGTGGCGTTGAGCTGCAGAGCGCTGTCATCCATCCTCTTGGTGAACGCCTTGAAGCCGTCTATTTTGCTCTCCACTTCTTGGAAGTCGAGCGGCGAGGCCGGCGTGCTGATAGTGAGAAAGAAGTTGGCGCCCACCATCTCATCCTTCTCGGCCTTCCTCTTACCTAACTTCCAGGCCTTCTCGTCCGTGCAGCTGCAGGTGAGGAAGTGCTGGAAGACGTCACAACGGGCCAGGACGGGGTGGCTGGTCATGTGGTTCATCCACCAGATGAGACCTTTTCTTCTCTTGGAGATGAAGTCCTCCTCAAAGCGTCCCGTGGCTTGCTTCTCCGGTATGTGAGGCACTGAGATGACGGGGAACTTCTCCACCAGGCGGGCGTACAGCCAGTCAAAGTGCTTGTAGCGTCTGTTCACCTGGTTCTGAGTGTGTGTGGGGGTCAGCTTGTAGGAGATGTAGCTCTTCATCCCTTTAAACTTGGTCTGCTTTGTGGGGTCGTCGATGGCGCAGGTGAACGGGTACGGGTTCTCCTGCCACTCCGGACCATACTGTCCCATCACTACGCAGATTTTGTCCCCATCTTTTACGAAACCCGCTGCCTCGCCGAGCACAAAGGCCTCACCGCCAGATTTGACAAAAGTGGAGAAGCGGTTTAAGTTCCTGCTGACTGTCGCGGAGCTTTTCGGGGCCTGACCTCTTGACATGGAGGTGGTAGACACCCTGTAAGTGGACGGTCCATTTCCTTCAAAGTACCTACTTCCAAGTGTGCCTGGCTCGTCCGCCACAGTGGAGCTATCGTCCCAGTCGTCGTCCCAGTCATCATCACTGGGCTGCTGGTAGATCTGCTGTGGTGCGTTGACAGCTTTGGGCACATTGTCCACTGTGGTCTTAAAAGAGCCGTCAAAACCTGTGGACGGCACATTGGCATAGCGCGACTGCGGGTACGTGTCCCCAGATGTGTTATTGTTGTCGCTCCTCAGGATCTCCACATAGGACGCCGGGAAGAGACCCCTCTCACCTTTGCTGTTGGTGCCCTCCAGCCAGCCCTCGATGTCCTTCTCGCTGTACAAACTTACTATCTCGTTTTCCCTCACAGAAACCTCGCCGGGATTCTCGGAGGTGAAGTCGTAAATGGCTCTAGCCCGGAGCGCCATGCTTTGTAAAGCACAGCCTGGCTGCTGCTGCTGGAGTTGTACGGGAGGGTGGCGGGCTAACTCCCGAGTGGCTGGCCGGGGGCAGAGAGCAGCACAGCGGGCAGACGAGCTCGCTGTTATCGGCCCCTACGCAAAGTACTCCACAAACTCCCCACAAACGACTACTCAATTCATATATTCCGTCGGTTTTGCACCTACAAAGCTGAAATGGTGGATGGATTTCCTGCTAGTCCTCACCTCCGGACGATCCGCGTCGGACGCTGCTGCTGCTGCTGCTGCTGCTGCTTCTGGCAACAGCACCGTCCGTCAGGCCGACTAATCGAAGGCGGAGCTGCATGTGAGCCTCATCCAGACAGACAGCACCAATCGGTCATCACGTTCAAGCTGTGTTAAAGATGGCTAGAAGGATGGTATCCCAGTGGCGATTTTGGAAGCTTTTCAACGTCACTTTTTTGTTTTTTTTCGTTGTGGTATTTGAATATAATTGCAACAATTTGTTATCAAAATAACACTTGAGTGTTATAAGAGGCGATACGAAATTTTAATTCATTAATAATGAAATTTAAATACTCAAATATAAAATGCTTACAGAGTAATAAAACAAAATAATATAACCATTTATTTTCAAATCAATACAAAAATATATACAGTAATACCGTTATAATAACAGCATGGAAAGACCCAAGGTAGTCCTGTTGCTTAAGTAGACACTGCCCTCTAGTGGCCATTTACTGTAGCCTCCTCAAAATCTTAATTTCACCACATGCAGAGAATACGCAGTAAATATGTATTTCAAGATTTAGCTCTCAATAAATTATGAAAATTATTAGAAAAGGTTTTACATTCGTATTTTTTTATTATTAACATGAAATACACTCACTTACACTATGACTCAGACGCAGAATCAATTATCTTAACTCGGGATGACTTTTTTATCGAAAAAACTGATATGCCGATATTGCGCCATTCTCAATTTCCGATACCAACCAATAATGATACCAATATTTGTAACATGACACATGTAAGTTACATACTAGTATGTGTTATACAGCATTTAAATCAATATCAACCGATATTGTGTTTTTATGCTGATATCGGGCTAATTATCTAATTATCCGATAACTATCGGACATTCCTAATCTTAACTATCAAATGGTGTTCCCAAAATCACAATACATGCTTTTACATTTCACTTAAATGTACAATAGCATAGATAAAAAAAATAATAAAATTCAAATTTTAACACACTAAATAAAACATTTTTAATCACAGCACAAAGACATCAAAAGGTTCAGGTAATGATTTAACCCAGCGCGATGCTGCCCTCTAACGGCTATTTTGGGCTTTGAAATATAAGTTGTGTAATGAACCTTACATGAAACGGTTTACTTAAAAGTGCAATCACATTATTCTGCAGTAAGTATTCTAATATATTTCATCCTGATTTGGTATCCGGAGATAAAATACCTGTTACTTAAGCGATTTCCTTCTGCCCACAGTACATAAAATATTCAGAAAGGCTTATCTCGGAGAAAGGGAATTACTGTAATCACGTCAACACACTCCTACAAGGTGTTTTTTTTCCATGAATTTCTAATCAGGGCAAGCTCACGTAATAATTACTGTGCTCGTCCCACTAGGTGCTCATTTTGTTAAGTTAATTTGGTCCTGTGAGGATTTTATGTGTATATACCATATGGTGTATATATATATACGTATATGGTGTGCGATCATAGTATGTTTTTCTCTAAAGTGTGCTGAAACATATTAAGTACAATGGCCACTATGGGAGAGATAAACAACAGAATGCTTACAGAAGGACAGCCTTGACCATTTCAATCATTCATCCATTCATAAATAATGGGGTGTATGTAACCAGTGGCAGGGCCAGATGTTTTCATTGGGGTGGCCAAGGTGAGACACACATAGGGTTGGCAATAAGTTGATACCTGAATTGTCTAGATGGCCAGTTGGGTGGCCGGAGAGCTACCTTGTAGCTCTACCACTGCTCATTATCATGGCAGCCAAGCCCATGCAGGCCATAATACAGAAATGGATGCCAATTGGCACTGCTGTTTTAACTCTGGACTCCTTCGTTTACATGCCCACTCAAACTATTACCGAGTGCTTCCAATTTTAACAGATTTGAATTGCGCTACAGAATTTAAGTCTAAGTCAACATTGTGAGAAAACTTGACCGGAACCGACCAAAGTAATCATGGAAAACGTACCTACTGCTTGCAGGTCATGGAAGAAGGGGTTATTATTGACAGCTCCGCCACAAAATAGGTAGCTCTCTTCTGCTCTCCCACAGAAAGTTGTGTGCTGCAGTGAAATGTGCTGAGCTGCGTTTGTCAAAATTGTCCTCCAGATGTGGGGGTGGCCACTAGGGTGGCCGCAGAGTGGTCACAGTATGTAACTACAATTAGTGAAATTAGGTTTATTGGTTTAACAGAAGATGTGTAATCTGCATTAAATCAAATTTAGACAAGTGCAAAAAGTTTCTGTCCGTAATTGTTGAACAATGCACAGTGAGACCATCTGCAGTGAGTTGATGTTATAGTTCCATGGAAGTGGTCTGTGGGGCCTTTAACTCTGATAGTTTTCCTGGCCTACCACTTCTGGCCTGAACAGTAACTATAGTTACTGTTTGTGGTCTTCCATTTCCTCATTATGTTCCTCACAGCAGAAAGTGATAGCTGAAATTTCTGAGATAGCTTTTTGTGGCTTTCCTTTAACCCATGATGTCAAACTATATTGTCATTTTTGGGGCATTTGACAAGAGGTTTTGAGGACCCCAATTTGCCCATCTTCAGAGGAGAAAAACAATTTGCAACCGGCCATATAAAATACCTTTATTAAGTATTAAATATCGACTTAATAAATACAATTTATGCACCTGTCTAATTTTGTTTTGATGCATATTGCACATATTGTGTTAATTCAAAAAACTTAATTTCACTCCTGAAATACCACTTTGTCCACCAGCGATATATCGAAATCGTAATTGTAACTTCAAACACCCAAAGATTTATTAATGAAAATGATGGAATTTATCAATTTTTTTGTATGCTCAGTATAATATGCTCATAATAGTTGCATGGTATGATTCTCATTCTAATCGTCAGAATTGTTGTGTTTTATTACCATGTTCTTATTACATGGTGTAATATCATTGTAATAATGCAGCATTGTAGATCATATAGTCATCATATTCTATAAAAATGTTTTCAAACAAACATAATTAAACAATAAGACACTGTTACTAGTATGTGCATTATCGTGAAAAAAAATTAAAATGTATCGTATAGTTTGTCTACCCCTATACATTCGTCATAAATTAATTACAACACTTTTACGAGGCTTCGCCATGTGTTTGGTCACGTGACCACGCTACGTGCGCACGTCGACGTACGTGACGTCACCAACAAGGCTTCGCTAGTTTCCTGAAGGCAGCGCTGAACTGAACTGTTATGGTGTGTGACAAAAACTGCAAGTGAGCGGCGGGCGAGTGGGCATTTTAGACAGAAAAAGACCACATTCTGGACTGTTTTACTCTCTGCACAACGGCCCAGGACGTCGCTGCCTCGCTTCGGTATTGTTCTGGCGGAGAAGACGCTGAAAGAGAACCCACCGAGTGCTAGCCCACTAAAGCTGTTTTTGTATCCCACTGTGGCTGCAAGGAAGGCGGGGAATACAAAGCGACGTGTTGCCTGGACGTTTGTTTTTTCAATATTTTTGAACCCCCCGACGTTATAACCTGACTATTTTAAGGTCTCTTTCTAGTTGCTGGGACTGTCCGACGGTTGTACATGGATTATCTGGTAAGAAATAATGTAAAAAGTGTTGTATTGTTGCTATTTCTCCCCACCTATGACGCCTTGGTCTTCTTAATGAGGTGTCACAAGCACAGGTGTGCTGCACTGATGCTAATGTGCTACATAACTTACAACTGCTGAGTTTACATGTCAACAACTGTCACTGGACAGGCAGCCTTCACACTTGTTGTTCACTAGGCCTACTCTGGTTTGGACCAAACATTACAAAATACTTTGGTGCACAATTGGACAGTTTGCTTAGTGTTCACACTGGTATTTGGCAATGCATGAAGTAAGGACGGGATTGGGCAGCTTTTGTTGTGTGGTACGTAACAAAATTTCATAATAATTTTGTACTTGTAATACTAATCAGTGTCTTTGGTCCTTAAAGCATTAACAAGTCAAATAAAATGAGCCGGACCGCACTATAGTTCACTTGTGAGTGGACCAAGACTCACATTTTGTCTGGTGTGCACCAGGGTTTGGATGATTGTATTCACACTTGACCAAACAAACTACACAAACAGAGAAAGTGCGCCAGAGTTTGTGGAAATTGAAGCAAACGTAACAAGTATGGACACGTCAGCAAAGGTTGTCCTTGACTTACGTCTGTCCTCTTTAATACCTGTGGCCGAAAAGAGTTGTTATTACAGTGCTAGTCGGGCACCAGCAGTTTTAGCCTGGAGGGGTGGGGGATTAGGGTGTTGCTTATGATGGGATGAGTGTTGCTGAAACAGTGCAACAATAGACAGGAAGTAGGGGGAAAATAATACACAGACATTGTGTTGTCATCTTTCAAGGGAGGGGGCGGGGGGGGGGGGGGGGTGGTAGTGTGTAAAATGTAGAGGAACTTCCCCACCCAACGTTATCAGCTCTCTTACAAGGCCTCTCAACCTGAAAGGACGTCAGTGTGTGATAACTGATGTTTATTGGCTTCTACTTCGAAGTCATTGATATGATTGAAATTACTTTTGTGGTGCTGTCTATGGGTTGTGGTCAAAATGTGTTGGAAGACATACTGGACATACTAGACATGAAATACAGATATTCTCACAATGTTGTAATCATTAGACAAATGGCCAAGGACTTATGGGGTACAGAAGTTAGGGTTAGGGCAACCAATCTTGCTCAAACTTTACACATACACACTTGTCAGCTCCCTAAATGTGTGTTGGCCTACCAGATTTTGTGGTGATTCAGCTGAATTAAGCTGTGTGAGAAGTTTCAAGTCAATTAGACTTAAAGGGGACCCACTATGCTCATGTTTCGGCCCTTTGTATTGAGTTGTGGACTCCTATAGAGCAGCTATACACAATAACCAACAGAGAAAGATTTCTAGATCTTCCAGAATCTGCACCTATTTCACTTGTATTACTTTGGATTTCATGCTTCCAGCAATAGCGGTCTGTTGTAATTTATTTCACCCCCTCCACCATGGTTGGTCACACTCCCAAGTGCTCAGAAGTGTGCTCGTTGTTGTGCCTATAGCTGCCGAACCCAACTTCATAGGTGTTGATAAACAGAATAGGATAATAAATAGTGATTTTTCTTTTTAAAATGTCCGCTTTTAACATACAGCCATATTTGTTGGGTTGTATCCCAAATCTGATCTGGAAGTAGAGACTGGACAGTACGAAGTCTCTCAAAAAAAGAGGTTGCTTCAATACGTCTCTCAATGGTAAGTAGCTTTAGCATTTTAGCTTTAGGTTTTCTACAGCATTGGTAACGTGTAATGTGGTCATCACACGTTTTTCACGAGACTGCCAGAATTTAAAAAACATGGATAGACTCACAGATTGTGGTGGGACCGACCGCTTGCTCGTCTTGTTCGGCACCTGGCCTAAAGTTGAGACTGAGTTTGGCACCGTGTCTTAAAGCGTTACAACTCACATCGACAATTACTTTGCACCAATAGATCGTGCAAAATGTCTGTGATAATAGCATAACCGATTGTAACACACACACACAAACTGGGAGAGGAACTGACACTTTTAAAGAGTCTCCACATAAATGTGCATACACATGGATAATTCTTAATAGATATCACAATTGATCTGTGGCGGTCAATATTAGTTAGTGGCGGGTCGCCACAAATAAATCAATTAAAACACTTGAATATTGTTTGGAAATGTTTACAAATCTACACAATGGAGCATCCTGCAAAAATATTCTATTTGACCTTAAAGGTTCCACCATATTACATACTGATGATGCAGTTCTAGTTATAGCACATAAACAACAACCCTCAATAATAAAATATATTGTCACTGAATCAATACCTTTCTGAAAATGCTAATCTAAACAGACCATTTATATTTTTTTCTAAATACAGAAATTTGGTCTTGTATTATGTCTATTGGCAATGTTGTATATTAACTATGATCACATATAAATGCAGTTTAGTGTCTGTGCAAATCCTGAGTGAGGTTGTCTTTGGACAGCACAGCTGTAAAGTGCACCGGCTATCCTCGGGGGTCACGGCCTTAATGGATCTCCTTTTCCTGCTGTGCCACACTGGAAACCTGGCACACAACCCAAAACCCCTCACACTTCCCTGAAAAGCCACTAATCATGGTTGTGTTCAAACCTTTTGATAATGTTTGCAACAAGACTGAATTTGGATAATAGTTTGTGTAAACAGTAACCCGTGTAGTAAAGAAATGGAGCCTGTTTAAGGTGCTTCACTTGTGCATGGTCAGCACAGTGTTAAAAAGGACCACACAACACGGCAGTGCTGAGAAAGGAATTTGCTGCTAACTGTTGCCATGATACAGCCCCTTCCTAAATTACAAGTCCACTAAGCGGCTGGACACACACTGGCAGCAGACTTGGACAGACTGGACAAATTGCACTTGTGCGAGTGTGAGGGAGCCAGCCTATGACGGTGTTAATTCCTCTACATTGTGCAGCACGACTTCCCCCTGACGTTTAACTCTGGAATGTTTGCATGGTTTATTTATACTGCATTCAATTGATTGCATCATTTGTGCTGTGTTCTGGCTAAAGGACTATTTACAGCCGGAGCTGTGCTTTTGGAAAGTGATGATGAGTTATTTGTTTCTGTGCATGTTTTCCCCTAAATCCACAGCTCTTTCTTAAAATACTAAAAACATCCATTTTCTGTGGTCTTTTAATGGGGTGTAAAATGCAACAGCTTGATGGTTCTGGCAACTCAACATGGGGTCATACGAGAGTTCGACACCTCGCCGCAATGAGCTTGTGCTAGACGAATGGAAATATGGGGTGGAAAACTTTTGTGCCAAAACAGTCAGAAGGATTTAAAAAAAGAAAGAAAGAACATTTCATTTGACTTTGTGACTGTGACTTTCACTGTGTGTGCAAATCTGTTGCAAATGATTTTCACGTTTCAGGATGAAACACATGAAAACCCAAACCTACTCGGTAACCCATCTATCCTTTCTTGAGGCAGCCCGCAGTGAATGGATAACATCTCAGTTTAAATATAAACGGCAATAACATAAAACTGGTATGGGAGCTAAATGCTCTCATGTTTTAGCCCCATGACTGTTTCTTGTATGACGCAATGTGCTGCATATAAGCTGCAAGAATATAGGACTCCATGTACAGTGGAATCATAAAAGGTTGAACAAAGTCTATTTTTCGATTGGCCTCCAATTTGTTTGTGCTGTATCTCCTACCTCCATCCATCCATTTTCTGCTGCTTATCCTCACTAGGGTTGAGTATGCTGGAGCCTATCCTAGCTGACTTTGGGCGAGAGGCACCCTGGACTGGTTGCCAGCCAATTGCTTGGAAAATACTTCCATGCACGCTGACTTAATGAGCAGCAGTTTCTCAGACGTAGATTAAAATAATCTCAGACTTTCTTGAAGAGAGACTGAGCTAATCCAGGTCTATGTCGAGGTCAAGACTCAAAAACTTGGCCTGGCCTATTGAGCTAAGTAGTTAGTCTGTCCAATTTACTTTTTCTAAACTTAAGAAAGTGGGAACAACAAAGTAAGAAGCCAAAAACTTAGCACTTCCACACGGAATGGGAGAAGTTTTTTTAACCATGTCATGTTAGACACGCCATGGCTGACTCCATGCAGTGTGAAGGTAATCTCATTTGTTATCAATGTAACATTACCGACATCTAGTGGTGAGTGTAGAATGTGTGTGTGTCACATGAGAAGCTACACATTTAAAATTGCATTAATAGTACATTCAGGCCACCGTAGATAAGAAAAAAATAAATGAACTAACCCAAGTTGTTGGATCTTTTTGAGTTCCAGTAGATTCATTCCAATTTGCATACTCTGAAATAATTTCAGTACAAGTGTCCTCTTGCTTTCAGGTTCTTTCCTTTTTTTCTCAGGGTCGAACGTATATTGAAAAATTCCAGGTTTTTTAGCCCACCCTCACCTTTGCACCATGTGATCTGATTCGGCTTGTAAAACATGATCTCAATTGTCCTTGATTAACTTGGTCTGAGACTGTTTTCTGTAACTAGTTAATCTGAAGTTGAATGACCTCTCAGAAAGCAACTGGATTAGTGGGGATTAACGTCAACCAGATTACCTTAGTCCTGGTTTTATTTATGCTCTGAACGCGAAACCGGGTCTTAATGCTTAATGCAGTTAACTTTGCCTCATATTATTTCCCACAGGACTACGATTTATTTGTGGCAGTGGTGGGTTGAGGTAGGGGGAGTAATGTCATCGTTAAATTAGCATTATTGGTCATAACAGTAATTGTAATAGGCGCTGGAGGAGAGATGAATAACTTAATAAGCAAAACAAATGCGTGTAGAACTACAAACTTTATTGTGTCGCTTTTTACTTTTATCTCAAAATCTATGTAAAGAGCATTGATTTCAGATGTTCACATGTCCTTTTACATCATTTTCGCAAGAACTTCAATACCAAGCACCAAATTCCTCCATTCTAAAATATACATTCAATGTTGGATCCTGTAGGCATCTCATGCTGAATTCTACTTGTGCGTTTGTAATATCCTAATTCCTCTAACACTTGTCATTGTGAAACAGGATTATTTTTCTCTCTAGCCTATACGTAGCATAGATGCATGTACGTTAACATACATTATGCAACATTTTGGAGCACCGTCTAATGTATCTCAATAATGTAGGTTAAGTTAGCGATGCTTTTGTGTGTCATGTGCTTGTTTATTTCCATTTGATGGTATTTCAATGAACTACTCTGCTTAATTGTTTGGCCTTAACCACAAGGGACAAAAGTCGCTTGACCTGCTCTTACCTTAGTGTATTTCGCCTTTGGTTGTAATGTCAAATATCTTTCAGCATTCCTGACATCAAGTCCTGAGTGTTGTGTATGTGCTTCTGTAGGCCGGGTGGACAGTAAAGTTGTTGTTGTTGAAGATAAGTGAGTATTTATGAGGTTTCATAATGTTAGCTATCATCATTCTCTTGCCCAAGCACCTTGACTTCCTTTCATATTGATGTCCTTAAAACATTAACTGCTACATTTGAAGGTGCTTTGCAGTAGAGGCGATAAACTCAATGAAAGCACTGTGTACTACCTTGAATGATACTCTGTAGAAAGCGTGCGTACATTGTTAATAGGATCTTATGGTAAAGGTTTTGTTTAAAGCTGCTGCCTGTCACAGAGAGTGGCTGGCTTGGGGTTGCTTGAGTTCGAACGTACTGCCTGCCTTCTTCCTGCTTTGAGTACACAAGCTACACCCAATGCAACAGGGATGAGCACTTTCAGCATTTCACTCGCATATGCGCCTAGAAATAGATACAATTCTCCTACAGCTTTTCTTTTTTCACATCGGCAGGCTCCAGAAGTCTTGTGTTGGCGCTTGATGACGTCTCAGCTGCACAAACTGCACACACTAACGTATGTAGCTAATTGTTATCAGTTGGATTCTGGGACAACAGACAATGTTGAGCCAGAGGAGATCGGCTCAAACTCTTCTATTGGCTAGAGTTTGAGAACAACCTCGTGTTCTGTAAATATTGCAAGGGGCTGAAACAGGCAGGGTAAAGAAGACAGCCTAACAAAATATAACCACTCCAAGCGGCACATCACCTGCAGAGACAGCTGTCTGTGTCATGTAACTATACATGATGTTACAAAATAAACCAGCCTCAAAGGTGATTGTAGCCCTAGATAGGCAGGTGATGATTTCTGATGATTTCAAGATCAAAATCACCTCCCTCTACACATGCCACAAAGACATTGCATGGCTTTAGTTTAGAAATGAGCTATATTTATAAATGCAAGGTATTATTAGTATTGATGGAAACTATTGCCTGACATGGTTGTCGTAGGTTAGATAGGCATATCAACACTGTTGTTCTTGTGATTAGTGGTCATAAGTGATGTGATGTCAGTCATGTTATGTGATTGTATGTGTTTTATCTAAGAAGTTTCACATTGCTCAAAATGTTGAAGCGATTTATCCATAATAAATAAATAAATTTATCCATTTATCATCATGAAGCATTCATTCATTTTCTACTGCTTTTTCCTCACAAGGGTCACAGGGGGGGGGGGTAGCGGGGTGGAGCCTATCCCAGCTGTCTTTGGGCGAGAGGCGGGGTACACCCTGGACTGGTTTCCAGCCAATCACAGGGCACATATAGACAAACAACCATTCACACTCACATTCATACCTATGGACAATTTGGAGTCGCCAATTAACCTAGCATGTTTTTGGAATGTGGGAGGAAACCGGAGTACCCGGAGAAAACCCACGCATGCACGGGGAGAACATGCAAACTCCACACAGAGATGGCCGAGGGTGGAATTGAACCCTGGTCTCCTAGCTGTGTTGTATCTGTGGATGTATGTGAATACCAGCTAGCCGTGAGTGATCTGCCATATTATTCCAATTTTTATGCAGTTTAACTTGTAATTGTGAAACATGCAGATAGGCCTGTCATGATAAATTGTGCTGGTCGATAATTGTGCTATTAATTATTATTATTGAGCCACTAGATGGTACTCAAGTGTAGTGTTTTGTGGTTTGTGAGACATACCATATTAGCTACGAATAGCGGAGGGTCGCCATGTCACACACAATTCCTTTTCCTGGTGTCAAATAACTACACACAGCAACACAAAAGAGGCATAAAACCAGAAAATACACTACCAACATATAATGCAGCATATTAACCAACTATGTGAGCTCCAACCAGGTGCTTTCCAGCATTTTTTACAAAAACTGTACAGCAAAGCACTCTGGGGAAAAGGAAGTACTCCCACCGATGCTAAATTATAAAGATCATCTCTGGTAAGAAAAAAACACTTCAATAAAACCTTTAGATACACCCAGTTATGTTGTATATTGTGTGTAGTTATATGCCTTGGTGTAGTTGTCTTTAAAAAGTTACAAAAATTGCAAAGAATAATGCAATTAAAAATAATACTTCTCTGCATAGTTCTGTTATTATTGACAAAGACTGCCTGAGCAGTTAACTCCTTAGTGGTATTCTGTTGCCACTGTGTTGTGCGGATTAACTTACTTAACTTTAATAAATGAACATGTGGTCAAGGAGAGGCATGTTTGAAAATTGAGTGGTAAAAAAAAGTTACAGTATCTATAAAGACTTTTTAAAGTCTTTTATAAAGACAAATTTCTGAAACATTATTACCTTCATGAGGACAGTTAAAAGTGGCCATTCAGCAGGCAGTAGTGGCGACTATTACCAGACATCACAGCTGACTCAGTCGTCCCCGACCCGTTGACCTCCACCAAAGTCTTCAAAAAACACCCCCATGTCCGCCGCAAGCTCCAGTGGTCGGCTCCTTACTTCATTCGCCTACACACACACACACACACACACACACACACACACATGCATACACACACACAAAGTGCAGTATTTTCAACTTGAAGCCCTGCTTACAGTATGGGCATAGTGTGTGGGTGTGTAATGGTGACTAATCCAATTTGTGGTCTTATTCTGGATCTGTAGTTGTCACTGAGCCCTTAATCACTGTGGTAAGAGACAGTCACACAAAGTAATCTCTTGCCCAAGCTCACTGATCCTTGTGACAATGTCATTTTTTTTTAGTTTTCATGAATGAATATGGTGGGTAAACACGAGGCGAGTTTCACTACCCTTCTGTCAAAACACCTCAGTGAGGCAGCAAAGCACCAGGCTCCTGTCATTGACCTGGCACCATTTAGCTCAGCTACTCCCGATCCGCCTCCTTCCATCCGTCCATCCATTCACTCACGCAGGGAGGCTTGGCTTGCTTGTTGCCGCGGGATACGCCTGTTGCTGAGCGCAATGTCGGAGCGCATGCAGCTCTCCCTTGCCTTGTGCAGGATTGGGCTTTACACGGTAAGAACATTCCCAAATGCTCCAGTCTGTGATCCAGAGAGGTTTGCTTGCATTGAGTGTGTGCTCAATTGTGCAATGTCTGTGATTGCTCCTTGTGTTTTGAGGCAGCCGCTTGACCAACTATGACTGTTGCCTGGTCATTGAATAGTGAGTGTTTGCTCTGTTTTATCTGAGCAGGGCACAAGAAAACATTAGTGAAGAGCAAGAGGATGTTAACCTTGTTAGATTTTGAATTAAGATACGTAGATGATAGGTCTTTAGCTGTTACTACACAATTAAGACGTTGCATATATGCTACTATTAGTGGGGAATTGTAGTGGTAGGCTTGTTTTGGTGACATCTTGTTGATTCTAGTTTTGAAAGGTGGAATTTTTTCAATTATATTTTAACTCATGTTATTCCTTAAGCCAACGTGGTGACTTTTTTTTTTTAAAACAATTTAATTAAACATTAGCTGATTTCTGGAAAGTGGCTTCAAAACAGTGAGACGCGTTGCACCTATTAATACTGTGTCTCACACATGACTCATCCCCCTTAGTCGCACATGAATCAAATGTGTGGGAATACTGTAGATGGATGTTGGCTTCAGTGTAAGTCCATTCATCCTCTGTTCATATCATACAGGCGGATGTACAGTATTTGACACAGGGGACTGGGTTGCATGTTGGGAATATGTGATGGACGTATTGTTACTGTTATTATGGCACAACAGCAACCTGCTAAACTTGTCACTTAAGTGAGGGAGACCTCATCTGACCGGCTGCCCCCAGAGCTCGACCATCAAGAAGCAACACATGAGAACATGGTAAACCCTCGGGGGAAGCATGATTTAAGGGTGTGTTCACACTGTGGGCTGGACCGAAAATTAAAAAAAGACTGGTGGTCTCAATTTTGCATATGTGACTAGCACATTGTCAACGTCAAACATGACATCTTCCGGGTCACATTCACTTGTAGGACTTTCCCTTTTTTGACAGATTTTACCCACTGACAGTTTCTGGCAACTTCACCTACTCTACAACTAAAAGATTTTTTTAATGCTTTTCACTCAGATTGTAGTTGGTTGTTGCTAACCATTTCCTGCTTACAATCGCATTTGGTGACATTGTACGTTGTGTTTTGGTCTGTTGACGCAGTCGGCGTTCCCACTTTCCTCACTCTGGACTAGAATCTGCTAGCAGGCACACCGACACCCATCTCTTAGTCTGTCCCCATGTTTGGTCTGGTCTTTTTGGTCCTGGACTTCACATTTGCGTTCACATTTGATCAAATGAACGGTACTAGCAGTGCAAACAGACGACAGTCTGTTTTAACTTGACCAAAAATGACACATGTGAATGCATCCAAAGAAAAACATGCACTGATACAAGAGCTATATCAAAAATATCTTTGCAGATTTAGGAAATGGTTTGTTTCGATTGAGAGTGAGAGAGATTGAGATATTAGTGTGTGTTATTGTAGCTTTAAAAGTAAACCATATTAGTGTCTCAGACAGTACAGTACTACAACCCCAATCGTCAACATTTTGTTAAATGACCACATCTCTGACAGTAAAAAGTGAACATTATCTTTGTAAAGGAACACGTTTTTATACAGCTCTTGTTTTTAATCTCTTAATGTTCTCTCTGATGAGGATGCGAGGTCACTGTGTCTCAGCCAAGACGGTTTTATGAGTCAACTCACACTAATAGTTTTTTCACCTGTAATATACCACCACATTATTTTGGCTTTTCCCTTTGAAAGAGTCTCTTATAGCAGACATTCTTGGCTGGATGTGATCCCTCCGTTTTTGACACTTTGGCCTTTACCACCATGTTCCTGCTGATTTGTTCTCTGCAAAACTGTTCAGTCACACTGTGCACTCTAGAAATTAGCCGGGGTGAGACAGGAGATTGAGCTGGTGCAAATATTCTTCATCACTAACTGTCCAACTTCAGTTGAGGATGGAACTGCTTGTTGCCACCAGGAAATAACAAACACTCCTAATTATCGCCTTTCATCAAATAACTGTTGATTCTCTACAGTGGTCGTCTACATGATTACACATCTGCACTGTTTTTTACTATGAACTAATCAGCAGTGTTAATGCTGGCTGGGCAGTTTGTTCCTTACTGTTATTACGATGTTGGTTTTGTTGCTGCTGTGTTATGGAAAATACTTATTAATAAACAACCATGTGGTCAAAGGAAGCCTTGACACTTTCTCAAGCACACCAAATCAAGACTTTCCAGGAACCAAATTCTAACACATGCAGCCAAGAACTCACAGCAAAGCCAAGAATGTGACATATTTTCTATATATTGTCTTATCTGATATTGTGTTGTGATAATTATGATATAACACTTGGTCACAAGTAAGTGCAGTGCACTGCTTATTTAGCCCTGGAACGAACCCCCATATTATTATTTTAAGGTTCCTAGAGTATATCTAATCAGTAAATATGGATTTATTGATTGAAACTGACAGCTGGAAAGACGACAGCAAGCCATGTTTGCTAACAATACAGGTCGAGGAAGCTTACCGGAAACCAGGTGCAAACAAGAACAGCCATAAACGCGTATTGACAACAATAATAACACAAATTCACATTCACTAATATTGTGTTGTGAGGAGTATATGTTTTACTGGCCACCGCTATCATCTTGCTCTTTACACACAGCACAGAGCTGAAGATGATAGACAACAATTGTGGTTTAGTAAGTTCAGTGGCATGAAAACCCATATAATTATTACGAGATTCATAGTGACGCTGCAAAAAATGAACCTTTTAGATTTATTGTTGCATGCTACAAAAGATAGTCTGATAGGAGTTAGCCCTGAATTAGCTGCCATGAGCACTAGGCTGCCTATCATGGAGAATATTAGCAGGACAAATGGAGATTCACTTACTGCTACCTTGGCATGATTTTCCACAGTCAATCATTTTGTGGGTTTTCGACTTCATTTCCATCTGTGGGGCTGTGACATTTGTCCTACAAAGTTCATGGACGCATCTGACGAGGCGAATGGTGTCTTTTGGAAATGTGAACAAGCTCATGCTGTGTCCTGGAGTGCTCCAGCGAAAACATTCAACAAAACTAGCAGGCAAAAGGAAAAAGTATATAACCAACAACATAAATTCACAGAGAAGTGGAGCATAATATCTTTTTGTGCCTTTCAGGATAGAGGAGATGTCTGGGTGAACTGAGAAAGGAAAGGGAGAGTGTTGGGGATTGGGAGGAGTGGCCATCCGTTTTGTATACATGTGTACATTTCTAACAATAAATATGCTGATTAGGCTTCATGGAAGATGATATGTAGAGGCACCTTGGAGTGTGAAGGGCCCATATTTTAATGAGTGAAGTGATTTTAAAATGTGATGAATGCTGTTACATTGTCTTCTGTTTGATTTGGCTCAGCAGGTGTCGCATGTGTGTCAAGGATCCTCTTAATATTTTAAACACAAAAATCAACATCCACCAGACTGCTGGCTGAAAAGAAAATGATCCCTTGACCGTTAGAGGTTAAAGGGTTCCTATTAGGCATGTTGCGGTCACTTCATTATGTCATTAATGGGCTGGAAAATGACCCTCCCTCCAGACTCAGGCTACATCTTTTAGACCAACAGTCTCAAGCCCGGTTCGTGCTTAATTGGGAAAACAAACCCAGTGGAGTGTGCACACTGGAATGGCCTAATTAAAGTTAAAAAGCACACTGGAGGTTGCACTACGCAGTACCTCGGATTGAAGATGGAAGATATGCTGCTGCCAACGTTTACTTTATGAATGTGTAGATTTGAAATGAACTGATGTGTTAAGTACAGCAAAATTATACCTAAATTAATGCCTGAGCCACTCACACTGTACACAGGAAATATGAAGGGCATGTAAAATACAATAATAAAAAGATAAAATGGAAGAATGAACTGAAACGGTTATTCAAAAAATAGAGAACCAAAGTCTTAGAATAGCTGACTATTTGACAATTCACAGGAGTCTGATTCAACTATCAATGTGATAATTCATTTTTAAAAATTTCAGTGGTAGAGTAGAAGCAAGGTTTGAGATGCTCAATGAAGTGTTTAAAGCTTCCTTGCTCTTTCCTGTTGTAGCTGAGGACGTACTTTCCTGCGTGTTCATATGCACAATTAGGTTGGTCGTGTTGAACTTCCCCAGTTATGTGCCACCACAGGAAAGTTTGGCATGACAAGTTTTGCATTCTGTGATACAGGTAGTTGATTCTAGACTCAACAAATAATGTGTTAAGCACGGAGTAGGAGTGATGCTGGCCATCAGTATTTTCCATTAATGTCTGGAGAGTGCAAAACTTGTCATGCACAAGTATCCTGCGGTGGCACAGAAGCGGGGAAGTTTAATACCGCACATTTTTATACATTTCCCACCAACTTTGATCAAAATGGGGGGTACCAAGTTATTTATGTGCTCTATGTGATCTATATCTATATGTGATCTGTGATCTTTTGTCAGTTCTCATAGTTTTTGATGTCTTTATACTTCATAGCTCTGTATTGTCTCCTCCATTCAGCATATAGTAGACTCATTCATAAACATACATACATTAACGAATGATGGCATTGTTAACCAGTCATCTATTGCAGTGATTTTCAACAACTGTGCCGCGGCACACAAGTGTGCCGTGAGGAATTATTTAATATCACTTTTTTAATTAACATGTATTAATAATTTTCTGCAAATATTATGTAATTGTCGCGTGTCATTGGTGTAAAGACTGGCAGAGCAATGCAATATTCGTCCGTGTGGCAACACGTAGCTGATTGCCTTGTTCCTCTAATAGACTTAGTGATGCACGTGAGAGGTAGTGGTGACATTTTGTAACATTGTTGTTTAAATTTGTATGCGGATCAAAAGGATCCATAATCAGGAAAAAGCTGAAAGAAGCAAATAATGTTGGTTATTGGTGTGCCGCAAAATTTTTCCAACGTAAAAAAACGTGCCGTGGCTCAAAAAAGGTTGAAAAACACTGATCTATTGCATGCAGAGCCAGGCTTTTGAGTTTTTATTTGTGGTTGTTGTTTGGTTTAGTCTTTGTGGTAGCCTGCATCTTGTTTTTTACTGGCCCGCAGCACATTGAACAAACAAAATTAAAGAAAAGAGAAAAATCGGAAACACAAAAGGCAAAATGTAAAGAGAAAAGGTGAAATAGCTTGTAATCTTTCTAGTTTCTCCTTTGCAAGACAGTTTGTTTCCCTGTTTGCTCTTGAAACAGGCACTCTTAAGGAATCAAATTTAAATCCCAACAGCCACCCTCCTTGAATCAGTGTTTACTGTGAGGCGAGTTGCACTGTCTTCAGGAAGTGCTATTTTTAGCGTCCTTATCTTGCTATGCTCAGGTAGTGGGTGTAATCCCTCATCTTACTAAGACTTTACCTCATGGTAGAATAACATGAACTTTGAACTCTCAGCATCTCCTACAACATCCTGAACAAGCATACAGTACAATGTTCACAATGGATAATCTTATTCTATATTTCTCAAGAAGGTTTTAAAACAACCAGGAGTGATAAATGTCGAAGAAGTATTGTTTTTTTAATGGATGTTGTGTGTCATAGGAAGTTTTTATTCAATGTAAACTCAGCTCTACTCTCACAGTGTGGGACCACCTTATTTCCAACTTGCTTCCGTTCTTTTTCTAAAGCAGGATGGGAGCAGCCTTGGGCCATGAATGTCCCACACTTGAAAATAGCCACAAGACCTGGTGGGATGTTGATTGAAAGATACACACATGTTGAATACCAAGCATTATCAGTTTATTTTGTTTTGTCCAATTTTTTGGAAGGACCTAGGCATGCTTGTTTGAGTAAATGCAAAGGACTTCCTTTTTGAGATGTGTTGGTTTACCAGAGTGTCGATTAGCCTTTTGTGAACTTTGTATACCAGGAACCAGGAGGATTAGTAGATTGTTTTAGACGCATGTCTCGTCAACTTGCATTATATGCATTGTTGCCAAGCAGAACAAAAATCCCTATGGAACATCCACTTAAACTTGTGTAGCCATGGGCTGGTATGAGATTCTGAAGGTATGATACTGTAACCTTGGGCAATAATATCACGGTCTCACCGCATTGTAATTACAGGTTGTGCTATTTTGTAATATCTTTATTGAAAAAGAAAAAAAAGTCAAGTCAAAACAGTCATTTCAAAACCATATAATACAACACAATGAAAGTGGAACATATGTACAAAAGCCTGATTTATTTCTAAATATATAAATAAATAAAATGCTGTGTACTGTGGCAAATTCTGTAACTCAAGTCACAAAAAATAGCAGGAAGTGAACAAATGTAACAGTTACTGATTGTAAAAGTACCAGATGGAGGGGTAGGATTCAATAAGCTTTGCTTCTTCCTACTCCTTTTGGACATGTGGAACTGGGAACTGATTGTGATGCACTCAATTGTAACCTGATGCATGTTCAAATGAAATAATACCATTACCATTACCAAAAATACAATATTTTCATAATGAAAAAGCAAACAAAAATAGTGAAATGCAATGAAGTGGCTCAAGAAGGGTCACAACATAAATAATCACAATGTTATGTTATTATTTCATAGTGGAAGCTCGAACTTTTCCATAAACGTCCGTTTCCGGATGATTTGCTTGTTGGCAACTAAGACGTTGTTGCCTATCTTTGATTCCTGTCTCGTTCTGAATCACATCTAGCTGACAATAATGCGGCCATACCGCCGCAGGTCAATGCTAATGAGGCAGCTAACAACTTTTGGCAACACATTGACAACTGTTACAACTGTGTTCCTGCTAATGATATAGATTACCTTAAATGATTGAAGTTTCACAGCATTGATATTTTCATTTCAGAATTGATTTTAGAGCCTAAAATCTGGCACTGTAGGTATGGCGAGAGCAACATTTCAGCTTTTCTTTTGAAGTAGCTGCATCTGGATCAAGATGCACAATCTAGAAGTTAGCATCCACCCATTTTTCATGGGAGAAAAAATATTGCAACATGTTGAAGGTGTGTTTTGTTACCCAGGTGTGTCTTATTACATTGCTGATTAAAGAGAGGTCAGAGAGGCCAACATGAGGGGAGTGGGAGCCCACCCGCTTATTATTTAGTTTTTTGTCATTGTTGGTACTCCATGTGGAAAAACAGTAAATCGAAGCACTTGGCTTTTGTATTTTTAAAGTGAATTTTCCCTTAACTATTATGCACAGAGATTGGAACTTCCCTTCAAAACAATGCATGTAAAGATTGCTCTGAATAAATGGCTTTATAATAAAAAGAAAGGGAAACAGATGTTAGTGTTTAGGGGTTGTTACCCATGTTTCACACTGATTTATGGTTCAGGAAACCTGTAGGGCAGCCTTTAGACCACAGAGGGTACATTCAGGATAACGTCTTAAAGGGGACCCATTATGCTTTTTCCACTTTTCTGACCTATAAATGTAGTTAGAATGTTGTATTCCTGTGTTAAACAATGCCAAGGTTTCAGATAATGAGGTTTGCATATTTGGAAGTGAGTCCTGAAACAAGTTTGGGATGGATCAAAACGCTCAGTTTGAAAAGGCGTGGTAAAACCCTTCCTTTGTGACATCAGAGGGGCGGACTTCCCCTCTGCCCTCCCCAAACTATGAATCATATAAGGAAGTCTGCCCCTCTGTGACATCACAAAGGTGAAGTATTACCACACCTTTTGAAACTGAGCATCTTGAGCCATCCCAAACTTCTTTCAGGGTTCACTTCCAAATTATCTTTGGCATCGGTTAACACGAGACTACAACACACTACATTTAGAGGTTCCGAAAGTGGAAAAAACACAATAGGTCATCTTTATATTTATATATAGGTCAACTTTTAAAAAGACAAATCTGCGTTTATCAACTCCTATAAAATTTCTAAGCACTTGGCATTGTGACCAACCACAGCAGAGTGGAGGCGGGCCGTGGATGGAATACATTAAAACAGACCATTCAAAGAAATACAGCTGAATAGGTGCAGATTCTGGAAGAACTAGAACGCTTTCTTTGCTGGTTATCGTGTGTAGCTGCTCTGTAGGAGTCCACAACTCAATAAAAAGGGGCGAAAAATGAGCATAATAGGTAATCTTTAAACTCTACTTGATTTAAATCTTGAAATGCCTCATTTGTTTCACACAGTAAATTGGATTTCTTTTTTCTTATTTTGGAATAACCCTCTGCACATCGTTGCCCTCATGTGGCCTGTCAACGAGAGACCTTATATCTGTAATTTGGGAGATTTAAGGATTATTGTTCATCTCTGGCCGACAAAAAAAAATGTGAGATTAAATTTTAGCCCCTTTCAGAGCTTCTAATCCAATACATTCACACTAAAATGGAAATGAACGACAGTATGCACATGGCAACCCTTAATCTGCACGTGGAAATTCTGACCTAGCCCCTAAGACTAAATCACATTTAATAAAATCAAATATAACGTTTGGAATTGCTGCCATTACACATTAATAGATATACATGGCATGGGCACTGCAGTTGGTGCGCTGCATTGTAGAAATCTCTAAGGGACTCCAACTTGATAGACTGGAACAATCATGCTCCAATTACTATTCCTGACAGCTCTATATTAAACAAAGAAATACCCACCGTTTGGAATCCTCCTTCCTAAAACTTAAACAATCAAAGGAATGAGTATGTGTTGCCATTTGCAGAAACAATGCAATGTCAGTGCAATACAATAACAAAGAGAAGTCTAAAGAAGCATTTAGTATTCAATGCATGACAGTCGCCTTTTTATTCCAATGCCTGCTCAGGTTGACTCACATGAAATGTATCAGATATACAGACTGTCCACTCAGTCTCTTTGCAATTTAACCATGTATCACAAAAGCAACTAGTGATCTATGTTCATCAACTTTATTCCATGTACTGCAGTGATGATAAAAGTTTGTAATTTGGGTTTCTCAGGTACCCCTTCTGTTAAGTAAGATTAATAATTCCCAGGCCACCTCACCTCGTTCACCAAATAATCCCTTTCCTTGACTTCTTTCTGTGGGGTTATGTCAAAGATTGCATTAAGGTTGGATAGATACGTATATGGATACTTCTTTTTTTGTTTCTTTATGTGAAAGAGAATTTCACACTGGTTATCAAAACCCTGAAGCAAAACATCACTGATGCTTTAGCTCTCATTAATGAGGCAGTGCTTAATTGAATATTTCAAACAACTGGTGCAAACTAATGGTGTCTTTAAAATAAACAAAACAGTCAATATTTATTTTCACTTTGAAATGATTTCCACAGATCCCAGGATTAATTTGCTTTTGTAAGGAATGTGTTAAATTGTAAAGAGATTTTATGGACATCCTTTAATATCATATACAAATAGTCAAATAATTGAACTATCTACTGGTTTAGTCTAGGCCACATTTGACTGACTCAGGTTGACTCCGTAGTACATTTGTAGAAAGCAATGGCGCCCTCTGTTGTTTTTGATTGTACACTGCTGCAGTTTCAATATGGTTGGTTATTTAAACTACTGCATCTTACCTGTTGTCTATAGCCGGAAGTAAAGCCCCCTGGCTACATGCTGTTTTATCTTCATCGTAGGAATTTTTACAACCTGTGGTTTGCAGGAATTAAGAGTTATCACAATATATGGCTTTTAAATGGAGGAAGGAAACTTCATCGTTTACATCAGGGGTGTCAAAACTCAAAGCCTACTTTATGTTGTGGGCTAATCCGGACATTCTCAAACATTACACATATAGAAGAAATGAAAATGATTATGCAAAAGACAATGCAGCCAGGGTCAATGCAACATATTAAAAAGGTTTCAGCAATGGGCACATTTTCCAAATAATAATAATAACACACACATTTCTATAGTGGAGTTCAGGATGTGAAGCCAAGCCATCAAACAATGGACTTTTTTTTATATAACTAGTCGCTATGAGTGAACAGATAACTTTTGTTAATAACTCAGCATTAGCGTTATGATGGAATTAGCATTTCTCTGTGTTGCTTAAGACGGCTGTTCACCACTTACTGTACTTTGGCGCAAATCTGGAGGGGAGCTTAATGTCAGCTGACATTTACAAAGTGACGTTTATGACGTGTGTGACACATGTGATCGACCTAATGGACATGCTTGGCATATATCAAGATCAAGTTCTAGCGGATGTAGGCTGGGGCACTGTACGGGGGGAAAAAGTTTGGACAATTCCATGGGCCCGTGACTGATGCATTTTGGTTGTGTCTATCTGGTTGTGATGT
This sequence comes from Doryrhamphus excisus, assembly GCF_037039965.1. NCBI lineage: Eukaryota > Metazoa > Chordata > Actinopteri > Syngnathiformes > Syngnathidae > Doryrhamphus > Doryrhamphus excisus. Next base: position 11,759,747 of record NC_136359.1, on the reverse strand, counting down.
CTTTTTAATATAGCGATTGTATTTGGTAGCAACAGTTAAATATCCACATTGACCAAAATAAACTTCCATATTGACTATAGCTATAGATGCATGAAATGGTTTGGTCCACTACTACCTTCACCATGCTTCGTAGTCAAGGTACATTCAAGGTGATTTTTCATGGGACCCAGAATTCCTAGCAGCACCCCTGGATGTAGGTGGTGATATTGTCTGTCACTGAACAACAATAAGAAACGTGGGGCAAATTTTATCTTCTGTCCTCTGGGTGGAGCCATGTAGTCGCTGATCACGTCTTAGCTTAACTGCAAGAGGGCCTTCTCTTCTCTGGATATACTGTATCAACACAGATATAGATAACTGCACAGATGCATGCTGTATTTGAGCATGGGCTTTTGCATTGGAACAGCATAAACAGCCATATCAATTATCTTGTATGTGGTTGAATTAATTTCTTCACAGTTTCTTGCAGATTCATGCATTGGTTGTTTTGATTTAGCAACCTTAACAAGCTTGGTCCAATTGTAGATAGAGGTATGGGAAGTACGATGAAAAGTTGCGGTATTTTTGTGATAATATGTGGCCAATACCACATCAAAGAAGTGCACATTTTCAGTGAAATGTCACGATCTGGTTTATTGTGTGCAGCCTTTTGCACCTCTTTTGCAAGATTCTGTGAACAGCAGCCAAAACACGTTGAAACATTTAAAAACCTGCTGCATTGATAAACACGCTCTTTAAGGATCTGCTTGCACATTTTCAGATAATAGGCCACTATAATATGTCACCTCCAAACATTTGCTTTCTGACTTAGAAAAGGCATTTAGTATGTGCGCTGTTGCTGAACATTGAGCTAAATGTCCTTTTACTTTACTCAGTACTTGCTGAGAAGCATCTATCTGATATTTGAGACATAGTAAGGAAACCAAAACACCAAAAGCCAGCAGTGAGATTATTTAGGAGTGTAACCATGAGTGTCAATCACCTTTGCTTTACGCTTTTGTTGTTTTTCATTCAAGTTGAGACAGTTTTGACTATACTCACTCACTGAATTGATGCTGTGACGGGTCTTGTCATCTCATTTATATAGGCTTTGGCACTGGCATCCTACCTATTAACCCACATATCAAATGATTAACTTATTTTTACACTTGTATGGCTAAGGCAGTTAAGAGATGTTACTTTTGTAAGTCAAAGTTACAGTTGTACAGTAAAAGGTGCCTTCTGTCTGCTATGACATTGCAAGCTACACCCCACGTAAACCATGCATGCACATTATTAGTTGTTTAGCTGATAAAGTTTCATTGAATGTAACGTCCATCATAACCACACAATGACTCCAAAGTGTCCTTCACTTATATGAGACTGCTGTTGTTCTTGTGCACTTGCATATACGAGACAACAAATGAACGCCAATCATTTTATTCTGGTGGAACTACATTTTGACTAAGTTTGACGACAAATATAGACGTTTAACCTGGAACCGATTATTTGTATTTCATTTATTTCCTACGGGGGAAATAGTTTCTAAATCACTGCAAAGCAGAGGTTGATTATTGCATTCTTTGAAACAATAACTTTTGTCTGGTCCTACATCTGGTTGTTTTTACGAGAGGGATTCAGGTATACAGTATGTCAATCGTCATCAGTCTATCCTGGGATGCCGTGTCTCGTAACACAGTGCTGCGAAACATCTCAGCAACATCTCAAATCATGGCACAGATGGTCTTGGTCTTTTCTTTTCTGTCATTTGACTAAGTAAATGTTTCCCCCGCGACATACCGTGTCTGTGTCTGTGCAATGCTCTCAGACACACATGTGTCCATCAGTCTTGGCTCTGGCTCTTTGCGTGCACATGTGCCTTTTTCTGGTGTCCAACTGCTCTTCCGGTAAGAATGGGATTTTGTTGTTACTGTGGAGTCCTCTAGTTCTTTCTTTATCACTGCAAGCTGTTATGTTGTTCATCAATTGAATAGTGGTGGAATATGCTTGTGTATACTGTGTGTTCACTTAGATTCTTACACATAGTTTTTCAATTATACTTTGCAATGCTGCTGAATGTTATAACCACATGGCAAGTATTTTGGGACCTCCAGTAGGTGGCATCATAATGCAGAGCAAACATTAATTGACGTAAAGCGACTATAGAAACAACAGAAGCCAAACTCAAATTGTGTTGATCCTTCTGTTTTGTGTAAAAAGACAAGGATTTAGCTGTCCCTACATCTATGTATATACAAGGAACATTCAAGAGCCAAGGAGGACCATGACTTTTAGTCAAAGACTGTGGGGTTTTGCTGTTCTACTTCAGTCTGCTGCTGTCACGCATATTTTTCTGGTACAGTCTGTGACTGCTCTCTCAGAGCGTTCTTGTCTCCCACGTGTACTCTGACTTCTAGGATTGTTGTTGAAATGATTACCGTAAATTGATGGAAGTCTGTGTTTGTCTACAGAAGCTCGACTTTGGTATTTTTTCATTTATGTATGTACCAATAGTGGTTCATAATGATTAAAGAATAATGTCAGAATTTATAGAAAAAATATTGTCCTTCCTGTAGATAATGAGCCAGCCATGATGCTGTCGCCAATTACGTGCTTTGTTGCTTTTCATTTCCTCTGCAATTAGATAAAAAGACAGCAATTTATCATTTTATAATTGTTTAGATGATGCATTTGGTGAAATTCTTTTTTTTTTTTTTTTTTTTTTTTTTTTTTTTTTTTTAGAAATTGGAGAAATGAATCATAAAGTTCATTAAAAGTCCAAATAATTACAAATATTTTCTTAGTTCAGACATTTCAATCCAAAAAGAGCCCTGGTTAGCCGCACCCTTCTTCTTTCCCATCATGGCAGACTTTCTATACTAAATGGCGTACACTGTCTTACATGCATTTGTGGCTTATCCATGTAGAACCTTTGGTGTGCAGTCAATAGGGGTGCAATGATAGACACAATTCATGCGTCAGTATGGTTCGATACGTGTTACGGTTCAATATTTTTTTTCAAAAAAAATAAATGACTTTCCCTTCTTTAATTTAAATTTGATTGAAATTGCCAACATTTTTCTATACCATAAACATCTTGTGTCTGGTGAGTGGTCCTTGTTTTTGTCTCTTTCCAGGCGTAAATGTGTCGGCATGTTTGTTATAGTTCCACCAACAAAGTTCAGCATGTGGCACTTGCGACATACCGTTGTTTTTTGTCCACGCAATTGTTGACATCACATCCAAAGTGGTCCCAAACACCAGATCTGAAGGGTGGTGGAGGATCTACATCAGGAAAGTCGTTAGCCGTGTTGCAATGAGCTAGCCTGCATGTAGCTTCCCTCAGCATCATGAATATGCAACCTAAGCCAGGGTACTTGAACGCAGATACACTGAGCTTTCAGCACAGAGCGCCATCCAAAGTTGGAAAAATAAATATATAACTGTATTATTCAACACAGGGTTGGTACTTTTATGGACTTTTTGAATGTAACTACTCTGTTGACTTTTAAAACAAAAGTTACAGCCTAAATTATAATATATTTTGTTGTGCGGTTGTACTTGGGTTTTCCGGTCACATACAGAGTGACTCAAAACACCAGCACCCTTAAAAGCTGAAAATCAGACTTGTTTTGTGACAGATTACAAATGAACTGGAATAGATCCGAACCTAAACACACACGTATCACAGTGGTGCAGGGTTCTAAGCTTGTTCTTTATCACTCAACATTATGATGACCATATCACACAAATAGAGCTATTCTCATGTGATGTGGACATCTGGTAGGTGTCAGTCTGGTTCTCATTTTCTATTATATAAGTGCACTTAGGCTGTTCCTTAGAACAGAGGGCTTTATTTGCAAGTTTGGGAAAATAAAGTCAACAACAGAGTGATTGCAAATGTGTTGTGTTGTGTAAAATGTTTTAGCTTGCCGCCTTTTAAACTTTCCCTCTCCGCCCCCCTGCTACGACCGCTATACTTCTCTTCAATTAGTCAGAGGTGAACGGGTTTAGATGGAGGGCTGAGGGGGAGCTGTTTAAATTAGCCCCCATAACAGTTGCCTACACAATGGAGAGGAGCCCCTCTTTACCAACAATGTACCTGATCCAAACTGCAAAAAAGAACTAGGAGCTAGGTGACATTGGATTTAGGGTTCTGAGACTGATGGTCCCAAGTGAGGGGCCCATGGCATGCCATCATTAATTACCGATGGCTTCCCAGCCTGAGAAAGCCATAGGGCCGCTGACATCGCATGTTGCATAGTGCCTGTCATTACTATCATGAAAACAATGCTTGAAATTGGCTGTCATGCATTTTTTGCCTAATTTTGATGCACTTTTTTGTTTTAGAGGTGGCGCCAATGCCCCCCTCTACATCCCAGGTCTTGATGAGGAGAACTTGGTGGGTTTTCAAAAGCCTCACCCAGCAAGGATCTTCCGGAGGTTCTTTGATGGCAAGAAAAGCCACTGGAGACCTCAGGGGCCTCGTTGGCCTCCATTTATGTATGGGCCTCATAACGCATTTAGGATTCTTCAGTGAGGAGCCAAAAATAATGTATGACAGACATATGTGGGATATGGCGGGTGCGCATCTCTGGGGTGGTACATTTTGTGCATGTGAAGTAGCGATGAAGGCCATGCACTCACAAAACTGCATACTGGGTCTCCTAATTTGCATAATTAACTGTTGACACTAACTGTGCTTAATGAAGGCCTATTGAAGCCATTGACCATTCTACACAGCCAGCCCCTGGGAATGAAACACAGGCTCCTCCGGCTAAGGTTAAAACAATGTGTCTGCTTAGCTTCTGACAAACGCACCAAAGCACCAAACAATCATGCTACATCTAAAGGGCTTAGCACTCAACGACCTCCCGTTTCCCACATGCTGCCAGAGGTTTTGACTTTCTTGTCTCAGCCCCAATTATGATCATCGTGTACAATTGGCAATTTTCTGCGACCATGAACTTGATTCTTTAGTTGCAAACAATTGGATTGCATTTCTTGACTATGTTCCATTTTTGTATGAGATGCTCCTGCGGTCTGAGCATTATCTGACCAATATGTCTTCCAATAGTGTGCTCTTCTGTGCGAGATTTGGGAAACAGTAAACAAAGATGTGGGTAAAAGTTGTTCTTGTCAACCATAAATTATTTACAAATCTGTGTCAGTGAAGCTTGGCGATCATATGATCAGTGGTCGCAATATGTTTAGTGTTAGCATATTTATTCAATCAAACATGGTGGAAATATCATTGACAACAGCCAACCAGCTTCGCTTCTGTCTGCAAGTTGCAGGAGAAATACAAAGAATAACCAAACATGTAGCCAAACGCGGATGTCCCCAAAGTGATGCGGAGCAAATCAAGCCAATATACAACATATGACAGCAGTCGGTTTAAAAAAGTTGAATCATATGATAAAGCACCACCTAAGAGAACATACATAAAGCACGAAACTGCAAACAGTCTGCACAGCCTGCCGCTGCAACGTCTTGATATATTCATTCACAAGTATTCATAAGTATTTTAATACAATTTTGAACATGGTTAAAGTTTTTAGCACAAATGCTTGTGCAATGAAAAACATTTTAGAAAATTGTGATAAACGAGATCGAATTGTAAGAAAAAATATATTGTGATTGTTTTTTTTTTCGCCATATCACCTGGCCCCAGTGAAGCAACCCACACCAATTTTGACACTGACTCCCCATCCTCCTCAGAACATTGCCTCACAGACTACCCAGTCTTGCCCTTTTCATCCTTAATCTCCTATGCAAAATAATTTGGTTAAGAAAACGTTTATTCCAGTTGCACGTTTAGTGTGCCTGCGTGCCAGTTCCCGGCTTCCTATGTTCACAGTTACAAGTCACAGTTTTTGGTAACGTGAACGACTATGTGAAAGATCAGATTTTAACAACAAAAATAGCCATCAAACCATCACAAGTTTCTCGCAGTTACATAACATATTCAAACAGTATCAGACTACTGTGACTACAGTAAGATGTACATTTATGGATCGCTTATAGGTCAGGTAGGCTACATAAATAAAGTAAGTAGCCAAAAAAAAAATCTCCTGTTGGATTTATACTGCATAGTATTGTTGTTGTTGGTGAACAGACATCTAATATGAGCCAACCGTGGGACTGCCTGTTCAAGTCACAACAACATTGTTCACTGGAAGTGCTTGTTTTGAGAGGGGACAAGACTTAATGAGGGATCTCTTAAGATATGGTTTATACAGCCTCACTAAGAGGCTGTTTTTTTTCCATATTAGCTCTGTTTATAGATGGCTAATTGCTTACAGTGCAGACAAATCAGTATCAGCTTTTGCTATTGCTAATAAGATGTAAACAAAGATACTGTTTTAATTCAAAGGCTTTTGTACAGGGTGTGGTGTTTTATACATACTACACATTTGGAACTAGCTGACCTTTCCAAAAGTGCATAGTCTATTCTTAATGGCCATGAATTTTCCTCTTAGGCCCATCATACTTCAGCTGCCATAAACATGGTCATCCGTGGCAAAAGCTTAAATGTGTTACTTCTAACACATTCTTCGGAAAAGGAGGAATTAAATAGATTGAAAAGGTTTTGCCAGCTTGTGAGTCGTACTCATGAGCCTCATTTGAAGCTATATAAAAACTGATTTATTGTTCAGTTGGTCCCCATCAGATCTTTTTTTGTATCAGAGGGGGCCTAGAAATACTTGATGGGGCGGGCTCTTTCATATTTAATGACAACATCCTTTAGCTTGGAACTTTCCCACACTTATCTCTATGAGAGCGGGGGCCCTAAGATTTGTTTTTATCCAAAAATTAAGTTTGTCATCTCAAGTTGCCATATGAAAATGTGCTATAACTGATGTAAATGGGACAAGTAGCCACCCCGTACACCCCTTTAATGTCTATGAGATGGGGCTCCCCCACCCCCCTTGGTTCCTGCACACTGGTTTCTGGGCCTTCAAAAGGGGGCCCCTCCAGCTTTGATCCTCTATATGGAGTATGGAAAAACATCTTTTTGCCCTACAGTTTGCCCAGGAAAACAAAGTTTTTGCCGCCGTATGCTAATTCAGCCAAGCTAATCACCCTTCCCAATTACAAGATTTATATACCATAATGGCGCCCTGTGGCACCCCTTCATTCCGTGGGCCCCATATCTACCCTCCGGATGTCCCACGGTGCAAAGGTGTCGTCTGTCTTTGAATGCAGCTGCCATGCCACCACCTCAGCCCCTTGCTTTCTCATACAAAAAAAGAAGGCAGCATGAAAACAGTCCTTGGGTGGGCCCCTTAATGCTCCCCCCTCTGTCATTCTCCACCTAATGTACTTTTCCAGAAACACACAGTGGCTACAAGGTAGGCTCCAGACAGATAAATGCGTCGGGCGGGGTGGGAAGCGGTGGCCTCTCAGTCCCCTTACTCTTATTGACCAGCAATGGAACACATCTGTATATCACATGCTGTATATCGCCATCTCAAGGTTATGTTTTTGTCAACCAAAAAATATACGAACACCACTGCTGGCCAGCATATGTTATTAATAGTGGTTTAAAATTTAAAAAAATCTGAATTTTTTGCAATTACAGGGTTAAACAACATGAAAATTTGTGTACATTTCAGTCCTGAGTAAGATGGTGATCAATCGCGGCTGCCCATGTCTGTAGCACGTCCACACATGCAGTACAAAAGCAGTCTCACAAAGCCGATCAACAATTTAAGGTTGTTACTATAGGCTATGAATTCAATGATAGGTAAGTTTAATATCTAAACATCAAAGCTCTATCATTAGCTGACAATGACCATAACAAATGCACACACACTTGCTATGTAGGGTGTGTTCTCATCCCTAATGTTACTGAATGAACTGTGTTGATTTTGTGTCATTTGTACAGTGTACAAACCAATATACACACTTAAAGCTCACTCAGACCTTGCAATTACAGATGCTGAACCCATCCGTCACCTAATGGCTACGGAACACGGGGGCACCATCTAAAAACCTACATTATACTGTGTGGAATTGATGATGGGGTTGATTACTCATGTCTTAAAGAAATTTTGTCAAATTGAGTGCACTATTTGGCTGCAACCTGCAGATGCACTGTTGATTCACTCCCAACTAGTTTGGCTATTATGGAAAGGTCATCTATGGGAAGTTCAGCTAATATCCCTTATGACAATGTCTTGTATTAGTCTGTTCAACAGTGGTATCGAATGCAGAACATTCAGTGTGTATTGTATATTACATAACATTTAAAAATGAGCAGCTTTACCAAACCAAACCAATGCAATGCATGTCAATATGTGCAATGTAGTTTAGTGTTTTGTTTAGTGTCATTTTGTTTGGGTCTGACCCAAACCGAAACATGTCCTATCCGGGTAAATTTTTCTCATGAGAACTAATGCAAATCCAATTAATTTGATCTGGACACCCAAAAATTTTTGTTATAGTTATCAATGAAGGGGGGACAATGACTGGTTCCGGTCCATGCTAACACACTCTAACAGTTTTGTGATTAAAGATATGTTACGAACACACAGTGTGTTAATAACCTGACTTGTACATTGTACGACAACCAGGAAATGTGCGTGAACCGAGGCAAAATGTTTGTGTAAATGAATACATTTTCAATGTAGATGGAAAAATATGGTAACCATGGTGTACACTAATGAAGGGTCCACTCAATGAGAAAAATAAAAAAGAAAAAGAAGCCTACATTTCAGCATTGTGTTATAGGCGACAGTATAAATAATTTGCCATTTTTCTGTTGTGCATAGTATTAGTTTTAGAATAACCAATAAAATTAGAAAATTTAGAAAACAAAATAAAAAATTAGTTGTGGTACACGCATAGCCGTGAGTTACATATCGGACACCCCTGGTTAAGTGCAACAGTATTCAAATTCTTCTTCTTCCTTACATGCTGCTGTACATGTGAGGCAATTTCTGGCATAGTTATTTAAGATAGAATTAAGGTCTTCAGTGTATGGTCATGTGTACAGGTTAGCTGTTGTTTTAATGTTTGCCCACAGTGACACAGGGATAGACTCTCACTGAATTAAACAAAGAAATTCACATTATTGTCCAGGCAATATACATGTCAAAGCCGTTTTCCATGGCTGCTGGAATGGTGCAGTTTGTACATTCGTGTGTGTGTGTGTGTGTGTGTCGCTGTGTGTATGTGAACCATAACAGCAGACCCTTACTGCCACATCCAGATGGTGCTGGAAACAAACAGGGCCACGCTGTAGGACCCCTCAATGGGACCGTCTAGACTGGTCCTTTAACAGACAGATACAGCCTCCCATCAAATTAGCGTTTGTCAGATTTATGGTAATGGCCCACAACAGTCTTCCTGTCAGTGACATCAAGATTTACAGCACCCTCCACCCCCTTGCCACACACACAACATATACTATACACCATCCTCAGCACTCTTCACACTTTTTTTTTTTTTGCATCGCACCCCGCCCAGAAATGCACTGTAGCCACTCCATCCCTTTGCTTCTCAACAACTTTCATAGCTGTCTTTGCAATGGGAAGATAATGTACAAGTCGGGTGTGTGTGTACGCATCATGGAGGTTAGTGAGACGGCTGAGAGATCCCCGGTCTCACAATATTAAGTGGGACAAAAAAGAACTCAGGGTGGCAAAAGCACACAAAACCCCTTTTTGCTTCCGTAACAATAGCTTGTGTCAAGGTTTCCGGTTAATCCTCTGTGATGACGCTTGAGTGTTTTTTAGGGTGAAGGGTTGGGCTGGTGTTGTGCCGCATGGGGTGTTTGCTTGGGGTAGAAGTTCTACAGCAAGAAGAGACATATTATTGATGGGAGATGTATGTGGATTAGCACCGGCCTCTTCTCATGTTGCTGTTTTTCGCTTGTAAACCGATATGCGGGCCGGACTTCTCTCGATCCCAGTGTGAAAGGCCTCCTGACAGACCTCTCGTCCATTCTCAGCCCAAATGTTTTTCCAAGACTACCTCTCTCCCTTTGATCTGCAACCCCCCCCCCCCACCCCAACCCCAAACCATGCAAGGGTCGCAAGCCACCATGTCAGAGCAGAAGGATAGCGAAAAGAGAACAGTCAGTTGTCGAAACCTGGTGCACAGTCCTTTAGCATTAAGACAAATGTTGCACCTGTTCCTAAACACTATTCCCGACAGCCGCTTTTTTTCATGTATTTGTTTAGTCGGTAATAATGAAGGCAGTGTCACTTGGCTTATAGGTGGGGTGCCTACCATGCGTGCCAACTGCAACATCCTGTCCTTGTTTCATGTCCTTCCATATCCTAATATCTCTGATGATCTATGGCATGCCAAACCAGTGAAAGTTTAAACAATGTAGTATGTGCAAGTTTTTTCTGTGAGAAAGCCAGGGGGCGCTCTAACTTCACTGTAGATCTTTTTGTGGTGTGTGAGTGTGTGTGTTCCAGCTTGTCTCCTTGTCCAGACACCTTAGCGTCAGGGCAATAGTGTTCAAGCTCAGCAATGAAGGCCAGACAGACAGAAGTGGGGTGAATGAATTGGGCAGCAGGGGTGATAGAGAAAGAGAGAGAGAGGGTGAGAAAGATGCTGGAGAGAGCGAGGATGTGGCTTCACTGTAAGGGGATGATGTGCCTGCTGCAAAACAGTGACAAGAAAATCAGCTTTGGGGAGGGGGGGAGGTACAGACACACAGGCATAATAGTTTGTGGGTTGTTTTGTCGACTCTATAAGACACGGTCTACTTCCCCAGACGGGATATTGAGCTGCTGCAGACAGGGCCGTCTTATTATTGCTCTATGTCTGTCATTACAATCCACTTCGTCTCTGAGCTATCACGTTTGCAGCCATTGAAGTAAACAGTGGACATATTCGGCATTCACCGAATCCTTCCACATGACTGGAGTGCCTCATAACCCCCAAAGGTTCTGATCTACTCATGTTGTGCGTGGGTGTGTGCGTGTGTGTGTGTGTGTGTGTAAGCTCTTGTAAGCGCGTGTGTGTGTCAGTTTGTACGGCGATCTATTTCTGATGTGTGGGGTAATGACTGGCACCTGTTTTAGTGTCCTTAGTTAGCCATCATTTTCAAAGCGTAGAGAACATTAAATTCACCTCCATGGCTACAAGTCGAGTGTGTTGCAATACCTGCAGCCAAATCCAGGTTTTAGTCTGTTCCCTTGAATTCATATTTACTCACCTGTCGTCACCAGCGTAGTAGCATCATCACAAATTGGTCAACGATGTAAGCCCTGTCCACACAGGAACACTCATGAGAGTTTATTTTATTTTAGTCAGTTTGAAAAAAAATTGCATCTACCCTGTGCCGTAGTAAATTGTCCGATCCAGATGAGAATGAATCACTGCGTGAAAATGATGCAATACAAAGCAGGCAGATGAAACCACATGACACACCAACATGACATGGAAGAAGAAAGCACATACAGTAAGTACACCGTTCTCTGCTTTCCAAGGCTCATCTAGACTTATGACAAGTGGAATTAGTTTTGCCAGTCATTATGGAGTATAAGACAATTTATTATCAGGAGAATGTGGACTGGGGTGAGTCATGTCCATCAAAATATTCAGATATTATGTTGGTGAGTTGTTAAAGCTCACTTCTGGTCAGGTGACATCATTGTTTTTGTGCAGGCTGTCTACCGGAAGCCGTGTTTCAGGGGACCCAGAACCCTGCATAAGAGGCTGAACCAATTAAATACTGAGCTTGAAAACATTTCTGTGTGGATAGCCCCTTCGAGTGGTTGGAAGACTTAGCTCTTCTAGTGTGGTTGTTTGGTCACATGTGGATGCCAATCATCGCAACCCTGGTGCGTACCAAACAAGCAAGTGAACTCTGTTGCGGTTTCCATTCACTTGAGGTAAAATGTGAACATGACACAGACCAGCGCAAAAATTACAGAAAAAAGCTTGCATTAATTACAAATGTATAAGATAACATGGTGGCGTAATTACAAATGTATAAGATAACATGGTGGCGTTACTATTCAAGCAAAATATGTAGCAATCCTAAATTTGATCAAAGTTACTTAAGATTTGTCAGATCAAAATGCAATTGCTGCATATGACCTCTATCAAAACATGATACGGGAGTCTACTTCCTGGTATGGCACTCTAAAGCATCATTAGGGCCCTATCGAATTTGTACGGCTGCTTTTTATTTAAACTTTAAAAGCCACAGCTTTTATAGCATTTTTGATTGGGCACCAGAGCCTGCAGCATCTTTGTACAAAATGGTAAATCTGAGTATTAAAAGAACTAAAGAGGGAATTTATCATTTGAGGGTACAATGAGCTACTTCATACTGAATGTGGCCTCTACCTCATTGTCGTAGTCTGGAAAGAAAAAATGTATATAAAATAATGGCAAACAGTTGAACGGTGCTGAGCTAATTAGCGCCCACACTGTGTTAGCTCGCTACTGTGCTTTGCCTCCACAACTAATTCAGATGAACATCAGCCTCCCTTTTGTCATTAAACTGTAAAGTAAATGGAGGTGTGTGATTTTGTGTAGCGGGAACCTGGGCTTTAACATCATCTGACGTGGTTGGCGCGGCAACAACTGAGCATGGGAGTCCACTGTGCAGCTTTTTATGTGTCTCAAATGTCTCTCTCACCGCTTAATGAGAATGGCATGCAGCGCGCTCCGCGCACCCTCTTCCCTCACTGTACTCAAGCACCCACCGTGCCCCCCCCCACCATCCAGCTTCAAAGCGGCAAATAACAACAACAGAAGGGGGGAGAAGATGAATGAGGATGAATGAATGTGCCCCCTCCTTCTCCACCTTCCCTTCCCCCTTGGTCCCCACTACTCTCCCTTCTATCGCTGACTGCCCGCCCCCTCATATTGCCTTTGCAGGCTTATGTTATGACTGTGTACATGCTAATCTGTTAGCGCCACCCCTCCGTCAGGACAGACGCCCGCCCATATTAAGGACTGTCATTTTCAAAGGTCAGGAGTGAGCCCTGCACACAAGTGCTGTCCCGACATGCCGTCTGTAAATATAAAAACCGGCTTGCTTATCAGTCCGTGTCTTATGTCCGCCTGTTTGTGGTGACCATGATTGACCATGATTTTTTTTTTCCCCATTGCTTTGACCTTACTGTGTCAGAAAGTGTCAAACCACTCAATTCAGTGTTTTTTATGACGAACATTTGAGGAAAATCCTGGAAGTAAATGTGACACTGTCCTATGATGGTGTGTTGCAAGACATCACTAGACTCTTCAGCCAATTAACAGGGACCAAGCGCAAACAATCTGCCTTTAGACGATATTTCCATGCCAAAAGCATTTTAATCAAGGATATACTTGCTCAACATGTTTTACCACAGACGGCTGTTTTGAGAAATAAGCCTCATACTTAAGGAGACACCGATCAGAGTCACTACCTTGCTGTTACAACACTTATTAGAATCATTTATAGGCTCCAATCTCCTACATGTCCTTTGGTGACCCTGATGTTCAGGCGTTATATCACAATTGGAGTACCAAGCCGTAGAGACTTGGACACTTGGTTGGGTGTCTCAATTTGGACTATGCTCTCATTCATGTCTGAGCCCCTTCTTATGTCCTTCAGTGTCCCAACGGTAGCCATGGAGCACCAGCGTGAAACATGAACCGGTCTGCTGTGATGCTAGCAGCTTCCCTCTAACCTACATTTATTATCTCTAAAAATACAAAGGGGGTTTCCAAAAGGAGCCCAGCTCCTGTAAATGTCCGACCACAGGCAGGTGTATTTACAAAATGGTGTGTGATGACTCATTGGTAGGATAGTTTTCCCCACATATTTATAAAACACTGAATTGATAATGGTTCAATCCAATGCCCTGAGCATTTTCCATCACTCTCTGGCCCAAACGTGCATGGATCTGTCCCCGGTCATCTGAGGTCAGGCTCTGCGTAGGTTTGTCTGCCTCCTAGTGCAGTCGGTTCAGCGGCAAAAATATAGAGTATGCAACAATTCAATTTTGATATAGTTTTGAACCTGACCTAACCTTGACACCACCATGCTTCATCAGCAGTGGAGTGTCTTCACTTTGAGTTCTGGTCCACTGCCAGAGGGGGCCCAGTTATGTCACACATTAAACGTCTTGACATCTTTTTTTAACTTAGCCGCACGCACAGGGTCTTCTCTATACTTTCTCTTTTATGTCTCTGAAGGCTTGTCAAACTTGACTGATGCTTTTATTTCACGAAATTTAGTCATTTACATAAAGCCTAGCTAATCACCGTGCACAGCAACAATGAGGTAATGTCTGACCGGCCTTTCAGCAAAACACAATTCAGATATGGCCAGCCCTATAAGCGACAGACAGTCAATAAAATGTATCTAATGGAGAGTGTTTTGGCAGGAGCACACAACCAGTTTTTAATCCACATGTTCTCATAATTGTTTAACAGCTTTGATGTGCCAGAAGGCTTTTATACATGATGGCACAAAACTAAGTTAGAGTTGGGGTTTTATGATTGTTTTAATGGAAAAGGTCAGTTGGTGCTAGTTTTTTAATAGTCTGTCTATGAAATAATCACGTTTAACTTCAATATCTATTTCTGACTATTCATGGGGTCTCTTTGACTGAACTCTTTGGTGATGTGTGGAAGTCATCACCACTGTCCCGCTTGAAGTCTCTGTGACATTCTGGTCTTTCAAATCTTTGGTAGTCTGATGGCAGGGGTATCTCTTGTGGTAAGTCAGGAAAGGCCTTCAGATGTACAGTGGAACCATGTATTAGCGTACGGCCCGGTTAGTGTGTTTTTTGGTTAACGTTGAAAATTGACGCCACAACTTTGCCTTCATACTCTGGTTGGCACTTGGAACTTTCTTTGGCTCCATTACAGTATTGAAATGGGAAACACTCTTGAATTCAAACGCCTCATGTCAAAACAGAATGGTGGTGGTGGTGGGTGATCTTGTTGCCACATTGTGTTTTTAGGGACAATCACATCAAGAATCACTTCAATGAAGGTAAAAGTCATCCTAAATGTTCATCTGTTCCTTTCATTTGTCATTTATATGCAATTTGAATTGTTTTCTGCATGTCAAACTGCATTTACAAACTCTAAAAACGTGTTTTTGGCTTTCTGAAACTGAAATTGTTCCTTATGTGAATCATTTATTTGGTTAGCAAATAATCTTGATCCCGTCAATCTTGATGCTGTCAAATGGGGGGCCAGGGGGAGCTTCCATTTCTCTTTCTCGCAGTGAACCTTGTGCATGAGGACTCCGGGGTCAAGCACTGAATGCTTCTTTAATATCTCTTGTGAAATGTGCACTGTAATAATCAATAATCACCCAAATCAACTTTGTTCCTGCTTTCACCCCTGCTGACGATTAACACTTTAGTCTGTAAACTGACAGCTGAGGGTAGATTTCCCCCTACAGAAATCTTTACATGTAGCCTCAAGGGAAAGTAGTTAAGGAGGTGGTGAGGGGGGTCCAGGAGAATCCAAGCGGAAGAGAATAGCGCAAACTCATCAAACCAACTTTTTACATGTGTTTCCCCATCTTGACACGTATGTGTTTCTGATCTCCCCATTTCTCTGGAAGAGGAGAATGTTTCCTGTTTGAGCAGACCGATGGGTTCACCGAGGAGTCGGGGGGGTCAGGTTGCTCAGTCAACGTCTGGTTCTGTTGAAGCAGATTCCCCACATCCCCATCAAACGGCATCTCTGTTTTGGCACAGCACTTAAAACTGACCCTGCTGCTCACCAACGTCTGGGGGTGCGTGAAAGACTCAAGGAAGCTGTACTGTGGAATGATCTTTGATTTAGATGTGGGATCTCATCATATCAGAAACTGTTGGGAGGATAATAATGGAGGTTCAAAGTTGTCCCATGACAGTCACTGTGGTAATTAAGATGTTTGTCTTACTAAAGATCCCCTATTTTGCTAAATTGACTTTTAATGCTATTAAGTGATGCACCTAGACCATGTTTATCCATCATCTCAGTCACTTGTTTTTTCCACTTTTGAAAGAAGAGGCACTCAAACGTCTGGTTTAAAAGTTGTTTTTATGATCGCATAAACAAAAAAAACTTCCTTCCACATAGATAGGTACTACGTATAACAGCCTTGCCCTGCATGCACCTCAGCAAATAGGCTAACCTAGAGTGCTGTTAAAATGTGACGTCATCACTGTGTAAGGTTTCTCACCTTGCTAATATGTCTTTCTGTCCTGCTCAGTAATGTTATGTTGTTGTATGTGATATTTATCATCTGCTATGTTGGACAAATGCAAAGTTAGCAGTGTAATATGTAAAAAGTGGATAAAAGTGAAACTAACCCAGTTCTTGAGCACTAAAGTGACAAAACTGTGTAACCCAGTAAGGTTAGATTATAAGCAACACAGTTTAAATTCAGTATTGCGGGACCTCTAAGACCTATTTAAAATGTTTGAAAAATAGCATAATATGGGACCTTAAAGCCTCATCCTCATGTCTTGCTCGCTTGTTTTCTTTGAACAGGATAGCAGTGTCTTGAACAGGGTCCTCCTTTGACAAGAACCTTATTAAGAAGAAGCTTGTTTTGATCTTCCTCCACCTGGAAATGTGATATAGTGCATGCTAAGAGTCATTGTGTGTGCCTCTGGGCTCTACATCAGCCAGACTGGTTCCTCCTGACTTGCTCATAAAAAAGTATATATATTGCTCTTTCGTTGTGGATACTGATCTCTCCACACAAGTTAAAAAAAATCTCATTCACGGTTCACACTGCATTTGCCCCTTAATGTCTCACAGCAGGCCTTCAGTCCCAGGCCATGATTCATTGAGTGTCAGGTCTGCCTCTGGCTGACATCAGGGCCCAATCAGACAGGGTATCCACACGCACACACTCACTGAAGACCCAAATAGTCTGCACCAGCGGTTCCATGCCTCCATTCAGCACTGCCACTCTTGCACGCAATTAAATGATGACATTAAAGGGCTCATGACACAAAAAACGTTTGAAGTAGGCTTATGCAATTAAACATTTGTATCATGCTATTGGCTTAGATAAATAAATATTTGCATGGAAACATTTACTGATATTGTGTTGTGATGCACACAATTGTTTTTTTTCAGTAAGTAAGTTTTTGTCAGTAAGTGACCAGTGAGCAGCGA
Organism: Doryrhamphus excisus; assembly: GCF_037039965.1. Classification (NCBI taxonomy): domain Eukaryota; kingdom Metazoa; phylum Chordata; class Actinopteri; order Syngnathiformes; family Syngnathidae; genus Doryrhamphus; species Doryrhamphus excisus. The sequence continues at coordinate 11,742,671 of NC_136359.1, read as the reverse complement.
TCGTTGCCTATCTAGCCCCGGCATGAAACCCCGTTCTAAGATTTGTAAGATAGGTCTAGTAATAAATAAATAAATAAATAAATAAAGGATTTACTTGTGAAACTGACAGATCGACTACAAGAGGTGAGAAAAATGAGTGACTGCAAGCTATTTTCAGCTAGCAATTCACGTCAAGAACACTTTCAGGCAACCACCGCCAACAACCACAAACAATGACACAATAATAACATTCACTGATATAGTGTTGGGATTAGTATACGTATGTTTTACTGGCAGTGATGGCCGCTGACGAGTGACAGCATTTTTTTGTTTAGCAAGCAATTTGGCATCATTTGGATTGCCACTTGTCATTAAGGTGTGATAGCCCAAGTATGTAGATTTGTGTTATCCTTTTGGTACTCTGGATGAACGAGGTTTTCTGCTCTTTCACATAAAGACAGCTGAGAGGCCCACTAGAGTCACCCTGTGGAGTTTGAAGGACTTTACTCCATAACTTGTGACTTTAAATGCCAAAACCTAATCGTTCTTCCAGTCTCGCACAGGAATTTGATCCCTTCTCCAGCTGATTCGTTGTTGTTTGTTTTATTTCAGTGTTTCCGGGCACTGTGCTGTAAAGGACCGCCACCGCCAAGACCGGAGTACGATGTGGTTTGCATCGGCCTGACTGGTGCTGGAAAGACCAGCCTGCTCTCGCGCCTCTGTAGTGAGGGCAGCGACGGAATTGTTCCCACCACTGGTAAAAGATAAAACCTTACCTTTCAGTAATCACACCCCCTTATGTTAATTTAAGCCACATACTAAAGCTCTCCAGGAGAGTCACAGTAACATGTCTTCATACATCTGTCCAGTTGTAACCCACAATACACAGATCCACCCCCCCCCCCCCTTTGCAGTCTAGTGGGAGGCTGGTGTTAAGTATGTCCAGAAGATGAGGCTTTAGGGTTAGTGCCTGATTCCTCTGCTACTCAACACTCTACTTTCCACACACGTAATGCAATCCCTCAAGGACACCGACATACCTCTTCCCTGCTCTTGACTTTGTCTGCAATCAGTGTTGAGCTGTTGCAGAAATCTCATTTCAGATTTGGTCCAAGTCAGAGCCATTGTGAATATTTGGCTAAATCTGTCTGCACCCGTAGTAGATTTAAAAAGGTTTGTTTACTCAGCAGAAAATTATTTTAGTAAGGTTCTCTTAAATAACATTTAGCTGTCAACCCTCTGCCAAAATCTACTGAGAAGAAGAATCATGACTGATTCTCCTCCAATTTCTCACAGATGTCAGCCTTCATTGTTTTTCACTTAAAAACTACGTAACAATCTCGTAAATTTTGGTCTTGAAAATGATGATTGTGTCACTTGCACATTATCCTAATGCTATAGTTCATCTATTTTATTTTCTGTATTGCTTTTTTGATAGATATAACCACACATTGTTTTGTTTTTTTGTACAGTAAACCTCGGATATATCGGATTCAATTGTTCCCACTGGTTTTGTCCGATATAAGCGAAATCCGTTATATGCGTATACCGGAAAATGTCCGCCACATTCATTACACGGACGCGCAATGCCATGGGGGAACTTTCTTTGTTTTCAATCTGTGTTCTCCCCTCAGTAAATACTTGCCTAATGAGGGAGGAAATACAATTGTGAATTATTTGTGAACTATCAATACTATCAATCATTGTTCCTTGTCATTACAGTGACATTTGTTTTTGTCCTCAGGTTTTAGCATCAAAGCAGTGCCATTTCCTAATGCCATCTTGAATGTAAAAGAACTTGGAGGTGAGTGTTTCTATTCTGTACTCCAGGGCTTTCAAAGTATACTAGCCTCCCCTCGGAGGTCCCACAAGACTTTACTGGAGGCACAGCAACTTCAGAAAAATGAAGAAAAAAATATTTTCTTTTCCAACCCTGCTCATGCAACTTCAGTTATGTCAAAGGCAAATGAATAGCTTTTTAGTTCTCCTTTTAGACTCCTACAGAGTCTAAAGTGAACAGAAAAGTCAAACAAAACATGTCATGTTTTTTTGGGGAAGTTGGGAAGGCCCCGACTGTTTTACATTTTCTGAGGTGATTCTAGCTGTGACGCAATTTGAAAACCCATGGCTCTCTTCTCCCATAAAACTCAAAATTCGTGAAAAAGATTATTTCGGGTGAACAAGGACAAGATAAACACAAATAAAGGGTAAATTATTTTTCTGTTCACAAATATCGTGGAACCTTGTTTAGAGTCATCACTCCATTCCAGAAAATATGACTGAAACCGAAATGTACTCTAACCAAAAAAATGCATGTTTCCCATAAGAAAAAAGACACATCCAATTAATCCATTACGGACACCCAAAATCATGAACACAAAACACTTTTCATCTCTCTCAGATGCCATACAATGGTTATTGGCCTGCACACAGCACCTGTAACAACCTTGGGCCAAGCATCATACCGTGTCTTGACAGACAGCCAATCAGACCCCCCGGCTCAATTCCGGTGACATTTTTGGGGGTCTACCGCTTGAGTTTTTTGTTCCATAACCTCCAGAATTTTTGAAGATGTCTTCCTGCAGAGGCATTGCTTAGCCAGTTCATTAATCCGACCGCATTCAAAGAGAGAAAGCTCTTTTTTTTGTGCCATCAAGAGATAATGACATTGAATCCACATTTTTGCCAAGATTCTGGCTTTTTATTGCTGTGGGCTTAAACTTTTGATCAGCTGATGAACATCCAATGTCACTTTCTATGTTTATTTTGGTTGTTTTGCTAGTATTTATCTATTTGTTGGCAATACGTTGCTCAGTCAAAAAAATGTGTCTCACTCCCATTTCTTAAAATCAGGAGTATATGTATTACATTATGCATCCTACAAGTACCGGTAACTGATTCTGGATTTTGGTTGTCAGAATTATTCGGTGTTTAATGCTTTGCTATCTTTTAGTGTATTAATCTTTATTTATTGATGACAGAGCCGTTTATACAATCATCTACGCTTACGCACATTTGTAAACATAGGAATCAAAAGCATGTCCCCCACTCCCCCCAACAGCGTCACCGGTTTCTCTCACACGCTGACAGTTGTGTACAGACGTCAGACCTGTTAATGTTTTTGTTATGGGGGTCTGTACAATCTAACTTGTGTGATTCCTGGAAGTGTACAACACTCGAGGAAGCTGTTTAACAAGCGCAGATGCTGCATCTTAAGGTGGAGAAACGTAAACACACCAAAAAGCAATGGGAGGCTCTCCCTCCTCCCCCAGTCCTTAAAGGGAGCCAGAGCAGAGGGGCACATCATTGCTGTAATTGTTTTGTTGAATGCTGTTATGATTTACTTTGGGTCGGGGGTGAGGCACATGACAGGTGCAATATGTACTCACCCAACATAGCCCCCTAAGAAGATGAAGCACACAGAAAAAGCACTGGGGGACCACCAACGTGAGCGCTACCAAATTTGGATACAGCACAAGCGTTTTTCTGGTTTGGGTCAAAGCCAATCTGCCGGGGAATTATTGTGGTGGAAAATAGCAGACACCCAGCAGATTTAGATGATTTAGCATATGCTTAAATATGTTCACTTTTGGGGGGGAAATACTCAGCACACCTGAATAATAGCAGCACCCATTAAATCGAAGAAAAAATGATCTGTATACCTGTTAATAAGTTGTGGGTGTGTTAAGTACATGGGATGCAGAAATATGCAGAATGACCAAAACAAGGCTGCATCATTGTATAATCTGCAAGGTTTAAAGCATAAGAAAAAAGTAGCGGCATATGCACAGGAAATTACGTTACGAGAGGTTTCCATCCAGGAAGGAGCCGCACTGCATAGAAACATGCATACAATGTTGACTTTATATTTGGTGTATGTGATTAAAGTTAACACACTTGCGTTGTGTTTGGCCGAATGAAGGCATACTTCTCCTGCTCCAAATGTGCGTGACATCAGTGTGGCGTTTAGGGAGTTCATAATCTTCCATCGTGTTCCATTTGTCAGTTTTCCTAATGACTCTTTCCGATAGTTTCCTGATTACCATCCCCTTGTTACCTTGTGTCCCAGGGTGCTTGAAAACAAGCAAACAGTGCATTGGTTTTGTGATATTTTGCACGGTGTTGCAATGATGTCGAAAAAAAAAAAAAACGAGATGTGACGTACAGGCATCAATATTTCTAAGCCTAAAAAAAACATGCTTTACACGCTACATTTGCGGCTCGTCCTGTTCACTCAGGCTTAGCTAAGGCCTGTTAAGACGTAAGAAGCACTTTCTATGTATTTCTTTCTTTTTTGTAATGGAAGGTTCACTGGATGCCTGACATGGACAGAAATACAGTATAGATCAAGTCTTGCATCTACAGTCATCCTTAAGTGCAAGACACATCTGATAAATTAATGATTTGCCTGTGAATCAATGGGGGTGGGGGTGTGGGGGGGGGGAGTATGAGCCTTTCCTCTGTCTAAATGGGATTTTTAAGCCAGTATGTACTTTTTATTTATTTATTTAGCATTTTCTACTGTCATCACTGTAAATTACTTTTGTGTCAAAATGCTTTAGAAGGCCTACAAGCATGCATGTAATACAGATATCCTCCCAGTTTTATAATAATTAGACATATGGCTAATTAGTTGTGCTTCTCCAAAGACGTTTCGCCTGATGGCCGCCATGTTTATAACCAATCTTGCTCAGTGCCTGAAAACTCTGTACCAACAACCTAAATTTACAGTGGGTGTTTTATAGAGCGTATTGAGCTGTGTGAGAAATTTCAAGTTAAGTTATTTCAAGTTATGGGGTCAAACTGGGGTTTAATAATAGCCTTACCGTGTGGTGTATTTGTCCGAAAAATAGCACAGAAAGGGTGATTGTTGTGCCAAATTTTCACCGCTTTTGTATAGCAGTTAATAAGTATAGTTATTATACACTATCATATACTTGATTAAGACATGTAATACCTTCATCTCTAACTTACTGTATTGTTGCAAATCCTGGTTTGTCACTCTCTGCATTTGAGTGCATTGCCCCGGATTGGCATAAGCGCAAGCTGTCCTTTTAAACCAGAGACACAAAGCAGCTTATGTGCAGGGAACCCTTATGTATGATGCCTGTCGTTCTTGGGAGCGAGCTACAGTACATACAGTACTGTACAGTACAGTACAATAGGACTATCTAATAAAGGTGACTATCAGGGTGTTAGTTTATGTCTAGAGGGATCTAATGATGTTAAAAACTACATTTAGATGGCCGCACACCGGTTGTCCATGCTCTAACTACGAATGTATGTGAGATATGCCTTTATTAGTCCTACAAGGGTCAATTTTAGATTTCCTTTTCATCTGTCCATACATATACATCATACTGTATTATACAGTAAGACAAGGGTTAGACATGATGATTGGGCAATGAAGCAGCGGGAGGAAGGGGAGGTACAAAAATACAAATTAAGCTCCAATAGAGGAGCACAATGTGGGACTGTTAAAAAAAACCCTCAGCATGAAGGGATGTGTGTGCAAATACGCATATGAGTGTCTGAGGATGCATGAGTACGTAGGCCTGAAGAAGTTCCCCCCCCCGACAGGTGACCAATCTGGAGTGTCAGTTCGCAGGGTGTCATTGCAATAACACAGCAGTTGATGTATAAATAAGGAATTCTACTTATTATGGTCAGGTCTGGAACCAATGAACCTTAATAAACAAGGGATTACTGTACACCAAAAAGATGAGCGCACAGCAGAATTTTACATGATGATGTTTTCCTATTTCCATTAAAACATTAAGCGCAAACGCCTAATAGCAGCATCTGCGCTTGTTAATGCACGTCATACAATAGGAACTCTGGTACTAATTTTAAAGTCTTTACATGTAAATCATTTTGGAGTGAGGCCATCCACATACTTGGATGCAATTATCTTAACTGAAGTGTAAAATTGATTACATGGTAATTAAAAGGAGCAATTCAAATGTCTTATGGGGAATAAACCCATACAGAACTGTGCATTTCAGAGAATCTCTTTTTCAGGTGCAGTAATAGCTGTAGTAAACCTGATCAACCTCTTTGTTGCTAATCAAACCTGATTGCATTCATTTTTATCAAGTGGACTCAAACCTTATATTATTCACTGTACCCTTTTTTGTAATATTGTACGTGTTGATTGCTAGCCTGACAAATATTTCTCACCGAGATGCTGCCAGGTACAGGGATGTAGGTGGGAAGGACTGCTCCTGGGACACAGGGAGGACACAAAGTGTGTGTTGAGAGAGAGAGAGAGAGTGTGTGTGTGTGTGTGTGTGCGCATGTGTGTACGTCTGGACTCTGACGTGACGTCAAGTCTAGACAGACCACAGTCTGCGTTTTTGCCACACCATGACAGCTGATGAAGAGGTGGTCCAAATAATCGTCATTCATTGCTGTTGTTCTTTCGAGTTCAGCTTGTGATAACGGGACGTACAGTGGCACAGCTACTGTACGTGAAATGCACACGTCGGGTACACAGCTTTATATATCTTTGAACATATGCCAACTCTGGAACCAATGCATTTGAAAGCCATCCTAATATCTCTTACTTCCATGTAATTACATCATATAGGAGTCATTTCAATTGACTGCCATGTTAATTTCCCAAGATGTCGCTGAATCTCACATACTGCTCTTTTCAGTGTGATACTGGAAGACACTGGCTATTCTCAGTTTAGACTTTTGACAACAGCTGTGTGTCAGATCTGTACTGGAGGGCACATTTACCCTAACCTGATGTAGGATAGTTCTGAAAATGTGTGTATCATGTGTCTAAGATAGTGTGTGGGACAGGCACATTAATCACTTTTATTTTGCATTCGTCAGAATTCCAATAAAGCTAAGTCGGTAGCACGAGACAATGGGATATTAAAGATCATTCTTGGAATTGTTAAAATGTCAACAACCATCTACAGTTTTCCATTGTTTATCACTGTTAATTGGTTCAAGGTTCAACCGTGATAAGTGAATTTCTGCAAAGTAGGATTCACTAGAACACTAAAAGTGTCGTCTTTTGAATTTTTTAAATTCTTATTTTCATAATTGTCTATTTTTACAATCATCTATAGCAATGGAGGCAGCACGGCTAGCGTGCAGACCTCACAGCTAGGAGACCAGGGTTCAATTCCACTTTCGGCCATCTCTGTGTGGAGTTTGCATGTTCTCCCCGTGCATGCGTGGGTTTTCTACGGGTACTCCGGTTTCCTCCCACATTCCAAAAAGATGCTAGGTTAATTGGCGACTCCAAATTGTCCATAGGTATGAATGTGAGTGTGAATGGTTGTTTGTCTATATGTGCCCTGTGATTGGCTGGCGACCAGTCCAGGGTGTACCCTGCCTCTTGCCTGAAGACAGCTGGGATAGGCTCCAGCACCCCGCAACCCTCGTGAGGAAAAAGCGGTAGAAAATGAATGAATGAATGAATCTATAGCAAAGCGTGTGTATATAGTGGCTCTAACTCAATTCCCCATAGCTAAAGCTTTATATGGCAAACTAGTCGAGTCAGAGTCAACAGTGACTGCTGATTTTACCCAAATGGTGAACTCAATTTGGCCTCATTTGCTTTAAGATACAATTAATCAACAATCGATCCATTCTGAACAATCGATTATGTCCATCACTAGCAATTACAAGCACTGCAATAATTATTTAAATATCTACTTCATTTGTGAGTGAGGGGACCGATGCTTTGGTTTGAAAGCATACACAGCACATACACAGCATCGGTATATGTCAAATATTTACACTTACTGATCTCATTTGTGGTGTCTAGCTCAGTCTTTCATATACATCTGCCAGAGGTCTTAAGGTGTGCTTCACTTCACGACTTCCTGTTTACTGTTTACTCCCAAACAGACCACTGGGGCTGTAGGTCGATGGGTATATCAACAGCTGTGTTTTCAGCGTCACTCCAGTTCCACCCCCACAGCTCATTCATCAGAGGAGTAAGCAAACTACCAGACTCATAGTTGACTTCCTCCAAATCACTGTAAACACTTTATTTAGAGTGAGAACACCTTCTTTTGTCATTTGATAGCAGTCAGTTAGTCAACCTTTATGGTCATTATTAGTACCGTATATTCTAGTATGAGTTGTTCCGCTGTTTCATTCTTACATTTTAGTACAGCAAATCTCTCTATCCCAAAATAAACAAAGTGTGCCAAACCAAGCTTGTCGGGAAATAGAATATGTAATGGGGTTCTCAGTAGCACCAGGTCACTATAATATGTTTGTTTTTTTGTTCTAATGAAAATGAAAATCCACAGGGGAGTTGCTTACAGTAAACATGTGACGCAAGCTCAGCCATTAGTCATATTGTTGCTGAACCCCTGAACAAAATGTCCTCATTTTCAGCAATCCGAATGCACTTTAAAAGACATCCTACCACAGTTAACTTTCTGTTTACGGCTCCATTCATTGTTGCACAATACAGACACATATTTACTCAGATTATAAGGTAAACCATTTCCTGTTCACAGAGAACCACACATACATCAACGATAGCAATGTACTGTATGTGTCACATTGATTAAGTTATTCAAGTCCTTGTTTCAGCTTGTCTTAATCTGATAGAGGTCTGAAAAAGTATTTCTTGGCTGAGGGAGAGCTGGAAGGACAAACTGATAAGTGGGTGGGCTGAGGGAGATGTTTTCCTCAAATCAGACCTCACTTTGACCCGCTGTTTCTTTTTTTTCCCTCCGCAGCATTTTCATAATTGTTCTAATTGTAACCCACAAAAAAATATGCATTGTATCATTCGACATTACATTGCTGTATGGTCCGAATGTGGTTATTCATGTTCTTGAGGGTTGCTTCCTTCAGAGAGGATCTTTCTCGTTAAGTTAGTCCCAAGACAGCTGCAGTGGTATTTTAATGTCACAAAATGCAACAACAACTTTTAGTTCCACATGCACAGCACACATGGGATTTGATTAATTTTGACTGAGCAAGAATAACACTATGTTATTTTGCTGTGCAATATGTCTCCATGCTGTTTTTATTTCCATTTAAATTAAATTATTGCTTTGTGCTCTTAAAATGCATTATATTTACATTCCTTGTGACTAATGATGTCTTGGAAAGTCCTGCTGTCAGACCAATAGGTGGCAGAAGTTGCCAGTGAGAGCCAATGAGACGTGATGAACATGGCAAAGATGAGAGGGTCTCTCTCAAGTGACACTCTGTCCAACAGCTTTCCTCTTCTGCTGGAGGTCTCACAAGGGAGGGCGGGAGGAAGGGAAAAGGGGTGCGTGAACACATGGCAAAGGGGGTGGAAAAAGAGAAAAGTGAAAGGAGGACGTCTCCTGAGGAATATTTTTCTGTGACATGAATTGCTTTACATAATGTTGCATTAGCATTTATAATTATGCTATTGCTTGTCCCTTAGTCCCTATGCTTAGTCCCTTTCACACAGCCTATAAAAGCTGACTTTTTTTCTGGCTTTTTCCCTCGTCAGACATGGAATGTGGCGGCATAGTTGACCATGCAAATTTGGCACATAATTGCTGTGTGTTGTGTCTAAAATGATTGCCTCTGCCTGACAAGTATTTCATACATCACACCAGACAGTGGAGCTGATGTCATCATACATCAAATTATGTGATGATTGTAATGGGCGATGGGATCATTATGAATTTGATCTGCTCTTTTGTGCAATTTTATTTATATTATCTGGACACTACACTGGGGCGGCACAGTGGTGTAGTGGTTAGCACGCAGACCTCACAGCTAGGAGACCAGGGTTCAATTCCACCCTCAGCCGTCTCCCATGCATGCGTGGGTTTCCTCTGGGTACTCTGGTTTCCTCCCACATTCCAAAAACATGCTAGGTTAATTGGCCACTCCAAATTGTCCATAGGTATGAATTTGAGTGTGAATGGTTGTTTGTCTATATGTGCCCTGTGATTGGCTGGCGACCAGTCCAGGGTGTACCCCGCCTCACGGCCGAAGACAGCTGGGATAGGCTTCAGCACCCCCGCGACCCTTGTGAGGAAAAGCGGTAGAAAATGAATGAATGAATGAATAACACTACACTGGAAGAATTAGCGTATTACTTAGTGTGTAAAGAGAAGTCCACAATGCCAGGACCATGTTGTGAAGTTTAACTGTCTTGTGTTCCAAGCAGTTTTTGCTGTTTTATACATACCACACATCTGATTAGCTGTGTTACTATGTTAAAGTGCACACAGTTAATTCAGGCAATATCCCATTTTGGTGGGTTACTGTATAAAAGACAAGGGTCAATACATGTTGGATCTATTGTTACCACTGTAACTCGACTCTTACCTTATAAATGTGATACATGCAATACATACAGTGCATTTTAAATCAACGTAAACAATGATTGTATTTTTACGTTCTTTAATAATCAGCAGTGGAACATAGGCAAGGTTCAGGAAAATGTACCCTTCTGCACGCTACACTTCTCCTTTCTCTCTCACTTCTTGCCTTGTCATGTGCCATCTTGTGGCTGTTTTCTTGGCTTAAAAGCAAGTGCTCTGAAGTGTTAATGCATTAGTGGAGAGTTGCATCATCCCATCCTTTTGCCGCTTGTGTAAATAACTGTAAAAGACATGTAAATATGTTGTTAGGATCAGGTGTTCGGGATGATAAAAACTTCATGAGTTACTAGTCGTCATCGAATCTTTGTCACTTCTTTTGGAAAAATACTTTTTTGGGGACAGATCTGTTTTCAACTGTGTAATGTATACAAATGTACATTTTTTAACCTACCAGCAGTGAGTGACGACAATGACTCCTTCTGAAAGTTGTCCATCTAATGGCGTCACGTCCTTCCACAGGAGCTGACAACATCAAGAAATATTGGTGCCGCTACTATCAGGGGTCGCAGGGTGTCGTCTTTGTATTGGACAGCGCTTCATCAGATGAGGACCTTGAGGCGGCGCGTAATGAGCTGCACTCGGCCCTGCAGCACCCACAGCTCTGCACACTGCCTTTCCTCATCCTCGCCAATCACCAGGACAAGCCCGCTGCAAGGACGCCAAACCAGGTAAGCTCAGGCCTTCTCAGGCCATCACAGCACTTAAGTTCCTGGAAGTACAGTATGTACACGGGAGTTTGATCTATAATGAATGAAAACAGACATTTTTTTCTCTAATCTGCTCTACTTGTAAGCCGGTATTTAACTGACATTACACAAGCACAACCCCAAGCTGAAGTGCACAGGATATAGGCTATCGATTTATACCCTTGGGATATCATCACCATTATGTTGGCCGCATGTGATGTGCTCGTCCGAGCTGTGTTGTTTGATGGCCAGTGATGGATTCATGCAGGAATGTGCCACTCTCTGCACTGCACTGCACCGATCTGCACAGTGACTGAATATTGAGATGATGGGAGTGTACTAATATCTGGGGCTGCACCCACCAAGTGGTGGATTCGTGTGTGAGGTACATTTATCCATTATGAGCTCCTTTTGTAGTATATCCACATGCTCAACACGGTTCAAGAACATGTGTTTTCTTTGCACTCACACTTCAGCCTTGCCAGTAAATTGTCCATGAAACAGTTTTTGGGCTCAGGAACACAAATTCTCCCAATTCCTTTTTTATGTGCCTGCATGTTTTTGAACCTCCCTAGAAGCACATAAACTTGTTTTGCCATTTGGCAGATGATTGTTCACCATGTACGTTTGATACCCAAACATGACAGAACATATATACTGTAGTTATAACATTCTACTGTGCTTCTCTTTGATTTGATTGCAAGATTTACATGATTAAATATCCTCGAGTACAATGTGGTGTACTCATTTTCTTTTGTCTTGCTCAACAAGTTGTTGGAGCAATGCTTAAAAGACACACAGGCATAAATGTCATGGAATAGTCATGGAGTAGTAGGTCATGTTATCACCTCCCTGCAGAACAGAATTAATCACTCTTTGTGGAGGCAGGGATAAAAAAAAAAACCAACAGGGATAGTCTGTTCCACCTTTCCTTTTCTCTACTTCCCTCACAGGAGGAGTCTCCTTGGTGTAGGATGTTATGGCTAGCATTCCCAGTGCAATTCTCGCTCCCATTAAAAAAAAAAAAAAAAAAAAAAAAAAAAAAAACCTGGAGCCTCACTTTCTGAAAAATATGTACACGCACACATACATCATCTGCCGAGGACTATTTTAATGTCTCTAAAGGATTCACAAAGACGGATGCCTGCAGAGAGGGCCATCTGTATTTCCTTGCATAGACCACCGGTGTTCCAGCTCTTAAGGGATGGGAAATCCGCACTGGGAAATGATGAGTGAGAAAAGCCCTCTACCACATTGTGTTATTATGACTCAAAGTAAATACCTCTGAGCCAAACCTTTTGACTGCACCTCAATTGGTTTAACTTATTAGTATGGATTGATTGCATTTGTGCACAAGCCACAACAGTCACGTAAAGCCACTAATTTCATTGATGTTTTAAATTGAAATTGTTTGCAGTGGAGGTGACAACACTGCTCTCTTTGTCGGGCTCCATAACGTTGCCTGTTAATCGAGCTTGTGAGCGCCATGCAAGCTGGCTCACTGGTCTTACTTAGCGTGATGTGTCCTTTGCCATATTTGACCCGCCTTTGTATCAATTTCTGGAAGTATTGACTTTTGGGAACTGTTTGCAAACACTGATGACACGTGTGACTGGGTGATGTGGTACCGCCCATAGGCCTTATTTGCACTTTGCCAGTTCAACATGAATGACTTACATAAAGTACTTCTGGGTAGCAATGATGGCTAGCGTCACTGCTGATGCACTACATGTGCCTTGCTCAGCTACATCAAACCCATCATTGGCACGTTAACTTTAAAGCTCTGATGACCACGATGCTGTTTTTTGCATTGTATTTATCTCGGATATTACCGACTCACAAATTGACTTTTAAAGTAAAAATATTTTACACTTCACAATATGTGCAGAAGACAAAAATACACTTGTCCATTATGTGGAAAAGAGACCTGACTTGCTGTTGGAGCATACTTAAATTTTTTTTAATTAAGTCTTTGTCACTAATGCTGTTGGTATTGTGTTTTAAATTGCATTTGTTGAGCGTGAGTGTTGCCATGCCCTTTTGTGCACATTGTCACTGACTCATGACTGTGTCACTTGGTATTCAGTGACTCACAATAGAAGCGTTGCTGAGATGAAACCAAATCCGTGACCAGTCACTGGCCGCACCACGTGCTTCCTTGCCTCCGTGCAGCTTCCCGTCAATGAAGTAATGACATGTCTACCTACAGATGATGTTGTACCTCACACGCTTAACAAAGCAACAAGGAAATAGTAAGTGGCCGACTGCTGGAGTGTGCCAGAAGAAAGCAGCAGGTCTCCATATGTTAACCAAACATTTGCTCAGCAATCTGCAGGGGTCTCCTTCTAGGCTTTATTTTCTCTTCTCCTGAGGTTCCTATATCCTATATCATGCTACTACTTCATGCTTACTTTAAAGGGGGCTTCACTTTCCTTATTAAAGGGGATCTATTATGCTTTTCCCACCTATAAATGTGGTTAGAATGTTGGATTCTCATCTTAAATGATGCCAAAGTTTCAGATAATGAGGTTTGTGCATTTGGAGTGAGCCCCGAAAGTAGTTTGATTGGAGTTGCAGATTCTATGTAAAGAGAAAAATATGGGATTGTTTAGTGAGCATCGGCAAAGCTGGGTCAAGATTTTAAAAAATGCGGACCTATGTCACTCCAACCAGCATCTGATGAGGAACCAGCAGCTCCTAGCCACTTTTCAAGTAGCTTTCCAAAGGGTTTATTTATTTTTCATCAACTCCTATACAGACAAAATTCGAAAATTGGGTTTGGCAGTAAGCCGGAAGTCCTCAAGAGCACTTGGGAGTGGGACCAATCACAGAGTGAGCGTGCCCGGAGGCGGGCTTTGGGTGGAATAAATTAAAAGAGACAGTTTTGGAAATTCAAAGAAATAAGGCTGGAATAGGTGCAGATTTTGGAAGGTCTAGAAAGTTTTCTGTGTGGGTTATACTGTGTAGCTGCTCTATAGGAGTCCACAACTCAATACAAAGGGCTGAAAATGAGAATAATGCATGGAATGGGTTTAAAAAGGTTGTATGTATTTTAATATATTTCAATTTGCAACATCTAAATGGTAATAACACCATAACACCAGTCATCACTTTCCATATTAATAAAATGTGTATTTGCTTCTGAATTATAAATCTCCCTGCTGTTGTAAATTATTCAAAAAATAAGAGGTCCTTCCTCAATTGTTTGTCTTGGCATGACTTATTGATAAAGGTCAAAATGCTGTGCTATGTGCTTAATATTAAATGAAAGTGACACTTAAGAGTAGCCCGAGTTACATGTCTGAAGCATGTCTCACGACTAGTGGCTCCAGTCTAAGTGCCATTCTGACAAAGTCTGCTTTTCCGACACTTAATCAGCTATCCTGTAGCAGCTTGTGAATGTGTCACATTTAGTATGGCTCACACTGTACATGAGAGTCAGTGGACTAAAATCTATGAATTGTAAATCTCTTTTATAATCAAAAGTTATTTATTACCAAAACACAACCAGGGCACAAATATATCTTTGAAGACATCTTTTGGCTGGAGCTGCTTTTTTTCCTGTCTCAAACTGTTTTGCTATTGAGAAGTCATATCAAATAAAACTCCATGCAGCTTCCAGCTCTTTTTTCCAAGCGACCTAAATGATGTCACATGTATCCTATAGGAGATACCATATAGACCCAGTGTGCTATGTATCTTTTCATTATTCATTACAATTTCCATTAGCTTTTTACTCGTAAGTCATGTTCAGGGTCAGTACATGTTGTTTTTCAGATGTTTTGAGCTTTGAGGCCTACTTCACTCCAACTTTTCTTTGTGGAAGCTTTTACTTTTTTACATTCTTTATTGGGTCAGGTTGTGTTTAGGGGAGTAACTGCATGAAACTACTGTAATTTAAGAGAATTGTTTTGTTGTTGAAACAGATGAGGTGTTAGAGGTTGTCGAGTGGAAACAACCCTTCTGTAACCTTTGTGTTTTTCACATGCGATGGCCAATTTCTATATCAGCAGCTATTCTAAATCACTTCCTAGATAAATGATATGCGAACTGGGTTCCATAATGTAATATAGAACACCCTGTTATCAATGATCATAACCCTGGGAACACTAGTCTTGGCACGGTCTTAAAATGTTCGAAAATTCTCAGTCTTAATGGGATACAGGTCAGGATTTATATGTACCATATGTAATAGAAAATACAGCCTAGATCTTGATGAATGTAGTATTCCAGTGTAAAATATATATTCATTATTTAGCGGAATGGGTTCATAATAATCAGTGGAAGTTAATATCATCAACTCATGGAAGTCTGGATTGAGAATCATACTAAAAAAAAGTGAGACAATCAACCTCATCAACTTCCTGAGACAACAGATATTCTCCTGAGGGATCTTCTCCCATACCTGGATCAGGGCATCAGTCAAATCCTGGATCAGAGGTACCCGATGGGATTCAAGTCCGGAGAGCGTGTAGGCCATTCTATTGCATTGCAATGCCTTCACCAGTCCTATTGGGCATGGAATGCCCTCAAGGTTGTTACTGGAATCCTCTACCACTCCTTTCAGGATGACATCACTGGTGGAGCTGGTGGTTGTTAGACACCTTGCACTTCTCTACCTTCCCTCTCCGCTTGAGAATGCCCCATAGGTGCTCATATGGGTTAAGGTCTGGCCACTCCATCACCTTCAACTTTCTGAGCAAGACAGTTGACGACTTGGAGGTGTGTTTGGGCTTGTTACCATTTTGGAAAACTGCCATGCATCCCAGTTTCCTCAGGGAGGGGATCATGTCCTGCTTCACAATGTCACAGTACATGCAGGAATTCATGTTTGCTTTTATGAACTGCAGCACTCATGCAGACCCAAACCGTGGTGCTAATACCACAGGCAAGACACAATTATCTTGCTACACACTCGTGTTGTCATACATGTACACAATAATCTGATTGTCTGATATCAGTGGTTAGTAAATCTATACAGCTGTACCAGCAGCACCCTGACCATAAAGTAAATCAACGTTATAGTTCTTCAGTAATGTCCCTTGAGAATATACATAGAATATGAAACATTGGGGGTGTACTCACTTTTATGAGATACCGCATATGTTTTGCCTTTTTCATTATGTACAAGTCAATAATACATATCGGTAATTGCAGTACTGTGGCATTATCATTGGTAAAACATTGGGACAAGATATGGTATATCGCTATATCAGGGGTACTTTGTGATTTTCACTTGAAGTTAATTAAAGTTGGGGTGCCTCTGTGCAACCGCTAAACAAATGGTGGAGACTAATATAATGTACATGATACTGATATCAACCTTGTGGGATTTGGTTGATCGTTTCGATAAATCTGTCATCTAAATACCTTCATAAACCAGACTTTGACATATACTTATTAAAATGACGTATCATACAGGATGACAATTTGAAGTATATAGATGTGAGCGCTCATAGTCATCATTCAGTGTATAAAGTTACAACCACTGATTGAAGCCTATAAAGAAAACCACATTGTGTCAGTCAAGTTCTGACTGGGATTTAGACTTCAGAAATTTGATTTGCCACCCATATGAGTGAAATTATGTTTTGGGACAGGGATTTATTGGAACATATGAATTCCTCTAACCACCAAAGATGGCAGCTGCTTTACAGGTTGTTGTAAATGTATGACTTGAAGGCCTCTTGAAATAAACCCAAATTTAGCAGGTCTAAATTCCCCTCTGGTGATGACACTGTACACGTATGACGTCCCTGTATTGGCCTCCTTCTCACAGTAACCACTGTGTTGACAGAAAAAGGTGGCTCATTTCCTCAACACACAAACACACTGGCTTCGGCCAATGTTGTCTTCTGCAGCATTCCGTGTTTACAGCGTCACTATTTGGGTGTTTCTGGCACAGTTCAAGCCAGGGGTGAAGGAAGGTGCCGGTCACCCAATACGGCTATGTAGACCTATTAAGGCCTCACTGGGGCTCTCTGTGCTAGTGGTTCTGGAGGAGTTGGAAGGAAACATGGGACATAATTCCTTGTTGACATCAATCTCCTGCCATCGGGGGCCCAAGGAAGCTGGGTAGGAGTGGAGGGGAGGTCACCCTGTTGATTTAACACCTCAACAAAGCAGGTCTGTTTGGATGGTGGAACCTAATGGACTGCGTCCACGAGAGGCTGTTTTAGAAAATGCTGTCTGTGTTTGTGGTTAGAAGTAGACCTCTCTGTGGTTATGTTAGCACTTTTGCTAACTTAGGAAGAGGAATATGAGACACTGAAACTGGTGGTACTCTGTAAGCCCTAAATCAAATCAGAGATGGGAATAAAGGGGAGGGTGGACTCACTTTTGTGGAAAATAGAAGGAATGACACAAATGATGAAGATGGAAAGATGAAGGGTCTGGCTTGTATATCCAACCTTAATACCCATGACGGCAGCTCCTCTCTCAAATCAAGAGCTTGAAGAATCTATGTTTGTTGTCAAAATCCCTAGATGACAGGACAGATCCCCCTTGGTCACTCTTTCGAACCCAAGGTAATGTGGTCCTGAATCATCCCTTTAAACTTTAGTCGAGCATGAGGAAAACAATGCCTGGTATGAGTTTGAGGACATCTGTTTCCACTGTACCAAATCAAGATCATCTTCTGTATTGTGGCAGAGTTGCAGTGCAGAGATGAGCTACATCTCAAATGTGTCATAGCCTTACAGGACCAGAAAGTGGTGAAGTACCACAAATAACATAATCATGATTACACTCTATGATGTTTTTGTAAAAAACAACACACGCTTTTTTTTTGTCACAACTTCCGCACAATGTCGACATCAGTGCCAAGAAGGAGAATAGAGACGGTGACGGGGTTTTCAACGCTTTAGCAGCATGTGTGTAAACATATCATTAATCATCAATTTGCCATGTTTTGACAGAAGTAGTCAGTGACGCAGACAATGTGTATGCCGTCTAAGGACATTTTTTCTCTTGACTCCTTTTGATGGCTGACACAATCACATGCCCCATTGAGAACGCATTTCGATTTTCTTTGTCAGGAAGCATGTAAAGATTGTTTTATCGTGGTATGATTATCATCTGAATAAGCTTAGCTCGAGTAAATTAGGGTTGATCCTAGTGCTTTTGAATTCATGCAGCGTGGAGTGGAAATAGTCTTTTTCCGCGAGCCAACGTCACCAGATGTTCTGGCTCTGACTTAATTCATTGAAAGAATTTGCCAGAATGTGTTCACCATTCAAATTCAGAGAAAGTCTGAATATGACCCCCACAGCACCATCCATACTGTCAAACATGAAGGTGGAAAACTTCTGCTTTGAGTCTGTTTCTAAGAGTCATGCTGTGAATGTTCTCATTCATCCAGGTCATTGTATTCTCAGGGCATTCAATTGATCGCAACTGGACTGTTCTGCAAAGAGTCCTATTTGAGATGTGTGCAACCCCGATGACCGGCCACAAGATACGTCTGACCTCTGTGCTGGCCCATAAGGGCTTCTCCCCCGAGTACTCAGCCATGTTTTGCTTTGAGATCAAATGCTTTCCATCAATCAAATGCTAATTACAGTAATTCATTTACCTTTAGTTAATGTAATTTGGGTTTTTTTTGTACATTCTCTCACTCTCTGCTGCAGTAAACCTACCATAAAAATTCTTTATTGTTATTATTCATCTTACAGAATCAGCAAGGGATCACATACTTTTCTCCCCACAGTGTAGGCAAGGCAAAGTATAAGCTAATTATACTCTAATATTGTCTGTATAATTCTTGGCTCTCTTAGTATACATTTTTGCATACCTGCATAACACACTTGTTTTAAATTGATTTAACCCACTTGCCAAGGGACTGCAGATGGAAAGGAGCTGTAGCTAAATCTGGTTTACAGTAAGTGTGTGACGACATATCGAACTAAATCGAGTATATCGAATAAAATCCAGCCATATAAATGTCTTTCAGCGGTCGTCCTGAGTCACCATTTTAGGAGTACCTCCTGAATGGCACAAAGTGGCAGACAGTTGGGCGGAACTTATGCCGCGGAACTCACAGGTGAAGAAAACTGAAACAACTGCGCTATGGAGGATGCAAGCAGCTAAATAGTAAAATCAAATGTGTGGACTCACTTTGGTTTTCATAGTATGGATAGATGAGACACATCTTGATAAGGACATTTTAGTATGTAAGAAGTGTCTCAGGACAATACGACACAAACTTGCACAGTTCCAAATCACAGCTGAGGAGAAATGTTGCTTTTGAAATGACCAAAATACGGCATATATCACATGTTATCATGAATGTGCCCGTTACAACATGGATATGAAACCATAAAAGTGCAGTTTTCCTTTCAAAGATGAATGTGTTTGTCTCTGTTAATAAAAACATAAACTAGGTGATGGAGACATCCTGATCAATGATTGGTTCGACGGTCAGTGACAGCCATAGGTGACGCCTCCGCTGTCGCTGCAGATTAAGAGGGTGGCTGGGTCATAGTTAAGGGAAGTAATTGTTAGCCAGCTTTTTTGTCTCTATTTCAGTAAGTCTGATAATAAAGGGGGTGGAGTGGTGCCATAGGGGCTGAGCCCTCTCCCCGTTTGATCATTGATCTCCATGACCCCATTTGAATGGTCTTAATCTCTCAGTTGACCTCCTCTAGGATATTTTAGAGGGAGGGTGACAGGGGTGGATGTTTACTGGGAACCATCAAGAGTGAGGATGCTGTGGCGAAAGTGATTTGAGGGAGGTGGGGCATATTTTTCCACTTGAGTTGAGAATGGTGTAATGGCCCTAGTGGGAGGTCAGGGGATGCTTGTGTGACAAGTGCCAATGTATATTTCAGACATGTAACTTCATTTTGGGCTACTTTTTTTAATTTTTATTTTTACTATTTATACATGGAAAAACCCATTCATTGCCCCACTATGGACGAGCAGGAGCAGGTATATATTTCTTTGCCGCTGTTGGTTTCTGTCTTTGTTTGAAATGTTTTTATTTGTCTTCAGGGCTCAAACTGAATGTTGTGACAAGACTCCCATATAATACAGTAAAAATTGGCATCTTTTAGACATACTTGCAAATGGTGATTAATCATGATTAACTTGACACCTGTGATTGTGATTAAAAATGTTAACCATTTGACAGCCCTGGGTTTTAGTAGTGTTTTCTTGCTTGAAGACCCTTTGACAACTGTGCTGTGCGTATGACCGCCTGTCTTGGAGCCTTACACTCGGTGCACTGCAGTGTACTGATGCAGTACTTTTCGACCTTTCTTCAAAGCAATCAAAGATCCATTCAGCTACAACCATCTCTTAGAACGGGGTATACTGACAATTCAGCATTACCCGAGGCGTTTGATTATAGAGAATAACACACAAGTTTTATTTGAAAACAGTTTTATGTGTAAGCTCTACCTTGAAAAGATTTTACAAATCACAGTTTTTATTTGGGGCAACTTCACTTTTGATGAGGATGATACATTCTGGTGCAGTCTTTATTTTCAGGATTTCATATGCATTGTAATAGTTTTGTGCAAAGGAGGTGTAAACACCATAACAGGAAGAGAGGGGGATTTTGCTGAGAGGATTGTGTTTTCATTTCAGTGTCTATGGAGTTCAGGCAAGGTAATTAAGTCGCTGGTTTATTTTGTCTCTTCGTCAGGACCACCAGATGAGCGCCGGTGTTGTCAGACAAGGTGTTTAGCTCCAACACGCCCAATCATAAGCAGCCTTGCAGATGTGCATGCTTGTGTTAATCAGAATGTTATGTCTCTGCTATAGGATTTGTTGCTCGTTGTGTGATCAATCCACCAGCAACATCAGGCATGTATTTTCTATGTCTGTATGACGCCATCGGCTTCATCTTCAGCTGGAAAGGTTTTTTAAAAAAAAAAAAAGTTGCACAAGGTCACTTGTAAGGAAACCGATTGCAGTTGATGCTAGCCGGAAAACCACAGCGCTGGGCGAATTGTGATAATGACAGACGGAACACTTCCTGGCTTCTTGTTTTGGTGGGAGATAGTGATCTCAAATAGCGTTACCTAAGATTGTCAGTCCAGCCTGCCACAGAGATTACACCTCTGAGGCTGAAGGCAAAAGCCAGAGAGCTGGGGAAACATAAATCTCCAAATGAGACTGGTACTGTTGCAGAACGCGTTGCCCCAGACCTTGCCTTCCACTTATCTTGCTACCAAATCGTCTGGGGTTCTTTTATCTACATAGCAATGCTATCCAGGCCACAAGTTCTGCTTGGTTGTTTTTTTTTTTTTTTTTAATACATACCTCTTCTCTGTAGGTGTGTTCCAAGACCACAAAATGAATTTTCACAAAGTAGACTGATGGAAATCTTCTATGATGATCCTTACTAGTGAGATCGGAAGCCAATTATAGCCATATTGAGCATCCTGTTACTCCAATGTTGTCGGCCTCTAACATCAACACTGACTTGTCCGATGTTGGTGTATGTTTTCTAAGATGATTAAACACTGTAAACTGGGCCCACACACACATACACGTGCTGCACTGTATATTGATGCTATGTCGATCTGTGCTCTGTCCAAAGCCTTTTACTTCGAACATCTGCATTCCTTCATGGCACAATCACCTCCAGATGTTCCTGTCTTACACTGTACCCCCACACGCTCCCCACGCACACACTCTTAATTTGGTTACATTTCCCCACATGAAGCCATTGTGCACCTAGATTTTATTCTCGTTCGACAGCTTTGACATCTGAACCCCCTTTAAGAATGTTTTGTGAAAATATTATTGTAACATAAATTACACTTTCTCTTTGTTGGAAAGACAAAAGGCAGTTTTGGTCAAGACCTAGACACAGAGACACATATCAAACAATACTTCATAATGTACACGGTCAGGCAAAATGATGTGATACATTTGTAGGTTAAATAAAAGGCAAATAAAGTAAAGAAACAAAGTGTTTTTATTTTGTAAAAGTACATGTAATGCCATTCTGTTTCATTATGTTTTAAAAATTAAATCAGTTCTGGCGGTGCGAGGTCGGCCGGTTGATTTTCGTTTCAATGCAGATCTACTAGCTCTGAAGTCTAACCCATAACAAGATGGTGTTTCGAGCTGGTACAGGATCATATCTATCAAGATTGAAGTGCAAATTGAATGCTCGTTGTGTTGCAGTTACAGATTTGTTTGTTTTGATAAATGTTTCCACAGTGAAAGCACAGCAACTGAAAAAGAAATGAAAAAAAGGGCATTAAGGGCACTTTTCGAAAATAACACTTTTTTTGTTTCTTTATTTGCCTTTTATTTAATCTACAAATGTGTCAGATCATTTTGCCTGACCCTGTATCTGATGTAGTATGTACTCTAAAGTTACATTGGGTGTGTTGTGGAGTGCATTTAGCTGTGCAAGAAATTTCAAGCCAATGTGACTTATAGGGTCAAACTTTGGGGTTCAATACCAGCGCCACCATGTGGTGTATGATTCAGAAAAATAATAGTACAGGCAACACAATCGTGGTGTACGTTTTGCCAAATTTTCAACCTTTTGTGTGCAGCGGTTCAAGAGAAGAAGAGTTAGCTTACACAAACGCATGCAATCATGGGGTGTCCTGATTTTTGTTGGATTGCAGCGCCATTTCTTCATTTTGCTCTCCATTCTTGAACCAACGTACCCCCTGCGATGGCAGACATGACTGATCTGTGGGCTTGTCAGGTACCATCAGTGCAAAGCTGGTGCCATGTGACGCCTCCGGCAGCTTGCCAAAAGCTAATTGTGCTAATTGGCGAGCGCCAATCCTGTAACAAGGCTTTGAGGGGCGACCCACCGACACAGATGAAAGCGTGCAGATTTGTCTTGTGTCAAGGACTTGCGGGTAATCAGCGCGTCCAATGACCTGCAGGCCAGGAGGGCAGGCCCAGGACCAGGACAGTGTGGCCCGTCTGTGGAAGGTGAAGCAAAGGGACATGGACTCAAGACTCTAAGCAGACACTGTGGCTTAATTTGGATTTAAATTACATTGGAGGATCCATTAGAAGCTCATTTACAATCTTCACATGAATTAGAAATTAGCTGGCCTTTGTTGCTGCTTTCTTGTTGGTTATAGCTGAAAAACATCTTTCTGAAAAAAACATTTAATGTAGACAAAGATTGATCCCGAAAACAGCACAGACTAATCGCCATTTTCTTAATTCTGTGAGAGCAAAGTCAGTCTTGTTCTTTTGTCTGTGGAGTATAAATAGTGCTGTCTCTGTGTTCATTGATGAGCCCAGAGACCAGACATACCTTTCCCAAGAGCTTTACCAGTCACCAGGTCATTTTACTTTTGCAGCTTTGGTTGTCTGATAGCCGTAGTGGGGAGAGGTGCAAGGAGGTTGGCGGTGTTTCTACCATCTTGAATGGCTGTCTTTGTAGGTGAACGATGAACATGTGCTCATTTGTTGCCTTGTGTTCATTTCTGAAGTGTATGTTGTATTATTTAATAGATATAGATTTGATGTTTATATTATAATTATACATTTTAACTTTAACATCATGTTAGGTTAGGGTATCCACTGAAGATTACCAACAAAGGGAGCGAGACACAGGATTTTTCTCACATTTTGTTCTCACAAGCAGGCTCTAATGACATATTGCCCTTTTAACATCATTAAACAATCATTTTTACATAACAGGAGACCTGGGACCTTCCAGTGTTTAGTATGAACACATGCAACTCTGTCACACTCACAACAGTATGTCGTGTTTGTGTTTTTAACGCTTCCCTAGCAATTTGTACATTTACTACGGTGCTACTGTGTGCAGCGGAGGCAAGACAAAGCGTAATCAGAGTGGACAAGCAGGTGGTGCGACATCGATGCCCCGACATGCATATTACAGCTTTTTTGTAGGTTTGTGTGACAACATGAAGTGTTTTTTGCATCACATGGTATTACAAGGAGTGAACTTGATTTAGAAATGTAGTTCAATTCACTTCAACTCTGTCATCAAATGTGAAATAGCTAATTGTGAAATCATATCAAATTTCCTTCTACATACTTGGGTTGTATAATGTCTGAACCATGACAGATTCCCGCTCCCCATGTCCATTCATCCACATAATAGGGTCATTGCTGTGATGATCGGCAGTAAAATGCTGCTCAGGTAGCTGTAATCATATATTAAAATGTAACAAAGCAGAAGACTCAGGAGGCAACCACATGGTGGTGTTACCCCCCAAACTCAATGAAAGATCAAACGCACCACCCGCTTTGACTTTATCACACCTCTGACAGCTCATGTCGGAGGGGTTAATCTGCGAGTGCCAGAAATCAAATGAATGCGCAGAATACTTGGCATGTCACTCTTCCCCAGCGCGATGTAGCCACATGAACATGTAAACTGTCTGAGTTTTGCAGACATGGCTGCAGGGCAGAGAGAATTACACTGTCACACAGAGGATATGGAGCTGCCGTGACATCCTCTTGGCACATAGTTGAAGGCCATCCAGGTGGAAATCGCTCTGCTCTGCCAAGAGCAAGGTAGGGAGGGAGGCGGTTAGTTGTGTTGCATCTACATCAGCAAGGATTGTCTCGAATGCGAATCATAGTTGATGTTACCTGTTGTAACTGTCAGACGCAAAGGAAGTGTTTAGTGCTAATCTTGTGTAGATGTTTTTTTTTCTTCTCTCCCTTTACTCAGTTTGCGTTCTGCTATACTGTATTTTACTTGTCTTCATAGTTTTGGGTGTTGAGTAATAAATCAACCAACACATTTTTCAACAAATGATTAATTTGATGTCAATTTTCAATCGTTTGACAGGCCTAGGAAAAAGACATGAATAATAAGAGCACTCCCATATGGAAAATAAATCGAAAAAACTGTTACCTTCAGTTTTCTTTCATAAATTGTGCATCATATAAGGCTTATATGATTTTGGCCTCTTTGCATTTTGTTATCATAAAAGGTTCTGGTAAGTGCCCAGATCATACAAGTTTCTCACATTGTTATGTTGTAATTTATATCATGTGCATGCCCATGAAAATGGAATAATTGGACATGTTTCTGTGTTTTTGTATTTTCTTCTGGCTGGCACACATGGACCACAAAAACCCCTTTGGGAATAAAGCCATGTCTCTGTGGATAAGCTATTTGTGTAATAATTAATCCAACCTCACAACATCTGTTTTCATGTTATTACTCTGTGCCTGTTGCACATATGACGGGCATTGTTTTAACTCTGTGTGTGTTTGTGTACGTAAAATACATTGGATGAAGGTGTACAGAAACATACAGAAAGGTTAGAAAATGTTGGAAGTGGTTTGTCTACAGTTAAAAGAATTCCCTGCTCTTTGAGTGCATACACTCATCTACTCACCCACGTGTCCAACAAGCATAAACATGTAGGTCAGCCATATTTCCATTGTCTTCACTCGGGTGCATTGTTATGAAGCACATAAACAAATGCGGTCGTACTAGCTCAACAGTTCTGCTTAGTTTATCGCAAATCTTTCCATGCGCCAAATGGTTGTCAACACTGCTACTGAGATGGCAGCTCCTCTCTTGAACAGTAGCAGAGGGAAGAGGACCGAGGTGGAGAACAGCCAGACTGGCTTCCATAGTGGTGTTTAGTATTGTCTATGCTGGGGTGACTAAACCTTTTCCACCCAGGGCCGACTATGGAAACAATGAATGACAATTAGCCACTTATTATATTCTTAACCTTTTCAATTCCATGTCGGTCAAGATATGCTCACTAATAGAGCTTCTTGGACCCACATAATGTCGGACAAACACAGCTCATTAGCATTAAAGCTAAGGTAAGCGGAGGTAGTTGTATTATCAGCACAATGCTTAACGTATAACATTGATGAAAAATTCTAGATTGATGCTTCAATCTTCATACTCCCTTTCTATCCAAGTTTAATAAATAAATAACTAAATAGTTTCAGAACCAAAAAAAACCTTTTGGTGTGCAGAATTTTCTTTATTTCATTTATAACTTGCACCAAGTTTGACCTTAATTCCTCCAAATTGTTCCCTCTGGAAACAGTTTGGCGCTGTTTGTTGGAGCTGGATGTGGGTGGTGTGAGCAATGCAAGGCTGCCACCCTTCACCAGTGTCCTCATCTGTCCCTGTCTGGGCCGCCCACCCCTCCACCTTACTCCCGCAGTGTCCTTTCCGAGGGCCAGCTTGTCTGAACCCGAACAACAGTTCCATTTGTTCTGCCAGGGATGGGAATGCACTCAGCCATCTTTCTCGGTGTTTCTGCCAAGACCACTGGATGCCAAACCTGTGGGTCTTACTCATATGCCAGCTCTTTTTTAATGCTCTCTTTTCACCCTGTCTGCCTCGGTCTGCGACAGTGTCACAGTATCTGGCGCAGGGTCTCGAGATGGAGCAATCTGTGTGGTTACATGACGGTGAACATATCAAATAACATACCTCACAATCAAAGTTGGCCATCCTGTAAAATTGTTTAAATTCACTTAATGTGCAATTAAAGAATCTGTCATCTTAAACATAACAGGATCCATGCAAGTCGTAAATCGTGATTATTCCTATCTTTTGAGTCAAAGTATTGCTACACTGAATTACTTAATGCCCCAAGGCATTCTCTCCTTCCAACTCCGAAACAAATAAGTAGATATTTTCAAAGCAGTTCTATGCAGCCATTGTTCACTGCAATAAAATAGGCTGTGGACTATATGCCTCATTGCCCACCATTCCTCCATCTCCATTGTGTGTGAGATGGATGAGTGAGCGTATGTAAACATACCACATCGGGTCACAGCACTGTCCACAGCACACAACCAATATGGGACTCTTCAGAATGCTCTTGAAGTACTTAAGAAAACACGTGCTGCCGATACCCATCTACAGGCCACTCAAACCAGTCTTTGTTTCTCAACTCAGATGAATGCAGCACAGAACTGCAACAGGAAAAATTAACATTGAGTAATAGTTAACTCATTTAGTCAGATATTTTTCAAAATACAACCCCTTCGGTATTGGCCATTTTAGAGTTTGATTTTTTAAAGCACACACAATATTGTGATCCATGGTTATATAAACATGGGACCTACCAAAAGAAAAATTTGCCTACCGTCTTTAATCAGAACAAAAAGTTTGTTTCTACCTTTTTCCGTTCTTTAGTAATAAGCAGTAGAACATGTGCACAAGTGTTTCAATATTACTTGTATTATCATTCACAGGGGTGATGCTATACTGTAGTTGACTGTCTGATGGACTTCTGCCTGCTAGCTTCCTGCGAGACAGCTTTCATTCTTGTCATTACCTTTTAATCTTGTCACACACCTACGATTAGACTTTGACTCAACAGCTTTCAGCATTCCGTGTCAGGAACAAGAGTGTAGTCCAGCCCTGATACTTTGTACACATTTTTCGTACACAGCACTTATTTTGACCCGTGCATACACTTGTACCCGTTGCTGCTCTCCAAGTAACGTCAAAATTATTTACAATAAAATTACAGTTTGAATGCCTCAATTACTTTCAACCCCAAAAACACTCCTGTTCTCTCTTTAATTATTAGCGTTCACTCACGGCGTGGGAAGCTAACAAGCTAAATAGTTGACAAGAGACCTTGCGGTTGTTCTCAGAGTTGACATCACATGCTCAATCTGTGGGTGTCCAAAGTGCGACCCGTTGCTTGTTTGTTATTAGTTCACGGCACATTGTAAAAATCAAATTAAACAAAAAACAACAGCAAAAATGTGAAAAATAGGTTGGCAGGTCTGTCAGTGCCATCAGCAAACAAACATCACAACAGAGACGGTGGGAGACAAGGCAGTGGCAGGGAGGGCTGCCTAGGCTTAGCTCAGAGAATGAAGAAAAGAGTGTAATCTGCTCTGTCTGCTACATTACCCTTGAATGAGGCCTGAGCACGTTGGCGGACTCACAGAGGATGCACTCTGGCCTCGGGAAACAAAGAAAGGGACACAGCCAGTCACTTTGTTGCGCTTTTGCTTCCACGTTAGATTATATGGACAAAAGTATTTGGTCACATACACGTACAGAAACTGAAAATGGAAGAAAATATGCACTACTTAGACATGTCCTTTGGCTCATAATTTCCATTCTATTTTAGGAAAAGTTCTGTAATCCCGATCAAACTGTGAACTATGATATCGCTTCTATAAATGATAATACAGTTATACGGACGTTTGCGAGGCATTATTGGAAGCACACATGAGAGGAAAACTCCACTTTTTTTTATCATCCACAACCCTTATGTCATTGAACATGCATCTTCCCATTTTCATTGCCGGCTCAAGAGAAAAAACAGTTAGCACGAGGGATCTAACAATGTATGTCATGGAACACACCTATTTCAATTATGAAGTCTTCTAAAAAAAAAAAAAGTTTGCTTCCAGAACGTGTTTCCTGGGTGTATTGAATTTCCCAGAGCCCATCAATGGGAACTAACGCTACTTCTGTCAACAAAAGCACCTGTCTGTATGAATTTGGTTGTTTCTTTCAGTTTTTTCATGATTTTGGAGACGCCACAACGGATCTTTGAATGGTAGTGTGAATGGTTGTTTGTCTATATATGCCCTGCCATTAGCTGATGACCAGTCCAGGGTGTGGCGTCCCAAAGACAGCTGGTTATGCTCCAGCATAACCGCGACCCTAAGTGAGGATAAACGGCATAGAAAATGTATGGATGGATCTTCATGTGTACTATATATCACATATTACGACGTGGACACCTACGGTTTATGTACAAATTAGGGGTGGTACGATCGATATAACGCGGCATTCCGCCGATCAGCTCCGCCCTCCACACCATCCAGCACAAGCATGTCTGCCGAGTGTGAGACTTCCTAAGTTTTGCACCCTGCATTTTTTTTCTCTTTAAATTTGGTGGGTGCGGCTTATATTCGTGTGCGATTAATAGTCCAGAATTCACTGCATTTCGTTGTCATGTGTCTCAGCTTTCAAGATTGTTCATTACAGAGCAGCAACCTCCCAGAGGTACTACAGATCAGGGATTAGAAACCCTGTCCTGTCAACATACACTGAAGTCTACATGCCCACTTTTTGACTCTTCCTCTTCTTTTTTTTTCTTTTGCTTACTGTCATGTTGTCAGAAGAGCAAGGCGAACCATCACCTGTTTCCTTGTCTCTCATGTTCATATCTGTGTCATTGGGCAAACACCCTGTAAACAACCAGACATTTGATCCATGCGCACCATCTCTCTCTACTTTTAGAACCAAGCTGCCTCTTAATGGGGATGTCCGGGCTGGCATTGACATGTCCGGACTTGTTGGCCACCCTTTGCCCCCAACCAATAACGGGAGGGGGGGCCCTCCCTGTGAATCACAGGCATGTCTTGTAAGGGATATGTTAACCTTTCAAGCACGTTAGCTGGTGTTACCCTCTGCCTTTTTCTTGACAACAGTTACTATGTAGAGGATCTGATTATAGCTCTATAGTGACATATTCTGTGGTTGTGCTGTCACGACCGCAAGACACGTCCATGACCTCAGTGCAACATGATTATGTGCTAGGCTTAACCCAGGGCACCAGAGGGGAGTCAAGGGTCTGCATTCCTCTCTGTGTGTATTATGATCTCATAGACTCCAGTGACATTGATTCACGTTTCCTTGATCTGTCTCTGAAGGGTGATAAATACCTTTCTGCACATCAGACAAAATAAGAGGTCAAAATTCAGTTGGAAAAAATGCACCCGGTTCATGCATTTGCACAATTCAGCAATCTTAACTGCTCCTACACATGCACAGGAAAGCTGTACTCCCGTTGTATGTGCATAACGTGACACATTAAGCGGATGAGGTGAACATTTTTGGTATTCAGATGAGCAGCTCGGGGCTAGATTTGATGCGCCCAGACATTTAAAGATATTTTGTTCTGCAGTGCGAGACTCCGAAGCACAGCTATTCAGTGCAGACAGTATTGTGTGGGACTTGGCAGACACCCCCTGAAGCGTCTTTTGAAAGAGGTTACCTTGTTTGCCCCTTGAGCTATTTTCGCTCAGCCTGTGTCTGGACTCGCAAGTCTGTGAAAATACTCCTTACTAACCTTATCTCCACCTTCCTCTCCTCCATCAGTGTCTGTCATGACGTCACCAACACCAGGTATCCAAAGCAGACTGCGGTAAACGAACGTTTATTGAATACGAATTATTTACACACCTGCTTTGCGGCACATTCCTGATTACATGGTCTAATGGGATGGGCACTTGAAGCAGGATTAGTTAAGCCTGGGGCTCTACACCTGAACCTCAGTACAACTCCTATGCAAACATCCTCCTGCTCAGACAGAAAAGGTTGTGGAAAAGTTTGTTGGCCTTTTTTCGGCTTGTTTAGATATACACACCGAAGACTATGATTGCCAGAGAGTTGTCGTCCTCCAAGACTTAATTGGACCTGATACAAAATTAATTTTTGGTACCACGCTTGGTGCATATTGTTTTTTATTTTATTTTAAATTTATATACATATATAAACATGAGAATCTGTCCTGTTTTCCATGCATCATGTTATTAAATCTAGTCCCTAAGTGGGTGGTGGTAATTGTTGTCAATTTAGCACCTAAATGTTTCTCTACCAAATTTCCTAAAACCATATTTTCATCCTTTTTAATGCTTGTGGATAAGCAAGCACCAATTTAGAGCATTTCCCCCGGTGTGCCATGTTGCATTACACCATGAAGGAATGGTGGGCTGCTAGACTGGCTTGTTTTTGGCTGGCATTTTTAAAATTAGTGTTAACTTTATTTTATTTGAAAAGAAAATCTATTCTTTCACAGTAAGTCTAAATTAGCAAATCATGTCACATTAGATCAATGAACTACATTACATCACGTGTTCTCGCACGTAGCGCATGATATCGGCACTCGCACAAGCGTCACAGCCCCTCGGCACAAAACCCACGATAGCGAGGCCATGAACAAAATGCGTGGGGAGATGACTAAGCCCATGGAGACCCGATGAGGGGATAATGGTGAGATGTTAGAGGTCTGTAATGTGATAGGACCAGAATGATCTTCTGGGTGTTTGCTCGCAGGGGTTCTGCACAATGTTGCACCCTGCGTCACAAACACGTCACATCACTGACATTCTCTCAGGACACATTGCAGGGAGATGCAGTGGCCAAATGTAGGTTCGAGGGGCCATTAACACGGTATGTGACTTGGTTTTAAGGTCAAGGCTCCGTTCATTTTTTTCTACATTAAAAGAGAACAAAATGCAAAAAAATTAAATTGCTTCGTTTGCTATGTTTGTTTCTTTAGGTGTCACCCTTTTCAAATAGGGAGAGAAAAGGATAGATATTCATCATAGATACTGTAGCTTATGAAATGATTAAGGAAAGCAAACAAAGCAGGAAAGAAGGTGTTCATATGAAGTACAAATTATGATTTGTACTAGTGATAAAGTAAAAGGAAAAAAGTGATTAAAATATTATTGAAAAACTAATAGCAGGTCAGGTCTAAATAAATAATCATTTATTCATTTTTTACCGCTTATGCTCATGTAGGTCGCGGGAGTGAGTGCTGGAGCCTATCCCAGCTGTCTTCGGGTGAGAGGCGTGGTACACCCCGGACTAGTCGCCAGTTCTGTCACATATAGACAAACAACCATTCACACTCACATTCATACCTATGGACAATTTGGAGTCGCCAATTAACCTAGCATGTTTTTGGAATGTGGGAGGAAACCGGAGTCCCCGGAGAAAACCCACGCATGCACGGGGAGAACATGCAAACTCCACACAAAGATGGCCGAGGGTGGAATTGAACGCAGGTCTCCTAGCTGTGAGGCCTGCGTGCTAACCAATCGGCAGCGATGAAATAATCAGTGTTTATTTATTTTGTGTAATTGTTGTACCCCACCGGAGGAATGCATGAGCTATATTGGATGTTGAGCAGTATATACCTGGCCACATACTGTACATCGTGGTTGTGCATGACCACTTATTTCTATTTGTTTTCTATTATCTCTGTGTTTTAAGCGCGAAAAAGCCATTTTATGCACTTGAACATTATGATAACAAACTATACCCATTTAAATATATTTTAATTGTTACAAAGATGGTTCAGAATATTCCTATTTGTATTATGTGTCTGGCTGTCAATGAGTGTGTCTCCAAAATATTGATTCGATTCATCATTGGCTGCCCTTACTTCAATGTGGGACCACGCAACTTTTCTAGGATTTCTTCACATAAGCTGAAAGTTTGAATTGACAATTGTATCAGGTGATCCCTCGGTGGAACATGTTACATCCTGACTCAAAACGTCTCATGCCTTTCTTGGCCTGCTAAAATGTGTCAGATTGAGTGCTCAGATTGATTTATTAAATTATGTGCTTGCTTAGAGATGACTCACAGTTAAGACGGCCTTGCATGACCGGTGGGGTGAAGTCATTTATAATAAGTAACTTTGAT
Source organism: Doryrhamphus excisus (assembly GCF_037039965.1). NCBI lineage: Eukaryota > Metazoa > Chordata > Actinopteri > Syngnathiformes > Syngnathidae > Doryrhamphus > Doryrhamphus excisus. Next base: position 11,710,275 of record NC_136359.1, on the reverse strand, counting down.
TAATTGTTTGATTATACATTCTGTCAATTGTTGATTAAGTATGATGTCGGTAGCATCAACTGTCATATCTATCACTATGACATCTTGTCAAAACTGAATGTTATTTGCAATTTTGACATTCATGGGTTCATATTCACCTGTGTGCATGGATGTCGGTAGGTATGCTGCCAAGTAAACAACGGCACTGCTGCAAGTCCTACCCTGCAAAATCTTTGAAGACAATCTCATGTTGAATCTTGCCTGCCCGCTCAGCATCTACAATCCACGGGGCACATGAGCATGATTTAGATTTGCAGGAGGCTGATGCCGGCAGATAAGATCAAAATAAATGTGTTAAAACAGAAGGTGAGTCATCACACAATGACAGAACTACGTATTGTATGCTGCTTAACATAGAATGAGTGGAATTTTTAATATTTTATATATATATATATATGTATATATATATATATATATATATATATATATATAGTTTAACCTCATGGCGGCCGCAACTTTCATATATCAACAAATTTTATTTAAAGGTCCTGTATTATACTACTTTTCAACACTTTTAAAATACAAAATATGTCTCGGAAGTCCTACTGTAATATATTAGAAGTATTTTGGCCAAAATATAGTATTGATGCTGGAAATTAGACAGTGTCCATTTTTAACACAATACACTAACGTAATAACTAACTAACATTTGCTGTATCACATGCAATAATATAACATGGAGGGGTAGTGAGGACATTAACACATAACATCAATATGCTAGATTAGCCTATTCACTGAAGAAAAACCAATAAAACTCATGTTTGTAGTTCACTGAAGGTTTTATTTTAATATGTGTAGCAAAGCCTGCTTTTTTTTGTTTTTCTGTGAAGGACGGATTCACTCTTCTTGCTAGGAGTGGTCCTTGGGTTGCGTGCAAGTTGCGTTCCTAGACTTTCATGTAAGTCCAGTTTTGGTGTACAAAAATCAATATTCATTCATTCATTTCCTACCGCTTATCCTCACGAGGGTCGCGGCGATGCTGGAGACTATCCCAGCTGTCTTCGGGCAAGAGGCGGAGCACACCCTGGAATGGTCGCCAGCCAATCACAGGGCACATATAGACAAACAACCATTCATACTCGCATTCATGCCTATGGACAATTTGGAGTCGCCAATTAACCAAGTATGTTTTTGGAATGTGGGAGGAAGTCAAAGTCCCCAGAGAAAACCCATGCATGCACAGGGAGAAAATGCAAACTCAACACAGAGTAGAATCGAACTCGGGTCTTCTAGCTGTGTGGCCTGCGCGCTAACCACTCGTCCGCCGTGCAGCCCCAAAAATCAATATGATAATGTAAAGTTATGCGTACAATTAGAATTATGTTGTAGCTGCCAAGAGCTCCTAAGGATTCCCCCACAATATTCATTTCCATTTGTGATTTAAATTGTCTATTAAATTCACAAAAGGTACAATATAATGAGGCACTTTGGATCAAATGATGATCACAATCCATAGACGGAAGTGTCTCGTCAACCCCTGTCCTCAGTCACATTTGTGCACATGGTGAACTTGAGGTCCTGGCACACGTTGGGTGGTGGCTGTGCTCTGTGACTCATGTGGCGCCCAGTGTCTGAAACTTTCATCAAATGTCTGGCACATGGTGTGTGTGTGTATGTGTGTGTGTGTGTCATCGAGGCCGGTGACGCGTGTGGCTCTAAATTCTCCGTCGTCTGCTGATTGGCTGCACGGTCGATGAGGCACAGGTGAGGGCCAATCAATGAACCATTTGAAGGAAACAACACAGTGTGAGCAACTCTGTTACCAAATGGCTCTAAGTTACTTGTTCAGATCACCCTTATTATACCTTGCACTTGCGTCACTACTGATGGGAAATGTTTAATTGTTGCCAGCTCATTCATAGTTTGGAACAAAGTGAAAGTTGCACATTAGTCACTGAATATAAATAAATGTGTGGATGCTATTCAGTTTTGGAATTATTTCAGGGGAAATTGAGCACTTTGATTGAATCCAGGCTCATTTTCTTTCAACTTTTTATTTTATTTTTTTTATTTTTTATTGAAAAAACAACATCAAGAAGCTCCTGTTGTAAGATGAAGAGTCTTAGAAATGTTGAATTAGTCATTGGAATTTGTCGAGGTGTGGGATCAGAAATAAAAAATGTGAGAGGGTTATAAATCATTGGCGGTTTAAAAATGGAAGCTGTTCCCATACGCAAATATGTCACCTTCAAACTAATGGCGGAACATAAAGTTGTTGCTTGTGCGCCTTGCAGACCATTTTTCCAGGGATCATACTCTGGCTCGGAATGTCATGTTGAAATTGATGTTTCCCTCCAATGAGCCTCAGCACCAGACCCAGGGCTCGACAATAACGATGTACCGATGGCCCGGGGCAAGTTAAAACAAAATTGGGGCAAGTAAATCCAATCAGTGATATTCCCGTCGGGCAAGTGCACTTTGGCATGCCGTACTGCCAAGAGTTTTTTTTAAAGCGGTTCTTGTTGGGTGTTGGTAAAACACGGACTGTGTAATTCCGGTGGTAATTTGCAAACCAATCCTTGCAAATTTATTTAGACCGCGGTCCACAGTCTGCGTTTTACCCACACCCGTTCTTGTTCGTGATCAACCAATCAGCGATCGTTTGATTACGAAAACATCTATCATGGCGTCCCTGCCAACATCGTTTAATTCTTCAACAACTTCTGAAGGAAACACCAAAAAGTGATGAAACGGTGCCTCCTAAACAAGTATTTTATTAGCGGCAGCAAATCAAATGATGGCACAGGTGAGTGAATCACATTGCTGTGACAATTTGAAGTGGTCACAATGAAACACCACCGATTAGATCCAATACCAAGTGCTGATTTTGCACAAGCTACAAAATCTAGCGGTTCCATTTCTCTGTGTATTTTTCTCACCTTTGCTTCACAAATTATTGTCTGACCATTGAGTATTTTTTGTGGATTAAAAACACTTTACTAGTACACAAATGTGTCTATTCAATAATGTTTCATTGTGGTGCACAACTTATAAATATCACTGCTTACTAACCATACTTTTATTTATCAAGGCAAAGTGCCTAGAAGTGACAATCCAGATTTCCATGCTACGTCATGATCTATGTAGGAAAACAACCACAAGAAATGATAATCATTTCATCTTTATTTGAGATTCTCATGTGATGCCACAAAAATTAGATGATATCATCTAAGTCTTTTGAGCCCTGAGATGTAGAGCCCTGAGACCATGATGTTACTACCAGCATGTTGGTAGAAATGGAGGTTTAATATAATATCCATCCATCCATTTTTTATGCTGCTTACCTCACTCGATTCACTGATATGCTGGAGCCTGTCCCACCTGACTTCAGGTGAGCTATATAAGATATAACAATGAAAAAACAAAAGACTTAACCTTCAGTCCAATCAGTAATACAAAATAATAAATAGTGCAAAGCCCCTTAATTAATGACAATGGCAAAAATGTGTCCAATTTGCTACGTGGTTGCAATGAAAATGCTGTTAGCTTGGAAAAGTAAACAATGGCGTACTCAAAATGCCATAACAACACTAACTGAAACATTTCGGACTCGGCATGGTGTTTTCAATACTCACTGTATGGGGGAAAATGTATATTTACTGTGATGAGTGGGTATTAGTGCCATTGTCAACTTAAATATACATACACCAAATAGATTTTTTTAAATATACACTTTGATTCAAAGGTTTAATTTAAACCAAACAGACGTGCATTTGGTGTGCTTGCTTACTTGTGAAAACTCATGTTTTTTACTAAACAGTTGTCATTTAAATATATCCCTAGCAGGCTTAATCCACTTAATCTATTCTTGTTAATGCTTCATGTCCCACTTTATATGACTGTTGCGTTGACCTTTGCTCTCCCTCATGCCTCATCATAGGCATCAGCTCAGGTCACTTCTACATCGTCATCAGAGTAGCCCACAAGAGATAACGTCCGAGTCCCCCAGTAATGGATTGCTGCACTGCTGTCAAATGATTCAGCAGATGTCTCGTTCATTCACTGGCTTTCTTTTGCCTTGAGAGACTTGATCAATGTTGCAAAACCCGGAGTGAGCCAATCTCAATTTTCCCTTTCTCTGTGCACAGTATTGATTAAGAAAACTTAAAAAAGGGGGGGGCTGGGGGCTTCCTGCCAGTCCTGTAAAGATGAGATCATTGTGCAATGTCACCTATTCTTTATCAAGCGGACAGCCAAAAGTTTGAAAGTAATGAAAATTAGCAGTTGAGTGCAGTCAGCATTTTGAACGTTTTATTAAGTTTTACCATCGCAACCTGTCTTCATGATGCCAGTAGATGATGAAATGTGCTCTAAAACTTTAAATGCTCAGCTGCAGCACTGGCGTGGAGCAGAGAGGATCCCCTGGCCTTTACAACCGCTGTGTATGCTGAGTGAGCAGGCCAGACTGTTGGGGGGGGTACTACTGTGGGGGAGTAGGGCTTGAACAGTAGGAAAGCAGACGGCCAAAGAGGCAGGAGGAGGGTCAGGTGGTGCGACTTTTTACACTGTGGCTCGCTGACCTTGACAATGGACTCACAGCCAGCAACTGGGCTAGCTTGATGGTGTCTCCCCTCCCTCTTTTGTCTCCATTTGCTTTTCCTCTCGACAGTGACTCTTTGGTTGTTCAATGAGAGCTGCTGGCCGTGGCGGCGGCAGCGGCTAAAATGCACCACCACATCTCTGCTGTCACACGTCCACACCCCCTCCCTCCTACCTTACCTCACGTCTGCTCTTTTCCCAGACAAGCGGGTTTAAAACTCAACTGCGTATTGAGCCGTCTAGACTGAAGTTGGTCAGCAAGCAGCCCCACCGCCCCCCCCAACCCCTCTGTCCCCAAATTGTGATTTGCTGGCTACAGTGGAAAAACGGATGAGGAGCAGGTGACCTTGCTGCTCTCTGTCCCTCATATCTGGCCAAGTACAAAGTGGTTCTATGGCCACATGATATAAACCCATTGACCACGATGCAGCAATGTTATGGACGCTGAGCTCAACCTGGACATGCAGCAAAAAATTCACTGACATTGTGATTATAGTATACCCACTATGATGTACTTTGATTTTGTGGATTATTCTTCAAACGATAATTAGTCTGCAATATTTAGCGGTCATAGTAATTTCATTCAAAAAGCAAAACTTGTATACACTATACATTTATTGCACAAAGACTGATATGTTTCAAATGTTTGTTTTTGTTAATTTCAATAATTATAGCTGAAAACTAATAAAAACCCTCACTAGGGTTGTGGGTATGCTGGATACTATCCAAGCTGACTTCGGGCGAGAACGGGGTACACCCTGGACTGGTTGCAGGCCAATTACAGGGCACATATAGAAAAACAACCATTCATACTCACATTCTTACCTGGACAATTTGGAGTAACCAATTATAACCTAACATGCATGTTTTTGGAATGTGGGAGGAAAACCTGGAGAAAACCCATGCACGCACAAGGAGAACATGCAGGTTTTCCCGATCTCCTGACTGTGTGACCTACTTGCTAACCACTGCAGCTATACGGCATGCCATGTTGTTGATCAATCTGTGGCACTCTTCAGGTGTTATGGGAGCCCAGGTTGCTCTGATAGTGGCCTTCAACTTTTCCACATTGTTGGCTCTGGCATTAGAAAAGACAGTGGACCAACACCAGCAGATGACATAGCCCCACAAAACCATCACTGACTGTGGAAACATCACACTGGACCTCAAGATCCTCTCTTCCTCCAGACTATGGGACCTTCATTTCTCAAGTGATGTGATGTTTTGGAGTTTTTTTTTTGTTTTCAGTTGTAATCATCAAGATTAACACATATAAACATTGGAAATATATCAGTCTGTGTTGTAAAGTTTAACTTTGAGACTGTAATGATTGAAATAAGTCAACGTTTTCATCATATTCAAATTCACTGAGCATCACGTGTATATGTTTGCTTACGGCTAAGACGAGCTAGGTGCAAAAATAATGCTTCCTGTCTTTTATTTTCACTCATCATGCACGTCGTCATCGGGCACCGTAAAACCCTCCTTGCATAAAACGGTAAAATACAATGTGAAAATATACTCATCCAGCCCGAGTTTTGCACACACAACTGCATGAGCATGCTAAACTAAGCTAACCTTGCTAGCTTCCATTCAACACAACATAAGAGGAAGTTCCACCAACTTTCGTCGGTTCGGGAGGGGGCGGTTAGTGTTGGTAATGACATTCCGCCACGATTGAATCATCCGATGGGGAAATGCTCCCCCACATAAACGTTCCATCCCCTCAGGATGATAATATTCATTCACATTATGTCCACTATGTTACATACTGTCTACTAGCCTGCTGCCATACCTGCTACATTACCGCAACCACCGTGATACAGCTTTGATTGCGTGCCCCTCCTCCAACTTTGTCTTACTGCAGCTTCCCACCCATCTTCACCTCTGCTTTCTGTCCCTTTCCCACCCATACAGCCTTTCTCATCCTTTCATCCCTGGGCCTGGTGGTCCGCCCCTCGGGGAGGTTAAGGGGCATTTTGCGTGACAGGGCTGCCGGCAGGTTGTGTGGGCACGGCGCTCGCCTTTTCCCACAGCTCGCGTCAAATTTTGCTGAACCCTGACCTCAGCAGGCCCTCTCCAAATCAGGGAGGTACGCAATTCAGCCAGCCAGACCCTATTCAAAACTGGACTTTCCATTGGAGGGGAAAAAAAAGAATCCCATCCAATTGTGGCCCGTGCCCTCCCTTTTGTGCACTGTTCAAGCAGGGTCGGACGACTGGCCGCCGCTAGCCAGGACAAGACTTCCGAAAAGCCTATTCAGCATGTGATTTGACCCCCTGGTTCCATTGCTGACTCACAGGGATCAAACACTGGGAACCTTTAGAGGTTCTTTTCCATAGAGGTTTCACCCATTCAAACATCTTTTTTCTTTCTTTTTTTTTTTTTTTACCAAAATCCAAAATGCCAAATAGCCTGTCATGTTGTGCCAGCATTCAACTCAAGCGGTGTGACTTTTGTTTCGGTGACTTTTGATTGTCAATCATCTTTTTGATGGTGATTGTAGTATGCATGCGATGTTTGCTTTAATCATTTCCATTTGTGTGAAAATAGCATTTGTGCTGTTAGTGTAGTATTCGAGATTCTGTGGTAGTAATTTAAAATAGTCTGTCATGGACAACGATGAATTGAAATTACCTACACAACTACTCATTTTCATGCTAAGTTTAAGACCCTTGTTACAACTGATGTTAGCGTGCATGTGTGTTTTCAGTATAGGTGAAAGTGTGTGAAGACCCTGACTTGATGCATGGTTTAAATCTTTTGCAGAAGGCAAGCACTTTGATTGTAATGCCGCGTGCTGTGTGCTGAAGTGTGGGGGGCTGCTACAGCTTTCAAGCTGGTCAACTGTCAGGAATAGTGCATGAAAGGGGGCCTCAAGAGTGAAAGGGAATGGAGGGTCCAACTCGGGGGGTCTTGCAGAAAGGAGGGTGGAGGTGACTTGGGGCTTGGAGAACACCCTCTGTGTGGGCTGTGACAGCATGGCAGGCCTTCTCAGAAGATACTGAGACCAAGCCATGGAGGGAGGGAGCATAGGTGTTGGCACTTTGCCCCCCCTGCAGTGTGGTGCACGGGCAAGATGCCAGCTCACTCGCACAAGAACCAAAGACCAGATGTTTTCTGTCATGGAGCGCTCTGCCTTTAGTAAATTAAGTTACAGTAAAGCTGTAATAATCCAAACTGGGGTACCTCGTTTCCACTGCTGTACACACTTACCAGGTACTTAATCCTCACAAACTTTCCTTAGTGCCGTACAGGTCAACCACTGGTGAAGGGGCCATGGACTTTTGCCCTTTGTTTAAATAATAAAAATTTAAAAAGCAAAGCAAACAGGCTTTGCTACACATCTCAAAATGAAACCTGAAGCTCTATCCATCAGTCAGCTTCAGACGTGGAAGCAAATAATTTAGTTTTTCTTCACTAATCGAGCATGATGTTAAAATATGAAGGGAATGTTAGCACTGTACCTAACATAGTCGCTATGCTAGTGTGCCTTAACGACTGTGTCCCCCTGTTCTACACAATAATGTTATGTTGATGTATTTGATATATGGCATCTATTACGTTGGACCAGTGCAAAGTTAGAATGGAAAAAGTGCACACTATTTGGAGTCACACAGTGTCATAGACAGGCATGGACAAACACACCTCATTAGCATTAACAAAAGCTCTACATTTCTGCATCAGGGCTAGATTTCTTGAAACACAATTGAAATATACTACCTCCAGGCTTCTGAGGCTTATTTAAGAATGTGGAAAAACTGTATAATATAATAATAATAATATAATATTCATGTAATATGGTCAACATAGTGGATGTACTGTAAGTAATTTTTTTCTTTTTAAAAGTAAAACCAGTCATTATACGTAATGTATAGCTTCTCAAGCACATCTTGTATGCCTGTATGGAAAGCACATTATCACCGTGTCGACCCTTAAGTGCAATAGCAATGTTGCGTGGAGCACACCGAATGGTTCAGCAAGAATGTCTCCTGTGCAGTCTATCTCAGATTTACAGCACCTCTGAGGATGGCTCTGATCTGGCAGTGGCCATTGGGCTTTGAAGAGAAGTGTACCATCGGTGGATCACTTTGAACCTACATTGAGCTGAGCTTGAGGGAGGCCCTCGGTCCCACCAGAGTAAAACAGGACAGTAAACCTGAACACGGCTAGTTTTTGCACTGCGGCACTGGGGACTCGCATCTTAATTTAATACTCGCCAACGCCGACTGTGGTCTAACGGTTCAAAAACTGTAGCTTGGCTCCAAGGTGGCCCCCGCACTTTCACTTCTTCTGGCTTTCCAGTAAACTTGAAAGCTCCTTTTTATGCACGTACTTCAGATACTATATATGTCAAGTGTATTTGAAGTATGTTACATAATTTGCTAGATGCCAACCTGATTCTGTATTACGATCATGCCGTTTTATGACTAACAGCAGGTTCTTGTGTTTGCCTTTAACCTGAAAAAGTCAAATTACCTGTGAAAATGGCTTCAAAATTGCAGTAATGGTCTTGTTTTTGCCCTCGTCTCTATGGCCAAACTGGTTACTTCATATTGAATCGTTGTTCCGCAGCTCACAGGACACATATATGAAAAAATATATTATTTTAAATATCACATCAATTAAATATTAAATTTTTAATGCAATTTATACTATTTTAACCCATTTATTAAACAAATAAATGTAGTTGAATGTTCAACCTTACGTGCAAATGGAGCATGGAGTTAAGGGCTAGCTAACAGTAATTGAATGTGTACTTCATTTATGCACAGCATGGCGTTAGCAGCATTTTGTGCTCTTCCTATCGCAATCGATTGAGGTCTTGATGTTTTCATTTGAAGAAACCAATATGCTCGTGTCATGTGCCTTGTCGGCAGCTCCTTACTTTCTCTTAGCTAATGATCCGCTTGTTAACTTTCCTCACCTGGGGTCAGGCTAAAGGTACAGTAATCCCCTCACATGCTAAAAAGCCAGGGTGCCTTGCCCAAGGTGTTGTAAGCCTTGCTTAAACAGGCTTTATTTACTGGCCAGTGGGCTGTTTCATTTGACACCTACCATAGCTTGTGGTGCAATGTTTGTTTTTTTTTTCCACTGACCTCCCAAGTGTTTCTCTCTTGGGGACCTCCGGGCTTTCTCATGTCTTCTAGACTCTTTAGGTAAGCCGGAAAAGCAAACAAAGGCCATACCTATTATATGGTAAGTGGATCTCGTGTTACTCTGCCATTTCAACGCAGTCGCCAGTGTGGGCCACTTTCCAGGTGACTGATATCTTCGCAGGGGCCAACATGTCAGGGGACGGGGTAATTGATTGTCTTGATATTTGAGTATGCCACTTTCCTTACTTCATAGAACTTTTAATTCCGTCTGCGAAAGACAAGGACCCCACATCTCTAAATTCAGGGGACCACACTTTACAAAAATGTAAATACATAAAATATGGAGTTCTGTGGCAAAAGATGGCAGCGTATATTTCCTTCTTCCCCATAGCGCATGTACGCTCACATGATCCTGAGTAGCTTTTGAACAAAGGATGTTATTTTTGTTGAACAGAGCCCCTGCTGAAGGTTAGCCAAATGAAAACCTCAAGGCTGAAATCAAGTCTGCTCTCCAATAAGTTTATTGAGTAAAGCTCCCTTTGCTCCACAGAGCAGTTTTGATGTTGCCTGCAGGAAACTAGTGTCTAAAGGATCGCATATCTAGTTTGAGTCAGCCTCGGTATCAGCTTTTTTTTAAACAATGGCTCAAAGGCAAAATCTTCTCAAGTGAACATTTCCTATTCCTACCTTTATGTTTTTATTACTTAAACAGGAAGAGTATTATTAGCATATTATTTGATATTTTCTTAAATTTAATATAGATTTGTTTCTCTGAGTTTTGGGACCCGAGGCAAATAAATGCAAGAGCCAGACTCGACAAAGAAAATCTGTCCTCCATAAGAAATCAAGAGCTGACCGAGTTTTTGCTGTAGCAGACCTACAGTACATCTGCTCCATCTGGCTTTGCTGTTATTCTCCAAGAATGCTAGGCCTGATGATCTTTTCCAAGTATGTACAGTAAGTGTATCACAAGATAACTGGACCAAAGTGGCTCTCCGTATTACAAATTAACCATACACATTATCTTCTGCAATTACACCTATGACAAAGGAGGAACTGTTGAGGAACTGTACTACAGACAGTATGGTTCCATTAGGGCCTGAGGAATTAAACAAAATAAGCAAATTCATTTGGAACTGTAATGCTGCACCGTGTGTGTGGAGATTGTGTATTTATGGTAAGATGAGCTACCCTAAAAAATCTCTGATTTTTTCACTCAAAACCTTCCTTACATTAAAGCCGTGAAAATCATATAATGAACTATGACATCCTTATCAATGACACAAGACTTGAACCGGACGGTCAACTCAGCATCCACTTCCATAGTATGCCCTGTGCAGGTTTGTCGGACTTTCTGCTCCATGGTATACTACGCTCTGTTCCATTCATTAGCAGCTGATCAGCAGTCCTGTTCGAGTCTAGTGTCCTTGATGGCTAATATGAACCGTTATACGGTATATTATGGAAGTGTGCAAGGTGTTTTTGGAAGGCCACAGTCCAACAGGCCACACTTCTAGTCCAACCTTACCTCGGCGTTCCCAGCATCAGCATCAATGAGTGACGTGACTTTGACATCGCTGTGATGTCATTTACTATCCTTCTGATGCATTCCGCTTCAGTTGCATCTGGTCTTTTTTTATTTAGACAAAAGTCGACATATACAACAAATATGGCATCAATTTCTAGTACATTTCCAAATTGAACTAGTACCAAAACAGGATCCTATACAGAATGGAATTTGGACTAGTTCAACTTCCCAGGTTTTGGAGAGGTGTGATACTTTCTTGCTTGAAGTATCCACTGCACGCCAAGACTCACCTTCGTGGCAAACCCAAGACTGTCTGGCTCGCCGAATAAGAAAGGTGCCCAAAGTGTGGCCCAGGGGAGGCTCATTGCAGAAATAAAGTAAACTAAAACTCAGCAAAAAGGCATAATGCAACTACAAAAGGCAAAAATGCCAACACTAATAATTAATAAAGAAACAAAAATGTTTTTTTACGTTTGACGGATTAATTGCCTGTGAGAAAATGTCACAAACACCAATTCCACGGCTTTATAGAGTGAAAGATGACATATTAAAGGACGTATGGCATTACAGTATTATTTCATAATTGTATACTTCATATAGTATCCGTCCTTCAATTCATTTTCTATGCCACTTATGCTCACTAGGGTTGCTGGTATGCTGGAGCCTATCCCAGCTGTCTTTGGGTGAGAGGCGGGGTACACCCTGGACATTATATATATATATATAATATATATTCTCCCGTCGCGTGCCTAGGCAGCCATCAGTAGGTCTTCCACTGCTAGAAGACAGCAGCCAAGCCTATTTATTGTGACAGGATATCCTCTTCCACTTGACATTAGTCTACCAGTGACCATCACATGTAGCGGTCTGGCATGGTCCAGGGAAGCAGCCGGGTGCCGTGCACGGACCATCAGTCCTCTAAGCTGCCGGAACTAGGTTTGCCAGAGTTGCAGCTTATGTATAGCTGACTTACTGCACAGCTACTGCCTGCACACACCGGGTCAGTGTTGGCCAGCGTTTTGGGTTTTTGGATGTTTGTTTTTTTTTTTTATTTCAGAACATACTGTAGACGGGGGTACAGTTCATATTTTCCATTCATTGGTCACACAACACCTCCAAAATTTGAACCCTTTTACAGATCCTCTATTAGGTATGAGACCGCTTGTGACCCGCAGCTAGATCAAAGAACCCGCAACTTCATTGCAACTTTGAATTATGTCACAACATAATAATCCCTACTAAAAACACAAGTTACTATTGATGCAGTACCTGAAGCTCAACTCTGAACCCCCAATGTTACTTTCCTGTCCGCCCGCCAGTCAGCTCCCCTGGGAGCACATTTATAGCAACACGCATGAGCACAAGTCTTATTTATGTCTTAAATAGCTTTATTATTAATAATAATATTTTATTATTATAATATTTTATATATTATATTATTTATTTATTATTTGTATAATTATATTATATATATAATATTTATATTATATTTTACTTTATTATTAGCTTATTTATTAGCTTAATTATCTATTATTATGCCTAGTATATTGGGTAATACAAGTGTAAAGGTGATTATAGGGATGTTATTTCATGTCTAGAGGGCTCTAATAATGTTAACAACCTTATTTAGAAGGTCATAGACAGGTTTCCTATACTGTAACTACGTACCAATGATTATGGTGTATCGTTACACCCCCAGCTGGGGGAGTGTCCACCTTATTTTAAAGTCACTTTAAAGTTACAAATGAACGAGTCAGAGTCGTGTCTATCAAGTAAAAGCTGTTGCTTTGCTTTCACTCAATAATCACCCAACGAGTGACCAATGAGGCTGGATTCTCGCAGCAGGAATGTGGCTGATTCAGGTGATTATAGATTATTTTATGACACCCTTATGCACGTATAAGCCGCTTTCTCTCTCTCATGTATGGGCGGTCTGTATGACCTAGAAGACGACTAGACTGGATGACCCACTGGTCCTTCTAGGAGCCATCTGGCAACAGTGTACTTGTGTGGCTTACCCTTCCCACTGCCTCACGCAATTCCTTAAGCAAGCATAAGTGCGCTTAGGAGGACTTAATCTTAAAGAAACGGGTTTTGGCCACACTGTTGGCTGCCAGTGTGGATGTCACCCAGCCATTAGGTCATGGGGTTCCTTCAGCCTTGTGACACTGAGCAGGTTTTGGGTTGTTTTGGAGGCCGATGCGCCACCTGTTGTTGCTGCAGGACTGAAAGCCCTGGATTGAATGTACGCTGGCCATGCTTAGAGCAGCTTGTCATCAATAAGTACAAATGTTTGAGAGCATAACTCATCTGCTGTCGCTGTGAAAGGGCTAAAGAGGGACATTGCCCGTCAGGTTCTGGATGAGATTGCGCCCTTTGACGGTGTGCCAGTGCAGGGCCCACAGTCTTCCAGAAGAGGGCCTTGGTACAGGCAAGACAGCAGCCAGCTTGCTAGGCAGCCAAGCAGGCAGACAGGCAGCCAGCCGCATCGTCTGCAGTCTGGGTCTGGGGCTAGTGCCTGGACCAGGGCAGCTCATGTTACCCAGACAGATTTGTTAACACTGTTTGGGTCCGCTCGGCTTTCTAGCCGAGCCTCTGAGCCAAACGCCGCTGAGGTGACTTAATCTGTCATTAAACTCACATTACACCCGGACAGAGACTGTGGCTGGGCTCGGGGGGCGGGGGGTGAGGGGGGACAGAGACAACGGTGCTCACTCTCCCGCTCGCTGGCATGGCTGGCTGCGTTTGAGCAGACACAAGACCCCCACCTCCTCCTACTCCCCGTCCTGGGCATGCCACACACCATGGCACAGCTTGACAGGAAGAAGCTATTTCACTTCTAGCTGGAAAGTCATTTGGATACACGGGCAGCATCGGTGTTCTTCTCCATCCTTGACTTGCTTCACTGGTTAAAAATGTAACACACATTGTTCTCGTTACAAAAAGTACAAATTGTTAATCATCATAAATGAGTCCCATCCCTGGAATTTCCTCTGCACCTTGTAAAACTGGCAAAATATAAAAGGAAATGCTGCTTGCGTCGAAACAAAACAAAGGTTTATAGCCTAATATTCAACCATAGTTGGTGGAATCCCATTCATCCATAATCAATCCTTTCCATGTGGGCTAAAAGTTGCAAGATGACCTCCTACTCTACCTGTCTAGATAGAAAATTGTCTGCAATCATTCCCGACTGGTATTGATGACTTCTTGGAAACGTTTAGAGGTGATGTTGTGCCTAAAATCAGCATCAAAGTACAATAATAAGTCACCACTCTTATCTGGACATGCTGAGGTTGATGCTTGATGAACAGGTCATCTAAGGTCGCACCTCATTGAAGGTCTCCCTATTGTCAAGGTAGCAGCGTTCCAATTTGTACTACCCCATGAGTGTAGGACCACGGTATAGTGAATAGCACAAACAAGATGGTGTTTGTGTCCACAGATCAAGAAGTACTTTGAGCTGGAGCCTCTGGCCAGGGGGAAGCGCTGGATCCTCGAGGGCACCAGCACGGACCACATGGACACTGTGAAGGAGAGCTTCGCCCAGTTCATCGTCCTGCTGGAGGACAAAGACACACCGCCCGCCAGGATATGACGCTAGCTAGCGCTGAGAGACACAAACAGCGGACGACGACACACACACAATGTCCTGCTGGTGCGCCCCCCCCCCCCCCCTCCACACACACACACACACACACACACTAACAAAAAAATTACACGCCACCCCTTCGTCTCCTTCAGGACTATCTTCTCCAGGGGCCTTCAGAACCAAGTAGAACCTCTTGTGATGATGCTCCATGGGCACCATGTGTTGAGATGGGGCCTTGTAATCTCTAGCTACACCCCTGCTGACACACACACACACACACACACACACACACACACACATACACACACACACACACACACACAGTGGAGCCCATGTTGTCTGTAGATATGTTTAACTCTTCCACTAATGACTTTACAGGATGTCTGAGTGGGAACTGTTGATGTTGTTTCCACCTGACAAGTACTGTACGACTTAAGTAAGTGTGCTTCTCCTCGCGCCTTCTTATGTACACTATTTACATATCAGCCTGTCACACCATCTTGGAATACACTGTGTTGTACGGTGACATGCAGACTCTGCACAGTGATGTCTACCCCCCCGTACCCCCCACGTGTGGCCCCATACACACTACTTACTAGTCATGTGACCGTGTCAGAGTGCCAAGCATTACGTCTCAATACTTTTAGCAATGTGCAACGTAGAAGAGCTTTTTTTCATAAACGCTACGTCACACGACTTAGGAGTTCTTTGAAATGACCAAAACTGTTTTAAAAAAAGGTATTAATGCCACACCGAAAAGGAGAAATTCTACAGAACAAAAACATCAAAAAAAGTGAAATAAAATTCCACAGAACAGGGAAGGTGGAGCTTACACTTACACTTACTATTCAATGGCTGGACAAAAAAATAAAAGATAAAAAAATTATCAAACGCTACAATATTGAAAAAAAAAATTGTTTTAAGTACACAAGAAAATTGTAAGTAATGATCAGGAGATCAGAGAAAAAAGAAACAAAATTTAATAATAAAATAAAATAAATAATAAATATTTTAACACGAAAAAAGGGTGTCATATTACAAGAATACATTTGCAATATTAAGAGAATAAAGTTATTGTAGCAGTTGCACTGTTTCTCTTCTTTTGGGTGTGGCCCTAATGCTTGTTTCATGTCAGTGTTTTAGCATAATCATAATAATAATGATGATAATAATATGTTTAGGTCACCTTTATTGACTTTTTTTCTTTTGCTTTCTTTGTTGTTGTTGTTGTTTTTGGCATAATCCATCTTGGCACTGGCTGGCCCCTCCAGCCTCCCATCGGGGTGGAATAGAAAGTCAATCAATCAGCCACAGCAACAGCTGCATGTGACAAGTCCCTGTCTGACACCCCAATGCCTTCCAACTGTCTGTGAAGACCACCCCCGCCCCCCACCCCTCCAACACACACACACACACACACACACACACACAACTCCACCCTCCGTCGTCATCATCATCATCATCTCACCCCACGCCACAGAAGTGTCTAAAGCGGCATCGGCTCACGTACCCGCTGCATGGTGGCGCTGTGTTGTACGTAAGTAAGTGACCTGGAGGAGATGGTGTACACGTTAGGAGGAGTCATGTCACACAACCTTTCGCTGCAGCATATCTCTCTTTATCCTTCTGTTTTTTGTTGTTTTGGTTTTTTTTGCTATGGCAATTAAATTTGTAAAGATCAAACACTATTGTCTTTTCATTTGGACACATTTCCTTTGACTTTTGGTAACGTGGACTAAGATGGTAGTCAAGACGTGACTAGTCTGTTCATCCCGGGAACGATGCTTACTCATTCTCATGACGAGAACGCAAAATGCCTTCAGGGACACTAAAAAAACGGCTTTAAAATGTGTATCCTCATGAGGGTCGCGAGGGTGCTGGAGCCTATCCCAGCTGAGGTACACCCTGGACTGGTTGCCAGCCAATCACAGGGCACATATAGACAAACAACCATTCACACTCACATTCATACCTATGGACAATTTGGAGTCGCCAATTAACCTAGCATGTTTTTGGAATGTGGGAGGAAACCGAAGTACCCGGAGAAAACGCACGCATGCACGGAGAGAACATGTAAACTCCACACAGAGATGGCCGAGGATGAAATTGAACTCGGGTCTCCTAACGGTGTGGTCTGCGCGCTAACCACTCGTACCCCGTGCAACCTGCAAATGTGTAAAAGCAGAGCAAAAACAAATATTCTTATCACTCACTTTGTAACTATAAAAACAAGTACATTTACCTGAAATGACGTGATGTCTTTGAACGCAACCCCTCATTGCTCATAACAGGATCAGTCAAATGTTCTGCTACTGTTATAGAGACTCATGTTAGACTAATAGATTTTTAGACTTGTGTGTTGTCTTTTAGTTTGATTGACATATTGACTTAATTTGGAGCGGTAATACATACAAATATATATAAGATAAGCTATGCTTTTATTCATATACATATCATCCCGTCTAGTCATTTATCTTCATTAAATACAGTAAAAATGGCCATACTTAAGACGTAGTTGCTACTGGTGATTCATTAAACTTTCAAACTGATTCATCTGTAAAATGTTTAATCTTTTGACAACCCTAAATAATATATCTCATTCATAATCAGCTGTGTGACGAAAATGGCCCTGGGCCATACTTTTATTAACTCCACATGAGGATAGTTACTTTTTTGGCATTTTTTTTCTTAATGTCACCACTGACGTGTACCAGTGATCGCAAAGAAGATGTGTGACGATGACCATAGAACCAGAAATGGACCATATGGTGACATTTGTCCAATTCCAGCAATACCTATAAAAGACCACCAGATGACAGCATCACTGTGCAAACACCTTTTTGTTCCCTCTCCATTACGTACGTGTCTTCCAAGGGTGAGAACAGTACTTTTACTTGACTTTTGTTTTATTATACACTAACTAACTTCACTCTGTACTTATATGACAGTGGGTTATTTATTCTTACCCTTCAAAAAATCACATGAACCATTAAAGGGGACCCATTATACTCATTTTCAGCCCTTTGTATTGAGTTGTGGACTCCTATAGCGCAGCTACTGACAATAACCCGCACAGAAAACTTTCTACATCTTCCAGAATCTGCACCTATTCTAGCTCGATTTCCTTGGATTTCCAAAACGATCTGTTTTTATTCATTCCACCCACAGCCCGCCTCCAAGCACGCCCACTCCACTGTGATTGGTCACACTCAGCTAGGTACCTGGGCATGCCCATCGGTGAGAAAGTGGCTCACATTCAAATGCACAAACCTCATTATCTGAAACTTTGGCATCGTTTATCCAAAATTATATCTACATTTATAGGTCAGAAAAGTGGAAAAAGCGTAATGGGTCCCCTTTAAAGACTTGATGACGTTATAACATCCACTGATAATGATAATGTGCGCTTCTACTTTACAATTGGGGTACTCTTTCCAAGGGTTATTTACAGTAGTCAATTAAAACTACAATACTTAATACTTAATAAAAGAATGTATCTTAATATGAATAATTTTGCAATCACTGAAATGATTTAAGTTTAGTTTGACATTTTTGCAGAGCTGCTAGAAATGTGAATTTCTTGTGGAGATGAATACAGTATTGAATCTATGTATCTAATAAAAGGGCATATATATATATATATATATATATATACACATATGGTATATAGCTACATGTACGTATACATCCACTGCATGTATTATTTATTGCAGTGAATGTTATATTAGTCATACTATATACGAGTGTTATTAGCTGTAATGAGGTTGATAGGGAGGGAGGTCCATCCTCTTGCTTATTTTCCCTGCCAGTGTCTGTGTGTGACAGGAGGTGTGTGTGTGTGTGTGTGTGTGTGAGTGTTCCAGTGCGTCAAAGTGCAACGTTTGCTAGTGTAAAGTCAAGAGTGCGCAACATATAAACTCCTCTTGTCCTCCTCCTTTCTGTCCTTGTCGCCTTCTCTCCTCCCCTGATTGACCAAAGTTGCCTTTCCCATACAATGTGTGTCATGCAGGTTGCCGTGGCGACTCTTTGATCCTGTTTTCCACTCTGGGCCTGTGGGGCAGACAGACATGCTTCTCTTCAGTCTGCTGCACACCAACCCTGGAAGAAGACCCCCCCCCCCTCCACCTCCATTGGTGTGTCCTTCTCTCTCCTGCTTGCTCTGCTTCCCTTTGGTCACGCCAAAGCACACTTGCCTCACTTTGGGCATCCACAGTGGGAAGAGGCCAGGACCTCCACAGAGGACAACAAAGATAGGTTCGAGCTCTCACTCTGTCTCACTTTCATGTGCCCTCTACTGACCTCGTTGTGATATTGTTGGAGCCTGATTGTTTTATCACTATGGTACACAAAGTGTATAATAAACAATGCTAGCATATTTAGCTAACCTGAATATGATGGAAACATGAATAAAGATGTTATTATCTTTGTTTTGGAGCTGATTAAAAGTACCTAATAAAGTGTCCACTAGAGGACGTTAAGCACTTATTCTATTCTACGTGAGCCCAGAGATGATCTCAAATGCAAATGTGCCCCCCCCAACTTTTTTTTTGGTTGTTTACAAGACAAACACGCTCTTGTTCCGTGTTTGCTTAAACCCAGCGAAGAATGTCTGACATCTTCTCCGTCTTCTGCCGTCAAGCATGTCTTTCCGCTGATAGCAGATGTTGTTTGCCTCCCTGACATCCATCTGGGATCTCGTACCGCTGATGATGCTCCACATTCCCGGGTCCCCGTCAAGCGTCTCATCACTCCTCAATGCTCCTTCATTGTACGAGCGAACATATTCAAATACGCCTCTTAATCAATGAATTCATCAGTCCAGGGTGAGGCGATGTTCCCGTGCCTCCTCATCCTTTATGGACAACACTCTGCTTCCAGCTTTGTGGAAGGCCTTTTGTTGTAGCCAGTGCTGAAAAAGCAAGGTCCCAAGAGGCACGTTTACATGAGCTTGAAGTCGAAGAACATCCTACTGAGGGACGAATAAAGGCATATCTTAATGGATCAACTAGAATCCAGACTAGAATCCAACCACCAGGAGTGGAATCTGTGGTAGCATCACTTCCTGTTAACAATCATGTGTCCCAATACTTTTGTCCATATAGTGGACCTTCTCCAAGCATCTGGTTTGTGTGTTTTGTCTTGCAGATGTGACATCTCTGAAGGCTTAGTGTGAGCTGGGAAAGTCGTCAATGAGTGATTGACTTTTAATGAGTTTGCATTGAATGTTATTTATGTCACTTGCGTGCATGCTAATATTAGCATGACGTAGCATTACGTTTCTACTAATTGACTCAACTCACAGCAAAAAAAGTTTAAAAAAAATCTGTGTGCTAAAGTATAAAAAGCTGTTGATGAGTGCGGTACAGGCTACTTCCTGGATTCCATGGACGATCAGAGACATAGGCAAGATGTGTTTTTCATCATTCACACACCAAAGGTAAAAGTACCATCTATGATTTGGAACTTTATCCAGATTGGCACCAAAAACGTATTCTCCCTTAGAACACCCTTCCCTCCTCAAAGTCGTATGGTGTTGTTTTGGTGTCAATCTGCCAACAAACTGTACCTGAACATCACGCCATTCAACTACATTATATAGTGGTTTAGAATCCAAAAGAATTGAACAGCCTGTGTTTGTCCGGGGGCCACCTAAACGCCTCGTGGTGTTTTTTTTCTTCCCGGGTCTGTGGGGTGTCCCGCGTGGGATTCCGTCAGGCTTGTCACTCCCGTTGTTTGTCCCAGTGACGAGATCTGTGTGAGTCCTGTTTCTCTTCCTGTCCCTGTGGCCCGGGTGCTGATGGAGACCCGCATCCCAGGTGGGCCGCCCTCACCCCACATCAAAACAAGAGGAGGGAGAGCGACCCTCTTGGTTTTCAGACAAACATCACTCACTTTCTTTGTTGTCTGAGGGACGGGGGGCACGGCGGTTTATCTCCAGCGAGGGCCCCCCCCCTCTCACCCCATGCTATCGCCTTGCACCAGCCCAAACGTCGGTCAAAGTGCAGGCGGCGCATTCCTTCTAAAGGTCAGTTGATGGCGGCTGCATGTGGTGTCTAAATTCATAGACTGGTCCGTGCTGATCTGCGCTGGCATATCAAAACAAAGCCCATCGTGGTTTTTAAACGCTGATTTGTTGACGTTTGAGACACCTGCCCACCCACCTTGGGTCCCCAGTGGTCCACGTGAAGCCTCATTGGAGATGCTGCACACATTGTGGCCCGTCCAGCCGGCGTGCTGACGCCCGGTAGTTGTCCTGACCCGTGTGGGCAGGTGATCCCTGCTTCCAAGGAGCACACTTTTACGAGCGTGACCTCAACATGCCCATCTCGAGGAGTCTAGACTTTACGGGAATTCACCGTCCTGCTGATGGCTATCAGACTGTGACTTTTTACAAGTATCTCTTGTCATAACTCTTTGAGGATAGACAGGAACGACGCTTTGACCGTCCCGCCTCCTCCTTCTTCTTCCACTTGATTAACGGTCAGCACTGGGAATAACAAAGCAGGAAGACACCAATCTTTGATGAAAGAGACAAACTGTACTGCCATAACCATAACCAAATGAGCTGGAATATGAATATGAAACCTTAGTATTAACATCGGGTGCCTGTTTGATCTACCATCTGCTGGGGGTGTCAGGTGTCACTTAGGGGTAAGGCTATTATTAGGTGGGGAGGCATTATTGCCAGTAACACCACTTTGATTTTAAATTAATGATTTTTAATGAATGATACTGAAATAAAACTCATATATGGTTTATGGTTTACAGGTTAAATTACAATAGTTTGCTATTATCGCTAACTTAAAAAAAATCTATAAAACTAAATGAATTATGACTATTAAAGTATAAACACTTCTTAATAAAATCTAAAACAACTTTTTTAATCAGAAGAAAAAAGATTTACATTATATGAAAATTAGTTAAAGTCAGAAAAAATATATACTGTGTATATATACGTATATGAAACATTAAATAAAAATCTAGTTTAGAGAAATAAAAATCTTCAAAAACAAGTACCAGAGAAATAAAAACATAACAATAAAACAAAAATATATCCATAAAAAAATGTAAAAAGCTATATTTTTATTTCTCTAAGATACAAATACATACATTAAATTAATTAATTTAAATATGTCACCATAAATCTAAATGTAATATTTAAATATACATATAGATATATACACATTTTTAATAATAAAAAATATGAAATATATATCATATGTAATGTATTAATTCAATAATATATAACTAAATGACTATTATGAAAAAATATTTGAAATAAAATATACAACAAAAAATAAAATAAATAAAATAAAATGTGTACAAAATGTATGTTTAAAATATAAACAAAAGTGTAAACATAAACAACTACCATTCAAATTTGAAAACAAATCTATAAAAACATAAAAGTAACTGTAACATAAAACCCAATCCTTATTACCCAGCCTATAGTCCAAACCCTAATCCAAACCCTTAGCCCCAACCCCCTAACCCGAACTCATAATCAAAACCCACAATTGAAGCCAAACTTGAACCCTAATACCTCAAACACCATGACTGTGCTTAACTTGTATGTCAGCTAAGAATGTTGTGTGTACACATAATAAAGATTTTAATCATGGGGACAGTTGCCGTGGTAACATTGTACATTGTGGAACAAATTGTGTTCCCTTTTACAACAGTTGGGGGGCAAATCCAAAGCAATGGATGCCGACTGCTGCTTTAAATTACACGATGATGAGGCAGCGGAGGACAAAAAGAACGCCATAGTATTCCTTAATGATGCTTTGGCTTCCTGTGACGAAACCACAAATGTTTCCAAACAAGCCGGGGGTGAATAAACAGCCAATGATACGTCGTAAATATCCAATTGTTGCCTATAAATGTAGCCTTTTTGCACATTATGGCTGTGTTTGATGTGTGTGTGTGTGTGTGTGTGTGGCTGGCGGCCAATCACTGTAGGTGGATTAGCTCATTGAATCCAAACAGTTTACGGGGAGTGACAACACTCTGTGGGCAGCTTGCGCCTTTCCAAAGTACAAATACATAAAAAGAAAAAAAAAGAAGAAGATGAAATATTGTCTGATGGAGAATAGAGCAAACATGCGCTGAGAGAAACCATCTGTTTGCTCCATGCCATCCCAGTGGCGACCAAGCACCTTGACTTAGGCGGGAAACTGCAAAGTCAGGGAGAGGAACAATAGAGAGAGAAAGAGAGCAGGTTGGCATGAGTCAGCGCTCTTGGCCGCCATGACACCAACACGGCGGGAATAAGCTGGCAGCCAGAAAGAGTGTTTAAGGTTGTTGGAGATTAGGGTTAAATGTCACAAAGGTCAAGGAAGAGACCAGTTTAGTTTGGCTTAAAGAGACTGACTGGACTGCTCTGTGATAAATCTCTACGCTTTTTTTGGAGGCACAATGTTCAAGGTCAAGGTGTGTTAAAGCCATTGGTGGAGGACTGCACACACGCACACACACACACACACACACACACGTCTCATCCACACATGTGACTCATGTGTGCTGGAGAATTATGAAATGTCTCCGGTGTTTTGGTATCACATGGCGGTGCGTCCTCTGTGTTTACTGTTGTTCTTAGGACTGAGCCTAAACATCCTCTAATGGGATTAGCACACCACAAAGAAGAAAAAACAGCCGCTTTACCTCCAACAACTGTGCCGTCCAAACATTCTTTTTCATCTCTTATTCCAATCCCTTCAATTGTTTTGTCTTGTTGAGTCTTACAACTTCATGCCTCCTGTGTTCATTATGGAATATGGAATGACATGCTTTATTTATACACCACCTTTGCACTTGCGCACTATGTGCGAAAAGGAGTAGGAAGAAGCAGAGTTTATTTATCCTACCTCTTTCCTGTATGCTGTGGTTTATATTTTGTCGTGAAAAAGGAAAGGGGGGTTGTTATTGAAAGAATAACAAATTACATACAAAAATAATCAAATGGGATTAGATAAAAGGAACACAAAAGAGACTAGAAGGTGTTAAAATTGATAATGATTGTCTGAAAAGACTTTAATGAATCCATCCATTTTCTATGCTGCTTATCCTCATTACGTTCTCATTCAGAATAACAAATCTTTCATGAGAGCTACGCCCGGCAGGATAATAAATTCATCACGCAACAAATGAAAATTAACTCAGCCGTAATACATTGCCATGTGCGTGCGTCTGTTTCTCTCGTCTCTTACCTCCAAACAATCAGGAAGAGGGTTCAGCACCTTGGTGTTATTCTGTAGAACAACGACATGAACGGAGTAAGACCCTTTTGTCTGCCATTATCTTAGTAGATTGCAATTTGTCATGTATTTTTCCATAGGAAAATACATGTTCCATAGAACAACGGCATGAATGGAGTGAGACCCGTTGGTGAGTCATTGTTAGTAGATTATAATTTGTCATGTAGTAAAATACATGTTGTTCTGTAGAACAATAGCATGAATGGAGTGAGACCCTTTTGCCAGTCATATTAGTAGATTGCAATTTGCCATGTAGTAAAATACATGTTGTTCTGTAGAACAACGTCATGAATGGAGTGAGACCCTTTTGTCAGCCGCAATGTTAGTAGATTGCAATTTGTCATGTATTTTTCTATTGTAAAATACATGTTATTCCATAAAACAACAGCATGAATAGAGTGAGAACCTTTTGTCAGTCATTATGTTAGTAGATTACAATTTGTATGTACTAAAATACATGTTGTTCTGTAGAACAATGGCATGAATGGAGTGAGACCTTATTGGCAGTCATTATGTTTGCAGATTGCAATTTGTCATGTACTAAAATACATGTTCTGTAGAACAACGGCATGAATGGAGTGAGACCTTATTGTTAGTCATTATATTAGATAACAATTTGTCATGTAGTAAAATACATGTTGTTCTGTAGAACAATGGCGTGAATGGAGTGAAACCCTTTTGCCAGTCATATTAGTAGATTGCAATTTGCCATGTAGTAAAATACATGTTGTTCCGTAAAACAACAGCATGAATGGAGTGAGAACCCTTTGTCAGTCATTATGTTAGTAGATTACAATTTGTCATGTATTTTTCCGTTGGATAATACATGTTGTTCCGCAGAACAACAGCTTGAATGGAGTGAGACCCCTTTGTGAGTCATTATGTTAGTAGATTGCAATTTGTCATGTAGTAAAATACATGTTGTTCTGTAGAACAATGGCATGAATGGAGTGAGACCCTTTTGCCAGTCATATTAGTAGATTGCAATTTGTGATGTAGTAAAATACATGTTGTTCTAGAGAACAACATAATGAATGAAGTGAGACCCTTTTGTCAGCCCCTGTTGCAATTTGTCATGTATTTTTCTATTGGATAATACATGTTGTTCCGCAGAACAACAGCATGAATGGAGTGAGACCCCTTTGTGAGTCATTATGTTAGTAGATTGCAATTTGTCATGTAGTAAAATACATGTTGTTCTGTAGAACAATTGCATGAATGGAGTGAAACCCTTTTGCCAGTCATATTGGTAGATTGCAATTTGCCATGTAGTAAAATACATGTTGTTCTAGAGAACAACATAATGAATGGAGTGAGACCCTTTTGTCAGCCCCTGTTAGTAGATTGCAATTTGTCATATATTTTTCTATTGGATAATACATGTTGTTCCGCAGAACAACAGCTTGAATGGAGTGAGACCCCTTTGTGAGTCATTATGTTAGTAGATTGCAATTTGTCATGTAGTAAAATACATGTTGTTCTGTAGAACAATGGCATGAATGGAGTGAGACCCTTTTGCCAGTCATATTAGTAGATTGCAATTTGTGATGTAGTAAAATACATGTTGTTCTAGAGAACAACATAATGAATGGAGTGAGACCCTTTTGTCAGCCCCTGTTAGTAGATTGCAATTTGTCATGTATTTTTCTATTGGATAATACATGTTGTTCCGCAGAACAACAGCTTGAATGGAGTGAGACCCCTTTGTGAGTCATTATGTTAGTAGATTGCAATTTGTCATGTAGTAAAATACATGTTGTTCTGTAGAACAATGGCATGAATGGAGTGAGACCCTTTTGCCAGTCATATTAGTAGATTGCAATTTGTGATGTAGTAAAATACATGTTGTTCTAGAGAACAACATAATGAATGGAGTGAGACCCTTTTGTCAGCCCCTGTTAGTAGATTGCAATTTGTCATGTATTTTTCTATTGGATAATACATGTTGTTCCGCAGAACAACAGCTTGAATGGAGTGAGACCCCTTTGTGAGTCATTATGTTAGTAGATTGCAATTTGTCATGTAGTAAAATACATGTTGTTCTGTAGAACAATTGCATGAATGGAGTGAAACCCTTTTGCCAGTCATATTGGTAGATTGCAATTTGCCATGTAGTAAAATACATGTTGTTCCGTAAAACAACAGCATGAATGGAGTGAGAACCCTTTGTCAGTCATTATGTTAGTAGATTACAATTTGTCATGTATTTTTCCGTTGGATAATACATGTTGTTCCGCAGAACAACCGCTTGAATGGAGTGAGACCCCTTTGTGAGTCATTATGTTAGTAGATTGCAATTTGTCATGTAGTAAAATACATGTTGTTCTGTAGAACAATGGCATGAATGGAGTGAGACCCTTTTACCAGTCATATTAGTAGATTGCAATTTGTGATGTAGTAAAATACATGTTGTTCTAGAGAACAACATAATGAATGGAGTGAGACCCTTTTGTCAGCCCCTGTTAGTAGATTGCAATTTGTCATATATTTTTCTATTGGATAATACATGTTGTTCCGCAGAACAACAGCTTGAATGGAGTGAGACCCCTTTGTGAGTCATTATGTTAGTAGATTGCAATTTGTCATGTAGTAAAATACATGTTGTTCTGTAGAACAATGGCATGAATGGAGTGAGACCCTTTTGCCAGTCATATTAGTAGATTGCAATTTGTGATGTAGTAAAATACATGTTGTTCTAGAGAACAACATAATGAATGGAGTGAGACCCTTTTGTCAGCCCCTGTTAGTAAATTGCAATTTGTCATGTATTTTTCTATTGGATAATACATGTTGTTCCGCAGAACAACAGCTTGAATGGAGTGAGACCCCTTTGTGAGTCATTATGTTAGTAGATTGCAATTTGTCATGTAGTAAAATACATGTTGTTCTGTAGAACAATTGCATGAATGGAGTGAAACCCTTTTGCCAGTCATATTGGTAGATTGCAATTTGCCATGTAGTAAAATACATGTTGTTCCGTAAAACAACAGCATGAATGGAGTGAGAACCCTTTGTCAGTCATTATGTTAGTAGATTACAATTTGTCATGTATTTTTCCGTTGGATAATACATGTTGTTCCGCAGAACAACCGCTTGAATGGAGTGAGACCCCTTTGTGAGTCATTATGTTAGTAGATTGCAATTTGTCATGTAGTAAAATACATGTTGTTCTGTAGAACAATGGCATGAATGGAGTGAGACCCTTTTACCAGTCATATTAGTAGATTGCAATTTGTGATGTAGTAAAATACATGTTGTTCTAGAGAACAACATAATGAATGGAGTGAGACCCTTTTGTCAGCCCCTGTTAGTAGATTGCAATTTGTCATATATTTTTCTATTGGATAATACATGTTGTTCCGCAGAACAACAGCTTGAATGGAGTGAGACCCCTTTGTGAGTCATTATGTTAGTAGATTGCAATTTGTCATGTAGTAAAATACATGTTGTTCTGTAGAACAATGGCATGAATGGAGTGAGACCCTTTTGCCAGTCATATTAGTAGATTGCAATTTGTGATGTAGTAAAATACATGTTGTTCTAGAGAACAACATAATGAATGGAGTGAGACCCTTTTGTCAGCCCCTGTTAGTAAATTGCAATTTGTCATGTATTTTTCTATTGGATAATACATGTTGTTCCGCAGAACAACAGCTTGAATGGAGTGAGACCCCTTTGTGAGTCATTATGTTAGTAGATTGCAATTTGTCATGTAGTAAAATACATGTTGTTCTGTAGAACAATTGCATGAATGGAGTGAAACCCTTTTGCCAGTCATATTGGTAGATTGCAATTTGCCATGTAGTAAAATACATGTTGTTCCGTAAAACAACAGCATGAATGGAGTGAGAACCCTTTGTCAGTCATTATGTTAGTAGATTACAATTTGTCATGTATT
Source organism: Doryrhamphus excisus (assembly GCF_037039965.1). Classification (NCBI taxonomy): domain Eukaryota; kingdom Metazoa; phylum Chordata; class Actinopteri; order Syngnathiformes; family Syngnathidae; genus Doryrhamphus; species Doryrhamphus excisus. Next base: position 11,682,323 of record NC_136359.1, on the reverse strand, counting down.
TTTCCGTTGGATAATACATGTTGTTCCGCAGAACAACCGCTTGAATGGAGTGAGACCCCTTTGTGAGTCATTATGTTAGTAGATTGCAATTTGTCATGTAGTAAAATACATGTTGTTCTGTAGAACAATGGCATGACTGGAGTGAGACCCTTTTACCAGTCATATTAGTAGATTGCAATTTGTGATGTAGTAAAATACATGTTGTTCTAGAGAACAACATAATGAATGGAGTGAGACCCTTTTGTCAGCCCCTGTTAGTAGATTGCAATTTGTCATGTATTTTTCTATTGGATAATACATGTTGTTCCGCAGAACAACAGCTTGAATGGAGTGAGACCCCTTTGTGAGTCATTATGTTAGTAGATTGCAATTTGTCATGTACTAAAATACATGTTGTTCTGTAGAACAATGGCATGAATGGAGTGAGACCTTATTGGCAGTCATTATATTTGATTACAATTTGACATGTGGTAAAATACATGTTGTTCTGTAGAACAATGGCATGAATGGAGTGAGACCATTTTGTCAGTCATTATGTTAGTATTTTACTTTTTTATGTTTGTTACTTTTTTGAAAAGTGAAGTTAACCTTGTGAGGAAAAGCGGTAGAAAATGAATGAATGAATGAAAGTTAAAATGCCGTATCGTCTCATCCTGGCTGACCCAATGTTTCCTCAGAGTCCAAAGGTGAGAAGAGTTGGCTTCTCCTCCACCTTCGGCACAAAACAAACAAAAAGAAGGCGCTGAAGTTTGCGCCGCTGACATTCCCGCCTTCTTTTCCTCAGCGTGTCTCTGCGGACCGCCCCCCCCTGTAACCCCCGCCCCCCGAACCCAACTCGGCCCCTCCCAAAGCGCCTGCTTCACATACACAAGATTAAGTAGCAAAAGTGACATCCAAGACCAATCGGGCCACCCAAGAGAAGCGTAAGCAGCGGAAAGGCTGTCAGAGCCCCCTTTGGCCACATTAATCTTCAAGCCTCTCCTGCTCTGCCAACTCACATCTCCTTCAAACGCAGAGAAGTGAACTTTTCCCTCCCTCCGCTCTTCTCCTCTCCATCAATGAACTCTTTGGGGGACAATTCATCGTCACCCGCCATGTGCCAGACTACTTCAAACACACGGCCTAAATGAATGACTTTTCCAGACTTAGCCGGTTATTTGGCCACCGTGGGATGAGAGTCGCTTGGCATGGCTTACACGGGCCAACATCATGCTTGGGAGGTGATTGATGGAGACACTTGAGCGTCCATTAATAAGATGTTAACGTTCAAGAACACCTCGTTAGGCACTTACCTCTCATTTAGACATCATCGACGCGCTAACTGGTTTTCTTTGCCTACTGAGAGCATCTTTCACGGGATAACTTTGTGTGTGTGTGTGTGTGTGAGAGAGAGAGATAGAGAGAGAGAGTGGGCGGGGGCATCACATCCAAGCTGATACTGGTGTGGATGGAAAGCACCACACACTAACACCGCAATTGATGATAAATGGCAGAACGTTGGGTGTGTTATGGAGTGCATGCCTTCAGTCCCAGGAGAGTGCCTTCCTTAACTCCGAGATCACCACGGGTCCACACCCGCAAGACACGCAACGGAGAGACGTCACGTTATCTAAGTGGCTCTTTGAAGAGTCACCACACGGAAATCAAACTACATACCTCAGATGCCTGGAAATCTGCTTTTGGCGGCCATTGAACCTTCCTTGATAGGTAGATACATAGATAGATTCATACAGTAGGCACTTGGATTTGTGCTCCCCCGGATTTCCAATACAAACTGCACATTCTGGAGTGGCCTTTTATTGTGGCCAAGCTAAGACACACCTGTGTCAGATCAGCATCTCATTATGCCACACCTCCTTGGTGGATGAATTATGAATACTCACTAATACAGATTTTGATGGATTTGTCAGCAATATTTGAGAGACCTTTTGTGTATAACCAGGGGTGGGCAAACTACGGCCAACCAAGCGTTTGAATCCGACCCGCCAGTTGCTTTCTATGTATTTCAACTTTTAACATACAAACTGTCAACATGACTTGCAAGTCAGATGTCTTATTTAATAAAAAAACAACAAAACTGTAAAATTAAATTACATAATTTGACGTGGTGGCTGCACGGCGGTTGTGTGGTTAGCGTGCAGACCTCACAGCTAGGAGACCCTAGGTTAAATTCCACCCTCGGCCATCTCTGTGTGGAGTTTGCATGTTCTCCCCGTGCATGCGTGGTTTTTCTCCGGGTACTCCGGTTTTCATTCCAAAAACATGCTAGGTTAATTGGCGACTCCAAATTGTCCATAGGTATGAATGTGAGTGTGAATGGTTGTTTGTCTATATGTGCCCTGTGATTGGCTGGCTCCAGCACCCCCGCAACCCTCATGAGAATAAGCGGTAGAAAATGAATGAATGAATGAATGAATGATTTTGATGTGGTCTGATGTTTAAAGTGCTCCTGAAAAAAGAGACATGAGAACATACAGCTAATAGTATAACACTTTTACAGATAAAATTACACAAATAATTCAAGGACAATTATAAGCATAAAATAGTGTGTGTTAAATATATGTTGTGGCCCCCCCAGACAATTTTGTTAACTCAACGAGTCAAAATATTTGCCCACCCCTGGTGTACACGGAACAAGTTTGAAATCTTTGAGATGAGAGCGAAAACAAGACTCTCACGTTCCCTATTAGTGGGTGAACAAGCTAACGCTGAGTGTACCGTCCATTCATCCTTCCATATTGCTGTAAATTCTAATCTAACAACGTGTAACATTAATTGTTTGTATTTTACAGAATCTTCCAGCTTCTAATTAAGAGCTAATTATTACTACTCTACCATACCAATACCATAATAAAATACTTTGCCAGTAACTAATGAGCAGGTGCTAGGCACATACATCACATGTGGAACATATTGTAGTGGGTCCAATAGCGTCATACGAACACACACACTATTTACATGTGGTAACAATATAAAACATGCCTTACTAAAGGGACACACAAGATAGGCATAAAATCCAGTTACACCCAAACTCTCTCGAAGAGCTTTATGCGCTTGCAGCTTCATGGCACGTTTAAGGTCACGAGAACAGGACTCGAAAGTGAAGCCTTGAACAGCTCATACTAAATTCCCATGATGAACTCAAGAAAGCAGTTTCAACAACGGGTGGTTAGTATTACAAGCAGTACAACTCCAGTGTCAACATATGCTACCAATTGTTGTATTATTGGTGCCTTTTACAGTGCTTAGCTTCTTTTTACACTTCTGTGACAAAACTATTTAAAGCACATCTGCCATACTATTCATTGTAACAGTTTATAGTTTTAATATTATAATATAAACTGGTTAACTTCTTTTTACACTTGAATGGCCATCACAAATACAGTCAAGAAACACAACAACCACCTAGTCCTTTGCCTTGTACTGTATCGTTTGGTGAAATCCAGCACCCAAACAAAACACTCTAGGTGTTGCTGACTGTACATTGAGTGCGACTACTAAACAACCTGCCATGGGGCCAAAGAAAGTTATGAGAACAAATACATTTTCACCTCTTCATCACACAATTTAAGCCACAAATCATGAGAATTGAGAATTTAGTTTAATTTCTTTTTGATTGACATCAATAGTGGATGGCTGCACGGCGGTCGTGTGGTTAGCACGCAGGCCTCACAGCTAGGAGACCCGAGTTCAATTCCACCCTCGGCCACCTGTGTGGAGTTTCCATGTTCTCCCCATGTATGCGTGGGTTTTCTCCGGGAACTCCCGTTTCCTCCCACATTCCAAAAACATGCTAGGTTAATTGGCCACTCCAAATTGTCCATAGGTATGAATGTGAGTGTGAATGGTTGTTTGTCTATATGTGCCCTGTGATTGGCTGGCGACCAGTCCAGGGTACCCCGCCTCTTGCCCGAAGACAGCTGGGATAGGCTCCAGCACCCCCTGCGACCCTTGTGAGGATAAGCGGTAGAAAATGAATGAATGAATAGTGAATGGTTGATGTCCATCTACATGTCCTTTCCAGTCAACCATTTGGACAGCCATCTTCCTTCATTAGATATTCCAATGTTGGTTTGTGTACTAATGAGTCCAATATAAATAATTCAATATTACCCATGACCTACTACCCATAGATTACACGGCCTGTTGGTCATAATCAGGATTTTATACAATGCCTATGTACCACATTCATGCACGTCTAGCCCAAGACGGCGAGAATGCTTTCAACATGTACGACACAAACTGGTCCTGAAAGTGTTTTTTCCCCCCTCCGCAGCTTATCGCCGAGTGCATTTCAAAGGCTAAATGCAACACATGCTGTCATTCACGGCCCGCTGACCCCATCGGGCCATTACACTCATATCAGATCGGCGCCTTTGATGCACCCGGCGAGAGAACAAAATAAATAGTGAGCACAAGGCTGTGAAAGATTTGCAATGCAGTGCGTTAATTAACGAAGGCCTATACCAATTAGGCGCCCACGGCTGGTATGTGAACGTCAGTGCAGTCACGCAGAGTGGGACCAAGCGCAGAGTAACACTACTGTTTACTGAACACAAAGACCACAAACAAGCCCTGGCAGCGAGATCCGTCACAGATTGTGAGACCTCGTTTTATACATTGGTGAATTGACCACTTCCACATTGTTGCAAATATGGGAACACTTTCACTTCTTTAGCAAAAAAGACAACCAAATACATGGCTAATATGTTTTTAGTACATATATATTGGAACATGAAACAAACTGCTAGGTCAGTTTGTTATAGTAACATTAACCACTGTAATAAAACTTCAAATAAAGTAAAAATACTCATTTTTTTTGTTTTTCTATCCGTTTTTCCATCTTAGTATTTGAATCACACTAGAACTGTGTTGCAATGAAGGGTTGCGTTCAAAACACCACATCATTTATGGTGAATTCACATGTTTTGAGCGTATTTTCTGGAAGTGTCTCGAAGGGAAAGCGGCTAGAGACGCGTTTGGGAGTTGGAGATAGTATTGGAATTGCACTTCTATTGATGTGTTCAGGTCAGAATAAATTTACAAAAGTGTCAGATTCCATGGGGACATTACACTAGACATGGTCTATATTCCAAATTCAAAATTTCAGGTTTAACTATTTACATTATGCGTATTTCTACACTGTGCCACGGGCCAATCTGACAATAAGCAGATTGCATTGTAGGGGGGGTTTAACGTGTTATATATTTACAGTACAATGATTTCATTGGTCGTGTATTAAATGGGTCACTTTGTCATGCAAAGATATATTTGAAAAGGCAAGAGGCCACTTATGGAAAATAAACTTGTAAATAACACGATACCCTCAGCATGCAAACGCTAACCATCATCAAAGACAGCTGATGGAAACAAACCGTGGCCCAGGAAAACACCTCTAGCCTTGGCCAACACATACAGTATTCATCACAGCGTTTAAACAGGTTCTGACTGTAATAATGCGTCCCTCTTTGTTCACTTCATGAATCAAATCCACAACACGAGGAAGTCGGTAATGAGGTGCGTGTTTGAAAAATGAAAGCGATAATGACTGCAAGGTTTTGGTTTAAACGTGTGATTAAGCATTTATTGACAGGAATTGTACAGGTCCGCTGCGGGACAATGGAAGGTCACGGCGACTAATGGATGAGTCTTGAGTTTACTTAGCAGACCTTCGGGTCCTCTTATCCCAGGAGAAGTTGGCTCCGTAGGATTTGACGCGAGGCTTGGAGGTCCGTTTCTCCGTGATGTCGTAGCTCCAACCTGGAGGGCAAACATCCAAGTTGAGTGATGGCGACCAGAGCGTCACACGCATGTTCACGTTGGACTGCTTCCAAACGCAGCAGAGGAGTCGGGGTGGACATGGACAGCCTGTGCGTTGTCAAAGTCTCGGCGAGTGATAAACATGTAAGATGCTCCTTTCAACAAACGTTTCCCAGATGGTTGGAGGCGACGTTGGCTGTTTTTAACTCTTATTTCTAATGACCTCAGATGTTGACTCTTCTTGTGACGGTACAAAAGTGAACCAGACTGTACTACCCTGGCAGGAACAGCAACAAATGGTGAAAAAAAAGCCAAGGAATGGATCAGGTAGTTTGGGATCCTTTACAGTGGTATCACTAAAAGCACGGAAAACACTTTAAAGTCCCCTGTTTTGCAATAATGACTTTTTAATGATGTTGTAACAGTAATGCGTGTGTCTTTAGAGCCTGTATATGAGCACCAAATGTGAGAAAAATTATAGAAAAATCCCCCCAAGAAGGGCTTCACAACACATCTTAAAATAATCTTTATCTATGCTAGTGTTTGTCCTTTAACTTGATAGATATTTTGATTTTGATAGATAGATTTTGAACACCCTATACTCATAATTTTTGTGGCGATATCAAACTATTTGACAGGACACCAAGAATCGTACACATTTGTATTACCGTTTTTCTCTGCAAAGGCAACGGCGTCTTCTTTGGAGGAGAAACTGAGCACCATGTTGGATAACGGATCAGCACTGCAAAACAGATGGAAATAACAACCCCTTGCTTAAGCTACGTTCACACCGACGCCGAATCGATGGCAAATTAAATCCGCAAGCAAAGCGGCGGCAAAGCGTAACAAAGCTTAATGAAAGCGTAAAGACCGTAATACAGCGTAAGAAAGGTTTGAGCAATTCGGGACATTCGGCAAGAGCGCCAAAAATGTTTAAACTGTTTAAAAATTTGAGGCGATCTGTCACGAATTGCGTAAAGCGGGGAGAGCGTATTAAAGCTTATCAAAGCGTCACAAAGCTTATCAGAGTTTTGCTCAAAGCGTAGGAAAGCTTAACAGAGCTTGGTTCAAAGGATCAATGGATCTGCTGCATCTTTATATATTGTAGCGTCGTTGCCGACGCTATGGAAATTACACGACTGCGATCGCTGACATTGCACAACAATAATACTGGCTACTGTCGGCCGTAACCACGCCGTTGCAACCACCGCCAGCAACACAACAGTACTTCCTCCACCAGACACGCCCCCACCCCCTGGTGCATTCACAGTCACCCGGAACAGTCGGACACCCAAGAGCACAACGTCAACATGAATACGTCAGGGTCGCTACAATATGCTCTGGATCAGAGGCGGGATGCAGTCGGGATCTCGAAATTTTCCATTGCGTAACAAAGCTTAACAGAGCTTAAACATATCTGAGGAGATCGTGAAATTTTTTGAAAAATGACGCCGAATTCGTCGCCGATTCAAAGTGCGACATTCGGCGTCGGTGTGAACGTAGCTTTAAATACCTTTTTTAACATTTTAGATTGGGTAACGTCAATACATCCTTAAAAACACAACTTGCTTGAACAGCATGAAAGGTCAAAAAAAAAAAAAGGTTCTTACGTTGAGGCCCAGCCCATGAGTGGATTCTCCCAACGCTCTCTGGTGTCAAAGTCCATCTTCCACTTCTTGGTGGTGTTGACTCCAGACTGCATGGCTGTTCTGGCGGGCACAAAGATGTGAACTTTGCGTGTTTTGACATGCTCCTCCGGCACTCCGGTCACAGGGCTGATGTCCTGGGAACACACAGGAATAAAGGACGTTAAGATAAGCTGTGAAAATGGTGCTTCATACATGCGGACAACACGCATGTGATTGGTAGCGTGAATTAACTTTCGGATGCTGCTTGTCCTATAGCGGCACTTGTCTAGGTCCTTCCTGACTTCTACTGAACTCGTTGACCGGTGTCTTTTTTCCCCCCCCTTGTTCTCCAACATTTGAGGAAGCAGGACCAGTGGTACGTATAGGGGTCATGCGAGAAGTCTTGCCTGCAGGTGTTCAAGAGACTGCAGAAAACCACAATGTAATCACCATGCCAGAAACATAGAGCAAGTAGTACATTACACAATCTTTGCGTCCACAAGCCAAGATTTATTTCCATTTCTACATTTTATGCAAAGTTTTATTGATTCAGATTTGACTATATATCTAAATTTAGCATTTAAATGTCCATATTTTAATGGCCATACTATATCTGTCCAGCAACAGTTAAGAAATTAAGTTGCTTTCAGTCCTTTGGGATAGATTACTTTTATATAGACTATAGTATAGAGTTCTTTTAAAGACAAAAAAATGACAGTGCCGACTCCTGTCAAGGTCAAATATGTTTAGATTTTACAGATTAATGCTAAATAAAGTGTAACCGCTACTGTTCCGGGATGCTTGTCAATCTAAAAGTTCATCAGCTTAGATAGAAATAATTAAAGCTAAACAGCTGCTACAACATAACTTTTTTTTACTGTACAGACAATGCCAGACAAGTGTACAAATAGTGAGGTGAGGTGAGAAACGCTACTGAATTAAAAAAAAAAAAAACAGGATGGTGGTGGTTGATGTCGCCGCCCCATCGTGTCTTTGGGGACAGTCACATCAAGAATCACGTCTTCATTGAAGGTAAAAGTAACCTTAAATGTTCATATATTCCTTTCAAAATGTATATGTATTTATAAATTGTCTTCTGCATGTGAAACTCATTTTAAAACAAAAAAAAAACATTTTGTGTTAATCTTTTTAGCTTTCTAGATGAATTGGATTTACATTATTTCTTATTGGAAAATTCCAACACACTTGCTAATTCCATTGAATGGGCATTGAATGTCCCCAAATCTTTGACTGGTACTGTATATAACTTTTATCACTGTACATTATTACATATTAACAAATGAAGATTACAAATTGTGTTCAAATTGTGGTCACTTTTCAGCACTTTTGTAGAATTCTGGTTAGTGACTGTTGTTGTTGTGAGTCCTCTTGATGATCATTTATGATTTAATGGCTCTTGTCGATGAAATTCATTGCAATATTGCCAAGTAACATTCTACAATGTTTGCTGTGTCTGGATAAATGTCCGCAAACTGTGTGTGATGTAAACAAAATACAGTGATTAATCCACACCAAGAGAAAGTAGGCCACACTTGTGGCCTTGGGGCGGATATATTCCTGAGCAACTAGCGCCTTTTCAAGCTCCTATCAAGAATGGGGTACAATTCTTCAGGGAATTAGCCAACAAGTGATGGGAAGTGGACGACAAAACCCAGACGAACCTCCCAGCAAGCTTGCGGCAACCACCCAAAGACTGAGGCCTTCCCTTTCAATTCAAGAATTTTACACGTTTCAATGGCCATTACAACTTCAAAGAATCAAATTTTCCTCATTGTCTGTCATCCGCCGGTTGATTTGTAGAGAAGAGAAGGAGGGGGTCGCTTTGCATGAACTCCACACACAAAAGCTTGTCTATGTGTTAGCAAAGGAGCTTCCAACAGCATTTAAGCCTTGTAAATTACAGGTCCAACTGCTAAACTGCTGCTTGTTTCACTCAAACGGCGTCGAGAGCCGACTTCAATGTAATGATAAACACGATCTGCACATTGAAAGGATTGTTAAGAGGAAAAGAGGGACAAAAGGGGGAGAAGAATTCACAAGTCCTTGGCAATTATTTCCGTCTGCCCCATCTACTTAACCTTAACAATTCCTGCGTGTCGGCGAGAAGAGAAAAACATGTTCTCTTCACCCAAAAGGAGAGCGGCCGAAGGATGATGACACGAAAAGAGACACCACAGGGCGACTAAATTAAGATGCCAATGTTCTTTTTTAATCTTTTCCTTTATTTAAATGAAGCAATGAAGAAGTAGAAAAGCAAAAGTGTTCTGAAATGCTGCTGCCTTTGATGGGATTGAAGTAATTGTACGTGGATTACAGGAGAGCTTTACTCCATGAAACAAGACATTTTCTAGCACAGTGATTTTCAACCTTTTTTGAGCCACGGCACGTTTTTTACATTGGAAAAATCTTGTGGCACACCACTAACCAAAAATGTTACAAAATATCACCACGACCTCACACGTGCATCAATAAGTCTATCGGAGGAACAAGGTAGGTGTTGCCACATGGACCAATATTACATTGCTCTGTCAGTCTTTACACCACAGACAATCGACAGTAGCCACGTTTTTACATGACAAGTTTTCTCTTTCCGAATGACCTTTCGGGAAACAATGGTATCCATGGAAAGGAATATTCCAATCTCTTGTCTACATGTGCCGTGAAAATCAAACAGAATAGTCAATAGGGCAGTAATAGTAATAGCCCAGTAAAACGTAAACATCAACATCACGTGATACCGACTTCCCCGAGTTTTTCTTTCCCTTGTTGGAATAACTCTGTATTGCCAGTTTTTCATCTGTCCAGTCTTGAAATTTTCTTTGAGTCAAAAACAAACTTTGCTTAGTCCAGTGCTGATTGCTGGTCTCCATTTTTAAAAGTGAAGAACGTCTGGATCTGCGTGTTACGTCATATCTGAGCATGCGCTGAAAGAACGCACCCGAGATAAATTTAAACGGGAAAAGATCAAATTCAATCTTGCTAATATTTTATAATTAAACTCAGGACATGTTTTATATAGATAAATATTTTCTTTTTTAATAAAAGTGGGTTTGTGAATGGCGTATAGAAGGGTTTAGATTCTGTTCCACAGATGGCGCTAATGCACACGAAAGCGGCTTGCCAACCGCCAATAAACAACAGAAGAAAAACACTACCAAGAAGAAGGCCCCCCTTACAACTTTCCGTTTGAGCGGGTACAAGATACCTCAATCGGATTGGTTAAAGGAATATTCCATCCCTGTTCAATTCTTTCCGTTTGAGCAAATAAACTAAATGCAATTGGAATATTTGGGTCCATGTATACTATTGACATAATGGCTATTGACATAATATTTGCAAATGATGATTAATAAATGTTAATTATAAAAAGTGATATTGGATAATTCCTCACGGCACACCTGACGGTTTCTCAAGGTACACAGGTGTGCCGCGGCACAGTGGTTGAAAATCACTGTTCTAGCACATCTTTGTGCACTGATTTTGCTGAAATATTGACTATTAATATAAAAAATATATAAATATAAATACAATACTGACTAGGGCTGCAACTAACGATTATTTTCATAATCAAATAATCAGTCGATTATGTTTTCGATTAATCGTATTTTTTTTAAAACACATTTTTAAGTTCCACCATTTAGCAGCAATCCCTTTAAAGGGAACCTATCATGCTTTTTTTACTTTTCTGACCTATAAATGTTGTTACAATGTAGGATTCTCATGTCAAACGATACCAAAGTGTCAGATAATGAGGTTTGCGCATTTGGAAGTGAGCCCTGAAAGAAGTTTTTGATGGCTCTACACACTCGGTTTTAGAGTTCAATTGACGTCAATGTGATCCGGACTTCCTTATGTGGGTTGCAAATTTCCTGCACTCAGTAAACATGGACCTATGTAATCCGGAAGTCCTCAGGAGTGTAACCAAACACAGCGGAATGAGTGTACCTAGAAGAGGGAGAGTGATCGAAGATCATGAAGGGGTGCTCCTGCTGCAGAGCTCTTACCTTTATTAAATTATTATTTCATATTTTATTTGGCAAAACCGGTGCAGTTTTATTTTACTTAAAAAAAATAATCATTGTTTTCATTCATTGTTTGTACAGTAATTTATTTTTATTATTTTGTGAAATTTGGTCCTGTTTTTTGCAATGCAATTCAGGTGCCAAAATTAGTCATATTTTCACCCTCTGCTCTAGTTTGAAGAAAACTAGAGAAACTGATATCTATTTATTTATCTGTACTGTATAGACTGAACTCAAAACTGAAACCAGAAAAATGCAACAAAATGGAGAGCAGTGACGCATACAAGCGTATTCAAATTTGAAATGTTGGCGGGTCTGCACCAATACTGAAGGTCCTCCATGACAGTTCACCGCACCGATTCTCAGCATCAACACCAGGAAACCTTCTGCCACACAACACCACCAGTGTCAATGCTTGAATCTCAGCGTTCCACCAGAAAATATTCTGAAGTGCAACAACATTAAGGTGAATACTTGATTCTTCGCATTGTGTTAACAACTAAATCTCTTATTCAAAGACCAGGACAGACATAAGAGAAGATGTACCGTGTGCTGAAAGGTCCTTGATGAAGGCGGTAGGATGTGTCAAAACACAAGCCCCGCAAACATTCTTGACTCATTATCCGCCACTGTTAGCACAAGTAGCAGTCTAGACTTCGACGATACTTGCATGCATGAGACTGAGCGCTCACATCGGCCTGGCAGAACAGACCACAATACCGGGATTCACAAAGGGAACGATTGTGGCTGGAATGCGGTGTGTTCCCAGGAGGACTAGGCAGCACTCTTTACAAAAGGAAAACCAGCGCGGTGGGCACTTTTTTCTTCCTCACCACGTACAGGAAACAAAATGAGAACTATCAAGTTTGACACTATTCACAAGGCCTTCACGGGGCCCGACAATACCTGGCTGCGCAGACAGAATACAGGGCTTAAGAGAGGGGGGGACTCGGGTGCTAAAGTCTCCGTCACGTGAAAGCGTGTCGGTATTTCTGACACCTCCGGGCTGCATGCCAAATAAATAGCATAGAGGGCTTGTTGCTGTGAGGCTGCTGGGTCCACCACAATGCTATAAGCCGGTACCCCTAATGCTACCCCTGTGACCTAGCGCCTGTTGCATAAACGCTGCTTACGCACAAAAACAAGCAGCAGTTTGTTATGTAGACGTTTGCATGGGTGGAGTGACTTTTTAGCTGCAAGCTGGCACAAAATATTATAAGCGGTTCGTTTTTGTTGAAGAATGTGTAAAATTCTATTAAGTATCCATGAAATCCAAGATTTGGTAGATTTGTTTTGATCTAATTTATACATTTCAAGTCAAATATAACTTTCTGTCCACTGGAACGTTTTGTTATTGTGGACTTGAGTGACCTCACAGTTTACTTAATCCTGATTGGTTACGTCCAATCTGCCATTAACGACCGTGAATGTCTGACCTTTTGAGTTGCTCAGAAAAAAAGAAGGGTTAGATTAGAGGGCTAAACCAAAGCTCTCAATATACACTACAAACCGTTTTCCAGCCAACATCATGTCCATATTGCTTGAAAGATTTACACAAGAACATTCACATTTCCTGTAGTGCATTTCCCACAGTTTCTGCAGTGGAAATTCGAACCCACTTTTGCCTCCTCTGTGATATCAAATCTGCTCTTAACATTCTTGCTGATATAATTTGCAGATCTGATTAAAAAAAAAAAAAAAAAAAGAGGACGGGACATTTTAAGGATTTTTCTAGCTCAACGTAAATGGAAAGAAAAGTGGCTTGAAAATATTCCTTGCTCATGACATCCAAGAAAAAGTACTAGACAATTCATTTGAGATTCACAAGCAGCCAAGTTGGATGAAGGCAGAAAAATGCGTGGGGGAAATGGACTAGCAGCTAATACCGAAGGACCTCACGGAGTTTTGGCAGAGTGTCGCCAAGAACTGGGAGCGGCATACGTTACTGTTCATTCGCTTAGCTCCATCTTTCTATCCCAACCACTCGATACTCCCATTGCGGCTATTTAGGAGAAGAGGATTATTTTAGTCCTAAAACAAATCATAAAAAGAAAATTCACATCTGTTCTTGTGTTGCTCCTTGATGGCTCAATTATTACAAAATCATCTGCATACCATGGAGCCAAGAGGTGGATGTGCACAATGTTACCATCATGAAACAACACATTTAATGGCAATGTTTGGATTGATTACATTTATTAGTCAGGATACATTAACATTTTTACAGTCGCAAATCTGTCTTATTTTTGGTTTAAATTAATAATTTAAGCATAAAAATGGCTACATTAACTAAAATACAAATACAAAGCAGAAGCCTTCTAATTGTGAATGTGGATGTCAGAAAAAGGCATTCATTGCAAGTTTAAATTACCTCACAACAAGCACATAATAATAATCACAATAATGCAGGCTTACTGTTACTACCCACAACAAGCTCAAACTCAACTCTGCACCCCTAAGGTTAATACGAGTGTAAGTCAATTTAAAGTTGCCACTACAATACAATGAGGGTCACCATTAATGCCATTAACTGACAACAAAAATGGCTTGTCCGTATGTGTGCGTGTGCATGCTCGGAAGTTATTACCCATTAGGCAGCCACATAACCATTGCAAACTGTCCTTTTAACCAACACAAGATGAACTCCTTACCTTGGTGTGAAAGGATGAGTATGTTTTCAGTTACCTCTTTTTCAACTGATATCACATTAAAAATGTAACAAATGTCACACCTGACATGACCACTTAACATTAGTCTTCATTAAAGACTGTGCTTTATTGCTTATTGCTTAGTTGTAATGTCAACAGTGGTTAGAATATTGAATTTTAAAGTCACGGTACAGGTTCTTTGATGGTGACAACTTGACTGTAGAACACAATACATCTATTTCCTGAGGAAAAATTGATTTGACCCAATGTTATAAATCAGAGTGGGGCCCTGCGACAGGTCAAAACCTCTAATTTGTAAAACTTGATATAGTTCTAAAACCAATGGGTCCTCGTTGTTTAGACAAATCACATCTCACCTCGTGGCAGACACCATGACAGCTAGTATGACACAAGTATCGTCAGGCTATCGTAGCAAAAACATCCGTACAACAAAGCTACAGCTCGACAGCCAGGAAAGGTCGTAGGGTCAGTCGAGCTGAATCATGTTGAGTCAGCATGTGTTGAAAGCCCAAACACATCACCCTTAACCCGCACCCCCCCCCCCCCCCTGGGTGCCTGTGTTGCACCCAGACCTACATCCTCACTCATCAACCTCCGCCGGTTCCCACCTTCGCAACATCTTTGAAGTGTAAAAAGCGTGCCAATTACTGATTGGACATAGGGGGCGTCTATAATAGAAACAAATATTAGGTTGCTTGCCCATGCGTGGAAGTGGTCTGCAACTGGTCTCAGAGAACAAGAAGCAGCTGGCGTGAGGGTCATCTCGAATCTCACGTTACCATACCGATGAGGATGGAAGGGCTGGACAGATGAGGTCCTTTGTGAATAGTCTGTCTGCTGTGTAGCATCTCTTACAGGCATGGTTCAAATATCCTTCGGGACGGTCTATGAAAAGGCTATTTTGACACATCCATCTTTTCTAAAATAACACAGATTGAAATCTCTTTTTCAAAGTACAGAGATACATTTCAACCAGTTAATACTGAACCCCAACCAATAAAAGAACAGCGATGACACATCATCATTAGCACACAAATGTAGTTTAGAAAGATGGCTTCATGGGTCTAAATACCTGAAACCCAATCTTAAATGGCGCCGGCTATTAGACTGTGTCCTCCATTAATCCTGCCCGTCTTTAGAAAGTCCTCCAACAAATCTAGCAATGATACATTTCATTACACTTTGGTGGATTCCTCCATTCCAAGAGTGAGTCTTTTTGTTCAATGATAATCGTCAACAAGTAATAGTGAGGGGGGAAACGTGAGGTTTCACATTAAATCAGACAGATTTAAGAGCAAAAAAAAGGCTCTTTTCTGTGAATAATAAGCAAACACAAGTAGCACACTAGCTTTTTATTCGCTCTGCAAACAAACACTTAGCAGCTAGACACTTCCTAAAACTAGCCAGCGCTGACAGGGCTGAGGACTCCTCTTAAGAGGCTTAGTCTCCAAGGAAGAGAGTGTTAATAAATGAAATAGTGGATGCTGCATTATGAAGTCTCTTGTCTGACATTCTCAAAGACATCCTCGGACACAGTTTCGATTTTTTTTTTTTCCCTAGTTAGCCCGCCATTCGAGAGGGCGACCAGACAAAACACACTCCACTTGTCTAGGGTGGGAGCGAGGGGACAGAGGTGGGGTTGAGTCTGGTGTCGCAAACGTGCTTGGTGTCTCGGGCTAGACAGGCTTAGAGAATATACACACCCCTGTACTGCAGACTTAAACTGCTTGGGCTAAATATAGACCACCTTCAGACAGCTTGTGTTTTATCGAGATTCTGTTGCCTCACTGGGTGAGAAAGCACATTTTCTTTAAGTTTGATGTATTTTTTAAGTTCCCATTTGGACTACAATTGCCTCTATTTATTTAATGTGGACAGTGTACTCATCGCCAAAAAAAACTTGTACACAGTAATCCCTCCTTTATCATGGTGAATTGGTTCCAGACTGGACCTTAATAAGGGAATTTCCGTCAAGTAGCATTCAATATTAATAGAGGGAATATTTTGGTACTTACAGCATAGAAAACATATTTATGGCTTTCTAAATACATTTTTAAACCATTATTAGAGCCCTTTAGACATGAACTAACACCCCTATGGTCACCTTAATACTTACATTACCCAATATAGTAGATATAGTCATAAAAAATAAGCCATTTAAAAAATAAACAAGACTTGTGCAGGTGTGTGTTTAAATAAATGCCTGTTGAGCAGACAGGAAGTGATATTGGGGATTCTTAGTTTTGGAGTACAGCAACAACGGCAACCCATGATATTATTATGATGATGACTACTATTATGTTATTATTGTGCCTGTAGTGAGGTTGGTGATAAAGTGGCCCGCCTAGTATTTGTCTTTTATTGCTTTAATTATTATTTAATTAAGTATTTTGGTTCATTTAGAACAAGGCGTAATTAGAATCTGCTCAAATATGCATTTTTTGCATATTCCGGTTACAGAGTCTCAGGA
Source organism: Doryrhamphus excisus (assembly GCF_037039965.1). Lineage (NCBI taxonomy): Eukaryota > Metazoa > Chordata > Actinopteri > Syngnathiformes > Syngnathidae > Doryrhamphus > Doryrhamphus excisus. The sequence goes on along the minus strand of NC_136359.1, from coordinate 11,665,753 downwards.
GATCAGGAACAGGTTCAATTCTCTGCTTGGAGTTATCGAATGTTGCAGTACATGAGGTTACACAAACCACCACACCACATTGTTGTATTGCATCTTGTAGAATGAGCCTGGTAGTTTTTGAGTAGCTGCTGACAGCAAATCGAACAGCGATGAGAATATGGCCTTGCTGGCAGACGCAATAATGGCTCCGTCCAAAACTTTCCACATCCATACGAACTAAGCAAACCCGTGATAGGTTGTGACACAATTAGGACGATGATAATTGGATGCATCTTGGAGCTGTCATGGATTTCATAACAAGACGACATGGACTTGGCACCGAACAAGCTGTGGACTTGTGTTTTGAAAATGGTGTGGTTTGTTACAATCAGATCAGTTTAGTTTGACGTTACCTGCAAAGTTTGCTTATCTACTATTCAATCTAGCCAAGAATGTTTCTTTAAATGATTCACCTTGACTGACAAACTCAGGATGTGTCATTTTGATTTGAGTCCAGAGTTTTAGTAGACAGCATTAACCCGTCTTTGGACTAAACCACCTACAATTTATTTTTATTTTTTTGGATGACATGAATGGTATTAATTTGGTGTCCATGCAACGCTAATGCTAAGATATCTTAGCCAAACCGAGCACATAAATATATCCCAACAGTACACAGGTACAACTCATAGCATACTCCAGGAAACATTCATACTCCGGTTTTTACATTCACTGTATGTACATGATGTGCGTATTGATCATTAAAATACAACTTCAACTACGTCTAAGCCATGGATGACAAAATATATAGCCCATAACCTCTCATCATACACTATATAGTCATATTCATACCACATGTATCGTGTATATACCCTACCTCTCATCATACACTATAGTCATATTCATAACACATGTATCGTGTATATACCCTACTTCTCATCATACAGTATATTACCACCTACAGTTTAAACATCACATCTTTAGTCCAGATGTGATGCTAAACACCAACTGAACAGTGTGCTTTAATTGTACAAGAAACAAAATATTTCCCAATTAGAAGACTCACCGGGCTAAGCATCAAACAGGCCAACAAGTTTCATGCTTCATTGTCTGTCTTCTTTGCTTCCCCTCTCAACTCCCTGCACACCAATAACCCGTCTCCTCTGCCTTGTAAAACCCAAGTGCCTTTAGAGAACTCTATAACAAGGCTTCACAAGCATTTTAAGATTATGGTGTTGTCTTTATGTAGGAGAGCGTGCGTGCTTGCCCACAGCTAAATTCGTCGTGGATACTCAGACATATTTAAGTGTCGTTCGATTACAGCAGATTTTACGCATTTTCCAAGGCTAACGCTGCAAATTATCTCTGCCAAAAGGGCGAGCAAGCAAAGCACAAGGCTGCACTGCAAATGAGTGAGGGAGGTCGCAGACATTCCGTGTAAAGCCGTGTATCAGTGGTCTGCCAGCCGGACGCTGGGAGCTGCCCAGCATGCTTAATCAAACAGTAATTACATACAAAAGCAGGTCGGCATGGGCAGTCTAGGGAACAGCTCTGGGCAATGGGGCTCCATCACGCAGGTCTTTTTTTGGCAACGTCTCAAATTTAGGAGCTTTGGGAAATGTTCTCAATGAAAATAATTTGTCTAAATGGAAGACAGTTTTAGTACAAAGTGTTAAGGGATCAGGATCATTGTGTAATTGCTGAAAATGTCCCTTGAATAAATATAAAATATCACAATTGAACACAATAAAGGTCCCCCTATTATGCAAAAGTGACTTTAATTTTGTTTTTATTGTTTATGTCAGTGCTCTTTACGAGCACCAAACGCAAGAAAAACCTATCATCTCACTCACTGTTTGCCCCACTTTTGAAAAAAGAGGCACTCATATGGTTGCTTTTGAGGTCCCAGCTTTTGATGACATCATGAAGGGAAAACCTCCTCCCTCATGATTCCACCCTGACCTGCTCCGTAAAAGCCTGGAGCTCTCCAACTATCCAGCAACAGACGTGGGAGCTCTTTTTCCTTGGTTACTAGGCTAAGACAGCATGTTGTTGCTGTTAAAATGTGACGGTAATGTTAGCACCGTAGCTAGTATTGCTAACATTAACATCCTCCCCCACTCCTATGTAACATAATTCTGTCTGAGACATGCGTGGACAAACATAGCTCATTAAAATTAAAGCTGCACAACACAAAATTGCTTTCTCGATTCACATTAACATAAAACCTCATTTCTAAATGTTTTTTGTGTGACACACACTGCCAATTTATTGAAGGACACAGTGTTGCACTGTCGTTGGCATGACGGCAAACTATTCCTCCTAGCTCTCCTCATCCCCAAGCGAGCCTCGCCGACCAGGGTGAGTTGGCTCCGCTGCCCTGGTTCTACCTGCTGATGGCCAAACAGAAAAGGGCTCAATCCAGTCAAATAATAAGAAGATGTGGCTTTAGTTTCTCACTGCTTCCACCAAGGACACATTTGTTGACTGCAAATTTCAAACTCAATAGTTTTTTTTTAGCTGTGCGAAAATCCTTACCTCAGAGTTCTATCCCTTACCTCATCTATCTGTAATGGAGATGAGCATCAGACAAAGTGCTGCTGCAAGTTTCCTTGCATTATTTGGGATGAACGAGATCAATGTGCAAGATACCGAATGTCACGCAAAGAACATTACTTATTTTTGCACTACTAAAACACACACCTCACTGTTATGTACAATAAGCTTCAAAAGTGCAATACTGGACTTATGTGCAATAAGATTCATTCATTCAAGTGAAATTCAGGTACAATATGTGTAATAGTACATTTTGTTTACTGAAATTCCACAATTTGCCTACTGCAATTCCTACATCTTGTTAATGTATAGGTTATTGTTTTTGACTGCAATTCTACATTTTGTTACTGTATAGGTTTTTGTTTTGATGTACATATTTACACTTATTTTGAACAGCACCTGCCACTTTTATATTTATATTGTTATGCCTTGTTTAATTTTTATCCTTTTCCTTATTTTTTACTTTCAACAAAATGCACAGTGGAGTTCCACTCAAATTTCGTTGTATGCAATACAATGACAATAAAGGTGATTCTGATTCCGATTAAGACAAGACTCCTGGCAGCAAATCAAAAAGATTGTTTACCCAGGCCAAATTGCAACCGCATCTAAATGAGGTTATTCAGAAATGTTGGCGACACACACCACTCTCTCCTGCTCAACCCGACATAACCTCTCTACGGCCCGAGACCTGTTTGATTGGTCTAACCAGAAAGCAATTCGCACTTAGTGACATCCAACGCAATGACTAGCGTGCTGACATATTGTGAATGGCCAAAAGGGAAAGTGCTCCCATTGGTCTCTTCCATGTGAGACAGGGACCACTGTACTATAAGCAGCCGAGGGCCTCTTTTTTGGGCCCGTCTGAGCGAGTGTTATGAGTCCTCCCCGCTGTCGCCAGCAACAGCAGGGCCACAAAGGAACCTCTGTGGCCCACAACCCTGAAGTGGCCACTGTCTTTTTTCGTGAGTCTCAGGGTGTCTCCCAATCTTTTTTTCAATGCAAGATTCTTTTCTTTTACCATTACCCCACCACCCCCCCTTCATTTTTCAGGCCCTTTTTCTCTCCTCTCTGCTGTTGCTCTCAGTGGCCCCTACTGAGAGTACAGAGACAGACAGACACTCCACCCAGCCAAAGGTTTGTCTGCCAGTATGGTCAGCTTTGCTGCGGGACAAAAGCACACTGAGGCTGCCCACACACAGCACTGCACCCTCCTTGCCAAACCATCAGTCCCATCAAACCCCCAAAACAAGCCCACAGACTTCCACACTGATCCAACTCCCTATTTCTCTCTTATCTCCGATCTCGCTCGTCTTTAAATCACAAAGCCCTTACAGTGGAACCTTAAGGTCGACACAATCTATTGCTGTTCTGCTGCTCTATTTGTTTTTAGCAAAGGGTCAACAAATGATGCTTGGTGGTCCTTCTTTAGGAATCGGGCACAAAAAAGGCACAGGAAAAAAAGCAAAACACGTGCGTAGTGCTTAATTTAACACTTTTTGAGTGAGGTCAAATTCCAAAATGTGCAATATCGGGGATGTTCAACTTCAGAGGTTCCTCTGTATTTCCACACCACTTATTTGTCCTCAGCGTAGCTTCAAATGAGAGGGGTGTCTCATCTTTATGAGATACTGTATATCCTTTACTTTTATGAATGTAACATTGTTATACAGTAATGAAAACAGTCTGTAAGTGTTTTAGTTTTTGTTTCAGTAATTGTTTGGTTTTGAGTTGCCTTGAGCACACATGCACCTTCTGTCAGCACAAATACATTTTAGCGTAATTATAGCGTTTGCCATCATTTCACACAGTTTCCAAATTGAGTGAGTCCAAGGTCAATTTGGCAGGAGACAAGAAGAGGTTCGAACAATTTCATCTTTCTACAAAAGCATAATTGTTCTGGCATCAAATAAAAGCTTTGTGTAGTTGGAGAGCAGCAGATGAGACAAACATCAAATTGTTGTGTCACGTTGTAACAGGGAGGGATCCTTACCAATTTCTCATCAACTGTAATAAGCTGCGTGTCTTGTCCTGCTCTCTCTGCCAGCCTCTGTGTTGACGTGCTAGTAGACCTAAAACCATTAGATACGCATTACACACCAAGCACAAACATGTAGCAAAGACAGGTCGGACAAAGCGGTAGGTGGAAAAAGGCTGCAGTGAAAATACAAGGAGAAGGCGGGAATCCCCCCCGCCACCTATTAGTTCTGTCTGGTGAATTTCTGGCAGAGTGCGGCTCTCATCCTAATGACAGAACATGCTTCATGTTGGCTGTGGTCAACTGTCAGGCGAGGACTGACTGTGTGGCTCTTTGTCAATGTGCAATGTGTCTTCATAGCTCTTACAATCAAAACTGGCCAGTAAAGTGCACTAACGCCAAGAAAACCATCCATTTGTGAAATAAATCCACACTACGGCAGCAGCACAGACACGGAGGACAACTGATGTGCTACAATACCATGTATAGAAAACAACTGATATTTGATGAAAATGCATAGGAACTCACAAAAATGTATGGCAATAAACCACAAAATTACATAACTTGTCCAGTTCCCAAAATTCATTGATTAAACTTCACTTGGGAAGTTTCTAAAAAGTGTTTAGAAATATATTAAATATATAATTTTTTTTGCAGCCATAATCATAACCTATATGATGGTGGCAATGCAAAGTCTGTGTATTACAATTTTTTTTTTCATTATTATTAAATACAGAGTGAGAACTGATGTCTGCAATTCAAAATTCTGACAAGTTCAACTTCAATTTCCATTATATTACTTACTATATTGTACCATAGTCCTAGTTTTTATAGTACAAACATAGAAGGTATGTTTTAATATTTCTAGGGGTTATTTGATTTGTTAGTGTCATAATCTTCTCACTAAATTCTGTTCGTTGTAAATAACAAGTAACTTGGGTTCTGTTTTCCTCCTTATAACCAAGCAGTGAAAAACAAAATAGATCTTGAAGATATTGTACAGAACATAGCACACTAAACCACCAGACAGTAGTTTGAATAGATTACTTTCCTTTAACCTCATTAACAGTTTACGCATAAAATTGAAATGCAAAGCTCAGTTATGGTAAGGTTCTCTTTGATTGTTGGCTATAGCATGAAGTTTAATATAAACTGTTTTTCTTTCTAAACAAAGTAGTGACGGCTAAACAAATAACGTTAAACTGCGCCTGTTTGTAAAGGTAATTTCAACCGGACCAATGTACAGCGAGCTGCAGCTAGCATTAGCTAATTAGCTGGTTAGTCCAATGTTTTAACTAAAAAACGTGGTGGTTTTTCATAGCCTTGACAGTTATACACGTTACAGGTATACACATACGTTTAGTTTCCACTCATAGCAAACACATTCACCGTCATTTGTTAGGAGGACTTAGGTCTAGTACTAGCCACTGACACGCTAGCCATACGTCCTAGCCTGGTGCGGCATTCTGTCGAATAAATGAATCTGTCCATCAAAGCAAATCTTAGCAATGCACATGTAAGTAAAACATAAAATACTCTATCTAATATTACCTGAGGGGGGTCATGAGCATTTTAGAAGCCGTATTGATCACATACAAGCGTCCCAGTCCGAGAAGTGACATTGAGGACGCCATGTTTGTTGTCATCAACGACATACGGCGGCCGCGAAAGGACAAACAGTACGAGGGAATGCCGGAAGCAGCAAATGAAACATTCATGTCCAGACTTGTCCCCTGACAATTATGCTCCACGGCACAAATAACATCTATGACGGCACATTTTTTACACATCACGCCCAGAGTAGGTTTTTCTAAGAGCAATGGCTCCAGTAGCATTGGCAGTGAGTCAATAGCGATTATCTGTCAAACGAAAAAACTGTCAAGTGATATTAAACATTGTTCTGAGATGGTGTATTATGTGTAATTATTTTGGGGTTAAGTTATTATGACATGTTAAATTAAGTCAATTAACTGGTTTATAGGCACCATGTTAATGCACATTGAAGTGTCACGTATTGGCAAAAGCAATAGTTATTGAAATCATTTGTAATAGTTAATTACAGTAATTACATCATTATGATGATGTAAATATAATTGTATTGTCACAGTATGTAAATCAGTGTTTGTTGTTGGCTTTGACTGAATATTATGTATAATGTACTATTGGAAATATACAGTGGTGTGATTTTTTTTGTATGTTTGTTTCAGACAGATTTAAATAAGTATCAGTCAACGACAACACAACTGAATACAAAAGGCAGGTTTTAAAAGAAACTTTTTATTGTCAAGGGCGAAAATGATGAAAGTTTGGATTTTTTTCTCCCTTAAAAATAATAAGTTACATTTAAAAAAAAATGTTGTCATTGAGATTATTGTGTGAGAGTGTGACAAACATGCAAAACAATAAAAAATCAGGAAGGGGCAACAACTTTTTCATACCACTATATGTTTAATTATGGCTGTATCTTTAATTAGGTCATTAGATTTTGGGTTAAAATCTCTGAGGCTGTTCTACATGGTCTTTTACTTTTATAGCGTTTTTCCACCTCCGAGACGCTTTGACACTATTAGCACATCCCCATGCGGATTCAGTATCTTGCCCAAAGATATTTCAACATGATCATAGGAGGATCATGAAGGATCGAACGAGTGGTTGGGACACAAATGACAATGGACATCTGTCAGCTAGCGTGACTGGCTGGTGCTGGCGTTTACTATAAGGTGCTAATAGGTGGCACCTAATTAGCTAGTATAGCTAGGTCTTACCTGGGATGCTGGAACAGCAGAACTCTTCAATGCATGTTTCTTCTGCTGTCCTGGGCGTGTAGGAATGTAATCATCCTCGCTGAATTGTGCACTACACTTCATCCTGGTTCCCATGTTATCGCCAATATGACAAGAAGTCAAGGTTTCCTACTTGTGATGGACTATGTAGAGCGAACCAGACACATTTTTGTTGTTGCAGCCCAGATAATGACAAGTCTGGGCCCTTTTTTAGATATTTTATTTTGTGAAAATTCCACTCAAGTTCTCAGTTTCACTCTCTCACATCATATCGGCTACTTGGTGACCCCACCAAGTAGCCGGAACTACTTTTCTCGACACCAAAAACCCATCAGAACTTGGCTCATGGGTCGAAATGGGAGGAATGTCACTGTTGATGGACTACACTGCTGGTGCGCATGTCATGCAACTTCATTGCAAAAAACTACAACCCTGTGTACCTGTAAAGTAACCATGAGTCTCCCAGTTTCTCCCAGACAAAACCATTCACACTCACATTCATACTTATGGATAACATATGTACAACCATTACTCCCCCCCAGGCCCCCCCGAGTCATTTTTATGCATCTCCACAGGTCAACAGAGTCAACTGCATAAGGAAAAAAAAACTTTTATTGTTTACTCTTCATATCTGTACAAATACCCTCAAACTTTGTTATGTACATATGACATTTACATAAAAAATACAAAACTATATATTCATAACAGAATTTTGTATTTCTCTTGTGATGTTTTGAAAATAAAAATGCAACCAGACAGAGAGAGAGAGAAAGCGATAGAGAGAAAGAGAAAGAAAAAGAAACAGTGATGATCTGTGATATAGTGATGAATACTGCAGTTAATCCTATTTGACCTCTGAAAGAGCAACATTGGCAAAGAATAGAACAGCACACACATGTTAAATGGCACATTGTTTCCAAAGTCATCAAGTATCATCCCCAAACGTACTTTTTTTTTTCTTTAGAAAGTCAACAAACCTAAAAGGCCTAAAAGTGAACAGTCTTCCATTGTAATTACTGCCGCGTCCTTTTTGTGTGTGTGAAAAACCATTGAGAAAATCCCTTTGGTCAGTTATTGTGATCTGTAAACAAACCAGAAACACATCTGTACATAAAAAATGATTGATATATTCCCAATAAATAAACACACAGGCTAAACATGCATTTACGTAAGTGTGACATAAACATCTGTGATAGAGATTTGACAGCAACAAGCAAGGTTGGGTTTTTTTTTGTTGTTTTTTGTTTGTTTTTACAGCTGAATGAAAGCGGAATGCGATTTACAGCTTGTAGAGGACTTATACTTACACGGTAACATGACAAATAAATAACACTGTTTCTCTTTGGACAAATATATTTCTTCATGATAAAAAAAAACAACAACAAAAAAGGGAGAGTGGTAAGATTGTAAGCCTGACATAAATGTATAAATTAGAAAACACAACAAAAGTATAAATAAACATCTAACAGACTGAACTATATGTATACTTCCTTTTTGTTTCAAAAATAAATAAGCATACACATAATGTACAGTATGGACATACTGAAGGGGGTATGGTATATGGGTTGGGGGGGAGGGTGTTTATCCATCCAGTATAGAAGATAAATGGACATAGGCCTTGTAGTCTTCATCTTCCTCATCCTCCTCCGTGTCTTCTGTGATGGCTATATGAGGGAATATAACTGTTGTATGAATATGGACCACAACAGACATCACAAAAGTGGGGGCAACTATTGTGGCATCCACAATTATGCAGATTTTATATAAAAGAAGAAAAAGTGGCAATGGATGGGAGGTATGTGTGTCTGCATGGGACGGGCCACAGAGGAGGTGGGGTCAGGTTCAGGTTGGGTGGGGTGGGGTGGGTGGTTGTCCAGTGGATCTGGGTGGATTTGTGGGGAAAAAAAATGCTGCTTTCTTGTCGTTAGCAGAGGAGGTGTCATAACCTGGCCTCGGCAAGCAGGTCAAAGATCATTAACACAACTCTGAGGTATTTCCTTTTCTTTTACACATTTTTCTTTTTACATTTGGACACAGAATAGAAAATAAAAGCACACACACAGGCAAAGCAACAACAATAAAAGATGTTTTTTTTGTTGTTTGTTTTGAATGATAAGAGGAGAAGGATGTGGCTCTGCAAGCTTCCTATGTCAAATATTGAGAAATATTTAGCCCATGAGGTGATCATAAAGTTGGTCCCTTGAGTGTCATAGCATACCTTAAGGTAGGCCACAAAAAAAAAGAACCTAACATTGAGGTTCTAACATTTTTATGGAGCAACATGGAATGTAAATGTGATACTTCCTTCGGGCTGTTGCTCAATTTGACAGTCAAACCTCCACCCTCCCACCCACACTCCTCCCCAAAAATGTCTGCTCTACAGATAGGTAGTCAACATGATTATAAAATCCACCGCTGTTCATCTTGAATGATCGTGGCACCAATGTTAAAATCACCATCATGTGAATAAATCAAAAGGTGGCGACGTATTCACAAAATTGGCATTGAAACTGATTGATTTACAGCAAAACACAAAATGCACCAGCAAGGGGGGATTTACAAGATGTTACCACTAGGGATGGGCAGAATATGTGATGGCAAGTACCATCGCAGTGTAGCTTGTATGTTTTTGAAGGTAAAGCAGTTTTGGGCTTTTCTCATCAGGGATCGCCACAATGAGTCAATTACATGCGTTGTATGTCAGAAAAAAATGTCTGGTGTTCCTGGGTACCGCTACATGAAGCCGACATACCACCAGCGGTACCCCGTACCACAATTTGAGAATCAACAAATGAACGAGTGAGTCAAAACGGAGTGTACTACTCGGCGGCAACTATGCCCATCCCTAGTTATTTAACAAGCATGTCATGGAAACAGTCCATGATGAGATTTAAGGCAACATGCTCCTGCACATCACTCATACATTTAGTAAGGATTGTTCCACTGCAAACTCTAAATGTCTCCTCCAAATCTTTCTTCATGTTTTGCAGAGGAATCTCACAAAAAAAAACCAACAGAAAAGCAAAAGCCGACAACAAAGACAACATCATGCAAGTCCATTCTATTCCAAGTCCTTTCTGCTTGCTGTGCTGCTTGGTGGTGTGTCTGGGGGTGGGAGTTTGGGAACGTTGGGAAATGAAGGTGGCAAGTGGGGTGAGGGGGCGTTTCAGTAAGGGGTTTTAAGCAAATATGGAATATTGTCTTTTGCCTTGGAAGGGTGGAGGGGGAGGATTTTTCTTCTCGTATTTACTTACAGTTGCAAGATCCCGAGTGTTTGACCTCCAGCAGCACCCCCATGGAGCAGGCGGCTTGCTTCATGGCACATTCACTGGGGTACGTGGTGTTGTCGCTGGCGCACACCGCCTCATCCGTCCGGCTCTCCGGACACGTCTCGTCGCACAGCGAGCAGCGTCCTCGACTCATGCGGGCGTCCCACAGACACTTCTTGCTGGCGCTGCACTGGATGTCCTCGCATGACTTGGCCTCTGGGAGGACGGAGCAAGAAGAGGAGAGGGTCAGGGGAGATCTTTGATTCCAGTCCAAACAGGATTAGATGACTGTTTGGGGAAGTAGGAATACATCCTGTTTGGTCATGCTTTAATTACGGATTTTTTTCACACTATATGCTGCTCTCTCATGGAGACAAATCCCTCTGAGTGCACTGTGCTTTGCTGTTCCTCCACTCTCTCCAATAAGGGGAAATGCTGCCAACATCAGGAAATAATAAAGTGTCTATCAATCCCCGAGACCCCCCCACCCCCTTCTCTTTGTGGAATGTTGGCAGAGTGCACAATAAACACTCAAAAGTCAAGAGTTAGTCCTGAGAATGTGCTGCATCCTTCACTATTTATTTATAAGTTTTATTAATATGTCATCAGTTGTTGAACCGTGAATGCAACATGCAGTATACTTCAATATAACTTTATCAAGCATGTTCTAAATAAGCTGAACTCTTATTTTGAAATATGACAGAAGCCCGCTGTGATGAAACGTCATGGCAAAGCAAGACCTCAAAGGGGTGATCTACTATGATGTAGATCGAGTGATGTAATCCATTAATGACTATTCACATCTATACACAGGTAAGTATCTGTATGTATATAAACAAGTTATATGGTCAAAAAACAGCCGGCTTGTAGATTTTATGACATTTATCAATGAATGAAAAGAGACCCAGCTCGTCTTCCTACGCTATTATATTCTGAAGTTATTTATGAAGTATGTCGGACTGGTATTTTTGGCAGGATGGTTAAACACTGGTGGTCTGATTTCCCGCCCCCACACCCTCCAATTTAGTTTTGTTCTGTGGATTTTGTGATGAAATGTGTTTGGGTCAAGTTTGCCTTTTTTTGGGGGTCGTGAAAAAATGAGGACGCCCCATGTTGGATCTCTTCTATTTCTGAAGCACTTCACGCAAAAGGGTCAATGTTTGACCAAATGGTGACACTGTGATTATACGGCATGAACAGGGTTGAATTGTTACATTACCCATAGGGGGCGCCACAAATGGCATTACCATTCATATGAAATGGGGTATCCTATATAAGGGGTGCCCTAACTGAAAAATGAATGGATGCAAAGGGAGACGGATATTTTATATTTTATATGTAAATACAAAGCTTGTTATTATTATCAGTTAGATTTGTATCAACATTTCACCTTTCTCCCCTTTTGCTCTATTTTTCATTTATTGTTTAATTTTATTTCTACAATATGCTACTTTAGACGCCATCGTGTATGTGCTTTTTATTTTCCTTTTAAATAAAATATATAGGCTCTGTTTGTGAGAGTGGTCACAGAAGGGTGTACTTACTGATGCATTTGCCCTCGTAAGCCACCCCGATGGAGCGGCCCAGGAGGCAGGTGGCCCGCCTCAGGTGGCACGCGCTGGCATACACGATCCCGTCGTTGCCACACAGGTACTGTTCGGGTGACGTCACCTCGGGGCAAATCCGATTACACGTGACACAATAGGCGTTGTTGGTCTGGTCCACCACGCAGGTGGAGCTGCCGGGGCACCGCACGTCACGGCACGTTTCTGCAGGGACACCGGAACTTATGAAACGTCCTATATGAAATGAAGCTCGTTATATTTGAGTGAGTCCACTTACTCTTGCATTTGCCTTGATACTGCACGTCCAAATCCGGGTGAGCTTTGCATTTAGCCTTGAGCAGGGCGCACTCGTCTTTGTACGTCTTGCCGTCCGAGCCGCAGACGGGTCCCTTCCATGTGATGTTGGAGCAGTCCGGCGCGCAAACGCAACGCGGCTTACTCCTCCGGTTCATCTTACACCTCTTCCCCGGCCCGCAGTCAACATTATCGCACGTTTCTACAAGCACAAGCAGCCGCGATTAAGACAACAAAAAGGCGCACCGACAATTTACGCACGGGATGTCGAAACAAAAAAGGAAAAAAATGAGTGCACCTCCACCTTTGCAAGGTATGCAATTTGGAGCTCCGCCATTGAAGATCATCCACCTAAACAGCGTGCTGTTGGGGACATCCTCCTCGGTCCAGGATGTTCCTAGTCTTCCGCTCCTGCAGCACTCCTCCCTGCTCATTCCGGGCATGTAGAGCACCTGGCACCGCCCGTTCTTGCCCTGCTGCAACCAGCAGTTACCAGCTGCGACAAAACACACAAAATAACCTGCAGGGTTGCACCGTGGCCGCCTAAAACTCGGAAGAGCGGGAGCCAGAACTGGATGGACGCTCGTCTCAAGTGTGAGTGACAGCGCGTACAATGCAGCACCAAATAAGAGCACACAAAAAAGAGCGCAGCGTCTGGGGCGCACCAAAAGCTTTATGATAAACATGCATGCTTGAAAATGGATCACTCCTAAATCGGACATTCCTTTATTCTGTTCAGATAACACAAACAAACAGCCATGCACAAAAAAAACTTCCAGGTTTGACACACACATAAAGTGCATGGGAGGGCACTATACAAAACTTCTCCCATGCAAAAAAACACCTGTTTTATGGACCCTTTTTTAGTCATTAAAACGAAGGCTATAAAAGTTTCAGATCTTCTGTTTAAAAAAAAAAAACAACCCAAAAAGTTGGTGGCAGAAGCTATTAAGGATAAGAATCCCTCCAAAATGACAACTAGTGCCGCTTACCTTGAACTTTTTGATGCTCCATAAGGTGACAGAACCATATGAAGAAGAAGAAAAAGCCCGGCTGGAGATGATGTTTCAGCATCCCAAACATGATGGAGAAGACGGGGAGGAGAAGAAGGAGGAGAAGAAGAAGCGGCGGCAGCAGCAGCAGCAACTAAGCGCCTATTTTGACCCTGCTAGGCAGCGCAAAAGTAATCTGCTTAAGGTAGCACTGTTGAATAAGTGTCAGTCTGAGAATGCAGCCTCTCTTTTTAAATCTATAAGGGGTCTCGGGTTGACTGTCTCTGGTGGGCGGTCTCCTTTTTTGCTGTGGGGGTGGGGAGATGTGTTTTTTTCCCTTCTTCTCCTCTCCCTTTGCAAAGTTCTTTCAACCTCAGTCAGGTGACATACAACTTTCTCCCGCAAAGAAAGAATATATATGTTTTTATTTACAGGCAGGAGTAATAATTTTTTTTTAATGTCACATCCGTGCTTCATATTATGAGTGCTTCCAGGTAGTAACTGATAAATTCTTTTCCCCACCAACTGCAGACAAATGTGTAAATCTCGTGTATCTCATAGCACCACTAATACTAGTTCCTGTGTGCAGCTCCACAGGCGTGCACGCATCTAATATTAGCACAGACAGTTGTTTGGGTTTTTCTCCCGGGTCAAGCTTTTTTAAATATAATCAAACCTGTTTCCGAAGCCGGGTGTTGCATTTCACTGAATAGAGCTCTCTCTCTCCCTCCTCTCTCTCTCTCTGAAACACTCACACACGCACACAGTGGTGCACAGCTTGTACCTTTCAGAAGTCCTTGTGCGACCTCTTCTGCAGAACTCTGAAGCGACTTTTTTTCCAAGCAGACGAGAGGTGATGATCTGGCAGCCAGACAACCGGCGCGTAATCCCTCTCCATCTCCTCTCTGGTGATCCCTTTCTTCATTCATTTGACAATGCATCCTGTCAACACATCATACACACACACACACACTTGTGCAAGCCAGCATCAGCACCATTCATTCATGTGTTCAAGTCAGTCAAGATGTATTCATAAGTCACCAAATATGTATCAGGTATTTTGCATGGGCTGCCATTACACTGCTTTTTTTTAGCTTTATTTTTATTTTTTTTAGCATGCAGTGATATGGTCCTCAAAAATGAACATTACCAACATTATTTTAAAAAATGCACACAATTAAATCAGATAACCATAGTGAATTCATTACTTACAAAGCTACTGTTTTTCTGTATTTGTGTACATTGTCCTTTCCTGTCTTTGAGTTTGTCATTCCTTATTTTTACTTAGTGTCATCATTTTCCCTTTATGATTACTTGAAAATTTATGTATTTATTTATGTGTTTCATCAATGCATACACCGTCTTTCTATTGTTACACATTCTCTAATCTCATCTCTCCCCATTTGAAAATGGGGGCATTTAAAAAAGTAAATTGGACACAGATACAGGGTGGGATTAAATAAGATCTGCTTCTCCTGACTCCTTTTCAGAGATGTTGAACAATGCAAGTGTAAACCTGTGATGTACTTCAATGTACAATGTACTACATTTGGCAAAAATACTTTATAAAATACTTTCAGAAATAAATTATGAAGCTGCCTCTCTTAATGCCTGCATCTTTCTTTCTCTTTGCAGTTTAGGAGCAAAAAGGTAATCAAAACAACAAAACCTCCACAAAGACTTGTGGAACTCTAGGCTATAGAAAATAGTGTGTGTGTGTGTGTGTTTGTGTTTGTGTGTCTCTCATCAGCTGCTCATGAAAACAACATTTGGCCTCCAGAGGAGAAAAGCCTCACAGGATCACTTTACAGGATGTGTGTTATACTGTATATCTTCAACAGGGATTAAAAAGGGAATTGAAACTGTCATTCATCAATATGTTTAGTATTGCATCACCGGCTGTAAAGTAATTTAAGGTGACCAAATTATTAGTCATTACTACAAACTATAGCCACAATAATAATAGTATGGTTCATTAAATACCTCATATGATGATGTGGGAGGCATTGATTTTATTTCGAGCTATTAGAAATAAATACTGTCAAACCCTTTAAAAAAGTGGGGGGTTACTTTTTTTGGACAAAGTGCAATTAAAAGGTACTGTATAATGACTTTGCCTAATTTACAATTGCAGAGATAGCAATCCTCATTCTGTGTGTACCTTTCATTAATCTTCCTCTTTCGCCTGTCATTTCATCAGGGATCCACACATATCCAGAAAGTGCTCAACATGCAAGACTCCTAAACATTGCTACAAATATTCCAATGTCATGGATGCAAACCCGACGCATTATCAGTAAAACAAAATGCATCATAAAGTTCTTGGTCTATATAGTGTTGTTTGCACGTTCTCCCTCTTAAATAATAAGAACATGTAATATTAAATGAGTCATATAAACTGTTGAGTCATACAAAGTTTGTAGAGAAAATGTTGAGGAAGGCCATCGGGTCATTTAGAGCTTCCTGCACTTTTGTACCCAGACAGATGTTGCCCTCTTGTGGTAAAACTCTGCCAATACAATCAGAATGGGGTATCTCGTCATCTGCTTCTTGTCTAAATCAGGGGTGTTCAAACTTATTCCACTAAATGCCACACTCAGCATTGAAGGTGGGTGTGCTGGTGGGGGTGGGGCACCTTTGTTGTCCTTCAGCTCTTGTTTATTCAATTGCAATACAATGCAATATCAGTCTATGCAGTAAAAAATACAGTTTTGTGTTATAAGTGGCAAAGGCTGTGCTTAAATATATGTTTGGAAAAGGCTGAAAGCAACAAATGGCCCCCGGGCTACACTCTGGACACCCCTGGGATATACATTTGTTATTAAAAGTGTAACACTGGTTGAAAAATTGCAAGTATTTACATTTTGCATTGTTGGCCCCAAATGAGGTTCTAAGGGGAGCTTCAAAATGCAAAACACACACTAAGACTGTCACGTCTTGGCTGCGGCATTGCGACACGACCCCAATATGCAGAGAGCAGGAGACCCAAGTGCATATCAAAAGTCTATTTTAATATATACAGATACATACAGCAGCAGGATACGAGCAAAGACGGTTGGAGTAGCGTGGGGAGCTACAACAAACAATGCAGCAACAAACTAGGGAGCACGCACCTGAACTAAATAGGAGGGGAACACAAATAGCAACAGATGCGAGTGAAAAGGGAAAAGCAAAGCAGGCAGACAAAACAGGAAACGCTACCAAAACAAGAGCATGAAACAGGAACCAAGGCATAGAAGTAGAAACCAACTAAACTGTCACACAGGCCAGCTTGCGGATCGTGACAAAGACAGTCATTTGAAGGTCTTGAGGGTTATGAAATAAAAGTCCCATAGCAAATCAATCGCTTCCATCAACCCTGTCTTCTGTATCTGTCTCTCTCACACCAACTACCCTCATGTCCTCCTTCACTACATCCATAAACCTCCTCTTTGGTCTTCCTCTATGCCTCTGACCTGGCAGCTCTAAACGCAGCATCCTTCTACCAATATAGTGACTATCTCTCCTCTGGACATGTCCCAACCATCTCAATCTGCCCTCTCGGACTTTATCTCCAAGGCCTCTAACATGTAATGTCCCTCTGATGTACTTGTTCCTGATCCTATCCATCCTGGTCACTCCCGATGAGAACCTCAGCATCCTCATCTGTGCTACCTCCAGTTTTGCTTCCTGTCGTTTCCTTAGTGGCACTGTCTCCAGACCAAACAACATCGCTGGTCTCACCACAGTTTTGGGTTCTTTGAGCTATGGTCTTAAACAGGTTCAGTTTAAAGGTTGTTTGCAATAAATTGCTTCCTCAAAAAGATGCTCTGTCACACTCCCATTTCTTCTTTTTGCATTTTAAAGCTCGACTTGGAACCTCTTTAATATCCAACAGTGCAAAATGTACATTTCTGCGATTTTTCAACTGGTCTTAAAAGTTTGCTCATGATATATGTATCATATATACATATATCATGAGCAAACTCATTTGGATTGTAATAACCAGCAACTTACTCAGCTTTTAAAGTGTTTGCAGCTCAAAATAAATGCTACCAAAATATCTATAGAAAAATATCACTGCCTTTAAATCTCACAGACATAATTCCCATCCCCCTTAATTTTAAATTACAGTATGTACAATACAAACATAAAGAAACAAAAACAACACACATTCCACATCTTTGCTCCCTTTTGCATTTGCACTGCTAATTCAATGTCCAAATGGCAAAAAGCCCTGAGTGTCATTCGTCATGTCAATAGTTCACTCACTGCTGTTAACTGAGCCTTAGAAAAGAAATAGCTACCTCATCATATGTTGTACAAAAGTATTGAAAAAGGAAGCCAAATATCTGTAATTATTCAAAGTCAGTAATTGTGCAAAAGGGCTAAAGGTCCAAATCCCAGTTATATTGGAAAACGAGCGCATCCGTGGGTAAGTACACCTATACCCGATAGAACCTGTGGAAAAAGTACCAGTGTGTGCACAACGCGCACATATTAGAGTGGAGTGTTGTCGTTAAAGCTCACAACACTCCGTCCTCGTGAGCGTGGCTCTGCTCATCGTCTTCTTTCTTCAGCTGCTGGTATTTCCTTTTGAAAAAGCCAAACTGGGGGAAACAAAATACACAGATTACATTCAACACATGAACCGAATATCCACTCAAATAGCACAACATTAGGTACACCTGAGATGTGAGTGGCCAATTCCCAAAAATTACTGATATAGTTAATAATAGTTAGCTCATAACTAACTGATTGACAAACCAACTAACAACATAATTAACTGACAAACTAACAGACCATCAGGCTAACTAAATTATCGACTACAAGACAAACCAACTAAGCAATCAAGTTAACTGACTCATTAACAGTGACTCATTAACAGTGACTCACTAAGTGACCGACTAAAAAGGGACTGCTAACTGAGTGACTAACTGATTTACAGAGTGACTGACTGACCAAGTGACTGACAAACAAACATCTGACTAACCAATTATGTAACCGACTGATTAACAATGACTCACTAACGAGTGCCTACCTGACTAACTCATTGAGTCACGACTAACTAACAAAACGATAATATAATAATAACAATAAATAACTAAATGACGACAAATTGGCTGACAAACCTACATGGCTCTGTGTGACAAATTGAGCTCTATTAGACTGGAAAAGGTTATAAAGCCATTTCTAAAGCTTTTGGACTCCAGCAAACCACAGTGAGAGTCACTATCCACAAATGGCAAATGTGTGTGAATAGTACAGTCGCATGAAATATACATGAGTAGACTGGAGCTGACCTTCCACAGTAGCGCGACAGCCAGGCCCAGTAGCACCAGTCCAGCAATGACACTGCCCACTATAACTCCTACTGGAACGTCACCCTTCTCTCCTGGTTTACTGACTGTAACCACCACCTGTTATGCAACCAGATTCAAAGACTCTTCCTCCTTGTCATTCGTTTATTTATGATGGTATAATTATGTGACTTTACCGGCAGCTCTTTGAGGCGGACAATGAGTAAATCAGGGTTGGAGGTCTCCACATCAACAGTGGAGATGAGCTCGGTGGTTTGGTAGACGGCCTGCAAACACATTGTCACATGAAAATGCATCGGTTGTTAAACACAATGGAAAGCTTATTGTAGTGAATACCTTATTAAACGTCCCACTCCAAATCCTTGTTTTGACTTTCACGTAGTAGTCGCTTGTGACCTCTGTGTCTTTAAGGAGACATTTGATTTGCTCACACTTTGCACTCTGGCAGTCCTGTCAGGAAACATAAATACTCAGTGATGGTGCTGCCAAGGTTTTGCTATTTTAACAAATGAAAAGAGACCAACCAGCTTCTGAATGCCTCTGAGACTCTCTTCAGTGAAAGATACTTGGTTGTTTTTGACCCCGATCTTCAGTGGGTCCACCAGGCTGCTGGAATCACAGCTGATAGAACCTCCCTGCACAAACAGGTAGTGTTTTATGAAATGCCACCTCTTAAAGTCATGGAAGAAATATATTTACAGGAAATGCTCTAATTATAGCGGGGGGGTAGGTGGGTTATTTACCTAAACCAACAACTGAGCGGAGCAGGGACCTGTGATTTATATAAAGATGAGGGGCACGGCTATAGAAGACCAAACTGTTAACTGAATAACGTTTCCGGTATTTATCCTCATGTTACAGTTGCTGGTGTTGGGCATGATGGCTACTCACAGCTTGCGTGTCCACACTGGTAAGATAGAGGAGTGGGTTTCCGCCCTTGGTGGTCATTGGCAGAGAGATGGTCAAATACAGTAGACTGACGGGAAAGTTGCCGGTAGAAATCTTTAAAATGAGTCATTAAATTTAAATCCAATTGTCAAAGCGGTGAAGAAATTTGCAATGTTAATTTACTGCACCTTCACAGTAAAGTTAAACTCAGGTCCAATGTCATCGAGTGTTTTCAGCATTGTTACCGGCGCAGTCGTTGAATTGGCCACGTAGAAGTTGATATTTGATTTCCTGGAGAGAAGAATAAAACATTCAATTAAAAAACACATTGATACGTTTTGGGTGGCACAGCAGTCTAGTGGTTAGCGCGCAGACCTCACAGGTAGGGGACCAGGGTTCAATTCCACCCTCGACCATCTCTGTGTGGAGTTTGCATGTTCTCCCTGTGCATGCGTTTTCTCCGGGTACTCCGGTTACCCCCCCACATTCCAAAAAACATGCTAGGTTAATTGGCGACTCCAAATTGTCCATAGGACAATATGACACATATGAATGTGAGTGTGAATGGTTGTTTGTCTATATGTGCCCTGTGATTGGCTGGCGACCAGTCCAGGGTGTACCCTGCCTCTCGCCCGAAGACAGCTGGGATAGGCTCCAGCACCCCCGCGACCCTCGAGAGGATAAGCGGTAGAAAATGAATGAATGAATGAATGAATTGATACGCTTTGTTTCACTAGAGAAACACTTAGAATCATTATTAGGTCAAAAGGTTTATGCAGGATCTGTAGGTCTTTTTTTATAGGTCTACCAATTTTTTAGTGTAATTAACACGTACGCATCATGGCAAAGCCACGGCTCTCGGCAGCCCAGTATAGCTCTGCGCAGTCACACAAACTCAACCACAACACAAACTTTTTTTCATTCTGACCTTAATACATCAACAGCAGTTGATACAATACAACCAACACCATATATGTATCTCCAACTCCAAACAAACATGACTCTAGTTCATTCGCCACTGCAACAACACTTCCTCGTTTTCACGCAACAGACCGTGAGATGCATTCACGGACATTCCGAACATCACAACAATGTATTCAGTAATCATGTATGTTTGGTCTAAATAAACAGAAATGCAAAAATATTAGTTTGTATTTGTTTCACTCACTTTGTAACTCTCAATGCAGAATTACAATTTGCTGCATTGAAGTATGCACGGAAATTCACTCAAAAAAATTTAACTTCAATGACAGGTGGTCTTTGAACGCAACTCCTGATTGCTCATAATAACACAATTCATGTCTGATTCAAATATTCTGCTATTAAATAAACCAGCGTTCGGTAAAAAGATTTTCAGACATGTGCGCCATCTCTTAACTTTAACTCATTTTCAGTTAATTTGTCGCCAAATATATATAATCCTGCCCTTTCATTTAGCTTTCAGTATAAAATACTGTAAAAATGGGCATATTTCAGACACGGTGATTAAGCATGATTAATTGATTTGAAAACTGTGATCAATCTGGTAAAAAAAATGCCACCATTTCACAGTGCTACTTTTGTATGATAGTGAAAGTACTTGTGGTTAGAGTTATTAATTATTATTTTTTATTATATATTATATTATTATTTTATTATTATTATTATTTTAGAGATATTTAATAGCAGTACTTTTAGAATGAAACATATTTTTGTTGTTGAAATCAGACAATATGTAAGAGGGATGTAAGGGGTATAATTTTTGGAATTTCCCCCCCATGTAGAAATACCAAAAAACAATAACAATAACCCTCACCTGGATAAAACAATCCCGACATCATATTTGAGAGGAATGGACACGTCCACTTGGTTGTCAGTGGTTACCTGCTCTTGGCTGTCACTGAAAAGATGGAAAGAAGACAGCATAGCATGTCTTTACTGACCAATCCCAATTGAACATTATTATCTTACCAATCATTGCCGATAATGTATTTACCTTTTAGCCTCAAACTTGACCTTAGCTCGATTTAACGGATAATTGAGGTTATATTCGAAATTGAGCTGAAATTTCATCTGTGGAAAAAAAAACATCATTTGCTTAAGCAAAAAGGCACAAAAAAAGCAGTTTTCCAGCAGTCACCTCTTGGTCCTTTTTCAAGGCTGGGTATCCTATTTGGCAAGCAACAGTTTGCTCTTGAGTCGATGTGCATTTCACTCCATCAGTCTGTAACGGTTACAGATAGTGATATAAAAGGAGCATGTTATTTGTATTTGTAAATGAACAAGAATGTAAAAAAAAAAAAGAGCTTACTTACAGGCGGAAATACAGAGGAGTAGAAGAGGTTGCCAGAATATGTGGCCAACACCCGAGTGTTATAAGCATTTTCTTTTTTGTTCTTCACCGTCACCTCAAACGACAGCTCGCGCGTATTGGTGCTGACCAGAAAAGGAGCTGAGCTACAAATGAAATGAAATGAAAATGGCATAAAATGGGTTCATGTACAGGCGCATTTTGGGAATTCTTGTCCTAAATTGAGGCATCTTGGGGTCCAATTGTGTACATTCTAGTTGATGTGTAGGTCAGTTTTAAGTGACATTTAATTAGGGATTTTATTTTATAAATTCCACAATTGCTTCCTTTGTAAGGTGTAGAAAACAGGAAATATGTATATTTGCATACACTCTGTACCTTCTGGTCCTGATTGTAGCCCCATTGACTCCCATTATAACAACATATTTTTAATATACAGCAATCCTGACATATTGTATTAGAATGCCTATCCTATGACTAAATCTACAAATCTACCTTCAAAGCTTTTAGGTGCAGTTTACTATTACATCCCTGATGAAAACTGAATTTTGGGTGTATGTTTAGACTTTAAGCACTGTTAGACACCCATGAAATGTAAATATGTAGTAAATAAAAGTAAATAAAACTTAAACGACTGCACGGGAAAGTGAGACCTTCTCGTCTGACTAGCCATAACCATAAATATGCACACAATATAAATATATAAAATACTTACAGTAAGTAACTCTCACAGTTACATGAAATATTGTTAGAAATGAAACAAGTGGTCAGGGTTTTACAACCTGTGAAAGATGAAACAACCCAAAGTGATGTAATTGTCTAAATGTGTAATTCTGACCTGGAGCCTTTTGTGTTGGTATTCACACTCAGCACCAGATCACTGACGCATATTTCATCAGAGCCACAGTCTTTAGTGAAAGGGATCTGAAACACACCAAAACAGGTCATATTTTTCTCCATATTTTCATACTTTCCCCTGTAAAGTCTATCTACACTATCTACTGTATGTATGAATAGCATACAGTATGTTACAAAAGTGAGTACACTCGTCACAGTTCTGCAAATATTATATTTTTATGGGACAACCCTAAAGAAACTAAACTTTGATACAAGTAACGTAAAGGTGACGGAATTAAAACCCTAAACGCTACTGAGCATCTACGGAGCAAAGCAAACAGAAGGTGGAGGGGTGCAAGGTGTCACCAGCTTTATGATGACATCATAGAAGCAAACTGTGTTCTAGTGCCGAGGTTCCCAAAGTGGGGTATGTGAATAAAAATTTTAAAATGGCTTGATTCAGTGACATTTACGTAATGCGCTCGAACGCCACACGTGAAGAACCACAGAAGGTAGCTTTTTGTGTGTCTTCTTCGGCAGTCCTTGAACACACCATGTGTGCCACAAATAGAGACTTATGTGTATGATTTTCTTCTTTTGTTCACAAATGTTAATCCTGTACATCAATGCACAGAAGTGAAGTTTAATAACATGAATAACGTGATAATTATTTATAATTATTACATTTATGGGGCTGCACGGCGGTTGAGTGGTTAGCGCACAGGCCTTACAGCTAGGAGACACAAGTTCAATTCCAACCTAGGCCATCTCTGTGTGGAGTTTCCATGTTCTCCCCCCGTGCATGCGTGGGTTTTCTCCGGGGACTCACATTCCAAAACATGCTAGGTTAATTGTCGACTCCAAATTGTCCATAGGTATGAATGTGAGTGTGAATGGTTGTTTGTCTATATGTGCCCTGTGATTGGCTGGCGACCAGTCCAGGGTGTACCCCGCCTCTCGCCCGAAGACAGCTGGGATAGGCTCCAGCACGCCCGCGACCCTCGTGAGGATAAGCGGTAGAAAATGAATGAATATTACATTTATGTGTAAAATGAGTTGATTGAGCTGATTATTTCCATGTTGTTGCAGACCAAAGCATAATACGTATAAATAAATTCACCAAACAGAAGACAAACCAGGCAGGAGATATCTTACCCCCCTAAAACCCTCCCTCTCTGTTCCAAACTATTATTATATGTGTGCAGTTAAAAATATGTTGCCCTCCCATGAAAAGCTATAATAAAATATTGGCAGAAATGTGAGTGGGGTACTCACTACTGCACCATACGGTAATGTCGTGTAAAGATCACTGCATGTGCTTGTGGTTGAAGCT
Organism: Doryrhamphus excisus; assembly: GCF_037039965.1. NCBI lineage: Eukaryota > Metazoa > Chordata > Actinopteri > Syngnathiformes > Syngnathidae > Doryrhamphus > Doryrhamphus excisus. The sequence goes on along the minus strand of NC_136359.1, from coordinate 11,641,689 downwards.
GAACAATTGCGTGACTCATTCCGGCACACCGTAAGACTATGTCATTTTACATGTGCCTGCAAAATAACTATTAACTCAAATGAAGCCTTGCAGCAAAAATAGAAGTCAACTTACAAAGAACTCCCAGGCGGTGGAGGAGTCGATGTCGAGGACAGGGTTAGCGTCTGGATTCTGCTGCTCGATGTCCACCTTCAAACTGAGAGAATTGACAAAATCTGGGGTCTCCTGATGGGAAATAAATCATATCATGGGGTTTATTTTCTAACCCAGCAAATAAATAAATCATGTAGATGAATATGGTGGCAGTTATTCAGTCAAACTTGATCATTCCCCATAAAAGGGGACATTTTTTAGTCATTATACAACCTTTCTTAACTGTAAAGGCAATGCTATAGAACTTTTTATTAATCTTAACTGCTATACAGGTGTAAACTGTACAACTGCCATGTTGTACTGAGCAGCCAGGACAAATACATAACTTTCTTATATCACAAGATGTTCAATTTTGAACACACATTTGAATTGATTGTGTGATGCACTCAATTGTAACCTGATGCATGTTCAAATGAAATTAAACCATTTTTCATCCTTCCATCGCCGTCACCCCTCAATTACCTGTACATAGACCTGGTAGTCTTGACACAGCGGTGTAGATGATATCGTTGCTTTCCCCGAAATGAAACGCTCATTATTTTTCATGAAGAGTCCTCTTGAAGTCACACGAGATGCCTGCAAATCAGCGTCCAGAGTCAAGGTGTAGGAAATATCTAAAAAGGAAGAGAAAATAGAACAGATACCCAAGATTCTGTCATTACACTTTTAACACTGAACACATCAACACCTCAGTCTGAGCATGAAGAGGATGAATGGGAAGCTGACGGGATTTACCAATGGGTCCAATGGGTTTCTTGGGCCTGAATATTGCGTTGAAACAGAGGTTGGTGTTGAAACACGACATCTTGCGTCCACTAACGTCACAAGTTTTGCTGAAAATGTTGATTTTCTCAGGTTTAAAAGTAGCACCAGCTGAGACTGAGGCAACACCTCGGGACCTGCAAGACAATTAAAAACAGTAAGCTGGATACAAAGTGAGTGAGTCAAACAAGTAATGAACTCACCAGAGCTGCACCACTTTACCATATGCACCCACTGAGATGTCAGGAAGTGTGTCGTCATTCAGGTCTTTGGAGCTATCTAGGGATCTCCCAAAAAGTTTCACTTGAGGATCCATACTGGAGCCGGATATTCTCTGGAAATGGATGAAGCAACCAATAAAAATAGCAGAAAGGATTATAATGCTTTCAATTTTTAAACCTGTAGGTAGAGTCGTAGAACAGAATATGAGACCACCCTTGAGTGATTTTGGTTATTATCAAGAAAACCATGAAGTTGCTAAATGTATGTTTAGTTGTACCATGGGTCAATAAATTGAAGAAACAAGGGTGGTCTCATATTAGAATGTTGTCTTCTCTAGGACTCTAAATGTCTACCTGAGAAAACTGTCTGTTTAACGTCTTCTTCCTGCCATTGTAGATGTAGATGACGCCTCTTCCTTTATCCTCTAGGGGCGCTCCAACAACAACATCACTGTAACCATCAAGGTCCAGGTCGGGAATTGCGGACACGGCCATCCCAAAACGTGCATTCTCAATTGGAGACGAGCCTTTAAGGAACCCTTGCTCATTCAGGATACCCTTCAGATCATAACACAGGAATAGACTTAAAGTTTAGTCAAATATACCTGATAAGGACAAAAATCATTTACAACCAAGTATGTAAGTATAATGTACTGTATGTGTTCTAATTTTTATATCCTGTATAGAAGGTAGCCACATATGGCAATGCATATGTAGGGTTAAGAATTCATTGGTTCTCAGTTATAAAGTTTATACAAGTTTACCTTGGTAACGGAGAAGAGGTAAACACGACCTTGCTCTCTCTTCAGCTCGCTCATAAACATGGGTGCCCCAACCAGAAGGAGGTCCGTCACTCCATCGTTGTCCACGTCTACAGAGCACAGGACGCTGCCAAAGTAAGACCCAATCTAGAAGAGCAAGGAGTCAACGCGTCACGCTGAGTTGACATGTATGAAATATTTTTATTTACGGAAATACCTGCTTTCCTCTCTCTGAATCGATAATAGTGAATTGCTCCTGCGCATTGAAGCTGTAGACGATGACTTGTCCGGAGTGATTTGAGCGTGGTGCACCAGCTACAAAATATTCAGTAGTGCCACCACTCAGTGTGCTGACAGAGTAACCTGCAAAGAGGAAAAGTCAAGGTTCATGCATTGTACTATACTACTGTATACTGTATTTCAACATGATAACAATGCAATAGGAAATACCCAGTAGTGAACTGCTGTTTCTGTCTTGAAGTGTTGCCTCAAAGGCTGTGACAGGTAGAACATTCATTTTAGAGCCTGTTTGGTGGACAACAGTCCCAGTCCAACCATATGCTCCCACTGCTCCCAGCAGCATCATATCCTGAAAGAATAAATTGAAGCAGAAGCAGTCTGTGAAAATTGCTTATCTGTATAAATATCAGTGAGACAAATAATCATTTACAAAGAAATCTGTTTATAATGTGGAATCAATAGCTTGTTAATTGTGCCTCGAAGCAAAAGAGGCAAAATGTATGGCAATACAACCAGTATAGGCGTTGTTGAACTACTTGGCATTTCATGTTTTGGCAAAACAATGGTTATAAAAATATTAGGGTTTTCAAAAATAACACATTAACAGCCATCGCTAATTTATTTAATTCCAATTTTCATTCCAACTTACGCATTCTCATTACAGGAACGCAAGATGCACTCAGGGACACTCCGAACTACACAAAAAATGGTTGTTTTACAGGAACATCAAATATAACGCCACAACTTTTTTACAATTTTCATATTTGTAACTGAACTGTGTGTGCATGCATTAAAATTTCCCTTCAATGCATAAGCTCCTTCACGCAACACGGAGAAATGGCTTTTCACTTCCTGTTTTTTTGTGCAGCATATACTGTATTTCAATGGGAGAGATGCAGGCCGAGTTCTTATAAAATGCACTTCTGCCACCTAGTGGTCGAAAACTGCATCAAAACATGACCTCTTTTATTGCAGAGTTGCATCATCACCTTTTTGTGCCACTCGCACAAAAAAATACATCTTTGGTAGCGAATTAGTTAATAATGATTTAATTAATTTAACTCCAGAAGCAGCTGATATAATATATGTTTATTAATGCACTCAATTCGAGCTGCAACTAACAATTGTTTTCTTAGTTTATTAGTCAGAATCTTGTTTAGATTCATGGAATCATTGGTTAGACCATAAACAGACCAAATTAATACAAACCAAGCACAGTTAGTTAGTGGTCTGGTAAGCTACATATCAGAAAAGAGGCAAAAATATAGATTCCCAAAGTCAAAGTTGATGTGTGTGAGTATCTCGTTTTGACTAAAACACAAAGATAATCGGTCTGTTTTAATTAATATTCACAAAAAACAGGGGATATTTAAATTTTTAATCACTAATACTGACTCAAACACTAAAATTGTTGTTGATTAATTGGATAATTGAACCAATTTTATTAATTTGTTGCAGCTCTACACTGAATTGTTGCTCTGTATTAAATATTTTAAAGCGTATGTTAAATATGTGAAAGCTTGAAAAACGTAAAAGAAATGTTCCCACTGACACATGGCTAATGCCAGAATGTACATATAGGTATTTCAATGTATGCTTACCCAACCAATTGTTATAACCATAAATCACTTAGTTTTGGGTTCTACAACATGCCATGATAGCTAATAAAAGTCATGATATTAATCTCCTTACCCTTTTGCTGGAGTAGTGAGCACTGAAGCCCACCTGGGACATCTCCATCTTGAAGTTATCACCCCCCTTTCCAGTGCCTAGGGAATACCGTAATGACAGAGTGAAGAGATGAATGGCAGGCGTGTAGAGACCTGCCTGGGTGACTTAGCGTTGTATGTACTCACGTTTATGTGGATTAAATTACACAACAACACAGGAAATAATGTGTACCTTCTATGTTGAAGATACGGTTGCCCAACGTTCCAGCAATAGTGGAGAGGGCCGCTTCTTCAGATACGTTGAAGAAGTAATTTTCTGTGGGCACACTGGCAATGGATTTGATTTCTTTAATGAGGTTTTCTGTGTCAATGTTGTTTCTGGTGTAGTAACCCAGGACCTGGGAGGAATGGAATGTTAAGTAAACGTCAGATAGCTAATCACTGTTATTATTATTATTATTATTATTATTATTATTATTATTATGAACAGGTAAAAACTGTTTCCACCAGCAGTATACTGTAGTTCTGTACAGGACTTTCAGTGTTCCTATTGTCTCCAGTTGTAAAGAGCACCAGAATAACACTTTTCACCATACCAACAGTGTAGGTAGGGCTGTACATAGGGTTTGTTTTTCCATGAGAAAGCAAAATAAATGGTGCACCACTGGTCGAAACATGGCTTTAGACGTCTGTGCTGAAACAATACAATTCATTACACTTACAGCAATACCAAAACGGGTGATTCCTTGCTTTTCACATTCAGCGATGATCGTATCCCTGAAAGCCTTGTCATGTGACTCACCGTCAGTGACAACCACCATCACCTTAGAGGCACCCGGTCGGGCCCCGTAAGTCGGGTTGAAACCCCACTGACTTAAGGAATAGACACAAAAGACACATAAGCAATCTAAGTCCTGGTTACAATTACCGTATTGACCCGAATATACAGTAAAATTAGATTTTGGGGTCGAGAAATGTCAAAGCAGTCAGGGTTTTTCTTACTGTCACTCACACACTCCAGTGACCCAAAGAGATGCAATGGTGATGCAGAGACCCGCTGGAAAAAAGTGCCTCCAAGGTTGTTAGCAAGATAGTAGTTCAGATCCCTTTCATTACGATCTAACTTTTTCAAGAAAGAGTCGTCTTATATTCGGGTCAACACGGGATATAATAAGTAACGTATGTGCACATATAAAGGTCATACTGCAATACCAACCTGGCATATTGAATGGCATGAAACGTATTGGTGGAGGAACCTTGCATTTGTGTGACTTTGGACGCCGCATTCAGGACCTCCTCTTTGGTTTTGTACTGGTTCAGCGTGAATTCAAACTTGGATTCAACGGCATACTGAATGACACTGACCTGGCCACGTGAGAAACACATGATGAGGCACAAAAGGCAAAATGGCACCAGTGAAGCAAATAATGTGAATTTTAAAACGGAGCATCACCTGGGTGTTTTGGGGACCGATTTCGAGCGTTGGTATGAGTTTCTGAAGGAAATCCCTCATTGGAGCCCAAGGGTAGATGCTGTTGGAGCCGTCCAATACAATCACAATGTCCATCGGTCCTCCGCATGCTGCAGAGGTAGCAAATGATAAGCAATGTAAGGAACAATCATGCATCTAACTGTAATCATCAATCATTTTCAAAAATGCAATTAGCAGACATGATGACTTACTCTGGACAGCAGGAGCAAAGGCAGGTTGAGGTTGAAGAAGGGGGCTCAGTCTTGCACACAGTCCAGGATAGTAGTTCTGATCGCCGCACTGCTGTGCCCATAGAGGACCGCACATCTGGACCACAAAGACACATGACAATTTTAATCAGTTTTATCAAGAAAACCGGATCTTACATTTGCAAAAACTAATTAAAAACTTTCTCTATGGCTGAAATGTGAAACAGGACCTCACAGAGGCAGTAGAATTGACTGCTCACATTCGCTGATGCCGTTACTTAGCTGCTATAATCATGTTAACATAGTGACTATAATAGTGGAATTCAAATAGCTCAATACACTTATATAAAAAACGGCCATCTATTTGTTTATTTTGAAAGTGAATGCCCAAGGGTGTATCCTGGGATAGACTCCAGCATAACCCTTTGACCCTAATGAAGACAAGCATCATAGAAAATGAATGAATATAGATAGTTAGATAAGTCGGTAGGTAGATAGGTACCATCAAACCGTTGACAGCAGGCATGCGTGACAGGGTCATACCCAGAGACATGTTGATGTTGATATTTCTCACATCTGGAATATTGACTGAATCTGTGGGAATATTAGCAATTCAAAGACAATCAACTCACTATTAGATTGAAGCTCATTTCATTTGAATAAATTTCAAGCAAGAGTTAAACCAGCCAAATCTAGTATGGGTTGTAAGATAAGGGACACGATAAGCACAGTGAGTATGCAGTGAGGTCGAGGTTAAAAACTAACAAGGAAGCCACACTTCACCTTGAAGGTTGAGCTTGTCACAGTTGGTTCTGGACCCTGACACAGGACATTTGTACAAATCCCCTTTCCTGTTTTGAGGGAAACCACTCCAAGGAGCACCAACCAGGAGCCTACAGACAACATTATTATAATACTTATTCATGCATATTGCAGTACTTTGGTTTACGGGAGCAAAAAGAAAATCACATCGCTGTACTAAACAGTGTTTACGTCAGCTGTCTCAGACGCTTAACACTCAAGTTAAAGCAAACAGGACACTCCTCCAGACGATGAATCAGTGTGTGCAGACTGATCCCACACTAACTGGACTGCTGCTAATCTAAATCCTCCACATTCCCAACAACAGTTGTGTAACACAAGGAAGTCGGGACATTTCATTCAAAGAAAAATCTGTGAATGATTTTCACCATTTGCCCTCGTGGTTGGTAGCCTGTTGGACTGTGTAGCCAAACTCCTCCACCGGTGAGCCGCTGAAAATCTTAGCACCTGAAGTGCCCACGTTGAAGGAGTCGGAGAGGTTGATTCTGTCAGCTGCTGGAAGGACAGACATTGCAATGAAAAGGGACATCATCAATCATAGTTTGGCATTATCTTAATATTAACAGTCTTCGAGACACGTTTGTGAGCTGGTTTCTCTCCAGGTCACAATTGGAATAGAATTACAGTAAATCCTGCACAATAAAACTCATTGTGTTTACTGTTGGGCGGCACAGCGGACGAGTGGTTAGCGCGCAGACCTCACACATAGGAGACCAGGGTTCAATTCCACCCTCGGCCATCTCTGTGTGGGTTTTCTCCGGGTACTCCGGTTTCCTCCCACATTCCAAAAACATCCTAGGTTAATTGGTGACTCTAAATTGTCCATAGGTATGAATGTGAGTGTGAATGGTTGTTTGTCTATATATGCCCTGTGATTGGCTGGCGACCAGTCCAGGGTGTACCCCGCCTCTCGCCCAAAGACAGCTGGGATAGGGTCCAGCACCCCCGCGACCCTCGTGAGGAAAAGCGGTAGAAAATGAATGAATGAATGAATGTTTACTGTTGTGGTTGCTGTTTACAGTGCAGCACATTTCTAATATTATGGTTATATTCTAATGGTGTCAATCAAAACAGAGCATTATCTTCTAGTGTCTGCTCATACACAAGGATTATGCATCACATGCAAGGGTTTTTGTTGTCAGTTAGTGGTGCTAAGCACAAGTGCATGTGATGCCAGTCTGACTAAAGTAAACTCAAATAAAAGTGGGTTCTTTGGAGGCTGAATCATGAATGCTTCAACCAGCACATCACTTTGACTCATGGTGGCAAGGCAACACTTAACAAAAACAACAAAAAAAGCCTGACAACAAATTATCAGGGGGTCAATATGTTCACATACAGGCAAAACTGTAGAAATCTTCCCTTAGGATATGAAATCTGACTGAGTCCTATGAGAGCCACACAAGTCCAAACAGGCACACAGAAGCTCGGTACTTGGAATGTGAGTGTTCACTTGCACAACCACGCCCGCTCAGATCAACATGCCTACTTCAATATCACTTTTATGTGGATTTATTATGTTATACGGAGGAGGTTTTGCTACCGTTACCATTTACTTCACTTCTACGCAGTTGTAGTTAGGTTGGAATTTTATTTGCGTTAATTGCCAATTAATCGCGATGCCACACTTGCTGCGGCAGCTAGCCCTTTAATAAAAAGATCATATTCTATCAGTTATCCTTAAAAGTACAACATATGGGAATTCCCTCCGCACAGAAGCAAACTGAAAAGCGTTGCATACTTACTAATGACAATCAGCGCAAAGAAGATGTTCCCCCGGAGGTATTCCATGGTCACTTTTATTCCATTTCACTGAGGTGGTTTAAATGAAGCCGCAATGGCAAAGCGGTGTTTTTTTTTTAACCAGTCCGTGGTGGTGACGCACCGGACGCTCTTTTTCTATGTAAGGACGTGCGTTTCTTCCTCTTGTATGTGTGGTAACGTTGACTCAGGTATGTGTGTGCGTGATGTCTGTGTGGAGGTAGGGAAAAGGAAGTTAGGAAAGAAGCTAGTCATGTTAGAGCCACTGCATGATCGCATCATTGCCGACAATCATACAATTATTACTCCAACCATAAAACATGAAAAACTATTTTTTTTTACCAAAAAACTAAATTGCAAACTTGTACTATTTTATATATTTATTACTAAGAGCACTTCTACACCACCACATGCAATGCATCAATCACCATTTTTATTACAGTATTTAATACTACAGAAAGATATAACTTAGAATAGTCAGTGTACAGCTTGTATCGTGGCAGAGATTTACAATCTGTAAAGTGGCTGTGAGCAATCACTAAAATTACTCCTATATTTCCATGCACCTAAATTAGAAAAATTAAAGCTATAATTTGGTTTAACCCTCGGCCATCTCTGTGTGGAGTTTGCATGTTCTCCCTGTGCATGCGTGTTTTTTTTGCGGGTACTCCGGTTTCCTCCCACATTCCAAAAACATGCTAGGTTAATTGGCGACTCCAAATTGTCCTTAGGTATGAATGTGAGTGTGAATGGTTGTTTGTCTATACGTGCCCTGTGATTGGTGGCGACCAGTCCAGGGTGTACAACCCCTCTTGCCCGAAGACAGCTGGGATAGGCTCCAGCACTCCTGCGACCCTCGTGAGGAAAAAGCGGTAGAAAATGAATGAATGAATAATTTGGTTTATCCAGTTTTGACACCATCTCCATTGCGATGATTGGCCCTGCACTGTGTGCCTCACAAAACACTAGATGGGGCTTATTCTCCTTTCAGGACCAGTTACGTGACATAATAATACTGATAATAATAGATTAAAATTTTATATAACGCTTTTCAAGGTACCCAAAGCGCTTCACAATGACATAAAGCCATTATTCATTCACTCCTCAGTCATACACTGGTGGTGATAACTATATCTGTAGTCACAGCTACAGACACAACTGCTGCCTTCTATTCAATTTGCACACAAGCAATACAGGCCACTGAAGTGCGATGGCTACTTTTTTGCATCACAAAGTATGATCGTTCAGCTTCCTTCATTCATACAGAATGTACTGTACGTTATGTATTTCACAGTAAACACAGTTATTTTTCTCAACATTGATGAGCAACCCTGCAACAACTTAGTACAGTGACTAAAGTTACATCCACCAAACATAGACACATATTAGCGTGAACAGCTATGCAAGCAGCAAGCATGAACCGCTACTAGCAATGTGCATACAATGAACAGTGAGTCATTTCTACACAATCATGACCCACTTGGCCACAATTATTGTTGGATTACATCCTACAGTGGAGACCGGGGTGTCTGCAGAGTGCCAGCTTTGCTCCAGTAGCACACACATGCAAGAAAGAACTATTTTTCGCTTTTCGCTTAATATATTGACACAATTTGGACGTTGTGTTGCCAGTTATTCAGATAATAATGCGGTGTTTACTCAATTTCAATGGATTGTAAATTGATACTGCTATATAAGCTGTACATTGCTGAAACACTAAGGGGATAGAAATGTGGCAGCAGTCAACTTACTCAGTGGCCATTTCAACATTGCATAATCACATCCTCCAACGTCAGATTCTGCACATTGAAGGCAATTGTTCGAGCAAAGACTTTTTGGAAGAATATGGAAGTGGCCGGATGAAGCAAACTCGTATGACATCATCACGTATTAGACACCATGTACAATTCTAACAAAAACACTTTTGTTCTGCCCTGGTAGGACAGTGGAGGGGTCACGGGTGGAATTTGAAAAATGTGGTCATTTTTCAAGTATAGGACCTCAATGAGTTACCATTTTGATCTATGTAGGAGTGAACAAGACATTGGAATAACAATGAATTTGCAAACTACATTATTTTCTATTAACTGCTTTTGCCCGTCTGCTAGTGTCACTAACGTGGCAGTGGACCACTGCCTTCTCAAAAGGGAAACCTCAGTGTTCAAGTTATATGACAGAAGACAATATCAGAAAATTAATGTTTATGTTTTAGTTTTGACCATACTATATTAGCATATTACATAATAACAGTTATATCAATAATATCAGTGGAGACAGTGGCATTGGGACTACACTAAGTGTTGAAACTCGATTGCAGTTTTCAGTCTAAATGCAACGAGGGAACTTAGTCTGGTCCCACTAGTATAAAGAGGAGAGCAGTACATTGCCCGTAGTCATAAAAATCTTGCCAATTGTGACTAAAAGTTCTTCGGGTGAAAAAAAAATAAAAAGGAACTGTGTGGGCTTAGTGTCAATTATCTCCAATAGGAAATCAGGAGAAATTATGATGCACAACAAAAAAGTTGCTCAACTGAAATGTTAATGTACGTGTGTGTGAACCTTGAGTTCTATCTGCACTATCACCAGGGAGTATGAATCGTAAGCTAGTCAGCGGCTTGTTTTAAAACATCTGGGGCGGGAGGCACAGAGGAGTGTACAGACAAACAAAACCTCTGTTAATGATTCAGCCCAAGTCATGAAGCAAGCAGCATTAAGAAAGCATATACAACTGCCTTCACTGTTTGTAGTTTGAATGAATGGAGTGTAAACCATGTGGGGAGCAACTCGGACATGAAAAGGGAGTAGTTATTGTAAAGCAGAATAGATTTACAAACTGATGAAAATGGTTCACCACACAGCCACTATTGTCTAAATAGCTTATCAACAAATGGAATCGGAATCATAGTGTTGGTTATATACAGTTGTCCCTCGCCACATTGTGCTTCAAATTTTGCAGCTTCACTCTGTCACGGTTTATTAAAAGAAATTAATAAATCATCGCTGTTTCATGGATAAGTACGGCCTATTATTAGTGAAAACATTTAAGCATATTATTACGAACATCTGGCCTAAAGTATTTTCGAGCATAAAAATTAATAAATGAACAAAAAACACATTGGAAGACACGTTATGGAGTATTCTGCACTGGTCACTAGTTCTATACTTGTTACATGAGCCACCACCAGATTACCAGAAGTATTAAAAAAGAAAAAAAAACAATACTCTCCCAGTGCTAATATGTATGAGTCTATACTATGTCTTATTTTCACTTACTTCTGCTATACTGGGTAATACAAATGTAAAGGTGATTATAGGGGTGCTACCTCATGTCTAGAGGGCTCTAATAACATTAAAAAACATATTTACAAAGGTCGCAAATAGGCTTACAGGTTATTAGTTTTAAATTCACTAATCACGGTCAGGTCTGAAACCAATTAACCACTTTTGTGTCTCACAGCCACTACAGCGTGTTTAAGGACCACCGAACAAAGTGTGGCTGCACGGTGGACGGGTGGTTAGCATTGTAGGTCACACAGTCAGGTACAAATGTCCATGGGCATCTCTGTGTGCATGTTCTCCCTGTGAACGTGTGGGTTTTCTCCAGGTATTCTGGTTTCCTCCCACAAAACTAAGGCGAATTGGTGACTCCAAATTGTCCATAGGTATGAATGTGAGTGTGAATGGTTGTTTGTCTATATGTGCCCTGTGATTGGCTGGCGACCAGTCCAGGGTGTACCCCGCCTCTCGCCCGAAGACAGCTGGGATAGGCTCCAGCAAACCCACAACCCTCGTGAGGATAAGCGGTATAGAAAATGAATGAATGCTTCCTCCTACTCCTTTTGGACAAGTGGAACTATTGAATTATGTTATGTTATTATTCCATGACTCGATACATGTTCAAATAAAATTAAACAAATAGCACACAAGTCAACCATTCCATCGACAGCTTCCTCTTCCACTGAGCGACTTGGGATGTTCAGTAACTTCAAAATCCACATTAATGATATGATCAATGGCTTCTCAAAGATATTTGAAGCTACATGTTTCCCACGGGGAGGAGTGACAGTGACCAAATAGATTGGAGGCTTCATTCAGATGATGTTCATTTAGCAGCATTTTAGTATAGGCTGGATGTGTTTCAACTTCCCCATGAAGAGGAGTAACTGTTACCAATTGCTTCCTATGCATGTAGGAGGTTATGTTGGGTATATTATATCTGTTATCAATCTCAATCTCACAGCTCAAGTGTACATGTTGTCCTAAGGCTTCTTTTATGTTGTTAAGCGATTTGCTGTGCGACCTCCACATAACGCAACATTGTAGGCAAGTCATTAAAAATCCCCACTGACTCATTGGTCTGGGGTTTTTTTTTCGTTTTGTTTTTTTAAATAAGCAGACTTTGTCCTTGAATGAGTTGTATTAGCAGATAACTTGCAACTTATTTTATCAATTCACCATTAATATAACTGTATTACTGGCTCATCTCTCCCAGTTACTTTTTTTTGTTTTCAGCAGTGTTTTGACACATCTTTTGTGTATTTTTACCGTCACTTTGCCACATACTCACAGGTTCTAGTGACACATCACACACAATGCAAAGTAGGAGTTCTGGCTGAATGGATTGTAACATTGAACTAATCCTTCTTTCACACCCATTTGCTGACCCAAGTGAATCTATTCTGTTTTATCACATGGCCCACAAAGGAGCAGACTCAGAGGCCCTCGTGGGTCAGACACACATTAAGGCTGATAACATGTGGAGGATGTTATGCATGGAAAATACTTTTATATGCACTTGCTACAAATACGTCAGCGCAACCCAAGGTGATCATGGATATTAGTCTGATACGCCTTATGTATGCAGAAGTATGAGGCTGTAGTACTTTTAGAGACAGTTCCATTACATTGTTAGCAGAGGGCACGGTGTAATCACTCGTTAGAGCAAGGGTGTCCACTGTACACAAACTTTACTGTTCAGAGGGAGTGAAAGCCTCAAAGTCTGTATTGCCTTGTGGAATGTTGACTAAATACAATGTATTATGGGCTATAATGGGCCTGACAAAGAAGAGTCAACAAATTCTGCAAAAATACAGATAATGACAGAAAAAATAGATAGACACACAGTTACCATATCATGCAGAGTGAGAGTTCATTTCTTCACAAGATGTGGCTGAAAACATACAAACATAAGAACAGGTTACAAAATACACAATCATTAATATGATTGAAAATATCTTACTTACCTTATTAACACCTAGAGAAGTCATTCACACAGAACACAAAACATTTAATCATCAGACATTATAAAGAATTTATTGCAAGCAAAGAAAACTATAAATAAAATGTGAACACTATGAAACAACATTCCTTAACACGGGCTCTGAAGAAAAAAAGTATTTTCAGTTTAAGATTACAAGAAACGCCTAATGCAGTTGAGTTGAACCACAGATTGTGGCCTACATTCAGGACAATTTCAACAACTTCAGATGTTAACATAGACTTGTGCATGTTTTGAACAAATTTGGAAATGCAAAAAACAAACCTCACAGCAGAAAATTCACAGCACTCTGTCCCTCTGAACATGTAAAATAAATTTCTGGAAAACAAAAAACAAACAATGGAAGCTTCCAGGACTGAAAAAAATATCTGAACATTTTTTAAATTATGCCATTGTCTTCAATTTTTAACCTACACTGACTTAAGGAAAAAAATGTGTCAGACTCTGAAGTGCTTCTATAAACAGCTTTGTTACAATGTTTTTTTTTCTTCTGCGAAATAATATTTGGAGGATGATGCTCGCAGGTTTTTTTTTTCGCTTTACAACTTTATGGCGAAGTACTTTTATGTATGCTTTACATCAACTACTCCATGGTGTCATTGCTGCCGTTTCATCTCGGACTCTAAGCAGAAATTCTCAAAAGCTTCCTCAATCTCAGGATCCATCTCGTCGTCAAACTCGTATCTGTGGACATAAAGGGAGACAATATATTCTGTGCTTCTGTACGAATAACCTGTCACATGTCGAAATGGTTCACCATGGCAAACATCTGGAATTTGTTTTACTTTTTTTTTTATTGACATACACCTGTACCGTTTTTTTTAACTCCACTAGATGGCGGTAGGTGGATATGAAGTATCATGTGGTCTCATCATGTGCTTTAAAATGTTGGTTGCTCTATGCAGGGATGCTCATGCTTTTTAAGCCTGTGAGCTACTTTTGAAATGACCAAGTAACAAAGAGTTACCTAACACTGTAAATATACAATATATATATATATATATTTACGATATTCCTGAATATTAGGGTTAGTCAAAATGATCTACCTCTTTTTATAACACAACATATATGTATATATAAATTCTAACCGGACAACTTTGCCATTTATTGTAAATATTTCACATTTTCAAAAGTTTACAGGTAATCAAAGTAGTTGATATCATAATTATATTCAATATGGCAACAAAGATAATAATTCTTCCTCAATAGCTTGCCATCAAACATTAACTATATACAATACTTATATACAAAGACAATGCAGCCAAAGTCAAGGCAACATAGTAAAATGTTTCAGCAATGTGTATATTTTCCATTTCATCATGAAATAATAGTTTAAGAAGCAGACGTGGCGAACACACTCATTTCTGTAGTGGGATTCATGACGCGGACCAAGCCAACAAACAATTTTCTACATAACTAACTGCTGCAAGTTAACACATCACGTTTGTTATAGATATAAGCATCTTACCGCTGACTTTGTTTATCTGTAATCAGAATAATGAAGATGATATGCTTGGAATGCCGCGGAGACAGTAGGAGAGAATCAGGAGGATAGCTTAATGTCAGCTGACTGATACCATATGACAAGTGACGTTTACACGATCGAGCCAAACTAGCTTGGTAATCTACAGGTACCTCGCGGTCCACGTAATGAGACAACTCACGCATATTGCACTTGCCGTACTGTTGTTTACAATGAACTTATCAGTGGTATCAAAGCTGACTGAGCAACCTATGCCTTATTGTTATTACAACACTGGTTCCTTAATTGGTAATAAATGATCATATGGTCAACGACAGCTATATTTTCTTTTCCACTTTCTTATTGGCTCCAAAAATATGTTATATACTGTAGAATGACTTTCAGGCATAATAGCCTTTCTTCAGTTATCACCTTTCAATGAATGCCCCATCCTCTTTGCAGTTTAGGTAAATAAACACCCTTTAGAGCATTTATGGTACACACACTATATGAAAGAAGCGATAAGTGAGAAATACATATTCCCTTATCAATTTTTTATATACAGCTTTACTGTCTGAGTACTTACTCGTCATTTTCATTTTCCTCACACAAATCATGGAAATAGTCTTGCCTCTCCAGGATCTCTTGATATTTCTCAGCGTATTCTGTAAAATCAACACACACAGATTTACAGCAGTTGGGTTTTTACAGCATGTAAATCACCGTCTCTGCACCTTAAAGGGGAACTGCACTTTTTTTTTATGTTGCTCATCATTCACAATCCTTATGTGAAACTTGAAGACATATTTCTTTCCCTTTTCTGTGCATTATAACGCGAGAAAATTACTTAATATGAGCTAGCTAACAATGCATGTCATTGGGGTACATCTATTTCGACTATGAAGCCCTCTAAAAAAAATGGTTAGATATACATGCTGTGATCATGCATTAACATGTACACTGATGATAACATGTAATAGTTGCGGTATCTTGCCGTATTTTGATTATTTAAATTACTGCCAAAACTTCTTTCCTTGCTGCATTGATACACATACTTGTGTTAGTTCCGTGAAAAATAGCAGCATAAATACAGCAACAACAGTTACGATGTCCGCTCTTATTGGGATGTCTGTGTCTTCCAGCACAAGACGTGTACTCCAGTCCTGACAGCAAACCAGCATCTTGTTGAGTCTTTTTAGCGAATTTGAGAGCTGGGTATGCACTCTTCAGTCTGTGAATGACTCTGAGACGAGCACTTAGTCTGCTAGATAAATATAGTTTTTCATGTTAGCTGCTACAACAACAATAGCGCCATAGCTTGGTTAATATAGAAGTCAGTCCTGTAAATTGAACACTGTTGGCGTTTTTTTGTTTTTTTAATAGGTCTAAATAGGTATTTAGTTGTTAGCTAGCTCATACTCACTGGTTTTCTCATGCTAGAATACACAGAAAAGGGAAAAAAATATGTGTTCATGTTTCACACAAGGATTGTGAATGATGTGCAAAATTCCCCCAAAAAGTGCAGTTCCCCTTTAAGCCAAGTAAGCTGGGTATATAAAGCAGGGGGAAAAGGAGCCAAACAAAACAGTTTTTGTCATTCAAATATTCTGAGTGTGGTTATTTCTGTTATACTATCTTAAGTGTCGTTGTCCTGTAAAGCTCTTCTCCATACCTGGGTCTGCTGCTGTAAAAGGAGTTCCGTCCTCTGTGTAGAATGTGGGCTCATTCTGTAAGGAAATTTGTGTGAAGAATGAAGGCGAGGGATTACAATAGACTTGAGACTCACCATAAAGTAGTTAGGGTCGTTGTCGGGTGTAGCATTGCTGGCCGTTGCAGCACACACTCTTCCCCAGTCACTAGACCTCAGCTCCACTAGCTTCAGAAGCATTTGTCTGACATCTCTGAGGAGTAAAACACACCTTATTTTCCTTCCTATGCTATATGTAGCGTCACAGTACTGCAACAGCATTGATCACCGATCAGGACTTACTAGCTGTCTGAAAACAATTCATATTCACCACTTGCATTAATTACAGTAATCGCTTGTTCATTCCGTGTAATTTGTTCCAGGTCCGACCCTGATAAGTGAATCTCCGCAAAGCAGGATTCCTTATTTATAAATAGTAATAATATTTTTGTAATTAGACACTATTAGAACCCTATAGACATGAAATAACACCCCCTCAGTCGCATTTCCACTCGTAATATATGTAACATACATAAATCCGCCATTTAAAACATAAATAGGACTCATACTTGTGTATGTTACTGTAAATGTCCAAGTTGAATGAATGGAATGGAACCTTGCAATTCCATCTACACTCAGGTGTTCCTTGCGTCACTCTGTGGCATCATCAGTTCAGAGTGTGTGGCAAATGTTTTTGTCTTGTAGTTCAGAATTTACAGTATTTGTATTTTAGTATTTTCATTTAGCAACATTTATCCTTGGGGGAAAAAAAATATTTGCCCTAATACGCATATTTTTTACCTACCAATAGGCCGTATTCAACCACGAAAAAGCATTATTCATTAATGTATTCTTGAAAATCTGTGATAAGAGACGTCACAAAATATGACCAGCGACGTAGCGAGGGACAACTGTACAAGTCCTCGAGTAAGCACATCACCTTAGACAGACCACAAACGTGGTCACAACGCAGTTCTGGAGAAAAAAAAGGAGTATTGAATTAACCCGATATTTAATTTTTTTTTTTTTTCTTACTCACTGATATTGACAACATAAAAAAGGTCCAGCTGTTGATTTAATCTTGAAAAACAGGGGTCATTGTATATTCAGGGAAATATGGTTTCATTAAATTTTGTGCTGTGTTCAAACACCCACACACACCTGCTGCATGTAGCATCCAGTACTATAGTTTCGATCCTCTGGATCAGCTCCTCCATGTACGGTTTCTCCATTTCTTTCCAAGCATCATCCAGGACGGAGCCTGTTAGCTTCAAAAAGGAAAAATTATGCTGATTTAGTAAAACTGCTTAATGTGGTCATACATAATGGAGTGATAGAAAAGAGCATTTGAACCTTGAGTAGTTTGACTGCGCAGATGATGTTTGCATCTACAGGATTGGACAGTAAAGTGTTCAGCAGTTCCCTCAATGCAGTCAAAAGAATCTGAGCTCGGCCTATAGGTCCTTTGTTACTCTTTACCTGAAAAAAAAAACAGATTGAAAGACATTTTCACAACCGCCACTGTCCAGTAAGGATTGGGTAATACTGGACATTTTGATATCAATCAGACAGCAAGTAAATACTTTTTACTTAACATTTTTTTTCAAGCTCGGTGAATGATTTTGCTCCTCATTTGTTGACCATGATTATAATTACAATAAAACACAGGACAAAGACATTTTTGAACAATTTAACACAAGAGCGCACATGCAATCAGGGGCGTCTTACCTCCAGATGAAGATAAAGCTCTCCCAGAAAGAGCACAAAAGCGTGGAATTTCTTCTGAGTTTCCGGGTCTCTTCGAATGGCCACATCTCTCTGTTCAAACTCTTTTTGACACCTACAACAGACAAAATTGTTACTGTGTGAACATTTAATGTACAGAATTAGACTTAAATTTAGACAGACGTTTATCACTGTGTAATGTCACCTTTTTAAGAGCAGATGACGAAAGTTCCCGCTGGGCGGACTAAGATGATGGGACAGATAGTTACACAGTCGCGCGCCCGTATAAGCGAAGTTGGGAATGGCTGTGGACTGCAATGAAAGACATTAAAGGCCCCCATTATGCAAAATTTACTTTATCATGATATTAGAATATGTCCCTTGAGTCTGTTATAAAATATATCCTATAATATATATCCTTAACTTACTTTACTTCACTTTTAGGAGAAGAGACGCTTAAACAGTCATTTTGACGCTCTGATTTTATTTTTATACAGCCATGAAGGAAAAACCTGCCTACTAATAAACATGATAACACCTCAGACCTAACTAGATTAATCTGGTGTATGTGTACAAAAAACAGACAAAATTAAATAAGTACAGCCTGGAGCTCTGCCAACTATCCATCAGTCAGTCAGTGACGTGGGAGCTGTAAGTTTGATTATTTTGTTTTTGTTCAGCAAATAGGCCAACCTAGCATATTGGTACTAGAACAAGTGGAGCTAATGTTGGTGTCCTCCCACCCCGCTCCTTAACGTCATTTTGTTGTACGTATGTGATATATATGTATATATCTATTACATCGGACAAGATTAGAAAAACACTGTACCGTCTTCAAATGTAGGCTTCCTTCACTCTGTCACGTTTTTTCGCTGTTTCGTGGGTGAATATGGCCTATTTTTAGTCCAAAAAAATGCACATTCAAGCAAATGTTATATGTGCATGGTCTAAATTAAGAATTACATTTGGATAAAGTGCATTATCACGCTTCTTGAAGTGCCACACTATTCGAGACACTCATGAACAAACGTTGCTGGTTAGCATTTCAACTACAGACACAAAAAACAACATATACCCAGTAGGGCTTTAAAACTGTCTTTGTGGGCCCTCTGTGACTTATTTCATTTTGACTTAAACTGTTGGAAAAATAAGTATACGGTAATATGGTCATCATTAAGCTGCACACATTGAAGAGCAAAATCAGGCCTGAGCATTCATACCTCTGTATAGATCAGCTCCACCAGCTCTGCCAACAACTCCCCTGTGGTAATGAAGGAGTTCAGCACACTTGTTATGTATTCAATGTCTGATTCAAACATTCCCGGTGAGGAGCTCAGGTGGCAAAGGAAGTCTCTGACCATATCAGCCAAAGATGGAGCGCTGAAATTGTCTTCATTGTTGTCATAAAAAGTCTTAATAGAAACAAAGCATACAGGTAACACACCAAATAGTCACGGTGCTTTTGAAACAACAAATGATATGATCGTCTTACATCATTTTGGTACACTACAGCAGGGACAAACTCTGGAGCACTGGCAGAGAGTTTGGAGGACCCCACCAAGGAATCCAACTGATTAGAGCCACTGGACACAGAAGGACTGTTGGTGTTTATGCTTTGCTGGTTTATTCTTGTACTGCCTGAAAGTAGAAGAAGAGAGATTACATTGAATGTATTAGCAAACCTTTGTGTTATGAGGGCTAAATCAAGCCCCCCCCCCTTGTGATTTATTGACTATATGATTTGACATTTCTTAATTACATTACATCATCGTATACATGTAAAACGTATAGTATTTTTAAACCCAAGTGTTGAGAATGAAGGTTCTATTAGTACTGTTTACACGGGAAAATATAATACAAAATTAGCTTAAATCAGGGGTGTTTAGCGGCGAGTAAAACCGGATTTGGATATGTCGAAAGACGCTTAGTTAGCTGACGAAGCAAATATGATGGTGAATCGTGGTTAAACTGTTTTGACGCACTTCGGCCTAAAGTACCAAATCGGACATGAACTCGAATGTGAAAGTCGCTAGCTTAGCATTAGCCAGTCTGTCTTCTCCTTCCTTACCTCCACCAGCGCCATTTTCCGTGGCCGTAGTAATGTTGTAGTCGCCGGGAGGTGGGTATGTTCTCGGCTGTCTCAAAGGTTCCCTTTGGTTGAAAAGTGTTACGGTACTGTCACTGTTCCAAACCGCACTCGGCAGTCCGGAGTCTGCTGGAAGATTGCGGCTTCTCCCTGCTCCGGGGGCTCTGTTAAAATTCTCGTTCATGACCTCCTTCTTTTGACAGCTTTATCCCTCAAGAAGAGCATCTATATAATATAAAGAAATGCTGCTTTCATCGACAAATTTTCAATCCTGACTTTTTTAAACGATCATAGCACCTACCGATAGTTCATGTTGGTGTTTTGTCAATCAGTAACTTTTTTTTTTGGAACTTCCTGACAACAAACCTCACTGTCACTGATTGTATTTGAGTTACGAAAGGGGTTGTCGCCATCAAGCGGTGTGGAGTGGAAGCTCAAAAAGACAATGGGGACGATTGTGCAGTATGTGCTTACAGTATGTGACATACAGTGTGTATTGACACCATCCATAAGGTTACATTATACATTAAAATATTATTGATTTATTTAACTTACTTATCTTGACAATATTAGTTAAAACGGTACTGTATATGTCATCTTTTTAAACATGAATACACATATTTACCAATGACAAATCAATGGTCTACATTGACCAATCACAGTGGAGTGAGTGTGCCTGGAGGCGCCCGTCGGTGGAATAAATTAAACAGACCATTTGAGTGGAAAGCAGGAACTCCATTGAATGACACATTTTTGGGTCCTGTCCATTTTTTTTTTACTGAAATCAATGTGTTAAACTATAAATGAGTGCTCTCTTAATTTCATGAAGTTGATGGAGTTTGTGTCATTGCATAAAATACACATTACTTATTGCTCTTTGGTTTGAATAATAACCTAATACATAATCTCTTTTTATTTCTATGTAAAAATCTAGTTGGTATTTTGAGAAAGGAAATAATATTTATTCACTTTTAACGATTATGCACATAAAAATATATATTATATTATATGCTTTTGCAGTGGTTTGATATTTTCAGTGTTACTGCTTATCACCGTGAATAATAATATACACTCTAACAGACATTTTTACCCCAGAGAATCTAATCCGAACCTGAACTCCCTGTGCTCATTCAGTAGCAGCCCGCTCCAAACATGTGTTGCACCAGACTTCTCAGTGTAAGTATTCATTAGTTGTTTGAGCCTGCAGCCATTTTCCACTTGTTTCCCAAAGCTGGATCGCATTATGCCATAGAGAATTCCCGCTCCAGAATGTAAGGACCCACTTTGATTAAAAAAAAAAAAAAAAAAGATTGCCACAGTTATTTTCTCTTATTGCTGTCCCCCATATGCCAGCATCTTGGAAGGAAGTTTGAACGCTTTAAGTGTCTAGGGAGTGCACACAATGACAAATGACTAATGGCAGAGGAGTGTGTGTCTCCTACAATGCCTGTATTCATTAGTTCTGTTAGGGTTCATTCCCTGCTGCCTCATTATATGGCATCAAGAGTCATTAAGGACCAATTAAAGAACATTTAGGACTACACTTTGGCTTAATTTCATCCTGGAGAACAAACAATCTCCACTTGGTATATTTGATGATATAAAATCCCTCCCAAATGGTGACTTGCCCCTTATGCGGCACCAACCAAAACAACATAGCACACCACTGCAGCATGTGTACAGTAGCTTCATTAGGACAAGAAAAAGCCACGTGCTGATAAAAATGTGCAGTGGACCACAAATGGCCCCCATGCCAGACTTTGGACACCATTGCACAAAACAATGTTTCTGTCAATTTTGAACTCCAGTATTCATATATTTATTAATGTTGATTTGTGCCAGTGTAAAAAAATCTCAATGTAATTGTGAACCTTGCTAATATTCCATGTATAGATGTTCCGAGAGAGAGGATAAGAGGACACAAGGCCCGGAAGTGTGTGGTGTTAATGTTCTCCCCGCGTTTTTTTTTTTCATCTGGCATCAAGACAGCTGCCATTGATTAGTGTTCTTGTGCACGCCGACTAAGAGAAGTACAGGCTGCTCAGACGCTGGTCGTATTGCTCTTTTCTTTTCTTACTTATGCAACACAGTTCTGTTTCTCTTCCAAGGCCACAAGCCTCTGTACTCATACAAGGCAAGTCATGCTTGGGCCCACTTCAAACCTAAAGTCTGGCACGTTTGGTTACTGTGCGCATAGAGCCGCGCCCAAGCACAACACAACCCCTTCTTTTGCATGTTTGGAAGAGGTAAACCACAGCACATCACCATTCCATGCACTTGCACGCATGCAACGTCACCGAGTCCTTGCGACTACATTTGTGTGAGTAATAAGTCCTGTCTGTTAATTAATGCTATAGCGTCCTCATGTTTTCAACAGGTGCTTCAATACTGCATGGAATTCTATCTGCATCTCCAAAGGGTATCAGTGCAGTTTCCTCTCTCCCTCCCTCCCTCGTCCCTCCCTCCATCCTGTCTTGTCTTTATGTTTCCGCATCATTTGGGAGGTCATCATGAGTGCAATGGTTGCCACATGCATTGGTCAGATAAGGACACACATACCATGAAGCGACGTCAAGTGAGAGTGTGAGGGAAACATGACAGATGTGGTGCATGGGAGAAAACTGTTATTTTTATTTTCACATGATAGAGATACTATAAAAAGTAAAGAATGCAAAGGAATGCTTGTAAGTGTTCCCCTCCAGTTAAATAGACATAAAATAAATAAATCCATACAGTACAAACAAAAAAAAAACACGGGGTGTTAAGTATCAAAGTGTTGTGTTTTCTAGTGTTTAATGATAAGGTTGCCCATATGTCTGCGTCCGCCTCTATAGTCGCCATTGATTTCCAGCTTTTTGGCACAGAAAAAGATAAATATTGCATCCTGTGCCACAGCAAACACAGACATACCCTTCTCCTTCAAATAAAGTACACAATATGAACTTCTTTGTCAGTGTTAGTGCCTTATTTCTTTTTTCAAAGTCTTCATCTTGAGAACTTAGCCAGTGCTGCCTTTTGTCCCCCCCCTCCCCCCCATTTGACTCCCTGGGCTCATCATGCCATAATTGGGAGGAAGTGGGTGGCTGTGTTCCTCCTGCGTGTTTTCTTCCCTCTCACAGGCCTCCCATGGATGTTCAGACCTACAAACATCTGCCGCTTTTTGTTCTTCCACTCGGCTGACGCGTACGTGTTATAGCCGTTCTCCTCTATGCGCTCCTTCAGGGTGCAGTCGATGCCAAACTCCCTCTAGAAAGACAACAGGCACCACGTGTCACTTCTTTATTCCTCATGGAAGACAGTTTAATGTAGAAATGTATTCCTTTTGAGCATGCACTACTACAACTACTTAATCACATTTCAAAAAGACTGGAAAACGATACGTCTCTGAAGTGTACCTCAAAAAAATCTCAGGTGGGTCAGCATCAAATAATAATATTGCTTTTTATACAGAAATAGCCTCAACAAGGGGCGTAAAAGAGAAGGGGAAAAGAAGGAGAGAAGAGAAAAAATACAGCACACAGGAAGTTACAATAAGGGACTAACATTAAAAGCGTTTTTTTCAGGTTTGACATTATTAACTTATTTTTACACTTGTATGACAGTTAAAATGGGACATACTGTACATTTAAGCTTTGGTCATTAAAGTATAAAATAATTTGAATAGTTTGGATTTTTTTGTTGTATAGCAGCCGTGTCATGCATCAACACTGACTTACCCCCGACTTTGTCTGGTAAGCCGAGGTCTGGTTGCATTTTGGTGATGAGGAACATAGTTCCAGTGGGGCTACTTAAATAACAATGGATGTGCAGTGATGCCTTTTTTTGTGATGCAAATATGCAAATGCATATTGTTTTGAGAAGCCAAACACTACTTAAGTGTCCTCCACCAATGAAGGCGAACTACGGTCATTATCACTGGAATCCGACCAGAACTCGGCTTATGGAACGTGTAGTGTAGGGTAAGTCAACATTGATGCACTACACTGTTGATTGGGACGTTATACAACCTCAGGTCAAAGCATCCAAGACTAAGCGTTTTTAAGTTTTAACATTAATTAATTTTACACTTCTTCTCGGTTAAGAATATGAGATGGCAATTGTGACATGACTCAGACTGAACTTTTTATTTAACTTTATGTAAGTTGTTTTTATGTGTTACTATTGATACTACTGATAATTGTAGCCTTTTTTCATGCCCGCAATTTAACCCTGGAACAGTTTCTTGTGTTCTCGCACACATGCCAAAATCCAACTGTAAGGAGCTAGGGGACATTAAAGATATATATTTTTGCTAAATTCAAGTTGAGTCTTCTGAAATGATCTAGACCAGACCCCTGACCCGGATACTCACCGCTCCGTATAGCTCTCCTTTCCTGCTTATAGCCAGATAGTAGTTACTGTGCAACCCTTTGATGGCCACCACTCCCACGTCCACTGATGTGATTTCCAGAATACCTACAATACAATAAGAGCAGCATATGATGTTTTCAGAAGATAGATAGACAGACACACAGATACAGTATTGTAGATAAGTAAATCAAGCAAAAACATTTACAAAACACAAGGGAACACACTTTGGGGCATTCGGGCCATGAAAGCACAATATAAAGTTAATTTACAACTGTGTAACTGAGTCCAGCTGCACAGTTTGAAAATGAATAGGTGGACACCGCAAAGAATTGGGGTTGTTTCTATATTGTTTGCTAGGTCAGGTTTCTGAGTCCCTTTGCAAATAATTCAGTGTTTTCAAAGGCTATTAAACAGGGTTAATTTATACCCGAGGTAACAAGGACATCCTCTGGCTGCAAGACGACTGAAGTTATTTGTGTGGTGTCAGTACCAGAGGTCACGGAGATATAACTTAACCCAATGTGTCCTTTGACCACAAAACCTGCTTGTTTCATCTTCTGTTGTCATGTAGTTTGTTTGTGTGTGTATTTGTGTGTGTGTGGGGGGGGGGGGGGGGGGCAAAGCACATATTGAACATGTGGTGACATCCACAAACTGCAGGTTGCCTACAATGACTCTATGAGGATTCTGCTGAGAAAACCCAGGTGGATGAGTGCAAGTCAACGGTTCTGTCATGCTGGTGTCAGCACTTTCCAGGCACTATTAAGAAATCTGATGTACAAATTAATTGGGAGTCTGAATATCTCTCAAAACTCTTACTATATACTGCTTCTAACCAACCTTGGTATGAGTGCTGTTAGATACCAATCAAAAGTCAAAAGTGTTATAGATGTTTGTATACTGTCTATTTGTGTGTCCTTGTCTGTTGTTTTATTTGGACCCAGTGTGTGCAAATAAAGTTGATTGATTGGGGGACACGTCTTCTTTGAGGGCTGGGGTTCTAAACTCGTCTCATCTTGGCACTCACATTTTTCCATGGTCATTAAGTCGTAAACCCTCTTTTTCTGAAGTAAAACCAATAAATTGTGTCTGTTTTAACACAAATCCACATAATTCCATGTCCATCCATCCATCCATCCATTTTCTATGCTGCTTATCCTCACTAGGGTCATGGGGGTATGCTGGAGCCTATCCCAGCTGTCTTCGGGCGAGAGGTGGGGTACACCCTGGTGTTCAGTGGTCCTTAAACACGCCTTAGTGGCTTTGAGACGCAAAAATTGGTTTCAGACCTGATCGTGATTAGTGAATTTAAAACTATTAACCTGTAAGCCAATTTACGACCTTAGTAAATGTGTTTTTTAATGTTATTAGAGCCCATCTAGACATGAAATAGCACCCCTATAATCACCTTTACGTTTGCATTATCCAGTATAGCAGAAATAAGTGAAAATAAGACTCACACATGTTAGCACTGGAAGAGTTCCTTGTTTCCTTAACAAGTTTTTTTAACACTTCTGGCAATCTTGTGGTGGCTCATGTAACAAGTACAAAACTAGTGACCAGTGCAGAATACTACATAACATGTCTTCCAATGTGTTTTTAGTTCAATAATTCATTCATTCATTTTCTACCGTTTATTCTCACGAAGATCGCGGGGGTGCTGGAGCCTATCCCAACTGTCTTCGGGCGAGAGGCGAAGTACACCCTGGACTGGTCGCCAGCCAATAACAGGGCACATATAGACAAACAACCATTCACACTCACATTTATACCTATGGACAATTTGGAGTTGCCAATTAACCTAGCATGTTTTTGGAATGTGGGAGGAAACCGGAGTACCCAGAGAAAATCCACACATGCACGGGGAGAACATGGAAACTCCACACAGAGATGATAATTCCTGTGTATCTGTGTGTCTATAGCGTTCATGCTAATAAACTGTGTTTGGGGGTGAGAGGCCTATCATGTCCATGAGGAAGGAGGTTTTTTTCTTCAAGACGCCATGAAGACCCAGAACTTTCTTCTCTCGTTAGTGGACCAAACAAATAAGCGTGATTATTCTCCAGGGATACATATTACTGTTATAACATCATTAGATGTTTAAGTTAACTCCACACAGACTTCCATGGCAACTGTAAGTGGGAGTTTAATTTGTTTTCTGGCTGCAAAATAGTGATGGACATTTAATGACTATGGTTCGGCATCAGGAAATGTAACGCACTTGTGAAGTGGCTGTCTGGTTCCCATGATTTATTTCATGTTGTGCATGGACACACACATCACAGAGACGGGAGGACACCACCGTTCCGTCTGATCACTGTTTGTGTGGCACCTACTTCCACTACGCTTTGGAGAGTAGAGGCCAGCGGAGCATGCAGGTGTGTCCCAAAAAGAACAACCCCTCCCTGAAACACACAGCATCCTCTCTCCTTGTCCGTGAGGTCGTGACTGTATCGGTTTCTAGTTCAAACGGTGGCACCTCAGGGCGGTGAGGTCTGAAGCGGCAAGGTGGCGGTGAGGACTGGGACACAACGGCCATTGAAGATCTGAGAGGAGCTGGTTTCTGTGTGGGATCAGGTGTCTGGGATGAAGTGAGGATGTAAGACAATCTACGGCTGAGTCTGGCTGCTCTGTAAACATGGGAGGGATGAAAAGAGCAAGAACAGAGAAGGACAGAGGAGCCATGACAGTGAGACTGGGGGTGGAGTGAGGATTAGAAAAGGCTGTAATGATCACTGATCAAAGTCAGCCACCGGAGGCAGGGGCGAGACAGCTTGTATATATGCACTAGATCGCACGCACACGCACTAATGCGCTCATGCATGTGTTTAGTTTGTCGTCAAGCAGGTGGATTTAGAACATTAGGTACACCTGTACAAGTTAATGAGATCCAGTAGAGTCAAACATTCTGCTGAGGTGCTGCAGATGCCTAAAATTACACTAGTGTAGAATTGCATCATATTGCATCAGCGGGCGATCAAGCCCTCAATGAAGCTCATTTACATCATCAAATTATGGTTATATTTACAAAAATATGTCGATTGTGCAATACTCCTGAGACACTAAAAAATAAGGTATACTGTACTATATAAGATGTTATAATTCACAATACACAATATTGGGTTCATGAAGAGTTAAAATAATGCCGGCAGTTGTACTAATAATCATTTGTGTTGATGTGGAGTTGTGTAAAAACACATGTAAAATATTTGCAGGAGATTAGCTTTAGGTTTATGCTGAAAGAACTACAGTTACAAATCAAGACTAAAATCACATGTTTTGAAGTCTTACCCAGTGATTGTGTTTCGATCTGACAAATCTAAAGTAAGTTTGATCAAATGTAGAATTACTGCAACTTCTGCTTTGACCTTAACACTGTAGTAGCTGTTCAACTCCCATGAAAAAGCGCCTTGTGTCTTCAACTACCCGAGCAAACCAGTGATGTGGGGGAAACCCGAGGCCAGCTTGGATGGCAAGGTTTATAGTGTGCGCAAAGCACTTAATGTGTGGTTCCAATTCTGCCTTGCGCACTGCTACTTCCATATTACTTGTATCATTATTGACAGTGGTGATGCCGTAGCTAACAGTCTGCTTATGACTGCCCTGTTCTTGTGGGACAACTTTTCTCCTGAAATGATGTCTCGTGACATGCCTACTAAATATTAAATTCCTCATTTGTATGAAGCAATATCATTGGCAAAATCACACCTCTGGACCTCATAACATATGATTAGTTTGTGTTGCTGGAGACAATAAGTTCCGGAAGTTTCCATACCTGTAAATTTCACAATATAGGATTCCTTATTTACAAATGGAATGTTTTGGTAGTTAGGTCATACAAGGGATTTTTCTGAGGGATTATTCAAAGCTACAATAAAAGCCTGTTGTTTTGGAGATCAAGTCTGCCGTATGAGTGTCTCACCAAACATTACAGCAATGTCACTGACACCTAGTGACCAGTGTAGAATACTGTACAGTTAGGTCCTGTACAGTTTTGGTACTGTACCACAATGTATTTGAAATGGCAGTTCAGATGTAGTTCAAGTGCAGACTTTCAGCTTTAATTTAGCGGGTTGAACAAAAAGATTGCATAAAAATGCCAGGAATTAAAGCAGTCAAAAGTAATTGGACAAATTAAATAACCAAAAACTAAATGTTAATTTCTAATACTTGGTTGAAAACCCTTTGCTGGCAATGACTTCTTGAAGTCCTGAACTCATGGACATCACCAGACGCTGGGTTTCCTCCATTCCAATGCTCTGCCAGGTCCTTACTGCAGCAGCTTTCATTTGCTGTTTGTTTGTGGGCCTTTCTGTCCTAAGTTTAGTCTTTAACAAGTGAAATGCATGCTCAATTGGATTGAGATCAGGAGACTGACTTGGCCATTCAAGAATATTCCACTTCTTTGCTTTAATAAACCACTGGGTTGCTTTTGCCGTATGTTTTGGGTCACTGTCCATCTGTATTATGAACCCCACCCAATCGATTTGGCTGAATTTGATTGGATCTGAGCAGATAGAATGTCTCTGAACACCGCAGAATTCATCCGGCTGCTTCTGTCCTGTGCAACATTATCAATAAACACTAGTGACCCAGTGCCACTGGCAGCCATGCAGGCCCAAGCCATCACACTGCCTCCCCTGTGTTTTACTGAGGATGTAGTGTGCTTGGGTCATGAGCTGTTCCAAGCTTTCGCCATACTTTTTTCTTGCCATCATTCTGGTAGAGGTTGATCTTGGTTTCATCTGTCCAAAGAATGTTCTTCCAGAAACATTTAGATCTTTCTCAGCAAAGTCCAATCTACCCTTTCTATTCTTCAGACTTATGAGTGAACCCTCTGTATTTACTTTAATGCAGTCTTCTCTTTATGGTAGACTTGGGTATTGATATTCCTACCTCCTGGAGAGTGGTGTTCACATCACTGGCTGTTGTGAAGGGGTTTCTCTTCACCATGGAAATGATTCTGCCATCATCTACCACCATTGTCTTCCGTGGACGTCCAGGTCTTTTTGTGTTGAGTTGACCAGTGCCTGCTTTCTTTCTCATTTTACCACTCCTAATATTGTAGCTATTTTTCTGATGGGTTTTTTTCTCTTCTCACAGCCTAAGGATGGCTTGGTTCACCTGCATGGAGAGCTCCTTTGCCCACATGTTGTCTTCACAGCAAAATCTTCCAAATGCAAACACCACACCTCAGATCAATTCCAGGCCTTATATCTGCTTAATTTATAGTGATATAATGAATGAATTGCCCAAACCTGCCCATGAAATAGCCTTTTGGTCAATTGTCCAATTACTTTGGGTCCCTTTAAAAAGAGGGTGGCCGATGTTAAAGAGCTGAAACTCCTAAACCCTTCATCCAATTTGAATGTGGATACCCTCAAATGAAAGCTGAGAGTCTGCACTTTATGTCCATGTCCATTATATCACCATCTTTGGAGTATGTTTCAGTAAAAGGGTAAAAAAAACTAAACTTGTGTCAGTGTCCAAATATATATGGCCCTAACTGCATGTTATATTATATTAGTTTTATAGTTCAATTAGCCATTTTCAAGCTTGAAAATGCTTAATTTAAGTAAAAATCAGTAACATTAACTTAAATATGCATATTTTTGACTAATAATAGACTGTATTCAACCATGAAACAACATAATTTATTAATTCATGTATTTTGGAAAAAACATCATGGAGTGAAACCACAAAGTGGCTAGGGACGAGTTACCAGTCATAACTTTTAATGTTATGCTGACGACACTCAACTCTATTTATCAATTAAACCCAGTGAAACTAGCTAGTTGTCCAAACTCTGGGCATGTCTTGAAAACATCAAGAACTGGATGTTTCCAACATCTTACTACTAAAATCAGATAAAACTGAAATTATAGTTACGTGAATTATGTAACAGCTCAAGATGGTCTTCCACTCACCCCAATAGCACAGACAAGAATATTGCGTTTAGACAGGATCAGGTTCTGTTTTGATAGAGCTTCTGTATTAGATCTTATTAGGTTGTGCAAGTATACCTACTGATGTGGCTGTATGTGAAATGTACCGAATTTGACACGCTCAACAAGCATAAATGGCCTAGCTTTGTGGAATTCAAGTGTTTTTCCAAAAGATGCCAAGCATTTGATTGTAATCTTTAAAAAAAAATGTTTCATCTTCACGGCATGCACAGAATAGCGTGTCATTCCCGTGTTGAGGTGCAAGTCAGGATGTGCCCTAATAACACATGAAAAGAACCACTTTGGGCGTATTTACACAGACGGGCTGTCCATCGTCTTCCTCATTTCAATGAAAAGATACACATCTCCGAAACCTCCATGTGTTTTTTTTTCCCATGCAAAAAGAGCCCTGCTTTGATTAAAGAAAACCAATGTGTACACTTGCACACAAGCACCATGTTTAGAGGCATCTCAGTGCACACATGCCACCTACAAATTCCTACATGCACCATACTGGACCAAGGTATGTCTTATTTAGTATAGTAGTATCTTATTGTCTATAAAAAGCAGCACTCAGACATGCATCATATACAACAGGCCTATATCTGAACCACATGCAGGCAGGGAATTAGCTTGCTCCGTCTCTCTAACCCCAGCACAAGCTCTCAGCGGGTTGAAAAAGCCATGTGGGACAGTTTTGCGCTGGCATCCCCATAACTCTGTGGGAGACTGGACACTGGCTCTTTAAGAGACAGTGAGCTGGCAGGCAGGCAGCAGTGCTCGCACATCCTAGACCCCTTAATAAATCCATCCTATCGTAACTACACGGACATGTTTACCTTGCAGTTTCGTGCTCAGGACGGGCAAGGCCATTCTACTACTCGTGGAACAATAAAGGGATATTTTGTCACTTCAAGGGACTGTGTGGGGAGTCCACAAAAGACATCAGACCTGGGATCATGTCTGGCCCCAGGGAGCGAAGACTGAAGCTGCTGTTGTGTGGTGTCCTTTACCGTGTGAACCTGATACAAGGGCACAAAATCCACACAGTGTCCCCGGACCCCCTCAGGACAGAGCTTTTTGATGGCAAGCCCATTGATGTGGAGGACACATGGCTTTGATGTGACCACAATGATCAGCTGCGCCATTCATGAACTTGTATCTCCATCCAGCCCGGCTCATTTTCCGAAGGTCGCTCGAACTCCCTCACTTTTGAAAAAGGTGATGCTCTTAAAAGAGGGGTAAATCCGCTCCCATAAAGTTTAAGAATTCGCACACAGAAAATATGATGAATGGTCAGACCATGCCTCTATGGTGTGTGTGTCAGTTTTGGAACTTAAGACTACTAGCAGTAAAAGCATCAACTTTTTATACGCTCGGTAAATAAAGTTGTGACCTTGTCAAAACAAAAATCTCCCCCTGACGTTCTTCCTCTCTGTGTCATTACCCTTAAGACGCTGTGATTGAAAGTGTGGTTTAGCACTCCCGAGGGGAACATTAAAAGGTCCCACATCCAATTGAGGGGGGGGGGGGGGGGGTAAAAAAAGAGCATGTGAGGAGAAGATGTGTGTGAGCACATGTGTACTTGTTGGCTGCTATATGATAACACCCAATGGAGTATCTCATAGTTAAAGACAATGCAGAAACATACAACTTGAAGCAAAATGCTTCAACTTGCTTGACTGTTGCAGGCAGGCAGAGGGTCAGGAAGATTATTGAAGCATCATTGGGGCTGACATCCATATCATCCCCTCTCCCTGGTTAAGCCCCTGTGCTTGTTATCAGCGATGTTTACTCTGTGCTGTGAAGACTGCCTGATAATGGCTTGGTTATCTGCCTCAGCTCCTTTTAAAGCCATCTGAGCGCTACCAACTCTGTGCTGAGTGTTTGGACAGAACAGATACCATTGGATGTCTGGTTTGAAACAAAAACGACAGGGAATGCTTCATCTAGAGTCCAGGATTGTGCAGGATTTGTTTTTTGTTTTTTTTTTGAGAATGGCCGCTCAAATTGGAAACGACCAGATCCTTTTTTTGTCAAAATACCACGTATCCTGTTCAGAGTCAGGAGCGGGAGCCTATCCCAGCTGATTTGAAGTGAAAGGCAGACTATACCATGGACTGGTCACAGGTAATCACAGTGCTTGTGTAAAGACAGACAGGTATTCACATTCTAATAGAGTGGGGATTGAACCCGCGGACTGCCTGCAACTGAAGTCAGGTGAGTCAACCACTCGGCCATCAGTGACTCAAGTGCAATATATGAAATTCCTCGTTGAGGCAATGATTTCATTCCTACTTACTGAGGGGGTCGTCCTTGCTCTTAGTTCCATTGACCCTTCCATTCTTGTCGATCCTCAGAAAAAACTTCTGGAACGAGAACAGCTTCCTCCTCCTGATGTCCCCCTGCAGATGATTGTAACTGCGTACATGCCTCCCCTGCGGTCCTCCGGTGACCCTGGACTTGTAGACGACCTCGCTTTCAGAAATGTTCAGCGTAGCCATGTGGCTTTGCGGTGCAGTGAGCCTCGGTCTGTCCCTCCTGAGCTGATGGCAGGCTGCTCCGGGTAGGGTGAAAGCGAGAGCTACCAGGGCTAGCAGGAGAGGCAGAGACCACGAGGAAAACAGCGTGGAGAGGTTGGTCCCAGAATAAGAATGAGCCCCAAAGTCAGTCCTGGAGCAGGACGAGGCAGCCTTACTCCCTCCAGCAGCCCATCTGATCATGGTAGTGTGCTGTGTGGAGGACTAGAGGCAGCCTCAGAGCCTGGGACATGCTGCTTGGGGACACAGATAGGCTGGGAGGGCAGGGAGGGGAGCCCTCCACAGTCCACGCCGGGTGAGAGCTTTCCCCCTACAGAATCCAAATGATGAAGCACCTGTATGAAATCCTCCGGTTTGATTTAAAAGCTGCTCAGTCTCCAGCTGGTATTCCTCTGAAGTCTCAACCTTTGGGTAATCAAAAAGTCTGCGATCCAACTCACACTTAGGGAAGCAAATGGGTTGGAATGAACTTCAGTTAAGTGGAAATGTCTTCCAGTAACAAACCCGTTCTTCTGCTTTCCTTTGCTGTTTTTGTTCAGTCTAAACTGTTGAAAATGTTCTCTTGGCTGAGTCCGACTTCCAAACAGCTGCTCCAATTAAACAAAAATATTCATAGAGATCCAGGTGGTTTGGATGACGTTTTCATTATCATCCACTGATTTGAAATAATGGGCAGTCCAGTGTGGTTGCTACCTGCCAGACTCTCCACAGTCCAAGTCTTGTTAACAAGACCTTCGGCCACTCCAAGCTTGTGTCAGATTGTCTCTCCTCATCTTTACCCGCTGTCTTTCCCGACCCCTGCAAACAACCACACACCTCCACACAGCAAGGGGGTGAAGGGAGGGGGGGCACTGAGGCAGATGTCTTACGGGACAGACTTGACTTTTCCTCTTCCTCCTCCCGTCCGTCGGGTCTTTGATGTGGGGAGTCCCGGGGTGATGTCCGCACCTGAAGGCTGATCACAAAACAAATGAGTGTGTGTTTGCGCGTAGCCGTGTGACTATTAGTTACTTGATCCCGCCCTCTTTTACGCGACTTCCCCTCTCACATATGGGAGCAAGTGCTGTGCTCCATGCATGTGTGTGTGTGTGTGTGTGTGTGTGTGTGTGTGTGTGTGGAAAGCCACTTGCCCACATGCAAGAAAATCTAACTTTTCAGAGTGTGGGAGAGGTGATACTTATCTAGACTTGATGTTGCAAGGCATTGAGAAGACATCTGTAAGAATTAGGCTGAATTGTATGAATTATTCATTCTAGATTAGAAGAGTGGAAGTGTGTTTAGTCAACCTTCTTTGCATACTGTAACTATACTACATTGATGCTGCTGTACAAAATTTGAAGGCCATTGTTTTGTCAATTGTTATTATTATCAAATACCCTTTTATTATTACCTCTACCTTTTCCATCAATTATTTTTATGACAGAATATATTCCTTTGGATGAGTCCAATATTAATGAAACTTATGCTTCAGAGTCATCAAAATACATTTACTATCCACACCTGGCAACCCAAGTGAGCAAGTGGTGTTAGCTTCGTGGTCCAGGAGGTGCATGAGAGCTGCTGGCACTGTGGAGCTGTGGTTCATTGAAGGGAAACATGAATTCCAGCATGTACATTATGAAGCTACTTTTACCAGTTGTATTCTTAGCCAGTTGTCATCATTTTGAATAGATTAGGTTATGTTTTGGGACAGAAGTTGACTTCCAAATTGTTCCAAGTTTGATTT
This sequence comes from Doryrhamphus excisus, assembly GCF_037039965.1. NCBI lineage: Eukaryota > Metazoa > Chordata > Actinopteri > Syngnathiformes > Syngnathidae > Doryrhamphus > Doryrhamphus excisus. The sequence continues at coordinate 11,606,820 of NC_136359.1, read as the reverse complement.
TTCTCGTAGGAAATGTCAATGAATTGTGAATAAAAGCTAAAAAAATGTGCTCATCATATCTTTAAATAGGCTGCATGGCAGTGAGTGGTTAGTGCGCAGGCCACACAGCTAGGAGACCTGTGTTCGATTCCACCCTCGGCCAATTCTGTGTGGACTTTGCATGTTCTCCCCGTGAATGCGTGGGTTTTCTCCGGTTTCCTCCCACATTCCAAAAACATGCTAGGTTAATTGGCGACTCCAAATTGTCCATAGGTATGAATGTGAGTGTGAATGGTTGTTTGTCTATATGTGCCCTGTGATTGGCTGGTGACCAGTCCAGGGTGTACCCTGCCTCTCGCCCGAAGACAGCTGGGATAGGCTCCAGCACACTCACAACCCTCGTGAGGATAAGCGGTAGAAAATGAATGAATGAATACCTTTAAATAAAAGAATATAAATAGAACCATACCTAATTAACATTTTAACACTGTGAACTTTCATAATTGGATAGCGGGAAAATTAACTACTATGTAATAAAAGAAAGATATGATACGTCTACACACGGTTTGAAGACACCTGTGGCTGGGACAAAGTCCCTTTTTGATTCTATGGTTATCATCACATATTTCCTACTTCTCTTTGTACTTTTCTGTGATAGCGTTATTTAAAAAGAGTCAAAAACACATGATGCTCTTGATTTTGGAGGGTCCACTTTTGAATTATGAGCACTCTTACTACAAGAACATTACATACTAAGCCATGTATTCTGTGTTTCCTATCAAGAAAGCATCATAAATCAGATGCTGAATACTGTAGTGATATTTTTCACTCATCCAGTGTGATAAACCAAACCTATGCTTGGCAGGCTTATCAATTTCCACTGATCCTCGTGTCTTTAATGTCGACGTCTGGTCTGTTCTTTCACTTTCCCGCCCTTAAGTCCCACTTTTTTACTGCCCGCTTTAGCGTCTGTCAACAATCTACGTCCAGAGCGGTCTGGTCTTAACTGTGCTCGGGTGTTTTTTATCTGGGGATGCAAACAAAGCAATCTTATCAGCGCTTCCTTTGCAGCGTCCCTTCCCACTCTGATAACCAGAATCACTGTGGAGGAAGCCGTGCAGGCATATTGATTATGTTTGCAGCAATAATTTGAATCTAATTTAGTTTTGATTGAATCACTCCTAATGGTAACATAAACGCTAATATCCTTCATGAATAGTATTGATCCTCTGCTAAGAGACAGTGATGTGGTCAGTAAGGATCCTCAGAGGGAAGAAAGCTTTACAGGATTTCTGGAGAGGCTAGGGGGCAAATTATTCTTCTACGTTAACCCTACATACGTTGTTCTCCTACAAGCAATATAAGTGAGATTTTCAGGCTCTGGAGATGCTCTCATCTCAGCTGCCGTGTTTAGTTTCTCCTTATCGATGGAGCTCCCTTAAATTGCATTTCAAAGTTCCAAAGACTCGGCAACAAATGATCTCCTTATCCAGCCCTACAGCCTGTAGCTCTTACGTTATTTCTCATAAAATTGATGATATAAAAAGTCAAATACCGGATATTTAAACATGATAGCGGAGATTTGATTTCACGGGGTTCCAATTACCCTGGAAGGAAACAAAGTGTATTCATGTCACAGAATATTCAGATTACATATAGGAACATTTTTATAGTGTCAGGAGTGTTTGAAGCAAAAAAAAAAAGACAACCACCACGTATCCAACAAGGCATCCTGCATGTGTTTATGGAACTTGTATGCGTGGACCAATCGGATTCAAAGTGTAACTGAGTGTATAAAAAATAGAAAACAACTGATGTTGATCTGATCAGTTGTTTACATGCTGACAGATGTTACAGAAGCAAACTCATTCATTCATTCATTTTCCTCACGAGGGTCGCGGGGGCGCTGGAGCCTATCCCAGCTGTCTTCGGACGAGAGGCGGGGTACACCCTGGACTGGTCGCCAGCCAATCACAGGGCACATATGAAGAGCTTGCAACCAAAAGGCGCTAAATCCATTTTGACTGATTTCGAGAAAATCAATGATTTTTAATTACGCACATATCAATCTATTTGGTCATCAAGTCTATATTGCAAATGAAAGAGCTATCAATATAGGTCATAAAAATGCATGCTATAAAAATCCTGCACACACCATGTATTTTATATATTTTTTTAAATGATTTTTTTTTTCGGATTTAGTGCCTTTTGGCTGAAATGATGGATTTCGACAAAAATCATCTCATTACAAACTCTTTACATTGTATGTTTTTTAGTACAAGTAAAATAATGTTTCTCATGAAAGTTGGAGGTGTCAAGGTAGAGACATGCCTTTTATGGCGTAAAAAAAACTTCCATGTTACAGAATACTGTAAAAACACAATTTGTGTTCTCCTGAATTGCATAACATACTGTAACTATCATACGTGTACTTAACGTACACAAACAAAACAGGATGCGCACTGATACAGGCTTTCTGTATGTGCAGTGCCAATTGTATTCTTCTCTCTGATTGGTCAGATTATCAATAGATGGGAAACTTGGGCCAGTCAGAATAAAGAATAAAGAAAGGGATTTAGCTCCTTTTGGTTGAAATCTGAAATGGAAATAGCGCCTTTTGGCTGAAAGCATAAATATTTTTCAAATTTTTTAAAATGATTTCAAGACCAAAATATGTGATTTGGATACACATGACAGAGGTCTATAAACTCATGAAAAACATGCAACTTCATATAGACAAACGACTATTCACACTCACATTCATACCTATGGGCAATTTGGAGTCGCCAATTAACCTAGCATGTTTTTGGAATGTGGGAGGAAACCGGAGTACCCGGAGAAAACTCCACACAGAGGTGATTATAAATAACAACTGTTATTTTAGTTTGTGGTGCATAAGAAAGTGGCCAAGATGGAGGATTATATAGCCAAAGTAACAAGAAGGGGATCAGAGCTTTTCCTAGAGAAGCATATAAGGTGCATGTACTTAATATATAAATAAAATGTAAAAGCACAACTGTTTTTCAGGTCATAAAAAGATAAGTAAATGGGATTAAGGAGTATTTTAAAAAAAACAAAGTTAAATATTCTCTTCTTTTTCTCGTTATTCTCTTAACTCATTCACTCCCAGCCATTTTTCAAAAGAGGACCCCATTCAATACCAGCCATTTTAGACCATTTTGAGTCATCTTTCATAGCATGTGGAATATTGTGTTGTATGGCTATATGAACATACCAAAAGAAATATTAGATGTTAAATATTAAATGTGTCTTTTTTCAGGAAAAAAAAAAGTTTTTAAGTAATCAACGGTTGGACACATTTGTGACAAGCATAACTTTCATTTTGGTAAATATGTTTTGCTTTTGTGACAGCTCAAATACCAAAACAACTATCGAAATAAACAACAAAATAACAACACCATGAACTATTGACACCTGCATGCATGTGTGTCCGCATGCGTAAAAATTTCCCTACAATGCCTAACCTTCTGCACGCTCCACTCCTCCAGGCTCTCTCGCTTCCTCCTTCCTGTAATGCCGGATTCTTCCATTCACATGATCCCTGCCTAAGTTTGTATGGCTTAGACTTCAAATTGCTCTGAAGTGAAATACATCAGAGGAGAGTTGCGTCACCATCTCGTGCAAAAAAAAAAATGTAAAAGATGTGTAAATAATTGTTGGGATTGGGTCTTGGGGTTTATAAAAACATACATATCTACATTTTCGGTATTGAATGAGTTAGTGTATTAATGTTAAAAAAAAAACTGTTGAACATACTGTGCCACAGTGCCAAGTTCAAGTGTGGAAATCCACCTTATTCTTGTCGTGTGTCTCGGCTTTTCGCTCGGCCCCTCCACCAGCATGTTACGACCTCCCTCTTGGGTACGCTATCATTAAGGAGATTATTTTGCGGAGAAAACCCCCTTTCTCCATGTACTTCAAATCACAATCCACATGTGGTCTGCAAGAGAATCAAACGCACAAAGTCACAAACAAGTAAAGTGACCTATGGGAACCATGTGTGTGCCTGTATTCTCCCCAGGGCCCGCTCTGTGTGTGCCGGGTCAGGGGAGGCTGACGCTTTAATAAAGGAGCAGGTCTGGTACAGCCTGGGATGCCAGTCTGACTGCCTGGGGACATGCAAACCTGATGGGGTCCAGATGAGAGCCACCAGACTGGACCTCTTGCTCCAAAGCCTGCACATGTTGCACTGCCGTCTCTCGGAGGTTTAGACAGGGATTTGAGGCATATTAAACTCACATTCTCCTTTCATTTAAACATCTTTAACAGGTCACAGGAGAACGTGTTAACTCAATCTCAGAGGATCTACCGTGTACAAATACACTAACCTCTTTTTTCCCTCTTTCAGTCATCAAATGTAAATATTTAATGTGTCGCTGACTGTTGTGTTGAGTTGGGGGGGTGTCTGGTAACCTACAATATGAGGTTGCTGTTTCCGGCTTTGCCATGATCAATAGTTGTTTGTCATGTTATCAGCACCTCGTCATGGACAGGCTTACATCATGGCGCTCTGCTGAGTGTCAGCTTCCACAGGCCAGAGGAATTTACTTACAGGTCACATAGTGGATCAACTCATCAGTGTTGGACCATCCTCTGGCGCTGACTCATGCAGCAAGTTCAGAATTTAGTACGGTATTTAGTTTCATAGTATAGCTTCAATCGTTCAACCATGAATTTAACGCTAATGAATTAGCCTATAGTTCACGCCTGCAAAGCACAATAACAACGTCCATGCTAAAAAATGGACGTTTCACTTCATCACGGTTCACCTGTCATGGATTCAGAGAAAGTTTTTTTAATAATGGTCCACATTTCCAAAATTGATAACCCTTTACATCAGGGGTCTCGAACACATGGCCCGCGGGCCAAATGTGGCCCGCAGGACACTAGTTTGAGGCCCCCGCCTTGATATGAAAGTTTAATGTTAGTGCGGCCCGCGCAAGTTTGATATGGATGCTGTGTGGTATCATGTACCCAGAAAAAATTATTACGATTGATTAATGTTCATGTTAAAGGTCAAATAACTGTTAATAGTTATCCTCCCTATCCGTGTGGAAGTGGTAAGTTTTTGGCTATTTAAGTTTAAAGGAAATAACTTGAAGGCTACCGTTTAGGTCGCTCGCTCTCTAGTTTGCGAGTTAGCATGTGTCTCAAGACCCTGCAGGTGGGCAATATGTTGTAAATAAAAAGAGAATAAATGTGACTATAGTCGTGTTTTGTCATGTCTACAGGGCTCTAATAATGCTTTGTTAATTTTAATCTGAAAAAAATAATTTGTCTACCCACCAACTATATGTGGTTTCTTAAGTTTTTATTATTTGCCGTTTTATTATTATTATTATTATATTTATTTATTTATTACTGATTGATTGATTTTCTTTATTCTTGATTTGTTTATTTATTTTTCATCTTATTTTGTGTAAAAAAAATCAAAATTAAGATATTTGAGAACAGTGGAATGTTTTATCATTTTTCTGTTTTTAATAAATACGTTTTTTTTTTTTTTTGGAAAACCTGATGCGGCCCAGCCTCGCCCAGACCCTAGCTCCAGTGGCCCCCAAGTAAATTGAGTTTGAGACCACTGCTTTACATAAAATTTTATGTAGTTATTGTTGTAGTCGCACATGGAATCGTTTACCACAAAACAATTTCTCCTATTTATTATAGATAAAAACTTATTTTTCCTTGCGATTAAATGTGATTAATTTTGAGTTGTGGACAAAAAAGTGTGATTAATCACGATCAAATATTTTAATCGATCAACAGCCCTAATCAAAATAGTTGGCTATGTCGTTGCAGGCTACTTTGGGAAACTATCCCTGCGATAAACAAGGGAACACTAACTGTTTGTATTTTTTTTGTTTATAATATTGTATGTCATGCTGCAATATCTTTCTATATTGAAAAATAGTTTGCCACAGCTTTGTCAGATAATATAATTACTTTCACATGAATTACAGGCCTGATTCAAGGCCTTTCCTGTCCATTGTGCAATCAGTCAGATGAAGTAACACTCTGACATAACACAGCTAGAGCTAGTGTTAGGTAATGCAGCAGGATGGCATCATCATGATAACGCACAAACTCATTCACTGATTGGAAGAGTTGATGTTCCACACTGCCCCAGTATTGTGTTACTACTTCTATTACTGCTGACTAACTCTTGGTGTCTGGCTTGAATGACAGCAGCAGAGTGCATGAGGCAGTGCTTGTATCATTCCGTCTCTGGTTATCTGGCACAGAGGAAACCTGGAGAAAATGTGGGCCAGATGAATCCGATCCCTGAACCGGAGCTCGGTGCTGCTGAGGCTGATGTTACACATCCTGCTTTATTTCAGCATAGGCCACTCTGAGATGTCCTTGGTATGAACGCTCAAGCATATTATGCAATGAGGGATAAGCACAAACATCTTCACACATTTATTGATGCAGAACGTATGTACAAGATCATAAAAACACAGTAGCCATCTGTTTTTGAAGGACCTGAGAGGGATGACCTGCAACGCCCCTTTTTTTTTGTCTTCGCTCACTTCCTGCTGAGAAGCACCAACTACAAAGCTCTGCAGTTCACTTAATATATCGTAAGCAGTTGAAACTATCACCCAGACTAATGTAAACACACAGTGGCAGCGCAACGTTTAAAAGCACAATGATAACAGAAACGACCGAAATAAATGCTATCAACAGTATACAAACAGAAATACTATACTGTATGAATATTTACATTCTGCTTCTGCCAGTTTAAAATACACATTTTGCACCAGTATTGGTAAAACAAAAAAAGCACCTTTCAGGCACAGTTGGCACAGTTGACATTTAAATGAATAAAATACGTGTACTGTACACCATCCAGTTTATGTGTAAGTAAAAATAGTGCTAAGGTAATTGCTATGGCCATTGCAGTGTATAGTATAGCACCCTGTTGATGAATCGACCAAATGTTAGTGCTAGTATCATACAGTGGAACCTCTAAAGTCAAATGGGTCGGCTGTGAATGCATTTGGATTACTTTTTTCAGAAAAAACAGATTCCAAAGTCAAATATTCCGAGTCGGAATCCAGTTTGTCACACAAGACTGCAGCTCAGTGAGCAACCGAAGCCAGCTCATTGAAACTGCTGACCTGGGGCCCAACTCCGGTACATCAGCCAGCCTGGCCCACACATGTTATGATTGCACATATAAGAAAAGTGTTTCAACACAGAAAAATTAGCATTTTTTGCAGAAGCAGCACAGCCGACACTTGACAATCTTGGACTACTTTGGTACCTAGACCATCTACTGTACGGTTCTGAGCAGGACGATCACGTTTTTGTTTACGACAATGTGTCTTTTCGTACTGTTTTGCTTACTAATAAGTAGGACTGCATGATAATTATCAGACTGATAATTATATTGGGGGCTGCACGGTGACCGAGTGGTTAGCGTGCAGGCCTCACAGCTAGGAGACCTGAGTTCAATTCCACCCTCGGCCATCTCTGTGTGGAGTTTGCATGTTCTCCCCGTGCATGTGTGGGTTTTCTCCGGGTACTCCGGTTTCCTCCCACATTCCAAAAACATGCTAGGTTAATTGGCGACTCCAAATTGTCCATAGGTATGAATGTGAGTGTGAATGGTTGTTTTTCTATATGTGGCCTGTGATTGGCTGGCGCCTCTCACCCAAAGACAGCTGGGATAGGCTCCAGCACCCCGGCGACCCTCGTGAGGATAAGCGGTTGAAAATGAATGAATGAATGAATTAATAATTATATTGTGCCGATATGAGGAATTATGATGTCATACCAATAAGCTGAGATAACCGATAATAAAAAAAAAACCTATCCAATGATTACCGGTACTGTGATGCACACCACCCCCGAGCTCACTGGTAAACAATCATGGCCTCGATCATGTGGGACTTCTTTACCTGAAAGGCCAACATTGCAACAACGGTGTTTAGAAAGCCTATGACAACAGACAGCACTGTTGAAGAAGCAGCCACAAAGTTAGCCACACTGGACGACCAGCCCTTTACCATCGTTGATGGGTTGCCTAGCCGGCTTATGTCGGCTTGTGTTTTTTTGGATGTACATATGTTTGCCAGCAAAATACGACATGATCGCCACACTCCTGCATACACTGACAGATAGAAATAAGGACATAAAATTCCCAACTTATACTAACTACTAACTACTATACAGTTCAGTTCCTGTATTGTTATTGTTCTGTTTTTTTTGTTCAATTGTATATTTTGTGTAATAGTAGTGATGTCGTAGTTGGTTGGGATAAATCTAAAAGGTACAGTTTGTCTAATCCACCTTTTCGTTTCTTACTTCCAGGCACTATTGCCAACTCCTCAGTAAGAAAATTCGCTATTGGCTGTCCTGGACGTGCCAGAAGTTGCTGGAAGATGTCATTGTCTAATTTGCATATGATGTTGTAACAAATACTGTAGGAAAAAATCAGAACCATGTAGGAGAGACCAAAGAGACACTCCCCCCAGACCAGGCCGGTTTCTAGTTCTTTGCTTTCTGAATGTGGCTCCCTCAACAATTTAGGTGAATAGCTTTTGTGTAATATTTACAACAAATGCTACCACAGGAAAAAAAATTTAATGTGATGTGAGGACCATTGAAAAATGTTCCTTATTTTTAACTTGAAAACATTACCTGTACAGTTAATGGAGGTTTTATGATCTAAACAAATGGGAAGTCAACTTCAGAGGTTCCATTGTAAGTCAATTGTTTCCTGTTCCTTATTGTACAGTAAAACCGTAGCCAGGAAATGCAGTGAGAGGTTGTACCCGTCTATGAGCCGCAGGTGACGCAACACTGTCTTTGCACCGATCTGAGAGAACAGCGGCCCAGCAGCTTCAGCTTGTCGCAGAAGCGAGAGGACATTGTGTTTTTCCGGCAAAGTGGATCTGCGAAAGACGAAATGTAGCTTAATCAAGGTCAACTGACAGCTAGATCTGTGTAACCCACCTGTGGCGGTGCGGCATTCCTGTGAATTGCACTTCCTGAGTATTTCTGGTTTGGACATCTTTTCACATAGGCTGTCTGGCATTACAGCAGAATCCTCAGCGCTCACGCAGATGACGTCACGCTGTTGCTGACCTCCTCCGCAGCTCACAGAGCACTGTGGAGTCATGACGCATTCTATTCCAACCTCTTTATGATATGAATAATCCACATTGTTTTTAATTATCAGGAACAGACCTGCTCCCACTCTTCTGTCATCCAGTGGGTGCAGGGCTTCAGGCTGCATGTCTCTGTGCTATTTGGCCTCAGTGTGGCGCCACAACCATGAGGCACTGGACAGTACACCAGCCGCTCCCTGATACCCTCACCACAACTCCCTGAGCACTGAAGTAGAAGAGTAATTAATGACCTGTATTTGTGTATAGAGGCTCCAATGAAGAACACATACTGGTCCCCAGGGTGACATGCTCCAGTCCACACAGGCCTTAAGGGGGCAAGTCAAAGCACTGACAGGTTTACTTGACACTGCTTGACAGTGGAAGGGTCGAAGAGGACGTTGGCTCTGGGAATCGACACACTGGACATCCCGGTACCGCTTTCCCACAACCGCGCAATTATCGGGGCACTGAGGACAACACAGTGATCTTAATATATTGATAGATGAAAGTTGAAGTATTTTAAGGACTGAAGGATGTTACCTTGCTCCAGCTACCACTTTGCCAGGTGGCACAAGGCTGCAGATGGCAGGTACGGGCAGGTTCGGGTTTCTTTGTGATTGCGCAGTCCTCGTCCTTCTCTGAACTACAAGCGACATTCCTCCATATTGCACCGATCCCACATGTTGTTGAACACTGGAGTGGGACACATCAGCAAAACAGGTTTTATACATCCTCCATTTTCTTTATCATTTGTTCTGTGCGGCTGCACGGTGTGGAGTGCATAGCAAGCAGGCCTCACAGCTAGGAGACCCGAGTTCGATTCCACCCTCTGCCATCTCTGTGTGGAGTTTGCATGGGTTTTCTCCGGGTACTCCGGTTTCCTCCCACATTCCAAAAACATGCTAGGTTAATTGGCGACTCCAAATTGTTCATAGGTATGAATGTGAGTGTGAATGTTTGTTTGTCTATATGTGCCCTGTGATTGGCTGGCAACCAGTCCAGGGTGTACCCTATGACATTATAATGGCAAGAGTTTGACCCTGGAAGAGATTAAGGTTATTTCAATTTTCCTTAATAATAATATAAAATCTAATAAAATTATACTAGCCCTGTGACTGGCTGGCGACCAGCTGGGATAGGCTCCAGCACCCCCGCGACCCTTGTGAGGATAAGTGGTAGAAAATGAATGAATGAATAAATGTGTTGTGTGCATTTGGAAGCTGAAGCCAGCAATGTTTCCACTGCACAGTACCGATACAGCTTGACTCTACCAGCCTCGGTACAATGTAGCAGCAGTAAAGAAACAGATTTTATCCAAGAGGAGACTGCGGGCAGGAATAAAAATGGCCCACTGCAGCAAAGTAGAGACTGAGGAGTATAATACTGCATTTTGTTGCCCTGTACCAGTGACATGAGCAATAACAATAAAGTTGAATCTAATCTAATCTATTCATTGTTCTCAGCTAAGTAAAGCAAAACGCTAAGCTACTGTTCATGTTAAGAAATAGTTGATAGTAGTAGTAGTAGTACCTGGAGCTCATCCCAGCTGTCTTGGGGCGAGAGGTGGGGTACACCCTGGACTGGTCGTCAGCCAATCACAGGGCAGATATAGACAAACAACCATTCACACTCACATTCATACCTATGGACAATTTGGAGTCGCCAATTAACCTAGCATGTTTTTGGAATGTGGGAGGAAACCGGAGTACCCGAAGAAAACCCACGCATGCACGGGAAGAACATGCAAACTCCACACAGAGATGGCCGAGGGTGGAATTGAACCCTGGTCTCCTAGCTGTGAGGTCTGCGTGCTAACCACTCGACTGCCATGCAGCCGACAGCCATATTCCATTAATATTATTTGGCGGTTTTCTGATTTAATATCGTAGTAAACTGATGTTGTTGGTAGAGTCCCAAAACTTGCTTTTCCCAAAATCCCGCTGTGCACCCTTGAGCAATTACTTCAGATAACCCAATACATATGATATGCATACTTACGTTTACTATGACAATAAATCCTGGAGTGTAGTCAGCATGGGTGACAAAAGGCTTGGAAAATACTGACACTTTCTTGGTAAATATATGATGGTCCCAAATGTCAACACCCACCTCACTCCAGTTTCCTACGACCCAGAACACATCCATACTGACTGGCTCTCCTTGGTCCCTGGTGGAGCCATCCCTGGGATTTGGTGCTGGCTGATTTTGCCCCTTAGAGTGGTTGCCTTTGGACCGGTTTGGATTTTTTTTGGCAGAGTTGCTTTTCTTGGTAGTGACTGTGGGCTTCTTCACTTTTATAAACTTTATTGTGGTCTGGGGCAACGATGCGGTACTGGTGGAGGGAGCTTGTGTTGTGTGGAGACCAGTTATGGGTGGAACCGAACGCAACTTCAGCATGGGAGTAGTTAGTGGAACTTTGTGCATGTGGGGGCTGTATGGAGGGACGCGTGGGGTGCTGTGATGAGTGATCTCGGCAGTAGCGTGTGGGGTGAAGAGGGAGGATGTGGTGGCTTGTGTGGTTGAGTGCATGCGAGGACCACTTGTTTGTAAAGTGGGTGTGATGATTATATGCGATACTGGTGTGGTTGATTTAGGAGGGCTTTTGAACCAATGCGTACCAACATCCAGGTCGATAATTCCCTCCTCCTCTCGTGTCCTATCATCTGTGATATAGTCATAACCAGGAGTGTTCATCACCACGTTTGGTGTGCTTCCCTCCTCAACGTCCTCTCTCTCCTCAGTTTCTGTCTTTTCCATACTTGTTGCTTTCCTCTGATTTTTCTCGACAACATTAAAGTCATAATGATGAGTTGATGGGATTTTAGAGGTGGTGGGAATGACAATACTTGTTGGGGTAGGCTTGGTGGGGTGGTTCTTAGGCGGGTAAATGCGGCGATATTTAGGAGGAGCACCAGGATGTCGGCGAAGACTTGAGTTTGGGCAACTCTGCAGTGCGCACAGTGATCGAGTACGTGGTTTGGTTGCAAGGTTGCATTGCTTTTTGGGTAGTAGCGCACATGTCACAATACGGGATCGAACACCTCCTCCGCATGTCACTGGACACTAGGATAAGGAAAAGACAGATTGTAATGTGATGAGAAAAATGATGCTGCATTATTCTGAAGAGGGCTTACTTCTTCCCAGAGTCCAACATCCCAATCCTTTCCACAAGGTACATCTCTGTTGCACGGAACAACAGGTTTGGGTTTAAGGAGGTGCTTGCACGCCACAGGATGGAGCACCCTTTCCTCACCCGAGACTGTACGGACGCACAGAACCGTACGCTTCCGCAAGCCGTCCGACCCACAGGTGGCCGTGCACTGCTGCCATCCACCTACCCACCACCTGAAAACGAAGGCAAACGTGAGACAAAACAGCCAAAGATAAAAGATAAAACACTAATCAGGAAGATCTGAACCTGGCAGGACAATCTGTAGTCTTGCATTTCCGGTGTCTATCTTCTGGACGGTTCTCTGGGTCACACAGAGATTCGTCTACAACACCCAAATTCATCTCAAAGCAACGTGCAGGCTGGTGCTGCTCACCTAACACAGATAGACAAGCGTTCCAAGGTCTTATTACACTTAAGTCTCTGAAAATACAATAACAATCCCCGTGCTCCCATCTTAGGAAAGCAGAACAAAACTAAAGAAGGAGCACAAATACTAAGGCATAGAAGTACTCAAGAGAGTATCTGAAATACATGCCTGGGTCTGAAATGACATGCGCTGTAGATCCAGAAAAGACAACACACCTGGATCAAGTTGTAATATTTGGGATCAGAAAGAAGTATTCCGCTGAAATGTATATCAAGTAAGTGCATTTTCATGGTTCTGCTGCAAAAATATAGGAACTGATTCTTTTGAGCCAGAAATTGAAAGCTGGATTTGCTTTGATCTTACGCTTACGCTGCAGTCGGATTACTGGACAGTTGTTTTTTTTCATCGTCATTTGGTGTCACCTGGTTTGTTTGCATGTAGAAATATCCAGACCCCAAATAGAAAAGTATACACAGATACAAATATGCCTCCTGGAGAACCTGACATTAGCACAATCTGCTATCATTGAGTGTGATGATCATTCTGATGTTGCCATGACATAATTTTTCATACATTAATATGAAATGTATCTTAACTTTTGAGGATCTACACAAGAATACCTGTATCCTTAACTAAAGTATATGATCCTGAAAGCACTACCCAATGGTAGAACGTCTTAAACAAACCTAATCCACAAGTGGTACTGCAATCTGTCCATGCGCCATGCTTCCACCTGTAGATGGGTTTGACAACCTCATTTTCTGTCTCTTTGGTCTTTTTAACGGTGTACTCATACTTGAGGCCTGGGTTCTTCTCCTGAAACAACAACTGGACAACAATATGGAATATTTAGCAAAGAATCATGGCTTGGACTATTATTACTATTTAATAGTATAAGTTAATGCATATATTTGTATACAGTGAGACGTACCTGGAGCACGACTGGCTCTCTGGTGGGTCCGGGTGCAGTGAGGTTCTCCATGTTTCCACTACGTTCATAGTAGAAGGTGGTCCCACCAGCTTGGTACTCCCCATTCCACTGGATGATGTAGTTCCCATTGAGAAAGTACTCCTCTGAGTCCTCTCTCCTCAGAGCCAGGAAGTTACCTGCCTCCTCGGTTTCCTTTACCAGGATGTCCCGGGCCCCCTCAGGTATCACCCCCACATCCACGTACCCTGCGAGAATCAGAAGGCGGAGGGGAGTCATGGCAAGGTAATGGATGGCCCACCATGGCTGCTGGTGCACGCACATCCAGACTACCACAACCTCTCTCTGATCTTTAATAGAGGGTTTGCTCAGTCTGCGGGACTGGTTGGCATGTGTATGTTCAGCGTGGGGGGCATTGCCCTGTCTCTGCATTTTATTGTGTGTGGATGGGAAGAGGGGGGCAAGCAACCGTGAGTGCGTCTGTGGAGTTTAATGATGTTTGTGGGAAGGTGTGTGTGTCTTTTTGTGTTTGTGCAGCGAAGGAGAGGGGGGAGGCTGGGGGTTGCACTTATATGTCTAGGTCTTTTGAAGTAATAGACATCTGGGCTGCTTATCTGGGAAGGATGCTGGGCCGAGCAATATAGGGGGACAACCTGGGTAGGAAGGGCATCTTTATCGTTTTAGGGGCTTTTTATCTTTTAAGCCACCTTTGCTCGGTGTTGATTCTGTTGTAGAGGTACACTTGTTAGACTTTCTTTACATAAGTGAGCCTGTAGACACACAAACACACACACACACACACACACAGAACATCTCGCAAGACAATATTCAGCATTCACAGCTCTCTGAAAAGTAGAGGTCTACACGGCTGTGCTTTTCCTTGGCCGCCCTGCCCCACAGCCGTGGTATGACGGGCGTGGTGAGATTTGAGCGGCCAGCCGTCAGCCGGCCGAACAAGCGCAAAAATTAAATTACCTCTTTTCAGCTAAAGATAGTATAAATTGTGTGAAAAATATTATATAAGGAAGGATTATGGACAATATAGGTGACCTTTCAAGAAACAAATTATTATTTTTACAATTCCAGAAGGTGCACCTCAAGTGTCTTCTGCAGTAGTGGCTTGTGTAAAAGTTCTATGCATGTTGCACTGTTGAATGTTATATTTAATGGTGAAATGTTAAGACATTCAGTGATTTTTATTATCTACACAAATTTATAAACCATAATTAACCATAAGACATTTGTGAAAAACTATCGCGGAAAGCAAAAAGTCTCGAGTTTTCCATAGCCTTCCATAGCTAGTTCTTGAGATTTCTTCAGCCCGCCCCGCCCCGTTAGCCCAGTGAGTCCGGCCAGCCATGGGGCCAGAAGCTCCGTGTAGACCTCTACTGAAAAGGGCCGTTTTCTCCCGTAAAATACACATTCACCCCAAATTGGTAATCATTATAAATACAAGATAATACAGATACAATTCACTTCTATTCTGAATTACTGCAATATTGCTGACTTGGTGCATTACTTCCAGTCTTTTTTGGAGTTGTTCTAATTCCAAAATGTACAAGGTTTCCAGTGTTAATTATTTGCAAAATGGGCGGCAGCATTAATTTAATGGCACATTCTATTCTACTTATATTTCTCTGAATATGTGGGCTATTTGTCACGCCCTGTGTGGGTTTCCTCATGACAGTTTGTTTGTGTTCCCTGTCTGGGCTTTAGTTTCCTGTCTGTTGCCCCAATCATCCACACCTATCCCCAATTTGTGTTGGTATTTAGTTCAGGTGTGTGCTTCTCCCCGTGTGGGATCATTGTCGTTTGTTCGTCTGCTCCCCGAGTTGCTTTTCCTTCTGCTGCAATTATTTACCTGCATTTGATCCTGCTCTCCGCATCCTGGGGTCGCATCGCAACACAGACATGTCGAACCGTGACACTATTTCTGGTCTTAATTAGAGTTTTTCTCATTATTTATTTTGGTTCAAGGTTGCATTCTCCCCGTGCATGCGTGGGTTTTTGCCGGTTACTCCGGCTTCCTCCCACATTCCAAAAACATGCTAGGTTAATTGGCGACTCCAAATTGTCCATAGGTATGAATGTGTCTATATGTGCCCTGTGATAGGCTCCAGCATGGCCGCGACCATCCTGAGGATAAGCGGTATAGAAAATGGATGGATGGTTCAAGTTTGCTGCTGTTATTAGTTTTCGCAAGAGGAGCGCATTAATTCATTTATCATCACACACTGTAGCTCAAATATCATTTGAATTGAACTCACCAAAGCCTTCTCCCTCATCAAATGACCTATAGACCGTCTCACAGCTTTTACCATCGCCCAAACACACTCCACAGCGATCCTCCACTGCATTGGAGTCAATGCCATAGTCACAGCCCACCTCCTTAAGACAAAAACACAACAACCACATAAACACATCACCATAAACTCACACTTACATAATATTTAAGTCAGTGATGTCCAAAGTGCGGCCCGTGGTCCATTTGTGGTTGTTTTTTTATTGGCCTGTGGCACAAAGTTTGGACAACCCTGACTGAAGTAGTAATGATGTAATCTGTGTCATATCTATACCCCCACTCTCGCTGAGTCTCTTACCCAGCCACACTACCTTGCACACTCCGTTGACGCAGATGTTTCTAGAGTTGTTGTTCATGAAGCATGGCGTTCCGTCGGTCACGGTGTCGAGCATCTTCTCCGAAAAATACTCACCAACAGGCCGGCAGTGGAGCTCACAGGGGGTTACTGCAGTATCAAAGGGGGAATTTGCATTTTGGATAAAATGTGGAAGTAAAGTCAGACATAAAGTTGACTTGAAAAACTGTGATGCCAAATTGCTAAGTGAATGTATTCTGTTGTAAATGCTGCCCTCTCCTGGTGGTAGAGGCTCTTAAACGTGTCAGCACTTACAGGGGTTAGCCACAGGAATCCACTTGTAGAGCTCGTTGTGGTAGGGCACAGTGTCAAACTCACTACACAGCATCTCCCTAAAGGTCGGATTATTCTTCTGGCAAGGTTTTGTGTTACAGGTCCGATAACGCTTCCTCTCGCCCGTGCAGTACTTCCCCCCGAACTCCGGCCTATGGAGTACAGCCAGAGTATTTTGTAGATCCCAGTAGAATAAAAGGAGTGCTGCAAAGAGTAAAGTGAGCTCTTACTTGGGGTTGTTACATTCTCTCTCAGCCGACTGCACTCCGGTGCCACAAGTCCTTGAGCAATAAGACCAAGTGGTCCATTGTCCCCAGCCTCCATTCACAGTCTCAGGCAGTTTGCCCACAATGACACACTCTCCAGAGATACACCACTGAGGCAAAAGAAAAGAACACTTGTGCAAGGCACAATACAAGCCAGAAGCATCCTGTAACATAGACTTTCTGAAGAATTTTGGCACCTATTATACCTTCTCAGGTCCACAGCGAGTGCCATCAATTGGTGCATCCAGTTTGGAGCGACATGTGCCATTCACAGAGCACCAAAGAATCTGGCAAATGTTCTACATAATGACACAAATCACTAACTATTACATTGTTGTCATGCTTGCACCTGAACTTGATGAGGATTACTTACATCCACTTCGGGGCAGAAGGTGGCGTTCTGTCCATATTGGAGCTGACACTGGTGGTGCGTGGTGTAGCGGACACCGAGACGTGCAAGCGGGGTGGTCAAGTCCCTTTTAGAAGGACGATCATCCAGACAGAAACCCCATCCACGACTGAGAGACACAGAAAGACAATAAGAACAGCTTGTCTATTCATTTATAGGGCAGGCTTCAGCAGCTTGAGAAAAATAAGGAAAGATGTCTCATTCAAACTTGTGAAGCTAACAGTTATGTTTAAATTAATAGATTTTACTTTTACTGAGAGAAACAAAGCCAAGTTGTAGCATGAAAAAGATGTCCATCGCTGATTTCACTGATTTTTTGTGTGTAATTTTGTGTTTCTTTTGTTTGTTTGTATGGGTGGGCATTGTGTTCTGTGTCCTGATTGGCTGAGGGGGAACCCGTGCATTGGATTCTGCATCCTGACTGACTCAAGGACTGTAAACCGTCGTCAAGTCGTGTCTCCTGTAGTGTTTGCTCGCTCGCTCTGAAGTTTTCTCTCCGACAAAACCCACCATGTAGACTAAACATTCTGCACTAGCAAAGGCAAAGGAAGATGCTAACCACCGCAAAAAAAGTTGGACTAAATGAATCTTTGGTTTGTTACATGGGGAAAGAGGAAAGTTGCATAAGGACGACAGCAGCGAAAAGTTTTAACAAGGATGCAAAAACGCTACAGCTGAACGGCGCCAGGACGAAGAGGCACAGTCAGAGGAACTGTGAAAAACACATGAGTCACTATTAACCATTTCTTAAGTGTCCAACCTCATTGATTATTAAAATTCAAACAAAGGTTTGAGCTTTGAAAGTGTTTAAACAAGAGAAAAACGTGAGAAAAGGTGTATAAAGTGTACAGTCCCTGACAAAAGTCTTGTCGCTTATCCAAGTTGTAGGAACAACAAATAATAACTTGACTTGTAGTTGCTCAATTGGAATCAGAAATGACTTATATGAAAGGCAAAGCCCTCTAGATTATGTTTTTTATATCAAAATAAAGTTTTGTACCATTCATTGAGTTTTATCATTTAATTAGGACATAAAGGTCAGATTTTGCTTGGACAAAAGTCTTGTCGCATACAAAAAAATGTAGAAATAATACATATACTTAATTTTGAATACACAAATATGCTACAATAACATCAGAACATAAAGTCATTGTACCTTGGAAAAAAGAATTAATATTGTGTATGGCTTCCATGAGCTTGGAGGACTGCATCCATACGTCTTGGCAATGACTCAAATAACTTATTGATGAAGTCATCTGGAATGGCCAAGAAAGCAGTCTTGCAGGACCCAGAGTTCATCAGGATTTTTCGGCTTCATCTTCCAAGCCTCCTCCTTCATCTTACCCCAGACATGCTCAATAATGTTCATGTCTGGCGACTGGGCTGGCCAATCCTGGAGCACCTTGACCTTCTTGGCTTTCAGGAACTTGGGCTGTTTTCTGGGTGAATCTTGGGTCCATGCGGGTTATACTGCAGAAGACCTGTTGGAACCCGCATGGACCCAAGATTCACCCAGAAAACAGTCAAGTTTGGTGGAGGAAAAATCATGGTTTGGGGATACATCCAGTATGGGTGTGTGCGACAGATCTGCAGAGTGGATGGCAACATCAACAGCCTGAAATATCAAGAAATTCTCGCTGCCCATTACATTCCAAACCACAAGAAAGGGCAAATTCTGCAGCAGGATGGCGCTCCTTCTCATACTTCAGCCTCCACATCCAAGTTCCTGAAAGCCAAGAAGGTCAAGGTGCTCCAGGATTGGCCAGCCCAGTCGCCAGACATGAACATTATTGAGCATGTCTGGGGTAAGATGAAGGAGGAGGCTTGGAAGATGAAGCCGAAAAATCCTGATGAACTCTGGGTCCTGCAAGACTGCTTTCTTGGCCATTCCAGATGACTTCATCAATAAGTTATTTGAGTCATTGCCAAGACGTATGGATGCAGTCCTCCAAGCTCATGGAAGCCATACACAATATTAATTCTTTTTTCCAAGGTACAATGACTTTATGTTCTGATGTTATTGTAGCATATTTGTGTATTCAAAATTAAGTATATGTATTATTTCTACATTTTTTTTGTATGCGACAAGACTTTTGTCCAAGCAAAATCTGACCTTTATGTCCTAATTAAATGATAAAACTCAATGAATGGTACAAAACCTCTATTTTGATATAAAAAGCATAATCTAGAGGGCTTTGCCTTTCATATAAGTCATTTCTGATTCCAATTGAGCAACTACAAGTCAAGTTATTATTTGTTGTTCCTACAACTTGGATAAGCGACAAAACTTTTGTCAGGGACTGTATGGTGAGGGGTTTTACAGCCTTAAAATACTGTATACATAATAATTGTACTTTGTGGATTTCGCCTAGACCGAGGGACCACTGTAAACATTCATTAATATCTTATTATAATCATGTAAAACTGAGGACAATGTTTTTGCTATGGAAATAGATGATGGCGAATAACTACTACATCCGATGCAGCAAACATCAGGGGTCAGATATCCTTTCAAAGGAACAACTTGGACTTAAGACAACCAAAGGACCAACAACGCTTAAATGTGGACTCACTCCAGGAAGCGTGTGATGTAGTCCTTGGAGCAGGTCGACCAAGTGAGAGGCGAGCTGTCATACATCAGCTGTCTGGACATGATGAAGGGATGCCTCCCTCCCAGCTCACAGTCATTCCCCTGGCCATCATGATGAATTCCAAAGCTGCGCTCAAGCACATTCAACAATAAGAATAACGGCTCTTTTAGGAGTATTGTTTTCATTCTTTCAGACTGTACTGTATGCTGCGAGATAAGAGTTCAGCAGAAAGAATACTCCTAAAGTTGCAGCCCCTAATACACCGTTTCGACACTGACCTGTGACCCATCTCATGGGCGATGGTGAAGGCGACTGGTAAGCCTGAATCCTCGTTGATGTTGCAGCTGCGGTGCGGTTGGCACATCCCGGAAAGATGAGATAGGCCCAAGGTCTCGCAGGGTTGGTTCATTCCAGCACATATGTCCTTCCTGGTAGGGTGAAGGAATATTGGAATACTGTATATGGTACGTCCAGTAAACCAGTCAATACAAAGACATTATTGTCTCAACGGCTGGAAACACAAGCTGGTACACCTCACAACTTGAGGAATTCACCAGAGCTTCACAGGTTGTCAATGGAATCCCCTCTACTGCTCCTTGATGACATTACTTATGGAGCTGGTGGATGGTATCCTTCTGCTTGAGGATGCCACATAGGTGGCAATTGGGTTCACATATGGTGACATATGTACTTCGCCACTTCATCACCTTCAGCTTCCCCCTTCAGACACTTGGAGGTGTGTTTGAGCTCATTATCATGACGGAAAACAGTCGGACACCACCACTGTTGACTGTAGGCAAATTATGTATCTTGCTATTTACTTGTTGCCAGCTATTGAGACAACAATGGCTGAGATACTGTATATACAATTTGTGTGTGTGTGTGTTACTTGCCTGGTGACCAACACAGCCACGTCATGATGGGCCGGATGAGTGTCACTCTGAGGATTTAAGTTCTTCTGCCAGGCACAGAAGCTGGACAAAGTGGTGTCTGCGTGGTGGACAATCTTGAGTCCTTTCTGGCACAGCCCGCAGCATTAAAAATGCCATTAATAATATTTAACAGTTGAGGTCCAAGCTCAAATATCACATGTTTGTCAAGTTTCCATCTGAAGACAGTCTCATACAAGATACTTGAAGCAATACACTGATGCAAAATATCATTGTAATAAAAAATACATATTCCTTTACCTCTTCTCCCTGGAGTAGAATCAATCGAACCAAGATGACATGGATGGCGTTCCCGATGCTGGCGTCATGGAAGATGCCTGCCACCTTTCCAACATACATTTTATTCAGTGAATTTGTTCTCACGTATGAATGTGACAGAACACTAGGCTCACCATGTTCATAATAGTGAAGATGTAGGACTCCACATTGTCACTGCCATGATATTCAATCAGTTTGGAATCCACCACCACCATGGTCTCCACCCAGCGCTCCCTGCTGACTGAGCGCCGAGTGCGGGACTGCGGAGGACCGTATTCCCTCTCCCACTCCTCCCGCTCTCTCTCCACTTGCACAGAGCCAGCCTCTGAAGTATAGATGGGAAAAACATTTAATTCAGTCAACATTGAAGTCATTTACAAAACAAAACGTTGGACAGGGGTCAGCCAAGGAAGAACATGTTAAAGTGTGGTGAGGATCTGGATAGAGGTGCAGTCACAGTCTGTCATCAGTGGACTAGGATAACCTACCAGAAAGCTAATGCTTGTGTATCTAAGTTATCTTCTATTGAATAAGTTGTACCCTGCCATCCAACTAAATATAATAACACATTTACAATCCTTCCAGTGTAATTACCAGTTAATAATTCATTATAATAATATAATATTTTTTCTTGAAAAAAAAACAATTAGAATTTATTTATACTGTATATAATGAGAGGTTTTTTCTAAATATGCAACTTTGCTCTGGAAAATGTACTGCGTTTTTCTGAATTTATTATTATTATTCTATTATTATTTAGAAAAGTTCACCTTTTTTCAAAAAAATATGCCACTAAAATAAGCAACTTTTTCTCATTTTTTTAACTTTTTCTTCAAACTATACAACTTTTTAGAAAAATAAATAATAATAAATAAACTTTATAAAATAATAATAAACTTTTTTCTTGAAAACAAATTTTTTCGCTAAAATATAGTTTTCAACCTTTTCTTGAAAATGTGCAACTTTTTTTTCTTAAAAATAGACAACTTTCCTTAAAAAATATACCACTTTTTCTTGAAAATATACAATATTTTCCTCAAATATAAAGCTTTTTTTCTTAAAAATATATTGTCATTAGTTTACCATACATCCTGTAATATATCAATTTTTTCCATTTCAATTTGGAATTAATCTTTCAAATCAAACACACACACCTTGAACTCCACATGGGCTGGGTGCCTGTCTGCCCTCTGGACTGCGTTTCTTCCTTTGCGTTGCCGTGGTAACTCTTGGGAAGATGATGTGGGGCTCTGGAGACCCTGCGGGATCACTTGGAGATTTGGGGAGTGGCTGGATAAAAAAGTGTCCCTCAGGCAGGGAGAAGAAGCCTCGCTGTTGGAGAAAATTTAGTTTATTGAGTATGGCTTGAATTGATATGACACATTTACAATAATCATCACCCGAGATTGTGGTGCTCCTAATGAACTTTGCCATTGCCTTGAACTACCTGCAGAAAAGGTCATTTCTACCAAGTTAGGATCATCATTCTTCATCCGATGAGCCATTAAGATCCTTCCATTTCTCCCTTTCTCCTTTCCCCCCTGCAGGCACATCCTGTCTGCAGCCACAGCAGCAATAAAGAGACTTCTTGCCAAGTATTCCCTGCAAGTTCTTACTGGTGAAGCGCACAAAAGTACGTAGACACACGCCCTCGAGCACAAACACAGACAAGTATTTAGACACACAAAAGATGTTCTGGCTAGTTTTCTTTGGGGTCGGCTTGACAAGTCTGTGTTATGAACGTTCCACCTCTGACCCAGGTTGAAGGTCATCTTCATTAACGTGATTCAGAGTGCATATGTGTGTGTGTATGATGAAAAATCCAAAAAAGCCTGGACTGCTCAGGGGAGGAAAAATTGAGACAATCTAAACCATCACAAGCTAACAATGCTCGATTGTGATTGACACAGTCAGGAATGATTGTAGTGGTGTAAAAATACTACTGAAAGCTGTGTCTAGTATTTTGCCCTTCTGTAACTGACCAAGGTGGTGAATCCTTGGATTTGATTGGCTGGTCCAGAGTGTCAGGAGCCAAAAGCAGCTGTGGTTGAGTATCGTTGTGCTTCCAAGGGTCCGTCCTGCTGTTCTGAAGTTATGCACACTTTGGATTTCTAGGTCATCCTGGCCAGTTTCATAAGCATGGGGGGGAAGAAAAATCCACAAAAACATGTTCATTCAACATTGTGCACAGGATATCATTTTTCCTCTCGGGGGGTGAGTTCAGAGAGTTCATATTCGGAGACGTGGCCCCTCTGGACATTTGTTAATCCACCTGCTACAGTGAACATTGCAAAGACAAATTGTGCCAGCTAGTTTTTCTATTCATTTGCAGTTAATATGAAAAGGGAAGTGTTAAGCACTTAGATATGCTACTACGGTATACTGTTGTTTTATAATGTGTTATAATGTGTTGTTTGTATAATGTGCTGCTGAACACAGAGTGGCTGAATAGACTTTTTTGTTGCTCTGCAACAAGGAGAGTAAAGTACTGTATGTTGAATTATTATGGCCGAGAGGTTAGACCCGGATTCGATTCCCCGCTCGTGTGTGGACTTTGCATGTTCTCCTCGCGAATGCGTGGGTTTTCTCCGGGTATTCCGGTTTCCTCTCACATTCCAAAAACATTCTAGGTTAATTGGCGACTCCAAATTGTCCATAGGTATGAATGTGAGTGTGAATGGTTGTTTGTCTATATGTGACCTGTGATTGGCTGGCAACCAGTCCAGGGTTTACCCCACCTCTCGCCCAAAGACAGCTGGGATAGGCTCCAGCATGACCGCGACCCTCGTGAGGATAAGTAGTACAGAAAATGGATGTTGAATTATTATTACGGTTAGTACCGTATTTTTCGGACTTTCAGTCACACTTTTTTCATAGGTTGGCTGTCCCTGCGACTTATACTCCAGAGTGATTTAGAAATGAAAAAACTGTTTATGTTACATAAACACTGGACACCTTTTCTATTCGTGTTTATTTTTTGTGTAGCTGAATAACCATTGTGTTAGCATATCTTACACCTATTCATCCTGTTCTCTATTATTTTATTGTTAGAACATGCCTTCCAAGAGGACGTAATGTTTGTTTTGGTCAAGTAGTTTGTAAAATAAATTACCTGCAAAAGATGCGACTTATACTCCAGTGTGACGTATGTTTTTTTCTACCTAATTATGCATTTTTGGCCTTGTGCGACTTACTCTGGAGCGACTTAGAGTCCAGAAAATACGGTAATTTGATGCAACCACAAAAGAAGCAAAGCAAATGCGATGAAAACCATAGACATGAGGGATGAGCATTTGACTTCATTTTCTTGACTTGTGAGATAAAATCAATTAAACACTACAATTTTTATGCAAATTAGTCTTGCAGGGGGTTCTTCTTTTGTGCGTTTCTGTCTTGGCTGCTCAGCACTATATGGCTAACAATGGGATTAGAAGGATTAGCGCCATTATAACTTCCCCCAATGGGAAAAAAACAAGTTTTGAAGCAACTGGAAGTCAACCAGCAACAGGGAACATATTGTGTTCCACTTTGATGGCTTTACTGCACTGGCTCTTTTTTCTCCGGATAAGACAATAAATATGGGTAAAACCTTGACTGCTGAGTAAGAGACGGTCCTTTGGCTACAAGTTGTGATGGACTCATCCACAAAGCATGCAAGCTGATACTTCCCCTGTCATGTGGGGGGGACAGTTCCCAGAGGCTGTGTGCAACACAACACACAGCTGACTTCACTACTCTCATACTCCCTGTGTGACTACATTCTCACGTTAGCAGATAAAGCTGCACTCAGTCCCTTCCAAGACACAACACAATATATTGTAGGAATCTGGTGCTATCATACCTTCATGTCATCTCCTATATGTTTAACTTCCAAGGGCAAAGCAGGTGGTGCAGTGCAGATGGTTCAGAAAGG
Organism: Doryrhamphus excisus; assembly: GCF_037039965.1. NCBI lineage: Eukaryota > Metazoa > Chordata > Actinopteri > Syngnathiformes > Syngnathidae > Doryrhamphus > Doryrhamphus excisus. The sequence goes on along the minus strand of NC_136359.1, from coordinate 11,581,920 downwards.
AATGCTACAGGGAGGCCCATCAAAACATTCATGGCTCTGCATGATTCATATGAACTGTAAAGCCAATGGAAGTCTGGGCTTGTGTACTCTTTTATTTGTACTACCTGCGCTCCTCGCTATCCATTTGGTCCTAAATTGAATGCGCCGCAGCAAGGGTATCCAAAGTGCGGCCCAGGGCCCATTAAGGCCCTAACCCTAACCCTTTTCTTCTTCTTCCTCTTTGGGCTTTTCCCTTCAGGGGTCGCCACAGCAAATCAACCGCCACCATCCAACCCTGTCTTCCGCATCTGTCTCTCTCACACCAACTACCCTCATGTTCTCCTTCACTACATCCATAAACCTCCTCTTTGGTCTTTCTCTACGCCTCCTACCTGGCAGCATCCTTCTACCAATATATTCACTATCTCTCCTCTGGACATGTTCCAACCATCTCAGTTTGGCCCCTAACATGTAATGTCCCTCTGACTCGTTCCTGATCCTATCCATCCTGGTCACTCCCAATGAGAACCTCAGCATCCTCATCTCTGCTACCTCAAGTTCTGTTTCCTGTCTTTTCCTTAGTGGCACTGTCTCTAGGCCAAACAACATCGCTGGTCTCACCACAGTTTTTGGTTTTCCAGTTTCCTCCCACATTCCAAAAACATGCTAGGTTAATTGGTGACTCCAAATTGTCCATAGGTATGAATGTGAGTGTGAATGGTTGTTTGTCTATATGTGCCCTGTGATTGGCTGGTGACCAGTCCAGTGTGTACCACGCCTCTCACCTCGAACCTGAAAGGCGTGTGTTTCTGTGTGAAGTGAAAGAACCACAGGAGGTCACCATAAGACAGGTCTGTGTTGTAAACATAGTGACCATGTGGAACTGCTTTACGGTCGTTTCCTGCTTCTCTGGGTTGGTTTTGTTGTGCAACTACAGGAATAAAGTCCCTGCTGTTGCCAGGGAGTGACCTTACTGCAGTCATATGTAGTACACAGATAGTTGCTCTTTATACTACAATAATTACCTTTCAACTTTCTCTTAGTCAGAAAGTTTTTTTAAAAAAGCTTGAGTGAATTTCTTCCTTACAGGTTAAAACCATTTGTCTACGTGTCAGGGGGCGAGTCATTAATTGAAGTGAGGAAAAAAAATGGTATAATAGGTCTGAACTTGTTTGTTCTTGTTTAGCGACCTGCCTCGAGGAATGGCTAAGATTCTGTTTTCACAAGAAGTGAGAATCTTCCCACAGAATTTTCCAATTTCCCCCCCAGAAGCTGTGATGGATTTATTCCAAGTGTTATTCCTCATCCTATTTGTTTGAGCACATTTGCCTTTGACTCTTTCTTGAGTGCTGCAGCTGGAAGGGTTTCCACCCCACATCTGCCTATAAAGTGGACTCTCTAGGGTTTTTAACAACGGTACACCTACTGGACTACAATTATGGGTAATATATCAGAATGGTTTCCCTGAAAGAGGAAGAACACATCCTACACTTGAAGATATGGGGTCTGAGTGACACACGTAAAGTGGGTCAGTTGGAAATGATCCTGCTGCGGTGGGAAAGGCTGCTTGCTAGTAACAAACGAGCGAGAGGAGGCAAAACCCACACTAACATAACAGAAGACACTTGTTGCTGTGACACAGTCAAACACACCCAAAACAGGACCAAAAAGTGAAGCTCCATAATTTGAGAGTGAGAAAGTACAGCGTTACCAAAGCAACTGGCTGTGTGATTAATCCCTTTTCCCATTGGAAAATACCTACTTGCTAATGACGCATTTCCATTGGCAAAAGCAGCTAGATTAAGCCCTCGTTTGCCGCGGTTAATTGGTTCAGAAAGTGAATTTGTAGGAGTCTTTCTTTATAAATGGAATATTTTTGTACAGTAGTTATGGGATAGATTACCCTATAAATATAAATGTTATTTTTTTGTGTACACACTGTGAACTGTGCAGTCCAGAGTTTAAACTTTTTCTGTGGCTGGAGGCAACCTCCATGGCTGCATGCGCTTTAAAATTGTGGTTAAGCAACTCAGCCGTTGGAGTAAAACCTATGCGAGTGACACTTGTCACACTGTTGTTTACAATAAACTCATCAGTGGTACGAATGATGACTGAGCAGTTTGTAACTTGCCACCACTGCAACATTGGTTCTGTTGCTGCTGTGTTGTACAATATACAACACTGAACACGTTTTCAGCCTGAATGTCTTGAATGCATCCAAGGACAAAAAAGTCCACCATACAGTGAATCACTTATTAGGCAAAACAACATGGTTGCTTACCAGTCCATTGCACGTGCTGATGGCAGCAGTTCCTCTCACCCCCGAGTTCTCCACAGTGCCAAGCAGGTGGCAGGAAGTCCCTGCATAGGTCTGACGACCACTCTCAGTCCTGTTGCCGCTGCCGTTCCGCCTCTCCAGGACATAATCGTCCGAAACCAGTCCATTGTTTGTGGTCAAATTGAACATCAAAGTGCGACCCGTGTAGTTGAGCTTGTAATAAAGGTGGCCCTCAGAAGCGAGGGGTTGCAAGTCTCGCCTGACTCGCCCATCCTTGAAATGGTGAGATAGAGAGTAGGAGAGGAAGTCTCCATCAGCGTTGGTTCTCAATGGGTGGGTGATGGCTCCTGGCGGAGGAACACGACCTGTAGAACAGTAGAGTTGAACATTCATTCATTCATTTTGTAACACTTATCCTCAATAGAGTCGCGGGTATGCTGGAGCCTATCCCAGCTGTCTTCGGGCGAGAGCGTCGGGGTACACTCTGGACTGGTCGCCAGCCAATCACAGGGCACATATAGACAAACAACCATTCACACTCACATTCATACCTATGGACAATTTGGAGTCGCCAATTAACCTAGCATGTTTTTGGAACGTGGGAGGAAACCGGAGTACCCGGAGAAAACACACGCATGCACGGGGAGAACATGCAAACTCCACACAGAGATGGCCGAGGGTGGAATTGAACCCTGGTCTCCTAGCTGTGAGGTCTGCAATATCTTTATAATATATATCATTTTTAAATAATTGCTATATTGTATACTGTAGATTACTTTATCATATAAACATAAACATATATACATATCATATATAACATATACATTACAAAGCCTTGGATCTCAGAAATACCTGGTACTTTCTGCAGTTGAGTCAAATGTACAGCCCACACTTTAAGGACATAGGACAATATTTCCTATTAAATAAAATGTCTATAGGTTCCAGCATACCCACGACACAAGCGAGGATAAACGGTATAGAAAATGCAAAAATATATTTAAAAAAATGTAATACATATTAAATATTGCTACAGGCATTCTCGCTATAAACACCTTACCTCTCAACCTTATGGTTCTCTCTGCAGTTGAGTGATTTAAAGCCTCAGCACATAATTAGAGGATCTACAGTCCCAGAGCATAAATACATTTAAATGATATAATTCAATTCATTCACTACACATACGAAGCTGGTGGGGCACTGCCCCTTTTGCTCCCGTTGCTCACTGGGCGTATTCACCCTTCTGAAGTCCTGCATCATGTTCAGGTGTGCAATGAAACGAGGTTCAAACTGACCTTGCCCTGCAAAGAAAGGGAAGTCCTGCTCTTCATGGCTGCCCGCCAGGGAGAAAACAAAGTGCAGCAGAAGCTGAAGAGGAACCGTGCACTCCTGCGACCATCGCATATTTCATGGAAGCAAACTCGGGCTCTGCAAAAGGAGTCCACTGACGTCAGTAGCGACTGCTTGGAGGAAGCGACACCGCGCACTGGGTCATGACACGGACGGGCTCAGCCGGGTGTGTGTCCTGCCTTATCAGGGGAACCGAGCAAAGGCAGCAGATCACAAACACACCATGCTGCAGGGAAGGAGAAAGCTACGGCTCTGGGGCACCGAGGGGAGGGAGGGAGGAGTGTTCTTCTTGGAGCCGGTGTCTGCTTTCCTTGCAGGAGCAACGTGGAGGGAGAAGCAGCGAGAGGCTTCATTGGTTCGTAGTGGAAAGACGCTGCACTGTGCCTCAACTTGCCATCGACAGCTGCGGATCATCACACTTCTTACTGCCGGGCTGCACACCCATGAACTTTATAATACTGTCAAAACTGAATTATTCGCCACACACATTGAATCAATTACGCCAGAAAACAAGAAATAAATACTGCTGAGGTGCATTATGATGATACTAGGTATTTAGTATCATTTATCAGTATAATTTTTCTCCAAATGTATATTTTTTATGCCTTATAAAAGGAACCAATTGACGTGATATCAGATTTGTGCTATGATATATAATAGATCATATGTGATGCAGAAATGTCAACTCATTGTATGTACAAATTATATATATATATATATATATATATATAAAATGGTATGAAAAGGTTTGGGCACCCCTGATACTCATTCATTCATTTACTAAAGCTTATCCTCACAAAGGTCGTGTGGGTGCTGGAGCCTATCCCAGCTGTCTTCATATTCATACCTATGGACAATTTGGAGTCTGCAATTAACCTAGGTTTAATTGGATTAAACCTGGTTGAGAGACGGGGTACACTCTGGACTGTTCGCCAGCCAATCACAGGGCACATATAGACAAACAACCATTCACACTCACATTTATACCTATGGACAATTTGGAGTCGCCAATTAACCTAGCATGTTTTTTGAAAGTGGGAGGAACCCGGAGTACTCGGAGAAAACCCACGCATGCACGGGGAGAACATGCAAACTCCACATAGAGATGGCCAAAGGTGGAATTGAACTTGGGTCTCCTAGCTGTGAGGCCTGCACATGCCCCCCGTGCAGCTGCTGCCCTGAAAATTTTCAAGAGTTTTCTGTATAAATCACTGGTTGTTGGAATCAGCATTTTCAATGATGTGCTGTATGATATATTATCATATAGCACATATCGGATTTACAGAAAGTGTGCAATAATTATTCAAACAGAAGTAGGCAGGTACATAAATTTGGCCACCCTTGTATTTTTTAATTGATTTGAATACCTCCAACAGTAATTATTAGGACACAAAATTTGTTTGGTAAGCTCATTGACCCTTGACCTGCATACACAAGTGCCCAAACTGTATATGTCCTGTGTATAGGGTTTGCAGGGACATTGTGTTCAAATGTGCACCTGTCTGGGTCATGTTGTCTCACTAATGTAGGTGAATGCAATTGAAGGGGTTACCATGTAGTCCAATAAACTAATGCCATATGAGGGATTTCATCTGTTTATACATATATATATATAGGCAGCTGTGGCCACCCCTGGTCACTTTCCACCCAGCTCACTGGACATTTCAGGTATCAACTTATTGCAACTCCTACAGTATGCGAGTATGGGACAGAAGTAGACTCTTTCTGGACATCTATTTCTGTATAATATATAAACCGCAGCTTTCTCTCAGAGTAAAAAGTCAAACAAAAGATAAATTCAGTGCAAACACGAGCTCTAGCCCTTTAAATGTTACAGTATATTTGGGGCTGAACTGCAGTTCCTGACAAATGTTTATTCATTCCACGGCTACACAGGGACTACGGGGTCTCTGTGGCACATGCTTGTGAATTTTGACCAATGATACATATTTTGTACTGTACAGTAAATTCAATATTATATTAGAAAGGAAATAGATTTGAGCGTGGGCTATTGCACAATAGAGTAAAGTATCCATTTAAGGTGACCACAGGTTATATTGTCATATGTGTTTTAATGTGGGAATCAACAAGTTCAAATAAAGGACTGTACTCCTTTGGTTGGACATAAAGATGTGGCAGAGGTTGTCATGTACTTTGTAAATAAAATACTTAAGGAAATTGTTGAGTTTATCTCTTGACCTGATCCCGTCTATATAAAGTACAGCAACAGCAACAACAAACCAGAATAAACTTTTACAATAAGCTTCACAAATTGATCCAATGCAAAAGCTCAATCAAAACATTCATTCATTCATTTTCTACCGCTTATCCTCACGAGGGTCGCGGGGGTGCTGGAGCCTATCCCAGCTGTCTTCGGGTGAGAGACAGGGTACACCATGGACTGGTCGCCAGCCAATCACAGGGCACATATAGACAAACAACCATTCACACTCACATTCATACCTATGGACAATTTTGGGTCGCCAATTAACCTAGCATGTTTTTGGAATGTGGGAGGAAACCGGAGTACCCGGAGAAAACCCAAGCATGCACGGGGATTGGTCTCCTAGCTGTGTGGCCTGTGCAGTAACCACTCAGCGCCATGCAGCCTACAATCAAAACACCTGACATGAAAATAGCAAAAATGCTGTGTTTCTATGTTTTTTATGTATTTATTCATTAATTGCCCCTATAAATGTTGCTGGTTAAGCAGTATATCATAAAATACCACCCAACAATAAACAGAAAATGACTGTCATTCAAAACTCAGCTTGGAATCATCTTACGTATCTTATCTTGTGTAATACGAGTATAAAGGTGACTATAGGGGTGTTATTTCTTGTCTAGAGGGCTCTAATAGTGTTAAAAAAACATTTAGAAGGTTGTAAATGGAATCATCTCAACTCTGCCCTTATATCGTTCCCACATACATTACCCAATCGCCCACCCCCGTTACAGTAATGTGCAGCAGACTGTGAAATATCTAAACCTGGAAAATAATCAGGAGCTTTTGTTCGTCTTAGGTGGGACGGAGAAAGCTTTTATCCCCCCCTCCCGCCTCCTCCACAAAGAGCTTGTGGCTGCATTCCTCATTAAGACTGCCCTGTGTTGTGAGTAACACGTCTGAGCGCTTTGGGGCATTTCATTAGAATTTATCACACAGGCACCATTGAGGTCAGCACTTCTTGGGTCAAATGTGCAGACGCTCATAGAGCAGAACATTAAGCACACCTGCACAATGTCATTTTTCCAAACATGTTGACTTTGGAGTGACTTTGTCAAAGACATAGTGGTTGTAGTTTGGGTCATATAAAGAAATGTAAAACCCTAGCAGCAACAAAGGGGAAAATAAGGTGTGATAATAGGGTTTAATACTAATATAACACAACGCTAACGTTGTACTGTCTTTAAATGCATATGTGTCGTCTTCTTTAGTATTTAAATGGTCCACGCATCCTTTGAACGCAAGTTTGTACACCCTTGGTCTAAAGATATGTTAAAAAGCAAAGAAAAAGCTTGTAGTTTTAAATTCAAGCTTCACTTTAATTCTGTAGTACAAAAAAAACTTTGTGATGTCAATGGTATCTACAACTAAATAGTCTATTAACATTTTTACAGGGCCTTTATAAAAAAAAGAAAAACAGCTTCTTACTACCCTCTGCTGGCCTTCGGACCAACTGCAGATTCAAACTATTTCGGTGTTGTCCTCTGACAGTGGTTTACTCACTTCTTCAGCTCCATTCACTTCTTTTATACAGAATATGATGTTTTGTGTAAGAGGGCTATGTTGAATGACTTCAGAATTAACTTTTGCATCATTAAAAGTCTCACTTTCATCGACAGCCTCTACTTCTTCTTCACTTCTTCCCGACATTGAGTCACGGTCAGGTGTGGCATCCAAAGAATTCATCCACCTTTGGAAATAAAAAAAAACTTGCATTTAAAAGTTCATGTTATTGTTTAAAAAGATTATTCCAAATGAAATACCTCTGCAGTGTGTGTGGATGCGGGAGTTGAAGATGGAGAGACTTTCTCAGGTAGTTATAAGCCTTCGGACCATGCAGGTGCAGAGTGAGGGCAAACTCCCTCTGGTCTTTCGTGTAGTCACTTCCCTTTTTGGACAACAGGTGGACTGGAAGGTCTGAAATGTTTGATTTGGACACATTCATGTAAGTGCTTTGGAACTACGATAACTAACAATGGTGAGTACGCCCCTCATATTTCAGAGAGCATTACAAATGGGGGAATATTATAGAAATTAAACTTGGGTATACTTTAAAGTAGTCTGTGTACAGCTTGTATAGCGGTATAGATTTACTATCCACTGAAAATTTGATCCCGAGAGATTAAAAGGTGACAATATTTCTATAATATGAAAGTGGCTGTGCGCAAGGCAGGATTGTGCTTTATACACACAATAAACCTTGCAATCCTACCTATAATACCAAAATAATTGTGTCTTGCCAGCAATCTGGCATGGTGGTCTGTGGCTGCATGAGTGCTCTGGGACCGGGGAGCTGTGGTTCACTGGGCGGTGGCATAAATTCATGTACTACATGTACTCTGGTCATCTTGAAGGTGGGTTTGTTATCATGTTAGAAAAGCAGTTTCCCAAGGGAGAGGTTGCACCTTGCTGGGGAAGATGAAAGTGAGGGTGATGGAGTGGCCTAGTGTGTCTCTAGAAACCCATTGAGCACTAATGCAGCATCACACAGTAAAGCATCAATCAGCTCCACCAGTGTTGTCGCCATGAAATAGTAGAAGAGGATTCTAGTAACAACCTCTGCAACACTGGTTGTATACATTTTGTGTGGTTAGTTCATTTAAATATGGTTATACAATAGTCAAGAATATGCTGGTGATAGTGATCATTCTTATGTTGATTTATTGTATATTGTTATGTGAAGTAACATGTTTTACCGCAGGGGTCGCTAATTCACAAGGTTGGACAGAAGCGCAGAAGTAGTAGTTCCGGAAGTGGAGAAAATTAGAAAATAATAACATCGCACGCAACGAAAGTAAACAACACTTCTGACGTCTACTTCATTTGTTTGAAATCCACATTGGTGTCTGGTGAATTCCATGCCAAAAGGCATGGAATTAAGGCAGTGCTTGGATAGCAAATGGCGCTCACACGAAATATTGACAGTTGAATTCACTGTACTCACTTGAGTTGCCAGCAATTAAGACACTAATAGCTGTCTATTGAGTCATTTTCAGTGAATAACAAATGTATAGTGATATAAAAGCTGCACACAGACTACTTTAAAAGTATATCTAAGTTTAAAAAGAAGATATAATGAAAATGTGAGCGGTGTACTGTTGTGGAATACTGCTGAATGATGGAATTGTCATTTCACCTGAGTAGGAGTGCAACTTCTCTTGAAGTTCTTCATTGATAAGGTTTTTGCCCCTCAGATCCTCCAGAAGACCGAACACAGTGTTCTTCGCCCTCCGTTCTCTGTCCTTCACATTCCTCAACTTGCGCTCCAGACTCTCTACCCTAGCTAAGGCTTCAGTCAGTCTGGCCTTTAGACTGGCGGGAGAAGCGGGCAGAGCATAGCAGTGATCCTACAAAATTATTTGAAAATTAATTTTTTAGGCAGCAAAAAAAATAACCATGTGAAAAATTAGATATGCCTGCACAGTTCTGATTGAAAGTCGGTGAAGTCTCTAAAGATACACACCCCCAGCAAGTATTTTGCTTTTTCTTTAGGTTTTTTGACAGGCATACCACTGCAACACTTAATTCCAGCATCAACCATAAAAGGCCACTATTTTTTTGCTTAAATGTAAAATTTTCAAGCATAAAAGTGGCTAAATAAACTAAAATACAAATATAAGGCAATCAGAAGATGCATTAAAAGATGCGAAGCTCTGTAGTATTTTACACCGGTCACTAGGAGGCAGCAATGTAATGTAACTGTAATCTTTGGTGAGGCACACAAGCATCAAACATGATCACCGAAAATGACATGTTTTTCATGCAGGTTTGAATTATATTCTAATAACAATAAAAATCTGAATAATAACACTGGCTAATGTTCATTCATTCATTCATTTTCTACCGCTTATCCTCACGAGGGTCGCAGGGGGTGTCATCGGGCGAGAGGCGGGGTACACCCTGGACTGGTCGCCAGCCAATCACGGGGCAAATATAGACAAACAAGCATTCACACTCACATTCATACCTATGGACAATTTGGAGTCGCCAATTAACCTAGCATGTTTTTGGAATGTGGGAGGAAACCGGAGTACCCGGAGAAAACCCACGCATGCACTGGGGAGAACATGCAAATGGCTAATGTTATTATCTCTAATTATGTCAACTATATTGGGTAATAACAATGGAAAGGTGACTATAGGGGTGTTATTTCATGTCTTTGAGGGTCCAATTATAATAAAAAAACATATTTTAGGGGGTGTAAACAGTTTTCTATACTTTGGCTTTAGTGAATAAGCATCGTGTGACACAAACTAGCATTTCAGTTATGTCATTACAAAAGGTAAATACTTACAACTACAGGATTTGGTGGCGGTGGCGATGGTGGTACAGTCTGCTGCAAATTCAATGAACATTCAGACTCCGCATTCAAGCTCTCTTGAGCCTTTTTGGAGGTTTGTGTAGTCCTGGTAAACACCTGCTAATGTGGTGGAAAAACATACTTGTAAATAACTTAATAACAACCTTCTTGGAATGACTGACACCCACTTTTCGGTGAGGAGGCCGGAAGCTGAAGACAGATGGTTTGGCTCCCTCTCTAAGCCTGACAGTCTGGCCCGTAGTGTCAATGTCCTCTGGTTTGAAGTGCTCACTGCACAGGACGGAGGACTTTGTGGCAGAAAAACCTTTCTTTCTTGCAGCCACTTCCCACTGTCTCCTCAATTCCTTTTCTTTTGGAAACCTGCAGGGGGGGTTAAACACATGATCACATCCATAACATATCATGTTAAGTGTTTGTATGGTTGTGTAAATCATTGTAATGCTATCTGATTTCATTGACAAGGCTTCTTATAAAGGTTACATAGCTATAGTTTCCCATTTAATGTACACAAGTCGGTGTCTTACCTGTGAAATGTAATTCCCTGAGATTTGCTTTGAGCTGTGCGTCGGTTTGTACATCCCCATGCTGCACAAGAGTCGGGCATCTTTGTTTCTGTCCATCCACAAAGTCAGGGTTGTAGCCGTGTTTGTTATGTGTATTTTGTTTTTTTTAATCCAGACGAGATGGACTTTGAGATATCAAAAACACCGTCTCTGTGTTGTATATTTAGTGGATGCGTTGACAAAGCTCGGGCTGCCCGGGACAAGATGGCGCCGATGTTGACGTACGATCACTGAATTCCTGAAATCCACTTCCGTTTACCGCAGCGTCACTAAAGTCCGTTTCCGTTTAATTTTGTAGAAGTGAAATGCAGCCCATTTGAAAATACATAACTGAATTCCGGTGTGGATTTTTATTACCAAGATGTAAGTGCAAAACCGAACACCACATGTTATAAACGAAAAAGGCGCGTTGCAAGAAACAAACGTTGGCCATTTCCCGATACCGTTTAAACACTGCTGCACTTGCTTAAAGTCACATCAATCACGACTTATTCTGAGTCTGCACATCTGTCGTACGAAGCGCGTATTTTATTTCTACTAAACATATCGTTTCATTGTTTTACATTCTTCCCATTGTTTGTACTTACTTGTGGAATGTGATTCTCTTGGCTTTTGTGCCCGCTGTGCGCTTGTTCACGCATCCCAACGCTGCACAGTATTGGGGCATACTGTCATTTTGCTCACAACTATTAGCCAATACCGCTCCAAAATGGCGGGTTCGTAGACGTACATTTGATCACGCACTCGAGGTAAAAATGTTCACCCATAATGCCTTGCGATACGGAAGTGACGTTTTTCACCACGCTGAGAAATTATTCATTTTTTATGTTAATAATATTGATCGTTCACTCTCAATAAAACCTATTGTGTCCCAACTTTTTAAAACAATATAGCATCATATGAATATAGAAACGTCAACAATATGAACAAGTAAACAAAACAACATACACAGTATTTGTGAACAACGTAGAGCTAAAAAATATTAATCCGATCTCGCTAGTATCGATTCATTTCGGATACGATCCATGGTATCGATAATATGATATTTCAATTGTGCCACTCAACGTTCATGTTGAGCAACAAGTGTTCAATGGAGTACACAACCACGAAAAAATGTTTTTAAATTGAATGAACTCCGCTCTTATTACTTTTTCGAAAGCATTCTAAATCAAATGCTAAAAGTACTTATTTGCTGGAGACCTATAAACTAGGCCACCCTTCTTGTTGCGCTCTTGAACACAACTTTTGTTGACCTTTGGTCCACTATTCAAAGGGGCGTGGCCTCTTTGCAACACACTTGAGGAGAAGCAAGACGAGTTAGTGTAGCTGCACAAGAATGACGCCGTTTGCTGCAGGGGACACACACAGGTAGGTCGCCTTTAAGAACTTGTTGACTTTACTATGAATGTTGTTTGGTACTTATTAGTCGCTGGGTGGAATCATGTGATCGTACTCACATGGCTCGTCTAGTAGAGTGGCTGTCTGAAGTGACGTCATGCACGACATAGCTCCATATAGAGAACGATCCCCCTGACACAGTTGAGTGTTCACACAGGGAATAACAGGGAAAAGGAGAAGAAGGTGGAGATGGAGGACTTCTGGGTTGTGGTGATTTGGGCTGTGAGGATATGGCTGTGTCTCATTGTCAGCCTCATCGTGATCCCTGCTATGTTTGGCTTCTCACTTGGCATCTCTGAGACCTACATGAACCTTCTGGTGAAAACTTTGGAGGTAAGAGTACTTTCATTCCTCCAGTATGTGCACGACAATCAGTGAAAACATGTCTAACAGTGTGTATTTTTCTATAGTGGGCTACACTGAAGTTACAGAAGGCAAGCACTGATGAACATACACTTAAAGCCCCTGCATCTAGTGGTAAGTGCATGGATGTCATATTGTGAAAGATTGAGGTTAAGTGACAGCTGGGTTGCAAAATCAAACTCAAGTCTGGACAAGCATGCTGCAATGACCCCGTTTTGAAAGTCATCAAACAACAAGTTTTATGCATTAACCGCAGGTTGCTGTGTCTGTAGGGTGTGTAAGGGCGTATATGACAGGCGACAAGGTGAAGTTGCTTGCAAGAAGCAATTACACAATACCTTATCACACACTGCAAGACTAAATAATATGTCAGCATCAAGTGGCTTCTGCAAAGTGTGTCACTGTGGCATTTATTGTTGCATAATGCACCCGCCACACGATATACAGTAAGCAACGGGTGCTTACTCGGCAGAAATAAGAAAGAAATGAACACATTGGATTGGATATTTGAAAGTAGCTGTTTGTGTGTAATCTTGGATTTTGCCCCCTGTGTTATCAGATAATGTCAAGTTGAAACCAGATTAACTATTTTAGTTGCCCCTGTGCTTATCGATTAGCTAAGACAATTTACTTTGAATGCAGGTATGTTGCTGGTCATCTTGAACTATTGTGTGTGTGTGTGTGTCAGGTCTCATTCAGAGGGAAGATGGATCTATGGAGAAAGAGCTAGAGGAACTAAGACGGAGTCGACCCAAACCAACAGTAGGCGGCGATTTTACACTTAGCGATTGTTTCTTTTTCACCCGAAGAGGAATTGAGAGCATTGTAGAGGATGAGGTGCGCTATCTTACCTTATTTGACATTATTATTAATAGATAGGAATATGAAATTGTAATACACCTTAACTTTTTAATACAGGTGACGCAGCGCTTCTCGTCAGAGGAACTGGTGTCATGGAACCTACTGACCCGTACTAACAATGATTTCCAATACATCAGTCTGAGACTGACTCTGGTCTATGGCCTTGGCATCTTTGTCAGATACTGTATCCTGGCACCACTCAGGTACACACATTATGTTTTTAGAATCAAATGTCTCTCGAGGGCAGTGCTTCTCAAATAGTGGAGCGGACCCCCCTGGGGAGTCGCGGGGAACGGTCAGAGGGGGCCGCAAGAGGGGTGACCTATTATGCTTTTTCCACTTTTCTGACTATGATATGAATGTAGTTCCAATGTTGTAGTATCGTTTTAAACAATGCCAAAGTTTCAGATAATGAGGTTTGCACATTTGGAAGTGATCCCTAAAAGAAGTTTGGAATGGCTCAAAACGCTCGGTTTGAAAAGGCGTGGTAAAACCGCTCCTTTGTGACATCACAAAGGAGGGGCCGACTTCCTTATATGGTTCGTAGTTAGGAAGCACTTTGGGCATGTGACCAATCACAGCAGAGTGGACATGCCCGGAGGCGGGCCGTGGGTGGAATAAAGTAAAACAGACCGTTTTGTCAGGATGCACAAATCAAAGGAAATACAGCAGGAATAGGTGCAGATTCTGGAAAATCTATAAAGTTGTCTGTGAGGGTTATTGTTGGTGCCGTATAGGACACCACAACTCAATACAAAGGGTCGAAAAATGAGCATAATAGGTATAATAATAAAAGGACGAAGGAGGAGGTGTTTTAAAAAGCTGCAAAATGTTAACCACCAAATAATGTCAAATGTAATCAAGAAAAAACATAAAACAATCACTACATTGTAAAGTAATTGATAGCAGGATTTGCACATATAACCTGCCCTTGGCAAATTTTTCATTGGCCCACAACACAAAATTACCATTACTAAAAAAAAACAGGAAACAAAAGAGCATAATAATATTTTGAGAAAAAGTAGACATTTCTATGCTAATAACATTTTTAATCAACTTCTTTGCGTATGGGAATTGTATTAGCATTTTTTTACACAATTAAAAGTTATCAACGTGACTCCCAAAGGGTTGAATGCCCCTGTCATAAGGTAATGAATATTGTCAACATGAATTCATCACTCCTGGCTAAGCTGACCAAGTTGGTGTAGCAGCTGAAATGCATTACTGACAATTCATTAACCAATAACAAGTTCAACTATTACAATAGGAAACTTTGCCAAATTCTTGTCAACCTTTCAAGGCCACCATAGACAGGAAAATAAGGCGCACAGAGAGTGTTCATGCAAGCTAATAATGAAGCAAAATACGAACAAAAACGGTGACTTTTTAACAGTGGTAATTTCAGAAATTGTATGTCGGCTCTCACCCAGTGTTCCGAACCTTGTGCTGTGCTTTCTCCTTAGAATAACTCTGGCCTGCATCGGCCTCACCTGGCTGGTCATTGGAACATCTGCAGTGGGACTGCTTCCCAACTGGAGGTGGCTGCATGCAAACTATACTGTAACTACTATACAGTATACTGACTGACTTTTCATATCCATTATCCTGGTTTTCATGGCCATGTTCTGCATTTGCGTCATCCTTTTCAGGATGAAGTTCTGGCTCAGCGAGTGGGTGCATGTCATGTGCTACAGGATCTGTGCTCGAGGGCTGTCTGCCGCCATCCGCTATCACAACAGGTCTTCCTCACTACATGATACACGCATTTTTTTTGGTCCTTACATTGCTTTCCTTGGTAACACTTAAGAATAATGTACACAAAATTAAACTAAGCCTAACCACTACTCATGAGTGTATTTACTGTGTATCTACCCAATGGTTGATTTTTGTGTACCTTATTGTAAAGTAAGACCCTTTCCCTTTGATGGATCAGGGAAAACAAACCCCAAAAAGGAGGAATCTGTGTTGCCAATCACACCACCCCTATTGATATTGTGATACTCTGCAATGATGGCTGCTATGCGATGGTAGGAAGCGAAACTCTTTCTTTTTGCAATCCACCAGTTTTGTCATTGAATTTAACAAGAATCACGTGTGTGTCAGGTGGGTCAGGTTCATGGAGGATTGATGGGAGTCGTCCAGCGTGCAATGGTTCGGTCCTGTCCCCATGTTTGGTTTGAGCGCGCTGAGATGAAAGATCGCCATCTAGTGACTAAAAGGTCAGTTGCATACATTTGGCCTTCCCGGTGAGCTGTGCAGGATTGTCCTTCCTGTCATTGCACGTCTAAAAATACATTGTGTTTATTACACTACATCCACAAGAAATAAGTGTATCCTTAAATGGCACAGCATCTACACTGATGGATACAAATCTAAAACAGCATCATTCTTTTTGCACCATTTCTGCTTGTATTCTGGTTAAAATATGTTGCGAAAATTCCACCTGTTTTCTATACTGCTCCCTCGTTAGGGTCAGCTGGAGACTACACTATATGACTGCAGCAAAATACAAACTATGATATTCACCCTATAGATAATTCCGTTATGGTCAACCATACACAGTTGTGAGCCTCACCCAGACCATACCTTCATCAGCCCTCAGTTAAAATGAGCTTCAGACCCCTGCGGTATATGATCTAGCATGACCTTTACGTTATGCCTTCAGGTTGAAAGATCACGTCAATGACAAAGAAAAACTCCCAATATTGATATTTCCAGAGGGTAAGTAAACACGTCAGTTATATTTTTTTAGGGGGGAGGGTTCTTGCTATTTCCGCTCAAGAATAGGGTTGTTTTTGTAGATTTGAGTGATGACAAGTGCAGCAAGATTGTACTCCCACCTCACTGTTGCTCTCTGGTTTCCACAGGAACCTGCGTCAATAACACATCTGTCATGATGTTTAAAAAGGGGAGTTTTGAAATAGGAGCTACGATTTATCCTGTGGCCATAAAGGTATTTTCAACCACACTTCTATTCCCTTTCAGCACCTAGCTAGAAAGTGATTTTTTTTTTATCATCTATTCATCCCCTAGTACGATCCCAAGTTTGGCGATGCCTTCTGGAACAGTTCCAAGTACAGCATGGTGAACTACCTGCTGAGAATGATGACAAGCTGGGCCCTCGTCTGCAATGTCTGGTATCTACCGGCCATGCATCAACAGGTCTGTCCTACTCGTTGGTGACGACACGCAAGCTGCACGTGCACGTCCTCACCTGAACCTGGCCGCTAATGTACAAACACACGCACATGGCATTGGACTGAGATGTTGATTTAATTTAAAACTGGCAGGATGGGGAAGATGCTGTCCAGTTTGCCAACAGAGTAAAGTCTGCCATCGCTCACCAGGGAGGACTGGTGGATCTACAATGGTAAGATGGACTTTGAACGCTCTTAGGTTAAGTGGACAACACACACTGCAATTACTGTATTGACCTGAATATAGAACCACACCTCCTTTTCAAGAAGACAAAAAAATGAACTACCGCTAACTAGTTAGCCTCGCTTAAGACACAATATGGCAGCAAAATCAACACCTTCCTTTTCAAAGGCACTGTAGTATTATTTCTTTAATTCACTGGTGTTTTCTACCTCAGTAACCCAAAATGGAGCCAAAGAAAGGTGCCAGCATTTTGATAAAAAAGGTGAGAAACTACCTCGTGACAAAACAGGAAGGTGGTGTTGAAGAGGAAGGTGTTGCTCTCGCAGCCATACCTTTGTTTTGGGAATAGTCAAGTCTTCAGTGAAGGTAAAAGTAACCAAAAAAGTTAATTTAGCAATCACATTTGTCATTTATAGGCATTTAGAATAGATTTATGCGTATAAAACTATCATTGTAGCACTATAAAATGTGGTTCATTTTTGAGAGTCAACCACTGATGACATCATAGACGTGCGACATACCTGACTTGTGGTTCAGGTTTCTATTTTGTCAACAAGTTAAGGATGCAAACAGGACGTTTTGTGATTAAGAAAAAAACAAAACATCAATAACACAGTTGGACTCAAGCTGTATAACACAGCAAGACGCACTAATGAGAAAATAAAGACTGTTAATGAGACGTACATGGTGGGGGTGTTAAGGGCCCACAAAAAAATGTTGCTGTTTCTTACAAACTCTCTGCAGGGATGGCGGCCTGAAGCGAGCCAAAGTGAAGGAGTCGTTCAAAGAGCAGCAGCAGAAGCAGTACAGCAACATGGTGGTGGGAGACGACAGCAGCAGTAACAGCGACTGAGATTTCCACACAAGCTCTTCACGTGAAAGTGTCATATCCTCGTGAGCTGGACCTTTCAAACCGTGAAAGGCGAAATGGCTCCGATCCACAAGTGCAATAGTGAACTTTAATAAGGGTACTGCTGCTATTTTCTGTTGTGATTGACATCTCTGACGAAACGTTGACTTTCATGTATAGTGATGACCGAAGAACTATTGGATACAAACACTGGATGCGTGAATAGCTCTATTGACTGTTTATGTGCTGCTCATTGTTTTGTTTTTTAAATAAAGTTTACATGAATTGTATATGGCACAAGAGCCGAAACAAACAAACTTAATAGAAATACAGGAAGAATATTCCAATAAGGGAATAAATTACAATTTGGAACATTCTCCATTACATATTATGTCGTAACCAAGTAATTGGCACTGAAATAACACACAGTCCTGCTAACCGCTGGAATGCTCTAAAGCAGAACGCACAAATGTGACTTTTTGGTGGACTCTCGAAGAGATGGTTTGTCCTCACTCGCTCCCATTTTGTGCTGTTTGTCGCCGTCATCACCTTAAAACAGTGAGGATTATTATTAGTAGTAGATTTATTCTAACACAGATGCTAATTCGACTTACTAGGGCGATCCGTGCTGTCGTCGGTGTCCTGCACAAAACAAATGTATTTAAAAAAATATATGGACAAGTTTACGTGATTGACATCTCTTACCTCTGTTACGTTACTTTTGTTTTTCTTCCTCTGCTCCAAATACCTGCAAATATGATGAACAGTGACAATGAGTCATTCATGCTGCGTTCAAGGACAGTCATGAGAGGTAGAGGATGTGTAATGTTTTTTTGCTTATGAATGTGAATGGTGTTTGTCTGTATGAATCCTCCAATTGGCTGGTGACTCCACCTATCACGGTTTTCGTTTAAAAAAATCAAATTGTTTTCACACACGTCTTAGTCCTATTTATATATATTTTTTAAACTGAAAAACATTTGGGTTAAGCTTTTTATCTGTATATAAAGTGCATGTGCCCTACATCCTTCTCCAGGTAAGAGACTGATACTTTGTTGTAAAAGTCTGATCACATCCTGGTGAGCTTGGCTACGTAATTTGCCATTTTGGTAGTCACATTCATTCATTCAGCAGAGCATAAAAATTCTTCCATTTGACTTGCTGCTCTGAAGCCGTCAAAAGCTTTTTTTTTCCCTCTTTACAGAAGGACGCCAATCACAGGACGAAGCTAGTAGTGCAAGATTAGCAAGAATAATAATGTCACACCTACGTACATTAAAAACATTACACAGGCTCTAGAAAGTCATAGCGTATAAACAATGTTTCTGCAACAAAAAAACTGTCAATTTAGCCACACATTAGAAGTAACAGTAAAGGCATCACAGCTATCACTGCAAATCAAACCTCATCGATAACATTCCCACCGTTGCAGATAGGAGTCACAGCTCCCGCTGATCTTCAGTCCATCCACTCGGCCTGATGCTCCAGATGCAATCGGCATCTCCACCCGTACAACCGCAGATTGAAGGTACTTGAAATCAAACACACGGTCATTTGGATGCAACCCAGCAGTGAAGCTTGTTGTGAAGAATTCAAACATCAAACATCTCCAGTCTTCTTATTATTTGCTTCTCATTGGTGAGCGAGCAACAAAAACTGTAGTGTCTGCTTTGAGTTTATGTGATGGGTTTGTTGTCGTCTGCTTAGCAACAGCCAGGGGCGCTCTGAAGGGGGTTAGGGTGGAATTGGGGTGATTTTAAGAACATGTACAAACCAGGAGATCCAAATATGGTCATATTTTGTTTTAAATGAATACTATTTGTTTCGGCAAGGTAATGAACATTTTCTACCAATCTCCACTGACAGCAGTTTTTCCAAATGATTGAAGCGTTATGGTGTCCAAATGTCTAAGCCATTGAGCAGTTTCATTATTGAGCCTCTGGATTGAAAAAATATACTGGACTTATCTGAGCAGGAGAATAATCACTGAATCTTATTCTATACTTCTCCATTATTTTACATGTACCCCAGATGTACTCAGTACACTTTGTGATAAGCATAGTTTTAAAATTAAAAAAACAGCAACATACAAAAATAACAAGTTTGGGTCGTTCTCAGTAAATAACAACAAGAAAAGAAGCAACGAACAGAATACCTGTGATAAATTAAGTATGCGGGAATTTTATCATTGTGCTACAGCCTTGACTATGCAAACAATGGCAAGTGAATGTATCGCTTAAGAGTGACTATACGCTTCCCTGCAATGGTGTATGCTACTAAAGGGAATATATCAGACAACTGAGCTGACTCAAGAACTTTAATTATACTTGTATTGTCCCGCTCATTGCTTCCAAGGTGCTCAATATACCAATAAATAAATCCAAGTTTACCATCAGCAACAACCACAACCTTAACCAAAATGTGGGCGGCCACCTTATGAACCTTTAGCACCATGACAACACCCTGTGTTAGCCAAGTGAATCCATGACTTACCAGGCTACTTGGCTTCCACTGCTCCCTCTACGTCCTCTCTAAGCACAGTCAATGATAGGCAATCATCATTTGATGCTTCACTGAGAGAGACAGAAGAATGTTTAGCCTCAAACCGCATCGTCCACAGTGACACAAGTGGAGGATAATGTTCTCTGGAATGATTCTTTGGAGTGAGTGTTTGACCAGGAAAAGCTTCACAGAATTGGTGTTGATGATTTGATATCTTACTGTCCAAGAAACAAATTGTCTCAACTGTATGGGTAGGGGCTACAACTACAACAAGATCAACTATGTCCTTGAGGTTGAGAAGAACCTGCCAGCATAGTTCGTGAAGGAGTCACAGCAAAGAATTTTTGTAACAATTCTAGTCTGTCCACTTATATGAAAACTGGGCAATCAATTTGTTCAGCTCTATGCTATTTCTTTTGGTACAATGCCTTGGAAAAGAGAGTGAGTCGAATCAGAATTTATTACAGCTATACTTTGTTCCATCAGTGACAAACATTATTAGATGACGTTTCAACAATGTTTAGGACTCCTCCTTCTCGTCTCCATGTGTGATGATGTAGCAGAGAGACTTGTAGTCGATGTTCCCGGTTGGGTCGATGGGAGCCAGCGCGAAGGCCTGATCCACCTGGAAGTTAAGGTCGAGACAACGTGTGAGTGGGAATGTTATTGAAATATCTTAAATATGACCCTAGTGAGGATAAGCAACATAGAAAATGGAAATGGATGGTTGGATGGATGAAAGAAACTCACCTCATCTGCTGTGAATTTATCTGCCTGGTTCATTAATAACCGCCTAAATCTGTACCAGAGAAAAAGATGATTGAGCTTGAATTTAAACCAAACATTCCAAAAACATGCTAGGTTAGTTGTCGACTCCAAATTGTCCATAGAAATTAATGGTTGTCTATATGTGCCCTGTGATTGGATGGTGACCAGTAAAGGGTGTACCCCGCCTCTCGCCCGAAGACAGCTGGGATAGGCTCTAGCATGCCTGCGACCCTTGTGAGGATAAGCGGTACAGAAAATAGATGGATGGATGATGAGTTAATTGTCACAGCTTACTCTTCCTTGTTGACGAAGCCTGTCCCATTGGGGTCAAAGAGCTTAAAGGCAGCAAGGATGGTGTCTTCCGGGTCAGTGCCTACAGGAGAACACATGAAAAATAAGGGAATATCGTAGGAACAACTTTTCAAGATAGGTAGGCCTCACCGTTGAGTTTCTCTCCAAAGAGAGACAAGAAGACGGTGAAGTTGATAGGACCTTTGCCCTCATTCAACATTTCATCCAGCTCCTCTTCTTTCACATTCAGTTTCCCTTGACACACATGGAGAAGGTAAAGTTTTAAAGTGGTTCAATCGTATGGTTTTAATGTAAAATTATGTTGCAAGATGGGTTTTATAGTAACAAACAAACAACAAATACATTAAAGACAAGAATTAAACACACTAACCAGGGGTACAGTAACCTACCTATTGCACCATGTGGGCATACAAACAAATATCTACACACAGTACCCGTGCCAAAAAAACACCCATAGAGTCCCACCGCAAGGCATGCTGGGTAGCTTGATTGCAAAATATGTTGAGGAGGTCATCATAGAAGGAAACAAGGAGGAGTTAACATACACTTGATATCCAAGTTTTACATTGTTTGTAGTTCATATTGTTGCAGCTGGACTATCCAGCATGCCTTGTGGGCATTTGGAAATTCATTCATTCATTTTCTACCGCTTTTCCTCACGAGGGTCGCGGGGGGTGCTGGAGCCTATCCCAGCTGTCTTTGGGCGAGAGGCGGGGTACACCCTGGACTGGTCGCCAGCCAATCACAGGGCACATATAGACAAACAACCATTCACACTCACATTCATACCTATGGACAATTTGGAATCGCCAATTAACCTAGCATGTTTTTGGAATGTGGGAGGAAACCGGAGTAGCCGGAGAAAACCCACACATGCACAGGGAGAACATGCAAACTCCATACAGAGATGGCCGAGGGTGGAATTGAACCCTGGTCTCCTGGCTGTGAGGTCTGCGCGCTAACCACTCGACCACCGTGCCGCCTGCATTTGGAAATAAGAGTTTTAAATTACATGCTATGGTTTAGTTGAGTTGTGTGGATGTGTTGTGTTTTCGTTTTGTTGCACCGTGAACAAGTTTGTCTTTCTGCTTGATGTCACCACTCTGCCAAAATGTTTGCCCACCCCTGCTCTAGACCAGTGATTTTCAACCACTGTGCCGCGGCACACTAGTGTACCTTGAGAAACTGTCAGGTGTGCCGTGAGGAATTATCCAATATCACTTTTTATAATTAACATTTATTAATCATCATTTGCAAATATTATGTCAATAGCCATTATGTCAATAGTATACATGGACCCAAATATTCCAATTGCATTTAGTTTATTTGCTCAAATGGAAAGAATTGAACAGGGATGGAATATTCCTTTTCCCCAATCCGATTGAGGTATCTTGTACCCGCTCAAACGGAAAGTTGTCAGACTGCGTTCTTCTTCGTGGTGTTTTTCTTCTTCTGTTGTTTATTGGCGGTTGGCAAGTAGCTTTGGTGTGCATTAGCGCCATCTGTGGAACAGAATCTAAACCCTTCTATACACCATTCATAAGTCCAGTTTTATTAAAAAAGAAAATAAATGTCCCGAGTTTAATTATAAAATATTAGCAAGATTGAATTTGATCTTTTCCTGTTTAAATTTATCCCGGGTGCGTTCTTTCAGCGCATGCTCAGATATGACGTAACACGCAGATCCAGACGTTCTTCACTTTTAAAAATGGAGGCCAGCAATCGGCACTGGACTAAGCAAAGTTTGTTTTTGTTTCAAACTGAATTTCAAGACTGGACGAAGGAAAAACTGGTAATATGGAGTTATTCCAACAAGTGAAAGAATAACTCGGGGAAGCCGGTATCACGTGATGTTGATGTTTACGTTTTACTGGGCATGCCCTATTGACTATTCTGGTTGATTTTCACGGCACATGTAGACAAGAGATTGGAATATTCCTTTCCATGGATACCATTGTTTTCCAAAAGGTCATTCAGAAAGAGAAAACTTGTCATGTAAAAACATGGCTACTGTCGATTGTCTGTGGTGTAAAGACTGACAGAGCAATGTAATATTGGTCCATGTGGCAACACCTACCTTGTTCCTCCGATAGACTTATTGATGCATGTGTGAGATCGTGGTGACATTTTGTAACATTTTTTTGTTAGTGGTGTGCCACAAGATTTTTTTCCAATGTAAAAAAAAAACGTGCCGTGGCTGAAAAAAGGTTGAAAAACACTGCTCTAGACTATTAATTATCTCATTCCATGACATGACATTTACGTTAAATTGTTTACAATTAATGTGCTTCTCTTGACAATTCCTATGTTCCTAATGTACAATGATTTGATTCGATTTTCCTACAGTGATAACAGTTTTTAGCAGGGTAAAGGAGACTATACCTAGTTGTGCGTAAGTCTCCTTCAGGTCCTGTTTTTTAATGACGCCATCTCTGTCCTGGTCAATGCAGCCAAAAGCCTACAGAGAAACAACAAGAAGACCTTAAAGAAACCACTGGAAGTTCAGGTTGAACGACATGAAGAGGCCCATACCTCCTTGAACTCTTGAATTTGGGACTGCTCAAACATGGAGAAAACATTGGAGCAAGACTTCTGTCCTCCTCTTTGTCTCTTATTGGAGGCTTTCTTGCTGGCCTGAGCAAAAACATAAACATACAGAACTGTAAAGACACATCCTCTCTTTCATGCACCATGAAACCACTTACCATGTCTGCTGTACGGACTCCCAGGCCGACACTTGAGGCCGAGGTGGGTTTTATATGTAGCCTGTGTTATCTCCTGGCCTCCCATAATAACCTGTAGGCAGCACCACAGACCCTTACATGGCTACAACTGCTGTCCATGTGTCACAGAAGAGCTGATAAGAGGACATACAGGATTCCTCCGGCCTGGAAAATAGAGATATGCAGTCGGGGCTGGGTGTGACCCTTGACATTTGACAGTCCTCAATAATTCTCTTTCTTATGCGCTCATTGTATTTTTTTTTAAAAGGTTATGACCACTATTACTACTACCCAAAATCTGGCACCCAGGTTGACTGCCCCTCTCTGGCCTCTTGGAGTACATAGTTTCGTGCTTGTGCTTATGTTCATTCACTCATTTTCTACTGCTTATCCTCACGAGGGTAGTGGGGGGTGCTGGAGCCTATCCCAGCTGTCTTTGGGCGAGAGGCGGGGTACACCCTGGACTGGTCGCCAGCCAATCACAGGGCACATATAGACAAACAACCATTCACACTCACATTCATACCTATGGACAATTTGGAGTCGCCAATTAACCTAGCATGTTTTTGGAACGTGGGAGGAAACCGGAGTACCCGGAGAAAACCCACGCATGCACGGGGAGAACATGCAAACTCCACACAGAGATGGCCGAGGGTGGAATTGAACCCTGGTCTCCTAGCTGTGAGGTCTGCAATATCTTTATAATATATATAATTTTTTAATAATTGCTATATTGTATACTCTAGATTACTTTATCATATAAACATAAACATATATACATATCATATATAACATATACATTACAAAGCCTTGGATCTCAGAAATACCTGGTACTTTCTGCAGTTGAGTCAAATGTACAGCCCACATTTTAAGGACATAGGACAATATTTCTTATTAAATAAAATGTCTATAGGTTACAGCATACCCACGACACAAGCGAGGATAAACGGTATAGAAAATGCAAAAATATATTTAAAAAAATGTAATACATATTAAATATTGCTACAGGCATTCTCGCTATAAACACCTTACCTCTCAACCTTATGGTTCTCTCTGCAGTTGAGTGATTTAAAGCCTCAGCACATAATTAGAGGATCTACAGTCCCTGGACTGGTCGCCAGCCAATCACAGGGCACACATAGACAAACAACCATTCACACTCACATTCATACCTATGGACAATTTGGAGTCGCCAATTAACCTAGCATGTTTTTGGAATGTGGGAGGAAACCGGAGTACCCGGAGAAAACCCACGCATGCACGGGGAGAACATGAACGGTCTCCTAGCATTAGAATTTAAATGATCAGATTGACACTTTTTACAGAAAAAATATGATTAAAATTGACATTCACTACATCCATAAACCTCCTACCTGGCAGCTCTAAACGCAGCATCCTTCTACCAATATTTTCAGTCTGGCCTCTCTGACTCCAAGGCCTCTAATGTGTAATGTCCCTCTGATGTACTCCTTCCTGATCCTATCCATCCTGGTCACTCCCAATGAGAACCTCAGCATCCCCATCTCTACTACCTCCAGTTCTGCTTCCTGTCTTTTCCTCTGTGGCACTGTCTCTCGACCAAACAACATGGCTGGTGTCACCACAGTTTTCTATACCTTTCCTTTCATTTTAGCTCAACAACATTGAACATTGAACACACCTTCAACTTCTAGCTTCAGACTCATCACCTTATCAGGTCCAATATGGGTAGAAAGCAGAAATGAAACTGATCACAGTATATTGGAGCGGATTTATTTACAATACAAGTATATTCACACTATTAAAGCACATCTTATTCTGTACACAAGGAATATACTTGCAAACAACAGAGGAGGAGTTATGAGGCTTATTTCAAGCTTCAAGCAACTGCCCAGCAACTCAGAAATATACAGTCTACTAATTGTTATATCACAGTGGTTTGACAGTGATCTTTTTTTGTCTTTGATTTTATCTTAAAAAATATATATCTCCAAAAACGGGTCTTTAAAAAGGGATCGTCTTATATGCAGGGACACATTCACGTGATTATAGGTGAGGTTCTTTACAATATTAGCCACCCTATAATCACCATCTTCTGGTTAACGTTTTTTTATTCTTCATCCTATAATTTAACTGATATGCTGGACCAGTTGCAATCATCCCCACACACCGAAAAATGAATTGTGTTATTAGACGAGAAAGCAGGACATTTCATTGAAGACAGACAGTATTCATATTTACCAGTGGCGGGCGGTCAGGGCTAGTAGAGCCTTCTCTGCTGGCCTAAACCAAGTCAGAAACACTGACCTACATTTATACCGTATATTCCAATATTTATTCCATGATATGGTATTAATTCAACCCTCATTTATCACAGTATACTGGTTCCAGACTCAACCGTAATAAGTGAATTTCAGTGAAATACGATTCAATATAAATAAACAGAATAGTTTCAGTTACAGCGTGTTCTAAATATGTTTTTTTACTATTATTAGAGTGCCGTCGACATAAAATAAAACCCATATTGTTTCTGATTATTCTTTGTTTACACCACAATTTGCAGCTACTACTGTATGTGTTGCTATGTCAATCAAATCCCAGGGGCTTCAGAATCACAAGTGCTGGCCCATGTCACTTTTAACTATTAAAATTGGGGCTGTTTTTTAATCAGATTTCTGCTTTAGCAGAGCAAAACAGCTCAAGCCAAGATATACCCACAATGGCTGATTGACAGGGTGAGTAGATGTATTTTATTTCCAATTTTTATGTTTTTGTGTACTGGTTCGGAGTTGTCTGAAGCCTTTATCACTGAGCCGTTACGGTTCCTCTTGTGACTTTTAGCTGAGCACCAGAATGGCTGCAATTATGCTACGCTATACTAGATTTTTATGTATGATATCTATTGATTGTGTAATTGTAACGTGAAGGCCCAGGAGGCAAACACCCTGCCCGCCACTGATAATTACCAAATAAAAACTGACAACCTTGCATTATATACTATTATAAATCTTCATCAATACCAATTGAGCAAGTGGAAAATCACTTTGACTGAGTTTTCATGCCTAGTCAATGCAAAATATATTCCAAACAAATAATGGGCTCCAACAAAGTGCACTTCTCAAGAGAGGATGTCACGTTGTCAACAGTCAAGAGTTCAGTGGCGTCAAGCCTGCTCAGCCTTTCACTGTGTCAGCATACACGCCGCCATCTTGCAGGCCACTGCTGAGATGAGCGCTGCCCCCCTCCCGCTACCCTCATCTGATTGGATGAAAGTGATCTCACAGTGTGGTGTGAGCTCCCTGACAATTTTGTGGAATCTGTCCCGGAAACTAGACAAAAGAAAACCTAATTAATAACAGCCGCCATTTTGTTATCAAGTTACCAAGTATCACAGACACTTCTCACCAGGTGTGCAGCTTATAAACGGAGCCATCGACTCCCACGGTGATCTTCAGGGCATCTTGGCTGCGTCGCTCTCTCATCAAATTGATGACACCCGCCAAGCCCGCACCGCACATGTGCGCAGAACGAGTTGAGACGCTCTCGCAGACCAGACGTACAACGTCGCAGTCCAACTCGGAGGGCAGCACACCCAATGAGGACAGGATGTTGTAAATGTGCTTCCTGTCCCCTGAATCACTGAAAAATATTCAGAAATCCAGGTAATCTTGCAGATACTTTGCACTTTTAGTGTTGCAAATGGTAGTTTGGGGTGGCAGAAGGTGCCGTGGTTACAAAAAATGTTCCATGCAGAGCAATAATTCCATTGAGAAACACAGAACCCTCTGTAAAAAGGTTCCTCAGTGTAGCTGCGCTCACCTTTCCACTTGCGAGACATAACGCGTCTCAAAGCTGCCGCGGGTCTTCAGTACCTCCGAGGCCTCGCCGTTAAACAGCAGGTTCTCGTTGACCAGCTTCATCATGACCAGCCTCACCAGCTCACCCATGTACTTCCCACTGATCAGCTTCTCAAAGCTGCAGGAGGAGACAACATTACGCATGCATGTTAGTGATGTTTCAAACAAAAAAAAGGCCTAAAACAGCCAGGATAGAAACTGACACAAACAAATGAGTGAAGCTGCCCTCAGCACTCGTCTAGTGTCAAAAGTAAACAGCCATTAGGCGGACAGGCACTGTGGCGAGATCATTAATCTGACACCCTCACGCTGAGACCAGCCCGCTGACGTATGAAGCCTCTGAGCATTTATAAACATCCTTATGGAAGAACAGCTGGTAGCTTAGCAACTGCACCCACTGCTCAGGTGAGAGTCAGGTGAGAATTGCCATGAAGGGATGATTGATTCACAGAACAAGATTACCTCCCCCAAGGCTTGGACATTTGTCACCTGCCTAATCAGCAACTCCTTGTTGGCTATCGTGTGGTAGAACTTTACCAACCTTTTTGAGACCAAGATCCCTAGTTCACTTGGTAACATGAATTTACTCAGAATCATGTGATTTTTTTCCCCAGACAATCAACAAAGAAAAGTAATAATAGTACAAAAACATTATTGTAGTAATGTAATGAAAGTGTTGTTTTTATCATTTAATAATTAATATTAACAACAATAATAATAAAATAATAACAAATATTTACATGTAATATTTTAATATTTTTTAACAAGTACTACTACTACTACTACTACTACTATTACTACCACTACTACTACTACTAATATTTATTAGTACCATTATTATTATTATAAGACAGCTGGGATAAGGTCCAACACCCCCGCAACCCCCTTGAGGATAAGCAGTGGAAAATGAATGAATGAATGAATATTTATAATGCTAATAAAAAATATTATTATTATATATAAATTATCATAGTAATGTCGGGATTTTTAATTATTTAATAATTATATTTACATGTAATATTTTAATATTTTATAATAATAATAATAGAATATAATTATATTATATAATATTATATACTATTATATAATAATAATAACTAATTAGTAATATTATTATTATAATAATATATAATTATATAATAATAATAACAATAATATAATATTTTTAATAATATTAAATAATATTTAATTATTATTATTATTATTGTTATTATTATTATTATTGTTATTAAAATATTACATGTATATATTTATAATTATCATTAGTATATAATACTCTCTCACTCACAGTTGCTGTCCCGGGTTGATGGAAGTCTCGTCCACCACTCTGTCGTACTCCAGCCGGAACTCCTCCAGCTCACCGTTGTCTCCAAACGCCCCCCATTCTGTGTTCACACACATGCGTCCCTCCTCGCCTTCCACCAGCTCCACCGTCCTCATCTCCTCCATGTAGCAAGCATTACAACCTGTACCTGTTTTTTTTCACATACAGTATGTTAAAATGTGAGGTTCATTGAGATTCACGGGTCATTGTTTCATACCAACAATCATGCCGACTTCACAGCTGCGGTCCTCGTAGTAGCATGAAATCATGGTGGCTACTGTGTCATTCACCATGGCGACCACATCCATCTCAATGTCCTGTACAGCATCACAATTAAAGTCAATGTAATACGTATACGTGTGTAACATAATGGATTTCCCTCAGCGCAAACATACCCCTCGTCTCTTGATAGCATCTCTGAGTAAACCTACAACATTGTTTCCCTCGGCTCCAGAAGCCTTGAAACCTTTGGTCCAGTTGAGAAGGATTCCCTGAAAACATCAAGAACATCCATGTTACATATAACAACTAGCAATGTTAGTGAAGAGACAGCCACGTGCTACCTTATCCAGGTCCTCGTGGCGCACTGGGAAGGAGAAAGTGAAACCCAGAGGAAGCTTCTTGTGCTTGATATTATGCTTGTCCAAAAAGTCTGACATGCACTCGGCGATGTAGTCGAATAACTGCAAAGATGGCAGAAACGGGAAGAGAATACTCAATACTCATCATAGCGCAGATCTTACAGTATATACACAGTACGACAAACAATCAGTAATAATAATAAAATGCATCCTTGCCAACACTGGAAGCCACATCCAAAATACTTTAAAAAACGTTCTATTGTACACAAGTGACGTAGCGCTCTCTCAAATACTGTAAATCTGTGTTAGTGAGCACTCACAATCCATAATTCATTCACCTCTATGCTGATTAGACAGCATTATTGAACAAGGGTGCCTTAGGTCGGCCACAATAAAAGGCCACTACATGTGTAATTATTAATACCATAGGAGTCCATCTGGTGTGACTACCATTTGCTTCAAAATACCATGTATGCCAATCCAGATGCAAACAGACTAGGTATCACAGTTCATTAAATGCGCCATCCATAAAATGCACCTCTGATCGTTATCCATAACATACGCCTGCCCAAACCATAACCCTACCGCCAGCAAGCCCACTCCATCTGCAACAAAGGTGCATTTCATTGATGCCATTTTGAACGTACAGAGATGCTGATGTTTATAGTTGTTCCAGTCCCCAACCATCACCTGCAGCACGATAATGCACGACCCCTTATTGCAAGGATCTGCACACAATTCCTGGAAGCTGAGCCCAATACAGCCAAACTGCACATTTTAGAATGGCCTTTTGTTGTGGCCCACCTAAGGCACATCTGTGCAAAAATCATGCTGTCTAATCAGCATCTTGACATGGCACACCTGTGACATGGATGACTTATGGATGATGAATGCTCACTAACACAGATGTTTCAACGATATTTGAGAGAAATGGGCCTTTTGTGTTGGGGGCGCAAGGTTAAGATGGAACCTATCCCGGCTGTCTTTAGACAGGGGGCAGGGTACACCCTGGACTGGTCGCCAGCCAATCACAGGGCACATATAGACAAACAACCATTCACACTCACATTCATACCTATGGACAATTTGGAGTCACCAATTAACCTAGCACTTCTCAAATAGTGGGGCAGGCAACCCCCAGGGGGTTAAGAGGGTCGTGGGCGCCAGAGAGGACTTTCAATATTAGTGCAGACCTGCCAACATGTATGAATTTGTTGTACTCAGCATACAATTTGACTTGAATTTGTATGTGTCACTGCTCTCCATTTTGTTGCATTTCACTGGTTTCAGTTTCAGTCTGTATGGTACAGATATATAAATAGATACGATCAGTTTTTGAATAGTATTTCAAATGGGGTGGGGGGTAGGGCGGGTAAAAAACCTTTCTGTCCCCACAGAAAATTATTGGGAACCACTGAATTAACTTAACATGCATGTGGATGAGGATGGAAGAAATTTTATTTTGTGCACATAGAAACAAATTTGGCTGCACAGTGTTCGAGTGGTTAGCGCGCAGACCTCACGGCTAAGAGACCCGAGTTCAATTCCACCGTCAGCTATCTCTGTGTGGAGTTTGCATGTTCTCCCCGTGCATGCATGGGTTTTCTCCGGGGACTCCGGTTTCCTCCCACATTCCAAAAACATGCTAGGTTAATTGGCGACTCCAAATTGTCCATAGGTATGAATGTGAGTGTGAATGGTTGTTTGTCTATATGTGCCCTGTAATTGGCTGGCGACCAGTCCAGGGTGAACCCTGCCTCTTGCCCGAAAACAGCTGGGATAGGCTCCAGCACCCCCCAGAACCCTTGTGAGGATAAGCGGTAGAAAATGTAGAAGTAGTTCAGGTATTGCTGTTGTTTTACCATAATTTGATCATCACCATTGTGTATGTATGAAATGTCAGATACTATAGTATATACAGTACAAATGTAATATATGGACTTTATAGAGGCAACATCATCGCCATACGGACCCCTAAATCCCATTTACCATTCACACTAGAACTACTTCCAATCTAAAAGCAAATAAGACTAACAACTGTAACTCACCATCTCAGCTGTCCCTGTCATGGCATCTTCAGGAATGGAGTACATCTGGTTGTTGGTCTCCACCTTCCAGCTCCTCTCCTCGTCTGCTCCCACCTTGACCAGCATCACACGGAAGTTGGTCCCTCCCAGGTCCAGAGCCAAAAAATCTCCCACCTCTGTCCCAAACACACATCTCAGCAAACAGAGAGTGGAGACATACAAGCTGATGGAGGCTTACCTGATCCTTCTGGAGTGGAGCAAACGTAAGTGGGCAGCATTTTGACGCTAGCTTCTTCGTGTGTCTCCAAACGCAATCCTCTGTCCATCTCTCGCTGCATCCTATTCATGATCTCTTTTAGCTCTTCTTTTTTCAGCCTGAACTCGGACAGGATTTGATCTACCTGCGGCCAAAACAAGATAAAATATCAGGATGTGAACACACAACAAACAACGAGGTTACGACCTCACGATATAATACCATAACATAAATTTTATCTCATCTTACCATCAATTCAACTCTATCCACCACTGAGGTGACACTACAAGACGTCTTCACCATCGGTTCCACATATGAGCTGACGCACGGCATCTTCACCAGCTAATGTGTTTTTCTAGATGTTTCGTGAGTGTGTGTGTTTATACGAGCAGTCAAGTGAGAGTGTCACCGAATGAAAGAGCAGCTCAGCTGTTTTTATGCACCAGGTGAAGAAGTGGGCCGGCCTCCACGAAACGCCACATCACGTGCCCTCCCAAACTCACCCCATCTATCATTTATGTGTGTGTGTCTCCTCCAAACCACTAAAACATGATATCTCAGCAGTATAGATGCAATTTTCTGAAAACTTATGAAAACGTATGTATTTGTGTTTATTATTATTTGTGTTTTCCACTATCACTATATACAGTTTTTACTTTGTTAGCAATATCTAAGCATGAACTTTCGTTCTCTGTGCCACAGGGTTGCACAATAGATGAGGGAGGTTATGTATATATTTACAAAACAAGAAAAGTCATCTAAAATTAGAAAGAATGCAGGATGAATGACCTGAAACGCTGGTTCGCTGGGTTCACCGTGACTCCATCATCTATTAATAAACCTCACCTACAGACTCACTCTTTTATGCCATTTGGCTGCAAAACTCATACGTTAACCTGTCGCCAATGATGCAGGAAACAATGGATGAATGTAGTTGCTAAATAAGGAGAGCAAAATGATTAAAAACAGCTCTCTGTATGATGCAATCAATCAAATAAATGTCAAAACGGAGCAAAGATTGTGCGTGTGTACCTAATGTTGTATTCAATGAGTGTATATGTTTACATTAGCTTACATTCACAGTAGCTTAGTAGCACGTGAGGCACATCTACAACCATGTATAAATAGATACATGATAGATACATAGATAAATAGAATTACCTTATCCATTGTATGATGAGAAAGGTGTCTTGCTGACCATTGGTAATCTGCTGTTGAAATTCACTTTAGTTATTTACGCTTTTTATATTTGAACTGTCCGGTCCTTTCCAGGAAATTCCTTATTTCATTAAGAACAGCAGTGAATCCAAGCACAAACTTACAAAAGCATCTCAATAAAGTAATAAATGTTACTGTAAGTGGTATGAATCACGGCTGACGTCTCACATGCTAAATAAATGTTGGATGACCTAAGCATCTCCATTCTTGCAGTCATATATCAATAAAACATCAAGTAGCCTCTTCATCTTCATTCCAGTTATTCCATGTAGAGAGTTTTGTCCACAACAACACATCCGATCAATCCACCCAAATAGTGTAGCGTTTAAAAAAAAGAAACTTCACTCCCATCCATTAAATTCCAGAGATACATTTTGGCCCAAAAATAAAATCATGAACAAGCTTCTGCTTCGAGTATCACCAGGCTGCAGACGCAAGCCAAGCTTAGTTCCAGGAAAAGAAAGATGATTTCCTCCTGGCTCGGCCTGTCAAACATTTGCGGCCAAAACCATCACCCCAAGTGTTGCCTTGGAAATGAATTACAGGCACACTTGTGCTGTCGAAAACACTCACCTCTGAGGTAAGTGGCCAGCAGGGAATTGTTAAATGGAGCAAGATTACCAGAGAAAACATCAATTGACGGTGCCACGGGTGGAAAAAGAAAAAAAAACAGTAGTTAATAGATTCACGCTCAGACTACATTGTAATAGGACAAATCGTTGTTAACTATGCAAACTAATCACAAAAAAATAACAATAGTATCATTAATGGTCATTATGTGTTTTGGACGTTTTCAATGCCTGTTTTACCTTACCTTTTGTTTTTATTTACAAAAATCTCTCTCTTGGAAGTGGACAAAATTGCATGCATGAGACATCTAAAATTGACTTTTTCATCAATTACAAGGCAGATAATTATAAGCAGCTGGTGCCAAACTTCCTGAAGTACTACAAAGCCCTTAGTTGTAATATGCCACTGAAGATAAACTTTTTGCATTCCAATCTAGATTTTTTTCCCATTGAACTGTGGAAGTCAGCGATGAGCATGTGGAATGATTCAACCAGGACATTGCAGATATGGAGAAAAGATATCAGGGACAGTGGAATCTATCTACAGTATGCTTGCTGACTACTGTTAGAATGTGGTCTGGGATGACCCTGCTGCTGAGTATAAGGGACAAGCCAAAAAGCGTTGTTCAGATACTGAATAAAAGGAACTTTGTTGTTTTAAGTGTCACTTTAGCTTGTTTTTCATATGATAATCAATCACCTGATTTCTCAAGATATTTCTTGTTTATTTCTTCACAGAAAAGAAGTGTAACTTAAATATTTTCAAAATAGAAATATTATTTTTATGTAATTTTTATGTAAAATGCCTACATTTATTGTAAAAACAGATGCAATTATGCATTATTTCATAAAACAAAATGGCTTCAAAAACCACAGCACACCCTGCTTCTATGTAATACTTCTGGGTTAAAAACATAAAAAACAAAACTATTAATAATTTACTTTTGATATATTTTATGTTATTACCAATTTTTTAAAGTAATTATTTGAATTGTTCCCTACGCTCCATAGTCCGGAACCATTCATCCAACATTTTTGTTTCCACATCCACCCGCCTGAATATGTTGAGGGACCTAAATATGATAGTGACGTGGTGATTGGTCATGAGCAAAACAGCATCTTCCAGAGTATTACATTACACGGGGATTAAGTTGCTTCGGATTTCAAGCCAAACGACGGAGTACCTCTGTTTTTGTAGCGCAAATAAATAGTTTATTCGGCGTGTTGTTTTAATTAAGCGAGTCATCGCCAGTTTAGCGGGTAAGTTAGCAGAGGCCTTCCGAAACAAGCTAGCTTCCAGAGCTAACACCCGCTCGGCCTAATAGGGGCAGTTGTTGTTCAACACAAACATCTGATAAGAATGTAGTTGTTACGCTCATCGGTGTGTCGTCACATTAAACTAAAGTATACCCTGTTGATACAGTTTTACTTATACTTTCACTTGTTGGCTAACGTTAGCATGTTTGTTTCTTTAGCTGTGTTGAGATCAGATGCGGATAATGCCTGTCATCTGACCCACCATCCCGTCATGTTCTTCTCTTATTTTAAGAATATCCGGCTTGTCGGACCCTGTCTGCAGAGACTGATCCAGTGGCACAATGAAGCTCTACAGCCTCAGCATCCATTATAAAGGAGCCACCAAAGCCAATCTCCTAAAAGCAGCATATGAACTCAACTCATTTGGCTTCTTTCAGAAATCTAGGTGTGTCTCTCTGACAGAACCTTTAAATGTTGGGAAATTATGTTGGTTCTCTCTTACTGCCTTCTTTGATTTGTTCGTATTCAGTATCCAGGAGTTCATGACCTTCACCAGTGCCTTGATTGTTGAACGGACAACAGTTGGAAGTCGTGCCTCTGTCAAAGAACAAGGTAAGGATGGACCATGTTCATCAAAGTGCTCAACATTCATATTGAGCGCTGTTTTTAGTGTTTGCTCTACTTAACTATGGGCTCCTTTTCTTTTGGAAAATACCTTCACTGTACTCGAACATCAGATTTAATTTGATTTAATTTTAAAGTGGAGATCATCTCCAAGTATACACAAGTACCATCATGCAATGAAGATCTGAAAGGTTGCTAAACCCGCCACAATGCAACCCAAACCGTGACCAACGCAATGCCAAGAAGGCAGAGCACAGAGACACTCCTCCATCACCTGGCAACACCTCACTTTCCTGGCAAAACAGGGGTGTCTAAAGTGTGGCTCAGGTGACATCCGTGGACTGCGGCTTACCTCCCACCGGCCTGTGGCACATTGCAGAAATAAAATAAACCATAAAAACCCAGGGAAAATGGAGCAAAAAGCCATAATGTACCTACAATAAGCTGAAATGCTGATTGATGAGAACTAATAAAAACAAAGATTGGCCTGAAATTGATTTAAGCTTTAGACTGCATGAGAAAGTAGCAATAAAAAGACCTCTTTTTGACCACATTTAGTAACAAGTAGTGAAGGCGAGATGAAGCCCCATGAGGCTTCGAAACATTTCAGTCAACTGGTTCGAGAATAGATTCATTTCTTGAAGCTTCATGTGCACACGAAACCACCTGCTGGCCTTGGATACAATTACAGGCTTATGTATCTTCATGTGTGATGCATTGAATGCTGATCTGTTTTGGCTCTTGGAAATGATTATGTACTACAAAAAATTGTATAACAAAATGATTAATCTACAAAGTGTACGATAAAATATACAGTATATATAAAATATGTTTTCTTGTCCATAAATGCTATGTATCATGTGATATGCTAGCTTCATCATGGTTGTGTTGGTAATAATGTAATATATTATTATAATGTAGTACTATTAACCTTACCATAGATGGGTGAAGGCCCAGTTTCATCTTTATGTTTGTGAAAGGCACGTTAATGCCTGAACATGGATGAGGTGTTATTGTACCCCAACTCCTTCAAACACAATAAGCACTTCACCTCTCAATAACAATGACAAACGGTGTAAATACAGGTTTTGAAATGCAAACATACCATCTCTTAATAGTGTTGATTTGGCTTACTGATGAAGTCAAAACGTAACCGTATAGTAACCAAACCATCGACAAACACTATGCACACGCTCAGCTGATTGACTCTCACCACAAAACCCCACATTTTAATGTTTAAGCCTGAGGAGTTTATATCGCTGAGTGACAGGCAAACATCGCGACAATTTCTGAACCTTTTCCCAAAGCCGTCACGTGGTACAGCCGGGCAACGAGACGTCATCAATTCGGGCCCCTCCCCCAATGAATCAAGCCTCGGTACACGCTTCGCGGAAGTTGCCCACTCGACACACGCTTCGAAGCCCCGGCACCTCTTGTAACATCACTAGTAACAAGTATATTGTACAATGCTGTAACTGCAGTTGCAGAGTTGCAAACTACTCGGTCAGCATTAATACCGTTCATTGTAAACAGTACAACAGTTGTAAAACACGCATGAGATTTTAATGTTTTAAAATGCTTGCACTGGTGGATGAAACCGCTGGATGCTGACAACTCATAGTGCTTCAAATGCAGCTGCCACCATCTTGTGGAGGAAATGTAACAAATTGCATGAGGAGGTTGCCGACAGTCATATACGGTATGGTTTTTAACCCGGCACTAATGAGAGGCCTCAGAGGCTCACATGCTTTTGTAGACTACACCCGCTTTGAGAGACAAAACCGCCACAATTTGTCAAATCTGCGTTCCTCCCACAGAATATCTGTGCCATGTGTATGTGAGGAACGATAACCTGGCAGGGGTGGTCATAGCAGACACCGAATACCCACAGAGAGTCTGCTTCTCATTGCTCGACAAGGTGGGTACACAGTATATGCTAATGATGATTGTTACACTTCTGCCTCCATTAAGATGTGGTATGCGTTTTTTTTTGTTTAGGTGTTAGAAGAGTTCTCCAGGCAGGTGGACAGTATAGACTGGCCGTCTGGTAACCCTGACACCATTACCTACAGAAACCTAGACATTCAATTGGCCAAGTACCAGGTTTGGATGCTTGAAATCAGCCAATAGGAGTAAAGGCTGGAGTTACGTATGTGTGTGCTAAACAGTGATTGGGGTTTGTTCATCCTCAGAAACCCATGGAAGCAGATGCTATGAGCAAAGTACAAGCGGAACTGGACGACACAAAGATCATTTTGGTACAGTAGCTCTCTATTTCATACCTTTTTTTTTTCAGTGGTGACCCCAGATCTACTGAGGAGACTCATAAGAACCTCATGCTTCTTCCGTCTACAAGCAGTCTAGTGATACTAATGCAGCCATGTTGAGGGACATTCCATATGTGTGTTCTCTTGCAGCACAAGACCATGGAAAGTCTGTTGGAGCGAGGAGAGAAACTGGATGATCTTGTGGCAAAGTCAGAACACTTGGGGACCCAATCCAAAGCCTTTTATAAGACCGTGAGTATTGCCTATATACCTTATCCTCCTATGCTAATTGGATGGCTAACTACAGACACTACTTATTAGACAGCTATTTGAGGAAATAGAAACCAAGTCTATAGCATCATAGGTGATGGAGTCCATGTATAATCCCCTTGCAGGCACGGAAACAGAATTCATGCTGTGAAATCATGTGATGCCGCTGCCTCGTCCCCATGGACAAGCCTCTCTCTCTCGGTCTCTCTCTCTGCCTTTACGGTTGCCCTGGTCCTACATCTCCCATCAAGCACCAGCCACACTCTCTCAACACGACAGACGTCACATTAAACGGTGGAAGCTTCGCTGCCAGCCAGCTGGGTCAGGACTTCTCTGGATTTGGGCCGATGAGGGCTGAAGGAGTGATGGCATGTTTTCAGAGGAACCCTTGCAGTGCTTTAGTAGCAGATAAGGACTTTACTAGCGTGACGTTCTATTGTGGTGAGGTACACTTGGAAAAATTGCAATAATTTACATTTTGCACATTGGATCTTAAGCCTATTTCACTTTAGTGCTTGTTGGCAATAAATTGCTTACTCAACATTTTTTGTCTCACTCCCTTTTCTTATTTTTGCATTTTGAAGTCCTACTTAGAAGCTCCTCCAGATCCAACAGTGCAAAATGTAAATTCTTGCAATTTTTTAACTGTTCTTAACATTTTGATCAGTGATATTTTGAATGAATTACCGTACTGACCCGAATATAAGACAACACCCTTTTTTCCAACAGTCATATTTGGTTAAATATTTCTTAAAACCAACAAATCTTTTCATTGATATTGGATTTTCAATATCGGTGAAACAACAAATGGAACATTTTTGAAAAATATTATTTCATAGCTTTGATGATTGTGCTTCATTAAGTACCATTATCGTTAAAATAAGTATCATAGCTACTCTGTTGTTTGCTAACACCTTCTCAGTGTGTGTGTGAGTCACGGGAAGAAACGCTCTGACTCGCTTGGGTAGGTGTTGTCTGGTGTCCCTTCTTGAAAATACCATATACGGATCAGTATGGTTAATCTTAAATTCCATTTTTTTTTAATGACAGCTTCATGGATGGATTCACACTTCACAGTGAAGTACTTCCGACGCAAAACTGCTACTTTTAATGACAACCTCGGGGCGTGTCTGATTGTCTTAACTGAGGTGGTCAGTGACTGTTTGCCGTGGGATGATGCCCTCTTAAAAACAAAAAATGGTTAATTTTCTGTCTCATGATCTTTATTGACATCTCCAACATTCCCACTGTGGGGGGGTTGTGTATCTCTGTAAGATGATTGTTGTTATGATGATGTCTGATTCTAATGAGGACAATAGATCGACGCCCAAGTGGACCATTTGTCCTAAATCACTAGCATTTTGGCTGTACACCCCCCCTTTTTTTTTTTTAAACTAATCCGAATACTTAGAATTTGTCTGCTTGCAATATGTAAAGATGGAGACATGCCTTTGGTTTTAGATGTTTCTATATTCTCTCTGCTCTGTGCGTGTGTGTGCATATGTGCAACATATTGTATGACTGCGTTCATGTATGTCAACGTGTGTGTGTTGTGTGGCTTTTACAGTGTAAACTGTGGTGCAATATCTCTGCAGACCGGTGTCTCTCTTAAACTGAGAAAGTTGCGTGGAAAGGTCAGTTACTTGACATTTGTACACAAGTCTTATGACTAATTCTCCCGAAATGAAGCCTGTGCAGGGTTGATTCTTGGCATAATAACACTTGTCTGTGTTAACGTTTGATTTTATTTAGGTTCAAATGGACCATGTATTATTGCTCAGATAAAAATTTTTTTAAAGGTTTGTTGTGCCGTGTCGTTTTTTCCCATTTATTATTTGTATCTTTAAGTGTGGAATGCGCCTACAGTCAAGGTGATCTTGTTTGTAGTCAAATTTTCAATGTGCAAACTCAGCTCTTTTCAAAAGGGAGGTCCATTGAGTCATACACCCTTTGAGGTTCTAAGAAAAGAGGCAACCTCTGTCGTAAATACGTATCCGTTAGACATGTTTTAAGAAATAACATTTCTGATATACTTAAGAGTAATAAATATTTCTAGAGAGGAAATGTAGCCACAAGTTGTTTTCGCTAAAAGTCCGAGCTTTATCTTAGTACATGAACGCATCACGTCGGGCGCACGCAGCTGAAGCGGGACGAAAACATGCGCTGAAGATTTTACTAACCACACAAACCTCCAAAATGTGGACTGAGACGCAAAACAACAGCAAATTGATCTCCAGCAGCGTGAACACTTCGAGGGTAAGAAGATACCTAAACGACGAAAGTGAATCATGCTTAAAAACTGACTTATTTGGTCCCTAACTTCACTTTAGGACTTTAATTGGGCGACTTTACACAGTTAAAGTGGAATAAAAACTTACGTTGACATGGTTGAGTCGAATAAGTGTTATCTTCACGCCCCTGTTTTGCAAAGTCGGGTTGCACTTCCACATTAGTCTCTTATCTTACATGTTTATTCTGCGCCTGCGCCAAGTCCCCCCCCCCCCCCAACACATACACATTCTAGCCCAATTCTGCCGGTGTCGTCCACTTTCCTGCTGTATTCACCATTCTTAATCACGGCTTCAATATTACATCTTATCAGCTGTTGTCTGCAAATACGTGATTGTTTGCATACATTTTCAGATGGGTGACCCAGATCTGACATGGCAGGCTTTACAGGTTCTACAGAGAAATGGTGAGCTTCTCCATTGTCACTTGAAGAGATGTAGTAAGAAAACAACAAAACAAGACCTACACACAAAAAAAACATATAGGTAAATGCATATTTAGATTAGATGACATAGGCTTAC
Source organism: Doryrhamphus excisus (assembly GCF_037039965.1). Classification (NCBI taxonomy): domain Eukaryota; kingdom Metazoa; phylum Chordata; class Actinopteri; order Syngnathiformes; family Syngnathidae; genus Doryrhamphus; species Doryrhamphus excisus. The sequence continues at coordinate 11,541,011 of NC_136359.1, read as the reverse complement.
CCATAATATTCTTGCCAGCACAGTAGCCAAACAGTACTATATAGCAAACACAATGCATGGGATGTAAAGTACGTACCTGAATTGACCTGTTTTCAGTTTCTAATGGCTTATGTCCTTCATGAAGGCTCGACCGCAGCAGCCGCTCGTCCATCAAGTGCAGAAGATGACGTGAACAATGGAATCATTCCAGGTGAGCAATTAGCTGCAAAAGTGAGAACAATTAGTTTGAGGTAATATAGACTATCTGTGTGGTGCACAACACAATATATACAGCTGTATATTGGGGCATTATATCCATTTACTTGAATTTTAATGACATTACTATAAGAAGGTGCACTTTTGTGGTGTATTTTCACGCTAAATTGCAAAAGTTAACTGTATGACCCTGCACATAAGAGGCGGGGTACACCCTGGACTGGTCGCCAGCCAATCACAGGGCACATATAGACAAACAACCATTCACACTCACATTCATACCTATGGACAATTTGGAGTCGCCAATTTACCTAGCATGTTTTTGGAATGTGGGAGGAAACCGGAGTACCCGGAGAAAACCCACGCATGCACGGGGAGAACATGCAAACTCCACACAGAAATGGCAGAGGGTGGAATTGAACCCTGGTCTCCAAGCTGTGAGGTCTGCACGCTAACCACTAGATCGCCGTGCCGCCCGACCCTATCCATAAGACCCCAAAATGTTTTTTGAAATTCACATTTTCAATAACATCATACAGCTGATAATTCTGCACTGATGACAAATTGGCGTCATAATTCCTCCTCTGTTGTATACCAACTTACTACTTGAGACACTTTTTTCCGAGCGGATCTCTGTCATCTCTGCTGGTCAATGGTTTATGTGTGTGGGGGGGAGTGACAGGAAGAATAGGTCTGACTCCATAGGAAATAAGTTGTTCGGTGCCACCCACGAGTAAGCATGAATTTGTTATGAGAATTTACATATACTCCACAATGTTGTTAAGTGAGTGTGGATGTCCCTCTTTGTCATGAAAATGAGCTTAATCCCCCCCCCAAAACAAGTTGCACTGCATTTCAGCCCTGCCACAAATGGACCAGCTGACATCATGTAACCCAGGTGTCTCAAACTCAATTTACTTGGGGGCCACTGGAGCTAGGGTCTGGGCGAGACTGGCCCGCATCAGGTTTTCCAACCCCCCACCCCCAAAAAAAACGCATTTATTAAAAACAGAAAAATTAATAAACTTTGCTTTGGTTCCGATTTTCTACAAGAAAAGCCCTGATAAAACATTCCACTGTTCTCAAATATCTTAATTTTTATTTTTCTGCACAAAATAAGATGAATAAATAAATAAATAAACAAATCAAGAATAAAGAAAATCAATCAATCAGTAATAAATAAATATAATAATCATAATAAAACAGCAAATAATAAAAACTTAAGAAACCACATATAGTTGGTGGGTAGACAAATTGTTTTTTTCAGATTAAAATTAACAAAGCATTATTAGAGCCCTGTAGACATGACAAAACATGACTATAGTCACATTTATACTTTTTTTATTTACAACATATTGCTCAACTGTAGGGTCTTGAGACACATGCTAACTCGCAAACTAGAGTGCTAGCAACCTAAACAGTAGCCTTCAAGTTATTTCCTTTAAACTTAAATACCCAAAAACTTACCACTTCCACACGGATAGGGAGGTTAACTATTAACAGTTATTTAACCTTTAACATGAACATTAATCAAACATAATATTTTTTTCTGGGTACATGATATCATACAGCATTCATATCAAACTTGCGCGGGCCGCACTAACATTAAAGTTTCATATCAAGGCGGGGGCCTCAAACTAGTGTCCTGCGGGCCACTTTTGGCCCGCGGGCCGCGTGTCTGAAGTAAGCTTTAAAAGGAGGGTGGTGCTTCCTCTGAATAACATGGAAGGAAACATGTGCGGTTATTATTGCTTTGCACAAATAGGGCTTCATAGGCAAGGATATTGCCGCTAGTAAGATTGGTCCTCAGTCAACCATTTATCAGATTATGAAGAACCTCTATTGAGAATGGTTAATCACATTTCTGGTCAGGGTTGAATGCAGATGGATGCATTATCTTGTTCATTTGTGTGTGTGCTTGCAGGAGCCATTGCAGCCGCCTTGTTCATTGTGTTGTTACTGGGCCTGTATGCCGTGCTTTGGAAGTGCATGGTGTCACCACCGCAAAGGTACCAACAGCACGCTACCATCACAACAATTTCCTACTGACGCTCGTTGGTGTGATGCCCTTTCAGAAAGCGCCGGAAGGTGAGAGCAAGAGTTCATCAAACAACACTAGTGTGAAGACTGGAAATGGGAATAAAAATACAATGGTATTTTCTTCTGCGGCAACAACACAGAAATGCATTCATGTTAGGCCAAGTTCAGCTGAGTGCCCCCCCGCCCCCTTTTTTTTAAACTTAGCTTCTTCTACGTGAGGATCCTAATTTGCCTGCTGTTTTTTTCTGCTCTATGAGCTCTGCACTAATGAAAAGGGAGCCATATTACTTGGCCACTCACTCCTTCAGGAACAAATAAGTTAAGTATGTGTGTGTGTTTTTAGTAGATTCCTTCAAAAAACCTTAAATCGCACAACTTCAAGGATAATTAAAGCAAATTGCTAGAATTGTAACTTTCCTTGGGTTGCTTTAACTACTGTACAAAGTGTACATTTTGTAATACACTGTGACATTTTGTAGTGGACTGTGAACCTCAATAAATGTGTAAATGTGGACGAGAAGGTCCATTTTCCATCTGCCTAATACAGTACTTATAGGTTATGTGATGATGTGATGATCTTATTATCACATACTATTTAATCATGAGTTTATTATCACGTACTATTTAATCAAAAGACCATTTTGTTTCCAGAAAATGTTCAGTTTATTACATGTATTATATCTAAACAGTGTAAACACAACAATTGCAAAATATTTCAACAATAATATTTTATCAACAGTCTTATCTTATCAATGTCTGACAATTAAAGTTCCATTAATCAAGTTTGGGGTTTTTTTTGTGACTGGAGAAGCACTAGGCACTAAGCACTCGTGTGCTGTTCTCTGATTGGTTGTTTCACGGGCACGATACCAGAGCAGCGCGCTCTGAGTGGACAGCTACGGGGGCTGATAATGGACATGGTTAAACTCTATATTTTATCAGTATCACTGCCCTGAGCTTTGACACAGTATCATTTCGGCCTTTTCCCGTATCATTCATGGGCGGTTTCTAGGGTACAGGGCCAATTAATACTGTAGTATGTGATAATTGGTTTTATCTTCTGATGGTCCTTAAAGTGCTACTTTAAATTATGATTTGGCCCATAGATTCAACAGTAGATTTGTTTTGCTTTGGAACAACCTAACTGATTAATGAATTCATTAGGTGTGTCTCAACATTCATTGTCTCACTGGTCGCCCGCCAATCACAGGGCACAAATAGACAAACAACCATTCACACTCACATTCATACCTATGGACAATTTGGAGTCGCCAATTAACCTAGCATGTTTTTGGAATGTGGGAGGAAACCGGAGTACCCGGAGAAAACCCACGCATGCACGGGGAGAACATGCAAACTCCACACAGAGATGGCCGAGGGTGGAATTGAACTCGGGTCTCCTAGCTGTGAGGCCTGCGCGCTAAACGTGTCTCAACATATCTGTCATTAGCAGCTTGTCACAATTGCCTTGGCTCAACCAGAGCCTGCTAATGGCCTGTGAGGCCAACTGGGAATCTTATTCGAAAGAAAAAAAACAGCCCCAATAGTGTTAAAGTGACAGAGGACGTTCAAGACGTAACTGCCGAATGGCAATTTACTGTCTGGGACGAGGCCCGGAATTCCTCACAGCCCCCATGTTTATGAAATACAGCAGTGTTGTGTGGTCTGCTTGCTGTTGGGAAGCAGATGTTCCAGTTTTGACTTTGGCCGTGACCTCTCTCACATTGTGAAGACTCAGCTGTGACACACACACCGTAAAAACATGTATGAACAGCTTGTTGATATACATTTGGTCGACAGTACGGGGTGGGGGTGTTGAGACCTGGATGACAATGCTGACTGGCTGTAGGAAGAGAGGTCAATACACTTCAACAGCACTATTAAACTGTCCTTGGGCGTCTATTTTTAGATTTAGGCACACGTCCTACACATTTTGCTAAGCCCGTCATCACATCTCAGCAACCACTTTTATTACATGAAATCTTATGCAGAAATATACTTGAGAGTAGTAATGCTTAGAGTAGTCATATGTATTATGATGTATTATCAACACGTGTGCATGATGGCATCAGGGCTGCATGAGTGCTGCCGTCCTGGGGAGCCGCGTTTCATTGACAATAATTCAATTTTGAAACACAGCATGATCCCCTCCCTTGGGGAAACTTGCCCAATGGCAGGTTTCCAACATAAGAATACCAAGCACACTTCCAAGATGGCAAGTGTACACAAGTGCATGACAAACGCAGGTCATTTTGAAGATAGAGAGCACTATTTGGGATGCTCTGGATGGATATATATGGTATTTGAGGCAATACAGACTGGTTTTGGGACCAGTACTGTACTGTACATTTAGAGTAGTGGTGTGTCGGTGATGAACGAACGGGTCAAAAGAACTAGTTCTTTTTTGTGAACGGAATGAATGAGGTCACCGCCCCTAAAATACCCGTTCAGTAAGTTCAGTTGCAAATGATTTTTTTCGATTGGCTGGAGAGTCAGTTCACCGTTCTTTTTGCAGGGCGGGACTAACTGTGTGCTTGCCTGTCTTATCCTGTGGTCGCGCCTCGCTATGTGGGTGGGTGGGGTCATCTGAAGGCCGAGACCGAGTGATTGACTGACACTCGTCAGCCGTTTATTCATGATCGACTGTTGAGTCGGAACGAACGTGAATATGAGTCAACGGACTGACTCTACACGGCTGACCGGGTCTATGCATAGGGGGGAGATCAGGCTAACGACCAATTGACCGAAATGAACGGATCTTTTTACTGAATGAACCGGAATGATCCAGTTCACTGAAATGAACGGTTTTGTCCACCACTAATTTAGAGGAGCTCATAGCCGGCTAACTGGAGTTCCGTAGCAGTATTAATGGAGGATAACAAGTTTTGTGGTCATGTGGTAGCATGGGATGGACTTGCGAGTACTAATACCATAGCGTCAATATAGTGCCAATATCCGTGTCTGAATAGCAGCTCACTGCCGCTCTTTATTCACACGGATATTGGCACTGTATTGAACAAAAGGAAATAGAGATACCAAAAAACAGTGAATGCATACGTGCTCACACAATGGGCTTGTTGCCATGGCACCCCTCTGGCTTTGTGGTGGCATCCCAGGTGCATTGTTGAGGTGACAGTGGTAGTTTCTTATAATGGGGAGCTCTGCCTGACAGGATGACAAAGAGGCACACAAGTTATGCAAAGCAGCAAGACATAACATAAAATATATAATAGTGTACTTCACTCAACATCATCATCAAACCAGAGTGCAACACGAGTAATACAGCAACCCACAATGTCTTGTTTGTTGTGAACTTTTTTTTTTTTAGCACACAACCACCTTTATAAGCAGCCCAATGTTTCACCTGTTACATTTTTACAAGAAATACACCAAACATTGTGGACAGTGCATGAATCCATCTACACATACAGTAATAATAAATTACCAACGTAAAAGGAGATAGAGAGGAAAATATTAGCACTTCATTGAGAAACGAAAGTGCATAAGTAGCCCTTTCAATAAACTATACACACACAATACCTACATACTGTACACACGTCAGTTATACTATAGTTGCTTTTGCTTGCATGATCAATAAATATGACTTGAGATCACATGGCAATGTGATGATACTCTTTAGGAGAGTAAATAACGCACATACATACATTTTTTCTACTTATAGCACCAGTCAAACCTGAGGAGACACTTCTGCACCCTATTCAAAAAGAAAGTGTTTCCAAACATCTGACTGATACTGTCTATTAAGTGCGAATGGGAAATAAGACCAGTACGTTTTGTCGTGACCTATTTGGAGCACATGCTGAGGGCGGCCCAAACAGCCTGACAGAAGTCATTTACACACAAACAAGTAATTACAGGTAGTACGAAAGCTCTGTTCTTGAAGGAAAAGGCACAACAAGGAGGTTGCCACAAACTCCAATAAAGGCACATATACAGTACATTTGTACACTACTATTCCCTCATATGATTATCCACAGTTTTGCATGTATATTCAGCACAAACAAATATAAGCAAGCAGTCCATTTATATGTGTAAAAAGCTTGGTCCTTAGAGGTAAACAATGTTCTCCTCGCTTCCATCCTCCCTGAGATGTCCTTCGAGAGAGAGGTAGGACTGCTGGGGCAGGAGTGGGGTAAGAGAGGGAGAGGAGGACGAGTAATTTTCGTAAAGTTCTGGACTTGTGACTTTCGGCCTCCAGGCCCCCAGTGAATGGCGGTCCAACTGTGGACTGAGGTCTGGCAGGAGGAAAAAAAGAAGAGTAATTTTTTTGTGCATTCACAGAATGGATGTGTTAGAATTAGAATCCAAGTCACATGGACTAAGTACATACGCTTGCTGGTGGTGTGTGGCTGCGGCGTGACTCTGCTGCTGAAAGGACGGACAGAATCGTTTGAAGGTCGGGTGCAACCGTTGTTCTTGGAGTAGTTTGGGTACGTAAGACCATCCTGTGGTTGTTTTCTATGTGCTTGGCTCAGCAGGGCGTTGAGGCTATTGTAGAGGCTGGCGCTGAGGCTGACGTCTGCTCCATAGCCGGCGCTGTGCCTGGGGACGTCATGGTTCCTCGGGGGGGAGAGCAGATACTGGTGCGGGTTGTTGTTGTTGTGGACTGGCTGGTTCTTTTGGAGGGAGGCGAGCAGAGCTGCATCATTTTCATATGTCCAACAGTTGGCATCCAGGCTGCCCGAGCGACTGTGATTTGACACCTTGGGAGGTTGAAAAGATAATGAACTGAGATGATACAGAAAGATGTTGTGACATCCACATAATGTAAATGTTTATATCTCTTATGTAGTAATAACTCATTCAATTGCAAACAAAATGCTGTATGTCGTTACTCCTATGTACTGTATGTTTTTACTGCGTCCATACAACCTGTTTATAAACAACAAAAAATGAGCGGTTGCTTTTGAGGTTTCAGGTTATCGTGGAGCCATGAATGAAAAACCTCCTTCCTCATGGACATCGTACTGCCCTGCCTGTGACCCACCCATCATGAAGTAGATGAACCCACCCTGTGTACACGCCCACCACTTAACAGAGGACAAAAAGTAATATTAACTCATTCGCTACCAAAGATACGTTTTTTCAACCCGACCACAAGCAGCAAACAGCCCCAGACCATCACACTACCACCACCATATTTTACTTTTGTTATTATATTCTTATTATGAAATGCGAGATGTAATGGGACACCCACCTTCCTAAGTACAGCTATTTTCTCAAATGTGTTGGGGATCATCAAGATCCAAGCCTTAATGTTCTTTTTGTTCAGAAGGGTTTTGTGTCTTGGAGCTCTGCCATGCAGGCCGTTTTTGCCCAGTGTCTATTTTACGGTGGAGTCATGAAGACTGACCACTGAGGCAAGTAAGGCCTGCAGTTCTTGGATGAGTCGTAGGGATATTGGGGTAATTTTGTTTGGCTGGCCACTTCTGGGAAGGTTCACCATTTGTGGATAATGGCTGTGACTGTGGTTCGCTGGATTCCCAGAGCTTTAGAAATGGCTTTATAACCTTTTTCAGACGGATACATCTCACTTAATTGCAGTTACATTATGTTTTAAGGGGGGGGGGTACTTTCATCTGTAAGTGGGGCAAACAGTTTTTCACACCACTGTAGCTCAACTTTCCGATTTAATCATGATGTTTTATATTCACTCACGTTATTACTGCATTGATCCCCTACCCGCTTTCCTGATATACCTTGTATCCATCCATGGGAATGGTGACAGGCAGGCTACTCTGCCGGTTGTGTCTCCAGCTCTGGAGGAACCTCTGCTGGGCTTCAATCTTCTCCTTCTCTCTGTCCACACTTTTCTGGCCCTCCCGAAGTCTGTCCAGATTGTTGCGGTACTCCAGCAGATGAGCGTCCAGTTCCTCTCTCTCACATCGCAGCCTCTCTGCCTCCAGGATGCAACGCTGCTCACGTTGCTCCAATGCGCTTTCCTGTTCACTCTGCACACATCACTGAGTAGATTAAAATCCGGAGCTATAGAGACATACTTATAGTCAATATTAAATATAGTTGAGTGAAAGGAACCTGTTGTTTCTCTCTGGCCAGACACTCTTTGTCCCAGCGCTGCTGTTCGTGTTTCAGCTTCAGGTGGAGTTTCTGCACCTCATCCACCTCTTCCTTCTTTCTCTCTAAACTCTTCTTCTCAATGTCCTCTTTCTTCTTGTCAGTGCCCTTCTGCCTCTCCTGATCCTGCACAACAGTACTCCCCCTGTTAACATTTTACACACAATAACATACCAGACAATAACATACCAGGGTGTTTTGGAGGGAGGTGAGGGTCTTCAGCTGAGACTTGTCTCCCTCCTGAAGAAGAATTTTCTGGATCTCGAGACAGCTGTCTTGAAGGGTCACAGCCGCCTGCAAACAAGAAGCAGAGGTACTATCCAGCTACCGAGAATGATCTCGCTCCTACATTACTTAAACTGCACCTAATCCATACCTATTTTACTCTACTTCCATCTCTCTGGCCTACATGGTCATTTCTTAACAACAAAATGTTATCAACAGAACCAATGTTGTAACAGCAGCAAGGAACAAACTGCTCAGCCCTCATTAATACCGCTGTTGATGACAAGTGTAAAATGCATGAGTTTCCCACTGATAGCTGAGTAGTGCAATCAACATTTTAGCGCATATATAAAACCACTCATGGCACTTCAGACTACATCAGGAGGTTGCCTACAGCCGCAAATATTAATGTTGTTTTTGATCTGCTCCTAATTAAACACTGCCGGTTATTGGCATTTGTAGACCACGGACACAGCAACTATAGGAGACTCGGTTATTTGCGGTTTACTGAATATGGATGGTGTCCTTACCTGCAGACTATAAAGAAGCTGCGTCAGACTCTGGACACTCTCCGCTACCTATAAAATATCATGTTAGTACACAAGGACAATAATATCACCGAAAAATGTCACATTGGATGCTACAGTGGCTAAATGGACAAACCTTGAACAGTGTTTCTTTGGTGTCTCCTTTCTTTGGCTCAGCAGGGCTCCACAACACGCTATCTGTTCCTTCACTGTCTGACCCCAGAGAGGTGGAGCTCATACTGAGTGTGCTCAGGTAATCCACTGTTGACAGAGAAAGGTACAGCATGACACAGCCTGTACCCGCTACGTTTGGTACATTGTTCATTTCTTCATTTTCTATGCCACTTGCCCCGGATTGATTGCCAGCCAATCACAGGGCACACATTAAGGATCGGCCGATACATCGGCCGGCCAATATATCGGGACGATATTTGCATTTTTTCCTTGTATCGGTATTGGCCGATGTATGTATTTTTGCGCCGCATGGGGGGTGCGCGTCACGTTGTGGAGGAGCAGTCATCACATCGATGCTAGATAAATTTAAACTACGACAGAAATGTTTTGCACATAGTTGAATATTTATTCCTTTTAAAGTTGATAATGCCGTTTAAATGTGTGTAAGAAAGCTGAATCCTACTGTGTTCAGTGTTTACATTTCAAGAAATATTTGTTTAAACATGAGACCTGTAATATTTATAATGGCCATTTTTTCATGTAAATTGAGGGATCAAAAGCAGTATCGGCCACAAATATCGGCCCAAGCAAAATCCATCGGCTGAGGGTGATGGAAAAAAATCGGTATCGGCATCGGCCCCAAAAAAAACATATTGGTCGATCCCTAGCACATATACACAACCATTAATGCTAACATTTATTCCTATGGACAATTTAGTAGTCTCCAATTAACCTAAAATTCATATTTTTGGAATGTGAGAGTACCCAGAGGAAACCAACACACAGTACATTATGTAATTACAAAAGTGCATGAAAATATGCTCACGTTCAGAGGGAGACTCTTGAATGCTGCTGCTTTGACTATTGTAGTTGCAGCCCTCCTGCCCACGGGTCTGAGAGTCACGACTTTGTGCAGGAAGGCCATCATGTTGCAGTAATGTTATCAGGTTCTCCGCTACAAACGAATAAAACAAGTCACAAGTGTAATTTAAGGAGCCAGTTTGTATACTTTTTTGATCTGAGGTTACATGATTTCTGCAAATCTTACCTTCTCTGAGTGCAGCTTTGAGCAGTGTTGAGGCCTGTCTTGGTGTATCACTGTCAATATCTGGTTGTACCAGCAGATGGCGATGTGGGATGGCTTCAGGAGACCGCAGGCTTAACTCTGTGAGCTCAGCATATAAATGTAACTTCTCCTCCAAGCTGTTGCAGATGCGTTGGTCCTGACCTAACAATGTCTCTACAAAAATAATAAACATATTGATTAACAACGGAGCTGCTGCAGGTTCCATTATGGGATCAATTTTCTATAAATTCTGGAAAGAATGACCAGATGTTACCTTGGAACTTTGAGATTTTCTGAACCTTTGCTTCCGCTGCTCTCTTGGCCTCCTCTAATTCGGCACTCCGTTCCTCCTCCTCTTCTTCCTCTGGGCAACTGCCATAATGGTTGTTAAATAGGTTAGACAATATGTAACATGAATGCATGCAAACACAAGAAATTAACCTAGAGCAGTGCTTCTGAAATAGTAGGGCAGGCGCCCCTGTGGGTGGGGTGGGGGGGCGAGAGGCTTTCATTTTAGTGCAGACCTACCAACATGTGCACATTTATAGTATTCAACATGCAATTTGACTTGAATTCGCTTATATGCTCTCCATTTTGTTGCATTTTGTTGGTTTCAGGTTTAGTCTGTACAGTACAGATAAATGAGTAGATATTATTAGTTCCTCTAGTATTTCAAATCAACAAAAATGAATGAAAAGCACTGACCTAGAGGTACTGTATCTCATTTTCAATTGTCACATAATTTCATGTCAGTGTTATTAAAGGAAGCTGATCATATTGTGTTTATAAAACTTCATCTCACCTCTCGACCGCTTGTCGTATGTGTCTCATCCAAGCATTTCTCTCCTCTCTGGTGGTGGCATGAACTTCATACATCTCCGGTCCAGCTGAAGAAGCAGAGATTAGGAACATCCCTCGCTCCTCGTTGGCTACTTCTCGAACAATGAGCTTCTGCAGTGGGATCACTGGAGGCTTCTGGTCCTGAAAGTATGTAAAACCGAATAGATAAGACACTTATTATGGTCAAGACTTGCACATGTGCTTCAGGTTGAGGCTTACCACGGCTGCAAATACAAAGCGTTGATCTTTCTCTTGCAGGAAAACCAAAACATCTGTGAGCAGGAGGGCTAGTGTGTCTAGAGGGGGGAGGGAATACATAATCAAGTGTATGCTGAATAAATCAATCTGGTGGTAGAGATGCTCCTCAACAAACCCTTTAGGCGCCCCGTGGCGGTCTTCCAGTAAAGCAGCCCCTTATGCTGTAGCTCTCTGTGTTTGCTGTGCAGGTCCTGCTTGCGGATCACCTTGCCATTCTTTAGTTTGGCAAAGCTCTTATTCTCCAGCCGGGCAAGCACTTCCTGCAGCTCCTGAGACATCTCGTACTTGCTAACTGTCAGGTCCACTGCTGCAATGATGTCACGGATCTGAGCCAGAGCACTTGACAAGTCAGCGTGTTCTTGACTTCCGTCTGTCAAAAGCAATGTTATAGAGGTCAAAGTAATTATATTCAGTATATACATACACATATTTGGTGTTTTGTGATATACTAACCTTGTGTGTAATGTAATATCCTTTCCAATAACACTGGGTACTTGGTGATGCGCTGGGTGACTAAAAGGATGAATTCGGGGATCCCTCTCCGCCTGACGAGTGAGTTATTGCTCTGTTGCTGTAAGCAGAGAGGTCACAACTAGGATTTTATGACCCATAGCTCATGAAGCACACAATGTGTCAAAGGTCGGGGCTTACTTTGACAAAGTTCTGGAGCTTCTTATTCTGCTGCTGAAGCTCTTTAAAGACGTTGACGGCTTCCATGTGGTGACTGCAGAATTCGCCGTATAATTGCTTCATCTTCTCTGCATTTTCATCTGAGAACTGAGAAGAGTGACCTTAAAATGTGCACGAGGAAATCATCCAATATTGATCAGTGGCCAATCAATTGGAGCATTCCTAACTATTATACAAGATGTACACTGTCTACTCAAAAGTATATCCAAGTTTTATTTTTATGGTATTGTCCCCTGAAAATGTATCCTGAATTAAAAATGGTTGCCAAATTGTGAGATGTTTACTGTCCTCGCCTTTATGTATCCATCTTTGCTAACCTGCTGAAGCAAGATGTCTCCAATCTGGTGTATTAGGTAATTTCTTTGGTTCTCAGGTCGGGTGGAAGCCTGCCTGTGCTCCTGCAAAGCTCCAAAAAGGTTCCTGTGGAAGAGCAACAGGGAATCCAAGCATGGGAAGATCCGGGCCACACAATCCCAATCTAGCTGCAGCTCCTCTAGCATGCCTCTTCGGAATACTTCAGACATGACCGTCAGTGTTTGAATGTGGTGCAGCTCTGTCTGCATTAGTTCTACAGGGAGACCACAGACGTGGATTATGGTCACTGAAGTTTATCAGTTGTGGAAGCTTTATGATGCTAATAATGCTCACCATAAATGACATCCTGTCTCTTGATGGTGCGTCTGTCGTGCTGCCGGCAGAAGTCTGGGCTGACTGCGAGACTCCATGACTCTGTGTCCAGTCCCAGTAGGTCAGCTGACAGATCACTCAGTAGTGGAGCATCTAAAGCATCTGTAAAAACAAAAAAAGCCTTAATAAAGAGAATAAAAGTGAACACGGTTGGGCTCAAGCCTCGCTTACCCTGTGAGGTGATTGGCGTGTCCACTGAAGGTGGAGTCACCGTAACTGGAGTTCCCTCATCAGACAGAGAGCTGTTAGTGTAAGACGTTGCAATGGCGTCAACCTCTACGCCTGCGGTGTCACTCAGGCGTCTATTTAACAGAAGAATTAACACACACATTAATATAATGTATGTTGATATCATTTTCTAAAGTCACAGGATGTTGTGCTCAGCTATGAGTAAAAAAATTTTACTAATAAGGCATTTCAATGAAATCCATAATATACAGGGCTGAACTGTAGTGGGTGATCCCTACCTGCTCTCGACAGAGACGGAGAGGCTTTTAGCCAGAGGGGTGAGTGTTTCTCTCTTGTCTTTAGTTATTGTCGCAAGTGAGCAAGATGGGGAAACTGATGAGGAGGTCAGACAGGAGGATGAAGAGCTGTCTTTCAAAGAGGCTGGAGGACACCACCAGTAAAAAAAAAACATACATAAAACGTAAACAAACACTTGAAATGCTTCTTTAGTGTTGAAGTTAGATGTTTGTATAGCCTCAGTCACATATTTTTTAGAATCCATATATTATAAAATTGTCCGACTAAGCCTTTTGTGTGTTTATGCACGAACACATACATGCACACAATCCACTTTGGATCCCCCACAGAGGCAGATTAAAATGTAACTTGTCTGAAAACCACAGTCAAAGGGATGAGTGAGGGAAGAGAATAAATGGCTTACTTAATCTGCAACCGGCAGGGAAAACAAGGGAGGACAGGTAAAAACTAAATGGATCAAAGCAGAGAGGGAGGGGGACTCACTCTGTGGGAGAGACAAGGTCTTGGTTTTCATCAGCAATGCATTCCTCTCCTGCAGCTTCTGGGGAAATATGTTATATTAACTTAAGTTGATGAACAACAAACTATTTCAGTGATCAGGTTGTTGTTGTAACATCAAAATGAATATTCTAGGAATGCACAAAGCACATTATAAAACCTCTACCCAACATGAACATGACGTCAGGTATGACAGTAGAGTGAGAGAAGCAGTGACAAAGGTAATAACCGGTAAAGTAGTGTACTGTAACTTAGAGCGGCACATAGCACTTTGGAGTTGTCGCATTGACACTACCAGATGGAGTGCATTATCTTAAAACTGTTTTGAGACAGTCATCTGGAAAATAGAGATTCCATTTTTTATTCCAATTTCATAATAATCAAGGATGTCTGATCCTTATTGCCATACTGAACTGAAATGTCAATGTCAAATATCAATGTTTTCTGCATAAAGTGATGTAAACGTGATGTCAAATGTTCATTTCTCTATTTCCTATGTCATTTTAAGGCATTGTTGTTTTGACTGTAAATCTGTGCATGTTAAGCCTTTTACTGCCCCAGTCATTAAACAGTCAAAAGTAAAGGGATTACTCCCCAAGCATAATCCCCCTCATCTCCCCCTCCCTCTTTGCAAAATTAGGTAAAAGTGATGTTAAACGTTCACTCGTCCATTCATTTGCCATTATTTTTGCAACTTTTTCTGCATGTAAAACTAAAATTATTGTCTATAAAGTGTGTTTTGGTTAAAATTCTGGGGTGTCTGGAATGGAGTCCAGGGTGTACCCCAGTCCAGGGTGTACCCCACCTCTCGGCCGAAGACAGCTGGGATAGGCTCCAGCACCCCTGCGACCCTCGTGAGGATAAGCGGTAGAAAATGAATGAATGAATGGAATAGATTTATTGGATTTTCATTATTTCTTATTATATACCATTTTTTTTTATTATTTTCATTATTATTTTCTATAGGAAAACTTAGACCGCATTTTGGTTTGAGTCTGACCTTCTGGAACAAATTAATGATGCTAATCAACACACTGCTGTATATGTATATGTAAAGGTATTAAAACCAAAATGAAGTTTCAAAGTGTCCCTTGTTTTAGAGACCCAAAGTAGTGTATGAGGGTTACCTTTCCGCATGGGGCAACAGACTCCCGACAGTTCTTGTGGATATTCAGGAAACAGTCTAGCGACGACAGCAGATAGTTGATTTAAGCAACCACCGTTCATCAAAGTGGAGGATGATGACGGGAAAAAAAAGTGCAGACCAAAACATAAAGACAGCATGAGCGAGAATATTTACACAAACCGTGACAGTTGAGCCACCACAATACATGCTGAAGAATACTTACTGGAGCACTGCAGCAGCTCCTTCCCAGAAACAGACTTATCGCAGGCCACACAGACGGCAGGACCGGATGGAGATGGAGGAACAAACTGATGTCCATTGGCTGTTCCCGTCTTCTCCTTTCCATCTTTTACCTCTTTCCCTTTTACCTGAAAAAGCGAGTTGTAAATTCAGTACATGTACCCGTTAAGCTGACATTTACTCAAGCTGATGGTGGTGAAGAAACCACCAAAGTGGAGGAAGAACAACAAAAGACAAAGTGGTTGACTTCATGCTGTGATACACCTGTTAAAGTGAAGTTAGCAGAGATAAAGGACCTTTGAGTGAGCCCCTTTGTGGTGCTCTGTCCTTGCGGGGGGGGGGGGCATTAGAGGGGATTCGTATGTGTGTGTTGGTGAGCGAGGAAGGTTTATTTTCTTATCAAACTTTCAGCGTTTGTATTTGTTTGTTTGAGCGTTCGTGTGTACATGTGCACGCAAGGCAACATGTTGTGGAACACATGTACACGTGCTCTATGGTACTACGGAATGTGTTTTGGATCCACATGTTGTGCTAAGAGGTCAGCATTATGTAAGAGGATATTTTCTCTGTGTCCTGTTGCTAAGACCTGAGGAGAGGGAATTTTCTCCCTCACCAAATAAAGGCACCCTGTACAGACAACGGCTCCCCCGACACAGGAATTCTGACCCGGCCTGTCTGTAAGATGGTAAAGCTTTTACAGCTCTTCTTTGGCTATGAAGCTTTATGCATGGACACGCTTTATAAACGTGTTAGCCTTTTCATCAAAGATGAGTTGCCTCACCTTTGTTTTGTTGCGAGTGCTGGACATCCTGTTCTTTAGGAAACTAAAGGTCCGGCTCACTTTGTACTTCTCTGGCTCGACCTTGGATGGGATTATGTATTTGTCCCACTCCTCATCTTCAATCCTGTGTAGAAACCTCCATTAGTAGTATTCAGTCATCTCATCACTGACGACATTGAAGACCAAGATGCAAAACTCTTATTAGTATTTTAATATACTACGACAGATTTAATAAACTTGGACTCAAGCATCATGCTGAGATGAACAAGTGGCCCGACAGTCCTCCGGGACCCCGGTCTACTTACTGCCTATTACTCTTGACATCATGCTTGGCATGCTTGGGTGTCACTGTGCGCTCAAGTGGATGCTATTTATAGCATGACCTTGAAGAGATGTAATTAATAACGTCAACATCCTAAACTAGTTTCATTAGATACTATACAGACATTCAAGGCAGCGGTTTAGAGAAGAAGATGACATGCAACATGACATCAAACCTAAATTCAGAAGTTAGAGTCAAATATGGAAGTTTACATGTACAAAACGGATGTGGTTAATGAAGTTAATAGTCACTGTAAAATGTTAAAACAGGTTAAGCCGCACATGCATATGGCTGTGAGGCCGCTTTGGTGAACACATACTCTTTAAGGAACTCTGTGAGGGTGAGGTGTTGGAGTGATGCGCTGCTCTCTTCCTCTGCTGACTGGGCCCGCTTACGGAAACCCAAAACCCTGCATGATGGATATAACACACCTCAAACCTCCACCAAATTGTACTTGTTTTTGGTTATGTCTTAATAAGCACATAAAAACACCGCACGTCACTGGTGGTAACAATGGATGGATTTAAATATTGTTATGGAATAAAATGATCCAGTGTGTTTATATATAAGCTACTGTAACACAGCGATTTAATGATCTAGTATGAAAAACAAATTACCTAACAGGATTACATCAAATATTTCCTCTGTTAGCAATGCATGGTTATTAGCAAGGGAAATGAATTAGTGCATGATAAATCAATGAGCCTATGAACTAACCAAATTGAAATGATTATGCATTATGTGCAAAAACACACAAAAAAAGGTGTTGTGTTAATTTAGCTTGGCAAATGTAGTACATTCACACTTATTCTAAATACTTAGTCAGTGACATGGTGTTAAAATGATTTTGTTATTTACTTGAGGTTATTTTGAGTTTGCAATCAGAGCATATCCCGGCTCTGGCCTTGCAACAGGAAGTGTGTCACATCCTGCCTCATCAGACCCCAAACTCAGGTCTCTCTCACACACACACACACACACACACACACACACACACACAGTATGCACGCAGTCAGACCCATCAGGGATAATCTCAAAACTGCAGGCCAACACTAATGCCTAAAAAGGGCGGAAATCTCTAGGCCTTACACAGTCAAGCAGATCGCGTCTCAGCTCATATAACTGAGCCGATGCGTTTACCTCTTTTCTTTGGAAGTCTCCGTCAGGCTCAGCACGCTCTGCTCTGTAACGTAGAGTGTCAGAACAGACAAAGGACTCATGAGTGAGTGGCAAATACTAAATGTATCATTGAAGGTGTGGAAGTTATTACAAGAGAGAAAGAGAGTTTGAAACCTTCATCCCATTGGCAGAACACAAGAATTCCTGGATGTAGTGCACCCATACAGAGACAGACCAAACATGGCACCAGGATTTTGCCAAGGATAAACGATGGATATTAAAAATAGCACAGGAAAAATATAACAGTAATGCTTAAGTAGCCCTGACACCCTTTATTAGACGAGAAGAACACTTTCTCCAAAGCCGCAATTTAGTAAAGCAAATACTGGATCTAGTTCCCTTTATTATTTATAAGCTTTGGAGAAAGTCTGGTTTTGATCAGACACCATTTCAACTTTTTATGATTTCCTCTCAAAAAAAAAAAAAAAAAAATCACACCATGCAAACTATTTTTATTTCATATAAAAGTACCATAAATTCCGAACCCACAGATGCTCAATTTTGGTTAACAATGTCAGGTGATATTTTTGCAATATGTTTATTATTATGATTGTAGTTTGCAGTGGTGCAGAACTGACTTTATAAATATTTCCTTTACCACGGAACACACACACCTTCTGGCCTTAGCAAGCAAAACAATGTGTAAGGCTGTGTCTCATCCATTTGGTTAAATAAGACCCAAGTACTATTGTGTAGTTGCAATAATTTAGACCTAAAATTATGGTGCATTGCATTATGACAAGTTAATCTAGTATACTACAAATGGTTCAACAGAGCATTTATGGCAGTGGTCTCAAACTCAATTTACTTGGGGGCCACTGGAGCTAGGGTCTGGGTGAGACTGGGCCGCATCAGGTTTTCCAAAAAAAAAAAAACGCATTTATTAAAAACAAAGATTTTTTAAAAACTTCGCTTTGGTTCCAATTTTCTACATGAAAAGCTCTGATAAAACATTCCACTGTTCTCAAATATCTTACTTTTTATTTTTCTACACAAAATAAGATGAAAAATAAATAAACAAATCAAGAATAAAGAAAATCAATCAATCAGTAATAAATAAATATCATAATAAAAATAAAACGGCAAATAATAAAAACTTAAGAAACCACATATAGTTGGTGGGTAGACAAAAATTTTTTTTTAGATTCAAATTAACAAAGCATTATTAGAGCCCTGTAGACATGACAAAACACGACTATCGTCACATTTATACTCTTTTTATTTACATATAAACATATTGCGCAACTGCAGGGTCTTGAGACACGACATGCTAACTCGCAAACTAGAGAGCTAGCGACCCAAACGGTAGCCTTCAAGTTATTTCCTTTAAACTTAAATAGCCAAAAACTTACCACTTCCACACGGATAGGGAGGATAACTATTAACAGTTATTTAACCTTTAACATGAACATTAATCAAACGTAATAATATTTTCTGTGTACATGATACCATACAGCATCCATATCAAACTTGCGCGGGCCGCACTAACATTAAACTTTCACATCAAGGCGGGGGCCTCAAACTAGTGTGTTTGAGACCCCTGATTTATGGTATACCTTATAGTTCAGTATTAAGATACATGTTTGATGTTGTTGATTATGACCAGATTTCCCCACGACAGAGCAAGGAAAACACTGCAATGCCCACAGAGACACTGGTAGCATCTTGCTACTACTTTGTGCTGTACTTACTAACTTGGTGGAGTCGAGAGAGTGATTTAGAGAGAGATAAAGCTTGAAGTAGAGAACGACCACTGCTGAATGCACCATCTACAGAGGATGAAGCAGCAGGCCCTTAATGCTAGACACTGACATATGTACATATGGGGTAATGGTGTTGCATCATACCAACGTTTGTGATGTGTGATGTTACACATGTTTCTATTCAGCCAGCCACAGAGAGCGGAAATAGAGATGGCTCACCTTCTGCCAGATCAGTAATGGTTGCATCTCTGTTAAGTAAGGGGCGTGAAGGCCTCGCCTTGGGGGAGGAGTAGGAGTACGAGCGCAGGCGGACCTCGGCTTCTTCTGGGTTCTGGGTAAAAGCAGGGACATAGCAGACAGCCGCACGTAAACAACTCGAGAGCAGAACATTTTTGCACAATGCTGACAGTCTGGAAATCTTAAATCAATAGGTCTGATCTTTTTAACAGCTTTGAGCATAGAACCTTGATTAAACATGCACAATCAAGGTGGTATTGTGTCAGAAAGGATGCACAATGTGGCGTACCTTTGTAGGCTTGTGTGTGCTGTCAGAGTGAGAGTGGTTCAACTCTGGGGAGTTGGACTGAATCTTCAAATCTGAAGAGGGGTAGGAATGTCCCAGTATGTCCTCTTCTCCGCTGTCACATTCAAGACTAGGGCTGTTGACATGTAACATGATGCAAAAATTGTGCATAAATGACACAAGATGTGACATGTCAACTCTACTAATATCTTGCGGCATTTTGCACAGGGATGGTTCTTTATAAAAAAAATACCATTGGCAGTCAGCCTGGACAAATCAAAACTTATGCTTAGCGTATGTGCCAATACAAAATAACTGGAAGGAATGTGTGAGCGCTCTCTAAAAACAAAAATGCTCAATTGTATTCAGGTTTCCTGTCACTTTACACAGGCTTGCCAAACAATACAATACAATACATGACATATCAGTATGGGCTATTCAAAGAAACATATGGAACATATATATGGAATTTGCCACATATGCATTTACAATTTAGTTACTTTTGATAAGTTACCGTTTCCTCACTCCTTAAACCTGTTGACCTGAAAGGTTTTAAGGCGTGTTGAGATTTCAGAATGAATTCTGTGCATGTCAGTCGGTTTCAGTAAAGCTCATTACACATACTTTGCATCATCATTTTTTTGACTTTCACATAAGTTACGTATATAAGATAAAATCCTAGCAATGATATACTTTACTTTTTAGCAATAATGTTGAAAAACTACCAGCTGTAATGTCATACCTCAGTCCGCGGTTCACCACTGGCAAGTTGCATCCACTGTGGTTCAAGTTGGGAGAAACTGGAAGGCCAGGGGGCGTCTGTCGCTTATGTCCTCCTTCAAACAAACGGAAGGCAGAAGCCAGGGGGGAGGACAGGAAGGATGGGGAGGAAGCAAAGGGAGAAGGGGGAGACACCCAAGGGGGCGGCTCCTTGGAATTGTCCATGCCTGGGTTTTGAATAATCGTCTCGCAATTGTGGTGTGAAGGTGGGCAGTGATCTTTAACATAGGTCCTAGTGTCAGCAGGCGACGTGGAGAAAGAATCCCAGCAGGGGCTGCCAACAGCAGGTGCTGGACGGGAGTGGTATTTTATGTCGACGTCATCCACCTGGAACAGAAACACATAGGAATCCAATTAAACGTATGTGTAATAAGAGTATTTTATTCAACTATTTTAAATAAGGGGCTGCACGGTGGTACTCCGGTTTCCTCCCACATTCCAAAAACATGCTAGGTTAATTGGCGACTCCAAATTGTCCATAGGTATGAATGTGAGTGTGAATGGTTGTTTGCCTATATGTGCCCTGTGATTGGCTGGCGACCAGTCCAGGGTGCCCAAAGACTGCTGGGATAGGCTCCAGCATGCCCACGACCCTCTTGAGGATAAGCGGTATAGAAAATGGATGGATGAATTTTAAATAAGTCACAAAGGTCACACAATAGTAGTATTGGAAGTGTGTCAGCCACAATTTAGCCCTGGTAATGGTTTGTTTTGGAAAGGACATAGGAAAGTTATATTTATATTTTTACACTTTCACAATTAAACTTGTATGAAAAGGAGTAGGAAAAAACAGATTTCATTTAATCCCGCCATTACTTCCCATGCATTGATACCAGATTTTAATACAAGTTGTCTTGTTTGCTAATAAGCTGTGTTTTTTATGTCATACATCACATACAACGATGTAAAATTAACAAGAGGGACAGGAGGACGCAAACATTAGTAACACTAACATAGCCATGTGAGCTACGGTGCTAACATTACAGTCATCATGCAAGCCTGAACACTTTTTCACACCACTTTAGTCAAAAAAGAATACATTATTCTCTTGCATCAGACAAAGAAAATAAAGAGAGAGTAATTTTAATACATTTCCTGCCTAACTCACCTGGTCTACTAGCATGGCATTGGCATACACTCTATCTTTGCCATGGATCATCGCTGACAATCTGGCAGCAGCGGCCAGAGTGGGGGATGAGGCCTGGCTCTCTCCAATAGATTGGCTTTTCTCTGCATGAAAGAGGGAAGAGACTTTTCAATATTATTATTTGGTTGCTACAGCGACGGCAAATAATCTCTCAAAAATACAGGAAGTGACACAGACGTTTTGGGCAGCTCAGTGCGCCAAGACTCCATATGAGTGTGTGCGTTTGTCTCAAGAACTCCTTGCACACACACGTGAATGGGTGTGTCGGACGTTGTGCCTGGGCATCTGTAGGTTTGCTTCCCACCCCCCTCTCTCACACACCGATTGCAATGTGGCGGTGGAGAGCGAAGATAACTTCCAGTGAGCACACAGTAGCATTGACGGGAACCTTTTCTACACAGTGGAACCACTGTGAGTCCAAGCCTGGTTTTGCCCACGCAAAAACACTGCTGCTCTTAAAACACACACATCTCCCTCTGCTGTTTTTTCGCAACACAAAACAAAGCGACTACACAACACTGTTTCTTGGTGCTATTTCAGGCATATTCGTTATATTATACTTATACTTAATTCACTCTTAGAATATATTACAGTGATATAATGGTCAAAAGTGGAGCAGGTATCGCAGTTTCTACTACTGTGACTAAAAACGTGAGAGTTTGTGATTTCAAACTGCTGGCACAACACAGTAAAAAGAAAAGAAGTCCAGCTTGAGAAACTAGAATAAATCAGACCAGCAAATAGCTGTTTCCTGTTGGCTGCGTGTCCAATAAATCTGAGAACCCACAAGGAGTCAAACAGACATTGATGAGAGAACCAGATGATCTTGCATGGTCCTTTCCATGTCAAATGCATAGACGACCTAAGTCACACATCTGTATGACATACAACGCTCACACTACCCTGATCAGAATTTCCAAAGCACTTCTGCAATTCCAGGACCACATCACATGTCCCAAACCCCAAACAGACTCCAAATAAGTTGCAGCTGAAATGAGCAGAAAAAGGCAAACCGTACAGATTGTTGTTTACTGTTTACAAGTACATTATACTGTATATACACCTGAATCCAAACACATATCTGTTTTTCATTGTAGAATTGGTTTGAATAAAAATTCAGGGAGTCATAGGCTTTGGGTGAGGGTCAAACACTGTAAGTGGATCTCACTTCATATAAACCCACTTCAGGAACTTCACAGAGGAGTCTCATAATTCAAGTTCTGGGCCAGGTTCGAAGCCACAGCTGGCTGCTACGGACAGGATCACTCTGACACCTCTGACCCATTAAACACCGCCTCAGCCATCATTACTGTCAGCCACCAAGATCTGTGTTTAACATTAGTTATCGAAGGAATAACAGAGCAGCAGGAGAGCTCACGTTGAGCGATGTCTACAGGTTGCCATTTCAAAGTGAGTTTTAAGGAATGCAGAGCAGCGTGTCGTGCTATTTGTAGAGGATTGTGCTCAGAGAAAGTGTATGTGGAGAGATGTGATATTCATAGCCTGTCCCCGAGTGAGCACTAACCCTATACAGTAGCTGAAGAGTGTCAGAGCGCTTACAGAAAGCGAGACAAAGACGGCAGTCAGTGACAGGTCTCCAGACCAGGGCAGTTAAACACAGAGAGTGACCCCTCAACCTGTGCACACCCCTGGGAGGGAGACATTGAAATGGAAGGCAGGGTGGGAAGGAGGGAGGGAGGTAGGTCGTGACAAGGGCTCTTTCTCATATAGTTCGCTGTCTTTGAATGGGAAAAGGTCCAAATAAACAGTCATACCTGTCCATGTGGTAAAGCCTACATTATTATCATTATGATGTCATTTTTAAGCATCTGACAAAAAAAACTGTCTAGTAAAATAATAAATCTAGTATAAAACTGGAGAAAATCAAAGCAAAAAGTTATTACCCTATGATATGATGATTTTTGACTCCTGTTTATAAATGGCTGTTTAAACAGTAAAAACAATTGTCTACCAGCCATGAGCCATGACACCTACAGTCGTTCCAAGCATCACATTGCGTGTTACCGTTATGTTTACATTCTAGCCGACCCAAGAGATCCGGAGTGGACGTAAAGCTTATGTGAGTAGCTTATCGGCCTTCAGAGTGAACAAATATACTTGTAGGCCTTCACACCTGAAAACACACTCCGCTTGGCGCAGGTGCACTTCTACCAGGTACCCTAAATACAAATGTTACATGGCAACTCAATTACTTTGTCAAACACAATAATAGACTATTTGTCTCCACAGAAGAAAGTGATGGATTCCATTAGCGGGTAACCTGAAAACAGTGCATGCCTCTGAATATTTCTTTAATTCACCTGGAACATGGGTCCCCAAGGTACCGGTCCATGGGCGGGGCCAAACCAGGCCGTGGAAAACAATTTTGTAAATACACATGATTATTCATTGGAAAAATAATATACTGTTGGAAAGCCCAGAGTTGTTACATGTTTATGTTGAGTTGTTGTGTGATGATTTTAGCGTTCTTTGCGATTTAAAGGAGATGTCACAGATGCCACACCGCAGTGTTCTTTGCGATTTAAAGGAGATGTCACACCACTGTATATGCCGCAGGGTTCAAAGTTTAAGGAAAAAGGAGCGTCTTACACACCGGAAATGACCACATATTTATTTTCTTTTTTTCACCTTGTTGTTCCCAAATGCTGGATGTGAATGC
Source organism: Doryrhamphus excisus (assembly GCF_037039965.1). NCBI lineage: Eukaryota > Metazoa > Chordata > Actinopteri > Syngnathiformes > Syngnathidae > Doryrhamphus > Doryrhamphus excisus. Next base: position 11,516,748 of record NC_136359.1, on the reverse strand, counting down.
ATAAAGGTGAGGTTTGATGACATTATTATGTGTGTTGAGTGCTAGTGTTCGTATTTATTTGATATCAAGTGAAGTCATGCTAGCACACTGTTCCCCAGACATAAACTTCTCACTGGAAAACAAACTTAAGGCTCATACGATTTAATTTGATGTTGTTCGAAGCTACTTTTCTGAGACTTTTGTTCACTGTAGTCAGACAAAATGTAATATCTTAATCAGACCCTTGGTTATATATGGTGTTTTATACACTATACATAAATAACATGACATTATATCCCCTACATCAAACTGGTTCATAGATTTAAAAGGTTGGGGACCACTAAACCCCCACCCAAAAAAAGATTTTGAGAAATGTTTTTGCTTATCCGAGATGTTCAGCGTTTGAACTAAAAAGCTATTCATTTAGCCTTTTACATATAGCAGGTTTCAAAAAGGATATTTTTCTTTATTTTTCTCCAGCTGCTGCGCCTCCCCTGAAGTCTTCTGGCATGTCTTCTGAGCTACAAAGTTCAGGTCCAGTTATGTTTTCTGCTTAATAAACTCTATTCATTGATAACAAGGCTTCCTGACACTGTGTACATTTACGATGCAAATATCATTCTTCTAATTTTATTCACAATCAGTTGATTGAACGAGATGTCTTATTTAAGAACTAATTGAAATTCCTCCACTGATCATACCCAGTGTCTGGATTTTTAATCTCAAAAGTTTCTTTTCACAGCTGAACATGTTCACTGTCCAAAAGTTGGAGGCCGTACTAAATATTATATAAAGGAGATCCACTTAAAATTCAAGCAAGCCAATCACTTTGGCTAAGACTTTATATGGTCAGTTTGATGGTGGAGTTCATCTTGGTGTTTGGCTTAGTAATACAGGCAGGCGGCATTTATAAAATTTGCCACTGTCAGTCTCAATTAAAAGGCAATACCTGGGATTATGTTGCTGAGGTTTATGGTCAAAAATGAAGGAAAGAGTGCTGGAGTAAAGCCATGACACAGACATGGCAGTAACTTGAGCGTCTGCTGTGTTTGTCTGCGCTTTTTCCCTCTCTTCTTAAAAAAACATGCATGAAAAGTGCATGATGAGTTTATGAGTCCCCAGTGAACCAACTTGTACCAGCATCACCAAGGTTGTCGAGTACAGGCACAGATACAAGGTGCATATTAAAATTATCGTATGTCGTATGAACCTGCAGGACTCCTCGGGGTGGAGGGTCATTGAAGTAAACAACAATGTGTCCTGAAGACGTCGAAAGTCCCCAAAGCACTCAATCAACCTAGTGAGGACATCTGACATTCCGCAACATACTGTCAGATATCAGGTTACATCACCGGCAAACAAACAGTTATCTCACTGTGAGTAAGAGCCTGTGAATAAGTATGTGTGATGGCACCAGTCTGAATCCATCTTTTATGACTGTCTTTTCCATTTTGCACCATTTGAACTGTGAAACTTCATCAACAAATCACTCTAAACGTTAATGCCTATCCAAAGTCAACATTTGATATGCAAAATTGTAAATTTTTACGACATTAAGCGTCAATGATGGATTAGCACATTTATACCGTACAACACTTTACCTTTTTTGCCAGAATTCTTACGCATCCGCATCCTTGGAAAAGAGGGCCATGAGTAGTTAAAAGGAGAATCTGAGTCCGAATCCATGGTGTGCTCTCTTCCAACCAGCTCAAGATGTGTAAAAAGTAGTTAGTTTACATCCATTCCTGCAGCAATCTCTCCTTTTTCCAGAGCCCACTGTAGACACTCTGACACTTTAGGAGAGAGCCAGCATGTTCCCCCTGTCTCCCCCAGTCACCCCTCCCCCTAAAGCCCTCCCCTTCCCCTTTCCAAACTGTCCAACAGAGACGGAATCAACTCCTGTCCTCTCTCTCTCTCTCTCTCTCTCTCTCAGCACTTTCTTTCAGATTTTCCTAAATCTTATCCAACTCTATGGATCCCTCTGCCTTTTCACTCATCTGCCACACACAGTTTGGATGGAGCAGGGAGGTGAAGCCATGCTGGCAGAGGCAGGCGAAGGAGGTCATTTACTGGCCAGAAAGGGTGACTGAAGGAGGGAGAGAGAAAATCAAACATAGGAGTGACTTCAGAACCTACAGAGAACACAAACACCAGAGCAGACAGCCTAGTGGAGGTGACTCTCAGACACTGGAGAAATCATTAACCCTGTGAGTTCATGATTGTCTCAAAGATACGCCAGGCTGGAACGCTGGTACCCATACTTGAAAAGGTGAAAGCCATTCACTCCAATGCGAGTGTAGCCTTCCTAGTCGCTCCACTTCACAGTGTTTTGCATGTAATGCCATGGAACTCCTTGTGAGGACAGAGAGGGAAGGTGCAGACTGCAAGGTCAGCAGACTCACCATGGAGACAACAATGAGAGCTGTGGCTGTTTTCTTCTTCAGTCTTGTGTCTTATGTCTTTTCTCCACCCCCTTCTTTTCCACTCTTGCCATCTTACAGTGCCTCGTTAACAGCATCAGGGATACACAAAGGGGCAACAGGAAGATAATGGCATAGTGACATGTTGAGAATGCATCTAAATGCCGGAATGTAATGGGAAAAGCATATGAGTGCTTGGAGGGCAGAATGCAGCGTGAATGTGTGAGAGTGTTTGTGCGGGTGCACGTGGGGTGGGGTGGGTTGGGGTGGGGGTGCTTTGGCACTGTACTTGTGCAGATTAATGCTGGCTTTGTGGGGTCTGTATGAGGTGTAATCCTTTTTTCCGCTCTCCAATTAGATCCCTCAGCCAGGGTCAGAGACTCTTGTTAGCATTTCTGGCATTACAGTCATCATCTGTCATCACTTCTGCGAGCTACCAGTATCATAAATTCTCGTCTCCTTCACTGACACACACTATTCTCACACTACTCCACTCCCTTCTCCCAGGGGATCTCAACAAGCTGCTGGAAACAACTTTCGGGAAAGCCTTGGCAACCCCCCATTCAGCCACAATCAGCCCCTGTTTTGTATCCTATACCCCTTGTTCCGTTCAGAGGACTCTAACCCTGCATTCTCCCTCTCAAACACACATGCACAACCATGACTCCTCTCTTTAGTTATATTAAGCAGAGCCTTTCAGAGTGGAGTTTTATTTGATAGTTGTTCACATTCAAATGGGAATTGGGGCAAATGATCTGTTTGTGTGTGTGTGTGTGTGTACGCATTTGGGTTCTGTTGTGTGTTTTGGGTTGGGTATTTGAATTTGGGGGGCATTGGAAGGGCACTGGTGGGGGTGTGAGGAGGAAAGACAAACAAGAGAATGTGTTTTTTTAATCTGTTTGTAATCAATGTGCTGGCATTAACGACTGTAAAACTGGAAGCTGAGTGTTTAATTTGGGTTAAACCATTTAAGGAGTTTAGATTTGAGATGCAGGGAGCTGATACCAAGAAGTACAGGGAGAATATGGCAGCTATGTTCCAAATTCCTCATCCCTTTGCTCTTGGTGCTGAAGCTCTGACGGCAGAGGTTCCATCTGTCTGTTTGATGACGCCTTAATTCAAGTCAAGTGTCCATGTAGTGTGCGATAAAAGTCTGGACTGTCGATAATAAGATTACGTACTAGGCACTTAAATGGATATAAGTGGAATTGGTTCCCATCTGTGCTATTTATTTTAGTCCCCATGTGAGGTTGTATGCAAATGTTGCAAACAAAGTCATCCTAACTCTTTATTTAAACCACTAAAGGAAATATGGGGATCAGCTGAGGTCACAGGCAGGCTATGTTCAAAGAAAATGTGAATATCCTCAACCCACATACGGGTTTGACAAATACAGAGAGCAAAATGGCTAAATCATAAAGAACGGAAAACAACACCAGCCACAGGAAGTTCAGATTGCAGGTGTCCATTGCCAATGTTGTAAAAGCCCAAAGCCTCAGCTTGTAACCACAGAATTCTTACACTCAGCCATCATTCTACTATCCAGCAAATCAAGCCAATCATTAAGCCACAGGATGTTCCCACTCTCAAAGCGTCTGTCCAAAAGAAGCCACCTTAAGCCACATTGTTAGGATTCATTTCTAAAGCAGAAATTTGGAAGGACTAAGATGATTCAGGAGTGCTCTCTGCAAGCCATGTTAAGAAAAATCCCTTCCATGTGTCCTTGCTGTGGTGAAACGAGATTGACAGGTCTCCAAAAACTGTAAGGGAGGGAGGCAAGACAGGCCATGGGGATGAAATGTGACTCGTCAATTCATGGGGAAGGCAGACAGTTTCCTACTGTTGGGCTCATTAAATAATTGGAAGCTACTTGGGACCCACCTACAATAACAATGACCACATTCTAAATATCCACAGCTGGAGCACCACAAGCTTTAAAATTAATATAGTATTCTAAAATAGATTCATTCTGAAAGGCAACCTTGATTGTATCACCATTTAAACACATTTAATATTTCATTTAAGGTAGGCATCTTACCACAGTCGAACTGCAAAAACTGGTCCTCTTGGCACTCCTGACTCAGGCAAAACATCAGTGCTTCGTCGTAGTCCTGCCCAGAGAAAAAGTGTTCACCCAGCAGCACACACATTTCCACAGTGAGACTTTTCCATCAGGTTACAAGCATTCCACTTAAAAAAAAAAAACAAGTCTGGCTAAGTACAAAAACACAAGTGTTTGGCAGGGGCTTGGGTGTGCGACAGTGAGAAAGATCAATTAGGTAACCATCTGTAGCGCATACAACAGGTCTCATAGAAACATGAAACACGCTCACAAAGTAGGCTATTCAGGCTAACTCTGCCAGGTGGAGCCTCCAACACCTTAACAATGACACAAAACAATGAGGAGCATTGAGGGGCACGGATGTGGTGGCAGTGCATATTACACTCTACACTGGCTGATGTAGATGTTCATGCAGCTTGAACAGATGTATGACATTTACTATGAAATACAGTGGAACCTCCAAAATGGCACAACCCAAAAGTAAAACATATGCCTCCAAAGTCAAGTAAAAACTTTGCTAAGTTTAAAACAACACATTTTTAATGCTGTGAGCATCTGACACAGTAATGACAAAGAGGAAAAGTGTAATTATAACTATAGAATCAGAAATGGAATTGACTGGGACATGGGAACGAGCCTGGCTGTTCAATTCAATATGAACAAAACAGATAATTAAAAATAAATTGCTGAGTTTCACATGATGTCACATCCGTTGTTTGTCATCCCCGCCTCAAAGAGATGGGGCGGGGGTGCGCAAAGAAGCGTATTCATGACTAGAAGTCATGTAAAATCAGAGCAAAATGACCGCATACATGCACTGTTCTGGCAAAAATTACTCAAATGGACACTTCCATCCGTGAGCCTTATATATTACATATATAGGGCTCATGGGCTACAAATATATATATATTTTTTAATTTAATGGATGCAGCTTAAAGGCACTCTATAGTATAATATAGCAGTCTATAGTATCATTTTACCAAGCAGGTGTCATGTTAAACAGTACATACCACATACGTGGCTTTGTAACAGACAGAGAATATTGTACTGTGTAACATTTTTTATTCCAACAAGAAATGTAAAAGACCACGGCAAATGCCTTTCTGTTCACCATAATATGTATCAGGAGCTGTCAACAAGTGAGTAGTTTTACTTTATTTTGGTTTTATTTTACAGGTGTTAACGCTCTCTTTGTACACATATGAGTTAAGAACGGTTCCTCATTCTCATTCATTAATTTTCTACCACTTATCCTCACAAGGGTCGCGGGGGTGCTGGAGCCTATCCCAGGTGTCTTTCGGTGAGAAGCCTGGACTGGTCACCAGCCAATCACGGCACATATAGACAAACAACCATTCACACTCACATTCATACCTATGGACGATTTGGAGTCGCCAATTAACCTAGCATGTTTTTGGAATGTGGGAGGAAACCGGAGTACCCGGAGAAAACCCATGCACGGGGAGAACATGCAAACTCCACACACAGATGGCCGAAGGTGGAATTGAACTCGGGTCTCCTAGCTGTGAGGTCTGCGCACTAAACATGTGTCACTAAAAAAACATTCCCTGTGCACTTAACACAAACTTTATGATGTGAACAGTATGAGCCTGGAACATATTAATTTTCAGTATTTGCAATGGTAAAAATTTGGAAATGATAACAACTCTGAAGTCAACTGTATGGCTGAATCAGTGGTTCCTAGATGTGTATGAACACACTTAATTGTCACATTAAAGCTTGATGGAAAAGATGTGATCATGTTCCAGGCTAACTCTTTGATCTCTTAAAATGGCATTATTTTACTCACATTATTATCTGCAGCTGAACTACCTCCATTGATACCAGAACAAAGTCCTAAAACAAACAAATAGATGTAGAGTTACAGTACACACAGTATCACATTTAGGACCTGAATCATGCTACTACTACCACGTCATTGCAATGTTTCCTATACAAAATTATGTCACTTCCAAAGCTATTTTCATTTCAACAATCATGTTATTTTCCACTTGCAGTACCTGCAAATTCCACATGAGGTCAGTGAATGTGTGTTAGTACTACTACATACACAAGCAGAGGAAAACTGGTTCAAGGTTGCCACATGAAGAACAGTTAATGCTGTGTTTCATTGTTTTAAAAGCCGGAGAAATCCTACAAAGCATACAAATACGGGTAGGTTAGAATACCGTTTTCTGCAGGATCATCCACCAATTCTTCTTTGCCAAAAATGGCTTCAGTGTGTTCTCTTCTTAGTGATTTAACCTGAAGGAGGAAAAGTACACCTTGAATGCAAAATTCATGGGCAGCAATACTTTGCTTTGATTTATGATCCCCCCCAAACATGAAATTCCCCCCCAAAATTGAAAATGTATTTCTGTTCCAATACCACTTTCAAGGTATTACTGGGGGAAAAAAACAGACACTGACCTCTCTGAGGAAGTTGGCATCTCTAAGTCTATTCCTGAGCAACAAGATATCAGCATGGCGGCTCTCCTCTGAGCTCCACTTCAGGTTTTGCCGGACAGTCAGAGTCAGATTCCCCGTATCATGACAGTACCTCAGCAAGCGGGAGCGGTCTGCCCACACCTGAGATAGTCCTGCAGGGGGTGTGGCTAAAGGATTGGGCGGGCTGCCACAAGATGAGAGTAGACAAAACACAGAAGGTATGCACACACTGTAAAACCATTTTAATAGACAAGTGAGTGTTTATAGAAATGTTATAAAAGCAAATGAGACTAAATAAAAGTATGACCTGACAAAAAAAAACAATAACTCTAAACCCAGTATATGGACAGCGGGGCAGATTATTATCACTACATTGGGGATACTATTTTACAACCTTTTAAGACGTATTTATCATGGATTCAAGATGACCTGAAGTACAAGCACTGTCATGTTGGAGATTTTTTTCAGGTCAAGAAAACATGTCCTGCAGCCAAGATTTATGGATGGCTAATTCCTTCAGCGTGTTTAAAAAAACTACCTTAAAAATGCATAGCAAATATTTTCTTAATAAGGCAAACTGCCTCGATAAATACCACTGTAAAAAGTGTTGTCTGTTCAGTTAGTCACTATGTGGTTTCAGTGGCCTCACAGTCGAAACTTACTGCGTGAGGAGCTCCAGGAGTTCCCTGTTGCCTGATGAGTGTGCCAGCTGCAGTGGCGTGACTCCTTCCTTGTTTGGAAGACGGATAGCCATCAGACCCCCTGGCTGACAAAGCAGCAGCTCAGCCAGCCTACACAGACCCCATCGCACAGCCAGGTGGAGTAGGGACTCTTTGGGGCTGTGATCTGATGACAGAAAATAAAACAGTGACAATTGTAGCTGAGATTTACATATGGCTGGATGGAAGTGATAAGATTTATTTCAACAATAGTGCATTATAAAGAGGTGAATTTCTCTTGATGAACTACTTTCGGTGATAATTAGCCTGAATGACACTGATTGATTTGCTCTCTGGCAGAGCACTGAATCCCTGTGGCCCACTGACCCACTTTAAGGCAATAAAACATTTTTACAAAGCCAATAGCCTCTTATTTTCTTGTCAGCCACTCAAAGCAGTCCAACAAGAACTGTAATCACAAGTATTACAATTTTTGTATGATAACCCACACAAATATGTATAATGGAACCTCAAAACTTACAACACAATTTGTTCTGTGACGTTGATTGATTTGTATGTTCAAAGGCATTCGTCAAGTACATTTTTCACATGACACCAAAATAATATTCCTACATTGGATCAGTCTTTGATATTTTGTAAAACCTGTTGGAAACTTGTCTTGTATTTTTTTTCCCGTTGACCATTTTTGGCACCGTCAAAACGCAAACGACGAAAATGGCCGTATCTCCCAATGTTAAAGAATTCCTGCACTCAAACGGTGATACGGATCAAACCAAATGTAATCAGTTCTTCCATATCCGATTTCGGGCAATTCCTGAAAATTTCATCAAAATCCATTAAGAATACAAAAACCATAACCTCCACGCGCTTGTGCTTTGCAGTGGGAAATAATTGTATGCTCATATTGCACTCAGCAAGCAGACCCTTTCCCATGTTGCAGTAAGTTAAATTTTTGTTTCTATGGTTATCAAATGATGACATCACATTAAGACGTATAATAGACAACTAAAAAGCTACAACCAAAAATTGTGTGTCTTTTTCTAATGAGGGAGATTCCACTGCACACCAAATAGGAGATTTAGTTTATCAACACGTACCATCAGACTGCTTTTTCTCAATCTCCCTTAAGCTTTAAAAAGGTGCAGCGATGATGGCTTGCAAAGGTGATGATTTCTTCAACCGATTAAGAACAGACCATATTGGTTATTATCACATACTACAATATTAATTGGCCCTGTACCCTAGAAACCGCCCATGAATGATACGGGAAAAGGCCGAAATGATACTGTGTCAAAGCCCAGGGCAGTGATACTGATATAATATAGAGTTTAACCATGTCCAGTATCAGCCCCCGTAGCTGTCCACTCAGAGCGCGCTGCTCTGGTATCGTGCCCGTGAAACAACCAATCAGAGAACAGCACACGAGCCCAGGTCATGAAGTGGGCTCCTGGGCTTAACTTTCTAATCTCCGTGCATGTGATAGGAAATGTCACTGTAACTATGAATATTCCTAGTGCTTCTCCAGTCACCAAAAAACCCAAACTTGATTAATGGAACTTTAATTGTCAGACATTGATAAAATAAGACTGTTGATAAAATATTATTGTTGAAATATTTTTGCAATTATTGTGTTTACACTGTTTAGATATAATACATGTAATAAACTGAAAATTTTCTGGAAACAAAATGGTCTTTTGATTAAATAGTACGTGATAATAAGCTCATGATTAAATAGTATGTGATAATAAGATCATCACATGGTTTCTCTGGTATCAGGCCCAGTATCATGCCCCCGCATACCAGTATCAGCTGATACTGACACTTGGGGGCATGATACCTGGCCTGATACCAGACAAACCATGTGATAACCTATAAGTATGACATAAGAGGAGGGTATAATATTTAGCTATGTTTGAGGTTTAACAGTGCACAGTCTATCCATCCATTTTCTGTACCGCTTGTCCACACTAGGTTCGCTGGTATGCTGAAGCCTATCCCAGCTGTCTCCGGGTGAAAGGCATCGTACAACCTGGACTGGTCGCCAGCCAATCACAGGGCACATATAGACAAACAACCATTCACACTCACATTCATACCTATGGACAATTTGGAGTCGCCAATTAACTGAGGGTAGGAGGAAACCGGAGTACCGAACGCACAGGCAGAGCATGCAAACTCATCACAGAGATGCCCAAGGAGAGAATCAAACCCTGATCTCCTGACTGTGTGGCCTACATGCTAACCACTATAAATATACAATGTTTTTCAAATGACTACCGTTTTGACAGGGTTAAATAGCTGAATGGTTGTATTATATTATAATACATCATACAGGTGCACCCAGTAAAAGTGTTCAAGGAACATAAATCACAAAAGCACATAATAGTCATAGTTGTGCCAGCTCTGAAATTTGGCCCAAGGCGTAGTCTGTGTGTGTGCATAAATTAAAGGCCTTTTAATATTACTCCCACACCAGTTAAACATTAGGGCTGACTATTATCACAACTGTAAATTTCATGAAAGTGAATGGCTTGGATGTGTTCTTAGGGTGTGTTCTAAGTCAATATTAGCGTTGTTCTTTCAGGTGGATTTAATAGCCTAAAATCGTAATTCAATTTGTCAAGAGCCTGTACTTGCAAATGGTCAAGGGTTGACACGTACGAGTCCTTTTGATTTGATCTGATCTGTCTCATCTATGTCTTACAACACGAGACATTGAATCTTCCATGAATTATGATACAAGACACGTGACTGTTTTCTTGTTTTCAAACAAAAACCCACTTCCGTAAAAGATTTATATGCAGCAGTCAAATGTAAAAAGTACTTTTTGAGAAGATTCTTTATGTAGGGGATTTACTGTTCAGTCACACAGAGCAATAAGCTGTTATCAAATTAACTGCAGACATTAAGAGGGAGACGCTGCAATGAAACAGGCTGCCATAATGACATTAGCCTGAAATCTAGTTTCTTATTTATGTACTGAAGGTGGGTGTAAACCACTAGAGTTCATATGAACAGACGGCGACATCTAGCAAACATGGTGGTCAAGCCACACACTCAAGCTCCGCCTCAGGCAAGGTCCAGATGGAACGGTTCTATTAACCACATTAGATGCTGCCTAATTGGCTTTGATGAATTCAACAGAAGCACACATGTGAGCGTGTTCACTTCCGATTTCAAGTCCGGTGAGCATGCATGGAAAATGCTAATTACTGTGGAGAAAGGATATGAGGGTTGCGAAAGGGAACAAAGTTGAAGAGTTCACCTTTCCTCTCATTCACCTTCTTCACGCTTCTTTGATGTGATACCGTTCATCATTACACATGTCTGAACCGTACCCTCACTGGGGACTCCATCTGCTGAACTTGTTCATCTAATACAGTCAGTGAGTGTACCAAATATTTCCATATTTGAATTATAAATAAATAGAAATTGCATCTATAGTCTGACTCCAATTCTCACCATCTCTACTGGGGCTTCCCAAAATATTCCAGTTTGGAGGAATATCCAGGTTGGCCATGGCGATGGCCACACATCGATCCATAACCCAGCGGGAACTCTCCTGTCCCAGGTTGAAGAGGCTGCTCAGCTCTTTGTGATCCATGGAGTCCAGGCTATGTGTCACCAGGTGCTCTGCCAGGTCCTGAGAATAACCAAAACAAAATGGCAGTGACATAATCAACATTGTAGGACCAGCTGTTTGGTCTTAAGGAGGTTCAAAAAACGTATTTGAATGCCTCATCTCCTTCAACGCCATATACAGTAATTGTTCTCATCGGCTGCTGTTATAGACCCTTTTCAGTGCTACCTCAAATATAATGGATGAGAAGCAAAACTGTTTATCTGCAGAGTTGACAAGGATGCGTGTCTATATTAAAATAACATTTTCACTTTAGTATTCAATGGTTAAACAACAAGTAGGCTGCATGGCGAATGAGTTGTTTACCACGTAGGCCTCACAGCTAGGAGACCGGAGTTCAATTCCACCCTTGGAGTTTGCATGTTCTCACCGTGCATGTGTGGGTTTTCTCTGGGTACTCCGGTTTCCTCCCACATTCCAAAAACATGCTAGGTTAATTGGCAACTCCAAATTATCCATAGGTATGAATGTGAGTGTGAATGGTTGTTTGTCTATATGTGCCTTGTGATTGGCTGGCGACCAATCCAGGCTGTACTCCGCTAGGCTCCAGCACCCCCGCGACCTTCATGAGGATAAGCGGTGGAAAATGAATGAATTGATTTTTGCATCATACGGTATGTTTCTGAACTATCCCTAACTTCTTGTGAGTAATGTCCTGTCCTCTTGGCAATTTTGATAAAATAATCACCCCAGTAGTTAAGGTATATGTATTAAATGTGGTAAGTATTTTATTTCCATGTAGGTTTCATACCTGAGCATCATCTTGAATATACTCCAACATTGCTCCGCCCACCCAGGTGAGAGGCATGGATTCGGAACAGAGGTAGGCTTGCACGGAGACCACCTCAGCGAGGTTATGTCCTATAAAAAATAAAATGTTCACAATCCACCCAGCACTTGGCACATTTTGTACTTCATTTGGAAATTAGAAAAGGCAATAATCAAGGAGTTCAAACAGTTCAGTGAATAAATAATTATTCATGATCTCTAAATAAGCAATGGCAGTGCTTTCAAACTTCCTTGCACATTTCATCAAAGCATCATTACTGACTGATAATAGCTCCTGTGCTTTCATATTTCCTTCTGGTGTTGCACGATAACGAAGATTTCTTTTGATTTTCTCAACAAAGACAGGAACCCTTGGGTCTTGAGACACTTTCACGGAGCGGGTTTTGTAGCGGGAACTCTGACCGCCTGCCGTCTCTGTCAGAGCCTCTATAATGTTGACATATTGTTTGTGGAGCAGTTTCCCTCCTGAGAGGAAGCTGATAAGAGGCTATGCCTTTCCAGACATCAAGTCACAGATTATGCATGTGTGTACAGTATGTCTGTGTGTGTGTGTCATGATGGAAATGGCGATATACAGTTCCCGAGTAGATCACAGACAGGAAAAGGAACGGCTGTATTTTCCGCAGGAGCAATTCAATATTTAACTTTTTTTTTCATGACCTGAGTGAAACATGTACTTACATGCCATTTCACATGTACATACCAGGCACTATGAAGCAGAGCATGACGTCACGCCGAGCCCTGGTGACATGCACCAGTGTAGATCCTTCCAGAACAATGTACACTTCAGCATCTTCCTGCATTGAATCCTGTCCCTCCAGTAATGCAAAAACCTTAGCCTGCCCCTAAGGCAAAAAAAAAGAGAAAATAGGAAATTAAGTATTCGTATGCCTTAAAATACAGTTGACTGTGATTTTATTGTGATGTGAAGATTTGTAAATATTCGAGTACACTAAATCTCTCAGCAGATTTCCTCTTGAGGGTACAATAAAAATTCCCTCAATAAAAAGAGGAATGTCTTTTGAGTGTCTTCTGCAAAGACCTGCACTGATCCCAACAGGCCAGAGCAGTTTGGATGACAGATCTAAGGGAGATAGAAAGTGAATTAGAGCAGAACTGTAGCACAGAGACATGACAGACTGATTGGAGCCCAAAAAAAGGTCAGCTATAGATGTAACAATAAATCTATGTCGCTATCATTAGTGTACTGTAAATCCTTATTCCGGAGGGCTGTCTTTAAATATGAGTCAATGGTATACCTGGAGGCAACAGAACAAGCACTTGAAATTGCTAAAAAGGATATGAATTAAACAGTTGATATAGGAAGCAATAGTATACAGCCATTTCTAAAGCATTGGGACTCCCGCAAACCAAAGTGAGAGCCATTATCCACAAACGGAGAAAACATTGGTGAACGTTCTCAGGATTGGCCGGCCAACCAATATTTCCCCAAGAGCACAGAGACGACTCATCCAACAGGTCACAAAAGACCCGCAACAAGATCTAAAGAACTGCCGGCCTTATTTGCCTTAGTTAAGGTCAGGGTTCATGACTCTACCATAAGAAAGACACTGGGCAGGAGACATGTACAGAAGTACAGAAGGCACAGGAAAAGCTCAATATTTTTAAAGATGACCTTGAAAGACAGTGGACACCAAATGTTAACATGGCGTGTTTTCTGTGTAATTCAAAGAGTTTCCCATTGGCTCTTGTCTTTTGCCTCTGTCGCCCCTCCCCACATCACATATCAGTTTTTTTTTATATATTAATAATTAATTCTGTTTTATGGTTGAATGTGGCTCCAGGAACAACTCAACAACAATGTATCATCATTGTCGACATTGATGATAAAATGGTTGCATCAGATCCGGCTCACTAGAAAAACAAATATATCCGTCTAGGTAATAAACAAGGTCAGGCAAACTTAAAGTGACCTCAGTACAATGAAGAAAACACACGGACAAATGTGAAAGGACTGAATGGACTGGAAACAGTGAGGGAAATTTATCACCTCTTTGATCCTCAAATATTAATATTTGCTTACAATGCTAAGATCAAGCAAGCTGCTATAGGCGTACAATATTTGCCCTGAGATTTAACAGGATATATGAAACGTCTTGCAAATAAATGTTCCATTCAAACTATGACTAATTAAAAATCAAATAAAAAACACGGCTAGTGAATGAATCCCGTGGTTACTGATTTGCCAGTTGGATAAACATAATGCCAGCCTGCTATTCATTGTTGTGCTGACAGACTGTTATTTTTCCAAAGAATTCAAAAGACTTCAATGACTCATTCAGAGACTGATGAAAGTCTGCATAATCACAGTATCCAGGCACACTTGTTAACCTTTTGACAAAAAAGGGCACATAACTAATAGTATGTCATTGTGGTCAATTGAGAGTCATTGACATTCAGCTTTATGATGACCATTTTCCCTTTTTGATAGTTAAATTGTGATTCTTGAGATCATCTGACCATATGATGTGTATATTGAAGCACATACTCACATAGAGAGGCACTTTCCTTCTGCTCAACTCCATCTTTGCTGCACCTGCTGGTTGAAAATAGCAATTAAAAGCAAACATTAGAAGCAAATATACATACAAAGCAAACATACTTGGTAATATTACAGTTGTGGGAATAAAGTATTGGATCCATTGATAACTTTCTCTTTTTTTCTGCTGACAAAAGACAACAATGCAGAGTTTTATGTTCTTTTTTTAATGTAAAAATTCTGAGGGGAAAAAAACATTCAATAATATCCATAAAGGCATCCAAATAAAGGTCACAAATTAATTTGTATTTTGCCCCCTTCAACCCAGGAAGAATTCTGATGCCCACAGACCGGGTATGTACCCATGAAGTACACAAATGATTGTCCAGAACACAGAAGATGGGTCTTCTACAATGACAATGACCCAAAACATGCAACCAAGGCAACAAGGAGTATAACTCAAGACACACACTAACATGCTGGTGAGGCCTAACCCATCTTTGGACTGTAAAACCAATGACAATCAGTGAAGGAAGAGAAAATTTTGAGTTGCCAAGTGACAGCCTCAAAATGTTCTCCTCTCCACCTTGTAACCTACTGAGGATCAAATACTTATTTCACATTTTATAAAGATGTATTTATTATTTTTTGTTTCCGTCTCTTACAATATAACTACCCAAAAAGGAGTTCATGATTAATGATAATGATTAGGTTGCTCTGATCGTTTTACCTTTTAATGCAAGGCAGAATTGTTGCCATCTTATTGCGTGTCAAGGGGTTAATGTTAATTATAAGACTTTTTCCCGAAGTAGACATTCTGTTGCAGGCTGCATTTGGTGATCTTCAGTGGAAAAAATTAATATGGGTCAGTCCGGCAGGGTTAACTCCTGTTTTAATCAGTGGGAACAATGTCCTGGGGAAAAAATGTACTATAGTTGACACTTACAGAGCATATAATACAATACCAAGACTGACATAAAATGCACCACGAACTATTATTTCTGTAGGCTCTTTACGGTGTTAGCATATTCATATTATCTATTATTAGTATCCATCTTCGGCACCTCCATTTTTAGTAAAGCGTTTTATTATTTTTTTATTGACAAAAACAAAGCAGTCAGTTACTTTTGATGGACTTACCCTTGGGCGCGCAAGCTCAAACCCAGAAGAAACCTGACGGTCCGACGGAAACAAACACACCACCACCCGCTTCTGCTTCATTTGTTTTTTGAAAACTACATGTTTTGTTGGAGGGACTGCTATTTAGGAGGAGGAGTAACTGCCACACGCTGAGCCTTGATCCTTTTACCTCGCTCGCCTCAGCAGCAGAGATTGACACTTCCTCTCTTGTCAACGTTAATTGTTTACTTGGCTGATAGCGACCTCTAAAGGTGAGAGATGGATCTACACGTCATACAGTAAGGTACAGTAACATCACTAATTAAGTCTGTTTCAGTGTTCGTTTTGCAACTTTTTAGGGTAGTGCAGTGGTTCTTAGTAACTTTCTGCCATGGCCTAAAAAAGAACTTGCGCCCCTCCCCGATTTGAAAAACTATTGAGAAACTGATCTGTGGCGCTCAGAGAGAGTAACCTCAATATGAGTAACAATATGACAAAAGTTTATTCATGTGTTCCTAAGAAATGTTTATCAATGCAATGAATAGCAACATATCATACAGACATGGACAAGCTCACACATACTCCATTTACAAGTGAAAGTATACTGTATAATTAAGTCTTTCCAATAAAAATCGTTGATTTTCTACTCAAGAATCTGAATACATGAATGCACATTGCATTAGTCCAATAGGCTCTCCTGAAACCTTCGCCAAACTTTTTTCATCCAATGGGGCTATGACATGTCCCTGATGTGAAGCACCTTTAGTCTAATGCATTGATAAAAATCTTATAGTAGAGGCATCAGGTAGTCTGGAGGTGAGGTTGTGAGGTACTACTACCTTCTCCCCCACCCAGGCCGTTGGGTCTGCCGTTTCCTGAGCACGGCACCTCCGTCCTCTGGTGGCAGAAGGAAAACACAGTGTCCAACATACCCAGCACTTCCATGAGTTCTTGCTGGTAATCAATTTCTCTCTTCAGCAGATCCTGAAGACGCAAAAGCTGGCCATCCACGACAGGCGACAGGCCGATGACTGACTGGTAAATGTCCAGGATCATATCAGCTGCTATGATGAGGATAGACGCAAACCTGGGGTCAACCAAGTTCCTAGAAAAGTTACAGGGAAATAATCTTCATTAACCAGTTATAGAGCACACATTTGAAAAAATATTAATACAGTACCGGATTTCCTCATAAAGGTACATTTAGTCAACTTCAAAGAGTTACAGTTGTCTATTAGTCACTAAAACCTATAGCACAATTCAGCTTTACAGATGCCATGTCAACTGTGCTGCAGTATGGTAATCATATTTTTCAATGTACATGTTTTTGTCATCATTGCACCCACACTTAACGAGTGGTGATTTAAAGTGATTGAATATATTAATGTAATTATGTTTTACAATAAGACAGCCATTAAAAGTCTGCTGGTAGTAAAGACAGAATATGGGGTTTCAAGTCTCACCCTATTAAAAAGTTGAGCAACTTCGACACATCCTGTTCATCCCGTCCTGCTAAAGCGTTTTTCAGTGTTCCTCTCCGATTCAACTCCTTCATAACAGCAACAGCAATGTCCGGATTCTTCCGTCTGGTCCACGACTAGAAGACAATCAAAATCTTTATTGTTAATAATGAAATATACTTTCAAGTATTTGGTTCAAATATATAATTGACAATGGGATGAAAAGCCATTTATGTTTCGAATCATGTACCTCCAGAGCTACATCCAAAGCTTTGGAGACATTGAACCTCTTTAGCTCTTTGTCAAATTTTGCCAGATGTTGTCTCACAGGTTTACTGACAAGAAAATCATCCTGGAAGAAAAAAACAACAATATTAATAATGGTGGCTGTAACTCCTTAACTTAACCTTAGACACACAGTTAAACCAAAACATTCTGAAAGAATATGCATCAAAAGTCAAAACAACAATGAAGTGTTCAAATCATTGCATGCGCTTTTATTTTTGTAATAGCACCACAGATCGGTACCAGTGAGGGCATGGAGAAAAAGTGTGTTTTTTTTTGTCCCGTCCAGCCATTGGGGCAGATAGTATTGTTGATCTAAATGCCCTTACATGCTAGACAGATTTGCTCTGTGTCAGGAAAGGTGTTGGCTACAACTTCCCTGTACCATGAAATTTTATTTGCCGTTATTTGATGTTTTTGTTATGCCATTTGGAGCGACTGGACCGGAGCAAGAAGAAGAACAGAAAAGAAGAAGAGAAAGGTGGGGTGGGGGAGGCAGTAGAGGGAGAGACAAAAACAGCAGCAACAAGAATTCCCATAACAACAACAGTGACAAACAGAACAGTTAAATGTCAATGATGGCTAAAGGTCACAATGGAGATGATATCACTGAAATGAAACAGTCCAACTTACCAGTAGCAATAGTAACAATGAAGACATGACTCATGATAGTAAACACAATTACAACCATACTATTACAGTAATTAAAATCTCACTGCTTGACATCATTATTACTGTAATAATAGCATACCAATACCATATAAACATCAGGGATAAGATGGTAGATTGTATAGAGAAGCACCCATGTGCTATGAGTGTCCATATGGAGGTGTGTTGTGTATGTGAATGCGAGTGTGTGAATGTGTAATTGTCACTGAGAATGACAAAAGGAGAGAGACTGCCTTCTACCACCCAGCAAACCCCGCCCTGCGTAGCCAGGTCAAGCCCCCACCGCCAGAGATCCCCCGGCCCCGTGGGTGTGGGCAAAGCCAGGGCCGACTCCCCAAGACCCGCCCCCGAAGCAACTCCCCGAAGAGACCAGCAAGAGAAAAAGTGTGTTGATAATCAAAAAAGCACCAACTCACTGAAACAATAGACAGCATCTGACTGCTCATTAAAATGATTAAGCCAGTGACTTCCTTATGTGGACGTGCTTGGGTACAAGCCGTAAAAGCCGAGTGGGACCAATCACAGAGGAGTAGGCGTGCCCAGATGCATTAAAACAGACTGTTTTGGAAATCCAAGGAAATGTAGCCTGAATAGGTGCAGATTGTGGAAGATCTACAAAGCTTTCTGTGCGGGTTATCGTGTGCAGCTGCTCTATTGGACTCCACAACTCAATACAAAAGGGCTGAAAATGAGCATCATAGGTCCCCTTTTAAGGCTGCACGGTGGAGGAGTGGTTAGCGCAGAGGCTACACATCTATGAGACACGAGGTCAAGTCCACCCTCGGCCATGCTAGGTTAATTGGCGAATCCAAATTGCCCATAGGTATGAATGTGACTCCATTACATATCTTCTCAAGGGGCATCGAAGGCTAAGTCATTTTATTTAATTGTAATTTTATTGTACATTGGTTAACATCTCAAGATACTTGACAGTTAAGAATGTTAAAATGACAATCTTTATAGTTCATCAAGAAAGCCAGCAATTAATTAAAACTTTATACTATTTACAATGAGAACTTTGAAGTCATTGATAACCAGATTGCATTTGACGCTTCCTTACTTGTTTAGAGACGTAGTTCTTTCCTTTCACAAACACACGGTATGAAGGTCCCCGCTTCTGTTGACGCGACAGTTCTTTCGACTCTTCAGAGTTTTTCCTGTGCTTGATGCTCAGAATACCGCTTGTCATACCCACGACAATGGCCTCATCATCCGGCTGAAAAGAAAAACAATTGTATGGTCACTATCAGCCAACTAGAGTTACACAGATTTGACTTGAAAATTGACTATTGTCTTTTTCAGTTCCTTACAGCCAAAGCAAGACTAAGGATGGAGGTATCATAGTCAAAGTTGTGCACCACTTTGTAGTTGGTGGTGTTGTACACCTTCACGTGCCTGAATAAAACAAAAAATATATTAGGTCAATATGCTCTTCGAAAATACCTTATGATGCTGGATCATGGCTCCCTATCAATCTGTTTACATACCTGTCCAAAGAAGCTGACAGCAGCCTGTGGCCACTGCTGCTCAGACACACACAGGTGACAGTTTTGTGATGGTTCCTCAGTGATACCAGGGGCTGGCCACCTTTCAGCAGATCCCACACTTTGACATAGCGTCCCCCTGATGAGAGCAAAAAAAAATCAATGCTTGAATGCCCCAGTTCCCTCAGGACACTTTAACCAACAATCAGTTCCAAGTCTCCATTAATCAAATAATCAGTTATGCCTGTTGCCATTTTGAATAATCTTTGGCACAGAACCGAGGGAGTTTAATAACGGCAAGAACATATACTAATTCAGGAGAACTGATAATACGCAAAGCCAGTATTACATGCTTTTGACATAAAAACAATCATTAGATACCCGCTGAGACAAGGAGTCCCTCAGAAGGGTAGAGAAGCAGACTTTCAACTGGCTGGCCGTGGTCCATAGTCATTACAGACTTATCCATCCTGCCATCAAACACTTTGAGTGTGTGGTCATATGAGCCTACAGGGAGGGGAAACAAACATCATTCATAACGCACACCCTGGTCACCATGGCCATACCTCAATCCACTGTATTCCATCCTTAAAGAATGTGTATGTAGCAACAACAGAACTATTCCCACCTGTAATGAAGAGATCTCTGTTGAGTTTGCTCGTGACGCCACAGCGAATGTAATCTGTATGTTCTTGGTAGCTGGTGACCTCAACTGCATTTGGGATGTCCCAAAGCCGGCAAGTATGGTCATCAGACCCACTGAGGATCTGGTACTGGTGCGCGGTGAAGTCTGTCAAGTGTACAGCTCTAAAGGTAATTAAAAGAGACAAGAAAGTTCACAATCAGCCCTGACCAGAAGTTCGCCAAGCCTGACCATTTTCGGTGTTGTCCGAGTCTTACTATTCAGTTCAGTCAATGGATTACTCAAGATTCCATGATTCAATGTTAGGCCTGTCACAATCAACTATAAATCAATTAACCCACACCATAAGTAAAAACAAACTCAATAATTTTGCTGGCCTCGATATACATACATGTGCATGCGTGTTTGTTTTCTTCCTCTACCAAACAGGCTGAATGACAAGAGGGTCTGTGCATTTGTCTCAACACCTGGGCGTGTTGGTTCTATAACGGAATGAATGGGTATGCACTGTCAACGCTGAAGGTTTTGAGCAGAAATGTAAGGGAAACTGTATAACGGTTTTATCCCCAATCTGTAAAATGATGGGTGGTCTGCAAACGCATATAACGGCCTTGGTGTCTTATTAGCTGCAGGGCAAAAAACTCTAGCCTTAACTACTATGACTGTCTGCAACATTTTGGACTATAGTTTAATATCCAGCAGCTTTAATTACAGCTACAATTAGCTTATTATATATATATTATTATATTATATATTATACAGTAGTTTTATTTTCCCTGCACCAGCATGACATAACTATAAGTATATTAAATTCAAGTTTCCTACTTTGTGTGTCCTTTGAACATCCTGAGGGCCACCTTGCCGTTGACATCAAACAGCTGCACCACTGAGTTCTTACATCCCGCCACAAGGAGCTGACCATCTGAACGGAACCTCCCGCAGTAAGCCGTGTCCTCAAACCTTGTGAATGTCTTCACTGGCTCCTGTGAGAATGGGCCATAAATATGGATCTGTGGAAGAAAAAAAATGTGTAAACATGTCCAACACAGAATGACACCATGAAAACATTTTCCTGAATATCTCAGTGCTGGGCAAGACTGCTTACTCGTGTGAATGCAGTGACAGCAAAGTTATGTGGGGCGACTGGGGAGTAGTCAATGTTTGTGACTGATCCAAATTCTTTTATCTGGATTGGAGCCTATTGGAGAAAAAGAACATCACAACTGAGAAACAAATATAAAAACCATGTAATTAAGCATAGGAACAGACAACGCTGGAGTTGGCTTCCGATTGTGCATTTCAGGGGAAATGTAAGGTAAATTGTCGACAGCGTATAAGGAGAGTTTAAATTGAATCGGAAGCCAACTTCAGCATCGGATATGTCTATTTAGCAGATCGAACGACACTCACCTTGTAGTTTTTCCAATACAGAGTATCCTGTGTCACTTTTTCTCCAAGTTTTGGATGAACAGGAATTTTTGTAGGTTTAAAGGAAGCCATTTCTATTTGTGGGCGAGTTTACCCAGGTAAAAGACAGCGTTGACAGAAGAAAGGTTTTAAAATAGCAAGGCCATGAAACCTGCAGTACAATCTCAAAATTCAGTACAAAGAAGTAAGTGCCTCACACTAACGCCTTGAGAGAACAATACAATACGTTTTACTGATTGCCAAATGAAGCTGCAAGACTTGAGCCAACGTGCTGGGTTAGCGCACGGAACTTTAGCCTGCTAGCATTCGCTACTAAATCGCCGTCTACTGAGTCTCACCTTTAAAATCACAAGGCCCAGTGGTCGTATATACTAGTTAAACAGAGTGATTCAAAAGTAGGCGATATTAAAGTCGATTGTAGAAGCAAACCAAAAGTTAGTCATCATAACACGTTATCACATTGTCGCAAACTGCAAAGGAAGCCGCCATTTTGGATGACGTGACGACTTCCGTTTTTGAGTAACGAAACTTTATCGTTCACGTTTATATATGATTAGAATAAAGACGATGTTACTCTCTATTATTTATTTTACATACTAATTATTTAGATAAAATATTACAATTAGTGCTATTCCACACAAGGTGCGTGAGTTTACAGCAAGACGTACAAATTATAATGTAAAAAATGGATAGAAACTTTATTATTGGTGTTATCTATGAAATTATAGCCTTATTTTTAAAAAATGTACACAAATACTATCTGTCACATCAGGTACTAAACGTTCCTAATACGTCACGTCCGATTCTTCTTCCTTTCTCTGCGCTTCGATAGGCAGTGCGAGCCGCGTGATTATACACTCCCAGGTTGGTACACCTCTTAATCAACTTTAACAAGTAATTCAACTTGTTTTACACCTGGTTCAACGCAGTGTTTAATATTAGTTACATAATATGAGTAGTTAGAGAACACCATGCCACCATATTTGCTAAGAACTCTTCGAAAAGGCCCGAGCTAGCCTATTAGCTTGGTGGCTAATAAGTAGCTTGCGTCCCACTGTGTGAGTTAGACACATTGTTTACAAAATGTCAACTCCCTTGGGAAATCATTGCAGCATCGCGCAAATAACACGTTTAACCTCTATGACTGTAGTCCAAATTAGATTTCAGCATTCTGTCTGATTTCGATGGTGGGGGTCTCTGTTCAAAACCTAGAGTCTGCGTCTATTTTTAACCCTTTTACACAGCTGCTCCACACCAAGGTGGGATTTGAGGGAGACTGTCCATTTTGTATACAGCTGCTCTATTACCAGTCAGCGTGTACTAAATAGTGAAATGTATTACATTTAGATGTATTCAGTTGTACACTCTTGTCTCAAAAGGCGAAACTTCCTTGGTTTTCAAACTTCTATTTGTCCCGTTAGATGAAGGAGTCCATAATGAACCAGGAGAAGCTTGCAAAATTGCAGGCGCAGGTCCGCATAGGTGGTAAGGTGAGCTGGGCTACATCTACATGTTTAAGTCTGTCAATTTTCAAGCATTAACTGTGTGGTGGTGGTGGTTGTTATTGCAGGGAACAGCCCGAAGAAAGAAGAAGGTGGTGCACAGAACAGCAACAGCAGATGATAAGAAACTGCAGTTCTCCCTCAAGAAGCTCGGAGTCAACAACATCTCAGGGATTGAGGAGGTACGGCTACATCTTGCGAGATCCAGTACAAGACCTGTATGAATAAATGTTGACATTACCTTGTGAAAAAGCTAAACATACAGCCCTGTATTATCATCATCAAATGTTGAGGTCAAACATAGGTTGATTTGAAACAGGACTCTAACCTCCAGTCCAAAGGGTGGGGCCAAACCGCACCAAGCTTCTGTAAATAACTACACTACATGAGTTAACAAATGTACTTAACTACAACTCTCCTCTTCCCCTCCCACATGTCTGTTTCTGTAGGTGAATATGTTCACAAACCAGGGCACAGTGATCCACTTCAACAACCCAAAGGTGCAAGCGTCCCTGGCTGCCAACACCTTCACTATCACTGGCCACGCTGAAAACAAACAACTCACAGAGATGCTCCCGGGTATCCTAAACCAGCTCGGCGCAGACAGTCTGACCAGCCTAAGGAGATTAGCAGAGACACTGCCCAAGCAAAGTATGAACAACAGTTTGAACCCACCATATTTATGCGTTTTGAGTTGTTTTGTTCACCTCTCATGTGCAATGTTTGTGTCCTTTCTAGGCGGTGACAGTAAAGGCCCCATGGTTGATGCAGAAGAGGAGGATGATGAAGTTCCTGGTGAGCAATGGCGTCTTCTTGATTTACACCACAATTATAAACAACCCATTCTAACTGCTCCCTCATATATTTCAGATCTTGTCGAAAACTTTGATGAGGCTTCAAAGAACGAGGCAAACTGAACAGACCCCAACAAAACACTTTGTCGGCTCTTAACTCGCCTCATTTTGTATTTGCCCGACTCGACTGCACGCCAAGTTGATTTGGGATACAAACAAGTAAAAGTTGCTACATGGTTCTGCATCATTCTACAGTAAAAGTATTTTAATTCCACTGAGGTGAATGTGGAAACCTTATGTTGTTCTCCGTGCTGCCACTCTGCTTTACCACACCAATACAGAAACATGTTCTAGTAAAACTAATCATGTAATAAAAATACATTTAAACCCATTTCTATTACTTTACTCATCTCTTTCCCACATGGTGATAATATATAAACTGAATATGGAGCTTCAGAAGCTTGTATTAATGGACAAATCAGCAACATAACAGAACACCTTTTACACAGTACATCCTCGACATCTGTTATTCACCATTCACACAGGAAATATCCCTACCCTGCTTTATATGTTCTACTTACTCCAAAGGTGGAATATTGCCAGGTCTACTCATTTCGCGTTCATGCGCTTATTACAGATCAAGACATGGGAAAATGTTGACCTGTACATGGGGATATTTTGAAGGCATTTTAATGACGCATAAGAAATTATTTAATCTGATACACCGTGGGAGTAGGGTGTCCCAAAAAGATTCTGACATTCAGAATCTAATTTGAAGATCTCAGAACCACAAACAGCACGCAGACGTCACAGCTAGGACACCCCAGTTTAATCACACCCTCGGCCATCTCTGTATGGAGTTTGCATGTTCTCCCCGTGCATGCGCGAGTTTTCTCCGGGTATTCCGGTTTCCTCCCACATTCCAAAAACATGCTAGGTTAATTGGCGACTCCAAATTGTCCGTAGGTATGAATGTGAGTGTGAATGGTTGTTTGTCTATATGTGCCCTGTGATTGGCTGGCGACCAGTGCAGGGTGCGCCCAAAGAAAAGCGGGATAGGCGCCAGCACCCCCGTGACCCTCGTGAGGACAAGCAATAGCAAATGAATGAATGAAAGAACCACAAACAAAAATGGAGCAGGGAGCACTGAAAATTCTCATTCCCCTGATAACCACACACAACCACATTACATCAAAATATCATTTTCCGCTGCTCAATGACAACATAATTGCGCCGTGGTTCCTCCAGCATTAAAACAACTCGCTAAACTCAAATGGTCACTTCGCATGTCACCATTATCGATGAATACCAGGTGGCGGATAACACAATCAGTAACGCAGCCCACGACAGGAAGCATGAGTTGCAGAGTTTGCACGATGAAACTTGTATTTCACATGACAGGAACTTGTGACGCATGTGTTGAAATATGCATATGAGGAGGTCTTATTCTTTCTTTGATGACATTTTCTTAATAAATAGGGGTTGCCCAATTCATGACTAAGTAGTGGAAATCCTGTTTGTGACATATCTATTCCTCAAAAGCTTTATGTTATACTATCTACACCAGGGGGCTCAAACATGCGGGCCCGCAGGACACTAGTTTGAGGCCCCCGCCTTGATATAAAAGTTTAATGTTAGTGCGGCCCGCGCAAGTTTGATATGGATGCTGTATGGTATCATGTACCCAGAAAAATTATTACGTTTGATTAATGTTCATGTTAAAGGTTAAATAACTGTTAATAGTTATCCTCCCTATCTGTGTGGAAGTGGTAAGTTTTTGGCTATTTAAGTTTAAAGGAAATATCTTGAAGGCTACCACTTAGGTCGCTAGCTCTCTAGTTTGCGAGTTAGCATGTGTCTCAAGACCCTGCAGTTGCGCAATATGTTGTAAATAAAAAGAGTATAAATGTGACTATAGTCGTGTTTTGTCATGTCTACAGGGCTCTAATAATGCTTTGTTCATTTTAATCTGAAAAAAATTATTTGTCTACCCACCAACTATATGTGGTTTCTTAAGTTTTTATTATTTGCCGTTTTATTATTATTATTATTATTATATTTATTTATTTATTACTGATTGATTGATTTTCTTTATTCTTGATTGGTTTGTTTATTTTTCATCTTATTTTGTGCAGAAAAATGAAAATTAAGATATTGGAATAACAGTGGAATGTTTTATCAGAGCTTTTATTGTAGAAAATCGGAACCAAGGCACTGAAAAAGTTTGTATATTTTTCTGTTTTTAATAAATGCGTTTTTTTTTTTTTTTGGAAAACCTGATGCGGCCCAGCCTTGCCCAGACCCTAGCTCCAGTGGCTCCCAGGTAAATTGAGTTTGAGACCCCTGATCTACACGATCGCTACTCTCCATTTGCACAGTAGATTTGCTAAATGTTTGTGTTCACAATGACAATTTGACTGTCTTCACCATGACAGTCCGGTCCAGCGACTGCGCTACTGCAGACGCTGCACCGATCCGTCTGTCAATCTCACGCTCCAACCTTCCTTCACTCATGAAGAAGCCACCCAGATACTTAAACTCCTCCACCTGGGGAAAGACCTCACTCCCAACCTGAAGGGTGCAATCCACCCTTTTGTGACTGAGAACCATGGTGCAGAAGGTTGCAGCCTGATGAGGCCATCCGGACCACATCATCTGCAAATAGCAGAGACAAGACCCTAAGAGCACCTCAACACCTTGGCTGCACTTAGAGATCCTGTCCATAGACATTAATGAAGATATGAGATAAGATATAGATGTGGTAATGGTTTCATTCATTTTGAACACACGTACAAGTTGCAGTGGAATACGTTTTCTTGTTTCTCTTTCGGCTTTTCCCTTCAGGGGTCACCACAGCAAATCAATCTCCTCCATCCAACCCTGTTTTCTGCATCTGTCTCTCTCACACCAACTACCCTCATGTCCTCCTTCACTACATCCATAAACCTCCTATTTGGTCTTCCTTTGCACCTTCTACCTGGCAACATCCTTCTACCAATATATTCACTATCTCTCCTCTGGACATGTCCAAACCATCTCAGTCTGGCCTCTCTGACTTTATCTCCAAAGCATCTAACATGTAATGACCCTCTGATGTACTCGTTCCTGATCCTATCCATCCTCGTCACTCCCAATGAGAACCTCAGCATCGTCATCTCTGCTACCTCCAGTTCTGCTTCCTGTCTTTTCCGCTGTGGCACTGTCTCTCAACCAAACAACATGGATGGTCTCACCACAGTTTTGTAAGGCGTAAGCCAAGTTTATTTAATCCCACCCTCCATAGTTTTCACATCAATCACAATACATTTGTACACTGGTGTTTTTAATGTACTATTTGCCTGTTTTAATTACATAGGAAAATGCAGTAGATAGGGTAATCTAAACTGAGAAAATATAAAAACAAATTCCTTATCTTAACAATGATAAAATTCTAAATGTATTTTTGGCATCTTCTCTGCATACTTTTATAGAAATTATTAAAGTAGTTTTTGCATAATCCTGCCAACTTCAAATGAGTGATGATGACGTCTTGGTGGGGGAAATAAGATCGTTATTCTGTTTATTTATCAGAATAGTACATACTGCGTCAATCAAGGGCAACCCCCACCCCATTAAACACTTATGAATCACTTAGTATTAGTCATTTTTATCGAATTATCTTCTTCGAAACCGCTGCTCCTGTGTTTTTTGTTGTTGTTGTTTTTTTTTTTACTAAATTTGAACAGGAAATGCTGTCGCTCAACAGGCTGTGGCCACGGTTTATACTATGTCTCTTAGTTTCTCACTCACCCCCACCACAATGGTGATGATGCTCTGCTGTGAGTATAAAAATGAGCTTCTGGGTCCAGTTGAGGAGCATGACAATCGATGTGAGTGCAGCTGGACTTCTGCTCTTCATTTATTATCAGTACTGTTTCACCACAATGGTAAGAAAAGTCCATAGAATGTCTTGTATCATCATGAAGTGTGCTAATTTGAATGGATTATACTGCATTTCTCTTCCACAGAGGTCACTGTTGATATTTGGGCTCCTGTTCCTCAGCCTCATTGGAGCAAATGGACTAAAGCACTTCCCTAAAACCTGTATGTTGTACTGTATCATATTATATTTGTGCATTACTATATTTTATCCATGTTTAAGTCGTCATCTTTTCCCTCCGTGCAGACGTCATGGCCTCAAGTACTGATTCTGTCAAGCTGCCCTGCGGCACAAAATCCCAAACCAACGTCACATGGAAGTTTGATGATGACGATGTGGACTTGGATGACAGCATCTCGATGGATGGTCCAGATCTGATAGTGAAAGAAGTAGATGAGGCCACACTGGGGGAGTACACTTGCTTGACTAAGGATGAGACGGCATCCATTTTTCTCCTGTTGGAGGTCGAGAATGAAAAAAAGCTTGGTGAGATAACATGTCATTATTTTATGATGAGTTTGCCTTTTTATTTATTTACATTGTGTGTCTTTACAGATTCTCTTCTCAGCTGTCGCGCCAGGTCTTATAACTGCGCTTTTAGCTGCATATGGACCGCCAAAAAATATGAAGCCGTGCGCCTTGGACTGGGACCACACTGGTATACAAACACATTATTGCCGCAATGACACAACAAACCCAGGCACAGTTTTAACATATTTTGTGTCAATGCCGCCAAAACAGTCGTGATGGAGGTGACCTTTGTCAGTGGGTCTACAACACCCATCAGACCCAGGATGGGAGATTACACTTTAGGCTGACCCACTCCCTCACACCCTATGCTGAGGAGAGCTCCATGCTTGAGCTCACAGCCGAGGCCATCATGGACCACTCCATCCTCAGGAGGACCAAACGATTTTATCTTCGAGATATCAGTGAGTGATGATACCATGCAGTCCACAAAATCACAGCTGTCATTATAGAAATAGGTTGTTTTTCATATCATGAAACAGCGCATTATCATTATTATCGTCATTCTTTTATACCCAGTTCAACCAGATAGTCCTACGATAGTCAGCTGCCAAAATGTGGGTCCAAACATTACCGTGACCATCCATCCTCCATCCAGCTGGTCCACTCCTCACAGCTTCTTCAGCCTGGAGCACCAGATTCAATTTGAGCGCAAGGATGACGGCAAGGTGAACTTCTACAACCATTCTTTACACAAAGCTAATTTGTAAATCTTTGTGTCTCCTTCACCGCTCCTTTGTGTCTCCTCAGTGGGTCCTCTCCTCGACCACCATGATACCAGAAAAAATCACCAAGCTGAGAGTCCATTCCAGGGACTCGCTGGTCCAGTCAGCCTGGAGCGAGTGGACCAACTGGGCTAGTTTGGAAAATGTAATTGTTTAAATTGTGGGATACTCATTGAATTGTTTACTTGTTATGTGTGATGGAACATCATGATGGAATACTGCCATTTTGACACAAAAACGATGTACTTATTTGTATATTATTTATTTGAAACTAACCACCACTCCATCAGGTCAAGAAAGAAATATTTCCTCTCTTGCCCAGTTGTTGGTAGGCTATTCATGTAAGGTATTATACTGGTACAAGTTATGATATTACATAGGCAAGCCTATAGATCACTCATTATCATGTGTTGCCCCTGTTGCCGAGTAACAATACATGCACTCATAGTGTAAAATATACAGTACCGGCAGACTAAGAATCGCAATTAAATGAAAATGTAGTTGTTTTTACAAACAACGTCTTATTCAGTGTCTGTATTTTCTAATTTCATGAACTCATTGCAGGTCCAAGTGAAGAAAAAAGAAGCTTTTAAAACGCAAAGAAAAATTTTGTTGTCCAGAGATGCCATCTAGATATTTGGATCGAATGTCAAGAATCCAGTAGAATTAGGACAAGATTTTACAAACTTGTTAAACCTGTTTTATAACACATCCTATGGCATAAATAACGGCACAATTAATCTCTTGAGTGTGCGCCATTGTGGTAATGAGCTAACATTTTGCTGAAAACATTATTAAAGCATTCAATAAAATTCGTATGCATTTGTAATACATGACGATCAACACCAGATAACAGTAAAGCCACAATTACAGATACTATTTAAAATCACAAACATTGTTATATATATATATATACACAACAATGTTTGTGATTTTATATATATATATATATATATATATATATTTGATATAATTGTCATGAAGCTTTGAAGTACTGGAACAGTCGGGGCTTTGATGCTTCAGTGAAAAGCAACATTAGCGACATCTACTGGAAAAGTTAAGTCAAAGCAATCTGTGTCACTAATGAGTGAAACGGGTCGCCATTACCAAATACACAAACAAACTTGCCAATTCTCATTCTTCAATTGCTTGGTGGTTATTATGAACACAAGTTAGCGCTAAAATAACTAGTCAAATCAATTACACTTTATATTTTTAACGGATAAAATGACATATAAAATAATTAATACGAATTTTATTAATACGTGCTTTATTGTTTTTGGACTTCAAATGACATTGATAAGTTACAACATTTTTCCCATTGAAATTAATACATTTAAAATTTGGATTTCTATGTATAATATATATTATTATTATATATTATATATAATATATATAAATATCATGGACCTGGATCATCTCAAACATTTGTGCAAAATCCATAATCAAAATAATGCTATACAATATTCTCCTTTATTAAAACGTAATTATGTTAGCAAATAGAAAGTAGACTGCACAGTACATCATTTCAACCATTTCCACACATGTCTGTACAATTAAAAAGTTCACTAATAGTGTGTGTATAACAAGTTGAAAATATTAGTCACAGTTTTTTTTTCATTTATTTTAATTTTTGGAGTGTGTCATATTGTTTTGGGGCTAATTCAGATGACTTAAAAAACACACATTGTATGAAACAAAGTCAAACTATGGTCTTTAATAATGTTTGAAATAAACAATACACTCTAAAAAGTAATTCAGAGTATCTGTTGACACCACTTGATTTAATACATAAATGCAATGTAAAAAATGCAATTAATTGATTGAGATATACTTTCTAAGTTGCTAACTTTATTTTTTAAGTTATGTTCAAATGTTCAAATACATACATACATGTACATACATACATACATACATATAAAGTTACTGCTACTTAAAAAGCTGTGTGCATTGTTATTATAATTAAGTAGACAACAAATTAAACTAATTTGAATAAAATGATTAAGTCAGTTGACTTAACATATTTCTTTGAGTTACAAACTGAAAAACTTGTCCCTTTTAATTATTACAATTATTCAGTAAGCATTACTTAAAATGAGCTTTGAGTGAAGAGGAAAAGCTAATTTGTGCAATGCAATATTGTTTGTTGCTTCAAAGCAATTTCAAATTAAGTTGTCATAACTAAGAAAGACTAATGGAAACTGTTGCGTTGATTTTTTTGTTGAGGCTAAACATTTATTTTTTGAGTGTACAACATCTGCATTTGAATAAGCATCTTTTTGGAATTATTAAACAAGAAAAAAGATCATACCAGCATCTTTGATGTTCATCTTTTTGTAGCTCCATTGCAGTTGAAATCAATTCTAAAACAGAGAAAATAAAAGTGACTTATACAGGTCATTGTGACGCAATTATAACACTGTTGTATTTCTGTTACCTGGCCCTCCGTCTGGGGCACACCCTCCGCCACACGACCCTCCACACGGCCCCTCGTAGAGCCGGACTCCCCCAGATGTACAGGGCCGGGGTGACCAGCGCGTTGAGGCGCGCCATGATGGCAAACAGGTTGGTGGCCTCATTCCTGAACCTGAGCCCAGTCCTGGTGAGCTGCCTGACGATGATGTTGACAAAGGAGGGGCACCACAGGGCCAGGAAGCAGATGACCACGAAGACGATGATGCGTAGAGACTCCTTCTTGTTGTCCCTCTCGGCGCTAGGGGGTTCTCTGGCCAGGTGGTTCCTGGCGATAATGTACAGTTTGATGGTCATTAGCACCTTGATGAGCACGATGATCTGCAGAGTCATCACCCCGAAGGCGTTAATCTGGGCCGCCTTGGAGATGGGCACCATGTTCTGGACGGTGAGAATGGAGTAGGTGTAGATCCAGCAGAAGGCGCACACTCCGATGACCAGCGACCTGCTGATGTAGCGGTTGTAGAAGAAGGGGTGGCACACGGCCAGGTAGCGGTCGAACTGGGCGAAAAGGAAGGTCAGCACGTTGACACCCAGGAAGGACGGAAGGATGTAGAAGGTCCCGTTCCTGGACGGGTAGCCCTCCTGGACGTCGAAGAGGCCCAGGTAGTAGACTGAGAAGCCCGTCAGGGTGTCGCTGACGCTGGTGTTGAGCATGAAGATGAAGCGGTTCTGGACGCGCAGGGAGCGGCTGAAGGCGATGCCCACCACCACCGAGCCGGCCACCGGAAACGCGGTGGTGGCGAACAAGATGTGGAAGATGAAGATGAAGAAGTCGCCCGGCGTGTCAAAATCAACTGACAGAGGGATGGTGCCATTCAGGAGCATATTGGCGTTGCCGCCAAATAGAGTCGCTTTCCCCGTTTTTAAAGCCTGCATTACAACCCCGTGGGGGTGTTTTGTCTTGGGGTGAAGTGAAGCGTGAAGCGTGGACTTGCTAATTGAGTCTAATTGTCACCGTGTCAAAAATACTACACCATTTCATCAGGCCTTGAGACATGCTCTTTTAATGAATACTTTGAAGTGTAAAACAACAAAACATAACTCATAAGTACGCTGTCTGTAACTCATATAACTCATAAGTCTCCATCGATGGAAATGTTTGAAAAGTTTTTAACAAAGTCCTGCCGCCAAACCTCACCGGGCACTTCTTCTTTTCGCCATTAGAGGGCACACTAGATCAACGAAAAGCATATTCATTCATTCATCCATTCATTTTCTACCGCTTATCCTCACGAGGGTCGGGGGTGCTGGAGCCTATCCCAGCTGTTTTCGGGCGAGAGGCGGGGCACACCCTGGACTGGTCGCCAGCCAATCACAGGGCACATATAGACAAACAACCATTCACACTCACATTCATACCTATGGACAATTTGGAGTCGCCAATTAACCTAGCATGTTTTTGGAATGTGGGAGGAAACTCATGTTTGTCACACTTAATAACCGCAATCAAATGTTTGCAATCACCTGCCAAAGTCTCTTACAGCACTGTGGAGGAATTTTGGCCCACTCATCTTTGCAGAATTGTTGTCATTCAGCCACATTGGAGTTTTTTTTAAGGTCATGCCACAGCATTTCAATAGGATTCAGGTCCTAAGTCTTCATTTTGTTTTTCTCCAGTTTTGGGTCATTGTCCTGCTGCAGAACCCAAGTTGGTTTCACCTTGAGGTCACCAACAGATGGCCAGACATTCTCCTTCAAAATTTTTTGGTAGACAACATAATTTATGGTTCCATTTATCACAGAAAGTCTAAAGCAGGTCCTAAAGCAGCAAAACAGCCCAGACCATCACACTACCACCACTCTATTTTACTGTTGGTATGACGTTCTTTTTCTGAAATGCAACATTACTTTTATGACAGATATAATGGACCACACAGTTAAACGTTTGTCTCGTCAGCCCACAGAGCATTTTGCCAAAGGTCTTGTGGACCATCAAGTTATTTTCTGACAAAATTACTGTTCTTTTTGCTCAGCAGTGCTTTTCGTCTTGGAACTCTGCCATGCAGGTCCTTTTTGCCCAGTGTCTTTCTTATGGTGGAGTCATGAACACTGACTTTATCCGACTTAAGTGTGGCCTGCAGTTCTTTGCATGTTGTTGTGGGGTCTTTTGTGACCTCTTGGATAAGTTCTGAGAGAACTTTAGTCGACCAGCCACTTCTGCGAAGTTCCATTGTTTCATGTTTTTGCCATTTGTGAATAATGGCTCTCACTATGGTCCTCTCGAGTCCCAGAGCTTTAGAAATAGCTTCATGACCTTTTCCAGACTGATCCACCTATCCTCCACACGCACTCTAAGCATTGGCTTTCCACAGGGCCGTGTCCTGAGCCCCTTGCTTTACTGTGTCTACACCTAAAACTGCAGTCCGGCCCACAGGAACAATATGGTCATCAAATTTGCGGATGACACCACAGTGGTCGGGCTGATCTCAAACGGAGATGAGACAGCCTACAGAGAGGAGGTTCAGAGACTCACAACCTGGTGCTCTAAAAATAACATGACTCTGAATACCAGGAAGACTAAAGAGATCATGGAGAGAATGTGGAGAGGGTCCATGACTTCAGATTCTTGGCAGTCCAGATCTTCGGTGATTTGACCTGGACGCAAAACACCTCAGCCATCATCAAAAAGGCTTAGCAGCGGTTACGCGTCCTGAGAGTACTCAGGAAAAACAACATGGCCCAGAAACTTCTGCTGGCCTTCTACCGCTCCTCCATCGAGAGCCTGCTGACGTACTGCCTAACCATCTGGCATGGGAGCTGCACTGCTGCAGACAGAGAGTGGCTGCACAGGACAGCCAAACCAGCACAGAGGACCATTGGCTGCCCTCTCCCCTCCCTAGCAGACCTCTACAACTCCGGTGTGTCAGCAGAGCTCTCAGGATCATCAAGGACTCCTCTCACCCTGCCACACAATTGTTTCAGCGACTGCCTTCTGGGAGGCGATACAGATGTACCAGGGCACGGACAAACAGACTAAAAAACTATTTTTTTCCTTGAGCCATCATCTCCCTCAACAAGATGTAACCATGTAACAAAGGCAACCAATCGTCCTCTACAATGTAGACCAGGGGTCTCAAACTCAATTTACCTGGGGACCACTGGAGCTAGGGTCTGGGCAAGGCTGGGCCGCATCAGGTTTCCCCCCCCCCAAAAAAATGCGCATTTATTAAAAACAGAAAAATATAGAAACTTTTTCAGTGCTTTGGTTCAGATTTTCTACAATAAAAGCTCTGATAAAACATTCCACTGTTCTCAAATATCTTAATTTTTATTTTTCTGCACAAAATAAGATGAAAAATAAATAAACAAATCAAGAATAAAGAAAATCAATCAATCAGTAGTAAATAAATATAATAATAATAATAAAACGGCAAATCATAAAAACGTAAGAATTATTGGAGCCCTGTAGACATGACAAAACACGACTATAGTCACATTTATACTCTTTTTATTTACAACATATTGCGCAACTGCAGGGTCTTGAGACACATGCTAACTCGCAAACTAGAGAGCTAGCGACCTAAACGGTAGCCTTCAAGTTATTTCCTTTAAACTTAAATAGCCAAAAACGTACCACTTCCACACGGATAGGGAGGATAACTATTAACAGTTATTTAACCTTTAACATGAACATTAATCAAACGTAATATTTTTTTCTGGGTACATGATACCATACAGCATCCATATCAAACTTGCGCGGGCCGCATTAACATTAAACTTTCATATCAAGGTGGGGGCCTCAAACTAGTGTCCTGCAGGACACATTTGGCCCACGGGCCGCGTGTTTGAGACCCCTGATGTAGACCCTTTCGTTATTTATTATTTATTCTTCTAATTCTTCTATTTATTCTTTAATTATTCTTTTAATTTCTGATTTCTATATTTTGTACTGTCATGCTGTCTTGCCCTGAAAATGGTGCTGCTGCAATTTCATTCAGCTATATGTATTATTATACTGATTCTGATTCTGAGTTGTGTTTTAACCAGGGGGAAATCACTTTTCCCACACAGGGCCACAGGTTTGTATTTTTTTCTCCCTTAATAGTAATAAGTTTTACCTAAAAACTGCAGTTTGTGTTCAGTTGTGTTGTCATTGACAAATATTTACATTTGCTTAATGATCTCATTTAAGTGTGACAAATACCGTATGCAAAAAATAAGAAACCAGAAAGGAGGGGAAACACTTTTCCACACCACTGTATGTAATAGTGACTGAAAACCTTTGCACATTGCCTATAGTGAATGTTATTCACAATAAGGTAATTAAATGAAAACATATTGAGGGTTTCAACTGATTGCAATCCAAAAATATTTATTCCATTTTACATCAACTTAATGTTAACTCTTAATGTTTAACAAAGTGGAACAGGTAAACATGCTTATCTAATATATGACATGTTTACGGTACATTCAACATATAACATGTTAACCATACATGATATGACATGAAACAAACAAGTGCCCTTATCCCCATTAGGGCATGTGCCACTGGGTGTTATTCTCACTTCACTGACAACTAAACAAGCGCCCCCGCCCGCCCCTCCCTTAAAGGTTTGACTGCTTTCCTTCATAAAACGAAGATAGCGCACTCTTCTTTCACACCAACAGGTGCCGAGTCAGATCACACAGGCGCGTCATGAAGACTCTGATTCGCTCTGATGACTAACACCAGCCAGGGTTTGTCCCTCTTGTTGCCTCCCACCAACGCCGGAAACGTGCTCATGCTGCTCTTTAACATCCTGCTGGCTACGGCCATCATCTTCCTCAACCTGTCCGTGCTGGTGGCCATCCTCCTGAACCGAAGCCTGCGCTCTGAGAACCGCTTCATGTACATGCTGAGCACCTGCTTCAGTGACATATGCACCGGTGTGTCCTACTACTACGTGGGGGTGTTTGATATCAAGGACAGATTCGACTCTCCTACCTGGACCCACTACATTGTTCACACCTTCCTGGGCTTGTCATACATGGCAATCCTGGCCGCTCAGGCAGACCGCTACCATGCCGTGGTGTCACCCCTTAAGTACTCGCAGCGTATGAGTCTGAACAGAACCATACTGGTCATCTGCGCCTACTGGCTCTACGCCTTCTTCATCATTGCCCTCCACAATCTGGTCACCAGGGGAATAGCCAGACAAATCACCAACATAGGCACCTTTATAGGCAACATTTTCACCATCGTCATCATGATCGGGCTCAACATCCGC
Organism: Doryrhamphus excisus; assembly: GCF_037039965.1. NCBI lineage: Eukaryota > Metazoa > Chordata > Actinopteri > Syngnathiformes > Syngnathidae > Doryrhamphus > Doryrhamphus excisus. The sequence goes on along the minus strand of NC_136359.1, from coordinate 11,479,992 downwards.
CTGTTCATCATCGCCAGGGTCCAGCTGAGTAGGGATCAGAATTCCAGAGAAAATGACGGGAAGCGAGCTTCGGTCAATCTCATTCTGGTGGTGGCGGCCTTCTATCTGGGCACCTGGACGCCCATTTTTTGTCACGTACTGGCATGTAACTTTTCTACTGTTAAGTGTTTCACCTTTAGGAACGAAGGCACTGACCCCACTCGCATTTTTCCACGGGTCAACGCTGCCCTGACTCCGGTGCTGTACATCCGAGGGTGTGCTCCACTAAAAGCCATGCTGTTCACACGAGTGTGGAGACCCTGCTGCAGAAGTAGGTTTGTTAACAGTATACTGAACAATGTATGGACGGGTACACCTGCACAATTGATTAAGCTGTATTATTGTCGAACTGTAGAACTACTACTTCAACACTCTAAAAAGTAATTCAGAGTATCCGTTGACACCACTTAATTTAATACATAAATGCAATGTAAAAAGTGTGAGTTGTAAGTTGTAAGTTGCTAACTTTATTTTTTAAGTTATGTTCAAATAATAATGTTGGCTATTACATGAACTTAATTTAGCATGTCATATACACTCAAATTTTATTGTTGGTAAGCTTAAAACAAAATTCAAGTTGCCATGACTTAATAAAATTAGCTTGGTAACATAATACCCACACACACACACACACACACACACACATATATATATATATATACATATATATATATATATATATATATATAGTTACTGCTACTTAAAAAGCTGTGTGCATTGTTATTATAATTAAGTAGACAACAAATTAAACTACTTTGAATAAAATGATTAAGTCACTTGACTTAACATATTTTTTTGAGTTACGAACTTAAAAACTTGTCCCTATGAAAACAATTATTCAGTAAGCATTACTTAAAATAAGCTTTGAGTGAAGAGGAAAAGCTAATTTGTGCAATGCAATATTGTTAAGTTGTCATAACTAAGAAAGACTAATGGAAACTGTTGCGTTGATTTTTTTTGTTGAGGCTAAACGTTTATTTTTTGAGTGAATGACTTCATTTACTGTGGCAACACAAGAGGGGCCAATGATTAAGAACAGCTCAAATCAGTGTTATGCAAATTGCCATTAGCAGGTGTACCCAAAGGTATAGTTCCATGTGCATGAATACAATATTTTGATATTATTCAACTGGCTATGATAAAATGACAATAATGTCACTCTCTTTTTTCTTCTGCTTGACCTCATTAGTGTCGCGTGTCTGAAGTCTACACCGTGGAAGATCACAGGACACTTAGCAAAAAATATAAACAACTATTAATGCTCACATTCACACCTATTGACAATTTAAACTCTACTTTGCTCAACATGTGTAGCTTTGAAATGTAAATGGTAAGCACAGCACCTGGAGAAATACAAAATTCCACATGGAAACCTGGGTCTCCTGACTGTGAGGCAAACACAATCACCACAACACCACTGTGCCTATTCTGTCTTAACGTAACATGTTTGCTGCTTTATGTATTTTGCTAAATAAAAAATATTGATTTTTTTTAGATTGCATGGATGTCCTGATATCTTAGTTGAATAAACAAACTGCACTGCGTTAAATAAAGGAAACCATATGAAAGTTCAAGATGCTGTATTGCTGTTATTGCCATTAGGGCCGAATTTACCTTAGAGGTTGTAGTTCCTTCTATGACCACAGGGTGTCTCTAAAGTGCTTTGGCACATGACCATACAGCTCCTGTTAAGCATAGAAGAAAACACGAGTAGGCTTATAACATCTGCAGTATTATTTTACTACCATGAAAACATTGATAAAGAATTATAACCTGAGAGATTGATCTGATTGAGACACCTGGAACTAGTGGTCTTGTATAGGCTCGTTGGGGGACCTCTGCTAAAAAGGAGGAGCCAATAACTAGCAACACTTCCGCACATCTGGTGCCCACTTTCTGAGCCCTCAACCAACAATTCTTGATTTATCCCTCACTGGTCCGGAGACAAATGCTATAGCTCAAAGGTTCCTAGTTAAAGTAGACTTAATAAAACAACAAACTTATTACTCCTTTCGTTGGCCTACCTTTTTATTTCCCAATTAAAAAAAAAGAAAATGAAAGTAGACATCCATTGTACTAAAAATAAAACGGCATTGTAACGTTTGCCCGCATTCTTCTGTCAATTAAAGTATTTGAAAAATAATCTTTTCAGGTATTGCTACCAGTGAGGAGGGGTAAAGGGGGGGGGGGGGGTTCCTTGGTTAAGAAAGTGTCCAAACCCTCCCACAGAGGGCTGTTTCTCTCTCCTGCTGCACTCCGGGGCTGGTTCCCATTCAAATGTGGGTCAGGGGTGAGGAAGCGTAACGTCATAAGCTTGCAACATGGCGTCCCGAAGGCTGTGAGATGAGCAAGAGGATGGTAAAGAACGCTTGAGAACCACCCTACAGATGTAAGAAGGTATTTAAAATGGTCTTATTCCTTTTAAATGTGTGTCGCTTTGCTTGTGTAACGTCTGCTTTTTGAGGGGTGCTTTTATTTCTGCTTGATTCGTTGAGGGGGTTTGCTTTGATGTGTTTTTTTTTCCACCACGGCGTGCCAGTGTAAAAAAGAGGGCTATCTTGGTGCGGATTGTGTCTTCATGCCGCATGTTTTTACAATGTTCACTCTATCGACCGTGCTACTAAAGAAATAATACTTGCTTGCCAACACTGCGGCGTTTATGTTTGTATCATGGGGTTTAGAAACGATGCCCTTCTCCGAGCCAGGTTGAGCAGAAAATCACCAGACTGGCAGAGCATAAACGCTAAAAGAAGATCACATCATTTCTCGCTTTATCACAAAATACCATTACATTGTGTAAATCTCACGTACAATCTACTCATCGAGGCTTGTCATTTCTCCCCATGTGTTCTTTTTAAAAAAAAAAAACAAAGCAGGATAAATTATGTAGATTCAACGCACCTTCCGCAATTATAATACTCACCTAGCTAGTGCTGTCGATACAGTACTTGCTCTGTGATGCGTTTGTTATATTCACGTTAACCCACCTTTTTTATTTTACCGCATAGGAGTAATGATGACGATTTAACTGCACCGATTGGCAATTGTACCAATGCAGCACCGTGTTGAGAGCAATGGATGCAGGCTTGGGCTGCCGCCTCACACCGACCATCTTTGTTTTGCCACCGAAATTGCTCTTAACTCGCCATTCCAGTAGATTCAGATATCATTTACAGGCCAAAGCGACTCATTTGTTTTGAGTCGACTCTCAGGGAGTGAAGGCTGTTGATGTGATTAAGTGTTATGAAAAGTACCAAGGGGACCCAGAGAAATAACAAGGCATATTATTAACTTTCTTTGACTGACTCCTCTCTTTGTGTAAGTTTTGCTTTCAAATAGTTACTATATATATACATTTTCCAGTTTCGGAGTGTTGTGCCCATACAAACAGGTGGATCATACCTGTGTGAGCCAAGCCAAGTTGTGAACTGTTCAGAATAGAGCTCATTTTGTGCTCCTTACTAAATATTGTAGTTTTTTTTTTTTTGGTGGGGTTCCGACCACCCACAACGGTCGCTCCCAAACTAGGTGAGCGACAGGGTGAAAATGTGAAATACATTATCCATGTTTGTATACAAGAGTGTTAATTAGGTGTAGCTTGAAAAGCTGATGGAGGAGGTAAACAACTCACATTGCCGCCACTGTTTGCTTCGACTGCGTTTATGACACCAGATGTTTTGTTTATTTAATCCCTTTATACTTACAAAAATGTCTTATTAAAACTGAGGAGGGAACTAAAAAAAAATTGCAGCTGTGCTGGTTTTATTAATTTTTTTCCCCCAACTTGTCATTTTACGGCCGAACATCTGCATGGTGCAGCTGTCACACATCATACTTGTACTTAAGTGTCGATTTAGGGCATTGCAGCAGTCCAAGACGAGTCAACTGATCAGTGTGACAAGCCTAACTGATCACTATGGAGTACAAAGTGTGGCCCGGAGGTTAATTTGAGGCCTGTGTGTGTGCCTCATGATCAGCTACCCCCTCCTCTCCCAACACACACGGTGCCCTGTGTACATTGCGATCGTGGCTTACAGTGGCGTGTGTAGGCAGCACAATGCATTAAGAAGGTTACTTAGGCTATATGTTCTGCTGACATGCGGTCAAGGACTTAAAGGCTGGGACCTTGTGTCCATGCACGACGTATATATGTGTCCTGCAATGTCTGTTGGAGGACAATTTGATTCCTTCGGTGGCTAAATCACCCCAGAGCAGGATTGTTGTAGAAAAAGAATTTGTCTTTGGAATGCACTGCTGATAACTGGAAGGTTATGCAGTGTTTAAAGACAGGAGGAGGAGGTGGTGGTGGCTGCTCTGCAAAATCATAGAACACACAAACAAGGAAACAAGGTCCTTCCTTACCCAACATGCTCTCTGTCCTTAGCCAAAGTGTTCACTTTTAGGTCATGTGGGCATGCTTTTTTTTTTTTTAATGGGAGCGGGAGGCCGGCCTTATCTGATCAACAAAGTTCAATCTTCCAAGAACAGAGTCAATCATGTCCAGTGACTGATGATTGCTTTACTTCCTCACATGGCGAAAGATACTGCACAATGTTCTGGTGCCAAGCTTGCATTATCTCTGATTGTTCTGTTCTTGTTGAACCTAATCCAGCTAAATTGAAGTATCCCATTGATGTTTTCGTATAGAAAAGTTTAGGTTGAGTATATTAATTGATACTTTTAACACTAATGTTGTTTTCAGAGTGTGACACAGTGAGCCTAGGAACTAAACCTTAGGAACTAAAATGCAATTAATATTCCCTCTTAAGCATAACTGAAGTTAGTGTAACAAGTTTTTGTCTTTTTGTCAAGCTGTTGCACTAAACATGAAGTCTTTGGGTCAACCTCGCATAGTAAACTGCTGTACTGAAAACAACTCAGAAAAACTGCTAGTACATTACCTTAAGTCAAAAGACCTGGGAATACGTATAACATGGACTATAATGTTTTGCAGCCTTGTCGCTATTGTGGGATGGTGTTAAACAAGACATGACTTACTGTGTTTTGCCAACTTTGGTGTAGTACTCCTGTGTACTTTTTCACAATGTGTTTGTACCGTACCTTCAAGCCAAATGTGTCTCGTTCTCAGCACTTGCTTTGTCCATTGTTGTCTTAAACCTACCTCATTTTGAAAATAAAATAAAATAACAGCATCACTCGAATACTGTAAACACCCAGCAGCAACACAATGTTTTGGCATGATTACTATTTTGATGGAAAATCTACTGAACCAAGTTGACGATCTACCGTGAGAGGCGTTTGTTTACTGGTGTTCCCCGAATGGTGTCACTTCCGGAAATGAAGCTGAGCTGCGAGGTGGTTTTTCATGGCTGGCACTGGGGCTATTAGACAATATCAAAAGCCAAACATTTGTGTCAAGTTGTTTTATTTAAATACATAAATAGTTAACATGAGGAATTGTTTTTATTTAATTTTAAAGCTTGATACACATTTTTTTTCTTTAAATACAGGACTTCCTTGTACGTTTGTGCTAGAGTTTGTCGTGCAAAATAATTGTGACTTGAAAACCTTGCTGGACATTGCGAGTCCATTGTTTTCAGCAGATTTTTAAAGCTGTTTTTTTTCCACTGTTGCAATGGGGACCGTACATCAGCAATGTGATAGGTCGCTTTTCCTTTCATAAGGAACACAACAGGAACATGGCAGACATTCCTCATATTGGAGTTTGTGTCAAGTTTTGAGGTGGTGAAAATGATTTTTTTTAATGCTCTGGATTTGAAGTACCTTCATATTACTGAGTTACTTGCCGACATCTTCCACTGTAGCCTGTTTGCTAGCCTCCAGGCTTCTGCTCCGCCCCTCCTCCCTTCTGCTTGCAGCCATGAGGGTGATACAGCACAAATCCAGTATATCAGTAAACTATATGGTTGGTTTTGATATTTTTAAAAAATTGATATATTGCCCAGCCCTAGCTGGCACCATGAAATATAAACTGTGAGTTTACCATGGCTTTCAAAAATCAAACGATGTAAAACATAAATACAAACACATGTAACATATTTAAGCAAAGTTGATTAATCATGTCCGGGACCCTTTAGGACTTACTGCTGTTCTTAGTATTATTTAGGAATAGACACTGCGCTTGATGCAGGAAATTGAAATTGGGTCAAAATGGGCATAAACACTTGTTTCAGTTTTGCTGTCATTTTGACCTTTTTATTTGTATTTACGCACATTATGTTCCTGTAAATTAAATATCTATAATCAGACTTATTGAGTCTGTCCCATCAAGGACAATAAAAACATTTTGTTCCACAAAATGCGCTTTAGTCTTCCTGTCATGTGGCCTCCAGCAGTAGCGCTGCATTTTAATGCCTGTGACTGTTACAAATGTGAAAATAATCACATGCCTTCAGTCATCCTTCAAGCCTTCCTATGTGTACAACCATTTTTAAAAATGTATCTTAATGCACCATTTTAATCTGATTGAATGAATAGGAATTTGGTTTGCAATGTACACAAAGTAGCGAAGGTTTGTGCCAAAACTGATGAAGGTGAATGTGAGAATGTAAAGAACAAATTAGTTGGTGGCCTGTTTAGCTGCATTGTTTGATCAAAGGCTTTGGACGATTGCCACTTTTTACGGCATACGGCCTATGCGGAAATAAATCTCTGTACATTAACAAACTACTGGATGGTTTGATTTGTGTATATGTGGGATGAATAGACTTGTAGACTGTCATGTGATGAAGTGCGCCTTCTCTTTTCTTTCCCGGCTGTTCAACACTGGCACATATGGGGTACGCAGCAGCCATCGACCGCCCCTCCTGTGATGAAATGGAAGGGGCTCTTTTCATTCCGCTGCACCCCGGGAAGGACTTGTTTGTCCGCGGCACGGCTGAATTGCCTGACACATAAAATGAGTCTTAATTGGAAGGCTTTGACCCCGCTTGCTGTGGAGATAGTGTAATTCATGCATTTACCTCTTCAGGCATGTAATACTGTGAGCATTTATATTTGGTAATTAAATTACAGTCCCACTCCTGCAGATCACCACCAGCATGAAAACCGTTTCCCCACAGATCCTGGGAACCAGGTGCTGGTCTGAGTTGAGAGTAAAGTGTAAGCAGCATTTTTACTAAACCTAAGGTTTAGTACCCAGTCTTATGGTATGGTTTCTCATTTTATGTTCCTCTTTTTGTTGAACTGTTGGCAGGATAATGTCTCATTGACAGCCATTAAGCAGTCAAGTCTAATCCTGATCAGATTGTGTTTCCACTATGGGTTGTGAGGCAAGATGACCTACAACTTGCCAGTGAACTGGAGCAGTGCTCAACAAAACTGTGCAGTATACAGTCCCCAAAGCCTGACCCTGTCTGTCGTTTTGAGTTGAGATTTCTCTTAGAGCTCAATGTGATTTACCATTTACACCCGCTGCAACTTTAGGGTGTTTACCCGAGTCACCTGGTGCACACCCCTAGGGAACCGACAAGGACATGTGTGTAAAATATTGTTGTATCAGCCAAAACGTCTTTCTGGAGACACGGGCCAGACTTGGCAACTAATTGGTCATAAGTAAGTAATTGACTCTAATCCCCGACTAATGATTATAAAACTTTGCAGATATCAGTGCTATATGCCAGCAAGCATTCTGAGCACAACTCAGTAAGGGGGCATTTAAAAAAAAATCCTGACTTTAGCAGCTGACTCAGCTATTGCCATTCTGCCGAAGCTGGTGGTTTCCGAGGTTATTGCTGTGAATGTATTTTTAATTTGCACTACCCTGATGGTGGCAGTCTTATTGCAGACTTCATCTATAATTATGCTTCTTGCATTGCTGTGGGATTCTTTGTGATCTACTCGTTAGAAAGTTGTCGTTTTGTGCCTGACGCAGCAGATATTCCGCAGGTGTAGGGGAACCTACTGTAAATGGATGATCGAAACGGGCAAAGCTCAGCTGCTGTGTTTAATCTCCTTATTGTGAGCCTGCCTTTCACTCACGAGAGAGCCAGAGTGAAGTGAGACCTTGATAATTGCAACGCTCGCCTTCAATCTTGACTGGATGAGCCTTGCCCATGAAGCCGGGAGTCGGCCATGTTGAGATGGCTCCGAGGTGGTTACTCAGTGTTTGTATTTCAAACTGGCTTTGTACCATCCCCCTAACCCTTCCCCCCGCTTGTTCTGCCCACCAGCATACTCTCTGGGTGTGTGTGTGTGTGTGTGTGTGTGTGTGCGCTAAGTGCACTGTCTCCATGACTGTGTTTGTGTGTGTGTGCACTGAGGCCTTCTACATGTGTGCAATGATAGGCCGTTTCCCTTTTGTCTTCACATCTGCACATCTGTGTCTGCACAATATAATCACTGACATAGTTTACCAAAGAATGGAAGGATAACCTGAAAATTAAAGTTGATTGTTTTTGTTATTCTAGTCTTTTGTCTTTTCTTTTGGATGTTAACTGATGACCTTTCACAGTAGTAGGGTGTGTTTTGTTATTGCGCCACAGGACTTTGCCTCACCTCTGCCCTCCCGCCGGGCTCCCTATCCCATGTTCGGCAGATTAGTGCCACAGCCCACTGCTTACTCCGTCACCTTCACCGTATGAAGGTTGCTACAGTGCTGTCTTTTAATCCTTAAACCCCTTAGGGGTGAAAAGGGGTTGCTACTCATAGGGATACTAAGTTTTAAACTGAAAATAGATCCATAGTGCCACAGGCAGTGAACAATGACAAAATGTAAGCAAACAAAATTTTGTGTAATAGTTATACTGTGAAGGATTTAGACACGGAGAAGGATTAAATGCATGTTTTTCTAACTCATTTTCAGACATGTTGAATTATGCAAATGTAACCATGTGACGTTTCCTTAATGGAACTTAACTCATTGACTGCCAAAGACTTCTATTGATGTCTCTTGCTTTTTTTGCGGGAGCTACAGATCAAAGTCTTGTACATCTTTGTGTGTGAATTTCAGACTTGTAGGCAATGTACGTATATCTGTCACAATAGGGGGCAACAGTTTTTTCCTCGGCAGCAACAGCTTGAATATAAAGACACTGAGAGAGGAAAATGGTGACGTACATGACGAAATGTTGTAAATCTGTGGATAAATGTAGTCATTTTGTCATTAAAATCTTTTTTTCTCCCCCAGTGTTTATGTTGTTTCATAGAAGTTAACACCTTTTCAGATGTCTGAGGTGGCACTAAAATAAAAAATATGAATGTCAGTCACCGTTCTGCTTGAATTTGCTTCCCCGGAAGAAAAAGCGAATTTTCTCTGTTGTTTCGTAAAAATCGTGTACTTTTGCTGCAACCACCCTATGTTCTACAGTCAATTTTATAAAGACCCGAAAAGGCTATTTCTGATAAAAAAAGAGTGTAAAGTTTCTATACAAAGTATCAATGTTTATGTAGTTCTAAAAGTCAATATTCTGGCCTTGAAAGCTGAGCAAAAATGCCCCAAAACTTTGGTAGTATGGAACTCTCTTCTCTGAAGAGGCCTGGTAGTCAATGAGGTGCCATACCACAGCATACAGTGATACTTTGTCATTTTGTTTTGGTGTTTTAGAGCCTGAATGTTGTAGCTATCGCTAACTACTGGCCTGGCGTGCACAAAACATAATTTTTTGTGATTTTTACGGGATGGAACACTTGAATTCTAAGAAAAGTCTGTTTTTTTTTGTCATGTAACCACAGTTGCATCAAAGGAAGTGAAACCAGATAATCCGGATGTAGTGTAACCAGTTTTAACGAAAAGACGATTTGCGTTAATTTACTCCACTGCAGCTATTTTGTAGCGTGCCTGTCAAGTCTTTGCACCGCCCCCGTCTGCCCGAAGTCAAGGTTGAGGCTAAGCAGCAGGGTGCTCTAGAGTTTTCAGAGCAAGGCTACCCCTCTATCATTAAGTCACAGCCCGTTTTTGAAAAGGTCAAAACTGCAGGCTAGGTAAGCTGATCCTGTGCCTGCAGCTTGAAGGGCAACATCTCCCCTTGTCTCCAGTCAAAGCCCCCCAAGTGCTGCCTTCACTTGGTATGTGGGGCTGTGTTTGGTAAGAGCATGTCTTGTTTCTTAAGGGTCAATAATTCCTTTAGGCCCTCCTACCCTGCTATCTCTGCATCTCGCAGCTTCCCTGCCAGGACACATCGTGCCTTTTTAGCAGACAGCTTAAAAATGCAGGAATTAACCCCATACAAATCTATGTGAGGTTATCAATCTGCGTGCATTTTTTTACACCATTATCTCATGCTTGATCCATCCTGTTTACGTTACATCTGTGATTAGATATATAGGATCACAGATGGAGCCGTAATGATGGTGTAGGTCCGTTGGCAATCCCACCCCCTGTGGTATTAAGCCTGTTGTCGTGGGCATCACCAAAGGAAGAGGAGCTAGGCATACACGTGTCTCACCCTAGCTGCATATAGATCAGCCGTAATCCATTAGCAGCTCCCTGGAATCCAGCCGGCACAGCAGAGCACAGCACTGGAGGAGCCAGGGCGAGCGGGTAGCCATGTGGGTAAGGGGGGGGGAACTAGGGATGAGAAAATGAGGGGGGTGGGGAAGGGCTCTTTTTTTTCCCCCGCCTGGGCTGCCTTCTGTATGCTGGTCCGAGCCTGCTTTTTATGTCTGTTTGGTGGGAAAGCCTCTTGAATCCCCCCACCCATAAAGCCTGCAGAGGTGTGTGTGTGTGCGTGTTAACCAAGGGGCTTCGGTGATATATGACTTCCTGGTTGGCATCACCACAGAGGTCTTTCTTTCTCCCATTATCGCCTGTAGGGTTGACTGCCACACACCCAGGTGCACATTGTAGTTAACTGCAAATCTGGGTTATGTGTTCCAGAATGATTCGTTACGATACATGTTGGGGGAAGAGCGTTAACTTTTGCTAAGGTATGTCTGCTGAAAGATCTGTGAAGGTTGGGGTTGGCTAGATGCAAGGAGGGGGGAGGGGATGGAGACCATGAGTAGAAGTGTCAAAGCAGAGTAGGCAAGTCCAGGCCTGGACCTGCCATATAATGATAAATCCAGCTGATTTGTATCAGCCAGCCTGAGTTCTCCAATAGAGGCCATGTTAACTGAAGCAGCCAGATACCCCCAGTTAACAATCTATGCTTGTTAGCATCGAGGCTGTTATGTGTTTTTTGTTGTTTGCACAGGATTGGAGTAGATTGAGGTACGAGCAGAAGGCTTATAATTGGCCTGTCTTGATTTATTTACTTCTAATGCTGATCATTGTGATCGAAAAAAAATTGATGGACTTTCAAGAGGAGGTTTTTGAAAATGGAAGACGTGGCATTTCCTCTACCATTAAGTTAGAGCAGTGCCCCTTGGCTTTGGATCATGTATAACTGTCGAGGACCGGGCAAGTTTTGCCACTAAAACCAACAATGGCCGACCACAAGACTGTTGCATTACACTGCTACTGTGTCAGAGCACAGTAATATTTATCATGTGTGCATGTATTTTGGGTGCAGCGGTATGGTATCGTCATGGTTTGGTACATGCCATGGTAAAGTAGGGGAGCAAAATGCAAAGCATTAAACTGAATGAAAATGTAATTACAATCTACTAGCACGTTCTCAAAATAAATAAAAATATAAATATTCGGGGTGCTCCGATCCGATATTGTTATCGTCAATAAAACCAATATTGGACCGGGTTATATCGGACTGGACTGCATCTAAAATGTCCGATATTTGCACTGTGATACAAGCAGTCAATTCCAGACTCCGCTCCAGTATGTGTTAGCACTAGTAGTAAGGAAATCTGTGACAGTGTTTTTTGGTAAAGTCCCAAAAAGACGCATGCCCTTATTGTGCATGCAAAACCTGCCATGCATGTGTTTTCCACGGTGGCACAGAGCCAGGAAAGTTTAACATGACAAACCTCAGTATGCACTGTAAGTGAAGCTGTTCTGGTTTTGTGGGTGTAAATTGCAGTAGACTTTGGCTTACCTTTTTGTATTTGCTTTGCCGAGTTCAGAAAACTGCTCTACCTGCTGACCCACAATCGGTAAATCTCTTGGTTGGCTCTGGCTTCACACGGCTCATATTCACATGTGCGGTATATAGTGATTGAGTTAAGCGTTACAGTATAATCACTTGTAATGCAGTGCTCTGAGGAGCATTAATGACGTGCCTCCCAGGGCTTTAGAAAACATGTTTAAGGGGCAGAACCAAAGCTGATTTTCCACTGCTTGGCACATGTCCACTCAGTCGTTTACATGCAGTAAACTTGTTTTTTCCCATTTTTCACAGTATGTGACTCTTTATGTATTCAATTGTTGGCCAAGCGCTATGGGGCGATTGTTGTTTCTTTCGCTCTGTGGAGAGAGGAAGAGAGTGCTACATGCCAATAGCTGTTTGGAGAAACTGTTGTTCCAATGGATAAAATAGCTTTCCATTGCTCTTGCGTGCGACTGGCAATGTTCTGCCAAATTTTTGATGTGTTTACTTGCCGAGCATTTCTTGGACCTCTGCGAGTGCCATCGGACATGCATACCAGTGTCACAACTGTCCAAAACCTCAGAACGTGAGGTAGTCCAACTTTCATTTTGTTGTATTTTCTATACGTGTGGGTTCAAACGGCAAGGTGCATTTCACAATGTAGCTTTCTTTTTTCCTCAAACCTCAGACAAACTAAGCCATGGAACTACTGTATGTAATATAATTACTGATCTCAATCTTGTAGAAAACACCAAATTTATGATGTAATTTTCAATTTCTTTTGTTTGCCATTTATTTTGTCACTTGCGTATGCATCATTTTTACGTTTGATTTTTGACTTTCTGCTTTGCAGCAGCCTGTTCTGCCACTATTTCAACTTGGAAATGTACTTGAAAGTGATGCCATATTTGTTGTGTGTTTACTTATGTCGACCAATCTTGGGAATGTGCCACCGCCCGTTCATTTCGCAGATAGCAGCATTTTATCTCTGAACGTCACTGTTAACTATATGCTAACCTGCAGAACAATGAGACACACCATGCCGTTAATTATATTGATTGGCTGCGGAAGTAAACGCGTACGAACTGAATGTTATTATTGGCTGGACAGTGTTCATCATTATTTTCTGTTACTGCTTGTTGTCACCTGTCACCGAGTTGCATTTCAAAATAGCACAAAATTAAATTGATTGTGTAAGTGAATAAAATTACGGTAAATGAAGTTAATGCAATAATTCTTACATTTCTTGATGTAATACATCATTGGACAGTTTCACCCAGTATTTTTAAAACTTTTCATTGCTACAAAAAGATGTAATTGCAGATGCAATTGCAATTGTTTTATTAGTATGTACACTGCTATTGACGTTGTTGTGTACTTCGTATATTGCTATTGTTTCCCCCCACTTTTGCCATATTGAGATGATATCGTTATTGTGAGCAATGTATTGCGAATTTTATCGCGATTCTATGATTCACAGCACTAAAAACGTTTCTATTAAACTAATGTGGTCTTAACTCGGCATGTGCAGTTTGACCATAACAGCAAATTTGTTACCAAGTAAACATAGCCATCATCACATACACCCAGGAGAAGCAAATCAGCAATGACTTCTGAACCAATACATCATAGGAAGTGGCCAATAGAATTATCGGGTGATAAATCTTATTTCTTTTAAGCACAGTATCAAAAGCAAACATTGTTCATGTTGGTGTAGATTAGTTTTGCGCTCTTACTCTTGGTATCTTGTTGCAGAGGTCTCACTCATCACTCAGCACTGTGTGAGCACCACTGAGCGGGGCTCCTGGCCGCCTACCTTTGTGCATGAAGGAGGATAGAGGAGGGGCGGAGCAGAAGCCCTGCTCAGTCTTCAATAAACATGAAGGAAGCGACAACAACTGCAGTGGAGGAAGCAATGTGAAATTTCGTTAACACATTTAAAATGTTTATAACTCAAACAACATACGCAGTTTCACATACATATGTGCATTCATTCATACATAAAAACATAGTGCCATCTCAAGGCCTACATCTCCCTGGGACTGTGGTCCACAAATATAAATGTATCATATATAGCCTGGCATACTACATCCTGTACACACATATGCTACACATACAGTCACACAACATGACTGATTTTTTTTGGTGTCATGTTTGGGCAAAATGTCTTTTTTTTCAGACTCCTGTATTCTTTTTTTTTTTCTTGTTACTTCATGCTTTTTTGTTTTTATTTTTTCCACGTTTATTTTATATTTTGTTTCTGCAATGTGCTGTTCACATGACCATAAAAAATACGGTCCACAAATGGCCCACGGGCAGCTTTTTGGACATCCCTGTTTTACATATTTCACAGGGATAGGGGACTGAGGGGACTGATAACAAATGAGTGTGTCCATGCTGTTTTTGGTTTTTGTAGCACTATCAGGCAGAGTGGCTGCAGGCTTCCACAGCTGTGTACTCACACCGGGCTTGTGGAGGCGCGCCCCAGCCGCAAGCCTCTCGTGACTGCTTGTTAATGAGTAAATGCATGACAAAAGAAACACTTCCTCACTTATGTGTGCCGTGCGGGAATTTGGAGCAAAGTTACAGTGCATACAAACTACAAAAATGTAAGTGTTTTTTGCACATGGGTGAGACATCATATTTCCAGTATCCATATTAGGGATCGACCGATATGTTTTTTTTCGGGCCGATACCGATTTTTTTTCCATCACCTTTTAGCCGATGGCCGATTTTGCTTGGGACGATATTTGTGGCCGATACTGCTTTTGCTCCCTCAATTTACATATATTACAGGTCTGAAGTTTAAACAAATATTTGTGTGCACGCTAAAGACCTCTTATGAGCAGAGACGGCTGCTCCAATTCGTTGTGTGCATGTGCGTGTGTGCTCGGAGAGTGCGCACGCACATAACACGACATGCATTTAACCTCAGCCCGGCTTTCGCTGAATGAAACCCCTACAAACACCATGGGACTGAATTGCCAACGTTGACATTAAAGCGGTGTTTGCTGTACATATTTCAGGTTTTCAGACCCACAAACTAAACTATATTTTCAAGCACGTATAACGCATACACATGGCGTTCATGTTTCCTATTTCAAAGCAGGTGGCAATATTTCAACTAAGTTTAGCTGTTGGAGGCTAATTAAAAGTTGAGCACTTACCCTTGTTGTGATTCACAACTTGCAGTGGGGAGGGGTACCGCGACTGCATGTGTTGCAGGGTCCTTCAGCAGCACAAAGCTGCCTGGCGGATGCCTGTCTGTAAATCATGCGGCGTAAAAATACATCGGTAAACCCACGCGCGTATCTGTTGTAAGAACGCAAATATATATTGGATACGATATATCGGCCGACCCTTAATCCATATGATAACATGGCTAGCAAGCTCTAGAGAGACTTGTAGATGTGTATATACAGATGCACAAAAATGTTACTCTATTTTATGGACTTATTCCAGGACCAAAATGTGAATGAAATGGTTGAAAAATGTGCTTGTATGAGTGCTCCCTTTTTATATTTTCCACTCTCGGTCAAATTTCAAGGCACATATGTGAGTGAAATCCTCACACTGTACAGCCTGGTGCGTTCCTTACTAAAGAATAAGTGCAAAGGGGTGTGCTATATCAATATTCATCCTAAATATACCAGGATTTGAGTTTTGGTCCATATGGTCCAGCCCTAGATAAAATGGCATTACTGATTGCAGCAAGCAGAACACGATACACACGAAAATGGTGACACTTTAAAAAAATACATATCCATAAACATGGGTAATTCTTAATACGTAACACCAAATAGATCTGTGGTGGTCAAAAGTAATTCCTTCCATGTATGAGAACACTGTCCAAGTTCCAATTAAAACATTGCATGGTGCTTACATCGACTATGCTGCAGTTTTTTCACATCAGTAATGCCATAATGTCTTTTGCAACATCTTTCTATTCATTGAAATTTGTGTGCAGTCCCACAATAAAGCACTTCGGTTTAAAGTGAATGAGATTCTTCTGCCCTAATTCTATAAATGAGGGCCTCTCCGGTCTCTGGAGGATCGGGTGGTGCAGTCCTTGCGTTTGAGCCACACCCTCCACCCCCACTGTTCTCCTGTGTAGTTTTACCTGCTCAAGTGTCACCTAATCCCTGCCCCCCGGCTCTGCCGTGCCACCGACCCCCACCCCCAGACAATGGTGCAGAGCTGACATTACCATGACCTAATGGAGAGTAGGGCGAGGCCAGTTTCCAAGGAGGGCATCCCACTGAAACCAGAGTTAACTCCTCTGAGAAAGGAGGCACTTTTTTTTCAGAAAAGTTGTTACTTTACCCTTTCTTCTTCTCCACCCTTTTGGCCTTTGTGACAGACCAGTGACAAAATGTCATCAGAACTTGATCCCCGCATGGTTGAAACGTGTTTTTAAAAAGGAAGATGAGTGGGTGCAGAAGGGTTCCCGTTTCTTTGCTGCAATGTGATTATGTGGCACATGTTGGGCAATTTCCCTTTGTTTTCACATGCTATCACCTCTTGATTACCGTTTGTTTGTTGCTGGAGTAGGCAATGACTTTGTCAGCTCTATCTTTGCTCCTGTTAAATTTATTTGTGCAGCTCAGATTTAGTTTGATTCACATTGCAAAATGTCCTATTTTACAATGTGTACACGTGATGTACACATGAACCTTGGTGAGAAAAGTCAGTACAATGCAGCAGGTGAGAGCAGTGAGTAATAATTTTCTTCCGGATCAATAAACAACCCGACCTAAGTGTCTATGGATTTTGGTGCAAATTAATGAATGGGTGGTGGTCTGCTCTCCCCCGAGTATCGTTCTAATAGTATTGTTTCTTTTTACTGATAAGGGCCCGAATCGCAACACTCATCACCTTTTGTTCTCTTTGTTTCCAGCTTCAGGTGGCATTCGTGTAGGAAGAGCGAGACGGAAGGAAGGACTGACGGAAGGTGGAAATGGAACTGCCAAATCATGCCAAACAACTGCTGCTGCAACTCAACCAGCAGAGAGCCAAGGGCTTCCTGTGTGATGTTATCATCGTGGTGGAGAATGCACTCTTCCGTGCCCACAAGAACATCCTGGCGGCGAGCAGCATCTACTTTAAATCTTTGGTCCTCCACGATAACCTCATTAACCTGGACACGGAGATGGTTAACCCCTCTGTGTTCAGGCAAGTTCTGGACTTCATCTATACTGGTAAGCTGCTGTCCTCGTCGGACCAGAGTAGCGAGCAGAATTTCAGTGCCCTCTTAACCGCAGCCAGCTACCTCCAGCTCCACGACCTCGCTGCCCTGTGCAGAAAGAAGCTCAAGCGCAGCGGTGGGAAACCCCTGCCAGGTAAACCCTCCACTCCAGGTCCTCTTAGCCGCTTACGCCTCAATAACCAGCGCCTTTCCTCCTCCACACCGGCTGGGCCCAACAACCACTATCTTCCCACCCCTTCAGACGCTGACCAGCCACAGCCAGATGAAGGCCTTCGGGACAAGCTCTCAGATGATGAGATGTTTATTGGCAGCTCTGGGAGGAACGGCAACGGAGGGAATGGCAGCAGTAACGGTAACCTCAGCAGCGGAGGAAGTGCAGGCGAGCCCGATCTTGGGTTAGACCTGACCAAAAAGAGCCCCCCCTCTGCGGGCACAGTCACGGACGCCCTCAGCCCCCACAGCAACTCCCAAGAATCCCCTCAGTCTGCCTCGGTATCCACAACCAACAGTGCCTCGCTGGACGACTCCTCAACCACCCTCCCGGGTGTGGACGTTTGCAGCTCTGACCCCACTGAGGTCAACTGTAAAACCGAGGACATCCAGCACGACGGACCTCCTCCACAGAAGAAATCCCGGCAGGGTGGGCGCAAGAATGAATGGCCCAAGAAAGAGGCATCAGGATTGAGGTCTGATGATCATGACAGGCCCCTGGTTAATGGAGTGATTGTGGCACCCAAAGATGGCCGCTCTTCTGGCGGGGCTGTTGGGGGCAGTGGTAGCAGCCTCAACTCCGACCAGACCCTCCAGTGTAAAGACGAGGAAGACGGAGGGGAGAACGGCCAGGACCACAGCGAAGACAGCGGTCAAAGTGATGGAGAGAGCGCAGTGGGTGGAGGAGGGGGCACAGGCGGGGGCCACCGTAACGCCAACTACGTGTACCGCCAGGAAGGTTTTGAACCAGCGTTTGGAGACAACCTCTATGTGTGCATTCCCTGTGGAAAAGGCTTTCCCAGCTCAGAGCAGCTCAATGCTCACGTGGAGACCCACACCGAGGATGAGTTGTACATCAAAGAGGAAGGGGGGACCTACGTGAAGGAGGAAGATGAGGAGGAGGCAGAGGATCTTTCCACACCTGTAGGCCCCTCCAACTTCGGCTCCGAAACGCGCCCCTTCAAGTGCACCGTCTGCAATAAGAGCTACAAGGACCCGGCGACGCTGCGCCAGCATGAAAAGAGCCACTGGCTTACCCGGCCCTTCCCCTGCAACATCTGCGGCAAGATGTTTACCCAGCGGGGCACCATGACGCGCCACATGCGCAGCCACCTGGGCCTCAAGCCCTTCGCATGTGAGGAGTGCGGCATGCGTTTCACTCGCCAGTACCGCCTGACGGAGCACATGCGCGTCCACTCCGGGGAAAAGCCGTACGAATGCCAGCTCTGCGGCGGGAAGTTCACTCAACAACGCAACCTCATCAGTCACCTGAGAATGCACACCTCGCCCTCCTAGAAACAAGCCAAAGAACTCTGGGAATAGAAAAACAAACTGCTCTACCTTCTTTCTTTTTTTTTTCCAACAAAGAAATGCACATGTACACGTTGAACATACTTCTACAAATGACCTTTGGTTTACGACGCCCTGGCTAAGTGAATGTTGTAGCCACACTGGGCAACGATGGTAATGTAGGTTCATCATCAGTTGAAAGTGACATGCGCTCACCTCTCAGGAGTTCTAGAGGGACCGTTTACTCCTCTTTCTCTATCTTAACTGTCTCTCAGCCCCAGGTCGCAAAGCCGTGCCGACATAGCTTTGTGGCTTGTGGTCTTTTTAAGGCCGATAAATGTGAATGTGGGTACCAATGTAATGTCTGACCCTAATGTCCGCCTCATGCCCCTCAGCAGGCTTCATCTCTTCTACCTTTTTTTTTTTTTAAAGCTTTTTTTTCCTGGTCGTTCTCCAAACTTCAGAAATCCCCTCTGCTCTCCAGCGCTATTCTGACCAAAAAGATGGAAAGTAACCCAATGAAATCACTACTGGCAATAATTCAGCAAAAACAAAGAGTCTTTTTTTACTCTTAACAGCTTTATATTCTTTTATGTTAAGCGATGGCGGATGTAAGACGAGGGGTGACTGGGTTTGTGACCACCTCCATGCTTTAACTGAGAGAAGGTTCCACGTGGGGTCATGTTGGGTCAGGTGTTGGTTGCTTAAAAAGGTCTCTTCATGGTTGTAATCCAGAAAGGACGTTCACTCTCTTCCCACTTGCCTGATGGTGCATCTGGGAAGCAATAATCCTGGTTTGCAAAGAGGAACCTCTTGAGGTACTTGTTTTACGTAAAGAACTTATAATGTTTCAGTGAATGTTTTAACTGGAAGGTCTTGGGATTTTTCTTGTGGTGGGGGAGGGATTTAGGGTTGGGGTGGGCTCATAAGAAGGTGTTTTAGACTGAACAATACGTTCAGTGGGTACGTTTTATTTTGTGTCTGTATAGCTTTCCTCCCCTTATGGAAAAAAAAAGAAGTCTATTTATATGGGCTTGTGACCTCGCTACCTCTGATTACTCTTACAAACTCTATATGTTTAGTTCCTATGTAATTAATTGTAAAAAGTGTGTAGATTATCTTCACTTGATGCTTTAACCTGCCCATCTCTCAACACAGGTTTTTAATACTCAGATTTTATTCATTTCTATTCGTTTTAGCAGTCGTGTTTACTCCAAATACAAGATAGCTTTTCAGGCACCCCCACCTCACGGGGGTGTCTCCTCAAAATGTACTGTAGCGTCTTTCCGAAGGCAGGTAATGGTTAGTTGGTTAGGTGTATAGTGTTCCAAAGATCCTGTGAATGTGGAGAACAGAGCTAACTAACAAACATTGCTAGACAAGTTCAAAACCAAAGCTTTTTTTTTTTAAAAAGATGTACTTAAAGAGATATAGCATACTAAATTATTTCGCTTTTTAATTTTGTTTTAATTTTGCTGTATAATACAAAATTAAGAATTATATTGTAAGTCCATACAAAGAAATCCACTCTTTTGGAGTTTTGGCCAATGACTCCGAGACTGAGGAAGCTTCTTGTGGTTTGCAAGGAAAGCTTGTGCTGATTGGTGGGCCGGTGAACTTTACCACCTAAAGAAAAGAAACCGCTGGTCATTTTTTTTTACTTTTTTTTTTTTTTGCGTTGTTTATATCCAAAATCCTTATCACTTTATATTCCCTAACTTTAAAAAAACAGGACATGATGTGTTCTGTTCAGACCAAAAAAAAAATGGAAAAAGAAAAAAATATAGGACTTATAATCAGAATTTTAATGTGAAGTTCAAGTTGCTTGTTAGTTCCTTTTTGAGCCAGACTTGTGAAAACTTGTAACAAGAAGGGAGAAGCAGGGATGCACTGGACAGCTACTCCTGCAAAAAATCCTGTTTTTGTTTTTTATTTTTGGGTGTTTGTCTCCAATGTTCTCCACTGCATCACTTAATGGTTTTAAGTTATTCTAACTGGCAGATGCTTTACCTGATTAATGTGCTTGAAACTGGGCCATCCTGTCATTGTCACTACAGCCTGTCCAGTGTATCCATTCCTAACCGTTACACTGGCCCTTCACTACAAGTTTTTGGTATAGGCATTCCTCTTTTTTTTTTTAATATATAACTGTCCTTTAATATTTTTTTTGTCTGACTCCTTTGTTATCCTCATGGTCTGTGAATTGTTTAAGATGTAGGGATGCAGCCACAGTTACAAACATCATGACCGTTTGTAAGGTACTTGCATCTCCTGGATGAGTTACTACTTGGTTGGCTGTTAAGCAGTTACTAGTTAGTAACCTGCATGGTGCATATACATGTCCCCCCCCTTACCAAACTACAAACACTCATCCATCCTCTTGAGTACATTGCCTTCGTGTACCTGTCAACGTGCAGTTCAGTGTCTATCATGCAAAGGATGTGTGTGTTTAGTTTTTTTTGTTGTTGTTTTTTTTTAACCTGATATCCAGCCATTGCTGCAATTGCTGCATTTGAATGCTTGCTTTGTCGGACATAAACGAAGAAAAACTCCAAACTGTGACCATACTACTACTAATACTATTACTACTTCTACTAGAACTACTACTATACAAAATACTTCAGGGATTGTCCTGCATCTGTGAATGCAGGCCATCAGCTACATTTGTATGACATAGTATTGTATCAATTTCTCTGTATTTTAATCACGGGGGGGGCAGAAACACTAGTTTCATATGTAAAACAAAAAAGGAAAGGGATGGGGGGCGTTTTTTTTTCTTTTTTCCCAACTAACACAAAGAGCCTTGACAAAAGGTGAGGCAGCTCGAAACAATTTTAGTTAATGACACGGTATGTTCATGCATAGTTGTACAAAAAAAAGTAAGAAGAAATAGAAAAAGCTCATACCCAAAATCCACAAACTATTTTTTAAACCAAAGCACATTTGAATGACTATGGAACCATGTGTGGCTCTAGAAAAAAAAAGAAACATATGTATTTATCTCATTGTTTACAAACTTTGACAGTTTTTACAGACCTCACTCAAGGCCCGGCCAGTCAGAGACTTTTAGTTGTTTTTTTTTTGTTTGTTTGTTTTTTGCTGTTTTTCCACAGAGGTTTGCTGCCAAAACAAAAAGCATGTGGTGGACTGCTGCATATTCAGTTAGAGGGATGGGTGTGTTCGCTTTTAGGTGCACTAAAACCCCACCCTCTGCCAGCTGGCTTTTGGGCTGACCCCATGCCCCCAATCACTCCCTCCCTTCGTGCCCTCTGGCCTGTCTGGGGGGGGTGGGCAGTGCATCCTTGATGTGTTCATCAAAAGGCATTGTTAGTCAGGGTCTTCTCGCACCGCGTTGTGTATCTGTTTGCCCTCTTGCACTTGACGGCTGCCTCTCGGCTCTCCAGTGGTAGGATGGGTTTACGGCGACGTTGAATTCAAGTGGAGAATGTTGCTTTGATTTGTCCGCTGCATGTAAATGAGAATTATCAGCTATAGTCTTAACTGTGAATGTTTTTTCTTGCTTTTTTTTAAGCTGTTCTGTGGGTCAAAGCAGCACAAACCTCTGGCTGGCTGAGCCTCCTTTCAAAGTCGGTGAAAACACGTATTGACGGTGTTCTCACTCGCTCTCTGTCTCTCTTTCACTCTTTTTTTTTTTTTATCAAATGTCTATTGTCAGTGATGAATGTATTTATTTGTGGTCCGGCCCTCACCTCGGCAAAGAATTTGCTCAAAGTGTGAGTTTGAGGTGGAGGCCGGACTGCCTATTGTTTTTGTTTTTTGTTGTTAATGTTTTGAGGGTTTCAAGCTGAGAATCAAAAAAAAATGCAACACGAAACAGCCATTAACTGCATTCTGTGACATTTTAGGGGGATTTTAGTTATTTTTATATCTCATTTCTCAGTCTTTTCATGTGATTCTCTGCAGATGTCCCCTCCCCCCATTCCCATCTCACTGAAAGCCTCATGAGGGGCCTTGAAGCCCTCATGTGGATACAGACTGGAGGCCACTATATTGTCTTGGATTGCTCTGCCTGGGTGTTGCCATGCATACGCTTTGTTTTTGACCTCCAACAAAACAAACATGCACATCGTTCATATGTCATTCTCTGCGTTTTTTGTCTTAATTTCTAAAACTGTAGCTTGGTTGGGTCTACTTGTTTTGTTTTTTTTTTTTTAATCCAAGGTTTGACTAAGTGCACTTTTTTAATCCGACTTCCCGCTGACTCTCTTATTTGGTCTCTTTGTGTATGCCATCCACATATCTTTATTGCAGTGTTACCAAAGCTTTAAAATCAGTATATACACCTGGACCTACACGCTACGCTACGCTCCGATGACCCTTTTCCACTGCATGGTACCCACACGCCTAGCCAAGAAGGTGCTACCGTTTTTTTTTTCCCAGAGTGCCGAGCTGATGCCACACGGGTAGAGTAGATTCAATCTTTTGAGAATACACTGACAAAAATAAACAGCCACGATAGCCTTCGCTTGACCTGTTTCAGTGCCTGCAGTGTTATACGCCACAGTATCCATTTGGCTGCAGCCCTTATTCTCCTCTTTGGTGACATTTGTTGGCTTATGCCGAGACGTAAATACAGAGATGTTCTCCACTTTACTATGCTGAGTCTGCACTGTGCAGGGTGAAAGTAGTATAAGCTTTTCAAGTTCCTAGCTTGCGTTTCACCACAGCAGACGTAAACCAAAGTCAGTCTTCAACGTTATAAAATGATGGCATTAAGTCATTTAGCCTGATTTTTAGCTTCATGTCAGATAGACCTGAACCCCTGCCTGCTTTTCACTCCCGTCTATGATCTGTTCAGGCAAAGTTACATCCTTTCTTGTGTTTATTTTTTTACATTTCAGTATTTCCAGTACCTGCAGTGATTTCATAACACAAAAATACCTCAGTGTGCTTACAGCAATGCGCTCTATTATGCCTGGTTATTTTTTTCATCCATCTACAACCAAGATGGTGCGTTGTAGGATCAGATTTTCTTGTACACATCTTATTCACTCTGAGTTACGAATTCAAGTGCACTTTGTTGCTAGAAAGCTTTTTAGCAGCTAAAAAGATGTGACGAGTGCAGCTACCCTTGCAGTGGATGTATCAGGCAGGTCTGTTTTCTTTGGGAACAACTGCTCAATAATGTATCAGGATCTGTGGGCTGAGAAGCTCTGCATCAGACATGTCGGGTCTTCACTGATGAATAATTAAGCATAAAAAGCTCCTTGCAAAAACACACTTTCCATGCATAGGTGTGCACACAACGCCTCCTTCGCACTCATATACAAACACAAAGCAATCTAAAACCACAATACTAGCTCACATCCACGCGTCAGTATTTTGAAGATGATTATCTGTCTTTTTGTTGGCGTTTTGGCAGCACCCAAGCCGGGCTTTCTTTCTCCTTTTCTTCATACGCGCTCATTCGTCAGAGAGCTCTCGTATTCAGGTCAGAGCCACCGCCGCTGTGCATTGCCATGGGGCTCGCAAACTCTCTAAAAGTGTCATTAAAGTGTACTACAGCTGACCTCAGCACTCACACAACCTTTGCAGTCTTAATGTACAGCATTGAGGAAAAAGAAACCGTTATTTTAAGATCTTTTCATTAAAAGCTTGATTGAAAACCAAAACTTGCTTGTTTTGTTTTCTTGTTTGTTGACTGGGGATTCATCTCACGGATCAGGTGCTTTTTACTTAATGTTCCGCATTCATTGGTCTCCGTGCATCCTTTCATGCAACCTTAATGATTCATTGTATCCCCGGATATGTTAAGGAACGCCACAGTTACATTTGCGTAATTCTCTTATATACGTAGATCTGTCACACCATATACCCTGATTTAATATTTTTTGCATTGTTGAATCTTATGGAGGCTCTATGTAGGGCTTGGAAATTCCAAAAGAAGAAATGGTTGAGACACATTTGTGAGGAAGCAATTTATTGCACACAAGCATTAAAGTGAAATACGCTGTTAATCATACGATCAAAAGTTCAAGACCATAACTTAAAAAGCCACAAAAGATCTTAGTTCATCTGTGCAAATTTCCCCACTGAGGGATGAATAAAGGTGTATATCTAAAAAATTAGTTTGGGCCTGCTTGATGCCAGTGTTTCCAGGAGGCTTTACAGCAGGGGTCGGGAACCTTTTTGGCTAAGAGAGCCATAAAGGCCAGATATTTTAAAATGTGTATCTGTGAGAGCCATATACATTTTTTTAAACATTGAATGCAATAAAATGTGTGCATTTTTATGTAAGACAGTTTTAGATATAATGGGCTCTAATTACGTAGACCAGGCACACTACCCCACGCCAATGGGGTGTGGCCAGCACACTTTTGTGAGCAGCGCAGTGTCTAATAATAAATCAAATACTTGTTGCCATTAATACAACTTCTGCTGCTGCATAATTTTGCACCATACTCAGTATATTTCATTCTTTTGGCCATCTTTGCCAGAAGGCTTGGTTCTGCAGCTTTAGCTAGGTGACTATTTGACTAAAGGAGAAAAGTTTATATTTACATGTTGACATCTCAATGACCGAGGTAGACTACCGCATTACCCAGTAATAATCGAGTTTTGGTGTTTGACCTGGAAAATATCAGGAAAGATGGATATGGTCGGCCGTATTGCAGTAGAAAATAGATGGACAAATTAAAATGCATAAAAAAGTTGTTGATTTTGAATATTATTTTTAAGTCATTTCTGTGATGTTTACTTTAAAATGTTAGCAAAAATACATTTTTATTGTGGTAAGAAATGCTTGAGAGCCAGATACAGTCATCAAAAGAGCCCTACCTGGCTCCCGAGCCATAGGTTCCCTACCTCTGCTTTACAGGTAAAGGGAATGTTGCTCCAGGTGGTGAAAATGGCTTCTTGGAGGTCATCCACTGTCTGGCACTGATTTTTGGAAGTTTCCCTTGCCATCTATCCTAAAAGAAGTCCTTTGTCAGGTGGGCATTGTGAACGGCAGCGTTGTCTTAAGCCAATCATGACCACACAGACGAGAGCCTTCAGTCATGAGGGATGCCTACTGTAACATCTCTGCATAACCAGCTACCATTTGATGCCTCTGCACAAGCTCCATTGTTCAACTGAATGGAAAAAGCATCCCCAGATCATGAAAGGCGGTGCTTTTGTGAAAATTCCAAACAGACAATATTGTGGTGTTAAAACAGCCTTCTCTAGCAGATGCCAGCTGCTGGTTATTGAATTGCACTCGGCACCAGTAACAAACTTCATTTAGAATGAGGATTGTTCCGTGTCTTGACAGACAGCCAGTCAGATCTCTGGCTCCAGGCCGGGTCTACCACTAAGTGTTTTTTTCCCAGTAGTTTAAACTGATTGTCCATCCTCAGCAGCAATGGTGAGCTGCGAAAGGCCTTGCTTATGCAGTGGCCTTGCAAAAGGCCTTGCTTATGCAGCTCAACAATCCAACTCCGTTCAAAGAGAAAACGCTCTTTTCATGGTGTGAATACCTGACAGAAAATGACATGGAATCCACATTTTGTCAAAACTTTTTGCTTTTTCCCAATTTTCTGACCTGTAAATGTAGTTGTCTATTACAAATAACATCTGGTAATGGTTTGAATGTCATTGTTACAAATGCAATACGAGTATTGACCACGAGTGTGACCAATCACAGTGAAGTGGGCGTGCCCAGAGGCAATCTGAGGGTGGAATAAATTAAAACAGAACTTTTTAGAAATCCAAGGAAATACAGCTGGAATAGGTCCAGATTCTGGAAGACCTAGAAAACTTTCTGTGCAGGTTATTTTGTGTAGCTGCTCTATAGGAGTCCACAAGTTGATACAAACGACCAAAATGAGCATAATAGGTCCACTTGGTCTAAATTTTGATCAACTTATGAACCGCCTATTTTCACTTTAATTCTTTGCAATAAATTGCATCCTATCACTATGAGCTTTTTTTTCATTTTTAAACTCTACTTAAAGAAAAACTGCCCTTTTTTTTGGAGTTTTCCCCTCATTCACAATCCATATGTGAAACATGAACACATTTCTTTCCCTTTTCTGTGCGTCCTACCGAGAGAGAACACATTAATATGAGCTAGCTAACAATGCACATCATAGGACGTAGCTACAGTATTTTGATGCTCAAGCCCTAACAGCAAAAAATTAAAAAAATGGCAACAGTGTTCCATGTACATAATTGACTTATATATTAACCAAGCTACAGATATTGTTATTTTAGCAGCTAGCTTGAAAAATCTGGCGGAGTAACATGACTCCTCGCTAGCTGCTTGTCTCAGTGTCATTTACAGACTCTTTTTGCTACAATTTTCACTACAAAGACTCAACAAGATGCTAATTTGCTGTCAGCCTTTTTTTTTTGTAGCTGAGGACCGGAGCACAAGTCTTGTGCTAGAAGACACAGCCATCCCGAGGACGGCGGACATTGTAAATGTTTTAGCTGTTTCTATCCTGCTGTTGTTGACAGAAGTAGAGTGAGCTCCGAGGCTAAATCAAAACGCGTAGGAAAGAAGTTTTGCTAAGGTTTAAATCATGAAAATCTAGCAAGATAGAGTAAGTATTACATGTTATTCAGTTTGTTTGTTTATTTCTTTTGGCTTTTTTCCTTACGGAGTTGCCACAGTGGATCTTATTACCTCCCAATGACATGCATTGTTAGCTAGCACATGCTAACTCATTTTCTCTTGTTAGAATGCACAGAAAAGGGAAATAAATGTGTTCATGTTTCACATAATGATTGTGGATAATGGGCAAAATTCCCAAAAAGTATTTTTTTTTTTGGCAAATTATGCACCTTTATGTAGTAGAAAAAAATGGTCATTTTTGAGGCGCTACATAACTGGTGGGGCAAGTTCCTTCAATTTCCGTCTTCTTGGACCTGACCTTATTATCATAACCTGATTGACTGACTGTTTGTGAACGACTTTTTACAGAACACATGCATTGTGCTCGTCTGCAGCCATGTTGTTCAGTACCAAATCTAAAGGTCAATTTCAAAACTTTTTGACCGTTTACTGTACAACACAAAGTGGGCCAAGAAAAAGCTATTGAGCCGTTTTTATTATCAGCTCTAACGTCTTGATACAGGGCAGAGCCTGATGAGGTAAACAATGTGCCTTTTTCCAGCCGCCCTTTGATGCCCGCTCAGGAATGCTCAAGCATCCCTGACAGACCGTAAACACATGTGCACACGCCCTCCTCAGGTATGTAAATGAGGCCTTTTGAACCTTTTCCGTGTCACGGGACACAACATTGGCTACATCTGCACATTGGGATCTACAAGACGCTGCACTGGAGAGTTTTCTACTTTAGCATGTTTGGTTGCATTGCAATTGTTTTAATACGTTAATTACCTTATTTGGCAGATCTGCACTTCTACACCACTTTAAACTATGTTGCAGATTGCAATCCAAGCAAGTTTAAACGTCTGAAATCAAGACGCACATATTTATTTTATACTAAAATACTATATATTTTACCAGGCATTTAAACACATTTGCTTATCTTAAGTAATAATAATATTAAAAAGTACTATAAAGAAAAAAGGTTCCGGTGTCAATGCAAGAACTTGGCACATAAATATAATTTACAGTCAGGGATGAGTAATTTTGAGTGCAAATGTATTATGTGACATATGCAAAACAGTCTTATATAGTAACGACATCTTTTTTTCTGGTCAATAATTCCTTCATTTAGATGTTTACAAATCCATATTTGCAGAGTGCAACCTGTTAAAATGTAGACCACAGAGCAATGATACTATTGCTTGTTTTGACGGACATTGTGTATACGTATGCCTATTATAGTTTATCTATTTGTGTGTGTGTGTGTGTGTGTGTATGTCCAAATATTGTTTGATAATGTGCTTCTGCATGGTGAGGTACATCATGATGCAGGTTGAGGTCACAGTTGTAGAGAGATGGCACGGCCATTTCTCAGCTGAGGCGCCATTAGCAATGCTCTTTGCCCATAGAGGTGTCACATGCTAAATGACCCTGAATGGGGGTTGCAGAGATACAATGGTCCTGGTGTCGATACCCAGCCCACCCCCATCACACACACACACACACCTCCCCCTTAAGTCAGCGCCAACAGACGGAGTATGGGTACAGCATGGACCCCATAGTGCTCCTTGTATGTTCCTCAAATGTGAGGATTTTTGTCTTATCCCAGTGGGCTATATGAGCGTGCATGAGTGGAATTCACCAGGCTCTTCCCAGGTGGGTCCAGACTTGCCTCTGCTCGTCTTGGACGGCTCTCTATCATCTGAGGAATGTGGACGAGAGATGCCTGGCCTGCGATGATGGGCCAGAGAGATGGACAATGTCTGCTTGAAAGCTACACACACAGGGCCCACACCCATCTTTATCTCCAGTGCCAGATGACCTCCTCCTTTGTACTGATATTAGGCAGACGGGGCCCTGGCCTTGTCTTGCTCACTGGCTGGTATTGCATGCTTGTTTACTATCATACAGTCACACTGCTGTTATGGCTTAATCTGTCAAATAACATTCATTCATTCATTTTCTACCGCTTTTTCCTCCGCTGGGGGTGCTGGAGCCTATCCCAGCTGTCTTCGGGCGAGAGGCGGGGTACACACTGGACTGGTCGCCAGCCAATCACAGAGCACATATAGACAAACAACCATTCACACTCACATTCATACCTATGGACAATTTGGAGTCGCCAATTAACCTAGCATGTTTTTGGAATGTGGGAGGAAACCACATGCAAACTCCACACAGAGATGCCCGAGGGTGGAATTGAACCCTGGTCTCCTAGCTGTGGGGTCTGCGCACTAACCACTAGACCGCCGTGCCGCCCCTGTCAAATAACATATTTTGTGTTAATTAAATTGAAATAACAAATGAAAAACAACACCTTTATAGGGCGAGGAACACATTTGGTAACACAAGTCAAAAATGGACCTCATTATAAGACACTCGTATGGGATTTCTATCAGCCAATCATCCATGACTTAGATCTGCCGATACCGATTACATGGATTTTTGAATGTATTTATGACCAATGCTAATGCTAGGCCAGGGTCACCTATTCCAAGGGCCCCTGGACAATTGGTAATGTTCACTAAATAGGTTTTGGAAGACAACATGTATAGTATAACAGCCACTTTAAAAACTTAGTATGTAACTAATGAACCCCTATGGGACCAATAGCAGCTCCAAACTAACTGCGTTGCTTGTTTGTTAAAAACAAAATATGTTAAAAAAAAAGGAACATTTAGAGTTAAAATATGTGAAGCAACTTTCCCAATGAGAAAAATGATAATAAAGCTAAAGAGGGAAGAAAAAGTACATTCATGTTGACACCAGTAGTTTTCTATTGGTGGAAAGTCTCTGTTCAAGTGAAGGAAAGCTACAGTAGCATAAAAACCAGCTCTATACGCCCCTGTGAGACCCTATGTAGGACTTGTTCATTCCAGCATGTGTGTATAAATCTCTCATGATTTGATACACATCAATTATTTACCATACACCGAATTAATTCCTACGTAGTCGTCCTTTCTGAGATTGTCCTCCATGCTCCATGTTGTGTTCACCCTGTTCCTGTGCTTCATCTCTGCATGTTTTCATCTCCTGTTCCGGTCCCCCCCCACACACACACACTTTCCAGTCCACTTTGGTTAACCACCTTCTTCTTCTACTTGGCGTGGGACCTCAGGGATCAAGCGCAGCACACCGTCCCACTGGGCCAACACGTGTCTTGGCACTAAAGTGCAGCGCTGCAGGCAATGCATATATCTCCATTTGTGTTGAATTATATTGATTTTTCTTTGCACATATACACACACATACACACACAAACATACACAGGACAACACTTTTTTGCTTTAGCCCTGTCTCATTATTTCAACACACAGATGGTTCCTTCCCTTCAATATACTGGTCTCATGTTGGCCCGGTAGACAAGGATTCACTCACTCCTTCATCAATAAGCCATCGGTATTGATGGACGGCTGAGTACATGGGGAAAATCAATACCTGATTTCATATTCGTGGGGTGTCCAAGGCCTGTGTTGGCAGGTAAAAACATGGAGACAAGGCCAAAGGAGCGCCATGTTGACTCAAATGTCTCTGACATATTCCGTACTGTTCTGATTCTCATGAGAACTAGTAGGAAACGTATGTAAGTACAAGTGACACACCTATATATATATATATATATATATATATATTTCGTAACTTTAAACCAGAGGTGTCCAGAGGCCTGAGGCGTATTGTAAAAAAAAAATACATTCAAACACCAACAGCTTCCTTCCTGAGACTCCACCTAATTGTAGTGGAGGAGTTCGCGTGTCCCAGTGATCCTTGGTGCTAAGTTGTGGGGGGGCTTTCACGCCCCTGGTAGGGTCACCCATGACAAACAGGTCCTAGGGGAGGGATCGGACAAAGAGTGGCTCAACAGACCCCATTGAAGAGTAAAACTAATGGACCTAATTTTCCCTCGTCCGCACACAAGTCACTGGGGCCCTCCTCCCGTGGAGTCAGGCCTGGAGGTGGGGCACGACGGTGAGCGTCTGATAGCCAGGCCAGGCATAGCTGGAAGAAGCAGATTCTTCCAGAAGGCAGGAATATGGTCGGTCCAATCCGAATATCAAAGGTAATAAAACGGTGCACATCGCCTTACAATCAGTGTTCAAATAGTGGGGCGGGTCCCCCTGGGAGGGAGCGGTGAGCATGGAGGACTTTCAATATCAGCGCAGACCTGCCAACATGTATGAATTTGTCATACTCGCCATGCACTTTGAATTTGCTCGTATGCTTCACTACTCTCCATTTTCTTGCATTTTGATGCTTTCATTTTAGAGCTGTGGGTTTCCGCAGTCGGTGCAATCTGGGCTGAATTATAATCCGAACTGTAGTCAGTGTGAGCCCAGCGTTAGTGAAGGGACATTTGCATACTGGGCTGAGACACAGCGGTTTGGCACTGGATTCTGGAAGAATGAACATAAATTGGTTCATCATGTCGGGTTTCTCCATCAACTGTTCTTACTTTTGAGCAAGCCATGCTTCTCATTGGAAGGTTAAGCGGCACAGAAAATGAATGGTTGGTTTCGCTGGACAGGTAAATAAACTATTGGTCATCAAATGGCAAATCACTGTGTCCGGATCCATATCGAGGTTCCTCATTTGGTGATGGCTGGACTGGACCCGTTCCTAGTGTTCCCGTGGCTCTTCTGTCCTCTCATCATTTGTACTTTCTTTGGCTCCATTTTAGGATATTGAGGTGAGAAACATGGACATCGAACACTATTGAATGTAGGAAACAGGAAGGTGTCACTGCCAAATTGTGTCTTTGGGAACCGTCACGTCAAGAACTACATCTTCAATGAAGGTGAAAGTAACCTTAAATGTTCATTCATCATCTCTATGTATTGATATGCCTTTTTAACTGTTTTACTGCATGTTTAACTATACAGTAAAGTCTTGTTATATCGATATCGGTTATAACGAATTACTGCTTATTATGATACTATTTTCATTTCCCGGCAAATTTCTAGTCTTTTATGATATAATTAGTTCCGTTAGTACGATACCCGGTTATTATGATAATCCGGTTGCTACGATGCCCTTTTCATCTCCCACCAGCCAATTTGGTCTGCTTATATCGATACAAAAGCAGCTTAAATCAATTTTTGCTTAAGGATTTCAATACCAAAAAAGAACACGGCGAACGGCTGCTTCCAGTCAACTTTATTTTTCACACTTCCACCACCAGAGCGCAGTACACACACCGATTCCCGCACTTCCTGGTTCACAGGTCATGCTCAACCCGCCCCACATAGCTGGCCAAACACATGCCTGCAAGAGAAGAACCAACTGACATAGCATACACACCTATTCCAACGAAGACACAAGCGTACAAATACATGTATTTAATTGTGTTGTAATCAGATATCTTTTTATCGCTTGCAATAATCACTGTTTTTCATATGTACATGCTGGCGTTGGTTCTTCTGTTGCAGGCAAAAAATAAAGTTGACTGGAAGCAGCCGTTCGCCGTGTTCTTTTTTTTGGTATTGAAATCCTTAAGCAAAGATTGATTTAAGCTGCTCGACATTGTTCTATACTACAGAACAATGTCGAGTGCATTATTGCCCACTTTTAATGCAGTTCGGCGCAGGATTGGATATATCGACAGTCCGGTTATGTCGATATTTTTTCCGACTCCCGACAATATCGATATAACGAGACTTTACTGTAATTGGAAAACTCCAAAAAAAGTGTTTTATGTAAACTTTTTTTGCTTTCTGTTAGTAATCCATTGCATTTAAATTATTTACTACGGGAAAAAGACGCCGCCAGCTTTTAGCTGTTCTCTTTTGTACGGCCCATGTATTTGTTACATCGTGTATATCTCTACAACTCTGATACAAACGCTGTTGTCCTAAAATGGTGACCGTCACCTACAATGCATTGCACGATCATGTGCAAGTATCACAAGATGCGATGATCCGAGGCGACGTCATCAACAAAAAATGGATAGTATTTTGGATGCTAACTGGATGTTAACCGACTCTGGATGTTAACCGAAAAAGGCTCTAACCCAGGCGGATGTTAACCAAGGTACCACTGTATGCAGTATTGAATTATATACTTTAGATCAGGGGTCTCAAACTCAATTTACCTGGGGGCCACTGGAGCTAGGGTCTGGGCAAGGCTGGGCTGCATCAGGTTTTCCAAAAAAAAGCCAAACGCATTTATCCATCCATCCATTTTCCTCCGCTTATCCGGGTCCAGGTCGCGGGGGCAGCAGTCTTAGAAGGGAAGCCCAGACTTCCCGGTCCCCGGCCACCTCCTCCAGCTCCACCGGGAGGACACCAAGGCGTTCCCAGGCCAGCTGTGAGGCATAGTCCCTCCAGCGTGTCCTAGGTCTGCCCCGGGGCCTTTTCCCGGCTGGGCATGCCCGGAACACCTCACCAGGGAGGCGTCCGGGAGGCATCCGGACTAGATGCCCGAGCCACCTCAAGTGACTCCTCTCGATGTGAAGGAGAAGCGGCTCTACTCTGAGCCCCTCCCGGATGGTTGAGCTCCTCACCCTATCTCTTAGGGTGAGTCCAGCTACCCTACGGAGGAAACTCATTTCAGCCGCCTGTATCCGCGATCTCATTCTTTCGGTCATGACCCAAAGCTCATGACCATAGGTGAGGGTGGGAACATAGATCGACCGGTAAATTGAGAGCTTTGCCCCCCGGCTCAGCTCTCTTTTCACCACGATGGTCCGGTACAGTGACCGCATTACTGCCGAGGCTGCACCGATCCGTCTGTCGACCTCATGCTCCCACTTTCCCTTACTCGTGAACAAGATCCTGAGATACTTAAACTCCTCCACCTGGGGCAGGACCTCATTCCCAACCCGGAGGGAGCACTCCACCCTTTTCCGACTGAGAACCATGGCCTCTGATTTGGAGGTACTGAGTCTCATCCCAGAAGCTTCACACTCAGATGCAAACCATCCCAGTAAACGCTGAAGGTCGCAGCCCGAAGAAGCCATAAGAACCACATCATCTGCAAATAGCAGAGATGAGATTCTAAGGCCCCCGAACTGGACTCCCTCAACACCTTGGCTGCGCCTAGAAATCCTGTCCATGAAAATTGTGAACAGAATCGGTGACAAAGGGCAGCCTTGGCGGAGGCCAACGTTTACTGGAAACAGGCTCGACTTACTACTGGCAATGCGAACCAGACTCCTGCCCCGTTTGTACAAGGACCGGATAGCACGTAGTAACGCGCCACCAATCCCGTACTCCTGGAGCACCCCCCAAAGGACGCCACGAGGGACACGGTCGAATGCCTTTTCCAGGTCCACAAAGCACATGTAGACTGGTTGGGCAAACTCCCATGCACCCTCAAGCACCCTCGTGAGGGTGTAGAGCTGGTCCAGTGTTCCACGACCAGGACAAAAACCTCATTGGACCTCCTGTATCAGAGGTTCGGCCAACGGTCGTACCCTTCTCTCCAGCACCCTGGAATAGACTTTCCCAGGGAGGCTGAGGAGTGTGATCCCCCTGTAGTTGGAACACACCCTCCGGTCACCCTTCTTGAAAAGGGGGACCACCACCCCGGTCTGCCAATCCAAAGGTACTGTTCCCGACTTCCATGCAATGTTGAAGAGACGTGTCAGCCAAGACAATCCCTCAACATCCAGAGCCTTGAGGAATTCTGGGCGGAACTCGTCCACCCCCGGAGCTTTGCCACTGAGGAGCGTCTTAACGTCCCCCGAGATACCTCAGCCACAGTGATGGCACTGTCCACGTATGTGTCCTCAAACTCTGCTTCCTCTATGGATGGTATGTCAGTGGGATTGAGAAGGGCCTCAAAGTATTCCTTCCACCGTCCGACTACATCCCCAGTGGAGGTCAGCAGGCCCCCGTCTCCACTGTAAACAGTGTGGACTGGGCACTGCTTCCCTTTTCTGAGGCGCCGGATGGTTTGCCAGAACCTCTTCGAGGCCGACCGAAAGTCGTGCTCCATGGCCTCACCGAATTCCTCCCACACCCAAGTTTTTGCCTCGACAACCGCCGAAGCCGCAAACCGTTTGGCCTGACGGTACCTGTCAGCTGCTTCCGGAGTCCCACAAGCCATCAAGGCTCGATAGGACTCCTTCTTCAGCTTGACGGCAGCCCTGACCTCTGGTGTCCACCATCGGATTCGGGGCCTGCCGCCGCGACTGGTACCGACCGCCTTGCGGCCGCAGCTCCGGTCAGCTGCCTCAGCAATGGAGGCACGGAATATGGCCCATTCGGACTCAATATTCTCAATAACGCATTTATTAAAAACAGAAAAATATACAAACTTTTTCAGTGCTTTGGTTCCGATTTTCTACAATAAAATCTCTGATAAAACATTCCACTGTTCTCAAATATCTTAATTTTTATTTTTCTGCACAAAATAAGATGAAAAATAAATAAACAAATCAAGAATAAAGAAAATCAATCAATCAGTAATAAATAAATATAATAATAATAAAAACTTAAGAAACCACATATAGTTGGTGGGTAGACAAATTATTTTTTTCAGATTAAAATTAACAAAGCATTATTAGAGCCCTGTAGACATGACAAAACACGACTATAGTCACATTTATACTTTTTTTATTTACAACATATTGCGCAACTGCAGGGTCTTGAGACACATGCTAACTCGCAAACTAGAGAGCTAGCGACCTAAACGGTAGCCTCCAAGTTATTTCCTTTAAACTTAAATAGCCAAAAACTTACCACTTCCACACGGATAGGGAGGATAACTATTAACAGTTATTTAACCTCTAACATGAACATAATTTTTTCTGGGTACATGATACCATACAGCATCCATATCCGCACTAACATTAAACTTTCATATAAAGGCGGGGGCCTCAAACTAGTGTCCTGTGGGCCACATTTGGCCCGCGGGCCGCATGTTTGAGACCCCTGCTTTAGATACTAGAAAGTGCATCCATTACCTTACCATTGCAGCATGATGCAATGTAGTTGTGTAAACTGTATGATTAAACATATCGTTTCATGTATGGCTCTATGAAAAGGCTGTTGCCAGGTGTTGCGTTTACTCATTAAATGCAACACCAAGTACAGTAGACATCTATATGCCTGCCATTCGTATCCTCTGCTCAATAAATTAATCTTTTCTCTCTTTATGTGGCTTTTTTTCTCCTCTTTTTAGCCTGAATTGAATCCGAATTGCTGAGTCACTTGACAGTGAAAAGCCCAGCCCAGAGAAGCAGAGCAAGATGAAGGAGAAAAGAGCTCTCGGCAGGTGGTGGGCACCGGCGTTGCTTCAGCCCGCCGACTCCTTTCAGCTGGCACACAACTGCTCGGCTGCCACTGAGGCCCTGCTTTCCATCAGAATATTGCCCCCGTCTCTTCCCCCCCTCTTGAAACCATAAATGAGGAGAACAGGCTTGGGCTGGAATAATAGGATCTTTTCTTTGCGCCTCTGCCATGTGTGAGGAGAGGAACAATAGGCCGGAGCGGGAGGGGAAATGATTCAAAGTGAGAGTTTCACCTGCTCCCTTCCAAGCCGGGCCCTGCTCCCTTTCACAGCATGCTAATGCCAGTTCATCTTCTACACAGCACTACTGTAAGCTCTCTCTCTCTTTCTCACACACACACACACACACACACTCTTAGATCCTTTTTTCCTCTTTGTGATGGACAGTTTAGATGATTGTGACTACAGACCTTCATTTTGGTAATCACACTCATTATCATCATTCAGCCATTTTCAGAGCTAAGAATAAGTGGATGACATGCTTTGTGCTACAGTGTGCCAGTTGAGGTGGTTTTTTTTCGTTTTGTTTTGTTTCTTCACTCACTCTAACCGTAGCTTTTTTCTGCCTGCGTACACTGAAACTTTTCAGCAAACTGAAACAGGTCATGGGGGCAGCAGCCTATAAGCAGGCAATCCCAGTCTTCACTCTTCCCAGCTACTTGGTCCGGCTCCTCCTGGTGGATCCTGAGGTGTTCCCAGGCCTCTTTTAAGATTTTGTGTTTTTTTTTTTGGTAATGCCACCACAGAAGGGCACCAGTGATGGTAAAGATGAAAAGTGTGACTAGAACCATTCATCCATCCACTTAATCCAACCGCTTAATCTCATTAGGGTCTCAGGGGTATGCTTGAGCCTATCCCAGTTGACTTTGGGCAAGGGGCGGGGTCCTGTTGTGCAGCCCGGCGAATGGTGGCATTCAGAAGCATGCATTCATTTTCTACCGCTTATCCTCACGAGGGTCACGGGCGTGCGGGAGCCTATCCCAGCTGTCTTTGGGCGAGAGGTGGGATACACCCTGGACTGGTCAATCACAAGGCACATATAGACAAACAACCATTCACACTCACATTCATACCTATGGATAATTTGGAGTCGCCAATTAACCTAGCTATGTGGGAGGAAAACCCACGCATGCACAGGGAGAACATGCAAAGTCCACACAGAGATGCCCGAGGGTGGAATCGAACTCCGCAATGCTGCCTAATAATGAAAAAAAGTGTATTTATAAGGTGGTAAACACGTGTTGTATGTCTTATTTTGTCTTATTACAGTGAAGAAAATAAGTATTTGAACACCCTGCTATTTTGCTATTTCTCCCACTTAGAAATCATGGAGGGGTCTGAAATTTTCATCGTAGGTGCATGTCCACTGTGAGAGAGATAAACTAAAAAGAAAAATCCAGAAATCACAATGCATGATTTTTTAACAATTTATTTGTGTGATACAGCTGCAAATAAGTATTTGAACACCTGTGTATCATCTAGAATTCTGACCCTGAAAGACCTGTTAGTCTGCCCATTAGAAGTCCACCTGCACTCCATGTATCATCCTGAATCAGATGCACCTGTTTGAGGTCGTTAGCTGCATAAAGACACCTGTCCACCCCATACAATCAGTAAGACTTTAACTTGTAACATGGCGAAGACCAAAGAGCTGTCCAAAGACACCAGAGACAAAATTGTACACCTCCACAAGGCTGGAAAGGGCTACGGAGCAATTACCAAGCAGCTTGGTGAAAAAAGGTCCACTGTTGGAGCTATCATTAGAAAATGGAAGAAGCTAAACATGACGGTCAATCTCAATCGGAGTGGAGCCCCATGCAAGATATCACCTCGTGGGGTCTCAATGATTCTAAGAAAGGTGAGGAATCAGCCCAGAACTACACGACAGGACTTGGTCAATGACCTGAAAAGAGCTGGGACCACCGTTTCCAAGGTTACTGTAGGTAATACACTAAGACGTCATGATGTGAAATCATGCATGGCACGAAAGGTTCCCCTGCTTAAACCAGCACATGTCAAGGCCCGTCTTAAGTTTGCATATGACCATTTGGATGATACAGAGGAGTCATGGGAGAAAGTTTTATGGTCAGATGAGACCAAAATAGAACTTTTTGGTCATAATTCCAATAAGCGTGTTTGGAGGAAGAAGAATGAAGAGTACAATCCGAAGAACACCATCCCTACTGTGAAGCATGGGGGTGGTAGCATCATGCTTTGGGGGTGTTTTTCTGCACATGGGACAGGACGAGTGCACTGCATTAAAGAGAGGATGACTGGGGCCGTGTATTGTGAGATTTTGGGGAACAACCTCCTTCCCTCTGTCAGAGCATTGAAGATGGGTCGTGGCTGGGTCTTCCAACACGACAACGACCCGAAGCACACAGCCAGGAAAACCAAGGAGTGGCTCCGTAAGAAGCATATCAAGGTTCTAGCATGGCCCAGCCAGTCTCCAGACCTGAACCCAATCGAAAATCTTTGGAGGGAGCTCAAACTCCGTGTTTCTCAGCGACAGCCCAGAAACCTGACTGATCTAGAGAAGATCTGTGTGGAGGAGTGGGCCAAGATCCCTCCTGCAGTGTGTGCAAACCTGGTGAAAAACTACAGGAAACGTTTGACCTCTGTAATAGCAAACAAAGGCTACTGTACCAAATATTAACATTCATTTTCTCAGGTGTTCAAATACTTATTAGCAGCTGTATCACACAAATAAATTGTTAAAAAATCATGCATTGTGATTTCTGGATTTTTCTTTTTAGTTTATCTCTCTCACAGTGGACATGCACCTACGATGAAAATTTCAGACCCCTCCATGATTTCTAAGTGGGAGAAATAGCAAAATAGCAGGGTGTTCAAATACTTATTTTCTTCACTGTATATCTACTATATTGGGTAATAAGAGTGACAATGTGACTATAGGGGTGTTATTTCGTTTCATTTCATTTCATATACAGAGGTTATGTTCTTTTTACGCCTGTATGACAGTGTAAATAATGTTAAAAATATTGCTTGATAAAGTTTATAAAGGTATTACAAAGGTGACAGTTTGACCCTGGAATGGGTTATTTTTAGGGATGTCCGATATCGGCATAAAAATCCAATATTGGTTGATATAAGTATCAGATTTTTTTCCCGATCATGAAAACTGATATTAAAAAATTGTTCATTCCACTACAGGAGATAGGTCATGTTACACGTATCGGTATCGGCTGATATCAGAAATTGAGAGTTGGACAAAATCGGCATATTGGTTTTCGTCAAAAAAGCCATTATCTCGTTATTTTTTTATAACTATTGGGAAAACCGGTTTCAAAATATGAACAAATCAGATGTTATCCAGCTTCCTGGACTGCCAATGTGAAAACCAGTCACAAATGAATCATTATTGTTAATTGCGTCTTTAATGCAATTCAATTAGCAGGAGTGTTACATTAAAGTTTGAATTTACAACACACATTAAAGTGGTGGGCAGTACAAAGTGTCCTCTAGATGTTATTGTTTGTCATTCACCTGAGCGCCATAATCACACTGAAATAAAGACAACAATAAAATGTCGGCAAAGATGTGGAATAATCAGCTTAAATTCACTAGCTGCTCTAATCTCCTCCCCTTTGCACTAATTTGTGTGCATCTCCATGTTTACTCTGTGTGTGTGGCTTTTAATTTCCCCCAGTGCGGAGTGAATTAAAAGGTTCCCCCTAATTTATCATTCAC
Organism: Doryrhamphus excisus; assembly: GCF_037039965.1. Taxonomy (NCBI): domain Eukaryota; kingdom Metazoa; phylum Chordata; class Actinopteri; order Syngnathiformes; family Syngnathidae; genus Doryrhamphus; species Doryrhamphus excisus. The sequence continues at coordinate 11,439,848 of NC_136359.1, read as the reverse complement.
AGCCTCACTTTAATTGTTAATCAGACTTTGTATGCAATCCCACTGCTGCGCATCTATGTGTGCAACGACTGCAATTAAATTACCGTTGCTGTAATAGCTCATTTAATAATGCCACTTATTAAGTGAGAGGGGTGTTAAACACAGCAGCAAAGGTATGCAAATGTGTTCTTTCAAAATGACACCATAAATTCAACTCTTGTTTGGTGGCCTTAATGCTTCATTCGGACTCCGTTTCAGTGTTGAATATTCGGAAGACAACTGTTCATCTCTTACAAACCTGAGAGTTCCTCAAGCAGTCTTGACATGTCCTAATATCTTGAAGTGAAGTGTAGTTTCTCTGTGTTCAAAGATATGTCACAGCGGCCAACACCCATTTTTTTTTTGTCTTGAAGCAACCAGAGCGCCTTGTGGGAAAGTGGTCGTTGGTAGCCTCACCCCCGGAAGGACTATTTGAAGGACATTTCAACAACAGACATCGGTGAGCTTGTAATTTGCATGCATGCAAGTAAGACATAGCTCACATAGCATTAATACTACAAAGACAACCACTTTTTAAAAATTACTTAGATACAAAAAACACATAAATTGTTACTTACAGCTTGCTCTCGACTAACTTTGTTTGGCGAATAGTCCAACTTCATATTGGCCTAGTGATGCTCGTTAGACCGCAATAAACATTTCCTGTGAGCCATTGCTACCACCGTCAACAGAGTGAAGCAAAGCTGGGGGAAGGGCAGGCCTACAGTATATCTGGGCATGCCCATATAAGAAAGTCTGGATCTCATTAACGTCACAAAGCTCTGTTTTAGGAATAAAAAAGCGTTCAGAGCCATCCCAAAGCTTCTTTCAGGGCTCACTTCCAAATGCACAAACCTAATTATCAAACCTAATTAAACCTAAATAAACAAACCTAATTGGCATTGTTTAACATGAGAAAACAACATTTTAACTATGTTTATGAGAATGCGGAAGTGTCATACCTGACGAGTGTATGAGTTTGTGTTGGAATTGAACTACTGTTGATGCGTTCTGGACCGAATGAAATTACAAAAGAGCATCAGACTTTGTTGTGACTGCATGCGGATGCTCTACTGTGCTCCCGTCTGCCTTTCTTAACAGAAAGAACAAAAACTGACACTATAAAAATGTAACTTAATTAATGAAATAAATTAGGTACCGCTGTTAACATGTTATTTTTAACAGCCCTAATTAATTTAATAATATCATCAGATTTGACTGGTAGAAATCACATATGGTGTTGTCATTTTTATGCGGTTCTAGAACTGATATCTTCCATATGCGCACGTATTCCAAACATGCACCAAGCATTTGCTACACAAAATCAAACCACCGGTTCACTAAAGACATGCATAAATAATGCATTATGTAATCTGATATACGCTATAAATATCATAGAAAAATGTCTTTTTCCAAAAATCTGTTTGTGTGTTCAAAGCCTGAATGTATATAGATACAATCCTCCAAGACTAAAGTGGTGCATAAATATCAGTGGGTCCGCATAAAAACATGTTGCTGTGAGACTAACAGGACTTGAATGGGGCCATTTTTAGATTTAATGCACCTGGTGTGCTTCTAATAACACAAGAGCTACTCCTGACCCTGTGTTGAAGACACCATTACTATGCTAATGCTTACACAGCAGTTGTGCCAGCATTGTTCACTCAAAGCTTCCTTCAGCGTGCCTTGATGCTTTTGGGGGGGGGGGGGGGGGGGGGCGATGAATGTACATGCACGTGTAAGTGTTACAGTTTGTGTAATCAGATAGCTTCCAGCAGATAATGCTGAGTGAGTGAGTAGCAGGTGCTTCCAGTAAGTTTCTAGGAGGCTTCTCCTGGTTCCTCGTTTCTCCATGCCCTCCCCCAAGGCTTCTGACCATTGGCTGTCAGTGACAGCAAGCGAGAAACAGAGAGAGGATGTTAGATATTCTGTATGAATAATTAAGGAGACAGCCAGCTAGTGAAAGAGAGAGAGATGTGTAATCTAACCTTTTTGTTGTCTTAAAATCAACATACCATATATGGTATGCTGCATTCCAGGCTACATTCAAGTTAGAAATATAACTTGGAGATCACAGCGTCCAACCTCCAAGGTTGGGTGTCAAAAGTAAACAAAAAAGCAAAAAAAGACAAAAAGCTGATAAATATTTAAGACAATATATGCCCTGTCCATACGGAAACATTTTTTGAGCCATTTTGAAAATTTGCTTTAACAAGGATACAAAAACGCTACAGCTGAACGGCACCAGTACTATGCACGTCAGTGGGGAGTCACTTAATAATTTCTTGTGTCCAGAAGATTGATCATTATACTTTACGAGGGATCACTGTATGGCTATTTCAGTATTGAACTAATTCCTTTTACTACATTATTGTAGTTTTTAAGGTGTCTATTAGTGCATTTGTGTGTGTATTGCTGTCAGTGTCTGTTTCACGTTCATTTCTTCCCACATATCAACTAAGGCTCCCCATTTGAAAAGACAGCGTTGATAGTGTGTGTGTGTGTGTGTGTGTGTGTGTGTGCATGCTTTAATTCAAGCCAGGGTCAGTTTAAGGTTGCTTTGCACTTACCCTTTCATTCCCATAAGACCTTAACATTCTGCAGCTGTGCAAGAAGGGGCAGAGCAAGGATGTGCTTGTGTGCAAGAGAGTGGGTGAGGCAGTGAATGAGTTTTATGCTCCCCTGGTTTCTTTTTAACAGTGCCCGAGCACCACAAAAGAAGAGGAGATTGTTGCCATGCAGGCTTGACCCTATTCAGCTCGTGAAGGATGTGGAGTGGCTTCACCGCCGCTGCCCTCAGTCGGCCCGTACGCCTCTCTGATGGGCACTGAAGAGCCTTCAAAGGCAGGAGAACGCATCACATATGCTCTCGCTACGTTGCCATGGTTTCAGGGGAATGTGGATGGGCAAGTTGAAGCACATCTTTGGTAATTCCGCCCTGCCTGGCAGCTATAGTGTGTGTGTGTGTGTGTGTGTGTGAGAGAGAGAGCATGGCAGGGAGGGTGGAGGCTAATTTGTGTGTGGGGGGTATTGGGTGTTTCCGTACATACATGGGGACCTGTTTCTGTTGCGTATCCATTCTTCCCAGATGTGCACACAAATGAAGTGTGCAATCGATTAGAGCAAACATTTTTGCCCCCCCCCACCTTCCCAGTGTGATACATTGACTATGAGATGTGTGTAATTAGCATTACATAGCGAGGATGTTAATAATCATTGATTGGCCGTTTCAGTGGAGCTACTGCTGTAGCACTAATACACTGACAACATAATACACTGTCAACAAGAATAGCCCACGACGATTGACGATTGGAAGAGACGGAATAAGCTCTGCTTCTTCCTACTTCTTTTCAGGCATGCTGAATTCTAGAACTTTTAGGTATGTGTAAGAAAATAAACATAGTATTTGAATCAAGTAAATAAAACAGAATTCACAGCTTTGAAAGTATGTCCGATACTGGCTTTTTTGACGAAAACCGATATGACCGATACCAATATCAGCCGATATTGATATGTTGTAACATGACATATCTCCTGTGATGGAATGAACTCATACGTATATGTGTTGTATACAGTCATTCATTCATTTTCTACTACTTATCCTAACTAGGGTCAGAGGCGTGCTGGAGCCTATCCCAGCCATCTTCAGGTGAGAGGCGGGGTACACCCTGGACTGGTCGCCAGCCAATCACAGGGCACATATAGACAAAAACAACCATTCACACTCACATTCATACCTATGGACAATTTGGAGTCGCCAATTAACCTAGCATGTTTTTGGAATGTGGGAGGAAACCGGAGTACCCGGAGAAAACCCACGCATGCACGGGGAGAACATGCAAACTCCACACAGAGATGGCCGAGGGGGGAATCCAACCGGGGTCTCCTGTGTTGTATACAGCATTTTAAAAATATTGGTAAATCACATCCCTAAAAATAATTATGGGGAAAAATGTAATCAATAAATGCAATTTAAACCATCTCGATAAAGTATAACTGAACTGAATTCACAGTTTTGGTAATGTCATAATCATAATAATGGAAAAAAATTATCAATTTTAACTGCAAGCGAAAGTCGCTGCTAAAAGTGCAGTAAAAAGTGTGAAAGGTCATCATCATTGCGAATACTGAATCAGTAAAACCAAATAAAGTAAATCTATTCCAATGAGAGGTATCGTCACCCTGCCATAAGATGTTCTTATGATAGCATCTATGCATGTCGATGGTATTGAGCTGACTAGGCTGGCAGTATTGGCAGTACATGTACTAAGTAAAGCAGGTTCCTGATGATGGGACATATGGCCTTTACTTTGACTGCTAAGCCAATAAAAGTCAACTTCATTACATGCGGACTGTAATGTAACATGGAGGCAATAAGTGGACTGGCTGTAAAACTATCAAGTACCTCGAGGGGACACGTGAACAAGCACACCGTGTGCACAAACACGCAGAAATGGATGTGAAAAGTGCTTCCGCACATTTCTAACTGTGACTGGATATGGTATTTGAACCTTTTCACAGTCACGTTGACGACTTTTTCTGTAGGTCGTACCTGTTGTTGACCCACATCTCTTCTTCAGTGGTCCCCACGCCGCCCTGTACCTTCTTTTGCACTCCCATCCACATCCCACGGAGCCAGCTCACCTAGAGCCTACAGTATGTGTTTTAGCATACTCAGCAGTAATGTGGTAATCAGTAATGAGCCTACGGGTATAAGCCTCCCCCCTTACTGAGTATCCTCAGTGGGATGGATATGGGTTAATCGTCGCCATGCCGTATCTCATGCTCGCACAACCCTTACTGTTTATTCAGCAGACAAGTGTCTTCTGTGCCTGTATGTACAGTACAATAAGAGAAGGCAGTACATAAGGTAATATGGCTTTTGTGGTACAAATGTACTGCTTTTCAACCCTTGACATTTGACTTTTAACATCTTGAGAACACCGCTTGGCAAAGGAAAAGCTACAATGCATTACCGGGGTGTCCAGTAATTAGCTCTAAAGCCCAAAAGTGGGGTATGCGGCATGACTACTGTATATGAGCAGTGCTACGTAATATGCCTGAACGCCTCATGCAACCAGCCGGTACAACTGACTTTCTCCAAAGCGGCACTGACAAATGTGTATTTTTCAGCTCTGTACTGCTGAAAGCAAGTGTGCATATTTGTTTTGGGTTGATAATCGCTTGCTGTTTAAGTTCATGTGTCAATTTTAGCTCAGTAATAAGGCTTGTATGGAGTTCATTTCATTTATTGATTTCTCTCCATTATGTACCGTGGTTTCATTCAATTATTTATAATTAATATGTTTATAATTAGGGCAGCACGGTGGTCTAGTGGTTAGCGCACAGACCTCACAGCTAGGAGACCAGGGTTCAATTCCACCCTCGGCCATGTTCTCCCCGTGCATGCGTGGGTTTTCTCCGGGTACTCCAGTTTCCTCCCACATTCCAAAAACATGCTAGGTTAATTGGCGACTCCAAATTGTCCATAGGTATGAATGTGAGTGTGAATGGTTGTTTGTCTATATGTGCCCTGTGATTGGCTGGCCACCAGTCCAGGGTGTACCCTGCCTCTCGCCCGAAGACAGCTGGGATAGGCTCCAGCACCCCCGCGACCCTTGTGAGGAAAAAGCGGTAGAAAATGAATGAATGAATGAATGTTTATAATTACGCTGTATGGCGGTAGAGTGGATTGCACGCAGGCCACACAGCTAGGAGACCCGAGTTTGACTACAGCCTTGGCCATCTCTGTGTGAAGTTTGCATGTTCTCCCCGTGCATGCATGGGTTTTCTCCGGGTACTCCGGTTTCCTCCCACATTCCAAAAACATGCTAGGCTAATTGGTGACTCCAAATTGTCCATAGGTATGAATGTGAGTGTGAATGGTTGTTTGTCTATATGTGCCCTGTGATTGGCTGGCGACCAGTCCAGGGTGTACCCCGCCTCTTGTTCGAAGATACCTGGGATAGGCTCCAGCACCCCCGCGACCCTCGTGAGAATAAGCGGTAGAAAATGAATGAATGTTTATAATTAGTTGTATTGTTTTAATGATTATTCTTTGTGTGCTATGTTGTTGCACACAACAGCCAAATAGCATAAAGATCACAGTTCATCACATAAAGTTGACGATGGGCTCTAATAATATTAAAAACAGTATGAAAATATTCCATTTATTAATGAGGAATTCACTTGTCATGGTCGGGTCTGGAACCAGTTAACTGTGACATAGAAAGGGTTACTGTACAGTGTTTGAGTTGACGTTTACACCTGTGGCTGTACATCTATCATGAAAAACCTGCGTGGACAGAAACAAATGTGTCCAAATGAGCGCCGGCTTAAATGTAAGATGCATGGCACCAATAAACTGTGCACCTGCAGCAATTACATCTCGAAGCACACCGAAATAGAGCTTGGGTGTCATTAGTGTTGCCGCAGCAACCTCCAGCACCACCACGTCCTCCTCCCATCATGTTACGAACCCCACCGCTCCCACCCCATCTAATACAGCCCAGATCCTAGGAAGTGAAGGTAAATGATTTATTAAGAAGCTGAAGGAATTATATCCCACTCATCATTCATGGCCATTAATCCTCCAAGTACTCCATGGTGACACCGTACATGCATTCATTTGCTGCACAAATAGGCTGGACATTTACCAGGGTCATTATTATTATCATCCCACCTTGGTTCTCTTCCATTTAACACGGAGCACGGCAGCCAAGCATCTTGTACACGGCCTCGGACACATTTAATCACACACTGTTGTCATTGTGGCTCAAGGTTGACTGCATCGCACTACAAGGATGACAAGCAGGGTGCAACAGTCAAAAGATAATTTGAGATCTTATCATAATGTTGCATTATTATGTCACCAAAATGTACTTCTTTTTTTTTCAAGACAGACAATAACAGGTATTTTGTGCACGCCAAGACTGACGTGCACCCACCACAGCGTCAGCGGTGGTTGCTGATGGCATGCGCGTCACACATCATCCATAGTCCGACGCACACAACAAAAGTTTCCCCTGCACTAAAAGTACTACATAGTGTCAGCATGCTACCAAGTTTTTTGAAAATTAATCAACAAATGATCACTGTTTCTTGGTTGATGATTGACGCATTAATAACTGAAAAAATATTGGAATACAGATATATATATAGGCACGGCGTTCGAGCGGTTAGCGCACAGACCTCACAGCTAGGAGACCAGGGTTCAATTCCACCCTCAGCCATCTCTGTGTGGAGTTTGTATGTTCTCCCCGTGCATGCGTGGGTTTTCTCCGGGTACTCCGGTTTCCTCCCACATTCCAAAAACATGCTAGGTTAATTGGCGACTCCAAATTCTCCATAGGTATGAATGTGAGTGTGAATGGTTGTTTGTCTATATGTGCCCTGTGATTGGCTGGCCACCAGTTCAGAGTGTACCCCGCCTCTCGCCCGAAGACAGCTGGGATAGGCGATAGAAAAAGCGATAGAAAATGAATGAATGAGATATATAGTATATATGTATCTGGCCACTAGGTGTCGGTAATTGTTCCATTATTGAGACATGACATGTCAGCTGTGGCATGTCCGACATGATTGAGTGAAAATAAGTTCTCCTCCCATGCCATGTGGAAGTGGTAATTTTTGGCTCCTTTGTCCTTCTTCCTCACTCAATTTTAAACAATTTCTTAAGTTTAGACTACAGTGAATACATTGGAGGCTAACTAGTTACCTCGCTAGCTTGCAAATGATTAAAGCCATGGTCGCATGGTGGATGAGTGGTTAGCATGTTGGTCACACAGTCAGGAGAACGGGAAGACCTGGGTTCGATTTTGCTCGGGCAGCTTTGTGTGGAGTTTGCATGTTCTCCCCGTGCATGCGTGGGTTTTCTCCGGGTACTCCGGTTTCCTCCCACATTCCAAAAACATGCTAGGTTAATTGGTGACTCCAAATTGTCCATAGGTATGAATGTGCGTGTGAATGGTTGTTTGTCGATATGTGCCCTGTGATTGGCTGGTGTACCCCGCCTCTCACCCGAAGACAGCTAGCATAGGCTCCAGCACACCCCAGCAACCCTAGTGAGGATAAACGGTATAGAAAATAGCTGTTTTGCCATTTGTCGGTTATTTATTTTTTTCAGGATTATCCAATAAATACATTGCTTCTACTGCCTCTTATGAGATAGAATGACATTTACATGGTATGTGGAACTTGCTGTGACATGCACTGATGCATTATTATATTTCGAAATGCACTATTGGCTGAAGTAAAGTATATGACTCCATATTATACACTATGATGAGGAAAAATGGCCTCTCTCATGAAACCTTCTGTTTCTCCTCCCTCTTCCTTCTCTTCTATCTCTATTTGGTCTTCTTCCAGCATCTTTACCCTCCTCTCCATCTAATCATCTTCTCCATCCTCAGCGCTCTGTCTCTCCCACCCCCCTCTCCGCTGCAGTCCAAGCAAGGCCAACACGTCCAGCTCCCCACCATCCTCCACTACATCCCCTTTCTGTGTAATGTAATGCATTTCACCATCCTCCTCACCTTTCCTTGTTTGCCATTTTTATGCAGAATACTCCCTTTGCGCTGATGCTCTCTGGACTTGTGCTTGCTGAAGGCGGGTGGTCCAGCCCCATTCATCTTTGTCAGGCTGCATTAGTGCCATGAGAGGCAAGTGTACATACACACACATACACACACATATATATATATATACACACACTGGTCCCTGGCCACTGGTCTACCATTGGGGGTGGGGAAGCCCTGACAGCAGGCCTCTCCATAGCAGACCAATGAATATAGATCACCTAACTCCTCTCAGCTACTGAGATCCTCCATGGCCCTGTGGGACACCCAGCTCCTCACACTGGGTCAGGCCCTGCTCTGTGTAGCCTTCACTGGCTCCATTTCTATATGGATATGTCTTGTATAAACAGTGTGCTGCCAATATATATAGCCTGACATATTTCATAGCAATCATGTTTTCGTGCTGGATCTCTGTTCAATCAAACTGAAGTACTGCCTATGTGCTTTCCAGACACCTACTTGGCTACCATATTTTGGAAGTTACAGGAAACAACTACAAAACGTACAAATATTTACAAGTATTTTTGGAGACTATTTTTTAAATGTTTTACTTTACTTTTCTTTTAAACATTATTTTCTCCAGGGTTATATGAAAAAAGCCTGCAGAAAATCAATTTACACTTTCTGTTTTTCATAGAAATTAAATATTTTCCGGGCGGCACGGCGGTCTAGTGGTCAGACCTCACAGCTAGGAGACCTGGGTTCAATTCCACCCTCGGGCATCTCTGTGTGGAGTTTGCATGTTCTCCCCGTGCATGCGTGGGTTTTCTCCGGGTACTCCGGTTTCCTCCCACATTCCAAAAACATGCTAGGTTAATTGGTGACTCCAAATTGTCTATAGGTATGAATGTGAGTGTGAATGGTTGTTTGTCGATATGTGCCCTGTGATTGGCTGGCGACCAGTCCAGGGTGCACCCCGCCTCTCGCCCAAAGACAGCTGGGATAGGCTCCAGCACCCCCGCGACCCTCGTGAGGAAAAAGCGGTAGAAAATGAATGAATGAATAAATATTTTCCTCCCAGCAATGATATGCAAACTAAATATGGATACATAAATATCACCAGTGCTTAAAATGTATCTTTATCCACAAGATCTCGCGTCACAAAATTCGAGATTAGATTTCTTGTTTGGAGAACATGGCAGTGCACAAGGCAGAATTGGAACCGCGCATATAGTGCTTTATGCACAGTATAAACCTTGCAATTCTCCCTGCACTCCCAGCGTCACTCGCTTGTGACGTGGGACTTTTTTTCAACAGCTTCAAGCAGAAACTATAGATATTCTACATTTGATCAAAGATACATAAGATTTGTCAGATCAAAATATGATCAATCCATATGATGTCTATTGTAGAGTCTAATTTGCACCTACTTCCTGTTATGGAACTTTGGCATCAAGGGAACTATAGTTCTTTTAGCATAACTATCAACCTAAACTACTGCAATCTGCAAATAAACACAAATGATTAGCAGTAGCAGCTACAACTGCCATCATTATTTAAACTTTTATAATTTCTAGTATTTGTTTCATCCATGGCACATATCCATAAATACACCCCCGTACTCCAAATGTACAGTATGCTGTCTTCCATTGTATCTGCAGGTGTTAGCGGTGTGATCCAACCAGCGCATAGTACAAGACTGACTGTTAATGTAGCACGTGTGTAGTGCGTGTGTTGCATATCTGAGAGAGTGTCGCACGGATGCTGGCATGTTTGTAAGCAGCACACAACCTTCCCGTGTTAGTGCGCTTTGTGCACAGTGGCACAACGGAGAGGTAATCTGGTTTGATGTGTTGTATGCGCTGTGTTCTTGCTTGTGTGCCCAATCCCTTGTAAGCATGCAGCAGGCACCCTAATCTGCTTGGAGAATTACTCAAGCAGGCCTAAGCTCAATGCTGCTGTTTTCTTTAACAAGCTTTTGCAATGTAACAGAACATTTTGGACAATCTGTTTATTTATGGCTGTGTTGTAATGCAAATATGGCCATCTATTTCACATATACACTTTTATCAGATGTTTGACTAAAATATGGTATTATTAGGAACATGTGTCATATCATTTGGTGTATATGACCCAGAAACATCTAATGTGTGGACCTTTTTAGTGCTGAATACCTACATACAAGAGAAGGCTACAGTTATAAGTAATGGTAATTCACTGAATGGAAAAAGCATTAGGATTTACCGGAGATGTGGACCAATTTTCCCTCTTCCTGTGTTCTCAGTGCACCGCCAATCATGCAGCACACAAAATAAAAACCACCCTGAACGATAACATTCTGTACCATTTTGCAATGCAACTCAGTGACAGGTGACAACAACCTGTAACAACAAGAGCTCTCAATCAATTAAAAATGTATCATTACCTGTTGTCCATAGTTAACTCATGATTAATCACAATTAATTAAGATTAAGATTAAGATATGCCTTTATTTGTCCCTCAGTGGGGAAATTTGCATTGCACAGCAGCAAGAGTACAGAATCAATTAAGCAGTACAAAATACACAATATAGAAAAATAAACAATATTTAAAAATATATTTAAAATATTTATATAAAACAAAAGCTATCTATAATAAGTAGGGATATTTGTGGTAAACAATTCGGGTTAAAATACAATTATTTGACAGTTGATGGAGACAATCTTACAAGATGAAGGGTTGAGGGTGTGCATGAGCTGGAATGTTCTTGTCACTGACATCCTTCCACAGAAAAAAAAGACAGCTTTTTGTGTTATTTTCTTCTTTCTCATAGCGCTAGCGAGCAGAAAATCACATGCATTGAATATTTTTTCTTTCCTCTGCTGAATAAATGAATGATTTTGACTGTCAAACTCTCACCAGGAGGCGATCAGAGTCGGGAGTGTTGATGCACATACAACTTCATGTCAAAAAATCCAATCTATCTTTTTAAGAAAATGTTTAAAATGGTGCGAATCACAAAGAAGATAGATTTCTAATACAGTTTGATGGACAAATATAATATTTACATCACTGGTTCTGCCGTTCAGCTCTTTTATCGGATATCATTGACTGATGCGGGTGTAGCGAATGTCGCTGCCTCTGCATGTATATGTCTATACTTGTAGGTAGCCATCTTGGGTGTCTCTGTCTGTGAGTCCAAGTCACATTCCTGATGAAAGTGCACTCCTCAGCTCTCACTTCAGGCATATTTCACTCACATGCACATACATACCCAACACTTTGCACACACATACACACACACGTACTGGCAGGAGCCAGTTGAGGAGGTATGGAGTCATCAATATGAACACAAAAGTCAGTTAGCAGGATCATGAATATTACCTCTGCAACACGCTCAAATAGTAATAGTGTTTGGACAGCCCCAAAGGTAGTCAGGGGCACAGTTGAAGGGCTTTCATCATTTCCTCACACAAGTAGAATTGCCACCCAGCAATGACGTGTGGCTCTCTGGGCTATTTGAGATTCAAACAGACAGTTGAACCGCTCACACACCTACACCAAGCATGCAAATATAAAGCAAATGGCCCACAGGCCCTTGGGGCGGGGAGTGCAGAGGGTAGCTATTAGAGAGAAAGAGGGAGAAAAAAAAGAATAACAGATTACAGAGAGAGAGGGGATGAGTCAAAGAACAAGCCGCATTCCTCCATGCCAGGGGAATCTTTGCTGCCTCCATAATTACTTCTTTGCAAGGCTCAAACCTGTGGTACAGGTTGCCCTCAGAGCTCACACTCCCACTTCTTGCTGCAATAAAGACAACACATTTGCATGTATTGTCAACATTTTTTTCAAAGGTCAAAGTTGCAGAACAGTAAGTCTGGGCTGAGTAGATCTCATCAACTTTATACTAATACTTTTTAGAGCTTTAAGATAACAAATTTGATCAGAAAAACATCAACTACATTGTAGAATTGTATGGTTGCTCAAGAAAGGTCAACGGCCTAACCATATTTCACACCGAGGCAGTAAAACTACAATCTTTCACATTAAAACACATAGGAGGAAGTGAAATGAATAAAAATATTTCAATATAATACAGTATGATAATGTTGTTTGTTACCATGCATATTATGTATATATATTAACTATAATATTCATTCTTTCATTTTCGAGGGTTGCAGGGGGTGCTGGAGCCTATCCCAGCTGTCTTCGGGAAAGAGGCGGGGTACACCCTGGACTGGCGGCCAGCCAATCACAGGGCACATATGGACAAACAACCATTCACACTCACATTCATACCTGTGGACAATTTGGAGTCGCCAATTAACCTAGCATGTTTTTGGAATGTGGGAGGAAACCGGAGTACCCGGAGAAAACCCACACATGCACGGGGAGAACATGCAAACTCCACACAGAGATGGCCGAGGGTGGAATTGAGCTCGGGTCTCCAAGCTGTGAGGCCTGCACGCTAACCACTCTAACACAGTGCAGCCCATTAACTATAATATAGTTTATGTGATATTATGACAAAAAGTTTAAATATAATGATAATAGAATAACATTTTGAAAACAAACAATTGCGTTCTTGAAGTTGTCTGACACTAACAACATAACACAGTAAGAAAATAGCTGTCATTATAACCGACCATATGGATAAGAGTAAAAAAAACATCTGTTTTAATTGATGGTTTTAAACTACCTTTTTAGTCTTGGACTCTTCTACCTGTGAGCAAATGTAGTTGCTGCACAGTTGCCATGGTTACCTGCCATTGACAGTGCCTTCCTTGATTTACAGCTCTTCTTACAACTGAGCTGTCTTGCTTTCAGAAAGGTAGCTTTCAAGGTAATCAAGCCATCAAACGAGATTGTTATGCTGTGATTATTGGGTATTAGGTTGAAAGAATGCGTGCAAATCTCACAAATGGCACCGATCTCGTAGGATTCTGGTTTTTTATTGATTCTATACGCTTTGTTTGTATTTTGTTCATCTGGAAAGTCTGTTTTTTGTATTATTGACAATTTTCACATGGCAAGAACAGCATATTTTTGAAGTATACTCTCCATGAGATGATTTTAATGTCCTCTTTACTGATGCTAATGCAACTCCGTGTCTGTGTGTGTGCATGACGACAGCGGTGAAAAAGAAAGCAGGAGAGTTGTTGCCTGCTCCATGACCCCTCTCGTGTAAACACGGACACACTCCGCCGAGGTGCTGAATGGCAACAATTATGAGAGAGTTGCCCCCCCCCCCCACCCCCACCACAGGCACACACAGAACTGGGAACTCTGCCAAGAAGGGAAGCCCATAGGAGGAAGAAGGCTTTGCCCGACCATGGCTTGTTGCCAACGCTCTAAGAGAGAATCACAGAAAAGGATTATTCGTTTATCGGGATACATAAACTGCAGCCCCGGGACCATTTGGAGCCTGTGGCTGTTTTTTTCTTCTTTTTTTTTTTTAATTGGGCCGTGACATATTCTGACAATATAATTTATCAAGAAAAGGGGAAAAAAAACGCCCAACATACAAATAATCTTTGCATGCGACTTACTGCCTCGGAGCTGCCGTGTGGGTGGCTTTCTCAATTAGTGTTGTGAAAAAGCCAAAGAAAAAGTTACTTTGGCGCTCTCAAGGGGAAGTGCACTTTTTTGTGGAATTTTGTCCATTGTTCACAATTCCTCTGTGAAACATGAACGCATATTTCTTTCCCTTTTCTGTGCATTCTAGCACGACAAAACAAGTTAATATGAGCTAGCTTACAATGGACGTCATGGGAAATACGTATTCTGACGCCAACAATGTTCCATTTACTTCTAAACTGTTATTGTAGCGGCTAACATGAAAAACTATATTTATCTAGCGGCCCAACACGACACCTCGCTAGCGGTTCGTGTCACAGATGGAAGAGTGGATACCTAGCTCTTAATTTCACTACGAAAAATCAACGAGATGCTCGTTGTAATTTTATATCCATACATAGGTTGAGTACTTTCAATGTATTGAAATTACAAGGCATTTCTGAATAATCTTTAGTACCATTGGAGTATACCATTGCTGGACTGAGTGTCCAGCTTTTTGGTCATTAAAATATTGTCACCATATTATTGATGCAAGGTTATAAGTGGGAACAGCGAGCCGCCTTGACACTGTATCCAAATGAACTCTTTTGTCAATTGCCTGACTAATCCAAGTACCGGGAGAACAGAAGTGCCCCAACATGGACAAACATGTAAAGATCTTTGCGGCAGGTCACATGTTGTTTGCCAGTTCATGCCTGTGCTGTCCTTTGCTCGTCTGGCCTCTTATCAACAAAGAAGAGCGGGCTCAGCCTCTCAGCTGACTGACTACAGATGACCATGTGTTGACCCGGGCGACCTCCGCTAACATCATGTGATAATGTATTTTGGCCAAGATATTCCTTTCCTTCAGGCCACTAGCATTGAGACTCACGGTGGAAGTGTGATCAGGAGAGTCACTTCTGGTCAGGGGCTGATAAAGAAATGAGGACACTTTGGAAATTTTATCAATTAGCCATAGACAAAAGATTCCAAAATTAATTACAGCAATCTGTCATTCATTGCAGTTACTTGGTTCTAAACCATGAGGGAATTTCTGTGAACCACAAATTGAATATTTTCGTAGTTATGGTGTAGAAAACCTGTTAACAATCTTCTGAATATGGTTTTTAAGATTAGGGTTAGAAAATTAGATGGACATATGACACCCATATTGGTACCTTTATATTTGTATTACTAAATATAGCAGTAACCGCCGTGCCGCCTTCGAGTGGTTAGCGCGCAGACCTCACAGCTAGGAGACCAGGGTTCAATTCCACCCTCTGCCATCTCTGTGTGGAGTTTGCATGTTCTCCCCGTGTATGCGTGGGTTTTCTCCGGGTACTCCGGTTTCCTCCCACATTCCAAAAACATGCTAGGTTAATTGGCGACTCCAAATTGTCCATAGGTATGAATGTGAGTGTGAATGGTTGTTTGTCTATATGTGCCCTGTGATTGGCTGGCGCCCGAAGACAGCTGGGATAGGCTCCAGCACCCCCCGCGACCTTCGTGAGGAAAAGCGGTAGAAATTAATGAATGAATGAAATATAGTAGTAGATATAATCAGGAAAAGGATGACATATTAAACATAAATACGATAACACAGACTCCCACATTAACAGATGCTTGTTTTTTCACTGCGTACTTACGATGCTGGTTTTGTTGCATGAATGTATTGTCATGGCGGTTTTACACTGGTTTTACTCATAATAACAGTAAATAAGATTTTTGTGTGGCACAGTAAATGTACTTCCTAGGGAACCTAAGTGGTGGGAAGACAGATGTGTGGAGGACAGGAAATGACGCCGGTTCCGAGTTGAGTTTTCACTTGTGTGGGTTATGGCCTCATTATCATGATTTAGTTTTGGATTTGGGATCATTTAAACCTGAAATAAATGCCTGTTCTGGCGATCACGTCTGGTGCTTGTTTCGCCAAACAATTACTGACACCTAGTGGCCGATGTAGGAACCCACTCACAACTCTGGTCAAATAATCTGCTTTCATTTTTGAGCTATAACAGTTTATTATATAGGTCAAGCAAAAGTCACCCAGCCCGCCCCCCCCCCCCCCCACACATACTCGGAATGAAAGCAAATTAATCAAATTTTTTTTGTGGTAGGTTAGTGCTGTTTTGTGCAGTTAAAATGAACGTTTGTGCCCTCACAAAACGAGTGTTCTGAGTCATCTCTGAGTCTTTCAGGGCTCACTTCCTCATTATCTGAAACTTTGGCAGGAGAATACAACATTCTAACTACATTACTGGTAATGGTAATGGTTTTATTTCATTTGAACATGCATCAGATTACAATTGAGTGCATCCCATAATCAGTTCACAGTTCCACATGTCCAAAAGGAGTAGGAAGAAGCAAAGCTTATTAAATCCTACCCCTCCATCTGGTACTTTTACAGTCAGTAACTGTTACATTTGTTCACTTCCTGCTTTCCTAATATAGTTTAAGTTTTTTTTTTAATCACGTACCGAAGTAGGAGGTGATATGACCATACAATGACATAATGGGTACCATAGTAAGTGTCAATATAGTGATATAGTATACTGTAGCACATCATGACTGGTTCAAGACTCTTCATTCTTGTATTTAGCAAACATCAACTGCTTGTATTGTTTCTTGAATTGGCTCATCGTTGTGCATTGTTTTGCATTGCATTTATAGGTTTGAAGCGATCATTTTAATTAATTTTGGAAAAATCACAATAGAGTGAAGGCGTGATGAATGAGATGTAGTGAGGAAAGATCATACTTCTCTGTATTAAACATAAAAGACACCAGAAGGATACTTCGAAGAACACGGAAGGTGTGTTCAGTTCAGTCATGGCACTGTGGTCGCATTAGTTAAGCAAAGTGTATATTTACTGCATCATTACTGTGAACCAGCTGAGTCACATTACTGACTAAAGTGACTTCACCAGCTACTGGTCTGGCATGCTTATTGCATCTTGTTGCTGCTGCTGATGGTGTCTATACATCTTGTGAGGACACATTCTTGTCAAGGTACAACAATAAACAGAGTAGACGCCTGAACGTGGCCTTGAATTCTCTGAGTAACTCACTTTTATGATTTCCACTGGGGTGGAAATAATGTTCTTCCAGCTTAAAATGGATCTTTTCATGTTACACAACCCCTTGTAATCATTCTGCCTTCGCCGCGTTGGTATAAACATACACTTGTGTGAGCTTACAGCGACAACTTTGTACCAGCGGACGGTTCAATTAATATACAGTAACCAGTTTTCCCCTTCCCGTGCTCCCTCCTCCCCTGCTGAGGGGAAAAATGCGTCTCATTCCAATTTAATGCATGGCCAATTCCCACCTCCACGGAGCAGTAATTAAAATCCACACGCAAAGCCCCATTCATCAGCCCAGATGACAGGAACAGAGGGGTAGGGGGGGCTAAGACGAGAGTTGAGGCTGATTTCCGCAGACATTTTTGGTTTTGTTCTCATTCCCTCACTTGCTTTATAGATGCTACATTCTAAGATACCTGCAACATCTCATTAGCATAGACCCCACCCCTCAAATTACCTATTTGTCCCCTCCCCTTCATAGCAGACCCCCAACCTTTTGCACCCTATGGTAAATTTTATGTTTTGACAACAACCCTGCTGTGCTGTCTTGTCTACACACACACGCACACACACACATGACCCTTATAGAGAGCCTTATGTATACCCACTTATTATTATTTGTTTGGCTGGGGCACCAGAGGGGGTCCTGGGTGGTCGAGAGTGGGGTGTGGGTGCCATTGTTTGCTTTCTGTGATTACGCATGTTGTCACCCGGCAGCTGGACTGAGCCTTCATCTGCCGACCAATGACGTAATATCATCCTTGCATCACTTAAGTAAAAATAGTGAAACAATGTGAGACAAAGAATTCATCATTTATTATTATTGTTGTTGAGTATGCTGTTATCAATTGTAATAATGATAATAGTTTGTGTATTTATTAATTTATTCATTACACAGTGTTTATGATACGTATTAATTATTTATTTTATTAAGGAATTGATATACAGTCATCCCAAGTTTATCAAAGTTATATTAGTGAATGGGATTCAATATTTTGTAGTTAGACCAAATCATTTTAGAGACCTGCATACATGAAATAACACCCCTATATCACTTTCATACTCCTATTATTCTTTGTTTACAAGACATTGCTCAACTGTAATGCGCAGGCTATGGTATCACTGCAGGGACACACTAGACAGACGCCGCTTTAAACATAAATGACACCGAGCTAAGTAGTTGGGCTCCAATTTCTTTATTGTAAACTTACAAAAGGGTTTCAAATGGAGTGGGACAAAGTAAGAAGCCAAAAACGTACCACTTCCACAAGGAATGGGAGAACTTTTTTCAGATATGTCATGGCTAACTACATGCACTGTGACGGTAATGTGATGCAATGTCAAGTTTCAATATGAAACTGCGGTCATTTATGAATTCATTTTTAAAAACTGATCTAGGCAACACAATGTTTTTGGCAATTTTGTTTTGTGTATTTACTTATTTATTATTTTATGGCTGAATATGAAATATTAACGCCACCGTCACACATTTGTATCCTTGTCTTTCCTAGTAGAAAATGAACTTGTTGAATTGTACAGTGATGTACTTCAACGCTCAGCATGTTTGAGATAAACTAAACCGTAACCATCACAAATAGTCCCAGCGGTGGTGGCATATGTCCAACCCCCCACCCTTTCCCCCTCTATCCAACCCTTTTCCCTCCCCATCCTGCAGCGGACTGCACTTGAGCTTGAATGGTCCAAGCAGCTGCCAGGACCCTGCGCTCCAGACCCATGTTGGGACCAAAGAGGGGGGGTGCACACATCTTAATGAGATGCACAGTGTCAATGGCCACTCTCTCTGAAGAGCACAAGAAAAAAAAGGCTTCTTTTTCGCTGTTTGGTGCCCCCGTCCTACAGCTCCCTCTCCTGCCCTCCTCCCCAGCTGGCGAGGGGTCTTTGTTAGGCGCCAGATGATACCCCAGATGCCCCGAACTGGTCGCCCCCCCACCTTCTTTCAGCTACATTCACCAGCCTCCCCTCGGGTCAGGGGGTCACCACCGGGCACCTCAAATGGGTCTCCGTGGCAACTGGGCGGGTTTAGGGAGAGTGGCAGAGGCTTTTTGTTGCTGCCTTGTTGCCATGGACAGCGCTCGGTGGAGCTCAAGTGTCATTTGGGAAGAATCATTACCTTTTATCTGCCACTAAACCATTTTAGTTGATGGTGTTTAAATGCATGTAAACACAAGGTGTAGAGGGTAGGATGAGGTAAGTGTTTCCTGTTTTGTTTTAATCTTCTGCAACATGTTTGTGTTGAAAAGTACAAGGCCCATTTAGTACCAACCGTGTATTATTTAGTTTGACTTTTATTTATTGAATATTCTACACTTTCACGCACTTTCACACAGGGTTTTGAGGAATTCTGAGGGTGGGTGTATGTGGGAGTCATTGCCAGGGATGGGTGGTCTTACTGGTCCAAGCGTGAGAGTGTAAAAGCTCTGTATGCGAGTTTAGTGTTGGAATAAACACAGTCCGTCCATCCATCCATTTTCTATGGCGCTTATATCCTCACTGGGATAAGCTTATCCCGTCTGACTTCGGGTGAGAGGCGGGGTACACCCTAGACTGGTCGCCAGCCAATCAGAGCGAACATACAGACAAACATATCTCCTAACATTGCATGTTTTTGGAATGTGGGAGGAAACCAGAATACATGGAGAAAACCCACACGTACAAACTCCACGCAGAGATTCGAACCTGACTGTGTGGCCAACATGCTAACCACTCATTGATCATTATATAGATGATAGATATTCCACAGATATATGACAAAGACTTGTGCTTGATAGTTTGCATTTGGCTGTCTGTCGCAGCATCTGCTGGTCACGCTGTCCAAACAGATCAAAGGTCACATGATAAGGACAGGGCCAACACAGGGTCCCCTTCAATAGATTGTGGGCACCAACACACACACACACACACAAACACACAGACAAAGATGAGACAGAACTCTTCCTAAGGGCCCCTGTTAGCCCTTCATCCGTATATTTCAATGGCTGTTCAAAGAGGTGCCCTAACGCTTAGATGTAGTTTTATTGTAGGAAGGAGACGTAGGTGTTGTATGCGGTTGTGTCTTTACCTGAACGGTTTCTGTCATTAAGCCCCAACTCGTCTTTTAAGTCATCACAGCCTTAGGCAAGCCTACACATCAACAACAGTGATGATGGTTAGGGGTGATGATATCCTACAGTATATGTATGTACAGTTCAAATGCCAATACTGTAATGGTGTATAAAACTGTACATAATAATAAGGAAAAAATACCATATGCTATCCATGCGGGCCGCACGGTGTGCGAGTGGTTT
This sequence comes from Doryrhamphus excisus, assembly GCF_037039965.1. NCBI lineage: Eukaryota > Metazoa > Chordata > Actinopteri > Syngnathiformes > Syngnathidae > Doryrhamphus > Doryrhamphus excisus. The sequence continues at coordinate 11,419,392 of NC_136359.1, read as the reverse complement.
GCATGTTCTGCCTGTGCATGCGTGGGTTTTCTCCAGGTACTCCAGTTTCCTCCCACATTCCCCCAAAAACATGCATGTTAAGTGAATTGGCGACTCTAAAGTATGAATGGTTGTTTGTTTATATGTGCCCTGCCATTGGCTGGCAAGCCACCTCTTGCCCGAAATCAACTAGGATAGGCTCCAGCCTCCCCTACCCCAATGAGGAAGTGGCAGAGAAAATAGATGTATGAATGCTATACCATGCTCAGTAAGAATATTACTCACAAAAACTATACAATATACTAGATAGGCGGCACGGTGGTCTAGTGGTTAGCACGCAGACCTCACAGATAGGAGACCAGGGTTCAATTCCACCCTCGGCCATCTCTGTGTAGAAAACCCGTGCATGCGTGGGTTTTCTCCGGGTACTCTGGTTTCCTCCCACATTCCAAAAACATGCTAGGTTAATTGGCGACTCCAAATTGTGTGTGAATGGTTGTTTGTCTATATGTGCCCTGTGATTGGCTGGCGACCAGTCCAGGGTGTACCCCACCTCTCGCCGAAGACAGCTGGGATAGGATGAATGAATGAATATAGAAAATGAATGACTATCTAGTATATTCATTCATTCATTCATTTTCTACCGCTTATCCTCACAAGGGTCGCAGGGGTCTTCGGGCGATCGAGGCAGGGTACACCCTGGACTGGAGATATTATAATCACAAATAATTATGAATAATTTTCATGATGCACAACACACTATTGTTAGGTCAACAGTAAAATTCTACCTTCATAAAATCTCCAGTTAACTTTCAGTTCAAAACTAGTGTAATGGTTATCTCTACAGGAAACATCCCCTTTTCCTTATTAAAATCAGCTGTACAATGTGATGACTATTTCAAGGGAAGAGCATGACCCTTTGATGTGCACACACACAAACATACGTATATAGATACAGTAAATAAAGGCTGCTACTGGGGCTGTGGCAGCCATCACTTTGAGTGATCAGCTGCAGCGTGTCATCAATGGGCCTGACTGTTTGCATGCAGCCGTTGAACAAATGGTCTTTTCTCCTCCATACAGTGTCTGTCTGCAGCTTTGAGGGCCGCACAGATTAACAGTCAGGAGAGTTCATTATGGCAGAGAGCATCATGCATGAATATGTCACAAGACGGCTGCACACATGTGACGATATGTATAGTAAACATGTTTACTATAGCTGCTTAAACCCATTTTAGCATCACTGTATCCTATTTATGGTTTCTTTTGAAGACTGTACCGTGATGTAGTGCTACAGACATCATGTTTACATGGCTGACAACTGCATGGAAATTTGGATTCTGTGTTTGAATATTTCTTTTCTTCTTATATTGTGTCTTACTTACCACTACTCTGTTACATCATGTTTGTTTTGTTCTAAAGTGTTGAAGTGGAGGACTTTGTACCTTTTGAAACGTGGAATAGGAATGAATATGTTTAATTCATTACAGTAGAATAAAAAATGAATTTTAAGGCATGTCATTGTATTTTAAATTACAATTTTAATCTCTTTAAAGGCGGCACGGCGGTCTAGTGGTTAGCAGCTAGGAGAGCAGGGTTCAATTCCCACCCTCGGCCATCTCTGTGTGGAGTTTGCATGTTCTCCCCGTGCACGCGTGGGTTTTCTCCGGGTACTCCGGTTTCCTCCCACATTCCAAAAACATGCTAGGTTAATTGGTGACTCCAAATTGTCCATAGGTATGAATGTGAGTGTGAATGGTTGTTTGTCTATATGTGCCCTGTGATTGGCTGGCGACCAGTCCAGGGTGTACCCCGCCTCTCGCCCAAAGACAGCTGGGATAGGCTCCAGCACCCCCCGCGACCCTCGTGAGGAAAAAGCGGTAGAAAATGAATGAATGAATCTTTTTAAAAAAAAACAAAACAATATATCAGGATTTGACAAGCCAGAGCCATATTGCATCTCTGAGTACTCCCCTCCAAAATATATATATATATATAATAAATAACATATAATATAATATTATAAAAACCTGTGATTGGCTGGCGACCAGTCCAGGGTGTACCCTGCCTCTCGCCCGAAGACAGCTGGGATAGGCTCCAGCACCCCCGCAACCCTCGTGAAGAAAAAGCGGTAGATAATGAATGAATGAATGAATGAATGAATGTTTAATTCACTACAGTAGAATAAAAAATGAATTTTAAGGCATGTCTTAAAATTTAATTTTAATCTCTTTAAAAAAAAAAACAATTCTAACGATAAATCAGGATTTGACAAGCCAGAGCCATATTGCATCTCTGAGTACCCCCCTCCAAAAAAAATTATAATTATATAATAAATAACATATAATATAATATTATAAAAACCTGTGATTGGCTGGCGACTAGTCCAGAATGTACCCCGCCTCTCGCCCAAAGACAGCTGGGATAGGCTCCAGCACCCCTCACAACCCTCATGAGGATAAGCGGAAGAAAATGAATGAATTAATTAATTAATTTTATGTAGTATAGTATTGTATAATATAGTATAGTATAGTATACTATAGTATTGTATTGTATTGTATTGTATTGTATTGTATTGTATTGTATTGTATTGTATTGTATTGTATAAATTTATATATTTGGGAAAAAAATCTTATTTGTAAAATTATTATTACACATTGTACTAAATTATGTTGCATTAAATGTATTTCATTATTATGATTATAGCTTATTGGTATGCTATAATAATAATGATTAGTGTTTGCTGTATTGTCACATAACTTGTCAATAAAGTAATGATAGAGGAAGACATAATTACATGAGCATAGTTAGTTTTCAAGTTGTAAAGGTGAGTGGTGTTGAAGTGTGTGAGGCTGCAGAGATAAGATAATAAGACACAGTGACACTCTGTTATCTGATTTCAACCAAAAGACATCAAGGTGGACATTTGTATACCATGAAATATTCATCAAACGTGACACGGTCAACCAAGCAGCACTCCATCATTTCATATGAACACATGCCCACTGCCTACTTAGACCACTGTATCACATCTCATCTTGCTGCTTTCTCATTGGCTGCTGTGTTCTTTATAAATAGTCGAATAATTCACATCAGAAAGGGAGAACTACAAAGCAAGACTTCATAATGTATCAAAAGTATAACCTTTGAAAAAAATGCTGCACAGAGTATGTCGTATGATGCCATCTAGTGGATATTATTGAAATAAAAAGATATAGCTGTGGTTCCCAAACTTATTGTCACGTAGCCCCTTCAGACATATATTTGACCTGAAGCCTGAAACATTTTATGCTAATTAAAGCACTGATAAATAGATACAAGTAATCATCCTACCTCGCTTTGTCCCACTTTGACGTTGGCAGCCTTTCCTGTGGATTGACTGAATTTGAGCTTCACTTTTTTGTTCACTCATGATGGTTAAGTCTTCATGTTCACTTCATAGCAAATTTAAGTGGAAAGTTTCATGAAATCATTATAAAGTAGAAACTGTCCAGACTATTGGTTTCACATTGATTCAGCTGGTAACGAGTGGTTGGGTTTGTAAATATCACGTGATTTGGGCTGCGCGTGCACTTGTGGGTGTGTTAACGATGATTTCGATTAATTGTGTGATGCACATGAATGCATCATTCTTAATACAAGCTAGCCCAACACTGATAGCAATTTGCTAGTTTTGATCCTGCTTGTTGAGTATTAAGCTTCCATTAAATGATTGGAATCTGTCCATGATGTCCCAGTTATAAAAGAACCACTGCTCCCTTCTTAAACTTAGGTTTTCACTGCAGTCATGCGGGGATTAATTGGACCACCGATCAATATAATCTTCAGGATTAAAACAAAATAGTGCACAAAAATAATAATTCAAACTTTAATTCTTCATATGATGCAAACAAAGCAATGAACATGACGCGGTGTCCTGCCTGCTTCCTGCCCTCATCCCGTGAGGCGTTCAGGCCCACTGGTAACTTGGAGATTCTTCAACTTCAACTTTTTGTTGTTTTGTTGTTGTTTTATTCACGTACCCCTGTGACATACCCCTGGGGGTGAAGGGAATGGGTGAAAATTTCTGAATTATTTTCTTAAAAGAATCACGTGATAAAATTGTGTCATTGCGTCGCCTCATTTTTGGCATTGTCATTGGAAAAACATTTTTGGGGGGGCACAAAAATATAAGAATATATATTTAGATCAATGTTTCGGTAAAAAATCATTTGCAAGATTTGTCAAAGGAAAAAAAATCGTTATTTTCATTTCAAGCGGCATGGCGTTAGCACGCAGACCTCACAGCTAGGAGACCAGGGTTCAATTCCACCCTCGGCCATCTCTGTGTGGAGTTTGCATGTTCTCCCCGTTCAAGCGTGGGTTTTCTCCGGGTACTCCGGTTTCCTCCCACATTCCAAAAACATGCTAGGTTAATTGGTGACTCCAAATTGTCCATAGGTATGAATGTGAGTGTGAATGGTTGTTTGTCTATATGTGCCCTGTGATTGGCTGGCGACCAGTCTAGGGTGTACCCCGCCTCTCGCCCGAAGATAGCTGGGATAGGCTCCAGCACCCCCCGACACTCGTGAGGAAGAAGCGGTAGAAAATGAATGAATGAATGAATTTTCATTTCAAAAGGACACGTGAAACAATAAAACGAAAATGATGCTAGTTTGCTTTTTTTAGTAAATGAATATATCTTTATTTGAGTTCACATCTTGTGCATTGTGATTCATAAATATATAGAAAAAGAGAGAGAAAATGGGTCGTGGCTATAAATATACAAAGATAGGCAGAATCTTTACAATCTGTGACATTCCAATGAAGAACCATATGAACACGGAGGGCACTCAAAGTTAGAAATAAAAAAAAAAAGAACAAAATTCACCCAAAAAAACCCAAAAAGCTTCATGACAGTGGAGAACTTCATGCAACAACATTCAATTGTCACCTTCATCCAAAATACCAAATAATTGAAGTGTATTAATGTACTGCCCTCTCATTACGCATTGAAAAATACAGAAAACAACAATTTAGTGCATCATCACCATGGCAACTGTGACAACGTCAATACAAGCAAGTCCAGTGTTAAAAAGGAAAAAAAAAGAGAATTGGTTCATTAAAAACAAGCACAGTAGAACGATCAAGTACGACATGCCAGAATAGGCCACACCGGTCTGCTACTTAAGTATCTCAGTACATTTATACTCTAAAAGAATCAACAGATGTTACAAATCATTTCAAATGGCTACCGAATATTAAGTGAACGTGCAAACTAACATCAGATTTAAGTGCACACAAGTCAAGATGCCAGTGTCAATACCAACAATAAATTACATTCAAAAATATAATGACTCAAATGAGAAATTCGTGACAAAATTCACTGGAAGAACAATCTGCAATCAATGTTGAACATAAAAGGCACATATACACATACATGTACTTACACATGCCATCTATCGGTCGGTGCACATGCTCAGGCACAAACATTTAGTACGGGATCTGGTTTTGGTAATACTGGATCATGTCGTAGGTTCGACTCCTGCAAAAGAGAGAGATTAGGCATGGATTTGGAAGCACAGCATGGCTATCGTGTTGAGTCGTGGGGTTTGGTATCAACCTGCTGCTGAGGAAGCAGTTCTGGATGACTTTGATAATGAAGGAAGCTGCCTCTTTCTCACTCAAACCCGGGTTGAAACGCTGCCTAAACGACACAAGACATGGAAAACTGAGTAAAGCAGAGGTGCTCAAAGTGCTGTCCGGGGGTCATGTGCAGCCCATGGCTGTTCTTTTTTTTTTTTGGCTTGCAACACATTCTAAAAAAATATAATTTCTAAGAAAAATAATAAAAACAACCAAAATACAGCAACAGCAAAAGTTGCAAAATATGTAAATATTGGGGAAAAAGTGTTGATTTTACAAGAATAAAATTGTAATATGAGGAAAAATAACTGTTTTTGCAGCATAAAGTATAAAAAAAATTATAAGATGGGTTTGCAATTGCACATTTTGCAATTTTTTGAAAATTTGGTTTTTGAAAAGTTTTAAATATTATGGGGAAAAAAGCAGAGATGTAAAAAACAACAACTGTAAAGTCAAAATTTGAATAAAAAAAGAAAATATTCTATTTTAGCAGCATAGAGTTGAAATATTAATGAAAAATAGTTGTTTGAAAATCCTAATATTATGATAAACAAAACTCAATAAAGTTGTAATTTTGGAAAAATGAATATGGGTAAAAAGCCATAATATGGAAATGATGTCAAAATATTATGGGAAATAAAGTCCAAGGAGTAAAGGAATAAAGTCAATGGACCAAGGAGTTGGTCCATTCATACATGAATTTTGTCATACTTAAATATTAGTTAGAAAACAACACACACACTATAAGACATAATAAAAAAATCACAACAAAATAAAAATGGCAGACTCCTTGACTCCTTACAGGTCAATTACTGGAATGACCCGAATATAATAAGACAACCTCTCTTGTTCAAAACCAGTTTTGGAAAGAAAAAAAAAGGTAGACTAAAAACAAGGGCAAAATGTATCTATTTTTCATATCAGTAAAATAATAACTGGAAGATTTCAATCTTCAATGTAAAAAAAACTTTCTTAATTGCTAAACAATTGTTTGAAGACTGCTTCATTGATCAACATTATTACAGTAGATATCAATGTGTCTTATTGTGACAGGAAGAAATCACTTTGAAGCCACCTGTTGGCTATATATATACATATGATTACAAGATGACCCGCCTATGGCCTATTTTTGCGTAAATTTGCAAAGCAATTGTTATTTAAAATATTTTTTTGCAGAATGGAAAAATCTGGAGCATAGAATATTCGGTTTTGCATTTAGCCGAATAATGGAGTGGGGGTTTGTTAAGTCAAGACACCATTCATCAACAATCAATTGACCAAATCTGTAGGACTCAATTAGCATCTAAAGTAGAACACACTCCAGACACTTGCACACGTACTTGAGCAACTTGATGGTTTGTCCTCTGAAGCAAGGCAGGCCAGTGTCCAACATGAGGTTCACCAAAGAGACCACACCGTCCATGTAGGGTCTATTTTACCACAGGAACAGGAGTCTTATTTTGTCAGCCACGTTAGCATGACTTTTAGAGCACTACTCACCTGACTGCCAGGTAACCCCTGACGCACATCTCCATAAACCACTTGAAGGGCGTGGCCTCCATCTTGCCACCCATGATCATCACCATTTCGTCCGTCAGCTTGATATCCGGCTCCCAGCCCAGGTTGCCGCCAGGAGAGCTTTCGAACATGAAGCCGAAGTCTGGAAATCGAACGTGACAACGCGCTTGTTTGTATACGGTCTGTCATGGAGTAGTCATACACCTGCTTACATTCACTGTACAAAGTAGTGCTTTACCATTGGAGACTCATTTGAATTCAAATGAAACACTATTAGCTACAAAACACACCAATGTGGATGAGGTGTCCCTTGCTGTCCAGCATGATGTTGCCGTTGTGTCTGTCTTTAATCTGCAGCAGGAAGAGCAGCAGGCTGTATGCCGCCATGCTGCGAATGAAGTTGTAGCGCGCCTACAAGGAGACACGGAAGCCAGTCACATCCACACTAAGAAGCAGGAACGTTGCTGCACATTTTTCCAACAAACCGCATCACTTACCTTCTGGAATGCAAGAGTGGACTCATCACCGTACTGGTTGCGGAAATAATCATACATGCCGAAGTCCGTCTGGCGGCCAAGCTGATCCCGAGACTTGCAGTCCGGGATGCACTCGATCACGCCGCACTGTTTTCAAGCAAAGAGATGGCGCATCCTCAGCTGTGTGATGCCATAGAAACACTTTTAAAGTGAGAAGTCTTACTCCTGGAGCTGTGGCCACCACCCTGTAAGGGAACACGTAGAGGTCCAAGCCCACCAGCTGGAAGATGTTCTTAAAAAGGCTGATGATCTGAAGAGCCAGCATGTCCTAAACAAACAGCAAGTCAAATATAGCCTCGCATTTTGTCGCTGCAGTGGCTCGTAAAGATGTGTGCGATATGCGTACATTTTATGGGGCTGCATGCCAGTTCACAAAGACAATTTGGAAATGTTCAAAATATGGGCATAATTTCTGTGAACTACTTGTAAATGCACCGCAACCTAAGCTTGTTCAGTGGCATCACGCAGGACACGATAAACCAAATAATGCCACGACTGCTTCATGGATGCAGGAAGTGGTGGTATTTGACCAGGTGTAAACAAGTTGTGCGGGAGCGTGGTCATTTTGTGCCAGTGCACACCATTTGCATGCCTAATTTAGTGCCTAATTTATGCAAACAGTGCGCAAACTAGTAAATAAATGACACAACACATTGCTGTACAATGCGGAGTAGAGAGGCTTCCATGAGATGAATGTTCCAGTAAGGTCACAGAAAAGTGAGTACTTGTCTGCAATCGTCGCCCACTTTAAAGATGGCCGCCTGCCAGTAGATTTTCTTGACCTCCTCTTCACTTTTCTCTTCATCCACAGAGTTGGAGCAAGATCGCAGACCTGAGGGGAAGAAGAAGAGCGGTGTCAATACACTTTATTTCAGGTCAAAGTCAAGTACTTGAAAGATGCAGTCACTTTAAAGCTGTGTTTAAAGTAGAATTATCACGGTATTATACTATATAGAAGCGTTTTCCAGTGTGTGGGTGGGCTCCTAAGATATAAAAAGCAAAGCTAATTTCACTTGCACTAAGTAGATTCATCTTTAGATACCTTCTTTTTCCAGCTCGCTGACTCCACATCTCTTTACTTTGAATTTGGCGAGGTAGGGAGCTTTGGCAGCACTAAAAACATGTTTTAACAGTGTTCTGTGTTACTTTCTTCAGGGATCAAAGTAGTGACTGTGACATATTGCATACACAAGCCCCACCTTTGCATTGGGGTCCCTGATTTGTAGTCTATATCTATGACAATGGCCTCCGGGTTACTGGGTAGATAGCAGCCAGGCTGGACTTTGATTTGGGACAGAGCTTCCAAGCAGGCCTTTTTCCGCTCCTCCCCCTTGGGGAAAGGTCTGATGGAGACAAACAGACAAAGTGACGTGAGCACACATGCATGCATGGGTATCTCATGGAATGACTTGACACTCCAGGTGACAGCTAACCTCGACAGGGGAGGAAGATTCACCCCTGGATAGTTGCCATTACTTTCATAATGAGGACTGATGGGAGTTTTATCAGCCCCGAATGGGATGTGCCAAGAGGAAAAAAACAATACGTTTAATTGAGTAGCTACCAGACCAACGCGTAATCAGAGCGACGTGAGAGCAAACACAACATTTCAGAAATGATCAACCTAAGTCTTTCAGGAGTGGAGCTCAGGTAGCTCAGGGGGGGAGATGAGCAAAACATTGGAACACACGGGGAATCACGATGTTGTAAACAAAGCAATTCTTATCAGGATGGTGTTGGTTGGCTTTTTATCTAGTAGTTTGTGTTTTTGCTGTGTTTGTTCTTCTAGTTCAGCTGCAGAAAAGTTGTTCCTTTTATAGTTTTTTCACATATTTTATATGATTTTGTCCTCATTCTTTTCTATTCACTGTATTCTATTCACTATTTGTTTATCTATTCACACTACTTTTTCAAATATACCAGAAATATTAGGTCTGTAGTAATACCCCTCTTATTGCAGTTAATCTATACAAGATGGATTTCAGCAAAGTAGGATTTTTAGCGTTATTAGAGCCATGGAGACATAAATAACACCCAATTTTACCAATATTACCCAATATGGTATATATAATCAGAGAAAATAAACAATTTAAAACATAAAACATAAAGACTCATGCTTGTGTGTCTTTCCATAAATGTTTCCATATGCCTGGACAGGAAGTGATGTCAGAGATTAAGAGTTGAATTTTAGCTGGAGTACAGCAAAAAACAGTAGTCCTATTATGATGATAACGATCATGACTATTATGATTATTATGTCATTATTGTGCCCGTTGTGAGATGAATATATAATTAAATAATAATAACAGCCTGTTGTTGGTGATCACATAGTGGCCAGTGTAGACTACAGTTCATAAACGTCTTGTATTGCCTTAAACTGTATTTGTATTTTTGTTTATTTAGAACATTTTTCTTGCTTGGAAATGAATATGTAACATTTCCTTAAATATCTTTTTTTTACTAATAATTGGCCTTAGTCAACAAGAAAGCAGAGGTCATGCAATCAGAGTGACAGTGAGGGAGCAATGTTGAAACTACGATGGAGCGAAGGACGACTGTATCTGCAGAAATTGTCAGATTGGCAGGGAAATCAGTGGCACATCACTACAGTAGAGACTGTAGCCTGGAATACATTCCTTCTGTTGGTTTCCATCAAATAATACACTCAATTTTACCACCATTGCTTGAAACTGCAGCTGACTGCATGGTGCACATTGCCTTATAAATATTAATTTCAACTTTAATGCCCACTGAATAATGTTATGTTATCGACTTACTTTTATGGTTATGCTCACAAACAAAGCTTTTAAACTCTTGTTCATACTTGATAGTGGCAGACACGTTGGTGATCTCGTTGAAAAAGTCAAACTCTCGTTGGTGGAAGTCCTTGGCTGGTCCAGACAAAGAACTGGTGATCTCTTCCACCATCTGCTCCAACAACTCGCCAATGTCGGCTGCAGAGAAAACATGATGAGTTTTTTTTTCTTCTTCATGCTTATGTGCAAAAGTTGGGTGTATTAGAAAGATCTATCTCACGGTCTTTCTGGTGGGCCTCCTCATCCAGGTAGATATTGGTCTTCATGTTCCAGATGAACTGGTGGGCGAGTAGCTGTGACTTCTGAGCGGCCCACATGATGTACTCCCTCACGTAACCCATCTGGACAGACATTCAAGTCAAAAGCAGATAGTCTACATATACTTTACACCCCTGACTAAAAGCGGTGTAAAGGTTTTTTTTTAACTTTTTAAACTTTTGATCAGCTGATGAACAGCCTATTGCAGTCTTATGGTTGTTTGCCATAAATTGTTTACTCAAAAAAAATGTTGTCTCACTACCATGTCTACATTTTGCATTTTTAAGCTTTTCTTAGAACATCTTTAAGATCTAACGGTGCAAAATGCAAATTATTAGAATTTTTTAACTGGTCTTAAACTTTGGATCTGCAGTGTACGTATTATCAGAGGAGCAGCACAGGATTTTGGACCCCATGAAAAAAAAAACTATTGTCCCTATTAAGCAAAAGTTGTATAATCACCTTGTCATAACGAAGTGCTTGAACAATTTGAGGAATGTAAAACAAGATGGCGTCCTAGCAAAAGTAAAATATAAAAGTTGTTAGAAATGATAACCAGCCACTTTAAAAATACAAAAAAAATGAAGTGTGGACGTACGGGAGGAAAAGAGCGGAGCACTTTGACCCCATACTGTGCTGTGAGTGGGTGAGGGGGGTACATGGAGGAAAAGTAGGAGAGTCCGGTTGGTGGATCTGCAGGCGCCCAACATAGTATGTGACTCAGTTCGGGAGAGTCTGCGTCGATCGTGTGCCATGTCACCAGGAACTGAAGAGAACACAACACAGATTTGACCAAGTCATTAAATAATATGACTGCAGTAAACAACTACAGGATGTCAAGAAAGATTATCCACTGAACGGATGAGGGCCACGAGGGAGATGTCATGTGCTCAGGTTCGTCATTACCCAGGTGAGAGCTTCATTAGGACAAGTCAACTCATTAAAAATATCTATTCCAAAGGGACATATGTGGCCACAGCAAAGCATTTACACCCACAAACTTTTGTCTGGGTAATGGACAGAATGGAAATTCTGAGCCAGCAGGTCCACATTCAAGATGAATGTTCTTCTGAATTATTATTAATTCATTCATTTTCTACCGCTTATCCTCACGAGGGTCGTGGGCGGGTGCTGGAGCCTATGCAAGCTGTCTTCAGGCGAGAGGCGGGGTACACCCTGGACTGATCGCCAGGTCATCACAGGGCACATATAGACAAACAACCATTCACACTCACATTCATATCTATGGACAATTTGGAGTCGCCAATTAACTTTTCCATGTTTTTGGAATGTGGGAGGAAACCGGAGTCCCCGGAGAAAACTGATGGCCGAGGGTGGAATTGAACTTGGGTCTCCTAGCTGTGAGGCCTGCGTGCTGACCACTCGTCCGCCGTGTAGCCCCTTCTTCTGGATTAATGGACACAAATTCTTGTAGAAAGTCTTCGAAAGGATCTCACCTTAACCGCCTCGGGAACATCACACACTGCAGCTGGATCCAAACGCACCAGCCGAGTCACCTCAGACACGATTGCTTCAGTGTGTTTAAACCTGTGGTGAAAACACGTATTGATATCCACTAAAGTGAAAACATTGCACTTCAAAACGGGATTTACATTTAGAACATTTACCCCAGTTAAAAATTTTCATTGTTATACGCATTTTAGAGCTGTAATTATAATACCGTGAAACCATGATATTTTCGCCCAAGGTTATCAACATCAGAATCTTATAGGCCCGTGCTTTGTGTGACTCATGGATCAGAATTGTATTTGTCTCATAATGCTTTTTATGTTGCATACTACTGATGCATCACCTCAGAATCTTATCTTAACGGCAGCATTGCATTGCGAGGCCTTGGCCTACCTGGCAGGCAGCTGCAGCGCCAGGTAAGGAGCAATGCTCCACGCCAGGTTGACGTTGTCCTTCCACTGTTTTTCCGTCAAGCTTATGTATTTGGACCTCCAGTTAGCAATGCTGGTTTCCACTGACTGTTCTGTGGCGATAGCGAGTTCTTGAGTTGACAAGGGGTTGTACCAGGTTGTAAGGCGCTCTATCTCACTGGCCTACAATACAAGAAAGCGACATTGGCACTGAGCTAGAAGTAGACAATGAGTTATTTGTTAATGTAGTCACGCTTGATAAAATATTACCAGTAAAGCCAGTAAAAGGGTCCGACGTTTCATGTAGTACTTATGCAGCTGAATGCCTCGGTTGCTTTTTTTGGAGAGTCCTTAAAACAAGACAGGAGAAAAATGTATTTATAACTGTTTTCTTAAATAAAGCTCAGTGTGTGTGCTTTATACCTGATTTCTTGGATATGGTGGACATCCCTGAGGACAGAGGGTAGGTGTTAATCCATCCCTGAGCCACCTGCTGCCTCTGACCCATCGCTGCATCCAGGTTACTGCGGCTGTCTGTCACTGCCATCACAGACAGGCTGTTGACAGACATGTCTTGTGGATCTATACACGGTTGAAATACATTGGTGTCAAGTCTTCAACCACTGACATCTGAAAGTCCACCTACCTGCCACAACATTAGGTACACTAGCACAAGAACTGTACCTAATGATGTGACTTTTACAGTGCATCCGGAAAGTATTCACAGCGCTTCACTTTTTCTACATTTTGTCATGTTACAGCCTCATTCCACACTGAATTAAATTCATCTCTTACCTCAAAATTCTACACAAAATACTCCATTATGACAATGTGAAAAAAGGTTTTTTTGACATGTTTTGAATTTATTAAAAATAGAAAACAAAAAAATCACATTTACATAAGTATTCACAGCCTTTGCCATGAAGCTCAAAATTGAGCTCAGGTGCATCTTTTTTCCACTGATCATCCTTGAGATCTTTCTACAGCTTAATTGGAGTCCACCTGCAGTAAATTCAGTTGATTGGACATGATTTGGAAATATAATAACTGTCTATATAAGGTCCCACAGTTGACTGTGCATGTCAGAGCACAAACACCAAGCATGAAGTCAAAAGAACTGTCTGTAGACCTGCGAGACAGGATTGTCTTGGGGCACAAATCTGGGGAAGGATACAGAAAAATTTCTGCTGCTTTGAAGGTCCAAATGAGCACAGTGGCCTCCATTATTCGTAAATGGAAGCTGTTTGGAACCACCAGGACTCTTCCTAGAGCTGGCCGGCCTTCTAAACTGAGCGATCGGGGAAGAAGGGCCTTAGTCAGGGAGGTGACCAAGGCCCCGATGGTCACTCTGTCAGAGCTCCAGCGTTCCTCTGTGGAGAGAGGAGAGCCTTCCAGAAGGACAACCATCTCTGCAGCAATCCACCAAACAGGCCTGTATGGTAGAGTGGCCAGACGAAAGCCATCAGACCAGAGAATTTTGTTTCTCATGGTCTGAGAGTCATTCAGGTGCTTTTTGGCAAATTCCAGACAGGCTGCCATGTTCCTTTTACTAAGGAGTGGCTTTCGTCTGGCCACTCTACCATACAGGCCTGATTGGCCTTGGTCACCTCCCTGACTAAGGCCCTTCTTCCCCGATCGCTCAGTTTAGAAGGCCGGCCAGCTCTAGGAAGAGTCCTGGTGGTTCCAAACAGCTTCCATTTACGAATAATGGAGGCCACTGTGCTCATTGGGACCTTCAAAGCAGCAGAAATTTTTCTGTATCCTTCCCCAGATTTGTGCCTCAAGACAATCCTGTCTCGCAGGTCTACAGACAGTTCTTTTGACTTCATGCTTGGTGTTTGTGCTCTGACATGCACAGTCAACTGTGGGACCTTATATAGACAGTTATTATATTTCCAAATCATGTCCAATCAACTGAATTCACTGCAGGTGGACTCCAATTAAGCTGTAGAAAGATCTCAAGGATGATCAGTGGAAAAAAGATGCACCTGAGCTCAATTTTGAGCTTCATGGCAAAGGCTGTGAATACTTATGTAAATGTGATTTTTTTGTTTTCTATTTTTAATAAATTCAAAAAAGTAAAAAAAAACTTTTTTCACATTGTCATAATGGAGTATTTTGTGTAGAATTTTGAGGTAAGAGATTAATTTAATTCAGTTTGGAATGAGGCTGTAACATGACAAAATGTAGAAAAAGTGAAGCGCTGTGAATACTTTCCGGATGCACTGTAAGTGCATATTTTAAAAAAGGTTAACGCTGAACCTGGGGGAACCAGCTGGGTGGCAGCAAGATACTTCTTGTCTGACTGCAAGCTGGCGTAGAACTTGATCATAATGCTGATGTCCTCTCTCAGCCTCTTGTCGGTCTGCGTGGGAAATTTTGGATTGACGCTACAATGAGAAAGATTAAAGGATGAGTTTTCATTTATGTTTCCTTTACTGCAACTCTCATTCTTTCTACCTGAAGTAGTCAAAAGCTGTGGAATATATCTTCTCTCGCAGTACATTTTTGATGGTGGTGTTTGTCACCACGTCAGCATGGAGAAGAGTTAAACCCAGAGCGAGGAGTCTGTAATGATGCAATAAACGTTACATTTGTGGTCTTATATGTGTTTTGGTGTCACGTCACAGATCATGATGGTAGACAGGCAGCGCACCTAAATCTTGGTCCAATGGCAGCGACATGCGTGTTCAAGTTGTTTTTTGCTCCTCCTACACTCAGAGACAGCGACCTCTGTAGAATGGTGGTGAAGATCTCCACTTGGTCCGAGCTGCTGTACTTGGCTATTTCGAACCTCTGCACTAAAAACTACAGAAGAAGATTAAGAGAGTTAAAAGAAAATAAGAATAATTGACATTTTATTACTGTATAAGGGCATGTGACAGCTATAAAACTCAATGGATTAAACTTCAAAGTTGTTGAGTTGATCATGTGGAAGTACCGTCATGCCTTGTTCATCAAAGTTAATTGGTTCCAGACCTGACCGTGAAAAGTCAACTTCCGCTAAATAGGTTTCAGTATTAATTAATGGAAATCTAAATTATTAGAACAAAAAATAACACTCCGACAGTACTGCTAACTTTGTTTACATCCCATTGGCTACAGCATCACTGAAGTGACACAAGAGATGACCGCCGTTTAAACATAGCAATACTGTATACCAAGCTAATTAGTTAGCCTCCTATTTATTTACCGTAAATTTGAACCGTAATTTGAAACTGTGTGAGGAAGAAGGACAAAAGCAGCAAACGCCAGCAATGTGCCACTTCCACACGGACTAATAGGGCATCGTCATCCAAAAAATATATTGGCATATCCAGTAAAGTCTCGTTATATCGATATCGGTTATATTGAAGTACTGCTTATTACGATACTATTTTCATTTCCCGGCAAATTTCTAGTCTTTTATGATATAATTAGTTCCGTTAGTACAATACCCGGTTATTATGATAATCCGGTTACTACGATGCCCTTTTCATCTCCCGCCAGCCAATTTGGTCTGCTTATATCGGTACAAAAGCAGCTTAAATCAATCTTTGCTTAAGGATTTCAATACCAAAAAAGAACACGGCGAACGGCTGCTTCCAGTCAACTTTATTTTTCACACTTCAACCACCAGAGCACAGCACACACACCGATTCCCGCACTTCCTGGTTCACAGGTCATGCTCAACCCGCCCCACATAGCTGGCCAAACACATGCCTACAACAGAAGAACCAACTGACATAGCATACACACCTATTCCAACGAAGACACAAGCGTACAAATACATGTATTTAATTGTGTTGTATTCAGATATCTTTTTATCGCTTGCAATAATCACTGTTTTTCATATGTACATGCTGGCGTTCGTGGTTTCTCTCGTGTGTGTAGATTCTATACACACGAGAGAAACCACGAACGCCAGCATGTACATTGTTCTATACTATAGAACAATGTCGAGTGCATTATTGCCCACTTTTAATGCAGTTCGGCGCAGGATCGGATATATCGACAGTCCGGTTATATTGATATTTTTTCCGACTCCCGACAATATCAATATAACAAGACTTTACTGTATATTGACAAGTGTACACGGTATGAATGCATATGAATATACCCTAAGTATAAAAAAGCACTGACCTCTATCCACAGAAAGTGAGGGATGACATCAGGGGCACAGGGCGCAGGCTGGCTCTCCTCTGATACAGCCAAAGGTCCCGCCCCTTCCTTAGTGACGGAGAACAAACCCATCTTCAGTTCCACCGTCATCTGCCAAGCACCTGCCATCTCACGCATGAACTGGACACACAGACCGTGCACAAAGTTTGATTCACGCTCTATGAAAGTCTCAAAAGCAAACATATCCATGAAGAGTAATACACACTGGCACTTCAACACCATTGTGTGCAGCCAGCAGCCACTCCCAGCACGCAATGGCTGTTTCCATGCAATGTTCTGTAAACATCTTCAGGGGCGACCAACACAGATGGTGCAGCAGCTGAGGGTTACACTCTGAAAAGAGAGGTGTGTTAAACAAAGACAAATTTAAAAAGTTTTACAGCACCGCCTTCCAGTAAAGGGACTCACTTCTGGTGATTATAAGCAAGGCAGCCATCTTGAACATGGCCTGGGTGAAGGCCTCTGGATCTTGGCTGTCCAGAGCACTCGTCATCTGCTCGATCATCAGCTTGTTCAGGTCTGACTGACTGTGTGTCGCTTCAGAAAACTGGATCATACCGGCCACCTAATAGACAAGTACTTTAGATACCATTTTAATATATTTTTTCAAAGTACAGTTATATAGAAATGACATTTGGGCATAACTTAAGAGTAGTCAGTGTACATCTTGAAAAGTATTACAGATTAACAATTCACTGAAAATGGCTCAACACGCAGCCTTTAATGTCTGAATAGCCGGCAACACAAGTAAATGTACCTTACCTCAAATTGTCAATGTTGTTTTGAAATCATGTTGGAAACTATGCAACCCAGATCATATTTTGCTTCACAATGTCCAAGTACATATTAGAATTTCGATTTCCGTCACAGAACCTCTGTTCCCCATTGCCGACAACACTCATGCAGCCCCAGACCATGATACTACCACCATGCTTGTAAGCAGGACACAATTATCTTGCTATTCACTTGTGTTGCCAAGTATGTAGACAATAATGGCTGTGTGTTGATTCATTTTCAGCAGATAGTAAATAGATACTATAGTGCAATAGTGACTACTCGAAAGTATATTCAACTTTAATTTGTATAGTATTGACCCTTGTGTGGCGGGGTGTACTCTTTTTGCACTGTTTACAAAAATGTGTACCTCTCCAGTGTAGCGGTTGCGCAAGTTGAGTGATGCCATGAAGTTGGAGTAATCTTTTTTCACGCATTCTGGTCTCTCTGTCAGCTGGGTGGTCTGGAAAGGAAAACCCAATGTCATTTGTGGCTCAGCATGCAACATATGTGCCGGCGCCCTGCTTCTTTGTATTCACTGTTCTGACCAACCTGTGGAAAAGCAGCCTATAGTTGGCCACGTTGAAGAGGAGGTCACAAGCATAGCCAGTTAGCCAAATGGGCAACCATCCAGCCAAAATAACCCACCAGTCCATTGCAGGCAAGTAATCAGGTAGCCAGCCAAATCCGTAAAGCAGCCGACCAACCAGGTAGGTAGTTCGATGAGGTTTAATAGAGACAAATAAAACAAATGAAGCAAATGAAAGACATGGAATAGCAGAAAGCAAGCTGACAAACACATAGCACACGCACCACAATAGTGTACACACGCACTGTTAAGTAAGTAGGGGTAGGAATCACGTCATCACATATTATCACCAGATAATACAACAAATCAATATGTTCCATCCCTGCAAGTAAGTTAGCACACATGGATGTAAGATGCTGTAAACAGGGGTGATGCACAAAACCTAATAAAACACATTAACATGCACAAATTATAGAAGCAAGGTGTTGATGCAGCTCACAAATGGTCTATGCAAGCAGCTACATAGATGACATGTTTGCTGCAAGGTTAAAAAGTCATGTAGGTGGAGGTGGAATCATTCTTACAAACTTACACCCTTTATTGAAAGCTGGATTTATGCATCACTTTCACTTAAGACGTTCATTTAAGATAATCTAAAGCTACCTGGATGCAATACTGAGTGTGGTGATCAGAAAGGGGGCCATGGGCCCTGTGTGTGTGTGTTTGCGTGTCTCACTCACGCCCAATGTGGTACTCTGCCTGTTATAGCCTGCAAAGTGCAGAATGCTCTCTGTGGCCATGGCCAGGCCCGTGTGCTGGGACAGACCCGACACCCAGTTCTGATGCTTGTTCAAGTACTCCTGCAAACGACACACGTTACAACCCGAAGGTCTTTTCATGGAAACAGTTGGTCGTTTACAGTAGCTTTAGATAGATAGATAGACTTTCTTTATTGCCATTGCACAATAACACAGCAGTGAAATTGCCAACATACTTTCAAATTATCATTTGTACATCTTTTGAGTCTTCCTGAAGGCAAAAAAACTGACCTGTAGGTGGGACTTTGTGACTGAAGGAGCCCATTTCATTGCTTCCTTCAAGATCTCACCACAGCGCGCGGCAAAGTCCTTCACTATACTCTGAGAATACATACATGATACAGTATGTTAATGAAAGGAGAAGGAGTCCGAAAGAAGGTAATCATTTTAAAAACTAATATTGTGCTGCCCTCTGGTGGTATTTACCTCTCTGGCCTCATATGTGTCTGGAACAGTGATTCTGTATGGGGTATCTGGAATGTCATAGTATGGTTGGTCCTTATGGATGTCCTTAACAGTGCAGGACAAAAAAGTAGACAATAAATCACAGACTATTGCTCCTTCAGATAACAACAAATAAGCTATTTTGCTTCATATAAGGCATCTCTTTCCTGATACGTACTGCACTTAGAGACAATGAGAGGGTTTGCAAAATGTCCAACATGGTCTTCAACACACGGCCATTCCACAGAAGATGTGGGAATCTGGTAAAAATGTGACAATGCTCACAAAAACATTCATTATCTTGAAAATGACTAGCTCAACAAAGAGGTCAACTCACGTCTCTGCCAAACCGGAGAGATATTTATCTGCCACTCTGCGGATTCTCTTGTGGGTGTGGTTGAAGTTGATTAGCAAGAATTGGGCATGACGCTCCAGTTCCTCCTCGTGTTCTTTGGTCTTTGGCTATAATACACCAGAAGTATGAGCACATGTTAGGAATGTAAATGTTCTCCTTCAGTCACACCCACCTTCTCAGCCATCATTTGGAGGAATACTTCAAACACCTTGTCACCGACACAAATGATACACTGCATCATTCCTGAGATGATGAAAAGAGACAGTTGAGTACCATGCATGAAGTAAACAATATACAGATCAAAAGACTCTCACCAGATTTGTCTTTCTGGATCGCTTTGTCTTCAAAGTAGCAAAACATGACCTGAAAGCGGTCTGCATCATTGGACCGAAGCATTCTATAAGAATGCAATTAGAAATTTTATTTTTGGGCCACTTTTGTGAGAGGAGAACAAAGAGGAGAAGAGTCATGGCGCAAACCTCATGTACTCTAATCTGTACACCGAGAGCAGGTATGTGGACATGGCGAAGTCCAGCTTGTTAATGAGGGCAGATGCTTCAGGAGAAGGGTCCAGGAGGTTGTTGATGGTCGCTCGTAACTCGCTCAACTCTGCCTATAGAATGAAAAAGGTTCTATAACCAACATACACTGACATTATGTCATAGGAAGAAATTTTCTGCTTTTTCAGCACTACCTGTGTGACTGTGTCGTTTTTTAGGGCGGAGTTGTACTGCAGTTCGGAGCGAAGGGGCTCTCCACTGGGGAAGGTCAGGAGTGGAGATTTGGTGGCAATCTCACAAACACCCTCATACCATTCTTTGGGCCACAGTCCTGCAAAGACATCACCTATATTAAAGTGTAACTCTTATACCCTGTTGTAAAAAAAATGGTGTATGTGGACAATTATTCAGTCATAATAATAATATTAATAATATTGATGTTGATTCATGTCTGCTCCACACTGAGTCTCAAATTGATGGTTACTTTAGTTATTTGAGCATTGCATACAGTATACATGCATAGCTAATCGGTGACAATTCTGCACAGATAATAATAGGTGACAGTGATCTTTCTTGCATGATAAATACAACATTTTATATAATCAACATCATCCAACCTGATCCTTCCACAGCAAAACCCATGACCACTGAGTATAACCAGAAGTCTCGAAACAGCTTCTGGAGGCGGGGCTTAGCCTCTTTAATGGGTGGAAGCCGTCTGGTCAACTGTGAATTAAAGAAGACATAAAACAGTGGAAAGCACACTCAAACTGAATAACAACCTGATTTATATTGTGAACTGAATTGCATCAGCATTAGCAACTTTGTTTGATTATGGTGGTTAAGAGCAGTGACCACTATTGTTAACGGTGAAGCCAAACTGAGGATGTTATTCAGTCACAGAGTCTATTTGATCTGGTCTATTTGTTCAGGAGGAGACAACGTCAAAGTTCAGTTTTGTATTCAATTCTCTGCTCTTGGCCCCACAAAAAAGGCACGGCAGCACACAGCGACGGGTAAGACGCACAGAGCGTAAATTATTTGTGTTTGTTATTGGGGTATTTTGATTAGATTTTTTAATTCACTATTGAATGTCCCTTCTCCAGTGAAGCCTTCAGGATGCAGGTGATAGTGACAGTGGTATCTGTGGCCTGCCTGCTGGTCAGTCCAACACTGGCCGCAATCAAAGACCTCAGTTCGCATTTTAGTAACCCTAATCCGGACCCCCGGGGCTTGCAAGCTCAGGTGGCAGGGGATATGGAAGCCATCCCCTTGGACTTCCACAAAGAAAACACAATTACCAACGACCTGGTTTTCGATGGCTTTGAGGACGAAGATTACATTGATTTTGATAAGATTCTGTCAGCAGGCAGTGACGACTACGTGTGAGTATTGTTTGGATGATTTGAGGCAATACAATGTGAATGCTAGATTATGAGTTAACACAGTTTTTCAGTGAGGGGGATGAAATTGATGAGATAGCCACTCCTGCACCGGACATCGACATATTCGCAGAACCCTCCGACCCAAAGATTCGCCGTGCCAGACTCCTGCGGCTCTTCCACGGCCGTTCCCGCCTCCAGCGCCTCAACATCATCAACGCCCGCTTCGGCTTTAACCTCTATCGAAGTCTCCGCAATGACGTCAACCAGACTGACAACATCCTGCTTGCACCTGCTGGGATCTCCATTGCTATGGGGATGATGTCGTTGGGAGGTGGTCCCACAACCCACGAACAGCTCTACAAAGTTCTGGGATTTGCAGATTTTGTCAATGCGAGCAGCCACTACGACAACACAACAGTGCATAAGCTCTTCAGGAAGTTGACACACAGGCTGTTCCGGAGAAACTTTGGCTACACGCTGCGCTCCGTGAACGATGTCTACGTAAAGAAGGACATCTCAGTCAAAGATGCTTTCCGTGCAGAGACAAAAGCTTATTATTTTGCAGAGCCGCAGTCTGTGGACTTCAGGGACCCTTCCTTTTTGACCAAGGCTAACAGACGCATCCTAAAGATCACAAAGGGGTTAATCCAGGATCCACTTAAGAGTGTTGACCCAAATATGGTCCTGATGTTGCTCAACTACCTGTACTTTAAAGGTAGGTATACACTTTCAACTCCATCAAACACCTTTGGCATGAACAGAGTCTTGTGTAAGGGTTAGGTGTCTCACCAATGTCTTGTATCTCCAGGCACATGGGAGCAGAAATTTCCCAAAGAGATGACCCACTATCGAAACTTCAGAGTGAATGAAAAGACAAATGTGCGAGTGCCGATGATGACCAACAAGGGGAACTACCTGGCCGCTGCTGACCATGAACTTGACTGTGACGTCCTCCAGGTGTGTTACAAGATCCCGGACCAGTAAAAATGCAACTGAAGAATGTCATGCTGCTGTTTTCAGCTCCCGTACTCAGGAGACATCAGCATGCTCATTGCTTTGCCGAGGAAGATAACCGGCATGAGGACTTTGGAGCAGGAGATCTCACCCACAGTGGTCAACAAGTGGCTCCAAAACATGACTAACAGGTCAGTTTCTTCCGTCCAACAAACCACAAGCTGACAAATTCTGATATGAGTAGCAGTAGTGCAGTCTGTAAGGACTTGGGGACTGGAGTTAAGAGGATCTGGGGAATACAGTGAACCCTCAGAGCTTGAATTGAATGGCTCAGCTGTCAAATTTGTATAAAACATTTCAAAGTATGGTCTATAAGTCAAGAAAAGTTTTGTAAGGCTGGATAGATCTTGGCCACATTTAAAAGCACTACTCAGTGATGCTAATTTAGGGACTTCCTGCAGGACTCGTGAGGTGGTGATACCTCGCTTCAAATTGGAGCAGAACTATGACTTGGTAGACAATTTGAAGGAGATGGGGCTCACTGACTTGTTCCAGAACGGTGCAGACTTCTCTGGAATGACCTCAGATAAGGTTTCCATGAACTGGGTGAGTCCTTGGAATTCAAAGGGGGTGAAACAGCTTGGTCTGACTCTTATTTTGAAATCTTCACAAAGTTGAAGCACCAGGGGACGATCACAGTCAACGAGGAAGGCACTGAGGCAGCTGCTCTGACCCAGGTGGGCTTCATGCCGCTCTCCTCCCAGATCCGCTTCGTTGTAGATCATCCCTTCCTCTTCCTCATTTATGAGCGCCGCACGCAGTGCTTTGTGTTCATGGGTCGAGTGGTCAATCCTTCACAGAACTAAAATTTGAAAAATGCAGTGCCACTCTTCTATACTAGCTCAATGTTGTGGGGGGGATGTGTTTAATACATTTTCTTTACTGTAAATTGAGAATGTAATGGGGAGCAATGAGCCCTTACGTGTGTGCTGTGCAATGGATGCTATCCTGTGTCTGTTAATGTTCATTTTTTTGCAATGTATTTTGGAGAAACACCCTTGGGTGACCGCCATGGCCTGCTGTCATGAAACTAATAAGAACTGACTACAAAAACAAATAATAAAATATTTTATGACTCTCCACTACTACCCACTGGACGCACCATTAAATATACCCGGACAAACTAATAATCCAGTATAAGAGCCATACTGTGCATGATGCATCACCTTTTTCATTCATTCATTCGTTCATTTTCTACCACTTATCCTCACAAGGGTCGCGAGAGGCGGGGTACAACCTGGACTGGTCGCCAGCCAATCACAGGGCATATATAGACAAACAACCATTCACACTCACATTCATACCTATGGACAATTTGGAGTCGCCAATTAACCTAGCATGTTTTTGGAATGTGGGAGGAAACCGGAGTACCCGCTAACCACTTGGCTGCCATGCAGCTCACCCTCTTCTTGGTAAATATATTTTTTGATTGCAATAGAGTTGAGCTGTCCGTACTGCAGCTAACTAGGTAAATATTTGCCCACTGCCTTGCATGCTAGCTAAAAGCTTGGATTCACCAGTCATGTAGATCATTTAACTGAACTCTGGTATGTTAAGGCTTGTAGCTTGTTTTAAAAGTACTAACTCACCACAGCAATCACTGGGATGAGAACACCAAGATTCCCAGCACTACTCGATGCCTGTAGAGGATGAGAAGGTTATTTTTCTTTTTTTTTATATGCCAATTCCAAAAAAGTACATGGATGGAGATTTATCCAAACACGTACTTTGAGCGCTGGCCCTTTATCTGATGCCCGCTCACTGGCTCGCTTCCCTTCCAAGCCCAGTTGGACAAAAAGTTCTAGGAGGTTCACCATGAGTTCATCCACAAGCTGCTCCCCCTGCAGGTTGGCAGCAATGTTGGCCAAAGCGTTTATCACTGCCAGAGAGCAGTGCCTTGGGTGGAAATGGAGGGAAGGTGGAGAGGTGTTATTGCATTCCCCTCGTTAGAATTAGTTTGCATGTGTATTTGGAGTTATACATGCATAGCACTACCAAATGTATTTACAACACATACAGTACACACAACTCTATCCATATGTTCATTTTCGTGATTGTATTGATAGAAAATTGCACAACATCAGAATGACAGGTGTTAACAACACAATAAAATCCACAATTAATGAAAAATATAACCCTTAAATGAATTAATTCACTAATTATAGTTAAAAATACAAATAATGAGAGGTGTTTCTACTGCTGCTCACCGAGTTATCAGAAAGTGGCAACACATTCGATAAAAATCACACAATTGCCATTGTGTGTAAAAATGGATGCAAGGTTGTTTCCATTTAATGCGAGTAGCCTTGTCACTCACCTATAGCCATGGTCTCTGGAGTCCTTAGTAGCGGAGTAGACAACTGAACTGGCCTTCACACTGATTTGCTGAAACAGGTTCCACACTTCCTGGTAGATATATTGCTACATGACAGAATAGATGCAATGTTTACCAATTGTGACAAAAAGCGGCAGATACCAAATAGCAGCCTCATTCAGACTCACGTTTCCTGTAATGACCATGCAACCCAGCTGGTCTATGATGAGCACGTCCAGCTGGGACGGCGGCTGACAGAACTTTTGCTGTAAGATCTGCAGGATGTGCTCCATCACTTTAGGCGTGTCTCTCAGAGCCACGGCAATGTGACCCAGAGACCGAATGGTGTGATCCGGAATGAGATGAGCATCCCTGGTAAAGAAGGCAGTGGTGTTAAAAGAGCTTTAAGAGAGTTGATAATAATGCCGAGCTGTTGCTCACTTGTCATTTTCCTGTGAAATGTAAAGACGGTTGGACAGACTAGCGAGAAAGGCCTCCACAATGACATTGTCCATGGTCAAGCCAGCTTTTAGACATCTGTGCAGACAAAAAGGGATCAAAGTTAGATATTTTTAATGCTATATATACATTTCTCTTGTCAGACGTCTGCCAGTCTTTTGCGTCTGACCTGCAGATGTTGTCGATGGAAATATCTCGGAGCTGCTCATACATGGACGGCTGGTCTTTCTTGTTGGACAGAACGTTCAGTGTGGACTGAGAATGCTCATTGGTGACGTTGATCCTGATTTCTCCTGTGCCTTATTAATAAAAAAATAAAGGGGTTAAATACAAGTTAACTGTCCCTGAAGTTGTGCAATCCAGAATTTTGGAAATTATTAATTTCTGGAAAATTATATCAGTAAAGTTGATCAAAACTTCCGCTGTGGATGACATCATGCAAGACTCAGTGAGCATCTAAAGTTAAATTTTTCTTTTTTTTTTATGTCACCACAGAATACCAGTGATGGTGAGGAAAAGTGTTATAATGTCCATAGAGCATGAGTAGGAGTCCTGGCTGCTCAGTATAAATTGTCTTAAGCAGTAAGAAGACAGCTGGGATAGGCTCCAGCAACCCCTGCGACCCTCTTGAGGAAAAGCGGTAGAAAATGAATGAATGAATGAATAAATGAAAATTAATTTGATAATTTTGCCCGCTTCAATATATTGCCATGGGCATGCGTGTCTGTTTTATAAAAAAGCAGGAAGAGGTTTCACCCTGTGTTTTGCACCTTGGTGCGTTTGTTCCATTGAACAAAGGCATGAACGGAATAAACCCTTTTGTCAGTCACACATCATACTTTGTCTCAGTGGGCGGAGGCAAGGTCCCTCAATTTGTGTAGCTTGTGTGCAGGAAGGGATTGTTTTCAATCTCACAGGTTCCACTACAGAGCGGTAGGAGCTGACTGACTGATTGTGTGGCTATTCACCAAGGAACATTGTGTGTTGATCAATACTGGATGAGAAACAGACGCGATAATGACAGTGTTACATAATCACTAGTGTTGTTCTGCTCTGCTCGGCTCTGCTAGCTCATACGTGGGGGTGGGTGCACCTCCAGACATGTTGGAAAGAATGCTTTGCTTTTAGCTCTTAATGTTGTATTTTAATGTGCTTTTGTTTTTTATCTTACTGTAAAGCATCTTTGAGTATCTTGAAAAGCGTTATACAAATAAAATGTATTACTATTTTTATGATTACTCTCTGCACTATTGACTATTAAGGTACTATGTTTACTTGTGTGCTGGTACCTGTATTGTACTGGCTATGGTACTTGTAGAGCTTTACGAGAACAGGGGATGGTACCACTAGGAAGTCCCTGAGAGATGTTGTAGCAGAATGAGCCACCACAGGAAACCTCTCACACAGACGCCCAAGGCCCTGATAAAAACATGGACAACGTTAATATGCAGAATTAATTTTACTCAAAACCAAACAGAAACGTGTGCATTGCAAAACAGAAATAACAAAGTTCAGTTTTAATCGTGTGAGTCAGAAGTATTCACAATGTATTGTGGTAGTAGACTTTAATGACGTAAAAATTGCAATGCATCATACTAAGTGGTGTTCATATTATTTTGCCTCTAAGCTGTAAAACATGTACAACACCAAGTAGTACAAAACTAAGCACTATTATCTTTGTAATGGCATTTTTTTTTAAAGATAGACGTGCACGTTTTCCTTTTTCCTACTACTGTGGCCAGTGATTGTACTACTTTACCTGCAAGCAACAGATGAGAAGCGGCATGTGAGCAATGAGGACTTTACTTGAGGTTTTTGACTGCAGCTTCTCCGTCAGTTTGCTACACAAGTTCTCAGCTCCTGAGACACACGTACACACACACATATTGCTGATCAGTGATATAGCTAAATAGAATGTATGGCCACCCTCCAGACTAGTGATAACCTTGCTCATCTTTGACGGCCCACACCATAAGGTCCACGCACGCAGCGTTGGCTTGGCAACGAAGCTTGAGGGGGCTCTGTTCCCCTGGCAACCCCCCCGCATCATGAAGTACCCGTTGCAGCTCCGATTGACTGCTGCTAAATTGTTCCAGAACAAAGTCATGGACTTCCCGCACAAACGCCGGTTGCAAGGCTGAGATGCACAAACGAGGAAGAAAAACAGTCTGTAGGCTCATTTCAATTTACAGATTCATCTTTCTTTTGGATCAATGTGGATTTACCATTCATGTTGTATAGTGTGTCCCGCAGCATTTTGAAGACACATACATACAGAGGGTCACTGAAGGTTTTGTAATAGAGGTTGATTCCAGGGTTAGACTTAGACAAGAACACGAACAGGAAGGACGAAGACAAGTTAGATGATAAAAACACACTGTTTTGACTTATTTGACTGCTGCATATGATACTCACCTCTGTCGCTTCAGCCATGGTGGTGTCAAGGGTTTTCAAAAAAGATTCCGAAACAAAAATCTTCACCTGATGAGGACAAAAAACACAAGCTGATACAAAAAAAGCATGCTGTGGTTGTATGAGGTCAGCATTACAGCAGACACCTACCATGCTGAGGAAGTGCCGGAGAAGATCAACAGGTACCTCAACCTCATTTTCTTCTGTTATCAGGAAGAGAGGCGACACTGAAAAACTGGAGCTGATGGTGGAAAAATAGTAGTCGGGATCCAGTACCGTGCTGTTGGGGAGATAGGCACCTGGAAGGACATAAAAGAGTTCAGCGGTTGACCCTAAAGTTAACAAAAGTGTAATATACTACTATTTCATAGGGCTGGCCAAAACATGAATGTGTATCTTACCTTCAAAATAATGTGGGCTAAGTGTTGTGGGAGAGCAAGGTGAGTTTCCTCCTGCGTCTGCACAAACCTATGAAGAACATCGCTTAACCTCAAGACAACATAATCCTACATAAAATCTTAAAACCGGGGGTAAAAATGCCATCTATATACACACACCTGTGCAGAGGAGTCGGGATTAGCTGCAGTGTGTCGACGCAGTGTGTCACTTTGGTAAACCGTCAGCAGGGAGGATGGAATGATAGAGCGGAAGTCATTGAAGGATCGGCGCCGAACACCCTCTGTTTCCTCTGTGACGTAATGCGTCTGAGGCGTGTCTTTGGGGAACAACTTGGACAAAAGGGCTTCGTCAGTGATGCTGTAGCGGCCGAAAGCTCGTGTCATGCCAAACAGGCTGGGCACAATGTGTCTGCATAGGTAGACTGCACATAGAGAGAAAGAGTCAGGGCTTCTGATGGATTGTGATTTTCCATTGTGGTGGACTCTTGAGTGTGACATTACCTTTGTCGTGGTTATCGGGTGTTTGGCACATTTCCAGCAATGTCTGCATGACTTCCATAATGGTGTCCAAGATCTGAATAAGGGCAGGACAACTTAGCTAAAGAAGTTAAATAATTAAGTATTCGCAATAACCTCTTTGAAAGGCATTTTTCACAGAACTCGGCCGATACTGATTGGTGGCTGATTGATCGGGGCATCCATTTTACAAATGTATTGTAATTTTTGTTCCCCCAGTTTATCAGTGTTCTTCTGTTGCAACAACCAAAACTGTGTAGTGTATCTGGCCCATTAGACTGACCTCTTGCCTGGAGTCCTGGTCCCTCTGAGCCACATCTGCTAAAAGAGTCACTAAACAGAAGCTGAAATTTTCAGCAACTGGGAGTATATCTGAAGAGAAGATCGCAAACATAAATTCAAATAAGTGAATGCCATTATTATGCAGTAATGAACAGAACATAAGACTGGGCATTTGAGCAGATTTCTAGACGCTAGACTAAAATGTATAGTACATGCAGTCATGTAGGCCACGTGATCGCGCATGCCACTTAGACAAAAGTTCTATGATAATAACCTGCTGCACCTCTGTATGTAGAAATGACCTCACACTGCCGCAACACAATGAGTTTCCTAAGTTTCCTAACTGTAAGAGGATTGTCCTTACCCTTTCCTTTCTTCCCCAAGCTCTCTTCAATCCACTGGACACGCGGGAGGCCTCTCAGTAGGCTCAGCAAGTAGGAAACAACTATGTCTTTGTGCTGCTGGTGCAAAACAAATAATTACACAACACAAACAAATGCACTTTGTTATAAATAAAATGCTGTAACACAATTCAGATTAAATAACATCTACTAAAACAGCTCTATGTAATTGGAAGACTCATGCAGCCAGACTTAATGCAATGGTAAAAGAGGCTTACAGTGTCAGATGCATGACTAATCACCAGTTTAATTTGCTTAAAGGTACGAGATTATCATGGTGATATTCAGCATGTGGAGCCTCGTGAGAGACTGGCTGGGTACAAGTAACGAACCCACCTGTAAGCCAGACTCTACTAGAAAAACAGCCAGCGCTATGACAGCATCTCTGCGACGCACATCCAGTGTGAACACACCGCGCACTTCCACTGGACACATACATTGGAGCTTCTGGACCTAAAACAATACAAATTAATTACGAACAACAAGAGTACTGTACTGTATGGAGACAGTAAAGTCTTAAACATTTAATCATCTTGACAGAGATGTTATTTTGAACCTTTTTAACAATGATTGCCCAACATTTTATACCTAGTACCACCTCGAAAATATTTTGCTTTGCAGGTACCGCTGATTATTTCATCTTAATGACAATTTCGAACATCTCTAGTGTTCCTGAATACCACCATATTGTCCATCATATTCTTAACCTATACTGTCATTATACTATTGACTGGCGACCAGTACAAGGTGTAGTCCGCTTTTTGCCCAAAATTCGCTGGGATAGGCTCCAGCTTCCTGCCATACTACAGTTCTTCCGATCACATCTCTCATTGACACATGATCTTAAATTTGCATCTTTCGAAACGGAAACACCAAAATAATTATTTGACTCTTTGCCTTGCTACTCAGAAACAGAGTGTGAGCTACTTGTAGCTTGCGAACTACCTGTTGGACACCCCTGATTTACAGTGTATGAATAAAAAATGTGTGGATTCCTGTACACACATAGGTATGTTTATGTTTGATTGCAACTGTATATCATTCATAACCTTAAATATTTCATCACAAGCTAACCTTTCCTTTAGAAGATAATTAAATGCGGCTGTAGCAGTTCCAAGGATAGCTTCACTCAAGTAAACCAGTTTGACTGCAGTGGACTATTTATTCAGTCTGCATGGTGCAGTAACAAGCAGCAACGTCGTAGTTAACTGTAATTATACTCTCTTTTCACTATTTGTGGTGCTAAAGCTCAACCGATTCGTCATTGTAGAACAGTAGTCTTGCTGTCATGTCAGTCATCTCATAAAGCCACTGCCGCCTGCGCGGAAGCGGACCATAATGCCCTGTTGCTCATGTTTACAAAGCCAATTGTAGCGAAACATGGCGTATTGGCTCACCTTTTCCACCGGTGTAGGTTGGTGGGCGGCCAAAGATCGTGCCAGTGACAGGACTGTGTTGAAATAAAAGCCTCTCTGGCCACCTCCTGTCACCGACATGTTTACTTCCACATCAGGCGACGCTCAGCGGAGGGAAACCAAGAGAGAGCAAGCAACAGCCTCGCTCGAGCTTGTACGGAAAGCGAGGAAGGACTAATTCTATGGAACCCGCTCCATAACAGATGTAGGATTATAATGAAGTTGATGTAGGATTATAATGAATTTATTAAAAAGGTCCCAGAATATCACTTTTTTCATTTATTTAAATTTTATTTGAAATGCCACATTCTCCTGGTATTCAAATAGTTTGATGCGTTTTAGTTGCGCAACGCCGATCGTTGTGTACTGACGTCACCAGGCTAGTCAGGAAGTCCGACAAGTCAGCTGACAGAGCGAGAGTCGCTAGCTTCTCACGTCGGTCAAAGGTTTGTATTTTTTAAATTACCTTTATTCGTCAATGTTTTGTGTTAAGTATAATTTGTTGTAATAGATTTAGGGGACAATTAGGCCACTTTGCCGAGGGTGCGTTCGTTTTCGTTAATGGGTTTTACGAGCAAGCTAATGGTCACACTTTTGTAGTTTCCGCAGAGAAACAGAGTAGCATTAGTAGTCATTTTTGTTTATCAATTATTTACATGGTATGTTAAGCGGGAAAGCAGACGTTTTTACATAATTTGCATCAACTGTTGTTAATTGTCTGGCTGGCATACAAAGTAACCTTTCTATCAAAGAGTGGTGTTATTTAACGTACGTTAATTACATGCTGATGATGATCAACTGCATCACAAATATAATTGGATCGCCATTTGAATATAAAAGGGGTAACATTTTTGCATTATTAATGAGAAATGGAATAGATGATATGAGGAGCGAAAGATAAAGAAAAGGGAGAGCTTTTCAAACAGAGCTTGTGCTTGTGTGGCCCTCAGATGGCCTACCCAAAGTCCCACAACCCGTTTGCAGACGATGACGACGAAGAGGACTTCCGGTCTACAAACAATGGCTTCGATGGAGACCCTGAAGATAGCGGGATGAGCGATGCAGAGAGGAGACAACGGTACCTCCAACAGGAAGTCATGCGTACAGCTCAGTCTGCTGTCGACAGCAGCTACCGCTCCATTGGTCTCATTCGGGAATCTGAGAAGATGGGTGTGGAAACAGCAGAGGTAATGTCATGGTAATTGGATTTATCCAAGCATGCACAAAGTTGTATTGTCATCAACGACTTGTGTTCTTCATTGTTGTTTGTCTAGGAACTCATGCGTCAGGGTGAAGTTCTGAAAAGAACCGACAAAATGTTGGATAACATGGAGGAGGACCTAAAAACCAGCCAAAAGCACATCAACAGCATCAAGAGTGTTTGGGGAGGACTGGTCAGTTACTTCAAAGGCAAACCTGAGACAAAACAACAACCACCACCACCGGAGCAGCCCAAGGCCTATGAGGCCAATGACAGGTGAAAATCTGAGGACATCATTAATTATGCATATATAAAATATTAGGGATGCTCCGGTCAGGGTCAAAATCGGCCTGTACTGATACCAATACCGATCACATGGATTTATTATACATTTTTCAATTTGCTGTATAAAGGGGAAAAGCCAGGAAAACTCTTAAGGTCCCATGACTGCCAGGACTCAGAATTCCTGGCTGCACCCCGTCCACTGGCTACATGACAGGAAAAAAGGAACCACAAAATCATCTTAACTTAGACAAAAACATGTACATAGAAACAACTGATACTGATTGGTGGCCGATTGATCGGAGCATACCAAAAAAATATGCACTGGCCTTTAGTTCATCCACACATTTGTTCCAAACTGCAAAAAAATCCTCTTGAAAACTATGAAAATGCAGTTTTTTAAATCCCACGTTTATCAAATGTGAAAACTTCCATTTGAACTCCTGGCAGTAAATAGTAATTATATATTTGTCCACCAGATGGTGCTACTGTTTCCCATTCAAAACATGGAGTCACATTTCACACTTGTTACTGTTTTCTGCAAGTCTTTAAGGGTAAAATAAGAGCCAGGTTGATGTTGTCTTTTTTGCCCTTTTCCTTCAAAATAACTCTACGTTTTGCATCGCGTGGGGGTCTTTTTATGGTATGTATTTATCGTTATCTTCATTTTCAGGACAAGTCTTACTTGTATATACGCCCCATTTTTTCCTCCTTTTACCGTTATTGTGCCTGACTTTCTTGGTGGTTTCGGAACAGTTCAGAGGAATAGCACCACCTGTTGCTTTGTCATGCACTTGACAGCCAGTGATTTTGCGTCATGACTTAAAAAAAATATATATATGTATATATATTGTCTTCTTTCAGATTACAGAGCGCCTTGGCTACCAGTAGAGACCAGGAAGACAAATACCAAGCAAGTCATCCCAACCTAAGAAAGTTGGAGACGGGAGGTAAAAAAAAAAAAAAAAAAAAAGTAAATTACCTCAGAGTACATGTGATTTATGGCTGAAATGCACAAAGTGTACTTTGACATCTGGTTTTTAGGGTTTGGAGCCATGGCATCAGTTGATGGCGGCTTATCCAGACAGAATGGACATCCTCAAAACAGACACCTTCGAGAAGCACACCAGACCCTGGACAGAAACTTAGGTATAATGTTGGTATAATACAGTGGCTTCTCAAATCACACGTAATCTGCTGTTGTGTCTAACTGGTTCACTTACATTTACACTTATAATCATATAAGAAAATCACGAATCACAACAAGCAGGCAATTGGATAGCGTCACAGAACAGATTATGTTTGACTTTGGAGGTTTCACTGTAAGTCTATTCCAAATCAGGAGGATAGTTTACTGTCTACAGGTGTACATAGTCCAGTCCGTATAACCATCAGATGCTGTTTTTGTCTTGTCCAGATGAAATGTCCGATGGTCTGAGTAGGCTGAGGAATCTAGGATTGGGTCTCCAGTCTGAGATTGACAGCCAGGAAGACTCCATTGATTCTCTGCTGAACAAAACGGACAAGATGGGCATGAAGATCGACAACACAAACCAGCAAATTAAGAAGCTCAAATAGAACAAACTCTTTGGACCTGGGTGCCCTCATGGAGATCCTAATGTGTCATCATCTCACTAAGCTTCCATCCAAGCCCATTCATGAATAAACTCAACTGTGTGTTTTTTTATTTTTATCTAGTATGCCCCTTGTAAATGTGTTGCATCTGGAACATGTGTATTTGACTTGTGTAGTATACATGGAAGACTCCATATTTGGATTCAATATGATGCATTGTTCCAGTCTATATGTACAAAATAACATTGCCTTACTGTTTTTAACATAGTGTTTTATAAAGCGTTCAAGCATCTCTGTATTGAGCTGCCATGCCTGAGCTCTGCTCCCTTTTGAGCCTTTTATTGCTTTGATAAATTTGAATGTCAATTTGAGTGTGAATGATGACATATAGGATGTGATCTAGTTCTAAAATAAACAGTGTAAGACTTCCTCTTGTATCTTCATTGACACGTAATTTAAATGAGTTATGCTAGTCAAAGCAGCACATCATGCAAATCGCCATTGGAGCAGGCAAAGACAGGTGCCTAACTCTTTCCAAAGTATACTAGTGCCTGTGTGAATGTTCAAATGAGATGAATTAACAAATTCCTTTGTAGAAATGTTGTTTATGAAAGTAAGTACATTTACTTTTACTATTGACTTGTATTCAAGCGCAGCTTTGACCCATCCAATATGGCGGCGACGTTGACGTATCACATCAGTGGGAGCAGTTACCGACCACAAGATGGCGCCATTGTGATGAACGGAATTTGCATGAGTTTATGATTACCCTCGTCTCCCGATTCGTTTTAAACCAGCGTCATCTTACTTAGTTTACGATGTCGCAAATTATGGTGGTTTATTTACAGCCGTATTGGCAGAAAAACAATTATTTCTAAATACGACCCACAGCACACCTCTGCCCACCCCCCAAAATGAGTGAATGTATACCAGCTGTGTTATGTTATGTTCAAGCCCCATGCAGACGTCTATTCATTATCATTCTTGTGTGTTAGAAGCAGCTGGCAACAAGAGGTTGCAAGCCTTTATTAGAATGACTGTTTAATTACAGCTGAGTGTTCCCTAAACACACATATAGACCTAGCTAACAGTGAGTGTAACATGGGGGTCTCACCCAACATGAGGGGCAACAAGATGAAAGGCTGACGTGATGTAACCTTAGGCATTGTTTGAGCATTGAGTTGACCCACCTTGCTGACCTTATTAAACTAAGAGCTTAAAGCCATTTCTCAGGTTTAAACTACTCCTCCAGGGTTAACATTTAAAAGGGTAAACAATATTGCATTGCACATGAAATCCACACTCATTCCTAATAAGGGTGCCAAATTATGTAACTGTACATGACTTGAGAAACTGTCCAGTCTCTACTTCCGGATCAGATTCGGGATCCAACACATATGGCCGTATGTTAAATTTTAGATTTTAAAAAGAAAAATCACCGTTTATTATTAACTGCTATATTGTTTATCAACTCCTAAGTTGGCTTCACAGCTTGCGACACCGGATATCCTCCTAAGCACTCGGGAGTGTGACCAACCACAGCGGAATGGGCGTGCCTGGAGGCGGGCCATGGGCAGAATAAGTTAAAACAATTAAAACAGACCATTTTCGCAAGAAGCATGAAATCCAAAGTAGTACAGCTGGAATAGGTGCAGATTCTGGAAGGTCTGGAAAGCTTGCTGCGCTGGTTATTGTGCGTAGCTGCTGTAGGAGTGCACAACTCAATACAAAGCATAATAGGTCCCCTTTAAATCTGACACTATATATATTTTTTATATTTTCTTCAGAGTGCATCCTGTATTGGGGGAGGGCATCAAAACAAAAAGTGCTATTGCTAAGAATCAACAATAAACATTAAACAAATGAGACATCGGGTATAGAAGCTCCCTTCATCCACCAACAACGAAAGCAAAAAACGGAAGTCACCCTTGGGTCCATTCCCTTCACGGGGGCTGGCGGGAGGGCTTTGAACAGCTGTCTTGTCAAAAGCAAACAGTGGCCTGCCTGTGACAAAGGCTGCCGATAATGGAATGCCCCCCTATTTCACTGGGTCTAATCCTAAAACACACTGTTGTCAGGCCCCATCAGGAATGACAACGTATAGTAAGAGAAGAAAAAAGGAAAAAGTTGTGCTGACTGAGGGGAGTTGGGCGGGAGGAGGGAGGATGTGAGGGAAAGAGGGGAGGACAGCTGAAGGGATTGATGGAGGAGGTGAAGTTCAAGATGAAGAACGACAAAACAACAACAGCAAGAAAATAAACCTGAAAAATTGCATTTATGGGAACATAGTCACAATTTCGATATATCGATACTCACACAAACATCAAATATGCATCGGTTACTCTCATAAAGTCTTGATGGTGATTGAAAGTATTGATGATATTGATATTTTTGCTGCAACACACCCTCTTATAGCAGAAAATTGAACGGATCCATGTATGTTACTATGTGACCACTGAACAGATGTGTGATGACTTATGCTGGAGTCGACTAGCACAACAATTGTAAGGGGCCAGGATCATACCATTGTTGATTCTTAGGTAAAACGGGCAAACAAAATACAATAAAAATACACAGATCAATGCCATTTTGCACTGTTGGAACTTCTAACTTCTAAGTAGAGCTTCAAAATGCAAAAAGAAGAAATGAAAGTGAGACACATCCTCACATAGCCAACTGCCGCTTGACGCACCTGCACAACCTGAAGCTTAATTGTTCTATTTGTAGGAAAAAGAACCCCAGATCATGATGGTGCCCCTTCCACTGTGCCGAGAGGACAACATCTCAGTTGGGATCTCCTTGTCAAGCCATCAGGACCATCAAGGTTGCATTTATTCTCATCAGAGAAATCAGCTGTGTGATGGTTATTGGGCCAGTAACAACTTATGTTTGGGTGGAGGATACCCAAAACAATTATGTTCCATAATCCTCAGGATCTTTGAAGAAGTTTAAAATGCAGCTCAACAATCCTATCATATTCGAAAAGGGAAAGCTTTTCCGCCTTTGACATCAAGAGATCATATCTGAAACATTTGTATATATCGGTCTTGACTTCTAAAGGCTTTGGTATTACAAGTTTTTCATTCTCTGAAGGCTCAAAATGGCATGTTCAGTATCATATTTGTATCAGTGGAGCAATATATTTGTGTTTGTTCATCCATTAGTAAGCCTGCAGGCTATGTACTTCCTAGTGGATGATGTCAAATGACTGGACCATACCATTTTTTTATTTTGGTATAGGGGAAAAATTTCCACCCTGACGCAAATGAACGCATCCATATTCGACTCTAATGACAAAAACAAGTAAATAAACTTCAATGTTAGTTTAGATGTTGGGCTTGCATGAACGGGACATTTGCATTAGGGGGACCCGTTTCCTGTCACGTAAACCATTTTTAATCTGTTTGAAGTTAGCTTATGTGCTTTCCACACCTAGTGTTTGCCGCTTACATCACACACACACACACACAACACAACAACTCCCCCTAAGTTGCGAAAACATGATTATACGCACAAGTTAGTCATTTGACCTGTCGTCATCCCATTTACGGTACCAGCCAGAATGCAGAGAATGCAGTAAAATTATATTGACGGCTCCATGTTTGCATGCATTTACATCACCTGCATTCTTCTCTTAACTGCTGTGAGAGATATAATCAACACCACCCTTGGCCGTAATTGCAGAGAGCCCGAAAACTAATAGTGGTGTGTGACTAATAAAGAAGGATAAAGAAGGATTTTAACCCTCAATTTAAAGTCATTGGCGCTCACATTAGAATATATGAGAGGAAGAGGAGGATTGACTGTATAGTTGTTTATTTCTACTAAGAG
Source organism: Doryrhamphus excisus (assembly GCF_037039965.1). Lineage (NCBI taxonomy): Eukaryota > Metazoa > Chordata > Actinopteri > Syngnathiformes > Syngnathidae > Doryrhamphus > Doryrhamphus excisus. Next base: position 11,381,714 of record NC_136359.1, on the reverse strand, counting down.
ACAGTATACACCAGGATGATGCGCTGCACTGATAAATTCATCGTTTCATAATAAATAAACACAAAAAGAGACACGTGGAGAGAGAAATAAGTCACAGCTTTCCAACTTTAAGGAACGTTCTAGTATGGGTGTGTGGTATTTGGAATTCATGCGCTTGAATGAGCTGTGTTGTTGAAGTCAAGAATGTTACGTTAATCTGCTGTTTCTTGGCAGGAAGAAACACACACATGCAAGCGGGCAGGACTAGAAGTGCCGTGTCTGACCTTTCGGGGCTATTAATGAATACAAAGTGGGAGTAAAGAGGCGGCAAGGCCAGGATGGTTGCTGATAAAACTCCCACGTGAAGGTAATTGCATGTCGAAGGAGGAAGGGAGTGAAAATTCCTTGAAGACACTGAAATTCTGTTGAATGGTTATTTTTCCTTTTCATTCATTCATTTTCTATTGCTTATCCTCACGAGGGTTGCGGGGGTGCTGGAGCCTATCCCAGCAATCGTCGGGCGAGAGGCGGGGTACACACTGAACTGGTCGCCAGCCAATCACAGGGCACATATAGACAAACAACCATTCACACTCACATTCATACCTATGGACAATTTGGAGTCGCCAATTAACCTAGCATGTTTTTGGAATGTGGGAGGAAACCGGAGTACCCAGAGAAAACCCACGCATGCACGGGGAGAACATGCAAACTCCACACAGAGATGGCCAAGAGTGCAATTGAACTCCAGTCTCCTAGCCCACAGCCCGACTCTATTTCCACTCCAACGATATTCTATCGAAAAAAATGTTGGATTGGTTTTAGCCACAATACAAATACATCTTCGTACCTGAGTATGGCTCATACCTGCACTCTTAAAAATGCTGGGTTAAAAACAACCCCAATGTGGGTTTTCCCAACCCAGCGCTGGTTAAATATTGGACCAACCTAGCGTTGGGTTATTTTAACCCAACAAGTTGGGTTGGTTATCTGAACCCAACAATTGGGTTGGTCATATGACCCAACGCTGGGTTCATATTTACTACACTGCTGGGTTATTTCAACCCAGCAAATTGGGTTGCCAATATGCCATATACAGTAAAGTCTTGTTATATCGATATTGTCGGGAGTCGGAAAAAATATCAATATAACCGGACTGTCGATATATCCGATCCTGCGCCGAACTGCATTAAAAGTGGGCAATAATGCACTCGACATTGTTATATAGTATAGAATAGTATATATAGTATATAGTATATAGTATATAGTATATAGTATATAGTATATAGTATATAGTATATAGTATATAGTATATAGTATATAGTATATAGTATAGAACAATGGCATGTGTTTGGCCAGCTATGTGGGGCGGGTTGAGCATGACCTGTGAACCAGGAAGTGCGTGTGTGTGCTGCGCTCTGGTGGTGGAAGTGTGAAAAATAAAGTTGACTGGAAGCAGCCGTTCGCCGTGTTCTTTTTTGGTATTGAAATCCTTAAGCAAAGATTGATTTAAGCTGCTTTTGTATCGATATAAGCAGACCAAATTGGCTGGCGGGAGATGAAAAGGGCATCGTAGTAACCGGGTTATCATAATAACCGGGTATCGTACTAACAGAACTAATTATATCATAAAAGACTAGAACTTTGCCGGGAAATGAAAATAGTATCGTAATAAGCAGTAATTCGTAACCGATATCGATATAACAAGACTTTATTGTATTTTTATTTTTATTTTTATTTTTATTTTTATTTTTATTTTTATTTTTATTTTTATTTTTATTTTTATTTTTATTTTTATTTTTATTTTTATTTTTATTTTTATTTTTATTTTTATTTTTATTTTTATTTTTATTTTTATTTTATATAACATAATGGAAATCCCAACCCAGCAGCAAATAAGATATGAGATAACCCAGCGAATTGGGTTCTCAGAATACCCAATTCAATAAAAATTACCCAATTAAATGACCCAACAGGCTCAACCCAGCAGTTGGGTCAAGAAAACAACCCAGCATTTTTAAGAGTGTGATATCAGTATTGAATTAAATGGGCAAAACAGCGATGGAACCCCTAAGATGAAATGATTTATTGATATTTTCAATGAATTTTAATTTTCCCCACAGTAAATAGAAATGTAAATAGAAAAAACCTCTTCCAGGGTCGAATTGCCGCGACCATACAAATTGGATAAACCGTTTAAAAGAAAGTTTTAACATTCAACACATGGAAAAAGAAGTTACTGCAGGCTGACACTGAATCAGTTGTGGCTCTGGTCCTGAGCCAGTCCAGCTTGCCACAGAGTGCCACTCACATTGACTCTGGTAAAAACTGCGGCGAGTGTCCGCTCCGGCTGATGATCATGCAATAACTATCTTTGTATATAGGAAGTTCTTGTAAACAATAGCAGTATTTGCCTGCACAGCCGTGGGGTTGTAGAATTTTGTGGGTGTTTTGTTGCCTTCTGACTTCATTCTATGAGTACGTTTATTATTATTAAATAGCGTTGAATTACTTCTTGTTTGTTCTTTGACGGTACGATGTTGATAGATATCATCCAAATCGTCACTGTATAATCAATTACTTGTACTGATATGATGATGATATGATATGAGATGTTGCGGAACGCTCCCGGTGGCTGCAACAGCGCTGCGACGGATTCAGTGTGAGCCCCGGAGTTAACTGTTGATAATGTAAAAACAACAAAGGATGATATGAATGCTTTACAATACAGTACACAAAAAATACAGTAGTTACTGAGGAACTAATGAAGAACTAATGAGGAACTAATGAGTACCGGTTAGGTTTAGGGAGGTTCGTTCCTCATTAACTACTGTCATTTTGTGTACTTTGTTACCAAAGTATTGTTTTTATTATTAAAAAAGTCTAAAAAAACACCTTATACATATTTATACAGTACATACAAACCACTTCTCCCTTAGTGAGTCAGAGCTTTTCTTCTTGTCACTCACTCGCACATCAATGACCTGGAGATGCAGCTGCGAAACGAGACCTGCTTAAAAAGTGTCTCAACGGTTCAAAGGTTGACGGGCGGAGTTATTAGAAATATATAATCATATCATATATCATATTAAAAGAGTGATTGTCATATATTCAGATTAATAGAGTATAGGGGACATTCCAATTTTGCTATAAGGTGGACATTTTGCTAAAAAATATTGGAATATAATGACTTATTTGGTGGGGAAAAGTCATGTATGTGGATGCAGTATAAAAATGTCACACATTTTACCATCATGCAAGTGTAAAAAGAAGTTAACCACTACAATAACAGTTAAAGTCATTAACAATAAAATATGTACTCACCCGTGATGACTGTGGATGACAGACATGCCCAGGAAGATCTCACTTTGCGATGTACGTACATTGCATTCTTCTTCTTTTATTATTATGATTAGTGTCAACTTAGCCATTTTGTACTGAGCAGCCAGGACAAATATGTACTGCTTTCCCTTTCCTTCTCTATGGTCATCATCATCATCATCAACAAAAACACAAAAAAAGCCAGTACAGTTCAACCTCTGGATTTTGGTGCAGCTTTAGAGATGTAACTTTATCAGAATTTGTACGACTTCATTCAACTTTAGAGGTTCCACTGTTTTACTATGAAGAAAAAAAAAGAATCGGGCCTTAAACTGTGAAACTGTGAAAAGGCGTGGATACATGAAGCTATATTACATTACACATGACAAGAGTATTACATGCATAAAGCTAAATCATATTTTTTGCATATCACGCGTTGTCATTTATGGAGGTAGATAGCAGAAGAGGTAAAAAAATGCACAATGGAGGTTGGTGTGCTTTGGAGGAAAGAAAGTACAACAATGTGGCAGTAAAATATGAAGCAAGGACAGCTGCGTGCGTAGAAAGTAATACAGTACGGTTGAGTATGAGGTGGAAGATACAAAAACGAGTGGCAGGATGCTGCTGAGCTCCTTGAGTAAACCCATCCGTTCCAGAGATTCTGGATCCGTGGGCTTGACCGGCAAGGCTCTGCAAGAGTTTTGCATGAGCTGTTTGAGGACAAACTGGTCCCTCTACGTGGACGTGTGCTGGGGCCTGCGGCCGGTCACACAAAGAGGACAGAATAAGGTGGACACCGGCAGCCTTCAGACGACGACTCTCGCACCCACGAGCCGTGACAACCTACGACGGAAGCTGCTGCCCAGAAGGTTCTAGAAAGTGGAAAAAAATAGAAGTGAAGCACAAAAGACACCCACTTTTGAGTCATTTACTCAGCTGCAGAGAGTACCAGGTGTTTTAATATCATAAGGCATCTCACTGAAACAATGAAGTTGAACGTGTAACCGCCTCACATGAGCAGTTTCCAACCGTTTTTGGAAGTTAGTTGTCCACAAATGTTCGGCTTTGAACATGCTGCACAGCTAAATTATTTTCATGAATTGGTATGGGGGCTGCACGGTGGTCGAGTGGTTAGGCCTCACAGCTAAGAGACCCGAGTTCAATTCCACCCTTGGCCATCTCTGTGTGGAGTTTGCATGTTCTCCCCGTGCATGCATGTTTTTTCTCCAGGTACTCCGGTTTCCTCCCACATTCCAAAAACATGCTAGGTTAATTGGCGACTGTTTGTCTATATGTGCCCTGTGATTGGCTGGCGACCAGTCCAGGGTGTACCCCGCCTCTCGCCCGAAGAAGAGAAGAAGGCTCCAGCACCCCCGTGACCCTCGTGAGGATAAGCGGTAAAAAATGAATGAATGAATTGGTATGGCTGTCAAATGATTAAAATGTTTCATCAGATTAATCTGGTTTCAAGGAAACAGAACTGGAGGTAGCAGAGATGAGGATACTGGGGTTCTCATTGGGAGTGACCAGGATGGATAAGATCAGAAACGAGTACATCAGAGGCACATTACATGTTAGAGGCCTTGCAGAGACCAGACTGAGATGGTTCGGACATGTCCAGAGGAGATAATAATAATAATAATAATAATAATAATAATAATAATAATAATAATAATAATAATAATAATAATAATAATAATAATAATAATAATAATAATAATAATAATAATAATAATATTATTAATCTGGTTTCAAATGAATTAATCATGATTAATCACCATTTTCAACTGTGTCTGAAACATGCCTATTTTGACTGATTTTAGCAGATAAGATAACGACTGGATAAGATTACATATAGTACACATATATTTGTATGTATTACCATCTCCAAATGAACCAAACATTCAAATCAATCAAAAAGATACCACACACGACACTAGTCTCTTTCATAGTAGAACATTTGGATCACACTTTAACCCTGTTATTATGAGTCCGTGGCAATAAGGGGTTGCGTTCAAAGATACCACGTTATTGGAGTTTAATGTAGGTATATAATATAATTCTCACAAGGCGGTGACATACTTTGGTGAAAATACCCACCAGTGTGGGACTGAGGACTGAATGAAAAATACACTTTGGGTGCCTTGAAAAGCGCTATAAAATCGAATCCATTATTATTCATATCCAACGTGCTTTTATTGCTTATTCCATTGTGTGCTCGCTCCGGTGGGGAAAGGAAATATGGTGCTCAATAGTGGTGGGTGCCACCGGTGGAAAACATGCCACTGCTCATGCCCTAAAATGCTACATCGAATATGTACTAATATGTCAATGTTTGATATTACCTGGTGCCCTCCAGGCCATCTCCTCCGCATCGGTCTGACTTGGACATGGCGTCACTCTGGCACTCTGCACACACAAGCCTCTCTCTCACCAGCTGAGCACTCCATAGTTTGAATTTGCACGCCATGCTCGCTTGTTTCACCCTAAAATATATGCAGTAGCTGCAAAAGAAACAAAGAAAAAAGAAAGTGTATCAGTCAGATTTGGAGAAACCAAACTTTTAATATCACCGACCAGATAGAGGAAGCAAGCTGTGTTTAATGGCGCCTCGAGCCAGACAAAAGACCAATCAAGGCTCAGATAACAACAGCAGCCTCATTTGAAGGTGATCCAGCAGTGTCATGTCACCTGCAGCATACCCTAATATCAACACAGCTCCGCCTGTGTGCTCCGGAGACAATAATAACGTCTTCTCTGGCAGATGCTTTGTACTCCCACACTATTTGTTTTGTCGCTCCTTCAGCCATCTGTGAAAAAAACACCATCCCCATTGGGTGTTTGATCTGAGAAAACACGGCCATGTTTTTTGTCCTCATTGCTGAAACATCTGATTTTTTTTTCTTTTGCAAGGACACAATATGAATAGTCAGCTTTTATTCTGAGGGACATTTTAAGCAATTTACCACTCACAACTCAACTGTTGACATAATACACATAATGGACACTTCGTTAGTAATATTATTACTTTATTTGTAGAATATTTCAACTACAAGCTAGAAAATTATTGTGCAAAAGTCTTATCTTAAGACAGGTATACTTTACTTGTGGAACATAAATGCTTTTTTAAATCTCAGGGAAAAAAAAATCCTTTTTTCCCCTCATCATATTGCAAAAGTATTCTTTTAAAATTATTTTATTTCTGGTAAGATTTAAACTTTATTGTCATGAATAATGTTTTTTTTTTGTCAGAATATTTTCACTTCACTCGTAAAATCCTAACCTCAGTCGGACAATTGTGTTTCTTGTTCACAATTTTTTCCCTGTTTGATTTGTATTACAATCATTTCTTTACAGTGCGGTCATCATAGACCTTTGTTAAAATAAAAAAGTATATTTTTGGCACACAATTGTCAAAAAATGTGACTCATTTGAATCCTTGATTAAGCATCATTGCCCTGTTGAATTTGTCTTATTTGAGACTATGTGCTCTATTTTTGTAGACCGGCGCACCCACGCCTCCATCCCTCCCAACGGTGCAAGCGGCAAAGAGAGAGGAGAGAAGGTTTAACACAGCCGAGTGTAATCTTAACCAATCAAATGAACACCTCTCTCAGTCTACCAAATTGGCTGCGCACAGACAGTTGGTGTTCCAGCATACCTCTGACCCTATTGTGGGCAAGTAGTTGTACAGAATTTTGGTATAAACCAGGTCTATATAGCCCAAGAACATAATCTGTGTGCCTTGAAAAATCTGTCAAAATCATCAACAATGGCCGGTACCAAGAGGGACGGCTGGGATAGAATGAGTTAAATGACCAGAGAGATCTTATCATCCATTACCATGAGCAAGTGTCGCACTTTTAGGGAGTTTACTTGCAGGCTAAAACCCCATCTTCCCACAAGCTCAGTTCTCTAGATTGTTTTCACTGAGCTATTATCAGTGTCCATTTTCATGACGACATCGGGGCCTTCCTCATCTTCATCTGTTCATGTCTTATTTTCTTGAGTAATGTGTGTCCAAACCACTGATACTCGGTCAAATCACAGGCGTACAATGTCACTTTTAATCAGTGAGAAAGGCTGGAAGGGTCGTCTTGGAAAGCAGCCATGACTTTATACCCTAGTCTTTCCAGCTCTGAGAACATCAGCAATCAGACCACAAGGACCACATCCAAGAAGGACGCCTACGGTACTTATTATTTTTTTTTTTTTACTTGGATTAAAGCGGCTTGATCAGCAAAGGTCAAGTGTGCACACTGCTCATGGACACTCAGGTTCATATTGCAGCCAAAGCAAATCTCAAGGCTCTGATTGTTATGGTAACCTTGGCCTTGCATGTCTCAGTGAAGCTTTTTGGATGACAAAGTTGAATCGATCTGACTGCTGATTGTTTTTAACTAAAGGAAGAAGAATATATTCTTGTTGGCAACCAAATAGAACATTGTTCGTGTTATAATTATGCCGACAATTGAGGAGTTTGAGCCACTATTATGCATGAGTGTTCAAACAAGAGGTTGCAGGTTTTTGTAGCAACAGGTGTTACAAGAAGATGAAGAAAGGACTTTTTGTGTAGTGCTATACATGGGCTGACATTCAAAGCAGTAAGATTCCATCATTATTATGTAATTTCCAGCAAAACAGCAATTTTCCCCTATGAATTTGTCCACCGAAATGCATCTATTGATATCCAATCAGGTAAACATTAATAATAATAATCAATTACTCAATAATTGCTCAGTAGGCTGAGGTCTTTTGAGGTCTTCTATGACTCTGTGATGGCCTCTGCCATCTTCTATGGCATGGTCTGCTGGGGGAGCAGCATCACAGCAGCTGATAGGACAAGGCTGGACAAACTCATAAAGAAGGTCAGCTCTGTCCTGGGATGTCTTCTGGACATTCTTTGTCCTCCATCATGGACAAAGACCCCCACCCACTCCAAAAAAAACACACTCTGACTCTATAATAAAAAAATCCTGTGCAATAACTGTGCAATAAACCATGCAATCAACCTGTGACTTGATCAACATGTATACAGCTGAATATAGTGTATATCACTTCTGTATATTACCCTGATTTTTGTACTATATTCTTGTGTAAACCTAAAATTCCCCCTTTTGGGACGAATTAAGGCATATTTTATCTCATCTTAATTAAGTTATAAATATATATGTTAGCATTATTTTAGATTATATATTAACAACATTTTTATATTACAATTACAGTGGTTTGTAGGAGGGCTGCACGGCGAGTGGTTAGCGCGCAGACCTCACAGCTCGGAGACCAGGGTTCAATTCCACCCTCGGCCATCTCTGTGTGGAGTTTGCATGTTCTCCCCGTGCATGCGTGGGTTTTCTCCGGGTACTCCGGTTTCCTCCCACATTCCAAAAACATGCTAGGTTAATTGGTGACTCCAAATTGTCCATAGGTATGAATGTGAGTGTGAATGGTTGTTTGTCTATATGTGCCCTGTGATTGGCTGGCGACCAGTCCAGGGTGTACCCCGCCTCTCGCCCGAAGACAGCTGGGATAGGCTCCAGCACCCCCCACGACTCTCGTGAGGAAAAAGTGGTAGAAAATGAATGAATGAATGAATGAATAAATAAATGTTTTTCACAATCTGAACAAATCACTTCATCAGCATCCTGACATGTGTTGGGTTTGTCCTTTAAAGTTCCAGTGTATGTAGAGTGAAGTACCATGTGAAGTACCATTGTTGACCTTACCTGGCCTTCTCGTCCTTCATCAGCATGTGAGGCCTCCTCCAAGGGTCCTTAAAGTTCCTCTTGAAGGAATCTGGAAGGATCTTTGCCACCTCTGAAGGTCAAAGGAAAAAAGATGGCTTGACTCTGAGTTCAAACAGCATGAGCAGTAAACAAATCCTTGATCATGTGACTCAAAAGAGGAAGTTTTCCTATGGATTTGCCATGAGAGTGTTTATCTGCATGGTGGTGTTTTAATTCCTGGAAAAGTGATGCAACACAGCTGCAGACAAGGCCTCGGGAGCAGAGCCTTGCCTATTATACAATATATAATCTGTAACGGATCTAACAGTGGCCCGGAGGAAGACAGCGGGCATTAATATGTAACAGATCTCCTGGCAGGGGAGGAAAAAAGGTCACGCTTATTCTCACCTTTTGCCGTGCTGCATATTTCGTTGTTTCCAAAGCACCCTCTGCGCTGTTTGAGGTCCGGGCAGGGGGTCCCCCCGTTTCGTGGAGGGATGGACACTTGGCGGCTTCTTTCCGTGCTGCCCACTCCACATGGAGATGTGCATGAGGACCACGGACCCCATGAGCCCACCACACAGTCGATGGCTACTAGAGAAGCACATGTAGAGATCAGGGAGAAGGTAACTCAAACAATTTAGTGTTACGTATATTATGTACATCTTGTTTTACTGTAGTGGTGTTGTAGTACTTTGAATGATACTGTCACGCATATCTACATTGTCACAATGCTTTTTTTTGCACTTTACTAATACTAAGTAAAGTATACTTAGTATATTTAGTATTTTACTATGTACTATAAATTACCAGTCAAAAGTTTGGACATACTTCTATCATTCAATAGCATGAAGAGGGGTGTCCAAAGGATGCCAGCAATATAAATTGTTATTTTTACACTCAACTACAGCAGAATTTAAAAGAAATTTCCATTAATTAATTCCATTAATTCCATTAATTAATTAATTTCCATTTCCATAATGCCTCATATTAACTCTCTAACAAGATCTATTATCTACATACTGTATTGTATATAACTCTGGGAAAAACTGTTGATTTTTTCTTAATGCTTGGGTTGTTTATATTGTTTATTTTTCTATATTGTGTATTTTGTACTGCTTAACTGACTCTGTACTATTGCTGCTGTGCAATACAAGGGAGGGACGAATAAAGCATATCTTAAAAGGAAAACATGGACAGATTAAAATGCACATGATTGGTCTGTGAATTTTTGTGTACATTTCTCACCATAAAGACTAGAAAAGGTGTGCAAATTAAAAATGAGCAATGCCTACTGCAGAAAAATATCTGTATTTTCTGGACTGTAAGTCGCACCAGCAAAAAATGCACATTGAAGAATAAGAAAACATATATAAGTCACATTTTTGGAGGGGAATTTGTGTTCCGTCCTTCTCTGTTGTCTTTATGAGTTGATGTTTACGTTGTACATTTTCAGTTTCTGCTCTCAGTGAATTGAAGATAATGAAGTCCAAAGAAGATAGTGAAGCTTCAATTGGAGGTTTTACACAAGTTGGGAAAGTCTAACATACAACTGCTGATTCCAAGAGGTCATGTTGACAGTGAAAGCATCGCCTCAGGTAAGAAGGTGGTGATGGAGAGAACAAATGGCTCATTAGCATCCACTAATGTCAAGATCAGACTCCGGAAGTCTGCAAGCCTGGTCACACAAGTGGCCCCCACTTAAAGAAAAACGCGCAAAGACTCTGGTTTCACTCAGTGTCGCACTTCGACACACACACACACACACACATACACAATCAGCAGCAGCAATCAGTCTTCCAATTGAGACGGCTGATGTAGTAGCTAATTACATCAATCTAACTCAAGAGGAAGTTCTATTAGTTAGATGACGGCTCTGATCAAAGCTAAGCTGATCCTTGCGGGAATCAGACGTTAAAATTTAACAGCAGCAGACATCCTTAAGAGACAGGAAGTACTACACACTTCATAAACGTAATCAAAGAAGGTGAGAGGAGGTACACATATAGAAGTACAAATATACAAACATTTATGAAGATTAACTAGGATTTAACACCTTAAGCAGGACAAAGACGTCCAAAATCAAATTAGTTCAAATCATCTCCAAGGTCTGCCCTGGATGGTTCACAGTTTAGTGTGTTTCCATGAATTATGTTTGGAAAATTTGAGCAAAATTAGTTGAAAAACATGACCTCCATCAACGAAACACAGGCCCACAAGTCACTGAGCATTTGTCCCATAATTATAAAACGTTGAGGGTTTCTGTATTATATTATTCTGTATTATGATTATTTCTGGGCTGCACGGTGGTCGTGTGGTTAGCGCGCAGACCTCACAGCTAAGAGACTAGGGTTCAATTCCGCCCTCGGTCATCTTTGTGTGGAGTTTGCATGTTCTCCCCATGCATGCGTGGGTTTCCTCCCACATTCCAAAAACATGCTAGGTTAATTGGTGACTCCAAATTGTCCATAGGTATGAATGTGAGTGTGAATGGTTGTTTGTATATGTGCCCTGTGATTGGCTGGCGACCAGTCCAAGGTGTACCCCGCCTCTCGCCCAAAGACATCTGGGATAGGCTCCAGCACCCCCGTGACCCTTGTGAAGATAAGCACTAGAAAAGAATGAATGAATGAATTATTATTTCTGTATTATTATTATTATTATAAAAGTATGCCAGCATGTGTTCCAAAGCATTTTGAACACAACCCATAGGGGGCGCCAGAAACGTTCTGGAACAGCCATCTGGTAACTACTTTTTTTCAGCAGAATCCGCTTGTTGAATTGCACTTAATAACTAATAAGTGATTCATATCCTGCTTGCATGGCCATCTACTCTCTCACCCCATCCTCATCATTGCAGTCATGCACAAAGCCCTGTGTGTGTGTGTGTGTGTGTGTGTGAGAGAGAGAGAGAGAGACAAGAGAGCGAGGGTGCTTTCAAGGTACCGCCCGCTCTGTTCATTCCCATGGTCTTGTCAGGGTGGGTTGGGGGGGTGGGGGGGGGCTGTCTCAGTGACACAGCCAGTCCACAAAGCCACTATGGAATCTCTGCATTCCTGCACATTAGTGCTGCCCACCTGACACCCGCCTTTCCCAGATCGGCACACATACCCACACACACATACACATTTGTCAGATAAAGTCAGATAAAGTGACCCATTTGGGCTCCTTCCATTTCCAGTCATCACTGTGACTTTTTATTTTGATTAATCTGAAGCCAACTTCCTGCTTTCTTCTTCTTCTTCTTATCCTCCACACACACACATTGTTTCTTTTCGCTCTCTGCCACACGGCCAATTAGGGTTTTTGGTGAAAAGGGTGCACAATGAAATGGATAGGGTCGGCAAGTTCTCGCACCCTCCCCACACAGAGAACACCACCAGCAACAGCAACAGCAACAGCGTGTCCTTTAAGGGCCTCAAGTCGCCAGGGGTCAGAAGGTAATTGGTCCTGCTCTCTGTTTCTGGTACCAGCAGTGCGACAAGACCTGCCACCCACACGATAAGCCTGCTGGCTGTCTGACCCGCCGCTGAGCTCGCAGACGCTGTTGCAAAAAAAATCCTGCCGCCACCTCTGACCTCTGACCCCCGGGGAGGAAACAAATGGTATTTGTCAGCATGTGGAGCATGTGCACTCAACTGATTTAAAAAGAGAGCCGATTAGCAAATGCTACGTTTGTAGTATCATACAAAAACATCACATCAGGAAGTACTTCGCAAAAGTCAAAATGTGCTGCAACACTTGAATTTGGAATTGAGTTATCTTCATGCCATTTGAGCCCCCCCTCATTCCGGAATACACTTGGTAGCATCATGCCCATCTAATGCTAACATTTTATAGCTCCATAAACCAGGAAGTAGCCTCCTACTGTAACTAATATAAACACACTGTAATATAAAATGCACTTCTCCACAATTTCTTTCAATTTGAGTTTACCTTTTTTCCATTTGAGTCATGATATAATCTTTCCCCTCAATAGTAGTACGGTAATTTCATCATATGTCATCTCCATGAACCAGGAACTAGCCTGCTAGCTAACAAACAGATGGACAAATTAAAAACACACAGTTGGAATTTGTTGTCGTTGTACCATTTGAGGCATTCATTCTGTCCCAACTCAAAAATACAGTAAACCTCGGATATATCGGACTCGGATATATCGGAAATTCGCTCACAACGGACAGATAAAAAAGAAACGATTTTTCTGTAATGCATTTCCAATAAAAATTAATTGCATATATCGAATTTTTTATAACGGATTTCGCCTATTTCGGACAAAATCCAATTTCCCTCGCATATATTGGATGGCCGCATCGTGTCTTTCTCCTGGCTCCAGATTTAGGACAAATATAAAAGTGAGTGACGTCAATAATACTAGCACAGCAGTGAATGAGATCTTAACCTCACTATTGGAAATAACGTAGGCCTGACGGGCGTAACAGGGCCTAGCTTAATTAACAATTTGTTATGCTCAGAGTCCAATAAAGTTAAATTCTCATTACCTTACGTCTCTTTTCATTGCCCAGTCCAGGTACATTGGAAACATAGTCAAGGAAGTGCCTTTTTATAACGGATATAAATCCGATATATGCGTAAAACGGACATTTTCCGTTATACGCATATAACGGATTTCGCTTATATCGGACAAAACCAGTGGGAACAATTGAATCCGATATATCCGAGGTTTACTGTAGTACAGTCCAGTCGGCTTATCATCCCCTATGAACCAGGAAGTAGCTTGCTAGCAAACATAACAAATGTGGTAAACCACAATTTGCTGACTTTTGTTCACTTTTGAGGAATTTTGTTATCTTTGTGCCGTTTGAGTCACAACTGAAGCATTCATTCATTTTCTACTGCGTATCCTCACAATGGTTGCAGGGGGTGCTGGAGCCTATCCCAGCTGTCTTCGAGCGAGAGGCGGGGTACACCCTGGACTGGTTGCCCAGCCAATCACAGGGCACATATAGACAAACAACCATTCACACTCACATTCATACCTATGGACAATTTGGAGTTGCCAATTAACCTAGCATGTTTTTGGAATGTGGGAGGAAACCGGAGTACCCGGAGAAAACCCACGCATGCACGGGGAGAACATGCAAACTCCACACAGAGATGGCCGAGGGTGGAATTGAACTCGGGTGTCCTAGCTGTGAGGCCTGCGTGCCAACCACACAACGTTGAGTTCTATTCTTCTTCCACTTTATAGGAACCAAAACAAAGTTGAAACCAACTTTACAAGGTAACAATGTTTTTGCTCCAAACACTGTAATAGAGGGTAAAAACAGTCTAGCTTGGAGGCAGTTCCAGTAATTCTGCTTGTTGGCAGAACTTCACACAAACAGCATGAAATGGAGCAAAAAGTACTGAAACGTGGACCCCAAGTTTGTCCTCTGGCTTGTGGCGCAATCTCCAGTCGCACTTAGTTGCTATCTACCGTTTTTTTGTCACCCTTGCCTGAATTCTACTTCCATTTTGGGATGTCGTGACAAAGGAGTTATCGCAACAATTTGCATTTCCTCCTTCTCCCCAATCACCTTGCACTTTCCCTCCATCTGTCTCTTTTCAGCACACTTCCACCCCCCTTCTCCTCAGGCTTGCATCTCCTCCTGGCTGATAGGACCCAGATGTCCAGCTTCACTGGTTTGGGGACAACAGACCAGACCCCCTCTCACATTCATGTAGAGATCAGGGACGTGGTCCCATCAGACAGGTCTCATGGTGTTAGCTTGTTAATAGGACTAATAACAGCTTAGCCTGTAAATGTTTCCTGACAGGCAAAACAAATAGTCAGAACAAACACAGCTGACTGTAGTGCACGTAAGGTGCATTCAAGAACCACCAACAGGCATTTAATAAAAATAAAATATCTGAATGCAAAACGATGAGCTCATAGAGAGAATAACATGTGTCCATAATGTGTCAGTGATGTCATGGCATATACCTCCCAGCACTAAATTCATTAAATGTCCCATCAGACTGCTTGTGATGTCATCCCTATGCTGCTAGCAGCCTCTAGGGGGCACACTATTAGGGGATTTTTACGTTAAGTATTCCAACTATAGGATGATGACACTCCTTAGCCTCCATGGGAAAGTCTATTCCAGGGTGATGTAGAGAAGGGTACGACCCTTAGTCGAACCTCTGCTGCAAGAGGTGCAATGTGGTTTTTGTCCCGGTCACCTGACACTGGATCAACTCTACACCCTAGCGAGGGTGCTGGAGGGTACATGGGAGTTGGCCTAACCAGTCTAGATGTGCTTTGTGGACTTGGAAAAGGCATCCGAACATGTCCCTCGTTCATCCTTTAGGGGGTGCTCCGGGAGTACGGGATTGATGGCACGCTACTACCTGCCATTCGATTCTTGTACAACCGGCGTAGGAGCTTGGTTCGCATTCAAGCCTGTGTCCGGTGAACGTTGGCCTCCACCAAGGCTGACCTTTGTCACCGATTCTGGTGTCATGGGGGCGGGTCTCAGAGTTGAGCCAGTTGTCAGGCATCTACTCCAGGTGCCTCCTGGATGCGTCCCTGGTGAGGTGTTCCGAGCATGCCCAGCCGGGAGAAGGCCCCGGCCCAGACCTAGGACATGCTGGAGGGATTATGTCTCACAGCTGGCCTGGGACCGCCTTGATCAAGCTGGAGGAGGTGACCGGGGACTACTACCCCCTGCAACCAGGACCCGGATCCATCCACCCATCCATTTTCCTCCGCTTATCCGCAGTCTCAGTAGGGAAGCCCAGACTTCCTGAAGCCCAGACTTCCCGGTCCCTGGCCACCTCCTCCAGCTCCACTGGGAGGACACTAAGGCGTTCCCAGGACAGCTGTGAGACATAATCCCTCCAGCGTGGGACCCGTAGGCTTGTGGGACCTGGATAAGCGGGTCAATAATGTTACACTGATGAGATGTACATTACATTACCTCAACATGATAGAGTGAAAAATTACTCCCTTTCTGTGTGGAAGTGGTATGTTTTTTATTTCTACTAGCTACTACTTAGCTTGCTATGTACAGTACTATAAGTGGCAGCTATCTCTTATATCCCTGCAGTGATCCCATAGCTTGCACATTATATTTGCATAATGTGGGGTAAGCCAATATTATTAATAACAGAATAAGTAATAATAATTTAATGTCATTCTCTCACATATGTGTCAATGCAACGGTGAAAAAACAGTGAAAGGCACACTGAGCTATGCACTAAGTAAAAAATGTTCCTCCTTACTTCTTTGATACCACTAGTTGAATTTGAATCCGGTTGTTTCTCACTATAAGATAAGATATGAGAGCAATAAATTAATTTTCAAACTTGTGATTTTTTTTGCACCATCAAGTGATGAAATTGGCCCACAGCTCATTTCCTCTGCAAAAATGTGCCGCCTGATAATTTCATCACAAGTTTGCTCATCACTCCTCCAGCATGCCTGCTGCTGCCTGAAAGCCCCCCTCAGGGGAACTGTATGTTGTCATGTCCTGACCCGGATGCTCTCTCCTAGTCTTCCATCCCACATGTTCTGTCTTAGACTCGGGTGTGGAGTGGATGTTTTTACCTAGACGGCTTAAAACAGACCAGCTGGACCAAGCAGCTGCACGTCCAACTCAAGTACTCTTTTTTTTTTTTCTAACATCCTCCTTGTTAACCAGAAGACAGTTTTAAGCTGATTTCTTGCAAATATGCATGTCATGTCCTATTCTGGAACGCATTTATATGGAGGTTAATCACACAGCGTGGCAGATACATGTTGATGCGAAGCAGACCAGCAGGATCAGAATCAGATAAGTCCAGGTCAAATCTAGCTTGGAACGGAGCCAAGCCACAAGTTGCATGTACAGTATGCTTTTAAGTCAACATGTGCTCAGGTTGCACACACAGGAAGTCCACACACAGCAAACACACACCCAAGCGCAGACCTCCTTCAAGGCTATCTTCTATTGATATTTGTGCTGTCTCGCCTTCTGTCATAATACTGCTGCATGTTTTGGCAAGGGCACCCGTTCAAAATATACTAAATGTACTGTAAATAAATGAAAGCATCCGAATAGACCAGGGGTGTCAAACTCAGTCGCATAAGGGGCCAAAACTCAAAGCCTACTTTAGGTTGTGGACCCACATTGACAAATGTAGAATAGACACTTTTGCCGTTTGCCCACCCCTGGTCTATATGGTATATTTTAAGACTGTATTGTTTTGGCTCACAATATGGCATTTGTGTATCCGTGTGCATGCATGTCATCATGACAAGCCCAGTGGAGGCCGTGTGACACGTGACTGAGTGCATGCACAGACGTCAGTTGACCTGAGGAAGCAGCTGCTATACATATTGTATATAGCTGTACGCCACACTGATGATGATAATTTAATACTGACCTGAGGTGAGCTTATTATGTTAGCTTTCAGCCTCATGCACACACACGTAAACAGATCAAGTGATAGCAGGAAGTTCCCTCCCTCTGGCTAGCTGTGACATAAAATAGGCAATGGATGAGCTCTTCGGTCATGTTGCTAAATAGTTACCAAAAAATGAGGAAAAGCTCTGTGTAGTTCTGCACCACCTTAAACCACAAGAATACACATACAGTTACACGAACCCCTCTCTGACATTATAAACATGGCTCAGGTATGCATGCATGAAGTGACTCCAATGTTTTAAGAGCTCTTTCCATCAACTATTGTTCCCTGCAGGTGCTTGTTAGTGAGCACTTAAGACACCGTGAACAAAAACACGAGTCAACTTGAGACGTTTCCACACACACTGCACAAGTTCAGAGTGTTTCCTGCTCCTGCTTCCTTATCCTATCCATCTTTGGTTGTGTGTTTCCATGGCGCCCGTGTCCTCCTTTGTCCTTATATAGCATCAGACAGCACAATGAGTTCAGCCTTACTACCCCAAACGTGTATTTGGACCAGTTTAGGACTTTCCACTACTGGACGGCTGCAGCTCATTGTGTGCAGTGGCATTATGTACTGGCACTATGTATGGCAAGAGAGGGCAGTGCCCCAATATAAAGGCATAAAATAAAACAAGGCAAAATATTATCAGAAAAAAGTCAGAATGTTATGCAAGTAGAGTTGGTGTTAACTTTTTTATTTTTTTTAAAGAAATAAGTCATAATATATTAAAAATACATTTGTAATTGTAACAACTGGATGGAAAAATTCCCCCATAAAACCCAGAATTTCTCTAGATTATATCATATAACATCCTGACATGCAATATTTGTTAAAAACACTTCTGGTGACATAATGTAATAAAGACAATGTTTTGTCGTAATTAACTATATGTACTCTTTTTCCCAGATTACATTTTTATTGTCATAAAATCATGCAATTGTTTGTATTAAAAGGCAAAATGTATTTATTTCTTATATTATTTTTGCAATAAATCAGCTTAGGTTTTCTTTATTTCAACACAACAGATTTTAGTCATTAGTCAGACCAATATAAGAGGAAACTGTGTTTGTCACACAGTTTCACCTTAAAAAGAACACTAAATTCATCATACAGCAACTTAACAAGCAACATGTACCTAGGAAATATGCAGTGCAAGTATCAATACAAGTTTAAAATAAATAAAAACAACCATTTAAACATTTTCTCATAGTGCATTGCATCAAAGCAAAGCATTCATTGGTGCCTGCCATGGTGCTGCAATGATGTCAGCCTCCCTCTGGACTCCTCTGGCGGACAGAGACAGCACTGCAGTGCCACACATGCATCCATTTTCAATGCCGCTTGTCCTTCAATGAATGCTTTGCTTGGACGCAATGCATTATGGGAAAACTTTAAAAAATTGTTGGGCCTTTTGAGTGGAGTGGAACAGTTGATGAGTGGTTAGCATGTAGGCCACACAGACAGGAGATTCTGGGTTTGATTCACCAATTGGGCATCTCTGTGTGGCGTTTGCATGGGCTTTCTCCGGGTACTCCGGTTTCCTCCCACATTCCAAAAACATGCTAGGTTAATTGGCGACTCCAAATTGTCCATAGGTATGAATGTGAGTGTGAATGGTTGTTTGTCTATATATGTGCCCTGTGATTGGCTGGCCACCAGTCCAGGGTGTATCCCGCCTCTCGCCCGAAGACAGCTGGAATAGGCTCCAGCATGCCCGCAACCTTTGTGAGGATAATTGGTATAAAAAATGGATGGATGGATTTGAGTGTTAAGTTGCTGTGTGATGACTTTAGCATCCTTTGTAGCATCCGTGAGTCAGACTGTTATATTGATGGTCCAGCGATTCCCAGTGGGTTGACAAGCGTCAAGTTCGTGATTGGCTCCTGCCAAAGAAAGAGGTACCGTTTCCTCACTGATTCGCAGGCAGCACAGTATTTAAATGATTAGTTTTTCTAAAGTAAGGTGATTTCACAAGATTAGAATGTAGCCATAAATTGAGCTACACCATTGTATAAGATGCAGGGTTCAAAGTTCAAGAAAAAGTAACGGCTTATATACTGGTAATTATGATACTTCTGCAAGTCATTTTGGAATATAATACAACTAAATATAAGGAGAATGCGGACTGCTGTGAGCTATGCCAGTCCAAATATACAGATATTATGTTGGCTTGTTGTCAAAGTTCACTTCTGGTCACGCTCATGTCTTCGCTTTCAAAAAGCAGCAGAATTGCTCGTCTACACGGAAACGACATGCTGGCGTTTTCTGTGTCGAGAGCCCCTAAAACTTATGTAAGGTTTAGTCCAGTTGTCAGGTCTAGTCTGTGCATTTTAAAGCTTCATTGTGAAGGTCATGGGTCAAACCAGTTAATGAAAGTTGGTAAATACACTCTGATTAGTCAGCTGACCATTAAGGAAACCTCATTTAGGAGGGACTTAAAACAAACATCATTAACGAGTGATGTGTACTACTATCTCATAGACCAGCAACAATGAACAATAGTTAGTTGTCTAAAGCAATGATTCTTAAACCTATTACACCAAGTGATACCACACTCAAAAAATAAACGTTTAGCCTCAACAAAAAAAATCAACACAACAGTTTCCATTAGTCTTTCTTAGTTATGACAACTTAATTTGAAATTGCTTTGAATCAACAAACAATATTGCATTGCACAAATTATCTTTTCCTCTTCACTCAAAGCTCATTTTAAGTAATGCTTACTAAATAATTGTTGTCATAGGGACAAGTTTTTAAGTTCGTAACTCAAAGAAATATGTTATGATTAAGTCAACTGACTTAATCATTTTATTCAAAGTAGTTTAATTTGTTGTCTACTTAATTATAATAACAATATAAAAACAATATATATATATGTGTGTGTGTGTGTGTGTGTGTATTATGTTACCAAGCTAATTTTATTAAGTCATGGCACCTTGAATTTTGTTTTAAGCTTACCAACAATAAAATTTGAGTGTATATGACATGCTAAATTAAGTTCATGTAATAGCCAACATTATTATTTGAACATAACTTAAAAAATAAAGTTAGCAACTTAGAAAGTTTATCTAAATCAATTAATTACATTTATGTATTAAATCAAGTGGTGTCAACAGATACTCTGAATCACTTTTTAGAGTGCATTTTTGCACATAAAGCACATTTTAATTTGAATTGTGAATATTTTTTTTAACTGTAGCGTTCCAACTGTTGCAGTGTACCACCAGTGGCATATGTACCACAGTTTGAGGACCTAAGGTGTAAGTGGACTCACCAGATATTTGGCAGACGCTCTGGTAATCCTCGCAGCAGTCTCCAGTCTTCTGACAGTACGTGTCACAGTAGCACACGGTCTTCCTCCTGGTGAACTCAAAGCAGTCGTTGTTTCTCCCGGTGCAGCAATTGGGGCTCTCCCTCTCCCTGCAGCCAGCCTCGGCTTGGGGCACCACCATCACGCCGCACAGGATGGACAAATATCCGCACAGCAGGACAAAGTCCAGACGCGCGGAAGGGCTCCATCCGTGCGCGTCCATGACAAACCTGCTGTATCTTCAATCTAGATATCTATTTTTAAAGTTTCAAAGTAATTTAACCTTTATTCTAATCTACAATAAAGCCGCACACAGCATGGTCCTGCTCTGGGATGGATGACAATAACGAGGCAGTGATGCGTAAAAGTGCAGCCTGAGTGCGCACCACTCTTCCCTATGAACCAGTGCAGGGTCACGCCCCTTGGAGCTACTGTTGCGTCTTCACAAACACTTTTCACTGTACCAAGCTCCCCCCTTTCTCCCCTTCCACCACCACACCTGATAAAAGACCTTGCAGTAAACCACTGATATTGCATACACTAAGTGGACACAACATTAGGTACACACTCTAATGCGCTCCAATGCATGAATCTGCCTTTACACACGTCATAGCTCACTTTTCATTCAACAATATGTTAAACTTGTATTAATTGTAGCAATATAAAGGGGGGTGGGTAAATTAAGCCTTTTCAAGCATCAAACTGCATAAATAGTAATGTAATACTAATAGTAATACTAATAGTAATGTTACTGTAATGGTCCTGCATTACAGTACAGTCGTCCCTCGAAATATCATGGTTCATTATCACTCCCTCTCATTTACTTACATTTACATAAATGGTCGCTGTTTGGTGGTAAATTATGGCATATTATCAGTCAAAAATATTGAAATACAAGTGCTATGTACGTATAAGTAGTATTCTGTTTACTAGGTGGCAGCAATGACAAAAACCACAGAGACATTACCTTAACACTGTATGAAGTCAGCCATGGCATGCCTGTCATGATAAAATGGGGGGAAAAAAACAGGTCTCCTCCCATTCCGTGTGGAAGTGGTAAGTTTTTTGTATTCTTAATTTTAGAAGAAATAATTGTGAGGCTCACTGGTTAGCTCGCTAGATCGTTAACTAGCGCCATCTCGAGTTGAGCAAAGTATTGTAAACAAAGAATATCATGTCTACAGGGCCCCGTTTCACGAAGCAGGTTCAACCAACTCTGAGTCTAACCATGAACTCTGAGTTGATCTACTCTGAGACAGGAAACTCTGAGTTACGGGTTTCAGAACAGGTGATTTCATTTGGTTCAATCAACACAGAGTTTGTTCACTCTGAGTTAAGCGTGTGCACCACGACTTTAAAAAGCCCTCATCAATGGAGCCCCGTTCCCTCGATTCACCATGGGTGACCATGTAGTTGGTCTACATTTCTCATCAAATGTTTTTACACTTAAGACACCACATAAAAAGTAACTGGTTTTCAGGCAATTTTCACTTGTTTCACGCACATTTTCAATTGAAATAAGTAGAAATAACAAACTTGCTCCACTGACAGATTTTTCAAATTATTTTTTCAAGTGAAATGTGATTGAAACACGTGAACATTGTCTAAAAACAATTTACTTTTAGGTGTGATTCGTTTTGATCAGAAATTAGACATTTTGACGAGAAATAAGACAAATATTGTTGGTATGATTTTGAGTTTTTGCAGTTTGATGCAGTCTGACATTCAACCTATTTGCACATTGATGCTGTGAATGGATTTTCTGTTCACATAGTCTCCTTCATTTTCTGAAGGAGCAACGATGGGAATGTGCGTCCCATCGATGCACCCTATCACACCAGGGAATCCTAAAAGAAATGAAAATGACAAATCCCAGTGTGAGGTTGCAGCACCATATCATTAACTGAATATGATTTATAATCATACATTTTAACTGATTTCTACATTCACCTGCAATTCTGTGGAATTCCTCCTTGATGACCCCCACGGGTTTATGTCCCGGGAACACAACGAAGGAGTTGATTCGTCTTTTTAGTGCTAGGGACACTTTTCTCACAGCTCTGCAGACGGTGGCCTTGCTAATGTTTTCTGCATCACCTATATTATATGAAAAACTTCCGTTGGCAAAAAACCGAAGAGCAACACACAGAATCTGGGTGGATGACAGTGGACGTCCACGGTTGGTGATGTTTTGAATGTCCTGACGGATGAGATTATGGATGTAAGTGATGGATGGTGAAGTGAAGCAGTACCATTCGAAAAGAAAATTATCTGGAAATGATAGCGTGTCCAATCTCGGCCTGTGGATAACTTCCCTACGAATGCGGAGCTCTCTTCTGAGTAGTAGTGCCTCTTCGTCTACAGCAGAGGTAGGGAACCTATGGCTCGGGAGCCAGGTAGGGCTCTTTTGATGACTGTATCTGGCTCTCAAGCATTTCTCACCACAATAAAAATGTATTTTTGCTAACATTTTAAAGTAAACATCACAGAAATGACTGTTAAAAATAATATTCAAAATCAACAACTTTTTTATGCATTTTAATTCGTCCATCTATTTATTACTGCAATACGGCCGACCATATCCATCTTTCCTGATATTTTCCAGGTCAAACACCAAAACTCGATTATTACTGGGTAATGCGGTAGTCTACCTCGGTCATTGAGAGGTCAACATGTAAATATAAACTTTTCTCCTTTAGTCAAATAGTCACCTAGCTAAAGCTGCAGAACCAAGCCTTCTGGCAAAGATGGCCAAAAGAATGAAATATACTGAGTATGGTGCAAAATTATGCAGCAGCAGAAGTTGTATTAATGGCAACAAGTATTTGATTTATTATTAGACACTGCGCTGCTCACGAAAGTGTGCTGGCCACAGCCCATTGGCGTGGGGTAGTGTGCCTGGTCTACGTAATTAGAGCCCATTATATCTAAAACTGTTGGTCTTACATAAAAATGCACACATTTTATTGCATTCAATGTTTAAAAAAATGTGTATGGCTCTCACAGATACACATTTTAAAATATCTGGCCTTCATGGCTCTCTTAGCCAAAAAGGTTCCCGACCCCTGGTCTACAGGGTCTTCTACAAACGGACATGCCATGGTTCAAAAAACAATGCGACACACAGCACACCTTGAAGAAAAACGACCAAACTGGCTTTAAACACGCGCGACAATGAATGAATCACACCGTGTGTAGCGTAAGAGGGCGGAGACAGAAAGAAACTCGAGGTTAATTGAAGAAAACCCGGTCCCGACCAGGTTATGTTCACAGAGTCTGTTGCCATAGTAACTGACACCGAGGTTAAGTTACCTCTCTCTGTGAAACAGGCTGGAGTTACTCCTCTGTCTCTGGTTTGACTTACCTCCCTTTGTGAAACGGAAAACTCAGAGTTTCCCTCATTTCAGGGTTAACATACTCAGAGTTTTCACTAAACCTGCTTCATGAGACGGGGCCCAGGGCTCTAATAATATTAAAAACTGAATTTTGAAGGTTATTTTCTATGCTCTATGCTAAAAAATATTAAATTTCTTAAAACTGAATACTATATTGTGGAAATTCATTTATAACAGTCAGGTCTGGAACCAATTAACCGCTATAAATGAAGCACAACTGTGTTTCCCAAATAAAAACACAGGCTACTTTTGCATCTGTAGCCCACACTAAGCTACTCTGAAGCCCCAAAAGTCAATTCCTGACCAGTCTTTCAGGTCCCGCAGGGAACACATCTATAGTAACGCACATGAGCACAAGTCTTATTTATATCTTAAGTGGCTTACTTACTCTTATTTTGTATACTATATTGGGTATTGCATGCGTAAAGTTGACTATAGGGGTGTTATTTCATGTCCAGATGTCTCTAATAATGCAAAAAAGGACTTTAACTGCTTCTGAAAACAATATAAAAGCAAAGTGAGTCACCAACATGAAAAGTGAAGCAGAAATTGGACCAAACATCTGAGAGCCAAAAACAAATGATGATGATGATAATAATGATGATAGGATGAATGGAGGCTGGTGGACCACCTCATAAAGTCTCATTGTGCATGGAGACGAGCGCTCTCTCATCACTGGGTGTGTGCCAGCGTCAGATAATCGTGCCACTGTTTGATGCCGCTAAGGATGAGGCCTCTGGTAACAGCTTGTCAAAGGTTTGTCAAAGTAATCAGTCTTTTGTTATTCTATTGGACATAACTCCATTTCTTTCTTCAGAAACCAAACCTAGAAGTTCACTAGGTGCAAAATAACAAATCAGTATACTTTTAAGTTGTCAAACGCTCATTTTTAATGAGTTACAACTCCTCCTTGTACCATTACACAGTGCACCAAAGACAAAGACTAGCCCCACAGGCTTCAAGGACGCACATTAACCTGACGTTTATACATATTTTCTCTGGCCAAATGGAAAAACATAAAATGCATACTATGTATTGCATACTCAGAGTCATGTTTCACAGTGTTGGAAAAAGAAGATACTTATTTTTTTTTTTTAAGTATGGTCATCAGGAATGTTAAATAAGCCATGTTACTCAAATCATCAGTAAAAAGGCACAAGTGAAATATTTTAAGTAAGCTGTCAAGGAAGCATGGCACTAAAAGAGCCTGTTCACATGAGAATGAGTAAACGTTTTAAATTAATACATTATTGGAATTTCAGCCATAATGTAGCATTTTTTTCATCCTAAATTGTCATGATTTCGTAAAAAAAAAATAAAATAAACACAAGCAATAATTTCAAAAATTAATGTAAACAAAAGACAGATAAAACAAGCCAAAGTTGAAAAGCACTTTGAGGTCTGCGTTGGCTCCCACAGTCACTTCAAATACAGCAATTGGATATATTCTATATATATTTTTTCAAACATATTTTAACACCATCCAGACTGATTTAAGGTGACACAACAGCAATAATTATTTTCTTAAAAACCTATGGATACACAACATTCGCCTGTCAATAAATACTCCATAAACTACAGGTTTGACATTTGGCACAAGAATAAAATACTTTACTATAAAAGTATCATGCTGGGAAATCAAATCTGCACTGTATGAAAAAAAATTCTTAAATCGTTCTGTTAAAGGCTTCGTTTATGGATGCGACTGTAGTTTGTATAATTAAAGGAATGAATATTCATTGCAAAAAGGAACGACTGACATAGTAAATCACAATTTGAATTTATCAGGCTATGAACTGAGTAGAGCTAAAATTCTTTATCGTGTAAAAAGGTAATCAATTTGAAGATTCCAGGTGATTTCAGTACATAAATCAAATTATGTAACTAATTAAATTGCCCGTGTAAGCTGTCTAACGTTGCACATACGTCATCTGGCCGCATGAGGGCGACAGATTGCCATTTTTGTTACTACATGTTGAACATTCTCTCTCTCTCAGCCGCAGCACCTTAGCTTTATGACAATAAAATAGAATAAGTCTACTACACTCAAGCAAAAGAAGCAGGAAGCAGCCATCCAGCAGCTCACTCCGTCTTCCAGACTCGGTTGAGGACTTTAACCACTTCCTCATAGATGATGAATACTATGGCCACATCCAGGCATACACGACCCAGGCGAGGAATGGTCCCCTTATAGAAACTAGAGATGGACATAAAGGGAAGAAGAAGTTCATAGTTAATAATGCTCACTGTTGACTTACACTGACAGAGACTGTAATGACCCAATGTCCGTGAACGTATCTCGCTATTCACTTGCATGCCAAGTTTATGGGTGACTTGGTCAAGCTTGAGAGGGAGGGAAGGACATCGAGTGTGGATTTAATGTGTTGTCCGTCCGACACACAGCTACATAAAGCAAAAGGTCACATTGTGTTGCATGGGGAGATTCTGCCCACAATGAAGACCACCAGGTACAGAATGGAAGCATGTTTTAATGCCAAGTTTGACCTCTGGACCAAACCCGGGAAGAGGGCTGGTAAACAGAAGAAATGGGCCTGCAAATGAGCGTTGAATCAGCCATTTTTCCACTTCTCGTCCAAGCCCATGTGCAAATGCTCTTCAACATGTACTGAAAATATTTACACACATTTTTTTTTTTTTCAAATAATTTTGGAATATGTGGATCAAAGTGATCAGAAAACTTGTTTTGTTCTGGCACACTGTGTTATTTTGCACTACATCAAATTCAAACTGCACTTTAATGTCTTTTCATCAAAGAGCCTGTTTGCAACTGGCTCAAAATGACAGCGCCAACGCTTAGGAAAGACTCCTGGGCATGGCGTACATGCTCAAAGCAGAAAGAGTTCGGGATATAATACTTGCTTGTAGCAGCTCGGAATGTTAGCGGCTTCTAGGCAGCTTCAAAGATGTTGCAAACAGTTGTTTTACATTCATAATGTAGATAAATACATGTGATTGGTGACATGAATATGATTTTTGAGAACTTTACGTTAAAAAATTATGCCAATATGGGTCGCCGCTTGTCATTGAAGGGTGATGGTGGGAATTGCAGCCAAACCAGTTGAGAAACACCGGTGTAAAAAACCCGTTTCTGGTGTTTTGGTTGCTTTATTTAGCTAGATAAACAAAGCCATGTATACCTCAGAGTGCCCAATAAGTGTGTAGTGTATGAATAACATTTTAAAGACATTGAGATTGTTGTCCAGGAACAACATTCAACAATAACAAATTTATTCTGAGTAAAAACAAGACATCACTCACGCTGCCAAGCCCTCATAACGCAGGATCTTTACAGCACAGTCCAGTGTGCTCTTATACTTATGTGCTTCCAGACCCTAAGGAGGACAAAAAACTCTTTTTATTGCATGACCCTGTCAAGGTTAATCAATGCACACAATCAACATCAATATGATAGGCAAAGCTGTACCTGCATCCTGGTCTTGATGACGTCTAGAGGGGTGTTACCAAACACACTAGCTGCTCCAGCTATGGCTCCAAACACTCCGGTCACCAAAGGATTGATATATTTGTTGGGGTTATCACCTAGTGAGAGAGGGACAAAACACACTATGAAGTCATAATAACTTATAAGTATGTCAACACTAACTCTAAAGGAGTTAAAACAGGAGCTAAACAGGTATGAGGATGCAGTAAAATGTGTAAAACGCTTAAAAAACAACAGTTTTTTCAAGTACAATACAACAATACATTATTGAGAAATGCAGCGAAATGTTGAGATGACACTAATCTGATAGCCTGTAGCATCCCCAACAAAAACATGGAGTAAGCACAGAGGCAATTAACATAGGATCATCATTTGTCCCCTGGGAGGTGCCATCAATTTAACGACATTTTTCAAACCTTGTAAGCTAATGTTAATAATTAGTTCCTACAGTGACAGCGTAAACACAATCTGGAAGACTAGTGTGCTCACCTTTGTACCAGTTTTTCAGCGAGGTCATCACAAAGAAGCGAATGGCCTGGTTTGACCCTTGTTTGAGCACAGTGGCCGTGAGACCTTGGTATGTACCTCTCAAACCTGTTCTGGCAGAAAAGAAGAGGTAAATGTAGCACTATTTAAAAAGCTGCAGTACCGTGCTTGGCCAGTAGAGGTCAGCCTCAATGTTCCTGAATATACCTTGAGCTCTAACTATCTCTCTGACTCCGTGATAGAATCCTCTGTATTTGGGGTTTGCTGAAGTCTGGTCATGGATGAATTTAACCTTAGGAGATGATTTAAAAAAAATGTTGAATAGGAAATAGTCCAAATGCTAGTTCAGGTGTTAATAAGGTTGACTTGTCACACACCTTAACAGTTTCCATGGGACAAACTACCAGCACGGCCTCCATCACCCCAGCTCCAAGACCGCAGAGGAGACCCCGGGTGCTGTCCAGTCGGCCTGACTCATCCTTGGCATGGTTACTGAGGAACTCAAACACTCCAAACCTGAGCAGAAACATTTTTTCAGAAAATTTCAGAAATACATACACTTATATAAAAATATAAGTGTATGTATTTCTGAAATAGCTGGATCCCCAGTCATTTATGATGAAGCATTCATGGTTATGCATGTTTTTGAATTTTTATTTCATTTTCTACCGCTCATCCTCACAAGGGTTTTGGAGCCTACAAAGGATGCTAAAGTCATCACACAGGAACTTAACACTCAAATCCATCCATCCATTTTTTATGCCACTTATCCTCACGAGGGTCATGGGCATGTTGGAACCTATCCCAGCTGTCTTCGGGCGAGAGGCGGGGTACACCCTGGACTGGTCGCCAGCCAATCACAGGGCACATATAGACAAACAACCATTCACACTCACATTCATACCTATGGACAATTTGGAGTCACCAATTAACCTAGCATGTTTTTGGAATGTGGGAGGAAACCGGAGTACCCGGAAAAAACCCAGAAAACATGCAAACCCCGCTCATCCTCACAAGGGTTTTGGAGCCTACAAAGGATGCTAAAATCATCACACAGGAACTTAACACTCAAATCCATCCATCCATTTTTTATGCCACTTATCCTCACGAAGGTCACGGGCATGCTGGAGCCTATCTCAGCTGTCTTCGGGCGAGAGGCGGGGTACACCCTGGACTGGTCGCCAGCCAATCGAACTCGGGTCTCCTAGCTGTGTGGCCCGAAAACACGTCTCATTTGCCAGAATTAAATAATTTATAAATACACAATAATTGCTGTGTGACGAGATGATACACCAGATTGGGTCCAATGAGAACAAAGCATTTAATGTCTGATTCAGTCCTTTATTTTTTACCGGGACATCCAAAAAGTAGTGCTTTAGGATATAGAAAACACTTCATGGAATGAATGATAAACCATAAAACTTCTGTTACACAGAATAAAACAAAAGAAGCAAGGAACAATGCAAATGCTTTCAAAAGAGAAAGTGCTGGAAGCTCTGCACGGACGTCATAAAAGACGCTACAAATGAATAACTGGTGAGGGATAAGCGAAGGCTTCCACGGAAGGATAGACAAGTCAGTGCAATCAAACATTGTTTTGCCAGCGTGTCCTTCAGAAAGTTATTTATAGATGTGATGCTGCCCAGTAAATCTATCAAAAAGATACGAGGGAGGACAGACGAATGCTTTCTACCAGTCTACTAAACATGTTTACGTGCCACACGAATAACTTGAAATCTTTCGTTTTTAACTCCATCTGCTTCTATATTGCAAGATTTTCCTCTGCTCATTAACTCGCCACAGCTGTTCCGCTGTCACACCCGACCACGTTTGGATCCCAAAAGGTACATCTTTCCGCACACGGGGCTCAAAATTACACTGCATCTCTGGAAACGACACTACTCATTAATTTGGACAGCCAAGTTGCTCTAAAGCTGCCAGTTTGACTTCCAGATGTCCACCACCGATGGAAATGGACCAAACTTCCTGGTTTAGAACATGACCCCATGTCCTGGATGACAGTCTGAACAGCAGAGCACTGAGCAATCTTCATTAAAGGTCGGCTGCTGGATGAAAGGACTTGAAGGAAATATAATAAGAAATATAGTCACAATGTTAAAAGGTTACATATTCTATTATATAGTTTCAGGGGGTGCCATAATACTGTATTGTTAGTGTGTTGATCAAAATCTGTCTTTGATGCTGGAATTCAGACAGGAAGTGGCGTTGGGGGTTCAGAGTTGAGTTTCATCTTGCTGTGGATTACGGGCGCAACAATAGCCTCTGCTTTTAGGGGGATTTTTCTGACGGTTAATAATAATTCACTTGAAACATTGCAATAAAAGCTGTGCTAGTGGGCTTCAGTGTTCTCAGGTTAGCCTATTAGCTTCACGGAAGAAAAACATTTTCAAACATATAGTTTCCACTGAAGCTGTCAGATGATGGATTTTAAGACGTGTAGCAAAGCTAAGGCTGGGTGATATGGACCAAAACTCATATCCCAGACATATTTAGTATGTTGATATTTTTCCACAAACTGAGTTTAAACAAAAGTCTAAGCCAAATATCACGCAGAGTTTTATTACAATTTTAAGGATCTTTTAGAAAAATAGCCGTTGAAATAAATCATCTTTTTAAAAATAAATATAGATAAGTTAAATACAGGCGGCACGGCGGTCGAGTGGTTAGCGCAGACCTCACAACTAGGAGACCAGGGTTCAATTCAACCCTCGGCCATCTCTGTGTGCATGTTCTCCCCGTGCATGCGTGGGTTTTCTCCGGGTACTCCGGTTTCCTCCCACATTCCAAAAACATGCTAGGTTAATTGGCGACTCCAAATTGTCCATAGGTATGAATGTGAGTGTGAATGGTTGTTTGTCTATATGTGCCCTGTGATTGGCTGGCGACCAGTCCAGGGTGTACCCCGCCTCTCGCCCAAAGAAAGCTGGGATAGGCTCCAGCACCCCCGCGACCCTCGTGAGGAAAAGCGGTAGAAAATGAATGAATGAATGAAGTTAAATACAATGTTCAATCTACATTGCAATTAGCTGCACTCACTCTGTAGCCGGGTTAGCGCCGTTAGCGCTTCCATTTCACATTCCCCATTACGACAGACAGTAAACATGGTTGATAGCGTCTTTATACAGCAACCTTTATATGGCCTCCATATCTCCGCTGGGATATCTGATCTTTCATCGTAACGAAGGGGTGCTCAAAGCTAACAGCTGCTACCAAGCATAAACAATGGAGAAAGCGGCAAGCTCCAAACGTTACAAGATGAACACCCATAGCTGCACACTTACTTAAGGAGTCGGTATGGCACAAAAACAACAAGAAAGTAATAAATAAAGCACTATTAGACACTAAAAACGCCACAGAAGATATACGGAGCTGCTGTAATTAGCTTGCACTTGGCGAGTGCCATCTTCAAACATGAGACCTCTGCATCCAATCCAGCCTATATCAGTATGAAGCTTAAGCTAAGCTTTTTTTTTTATATATATCATGCTTCAAATAATTATTAGTATTTTAAAATATATCAATATATCATGAAGCCCTAAGCAAGGCCTTTTCTATTCAAATGAAGTAATGGGCGGCCACATATTACATTGGGCTGCTTGATTTAGCCAGGCGGGGGTCACACACACACACACACACAGTTGTACCTAATTTAAGTAAAGGAGGCCGGGGAGAGCAATCGCGACGTGAATGAAATGTTGAGGGGAAGAAAGGGTCAGCAGCCCTTTGCCTGTCTTTATGATGACCCAGTAGGACACTGTTCGGCACATGATGGCGTGCAAGCAATCAGCTAATGGGATGGGGGAGAAAGAAAGGGGGTGGTGAGAGGCGAGGAGGCGAGCAGAGTAAAGTGATGGGGACATGGATGGAAGGCAAAAAGTCATTATAAAAAAACGACTTCATGGAAAATCGCCAATATTTTATTCCTTTGGAAGAGAACTCAGATAAAACAGTAGAAAACATTTTTATATGTATGTACTCTTATTGATGTAGTCGTTTTGCAGTGTAAGTTTACTATTAATCATAATTCTATGTGTTAACCATACTGATGTAAAAGGTTCCTTTAAGTTAAGTTAACATTACATGGGAATTAAAGCAGTGTATTTTTCTTGAGGCACTTAAACCATACACATTTGTCAAGTACCTAGCATCAGCTGCTCACCATAAGACTGATTGATATTAAGATTAGATGAAGCCATGTTGTTACTTGATGAGCATGCAGCAACTTGAGTATAGATATACAGCAGGGGTCTCAAACTCAATTTACCTGGGGGCCACCGGAGCTAGGTTCTGGGTGAAGCCGGGCCGCATCAGGTTTTATTAATTTATTAAAAACTAGAAAAAAAAAATAAATAAAAAAATCTTCAATGCTTTTGCTTCTGCTATACCCTACACTTTTTTAGTACTTTGGTTCCGGTTTTCCACACCAAAATATCTGATAAAACATTCCACTGTTCTCAAATATCTTACATTTTTATTTTTCTATACACAAAAAAGATAAAAAAAATAAATAAACAAATTAAGAATAAAGACAATAAATCAATCAATCAGTAATAAATAAGTAAAATAATAATAAAACAGCCAATAAGAAAAACGTAAGAAACCACATACAGTTGGTAGAGAAATTATTTTTTTCAGATTCAAATGTACAGTATTAACAGTTATTTAACCTTTAACATGAACATGAATGAAACGTAATAATTTTACCCAATTAGCAAGTTAGCATCGTACTCAGTTCCATCTGGGAGCAGCGTCGTAACTTTAACAACATGTTTCATGAGATGCTTTATCTTGACGTGTATTTTCCGTTTTATTCCAAATAATTTCCTGCATTTATTTGTACCCAGCGTCATAAGCCTTTAGCTTCATTGCTAATCCAAAGCAA
Organism: Doryrhamphus excisus; assembly: GCF_037039965.1. NCBI lineage: Eukaryota > Metazoa > Chordata > Actinopteri > Syngnathiformes > Syngnathidae > Doryrhamphus > Doryrhamphus excisus. Next base: position 11,348,737 of record NC_136359.1, on the reverse strand, counting down.
AACAGGGCGGTGTAACAGGGTAGGGTAACAGTATGGGTGGGGCAAAATGTGTCCGGTGTGCACACAGCTTTAAGCTGTCATTTCAACATTAAACTTTAGTAACAAGGTGGGGGCCTCAAACTAGCGTCTCGCCACAAGGCCACGAGTTTGAGACCCCTGATATACAGACATCCCTTCTTTATCGCAGTTAACACCCCAGTTTTTCAATGAAAATGATTGCATCCAAATGTTAGTGACTGAGTTTCTGTAAAGAATGGATAGTGGTTGTTTTAGAGTTGGTACACTATAGTCAGATTCCAGCCTTGAAATCCTTTAATGATTTTTATTATGTGTGTAGGCGGTTTATTGGTTCATAGAACACAGGCACAGACGATGAACAACGTGTCTCCTTCCTTCTTTCAATAAGTACAGAACACAGTTTAATACCTTTTAAACCTTAAATGCATGTAGTAACAATAAAACAAAATATCACCACCGTGGTGTAAAACTCATCTTGGTTTCTACGTACGTAGACAAGCACACGCATACACACACACACTGACAAATCCTCCAAGACCGTGGCCCACTGAGAGACCCTGCCTGGGTTTGAGTGGCATCTTTGCTCCGCCTGACTGGACCTGTCTTTCCATCACACAGGCAAGCATATACACACATATGTTGTTGAGCCACCACACACACACACACACACACACACACACACAGATATGCCTACAGACTAGAGAAAATGACACGAAATTAAACCCGAATGAGAATAAAACCCTGTCTTGTGTGCATGTGTGTGCTTACATTTGACAGGTTGTAAATGTCACTGCTGTGAGAGAACAACAACATCATCACTCTCAACAGTGGCATGGCATTTCTGCTTTGCATTGTGGGTAATGGACTAGAATAATTGGAGTGTGTGAGTTAGTGGTTCCAGGTAGACATCAGCAAGGCAGAGTCTCTGTGTTCTTTATGTGTTAAAAAGCCTAAAATATTTAACTTTCTACTCACTATTCTCACTCACACACTAATAAAGACGCAACATATGCAAACAGGAGCTATTGTGTGACCTTTGTGTTAATAAATATCACTTTTACGATAAGAGGAAGTGAATGTAATAAACTGCACCATCCATTTACCCAGTGGTTAGCTAACATCCGCCAGCTGTTACTCCTCATATACTAGATCTAGCTAATGAAATCCTGTTTTCAGTGACCGCCTCCTTTCACATACCTCACTGCTGATTTAGGAATGGATCCATAGAGCAACGAGCTGAGGCCTCGGTAGAGTCCTTTGACGCCGTGACCCTGTACAGTCTGCCTCACGCAATCACCTGCAACACACAAGTCACCATTTTAGTGCAACCGAACAGTGTCATGTGAAATAGGACGACATTTCTGCAGTGGAGGAGACTCGTTACTTCACAATTACTTTATCGATGAGTGTGTTAGTAAAGAGAAGTAGCCTATTGACACTTGCGGCGATTAAATTGTTTATCTGTCTCAACAAGAAAAACTCTCATACGAGAGAGCAGAAAAAGCAGCAGCTGTCAGGAGCGCTCATTAGCATGCTCCCCGAGACTCAGCCAACATCAACAGATCCTGGGTGTGTGTATGTTTTTCAGGTGACAAAAACATTCACAGTCTGCCCAGTATACCTAACGCAGCAGAGGATGATGGGTAATTAGATAATGAGTTCCTATGAGGCAGGGCGAGTAGTGATGACAACATTTTATATTAGTGTTTCAAGTTTGAATTTAGGGCTTCACGGCGGACATGTGGTTAGCACGCAGGCCTCACAGCTAGGAGACCCGAGTTCGATTCCACCCTCGGCCATCTCTGTGTGGAGTTTGCATGTTCTCCCCGTGCATGTGTGGGTTTTCTCCGGGTACTCCGGTTTCCTCCCACATTCCAAAAACATGCTAGGTTAATTGGCGACTCCAAATTGTCCATAGGTATGAATGTGAGTGTGAATGGTTGTTTGTCTATATGTGACCTGTGATTGGCTGGCGACCATTCCAGGGTGTACCCAGCCTCTCGCCCGAAGACAGCTGGGATAGGCTCCAGCACCCCCCGCAACCCTCGTGAGGATAAACAGTGGAAAATTAATGAATGAATGAAAAGTTTTAATTTAAACAGCAATAACAATAAATGCCAAAAGACTTCTAAATTCAAGTTAAAAAATAAAAACAGTTGGTTATTTGTTCATTATGTGAATCACAACTTACACATTTTGATGAGTATTGTGGTTATTTTTGTACGAGAATTAAATTGTAAAAAATCTGACTTATTTTGACCACAACTTAAGGAGACACTCAAACAACAACAAAGAGACAGACAGCCATCCCACATAGCCTTGGTTCTGCTTGAGGTTTATCCCCTAGAGGGAGTTTTTCCTTGCCTCTGTCACCAAGTGCTTGCTCATGTAGGGTTCAGTTGGTGAGGAGCATGGTCCGAGCCGAGTCCCATGTATTACCGTAAGTACCTTGAGATCGCAGTTAATTGGTTCCAGACCCGACCGTGATTAGTGAATTTCCATGAAATAAAAACTGAATATATTTGTTGTCACAGCATAGCACATCTGCTTATGAGTTTCGACATGTTTTTTTTTTATTTACTATATTAGAGTCCTGTAGACATGAAACAACACCCCTACAGTCATCTTGACACTCCTATTATTGGATACGAGATCGCTGCAGGCTATGGATGTAAGCATAACATGCTAGCAAGCTAACTACTTAGCCTCTAGTTTATTATAAACATAAGTGGGGAAAACAAAGTGGGAAAGAAGGACAAAGTAAGAAGACCAAATATGACCACTTCCACACAAAATGGGAGGAGGTGCCTACCAGAGTACGCCCATTCAGCCAGTGACTTCACTGTGACGTCACATTAAGCAGTCACTCTGAAACACAGCGTTCAGAGCCATCCCAAACTTCTTTCAGGGCTAACTTTCAAATGCGCAAAACCTCATTATCTGAAACTTTGGCATCATTTTACATTAGAATACAACATTCTATCAACATTAATAGGTCAGAAAAGTGGAAAAAGCATAATAATAGGTCCCCTTTAATGTTTTCCAACACACTTTAAATAAATAAAAGCAAGTTAGACTCTTCTTGCACTACCTGATGTCAAATGAGGTAGTTTCCTATTATTTTTAATTCAAGTTGCATCGTAAAAGACTGAGACGTCCCATGCTCAAGCACTGTTTTAATCACACAAAATGCGAACATGTTCAGTATAAAAACCTACAAATAACATTAACAAGTCAATCCCATATAAAACACCCACCTATTCCTCTGTATTTAGGAGGGTTGGCTTTCTCGTCCAGCTGTAGTTGGGTCTTCACATACTCGGTGGGGAAGGTGATGCAAATCTCAATTCCGCCTGCAATACCACCTGCAAATACAAGAAACAAATGAAACTATTTTAATGAAATGTATCAATACTATCGGAAACATCGGTCATTCAGCCTGTAGCCTATCTGAGCTACAGTCTGTATGCTTCAGTGGCCTGTCCCTGAATGACAACAAGGTGCCATTACGTCATGGATCATTACAGCCACTCTGAAAATTACTTTCCCTCCATAAACATTGAAAGCTGCGCTGGCGAGTGAGGGACAGGAACAAGCTGGGAGAAGATGAATCAGACTCAAAACCAAACCACATGTTGTCAGAGGAGTCGCAAAAATTTACAGGTGAAATCAGGAATTCTCATGTTCACTGTCTGGAAAAATAGCAAAGTTGAAGCTTGTGAAAATACAAAAATGAAGGAAAGGAGTTTAAACTGAAGCCAGCCACTTTGGCATAGATTCAGGGAGGCTGCCCGAAATTGTACTGCCTAATGCACAATACCGATGAGTCACAGGGGCAGTAAGGAGGATACAGAGAAGGCTGACATTAATTAAATCATGTAGCCTGCTGGGAGGGGCTCCATTACACAGGCCAAGACCCTCCATTAACTCAATGACACACACACACACAAAAGCACACTGTAACACTCACACATTATCTGCCTACAAACACACAAGCAGACACAACATCCAACGGGGGAAACAAGAAAATAAAAATGCTTAAATGCCATAAATGCCAACACAGAAGTGGATTCCAAGTGGGAAATGTTTGCTGGAATTAACGGCCCTTCAAAACCTGGAGTATAATAATCTGAAAAGAAATACGATAGGAAAATGAGCACTACCTTCTTTTTATCCACAGCCAAACATACCTGATCACATTTACTCAGCATGCTGTTACTTCTAGCAGGCCATCTGTCAGGGGGTGGGGGCAAATGTAATTGATGGGAAATCAATAAAGCTTTTACTTCAATCTAATAAAGAGCTGGTTCTGGTCTTTTTTGTTTTTTTGCAGTTTCGCCTTTTTTTCTATACAGGAGCAGGAGCCTACCCCAGCTGATCTATGGCACCCTGGACAGTCAAGCACAGAGCAATTGTGAAGAGGCCATTGACTGGGCCATCCATCCATCCATACATCAAATTTCTATGCTGCTGATCCTGACTCGGATCGCGGGTATGCTGGGGCCTATCCCAGCTGACACCCTGGACTGGGCATCAAGTGAATTTCTGACAAGTAGAATTCAGTACAAAATTAATAAATTGAATATTTTCAAAGTTTGTGTCATTTTTACGATCTCCTAAATAAAAATGTTAACATTATTGGAGCCCTCTAGACATGACATAACACCCCTATAGTGACCTTTACATTTGTATTACCCAACATAGTGGATATAATCAATGAAAACAAGACATACAGTCATGGAAACATTTCAGTTTCTTGTTCATTTTAACGCCTGGCACAGCTAAAGGTACCTTTATTTGGACAAATATAATGATGACAACAAAAATATCTCACATGAGTTTCATTTTCTACTATGCTATAGCTATGCTATATGCTATAGCTAATGCTATAATGCTACAGCTAATGCTATAATGCTGTAGCTATTGATGTAAGAACTTTTGGTTATTATCAAGAAAACCATGCAAGTTGCTGGATGTCAGCACTTAAATTAAACTCTATAGAGCTATATTTGTCCAAACAAATGTACCTTTAGTTGTAACAGGCATTAAAATGTATCAATAAATTGAAGAAACAACGGTGGTCTCATCATTTTTTTCCCATGACTGTATTAGACATAGTAAATAAGACAACATAATCTGAATTGTTCGTGGTTCCCAGTGTAACAGCCACCTTTCCTAACAGACATCAACACAAAAACTCAAGTGAAACCACAATGTACAAAAATCCTCAGCAACTGCCATCCAAAGCTGCTGTTTGCAGCGGCGTAGAGGAGCTGCAAGCATTATATCCCGCCCTCCTCCTGGCCTGACTACACCTCATTAATAAACACACATGCAACAAAAGAATAATATTATGTTAGAAAGCCATTGTTGGAAAAGCATCCATCACTCACTGGTTCAACAGGAATATATCATATGGTTCTAAAGCCTTTTGTTCTCAAAGACCTCTTTTGTCATGATTGACAGCCTGAACGGTAGTCGTTACCTATGTTATGTTGGTAACATATACTAGCTGTTGGTGGTGTTCTTATATTTTTTCCTTGTGTAATTTTGATCTGGTGACATACAGCAGCTTTAAGTAATGCAACCACTTCTGCTACCGTGCGTCATACAGCAGGTCAGCCCATCAAGGGTTAACTGAAGTCACATGAGCTTCACAACACGCCATACCAGTCGTGATGATCTGTGCTAATCGGGTCGCTGCGCCTCGAGGAAGAGGAAACAATCAACCTCATTCATGAGTCTACAGTACAAGAGAACCGACTAGCAGCCAATCAGAACCACATGATGATAAATCTTCAGACTCTAAAACAGCCTATGAGGATCACAAGGACAATACATCTTTGCTTTGTCTGGTCCATTTTTGCAGCCATTCCCACCGTCTCACACACTTAACCACATATTAGAGATGACTCCAGTGGAATGGCCAAACGTGGGTTACATGTTGTGCCAAATGGCCATTAATCTTTATCGTGCCGCACCAATCCCATCCTCCATCCTCATTCCCCTAGCGGCTCGTCTCACACGGTCATAAAATCGATGCATCAACATAGATCCTTGACACTTGCTATTACACAGGAAAGAAATGGAAATGGCATTGGATTGATATTCGGAGCAAAGAGGCAGTGGCTTGTCAGAGTCACTGGAAATTTGCTGGGGAGGCTCTTAAGATGGAAAATGGGAAAACACGCTTGCCATCTCTGTAGACACAACATCCAAGCCATCTTGATCAATGTCAAAATAACAAAATGTTTAGCCTTGTTGAACCAAAACCACATTTTTACTGAGCAAGTATGGTTCGGTCAGGTTTTTTATTGCATTTCTAAAAAGGTAGAGAATCTCTAATTATATGAACTGTCCCAATTGTTTTCTATCCCAACTTTCCAAAGTTAAAAAAAGTATTTGTTTTGTTGAACCAAAACTCCATTTCCACCAGGTATGATTATTTGGTTCCGTTTGGTACCCATTTTATTGTGTTTCCATCCATCCATCCATGGATCAATCCAGGCCAATTGAGAAACACAGTCTCTCCAAGGTGTCCAGGGTCTTCTGAGGCCTCCTACCAGTCGGACTTGGCCTCAACACCTGTTCCAAATGCTCTATGAGCTTAGCTTTTTAAAGTCCAATGAAAAACTATTATTATTGTCCAAAAACCAGCTTCCACCAAGCAGCATAGCTCTGCTCATAATAGGTCCCCTTTAAAGGAGACCTATTATGTAGATCTTCCAGAATCTGCACCTATTCCCGCTGTATATCTTGGATTTTGTGCTTTCCATAAAAACAGTCTGTTTTAATTTAAAGTATTCCACCCACAGCACGCTTACATGCAAGCCCACTACGCTGTGGTTGGTCACACTCCCAAGTGCTCAGGAGGACTTCCGGATAGCTGCCGAATTGATAAACGGTATAGGAGCTGATAATAAATGGCGATTTATCTTTTTAAAATGTCCGCATTTAACATACAGCACATATGTGTTGGATCCTGAATCCGATCTGGAAGTAGAGACGGGTCAGTCCAAAGTTTCTCAAGAAAAGTGGTTACTTCAGGACGTCTATAAATGGTAAGCAGCTTTAGCATTTTAGCATTTTCTACAACATCGGTAATGTGGTCAAAAATAAAGCAAAGACTGAAGTTGATATTAACAACAGGCTTTTTCACCTGTACAGTATCACACCTGTTACAGCAAAGTCTCGTTATATCGATATCGGTTATAACAAATTACGATACTATTTTCATTTCCCGGCAAATTTCTAGTCTTTTATGATATAATTAGTTCCGTTAGTACGATACCCGGTTATTATGATAATCCGGTTACTACGATGCCCTTTTCATCTCCCGCCAGCCAATTTGGTTTGCTTATATCGATACAAAAGCAGCTTAAATCAATCTTTGCTTAAGGATTTCAATACCAAAAAAGAACACGGCGAACGGCTGCTTCCAGTCAGCTTTATTTTTCACACTTCCACCACCAGAGCGCAGTACACACACCGATTCCCGCACTTCCTGGTTCACAGGTCATGCTCAACCCGCCCCACATAGCTGGCCAAACACATGCCTGCAAGAGAAGAACCAAATGACATAGCATACACACCTATTCCAACAAAGACACAAGCGTACAAATACATGTATTTAATTGTGTTGTATTCAGATATCTTTTTATCGCTTACAATAATCACTGTTTTTCATATGTACATGCTGGCGTTTGTGGCATGTGTTTGGCCAGCTCTGTGGGGCGGGTTGAGCATGACCTGTGAACCAGGAAGTGCGGGAATCGGTGTGTGTGCTGTGCTCTGGTGGTGGAAGTGTGAAAAATAAAGTTGACTGGAAGCAGCCGTTCGCCGTGTTCTTTTTTGGTATTGAAATCCTTAAGCAAAGATTGATTTAAGCTGCTCGACATTGTTCTATACTATAGAACAATGTCGAGTGCATTATTGGCCACTTTTAATGCAGTTCGGCGCAGGATCGGATATATGGATAGTCCGGTTATATCGGTATTTTTTCCGACTCCCGAGAATATCGATATAACGAGACTTTACTGTAACTGGAATATTTTGTGCATGTTTACTGTTTTTTCTAACATGGATGTTCCAGAGAGGCCAGGTGAGCACACAAACAACCAGCTGATGGGGAGGAACAGTTCCTTAGCATCCCTTTTACCTGTGTCTATGGTTCTAATGAGCATTCGACACAGCTGGTCTAGTAACGTCCTGTTGGAAAATCCATGTGACATTCTATCAAGTGTAAGTATGGCAGCTCTATTAGCCAGCAGGCAATACAATTAAAATACAAACAATGAATAATGCACAGCCATCATCATCATGTATGCTTGTGTGTTTGTGCCAGCCAATTAATAAGTCGCACAATTAATTAATTATTTATCAAATGATGTTCATTTTAAACTCTCGGGGGGGGGGGGGGTGATAAAAGAAAATGTGATTATGTTCATATTTCCTGATGAAAAATAAAGCCAGAGGAGTCACGTATGCTTCAAACAGGAAGCGTCCTATAAATAGACCTGTACAATACAGTATTTACGGTCATGAAGATGATGAAAAGAATTATTCATTTCGGTGTGGCCTTTACGGCTGCCTCTGTCCTGCTAGCCAACACTCCCTGATGGCTCACTGATTCTTCTTAATGAGGAGTCCCACACAGATGATTCATTTTACATGACAACTGTTTCAACAAACGACAGGTTGCAGCATACATGTTGCATTTCACATGACGGGGACTATTAATTTTAGCTGGTTTGGTCGATGAGAAGTGACGCGTTATGATACCAAAAGCTTTATTTATCACTTCGGCGAGCATCCAACACTGTGGACACAGCTGTTATGGAGTGTCATGACAAGGAAGTCATTTTATGTGAGTTTATGCATGCATATATCATTCACGATTTAACTGCAATGAATTAAACATTTAATCATGGATAATTTTAACACTTAGGCCACTCATTGAAGTCCTGTTAACCCCAGAAAATATATATATTTAAAAATGTGTGATTTCAATAGGATTCCATATTATTAATTTTTGGAGTTATGGCATAGAAAACCTGTTTACGATGTTCTAGCTTTATGATGAAATACCATTCATATAGTCACCTTTACATTTGTATTCCCCAATCTAGTAGATATAATCAGAGACATATTAGACATAAATATGATAACATAGACTCACACAGACTACTTCCTGTGGTGGCTATTGTCTCATCAATGTATTGTAATGGAGGCTTCAAATGGCTTAACAGCCAATAAAGTGGACATAATAAAAGTAAAGCCATTTAACTCTTGTTTATGTGTGTCACTGTAAATGCGTGGACCTAAGTGGTAGAGGCCAGGAAGTGACGTCATAGGTTCAAAGCTGAGTTTGAGCTTGTCATGTGTTATGGCCCCAACAGTAGCCCTTGCTATTGTTATGATTATTATGTTGTCATTATTGTGCCTATTGTCATATAATTCGCTTCCGGCCCTTGTCTCACCGAACACCGACATCCCCCCAAAAAATCCTGATAGTGTGAGGGCATGCTACATCATGAACCATGATCTAGCGAGGATTCATTTTTTACATTGCGCCTTTTTGCTGTACTTATGCCATTTTTGCAGGGTGTTTTTTGGTTTGGTTTCTACAAATTGCTGTTGACAAATGAACTAAATAAATGAAATAAATGAACCAAAAACTAGCAAGCTAGGCTCCCATTTTACTATTGTGACGAGCTGTTAGGCGGTTGAGCTTGAGGTGAATGCACCGAGTGACGAAAGGAACTGAGGAAATAAGCGCACACTTTGACAAGCCCTCTGAGCCCGAGAGGAGACAACCACTCAGAAAGACTCTCTGTTTTGCCTGAGGGTGAAGAAAGCAAAAGAATGGCAAAAAAAAAAAACGGCATTTCAAAAAAAACGTTATGGTTGACATATAAATGTATTAAAAAAAAACAAGCAAGATGAAAAAGGTTGTAAATGGAACAACAAATGCAAAGTCCATTTCTCTCCCTCAGGCCTCACATGGATAAAACCCGCCCTCGTTCCGTTTCCCAACTTCAGCCATCAGCAGTGTGAGAGGAGCTGGACTAGCCAATGGGATTGGAGAGAGCTTTGGAAACTGTCTATGTACTGTATGTGGGCTGTAGTGCATTAAGCTTTGACCTTCTACTTCTTTGCTTTGTCTACTTAGAGCCCTCTAGCATGCACCCATGCACAGGGTCCTCTCCTTTCATACAGAGAACGCTAAGCATCATACAGCGAGAGGTGATGCACAGTCATTCTTCTTAACCTAAATTGTGTTGTTTTTTTTCTCCACTCAATATCTTTGGCAGGGAGGCCGGAGGACTTGCGACAGCCACAGTGCAATGCTGCTGTCATTGCAAAACTGGACGGGCAGGCTGGAAAAGAGCTTCAACGAGGGTAGGGAAGAGGGTGCGACATGGGGCCTCCAGCCAGTCATTCAGGCTGCTGAGGACTGACTGGGTGAGGGGGAAGGGATGTGAGGGGACGGATTCCCAACATAGTGACAGAGAGAATAGCATCAAACAATAGGGGTGAATTCCATAGAAAAAAATATGTGGAATCTTGTTGGTTTCCACCTCACCAGACATTAGGTACACTTGCACAATACTTTTTGGAGGCATTAAATTTATGCAAAAGATACTTTTAAAAGATACTTTTAAATGATGTTAATGAGCGGAAGCCTCAGGTTCGAATCTCCACTTGTAAGCATCATCGGTATTCGTCAGGAAGGGCATCTGGAATTTAAAGGACTCGAGCCAAAATCAGTATGCGGATCAAAAAGATCCACTGTGGCAACTCCGTAATCAGGAAAAAGCCGAAAGAAACAAACATGTCCCTAGAGTCTGTTTAGCCCAAAACGTGAGGAAACTATCATCCCCATCACACGGTTGCTCCACTTTTGACTGAAAAGAGGCGCTTAAAAACTATGTGTTTCTATGTCAATATGAAGGACGTGAACATAATACTAGATACGAGCTAGATAAGCCTGTCCGGCATATGCCCAAAACTTCAAAGCAAACAGTTTGGTTGAAAAAAAAACAGGCTTCACTACACATCTTAAAATATACACAGAATAGCCTGAAACTCTGCCAACTATCAGCCAGTCAGCTCCAGAAATGTAAGTTTGATAATTTCGTTTTTCTTCAGCCTACGTTAGCTCGTGTTAGTATGTGATTGTAATAACAGCTCTAGCTTTTAGCTCGATGGCTAGCGCTGATTGCATGGGTAACCACTGTTACACAAGTGCAGAGTTACCATGTATGCTCTGCGTAAGAAGTGGATAGAGTGCATAATAGCACTTCTTGGAGCCAGGCAGCAGGAGATTAGCATTAAAGCTACAGACACACAAAATGCCATGCCAAGTAGGGCTTTCAAAGACAACTTTTAAGTGTCTAAATTCCCCTATCAAGGCTAGATTTTGGAAAACTAACTTATTTATAATTGTTTAACACTAAGCATATTATTGTGGTTGCAATTTGCACCATACTGCATTCATTCATTCATTTTTTTACTGCTTATCCTCACGAGGGTCGCAAGCCTGCTGGGGCCTATCCCAGCGGTCTTCGGGCGAGAGGCATTGTCCACCCTGGACTGGTTGCCAGCCAATCACAGGGCACATATAGACAAACAACCATTCACACTCACATTCATACCTATGGACAATTTGGAGTCACCAATTAACCTAGCATGTTTTTGGAATGTGGGAGGAAACCCACGCATGCACGGGGAGAACATGCAAACTCCGCACAGAGATGCCAGAGGGTGGAATCAAAGTCTGGTCTCCTAGCTGTGAGGCCTGCGTGCTAACCACTTCACCACCATGTAGCCCCGTACTGAGTTGTTAAACAAAATATTACATACACAAGTTACTGTATGATAGAAAGATGTGTTGTCTTGTCCACAATTCCCATTATATTTTCAATGATCGGTAAACAGTGTAACTGCTGTATGCACACACACACACTGCAAAAATCAAGTGACAGCCTGTTCCGACTGCATTAGAAACCCCGCTGAAGGCGCCACTCCAATCATCTGGAAGTGCTGATCAACAACATAACAGCAGCAGGTCACAGGAATGACAACACAATGGAGAAAGAACAGTGCATCCAGGAAAACAGATAATAAAATAAACAAGGCTTTACTGTTTGTGTTAAAACAGTCATTAGTCTTAGCAGTCAGTCTCTCGCTCTCACACACACAGTAAATCCCAACAAGTTGCTTTTAGAGTGTTTCTAAATTTCTCAGCAGGTGGCGTTTACTGAGAGGTATTGCTCCAATGCATCACTATAACAGCATTAAATAGCACAGTGCACCACAATTGATATTTTATATAAATTACATTTATAGGTTAGGTTAGGTTCAGACAGGATGTCTGCAAGCCTGAAAAGCCTGCTTGTCCAGCTTCAGCACAGAATCAAATGGTCACGGTCATGACTAATAAACATATTATCTTTACAGGACACATTACATTTTTTGTTACAACCATGGTACATTGGCACATGTGATGACCTTACAAGGGAAAAACAATCCTATAGGTCGGGAAGCTGCACACCCAAATGCACACCTACAAGAAGGGCTGCTGCATTGACAAATCTTTCCACTGCAGGACAAACATGTTTTTGCGCCTGCATGATTTGAAATACTATTGGCAAACTGATCATTATCTGTACTGTACAAACTGAACTCGAAACCGAAACCAGCAAAATGTAACAAAACGGAGAGCAGTGAAGCATACAAGCATATTCATGTGACAAATTCATACATAAAGGTCTTATATTCAAACGTCCTCCCTGCCTCTTACGCTCCCTCCCTTCAGGGAGACCCACCCCAGTATTTGAGTAGCACTGCAATGTAAATTCATCTTGATATGAATACTTAGTATCACAAACAAAACCCAACCTCTCACAAAAGTAAATGCTACCCTCACAGTCCAGCAACCATTTTTATTGCAGTACATTTTACTCAAGGATACAGCTTTTATAGCAGTATAGATTTATTATCCACTGAAAAAGACTGAACACACACCCACCATTGTCTAAACATCTGGCAACATAATTGTATCTTGCCTACAGTCAAGCATGGTGGTGGTAGTGTCATGGTCTGGGGCTGCATGAGTGCTGAGGCTCATTGAGGCAAATCCAACATGGTAATGACCCCAAACCTCCTTGTGATGATGATGATAGTGTGGCCAAGTATGTCTCCAGACCCCAGAACTGAACCCAACTGAGCACTGGTGTGGCATCCTCAAAGAACTCAACATGACACTCCACCAGTGATGTCATCATGGAAGAGTGGAAGAGGATGCTAGTGACAACCTGTGCAGCTTTGGTGAATAACACTGACAGTGCAAGATAACAATGACCTCACACTATATATTGGCTGTTTATGTTCACTGGTCTACTCATTTGTGTGAGCCATTTAGACTATAAAAGTGGGAAGGAATATATACAGGCTGTACACAGATTACTCTAAGTAATATCCACGTTTCACTTCTATAGCATTGTCCCTTGGAGAAGATATACTGTAATAAAAACGGTTGCTGAAATGTGACACACTTTTGTGATTTAATAGACTACTAAGAATACTTGACTAATATTGGTTTCAACCTAACAAACACGCAAAGTAAGTAAAAGAAAAGTTATCAAACTGTCATACATTTTGTGTCACTTCACGTACCTGCAAGAATGGCTTTTCCCGGATGGGTTAACTTCGACTTCCCTGCGGGCGCCGCCGCCGCCAGACATCTCGGTGTGGGGAATGGGCTTCGAAATGTTTCTTTTCTTTCCATTTGTGCCACAAAAAAGGCAATCAAAGAGCAGAAAATGTATTTCCTTTTAACCGTTCTAACACGTACGCGCACGGCTGTCTTACACACCCTCCCCGACTCTCAGGTGGACCTACACGGACTTGCGTTGCGTCTCTTGTGTAGACAGTATACACGCGTGGACTGCCGTGCAAATAACTTGTGGTCCTTCTAGTCTACAGCCCATAACTGCCATGTGTCACCATGGCGACGAGCGAATCTCGGCTTTTAAAGAGATGTGGTGGAAGCAACCCTGAAGTACGGAAGTAAGGGAAAAGGTCTTGGAGGATGGTAGATGTCACCTAAGAAGAAGGGAAGGGCGCTTTTATGTAGGAGACGGAGGAGGGCGGGGCCCAAGACTTCCGAGTCTCTTCTGTTTGGATTGCCGTTTGGACAAAAACAACCATTCCGCCGTTAAAGTTTGTTTTCATCCCATTAGAGTTGCCTAAAAGAGTTAATAACTGTTTCTCCACGGCGCGACCCCGCCCTTCACAATAAAACCTCACTTCGCACGAGCACTGAAACCACCACTCAGAAGCCCCATTTTTGAAACGTGTAACCACCACCAAAATGCAAAACAACTTTCTGGTTCTACTAAATTATTCAGGCTCAACTAATTTTAAAAATGCCATAAAAGAGCGATGTTGATTAGTGCCACCACGGAGGTTATGGCTTTATTTTTGTATATTTATATGACTACAATTTCCGGTGTTCAACTTCCTGTTTACGTTTTAGAAACTATCGACATAGATTATATTCATTCGCTTTACGGCAATTAAGATAATTAAACACTCTCTGGTGGTATTTTTTTTTTAAGAAATATGGTTTATTTTAATTTTAATTTACATTTTAATCCAGTTACTTTTATTTTCACTTGAGCAGATTTTTTTATTGAATTGTACTGGCCTATACTTTTAGCATGTAAAACCCATGTATATGTTTGAAGTTGATCATGATCCTGGCTGAATACAGTAACATAGCAACTGTAATTAATAACACTCATGTTTAAATACTGTATTGGCAATCATGATGATAATCAAAATATTACAGCTCAGTATTGCAGTTCTACATCTGAATTCCTCCCTGACATATCTGTAGCTCTCGTATTTGTCTTGTGGGTGTTTCTAATATTGTGACTTGACTTTTAACATGCACTGATGACAAAATCTCCAAAATTGTGTTCAAAATGTTTTCCTGATTTTGCAGATAAAATGAGAGCTTTTATGTTTCAGGACGGAACTAAAGAAGCAACGCATGCTTTAAAAAGCATTTATTAACCTGTTTTTTGCATTTTGTCCCATTTTCTTACAAAAATGTCATTATGCTTTTAAGACTACAACAACACAATATAGACAATACATACGATGTTCCATAATAATTCTTTTGATTAGTTAGATATTTCAATATATATCTTAAATTACACACTGCTTTCAGTACAATTACTGTTGATTTAACTGGCACCAGGACAGGAGCAAATTGTCTCCTCCTCCATACATCCATCCGCAAATGTTTTGTTAGTCAGATGACAAAGTTCCATTATTAATACTTAATATACTTCTGAGTGAAACTGAAATTGTGCTCCTGCTTGCAGCATTTTAGTTTGGCAGCGCATGCACAGACTGCAGCACATAGCGTTTATGATTAACCCTTTCAACTGTTCGAAACTTTGCAACGGATCAGGATTCAGACTGTTGTGTACTACTAAAAGGCTTTGCAGCTGGAGGGAGTGGAACTGTTGAGTGTCTCATGGCTTTGTGACGAGTCGCTCTGAGGCTCGAGAGGCTGAACACACACACAAACAAACACACAGCACATAAACAACATGGGCTTGCTTGGAAACAATCTGTGTGAAAAGAGAAAAGAAAGCTATTGCACAGTAACAGTCTCTCTATGCAGAGCGTGACTTGTGTGGAATACAATGAGAACAAACTAAGCCCAATGTACAAATGTAAGGCTGATGTTGCAGGACTTGTGATGGTGAAAGTCAACATGTAAGAGCAAAAGGGCGGTGGTGACGTCATGCTCTGCATTTCAGTGCACTATTGTGTTCCAAATAGGAGAAGGGCAGGGTTGATACCAGCCCTCAACATTGAAGAAGGCTGAAACAGGGTGTGGAGAAAGGAGGAGGGGCTTATTGCAGTTTCACTGAAGTGGCGTGGCGCCTGATTTGCATGTGAGGTTTGAAAGTTCAAGACACCCAGAGCAGCTCGCTTCAGCTGACCCCCTAAAATGTGTGCACACGCAACAGGAGGAAGTTGACGTCCCCGATCCATCTACATGGGGAAGCCGTAGGCGGGTTGAGCAGGGTAGCCCGCAGCGTTGGCCGGGTAGCTGTAGCCTGCGTACGGCGCCTGGGGGGTCACTGGAGCAGGAGAGTTGGTCAACATCAACTGCTGGCCTGAACATACATACATACACACACACACACACACACACACAGTGAGGTCATATTATTCTGACATTTTTTTCAATATATTTTTACTTGGTTAAAAAGCAATATATTAATGTCCCTCTCATGTACTCGTTCCTGATCCTATCCATCCTGGTCACTCCCAATGAGAACCTCAGCATCCTCATCTCTGCTACCTCAAGTTCTGCTTCCTGTCTTTTCCTCAGTCTCTAGACCAAATAACATGGCTGGTCTCACCACAGTTTTATGTACGTTTCCTTTCACAATCCTTATGAAACATGAGCACATACAGTAAAGTCTCGTTATATCGATATCGGTTATATCGAATTACTACTCATTACGATACTATTTTCATTTCCCGGCAAATTTCTAGTCTTTTATGATATAATTAGTTCCGTTACCCGGTTATTATGATAATCCGGTTACTACGATGCCCTTTTCATCTCCCGCCAGCCAATTTGGTCTGCTTATATCGACACAAAAGCAGCTTAAATCAATCTTTGCTTAAGGATTTCAATACCAAAAAAGAACACGGCGAACGGCTGCTTCCAGTCAACTTTATTTTTCACACTTCCACCACCAGAGCGCAGCACACACATCGATTCCCGCACTTCCTGGTTCACAGGTCATGCTCAACCCGCCCCACATAGCTGGCCAAACACATGCCTGCAATAGAAGAACCAACTGACATAGCATACACACCTATTCCAACGAAGACACAAGCGTACAAATACATGTATTTAATTGTGTTGTATTCAGATATCTTTTTATCGCTTGCAATAATCGCTGTTTTTCATATGTACATGCTGGCGTTCATGGCATGTGTTTGGCCAGCTCTGTGGGGCGGGTTGAGCATGACCTGTGAACCAGGAAGTGCGGGAATCGGTGTGTGTGCTGTGCTCTGGTGGTGGAAGTGTGAAAAATAAAGTTGACTGGAAGCAGTCGTTCGCCGTGTTCTTTTTTGGTATTGAAATCCTTAAGCAAAGATTGATTTAAGCTGCAACAATGTCGAGTGCATTATTGCCCACTTTTAATGCAGTTCAGCGCAGGATCGGATATATGGATAGTCCGGTTATATCGGTATTTTTTCCGACTCCCGAGAATATCGATATAACGAGACTTTACTGTATTTATTTCCCTTTTCTGTGCATTCTAGCACAATAAAACAATTGATGAGCTCGCTAACTATGGACGTCCTGGGAAATTCCTATTTTGACCCTATAGCTCTGACAAAAAATAAAAATAAGTGGGGTAAAAAGTGAATAATGAGAGCGCTGTGCACTTACCAAACACCATGGGCTGAGGCTCTGTCACCTCCTCTTCCGTCTTCCGTTCACATTCAGCCACCTCTAGTTTGTCGACCTAAGGGCACCACAGAGCAGTATTCACTTTAAAAAAAGTCATGCAAATATTACATTTGTTACAAAATGATGCAGTACTACAACACTGCAAACAATATTGACAGGGATACAAATCTATCAAAACAATATATTGCTGACTTACTAACTCGCAGACAGTGTCAATCACACCCAAACATTATCGTCTTTGTACAATATTTCATACAGCATCAACGTTTAGCCACAAAGCATGTGGAGTTAGTGTTTAACCCTGCACAGGGGAGACAGTTCATGATTGTTAGTAACAAGTCTGACATGAGGCAGATCAGTGGGTCTCTTATAATACCATCAATGCTAGTATTCCCAGTGAGTCTGAATTATTATTACTATTAAACACACAGGTACACACACAAATAACACTATATGCAGCATCACCAGAGAGGAGTTAGAAAGGTGAGAGGTAACTGTTAGGCCAGAAGAGACTAATCCTGCGCCTGAGAAGGATGATGTGACGGCTTTAGTTCCTAACATCAAGAGGCAGTTGTAACAGTTGCACTAAAAATTATTCAAACCCATTGTAAATTCTACTCACTTGCAAAAGTTTATGAACTTGCAATACTTGAATGAATATACATCTCTGCTGAATATTCACCCTTTTGTGATAATTCCCTGGGAGGCAGTGAAACCTGTTTTGGGATGCTGGTGCTGAGACTTTCAAAACCAATTTTGGCCACAGAAAATAACAGAAAAGCAGGGTTAAACTATCACCATCACCATCATTCTCCGCTTGGGCATATTTGAGTGGAGTTTGCATGTTTGCATCCCAAAAATGAATGTTTATCTATATGTGCCCTCACTCTCGCCCAAAGACAACTGGAATAGCGACATAGAAAATCGATGGTCAACAAAAACACTACACCCTTGTTAATGGATAACTAGTGGATAACATTAGCAGTTGATTCCGCTTATGAGAACTTTACTGCTTGAAACACATGTCATTTGATGACAGCTGGGTGCAATTGTTTGAAAGCATATTCTTCCTCTAATTCTATCATTCAAATTATGAGACACTGCTGCACCGTGGAACCTCAGTTTTCGTCATTTGCTCATTCCAAAAGGTCAGACGACAATTATTCCCATAGTAAATAATGTAAATCCAATTAAATCCAATTTCCAGACACCCCAAAATATTAAAAAATAACTATAGATTTATATGCAAAAAACAATGCAAAATTATAAATTGAGGGAACTTAGTGTTGATGCAGACTTCCTGTACATCCTGTGTAGTGTTTCTCTCGCACTTGCAACTTTCCTTGGCCCCATAACACGTTATTTACTCGTCACACTCAAACATCACAGACACTGAGTCAGGAATGTGTGGGCACTTGATTTTGCAGAATGCGACAGTATAGGGTAAACGGACTACTGTTGTTTGCTAATTGTAATTACTGGCTGTAATTGTAAAACTTGTTGTTTTCGTGCTGAAGCAAAACAAAAGCCAACACACACTATTATCACAACTAGTTAGAACATAATCAGTCTACAGCCCATGCTATGTTACGACTACATCAGAGACCAAAAAGATCAGAGAGCAGTTACAACAGCAGAAGACAGAACACAAAAGAGAAATATAAAAGAGGGGGCCAGAGACCGTCACCTTCGCCGAAAACTGATCAACCTGGAAAAAAAAAACCCAAAGAGATGACCTCAAGTGACCTCGTGGGTCTGCATTTTGGAACTTTATCAGACTTAGTTTAATTTACTACAAAACAAAAGGCATAGTCTTATTTTCATATGTCTGTAACACAAATGTGTTCGATAAGTACATTCTGCTTCTCACTTGAAGCAACAGGTTCGACAAGAAATGCTTCTGAGGAAAATATAGTATTTAACGCAATAAGTATATAGATACTGTTTAAAAATGCACACTTGAATTGAGGTCTCACCTTTGTGAGGTACTCTCTCATAACCTGGATGAAATAGGGCATGGCAAAGTCCACTATGTTATGACGCCAGGCAAGCTCCAGCACCACGTCTGGGTGAAGCAGGTCGTAAGAGGCAAAGAGGCAGGCAGCAAAGCACTCCTTCTTGCCCTCCTCCAGGAACCACTGCAACAAAGTCTCAGCCAGCTCAGCATCCTTGGACTCTGCAGCATACAGCATTGCATCCTGGGAAAGACAGAACAAGTGTGATTAATTCAATCATCAAGCCAGTATATACACGGCATTCACTACCCCTGCGTTATCCTCTCACCTTGTAGAGCTTGTCCTTCTTGCAGAGCTCCACACTCTGTCTCCATCGGTTGTTGCCCTTGTACAGATAAGCAGCAATGCGTCGAAACTCAATCAGTTGATGTTTTTCTAACCTTTGGGCGAGGCTGATGGTGTCAAAGTTGTCATAGGCATCGATGGATGCTCTCAGACCCTGTGGGAAACAGGGTCAGGAATACAGAGAACAAAAAGAACACAAAATTTAGAGCTGAATGGCTGCAAATAGAAACCGGATCTCCATTGCAACTATTGTAACTGAACCTCGGCAGCGCCATCTAATGGACTCTATCGGGATGCCAGAACAGATGATCGTGTGTTCAAATTTAAGTGGATAAAAGGCAAAGCAATGACGTAAGAGAATGACTGACAGACCTGGTAGTCCTCCTCCTCCGTCAGCAGGTTGTTGAGTGCTTCATTAATAGATTTGTTGTTGTGATTTTGCACAGACCTCAAGTAAGGCTTTACCAGTTTCAGTTGGTTAACCTGGTAAGGAGAAAAATATAATAACAAAATGATATTTCATACAGAGGAAAAGCCAACAAATCAGCCAACAACTGCAATATAAAAGATACAGAAATTATACAATAATTTATATGTTATATATAAGAACATGTACAATACATCACAATATTTATGTAACTGATGAAAGGAAACACTTTTTGCACAGAGTGTACATTAAAAACAACAATTATAACATTTCTATACACTACACAGCGGACGAGTGGTTAGCACGCAGGCCACACATCTAGGAGACCGGAGTTCATTTCCACCCTCGGTAATCTCTGTGTGGAGTTTGCATGTTCTCCCCGTGCATGCATGGGTTTTCTCCGGGTACTCTGGTTGTACTCCGGTTGTCCATAGGTATGAATGTGAGTGTGAATGGTTGTTTGTCTATATGTGCCCTGTGATTGGCTGGCGACCAGTCCAGGGTGTACCCCGCCTCTCGCCCGAAGACAGCTGGGATAGGCTCCAGCATGCCAGTGACCCTCGTGAGAATCAGCGGTAGAAAATGAATGGATGGATGTGTTTGAGCCCATCATGCTATCAAACCATAGCGCCTATATTTTACATGGGGGCAGGAGGTAGAGCGGCTCGTCGAGAAACTGAAAGGTTGGCAATTTGATCCTCGCTCGCTCCACGGAGTCACTGTTGTTGTGTAGTTTAATAGTGAATTTATATGACTGATTTTGATTTCCATTGTCAACGCTTGACTTGATTAAAACAAAGTAACAAGTTATACTATTGGTGGTAAGTCTTGCATTTTGTAAAAAAAAAAGTTATTAGAATGTGTGTATTTCAGTATAAATATTTTGTGATATTATATTACCTTGGTAAAAAAGTTGACGGCTCGATTGTGATCCAGTCGTGGAGACAGAATGGTCAGCAGGTCATTGAGCAGGAGAGGCTTGTAGTCCAAGTAGAAGGAAAGTGATTTATAGTACAGCTCCACATTGGCCACCTAAAAAGACATAGCAGGCATGTTCAAGGGAAAAAAATATAAAATGTCAAGAAGAAGAAGAAGCTCAGCCAGACACTGCAGTTTTACTTTTGCGATGATGTCTTTGAATAGGCCTTCCTTCCATGCTTCAGTCGGATGAGACATCATAGTGATGGCAGCATTGTCGTACTCCTCGTATTTATCGTAAAGGAAAACCAGCTCGGCCCACAAGTGGGACTGTTCAGCTGCACGCAGGACCTAGTAAGCAAGCAGACAATTATCATGAGATGTTTTTGTGTTTAATACAATTAAAAAAGCATTTTCTACTAAAGTTAGATCAATAAGTCTGCCTACCATTCAGTCGGATTTGTTACTTGTTGATTATTGTGCTTACCAGCAGTTTTATTAGTGTAGAACAGCCCTACATCATACTGAGTGATGCTCCTAACTCAGTACAACGCAGTGCAGTGCTATGCCACTGCACACAACAGCTACAATAATATTATACAGAGTGTATACATATACGTATATTCTTGGGAGTGGTGACGTTCTCACCTTCGGAATGTTGACTCTGGACCAGAATAGCTCTAGGTGCTCTCTCATCTTCTGAGTCTTAAATTTGGAGTAGAGGATGGCAAGCTCAGTGAACATGCCCATGTGTGCCCGCTCCAGGCCCAGCGCCGCCTCCAGCAGAGCAATCAGCTCCTCAAAGTAGCCACGGTCCTGATAGTAGCTGATCAGGTCCTCCAGTTCGTCGGCGTGGATCACGATGTGGAGTCCACAGATTTGCGCCAGCCGGAATTCCTCACCATCCACACAGGCAAAACAAACCTAGGGGACAGAGGGAGGATAGAAAGAAGTTGTGTCATACAGGACATGAACAACTTGAAGAGTTTCTTGGCATGCCAGGTACCTCCTTCCAAGTGCGTGTGCTGTTGGCTTTCCTGGCACTGTCCACAGCGGCCTGGTATTCTCCCAGGTGCACTAATGTGGATGCCAGCCGAGCAAAGTTTGACACGTTGTTGTACAAGAGCTTAGCGGCCTCGTACATTCCCTCCTCGTAACATCTATCACCCACCTGCAGAGGAACAGTGCACGTCATTATCATAGTAAATGCACATTGTTCATGTCACTAATGCAAGAATTTTATGTGTAATTGGGAAATCTCCCCCGTCAGGGAATACAATACAGTTGGGGCCTCCCCCACTCCCTGAAAAACTAATTTCCTGGAGCAAATTTGTGGAGTTTTTCTGCTCACCCTAGACTCTGTTTACTCAAATCACTGCAGGCACTCTACATGTATATGTTCTTTATCTTACCTGCTGGATGTGAGCGTTGTTGGGCCCGCTGACAAACTCTTCCAACTCAGCCAGACGGTTTGTTTTAGCCAAAGCAAAGATCAACTCTGTCTCCACATAAGATTCCCTTGCTTTCTTCCGAGCCATCTGCAGGAATTTAACCAAATCTTCCCAGTTGTCTGCAAAACAGCACCTCAAAGGTGAGTGTGGTAAAAAGCTGGAGAGTCATGCCAAAAAAAAAAAAATCAAAAGGCTTACCGTTTTTGCTGGCAGCATTGACAACCTCCATATAGGCTGAGGGGTCCACTGCTTTAATGTAGGAGTCGATGGCCTCTTTAACCAGGTTTCTTTGCAGCTGGGCCCGGGCTAACTGGCTCCACACTGCAGGCTCATTGCAACGCTCTGCAAACTCATAGGCCCGATCCAGGTTGCTTATGTGTTCTATCAAAACCTAAGACCGAGCAGGTGAGAATAAAGATAATTATACAATTACATATTTATAGTATAGCTTAGTAGTCAATGAGATGAGATGCATTGTAGCATCAGTGTCACAAAATTTAACACTGTGAGTGGCCCACACAAGTAATGCTGCATTAAAGACAACCGGGTGGTCAAGACCTTCCTACCAAGGAAAGATTAATTTAAACTGATGAAAATAGATACTGTAGCTGTTTCCACTGTAAACTAAGTTATCTGGTGAAACGTTAAAGAAGGGAAAGGTTGCTGAAAACGTACTGTAGGATATTATATTCTTATATTCACAACCCAGTGTTAAAGACACTTATTGCGGTTGTCACCCAAGCTTTTTGTTTACTTTCCACTGGAACGCTTAAAAGGTTGCACCTTGGATATTCTGTAATTCTGTAGTCTGGAATGCAGCCTAAGTGTCTTCGGCATCATTGTTGTGAGAAGACAGATGCTCAAACTAATTTGCGGTAAAGGTCGCCATAATGAATCTTTGCTGAAATCTGCCCCCGGAGTCAAACTGCTTCCTTTATTATACATGTCACTGGTTTAATCATGTAATGCATAAGCAAGTACTCAACACACCATGGTACCAATACTGTGTTTTGTTCCAATTTGGGATGCACTATAAGGACTTTGAAGTAGAGAATTTTGCTTAAAAAAATCATCTACCTGTATGGCTGACGTGTTGACATCAAACTTTTTAAAAATGGCAAAAGCCTCCTCAAAGAGTTCATTGCTGATGGCAATATTAGCAATGTCTGGGGCGTCGTAGTTGTCAAGCCTATTGACATACTCCATCACGCGAGTACGGTCCGCCTTGATGGCAGTCAAAATCAACAGATTTTGAAGGTTTCTGGAGAATGAGAACATAACAAAAAAGATTACTGAACATCTTCATAGTTACGGTAAATTATTAAAATGTGTAAGTAAGTAATTTGCACCTGTGTTCACTGAAAACAGAGTTATCGAGCACGATTTTCTCCAGCAGTTCAATCAGCTCATTGGGCAGGTCGGCAGTCATGAATGCCTTGACGGTGACCGATACCTCCTCAGGGTCCTGGGTCTCAGACAATGCAGTTTGTACCACCTGAAATGACCAAAAGCAAGAAGCAAACTATGTAGTTAAGTTTGATGAATTAAAAACCATCAACCACTTCAGGCAAGTGAGAGGAAAACTGACCTGATCGATGAGCTGCCTCTTATAGGGGTTGTTTTCTTCCAACACATTGGCCCACAGTTCTGGGTCCTTCCGCCGTACTAAATAACGAGCCTCGCTCTTGAATAACGAGTTCTCGTTGCACACCTAAAAAAACATTTGTACACAATTTCTTATTTGCAGTATCACAAAAGTGAGTATACCCCTCACATTTCAGCAAGCATTTTTAATATAGTAGAGTATATCATCAAGGGACAATCCTTTAAAACTGGAACTGGATCCCATAGCGTGCGTATTATCAATGACTATGGGGTGTTATGTTATGTCTAAAGGGCTATAAGAAGGGTTAAATAATATAATAAACAGGTTTTCTTACAAAAATATTAATTGTATTATTATAGAATCTTACTTTGCAGAAATACACTTATCACGGTCGGGTTTGGAACCACCGCAACAAACGAGAGCCAACTGTATCAGTTTACGATTCCAGTGAAAATACCATGCATGAATGCTGCCTGGATAGGGAACTGTGGTTCATTGAGGGAATGAATTCCACTGTGGGCTGTGACATTTTGAAGCAGAGCATAATCCCTTACTGTATGGCAATTTTCCAACACGACAACGAGCCAAAACACACATCCAAGATGACAAGTGCCTTGCTGAGCAAGCTGAAGGTGAAGGTGATGGAGTGGCCAAGTATGTCTCCAGAGAAGATATAATATTATGGTTGCCGAATGTGAGGGCTGTACTCACTTTTATACATGGACTACAGTGTTATTACAAGTACTCACCTTGATGAGGTCCATGTCACACTGGCCTCTCTCATAAGCCACGCAAGCCAGGTGGGGGTCCCTCTTCTCGCAGTAGCGTCCGACCACGGCGCTGTCGTAGAACGGGTTCTCTTTCAAGAAGCGCTCAGGCGTGTTATTGCTGTCGATGTAAATTTTTGCCAGAGCGTTGTGGGTGGCTGGCTCCTCGCACCCCTCATGGATACGCGACTCCAACCAGGGCAAAAGAAGTTTTAACCTGGATAGCAAATGAAAAATATAATAGCTCCAGTTTCGGTAGTGAAAAGTTGTGGGTTCTTACAGTTGCCATTTCCGGCTCACATCTAGTTTTTAATTGCATTAATTCATTCATTTTCTACCGCTTATTCTCACGAACGTCGCAGGCAGTGCTAGAGTCTATCCCAGCTGTCTACGGGCAAGAGGCAGGGTACACCCTGGACTGTTCGCCAGTCAATCACAGGGCACATATAGACAAACAACCATTCACACTCACAGTCATACCTATGGACAATTTGGAGTCGCCAATTAACCTAGCATGTTTTTGGAATGTGGGAGGAAACCAGAGTCCCCAGAGAACATGCAAACTCCACACAGAGATGGCCGAGGGTGGGATTGAACTCGGATCTCCCAGCTGTGAGGTCTGCGCGCTAACCACTCACCCGCCGTGCAGCCCTTAACTGCATTCATCAATTTCTGAAAATAAGATTGATTCATTATTAATGAGATCGTATATTATTAGATATTTACACTATTCTAATTTGTCACTGCCAACACAAAGCTGAAATATCAGTGTCAGTCATTCCCTCACTTTACTTTTTCTAGTTAGGGATATGCCCTCTTCTTCTGAGATCTCTCCTGGTCTTCCAGAGCAGTCGGCACGAGGCGAGTCACACATACTACGTTGTACACCAGACATAAACAGTACTTGTATTTGGCAAGTACTGTTTATGTCTAGTGTACGACGACAAGTGTGGCATTTTGTGCCAATGCGCCCCATTTTTGGTCATGAATTGCATGTGTAACTTATGCGTAAACTCGTCTTCAATGCGAGGCAAAATCCATGCAAGTGTCAAGGTGGCATTTGTTGGACAAACAGATGCTTCTTACTTACCTGTTTCGCTTCTCCACCTCTTCTACAAGCTCATCAGTGGAAAACTGTCCTCTGACCACCATGATCAAGTTCTTAATGACATCCTCAGCACAGTCCACATCCAGTAGGCCTCCAATTACTACTGGTAATCGACTGGGGTTAACCTGAAAACAGAAATGTGGGAAATGTTCATTATTGTTCACATAAAAGACCATAAAATTGCTTTATGTAGTATAATTTAAATAGAAATGCATGGTTGTGGACAACCACAATGTGTCTCACAAGACATCATACAATTGTTTCTCAAAATTCATTCATTCATTCATTCATTTTCTACCACTTATCCTCACAAGGGTCGTGGGTGGTGCTGGAGCCTATCCCAGCTTGGGGGAGAGGCGGGGTACACCCTGGACTGGTCGCCAGCCAATCACAGGGCACATATAGACAAACAACCATTCACACTCACATTCATACCTATGGACAATTTGGAGTCGCCAATTAACCTAGCATGTTTTTGGAATGTGGGAGGAAACCGGAATACCCGGAAAAAACCCACGCATGCACGGCGAGAACATGCAAACGCCACACAGAGATGGCCGAGGGTGGAATTGAACTCAAAATGTAAGTAAAAAATATAAAAGAATCAGGTTCTTCAAATAAGGTTTGTTTTGAACAAATGCAATACTTTCTGTGTTTACTCCAAATGTATAAAGCCTTTGAGAAGAGAGTAATTGATGACATTCAACAATATTTGATGACCACAAACGCGCAAAAAATAGTGAAGTAGATGACTGTCACTTACTTTCTGTACATAAATTTCAATGTATTTTTGCAGAGTGTTGCGGTAGAGGTAGAGCACCAGATCGTGGACAAAGTCAAAGCGGTCACACACAATAATAAGAGGAAGCTGGTCTGTCAGCTTGGCTTCCTAGTCAGGGGAGAAACATTGTGTTAGTTTGAGTGCAAAACTTTTACAGTCATCCCTCATTACACTGCGGTTCGAACATCACTCCATCTTGTTTTTTTAAAAATGAATAATTGTTGTTTCAGGGTTGACTATGGACTAATAATAGTGAAAAAATATTTAAAGATAAGTCATAAGTATTATTCTTGTCACTAGGCATCACTAATGTTACACTGATGATACTGTATTACACTGCCTTAGATACTGTACAAGAGTGCATGGCAAGTCCGACATGATAGATTTTGGCCACTTACTTAAACCAGTGTGTTGTTGAATGATAATTGAATAAATTGAGAAATGTTTCACCTTGAGGAAATTCTTCACCCTCTCTGGGTCGTAACAGTTGCTCTCTCTGCAGATCCTTTCCACTTCTTTGATTTGTCCAGTCTTGCAGGCTGCCTGGATGTACTTGAAGTGAACATCAGGCTCCTGGCTGAAATTCACAATCGAGCCAAGGAAGTAAAACAAGCCTTGGATAGAAACAGAAGAGAGGGAGGAATTACATAAGCTAGCTCTGACAATTACCAACGACTCCGAGACACATAGTATGAACTGTGAACCCACCCTCGTAACTCTTGAAGGACTCAAAGAGCTCCACGAGAGCCTGAGTCCCCAGCTGCTCGTGATACTTGGACGCCACCTGTACACAAAGCTGTAGGTTCTGTCGGATGTTCGCCGACAGCATGGCTCTCAAACATTCCAAGGAGTCATCCACTGACAGGGAGCCATAGAAGTTCACCAGCCACTGTGAGAAGAATTGGAAAAAACATGTAAACGGTTTAGGTGTTACACATCTAAAAAGAAGTAGTTAAACATTAGGAGTACCTCAGGGTTCAGAAGATGAGTGTGCACCACAGCTCGTTTGATATCATAAAGGTCAGTGTAGTGCTCGAGAGCTCTCTGCAGAAGGCCCGCCTTTTCACATAGCTGAGCAACATGTCCGCGGTCATAGTGTGTGAACATTTGGTTCCCCAGGATGGCGTCTGCCACCTGTAAAGATTGTTACAGACATGGTCAAAGCAAATCGTGGCTAATGCTAACAATAACTGCATCAGGATGTTGACCTGTGGTGCATGTATGAGATTCATCTCAAGCAGGCGTGTCTGCAAGTGGCCTTCGGTTGGACGGTTGTTCTTTAAAGCATCCAACAGGAAAGAGGTGCACTGCTGGACCAGGTTTCCTTCCATGAACACATCCACAATCTACAAGCAACAGTACAGAAAAGGCACAGTTAGTAACTATCTATGAGAATGACCTACTGAAAAGTAGTCAGCACACTGAACAAGTTAGTCAAAGCATACATTTGATATGTGCTCACACTGTACATGGAGATATTCCACTAAAGTCCAATAGGTGGCAGTAATTCACCTACAGAAACAAATGAGATCCAAACTAAAAAATATAAATAATACCTCCAAATATAATTGCATTGTGACAAAAATGTCTGCATCAGAGTCGTAACATTGGCATGTGCAGAGCCCAGCAAAGTGAGGTATTAGCTCAATTGTGTGTGCAAGGCAGGAGAAATTAATCTTTAGTGTGAAACTTCATTTATTCATTTTCTACCGCTTATCCTCACAAGGGTCGCAGGGGATACTGGAGCCTATCCCAGCTGTCTTCAGGCGAGAGGTGGGGTACACCCTGGACTGGTCGCCAGCCAATCATAGAGCACATATAGACAAACAACCATTCACACTCACATTCATACCTATAGACAATTTGGAGTCTGCAATTAATCTAGCATGTTTTTGGAATGTGGGAGGAAACCGGATTACCCAGAGAAAACCCACGCAGAGGGCAGAATTGAACTCGGGTCTCCTAGCTGTGAAGCCTGCGTGCTAACCACTTGCCCTGTTAAACTTCAACGTCTTGAAAACATTCCAGATACCAAAGTAAGTCTACCGTCATGAAATTGGGTTGGGGACTTGCTTCGCACAAGAAACCAATTAACTGAGAGAATCTGGAACTAAGCAAAGATGTGGTGTGGCTTGAAAAAGGAGGACTCAGTGAATTCCTGGCATTGCTGCCACATCTGGAATAACAACAGATAGAGGTTCCCATATTGGCTGTGTTATTTGTTTGCGCGCAACGTGCAGATGTGCTCAGTGCGAAGGGGTATTTGTATGAGTGAGGAGATGACGTGTTTACCTGGTTGATGTTGGCCAGTGGCTCTTCATCCTGGACCAGCATCTGGGCAAATTGCAGTCCCTGGTCTGAATTGACACGCATCACATTCCTCAGCAAAAACACCCAATCAGGAGTGTAGCCAACCTATGGAAGTGAAGCAGGTTGGGTCAAAAGGCAAAACATGCAGATATGCCCACTTGTATTACATTACATTGGGCTGTGACTGAGTGTACACTCAGCATGCATTGGGAGCAGTGAGGCAGTTACCTTTTTGGCATACAGTACTATCTTCTGGAACTGGCCGGTCTCAGCAAAGCATTGAATGACCTTGTTGGGGACGTTGGCTCTGAGGTACACACTAAGAGCAAGGGTGGGGTCAGACGCTTTCACCAGATCTCCCAACTCCTCTGAACACTCCAACTGCAACACACAATTCACAAAAAATGTTGCTTAAAAAGAAAAATGTTATAAGATGAATATACGTAATGTTGAAAAATGAGGACTAGGGATGTCACAAGATCTTGCGTGACAAGATTTCTTGTTCAGAAAATAAATGTTTTGAGGTCACTCAGCCTGGGACGATAATGAACTATTAATAATTATTATTCATTCATTATAGATTTACACAATAAATTAAAATTTTGCCGGCTTAATATATTGCCATGTGCATGCGTGTCATTTCCTCGTGTCCAAACAGGAAGGCAATGGTTTCAGCACCCTAGATTGAATAGAGTGAGCCCTTTTTGTGTCATTTTGTCTCTGTGGGTGGAGGCAGGGCAGGTAGCATACACACACCGTAATAAAAAGGAAATGAGTAAATTGCATTATATTGTTATATATTTGTTGGATTTTTTTCATTGTACTTTTTTTAGAAGTAAAATATTGTCTTGTAAAAACAATCTTGTGTGTCTCGTGACACTGTACGTCCAGTCTTACCTTGTCCTCTTTCAGCCACTTCTCCAGGAGTTGCTTGCGTCCTTGCTGCAGGACAGGCCTGCAAAGCTCCAAGGACTCGAATTTGTTTAACTGACCCTGGTCTAACAATATGCCAAAGTACTGCAACAGTGGAGATGCCTGACCTGGTTGGGCTGGCACACTCTGGAATTTACGGATGGTCTCTGCTGTCCGCAAAACACCCTGAGTGAGGCGTAGAAGAATTAGACTCGAATAAGATACATTGTGAAAAGATGGAAGAAAGCAAAAACAGTTGATCAAGTCCAAAGACCAATCATTTAAAAGTAATTTAAATATATTAAAACCGGAAAAAAATAACTTTCATACTCTTACTTCATACTGAAAATGAGGGATTTGTGACAAACTACCCCACGGAGCCGACGTGTGATTGGGAAGCGAGTCTCTTTACTACACTAACACTACTACAAGTTCCATTTACAACTCTATTGTTATCATAACACTTTTCCCCTTTGCCATCAGTAGTACTTTTCTGTGTTTGCATCATAAAAAAATCCTAAAATCGAGGAAATAATCTCGATAAAGATTAATTTGGAGGCGCACTTAGACCAACCTTGGGTGCCGATGCAGCCACCTTTGCTGCCTCTGAATAACTTCCCTGGGCAAACATTGTGTTGAACTTCCTGGCGAATAGCTCCTCAGCGCCAGCCAGGTTGGATCTCACGGCCATCCGTAACGCCAGGTCGGGATTCTGGAGGACGTTGGTGGCATAGTTGACGATGTTTTCTTCTTCAACACATACCGACAAGACCTATACAGGCATAGGATAAATACTATAGGTCTAAGAAGGATAATTAAATGTGTTTTTGAGATAATACTACATTGCATCATGACAATGATATAGTCCCTCACTTGTCCTTTCTTGTTGACACCAATAATTCCAGAGTTGGCTTCATGAGGGGATGTGACAAAGATTGTCTCAGCGCTGATTCTATTCATGTAGATGCATACTCCTGACTCCAGGTCGTACAGGTGAATGTACCCATACTTGGTGATTAGATATATCACACCGTGTTTACTTCCAATCTGAGAGGAAACAGGTAAACCACTCAATACTGAAAGTGACCCAAACTCCCTTTTCCACTGCATGGTACATGGTACATGGTACAGCTCAATCTACAAGATTGATGCCAGTACTACCAGGTACTTTGTCTAGTCGCAAGTATTAGTTTTAAGCATGGAAAACTGCTGGTAATATTAGATTCCATTGTCTCCACTTTGCTGCAGCTCTCCACTTTCTTGCTGCCCACAGTGTCCTCTCAAATAAACAACAGTAGAGCTAAGCCGCAATGGCACTATGCAGTGGAAAAGCTGCATTAGCGTAGACTTTGACTATGTACCTGCATAGCTACAGGAAAGTCTGTCTGGGCCTCAGGGGGGAAAAACACATCCACTGCTTTCTTAGCAAATGGCTGGTTTCCTGCAGCTGGTTGACCCACTTCAATGATGTGCAGCTGGATGAATTTTCAACACATTAAAACCACAGTAAAGAAAATGCACAGTCATACAAATAGTGGTAGAAATGTTAATAATAAAACAATTGTTTGTTATGGACTTATTGCAATATTCAAAAAGCCTAACCTTCCCCCCAGCTTGGGAGCGCACAGCAAAACAGAAAAGGGTGGAGGGTTTGCCGTTGCCCTCCACTTTGAACTCCCCAAATGCAGCAGCGTGACCTTCTATTGGCTGAGACACTTTTCTCTCAACGGAATACAGCTGCATTGCCCCGACCACACGATTTTGCTGCAAGGACAAGCAGACAGAAATATCAGATAATCTACAGTAAATTGCAGAATCTCCTCTTCCTGCTCTTTGAAACAGTAACCAATAAAATATCATCTGCTAGACATCCAGTTTCATTGTTTATTCAGTATTTACATCCCTTGAGACTTCCTGAATGAATATCTACCCAAATAACGAAGAATGGACACTATCAGAATGTAGATAAGGAATCCCGGATTGGGCAAACATTCCACTTGTTCTACAGGACATTTTTGTGAATAAGTGCACGGTTACCTGTGCAGAAATCCCTATCAGCAGCAGCCACTTCTGTTGTTCGTCAGTTCTGTAGTTAATGATCTGACATCCTGCCAGACTGGCGTGCCGATCGAATACTTTGCTCGGCTGGGAATCTCCCTCCATGCTCCAATGATAAACAGCTGCATCCGTCACCAAGGCGACGGTGTTTACCGATATCCACTTCCAGAACGTGACCTCCTCTGTCATCGCATGAGCCTTCATCTTGCTCTTCATCTCGATGTTAAAGATCTGCAGAGTCTTAGCGGCTGTGGGGTGGCGCAGTAAGAGATCCGGTCAATAAGCAGGCAAAGCAGACAGCTATTCAATTCATTGTGAAATGAAATGGGCCTTTTTCTTTGTCTCTCAGAGCTTGATGAGCTGACTCTTTTGCAAGTAGGGAACATTTTAGGTGGGATTTTGTGGATTTTGGCTGCAACGGCACTGTTGATCCAGTCTCAACTGACCAATACAACAATGGTAGTGGTCAGGGGTTCAGAAAATTCATCTAATTATTAATATAATTAATAATAATTAATTAATAATTAATTTGAAATTAATCATTTCAAAAGGAACGATTAATAAATTCACTCATCAATAAATAACAATTTACAGTATTTTCCGCACCATAAGGCGGACTTAAAGGGAAAGATCAACGGATTTTAACCAGCTTTCAGCCTTTTCGAGTTATTTTTTAATGTCTATTCGTGCGAACGACGCCAGAAAATAATTAACCTTAACTAAGTAATCATTTTAATTACCTTCCGGAAGTGACGCACCGGGTTCATCTCGCCCAATACAACAACAACATAACACACTGACTGCCATTGACACGCTACACACGACCGACCAACTTCACTTGCCATATGAGACTATGGCGTCTTCTGGGAATAGTTCGTCTTCTGAAGATGAATTTTTTCATCGAGGAACCATTCGGCCTTACCAATTTGAGCCAACCTTGACAGCAGAAGAAGTAGAAGCCAGGAGAAGAGCGGCTGAAGAGGCGGACAGAACAACCACAATGGCGGCCATACCAGCCGGCCGGGTTACCGGCGACTACTGGTGCACATGCCAGAAATGCCAAGCCATGCCGACAGAAGACGAATGTGTGTGCTGTCATGAAATCCAACAAGCACAAACAATAGTGGACCAATTCGACCCTGAGCCAACCGATGTGGAAGAAGACGACGAGCATCCAGGCTATGTACAGAAGTGTGTGACTGAGCACCCAGATTTCGTGGCTCACCTAAATGAAGCTGTGCTAGACACCTACTTCAGGAGCCACCAGTACAACTGGAGAAGATTTCCAAAGCCAAGAGAACCTAGAGGAACTCTAACAAATGCGTATGTATTTACAGAACTCTACCTCTTCGTGTAACTTGTTCAGGACACTCTGGATCAAACCAAGCATAGGTATGAGAAGTTTTAAGATCACTCACTCGTTACAAGTGACTTTTAAATGGAACAAGCAGGCAAGCAGGCATATTAGAAGTAAACTTGCATGCGATCGATCAACTGTGTAGCCCGCTGCAGGTAAGATCAGTGTGTTATGTTGTTGTTGTATTGGGCGAGATGAACCCAGTGCGTCACTTCCGGAAGGTAATTAAAATGATTACTTAGTTAAGGTTAATTATTTTCTGGCGTCGTTG
This sequence comes from Doryrhamphus excisus, assembly GCF_037039965.1. Taxonomy (NCBI): domain Eukaryota; kingdom Metazoa; phylum Chordata; class Actinopteri; order Syngnathiformes; family Syngnathidae; genus Doryrhamphus; species Doryrhamphus excisus. Next base: position 11,314,929 of record NC_136359.1, on the reverse strand, counting down.
GCACGAATATACCTTAAAAAACAACTCGAAAAGACTGAAAGCTGGTTAAAATCCGTTGGTCTTTCCCTTTAAAAGCCTTTAATTTTAAATCGATGGTTACATTACACAATATGTACAATACATACATTTAACTCCAACCGCTGGACATTGGTGTAAACAGGGTGTTTAAAAAAGTGAAGTTGCGAGCATTACTAGCATCAACTAGCATTACCCACCATGCAGGTGAGGTCAGGTTATGACTCAGGTGATTGCTGGAGAACAGTGTGACAGTGTGCTCATTCTTCTGGGTGTATAATCTCTGATAACGCATACCAGACATTCACTCCAGCAGCACACATCAGGTCATGCTAACACACGTTAGTTCTCATTGAAGGATAGTGCCAACAGGTTATGTTGAGGCAGAGTGCATCCAGTGTGTTTGCGTGTGTGTGTTTTTCCTAAACAGTTGTCTGCCTTTTGATTGATTGGATGCCAAAATAGCTCTGTGAACTTGAGAAAGGTATTTTGGAAGCTTTTATGTGAGAGTTAAGTTTACTGTATCATCACAACAGAGCGTCAGGCGGGCAGACAGATAGATAGCAACTCACCGTCTGGGAAATGACAGAAAGCCGGGGAAAGAAAGCAGAAAAAAGTCAGTCAAGATGAGATAGACCAGACCAAAACAGATGAGAAGGAGAGGGTAAATAAGAAAAGAAGCATTATTGGCGAATCTTCCTGATTAATGCTTGTGTTTACGCTCTGTGTGGCACAAAATCAATTTGCACGAATACTTTTGTACATTCAGGCAGTCGAACTGAGTGCACTCAGCGTCAATCTTGATTTAGTTTTTGACACTAATGACATTAGAACATTAGTCACTACTTGAACGTGATATTCCCACAACATTCCCAGTGGATTCATCTATTCAGGCTAAAGCTACATAAATAACATGCAGACACAGTGATTCTGAATATAAAAACACAAATATTGTTCTTGGTATAAAGCCACAACTTCCATTGCACCAGTGCAGCAGACTAAATATGACGCTCACCTTTCAAGGCAATGACCTTGCTTGTGGGGTTCATGATGGCGCTGTCAGCAGAGATGGGTCTCCTGATGGGGTTTGTGGGGTCGGACATGTCCACAATCACCACCTGGTTCTGCTCACCCACTTTCTCTCTGATGCAGATGAACTTGTCCGACTCCATGGTCAGATAGCTGAACCCGATGTTGGCTGGGTTCACGCCCAGGTTCTGCAGCTAGAGTTGGAAAACATAATTTCGTCATTCTGGTACCTGAACTCATCATTGTGCTTAGTCTTGATGGGGTGATGACCATGTTGTCACACATTCTTTGTGTAATTTGCAGACTTTGTTTATTAATGAATGAAAAATAGATAATATCAATATAATAATATCAAAACGTATGCCCGCAACCCTAATGAGGATAAGCGGCATAGAAAATGGATGGATGGATGGATATCAAAACGAACATTAATCAAAGTAATACTAGCCAAAGACCACTAAGGCCTTGTAGCAAACCAACAAATGCCCACAAGCCCAAAAAGACTGACCTGCCAATTCCATTTTTGGACCGATTTTTCCAAAATAGCAAAGACAGCATACACCTTCAATTAGGCCTGGCATGAAATTTTGCACTTCGTTAGTTGACTGTCAGAACGAAAGCGTCGGAGCCCGAGTCACCTCCATCTGTATTTTTTTTTTCCCAAGTTGAGAAAACGGTCCGTGTTAGTCGTCTGTGTTCATACGCTCAACTTGTTCATTGTGTTTAAAACAGAAATATTCCCACAATGTGGCTGAGGCGTTCGCCTTAGAAACAGTTGTTCATGTTAGCATACGCTGGCTACTACACAAGGTAGCGCCACCTTCAGCTGCAGAAAAAAAACAAATTTTGAAAACGATTAAACACGTTTCATAGGGCCTTATGTTCCCAAAAGATGTATTGGTGTTCAGATAAACATGAAAGCCAGGGAAGAATAGGCACACAGTTTCCAATAGTATGACTCTTTCCATACAGCTGTAAATTTGGAAAACAATGGAAAATAGCTGATTCATGTAGAAAGACATAAATTAATTTCAAACCTTCTGAAAGTCTTTCTTTCTTTGAACAAAGGCTGCTATCATGGAGACTTTCCATAATTATGAAGCTATACAATGTGTAAAAGGATTGCTGTTGTACAGTATGTATGTCAAAGTACCATGGACATTTACTATATGAATACCAGACAGTAGTAAGTGAAATCACTGTTGGTAACATCTGCTAGCCGGTGGTGGGTTCTTAGATTTTTTTTGTTGTTGGGGAAAAAAAAGTGTAGTTTGAAGACAAAGCGGGACAGCACCTTTAACATACAATAAGACAAATACCCATCATAGTACTGAGGCCTAGTTGTGCAACATGAGGAGTACAAGCAATAGGCTCCTTCAAAAGCCAAGGACAAGACCTGAGGGAGGATTACAGCCATATGCTGCATCGCTTTTGCAGTGCCAGAACGATTTGTGGGTGGAGGAGAGAGGCAATAAAGATAACGGATGACAAGAAGAGTATGAGGAGCCTCAAGATACAGCACAGTATCCTACCGAGAGGGCACCGAAGAGAAGAAAAGGAAGCTGGTGTGCTAAATTCCAGTAAGAACGGGTCTTTGGTAACCAATGGTTTCGGGTGGAGTGAGTGACTCACAAGAAACACCCCCCACAATCCTCCACATCCTCTTTGAACAGACCATTCCAAACCAAAAATCACACCTCAGCTATAACCTCCAGTGGCACGTGACCCAGAAACCGCGTAGAGTGATACAACCTCACACATGCACACACATGTTGGACCTTCCCTTTTCTAGCAGCTGTTGTTAAACAATCCCAAACACATTAAACGAGAATCACAAAAAGGCATGATACAACGTTGATGGGATCTGGTGAGTCACAGACTGGGTGGATGCTCTGTGGAAGCTTGAACACAGCTGAAATTCAACTGTGAGAGCTCTAAAAACATTGACTCTATATTAGCCAAATTTTGGAACCAATTGAGTACGGAACTCAAACAATGCACCGATATGAGTACGGGACAAGCATATCGCATTTATGAGGTAAAATGAGTATAATATAAATGTAGTATGTGTACATGTTAAACCCAAAAAGGGAACAGTAATCGCTGAGACATGGAGAAGGGGTAGGATTAAATAAGATGGGCTTCTCCCTACTAATTTCCAGGTATGTTGAATTGTACAAGTGTAGAAACCAAATGATGTTCCTGAATGCAACTTGTGAAACATGTTTGAAATGAACAATACCATTACCAAACTCCAGATTAGATTTGCATTGCAGTGGTCACCCTGCAATACAATTGGTTTCCTGCAAGAGCCGGTGTGTATGAAAATATTCTCTAAATAATATGTTATAAATCTGTGTCTGAAAGGGGCACTGACAACACCGGGAGTCCTAATGAATCAAAATTTATGAATGACTTTCTGGGCATTTGTGATTGAGTTAGGTGACTGAGCACAGATGCTCCCTAAACATCCCAGAGTATCCTGTTAGTCACGAACGCGATGAAATCAACATTTCCTCAACATCCTGAGGAGGAGAACCCTGATGCAATTTGCTGACCTTGTCTTGTACAGCACATCCGCTGGTTTGACACAGCGGCACTGTTTCATCTGCGCTGATGCCGCCGCAAAAGCTGCAGGTTAACTTGGCTCTCAACTTGACACTGGTGGTTTGGAGCTGGAGGGAATTTTACAAGACTGTCCACTGATGCTATCTGGTGTTTGATGGGGGAAAGTGATGTCACATACATTCAGCTGCAAGCTACTGCGAAACTGAAGGGTGATGCTGGAGAGGAACTTCACGCCTCACAACTTTGTGTACTTGAAGAACATGTCTAGTCACATTTCACTTCCAAGACAGTCTAAAAGGCACCAGTGAGTACCTCACTCACCAGTTGTCCAACAGAGCTGGCTAGTTTGAAGCCAGCACCAGTTCTTTCACCTCCTGGCTCTCATAAGTGGTTCCCAGGAAAGCACCAACTCACTACTGATCTTTAGCCAAGAGGTGATAGTTACCCAATATGCAAGAATATGCAAAAAAATGTCAAAAAAACAATATGCACATTAGTCACACGCTACTTAGAGCATTAGGGTCTTTTTGGTGGAAAGAAGTCAGGGTCCACGTTTCACCTCTGCACTATGACCCAGACGGCTGTAAATACCAGACCACAAAAAATGCTAAACAACTTGAGGCCCAAAGTCCCCCATTTTGAAATTCCAAGCATTTTTTACTCTGCTGGAGCCAACTTTGTTCACAGGGGTGCATGACTGTGCCACAGAGGGATTTCTTGGAGCTGATTCACCCTCTCAAGCCCAACACTGTGCACTTTTGAACTCATAACCCAGACCAGCACACAGCCTCCACCAACAAGCATCACTGCGGAAGGAGCCTACTAGCCTGCAAGTAGTCATACTTTGGTGGATAAAGGATCTTTGGCTGGCAAAAGTGGGGCTGCTGGCCAGAGGAAGAGGGCGGGAGTGAGAGGGGCTCTGTGCTTCTTCTTGTGAAAGGCCATTTCACTGCCTGCTGTTACCATAACAACGAGCAAGAGACGAGGGGAGGTGGTAGGGGGATACGTCACCAAGTTTTTGGCAACAAAACACCCAGCAGAGGGGGACTTGCTATGGGACGTCATGGTGGAAATAGTTCCTCCACAGAGGGCAGCTAAATAACTGTCTCTTTCTTCTTTTAAATCCCACACTGTTCAAGTGGCACTTTGTTTCATAAGAAGTCCAAGCGGAGAACACCAAGTCTTTTTTTTGACTGTTGTGGCATTATGAAAAGGTGCTATCCCTGGGTGGCTCGAAATTACACTTTTTTGACCCACTTTTTTTTTTTTTGGTTAGTGTGCAGGACTCACATCTAGGAGAACCGAGTTCAATTCCACCCTCAGCCATCTCTGTGTGGAGTTTGCATGTTCTCCCCGTGCATGCATGGGTTTTGTCCGGGTATTCCGGCTTCCTCCCACATTCCAAAAACATGCTAAGTTAATTGGCGACTCCATAGGTATGAATGTGAGTGGGAATGGTTGTTTGTCTATATGTGCCCTGTGATTGGCTGGCGACCAGCCCAGGGTGTACCCGAAGACAGCTGGGATAGGCTCCAGCACCCCCGCGACCCTTGTGAGGATAAGCGGTATAAAATGAATGAATGAATGTACGATTTGGAACTGATTCAAGGATTCTCCTGCCTTACTTTGATTTGTGCTCATTCTAGTTCCTGTATTAAAGCGACAGATGGCAATTCATTAACCAATCACGATTTGTGAAGAACATGAAAATGCTAAACACTCCCAGTCCTACAATGACAAAAAAAAGAAGCACATAACCTTGAAACTTCACTGCTGTGGCATTACTGACAGATTTGAACGTGTAACATGCTCAACCGGAAAAAAAACTTAGTTCTTTAAACGTCCTTTCATGATAAAAGATCTTTGTCTTTTTATCTGTTTATCAAAGGACACCACTCTATTATCCAAGAACTGGTTGGTACCGCCTATGATTACGTTGTACCACAAGTAAACTGAGTAGACATCACTAACTAGACGAACAGAGAAACATGTTATATCCTCAGGTTGCAGCGCTAAATGATCCAGAGTACAAAGTTGCAAGAAAACCACGAGCGCAATTCTGCAGACGTGTGCAGGGAAAAAAGTGAACGAGCAGGATGAGTCATTATTCACCATATTCTAGACTGCGGGGGAGTGAGTGTATGTGGGACATATACCCAAGACAGCAATACAGTGAAAGCCAAATGTATGTTTGACACATGCTGCTTGTTAATAAAGCCATTGAAGCGCACAGTGAGTCTCTTCGTAACCACGAACAGTGGTTAAGAAATAGAGTAGTATTCTACACTGGTCTCTAGGTATCAGTAAGATTGCTCTGATGAGACTATAACCACCAAAGATGACGCTGTTGATGCTAACATGTGAGTCTACCTTATATGATTTATTTAAGATGGATTATTTTCTATTATTATATCTACTATATTGGGTAACACAAGTGTAAAGGTGACTATAGGGATGTTATTTCATGTCTACAGGGCTCTAATAATGTTAAAAACAGTTTTCAGAAGTTCAGAGAGAAACAAAGTTTCTATGCTCTAACTACGAAAACATTCCATTTATTAAAATTGGATGCTATTTTGCGAAAAATTCACTTATCACAGGTGGCTCTGGAACCAATTGCCTGCAATAAATGCAGCTTTCTTCCTGATTACGTCCAGGGGGGAATTTTTTATTTTCTGTATTCTAATGCAACAGCCACTTTCACTGTGCTCTTTCCCTGGCAACATGGGGCATAGGGATTATCTTCGAAAGGACAAGGATAGTAAATAAAATATGCCTTGCAATTCAGGGGGCTGCATATTCTTTTCTTTTTCTATATCCCAACTCCGGCACAACTATTTAAATATGGCGGCGCTAAGTGGGGAGAAGGAACTGATTCACTGATAAATGTAAGTGTGCATAGGTTTCTCTGGGTGACCAATCCAGGGTATCCCGCCTCTTGTCCAAAGTCAGCTGAGATTGGCTGCAGGTCATTTTATTAGGACAAGAGGATGGATGGACATAATCCATCTTGAGATACAAAACATTGTTTATTCCAAAATCCATATGTGGGTAGCAGCGGTGGCAAGCTCATAAGCATGCTGCAGGACATGGCAACAACATGGAAGCCGTTGAGGACCGTTCATGTCTCAACGAGAAGACGAACAGCTGAGCCAGGACCGGCAAGTGTCAAAACACAGCAAGTGACTGCAGTGACGCCTGCAGTGCAAATGGCAGTGGTGTATTTCTACCATTACCACCACCTGAAGCAGGTAAAAAAAAAACACGATGTGGATCTGCATAGTGTTCAATTTCTCTAAGTCATCCTTGGCTAAAGCAGGCCTGTGGCTATATTGAGCAACAGCCCGCAGCTCTCTTTTCACGTTCCCATTTAAATGCGCCATGTGCAGTCTGTGTGCGGACACAAGGGCGAAGAACTGCAGCAAAAAACGAGTGAGAGACACATTTCATGGAGCTTTTCTCCTTACCTGCAGATGTTCCTGGAATCGTATGGGCAGTATCTGAGCCATTCTGGACGTTTCTCTGCTACAAGGGTCCTCTACTAGGAAGGAAAGGGGAAAGGGGGGACAACAAGGAGAAATTGGAGGTGCACTTGTTTGTGGCCGCTAAGAAAACGTCCCCAAAAGCGGAATAAGATGATGTTGGAGGAAGGAAGAGAGAGGAGTGGTAGGAGTCACACACTCTCTAACACCGCTACTGCTGATCCCATTCACAGACCCCTACGTCAGTCAGGAGGCACAATAAGCACCTCCGCTGAGAAAACTAGTCCACATGAACGGACCCAGGAGTCGTGTTTGTGTGTGTGTGAACAGCTTGCTGTTGTGTTACATTGGAATAAAATATACAGTTGGATACTGTCCTAAAATGAAACTCACAAAGAGACAGTGTCAAAAGTTTTGGGGTTGGGGGTTTTCACACGGCTGTCAACGCAAGAAGGTCAGATGCGCGGTGTGTACCCTTCCGCCACAATGCCCCCTCCTTCTTGCTAACTGTGAGCATTACACACACTATCTAAAGACAATTATATGACAATATGGCATATCTATTGATGTTTTTATATATATAATATACCTGTCCCAAAGTCTATAGTATTATAGGTTTATAAGGTTTATAGTGACGTTTTTAGATTAATTCCTTTAAAGCTTGTCAGTTAAAACACTTCCTGTTCCTTTCACTGTCTGGGCGTGGTTTGTAGGCTACTTTTTTAATTGGCCTATGGGGCACAAATGACTGTGACCTGTAATTTCTGCCTAGCAACAAGAATCCACTGAATAATAACATTGAACAATTTTGTTGCTCTAATTTGTAATTTGTAATTAAATGTAATGTAAATGATATTTATATTTGGTAGTTTTGTAATGAATGACATCCATCCATTTGTTTTTAAGTCATTTGTTCCCATAAGGGTAGCTGGAGTCTATCCCAGCTGACACATTCCCAATACACAATGTTGTAACCTCTCAAACGTATTTAAAATGGTTTAACAGTATTGTAGTTGCATGCTATGTTTGATACTTTAGAGTTTGGAGGGTGGGGGGGTTCATAAAGAAAGAGCCTGCGATTGACAAGTGATCAGTTCGAGATAGACCTGTGATAGGCTCCGGCAGGTTAAAAAAAAGGATGAATGAAAATCAACATCATTTAGCTGCAATTAGCTGTCTGGTCTGAGCAACATGTTAACACAGGCTGAAATGGAGTCAGAATGGCCCACAGGATGTAAACAGAGCAGATTTGATCAAAGAGGCCACTGTGTGTGAGGCACCAGAGCAGCATAATGAAGTTTCAAGTTCTTCTACTGGAAACGACGCCGTGTGTGAGACAGGAATTAATTAAGTGTGAAAGTAGGTGTGTTTACTGGGTTTAAAAACTCAAACTGCAACAAACAATCATTTTTCTATGTTGACTTACCTGCTATGTACAGTATATATTTTGTCAATGGTGATATGCAGGATGTTATTGTGCTTCGTTCCGGGGAATATACAGTACAGTGCGTCATCTCAGCAGAATTCCTCACACCAGCCTGCCAAATAGCAGTGTTTCCAGGAAGTCATTTAAGTGGTCATTTATACCAGCTTTTGCAGTCGGTACACAACACACTCTTGAAGAGACATTGAGTTGTGCTATTCCACTAAACAGAATGGAACATAACGCGCCAGTCGCTGCTTCAGTGTGTGACTGGATCTAACAAAGCTGACTTATCTGCTTGTGTGTTTATTTACAACCTCACTTCCTGACCTCCTGGCTGTCTAAACTTTCCCTCTTTGATTTACATCTGTTTTTACATCTGTATTTGCCAACTATTTATTTACCCAAAGTGACTTATCTCACTCAGGATTAAATGTAATGAAGACCAGGATGTCTTTACTGAAGAAAAATTGTATTGTTGGATACAAAGCATCAATGAAAGGATTATTTCTGCAGAAACATCTACAGTAGAATAACAATGTTTATTACTGTTTTTATTGTTTGCAACGATGAAGAAATTCACTGCCTGATAGTTTGTCAGTTACACAATATGTGCAATTACCGTTATTCATAAGATACTTCATAATGCAAGAGATGCAACAGTACCAAAGTCAAAATACACTATATATTCAATTTGATTGTATTGTGCTGGTGTACCTAATGATATGGCCTGTGAGTGCAGGCTTATGTCTCTGATCTGATATCAGGTCACCCCACTGAGATGTTCTAAGGGTGTGCCGGTTGAGTTAAATAGACAGTGTGCTTGGCTTGGCTCTTGCTGTCTATGAGATAAAGCTGGCACGTCTTGTGGTGCATCACCATCTCATCCAGGCTGTTGAAAACCTGTAAGAGGGAAGAAGCTGATTTCATCTCTGCTAGAGTGCTTTCTATAGGCAGAATTATTCCACAGGCTCTCCGTAGCTTATTTCTGTTCAAGCGTACCTCTTCGCTTTTCTTGCCCTCTTTTCCCAGAGCAAAGCCTTGCACGTCCTCCAGGAAGCGGATGGGAATGTTATAGACCTTCTGCTGGTAGAGCACAGCCAGGGTGAAAGGTTGGCGGGCGTTCTGGGCCGAGCTGTGTCGGATGAGGAAAGTACCATCCTACAACATGGACATTGAGCATAGGACGACTAATCACAAGATCACCCCTCTCATACTCTCAAGGTATTAAATATGAGTACAGTCAGTGTACAGCTTGTATAGTGGTATAGATTTACTATCCACTGAAAACGACTCAACAAACAGCCTTTATTGTCTAAATAACACAAGCGAGTACTGAGATAAATGTCCCGCCAACAGTCAAGCAGGATGGTGTCATACCATCACTGTCCGAGGATGCATGTCATCAGCAGTGGGAGCTGCAGTTCATTGAGAGAATGTCAACATGTACTGTGACATTCTGTAGATTCCATTAACAACTCGTGCAGCTCTGGTGAATGTCCAAGAGGATTAAAGGGGACCTATTATGCTTTTTCTACTTTTCTGACCTATAAATGTAGCTAGAATGTTGTATTCTCATGTTAAACAATGCCAAAGTTTCAGATAAAGAGGTTTTCGCATTTGAAAGTGAGCCCTGAAAGAAGTTTGGGATGGCTCAAAACACTCAATTTCAGAGGGCTTTGTAAAACTGTTTCTTTGTGATGTCACAGAGGAGCAGGCTTCCTTTTAGGCTTGGCTGAAGGTGTGATACACTCTCTGCCCTACCTCAAGTTCTGCTTCTTTGTTTACGGGGCAAACTCAGGCAGACGTTAGTTATTGGTATTATTGTTTTTGTTATCGACGCCATTCCACACATCCCGGTTCTCCTGAGCTCCACCAAAACAGCGCTGCTTCTGACAAAGCGTGTGCAACAATGAGTGCTCCTCCTCAGGCAGGCGAGGACTTTATTCATTTATTATCAATTCCTATACCCACTATATTAGATAGTGGGGTTTGTTTGTAGTTGGGAAGCACTTTGGGCGTGTGACTAATTACAGCGGAGTGGGCGTGCCCTGAGTTGGGCAGTGGGTGGAACAAATTAAAACAGACCGTTTTGGCAGGAAGCTCAAATCCAAGGAAATACAGCTGGAATAGGTGCAGATTCTGGAAGATCTAGAAACTTTTCTGTGCTGGTTATTGTGTGTAGCTGCTCTATAGGAGTCCACAATTCAATACAAAGGGCAATAAAAATGAGCATAATAGATCCCCATTAAGGCAGTGCTAAAAAAAATGACAATAACGCTCACACAAAGTGGACTTTGGACTTTGGACTTTGTTGCCAGCTCTTTAAACTTGTCATAGAAGGTCTTACCGTATTGACTCTCAGTAGGAGATCTTCTGCTGTCTTCCTGTTACATTCTCCAGCAAACCATTCTGGGTCCTATTGTGTAATATAAACATAATTATTAATGTCTCCGATTGGAAACATCAATTATTATTCTCTTTACTCTTTTTTACCTGATTCTCTGACTCTTTGGTTATTCTGCCTCCACCAGAGTCTCAATAGAGAGAGTAAAAAATATGTGGATTATTATTTATATGTTTTTTATGGAAAATATTCATTATTAAAAAGACTGTTTGCAATCAGGCACCGAAAGGGCACTAACTTCTGAACGTGCACACACACATTACTTATGTTTGTTGTCAGTTATGATAGTGATTTGGCAAAGTTTAACTGCTAACATTAGCCATCATTGAATGTACTGTATAGAACAGAATGACTGTTGGTCCCTTCTCTGAGACTGTGAGCACATACGCCGGACATGTACGTGTCTAAGAGTGAAAGCCATGCGTGGCAGTCGTCTGATTCGCCCTGACAATTTTGATGCAGTTTAATTGTGAAAAATATATATATTTTTTAATTTTCAGTCTGTTCTTTAACCCATCTTTGGTGACATACGATGGTGGTGTTCTTATATCTTTGGTTGTCAACTAGCAACTAGTCAACCAGCATCGGGGAACTCCATGTGGGCAATTCTCCCCTATTATTAAAAAGTTGGAATTTGTTCTTGAAAACAGCAAATTACAATCAACGTTACAAATACAATACAATAAATGTACTTACTTGCATGCTTTATATCCATCACATGAGGATTTGCAGGGCTGAAATGCAGACAGGAATGTTAATAATCAAACACCGTCTGTAGCATGAATACTCTTATGAAGCATGCAAAAGGAAGCCAATAAAATAGAAATGTATCAACTCTTTAACGAGTCTCCTACCTGAGCATTGCTGGCAAAGGGGGCTTAAAAGCTGGTTTAGATGGGGGCGGTTTGGAGGAAAAGGCGGCAGGTCTTGCTTCAAAGATGGGAGCTGAAATGTGCAAATATGATATTAATTAACATTGTACAGTATGTAAATGGTATAAATGTGTTATCAAGAGGAACGTTGCTTCTACCTGTCTTCGCCTCTATCAAGGAATTCTGAAAAAGATCTAATTAATGTAATATTGTGTAGACTTTAACCAATGAATAGGAATGAATAAATGAAGTCCTCATGTTGAAAGAGAGAGAACACTTACTGACTTTGCTCTTGGAACTGGAGGCTTCATTCTGCAAAGTCACAGTATGTTAAAGTTACATGTACAGGGAATGGAAAATACTTCATCTGAAAACATGCAACAGTCACAACATTTGATAAATAAAGATACTGTTGAAGGGTGAGTGGTTAGCACCCAAGCCACGCAGCTAGGAGACTCAAGTTCAATTCCACCCTCGGCCATCTCTGCATGGGTTTTCTCCGGTTTCCTCCCACATTCCAAAAACATGCTAGGTTAATTGGTGACTCCAAATTGTCCATAGGTATGAATGTGAGTGTGAATGGTTGTTTGTCTATATGTGCCCTGTGATTGGCTGGAGACTAGTCCAGGGTGTACCCCGCTTTTCGCCCGAAGACAGCTGGGATAGACTCCGGCACCCCCGCTACCCTCGTGAGTATAAGCAGTAGAAACTGAATGAATGAAGGATAAGTGTTGAACTGCAGCTGCTTTTGCTTATAATGGCAGAATTCCTGTATTGGATTTTACAGGCATACCTAATGTTGTGGCCAGTGAGTGTACCTGGTAGGGGGGTACATACATGGGTGAAGGTGTGAGTGGTGTCTTGGTAGATGAAGACATTCTTATCGGGCCTTGGAGAACCGGAGGGTAAGCTGAAGGGGACATGAGGAAGGAATAAAATTAAGATATTTTATCTGGAGCACAGTTCATGCTAACTATGCAAACATTGCATCAGCATAATCATGTCCACATTTACAGTATGCACCCCCACCAGCTGCTGGTTCTAAATGGAGGTCGTCATTATCCCCCTGGAACATGAGAACACAGTGTGATGACAGGGAATGGCACGATAATATACAGTAGATGTAGAAGAGTTGAACGTACTTAGAATTGTTATATGTTCTTCCTGAGTGTGAAATCAAGAACTAACAATAACTATAAAATGAATTGAAATTACCTGTTCTTCGTTTGGATCTAGATAAACATCTGAAATGCAGAAAAACATCCATCACCCTTTGCAGATAGTAATATTTTGCTATTATTATTTATGCAATTATGGGGCACTGTAGCTTTATAGTCAAGGCCAGGTGCTGCACAGTGACACAAGGTGGCGCCATCATTGCATGGTTCAGTAATAATGTCTGCTACTCTAACTCCTTCATAGAATGTATGAAAATGTCTTTATGAGGGGATTATATAGATATAGGTATTGGGACAGACCTCTTAAATGAGTAGAGTTATGCTAAATTGACTTTTTTGTGTCCTCCTGGTCCAGTCCTTAATGTTATGTTGTTGTATGTGATGTATGGCATCTATAACATTGGACAAGTGCAGAGACAGAGTGCTTCTTGGAGCCATAGTCACAGATGGGACAAAGGGTCCCATGGCGGGATCCCACCACCACTCGATTTTGTTGTTAAACTGTATTTTTAGAATGTGTGTTTGACCAGTGGCTTCACGGTGGACGAGTGGTTAGCATGTAGGCCTCACAGCTAGGAGACCCGAGTTCAATTCCCCCCTTGGCCATCTCTGTGTGGAGTTTGCATGTTCTCCCCATGTTCCCACATTCCAAAAATATACTATGTTAATTGGCGACTCCAAATTGTCCATAGGTATGAATGTGAGTGTGAATGTTTGTTTGTCTATATGTGCCCTGTGATTGGCTGGCGACCAGTCCAGGGTGTACCCCGCCTCTCGCCCAAAGTCAGCTCGGATAGGCTCCAGCACCCCCCTTGACTCGTGAGGATAAGCGGTAGAAATTGAATGAATGTCTTTGACCAATACTTTGGACACTCCTGTGTATGTGTATGATGTAATAAACAAGTGCACCTTCCTCTATGTTAGATGTAAGAAAGGGAGTTGGAGCATGTCGCACTGCTGGTGGAGGCATCAACTTTTTCCTGCCAGGCTTCTCATTCCTGTCTACCTCAGGTGCTGATCAGCAAGATAAGAAGGAGCGAGATGATGCAACAAATTCATCCATTTATAACATAAATTGCTTCCATGCAGACTGCGTACTAACTCACGTTTCTTGGTGTTGGAATCAAACCAGGACTCTTTGGAATGTTGCTGAGGCTTCTAGGATACAAAAGGCATAGCAAATTGAGTTCCCAACAGACATCCAGGAAGATGTGTTGTATTTACCTGAGGTTTGACACCTAGCCTTGATGGTGGCACAGCCGTTCTTTGAGGAACGGAAACTCTGGTTGCTCTCTCTGCAAAATGAAACGCATCAACAGTTCATGTCGATATCTGTGAGCTTGCGTAGGATCCTTCCTACCCATGTAAACATTTTCTTCCACGTGTCTCTGCGGGACGTTGACAGCTGGACGCTCGCAAGGAGGGGCTTCATACATGTCCCCCTCCTCTTCCTCCTCCTGCTATTAAACACATGCAATATGGCTCGTAAATGTGTACACATTAAATTCATCATACATCATAGTGTGAATACAATGTCTTTGATGCATGTCGTCTTTTCTTAAAGGGGATGCTCATTTTTTTACCCTTTGTATTGACTTGTGGAGTCCTATAGAGCAGCTACACACAATAACCAGCACAGAAAAATTTTTAGATCTTCCAGATTCTGCACCTATTCGAGCTGTATTTCCTTGGATGTGTGCTTCTTGCCAAAAGGGCCTGTTCATTTCATTTATTTCATTTCATTTATTCCACCCACAGCCCGCCTCTAGGCATGCCCACTCCACTGTGATTGGTCACACGCCCAAAGTGCTTCTATAGTGGATATAGGAGTTGATAATAAATAAAGTCTTTGGAGAGCTAATTGAAAAGTGTTCCTCCAACCTTGCCTGCCTGCAGAGGAGGAAAAATTCAAGCCAACTAACATTCATTCAGTCATTTTCTACCGCTTATCCTCACAAGGGTCATTGGGTATGCTGGAGCCTATCCCAGCTGTCTTCGGGCGATAGGCGGGGTACACCCTGGAGTGTTTTTTTGTGAATGCTTCAATATGTAAAAATATTCTAAAGCCTAAAATAATCACGTATCAGGGAATCCCTCATCAGGAGCTTTAATTTGAGGTATCACTCAATGCGGTTTGTTTATTAAAAACTCATTTTTGGTGTTGTTCCATTGAACCTGCTCCCTTAGAAATCGTGCATCAAACACATGAATTATGTATTATGTAATTAATTGCTTGTATAAACTTACAAACGCATGTGGTTTCCAACCAAAGTCGTCGCTGTGGCCTGGTAGAGACGCAGAGATGCACTTATAAATACACTTAAAGATGCACTTAAAGATGCAATATACTGCTGTAAATAAAGCAGTATATTTTCAAACTAGGAAGGTAATAACATCACCTGTCCTTCTAGGTGGCGCTGGAGGAGAGCCGCTGTGGGAAAAGAAAGCAAGAGGATCTGAAAGCATCATCACAAAAGAAAAGTATTGTATTGTGTTTTGTTTCAAGTTTGTAGACTTACATCTTCTTCAGTTTGCCAAAGAAGCTCTGTTTAGTAAAGAAAAAAAAGAAGGTTTTAGTATGTTATTCTGTTAACACTAGCAATGCTGCTTTTAAAGATGTATTTGAACACACGTAATACATTTCAACAGTGTTTTTATGGATAAAGTCTCGACCGTCAGGCAGTGCATCCCCCATAAAACACACTTTTGAGAATTTTGAGCTAATTTCCATTTCTCTTCTTAACAAATCAACCCAACAGTTAAAGTTAAACCCCCACCAACCACCACCCGCCCCTTAGACACTGACCCTGCAAGGATAATGAAAGAGGTTATGGAGTTTATGGAGGTCATAGCATATCTCAGGAATGATCCATAATTTTTCCTCAATCGCTCCCCTCTCTTCTGGCATGCTGCAGGATTCAATCCTTGGCCCTATCCAAATTTCACTCAACATGTTCCCATTAGAACCAGTTACCTCCAGGCACAATCTCCATTTCCATTTTTATGTTGATGATGCACAGCTCTATCTACCAGTCATGTTGAGTGACAAGAACATATGATCCCCTCAGCTGTCTGCATGACATCAAACAATGGCTACCGCCGAACTTCCTAGGTAAAATAGTGCCTGCATGATTCACCTCCCAGTGCACCCAATTTGAACACTCTTACCACTCTTTTCACTCCTGTTGTGTGACACTTCATAGCAGTCTCAAATTTGATAAACAAATATTATTATAACAAGCATTTCGATGAGTTCCCTATAAAAAATGGTGAGGTTATATGGACAGACAAGTGATGTATTGTTGTCGACATTTTGCATTATGATGAGCAACCTTTTCATTGTAAAATAGTATATGACTCGAAGTCAGCTGGGATAGGCTCCATCATAACATGATATTGTTATATGTTTTTATTACATTGTGTCATAATGATATAGTAGGCAGCTGAATAGCAGTCCTGTATTAGTTTTCCCACACAACTCCTGAGGTGTGTCTTGTTCTGAAGCTAGAGTAAATGATTATAGAAGATGAGAGAATGTGAAACACACACACACACAAACACCATGTCACACGCTGTTGATAAATGATAGGCAAAGAGAGGTAAAAGTAGGCAGAAGTACTTTTTTGTCAAGGTTGCATTGACAATACTGCTCTTTGTGTCTCCTGTAAGTGACGACAACACCAGGAAGAAACTTTTTTTTTTAATGGAGGAAAGGTCAACTCACTTTTTCCGAACATCTTGTGGATTATACTCATTATTGTTCTTTGTATTGCACATAAAATGAAATGTCTGGTTTAATTTTAGAATATTCATGAGGTTCACTGAAGGGAAACACAACAACACACACAACATTGTCTCTACTATGAAAGGAGGAAAAGGAAATGAAGGGAAAATCTGCTGCATTCAAATGATTCTCTTTGCATACAAGACCAGTATGCTTTATAGTGATTAATATATTATTTACAGTTAAGCATGTTAAAACATTATTTAGAAATGTTGGTTGTAAAATTTGTAGTCAAGGAAATGATTGCACTGCACCTTTTTTTCATAAACGAGGCAGCATAATTCAGATTTCATTTCCAATTTCACATATTTTGAGAAGCAAATAGGTAAACTTGACAAGCAGAAAATAAACTGCTGAAAAGGAAACACTTTGTGATGACTGTACATGAAGCAATATTGGATGATGTACACTAAAATGGATTTAATCCCACTGTGATTATATTAATTATGCTCAATAAGACTACACAAAACTCCTGTTCACTTTCAGCTAAAGAGTTATAAATCCAGACCAAAAATATACATTACCGTTTTCATGATTTGGCTTCAATATGGGTCTCTCAAGTGATGAGGAATCAAGTGTCTTTGTTTGGTGTCCAGGCTGCAAATGGTTTAAGGATTAAGCGCACACGCTATATAGAGAGAGAAACATGATGGACAGTTCAGGACTGTGGTCCCATTTGCATTTCCTCTACCTCCAGTCTCTTTATCAGCAGCCTCTATGTAAGCAATACAGCTAGAAGTTATACATTAATGAAGCTTTGATTTCAGATTAATTTAATTTGATTATATTATAGTTGCCCGCACGATGCTTGAGTGGTTAGCATGTAAGCCCCACAGGCAGGAGATCGGGGGGACCTGCGTTTTTGAATCTCTGCTTGGGCATGTCTGTGTGGAGTTTGCATGTTCTTCCCGTGTGTGGAGGTGGGCCTTGTGATTGGCTGGCGACCAGTCCAGGGTGTACCCCACTTCTCGCCTGAAGTCAGCTGGGATAGGCTCCAGCACACCCACAGGACCCTAATGAGGATAAGCTATATAGAAAATGGATGGATATATTATAGTCTAAGCGTGTGTGTGTGTGTGTGCATAAACACATAAATAAATTTAAAACAAAATTTTACTCCAAATATTATTTATTGTATTTTACCAGCTGAGATTATGTGACAAACTATTTACAATACATGTAAGTCTCTATAAAATACACATAAATATTAAATTAGTAGAAAAAGTTCTAAATACAAATTATTTATATTTAAGAGATAAGCTGTGCAGCAAAAACAAAATGCAGATAATTCAAATATAAAAGGCAATTTACAGACATAATACATGACGCCTGTTGTATGTTCTGAGTTCAACCCAGGGGTCTGGAGGAGTGTTGTGGAGAAAAAGAGAGGACAAAATTGTCAATCCTCAACTAAAAACTAGCAACATCTGAACCAGCAGAGTAGTTTTGTGATTTGGATTATTTTCGTATAAGTCTGTACTGTAAGTGCCGTCAACCTAATGTCAGAAACCCCTCCACAGAGGTAAGGCAGGAGGGTGACAAAAGACAACTGAACATGTCAGAGTTAGGACATAGAGTATTCTGTCCATTCACAATGAAGCTTCTGTGTTAAACCTCACATATCTCGGTCCCGTCAGCCCTCTAAAAAAGTGGTATTGCTGTTGTCAAACATCCACCAGTTTGATTTAGATGCATCATAAGCATACATCTGTTTCTCAGACCGCGTTGGCCTTGATTTTATTTTGAATCCAGTCGATGTAGCGGGTGACGCGGGTGTAGACGCCAGGTTTATCTCTCTGGCCGCAGCCGTCACCCCAACTGATTACACCCATGAGAGTCATCTTGTTGTTGTTGCGGCAGACGAGTGGACCACCAGAGTCTCCCTGGGGCGGGTGAGAGTTACCCAAAAGTAGTTGTGAATGAGAACAGCTGAACTAATGCATGCATGACTTTCACATTAACAACATTAGGTAGTCCCGCACAAGGTAATGAGAGCTTTAGTCCAGTCTTGCAGGTGACCGTACAGTTGGTTACAAAAGTGTTTCTGTTACTGTCGCTCATCACTGCCTCGCGCTTCCAGTTTTGTGGCTTCACTCCATCATGGTTTTTATAATTTGTCAAACAATATGCATGCAAATACTAAACGCATACTAAATGAATTACAATACAATAAGAAGACATTCAGAAAATGCATTGAAAGACACGTTGATATGTACTGGTCACTAGGTGTCAGTAATGCTACAATAGCCACCCCAAGAAGAAAAAAACAAACAAGAAACTCTCCCAATGCTAACATGTATGAGTCTATGTTATGTTTTGTGTTTATGTCTACTATATTGGGTATATACTAATAGTGTTAAAAAAACATATTTATACGTTTTCTATGCGCTAACTATGAAAATGTATCAATTCCACATATGAATAAGGTCCCCTACTTGTTTTTAAATTCATTTTTCAGTCAGGTCTGAAACCAATTAACCACAAAAATGAGGGATGACTGTATATGCAAGTATATCAACTTGCTTGTAACAGTGTTTATCATGATGTTTGCAGCGGTGTACTACATCATACTGAGATACACTTTGGATTACTTTAAGTACCACTCTAAGTATTACAGGGGAGTCTCACCTTGCAGGCATCATCCAGTCCTCTGGTGTCGCCCGCACAAAGCATGTTAGCAGTCACCGTACGTCCTGACAGCACATCAGGGACGCAGCGTTCTCTGGGCCACAGGCGAACAAAACCTCTCTTGACACGCTCAGAGTAATAAGGAGAAACTGTGAAAAAGACACGGCAAGTTGATTATTATTATCATCATCTCTATCATTGGAGAACTATGCTATGTAAAGGGGACCTAGTATGCTCATTTTCAGCGCTTTGTACTGAGTTTTGGACTCCTATAGAGAAGCTAACACACAATAACCTTTTGCTGCAGTGATTCCATGGACTTCCTGTTTCTGACCCAAACTGTTTAATTTACTCCACCCCCGACCGTCCTCTAGGTACGCCTACTCTGATGTGATTGGTCACACTCCCAAGCACTCCTGAGGACTTCCGGAAACATAGGTCAGCATTTCTTAAGTGCAGGCAATCTGCTGTCCATATAAGGAAGTCCAGATCACATTGACGTCATTGGAACTCAGTGTAAAATCGGGTGTGTGGAGCCATTGAAAACTTATTTCAGGGCTCACTTTCAAATGCAAAAACCTCATTATCTGACGCTGTGGCATCGTTTAACACGAGAACACAATAGGTAGCATTTATAGGTCAGGAAAGTAGAAAAAGCATAATAGGTCCCTGTACATTAAGTCACAATATACAGGGAGAGAGGTGTTGCGTACACTCTGTGTCTTTTCCATAGCCTGAGATTTCACACTCGGTCCAATCAGGAAGCACCAAGCCAGCATCAGGAAGACACGCAGGAAGAACCTCTGGAGAGTTTACGGCACAGACGCCAATGTCTGACTTCAACTTCAACAGAACTGGAAGAGATTGTAAGAAAGAAAGTCAGGGGTGGTGGTCCACTGTTTGGGATTGTCTTTAAAAAGTTACAGTTCATGCAAGCGGCATGTTTTGCACTGCGGCAATTGTTCAGTATTGCATTTGCTTATCCTCACGAGGGTCGCAGGGGGTGCTGGAGCCTATCCCAGCTGTCTTTGGGCGAGAGGCGGGGTACACCATGGAGTGGTCGCCAGCCAGACAAACAACCATTCGCACTCACATTCATACCTATAGACAATTTGGAGTATCCAATTAACCTAGCATGTTTTTGGAATGTGGGAGGAAACCGGAGTACCCGGAGAAAACCCACGCATGCACGAGGAGAACATGCAAACTCCACACAGAGATGGCAGAGGGTGGAATTGAACTTGGGTCTCCAAGCTGTGATGCCTGCGTGCAGCCTGGCTGTATATAAGTTTACTATAGTACCGCCATCTATAGGTGACATTACCATTTTAACACAATGGTGACCCTGTTAAATCATCAACAGGCCCAATGTTGAAAGAGGTCAAAGTGAAGAAGGCAAACTGAAATAGAATAAGGCAAAATGCACCCACCTATGTCATTATCCAACGTCTCACTGTCAAATTTCTCATGGACCCAGTACTTTTCAACTTTAAAAATCTGCTCACTGCTTGAATTCTGTTTGCGGAATGTCCTCCCCAGAATCACCTCCAACTTTGATGGTTTATGCCTGAACAACACAGAAACAGCAGGTGATTTAATGCATGCCAATGGTCGCCACGTTTAAATAGCTTGTGCGTCTACGTGCAACTGTGATCATTCTTACGCTGTCTCAAAGCAGTGTGCAGCCGACAGGACCCAGCAGGATTCGATTAGAACCCCTCCGCAGAGGTGGAAGTATTGGCGTGCGCGAGACTGGTAAACGTTAATGCCAGCCTGCCAGGGCTGCTCTCTGATGTCGCTCTCTCGGCCCCCGAACATACGGAAGGTGGGCTGGGTGAGGCTATTGTCTAAACGCTGGCCGCACGTTGCTATTAGGAGACAAGATGACATAATGCTTCAACAACATCCACAAACTGATTGGAGATGTGATGATGTCATGATGATGTCATACCTCTGTTGTCATTGTTGCTTGTGGGGGCTCGAGGTCCCAGAGGGTTGATTGTGGGTGGGCGACTTACTGAAAGAGGTGAGCAGCATGGTTGGAAATTGACTTATTGACTCTAGAATCACAGTGTAGAATAATATAAGGGTCAACACATTCAACTCACAACATTTGGGTATGTCACAGAGCTCCCAGGTTAGCTGAATGTTCTTGTAGGTGTGACACCATGGACCTTCATCACCATCAGGATTCCTATTGGGAGAAAGATGAATGCATTAGAGAGGTGACTTGTGTTTCATGTGATTGTATTTTATTAGGTGCATACCTGCAGTAGCTGTGGCTTCCAAGCCCCACGTCAAGGGCGTCGGACCTCCAAGCATTGTTGTACTTGTGCATGACAGATGGAGAGTCCCAAGGGAGACAGCGGGAGCCACTTTTAGTGACGGATGCCGTGCCTCTGTAGGTCAGACCGATGCCCCTCATGCACTCTTCGTACTTATCTGATACAGATCACACAGCAAATGTTAAAATCAATTCATTATTATATTTACCTCTTTGAAAATGTCTAAGTATTACAATTTCAGCAAGTAAGTATATGTCGTTTTACCTTCTGGACATTTGGGCACAGAACAGAACTCCCAGGCAATTTGAGTGCCTTTATATGTGTAGCACCAGGGGGCGCTGTCATTGTCAGGGTTCCTGAAAGAAAAAAAATCATCTTTTGTCCAACATTTGTGGTATAGCAGAGACATGACAGACATATACGGTGTAGACGCCACATCGTTTCCCCAAGTATATTACGTTGGTTTATATTTACATTGGTTCCATAGAACAACAGCATGCCCTTTTGTCAGTCACCTAGTCTCTTTGTCTCTGTGGGTGGAGGCGCCGCCGGTAGCATACACACAGAGTGCAGAAGAGTGTAACGTAGTAGAAATTAAATCAGTAGTTTGTAATATAGTGACATATAATTTTTCATTGTACTTTTCTTGTCTCACAGACCCAATCTCGTATACGTAGAGTATCTTTTTGGGCTGTGAACTGAGTGTCTTGTGACACCGCTACGTGGCAGTGTGTGAAAGGAAATAGATTTAGTATGATATAAAGAGATCCAGCTCTCTCTCACCTCAACTATGTCCTCCTTCACTACATCCATAAACCTCCTCTTTGGTCTTCCTCTACACCTCCTTCCTGGCAGCTCTAAACGCAGCATCCTTCTACAAATATATTCACTCTCTCTCCTCTGGACATGTCCCAACCATCTCAGTCTGGCCTCTCTGACTTTATCTCCAAGGGCTCTAACATGTAATGTCCCTCTGATATACTCCTTCCTGATCCTATGCATCCTGGTCACTCCCAATGAGAACCTCAACATCCTCATCTCTGCTACCTCCAGTGTGACAGATCTGATAATATTGACCCTGTTTTGCCTCCAAAACATGATTTCATTTCAGAATGTTCATGCAAAAAGCAGATGTTTGCTCTGAGCACAACAAAATGAAGCAAGCCCTTCTGTTTTATGCCCTTTTTAATTGGTTAACTAATAAAATGAAAATGCATGGAAACAGAATTCTACTTTAAACTCCAATTTTGTTCCCTGGACACAATTTGACTCTGTATTTTCTCCCATTGGGCCACAGACCTGCAGTAGTTGTGATTGCCTAGTCCAAGACCGCTGGCGTCCACTTTTTTGGCAGTGAACCTCTTCCCTCTCAGGGATGTGGCGTTCCAGTTGATGCACTCTGCTCCTGACTTGCTTATACTCCAAGTGCCACGGTATGCATCCCCTCGCCCAGCAACACAGTTCTCTCTGTTGTCTATTGGAAAGAAAAGATAAGAGAAATAATTACACAGTGATGTGATAGTGCCTCATTCATTTTGTGTTAAAAAAATAACTTATCCACAGTAATTCATTCATTCTGGCCAAATTTCCTGTTTTCCAGAACACTTCTTCACAGTCTGTAACAATGTTATCACTCTGAAATGGCTTCCTTAGTGCATGCCAAAGATTTTATTGTGCATGTGTGTGTTTCAAGTGTAAAACAGAATTGGAAGTTTAATTCTTGTAGTTATTAAGGTTGTTAAATGCATAACTGGAGTCCTCATTGCAATTATTTTTTTTCTTTTTCCAATTGGTTTCAATGCTACACTTAAAAAGCAATCAGATTTATTGAGTCTGGTCTCCATAATGGTCATCACTGGCTGGCTGATGTTTGCGCAATTATTCACAGAAAGGGTGTGGTGTCCAATAGTCTTAGAAAGCACTCTTCAGAAACAAAAACATTCATATATTAGAGTGTTTTTGCACCTTTTAGACAATTGCATGCTTCCAATTTTGCGGGTACTGTTTGGGGAAGACCCTTTTCTGTTCCAGCATGACTGTGACCCAGTGCCCACACCAAGGAAAAACATGCTTGGGTGAGTTTGGAGCCCGATAAAAGTTAACTAAAACACATGATGTTTGAACATGTGTACTTACTGATCTCACACTGAGCGCCACTGAAGCCTGGTGGGCACTGGCAAATGTAGTCTGATGAGTACACGGCCTCCTTGCACGTCCCTCCATTGTAACAATGAGATGTGTAGCAATCTGCAGGAGACAGGAAGAATACATTTAATATATATAGTGTAGGTATTTCACATTGATGTTTACCTAAATAAACAATGTGATAAATGATGTGCCTTGCTAACTGGTTTTGGTTCAAACCAGATATTGCATTGGCCCAAAAGGGTTAAAAAGGGCTTCTAACAAAAGTGGTGGAGATCCAGGGAGCACTACCAGTCCATGAGTTGTGGGCGCAATATGATATACTGCATGGTCATGAACATAAGATGCCCTAGCAACAGCTCAACACTTATTTTTCAGGTTCTGTTTGAGGAAATCATTTAAGACAAAATGAAGTTTTTGTTCCGTCACTGGTGTGTGTGTGTGTGCTATAGTAATGCGCTACAGCAATGCTTCGTCTATCATCACTTAATAGAACTGTTGAGGAAAAACAGATTTGTGCAGCGACGAGTCAGGTATTTGATTTATTATTCTAAGAGGTCTAGCTGAGGATAACACCAGCGGTGGGCTCAGCGCCTGCAGCCTGAGCTCATAACTTGGCTAACTGCAATGCGGTTATAATTTATCTGAGGGAGTGGAGACCATAAGTCACCAAATTCGTCAATTGGGAGGGAGAGGGTCAGAGCTCAATAAACTACATCTAAGAAAACCGACAGTCGCTAGTAGTGAGGCACGCTAACAAAAAAATCACCAGGACAAGGGAGGAGAAATTACAGTGAAATAGAAAGGCCAAGCAAACAAGCAAGCTAAAAAGCAACCAGCTGACACGCCATGTCTGTTAGGATATACAGTACATACCTGTACAAGCTGAGGAAAAATTTATGATTTTTACAATTTATACGTTTGGCCTTGCTGTGACCCTGACCTTTGAACTTTAGCTTGACACTTTGAAGGTGTCAAAGGTTATGATGCCAGCGATTACATATTTCCAGTCAGAAATTTACAGACCCTCACCATCTGCTTGAAGGTCTAGTTAAGTTTGAGCCCTCTATAATTTATTTGAATGTTTGAATTGTCTGTATACTTAATATGTTTGATAATATCAAAATTGTCTAGCTGAGCGTCCTTGTCAAAATTAATTATTTCATCGATGGTTAAAGAAATACCCAATTAATCGACAAGAATTTTGGTAATCAATGAATCACTTTTTGATTTAAAAATGTAAATATCCTGATTTCAGCCTCTCAAATTTAAATATTTTTGAATTTCCTTAGTCATCCATGAAAGCAGACCTATTACTTTTTGTGTCTTAGCCAGAACAACATATTCACACATATCAGTAAAACATTTATTTTTTTACTGAAGCATTTAGATTTGTTATTTAACATTATATTAAGATAATATGTATATGTTTTTGCACTTATTTGCTCTGTCACTTCAAATATTCTATTTCTATTCTATTTAAAAACAAAATTCAGATTCATTGATTAATCAAAAAAAATAATCGACTAATTAATCGGTTATTAAAATAATGGTTAATCTCAGCCCTAGACTGGTTGCTCTGGAAAATGTCCGGGATTGAATGAGTTAAATAGGACATGAAAGCAGACTAGTGATTGTACTGTATGTCTCACTCACTGATGACAGGCACAAAGTGACAAAGTTCTCGTCCTCTTAAAGAACAATGGCAATACTCCACACGCTGTCCCCTCCATCGCAGCCAAGTGTCCCCAAAACTACGCACGGCTGACGTCTGACTATCCACACAACGTGCTGAGAAGACACACACACACACACGAACAATGAACCAATCAAAATGGAGGACAGATTCAAAGAGTCAACAGTAGTGATCGTTACGTGTAAAAAAAATGGAGAGGAACAAAAGAATGTGATGTTTGGTTACGATGGTGTTATTGTAAGGAAAGACAAACAAAAAGAGTGGTGGGGCTCACAGGATGTGTCAAAGGAAGGTGAAGACTTCTGGACATGAACAATGAAAAGAGTCCGTCTAGCTGGCTGCCGCTTAGGCTCACCTCGGTAAAAACGAGTTCCTCTCTTGGAACGGAACAGCTCCACCTACAAAAACAGCCAAAATGTTGGTTGTCCTTCTGGATAATGGGGGTTAAAGCTCTGCCATTAAGCTATCTTACCACCTTCTTCTTATTCTTTTGTTGACATTTACAGAATTTACTAAGCTAGCTAAACGTTTGCTCTGAGGCTAAATACTTTTCACAAGCCTTACATATTGTATACGATATTTACAACACTTTAGTTCTAACAAGTGTGGACATTAACACGTTTCACTTTTTTAATGGGCAAACAGGAAGTGTAATACTTACATTGTCCGCTAGGGTGTAGCAGAGAGCAGACAGAAGTAATAGCAGTGTTCTGCTCATGGCTGATGTAGCTATTCAGTTTTCTGCAAGTGGAAAAATGAATTAACATTAGATCACATTAAGTAGATTTTAAATTTAATTATTATTACATTCAAATGACAAAGTCTTAATTTTAACAACTGCCAAATCAAATTATCCACTTCTTGTAACAGATTATAGATAGATTTTGAAAAAAAATTAAATTGTTTCAGTTAAAAATAAAAGGCTTCAAAATTGTTTACTGTTTTGTGTTTTTTACATCCTGGTATTTTTGAACATTTCCAGTGAAAATATATAAACTAATAAAATAACATTGTTTACATTTGACTGTGATGCTTATTTGAGTAAGTTTTTCATCACAATGACATTAATATTATTTCAGAAATGTAAAAAATCACATGGAAGTAGGAATATTTACAATTATTTTACATACAGTGGAAATACACAAGAGGTTGTAAGCGTACAGTCCAATCAAATCAACCAGGAAGCTGACTAATAGAGCTGAGCGTCCTTGTTGAACCACTTCACATCATCAGTGACCTAACAATTGCAGGAAAATAATACATACTGGTCACATCGCATAATTCTATCTACAATTTTATGTTTCTTTTGTTGCTTCCTTCCTGCATAGCTCCAGCGCCTGTAAGCGAGGTCGCTGGAAGGAAAGGGTGGGACGAGTGTGGGCATACATGGCGGAAATTGTCATCTATTGAAGTTTTGTCAATTGCTTGAGTCACACAAGAAGTGATAACACTCAATTAGATGATGAGTTTTGTGCTCCAGCTTATCATCCTTCAATTAATCATGTACTTCCCCATATTATTCATTGCCCAACTTTCTTCCATTCTCATCCAATGATGTTTTGTCATAATTCATGGGAGCTATGGGAGTAAAGAGGAAACCTTTTGTATAAAACAGCCATCAAGTTGAGCATTTCTGCAAAATTCAGTCTGTAATCTAACAATAATGCACCATGGACTGAAGAGGAAAGTAGAACGGGAAACCTGGAAGAAGAAAATGTCAACTCCTATTTGCTTTTTATTGCTCAATGAAAAGATAACAGAGTGGTTTTCCTCTTGTGTTCCACGTTTTGCTTATTATGTGTGTGTGTGTGTGTGTGTGTGTGTAAACGTTTTGTCAAGCTGCATGTGGAGAATGAGTGCAGAGGAGAGCAGCTGCTAAATCTCAAGTTCAGTGTGAGTAAACGTGAGTCACAAGAGGAGTGAGGGTTGCATGCTGAGAGCGAGGAAACAAAAGTAGCCTGAATGACATTATTCAGTTAGAACTAACCTTCTTATTTATATACTGTACGTACCTGTAAGAATGCAAACACGTCCTTTTAATTTTAAGTGGGAGTAAAGTGGACTCCTATAGAGTAGCTACACACAATAACCCGCACAGAAAACTTTCTAGATCTTCCAGAATCTGCACCTATTCCAGCTGTATTTTTGCCAAAACTATCTATTTTAATTAATTCCACCCACACCCCGCTTTCCCGGCATGGCCACTCCGCTGTGATTGGTCACATGAAACTGTGGAGCTTCCATTATAATCAGAATAATAATAATACAGTCTTTAAATAAACAAACTGCAGTTTAGTATTATTTTTTGGGTGTCATTGTTCATTTTTGGGTCATTTTTTGGTGTCAAAATTGTCTAGCCAAGCATTTGGCTCATTGTCTATTCATGTGTGGTCAACTTTTTTGTCCTGAATGTCATAAAAATACAAAATTGCAATGAGTAGTCATCCTATTAGACATTTCCACACTTTAGACCAAGGTTACTTATGAACAGGGACTCTTTTAAGAGTAAATAAACCACCCGAAATTATATTTAGACAATAGTTCCTGCAGCCCATCACACAATAAATAGGTCCTCTAAAAGTCCCTACAGTCAAAACATACCCTTCTTGGGAGAAATTTGTAAGGTATCATGGGCATGAAAGCACTATATTTAAAGCACCTTTTTTTCAAAGTGTATAGTACCCAAACATACATGTCTGATCCTCTAATCTTGGGAAAGTTTTCATTCTGTGCTGTCTACTGACTCACCTATTCTGGTTGACTGAGCCCACAGAAAACAGATGTGTTTTCACATCACTGAATCCACAAACACACATAGGAACCAACACTCCAAGAGCTATTAAAGCATTCACACACTCACCATTAAAAGAGGGTCACATCTGAGTTGTTGTGTCAAACAAACCAATTGAACCCAAACACTTTTAACCCCCAAACTGAACCCCACGGACGGACGGAGCGTGTGTATAGTCCTTTTTGTTTTCCTTTTGTGCAGCTGTGGGGATTAGCTGTCCCCCCTCTCTGTCCCTCCCCTGTCAGCTGAAAACATATGTTTCCTGCTAAAATACTGGCAGTGAAACACATACAGTATCAAGCCCTGCAATGCATAAACACGCTCGCATCGGACATGAACACATGTGCCTCCCACCCTATTTGGAGTCTGTGGTATCTGACCTGCATGAGGTCCTGCTTGACAGCCTCAAAATGTTCTTAATTAGTTGCAAAGTGTGAAGACAAGAAGTACTGGACTGTATTATTTTGATCAGCATTTGGGTTGTTCGTTCTGCAAAACCTTATAGAAATAAAATTATTCTACGACTAACTATTCTAATGTTAATTTTCATGAATCAGGATGTAGCATACCATGTAGCTAACCACAAAATGTAAACAAATATGGCTCTGCGCGATTGTTATTTTTATTCTTTTTGCTTATTGTTCTGCAGTTTGAATCACGATTAACCTATTCTCCCTCGCAAATGGTTGCCTCCCGTCTGTCGAATCCTAATACAGTCGTCGCCCTCACTCTATCGCAGTTTTTCAAAGATTAATTAATAAATAATTGCTGTTTCATGGCTGAATATGGTCGATTATTCTATAATTATTATTCAATTCTATTCTAATTCTATTATTGCTTACGAGTTGTTTAGTGTCTGTTCTTCATCCAAGAAATTCACAGTTAACAATTCAGTAATAAGATGCAGAAACTACCATGGCACAAATTGAGTCTATTCTTACTTTGGGAAACTTCAAGTGCTTAGTTGGTAGATGAGAGTGTGGTTTCTTTAGTAGGTCAAACATGAATGGAAGAAGTGAAAAAGAGGAGAAGAATCCAGACTCTGAGTCATGACAGCGCCACATTTGTAGGGCAAACACATGCAACAGATAATACCTAAACAAGCACAGCAGTACACATGATGGGATATTGTACTTTGGTATATGAATTTAGTTGTGTTGTATGGCTTTGACTGCTTTCTTAGACTCCTTGCAGTGAGTTTGCATTGACAAGGAAGTGCAACGATGACGAGGCGCTGACCTTGTAAGAGGTGGAGGTGAGACATTCCTGCCTTCCAGCAATGAGGCGGAAATGTGGAAGATTAAAATGGTGAGAACGTGCAGGGAACATACTTGCATTGGCATGTGAAAAGTCGAATTCTAGCATTGTTTCCATGTGCTTTGCCATCTGCATGGGTTAAAGGTCCATCCATACATCCAACCATTTTCTATGCCGCTTATCCTCACTAGGGTGTCGGGGGTATGCTGGAGCCTATCCTGGCTGTCTTCGGGCAAGAGGCAGGGTACACCCTGGACTGGTGGCCAGCCAATCACAGGGCACATATAGACAAACAACCATTCACACTCACATTCATACCTATGGACAATTAGGAGTCAAGAATTAAGCTAACATGCATGTTTTGGGAATGTGGGAGGAAACCGGTGCACCCGGAAAAACATGAAGAACATGCAAACTCCCCACAGAGATGTCCAAACGAAGAATCGAACCCAGGTCTTCCCGATCTCCTGACTGTGTGGCCTAAAGAGCCTCAATTTTTAGCTAAACTTTCGAGAGAAGTAGTGCAAAGGTCACGTTTTGCCATGAAGAAAAACCTCCTTCTATATAGACATTATATTGTTCTGACCAGCCAACCATTTCACAGAACTTTATAATTAAAAAAAAAAAGAGGCTTGACTACACATCTCAAAATAAAGTTCTGCCAGATATCCGTCAATTAGCTGCAGACATGGGAGCTGTAAATGTGATAATTATGTTTTTCTTCAGCAAATATGCCAACCTAGCATGATGTTGCTGTTAAAATGTGATTGTAATCTCACATTGCTATGCTATTGTTGCAAACATCTCACGAGCGTAGCATGCAATATATACTGTAGCGTCTATTGTGTTGGACAAGTGCAGTGTTACAGTCAAAACTGGATAAAGTGCACAATAGCACATCTCGGAGACATACACGTGGATGAAAAAGGGTGAAACATGCAAAGCTCATTAGCATTAAAGCTACACACACCCAAAAATGGATGGGTTTACTAATAGGGTTTGCACGTTGAAAATGTCAAAATTTTGCACAGATTTTGTCGGACCTTTAATGAAGTGAACACCGTGAGAGTAACTGGCACAGGAAACACCTTCAGTGTGGGCATTGTGGTGCAATTATGGTGTGTAAAACTGAACATTTGAAGGACAACACCATTGGCATGCTTTTGTTGGTCTCCACTGGGAGATCATAACACAAAACACAACGTTTTTGAACCCGTTTGACCTGCCACCTGTCACTAAAGCATCAGTGTAGTCATTGTTCCTTTACAACTTGCTACATTATGTGCTATGTCTAAAAGCTACTAGCAACCATTATTCATTCTTCACTCAGGCTCTGTAAAAGTCCCATGGAGCATAAAGCTTCAATTGTTGCCTATAAGACTCTCCCCTACAGGGCTCATTGTGAGGCTTTCAAATGTCTACAGTCTGAAAGAGTAGGCAGGTAAGGAGGTGTTGAGATGAGACAGCTCCATGGAAGGAGATTAAAGGGAGAGTGCAACATGGGAGGCAGGAAAAATCTACAGAGGTCAGCATCAAGAGAATGAGTCCTCATGAGTCATCCCATCTTTTAGGACTGCACTGAGGCAGGAGGAGGCAGACATAGATGAAGGCACTGATGACCTCTTTTTATTAAAGCTTCAGACAAGGACACAAACCCTAAATTCAGTCTGAGAAAGCTTGAGGTTTTGTTTCCAAACTGCAGTAAAACTGATTGTTGTGTGTGTTCATTGTTGGCCACAAACTGATCAGCACCTCTAAAGGGTTTTTTTACCTGATGAGTCATGACCACAGCACCAAGAATGCAATGCTACTTTCACTCAACATGTAAGTCTCTAGAGTATCAGCAGCACCATTATGAGATACTATTCAGTATGCTTATACTGTAAAGGCAAAAAATGCAAAAGAATGCAAAACGTTGAAACCCACAATGTTCCGCAAATTTTTGCCTGACAAAAAATTTTATATTTTTTCCATTTTTACTTACTGGGTGCATTAATTACACACAATTACAGCAGGTCATTATATATAACAGTATAACAATACACAGTCTAACTCACAGTGGTATCTTATGAAGAACACTAAACTCATCACACAGCAACTTAACAGTCAAAAGGTATACTTGACAAATATACATACATGTACCAATGCAAGTTTAAAAAACAACTCTTTAAAAGTTTTCCCATAATGCACTGGGTCTGAGCAACACATTCATTGGGGCACTCCAATGACGTCAGCCTCCCTCTGGGCTCCTCTGGCTCCCTCTGTTGGACAGAGACAGCACTGCAATCTCATCTTTCAATTTCTTATGTTGCTTGTCCTCCAATGAAATGCTTTGCTCAGAGACAATGCATTATGGGGAAACATGAAAAACTTTATTTCATTTTCATTCACACATATTGGTACATGTTGGTATATTTATGAGGGTACAGCTTATACACCAGTGTGACTTATACACCGGAATTTAGAGTAGTTTAATACACAAAATATTCTGAATATTATGAATATATATATGAAGTTACATGCATGTATGTATCTATATAGCATATATGTATATTTATATATATAAAACCTTAAATTGTCTACACAATAACGTGTTAAACATCACATTTATTAATATTAAAATTTAAATTTGTATGAATGAAACAATAAAACATATTCATCTATCACAGGGGTGTGCTGGAGTCTATCCCAGCTGACTTTGAGCGAGAGGTGGGGTACATCTTGGATATAGCCAAACTGAATAATATTCACTATGAATACAATTTCAATAATGAAATATTTAACAGGTGGCAAACATGATATATATATATCATATAAGAGAAATGTAAGGATTTTTTAAGGAACTGCGAATGGCTGGTATAGGCTCCAGCATACTCCCATCACCCTAATAGGACAAGCGACATCGAAAAAGAGTGAATGGTGGTTATTATTAGTATTATCATTTTCAGAATTATTAGTCATGGTTTCATATCATATGTAATGTTTGAATATAAATATTTTAAGTCAGTATTTCTGGACTAATTAGAATTACTAATGTAAAGCAACAAAACCACGCCTGTATATTATAATCATTTTTCAAATATAAATGCCTTTTCTGTAGCATTCCTCAGCTAAGCAGAAAAGACAATGTTTAAACACAAACAGGCGTGTGCAAAGAAAATAGTTGCTTACCATATAAAAGATGATGATGTTAGGATGTTGGCTAGATGTGTCGCATCTGGGACTGAGCCCCTCCAACGCCGTTCTCACTTTTTAAGGCTCCATGTGTGAAGGAGAGAGAGGAGAAAATAGACGAGGGGGGCGTCTGCTGTGACCTCACAGGGGAAATGCTGCAGCTCTTCCGCGGCCTGATGATGACAGTGCAGCGGGGGAGGAGCTTACATCCCTCCACACCACCCTCTTTTCAAGTGTGTAAACCCGGCAAGAGTAGAAGCAACAAAAAAAAACCATACGGATGCACACCTCATTAATTTCTCCAGAGGTTTGTAAGTATAGTGTATGGCGAGATGTAATGAGTAATTTGTTTCAACATCATTTCCTGGCACTGTTAACACCTCTTGAAATGATGAAAATGTAGGTGAAATTTACTCATTACTCTACTTGCTCAGTTCACTTTTCGGGCAGAGATGATGATTTATAGAGATGGTCATTTGCAGTTTTGAACCTTGACTCCCTCTGTCGTGTTGCATCAGCCTTAATAAGAGATCCAAAGGACACTTTGTGTCATTCAGGTTTGTATTTTGAAGTCATTTTGTGTCATTTGAGTTGAATAAATACAAGCATTTTCCATAGATATACAATTTTAAGATATTTTATCATCTCTGTTCCTTAAAGAGGACCTATTGTGCTCATTTTTCGACCCTTTGTATTGGGTTGTGGACTCCTATAGTGCAGCTTCACACAATAACCACACAATAAAACTTTTTTTGATCACCTATTCCAGGTATATTTCCTATATTTCCCGATTTGTAGTTCCTGCCAAAACGGTCTGTTTTAATTTATTCCATACCCACTTCGCTGTGATTGGTCACACGGCCAAAGTCCTTCCTGACTATTAACCATATAAGGAAGTACCCCTCTGTGAGATCACAAAGTGGCAGTTTTACCACGCCTTTTGAAACAGAGCGTTTTCAGCCATCCCAAACGTCTTTCAGGACTCACTTCCAAATGCGCAAACCTCATTATCTGAAACTTTGGCATCGTTTGACATTAGAATACAACATTCTTGCTACATTTATAGGTCAAAAAAGTGAAAAAAGCACAATAGGTCCCCTTTAAATTAGGCAACGCTACATTTGTTCCTTGTAACAAAAATGTTCTAAATAAAATAATTTAAAATCTTAATATTCTTTGATCAAACTCCTAACATCTTTGACATCACATAAACTAATGCATTTTATATGCATATATAGAGTCCTGCTACTGTAGTTGCTGTTTCCCAATAGCATGAAGTTTCTTTTTGAGACTGTTCGACTATGATTCATTTTTCAGCTGTCTGTGAACTCTTATGTTTTGCAAAGATTGTGTGTTGTTGTTGTCATTGTGCCAGTCTGATGAACCACAATTATTCAATCATTCCTTCCACTGGAAGTCTTCCTCCAGAATGGCCCACATCGTAAAAAGTAGAAAGTGTTGTTATTTACACTTCATATAGAAGATCCATATGAAGCACCTTAGAAGACCAGTGTGATGGGCGGATGTGGTTTGCGTCCATCTGTGTTACATTAGCACACTTAATGAGGAAATGTACACACACACACGCACATTCTTTCCAATCATATCTCTCTCTGTGTGATACCAGATGATGTCATGTTCATGCTTAAAAGCAGGCACCAAGGTTATCATTTGGAGTGATTTGTTTAATGTGAAATATTAAGGCAGCCTCAGACGTGTTGCAGGAAAGGGCGTGGTGGTAAATTGAGTGTTTAATATTTTGCTGGTTATGTTATCTTGTTGTTTCAGTGATGGTTTCTGTGTTTCCATGAATTTCACTGCACAGACAACTAGACTACCTCAAGTAATGAAGAAATGTACCCACATGTACTCAATACTGATTAATAAGGAGTCAAAATGTAATTAATGTATGACAAACTCTAAAGATATAAAAACAGATGCTATGCCGCCTACAAAGGGTGCTATTAAAACACTTTCAAAAACTTCAGACAAGGTTTTATGGTTTTATATACATATTGTGACCATGTAATAACAGGTGCATCCATGATAAAATGTAATACTTGGTTAATATGCACATTACATTTATGTAAATGTATCATTGTTGGTGCTTTTTGGAGTCTTTTGCAGTGGGCTTTATTGGCAAAATAAATGTTTCCCATTACCTGTAGTAATGAGATCTCTTTTTGTCTGGTTTTTTTAGCTTTTAACCTTGAGCCTTGAGAATTGTACAAAAAAATAAAAAATAACAAAACTGGTGTCACTTTCAGAAAGGATATGCGAAGGAGTGCAATAAACAAAACTAAAAAGTTATTTTTGCAAATAAATCATATGGGACATTAGTCTTCTATTAAACTTTTATTAAATAGTTTTGTATTACAGTGTAATTGTCATAAACCCCATTAAGCAAATAATCAAAAAACAGATAGTTACACAGTCATATTTTTAGGTATTTTTATTTTATAATTATTTTTGTGTACTTTTTAAATGTATTATTTTTATGACTTTTATCTTTCTATTCTTTTGTACAATTATGTGAAATTTTAAATGACCAAAAAATGAACTGCTGTGATGTGTATTTTTGTGTACATTTGTTTATTAATACTGCATATCTAGCACAAGTCACGTGCCATCTACTGTAACTGGAAGCAAGCTGAGACTCCGCCTCTTTGTGGGTGTGGCTATGCAAGTTTACAGGAAATCTCACTATCAGGAAGTGGCAGAACTTTTCGGCGATATTTTCATTTCTCTAACTTAAACCAAAAAAAGAGTGGACTTTTACTCGTAAGAATTTCAGGCGCTCACACCAGTCAGCAGGTAAGCTTGACGTTTCACCGACAATAACTTTGAAAGCTCCAACACTTCAGTGACTCAGTGAGACATGCAATGATTGTACAAACGCATGACAGACGCATGTCGTTTTCTGCCCAAATCAAATGAGGATATATTGTCGTTATCACGGCATAAACAGATTGAACATGACACATTAATGTAAAGTTCATTGTTGTTCACGTTTGCAATGTACACCTCACCGACCAAAACATTAGGTACACCACGTTGAAGAGCATTATCCTTTTATTATCATCATCATCCTACTGCACTGTAAAGTGTTTCTGATATTGTGATTAGAGACTCCAAGAAGCTCTGATCCAGCACCACTGCAAACCACAATAATAAACACATTATGAAAGATTCATCCAAAGATGTATAAAGTAAAGATTAAAGAAGAATAAATCTTGATATTTAGTAATATGTAAAATGCTAATAATGAATGTGATGTCTTGCTGTTCATGTGCGTCCATTTTTGTTAATACTTTGTTACAATAATATTACTTGTAGTGGGATATGCTTCAACCTATAAAGCATTATGTGTGAAAAGCATGTCATGTTTAAAGTTGTAATTTATTTTTTCCACTGCAGGAGCTGCCGGAGAGGTCATGAACCGCGTCCCTCTGCAGCAGCCACAGAGCTGTGGATCCTGGGAGCTGAAGGAGCGTCTGGGGACCGGAGGCTTTGGAAATGTCACCAGATGGCAAAATAAGGTTAACACAGGAACTTTACTGTCTTCTTTCCTGCCAATACATTGTTTTTGTGGCATAAAATACAAACTGGCCACAGCGTTAGGTACACGTGCACAATCATACTATAATAAGCTCCAAGACAAACTGAACAAAGATCATTTATCACATGCAAAATCAATGAGTGAACAGCTACAATCTACTATCTTAAGACTATATATACTATACATTAATGCTATCTTTCTTGCTCTGTAAATAGTTACACATCAGCCCAGGAAACTGTCCTCTTGTAGTGGATCAAAATCTGATGTAATCGCCATAATGACATCACTCCTAGTCACAGGATGGGAGCATTATGGGATGTGCAGTATGGAAGTATGAACACACACACTCAGCCGACCTTCCCCTTCCTTTCTTTATGACTGGGCTTCACTGGCGTTAGTCATTATGAGATGCGTGTGTGTATGTTTAGCATGTTAAACAAGAACTCTTGGTAGTTTAAACAGTTTGTACCGTGTGTAAATATTTAAAACGACATGGTCAGAAATAGGGAGGAAATCGTATGACAGTGCTGCTTATTGTGGTAGAATTTACAGATGAATTCACTTTTGTAACATTAACAAATATTTTATATTGGTACAAATTACATTAAAACATCTGTGGTAGTGTCAGTCAAAACTGAGCATTATTATCATCGCAAAGGCAGAATTTTCAATTCAGCTCCTGTACTTTACATTGAGCAGGGATACCAAATGTTTAGTGTTGAATGTATATAATGGACTTTGCATTTTCAATGCTCATATTCACCCACATATAAGATGGAGATGGGTCAACTTATGCTCAGGGTCTTGACATATACACATGCAAACCAACAGGCGGAGACAAATTACTTCTCAAGTCGGAGCTTTTCTTCCTGTCACTTACACATGCACCAGTGCCCTGGAAAGATGCTTTTCTGACACAGAGATGTGATCAAAAAAAGTTGGTCGTCTTATATTCCGATGAATGCGCTATACCAGGGGTGGGCAAACTACAGCCCGGGGGCCACATGCGGCCCACCAAGCGTTTCAATCCGGCCCGCCAGTTGCTTTCTAAGTATTTCAACTTTTAACATACAAAGTGACAACATGACTTGCAAGTCGGATGTCTTATTTAGTAAAAAAAAACAAAAAACAAAACTGTGATTTGGTCTGATGTTTAAAGTGTTTTAAAGGTTAATTTGTGACTCCAAATTGTCCATAGGTATGAATGTGAGTGTGAATGGTTGTTTGTCTATATGTGTCATAATATTCCATCCATCCATTTTCCCATTATCCTCACGAGGGTTGCAGCGGTGTGCTGGAATGACCCTCGGCCATCTCTGTGTGGAGTTTGCATGTTCTTCCCGTGCATGCGTGGGTTTTCTCCGGGTACTCCGGTTTCCTCCCACGTTCCAAAAACATGCTAGGTTAATTGGCGACTCCAAATTGTCCATAGGCATGAATGTGAGTGTGAATGGTTGTTTGTCTATATGTGCCCTGTGATTGGCTGGCGACCAGTCTAGGGTGTACCCCGCCTCTTGCCCGAAGACAGCTGGGATAGGCTGCAGCACCCCCCCCCCCCACGACCCTCATGAGGATAAGCGGTAGAAAATGAATGAATGAATTAATTAATATTGTAACAAAACTGATTCTTAAATCCAGTACATTTACTTAGTCATGCAATTAATGTGATTGCAATAATAAAATATTCCTGACTCGTAATTAGTAATTTGTCTGAGATGATGTAATGACAGTGAGTGAAGCACAACTCAGTCACATTTAAGTGGCACCACACATCAGGAAGTAAAAAAAAAAAAGGTGTTCAGCCAGCCATGGGTGGAACACTGAGAACCTGAAGGGGGCACTGCTGATGATTAAGCTTCCTTCTTCCCGTATAGATGACAATGCCGCTGGTTATATTAGGATGTAGATCAGGTGACGGGAAGCAGGTCCATGATGACGCTGTGAGAACACGGAATGAGAGATGTCCTCTTGTGTTGCTCATCAGACAGTAAACTACATATAGACTATGTACTTCGACCTCTGCACGACATCATAGTAATTTAATGAGTATATGAGTATAGTATATAAGTATATACATTATTTGTCTGTAATTTATCTGTAACTCATTGTCTTTTCTATTATTAATACCTGAGCCAAATCAGTCAGCCTTTTATTTATACCAACCCATGCTTGTCCTGCCAGTTACCCTTTAGAAACAACATTATTTTCATTTTTAAAAATGTGTTCTTGCAGGATACGGAGGAGCAGATTGCTATTAAACAGTGCCGCCAGGAACTGAGTGAGCGAAACAAGGAGAGATGGTGTCTGGAGATACAGATGATGAAGAGGTCAGTCAGTCATTCTGTGAAAAAGGGGCAGAGTTCATAGTGGAGGCCAACACTGAAAGTTTTTAATCCTTTATTTATATTGATGATTAATGCACTGCAGGCCTGCTTTCTGTTCTCTGTACACATAAGCGCTGCTGTCATCAATATTTCATCATCTCCATTATGATCTGTCCTGATTGACCAGAATATAAGAGAGTATTTTCATTTTATATCCGGTTCAGTTTGCAGTTTGGGGTGTTTCCTGTATGCCAGCAAAATACAGCACTTACAGTATTTTCCTCACTTCTGTTAACAGTTTAGCAGTTATTTATTCAGACTTGGGACTGGCAATGAAGAACTCTACTGGATGGGTGTTGTTGGGGAATCTAGCCTGTGTGTGTGCCAGCGCCATTTCTTAAGGGGTTTTCCTCTTAATTGGTACCATCCACTCTCATTGCTGCATTGCTCAGCACTCCATTTGCCTTTAGAAAGGAAAAACACTTTTTTTGTTGTGACTCACTACTATGCATTCCATGACATGTTTTTGACGTTTTAGTCTTACACCCCCATTTCTATTTTCTCAACACGAAATGTCTATCCCAAAATAGTAAAAATCACACAGGGCATTAAATAACATGTTATTTATGGAAACTCTGTGATTATTTCTGAGAGAATACAGTGTGCCACCTCTGCACTGTGTTCCACGTTGGTGTTCATTTCCTCTTATGACTGTGTTGTGGGCGTGTCTTTAAATTGTTTCTGACTCCAGACACGTATGTGCATGTCAACTCAAACGTGGGTATGCAAGCATTTTTGTTTAACAAGTGCATCGTTCTCAGACAGACATGGTTACGACCACAGACCTCTGATACATCCCCACTCCCACTTGTGGTACAAACACAGTCCAGGCGGCATGTTTGAGGCAGCCTAGTATTATATTTTTACAGCACAAATGTCTACATGCACTTATTCTGACGAAACATGACCTTAATAATGTTTTGGTTCTGCCGTACTCTATGTTTAGCAGTCTATCCGTGCTACACTTTGTAGAAATGTAATGTGTTTTCCATGTGAGGTCATATTCATAGTTGTGCTTGTATTATTATCTTCAGAACACATTCAAATTTGTCCACTAATTTGATCAAATGACCATGCAGACAAATGACTATGACAGGGCTTCAAATAACCTAACTGTGTCTTATTATTGCAGTGTCGCCTGCTCTTGTCGCTGTCACGTCCTGATAACTTGCTCTACAGCATTGTTATTTTGATTGTTATCCTTTGCCTTGCCTGGCCAAAGCAGAAGGGGAGTGTTTCAATTGCTCTCAAGAAGTAAAGTTGGTTGTGTACTGTGCAGTTTCTGTTGTGGAAAGTTGTTAAGAATATTAAAATTATTGATTAGTTTACTTGACATTCAAGTACCGACCACACTTGAATCTGAAGGATTTATCATATCCATCCATCTATTTTCTATGCCGCTTATCCTCATTAGGGTTGCGGGGGTATGCTGGAGCCTATTCCAGCTGACTTTGGGCGAGAGGCGGTGTATACCTGTTCGCCAGCCAATCACAGGGCACATATAGACATACAACCATTCACACTCACATTCATACCTATGGACAATTTGGAGTAGCCAATTAACCTAGCATGTTTTTGGAATGTGGGAGTAAACCGGAGTACCCGGAGAAAATCCACGCACGCACGGACGGGGAGAACATGCAAACTCCACACAGAGATACCCCAGCGGACAATCGACCCAGGTCTTCCCGATCTCCTGACTGTGTGGCCAACACGCACTAAAACTGTACAGTACAATCCTGCAGGATGTGCACTACAAGATCAAATGTCTGTGTCTATGTTCCGTTCATAGACTGTCAATACTAGAGTCAATCTTCTTAGTTATAGAGCATCCTACTATGAATCTCATGCCATCTGCTCTATCATTGTGTCCTGTATTGTTCAAGGCAAGTCCCCACCCCAAGTCAAGGATTCATCCTGTCGAAGGGTGTATTCCACACAATTGCTGCCAAGTACTTACTCATCTGGGATTTGTTGTGTCTCTTTAGTCTCATAATTGTCGAGCCTAGGGGGAAAACCTGCTTAATATGAACTGCTTGGATATAATGGTTGATGCAAAATGAATAGATTTCAGCTTCAGGCGCATAAATCACCTCATTCGGGAATTTCTTGTTAATAATGCATCATTAAAAGATGAGTCATATTAATTTGTGTTTAAATGAGCATACATTAATGAAACACGTCTAAACTCAATACTCAGGTTGGATCACGCTAACGTGGTTGCGGCGAGGGAAGTCCCTGAGGGGATGCAAAAGCTTGTGGCCACCAACGACCTGCCACTGCTGGCGATGGAGTACTGCCAGGGAGGGGATCTGAGAAAGGTACAAATACGACTACAAGTTAATGTGTTGATCGCAGGAGCTACCCTGCTTTGAGCCTGAACTTGCACCATGCTGCTGTATTGACCTGAGTATAAGATATTTTCCAGAGAAAAAAAAAATCTGTAAAAGTAGAGTATTTATATGCCCCCAAGCAAATTACAGTTTTTCTTCCTGTCATTCACACAAATGACTGACCTGGAGAGATACAGCTACAATACAGTGTCTCAAAGGTGAAGCGTGTTAGTAAACAACAGAGGACCAGTTATGATGCTAATTTTAAGATAATAGTCATCATCACAACAGAGACATCATACAACTACAGAGCAGCTTCTTCTTATGATTTCTTTCATTTTGTCTTAAAAACAGACTGTCTTATGTTTGGGGCATACAACATTGGCGCAACCTTATTTAATGGTGTGTTGAGTTTATTTCAGTCAGTAAATTTTGAATGTTTTCCTTTTGAAACCAGTGAGTATTTAGCCTGAGGCCATGCAGATTATTAACACCAGTAAGAACCACAAAGCCATTTTATAAACAGCACAGATGTCCAAATAGAGATCAATTTCAGTCTCATCCTCTCAGTCTGCTTATCGTAAAAAAATGTCAAATAAAACCTTTGGAAAGCAAAATGCTGATCCGTTTCTTCTCTACAAGACCAAAACCAAGATCAACAACTTTAAGTATTGTGTTTGTCTGTTCTAATCTTATAGTACGTCTGATCCATCAGGGACACAATGTACCTAATGGATGGAAAATAGCTGTGTAATGGCGATGAAATGAAGGCATGCTCTAAATCACGAGGAAGACAGTTTCATATGACATGAAGGTCATTATTCTTGACTGTGTCCTCTTCCCTCCGCAGTATCTGAACCTCTTGGAGAACTGCTGTGGAATGCGAGAGGGCTCCGTTTTGATTCTGTTGTGCGACATTTGTGAGTATCGCCCCGTGACTTTTGTCAAAGAGTAACTATTGTTTGATTAATTATGCGTCTGAATGAGCTGGCAGGGTGATCACTTTCCTGTCGTGTCAAACCCAATGGTCCTTGTGGACTGTATTATGATGTCATTGGTGACCCGACAACCGCAGCGCTTAGTCACCATGGCGACAGCTCACGCTTAGGCCGAAGCATACGTCATTATCGACGACTTTGCTCTCTTTCGCAATGTATGCACACCCAGTGCAACATGTGGTGCTGGTCTCCTTATGTATAAACACCTTTTGACAGAACGCACATGTGCTGTGGGTCATTTAGTATAGAAAAGGCTTTTCCTGTTACACGCTGATATGTGTTTCCTGATAGTTGACTGACCCCCTTTCATCTTTTCTTCATAATGCTACACGTTCTTTGACATACTTTCATGCTTTGTGACATTTGATAGACAAACGCTTTCTCAGATCTTGCCGACAGAGGGCAATTTCCAAACAGCTGCAACCTCTTCGATCATCGTTAGCTAGCCGGGAGGGGGCTGTCAAATAGGCCAGGAATACTATTAACTAAATGATAAAGTGTAAAAATAAGTCTTGAGTGAATGTGAGGAGTGTACATACTGTACAAGATTATGGTTGACGCCCATCATTCCATGTAGACCCAGAACTTCTTGGAATGTTCCCCCATTAATGAACCAGACTCATGCTTGAAAGCTAAAGAGCACTTTCATCTTACAGCATGACAATGACCCTTAGTATATACCCAGATATATGTATTATTTCAATGTTTCCCTGATAGGTATGAATGTGAGTGCGAGTGAATGTGAGTACCCCACCTCT
Organism: Doryrhamphus excisus; assembly: GCF_037039965.1. Classification (NCBI taxonomy): domain Eukaryota; kingdom Metazoa; phylum Chordata; class Actinopteri; order Syngnathiformes; family Syngnathidae; genus Doryrhamphus; species Doryrhamphus excisus. The sequence goes on along the minus strand of NC_136359.1, from coordinate 11,272,163 downwards.
CTCCCAAAGTCAGCTTGGATAAGCTCCAGCATACCCCCACAATCCTCGTGAGTATAAGTGGCATAGGAAGTGGATGGATGGATGTTTTTGCCCGCCTCCATCTGCAAGATGTTTTTCTAACATAAAAACACTATTTGTATATGTTTACATGTATGCTAAACCAATCAGTGGTACCATAACTGTCAAACATCAGAAACCTGAAGAAACCCACTGAGGGGTAATCCACAATACAATGAAAAAATACTAAATCAACAGCCATCGAAAAGTTACCCATGAATATCACACTGCACTGTGATGTTAAGAAGACGGTAAATGAAGTAAATCAGTGGGCATGTGCTGTGATGTCATATAAAGTAGAAAAGGCAGAAACGTGTTGCTACGGAGTTGGACAAAAAGCCAATTCATGCTCATAGTGTGTAATCAATTCTCAGAAACGTGATTCTCTGGAGGTTCCTGTCATGAAAGTTGTATTAGGCCAATTTTAAACCGCTCACATCCTTGTTTTTCCTTCTTCTCAGCCTCAGCGCTGACCTACCTCCACAAGAAGCGGATAATCCACAGAGATCTGAAACCTGAAAACATTGTCCTGCAACAGGGAGAGAAGCGGGTGAGTTGAAACTCTCCCCATGACAAGTATGCACAAACCACAAAAATGAGGTTGGGAGAGGACAAGATTTCAACTGTGCCTCAGTATTACTTTACGACGGAAAACCGAATCCCTCAATTTATCCCTGCATTTATAAAGTTCTTGTTGAGTTTACTCTTAACTTCCTGTCTGGGCCTCTTTTTTTACAAGGTTACATAACAATCCATCATAGTCATCTCATCTGGTGCAGTGTTATCTAACAAACATATGAGAATTTATTATTTTTGAGACATTGTAGATAATTTAGTAATTTTGATAAGTTGTTCTTTTTGTAGCGGCACAGCGGTCTAGTGGTTAACACGCAGACCTCACAGCTAGGAGACCAGGGTTCAATTCCACCCTGGTACTCCGGTTTCCTCCCACATTCCAAAAACATGCTAGGTTAATTGGCGACTCCAAATTGTCCATAGTTATGAATGTGAGTGTGAATGGTTGTTTGTCTATATGTGCCCTGTGATTGGCCGGTGACCAGTCCAGGGTGTACCCCGCCTCTCGCCAAAGACAGCTGGGATAGGCTCCAGCACCCCTGCGACCCTCGTGAGGATAAGCGGTAGAAAATGAATGAATGTTCTTTTTGTTTAAGCACAATTAATTTGAACCAAATGAACCATGATTTCTTTCCTGTTAATGGAGAGGTCAGGATACAGTGCATCCGGAAAGTATTCACAGCGCTTCACTTTTTCTACATTTTGTCATGTTACAGCCTCATTCCAAACTGAATTAAATTAATCTCTTACCTCAAAATTCTACACAAAATACTGCATTATGACAATGTGAAAAAAGTTTTTTTTGACATGTTTTGAATTTATTAAAAATAGAAAACAAAAAAAATCACATTTACATAAGTATTCACAGCCTTTGCCATGAAGCTCAAAATTGAGCTCAGGTGCATCTTTTTTCCACTGATCATCCTTGAGATCTTTCTACAGCTTAATTGGAGTCCTCCTGCAGTAAATTCAGTTGATTGGACATGATTTGGAAATATAATAACTGTCTATATAAGGTCCCACAGTTGACTGTGCATGTCAGAGCACAAACACCAAGCATGAAGTCAAAAGAACTGTCTGTAGACCTGCGAGACAGGATTGTCTTGAGGCACAAATCTGGGGAAGGATACAGAAACATTTCTGCTGCTTTGAAGGTCCCAATGAGCACAGTGGCCTCCATTATTCGTAAATGGAAGACGTTTGGAACCACCAGGACTCTTCCTAGAGCTGGCCGGCCTTCTAAACTGAGCGATCGGGGAAGAAGGACCTTAGTCAGGGAGGTGACCAAGGCCCCGATGGTCACTCTGTCAGAGCTCCAGCGTTCCTCTGTGGAGAGAGGAGAGCCTTCCAGAATGACAACCATCTCTGCAGCAATCCACCAATCAGGCCTGTATGGTAGAGTGGCCAGACGAAAGCCATCAGACCAGAGAATTTTGTTTCTCATGGTCTGAGAGTCATTCAGGTGCTTTTTGGCAAATTCCAGACGGGCTGCCATGTTCCTTTTACTAAGGAGTGGCTTTCGTCTGGCCACTCTACCATACAGGCCTGATTGGTGGATTGCTGCAGATATGGTTGTCCTTGTGGAAGGCTCTCCTCTCTCCACAGAGGAACGCTGGAGCTCTGACAGAGTGACCATCGGGGCCTTGGTCACCTCCCTGACTAAGGCCCTTCTTCCCCGATCGCTCAGTTTAGAAGGCCGGCCAGCTCTAGGAAGAGTGCTGGTGGTTCCAAACATCTTCCATTTACGAATAATGGAGGCCACTGTGCTCATTGGGACCTTCAAAGCAGCAGAAATTTTTCTGTATCCTTCCCCAGATTTGTGCCTCAAGACAATCCTGTCTCGCAGGTCTACAGACAGTTCTTTTGACTTCATGCTTGGTGTTTGTGCTCTGACATGCACAGTCAACTGTGGGACCTTATATAGACAGTTATTATATTTCCAAATCATGTCCAATCAACTGAATTTACTGCAGGTGGACTCCAATTAAGCTGTAGAAAGATCTCAAGGATGATCAGTGGAAAAAAGATGCACCTGAGCTCAATTTTGAGCTTCATGGCAAAGGCTGTGAATACTTATGTAAATGTGATTTTTTTGTTTTCTATTTTTAATAAATTCAAAACATGTCAAAAAAAACTTTTTTCACATTGTCATAATGGAGTATTTTGTGTAGAATTTTGAGGTAAGAGATTAATTTAATACAGTTTGGAATGAGGCTGTAACATGACAAAATGTAGAAAAAGTGAAGCGCTGTGAATACTTTCCGGATCCACTGTATTTGAGGGGACAAAAGGGAAAGGGACACAGGTGAAGGATGTTGGGGAAATGTGTGAGTAATGACATGAGAGGGAAGAGACAGGAAGGAGAAAAGACACTACAGGAAGGAACATAACCAAAATAAAACTGTTATAAGAGACATAACATCTAAGTAACAAAACCACATCTTACAATGGACAAATTTTTAGTAAAAAAGTAATTGTTAATTTGGTGGACTATAAAAGCAATTTCTGATTGTTACAATCAGTGGGTATTTTCCTATTATCTCTTTTGGCAGCAACATCATTTGAAGTATCATGAGCAGTCAGCATCGAGCATCTCTATCTACCTCTCCATGCACTTTAAAATGTTGGATGCGCCACTCAGTGTGGTTTATTTTAACTTACATCATTTGTAGTTTTTGTTTGCATTTGCAGAAAAATTTCAACAGTTAAAAGCTTCAAGCTTAGGTCATGAATGCAGAGTTATAGAACATTTCACAATGTACCTGAATTGTTTTGTGACTCGGTTGTGTGCTTGTCCAGTCCTATATGTTAAAATAGGGCTGCACGGCGTACGAGTGGTTAGCGCACAGGCCTCACAGCTAGGAGACCCGAGTTCAACTCCACCCTCTGCCATCTCTGTGTGGAGTTTGCATGTTCTCCCCATGCATGCGTGGATTTTCTCCGGGTACTCCGGTTTCCTCCCACATTCCAAAAACATGCTCAGTTAATTGGCGACTCCAAATTGTCCATAGGTATGAATGTGAGTGTGAATGGTTGTTTGTCTATATGTGCCCTGTGATTGGCTGGCAACCAGTCCAGAGTGTACCCCGCCTCTCGCCCGAAGACAGCTGGAATAGGCTCCAGCACCCCGGCGACCCTCATGAGGAATGAATAATGTTAAAATATTGTCTCATCTCATGAACTGAGTACATCGCGACACCCCTAGTATTAACGGAAGCGAACCCGTTTGCCCCTTATCGCTATTACAACATTGCTTTTATTGTTGCTGCGTTATCCAATACACTTTTTACGCAAAGGGGAGATGTGTTTTTATTTCACTCATTTATAGTATATGTATTTAAAACTTAAACCCACTTTTTCTTCCACTTCAGTTGATCCACAAGATCATCGACCTAGGCTATGCAAAGGAGCTGGACCAGAACAGTCTTTGCACCTCCTTTGTGGGAACGCTACAATACTTGGTAAGTCAGACACCCAATGCCACATAACAACATGGTCTTGTCTTGATGACTTCCTCCACTGCGTTTCCTATCGTTCAGGCTCCAGAGCTCATCGAGAGGCAGAAGTACACGCTCACTGTGGACTACTGGAGCTTCGGGACGTTGGTGTTTGAATGCATTACAGGATTTCGCCCCTTTTTGCCAACCTGGCAACCTGTTCTCTGGTAGTGTCACCTTTCTTTCATGTTTCATAATCAGTGTTGGGCATGTTACTTTAAAAAAAGTAGTTAGTTATAGTTATTAGTTACCTCTGCAAAAAAGTAACTGAGTTACTCCACTACAAAAGTAACTAGTAACTAGTAAAAGTAACTATTGCATTATTCGCCCCTACTACCCCCGCCCACACACACACAGCAAAGACGGGACAAAGTTTGTCAGGGACATAATGTACATTTGACGTATACATTTTACCTTTTACCTCAACGAGGTTAAAGTAGTCTGTACTACCATTTGGCAAACGCTGTCTTCTCATTAGAGTCCTCCTCACTCGCCATCTCTCGCTATGCTGTTATGCTATCTTTGGACGTGCTCTAAATACCCGCCTACCCAAGTTCTCTGATTGGCTGAAGACACAATTTTACTAAACCTTAGCCAATCCTCATTGCTTATGTGCTCTAAACACCCACCCACTCAAGTTCTCTGATTGGCTGAAGACACAATTTTACTACACCTTAGCCAATCCTCATTGCTTATGTGTTCTAAACACCCACCCACTCAATTTCTCTGATTGACTGAAGACGCAATCTTACTAAACCTACTAAAGCCAATCCTCATTGCTTATGTGGTTATCCCACCCCCTCTCTTGTCACACTCCCACACTCTCACTGCGCTGCAGATTAGTTATGAAGTCGGTGATATATTTTTAGGCGCCTTCAATAATGTGCAGTAACGCGGTGTCGAAAATGGTAACGGCATTATGCTGACAGTAAAAGTAATTTGTTAGATTACCCGTTACTGAAAAAAGTAACAGCACTAGTAACACCGTTTATTTAAACGCCATTATTCCCAACATTGTTCATAATACTGTAACACTTTTTCCCCTTCCTTCACAAATCAAGGTGTTGCATGATTATTGTTATTCTTCAGTTTTTGTAACCTTCACCCCAGTTACGTGACTACTTTTAACTCACATAAATAAACAGAAGTGGCTAACATGAATAATTGCAGGATATGTGGGTTGTGCCAACATCAATAACTTTTGTACTTCAGTGTTATAAAACCTAAGGGCAGTTTGGGTTGCAAAAAGGAAGAAATATCCTCCCGTTTCAGTGTCAAGTGAAGTTGAATTTTCTGCTTGATGTACATATTTATGACACATCTCTTGTATTGTGCCTACATTTTTAACCAATGCTTTACTTCTCTTTTTTAGGCACAATAAACTACGAATGAAGCAAGACAGTGACATTGTAGTCTATGAGGACCTCTCTGCTGTGGTCCGCTTCTCCAAACATCTTCCTCAGCCCAACACCCTCAACAGGTGACACATGTCAAATATAGTAAGGCTGCCTTAAGTAGGGGAGATATGGTATCAGACCTTTTTATGGTGTGTGTGTGTGTGCGTGCGTGTGTATGTGTGTCATAGTCTTTTAGCAGAGAAGCTGGAGAGGTGGCTGCGGCTGATGCTCAAGTGGTCTCCGGAAGAAAGGGGCAAAGATCCTGAAGCCACACCCAGCAACTGTTTCTCCCAGCTGGATCTTATTCTGCAGCTCAAAGTGAGATTTACTCAGGGTTTTTTTGCACCCCTTCTATGTATGTGTTATTGCGTATTATATGCATTATTACCATATAGATCCAACTATAAGACAAGCCTGAATATAATAGGACCCCTTTTTTTTCAACACCCGTTTTTCAAGAAAATATATTTCAAAACAAAATCAGTATTTCTCCAGCTCACAGGTACAGTATATGTGAGTGACAGGAAGAAAATCTCTGTCACACCTCAGAAAATGTATGTTTCTTTTTTGTAATTAATGTAGGGTTTTTTCTGTGATTTAAAAAAATGGTAAAAATGTATATTACCAAGTTTAAAATGTTTTTTATGCTTTATTTTTGTCAAGCTCCTGCACCTCACCTCTCCTCATGCCTTATGGTGCTCAGACGTTGAAAACCACTGTCCTAAATTGCTGACTCACATCTTGTCGTTCCCTCTTAGCTGGTTCACGTTTTGAACATGACGACTGCGAAGATCTTGACATATTCCATCTCCAGTGACGACTCGGTGGCCGACCTGCAGAGGAGGATAGAAGAGGACACAGGCATCCCTGCAGCCAAGCAGGAGCTGCTGCTAGAGGCTGGTTTAGCTTTGGAGCCCCAAGGGTTGGCCACGCAATGTGCCATCGATTACAGCGTAAGAATAACATCCCATAGCACAAGATGCTTTATTTACAGAATATTTGACAGCACTGTGTTGCCCCTGCAGGAGATAGATGGCCGACGGACAGACTTACCTCTCGTCTTCCTGTTTGATCGCTCCTCTTGTAGTTACGAGCCACCATTGACGCCTCGCACCCTCCCCGAAAACATCTGCTTTGTCCGTGAGTGTGCTTTCCTCTTCTTTTGTGACAAAATATTACAGTATATTTCTCTGTGTCTTAACTATTGCAAATGTGATTTTCACCTGCATAATCTACCAATAATTTATTGTTGTACGTTTGTACGTTTCAAGATTTTTTGCAAAAATGCACACTTATTTATAACACTATGGTGGTTTAAAAAAACATAATAAATGATAGTTGATTTCTGATTACTTATAGCCTCTTATTAGTCAAAAATATGCATATTTAAGCAAAACGTTACATATTAAGAACTTTTGAGCATAAAAATAGCTGTATCATGTAGTAAGTAATACAAATAGAAGGCATTCAAAGATGTTGATGAAATGTAGTATTCTACACCAGTCACTAGATGTCACTAGTAACTCAAATACTAGACTTGGTCACCAACAGGCTTTTATTGCAGGTTTGTGGGATTTCTCCGAGTACTCCACATTCCAAAACAGGCATGTTAGGTTAATTGGCGATAGGTATGAATAGGTATGAATGTGAATGTGAATGGTTGCTTGTTTTTATGTGCCCTACGATTGGTTGGCAACCAGTGCAGGGTGTGTACCCCACCTCTCACCCGAAGACAACTGGGATAGGCTCCAGCATCGTAGAAAATCGATGGATGGGTGGATTTTGCTTCTTTTCTATGTAATTTTTTCATAGAGTTACAGTATATACAGTGAAGAAAATAAGTATTTGAACACCCTGCTATTTTGCTATTTCTCCCACTTAGAAATCATGGAGGGGTCTGAAATTTTCATCGTAGGTGCATGTCCACTGTGAGAGAGATAAACTAAAAAGAAAAATCCAGAAATCACAATGCATGATTTTTTAACAATTTATTTGTGTGATACAGCTGCAAATAAGTATTTGAACACCTGAGAAAATGAATGTTAATATTTGGTACAGTAGCCTTTGTTTGCTATTACAGAGGTCAAACGTTTCCTGTAGTTTTTCACCAGGTTTGCACACACTGCAGGAGGGATCTTGGCCCACTCCTCCACACAGATCTTCTCTAGATCAGTCAGGTTTCTGGGCTGTCGCTGAGAAACACGGAGTTTGAGCTCCCTCCAAAGATTTTCGATTGGGTTCAGGTCTGGAGACTGGCTGGGCCATGCTAGAACCTTGATATGCTTCTTACGGAGCCACTCCTTGGTTTTCCTGGCTGTGTGCTTCGGGTTGTTGTCGTGTTGGAAGACCCAGCCACGACCCATCTTCAATGCTCTGACAGAGGGAAGGAGGTTGTTCCCCAAAATCTCACAATACACGGCCCCAGTCATCCTCTCTTTAATGCAGTGCACTCGTCCTGTCCCATGTGCAGAAAAACACCCCCAAAGCATGATGCTACCACCCCCATGCTTCACAGTAGGGATGGTGTTCTTCGGATTGTACTCTTCATTCTTCTTCCTCCAAACACGCTTATTGGAATTATGACCAAAAAGTTCTATTTTGGTCTCATCTGACCATAAAACTTTCTCCCATGACTCCTCTGTATCATCCAAATGGTCATATGCAAACTTAAGACGGGCCTTGACATGTGCTGGTTTAAGCAGGGGAACCTTTCGTGCCATGCATGATTTCACATCATGACGTCTTAGTGTATTACCTACAGTAACCTTGGAAACGGTGGTCCCAGCTCTTTTCAGGTCATTGACCAAGTCCTGTCGTGTAGTTCTGGGCTGATTCCTCACCTTTCTTAGAATCATTGAGACCCCACGAGGTGATATCTTGCATGGGGCTCCACTCCGATTGAGATTGACCGTCATGTTTAGCTTCTTCCATTTTCTAATGATAGCTCCAACAGTGGACCTTTTTTCACCAAGCTGCTTGGTAATTGCTCCGTAGCCCTTTCCAGCCTTGTGGAGGTGTACAATTTTGTCTCTGGTGTCTTTGGACAGCTCTTTGGTCTTCGCCATGTTACAAGTTAAAGTCTTACTGATTGTATGGGGTGGACAGGTGTCTTTATGCAGCTAACGACCTCAAACAGGTGCATCTGATTCAGGATGATACATGGAGTGCAGGTGGACTTCTAATGGGCAGACTAACAGGTCTTTCAGGGTCAGAATTCTAGATGATACACAGGTGTTCAAATACTTATTTGCAGCTGTATCACACAAATAAATTGTTAAAAAATCATGCATTGTGATTTCTGGATTTTTCTTTTTAGTTTATCTCTCTCACAGTGGACATGCACCTACGATGAAAATTTCAGACCCCTCCATGATTTCTAAGTGGGAGAAATAGCAAAATAGCAGGGTGTTCAAATACTTATTTTATTATATGTTTTAAATAAGTATGCACAGAAATGGGGGTCATCTCTGCATTAACGTAATAAGAAAATTACTTTTGTGAGGAATAAAAATATTTTTAAGTTCTACAGATGTACTACTTGTAGTTGTGAGTATTCTTTTTACCACATTCACACAACTTTTTAATGTATGTTACTGTATTTATTACAGCATTTCATGTATATCGTCTTTTTAAATTAATTTAAATATGTATTATTCCGGCAGTTTTAGTCCTCCATTCTTAAAACACAAATGCAAACATTGTATACCTTTTAAATGTGTTGGAATGTATGTGCCTTAACCTATGTCCACATGAGCTATTTGAATGAATAAAATGATCATTATATCTCTTCTTATTGACCAGAAAATGACCCCAAGCACGTTCTGGCTTACAGCCATCTGAGGAGGACTTGTGGCCAGGCGTGGCACACCATCCGCTCCCTGAAGGAGGACTGGCAAAGGCTGCAGCAGGGACAGAAAGCTGCTATGTAGGAAAGACACACACAGACACACGTAAAGCACACACATGCCTGAACTGTTTGCTTTTTGTTTGTTTTTCTTCCAGCATGAGCTTGCTGAGACACAACTCATCACTATCTAAGCAAAAGAATGAGATGGTGTCCATGCACCAGAGACTCATGGCTAAGCTGGACTTCTTCACCACCAGCCTTCACATAGACATGGACAAGTACCAGGAACAGACCGCCACTGGGATTGGTAGGCTTTTCATTCGGCAACAACAATGTACTGTATCAATAAAAGATAAAAGGAGTAATACAGTGGGATACAGTATTGTCCTCGACAATCATGCATAGTACATCATTCTGTCCAACTCTGTGATTTTAAAGCAAAGTGTATATGTCTAGCTTCCGAGAAACTGTTGGGAGTGTGGAGGGAGATGGAGCAGACTGCTGTTAGCTGTGGTCAGGTACAAAGTGTTTATGTCTCTGTGTGTGTCATGTGCATTCTCACTTGCTCTTAAAATGACTGCTGGTACGCATGCCTGCAGCCCAAAGTGAGTGAACTGGAGGATGAGATGATGCACCTACAGCAAGACATTCTGGACGTTCAGCGCCAGCCGTGGAGGAGCGGGGAAGCGTTGGACACACTGTGAGACACTTGCAAAGAATCAGGCATAATCAGGGGTCCCACGGGCACTTCCACTTTTAAAAAACGCTTGAATGTTTTACATAACTGGGAGGTTTTGGGTTCTTCAACATCCTGAAATGATCCCTATCTGTTTTTAGTGAGGGAAAGGCCTTGGAGCTGCTGCGCAAACTCAGAGAGAAACCTAAAGGTTTGTATTATTCATGTGTTTTACATATTTTAATTTTACATCATTTGTACTGTTGTTCTCTGCATAAGACTTTTAATTTTTTTTTTCTGGTTGTAGACCAGCGGTGTTCAGGTGACGGCCAGGAGGTAGTGCGCCTGGTGGTTCAGGCAGTGCAATTCTACGAGAGGAAGCTCAGAGACTTCTACACACATCTTAGGTATCCAAACACATCACACACTGCTTTGATATGGATCCAGTATGATTAAACAAGGAGCTTTTAAGCATTTGGAAAACATGAATGAGTCGTTAATGTGATGAATCTGTGTGAGTATCACATGGCATACAGTACTAGTAAAAAGTGACACACTTCCTCATGCTATTGAATGAGAAAACGTTTGACTGGTAGTGTATATTGGTTTATAGTCTAAAATGTCTTCTATAGAACTAATTCTATAGAGCTAGATCTACTTGCATGTTTTACTGAATTTTGTGCTGCAGCTGTGTCGATCACAGTCAAGTGGAGTTGTCCTCGTTAGTCAGTCCTTATCTCCTGTGTGGTGTGTTGTCGTGGCCGAGTGGATGGACTAGAAATCCATTGGGGTCCCCCCGCGCAGGTTCGAATCCTGCCGACAACGCTGTCCTTTTGAACAGCATCTGAAATGTTGAGTGAAAACTATGGAACCTGTGTTGTTAGTGCTGGTTTATTTCAGGTTTGTACTTCCCCTGCAGGGCGCGTGGCAGCTTTGACAGAGCTTTGACAGCTGTGTAAATAACGTCATCATAACATACTTACAAAGTAACGTCTTATTAAAATAATAAATTGCATGCCGAACCAAACCTCATGGGCATTTATTGTGAGAACTAAGCCAAAGCCAGACAGTTTAATTACACAATCCTTTTTTCTGTATTTCACTTGGTCATGGTCATTATACACACTTCACCTGCAGTGGTAGCGCAGACCAAATTCAAATTCTCACCATTGATTTTCATCTGTTACTGCAAAAAGCTGCCGTTATCGACAGGATTCGAACCTGTGCGGGGAGACCCCAATGGATTTCTAGTCCATCGCCTTAACCACTCGGCCACGATAACATGTTTTTCAGAGATAGTCGTTAATACAGTTCAGCAGTGAACACAAGACCTCCAGGTCTTACCACAATAAAAAAGACAAAGGGCAAGACAATAACATGCCTTTTGTTTTGTTTTTTGGTGTTATTGCAGTAAGACAGGCGTTTGTCGCCAGCGTGTGATGGAGCTGCTGCCCAAGGTGGAAGGTGTGGTGATGAAGATGGCTGAGAGCGAACAAGTCCTGATGGGTCTGCAAGAGAAGCGACAAAGGGAGCTCTGGAACCTCCTCAAAGTGGCATGTGTAAGGAAACAAACATTTTTATCCCTCATATCATTAACAACATCATAGTGATTGATTGTTAGTGAATAAATTGCTTTCGCTTACATCTTGTAGAGTAAAGTTCGGAGCCCTGTAAGTGGGAGCCCTGATGGATCTCAAACGCCCTCTTCAGTGCCACCCCTAATGACCCCTCGACACAGTTTACAGCAGTTGTGAGTACACAAACATCACTATACCTTCATCTGCTGGATCTTGTGAATCATGCCCACTGTAAGGGTTAACCATGATATAATCATAGTTATCTAGATCTGCACCATAATGCAACTGGCCCAATTACATTTGTGAAAACTACTTTTTGTGTTAACAATTTTCTCTTTGGACGTGTCAGGGATGAGTCTCTGGTGGAGGAGAGCAAGAATTTTGAGAGTCGACTGCAGAGTTTGCTGCATGATACCATCCAGGAGTCGGAGAGCAGTATGGAGGTAAGATGGTCGTTGTTTGAAAGATGTTATCATTAATGCTTCAACTAACGCCTCTATTCAAATAACCTCAAAGTCCCTTCTGTGAATGAGCTACAAAATTCACAAATAACATCCTGTCTCCCATTATCGCCTGCTTTCAATTAACGCCCCATTCTGTCTGTCTGTCTCAGATGTTAAGGGAGTGGACGTGGCTGCATGGAAGCCAACGTTTCTCCAGCGACCTCTCCTAGATGTGGACGTCCTCTGCTGCCTCCGAGTGGCTGTGAGCACAAACTACACAACAGAAGGGAAAATAAGGCCCACATTTTGCGACTTATTTAATGCAGTGACATTTGTTGCATTCATTTGTTGTTTTATATAAAAGTTGAACACACTTCGACGCCCCAGGTCAAGGGTGTGAAATTCTTCACAAGGCAGCTTATCATCCTTTTTACAAGTAAGATCTGATTGAATTCAGAATGTACGATAATCCGTTACTGGTCACTGGTGACTTTATAAGTAAGTAATGGAAGAATAAGTCATTTGTTTTACTACAGACATTTTTAGGTAACATTTTCCCATTCTTAACTGTCATAAAGTGTAGAGTAAAGTTAGATGTGGTCAACTAAAATAAGCATCTGCTCAGGGAGAACTTTTTTGTAAGATTTGTAAAGATTTACTTGTGTCAAGGCAATAGTAGCCATTTTATTATATATTCACATAGAATCATACAATAGAAATTAAACAGGATGTAACTTAGGGGTAGTCAGTGTACAACTCTCCTCTGTAAACGAGAGGACACACGAGAGAACCATTACTCCCCATTGCCGGCAGCATTCATGCTGCCCAAAACCATGGTGCTGTTGCCAATAATGGCTGTGTGTTGGCTCATTTTCAGTGTAAGGTAACGCTATACTGCTATACAAGTTGTACACTGACTAATGACAGTGACACTGATTAATGTCATGTATTATTTTAGAGTGACAGTGACAGTGATTGACAGTGTTGAATGACAGTGATTTATGAATGTCATGTTTCCATATCAAGTGTTTTGAGGACACAAAAACAAATGTTCACCACTTTTATTCCACTGATTCAATAAAATCAGTTGAGAAAAGCATTGACTAACATTCCTACACAAGCATAACAAGTGAAATGTTTCTGAACACAACAGGACAACAGCCAAAAAAAATAGACCTTTCTGGCAAGTGAAGGTTCTGAGGTGAAGTGTTGGAATTAAAGGTTCCTTCATCTTTTATTGCACACTTTATTATATAGTCGCTGTATTTGGCAACAAGGCAAAAAAGGTGAGGGAGGTTTGCTTGAGAACATGCAACAATGAAACACCCAGGCATTCACATTCTAATTTGTTTATGAGAGCCAAGCAAGTTGATAATGAAGTTGAACAAGCTCAAAATTATTCATACCCTGGCCAGAGATTATTTTGTTTGCTGAATCTTATAGCTGTAAATGATGCAAGAAGTCGTACAATACTGGAGTTCTTGATAGAGATTTTAAAAATAGATGTACTTTTGGTTGGTTTTTACATTTGAGAAGTTATTTAGATTCCTGATATTATTGGATAATTTAGAGGAAAGTTAAAAGGACTGATTCTGCTAATTTTTCAACCCTTTGTATTAAGTTGTGGTCTTCTATAGAGCAGCTACACACAATAACCCACACAAAAAGCTTTCTATGTCTTAAAGAATCTGCACCTATTCCAGGTGTATTCCATTGGATTTCCAAAAAGGTCTATCTCACTGCCCGTCTCCGGGCACGCCCACACCACTGTGATTGGTCCCACTCAGCTTGTACAGCTTGTACCCGGAAACACCCATATAAAGAAGTCTGGTTCAATGTGACATCACAGCAAGCCGGTGTTTGAAAAAAAAAAACTCTCTGAAAGGGCATTCAGAGCCATCCCAAGCTTCTTTCAGGGCTCACTTCCAAATGCGCACACCTCATTATCTGAAACTTCATTTAACACGATAAAACAACATCCTAACAACTTCAGAAAAGTGGAGGATCCAGGTATCTTCAAGTATAATGTCGTACTATGATTGTCATTGCACATATAGGGGTTTACCAGCCAACAAAAGCTGGTATCATTCTTCAATGATAGTAAAGGGCTGGTCGTCCACTGCCATCATAAAAAAAAATAAAAATCACAGATCGCTTTAACCTTCAGGATAGGACCAAGACCCAGGCGTTGTAGCAATGCTGGTGTTTCATGTGGCTGATAAGTTTTGATGTATAGTTTTTCTCCCTTCATCATGGAGCATTTAGTGCACAGGAAATGTCTTCCTCTGGAACAATGATACAAGTGAGCACCCGGGGAAATTCAGCCCGTTAAAGGAGTGTTTGATTTGCTCACCAGCACTGTACATGTGCAGTAATCTCACTTCATTAGAGCATTTTTTAAATTTATTAGTTATCTTGAGCTATTACTTTAATCAGTATGATGTCTTAATTAATAGTTATCGGTCTGATCGTGCACCCCTACAAAACAAAAATCACTTGGCCAGTGTATGACTAATACTTGGCTGAACTGCCTGACAAAAATCTTCAATTATCTGCTCCAGATGAGATTGTGCATGAAGTGGCCACTAAGTCTCTGTGCTGAAATGATACAGCATTGAAACAAACAGTCCTGCAAGGTTAAGTAAGCCCTTAGAATGTGTTTCAGTGTTGCTGCTGGGATCTATCCTCTTCTTTTCGTCTGCCGTGCCTTTTTTTTTCTTCCCTCTTCATCTTCATGCCTCTAGCTCAAAGCCCATGCCCATCTTATGTCCACCACCGTTTATGTTCTTCCCATCTACGAGCGCAGAGAGCGTGAGCTTCACTCCTGCAGGAAGAAAAGCATCAACGGTGATGTTTATTTAGTTGTTTCAGGAAGGAGCAGTAGTAAAGCAAAAAACAAACCTGGTCTGAGGGTTTGTGTGTATCCAACGCCGAGCATGCAGGCGTTGTTGACTTTGGTCTGTGTGGAGAAACAAAACATGCTGAGTGTCCATAGACATAATGATCTGAATAAAACTAGTCATGTGGCCGTTCCTTACAGAAAGAGAGGTGTCCTTATCCAGCTGGTATTTGACTCCCACACCAAGGAACGTGTTATTGCTTCCGGCCGTCCATGCCAGGTGGACCGCTGTTTCCAAGTTGTTTTTCACCTTTTGGTAAATGGAGCCAGCAAACTCTGTGCCGTCGTTGCTGGAAAATATCAATATTGTTTAATGACAATAGATATTAATGTGTATTAATAATTATTGTGTGCAGTGTACACCTGTTTTCTCTGCTAATCCATTCCTAAATGTCAGATGAAAATCAAAATGTATGAAAACCTAAGCATCATGTAAATCAAATTAATCCATTCCAGACCCCCCAAAACATTGCAAAATAAATATTACGTAATGAAAAGGATCATTGTTGGTGAACCAGGTGATGAGTGGAGGAGGTGGCTAAGGGACGGAAAAGCCAAGCGGACGCTCTTTCACAGTAAGCTGTTATAAATGGGGGTGCTTGGATCGATCGCCCACCGATCAAAACCCTCCAATTTCCATGACAAAGCATGTGACACTGGTCTACAAGCAAAATGCTTCCAGAACAAAATAGTGAAATAAGTCTTAGTTTAGGTCACTAATAAAGAAATAGTAAGTCAGAAGTGCAGCATGGCTACAGTTTCCAAGATATAGTTTTGGGTCAAAATTGCAAAATCATGCAAAAAAAGGCAAAAACTGATGGTTATTAGAAAGTCTAGAGTTTTTAAATGTTATAAAATGTTTAGTTTTTATTTGCAGATAATTCCAGAGAAATTTCATGAACAGTAGCAGAAATTGAGTCAGGCAGTCAAAAGTCAGTCAGATAATTATAAGCAGCTGGTGCCATATAGTCAATAGGATATTTTTTTTAAATACGCTTAATCTATATGATCAGTATTTACTCACCCATTAGCATTATTAAAGAGGAATAAAACAGAAGCCCTATGTTAACACCAGAATGTTTGAAAAAAAACAAGATGCTCTATATGTCAGGAGTGTTCTTTTAAGAAACTACAGCAAAAGCACTAGTCATAGATCCTGTATTTGACAGAATGGTCCTGCTGTTTCTCGGGACCTACTGTCTTCTACTGCAATGTCATGTGAGCATCCACAGCGAGCAGCCCGTGTTGGTAAAGACATTACACTCACACACTGGTATGAAGCTGGAAGTCGGGAGCCTTGTATCCCAGAGCACAGTTGTTCTTGGTTATGCTGGATTTGGCCGTGTCAAACGCCACCTGGTAGCCCACCAGCCAACCTTCGTAGCCCAGTACAGCGGCACCGTGGACAGTGGGGCCGGCCATGTCAAAGTCCAGGTCACAGCCCACATTGACAAATTCACGCTTGTAGGCTGTCTTCACTTTGGCACTCTTTTTGCTGAAGAGCGCAAAGAATGAAGAACCCATTAATAGAGCTAAGCTATGCGTAACAATGCACACATTTTCCTTTACATGACAACACTACAAAGGTTACTAAAAATGAACACCTACCCAGTGTTTGGTACAAAGGAGGTGTCCAGACCCAGCTTCAAGCCCTTTGCCAGCTGCAGACCAGAATAAATTATTTTTACCATTAAAGTAGAACCTCCAACGTTGTACAAGGAATAACAGTACAACAAACATTTTCTGGAAAAATATGCATCAAACAAAAAAGTCAAACATAACTTTGGCATTACAACAAACTTATTGTCTCATGAGACTTCAGCCCAGTGAGCACCTAACGTATGGGATATCAGTGATGGCAAAGAGGAAAAGTGTGACAATAACCATAGAAATGAGCGCTGTCTGCTTTGTACAATATAAGCTATACAAGTAAATTCATATAAATTTAATTACATATGCAAATTATTTCTGCAGAGACACCAACGTAAGTCCCCTTATTTGTCATGTCAGACATCCCATGGTTGACTACATGTAGTGTTAAGGTAATGTAATATAAGCTAATATCTTGTCTGTAACATTACAACAACTGACTACTGCTGACCAGAATACTACTTTTGACTTTGTCTTTCAGTATTTTTTTAACTAAAAATAGGCCATAGTCAGCCACAAAACAGCAACCATTTAATTAATAATTAATTAAACATTTAATTGATCTTTGAAAAAAAGTGATGAGTAGTGAGACACAACTGTATTGCTGGAAAGACTAAGTATTGTGTAGTGTGGAACTGGTACATTTTGATGTCTTACATTGTCCTTCTTCCTCACTCTGTTTGAAACACTTTTTTTAAGTTTAGAACAAATAAAGTGGATGCTAACTAGTTAGCTCAGCAGCTTGCTATATGCAAGCTCTTCTGTCCCTATCGTGATCCTGTAGCCTGAGCATTAGTGTTGAGCAATGTGATGTAATTTAAAGGCAAATATAGGGATGTTATTTCATGTCTACAGGGCTCTAAGAATGTTAAAATCTGTATTTAGAAAGTCATAAATAGGTTTTCTATGTTCTTATCTTTTCCTGTTTCCTCGCTGATATGTGACAATCTGGCGAGTTGTTTCACTCTGCACAGGAGTTAACGTTTTGTTACCACTTGTATGACAGTTATAAATGTTAAAACTGTACTTATAACATTGCCTGTACAATTAACAAAGCCTTTATGATGGCAACAGTTTGATGCTGGAACTGAACACTTTCTACTTGTTTGCTGCATTTCAATGATGTTTATAAATGTTCCTGTTGGACTCTACCTGGTCCTCCATGGTGATTTCTGTGGTCAGAGTGTTGTCTGTGTTCCATTTCTGGCTGAAGCTGAGGCCCAGCTCGCTGAGTTTGTACTTGGTCTCCAGGTGGCCGCCGGATTTGCCAGTGTCTGTGTTGTTTGAGCCTGAGGTGGCGAACTCCTGCAAGACAAAGCAGAGGGAAGAAATTAGTACAGGGAAGGAGTAAAGAAATGACAACTGAAGCAACTAGAGGCAAGAGAGGAAAAGCCAAAAAGCATCTGAAGGAGATGGATTGCGAAGTGTGTCTACACCTTGGATGGTCTACATCAGCAAGCTTTTGTAAAAATATTATTACAAATTTTTATGCTGCAGCGCACTGGTGTGCAACCTCAACACGTGCACACACTATCTTACCATCTGACAGGGGCATCCAAAGTAGAAAGACGCAGAAAAAAGAGAAAGGATTTGGTTAGAAATGGGAGGTATCACAACCACATGCACTATGAACAAAAGATGATCAGTTTGCTGTCCTTAGCAACCAGGACACACAATGAATACATTCCCACAGCTGAAGTGCTGAGAAGACAATAAATACTTACAACGCCACTCTGGGACTTGGTCTTCACATCGAGCTTCAGGATTCCATAGCCTGCAATTTAATCATAACCAGAAATATGCCTGTCACAATAACCGATAAATTGATTAATCTGTCTGTGAGCATTGTTGTATGGTGGAATGAACGGGTGAGAGTGAACCCTCCTGTCCTCTCATTCAGCATCTATGTGGAGGCGTGGCTACTAGTGATTGGACACAGGATGCTAGCACCAAATTAGCCTCTTGAGAAAGCATATGCTAACATGAATGATGCCTCAGAAGCAATGGTTTCCAAAGCGAACACATACCGATATATCGATTTTTTTAAATATCGATATTTCTTTTAAACACAATATAGAAATCGTTCATATTGATAGAGACTGGATTTGATGTGGTGGTCTCATGTTTCAAGATGGCGCCGCCCGAGTGCAAGTTAGTTACGGCAGCTCCGTATGTTCTGTGGCTTTTATAGTGCTTTATTTATTACTTTCTTATTGATTTTGTGCCACACCGACCCCTTAAGCAAGTGTGCAGCTATACATGTTCATCTTGTTAAATTTGTAGCTTGCCTCTTGATCTTTTGTTTGCACTCGGGAGCAGCTGTTAGCTTTGAACACCTCTTTGCGACACCAAGAGCCCTGCGGAGATACGGAGGCGGAGATGCTGCTGCATATCGATATTCAACCTAAATATATCGGGTTATACGTTTTGGTCCATATTGCCCAGCCCTATGTTAAATACTTTGATATATTTGATACGATATACTTAGCTTATTATGCCTTATAAATAATGAAAAATAATAATCCCAATAATGTCAAAACATCAATTATAGACAATCATTTGGAGGACTTTATCTACCAGCAAAATTTGTTATTCTGACAAGGATTTTATGCATTGTAATTAATGAAAAAATGGGCTCAGAATTTGCCTGTAAGGCAACTTCTGTGGCAGGATAATGTGGCTCACACAGGTGCACTACTTGAGTACCATCTAGTGGTTGAAATGTGAATTGTGAATTTAATTATCAATCAGCAAAGTGTGTTATCGTGACAGGCCTAATGAGAAATTTAATTGTGAGTTATATAAGGAATGATATTTACCGTAGCCCTTGTTGAAGATGTCTTTGGCAGATTTCCCCAAGTCTGAGTAGGCAGGAGGGACAGCCATTGTGTCTGAGAAAACAATAATGGATGTATAAAACAACATGTACGGCTGTATTTACAAAGGAGTATTACAAATTTGATAAGATTATTTTATTCTCCTAATAATACAACTATTGTATTGTGAATATATAACAATATTGTCTGGTAAAATTATGTTTTCCCTGTTGAAAATAATAAGAACATCTGTATTACCACAAAAAAAATTATTGAGGCTTCTACCAAACATTTTCTTTCAGTCACTATGTACAAAGGAGGAAGGGGGGGGGGGGCTTGCCATCTGGAGAAGACCTGTCTGGTTGAAGGTGATGTATGACTACTCTCCTCCTCCCCCACTGACGACTAAGCAGAACGCGTGTTACAAAGCTGTCAGGGAGGACATAGAAACCAGCGCAAAAGCTGCATGGCAACACCGAGCTAGCTCGCAGACAAAAGCATACACTGATTACATTAGGTGCACCTGCAGGATGGTAATAATGACCACAGAGCCATCCAACAATAATACTAAAAGAATGGTCTTTTAGTCTTGAATGTGAAGGAATTAGTTAATGTTAATGTAATTAATGTAATGTGGTTATAACCATGTTTTGGTCGGTCTTGCAAATCACTGTGTTGCATTACACTATACAAGGCCTTATACCGTTATCATCAGCGTCCCAATCCCAATATCACACAATCCCTTATTTAGATACTATGTATATTTGATTAAGTTCTTATCAACCACATCCAAACTGGAAAAGGATGAGGCTCACAATCTTTGGGACTCTGATGATTCCAGCATCTGATGATCCGCTCTGCACTCACCGTGTCCCTTGGATGCTGCATGGTGGTGACATGTCACACAGCGGTCTTTGTTCCCTGTCTTGTCCTGTTGCGACACCCTGCCCTTTCCTTTTTCTGCCATGTCTCTTCGGAGGAGCCAGGAGGAGGGATAATAGACAACTTTGGCATGTACTCCTTTTGATAACAACTCAGTGACTATGCATTTATTTGTTGTTACAGCTGAGTCCCTGCAGAGCGCAGCGACCCCGTATTGCGTCGTGTGTTCAGTTTATGCTAGCCAACAGATGATGACTGCATCTACTTTGTGCACGGGCATGGGAACACGATACGACTGTGAATGCCTCTGAGATAACATCAACACCTCATCACAGTAGTACATTTAAACATTTAAACATTTACACTGCACGTATGTGATCGGTATTGGTATTCTTTAATACATCTTTTATGTGTTTTTTTTTCCTGTGCGAGAGGCACAAAGAGGTGACGACGCAACTACACAATTGAATAGATCATGTTTGGTGCAATTTTTAAGCTCTAAAAACAGCCACAAGGTGTCAGAAGTGCATTTTACAAGAGCTTGGCACTGTGAAAATTGTAAAATTGAAAATTGTAAATAGTTCATGGTGTTGTACAAGAATTTGCTTATTTTGATGTATAGTTGTTCAGACATTTTGGCAAAAGATATTTGGCTAAATTTGTGTCAAAGTGAAAGTTATGCTCGATGTGTCACAAAAAGTCTGTTTCCTCCCTTTTTTGTTTAGAACTGATATTTTTCTGAAACTTACCTATGTTCTACTGCTGATTATACTAAAGTATCGGAAAAGCTACAAACTTTTCTGATGAGCACTAGAACACAATATTCTGTGTGCCTTCAGAAATCAGTTCAAATCATCAAAAATGGCCAATGCCTAGGATTGAATGAATTTAAATAACTGTTGGTTGCAGGCCTAGTTTGAAGTTCTCTGTTCAAATCTCTGTTCAAATCTCATTCACCTCACACCAAGACCCCTCTCTCGCCGACTGCTCTAAATTTAGTACGTGGGTGAACCTGACACTAACACACATGTGACTTGGAATTTTAAAATGGGTCCTCTGGGTAGAGCGCTACTAAATCTCTCACATCTAAATGCATTGACTTGTCCGTCTGGGGCAACTTTGTTAAATGTCTATTGTACGGCAATGAGCCATCTGACCTTCATCCACAGTGTGCCTTGACGGAGCTCAAAGATCAAAGAGAAACTGATAAAACAACAGGAAGAAGCTACATGCGGCCGACAAGATGGCTAACGTTAGAACACAAATGCATTCCCGACAGCGCCTTATTTAAGAAAAAATGCATTTCTCATGTTGCACTAACATTACAATCACTTGAAATGTGATGATTTGTGCAATTAACTTGGTGTATTTCAGATCTACATAATTAAATGTGCTGTTACTGTTTTGATCAAAGTCAAGTGTGTCATACAAGTGTGTTGTAACATAACAGTTTAACTACTCTAAGTTACTTTCGAAGCGTATCCATAATCCATATATAGAATTCCAGCATGTACTTCATGCACCTGATGGTGTTACTGTTTTAATGTGCACCATAAACTGTTTCTTATTGCATAATAGCAAGGATCATGTCCATAGGTTGTGGTGGTGGGAGTGTCAACAGATAAGAAGACTCTCACTGTACATATACTAGACATGACCTTTCCTTCTTTTGTGACTAGCTCAGGAGCAAACAAACTCATATTTGGTATTGCATTCCAGAAGACCGCTTTATTCACAAACGTCAATTAATCTCAGTTTGTGCTGACTGAAACAGATGTGTTTTGATGAATGTCAATAAACTGATCTGAGTACATGACAGCTGTTTGTGTATATCCAGCAATCAAACACATCTTGACAGTTCCTACCCAAGCTAAATTTACACACTCATCCACATGGTCAGAACTTGAAAAAAAGTTGTTGACTTACCTTTGAGGTTTGGCGATGTAAGCAGACTGACACAACACCACGCTGCTATGGGACAAGGAGAAAACACACAAGGATAGTAGCCAGCGCATGCGTAAACGGGACAATTGTTTTGTGGGCGGGGCCATTGTGCAACTGACATAGGATACAAACTCGTTATTTCAACGCGTCATAGTTGCTGATGTTTGTGAAGTAACAAACATACTGTGTACGACTACCACTGTTGAATAAATTACATAATAACATTTTATTTGTTTTGAAAAGAAAAGGTTTTGCCTAATCAACTGAGAATAAAGGAATATAATTTTATTCACACGAAGTAACGCAATACATGTCTCTATGATGTCATATTTTTTGAGAATGGCATCATTTTTACGTTTTAAAAAATGTAAATTGGTAGTTGTGAAACAATACAGAACCGCACCATAATCCAAATCAGTCATTCAGGACAACAGAAATATGTGCAATAGAAATAAAAGAATGTTACATGTTTGGAACTAACCCAATTTAAAGAAGTTTATGGTTTTTAGTTTTAAGTGTTTTAAGTGCAAATGTGTGGGTATCACTTTTTGTAGGCAATGTTTGCCATTTTTAAAGATGAATTATACCTTTACAGTCTTCAAAAGTGACTCCTCGGTTTGTTTTGGTGTAGTTCTTCCTTTGGTCTCGCTTGAGAGCAGCAGTCGTTTCTTTTTTGTGCTGTATGTTAGTCATAACGTGTATACGTGGCATAGAAATCAGATAGATGGATGGATGTTAGTCATAACCCTGACACAATCTGAACTCATTCTCCGATGACTGAATACTCACGAATTATGTATTGTAACTGTACAATGGCAGGGACCGTACTGAAAAGGCTGACTAAAAAGAACCTGCAAGCCAAAACTCGGGAACAACAAATATAGTCCAACAACAACAACATAACTGGAGCTGATAGTTTTCATATCTTGCAGCAACGTCATCATCACTATTATATCATTTTCTGTGTGATCTCGCTCTGTGTGCGGTGACCCCGTTGCCATGGTGAGGGACGCTCAAACAAACGTCATCATCCTGCGTGGGTGAAATTAATCCCCGTCTCAACAATACCATCGAGGTAAACATATTTCTCTGCGCAGCTTTGCTCATAAAAATAGTTCGCTTCTATGATTTACATTGTATTATTGTGTCGTTTATTGAGGGCCACGTTGGAGTGATCGTCATTCAAAATTCTCTCGATATTGTATAGCTACCTACGTCACAGTTGCTAACGAGTAACATTTACTAGAGAAGTGTCCGCCATTATGAATCATGTCGCTGACACCTACTGATGCCTTTCATTTTTCTAGCCTTTTTGTCATCACCGTAGATGTATACATACCACTTGAAACCTTTACACTTTGCGAATATAAATCTATCTGCTGGCTGACATTGTTATTATGAATTGACAGCTTTTCAATGTGCGAGGGACCTTCATCAATATGTGGACCGATACCCGCAGACCCATCACTTATTCGTCAGTACTACAAAAGACCTGCTTCAGGTTAGTACCCCTCACCAACGTTTTGATTCATTTTGTCAAGGGACAACACCGTATAAATGAAACTTAGCTATAATTTAGAGTAGTCAGTCAGTCAGTGTAGTTTACACAAGGTGAGCAAGTAATTATGGACCCAAAAGAACAAGTGGTTTTGTAAAGCTACAAAACTAAACAAGCAGTACACTGATGAATTTGTTAGCTAAATAGATGAACATTTATTAAGTAGGTTATAGAAACACATAAACTGCATTCACATCATCAGCAGTTTGGTATGGTCACAGAATGGAGTAACTAGGCCAAAGATAGGATGTGCTGTGCTGGGAGTGCATGTTCTATTTTGTACAAGAAAAAATATGCTGATTGAGAGACTACCATGTCATAAAAAACACGACTCTCACCTGTTACTGCCACACACGCACTCACGAGGAATGTTACAGATGATGTAACTTGGCACACATTTGGAGAACACCTCTATAAAAAGGACGACTGTCTACCTCTGGTCAGGGGGCCGCAGGAGGACATTAGAAGAGACATTTAGCCTGGAGCTATTCTATCTGACATATTTACAATACATTTTGTTTGTGTGGTTTCCTCCCACATTCCAAAAACATGCTAGGTTAATTGGCGACTCCAAATTGTCCATAGGTATGAATGTGAGTGTGAATGGTTGTTTGTCTGTATATGCCCTGTGATTGGTTGGCTCCAGCCCCCACCCCCACCCCTGCGACCCTCTTGAGGATAAGCAGTAGAAAATGAATGAATTACTGAATAATTGGAGATTAACGAACACGCACAGGGAAGGTGAAATGTATTTAACAGAGTGGTCCTTAAGACCTCTACTAGGTTAAGGTGAATTTAAAGTCCAGCAACTGTTAAAAATGGTAAAGGATATAGTCCCTCTCTCACCTCCTACTCTTTTTGGAATTTATGTTGCAAAGAATTAAGTAATTAATGGATACATTTTTTTGTCTTCCAGCGAAAGGTCGCATAGAGGGAAACAGACACGGGACCTTAGCCCTGCTCTCAGGGCCCCTGGCACCAGATGCTGTTCTGCACCCTGACTACTATAACGGTCACATCTCCCCACGTCGCCCACGCATCGGCCCCGATGCCTCTCATATTCTGGAACGAGGACAGAGAGGCGTCATACGGGAATTACTTCAACTAGATAGCTTTCCCGCCACAGAGATTATTAAACTAAGTGAGTCTTTGTCTTTTTTCACTTTTTGAATAATGTTACTGACAACATGGATGAATATGTTGGAAACTTTCACCCCTTACCAGAAGAACCAGAGTGGGACTTTCGCAAAGAGAATGTCCGTCGGATTCGGGAAATCCAGAGGCGTTCCAAAGAGCTGGAAGCTCAGAAAGCTCGTTCCACTCCGGTCAAAGCCCTTTGGACTTCATCCAAATACCAACATGTTCCATCCAAATTCATGACACATCTAAAGGTGACAATCACATCAACACAAAAGGCATGCTTCCAATCAAGTTGGAGACCATTATTTGTGTCTGTCACACATCCTAGGGAGCGTCAGTTTCTGCAATCAGCAGTATGCACTCTGACAAGAAAGTAATGTATTTTCCAGACAATTAAAAGTAAAAAGTCACACTTTGCCTGCACAGCGGAAGAGTGGTTACCGCGCAGGCCACACAGCTAGGAGACCCGAGTTCAATTCCACCCTCGGCCATCTCTGTGTGGAGTTTTTGGGTTTTCTTCTGGTTCTCCGGCTTCCTCCCACATTCCGAAAACATGCTAGGCTAATTGGCCACTCCAAATTTTTTTCCATAGGTATGAATGTGAGTGGTTGTTTGTCTATATGTGCCCTGTGATTGGCTGGCGGCCAGTCCAATCTGTGCAGCGTCTGAAAAAAAAGTTAGACCCCAAACGGATTCTTTGCGTTATACCGTACAGAGCTGCACCGCATGGAGCTAGTGTCAGTGTAAATTTAGTGGAATGCTTCCGGTGGCCGCAACGGATTCAGTGTGAGCCTGGGGTTGCACCGCAGAAACTTATAGTCCGGAAAATATGGTAAATGCCAGTGGATGAACTTTAGACACAAACTCCTTGCTAAATGGAGCATTTGTGTATTTAAATTATTGAATGGGTTGTGTAGTTTTTGCATCATTCTTTTTAACTGACAAACCAACCAACAAACCAGTTGAAAATCCCATTCTTACGGACTACTTTTACCAACGTTGTTGCCTTCTGTGCAGGTTACCAATCCAGCTGTCAAACCACAGTGTCAAAACTTTCTAAAGAGTCACTCTAACAATAAATGTAAGACACCGCCAAGACCATGCTCAACGCCACCTGCTGTCAGCTTGCATCTCTCCAACTCCTGCTCACCTATGCAGGATGACAGTTTGCAAGTAACCAAAAACTAAGATACACCACCACACTATGATTGATTACAGTATATACATGATTGTGATTTTGCATACAGTTACAGGTTAAAGGCCGGAGCATAGACTTCATCAAGTATAATGTGAAAGCTGCAGGAAAGACTATGCAAAGATCCCAATCGATGACAAACCTCCGTGACAAACCAGTGCCCACCGCCGTCAAAGGCCAGGTGCCTTACTAGTGAGTATTCCTGAGCTGTATTTAACATAACAGTAAGCTTAATAGTCACACATTTGGTGTCCTTCAACTTGTAGCTTAGAGCAGAGGAAGAAGCAGTGGCGTAAAGAGGAGGAGCAGAAGAGGAAGAAAGTACCTGATCCTTCCATACCACCACATCACACCTTAATGGCTGACAGCGAGAGGCTGGAAACTCTAAAGTCCCTCAAAGAGAGTATGTTTTTCTTTTCTTTAAGTCAGTGGTGTCCAAACTGCGGCCTGGGGGCCATTTGTGATGTGTGTCTGTTTTTTATTGGCACATTTAAACATATAATTTAACAAGAAAACTAAAAATGAATACAATCGGAATAAATAGAAACAAGAATAATGAGGGAAAAAGTAGTAATTTTATGAGAATAACATAAGAAAGAAATTTAGGTTGCGGAATGAATAAAGCCATACTATTATGGGAATAAAGTCATAATCACAAGAAGAAAGCCGAAATAATTGTAAAAAAAAAAACAATTATCATTGTCATTTTTAAACATTGTCATTTTATGAGAATAAAGTCAAAATATTACAAAAAAGTTGTATACTGACAAGAAATAAAGTGGCAATTTTATGAGAGTAAACCCAAAATATAAGGAGGAAAACTAATGTAATATGAGTAGTATACAGTAAAAAGGATGTTATTTTTTATTGCGAGAAACAAACCGCAATAAAGTAATCTTTTTGAATATCAGGTTGGGTAAAAGGATATATGATGGGAATAAAATAATATTAAATATTAAAAATAAATATAAATATAAAATAATAATATTTAAGAAGGAAGTTGAAATTTTTGTAAAGTAAAAACAGCAAAAATGTGGGGTTGAAGCAAATATGGAAGTTGATAGTAATAATATGCTTTTTCACCGGTATCGCAAAGCTGAAATGGCAGAGTTTTTTTTCTGTTTAATGTCTTAGCATTTTTAAATGATATCAAATAGGCGCTTGCAACCTTTCATTTTTCGGGATGTGGCCCTCGCTGGAAAAAGTTTTGGGACACCCCGCCCCCCTCCCTTTTATATTCCTATTGCATGTATTGTTTAGGTTGAACTTGCTTTTTTTCCCTCCATAGGCCACCGCACCCTGGTGACAGAATTACTACTCCTGCCTCTCAAAGCCGACAATCTGAGTTTCCGCTCACGCCGGGCTCATCTTGATAGAAGACTTTCTGAGATCGAAGAAGCCATTAAAATATTTTCCAGGGATAAGGTTTATGTAAAAATAAATTCTTAACACATAAAGAGGAAAAGAAGGAACATCCCCACCTGTTGGTATATAATTGTTTAATGAACTTTGTTACATTATCGTTCCATTATGCAATAGGACCGAATGTTAATGTTTAGAATGTAGTAATCCACATTGTTAGAGAAAAGTGCTCAAAATAAGATTGTGTAAAAATATTATTTTATAAATATATATCCATGCATTTATACTAGGACAAGTCTCTGTAAACAACAATAGGCCAACATATTTTTCTAATCTGTGTCATTTACATTGGTATGGGCTTGCTTGAATTTGTCGCTGTTTATTGGAGTTCGGTGGCAGAGAGAAACAATCATGATTAAAAATGACACAAATCTTCAAGTCTAGTCTAGTCTTGTCTTTTTTTACCCGGAATATTTTTGTTTGCTAATTAATAAGCTTTATAATTGGCTTATAACTGTGATATCGCAAATAATTGTTGATATTTGTAAGGTACAAATAAACGATTATTTCAAAACGCTCGCTTGACGTTCCGTTTGACGTAACTCCGCCCCTTTCTACGTACCCAGGCACGCAGTTAATCCAAGGACTCTAAATTGAATTAACTGCCAACTGAAGTGCAACTTCCGTAGTGCGCCCCTCCCCCTTTCCGCAGGCTTGGCTACCATGATGGTAAGGCAGTACTACTATCTGTTCAATTTTTTTTGTTGTGCTGTGCTGTGTAGAGACAATCCTTACCATTTAGAGTCCTTGGTTCAGCCATTGTCCGTGTGCTAGCCAAAATACTACTTCACAAAAAAGTAACTTATTCTACTTCAACCAGGACCGACAGGAATTTCCACAGACCCGTTTTAAGGATTTGACGACTCAAACATGAGCAAGAGAAAGGCCCCGCAAGAATCTCTAAACGAGGGAATAACAGACTTCCTTGTGGGTATGTGAGCAAGAGCTAACCGCTGAGCTATGCTAATGTTAGCTTGAATGACATCTGGGTATTTTTCTATAAGCTATAGTGCATACATTACATTAGTTTACTTTTTTATAGACGCCGGGTCTTTCTTCATAATTCACGTTATGTGGGTTTACACAAAGAGCGATGTTCGATAGGAAACAGATAATGCTGCAGGTTGGGCATTTAAACGCCCCCGAGCCTGCAGACAAGACAGTCAATCACATTCTGGATTGAAAATCTCTTTTGTGCTTCTAGAGCTGGCCAACTACGAGAAGAACGTCAACAGGGCAATTCACAAGTACAATGCTTACAGGTAATGTGTTAATAATCAAAACAAAGACTTTTTTTTATCTGCATCTTCAAGTGACTTGAAAATATTTTCATAAGATTGTAGTCCACCGTACCGATTGTATGAAACCACATGTATTTTTTATTTAGGAAAGCAGCTTCGACTATTGCCAAATATCCTAACAAGATCAAAAGTGGCGAAGAAGCCAAGAAACTGGTACGTACATTGACTAGAATATCAAAATCCTCTAAACGTCGTCTTTTCAACGTCGTATAGTGACAGAGACGGCATAATTGTATATAACTTGTGTTTTAATCACTGAGGACTTTGTGATTTTACAGATAAAACACCATCATGTTTTAAAATACTGTACTTGCTGTTGTATTGTTGTGTCGTACATGGATATGTCCACAAGATTACGACAAAACATCTCATAGATTTTGGATATTTCTTTTCCACATTTCAATAGGATGGAGTGGGTGCTAAAATAGCTGAAAAGATTGATGAGTTCCTAAAAACCGGAACACTACGGAAATTAGAAAAAGTGAGTCTTATCCTAAAACATTTTTTAATTGATAGGTAACTGTTGTATTATATATATAGAGCTTCTATTTTTTTCAGATTCGAAATGACGACACCAGTTCTTCTATCAATTTTCTCACAAGAGTAACCGGAATTGGGTAAGAGGCAGATGTGTGGATTCAGGTCACAACTTCAATGACCTTGGACTCGACTTGACAGTATCAAAGACTTGCAACTATACTAAATTTCCAGTGCGTGTGTTGGAGTAAAATGTGTCCCCATTCAAAGTATTTAACAGGACCATTGTGATGTCATTTCCAGCAAGACAACAAATTTTCCCACAAAATGTACCTCATTGAATGCATCTCTATTAACATCAACCTCTTGCCCACAAGGCTTTTTTTTCTGAACAATAATCTTGTCATGTTTTAATCTCTGGAGATTTTGTAACACAAGGTCATAGGACACCCCTACTAAACAGTGCTTATAACTTCCAAGTAGGGATGTCCGATAATTATCCAGATATCATCATAAAAATGCAATATTGGTGGATATCGGTATCAGATTTTTTTTCCCGGTCATTCATTCATTCATTTTCTACCGCTTATTCTCACGCGGGTCGCAGGGGTGCTGGAGCCTATCCCAGCTGTCTTCGGACGAGAGGCGGGGTACTGGTCGCCAGCCAATCAGAGGGCACATATAGACAAACAACCATTCACACTCACATTCATACCTATGGACAATTTGGAGTCGCCAATTAACCTAGCATGTTTTTGGAATGTGGGAGGAAACTCACGCATGCACAGGGAGAACACAGAACACGCAAACTCCACAAAGAAGTGGCCGAGGGTTGAATCGAACTCGGGTCTGTGAGGCCTGTGCGCTAACCACTCGAGCGCTGTGCAGCCTTTTCTCGGTCATGAGAACAGATTTTTTTTTAAAGGCTGTATTCAACACGTGTTCATTCATCATGTAACACCTATCAGCATCATTATTGGCATATCGGTTTTGGGCAAAAAAGACAGTATCAGACAACCCTACTTGTAAGGATTCAAAATTTTCAACCCTATGACTTCGGACTTGACTCAACCTGACTTGTCTTGGCTCGAGACTTGCACAAGTGTGACTGAGACTGGACTGTGGACTTTGGATTAAAGTACTGACTTTCTCCCACCTCTGGTATGAGGCTATTATATAATATATAAATAGTTGCATTATTTGGATGTGCCATGTAGCAAAATTCAGCAGTGTCAAAAGAATTTTCCCTCATAAAATACTGCATTTCCTGAAATAGTGGCTTCCGCTAAAATGGACACCATGTCTCAATTGATCACAGGGTGTGTCAGTAGCCTTACCACAAATAGACACCACAAAAAAAAGCCAACAGGTGGTGACATTTGGTGACATTTTACCAGAACAGAGATGACATCTGTAAAGCTGTAACTTAGGAGTTCCGGAACATAACCTGCTCAATATTTCAACATTGGCTTGAAAAGGAAAAAAAGATCTACACAGCCAAATAGTTTCCAGAGTTTTTTTTTTTTTAAGCAACAGAGATCTACCCTCCAGTTGGTGATGTCATGATACAACATACAGTCCTAATCAAAAGTGTGTGCACACTTGCTCATGCTATTGAATGGGAATGTTTCTCCTAATGTTTGACTATACTGTGTCAAGACATTATTTGAGCAAATACAGTAGATTAAAAGATGTGCCTCCCTTCTGTCTCCGCTTTAGCCCAGCAGCTGCCAGGAAGTTTTTTGATGAAGGCGTGAAGAGTCTTGAAGGTTTGTCAAAAAAAAAAAACAAAACATACAACACGTGTCTATCCGAGATCTACCCTCACTTAGAAATGTTGTTTTTTTTTATAGATTTGAAGAAGATTGAACACAAGCTTAATCACCATCAACAGATTGGACTCAAGTGAGTTGGTTGAATTATGTTTCCGATATCCTGAATTCTTCTCACATGCTATTCAATGACACCTTGTTCAGGTATTTTGAGGAGTTTGAGAAAAGGATTCCACGAGCTGAGATGGAAAAGATGGAGGTGATGAATTTTCTAATTATAATCATGTGCTCTCAGGAGGCAAAAAAACCCCATGTTCTGTAAAGCTGTTCTGGTGTCCTTATTTAGACGCTTATTCTCGGAGAGTTGGAGAAGATTAATACAGAATACATAGGAACAATCTGTGGAAGTTACAGGAGAGGTAAGCACAATGATAAACCACACAATGATATTGTTGAGTCACCTCATGATAAATAAGACCCCTGCTCCAAATTTTCAGGAGCTGCCTCCAGTGGTGATATTGATATCTTGCTGACCCACCCAGACTTCACCTCTCAGACCGAGAAGCAAGTAAGCACGTCACCCGTATCTACATAGAATTTGTTGGCATACAATTTAATGGAACCTTGCATGGGATGGAACCTTGTTTTCCAGCCTAAGCTTCTTCATGCTGTGGTGGACCATTTGGAGTCTATAGGTTTTGTGACTGACACTCTGTCCAAAGGGGACACCAAGTTTATGGTGAGGCGCCCTGTGTACTTCTAATGTAGTCAGGAGAGTCAATATACATGCACGTGTAAAGCGCATAACAAATTACTGACTCCTGTGTTATCAGGGTGTCTGCCAGTTGCAGCAAAGTGATGAAGATGAAGAAGAATACCTTCACAGGCGCATTGATATCAGGTGCCATGTTTTTATATTGTTTTTGTTTTTTTTTAATAAATCAAATATGTTTTATGTTAACACATCACTCTGCCTGCTACATCAAGGTTAATCCCTAAGGACCAGTACTACTGTGGTGTTTTGTATTTCACTGGGAGTGATATCTTCAATAAAAACATGAGAACCCATGCTGTGGAGAAAGGCTTCACGCTCAACGAGTACACCATAAGACCACTCGGGGTCACCGGTGAGTATCACTTCAGAAGAATCCACTCAGGGTGCCTTCCATGCTCCAAATCAGTGATACTTTTTAAAAAAAGTTTATAGTGGGACGAGTGGTTAGCGCACAGGCCACACAGCTAGGAGACCCGAGGTTGATTCCACCCTTGGCCATCTCTGTGTGGAGTTTGCATGTTCTCCCCATTCATGCGTGGGTTTTCTCCGTTTACTCCGGTTTCCCTCCAAAAACATGCGAGGTTGATTTCTGATTATTTGTAGCCTATTATTAAGTCAAAAATATGCATATTTAAGCAAAACGTTACATATTAAGCACTTTCAAGCATAAAAATAGCTGTATCATGTTGTAAGTAATACAAATAGAAGGCATTCAAAGATGTTGATGAAATGTAGTATTCTACACCAGTTACTAGATGTCACTAGTAACTCAAATACTAGACTTGGTCACCAACAGGCTTTTATTGCAGGTTTGTGGGATTTCTGCGAGTACTCCACATTCCAAAACAGGCATGTTATGTTAATTGGCGACTCCAAATTGTCCATAGGTATGAATGTGAGTGTGAATGGTTGTTTGTCTATATGTGCCCTGTGATTGGCTGGCGACCAGTCCAGGGTGTACCGCGCCTCTCGCAGCTGGGTTAGGCTCCAGCACGCCTGCGACTCTCATGAGGAAAAGCGGTAAAATTGAATGAATGTTAAGAGTGGTTCATTGGTTCCAGACCCGACAGTGATAAGTGAATTTCCACACACAATATTTTTGTAATTATGGCATAGAATACCTGTTTTGTGTTGTAAACATAAAATAACACTCATATAGTCACCTTTACATTCATATTACCCAATGTTCTATATATTCGCCAGGGGCCCTGGGGAATAGCACTCATTCATTCATTTTCTACCGCTTTTTCCTCACGAGGGTCGCGGGGGTGCTGGAGCCTATCCCAGCTGTCTTTGAGCGAGAGGCAGGGTACACCCTGGACTGGTCGCCAGCCAATCACAGGGCACATATAGACAAACAACCATTCACACTCACATTCATACCTATGGACAATTTGGAGTCCCCAATTAATCTAGCATGTTTTTGGAATGTGGGAGGAAACCGGAGTACCCGGAGAAAACCACACAAACCCACGCATGCAACACATGCAAACTCCACACAGAGATGGCCGAGGGTGGAATTGAACCCTAGTCTTCTAGCTGTGAGGTCTGCGTGCTAACCATTCGACCGCCGGGGAATAGCACTCATCATAAACAAATTGAAAAATGTTCAGTTAATCCATGTGATCACAATTTGAATAGTCTTACATTTGTATTTTAGTTTATTTAGAATTTTTTATGTTTGATTTAGGCAAAAAAAATGTACAAATAGCTAAATATGCATAGTTTACTAATAATGGGCC
The DNA here is from genome assembly GCF_037039965.1 of Doryrhamphus excisus. NCBI lineage: Eukaryota > Metazoa > Chordata > Actinopteri > Syngnathiformes > Syngnathidae > Doryrhamphus > Doryrhamphus excisus. Next base: position 11,238,520 of record NC_136359.1, on the reverse strand, counting down.
ATATTCAACCACTAATAAGCATGATTTATGAACATATGTTTGGCAAATCCTGATGGGGTGAAGCTGTGAAATTCAAACCTTGACGTGGTGAGAGACATCTGTATTGAAAAGACCTGCTGCTGGACCTGGATGGCATGCAAACTAATTAAAGCAAGGCACTGTCACTTGTCAAAACCTTGACGTGTATAACCAAATGTCCAATGTGCCGATCAGAGATCTTCTATGTGATGGGAGCAGCTGGGCACCAGTTGAACAGCGTTGAAGAAGCATTTGAATTATATCCAAAAGCGACATCATCAGGCATTTTCTGTTTGTTATCCCATTATCAAGTCATTCCTCTTTGTGGCTTTGTTGTAGGTGTGGCAGGAGAGCCTCTGTTGGTGGATAGTGAAAAAGACATCTTTGATTACATCCAGTACAAATACAAGGAGCCTAAGGACCGGAGTGAATGAAGACAAAGAACATTTTTAGGCCTTGAAACACATTTACGACTGTGTGTAACAGCCTGCATAGATGAAGTGTACTTGAGGCATTTTTGTGCGTATGTCATGTACAGTGTTTTTGTCATCATTTTTTTCGGTCATCAAAGTTTTGTCACGTCTCCGGGTGTGCGCTTTTAAAGTTGTTTTTAAATCATATTTAACAGGTTTGCAAAGCCACTGCTACGACTTGTGACTCACCTGTCTTGAAGGAGGCTGGCCCTTGTCTATCTGTGTAGTAGTAAATAGTTCTTAATGTACTTCTTAAACAGGAAATCATTAGAGAGTACCGCAGACCTTGTGGGGGGGGGGGGGTCACTTTTTAAAATGAGCGTATGCGAGCGTATTATGAGCGTATTTTGCATGAGCGTATGCGAAATAAGATCGTTTCACAGAGACTTGTGAGAATAATGTAGTTTAGTTTGTTTTTTCTGTATATTTTATTTTGGGGGCATTTGTTGATAACTGTTAGCTTGCTGACTGCTGAAACACAGCAGTTTGAATTGATTCTGAGGGACAATTGTGGAAAAATTGAACCTATTTGAATTCAGACATTTCTGAATGCAAATAAAACTTTCTGAAATAGACTACTTTGCCTCAGTTGATTGTACACATGGCATGAAATACAAGCAACTGCCCTTTACACATACAAATCTCTAGACGTTTTATTTCGGGGTCAAAAATGTATGACATCAAAGGTGCAGTAATGTATATTCGAGCTATCGAAAACAAATGACGTTGGTTTAGAAGAGCTATATTTGTAATGCCAGTTAAACTTTTTGTCAACCGGTTCCACTTAATTCTATTTCTGTACACGAGTTGTTAAAAATTATGTAAAAAGTCGAAGTAAAACATTTCTTTTAGTCAATGAGGTGAATCAGTCACCTGCTATTACTCGCTGTTTCCATGGCAACGACGGTTTCGCAAAGCATCACGGTCTGAAATAAAATGCAAGGCGAAACACCGGCGAGATCGTCCTTGATCAACCAATGACATCGTCCCATGCGCTGACATCAGCCAATAAGAGCACGGCGTGGCCTCTGTGTTTTAACGCTACACACCCACATCGACTCTCGTGTACACCACTTTGCGGGGCTCTGCAGACAAGAGGTGTCAAGCTATCCAAATAACAAAAGACAAGTAGGTGCGTTTGGGAACTTTACTTGCATTTCTTTTTACGAATTGTGGATTTGTTTTGTAATAAGTGTGCTTTTTTAAAAATGGTAACCACCGTTTAGCTCGACCAATATTCCAGTCAACAGCTCGACCATGTTGGCGTGTGATGCTAGCTAGCTATTTCCTTCATTGATATGTAAATAATTTAATATAAACTGTTATTGTAAATGCAGAGAATTTTTCAAGCATGCTATCGTTTGATACAGTAGTGTTATGAATGTAAATGACCACATAGCGTTAACAAGGTCAGCTGCGTCAAGGTTTTTTTTTTTTTGTATTTTTTGTACGTAAATCTTAAATGACTCTCGTATCCATAGAAACTACTAAGAGCGCGCGCATCCACTCAGCCTTGCGACTGATGGAAGTTGTTATGCAACACAAGTCCAAATAGCTTGGCCACATATACCCATGCTAGTCATTATATAACTACAAACTTGCTTGGTGACAAAAGTAAATGAATTAATACATTAAGCTGCCTAGTCTTTAGTCTGTCCATGTTTTGGTCTCCCAGGGCAACCATGTCTGACAGGAAGGCGGTAATCAAGAATGCTGACATGTCTGAGGACATGCAGCAGGATGCAGTTGAGTGTGCCACACAGGCCCTGGAGAAGTACAACATAGAGAAAGACATAGCTGCCTACATCAAGAAGGTAAGCCACTAGCGTCACCCATGCTGCATGTTCACACCCATTCCTTGCAAAAGGTGCAGAACAGATGTTTTGGCATTGATAAAAGACCTTTTGTTATTTTTTTTTATATAAATACCTTGTTTATTATGCTCTTGTCAAAATGACTTTCAACTTGACTCACTTGAAAGGATTCATGTGATATATTCAGACCAATGGATAAGATGTAACTTTAAAAAATGTGGCTTTGGTCCCAGGCGGGTCAAAGTTCTTAAGGAAAACCTGTAGTAGCCTTTGTGTACAAAGATATATATATATAAGGGATTGTTAATAAATTAGCTTGGCCTAATTAATGTCAAGAAATATGATTCGATCATAAGCAGAGGTATGGACTGGATTAAATTTGTTTTTTGTATCTCTCCAAGGAGTTTGACAAGAAATACAACCCAACCTGGCATTGCATCGTTGGAAGGAATTTTGGCAGCTATGTGACTCACGAGACCAAACACTTCATCTACTTCTACTTGGGCCAGGTCGCCATTCTGCTCTTCAAGTCTGGCTGAAGCACAGAACAAAACATTTACTGTTACTACTACATGTTACTGACAGATTTGACAAAGGCGCTCATCATTCCAAGGCAAGAGGCCGCTGCCTTCTTTTTTTGTGCTTTCTACTTTTGTTTTGGATTTAAAAATGTGGCCATCTAAACCTGTATTTATTTTTGTGTTACATTGAAATGTCTTTTTTTAATTAAAACATAGCTATTAAGCTTTCTGCATCCACTGACTATTACTTAATTCATGGTGGCATCTTAGATGGTTCAGTGTTTCAAGAGACAATTCCAGGACAAAATGGCTGAGAAAGACTTTATTTAAACATGTTCAGAAAACCAGCTTGTGTGGATAAACGCCATTAGACAGGCAGAAAGAGCCACGCAGGTATCCTCTCAGCTGAGGAACTTTCCTGATGAGAGGCAGGAGCTGAGAGTCCACTGCCTTCTGGTCCTCCTTCCGCTGCTCAGTCAGCTGGTACTTCTACACACCCAAAAAGAATAGCAGCCATTATTCACAGTTTCACATGCCACAAAACTAGATTGCAGCAAGTTTACCTCCTTTTCCGTGTCAAAGATCTCGCCCTCCTGGTGGCGGGGCTTCCTCAGCCTCTTCTTCTTGAAGTAGGCATCTTTGAGAGTTTTGGGGAGCTTCATGCTAGAGATGTCAACCTTGGTGTTGGTGGCAATGACAAACTTCTGATGAGCCCTGCGCAAGGGGACTCTGTTCAAGGCAAGCGGGCCTAAATGAAGAGGGAAGCTGTTAGTCTCTGTATTTTACATTCAGATATTTCAGCACCATCTTACCAGTGACAAGCAGGAGACCACTTGCGAGCTGCTTCAGGAAGACCACACGCTAGAAAAAGCAAAAATTGAGGGTCATCTTGTGTACAAATTCAAAAGAAAAAAATCCTCTATATAAAAACGGAGACACTAAATATTTAGACTTGTAGGCTTCATGTAGTCATTGTGTGCCAATTTTATTGCCGACTGTTAAAGGGGACCTATTATGCTAATTTTTCAACCCTTTGTATTGAGTTGTGGTCTCCTATAGAGCAGCTACACACAATAACCAGCTCAGAAAACCTTTTTAGATTTTGCAGAATCTGCACCTATTCCAGTTGTCTTCCTTGTGCTTCCAGCCAAAACGGTCCATTTTAATTTATTCCACACTGTGATTGGTCACATGCCCAAAGTGCTTCCTAACGATGAACCATATTAGGAAGTGCTCCCTTCTGTGACATCACAAAGGGGCAGTTTTACCACGCCTTTTGAGCCATCCAAAACCTAATTCAGGGATCGCTTTCAAATGTGCAAACACCATTATCTAAACCTTTGGCATCGTTTAACACGAGTGTACAACATTCCAACTGCATTTATAGGTACGAAAAGTGGAAAAAGCATAATAGGTCCCTAGTGCAATTACCTGGGAAATTAAGTCAATCCAAGTTAAATTGTTAATGCAGATTTGACAAAAAAAACAGTATATTTTTTAGCAAATTTTCACCCGGAGGTAAAATGTTACCAATTTTCACCCACTGTATGTCCAGGCAATGTACTGGGCAGACTATCAGATGATAATAAGCTAAAATGTGTCCTTTGTATCTTAAAAACACACAATATCTTACATTTCCACTGAATCAGTTTCAAGACACCCCTGCCAAATTTAGCTCTTCCATCTTGCTTTTTTCTAACAATACAAAGAGCATCATCAAGATCCTTACCCTTCCACGGTGGCGACCAGTGAGCAGAATGAGGACCGTTCCTGGGGTGATGGAAGAGCGAAGCTTTCTCCTGTGCTGGCTGAAGGGTTTTTTGCCATGGCTCTTCAGCTTGCGAGGAACATCTTCCGTAGGGTAGTAGCGGGGCTACAAAAAAAACAAAACAAATGTTCATACAAAATGAAGACTTTCTGGGCGGCATGTAACTGTAGATTGTTTTTCAACATTTTACGTTGTGTCTTCACTGTAATCTTACCATCTTACGCAGCTTGACAACACGGGTGCCTCCATTTTTGTCCCCACCGACAGTCTTCACAACTGTGGCTTGCGGCCTCGTTTTAATCTTCTTCTCCATCTAACGGCATGTCAAGGTGCAATCTTCAGTCATTTCATAAAGATGGGTGTATCACTGATGGTCGTGTCCTCACCTTAGTCTCAGTGGTCTTGGTCTTCCTCTTGTACATAGCACGGCGGGCATACATGGCCGAACGGGAGTAACGACCGATTCCCCGGGCCAGAACCGGGTTACGGCTGCCGTGCTTCTTCTTCACCTGCTTTTTGTCTCCCTCTGCCATCTGTCATGTCAGTCAATATGCAACACAATCAATATCCACAGAACGCCAAGTTTAAAATACCACAACACCGTATAACTGCCGATCGGAGAGTGACGTTACCTAGCCTAGCCACACGCAGCCAACAACTTGACACAACAATTAGCTCGTAGTCAACGTGAACCCAACTTTACATATACGGGGTTTAACCCGAAAATTAACATATATGCATTTGTACAACTAAACCCTAAATAACACCAGTCATTTGCTACAAGCGTCCATGCTACAGCTAGCTTGAAAACTAGCCGGCCACCTCAAGCTGCCGATACATCAAGCTATTTATCTTGATAATTATTAGGTAGAAACGAGTAATATTCACATCTGATACATTATCTACCAATATATATTAGTTATGCCATACTCTAAGTATGTAAAGGGTCTTAAGTAACACCGATTAGGTTGGATTTTATTCTCACAGAAAGCCCAAGGCAAGGGTACCTTACCTTTGCTATGAAAAAAAGAACGACATCCGGGACAGTGACGTATATAAAGACGCAGGATGATGACGAAACGTTGACTATTTATGGTCTTTGTAGTTTCTACAACATTTTCATTGATGTGTTTATACATAATTCTAAAAAATCTATAGTTAAATATTAAGTATGTTCCAAATTACCTATGATCTATTTGAATGTAATAGCTACATTTATTCAGCTTATGATATAACACTATTAGAGAGTGCAACTCGACATATGATGGTATTGTATGTGTATCATGATAGTATCCATACATTTCAAGCAAGTTTAAAATAATAATAAATAATAATTATAAATAATATATTATATTAATATTATAATATTATAATAATATATTTATAATATATTATAATAATAATATTAATATTATAAATAATAAAAAATAAGAATAAAAAAAACCAAGCAGAAAAAGTGAATGTAAAAAGATTCATTGTATAACATTGTATAACGTAATCATTATGGGTGACAAAATCTAATATTTTTTTAAAGACTGTTTTAAATTGTCCTCATCCTTACAGGATGATTTTTGGTCCCGCATGTCTAGACAGGACAGTGTCATGAGCTTGGAAGAGACATCAGGAGACGTGGAGAACAACAAACCAGCAGCCTGACCACATAAAGGGGGAACAGGAGGAAAACTGACATATGTACATTTTTCTGCTCTCAAAAACAGACTCTTGAGAGCAGCATCAGCGCCCGACGGCCACATGTGGGCCTTATGCTCACAGCCCAACACCCATCCATCCGCTTTCTATGCCGCTTACCCTCACGAGGGTCGCAGCGGTATGCTGGAGCATTGATGCTACGGACCAGAATCCTATCCAGCGCCTCTGGGATATCATGTCTCGTTCTCTATATCACACCACAGACTTTTCAGAAGTTGACTGATGCCCTTATCCAGGTCTGAGAGCAGTCGTCTCTCAACCCGAGGGTTGCGGATTCGATCCTTCGTCCTCCTGTGATCATGTCAAAGTATCCTTGGGTAAGATACTGAACCCAAAGTTGGTCCTGATGCTGCATCATCAGTAGTTAAATGTGCTAACTGTCCTGAAGGTGAAAAAGTGAAAGACCATAATGCATTTCCCCCTTTTGCCACCACAAAAATTGTAACTTTATAAGCATTTTATTAAAAGTTCAAGAAAATATTGTGAGATAACACACCTCTAAACCAAAAATGTAGTATCATTCAAAATTGGAGGACTGGTGCAGCACTGTTATTGAGTAAAGAAATAAAAATAAAACACATTTTGAAAATGTCATTTATTGAGTCAATCCAACAGAGAAATCCTAAAACATGATTTTTGTCAGATTATTGTAATGGGTTGATTAAAATACATAAAGGCAAATGTCATGTCAGCTTCTAAGTCTTTCATTCACACAAACTCATTGATTATTTTGGATTATTCACATAAGGCAATGTTTGTGTAAATGTACTTCCATTGCAAAAGGTGTTTACATTATGTGAATATGTGAGCGAACAGATTTCTCCAGTGACATTCCTTTTCGAAGGCAGCAAAACTCAGCACTTTTCAAGGATGATGGCGATACCTTGGCCGCCTCCGATGCAAGCTGATCCCACGGCATACTTGCCACCTCGTCGCCTGCCACGAAAAAACAAATTAATCATTCATAGCGGGACAAAATAACTCTCGATGACAGCACATATTCTCATGACCCGGCTACCTGAGCTCGTGAACCAGGTGAGCGGTGATGCGAGTCCCCGAAGCTCCGAGTGGATGTCCGATGGCGATGGCGCCGCCGTTCACGTTGCTTTTTTCTGGATCCAGACCAAGAGCCTTGGCAACAGCCAAGTACTGGGGGGCAAATGCCTCATTTACCTGTGGAAGGCAATCGAGTATACACCATAAATGCTTGAATTATAGCTCAGGCATTTATTTACCTGAAACAACGAAATTACGGGTCTTTAATTAGAAGCAGGCGATGATTGGAGAAATGCTGTTATTTTGAAAATTCATTCATTTTGAAGTGCATGAGTACTGCACATATGGCATATTTTGCTACTTGAATAGAGGCCTAAAAAGAGGAAAATGGACGGACAGGAAGTGTGCCATGCGTCAGGCGTCTAGTCAATCCTCCACTTGGCCTTCTCGGTAAAATACGTACACTGATATTCGCAACATTTGTGTTTTTGCTCCTGTTTTTCATGAGCTGAACTCAAAGATGTACATCTTGGTCTATGTGCACCAAAGCTCAGTCATCAACTTTTCTGTATGCTACCTCTACATTTGTATTTCAAAATTAATTGATACATTTATGGTCTGCCCACAAAAAGCAAAGCCTTTATGAATATAATGAGGCACTGTTTTAAGTGACACATCTAAATGTCACATTCATTACTAACCTCCACCAAGTCCATGTCACTGAGCGAGAGGCCTGCTTTTTTGAGAGCTTCAGTGATGGCTGGGACTGGGCCTGGAGGATTCAAAGAAAATGTAAATATAAGTCAGTTGATGTCACACCGATGATGGGCATGCCATACAACTTCATGTCAGAATATCCCTTTAATTTTAGTAGCATAGAGTGGCAAAATCTCTGTGTGGGGTTTGCATGTTCTCCCTGTGCAAGCGTGGGTTCTCTGGTTTCCTCCCACATTCCAAAAACATTCATTCATTCATTTTCTACCGCTTATCCTCACGAGGGTCGCAAGGGTGCTGGAGCCTATCCCAGGTGTCTTCGGGCGAGAGGCGGGGTACACCCTGGACTGGTCGCCAGCCAATCACAGGGCACATATAAACAAACAACCATTCACACTCACATTCATACCTATGGACAATTTGGAGTGGCCAATTAACCTAGCATGTTTTTGGAATGTGGGAGGACCCACGCATGCACGGGAAGAACATGCAAACTCCACACAGAGATGGCCGAGGGTCATTCCAGCACACCCCTGCAACCCTCGTGAGGATAATGGGAAAATGGATGGATGGAATATTATGAAAAACAAACAAAACAATGAATAAAGCAGTAATTTTGGGAAAATTAGGATATGGAAAAGGTTAAAATGTTGTGTGAATAAAGTCAATATTTTATGTCAATGAAGTCTTCATGAAGAAAATGTAAAAAAACAGCTGTAAAAGCCATATTCTAACAAGAAAATAGATTTTGAGTTCCATATAAACTTAAACTATTAAAGAAAAAAATATATATTTTCTAACAAGTTCCAATATTGCTAGAAACAAAAAACAAATTAAAAAGGTGTCAATTTGTGAAAATGTGGTTGGGGGGGGGTTATAATATTATGGGAATAAAGCCATAATATTATGAGGAGTAAATTTGCAAAGACTAAAGAAGAAATTTGTAATATTTCAAAATTAATACACAAAATAAACTAACAGCAAAACTAGGGGAAAAAAGCCAAGTTCATAGTAATAATAGGCTTACCGATTCCCATGATGCTAGGGTCGCAGCCCGACACATGATAGGCCACAATTCTTGCCAGCGGAGTGAGCTTGTGCTGACCGAGTGCATCCTCGCTAGCGATCACCACAGCAGCAGCACCATCAGACACACCCTGAGAAGGTAACAAACACTGGTGTTAAAACACGTAATTTCGGTTTGAATATCATCTTTTAGAGGACGACTCACTGAAGCGTTGGCAGCAGTGACAGCCCCCCCCTTCTTGAAGACGGTCGGCAGTTTGGCCATCTGCTCCATGGTGGTCTGAGGGCGAGGGTGTTCATCCTTGGCCATGGATACTGTGCCTTTCTTGGATTTTAAATCAATAGGAGCAATTTCTGCCGTGTAGTGGCCAGCCTCGTGTGCTGAGAGAAAGCAAACGTAATGAAGGATTAGGGCCACAGGGAAATGGCAAGAAATAATAACCTTTGGAGAATAAAAAGGTAGAAAGCAAGTTCAAATAATACATTTTTTAAAATCTTACATATAGAAGTCATTCATTCATTCATTTTCTACCGCATATCCTTGCGAGGGTCGCGGGGTGCTGGAGCCTATCCCAGCTGTCTTCGGGCGAGAGGCGGGGTACACACTGGACTGGTCGCCAGCCAATCACAGGGCACCTATAGACAAACAACCATTCACACTCACATTCATACATCAATTAAAAACTCCAATTAACTTAGCATGTTTTTGGAATGTGGGAGGAAGCTGGAGCCCCCGGAGAAAACCCACGCATGCACGGGGAGAACATGCCAACTTCACACAGAGATGGCAGAGGGTGGAATTGAACTCGGGTCTCCTAGCTGTGAGGCCTGCATGCTAACCACTCGGCCTTATGCATTGAAGGGTGCATAGTTCAGATGCAAATTTAAAAGTGTAAATAGTTCATGGTTAAAGTTATGCTTGAAATGTATATTTTCCCTTTTTTGCCATAACTAGCTGGTCATTGCACTATTTAGTTTTATGCAAGAAGGATATGAAGTGAAATGAGGCGGTAGCTTCCCTAACCTGCTTTCCATCTTTGTTGTGTCTGGTACGCATAGTTGTCGCAGTCCTCTCGTGTGATTTGATATTTCTCTGCCAGGTTTTCTGCTGTGATGCCCATTGGGATTTTGACATGCAGGTCAGTCAACCCCGCCCATAAGGTGTCCTCCATCTGTCAAAGACACTCAGATTTAGTCTACATTAGTGGAGTGCAGTAAGACGAGAAAGAAAATACAACCTTGAGATCAAATCCAAACTTTGTACCAAATCGGATGTTGCGAACTGCGTAGGGAGCCTGGCTCATGCTCTCTGAACCACCACACAAGACAACCTCAGACTCCTTTAGACAGATTTCCTGTAAACAGAGAAGAACGTGTTAAAAAAGAACGTCAGTCTAAAGGTGAATGTTCTTTGTGGGGGGTGGGGGGGGGGTTTACCTGAGCACCACTGATGATGGACTGGAAACCAGAGCCACACAGCCTATTGACAGTGAGGGCCGGCACTGGGATAGGAACACCACACCTCAGGCCAACATGGCGAGCAATGTAGGGGGCATCTGCTGAGCTCTAACAATGGACAGAGGTGTGACAAACATTTAATTATGAAAAATTCACCTTTTAAATGCAATTGTAACAGTTGAAACCAGAAGTTGACATATACTGTGGAAAAACACACAAACATGTTTTTTCTTAAATATCTATGAAACAATATTTTAGAGTTTGATTTCTTCAATGTCAAATGAGACAAGAACAAGAATGTTCTGTTCAACATTATTCTGAAACAATTTTTTCATTAATGTAATAATATATGGCATTATAATGTGAGTACACTGTGTCAAAAGCAATGCATTTAAACGTGCAACTTAATGATACATTTTTTAAACTAATTTTTCAAAAGCTGTCCCTCTCAGTACCGGCCATTTTTCCACAACATGAACAACACAAAAAAAAACAGTTTTACATGAATATAACTGTCTATTTACAAATATAACACCATGGACTATTGACAATTTGCACATTTGGAACTGGCTGCACAATGGTCGAGTGGTTAGCGTGCAGACCTCACAGCTAGGAGACGGGGAGCATGTTCTCCCCGTGCATGCGTGGGTTTTCTCCAGGTACTCCGGTTTCCTCCCACATTCCAAAAACATGCTAGGTTAATTGGCGACTCCAAATTGTCCATAGGTATGAATGTGAGTGTGAATGGTTGTTTGTCTATATGTGCCCTGTGATTGGCTGGCGACCAGTCCAGGGTGTACCCAGCCTCTCGCCTGAAGACAGCTGGGATAGGCTCCAGCAACCCCCTCGACTGTCGTGAGGATAAGCGGTAGAAAATGAATGAATGAATGAACATTTGGAACTGAACTGTGTGTGTGTGAATGCATTCAAATTTCCCCTCAGTGTGAAATCTCTTCAATGTTACAAGACTCCGTGCCTTTTCACTTCCTGCTTGCTGTGCAGCCTATTACAATGGGAAAGATGCAGGCAGAGTTCATTTAAAAAGACACTTCTGCCATTTTTCCGACTTAAAACTACACCAAATGAAAGATGCATCAACACCTAATTTTGCCTCTAGTGCAAAAAAAAAAACAAAAAACAAAACATAAAAGACGTATCTATATGACTTTGGGAGTGAGTGGTCGGAGTGACTTTGGACCACACGCTTCCACTGTACTATTGAGTCGTATTTAAAACTGTTGAAAAATAGAAGGGTTTAAAAGGTTACATGCCTGCATGACGTTGCCCATGATAACACTGTTTATTAGTTCTGGTACCACGCCCCCTGCAGCCAGGGCAGCTTTGGCTGCATGCTCAGCCAGGTCTGTTGCACTGTGGTCCTTCAGAACACCACCATAGGTACCAAATGGAGTACGCTTGGCAGCTACCACAAATACACCTGTGGAGAAAACAGCAGCAAAATATAAAACACCATCCACCATTATTGTTTTTCATTGACTGGAATTATAATGTGCATCTGTCATGTTTTCCTTCTAAACATAAAAATGTCCGAACTTGTGTCATAACTGAACTAAACAAAAATCTATGCCACATCATGATCTTACCACCATATTTGCAGAAGACATGTTTACCTTGCCCTGTTAACAACAATGATCAGTAAATATGTCTCCAGCATAGTGAACCAGACACTGTGCTCCAAAATCTCAAATCACCTTCTCCCAATGTCAACTTTATATTCTTTCGTTTGATAAAACGTCATCTACATTGTCACACAACTGTCAAACGGTACTGTAAACAATGTCATAGTTCCGCTTTGATTTGAATTAAAACTGAGCTACTTACCTCTGAGTAGTGCCATGATGACTATTACAAAGTACAGCAATCAAACTTCTTCACTTAAATCTTCTGTTAGCTCAAACAGTCATTGCAGGCAAATGTTGGCAACCTTTCACCTAAATCTTCTTCTTCGTAGGTTTTATGGCGGTTGCTATCCCTTACTTTGGTGCATTACCGCCCCCTTTTTGTGTTTTCGCTCTGCGTTTACAATATATACAGATAATTCCCTTCCTCAGACTAGTATAGTATAGTACAACACATTGACACCTTGATTGTCATATTTTATCAACTGTTTATTCAAACAGCTTACTTTGGTACGTTCTTCCACCCGTGCTCGGTATTCCCTTTCACCTAAATCATGTGGCGTATCTTTTTACTCGCACCGGACCATTCGCTACTATTGTCGCCAAATAATATATCCAAACGCACTCATTTTTATTAAATATATATTAATAAATAAGTATATATTCTTAGAACGTATAAGATAATGCGTAGTTAAATTGGAGTATTGAAGTTTCATATAAGAAAATTACGCGAATGTGCTTTCGCGGAATGAAGGCGAAAACGCGTGGTGCGTCATCAGCGCGCGCCGTGTCTTTGCTTAGTGAAGTGATGCTAGTACATTTGAACCTTTCTCTATTTTATCACTCAAGAATGTGTTTAGACTAAATTGACAAAGATGTCTCTGGCCGCATTTCGCTGTATTGGGAGGATTTTATCACGACAGACAAGGTAGTTGTTTTTAATAGTAGGCGAAATTTGATGTAGTTAGTGTACGCCATGCTAGCCACGTGAGGCTAAAGGTTATTTACTGGACAAATGACTGTGGGTCTTGTTTGGGCTTTCTTAATTCTTGTTTTTGTATGTGTGTTTTTTTAGTTTTGTGTCAGCAGAAAATGCTGGTGTTCAGAGCCCTTGGTTTTCTGCAGCGATGACAATAAGGACTTCTGCCCCTCTCAGGTATTACGCGAGAGAGTAACCCTTACGCTGATTTTTACTATTGTATTGTTGTAATCATTCATAAGCTTATACTTGTGTTACAATCCGTAAATACTCTCTGGCCACAGTGTGATTATAATAATAATGCTCAGTTTGGATTGGCAATACTGGTGAAGTATTCATTTAACAACACCTATGTGTGTGTTTTAAATACTTAAAATGTGTAAAAACTGTCTTTTTTTTAAGTGCGGAACCCAGAAAGAAGAAGAAGAAAGTGGACCCCAGAAGAGAGCTGATGGTGAGGGAGCGATTGAAGAAAAAACTGAAGAAGTTGGAGAGGGTTCCAGCTGAGCTCATTCCCATTGAGGACTTTATCACACCAACCAAATGTTTGGATGAGAGCAGGTGGGGTTCCTTTTAGTGTTACTTAACATTTCCCTTATGCTTGATGGTGACTGTTGGCCTTAGAACAGATTAACTCAACGTACGCAACAGTCACTCCCTCATTCTATCATCGTGCTAATTAATACAGATGATTAATTTAAACTGAGTTTTGTTTCAAAATCCAAATAAGGTCAACCACCCCATAGACAGGCTGTGTACTTTGCTTCACACTTGCTAATACTGAAGTTCTTCTTTTACTTTAAGGGTACGCTCTGCTCCAACGCTGTCCTTTGACGAAAGTGAAGCTCGAGCTCTGCTGCTAAAGGAGTGGAGCAAGTACAAATATGTAATTGAAAAATATAATGTGACCTCATACAGTTTCCACTCAAAATCTGTAGGTTACATTTGGCACGCTCATCTGTTTTACAGGAGCAGCACGTGGCTGAAGTACAGGCGATGGAGCTGGCCCTGCAAGCACAGACGGAGGCGTTGGAAGAACTCAAGGCTGAATCTGAGGAGCTTTACCAGGCTGCACTAACACCAGATCTCCAGATGTTCCCTTTCACTCACGAAGGCCCTGCTTACACACCGCCAAAGACCACATATGAAGCGCCTGAAGGGAAGTACACCGACATCACTAAAGTCTACACACAGTGATGAGAAGCCTCCCGTTTGTGTTTTTGTTTTTTTCATGAACCTTGAAATTAAGTGAGAACATGTGAAATGTGTAATAAATGTTCATGTTTAATGTGTACTGTATGATTGGATTTGTTCCAAATATTAATCATGGAGAACAGAACCATTTTGATGAAATGTTATCTTTATATCAATCAGTTTTGATTAGTCCAGAAAATGCAAGGTTCAAAGATAATTTTGTTACACAATACAAATACAGTACATTATGCTACTTTTTTCTTCTCAGTTTGCAGCCACGATAGTAAAAATTTACCATACTAAAAGTAGCTAATTGCTGTAATTCTACTGTAGTATACTACTTAAAAGTGACCTGCACTCCGTAAACGTGGACCTACATATCCAGAGGTCACTGGAGGTGCTTGGGGGAATCTGACCAATCACATTGGAGTGGCCGTGCCTGGAGGCGGGCTGTGGATTAAATAAACTAAACAGACCATTTGCGTGGGAAGCAGGAGATCCATGGAAAGGCTGCAGAAAGAGGTGCAGAATCTGGAAGATCTAAAAAGCTTTCTATGCAGGTTATCCTGTGTAGCTGCTTTATAGGAATCCACGACTCAATACAAAGGGCCAAAAATTAGCATAATAGGTCTCCTGTAGCATTCAGCCACTTCAATTCACACAGTGGCCCAATGAGGTGTTGACCAATCAAGTACACATCACTCCTTTGTTGTGATATACAGTACAGTATATAGTTGGCACAGTTTTCATGTTTAGAGTTCAAGAGTCCTGAGGTTTTCCTTGGTTGAGGGGCAAGTGCCAGTCGCTGGGTGGCTGCTGTCTCAGTTCCCATACTGGGGTGAACTTCCTCTGCTCTGACACTCTGTTCCCTTCACTCCTCTGCAGCGCTTCCTGCAACACACACAACCATATCGTATTTTTTAAGGACACAACTTTTTAAAGTGAAATGTGATGAATTGATTTAGTACCTTAGCCTCAGTGCCTTTGTTTTTCTCCCACATTGTGCAGTTGTAGTAGTCCTCTTCCCACTGCTTGCAGGATGGGGATGTCCCATAAGTGTAGTATTGGTGAAAACGATTCCGCAAGCTTTTACAGTGTCTATATTCACTCCAGTAGTCACTGCAGGCCCTAGGGGTCTGCAAGGAACACAAAGGAAGAAATCACCTATTTATGGCAAATATTTGCACTGTGGTTAAGCAAGTACATATCTGAATAAAAAGGTACGTATCAAAAGGGCAATGCATTTACAATAAAGTGTCTACGTAGGCGTGTATGGAAATTAATTCTAATTGATGCCCTCACGGTCTTTGACATGACTAGTTGTTAACGTAGCAGTATTTAGAAACTATAGTCTACATTACCGTACTAATTTACAACTAAAACCGGGCAACATTTTAGTTCAAAATACTAACAGAACTACAACTGTCGGCATTTAATTCGTGTTTTAAGTTACCCTCCAAATTCTCTCCCCAGACTTCTCCATTGCTAGTGCTGTTGCTTCTTCTTCGGTTTTGTGGCGGTTGGCGTCCATCATTTAGTGCATTAGCGCCCCCTGTCAGTAGACGTGGGTGCAGTCACGGCCTTACTAATGCCACACGGAAACATATACGATACTTCCTTCCCCAGAATAAATATTACACCTTTTGTTGGTCTTTTTCTCGTATCTTGGTCATACACAAACCAAAACACACCTGTTTTATGTTGAGGTTAATGAACAATAAAAACAGCCATCTTTAATGTAACAATCATTTATTTATCTATAAATAAACCAAAGGACCCATACAATGTCTCAGAAAATGAAACATTTTTCGAAGATTATTAAAAACAAATATTGCACCCATTTTCTCACAACAATGGGAAGCCTAATGGGATAACAGTATATTATAAGCGGATTGGACAATCCTCAACAATAATAATTACAAAATAATAATAATAATAATAGGTAAAGTAAATCTTCAAGCCCAAATAATGATACTTCAAAAATTAGTCTTGGTCATGTTTTGGGGAAAGAATTCAAACCAACCACTGGTTGCATTTTATGGATCCTACCTTTGAGCAGCAGCACTTACTATAAGAGAATGTCCAAGCCCACCTCCACAGCACAACTGCAATTTCAAAAGGATGGAGATGCAACGTCCCAGTGCACTCAAAAGGAGGATTTCAATCTGCCGGTGTAGGTGTCAATACGTGCGTGTGTGTGTGTGTGTAGGTGTGATTGAAGTCTTGCTGGAACCCATTAAGGCTTCCTGCCTTTCTTGCGTAATGATTGTCCTTGTCCGGAGAAGGCGATGAATCTGTTCATGGCATCATCCTGAGAAGAACCGTTAGAATGTCAGCACAAGGCGTGATGGCGAACAAAGCTGGTGATTGGTGATTAATTATATTGTACGGAAATATTACATGTGTCGACTTACATCATCTACCATTTTCCTAGGCTGTGGCCTGGAGTTTCGGATGAAGGTGATCCTGCCAACTTTGAATTCATAGTTGGGAATACCTCTGTATGACAGAAAAATGAAACAACGCTATCTTTGAGTACAGCTCTTATATTTGATGGCATTCAATTGTGTAAGCGGACGGTGAAGACTGAAGTTTTTTTTTCACCTTTTAATGTCGCTGGCCGCCAGAGGAGCAGGGCTGGGCTCAATCCCTTTTGTTTTACCATCCAAACGATTGCCAGAGCCAGTGAAAGCCTGTGGAGTAGACTCAGTGTTACCACATACTATTATGAGGTCATGAACGTACGCCTCATCTTACTCTGAATCCTAAGTCCATATCGGAGTAACTGCTTGAATCTCCTTCTTCCTCCTGTAGACATAACACAAATTGTTTTATGTGCTTAAAGCACACAACATACTGACATGCACCCTTTAATTTGTGCTACTTACAGTTGGTTCTTCCTGGTTCTGAGTCCGGCGTTCGGGCTCTTTGTAACCCAAAGGAGCATCAAAATCCACCTGTGTGAGTAATGACACATCAACTCATTCAACTCAAAAGCCATCTGTACTTTTTGATGATTTTTCAAGGCACAAATAATATTAGACACAAGAAAGATTAGCCTCTCAGGGAAAATAATGTTTGTTTCTACCTTTTGCAATCAGCAGTAGAACATAGGTAAGTTTCAGCAAAATATTAGTTCTCAACCACAAAAAAGGGAGCAAAACAGCTTTTTGTGAAAGATACATTTCAAGCAAAGCTTTCACTTTGAAACTAATTTATTTCGCCAAAATGTCTTCCGATGTCTGCTCTCTTTGGGATGACTGTGACTTCCAGCACAAGACTTGTGCTCCAGTCCTCAGGTAAAAAAAAATGCTGACAGCAAACCAGCATCTTGTTAAGTCTTTGTAGCAAAATTGAGAGATAGGTATCCACAATCCCATTTATGAATGACGCTGCAATAATAATATCGCTGTAGCTTGGTTAATATACAAGTCAGGTATGTAAATGGTACACAGTTGCCGTTTTTTTGGTCGGTTTCAGTGTCAAAACATATTATAACAGATATTTCCCATGACTTTCTCGCGCTAGAATGCACAGAAAAGGGAAAGAAATGTGTTCATGTTTCACATAAGGATTGTGAATGAATTCCAAAGAGAGTGCACTTCCCCTTCAAATGGGTTAATTTTTATTTGAATACAAGTGTAAATATGTGTTATTTTATGTCTAAATGGCTGTAAGTATGCTCCAACTACAAAAATATTGCATTTATAAACAAGGAATCCAACTTAACGGTAAGTCTGGAACCAATTAACAGTGATAAATGAGGGATGAGTGTACTTGAAAACATACTTACATTCATGTCGCACTCAATGATGGATACAGCTTTATCCGGCTTGGTCTCCATCACCCGCAGCTCATATATCTGAAAGAGATTCTTCTTGTTAGTAGTCAGGCATCAATAAGACAAAGAGACACAATATGTAGGATATCACTGAAAGGTGTACACCATTCACATTTCAGCAGCCATTTTAAATGATATCTTCTCAAGGTCCAATACGGTCCAAATGAAACACTGACATACTTTAAAGTAGTCAATACACAGCTTGTATAAGGGTACAGGTTTAATTGTGTAAATTCAGTTTTAAATGCATCAAAAGTAAAGGCTCTGAAATGGAACTCAACTGCAATCTTTGTTGATAGTTTACTTCTTCCGATTGAACACTAGCAGGTGCTTTGATCCACTGGCATTAATAGTTGGCAACACAACAAGTCATTAAGTCAACAAGTCATTAATTTCCTACCTTTTCATTGTAGTTGATGGCTATGACATCACCAGTGGTCAAGCAGGCAAAGTTCCGTAAAGCATTCTCCAGGCTGAAAAGTGTTTTACAAGATATATTACAAACAATATGAGCGAAGGATCTCTTTTATGTTCCACACTGCTATTTTTCCTTACACTGCTTTTGGGTTTGTGATGTCCAAAAAGTCAGGACTTTGTGGTTGAAACTTTGAGTAGGTGGCCACCATAAGGTTAACACTCTCCACCTGGACCAGACCACCTTCCTCTAGCAGGAGATTCTGCATCATCTGAGGGGAAAATATACGCCAATATATGTCAAAATATGCAAAGAACACCAGAAATACTGAGAGGTTGTGTTTTTCTCACCCAGTGTGGCAAGTAGCAGATGCCCTCATCGGCCACAAACTCCAGAACACCACAGTGTGTCATTCGGTCTGAATTCTTGTTGGTTAGCTTGAACAGCATGGGGTAGGTAATATTAAGTCTACCTGTGTAGGTGCACAACACAAGGACAGTTAGCAATGACGAGGGAAAGTGAAAGAGGACTTGGTAGTATAAAGATGTGTACTTACTGAGTTGGTCAAGTGCTGAAGGTGGCATTATAACTGAGGAGTAAATAAGACAAATTAAGAGTGATTAACAGGGGGTATTTGCTAATTTATTAACAGCTATTTTTAAACCCAGCATACTTTTGCCTCCTTTGTCCACGTCAGATCGGTCATTTGGACCTGCCAGCATCGACACCGAGTAACAGCGGTACTGAGTAGAAAAGCGGTTCTGGAACCCCCGAGTCATCGGGTGGTCGAAGACGTGAAAGGAAAACTGTGAAAGGAAACACACCGTGTTATTAATTCTGACATACTTGAAAGAGAGAAATGAATGATGGCGGTTTGCTGGTGTTAAGTTTCATGATGACGGTGCGTGTTTTGCTGTAGTGTTATTGTTGGCAGCAGCTAGCTTAACAGCGTAAGAGTTTTAGACCTTTTGGACGGCTTCGTCAGTGGTTGTAGTTAAAAGCAAATATTGCTTACCATGTTAACGTTTTGATCTTTGTTCCCTCGAATCGTCCAAAACAAAGATACAAGCTTGTGTTATGCTTCTTTAACATTTACATACGAGCCGTGTAGCTCCCTTCTGTTGTCTTCCGCTCATACCGGAAGTACATGGGTTGACGTAAACAATGACGGATCTTAATCCAACCAATCCCGGCATTGCATTTTAGAACTTTTTGAAGTCTTTTTAATCCTAAACGTTTCCCTTTTAAAATTGAAATGCTGAAATAAATACGATTTATTATTATATAGCTAACAAAGATTCGAATTCACTGAGATGCGCTCATACAACTGACTTGTAATCCTGAGAAATTCCTTAAAATGTTGCTTAGAGTACGAATAAAAAAACATTTAAAAATACTGATATATATATCAAATGAAGTACGTCAGAGTAAGATTTCAATATAAAAGGCGGTAATAGATTAATATGCATAAAACTACATCAATATTGTTATTTTCCTATAAGGAGCTAACAAAACACCCAAATCAGTCTTAATAGTTTAATGAGTCTTATAAAGACTAAATCAAATGCACATGATTGACAGGAGCACAATTAATAATGAATGGATTTGATTTTATACAGCACTTTTCAAGGTACCAAAAGTGCCTCACAATGAAGTGAACCCATTATACATTCAGTCCTCAGTCACACACTGGTGGTGGTATTTTACATCTGTGGACACAGCTGCCCTGTAGTCTAACAGAAACGTGTGGGGAGTACTGGAGGCAAGGTGGGTGAAGTGTGAAAAGTGGAGGGAGCAAGGATGAAACCGCCAACCTTACGACATGCACTACGTTCTGACTTGACTCATAATTGAGATATTTTCTCCAAATAGAGGCATGTACAAATAGCATGTAAAATACAGAGTAGTGAAAATGGCCATTCTGGTCTTCTGTATGCAGGTCTTCCTTTGTTTCCCAAGCCAGACTTTATAGTGGAGGCCAGGTCTTGGCAATGTCCTGATGCATGGCCTCAGGTAGCCACTGGCAGTAAGCAGACAGCAGGACTGTGGGAGGAGAAACACAGTTTAGGTGAAAACTTAAATCAAAGCAGACAATGGAGTCTTTGCAGTGACAACAAATCCACACATTTGTCTTTAGTCTTCCACAAGGAGACGAGGGTGTCTTTACAGTCGACTCTCTGGGACACCAGTTCGCCAAGCACAGCTTCTGTCCTGGGCTGCAGCCTATAGTTGAGAAAAGTGTGAAGTCGGTCTTTTTCTTTCTGTGAGATGATGTGTGTGAGGGCAAGGACCTACTTGGCCCAAGTTTTCATCATAATAGAGGGGTTGGACAGCAGATGTCTCCTGTGGGCCTTCAGCTTAGGACAGACCTGCACATCAAACACACAATACAACTCTGAGAGGTCAAACTGTTTTATATTGTGAGAATAAAAAAAGCTGCTGTATAGCTGAAAGGGATTATATTTCTATTGTAATATGGCAGGGCGCTCCAAGGCAGGCAACTGCTTGGGGCCCAAGCCCAGTTGAGCTGACAAACATTGAACATCTACAAAAAAATGGGGCCAATCTGTGATTTTTTGCCTCGATTCCCAACAGACTCTAGAATAGCCTCTGCTAATATGTACAGTGAATTCTCAACGGCCATTGTTCATGTATATGAGCAGCCTAAATTTGCTCTCTTTCAGTACCTCTCCCTCTAGTAGAAACTGAGCGAAGAGCTTGTATCGCTCCAAACCATCTGGATACTCCATCTCCACAGCAGGCAACTGCCAGGCCACTCGGACTACAAAACAGAAGACACAGACTTTTCGATTTTCTTCAATTTAAAGAAAAAAAAAGTAAACACACGGCTAGCGGTCCCGACTTACAAAAGGTGCTTGAACGATGGCACCGAATGGTGCCTGTGGAGGAACAAAACCATGGCGGTGGTGTCTCCTGAGGAGAGCTGAAATGGCAATACTGTGGCAGGAGCCGGGGGACCCACTCGGCTTCCACTGCGGACACACCTGAGTGGAACACGAAAGTACAGCCATTAATAAGGGTTCTTTTCTATGAAGGTTAGTCCTTGTACAAACTAACCTCTCATGTACATTTTGGTGGTTTCCATGATCTCCTGGTAGACGACAAACTCAGGGAGTGTTTTGAACAGCGGTGACGTCGGGTGAATGAACACCGGGTCGTCCATAAGTGGCGTCTATAGAGGGTGAAAATGTGAGTGGGTGTAGTAGACTGATACCAAAAACACACACAAGGGGCTCACTTTGTAAGCGTTCTTCCATTTTGGATCTAATAATTCCTCCGCCTGAACTTTTCTAGCCAGATGGTCCCCGAGCCCTGCTAGCGTGATCTGTCGCAAGCAGACCACCTGGTGCTCTGTTGGCGGATTCATCTTGGGGTTGACAAACATGCACAGGTCTGGGCACACGGCGTTCACTGGGAAGAAATATCATATGACGTTGTGTGCTTTTATCAACTCTGCATTTGTGCATGTTGTGAGTACCTGCATTAGTTAATTGACTCCTGAGTCGCCTGATCTCCACCATGGCTTTGTATCTAAGCCCGTTTTCCTCGCAGAATTTGGGCGTACAGCCTGCAAATTCACATGCACCGACAGCACCTGCAGTAAAACACACATACAGGATTACTGTACTTTGTGTGTGCATGTGATGGCACCCGACATAAAAATAAACTTGCCTAACATGACCATGAGGTCCCCAAGTAAGAGTGACGCCCCTTGCCCCGCCCACAGCCGCCTCATTTGAGCCAGACGAGCCCTACGCTGGGAGAGCTTGGAGTTCTCATCTTCGCTACCTGCAGGTCTGAATAATAATCATGATTAATTTCACTATCTACTGTGGATACCGTATCAAACCAAATGTGTCCTCACCTGTCGAGGTCTTCAAAAAGCTCTCTGACCGTCATAGCGGCGACCACGGCGATGATGTAGGGCAAGCATTCCTGCTGCTTGCCGAGCGCAAGCATTTTTGCATAGCGTGGCGCGACAGGGAAGGTGGCCATGGCTCTGCCCAGCGGCGTGATGGGACAGCTCAGCCTGGCTCGTTCCATCTCTTTTACCCTGGAAGTTGGCAAATGGCACTTTAGTGATAAGAAATATAATCTTGAGAGCCGGGCCATCTGCACTGCGGCAACAAACTTGACAAAACAGCAAAAAAAGCAAACAAAAAAAGGCAAAGCACCATGTATCATATACACACACAGATGTATATTCAGTATGTCTATGTTTGATAGTTACAAAGCTATTCCTGGTTAAGGTTGACTTGATGTTGCATTCAAAATGGCCAGAATGTAGGAAACATCCAACAGCAAAGTATTAATGTCGAGTAGAAAGTAATCAATAAACATGGCTGATTACATCAATAAATGTCTCATTTAGGATTAGATGTATGTTATAGTTGATTATGCTGAAAACCGAGTGGACTATACAGTAATATAGTATCTTCTCTCCAATTTTTGTGCAGAACAGGTTGTGTGAAATACTGGTAATCAAAAAATATAGTCAAATATTTTAACTGATGTAAATGTGTGCAATACTCCGGTTTCCTCCCACATTCCAAAAACATGCTAGGTTAATTGGCGACTCCAAATTGTCCATAGGTATGAATGTGAGTGTGAATGGTTGTTTGTCTATATGGGCCCTGTGATTGGCTGGCGACCAGTCCAGGGTGTACCCCGCCTCTCGCCCGAAGACAGCTGGGATAGGCTCCAGCACCCCCGCGACCCTCGTGAGGAAAAAGCGGTAGAAAATGAATGAATGAAATGTGTGCAATAGAGTATAATACCTTTTTAGCATTAATCTTACCACTCACATGTTTCTCAATCAGGAAGTAATCGTTCACGAAATGCGTTATTATTACCTTTGCAAAGGTACAATTTTTGACACTGCACTTGTGTTGGATCACAAAAGATGGTGCAGGTGTACTTAATGTTGTGGCTGGTCAGCGTATACCCAAAATGGCAAATGGGGGCGAGTGGAAGACGGTTACCTTCCAATGCGAGGCGGCTCATCGAGAGCTCCTAAGGAAATGAGCAACTGTTCTGCTGCAACAAGAGCCTCTATAGAAGGAGGAGTGGGGAAAGGAAAATTCACCACCTGCAGAAAATATAAATTAGTTTTTGTTTGTTTTTTTAAACTCAAGTCAGCTGATGATCTGACCTTTTCTATGTTGAGGTCTTTCATCTGCAGAACGAGATCGTCTACAGGTCTGCGAGTGATCTCTGCTTCAGAGAACAGACTGAAGTCTCCAAACACTGCAGATGAGTACAACCTGGGAAAGAATGACATAACTGACATTCAGGAACATATTCACCTATTCTCCCCACGCAAACAAAACAGTAAATGAACACCAAATATCTCTTACCTGTAACAGTGTCCAGGCTCTGTTCGCCCAGCTCGACCCGCCCTCTGATTGGCTGAGGCCTGCGAGGTCCAAGTCACTTTAAATGAGGACACGCCCGTCACACGGTCATAGAAACGTTTCTTTACCCGGCCACAGTCAACCACATATTTGATGCCAGGGATGGTCAGCGAGGTCTCAGCAACATTGGTGGCAACCACACACAGACGAGTACCAGGAGGAGGGGGCCTGAACACCTGCAGGAGAAAAACATTCTATACAGTCCAGTTGTGATCAATCCAATGCCCTGAGAGGACATAATTGAAATAGAACATTTTAAAATCCCTATCATGACAGGGAAAAAATATAAAATGTTTTATTTCTAAATATTAAAATGTATCAGACTATTTGTGGAAAAAGCTCAAAATCTGAAATTTTGATCTCTAATCTATCTTGAATGATATATATTTTTTGTTATATGGCTCTGGTTATATGACAATATTTGTTCCCTTCTGGATTATGGTAAATTTTTCAGATTTTTATTTTTTCTTTGGGTGTGTCTTGCGTCAAAAATATTATGAGACCAACAGTATCAATTACAGTTGGTCCATAATGTGACGCGATTCTACTGTAATGTCTTTATTGAGCCTTCAATTAAATATTGACTGTATTATGTGTACACAATTAAAAATACACTAGATGCACTCCAGGTGAGTTTGTTCACCTTGGCCTGCTGTTCAGGAGCCAGCAGAGAATAGAGCGGGAGGACGTACATGGGGATGGAGGGGTCAGCCTTCTCCTCTATGGGAACAAAACACAACATGACACATCATCTGATAATACGTTTCATAATCCTGTGCTGTTGCTGAAAAAGCGACAAGGCTCACTTGTGTCACCAGGATCATCGCCAATGTCCAAGTCAGAGCCTTCATCCTCATCCTCCGCGATGCCTGCTTCCCTGTCTTCGTCGCCTTCGTCCACGGGCAAGGCAGAGTAGTTGTCCAAGTCGATACGGGGCAGTGCCTGTTAGCAGAGAGAAATAAACTACAAATGTATCTCAATGTAAACTAGTTGAATGTGGGTAAATCACACACAACAGTCACACATACAACAGTTTTCTTCTGTTTGGCCTTCTTGAACTTCCTTATTGCCTCTGAGCCGTCTGCCTCTTCCTCATCACCTGGACAAGAAAGACCATAAAAAAATCAAGTAAAAACTTGGTTGTTTCAAAATACAAATGTGTAACACACTCACCTGTGGTTGTGCTGCCCTTGCTGAAAGGGAAGGCCTTTCTCAGTCGTCTGCAAACGCTGTGAACCTCAGCCTGACCGGTGAGGAACACCAGGATACCCCCTGAAGCATGGACACATGACATTGATTCCATAAAGACTGTCCACTTGGGGGGCAGCAAAGAAGCAGAGAAAAATGAGAAAAAACTACAATTGTGCACCTGAAGGCAGCATCCGATGGATCTTGCAGGTCTTATGGAAGGCCTCCCCTGTGTAATCATCTAGTGGGGTGCGTTTATTGAAGTGTACGGTGACAGGGAACTGGCGAGCGTCCACTTTAATGGTGGGTGGAGGCATCTTAAACAGCTTCTGGTTGTCAGTGAAGTCCTCCACACGCAGAGTGGCTGACATCACCAGCAGCTTCATGGGCAGACCTTTCTACAGAGGAATATACAAACAAATCAGCAAGATAAATGAGTGTGGCATAAAAATGGAAAAAGTCACACACATACGCTGTATGCTACCTTGTTTCTGAGTGGAACAATACGAGACAGCAGTCCAATGAGGATGTCTGTGTACACGCTTCGCTCGTGGGCCTCGTCGATGATGATAGTGCTGTAACGCCGCAGCAGGAAATCCTGGTTACATAGGAATGACAAAGAACTCTTAAGGTTCCAGTTCAAAACACCAGCAAGTTCCAGTACAATAAAAAGCAGTAAATGATTTGATCAAGACTGGACCACCACTATTAGATAAAGCAGGGGTCTCAAACTCAATTTACTTGGGGGCCACTGGAGCTCGGGTCTGGGTGAGACTGGGCCGCATCAGGTTTTCAAAAAAAAAAAACAAAACGCATTTATTAAAAAGAAAAAAAAAAAACCAAACAAACTTTGCTTTGGTTCCAATTTTCTACAATAAAAGCTCTGATAAAACATTCCACTGTTCTCAAATATCTTACTTTTTATTTTTCTACACAAACTAAGATGAAAAAAATAAACAAATCAAGAATAAAGAAAATCAATCAATCAGTAATAAATAAATAAATATAATAATAATAATAAAATGGCAAATAATAAAAACTTAAATAACCACATATAGTTGGTGTGTAGACAAATTATTTTTTTTCAGATTAAAATTAACAAAGCATTATTAGAGCCCTGTAGACATGATAACACGACTATAGTCACATTTATACTCTTTTTATTTACAACATATTGCGCAACTGCAGGGTCTTGAGACACGTACTAACTCGCAAACTAGAGAGCAAGCGACCTAAACGGTAGCCTTCAAGTTATTTCCTTTAACTTAAATAGCCAAAAACTTACCACTTCCACACGGATAGGGAGGATAGGGAGGAACTATTAACAGTTATTTAACCATTAACATGAACATTAATCAAACGTAATAATTTTTTCTGGGTACATGATACCATACAGCATCCATATCAAACTTGCGCGGGGCGGGGGCCTCAAACTAGTGTCCTGCGGGCCACAATTGGCCCGCGGGCCGCGTGTTTGAGACCCCTGAGATAAAGTTTACTGAATATAACAGGTGTTTTGATGCTATAAAAACACTACATCCCAAATTGTAGCACAAAAATAAACATAAAACCCATGAAAACAGTGGCTTAATCTACCAAAAAACATAAATAAAGCAAACAAACGACATAGTATGTCAGTGTTTGGTAAGATGACTGTAGTACTCGACCTTCTGGATCTCCTTCAGAAGAACACCATCTGTCATGAACTTGATTTTGGTCTCATCGGTCACATTCCCCTCATATCGGATCTGATAGGACACCACTCTAAACACACACAAAACATGTCATGTAATGTAAGGAATGTAATAAAGTTGACAACAATATTAGCTTTTGTGAATGCAGGTGTGGTGTGTTACCGTGTGGACACGTTCATCTCTTTGGCCACTCGGTGGGACATACTAACTGCTGCTACTCTTCTTGGCTCAGTAATGCCAATAATGCCCGCTTCACTGTGAAGAGTCAGCAATAGTTAACACGACTCATCTCCACGTCTGCATGTGCACTGCACAGAGAGAGATCCAAACCTGGCGTAGCCGGCTTCATAGAGAAACTGAGGCATTTGTGTTGTTTTTCCACTTCCAGTTTCTCCACAGATGATGACGCAAGGGTTCTCTCTTACGGCCTCCATGATGATCTGCTCCTCCGCCAAGATGGGCAGCTTCAAACGAGCCTCCTGCAAGCCACAAACACAACGCTTGTTACTTTAGCAAAGCTACTAGAGGCATAATGTATCTCACAAAAGTGAGTACATTCGTCACATTTCAATAACCATTTTATTATATCTTACAAGTGACAATACTAGACTAAAATAGTCAGTGTACAGCTTGTACAGCAGTATACATTTTCAATCCACTGAGTCACTCCGGCCTAAAGAGCTGGAATGTAAGTCAGCAGAGGTTAGATTTCAGCAGAAGTTTGTCCAGGACTTAGTTAGCAGTTTGCTTCCTGGTTTACAGTGGTAGCTATCATGTGGGCGGCACCATTATTCCCAAGGATCGACCGATACATCGGCCAGCCGATATATCGGGCCAATATTTGCGTTTTTCCTTGTATCTGTATCGGCCTTTACGCGCATATGGGTTCGCCGATGTATTTTTCCACCGCATGATTTAAAGTCAGGCAGAGGACCCCGCAACACACGTAGTCGCGGTACCCCGCCCCCACTGTTGAATCACAACAAGAGCATAGAGTTACAGCAAGTTAGCTTGCTTTTAGCACTTTACCAAGTCCATCACATTTCACTGGGTGATTGCTAGCCATACCAGTTTAAGTAATGGTGTGACAACAAGAAAGCCCAAAAACATCACATACCAACGCAACAGACGAATAAAAGCACTCTCACTAGTTGAGCAGAACAAGAATGAACAACTATGCAACTTTAAATGCGTGTCGTGTTGTGTGTGCGCTCTCTCCGAGCACGCACACACACAGAAGGAATTGAAGCAGCCATGACTGCTTATGAGAGGTCTTTCTTTCGTGCTCAACACGAACTTTAATGAGAGAAATGTTTTATATATCGTACTAAATTGTGTTAATGTGATGTGTTTGTGTGTGTGGAGTCGGGAGGGGGGGGGTCACACTGCAGAGGAGCAGTCATCACATTGATGCTAGATAAATTTAAACTGTTTTGCACATGGTTGAATATTTATTCGTTTTAAAGTTGATAATGGCGTTTAAATGTGTGTTTAAGAAAGCTGAATCCTACTGTGTTCAGTGTTTACATTTCAAGAAATATTTGTTTAAACATGAGACCTGTAATATTTATCATGGTCATTTTTTCATGTAAATTGAGGGATCAAAAGCAGTATCGGCCACAAATATCGGCCCAAGCAAAATCGGCCATCGGCTAAGGGTGATGGAAAAAAATCGGTATCGGCATCGGCCCCCCCCAAAAAATATATCGGTCGAACCCTAATTATTACAGTACATTACATTGATGAAATGTACCGTTCCAGAAAAAAATACCATCTAGAGACATTGATTCTCACCTGTATTTTTGGCAATCGATCAACTGGGATGAAGACTGCTGGCTGCGGAATCCTCGTCATTTGATTTCTCTCAACCTGTGCTTCTTTGACCTCCTCTTTGGTGTCCGTACTAAGAGGCTTCACTTCCTTGCACTCGCTTGTTTCTGCGGTTTTGTCCACCTTATCTTCTTCCTCTGCTTCATCCTTGTCATTATTGTCATCATCATCAAATGAGGCTTCACTACTCATTTCTTCTTCTTCTTCCTCCTCCTCTTCTTCTTCTTTCCATTTTCTCTTCCTGTTGGCCCCACTGACGCTGCTGATCTTTGAACCAGAATCTCCATCTTTTACTTCTTCTGATGACCTGAACGTTGGAAACAATTGAGGGATCTGCCACAGGAAAATGACAATAAAAGCTTATGGTCTTCTGTACATACTGTTTGGTGTGGTAAAGCTTCTCTCCAGTGCCCAGTTTGGACGTTGTGTACAGTAGCTTCAATTCAGATTCTGGAAGCTGCACTTCAGCAAGTCGGGTCAGGATGTCAGCCCTCTGAACAGAGGACACGTGTCAATCATTAATAGTCAGATAAAAAGTCACTTGGAGGAAGTGTGGTGTTCACCAGCATTGGGCGGTCTTACCTGAGCTTTCTTCTGCTTTTTCTCCAGAACTTTCTGCAGCTCTTTCCTCTGCTTCTTAGTGAGAGGCTTCTTGGTGGAAACAGGAGGCACTGTCGATTTCTTCTTTTTGGCTTTTCTGGCTGGGAGCACCAATGCGTTGCTCTCATCGACACCTTTCAGTCTGTCTCCATCTACGGACAGCAGAAACACCGGAAGTTGCTTTTAAACCCCACAAAACGAGCTGACCATGTCGCTATGAATTACCTTGTAGTTCCAATGTAATTTCAGTTTTGTCTACGTTTGCTGCTTGTGTAGGGTTGCACTTTTGTCTGCCCTTCCAGTTGTGTTTCTTTCTTAGGTTGCCCATCTCGAAAGGGAAAAAATAACAAGCGAGAGACTAAGGAAACAACGTACGTAAAATAAATCAATAAATATAAAATGTACGTCAAAAATTCTATTAAAAATAGAAAAAGTTTAGTTAAATTGTCCAAATAAACCCATTTGAGATTTTCACCTTTTTTAGCACAGAAGCCTGGTCGAAACCTCACGTGTAAATACGACTGCGTCCGTCCGTTTAATATGTCCGTGATGGAAACGGTCCTCTGAGAACGGTTCCGCTGTAAAAGCTACCGTTTTTGTTTTTAACATTATTGTATTTCGGTGTCTTATTTTTTAAAATATCAATTATTTGCGTGAGACGTTTTGACAGAGAGTTATGACTTGGTTTGTATTTTTGTTTTTTTTCATTAGGTGTTATGTAAATTACGACTTGGTTGTGTAACTACTATGTAAGAAAGAAACAAAAGCCAGGTCTATTTATTTATTAACGCAATGTTGTAAAAAATGCAAAAAGTGAAAACACAGCAATTCAACATATTTTGACAAACATGTATGTGGTGACACACATTTTACATTAAAAAATAGAATTATAATGAAAATAGGATGAGATAAAAATAATTGAAAACAAATAATTCAGACAAAATATGATGCAAAAGCTTTACTTTACTATTTGTATTAAGCAGAGCACTTTCAGCTGTCATGATCATTTAAAGCCACATACTCATTTTCCCTGAAGGCCTCCCCAGCGGTGAGGCTCTCCTCCATGGTCCTCCTGGCCTCTTTGGAGAGCCTCTCAAACCTCCTGAGGAACACAATAACTGCAACCAGCAGTGCAGCCTGCGCTAGCACAAACACAAAGAGACATGCCTGTGAGGCCAAAGCCAGGTCGCAGTACCAGTAGTGACACGAGTCCAGGACCTCCTCCTCGGTCAGATACACCACCAGTCTCCCTCTCAAGGCAGGAGGGGAGCTGCAGTTTACTCCCCGGTAAAACAAGAGGCCCCCGCCGCCACTGCTGGACTGGCGTCTAAGCCAACCTCTCAGGTAAAGCACGCCGCAGTCACATGTCCATGGGTTGCTGTGCAGGGAAACATGGCGGAGGGAGGTCAGCTTGTCCAGCAGGCCGTTTGGCAGTGTGGTCAGCAGATTGTCATGGAGATGCAGCTCGGTGGTGCCCACGGGGAAGCTGCTGGGAAGCCAGGAGGAGGTGAGAGACCTGCTGCTGCAGTTGACCTGGCTGCCATGACAGGTACAAGGGTGGGGGCACGCGAATGACCCTTGACCTCCAAAGAAGAGCAGACACAAGAGCTGGAGCGCCTTCATCCTAAAGAAAATCTGTATAAGCTGCAGAGAAAAAATATTAACAGTCACAGAACACTTTTGTATCTCTTAATGCTGCATTTGAAAGCGTTATTTACCGTCAGTGTTGCGTGACTCCAGTGGACGAGCGCCTTCTTCTTGTAGCTTTCACTGTGAGTGTGCTGCTGCCAGCTGGTCCTTACTGATAAAGACTTTCAACAGGATGCGTTCACTATCTCACTTTATTTTCACGCTAATTCATATCCTAATAGGCTGCGTGGAGCCTTCAAGTACTTGATGTACTTGTATTTTATTCCATCATTTCATGGCCATAGCAACTTAAAAAACAAAATTCCGGACTTCATTAATGTATAAATTTCCCCACCAAAACCAGACAAAAATTACATTTCATATCCTTGCTCAACTATACTGTAAAATAATGAAATGAGGAATACCTGAAATTATTTTCATAACAAAATGCAGCATGAATTGTTTAATGAAGTTATTTGATCTGTCCATTCATTTTCTATGCAGCTTATCCACATTAAGGTCACAAAGGTGTGATGGAGCGTATCCCAGTTGATTTCGGGAGAGAGGCGGGGTACACCCCGGACTGGTCGCCAGCCATCACAGGAAGTTATTGGATAACACTTTACCAAAATGTCTTTGCAATATCTGTTCATTTCTTTGTAATATTTACTCAGCTGCTAAGAATACACCACATGGATTTATTTTTATATTCTTATTATTACATGGTGCTTTTTTTGGTCTTATGTGGTGCAGCAGAAATATACTGCATACTATACAAACGTATAGAACCGCATCATTGCATGCCTGGTAGATACAGGATGATGTACCACTGCAGAGGAAGAATGGCTGCTGGAGATAACTGATTCAGAACACATTGTGGTTTCCAAGCAGCAGTAGCAACTCAGACAATAACAATGCACAAAATGAGGAAAAACATGTTTATTTGTCATTTTGGACAGAAGATGCACTTTTTCCTTTATTTTCACTCACTCGCACTGTTCTTCTTTGTGGGCAGAATTCAGTAACACGCTTTCAAGGATTAAAAAAACTGAAGCAAAACCTAAAAAAAAAAGCATAAATGTTATCCGTGAAGCAGTAAGGAGTAACAAGCACATACGAGTAGCGGAAGCATGCTTACACAAGCAACCTCTCATCATAATAATTATTATTATGTGCGTTCACAGTTAACACCTTTGACCTCTGGCATTAAGTGCATTTTTAGCTCAGCTTGGAAAAAAAGCTGACTAAAGATATTCTTGACATGATATAAATTAAAGTTTATGAACATCTGAAGTACAAGGACAAATTAGAAAGGTATGGACACAAGAAGAGACTCACACACGCTCACACACACACTTTCACAGAATAAAAAAATTCAAATGTCACCAAGAAAACATCTTGCAAATACCCTGACAAAGTATCCGTAAAGGCTAGCATTTTTAAATATAAATTAGATCCACTGATTCGTGATTTAAATTAGGCATTTATCATACACTAGAATGTTGTTAAACCACAGCTTGGGGGAGGTGGGAAACAAAAAGCAAACAAAAAAAGGCAGACGACCTGTACAAAAGCACCAAACTCATTGAAGATAAATGTACAGCTACTCCAAAAACAATGTCACGTTGCGTTCAAAATCTGGCGTTGTTGTTCAAGGGGACAGCAGGTGGCGGCTGGAGCACAGACAAACACTAGTCTTTCTCATGCATCTGCTGCTGCATCTTGGTCAGCATCTCCTGCATCCTCTTCAACTACATACACACAAAATAGAAACCATTTAGAAGTTTCTTTCATGAATTTGTTGTAGTACATTTACAGTAAATAGTATATGTCAATGTTGTAGTTTGGATCTATTGCTGCAGCCATCTTATAGATTGTTATTTTATTTTTATTAGTGACTTTTTACATAGTTTATTTGGGATACAGTGTTGGATTTATGGTAATTACATTTCATTTCCAAAAATATAAATAACAACAGTAATACAATCATCAACAATATATATTTTTTAACTGTACATACAGTATATTTGAAGACATTCTGAAAAAGTTACTGGATCAGCTTGAGACTGACTGTGCTCAATATTTTAATAAAAATGAAAATGAAAAAATGAAAATGAAAATGAAAATGAAAAAATGAAAAAATTACAATTTTAAAATTAAAATTAAAATTAAAATTAAAATTAAAATTAAAATTAAAATTAAAATTAAAATTAAAATTAAAATTAAAATTAAAATTAAAATTAAAATTAAAATTAAAATTAAAATTAAAATTCAGTAAAAAAAACGTTTTACAAAAAGTTTTTTAAGGGTTAGGTTAAATTTTTTAAATGATTGAATTTTTGTCTTAATTAAAAAATATATAATTATAATAATACATGCCATATTAAAAGAGAAAATAGTTTTGTAATTTAGTAATTAAAATAAATAGTTTAACATTATCTAGTAAATTGTGAAAAAAAAAATATCAATAATAATTTTAATTATTTAAATTTAATTAAATTTAATAAATATGTATATATTTTGTGTCGCATTAAAAACAGCTGAATAATAACAGCTGCCCAGCTTCTAAAAGACGATCTTACCTCCTCATCTTTCATTTTTATCAATTTTTCAGTGTCCACATCCGGGGTGGACAACGGCAGGATGGGGATGGGACTCTCCATACGGTTGTCCTGAGACAGTTTACTGAGAGAGAAAGAGGCGGGGGTAGAAGTGGAGTGTGCATGCATTAGCGGTTCTATGATCCAATAGGTTAGGTATCCTTAGGTGTGTCCCTGTGTCAGCAGACACATTGTACCTGGTCATCTCCTGTATGCACTGCGCTCTGTAGTTTTCATAATGGACGTCGCAGGTCACGTCTTTGAGGTCGTGCATGTGCGAGCGGATCAGCATGTTCCTCAGCTTGACAAAGTCACAGTGGGACTGGTTCTCCACTGCCGGTACAAACACATTTGTAATGAATCAATACACCACTTTCAAGCGTTTAAATGCTGCTTCCAGACTTAAATCCAAAGGCATACCTTCAACGATGCCCCAAGGGTAAAGTCGCCCTCGGACTCGCTGCCCTCGAGCCTCCACCACTGTGTTACTGCCAATCACAGCAAATGGAGTGCACTCCTACACACACAGAGAGGTGAGGATTTACTTTTTAAACAACCACAACGCTTATTGAATGCGGTATTTAGTCTTTAGCTATAAGCTGGGCACACTCGGAACCCCTTCAGGTGGACAAACACAGTGGGACATTTACCTTTAGCTCTTTGTCCAACTGTTTAAACTCCTCATCCTCATCCGAGTCGCATTCAGGGAACTGGTAGACTTTGATGCCAAACTTGTCTATTTCCTCTCGTATCTACAGACACGCACTCTAGTAAGAATCAGTGTTAAAGTCGGACTGGTGAGAGTTCAGCAAGTCCACTCACTCGGTCCTTCAGCTTCTTGATCTCGTTGGGAGTGAGGCAGTCTGCTTTGGCAATGAGCGGGATGATGTTCACCTTTTCATGCAGGGCTTTCATGAACTCAACATCCACTGGACGCAATCTGGGGAAAGAAATGTGCACTCAGCATGTGTGTGTGTATGCATGTGTGTTATGTGTGTGTGTGTTATTACCCGTGACCAAATGGCGGGATGAAATAGAGACAGCAGTGGACACGATTGTCCTGGATGTTCTTCCTGTTGAGGCCGCTCTCATCACGGAAGTACTGCTCAAACTGCTGATCAATGTAGTCTGTGATGGGCCTCCAACTTTCGGACACACACACACACAACAAGTTTATATCTCCTCCAGGTACAAACCAAAGGAAGCAAACTCACCACTCATTGTTGTTGACGGCGTCACCGAAGCCCGGCGTGTCCACAATGGTCAACTTGAGCTTGACTCCTTTCTCCTCGATGTCAACCGTGTGTTTGATGATCTCCACTGTCTGGTTGATGCGCTCTGATCACCATGACAACACAAAGACAGACATGATGGATAAGTTACTGTATGTAAGTATGTGATCAGTGTGGAGAGTTTTTAGGTATTGTTTAGTATTAATTGTGCCAAGGGCTGCACGGTGAACGAGTGGTTTGCGCGCAGGCCACACAGCTAGGAGACCCGAGTTTGATTCCACCCTCGGCCATCTCTGTGTGAGGTTTGAGGTTTAATTGGCGACTCCAAATTGTCCATAGGTATGAATGTGAGTGTGAATGGTTGTTTGTCTATATGTGCCCTGTGATTGGCTGGCGACCAGTCCAGGGTGTACCCCGCCTCTCGCTCGAAGACAGCTGGGATAGGCTCCAGCACCCCTGCAACCCTTGTGAGGATAATTGAATGAATAATTGTGCCGATTATAATTGAATGAGAATAACACTTCTCAGCAGACAAAATAAGATAAATGTGCCTTTTTCAGTCTCAATAGAAGGCATCACAACCATAATATCATCTGCCTTGAAATGATGAATTATTGGACCGAGCCTCTATAAGTAAAGTCTACAATATGATCTGCTTGTAGCA
The DNA here is from genome assembly GCF_037039965.1 of Doryrhamphus excisus. NCBI lineage: Eukaryota > Metazoa > Chordata > Actinopteri > Syngnathiformes > Syngnathidae > Doryrhamphus > Doryrhamphus excisus. The sequence goes on along the minus strand of NC_136359.1, from coordinate 11,203,081 downwards.
AAAGCAAATCACAGGGCTAGTATATGCCTGCAGCTGTGTGATGTGACCACGACCACGTACAATTTAGCCACTTATAAAAATAGCACAGCTCAGAGCACAGCCGTCAACCAATCAGAGATGAGCGGCAAACATAGCCAATCATTATGAGACTCACCCTCAGCATTCAGCAGCTTCCTGTCCTTGTAGAGGTCTGTGAGGAACAAGCTGTTGACCAATGTGGATTTGCCCATGCCGGACTCGCCTGCACAGTGACAAAACACGTAATAATTCATGCAGTAAATACAGTGAAGTTCCTTTGTTGACTCACTGACCAAATTATTAGGTACACTAGCACATGTTACACAAACAGCAAGTGAGTTATAGTGAGTGTATATTTACTATATACAGTATATTTATGTGTATTTATAGCCAATAACGCTTAGTCAAACTGACCTGCTACCATGAGAGTAAAGTCAAAGCCTTTCTTCACCGACTTCCTGTGGACTTGGTTAGGTAGAGTGGCAAAGCCCACATACTGTTTCTCCTGGGGGAAAAAAACACATCAAATACAGACAATTTTATGTCGTGCTTATCTTGGCAAATTAGCAGGACTCCGCAAAAACCGTACCAAAGACGAACACATGGCATTTTGGTGAGGATCTGGATACATTTCAATTCATCAAAATCTTTTAATTGATGAAGTAAAACGGTAGAGTCGTGAAAAGTTGCAGTTGGTATGTAAAGGGGGTGGATTTTGGTGAGAATCCGGATAAAGGTGTAGACAGAGAAATGCATTTGGCGTCACTACGTCATCAGCAAGACAGCCCACAGTGTCTAAAAAGAAAAAGGGCAGCACTTTACGGTGCATTTGATCCAAAGAACAGAACTAAAAGGTCCCTGGGGGTGAATGAAATGGTTGTGTTCTGTCTAGCTGACAGTCATGTGACTTCATAGGTAGACAAGGGACAATGGATGTTGGTGAGAATCTGGATAAAGTGACAGACACAGGAATTAATTGTCACGCTTGTCATCAATCCACAACATAGACAGTCCAATGACAGCAACCATCCTATCGTAATGTCTTACAGTCATTCTTCACAAACTGGGAAAAATAACCTTTGGTGAGGATCTGGATAAAGGTGTAGAGACATTTATTTATTTTCACTTTACTGGCATTTTTTAAGCCACAAAATTTTAATTAATTCAGAAAATTATTGAGAAAATGTGGCAGTTGGTGAAAATCTGGATAAAAGTGCAGATACAAGAATTTATCTTTGGCACTGTAAATGAAATGAAAAATGAAAAATGGCACCACCTATTTTTTGTAATGTCTTGAGAATGTAGTATATGAGTGTTGTGTATGTTTAACTTTTGGCGAGAATCTGGGTATAAGTACATACAGTATACCAGAATCTATTTTCATGGTTTGAGTTAGGGTGGGGCGAAAATTTTGGTAGCGATACGATACCAGGTAAATATAGACTTTATTGAAATGTTACAATTTAACGATACGTCAACAAAATAATAATATCAGTATCTTAACAACGCAACAAAATATGTGAAATATAATATAACATAACATAACAGAACAGAACAGAACAGAATAATAGAAAAGAAAAGACTTTGTTGTACAGTGCCCTAGTGGTTAACACGTTGACCGCACTGCGAGAATGTGGGTTTTCTCTTGAGTACTCTGGTTTCCCCCCCACGTTCCAAAAATATGCATGTTAAGTTAATTGGAGACTCTAAATTGCCCATAAGTATGAATGTGAGTGTCAATGGTTGTTTGACTGGCGACTAGCCTATCGCCCAAAGTCAGCTGGAATAGGCTCCAGCTTACCCCCGGCGAACCCAATGAAGACGAGCGACATAGAAAATGAATGAATAAACATAGAAGACTGAAAAATATTATCCATCTCATCACACTTGTACCAATCCGATACTGTGTCTCCAGTACATTCATAATGGCACTACCCATCTTACATCATCCTCCGTGTGCCAGGAATTAGCTAATGGATTGTGTGAACACAAATGAGATGCAATTTAACTTTGGCACAGGTCTAAAGCATCCTAGCTGGAAGTTGCAACTACAATGTTAGCGCCTAGCGTGAAGAATGTTAAAATAGAAAGCTAACATTATCACTGTCAGTGGTGTGAAGGACAATGGAAGTGGAGCATAACCTCCACTGTCATAAAAAATGCTTAAAGCTACAGTACAATTATTGTGTGAAAAGAGCCAACATGAGCAAGGCATTAACAAATATCTCTTAAGCAAAGCAAAACATTCAACAGAACTCCGCCACATTCAGACATTTTTCTAAAATATAAAGAACCACAGGGTTCTCGCTGGGGGAACATCATCAACATCCGCCCCACAGCAGTGTGTGTGCGGATATGAATACACACTCTGGTGAATGGCCGGACAACTGAGGACATTCACATGCATTGCATACGCAGACACCACATTGAACAGAACCCCAGAAATATTTTTCTCACTATGTAAACGCACAGCTAGCATCCTTATAGAATTGTAATATGGCATATCAGGACACATAAAGACCACCAGCAGGGGGCAACGACTGCATAGAACAAACATGCCAAACAGTTATACAACACAGATTATTTCAGACTGAGCAGCAAATCAGCTTCCTTATAAATAGATAATATTTTATTATGTTTCTTTTGAAGGCAGATTTCCCTGGCACAGCATTTCCTTGTCCCCAAGTTGCCAAGGAAACAGTCAGTGGCAATACATCCGATACCTCTTCCACTTAAATGTATTGTATGTATTGTATGTAAATGTAATGTATTGTATTCTTTATGAAATACACTACTTTTTAAAAATTTACCAGACACATCCGGTGAATTTGCACAAAGTACCGGTATCAGATTGGTATCACCGATACCAGATTCAAATTTTACTCAGTATAGGCTTGGAAGCTAAATTGGTGAGAGTGAGGCAGATAAATTCTGCCTGGCAACAAGCAGAATTTGTTGTTGCTCAGCCTGCTAGCGAGCTAAAATGTTTTGAAATGAGGAAACATCTATTCAAATGTATTTAATTTTAGTATTAATGTGTAGAATAATTACGGAATAAGTCAAAAGTATACTTTTTGTGATTTGGTGCCTATTTCAGGAGAATTTAGTGGGTGGAAAAGGTATATGGTTTAGACTGTTTTGCACAGGAAGAGAATCCTATGCATTTCACACAGAAGTTAGCCATTTGTCTTATATTTGGGGTCTAGAAATGTATACATTAATACAATTTAACTTTTATCTAAAGAAATATTTTTCCCAAGCCGGGTCACTTATTTATATATTCAGGTCAATACAGTAGGGAGGGGGGGGCGTACACTCTGGTGGTGTGACGACCTCCAAAGGCAAAACAATTATTGGGACAATTTCATTCCCTCCGATCTGTGTTGGTGCCGATTACAAAAAACAAAGACACATCAGCGGATATAAGCTACCTACTGTACGTTTCCTATGAAAATAAGAGAAATCTTTTTTTTTACCTTCTGTCTGGCCATTCTCACTCGTGGGCACAGCAGCCTTTCAACTAGTTTTTCCTGCAGCATGATGGCATCCATCCTAAAACTACACCACAGCTACAAGGCCAACGTGTCCACCGCAGCACTCCCAAAGTTAGAGAATACTCCAGCGATATGGAAAACAACAAAAAAACAAAAAAAAAAAACTGTGTTCTTCTTTGACTTCTTTTCCTGTGCCCCAGAGCGCTTGCGTCTGTCCTTGTTGAGACAGGTACGCAGGAATCCACATGCATGTACGGAAAACAGAAAGTGAGCCGAGCAGGGCCAGAGGTGCCAATTTGTGGGAGGAAACAAGGGAGGGATGAAGCGGGGAGAAAGGAGCCTAAAAGAGCTTCATTCATTTCACATCTGCCCCCCCCCCCCAAAAGCCCCCTCTGTGTCAACAGCAGTCAGCTGAAAACGTCAAACCTTCCTCAGACTGAGCCACTGTGCTGAAAAGTGAGAGAACCTGTCTGAGCAGAGCAGAAACAGAGAGGCCCTCTTGGGTGTCAGTAAATCCTAACATCTCATGCAGCAAGTATGGACGTGCAGTCATAACAATCATCACAATCGAGCTCTTTGTCCCCATGTTCATTCAGGTAAGTTCCATCTTAAATACCCAATTGGCCAAGAACAGGTTGGATCGCAAAACAAGTAGGATTTGAGCCTAACTTCCATACAAAAACAACAAAGACCACAGTATATCCGGTAGCTATTTAATATACTCCATGCTAAATGTATCATAAAAATATATCCATCATACCAATCACAATCATCAAAATGAAAGAAATTGATATTGGTTCTTATCACAACGTCACGCCACCATGCAAACAGTCCTAAAAACAGATGTGTCGTCTTATATTCGAGGTCTAGAGATTGAGAACTTCTCCCCAACAAAGCAAGATAAAGCTTTTCTTCCTATGACTCACACATAATATAACATAAAAAGAGTCGTCTTATATTCGGTCAGACGCATTGACAAAAAGCCTTAACATTTACGTGTAGACTTTGTGGTGGTATACTGTAAAAGGCAGCTACTAAAATGCAGTCTAGTCAGTAATTAAAATAATGTAAAAGACGCCATGTTGACTCCACCTCTTCCTTTAAGGAGTGGGAGGTGGACTTTGTGGCGATAGAGACTGCAGGCGATTGCTTCCAGATGTGATCGTTTGTTGTGTGTGCGTGTGTGGGTGTGCATGGGTGGGTGTGTCTGCATATGATGTGGGCAGTGCAACTCTTTCAAGTTTAAAAAAAAAAAAGGGCTGCTAACAGCAGGCACACCCTGTGTGCCTAAGGGTGCCACGATCCAGCATGTTGCATGTACCACTCCACACCACAGGAGGGAGCATTACTACATATACTGTATTATAATCATTCAGTTACTGTTGTCATTTTGGACTGATGCTATTATATATTTTGGTTTAAGTTAGAGGAGTCTAAACCAGGGGTCTCAAACTCAATTTACCTGGGGACCACTGGAGCTACGGTCTGGGCAAGGCTGGGCCGGATCAGGTTTGCCCCCCCCAAAAAACGCATTTATTAAAAACTGAAAAATATACAAACTTTTTCAGTGCTTTGGTTCCGATTTTCTACAATAAAAGCTCTGATAAAACATTCCACTGTTCTCAAATATCTTAATTTTTATTTTTCTGCACAAAATAAGATGAAAAAGAAATAAACAAATCAATAATAAAGAAAATCAATCAATCAGTAATAAATAAATATAATAATAATAATAAAACAGCAAATAATAAAAACTTAAGAAACCACATATAGTTGGTGGGTAGACAAATTATTTTTTTCAGATTAAAATTAACAAAGCATTATCAGAGCCCTGTAGACATGACAAAACACGACTATAGTCACATTTATACTTTTTTTTATTTACAACATATTGCTCAACTGCAGGGTCTTGAGACACATGCTAACTCGCAAACTAGAGAGCTAGTGACCTAAACGGTAGCCTTCAAGTTATTTCCTTTGAACTTAAATAGCCAAAAACTTACCACTTCCACACGGATAGGGAGGATAACTATTAACAGTTATTTAACCTTTAACATGAACATTAATCAAACGTAATCATTTTTTCTGGGTACATGATACCATACAGCATCCATATCAAACTTGCGCGGGCCGCACTAACATTAAACTTTCATATCAAGGCGGGGGCCTCAAACTAGTGTCGCATGTTTGAGACCCCTGGTCTAAACATTCTCCACTGAGGAAAACATACTGAAAAATCATAGGATGAATGGGACTATTTTGATATTTGGATATATTTTCTTTATTTTGTAAAAGGGCTAACAAAAAGGTTACAAAAAAATAAACCACTTACCATAAAAGGCCCCTCGGACGTACTTTGGACACCCCTGGTTTAAGTGATTGTGGCGACAGTGCTACATATGTGTTAAAAAGCAGATGTTTATTAGGGATCACATTAACACTGCAGACTAAAACTCAACCCCCACCCATCTAAAAAGACACCATAAGCACACACACTTGACACTTCAGAGGCTCACACAAGCAAACATTTGCTTTTCATGGTCTTAAGTGATTATTGAATTGCATATTATTTAAATAATCGCTTCAGTTGACTGCATGCAGTCCTGGCACTTTGGTTTTCTTGTTTCACCACAATGAAATGCAGTGTAAAGATGTCTTGGGGTCTTCAAAATAAACAAGGAGACAGTGTAAATGTGTTGTCAATGCGGCTTTGTTGAATAGTGGGACCACAGCGCTGATCCAGAGGATCCTCCACACTGGAGGAAATGAGGCTCAAAAAGGCACAGCAGTAAATATTGGGACTGATCCAATGAAGATACAAGCATGCTCGTCAAAGCAAGTCCTAGCCCTGCAGGGTTAGGACTTGCTTTCAGGAGAAGTCTTTTTCAGACGGCCTTTGAGGCGAAAAACTACTCATACACAGTCCTCCCTCGCTACATTATCGATTGCAACATCACTCGCTCACTGTATTACGTTACTAAATAAACAAATGATGCCGTTTCTTGGCTGACTAAGGCCTATTATTAGTTGAAAAATGCACATTTAAGCATCATTGTACATAGTTGATGCCCAAATTAAACGTTTTCAAGCCTAAAAATGAACTAAAATACAGTTTAAGACCACCAGCTTGTGAGTGTAGTATTCTACATTGGTCACTAGGTGTCAGTAAGTTTTGGTAAGCCCACCGACTTGAACTATCACACACAACAGGCACATTCATAATAAACATAATAATATAATAATAATAATAAAAATAGCTCACGGCAAACTTAAACTCATCTCTGAACCTCCGATGTCGCTTTTCTATCTGGTAAACTGTCTTAAATGGCTTTTTTCTCTAATTATATATGATATATATGATATGAATGTAAAGGTGGCTATATGGGTGTTATGTCAGGGCTAGATGAAATATACCATATATAAATAATACACTGTAAATATTAATATTCTATAAAGTCTAAAAATCACTAATTGTGGTCAAGTCTGGAGCCAATTTCAGTTTTAGTAGAATTGTTTTACTTTTTACTTGACCTGATTGTGTGTTCAATATGCTAACCACTAGGACACTGTACAACAAAGTATTGTTTTCAAAATGATCCCTGTGTGCAAAAAAACCCCAAAATGAAGTTGCTGTAATATGTCAGCTATGTCACTTGTCCTTGTCCAAATCGTATCTAAAAACCATCTTTATCAGCATGTGTGTAGACCCATAGTATGTGCCGTAAGTAATGCATCTCTACTGCACACTGTCGCAATGTACACTTGGTCGCTGTAGCAACCACCTCTACCGATGGCCTGTTTCAAAACATTTCCAACCATTCTTGTGATACTTTCACCACTCTTGACTACTTCCTCACAGATGGTCGGGTCATAAAGAGTAGAGCTGAAGATAAACCGGGGGGGGGGGGGGGGGGCACCATAAAGATAGATGATGTCCAACCTCCATGAACAGGCCCGTCTGCATGCACTGGCCTCTTTACTAAGGCTAATCTGACAGCATGTAATTAGAGGGCCACTTCTAGCCCCGCCTCCTCAGGCACAAAGGACTCTTGTTGGTTCTAGAATAACACTTTCATTAACATATAACCCCAAATTACAACAATTATTGTGAAAATAACACTTGACAGGGCCTCGTGTGCCACTGACACACATTGTTGCAGCTAAACACAAGGTTAAAGCTTCTCTCTTTCTTGTTTTTTTGTTTTAGCATCCTTAATGCACACAATGTATCAAAATGGCCTGCACTGAAGGTAAGATATCATATAACAGTCTTTGTGTGTTTTGTTGGACTACAGCTCAGACATCTTATCCGTATTTGCAGAGCAAAGCCGTAATCCAAAAGTTATCAAAGCAGACCAAATAACATTGGTTAATTTGGATTTTTTTTCTGGAAGGGAATCTGGGTCAGCCTGCAGACAACTAATGAAAGCTTTTTGGGACAGTCTTGACAGAAAGAAAAAGTGGCTTTAGGTGGACAAACCAAGCGCACCTGAAATTGGGATATCCACTGCTGTCAGTATGATGCGGTGTGTTTCCTTCATGAGTCAATTCAAGTCTGCTCTTCTTTATTGAACCCATAGCATAGCATAGGAGTGGGTGGGTGTCTGCATCCCACATCCCACTTCTACCCCCCTGCCGACCCCCCCCAGCCAAGATGTCGTGCAGCTGCTCCCCACTTTAAGAGCTGAGTCAGCAGTGTGTGAGTGGAGCGATAAAGAGCATACTAATGTCTCCCACTCAACATCTGTTCACTACTCCAGGGAGACACCAATGTGATGAAACAATAGAAGACTATTTCATCAATCAATCAATTATTCATAATACCAATAGACACTTCCGCCTCTCTGGAAAATCAATCAATAGATTAATTACTGTACAACCATTAACGGATTGCAGCTAGTGTTCTACATTTTATTGGTATTTTACATATTAACTACAGTTCACTACAATATATGTATTGTATGTAGTAGTATCATATGACTAGTTGGCAAAGTTTTAATAGTTGTATACCATTCATTCATTCACCAAGCTGTCTTCGGGCGAGAGGCGTAGGACACAATGGACTGGTCGCCAGCCAATCACAGGGCACATATAGACAAACAACCATTCACACTCACATTCATACCTATGGACAATTTGGATTGACTACAGTGCTGTATCAAATAAAATGACATTACATGAAAGGATCCTCAACATGATAAAAGAGACATTCATTCATTTATTCATTTTCTACCGCTTTTTCCTCACGAGGGTCGCAGGGGTGCTGGAGCCTATCCCAGCTGTCTTCGGGAGAGAGGCGGGGTACACCCTGGACTGGTCACCAGCCAATCACAGGGCACATATAGACAAACAACCATTCACACTCCCATTCATACCTATGGACAATTTGGAGTCGCCAATTAACCTAGCATGTTTTTGGAATGTGGGAGGAAACCGGAGTACCCAGAGAAAACCCATGCATGCACGGGAAGAACATGCAAACTCCACACAGAGATGGCCGAGGGTGGAATCGAACCCCGGTCCTCCAAGCTGTGAGGTCCGCGCGCTAACCACAAGACCGCCGTGCCGCCATAAAAGAGACATTGAATGCAAATTTAACATAAGGATGACTACTACTACATTCTTTTTCTATGCCGCTTGTCCTTACTAGGGTCACAGGGGATATATGCTGGAGTCTATCCCAGCTGACTGCGCAGGACACATATAGACAAACAGCTATTCACAATATACTTCCGAATATAAAATAAAATATTACAAAAAAGACTGCTTGAGTAATATTTAGTCAAACAAAATAAAAATTACAAATATAATAATAATAATAGTTGTGAAAAATGTAATTTTAGTCAGTGATGGAAAATGCCCACTCAGTATTCGCCCACACAGGCCTGTGCATGGGTCACTACCATGGCATCCTCACTACATCATAAAAAAAAAAGTTGTGTTGCCTGGCAACAATGTATCACAGCACTCAGGAAGTGATGAGAGAATCCTCCATCAAATGTGAGCACTATTGGGTTGCACTCTCTACAGCTCTCATCTTTTTCCACAGGGTCAGATGGAGATGATGATGTGTGGGCGTGACTAAAAGTAAATACTGTGTAGTAATCTAAATATTGATTCAGAGTCCAACAGTTGCCTGGACTGGATTGTGTGGTTATTGTTTTTTTTTTTGTATTCATCTGTTCTGCAGCCATCGTACTAATCCCGGTTTTCTAGCAATATTTCTAAGCTTGTGTGTGTGGTGATAACATGCGACTAAAATCATTTCTGGATGAACTGGATTTGGACCAACTGTGAATTTCTGTGAGAGAGAAAATCTGTCTGGCTTTAGCTTATCTTCCAGAAGGGCAACTAGGGGGGGTGTCAAAGGTTAATCTGGAGACTAAACACCACCACCTGAGAAACAAACAGTGAGATGGGAACACACACCTGTGCAAAAAATAGACAATCATGGACGAGGAAGGGTTGTTCTTTCAATGTGTAACTACTGCATGGCTACACACAAACACACAGCAGTGCACATTAAATCTGTAAGTAAAAATACAACAGTACAAGGACTCTCCATCTATCTGTGATGCATAACATCGGTTATCCTGTCAGGGTCACAGGGTGCAGACAGCCAGTCAAGGACAGCACCAATGACTCTACTGTATATTACATTGTGTGCATGATATTTACAATCCTACCACATTTCTCAACCCATTCAATCCACATCAAAACGGTCTGTTCAAAATTGTCAAAACCAACTCTACTTCTCCCATAAACCCCCTTTTTCTGTACAGCGCTTCAGAATTCACACACATTTTCTACAGACGTGTTCTTGTCTACTGGCCCTCCAGTTGAGTGACTCATACAATATATTAATATGCTGAATATGACCTACATTTTTGTATAGTATTGCACTTTATGGCTGTAAAGGGCAAATATTTCGTAAGACAAGAGGAAATAATACAATAAATGTAATGAAGATATCTTTTAGGGACATTTTTTGCCATTCACTTTAAAAAAAATTATTAGCCTAAAATGACAATTTTACACAAAAAGTGACACGTGTTCCTTATGATGAAAAATGTCCCATCGAAGACCTCTTGACTGAAAATTCAATTTTTGGTTCCATATTTGTCTTAACATAAAATTAATGTGATCCTTTACATTAAAATTTCTATTGAGATGACTGGCATTCAAATTTGTATTGTATAATATAATATAATATAATATAATATAATATAATATAATATAATATAATATAATATAATATAATATAATATAATATAATATAATATAATATAATATAATATAATATAATATAATATAATATAATATAATATAATATAATAATTTATTATATTATAATATTACATCCTACATTTCCCATTCAAAACATGCCTAAAAATCTATTTTTTTTAATTCCTTACTAATAAAAGTCTAATTTAAAAACTACATTTTGTGTTCAGTTGTGTTTATGTGGACTAATATTTAAATTTGTTTGATGATATGATACATTTCAATGTGACAAACTCTTTTTTACACCACTCTAGGCATTTCTATGTGTGCCCAATAAAGGGTTAATGTAAATTGACTATACACTGTTAGACATTAGATATTAGATATTAGACATTAGTCATTCAATAGTTAACACCATTGTGGACTTACAGTACATGAGCCATGTCAGCCGCCAACTAATCCCTCAGTCATTTGTAGTTTCAGTTGTGAAATCATATTATTTTCATAGAGCCAAATTCCCATTCACCGCTAGCTAGCTCATCAAATCATATACCAGATAGGCAGCCTATCTGACTGATTGTGATAATGAAGTCATAGTGGGGGTAGGGACTTGTCAAATTCACATGGAAGCATGCATGGTCAACCATTACAAGCACTCAGCACATACAAACACAAGAAAGAGGGGGTAACATAGGGGGTCCAGGGTCAACAGAGCCCTGCAGGCTATATTGCAGAGTGTGGCAGCTGTTGTTATATTCCAAAGGGTAATAAAATGAAGCAAATAGCTGAAAATGGCTAATCATGCCAAGGATGGATGCTGCTCTACATTTGCTTCTAAAAATGAAATGTAGCCCATCACCACCCCTCCTCCTTCTCTTCCCCTGAGCAGCAGCATCATCATGCAGAATGCATGACAAGAGGCTCCACATTGGCTTATTTATACAATTCACTTCAAAAGCAGCTGAAATTCAACACAAACAGTAAACATATGATAATAAAAAAGGTATCTTACTTCGGCGCTGTCCTCTGTGAGCCATGATGGATGAGAGTAGGAGGAGCAGGTGCAAGGATGCACAGCGACGCCCAGAAAAGACAAGAAGCGGTCATTAAACGCATCATAAAGTGGTATTTAGAGGGAACCGGAACGGAGGCTCACCCGTTTTGACCGGAATACGGCTCTTGTATCTGATGCTGGCCGTCATGTCGACCACTCTCCAGTCCCGACTCTCCACAAGAGATGCTCTCCGCTCGCCTTGCCTGAAGAGCCCGCAGCAGGATGGGAAAGGGCCGAGCTGATGGATGAAGAATGGAAGCCACGCCCCCTGAACGCAACTCAGCCTATTAGATCGCAAAGCAGTGCATAACCCGGAACTCGGGGCTCTACCGTAAATCAATTCTAGCAAAACACAAAACTATATTAGTATATCAGTAGTTTATTTCCTTGAAAACTACACAAATAAGATAAGATAATACATTTAATATAGGCGGTGACGCTCTACTGTACACAGCTACGAGCATTAGTACCTTTGAAAAGGCACTTTAGACTTACCTCATGTTGTGACTGTCAAAAATTACATGGCACACTTCAAAATGTTTGAAAAACACGAATACAAGAGAGTAAAATGTGTTTTCGCTAAACAAAAGGTTTATTTCAATGGAAGTACAAAAACACATGTAACAAGTGTTGTGTTTTGCAGTTAATCGAATCATTCTGAATGGCACGTTCGTTACATCAGTTTCTTAATTTTTTTTGTACATGGACAACACTGTGCTGAACTAGAAACTGGCCATTGCATGCAATAAATGATACTCGCTTTGACACACAACTTAACATTTTTTGTTTCATATAGTGATGACGTCACACGTCTCTTAAATAAAATATCCATGACATGGCACTATGAGTGCATTATTATAGGACCCTGACAGCAACCTTAGTGGATGGATGAGGTGACACAACGAGAAACATGTAATTTCATGCTGGCATTTGTAGTGATTTTTCATTAACAGTCAAATAAAGCGAATAACTTTTCTACTTTTCAGATGTAAATATGGTCAAAAGGTCTAACAATAGCAGTTCAGAGTAGAGACCTTTTTGGTAAACATGTTAAGTACAGATAACGGCAGCTTGGCAAACTATAAAGATCAGGATTAAAAGTGTATACCATATCACCAGTGTTGACTCACTTGATATTAATTCCTCAAAGACACTAAAAGAATCCATTAACAGTCAGACGCTGACTGCAGCTGAATTCTGGTCATCATGCTTAAAAATAAAAAGAAGAAAATAGTGTGGAGTTTCTGAATCAGATAGGAGTCAACAGTGGCATCTTGGAAACTCCTGCAAGTTGGGTTGGGTGACAGCAGATTAGTGTGTGTGTGTGTTCCAACACTTTCATTCGTCTGATTTCATCTTCATTTGTGCCTGCATCTGAGCAATCATCTCTTGCATGCGTCTCAGCTGCAGGAAAAGAACACAAAGACAACAACACATGATGATGAGCTGTGATCTTTGAATAGAACAAACCCAGCAGTTTAGCCAATTGGGGGTAGTCATGTGGAATCTGTCGCCACCATGTGGGTAGAAGAAAGAACTGCACAATGTAAGGATGGGATTTTTGCATTTTATACTTTTCTATAATTGACGTTATTTTAGCAGTCATATAGAATGAGCAAAACATTATTTTATTTTTTTAACTTAATAAAACATTTTTAAAAGTAATTTAACGTTTATATTTGATATAATATATACACATAGAGATCACTGTATTTGTATATTAAGTATTATTTTAGTATGTGTATTTTATGGTTTTATTATTTGCAGTATTGACGAGCTTCATTTCATTTATTAATCTAGTCGACGACCTCTGCGGTATCTGTCGCCACCTTGTGGGTACAAGGAAGAACTGCACAAGTAGAGATAGGATGTTTGCAGTTTATACTGTCTCTCCTGTAATTGAAGTTATCGTAGTGGTCATAAAAATTCAGCAGATAATTTATTGCAATAGTTCATCTTTTGTAATTTATAGATTTGCTTATTTTTACATATATATGTGCATTTAATTAATATTACAGTACATGTATGTATCACTGATCTTTTATTTCTTTAATTGTTGATTATATCTCATTTAAATAATATAGTTAACAGTTAACAATTTTCGATGCCGCTATCCTCAATAGTGTCGTTTTGGGCGAGAGGTGGGGTACACCCTGGACTGGTCGCCAGCCAATCACAACTAGACAAACCACCATTCACGCTCACTTTCATACCTATGGACAATGCAAACATGCAGATGGTGTACTTTGGTGTACTTAAGCAAAACAAAAAAATAAAAGCAATTTCCTATCCACTGAAGACATTGTATTGTAAAAAGAGCTACTTTCTCTGCGGCTGATACTATGGAGGTCATTCCCACCATAAAAGTGGGCCAGGACATCCGGACAGGAGGTGGTATCACATCCTGTACAACATGTATTACATTGTTTACAAACAGCTCTGATAACACTCGCCCGTTCACAAAGACGTGTTGCCGCCGTAACATAAACAGGATTATCAAGAGCAATTAGGAAGCAGATTATTACCAAATGATGGGCCAACGTGTAAACAATACATACACAAGATAAGAAAATTGGAAACACAAATTTCTGCAGTATGTCTACCTCTGCCTCTTTCTGTAGCAGTATCTGGTCTTTGTCCATCACGTCCTCATCCACAGCTCTGCAGGGGACATTCCACAATGAACCTCGGACAACAGCAGCTAAAATCTGAGGTGTTATTTCACATAAAATTGTCTCACCTTCCCGCTTTCTTCAGCCTCTCTGAGCGGAAGTTCTCATAATGCAGATCCTGAGTAACCTCCTGGAGGTCTTGCATGTGCGTCCTACAGCCAACACATGCATGTAATTATATCTTCAGACTCTAGAGGGAAGTAACGCTTTTCTGCAAGTCTCCAAAGCCATTATTTCAAGGGTCACTTGACTTTTCCTTCCGCTTTTTTTTAATGCATTTTCATTGGTTAGGGGACTCACACAAGCATGGTGCGGAGCTTGAGGAAGTCATTGTGCTCTGGATTCTCCACCTCCACAACTCCCCAGGGGTACAGACGACCACGGATCTTCTTTCCCTTCACCTCAATCAGCTGGTTAGAGCCAATGACAGCAAAGGGGACGCTGGCCTGGGAGGAGAAGATATGACTAGAGATGTGTGGGTGCAACAGAAGATCAACAATGTACAATCGTTCACCTTGAGGACTCTAGTTTGCTCTTTGAACTCCTCATCCTCGTCAGAGTCCGCATCGGGTAGCTGATAGATTTTAATTCCGTGCTCTGAGATCTCATCCAGGATCTGATGAGTGGAAACAAGAGGAAAAAAAAGGGTGAGGCGGCCAGGGTCGTGACCTCTCTGACGCTCCCTTCTTGACGCCTGCAGGTGTCTGTTCTCGATCTCAAACCCGAAATGTTTAATAATACAACTAATCCTCCAAGGAGCATCTTAAGCTGCTGACAATATAGTCTTCTTTGTTTAAAGCACACTGGCTCTCATGGAGAAAATACAGCTGCAGTTCTGAGCCATAAACAGAGAATAAGGCAGCCTTACAGACTAATGGGTGGGTGGGAGCACGTATGCATGTTGTTGCGGCAACACATTTAATTAAAACCCCCGTGGAGGACACGAGTGGGGACACAGAAAGGGGGTGGCAGGTGAAAAATAAGCCTTCTGGTGTGTGTTTAAAATCCAAAAAGAGTCCTAAAGTTCTCACAGTGTTTCATTCAAAGGCTAGTTAAAACAAAGGAGCTTTCTTTACCCCTGCCATGGGACACACGTCACTATTTATTATTCTAAACATCAAGGCAGCATTTGTCTTTTGTTTTCCCAAGAGCATACAGTTATTGTTATGTAACGGAGCCAAGAAATCACATGCGTTGTTTTCCTGACTTTTTGGGCCACTTTCATGTAGTGGAGAGTATAAAAGGACAGGGTGAGTCAGCCCCGATCCCGGGATGTGAGAGCAGGTTTTCCTACAGAGTGGAGCTCCTGTTTGCGCACTTGTTATGGCTGCAGATTGTTTTCTCAGTGAGCTATATGTGCGTTGTCTACGTGTGTGTGTGTTGGGAGGGTCGGGTATTGTTGTGGTTGCTGATGTAAAAACAAACATGATTTGGAGAGCGTGACTGAAGACCAGGGCTTCTTCTGCAATGCCTCCGATGTGGAGGTTGGACAAACATCAATTTGGTGCAGCAGCACCAGCTAGTAGACGGTCTACACTCAGTGAGAAAACAAACAAGAGTCAAACAATTGCAGGAAAAGAAGAAACAAATAACAAAGCTACAGTAGTTCTACAAGCTGGAGGCATTTGGGGAAATGTTGTTATCAGGAAATATACTCATATCATCGGTTAATACAGTATCAAGTATCATTTAACACACCTTGAAAAACAAGTAGACCAGCAAAACTCCAAAGATGATAGCATTTTAGCCACACAGCATTGCAATATTTGCACAACAACTTCAGTTCAAAAAAGCCCCAGCACACAAACCCTCTTCACTATTTGGTCAATGCGTTCCATTAGCAACCATGTTGGATACGTGATGTGGTGTACTTTGGATCATGAGCTGTTCCTTTCCTTCCTCCATACTTTTGACCTCGGTTTCATGTGTCAAAAGAATGTGATTCTACAACCCAGGAGACTTTTAAAGATGTAAACTCTAACCTGGCTTTCATGTTCTTGAATGTTACCAGTATTGCAATAACAGTGGTCCCTCGCTACATTGTATTTGGAACGTCACTCCCTCGCTCTATTGCAGTTTTTCAAAAAATTATTGCTGTTTGGTGGTTGACTATATACACATATGCAGTATTGTGGTCACTCAGCAGCAGTAATGTTGCATTGATGAGACATTACCTTAGATTACATTACCTTAACACTGCACTCCAACTGTAATTTAAGGCATAACACAGTGAAAACACATTATCCTCCTATTCTGTGTGGAAGTGGTAAATTTTTTGCTTCTTACTTTGCCCTCCTTCCCCACTCCGTTTGAAACCCTTAAAGGGGAACTGCACTTTTTTTCACTTTATGTGAAACATGAACACATATTTTTCCCCTTTCTGTGCATTATAACATGAGAAAACGAGTTAATATGAACAAGCTTACAATGTTGTCATTAGGATACACCTATTTCGACTAAAAAACCCTCTCACAACGTTGCATGGTTTGATATAAATGCTGTGATCGTGCATTGACACATACAGTGATGATAGCATGTAATAGCTGCAGTATCTTGCCGTATTTTGTTGATTTAAAACACTAACAAAATGTATTTTCTCGGCACATTGATACACATACTTATGCGAGCATCTTGTTCAGTCTTTGTAGCGAAATTGAGAGCTCGGTCTCCACTCTTCCGTCTGTGAATGACGTTGAAACTTTCAATTAGCGACGCGTTGTGTTAGTTCGTGAGATAAGAATAGTTTTTCATGTTAGCTGCTACAATAACATTATCGCTATAGCTTGGTTAATATACAAGTCAGTTGGCGTTTTTTTGTGAGGGCTTTAGAGTCAAAATAAGTACCTGTATTTCCCATGCAGGCCGTTGCAAGCTAGCTAGCTCATATTAACTTGTTTTCTGTGCGATAAAATGCACAGAAAAGGGAAAGAAATATGTGTTCATGTTTCACTTATGGATTGTGAATAATGGGCAAAATTCCAAGAAAAAGTGTAGTTCCCCTTTAATTTGACAATTAACAAATTGGAGGGTAGCATGCTACGTTTGAAATGACCAAACATGAAACTTTCCTTTCTTCCACTATATTTATGTTTCAATTTCAACGACTGCCTATCTAGACATTGCTGCCAATAGAAAAATCCCGGTACTACGCAACATTGAGTCATAGCACCAGGAATCTTAGCTCAACTTCCACATAATTGACACATTTCATCGGTTATACTGCACAGTCTCCACACAGTAGTCTGCTTTCTTGCTGCCCTCAGTCTCCTCTTGGATAAAACTGGTCTCCTTACAGAGGCCCACAGCCACATGCCAGAACGCAAATATGTTTTCTTTCATTGTGAGTGTTTTATTTAATTTAGCTGCTGTACCGGGCCAGTACTGCACAAGCATCAAAACACAGTGAAGGGACGTCTACTGTTGCATCATTATTGCATAAAAATGAAGAGCTGCCTACAATACAATCGTGCTGAATCAAATGCTACGGGATGGTTGTTTACGAGCTAATGACAGTGTTTAAGCAACACGTCCTAAGCATGCTCTATAATCATGATTAGGTGCTAGAATCACAGCCTGCCTGCCTGGAAATCCTTGTAGTCTCCCGCAGATCTACTTAATCTCTCTTGCTCCACCACACTCTCCTCCTTGTAGTTGTGTATTTTTGTTGGCACAGAAAATTTGGCAGTGGGAGCCATCTTGATTTTATGACCGTCCTGTACAGCTAGAGAACCTCCCGCACCTCCTCTCTCTGAGCTGTTATGCTTGGCCATGTAGTTCCACTCAAGTGTAAGTCAGGGCAGTGAACAATGCCCTACAAGAGTCCACCTTGGTATTAATTAGAAAAGGAAGCCTGAACTTCTGGTTAAGATTGCTGAATATGAAGCATTGTTTATGGAAAGGCATTATGACAAATGTGAGGGTGGAGGCTGATATTTTCCAGCTAGATTTCGTGGAGTTTAAACTCAGCAAAATGATGCCCAAGTACACATAACCTGCACAACAATACATAAACATAATAACCCAAGGTCAATAATAAAAGCTGTCATCATTCTGAAAACCTACCATTACAGCGACACACAGAAAGAATCATATTTACATGATTTCTTCTCACAAAAACACCACTAACACCTTCTCGTGGATGACAAAAGAACACTGGAGAGCCAATGCTTGAAAAAGAGAGACCAATGGGGTGTGACTGGGGGAAACAGTGACCATACACTAAAAACACATAGTTGAACCACAGTTCTGTGGCCAATTGCTGAAGACAGAGCCGAGCCTCCACTGGCCTAGCCAACCCCTGGGAACAATACTGGGAAGTAGAATCAAGCTCGGGAGCGTTCTTAGGAAATCAACAAAGCAGAGAGCAAGAAAAAAAAATGTTAGAAAAACGGCACTGCACTTGAAGAGGCTGACCTCCACTGAAGTTCCCTAATTGCTTTCTCTAACTGTACAGAAAAGATCTCCATCTGCCTGAAAATGTACTTCTTCCTGAGGAATGTGGACCACAAAAAGCCACAGCAAAACATAACAGACTGAAAAGAGCAAAAACAACTACACACACATTTACGTAACCTCACAGAGCCTGCAAGCTTCTGCAGGGGCGCTGGTGGGGATAAAAGCTATGACTGATGCACTTTGAGATAAACTTTCTGATCATGTTTCATAATGATACAAACACCTTGAGGGAGGTTATCCAAGAGCAATCACAGCCACTGCTGCTCAAGTGGAGACTAATGTATCAATGTCGAGATTCTGAGAAACTGTCAACATGAGAAAGAACGTCTTCTTTTTTATTATGAATCACATTTGACTGCCATTTCTGGCACATTTAGATGCTTTGCCGCACATGGAAAGATACTTTCGGCTGTTTAAAGTAAATTCTTTAGGCCCCCATGCACAAACCTTTCACAGGCAGAGGCACAGCTTCATAAATGTGCTGATCCAAGAATACAGTTTTACTATTTCATTGGGAAATGTCACCAATCAATGACATGACTGGCAGACGGCGATAAATGCCTTTTTCAATGCCGATCACCTTTGGCAAGCATTATTAAAGCTCTCAGCGATCCTTTCATGCAGTGTAGTGTCGTTCCCTAAGTAACAACTTTGGTATCGGAATCGGCAGCATAAAAAAACCCTGATGGAAGCATCCCTACTATTTCACTGTGGACAGAATCTGGTCAAAGAATGGTCATCTTTATGATGCATGTGGATGAGCTGTGTGGTCTTTGTCAGACGTTTCAGTCCAAAACTGTCTCGAAACGAACCGGAGCTAAACAAGTTGACTTTTGACTTTTTACAGTCAAGCATCATAATCTGGAGTGAAACAATAAAAAAATGAATTCCCACATGAACTGTGACAGCATGAAACAGACCATGACCCTCCTCCCCCGCAAAATATATGCTTGTCCTTTGTTTTAAAAAAAGAAAAATCTATTTGGCAATATTTAGACAGAATGATAACATGATTGTCATGTAAAACCTGCATTTTGAGACATGTTTGTCAAACTTTGGTAAAAAAAAAAATAACACAACATACTATGTTTTTCTCTAACCAGCAAACAACTATCTGCAGGGAGTCTACGAGGATGAGGGAGCCTCAACAATACCTGAAGAAGGGAGGGTGCAAACACGCAGTCACGCATAACTGCCAGCTACCTTAACAATCTGAACTGGTATAATCAGGTGTCAAGTCCTTGGGAATAAAAAGTTAAGAGGAGGAGCAGCGCCACAAGTCATTTTCACATCTTCCGCTCATCTGAGCTGCACACACTCACGTAAAGTAGCACTGGAAGAAACAATACCTTTGTGTGAGCAGGATTAAAGGCATTCATGCACATTCCAGATCAGGGTTTGAGGGACAGTTTTAACTAGAAGAGACAGGAACAGAACAGCTGGATTTGTTTGAATGGAAAGTACAGGGGAAGTCCGTTGGTAACTTGAATGCGTCACATGACTTAACAGTGATCAACGTGCTCACACACCTCACTAACTCCTATTGTCTTGGTTTAAGTCTTAGCACTGTTAAGACCACCCACTTTTCCTTGTGATCAAAGAGCATGGAGAGGAACAATCGCGCTATTCAAGTAATCTTGCATTTAAGGCAGATTTACTAGGGGACAGTACGAGGCGGGCACACATCACTCTCTGTTGCCTGTACAAATCAAAAGCCTCTCTACAATAAAAAGCGGTGATTCTACAGGAAGAAGGAAACCTGCCGTTTTTCACGCTGTCTTTCACCACAGAGCGGATTATTGTATACAAAAGAGCAGCTTGCCTGATGAGGAAAAGCGTGTATTTATTTGTCTAAAAATTTGCTGAGACTCAGACCATGGTCTGGCACAATGACTGCGGGAGGGCAGAAAAATAAATACGTCCGCGTGTTTAAAACAGTAACAGGAAAAAGAGGGGGACTGGGCTGGCCTCATACACCAACATAAAATACGATAGAAGTGAGAAAAATTTAAGAGTAGTCAGTGTATGGCTTGTATAGTAGTATAGAGCTACTGAAAAAAACAGACAGACATCACAGACAGACAGACATAAGACAATCAAATCAACTACCATTATTTACTCTCGATGGTCAAGGTTTAAGCCCTTTATATGCCTTACAGACACATTTTAATTATAAAATGTATAAGTACTCACCACTAATGAATCATAATGCAAGCAGATCAATGAACAGAATAAATCGGATTCACGGTCTAGCCTTTAGCGCTAAAACCCTAGTTCTGTCTATCTGAAGATGATGCCTCCATTTCCCTCCAAAGTAGCTGCTAGTGGTGGTATGCGGCTCCGCAGGCTGCCGGCTTGCCCTGGCTATCTGTCAGAGAAGGCATTTCTCCAAGATGCGTCTACAACCCTATAATACACACTGCTTGCCTGTTGTACTTCCAGTAATGACTTACAGTGCATCCGGAAAGTATTCACAGCGCTTCACTTTTTCTACATTTTGTTATGGTACAGCCTCATTCCAAACTGAATTAAATCTCTTACCTCAAAATTCTACACAAAATATTCCATTATGACAATGTGAAAAAAGGTTTTTTTTGACATGTTTTGAATTTATTAAAAATAGAAAACAAAAAAATCACATTTACATAAGTATTCACAGCCTTTGCCATGAAGCTCAAAATTGAGCTCAGGTGCATCTTTTTTTCCACTGATCATCCTTGAGATCTTTCTACAGCTTAATTGGAGTCCTCCTGCAGTAAATTCAGTTGATTGGACATGATTTGGAAATATAATAACTGTCTATATAAGGTCCCACAGTTGACTGTGCATGTCAGAGCACAAACACCAAGCATGAAGTCAAAAGAACTGTCTGTAGACCTGCGAGACAGGATTGTCTTGAGGCACAAATCTGGGGAAGGATACAGAAAAATTTCTGCTGCTTTGAAGGTCCCAATGAGCACAGTGGCCTCCATTATTCGTAAATGGAAGACGTTTGGAACCACCAGGACTCTTCAAGAACTGGACGGCCTTCTAAACTGAGCGATCGGGGAAGAAGGGCCTTAGTCAGGGAGGTGACCAAGGCCCCGATGGTCACTCTGTCAGAGCTCCAGCGTTCCTCTGTGGAGAGAGGAGAGCCTTCCAGAAGGACAACCATCTCTGCAGCAATCCACCAATCAGGCCTGTATGGTAGAGTGGCCAGACGAAAGCCACTCCTTAGTAAAAGGAACATGGCAGCCCGTCTGGAATTTGCCAAAAAGCACCTGAATGACTCTCAGACCATGAGAAACAAAATTCTCTGGTCTGATGAGACAAAGATTGAACTCTTTGGTGTGAATGCCAGGCGCCATGTTTGGAGGAAACCAGGCACTGCTCATCACCAGGCCAATACCATCCCTACAGTGAAGCATGGTGGTGGCAGCATCATGCTGTGGGGATGTTTTTCAGCAGCAGGAACTGGCAGACTAGTCAGGATAGAAGGAAAATGAATGCAGCAATATATAGAGATATCCTGGATGAAAACCTGCTCCAGAGCGCTCTTGACCTCAGTAGACTGGTCATGTACCTTGACCATATAGACCAGGGGTGGGCAAACTACGGCCCAGGGGCCACATCCGGCCCGCTAAGTGTTTGAATACGGCCCGCCCGTTCTTTCCAAAGTATTATCAATATCGTTATTTGATGTGGTCTGTTGTTTACAAAGTGCTCCTGAAAAAAGGGACACAAGCACATAATAATAATAATGATAATAATAATGGCTGCACGGCGGTCGAGTGGTTAATGCGCAGACCTCACAGCTAGGAGACCGGGGTTCAATTCCACCCTCGGCCATATCTGTGTGGAGTTTGCATGTTCTCCCCGCGCATGCGTGGGTTTTGTCCGGGTACTCCGTTTTCCTCCCAAATTCCAAAAACATGCTAGGTTAATTGCCGACTCCAAATTGTCCATAGGTATGAATGTGAGTGTGAATGGTTGTTTGTCTATATGTGTAACCCATGGTACGGACCGTACTCCAGTATTTGGGCTATGGTTTCAGTTGGGTTTGGTACATTTTTTGTGTGTAATGAAAACAACGTTTCTCTCTATTTATTATTAACAAGAAATGAATTTAAAAATAAAGCAGGAATATGAAATTGCAATCTTTAGCGTGTAGATTGAGGATACCAAAACCAATCCGGTGTAGGTCAGTATATTGTACTACAAGCTATATAAGAAATCAAATTAGTGTAATACCTAATTATATATCTCATTAAAAATTACAAAGAACCGCATGAGTGCTGCTGGCAAAGTGGAGCTGTGGTTAATTGCTGGAAACGTGAATTCTAACATGTACTGTGACATTCTGAAGCAGAGCATGATCCCATGCCTTGGGAAAATGTTGCCTTGGCAGTTTTCCAACATGATAATGAGCCCATACACACCTCCAAGATGACAAGTGACTATAATAACTGCGTGTTTCTTCATTTTCAGGGGATAGTAAACCTATACTGCTTTCTGAGCAGTGACTACTCTGAGTTACAGCTATATCCAAGTTTAATTTCTATGTCCCTTGAGAAGATATAATAAAATGTTTGCTTAAATGTGAGGTCCGTACTCACTTGAGTTACACTATATTTTATTTTTTGCATGCTGTCTTTTACAATATGTTTGTCACTTACAGATGTTGACAATCACACTAGCTCAGTAGACCTCACCACTGCTTAATAAGAGCTTTGAAGTTCTGTTATTGTAGTTGCGGAAAACTTGGCGACAACACAGGCTAGCACGATCTACTTGGGACAAAAATGTGTCCCTGCAGGGCCACAGGATTTGTTCACACAGCAGCGCATGCTCGAGTGCTTTGTGGAGATGACATCCAGCCAGACAATGAGGGGAAAACTGTGACTGCGACCCCCGGCCGGGGGTGATATACAGCAGCTGAGCGGCCAAACGTGAGAGAAGGTGGGAGGGAGGGAGAGAGGGAGGGAAGGAGAGTAAGGGCCCAGCGTGGGAGAGACAGTGAGGCTGGGTGACAGTGATGTGGGGGGCGGGGGCAAAAAGGTGGCTGAGGGAAGAAAGGAGAGGGGATGAGGACATGGAGGAAACAGAAGGGAGCGGAGAGGAAAAAGAGCTCCAACTATTGTCTACTGCCAGAACACTTGTGCGGGAAAAGGGGAGGAATTGAGTTCTCTAACCTTCATGACCTGTGGTTTTGGACAGTTACATGAGGGAGAAAAACAAAAAAGATGTGCGTGGAAACTTGGCTATTATCCAACAGGTTGGGTTGATTCACCAAAACCTTACATTTGGCCATCATTTCAATGTATTCTTCTCTACGAAAAGGAAGTTACAGCCTTGCATCATCTTGGCTCCAGGAAAACTTTTGAACTTGTCTATTAAAAGCTTGTAAAATGTGCCGTTTTACTTCAAATGGCGTATCGCACCACGAACAATCGCTGCAGCTGTAGAATTCTAGTAAAAAGATACACTGTTGTGTCCCATCTAAACCAGATGTGGACTGTCCTCTTCATTGAGTTGTTGTTTTTTTTTTAAACGGTCAAGCTGATTGAGAGCAAAGCCCTACACAGGATATGACTACCAGGTCCCAGACTGAGAGGATCAGCCTCTCAATATACCCTCCTCTGGGAAATTTATGAGCAAGAAACCACCACAACCCTGCTGCAGGAAAATGGCATTAGAGCAAATGACAAAAAAAAAGCCAGAGGTTTCTGAGGGGGTGGGGGTTCTGCCAAGGGAGGAAACAAGTGAACTGTGCGAGGAACAATCAGAAGTGAGAAAAAGAAAACTCTTTTCCCCCACTTTGTCTATGAGTCTGACCTGATTGAGGCAACGGTTTCTCTTGACATGAGCTATGACACATGGCAGGAAACCTATATTGTTCTGTACAATCTATTTCCCCCCGTTATAAGAGAAAGTGTATGCTGAGGTGTCGCATTTACTTTAAGACAAATGTCCAGCAAAAAAATATATACATATATTGTGGGACAAATGTGCAGGTTATGAATCACCCTGTAGCTTTCTGTCAGATTCACGACTATGAGCAGCGGCACCTCCAACGGAAGGCATATTGCTTGTTTTACTTTATGACAGGATGCATACGTGTACCCATGAGAACCACTTAAGATAATCTGCTTCAAACAACAAACGCCACTTGCTCAACTAAGAGACACTTTCAAACATGATTTTTAAGGCACTTGTCATCTTGGAGGTGTGTTGTGAAGCTGGTACACGGCCCAAGGGAGGTGCTGTTCCAGCAGCACTGATGCAGCCCCAACCGCTATCATGATTGTCTGAAGGCAAGACACTACCCAGTAGGTAGTACAGCATGAGTTGAGAATCTATACTGGGATACAAGCTATATACACTAATAAAATCCAATTTTTGTTTCTATGGCCTGTTGTGCCTTGAGATGATATACTGTAATAAAAATGGTTGATCATAAGTGAGGGGCGTACTCACTTTTTTGAGATACTGTATGGTGACGACATGCATCTACAGTAAATGAGGACAGAGATAATAGTTGAACCCACACCAGCCAAATCGGGGGTAAACTGGTTAACATGCCACACTGGGGAATACTAGATGATGCCAGATAACTTAACCAACTGTCTGTATTTCCTGACAATAATGGCTTTTCCATGAACCACAGGGACAAAACAGTTGTTGCATCACGGATTTAAAGGATGTGAATTTCTAAATGTTTACTTGTCAGCGAAGAAGTGGCTGAACACTAAAACAAAACACCTGACGTTCCAGCTGAATCAAAATGTCATAAAGTTTTTAGGAGCCTGGGGAGAGTGGCTGGGCGGTCAGCGGTGGCAGGAAACAAACGTTTTGTTCAATCTGAAACACAGGAACACCACAAAGTAACACAACAAAATACGCTTCGACTGACAGGTCCCTTCAGGCCAATGCATCAAATGTAGGAATTTCACTTTTGATGTGAGAATGAATCACACATCCGCTGACACTCTTACTGCCCTCCAGACAGCCATAGGGACTTAAGGAAACCCTCCCAGCTTCAATTCACAGGTTGGCTTTGAACAAAGAGGAAACGTCAACAGATCATGAGAGTGTGAATACCTGACAGAAATGGTCCCATTACTTCTTTTTGCATTTTTAAGGTCTACTTTAAACCTGCTTAAAATACGGCAGTGCAAAATTGGAATTCTTGCAATTTTTCAATTGGTCTAAGGATTAGGAGGGTATTATATTTATTATTTAAAAAAATAAATTGATTATTCAACATTTAACTTCATGTCTATCTTCCAGTTAAGAGAACTTAAATTAATCACCAAGCAGGTCGGCTGATTTTGTGCATCTGTGCAAAAATGACATCAAATTGTGACTAGGGGTCACAGTAAATTTATTGTTGTGTGCCCTAAAACTGCCACATTGCAGTTCCACAAAATGCTGCCTCTGTGGTTTTTAGCAGTCTTGCTGTGGAAACCTCCAGCGAACCACATTTCCCTCTTTTGAGTTGACGAGGTGACCCGATGCCTATCAGACCACCGGCTCCGGTGCCTGAATGAGGCACAGGAGGAGGGTGGAGGGGCTGAGATTACAAGGAGTAGACTGGGGAGACTTCCAATTAAAAAGCCCACAGGTTGAAAGTTGAGTTGAAAAAGTAATTTGTGTTAGAGAGTAATAACAACAGAGACAGGAAAGCCCCGTGAAGTCAGGTTTCGCGGAGGAGGCGATCAGCTGTGACGTGTGTTGCACTACCGCGTCCTTCCACCTCTCCACAGCAGGAAGCTGAGAAGCGTGCATGCAGCCTGACACTTGGATGTGCTCCAAAGCAAAGTATGAGGGACGAGTTGAGACTGGATGAAATGAGCTCATCTACATTATAAGTATCCCTTTGGCATTCTCCAAAGAATAGAAACAATGTAAATGAAACAGGCAAGCACACATTTTACAATGTTTCAAATACAGAGCAGCCAGTGAATGTGAAATAAGATCAAATTTGATTACATTTGTGCGTGTGTATCAAACTTACCCGCCTCTTCAAGCGGTCCCGCTCCCTCAGCGTCAGTGTATCAGCCTTAGCGATGACAGGGACGATATTAACTTTGCTGTGAATGGCCTTCATAAACTCCACATCCAAAGGCTTTAGACTAGATGAAAAAGATTATATGTGCTTAAAAATGATTGTGATTACACTGACTAATTTAGCATGAAAAAGTGACTGAGGTAATATCGCGGTTGCTACTTTCAGGCTAATGTATGAATTTACCCGTGTCCAAATGGTGATATGAAGTAGAAGCAGCAGTGCACCCTGTTGTCCACTATGTGCCGTCGGTTCAGGCCGCTCTCGTCGTGGAGGTAGCGCTCAAACTGATTGTCGATGTAGTGAATGATGGTCTTGAAGCTTCATGGAAAAGAGAAGGATGTAAGCAGGCACCACATTCAACTACAATAAAATACCTACATCCCAGAAGCCGTATGATTCAGAATCCGACCAGAAATGTATGGCATGCAATGATTACTATTGCAAAAACACACCATCAGTAGGGTATGACTAACTTGTCTCACGATTGTCTATACACAGCTCATTGTTCACTGAACAATAGAACGTTTGGTGAATTCTACACAATGATAGGAAAAGCTGACATCGAAGGATTTTGTGTGACTCTAAAGTCTGTAAAACTGTACCAAACATGATCTTGATGGTGGAAATGCATCATCACCTCTTTGCACCTCTCACGCAAAAAAACAACCTAAAAGACAAATGAATGCCTTTGGGAGCAAGTGCTTGGGTTGAAATAATACTGTAAGTACTGTACGTCTTTGGTAGCGAATAAATTAGTAACCTTTAATTAAGTGATACTTTAAGGGAACTTTATATTTTTGGACACATTCACTATGCTAGCCAGAGGGTGGTCAGATAAGATATAGAGAAATTTGTGAAAAGGGAGTTGAGAACAGAAGGTAACACAAAAAAACACAAAGGTCCCAAGATGTTCTCATTCAACCAAGGTTTACAAACACACCAGTCCTGGCTGTTGATGGCATCACCATATCCCGGGGTATCCACCACGGTGAGGCGGAGCTTCACACCTCTTTCTTCAATCTCCACGGTGGATGCTTCAATCTGCACCGTCCTCTCGATCTTCTCTGTGGAGTGGTGGGCGTCAAAACAGAGAAAGAAACCCCACTGGTCATACAATATTTATCATTTCCACAATGTGTTGCTTCACTGGATTGTGTAACACTGTCACAACCCTAGGCTCCACGCAGATAAAGCGAAAGCATGTGTTTTGTGGTATAAAAAGACTATGTTACTTTCCAGAATCACCCACGGGGGCCTGGATCATTGTTTTTAAGTCAAAGTCAAGACATATAAGGCATTCCCAGAATTCCTGCTGAAATAATGCTCAGCTGGAGACAGTGCAAAACAGACATTTCTCTGTTATTACAGTATGTGCGTGCATGTAAATGCTTGTGTGTCTGTGGGAGTTTACCTGCAGCGCCAGGAATGTAGCGTTCAGGGTAGAGATCAGTAAGAAACAGGCTGTTTATAAGCGTTGATTTGCCCAAACCAGACTCCCCTACGAACAAAGAAAGTGTAAATGGATAATAAGTGTGAATGGAGTGTCAGACTTCATATATATGGTGATAGTTTAAATTAATTGGTCTTAAAAAGACATTACCCACCGACAACCATGAGGGTGAATTCAAAGCCTTTTTTCACAGACTTTCTGTGAACTTGGTTTGGAAGGTTGGCAAATCCAACGTAACCAGTTGCATCTGGGAACTGATGAGACAAAAGATTAGTTTCAAAACAGAGACCAAATATACGTACATATCACTAAATTTCTTTTGGTCGGTTAGCACATGTGTAAAAGTTGACTCACCTTCGCCTTTTCTCCAGATTGAGACATATCTGATGTCTGTCAAACCTGACAGTAAAGAAAGAGATTCTCTTTGAATCAAGTAATGATTGGAACCTTGGTTAGTGTCATTAATTCATTCCAACGGATGCTAACCCAGGGCTCGACAATAACGATGTACCGATGGCCCGCGGCAAGTTAAAACCAAATTCAGGCAAGTAAATCCAATCAGTGATATTCCCGTCGGGCAAGTGCACTCTGCCAAGAGTTTTTTTTAAAGCGGTTCTTGTTGGGTGTTGGTAAAACACGGACTGTGTAATTCCGGTGGTAATTTGCAAACCAATCCTTGCAAATCTTGAAATGGACCAATCAGAATCGTTTATTCTCCACAGTCCGCGTATTACCCACACCCGTTCTTGTTCGCGATCAACCAGCGATGGTTTGACTAGGAAAACATCTATCATGGCGTCCCTGCCAACATGGTCTAATTCTTCAACAACTTGTGAAGGAAAACAGCAAAAAGTGATGAAACAGTGCCTCCTAAACAAGTATTTTATTAGCGGCAGCATATCAAATGATGGCACAGGTGAGTGAATCACATTGCTGTGACAATTTGAAGTGGTCACAATGAAACACCACTGATTAGATCCAATACCAAGTGCTGATTTTGCACAAGCTACAAAATCTAGCGGTTCCATTTCTCTGTGTATTTTTCTCACCTTTGCTTCACAAATTATTGTTTGACCATTTAGCATTTTTTTCTGGATTAAAAACACTTTACTACTACACAAATGTGTCTATTCAATTATGTTTCATTGTGGTGCGCAACTTATAAAAGGCAAAGTGCCTAGAAGTCTCTTGACAATCCAGATTTCCATGCAACGTCATGATCCATGTAGGAAAACAACCACAACAAATGATAATCATTTAATCTTTTTTTGAGATTCTCATGTGATGCCACAAAAATTAGATGATATCATTATGGCAGTCTTTTCATTTTACATGGGGCAAGTTCGGGCAAGTAGTTCTCACCTTAAGGATTCCCCATGGGCAAGTCATTTTTGTTTTTAATGTAGAGCCCTGTAACCCAATAAATTTTTCCCATAGGAAATATTGTAAATCCAAAGACTGTTCAGAAAGTCTATAACACCTCCCGACCCCCCAATCTAACTTTACTTTACACTGTGACCAAGCCCCCTTTCAGCAGTAGCGCACAAACACTTCCAACCATACTGATGATTACACCCTCAATATGAGAGTATATACGTGCTATGGAGCACCATGGGGACCAGGTTTGTTCCAAGACTTCCATTAAAACTGTTATCCCCGTGGACCCGCCTACCTCTATGACCCTGAATGGAGGACATATCAACAAGTCAGCGTGATAAATTAGTCACATAATGACGGAGCAGGAAGAACAGTCTCCATTTTATCATCAACACAGTGGTCCTTGGCATGTGGAGTGTGATAAGCATTCGAAGGAGGCAGACTGCTGGACGATGCCAAAAGGAGATGCGCTTGAAGGGAAAAGGAGGGAGAGTGGTGCAAAGGTGGCATGGGAAC
This sequence comes from Doryrhamphus excisus, assembly GCF_037039965.1. Classification (NCBI taxonomy): domain Eukaryota; kingdom Metazoa; phylum Chordata; class Actinopteri; order Syngnathiformes; family Syngnathidae; genus Doryrhamphus; species Doryrhamphus excisus. Next base: position 11,172,771 of record NC_136359.1, on the reverse strand, counting down.
CTGAGGTGACCTTTGTCCACTGGCATGTGACACATTAGGTAGTTGCTGGTCACTTTTCTCACCATTAAACTGCGTGGAGTGAAGATCTATCAAACTGACAGTGTGGTTTCAGGGAACCCTCACAGAAAACAATGACTGTTTATCCCTGTGCTTCCAGGGGGCAAGGGGAGAATGCTGCTTTTCCACTGTATAGCACCAGCTGTGCTTGGCTCTAGTTGGCTCTGTTTTTGGTATTCCACTTGAAATTAACCATGCCGCACTACACACATCAGTCAAAACAAGCTAACAAACAATGGACAAGAACAACGGTCTCCTCCTCCATGTTAGAGGAGACAGCGGGAAAGCTGGACCGCAACAGGTTCAGCTAACATGTGTATTAAATGTCATTTTAAATGTCGGCACCCTGACCAGGTAGTAGAAATAGAACGTGGTACTGTCAATGAAAGACTCAAAAGACTCAAGCCATGTCAAGATCTAAGTTAGTATAAAGCCCCCCCGCATTTGTTTAACACTCACTAGCACACAAATCCCAGTTCTTAACAATCTCTGCAGGATGATTATCACAGTGGCAACATCAAGACAGATAAGTGGGGGGGCACACTTCATTAGTACTTTCTTAATAATGTCTGTATACTAGCAATGGCCTGGGTTGCTGAGCTGCTTGCGCTCTCACAGTTATTAACAAGCCAGACGGGAGGGAGATTAAATTGTTTTGGGCCAAAAGGGAAAATGCCACCTTAGTGAAGCCAAAGTTGTTGGCATGTAATGCATTTACAGTTGATTTATGGTGGGGCTGGAGGGAAGCCACCAATGCGAGGCAAGAACTATTTTCCTTCCTCACAAGCAGTGAGGGTCCTAATGTGCAAATGGTCCTACTGCTCTGACTGAAAAGACCATAGTAATACTTTCCCACAATGGCGTTTTAATGAAGATGGAGGCATAATGAAATTAATGTTCTGGCAACACATCACAGCAACACAAACCATGCAAGTGAAAAAAATGAAGTTTGGCACAGGCAAAGACACTTGTTGACAATGAGTGGTTTTTTAATCATTTTCTAGGGGGGTAGCAAATGTAGCAGTGGTGGGCAAGAGTAATAAAGAACTGGTATTAGTCTTTAAGTCAGCCGTCTTAGAACCACTTGAAAATATTAGCTCAGAGGGCAGGAAAAGGGCCACAATACATGGGTTGAGAAAAGCTTTCAACCATGAGGAAACCAGCGGGCCTCTTCAGAAGACAAACACAAGAGTTTAAAGCTCAGGATGGACCGTTTATGGATATGGAAAAAAGATCGGAAATTACTTAAACATTAGGGGGGTCACAAAGTGATAGCATCACACTCTGATTTAAACAACTGCTGTAGCACAATGATGGAAAACTGTGAACCTAAAGCTAAGCCTACAGATGAAAGTGCAGATGCCGTAATTTCCTGACTATAGAACCGTTCTATACGCCACAGGTGTCCATGTCATTATAATGGGATATTTAGTACACAGAAAGATGTTACACAAATGTGTTTTTGTCCAAACAGTGCATGTAACAACATTGGTTAAACAGTAGCACACCAGAAAATTCTTTCATCGCTTTTCTACTCTTCAAGTGTTGGCACCGAAAACCCCCCACAGTTCTCTCAGCAAATACGCCAGCAGTCTGTCACCTTCTTTGATTGTCGTTACCAGCGTTGCCCGTGCCCTGATGGAGATCAGCCATAAATTAAACAGATGGTTTGCAGATTCTGGAAGGTCTAGAGAGCGTTCCGAGCGGGCTCTCTCTAAAGGAGTCCACAACTCAATAAAAAGGGCCGAAAATTAGCATAATAGGTCCCCTTCAAAAGAACAGTCACCTTTCAAAATGACCTCCAGACCTTTACATTTCCTCAACTAAAGACAAAGTGCTGCAGAATACCAAGCGTGTATGGCCTCCAAGTGTGCCCTTAACAGTCTGGATGCTTTCTACCATTCAGCCATCCATTCGTTATGCCTCTGGTGTGCCTTTTTCAACCCAGTGATCTATATGAATTGATAGGCTGGCCCTCCCTCCACACTTCTACTGGTCTATAAGACAGGGGAAAAGGGCTTCTCCAATCTCTTGCACCTTTCACATAACATCACCTGAGATCCAGTGAGTCTTTGGTCAAACATACACAATGCAATTATTTGAGACACAGGTATCTATTACAGCAAAGCCCACTAACTGACAGTAATGTGGTTCAGCCCTGCATCTGACCCGGGCCTAAACCTGCGTCCATATATATCCTCACTGATTGAGAGTTAAGTCAAGAAGCCCTAGCCAATGAGCTAAAATCCCCGGGATGTCAACTCACTGTCTATCGGAGAGTGAGGTTTACATAGCATTCTATCTAGCCACACAAGGTTTCATTCGTTACATGACAAACTAAATACGTTAGAATGCTGCATAAGGGGAAGAGAGTTGACCAAGACAATTAAATAAGACTGCAAGACACTTAGTGCTGTCAACATGAATCAAATGTTGTGTGTTTATTCAGACTACACCGCAAGGCAGGAGGAAGCATCCCCCTCATAGATTGTTATGTCACACAGATGTCTTACTCTGTGCTCCGATGCTAGTAAATTTTTACAAGATAAAGAAAAATGTCAGAGAGCAATGAAAGCGCCTAATCAGAGCCCTTGTTGCGTTCATTATTGGTTGACACGTTGTCCTCACAATGGTAAACTGACCTGCACTCAGCTGCGTAAAAAGCTAAATTGTTTCTAAACTGAGAGGGCAGCTGCCAGCCTGAGATTACGGTTCACAAAGTGTGTACTCTCAAAACTGAACTGAACTCAGAACACAAGCAGAGATGGAGGATAATTCCTCAATAGTGGCCCTGTGCCACATTTGGACAGACGGGTAAAGAAAATACATTATTGTTTCCCTCTGTTATTGTGGAGGAAGTTATTTGTTACAATCAAAGGTCAAGGATTAATCAGATATTGAAAAGCTTTTACAACGAAGGAATGCACCACGAGAGGGATTTGTGGATAATGTGTGAAAGTCAATGCTGTGAATGGCTTGTCGATGTAGCTTTTATGTGGTTCTGATTTAGGAGCATGTGGGCCCATTAAAGTGGAGTTTCCCCGCTAGTGTGTATAAACCAAGACAATGGGATAATAAATGAGTGTTTTCAAATGAGGCATTGGGTTAACAGTGCATGTAATAATAGCGGGTTACAGTGAGGGCAGTTTGAAAAGTGTGTTAAGGCACAAATTGCCCTAATGTGTAATTCACATACAGTACACTATTGTCTTTCATTGGTTAGTCCAGGGTGTACACCGCTTCTCACCCGAAAACAGCCGGGATAGGCTCCAGCACCTCCCACGACCCTCGTGAGGATAAGCGGTAGAAAATGAATGACTCACTGAATGGTTACATACAGTGAAGAAAATAAGTATTTGAACACCCTGCTATTTTGCTATTTCTCCCACTTAGAAATCATGGAGGGGTCTGAAATTTTCATCGTAGGTGCATGTCCACTGTGAGAGAGATAAACTAAAAAGAAAAATCCAGAAATCACAATGCATGATTTTTTAACAATTTATTTGTGTGATACAGCTGCAAATAAGTATTTGAACACCTGTGTATCATCTAGAATTCTGACCCTGAAAGACCTGTTAGTCTGCCCATTAGAAGTCCACCTGCACTCCATGTATCATCCTGAATCAGATGCACCTGTTTGAGGTCGTTAGCTGCATAAAGACACCTGTCCACCCCATACAATCAGTAAGACTTTAACTTGTAACATGGCGAAGACCAAAGAGCTGTCCAAAGACACCAGAGACAAAATTGTACACCTCCACAAGGCTGGAAAGGGCTACGGAGCAATTACCAAGCAGCTTGGTGAAAAAAGGTCCACTGTTGGAGCTATCATTAGAAAATGGAAGAAGCTAAACATGACGGTCAATCTCAATCGGAGTGGAGCCCCATGCAAGATATCACCTCGTGGGGTCTCAATGATTCTAAGAAAGGTGAGGAATCAGCCCAGAACTACACGACAGGACTTGGTCAATGACCTGAAAAGAGCTGGGACCACCGTTTCCAAGGTTACTGTAGGTAATACACTAAGACGTCATGATGTGAAATCATGCATGGCACGAAAGGTTCCCCTGCTTAAACCAGCACATGTCAAGGCCCGTCTTAAGTTTGCATATGACCATTTGGATGATACAGAGGAGTCATGGGAGAAAGTTTTATGGTCAGATGAGACCAAAATAGAACTTTTTGGTCATAATTCCAATAAGCGTGTTTGGAGGAAGAAGAATGAAGAGTACAATCCGAAGAACACCATCCCTACTGTGAAGCATGGGGGTGGTAGCATCATGCTTTGGGGGTGTTTTTCTGCACATGGGACAGGACGAGTGCACTGCATTAAAGAGAGGATGACTGGGGCCGTGTATTGTGAGATTTTGGGGAACAACCTCCTTCCCTCTGTCAGAGCATTGAAGATGGGTCGTGGCTGGGTCTTCCAACACGACAACGACCCGAAGCACACAGCCAGGAAAACCAAGGAGTGGCTCCGTAAGAAGCATATCAAGGTTCTAGCATGGCCCAGCCAGTCTCCAGACCTGAACCCAATCGAAAATCTTTGGAGGGAGCTCAAACTCCGTGTTTCTCAGCGACAGCCCAGAAACCTGACTGATCTAGAGAAGATCTGTGTGGAGGAGTGGGCCAAGATCCCTCCTGCAGTGTGTGCAAACCTGGTGAAAAACTACAGGAAACGTTTGACCTCTGTAATAGCAAACAAAGGCTACTGTACCAAATATTAACATTCATTTTCTCAGGTGTTCAAATACTTATTTGCAGCTGTATCACACAAATAAATTGTTAAAAAATCATGCATTGTGATTTCTGGATTTTTCTTTTTAGTTTATCTCTCTCACAGTGGACATGCACCTACGATGAAAATTTCAGACCCCTCCATGATTTCTAAGTGGGAGAAATAGCAAAATAGCAGGGTGTTCAAATACTTATTTTCTTCACTGTATGTGCATAGTGCATTGTCTGGAGGCCGTTAATTCTTATGAAATAATTATTAAGGTTTGTTAAGTAGTGGGTGTCTTGGCATCCGGAAGGAAGAAAACTACCACACTGATGCAGATATAAGAAGGTATTTTTTCCCACCTTGAAAAATTCTGTCCTCTTATATTTAGGGTTCACAAATGAATACATACACAAATAGAATATAAGTGCCACACAGCAGACATGTTTGTTTGGGTTTGCCGCCACACGGCTGAAGGGAAGAGGGAGGAGGACACTAGCCAAGACATTAGCACAGGACACTACACTACACACATGGGTCTCTACAAGCTGCAGGCTTCAATGGTAGAAGCAACAGGTTTTTGTGATCTGCATTAAAAGGCATTATTCGACATATGCTTGTCACAGACTTTCCCCATAGAAATCGGCCTGATTGATCAGCACATCTCAAGTAATAAGACACAGAAGCTGCCCAATCATGTCCCTACTGTTTGCACAAGTTTTTCACAATTAAAAACATTTTTTTTACAAAAACAGATCTTGAAAACAGGGGTTGGTCTGTATCTTCATATATTCGGGTTCATGCAGGTAAGTTGAGAGGATGTCATGAAATGCACTGGACATTGTGACATATTGATGTGTATGATGTGTATTGATGTGTAATGACCATTTCCAAACACCGAAAAAGGTAAAAAATAAAATTACATAATGCATTTATTAATGTTACAATTGGTGCTGTTAGCATGGGTCCTTTCTTGAATGAGGTAAACCCCCCCCCGTTGTGGTGATGGCTTCTCGGACAGTGGGTGTCCACCACACCCTGTCTGTGTGTCAGACACCCACTGACGATCTCTTGTTAACATTCAAAAAGTATGAGAATATAAAAAAGTCTCTTTAAAAAAACAACATTTAAACTATAACACACAATAAGAAACGCAAGAGTCCTTGTCTAACTTTAGCCAGCAACAGTTGTTACTTCGGCTGTTGTCATGTTGCCAATTCACTTCGACAGTGACCCTCGCGCTTTGTCTGTGTCCTATTCCACGTTTATTCAACGCTTCCGCATACTTTGTTAATAAAACCACACTAAACCACCACCATTCGGGTCTTACCTGAGCACAACTTTAAGATACAGTTGGTAGGTAAGACAGTTTCGCTTGTAGCCGCTGTGTCCCAGCCCAGGAAAGAAAACCCGGAAGTCATTCCAGAAGGGCCCACCCACTGGTGAGTGTCTGGCTGTCGCCATGAGACGCCATTACGGCTCAACTGTCAATAGACAAGCGTTAGCTCTTCAGAGTCAATATGGCGACCGCAGTGTCACGGTTTCTTGTGGTGGTTCACACGTTTTTTGTTTTCGACAGAAAAGATGAAGAATACACACATACAAATATGACATCAACTGCAAGCACATTTCCACGAAGGAATAACGCTGGCTGTTGTAGAAAGTTAAAAAGACAAAAAAAGAAATACAATATATATAACCATAAAATAAATTGGGCACAGTAGAGTAAATTCTGTTGCCAAACTAGTTCAATGCTGGTCCCAATAATCATGCACTAAATCATGGTTTGCTGCTTTAGGGGCTAGAGATGACATACATGATGATGTAATATCATCTGGTTATATCTGCAATGTAGAAAACAAAAATAAAATGTATGCCTATAGCAGAGCTATCACAACAGTCATAATTGTTATAACTCTTTAATTTGGTTTGGCAAAGTGCACATTATTCTGGCTCTTCTTCTCAAAGATCTGCATGGTGCTATTTCCACAAAGAATGTAACAACTATTACGTAAAAGCAATAGCCTATTACAGAGAGGAGACACGATTTTGAATTTCACCAGAAACAGTTAAAAAACATACATTTTTGATTAATTTCACTCTAGATTGGCCGTATGTGAATGGTTGCCAGTGCCGGTTTCACCCTGCCTTTTACCCAAAGCCAGCTGGGGTAGGCTCCTGCTCGCCCTTGTACCGATTGAGAACAGACAGAGTGCCAAGTATGCTAACTCTGTCTTGACAACATAATAGAGCCTCACAAGGACAGCGTGTTTATGTTTGAATTTTAAATTTAAAGGCATCATAAGATCAAACCAGTGTCTTTGAGCTACATAATGGGCACACACGACTCGGCCCAATCCCTGCCCCCCTACTCCTTGTAAATAACTGTTCAAACAGCACAATGCACTCTGGACCGCTTTATTCAGCCTCACAACTTCCCTGCCGTCTCATTGGTCCACTGGGGATGCGGCCGAAGCTGATTGGTTGAAAGTTTCTTCTCGACCAGAGCACATTCCCACCCCGCAGAAATATTGGTGGTCCGGTGCTACTGTGAGTCCAGTTGTTTTCACGCTAGCACAAAGGAGTGGAGGATAGCTGCGAGAGATGAGCAAATAAAAAGACGAATAAGTCACTTTGAAGACGAGCAAGGTCAAAAAGGAGAGGGTTTTAAGACACGTTTTTGGACTTGCCTGATAGAGCACAAATAGAGAACATGGTGTCGGCTGGACTGGAGATTCTGGGACTGTCGTTGTGCGTCATCGGCTCCCTCTTGGTGATGGTTGCCTGCGGGCTGCCCATGTGGAAGGTGACCGCCTTCATCGAGGCCAACATCGTGGTGGCTCAGACCATGTGGGACGGCCTGTGGATGTCGTGCGTGGTGCAGAGCACTGGTCAAATGCAATGCAAGGTGCACGACTCGGTGCTCGCCCTCAGCCACGACCTACAGGCGGCCCGGGCGCTCACCATCATCTCGTCGGTGATGGGCGTTCTGGGGCTCATGGTGGTCATCGCGGGAGCGCAGTGCACCAACTGTATCCGCAACGAGTACGTCAAAGCCCGGGTGGTGAACGCAGGAGGGGTTATCTACATCATCAGCGGCATCTTCGTGCTGGTGCCCCTCTGTTGGATGGCCAACAACATCATCTCGGACTTCTACAACCCGCAGGTGCCCGCCTCCAAGAAGAGGGAGATCGGCGCCGCACTCTACATCGGCTGGGCGGCCACCGCGCTGCTGCTGATTGGGGGGGCTTTGCTGTGCTGTTCCTGCCCCTCCAGCGGGAATTCTGGATATTCGGTGAAATACGCACCCACCACCAAGCGAGCCACGCAAAACGGGGAGTATGATAAACGGAATTATGTTTAGACTTTTTTGCCCCCAACACAAACTTTTTTTTGTTTTTTTTCCCCCAAATAAGTTGGACATTTTATTTTTCCTATCTTCAGGACTTTTGTGGACACATCGCCGACAAAAAGGAGTATCTTTGTTAGGTACATGCTTTTGTAAGTTTTCATTATTTTTATTTTTTTGTAGAGGAACTCTCACCATTGACTACTGTTGCTTTGCCAAGTTGTAGAGTAACAGAAAAAGAGTGCACGCCTCCTCCATAACGGTCGTGGGGACATACAAACATGTCTAATACACTTTTGTATATTTCCATGTGCTGGGATTAATGGCATTCCATGTGAAGTTTGCCATCTAATTCTGGACCTGACCGGAATGTTTATGCCCATTATTAAGAGCACCTGCTGGCTTCATGATGGCTACAGGAAGTCTCATTTCATTTTGTCAAGTTCCTGGAATTGTTTTCTTGTCTTGTTGTTTGATGTAGTGATTCCCTATCCATGTATACGAAGATGCAATATTGTTTTCTTTTTTTTATATTAAGATTAAACTCAACTATATTGTCTGGACTCAAGAGAGTTTGTTCTCCAAGCAAACATGTTCCCACCATAATGCATCCACAAACCCCCTCCGATAGTATTCTGGTGATCCATAGAAATCCAGATGACAATGCCCATTCAGCTTGAGTGGGGCTCTGCTGTTCAAGCGCACAATACTTCACAACCCCCCACCATCCCCTTTGAGAGCATGCACACCCATCCACCCTTCCACTTGCAGTCAGTGAAAAGGCTTCAAATTAAGGCTGCGGAGAAGTGGCTGGAAATCGTCTTCCTGTAAGTCACTAGCATTCATTAAGAGGGCTCCTGAGAGAGATGCCCCCACCCACAGGAGTACACACACAGGCAACTCAATCACAAAAGCATTTGTGGTGTAAATATTTAGTTAAGATGTTCAACCACTGCATCTTCCAAGTTTGAGCCACCCTCTTGCTTGCTTCCAAGTGTGACTGGATTCCAAAAGCTTATCCATACTTGTTTTGCTGGTCACTTAAGAGTCTTAGCAGGTCATATGCTCTCTTCAAAGTTGAAAATATGGCATGCATACAGTCACCGGAGTGTGTGAGATCACTGAATAGCACAGCTGGGGCTTTTCAGATAAGGGGTGGGCGTTAAAGGACACAGAATTTGATTTTCTAGTTAGTATCTGGATATTTCGTCAAGTACGTTAGGATACAATGAATGTAAAGTTATTCATTAAACATCATTTTTGGAAAGGTGAACGGGGTCTTGTTGCTACATTATTACAACATCCTGTCAACACTGGAGTAAAAAGTTGAGCATAAAAGTAGAATTTACCTCGGAAATAACAGTTTGACGGAACAATAGCCTGCTTTGATTCGCAGGGGCGAGTGTTTTATATCTGATTGTGTTGAAAAGACCTTTATACGGCTAAGAACCATACAATGAAACCTCCAAAGTGGTACAATTCGGAGTTAAAACAATATTCAGGAACAATAAGTAAACCGTCATGGCTGACGTCACACAAGATGGTAGCAAGTCACCTGAGACTTCATCTCAGTGAGCATCTAAAGTGGACCTTATCAACTGGCTCACAGGCCAACTCCATTCCACAGAAGATATTAATCAAACTAGTCCGTAATATTTACACGTGGGGTCTCAAAACTTTCTTCACCGAGGGTCACATACTGAAAAAACTGGTCGCCAGCTTTTCCCAAACAATTTCTCAGAAATTCCTTAACATTCCAATCCTAAAAAAAACATTTTTCTTTGATATTTCATCCATCCATCAATTTTCTATCCCGCTTATCATTATTATCCTCATGATGCAGCCTATCCTACCTGACTTTGGGCGAGAGGTGGGGTCCACACTGGACTGGTCACCAGTCAATCACAGCTTTGATAATTCAACTCAACGCAATTAAAATGATATAATTTTTCTTCTCATTTTACATTGTTCTCCCACAAAATATTTTTTTAAAATATTTTGACATCATTTTTTGAATATTACTGCTGATTTTTAAATTTGTTGTGTTTTTTTTTAAAATTAGTTTTCTTGTTAAATGATATTTTTAGTATGTGCCACGGGCCGCAATTTGGACACCCCTGCAAAAGATGAAAGAAAATATATTTTTTTAATTGCGCGACTTTTGCAGAAATCCTTAAATTAGCAGCCAATGCTCATTTTCTTTTTTCTTTTTTATCTAGACAATCCTTGACTCACTTCTCTCAATATGATTTCACCATTGATGGTCGTGGGCAGGATAATCACTCATCTGCATTTATGTTGACAAAAGTGTGTTTTGCACACTGGCCAAGAACAAAAGTGTGATGATAACCATAGAGGCAAAAATGGAACTTACTCTGACATATGGTCAGTACGAAATGGGTAATACTATTATTACATATTATACATAAACTCATTTCATTAAGAAGATGCTAACATTTGCCCAAAGACAGCTGGGATAGGCTCCAGCATACCTGAGACCATAGTGAGGATAAGTGGCATCGAAAATGGATGGAAGATGCTCACATGAATAGCATGTAACTGAAAGTAACATGGAAATGACAACACGTGTACTACTGCCAGGAGTGCGTAATCTTATTAGTGATTTACTTCCTGTTAAGTTTTATTACATAGGCTTGTCTTTCATTCCCTTATTTCCATGCAGCTTTTTTTTATTGCAGCTTCATAAAGGATGTGCCTATGATGTATCGTCACCACTGTCTTTGATGGTAGTTATTCAAAAGGTTGATGTGGAACCATCACCACCATGTTGTCATCAATTCACATTGACTGTACAGTTAATAAAGCTTTATGATTGTGATAGTGGGCTGCACGGCGACCGAGTGGTTAGCGCGCAGCCCTCACAGCTAGGAAACGTGAGTTCAATTCCACCCTCGGCCATCTCTGTGTGGAGTTTGTATGTTCTCCCCGTGCATGCGTGGGTTTTCTCCGGGTACTCCGGTTTCCTCCCACATTCCAAAAACATGCTAGGTTAATTGGCGACTCCAAATTGTCCATAGGTATGAATGTGAATGTGAATGGTTGTTTGTCTATATGTGCCCTGTGATTGGCTGGCGGGTGTACCCCGCCTCTCGCCCAAAGACAGCTGAGATAGACTCCAGCACCCCCGCGACCCTCGTGAGGATAAGCGGTAGAAAATGAATGAATGATTGTGATAGTTTCACCCCAGAGCAGGTTATTCCTATTTCCACTATTCCCTATGGGAAAAACTTGAGATCGGAATTGGAAAGCCGTGTCACAGAATGGCTTGTGCTCAACTTTGGCGGTTCCACTGAATTGCCTAACTTTGAATGCCCCGCACGCCACACTACAAGGCAGTAGAACCACCAAAACACCAGCATTTCCATAAAGTTATTTCATCTACAACACGTGATAATTATGTTGAAACATGCAAATATTTGAATGAAACAATTTGCTTGTAGTAGTTGACAAAGTCCAAGTAGGAACACGTGTTGATTAAAATGACTAAAATAGATTAGATAGATTATTTTGCCCTCTACGCTACACAAACAGACTTCTTCCATGATTGGTCTACTTTGTCACATTTTAGTTACACTGCTTTGGTCACCGCAGAGGCTGACGAAACGCAGTGTGTGTATGTGTGAAAAGGGGTAAGAGTGTGTGTGTGTGTGTTTGGAGGGCCGGGGGTGCACCTTTAAACAAAAAAAAGGCCTCATTCCAAAATGAGCAGGCAAAAGCAAATAGGGCCACTGACGTCACTCAATGGACGTTCTCCATGGTAACAATCCAGAACTTACTGTTGCCAGGCTACCACAGCCTATGTGTTGGTATGGATGGTCCTAATAAAAGGGCCGACCAGCAGACATTCCTGCCATGATCGTGCACATGCACATACGGAGCAGCAGTGTGGACCAATGGCGGTAGAGGAGATTTACTGAAAGCTTGTAATTGCTTTAGAGGGTGTTTTTACATGTTGCTCTCCATTGCAGAAAAGCAATGGAAGCAAGAAGAAAGTACACATGACGTAACTCACTTCCGATCTAAACTTGACCCCAACTTGCCTGGTTGTGATAAGTTACACAATTTTAGCGGTGGGGATGGAGGGCTTTATAATATAACCCCTGACCTCTTAGTTTTGGCCTCAGGTCAGGCATGTTAAAAGTCACTTCCGAGTTGAAAAGATTCAGTCCAAAATGAATCTGCTCAGGTTTTGAATGGACCGAAAGTTTATCTCACTGGCCATAACATCAGATACAACTTAGAGAGGTAAGACAACCATTCTTGTTCTGGGGAAAGTGGGAACAATTGTATAGTAGCAACACTGAAAGAAAAAAAAAAGTCATAATTATGACATAAAAGTTAGCTGTGGTATGGGCCAATTCGGAAAGCTTTAACAGTGGAGGGTTGCTTTGGTATGTCCATCCAGGCTTCTACTTACAATACAATCACAATACTAATCATTAAGTATCATTATAATCTTTGGAAAGGGTAGAATTTATAACAACTCTCATTGGATCGCAGTGTGAGGAAGTGACCAGTGTTAGCCTCGCTAGTGTTGTCTAATCAAGTCGTCATGCAGATGCGTCATGCCTGCTTAATCGAGTCTCAAGTAAAAGTTTTTACAGATTAGCTCATGAGAGTTAGCAGGTGCACATTCAGGCTTTCCTGCTGGACAAAGCTTACTCACAGATAGCAAAGCCAAGAGTCAGCAGGTGGTTCAACATGGAGGACAAATGTGGTATTGTGTAGCGTCTTAATACCCCCACGAGCCATTTGTCTAAGAAACAATGTGAGACGTAACACAGTTACGGATGGAGATCAGGAGAGGAAAAAAAATCTCCTTGACAGGTTTACAGTGTTTTACTGCATGGTGACTCATGGTTTTGTCATGGCCCAGTAACACCACTGACTTCCTGAGCAGCGGACAGTGGAACAGGAAACAGGAAGGGAGCGGGAGAGGCCAAAAAGTGAGTCTCTGTGTGTGTGGGAGAGGACAAAACTGCAGCACGTAATTTGTTTGATTCAATCGTTTGACCACTCCTACAACTGGGTGTCCAAACTTTTTCCAACGAGGGCTGCATACTGAAAATAAAAGGATGCGTGGGGGCAAGCTTCATACACAGGGTCAGGCAAAATGATCTGACACATTTGTAGGTTAAATAAAAGGCAAATAAAGTAAAGAAAAAGTACATATAATGCCATTGTTTTTCATTTCTTTTTCAGTTGCTGCCATGAATTGCACTGGTGAGCATCATGCTTTCATTGTGGAAAACGTTTATCAAAACAAACAAATCTGTAACTACAAAACAACAAGCGTTCCTTTTGCACTTCAATATCGGTAGACAAGATCGAAACACCATCTTGGGTTATCTATGGGTAACCTAGGGGTAATCATCTATGGGTTACCAACTTCAGTGCTACTGGATCTTCATTGAAACAAAAATCAACCGGCCGACCTCGCACTGCCAGAACTGATTTAATTTTTAAAACCCAATGAAACAGAATGGCATTACATGTACTTTTCCAAAATAAAAGAAAACTTTTTAGTTTTAGATACAAATGTATCAGATCTAACCCTGACCTTGTATCTAAAGATAAAGGTCTATTTTATTTCAGCTTATTCTATTTACATTTACAATGTTTTACAATGTTCCCATTTTTATGCTGTATGTTGGCCACACTGTCAGGAGATCGGGAAGACCTGGGTTCGAATCTCCGCTTGGTCATCTGTGGAGTTTTGCCCCCAGGTCACCCCCAGGTCTGCCGGTTTCCTCCCACATTCCAAAAGGGGTCGCCAATTGACCAAATTGTCCATATAGGTATGAATGTGAGTGTGAATGGTTGTTTGTCTATATGTGCCCTGTGATTGGCTGGCGACCATTCCAGGGTGTACCCTGCCTCTCGCCCCAAAGTCAGCTGGGATAGGCTCCAGCACACATCCGCGACCCTAATGAGGATAAGCAGCATAGAAAATGGATGGATGATCCCATCCTGATCCATTACTCGTACAGACTCGTTTGCTATGTGTATTGATGTCCGATAATTATCGGCCCAATATATATCACATATATCACATATAAATATGTGATATCGGTCGATAAAGGTATTGGATTTTTTCCCGATCATGAAAACTGATATTTAATAAATGCTGTATACAACACGAGTGTTCATTCCACCAGAGGAAATATGTCATGTTACACATATCGGTATTGGAAATTGAGAGTTGGACAATATCGGCATATTATTATACACTATTAAAATAATACCGCTTTAATAGTGCCAACTAGGATTTTATTTGGAAAGGGAATATGTTTTCTTCACCTTGTGTGTTTTAAAGATTTACTTTTTAAAGTTAAATAGTTACACACTATGGTAAACGGATGAAAGTGATGAGTGTCTGGTACTGCAAATAAAAGAAAAAATGTAATAAAAAGCAGAGAAAGGTAACACGCGCAAGGCACATACCGGAAGCGAGAGAATGGAGACATAAATTCTACCATAAGCTCAGTTTGTCTTAATATTTATAAAATGAGTGGCTCGCTATTTAGCTCCTAACATGCAATAGTTGAGAATCTATGAAAACCGTCTTCAAAAAAGTTGCGAAATGGCACTCAGGGAAGGTTTTATCTGTAAAATATGAGAGAGTGGAGTTCAAATGTTAGGGGGGAGGAAAGTACTCCTTTTTGTGCGAGTCATCAGAATGAAGCACAGGTGCACACACACACACACACACACACACACACACAGAGAAATGTAGTGTATACATTAGGCAGTGAATGGCAGCTGCCTGCTGAGGTGGAGCACTCGTAATGGGGGATGTCTGCCTAGGATCACAACACATTGCCAATTTGGCACGCTCAGAAAATTCTTTCAACATATATCGTCATGCCAACATTATAAATGATCACTTGCTGGAGAGTTTGTTTTTTGCATCAGTGTCAACTCCCTTGTCAACATAAAACACACACTTGCCATTGTCCAGGTCGCGGGAGGACATAGTGCAAACAAGCATTAAAGTGAAAGAGGCTGTCACGTACACCGTCATGATCTCTTAATGGCAAAGTTTTCTCTCTCAGGCCTCGTCTCCTTGAATGCCACAAAATTACCCGTTTTGAATTTGCACAAGAGCACCAATAATCGGACATTCAAAATGTGGTACGACAAAGAGAAACCAACTATGATGTTTTCCCACACAGCACAGTGGAGGGGGTGCCATCATGATCAGTGGTGCTTTTTCAATCAATGCAACAATGAAGCTTCAGGTTGTGCGGGAGCGTCAAATGGCAGCTGGCCTATTTCAGTTTAATGGTTGTCTACATGTGTATTTTGAATCTCTACATGGGCCCTGTCCTCACAAGAGCGTTCTTGAGATAATTTTTTTGGCAGGTTGAAAAAAAGTTGCATCCACACTGGGCCGGAGTAGAATACTGTATAGTTACACCCACAGGGGAACGCAGCACTATATGCATAATACATATTGAGCTGCATTTCAGTGCCTTTGAATATAGCCAATGAACTGGATCTGATTAGACTGTGCAGGTGTTATATAACACCAGTTTGATAATTACACCGGCTGTAAAACAAGCCATGTCAAAAACTAAAAAAAAAAACAGAGCTATAAACACCACAGCCACCCTCCTCCCTCCGAGCCCCCACTGTGCAACTGTGGAATAAAAGCAACAGGACAGTCTGAGAGGCTTGCCCAGATCACTACATGGCTGCATGATCTTGCCTTGTGAGGGTCTATTTCCCCCAAGTGTGTGTGCTGCATGCCACATTCCTCACATGCAGAGTGGCGGAAAGGGCAGTGGCCCCTCATCGGCAGAGGTGTATAGAAAAGGGGAGTGTGAGGAGGGTGGCACAGAGGCAAGTGATTGACAGCTGAGGCGAGACAACCACATGGTGAGGCAAACAGGTAGATTTGCAAATACTGTAACTACTTAATTCTTGATAGTAAGTCATTGGTGGTTTACTTTTAATATTTGAGAGATATTATATAATATTGGAAAAAAGATAAACAACAGGGCAAGATTATATATATACTATATGAATGTGTTCATTAATTCATTCATTCATTTTCTGCCGCTTATCCTCACAAGGGTCGCGGGAGGTGCTGGAGCCAATCCCAGCTGTCTTCAGGTGAGAGGCGGGGTACACCCTGGACTGGTCACCAGCCAATCACAGGGCACATATAGACAAACAACCACTCACACTCACATTCATACCTATGGACAATTTGGAGTCGCCAATTAACCTAGCATGTTTTTGGAATGTGGGAGGAAACCGGAGTACCCGGAGAAAACCCATGCATGCACGGGGAGAACATGCAAACAAACTCCACACAATGATGGCCGAGGTTGGGATTGAACTTGGGTCTCCTAGCAGTGAGGTCTGCGCGCTAACCACTTGACCGCCATGCAGCCTATGAATGTGTTAACAGCTCAAAATTAACTGAAAATGTAAATCAAGCTAAATGACAGCATGCATGTCTGAAAATCTAGATTCCTTAATACTAGCAGAACACTTGAATCACACTAAGTGTTATCAGCAATGAAGGGTTGTGTTCAAAGACACTACGTCATTTATGTTGAATTCACATGTTGAATGTATTTTCTGAGCATCCTTAAATGAGTCAAAAGTGAGTGATGAGAATATCCACTTATTGCTTTTCTTTGACTTCCTGTTCATTTAGACCACACATACTGTACGTGCATAATAGAGATTTTGTTGTGATGTTCGGTGTGTCCCTGAATGCATCTTGCGGTTTTCTTGTGTCATTTCAAGGCTGAACGGACCAGAAACGTGTGAGAGTTGGTGATACATACATGGTGTTAGAATTGCGTCAAATATAACAGTAATTAATAATGTAAACAAGCACATAATCAAGGAAATTAATTTACTGCTGTTAAACTATTTTTGACAGCCCTAATAATATGGTCAGTATCGTGTAAATCAGTTTTAGCTTTCTCACCCTCACTCACCCATATGGAAGAACGATAAGGATCCCAATTATCAGCCTTACAGCTGCACACCCTCCCCCTTCGCCGTTCCCCTCCTCCTGCTTTCAAGTGGTGCTATGGGCCGACATCAAATCAGCACCGGGACGTCTGACCTGCATTCCCGCTCCAGTGTGCAGCAAGGATACATGTGCTCACCCTCGGCTTGCGTGAGCCGAGCTTAGATCAGGTTCATTCAATTTCAGTAACTCTTTCTTTGAGATCAAGGCGTAAAATGAAGTGTATTGAAGCATTGAACCGTTAATGATGACGGGATGGATGGGCCTCGTGCAGGCAACTTAGGGAAAATAAAATAACATTTTGTGTGTTTGGTACGTCAAGGATTTAAGTAAGAGCTTGCGATTTATTAAACATTTAAAACGTTACATTTAATGAAAGTCTGACATGCAGACAAGAACAAAATGGCAAATATTCTGCTTTTAAGAGCACAAATAAAAGACACCCACGCGTACAAACCCGCTGTACAATATACACAGATTCAAGACTAAAAACATGGATAAAATATTCAGATGAGTGCTACTCATATCACACTAGACTAACAGCATTCAGACTCAGTCACACTCACATAAATGAAAGTCTCAAGACAAGAGGGTGATGAGCGCATCCAGGAACTTGCTGCGGTCTTCTGTCTTCAGTTCAATGACTGCACAGGAACAATCAATGAGTTTGCAAATTTAGTTTGCACATTTCTACAAGCAAGGCGTGCATGCCACTCGGGCATCAACACATTTATACAGTGTCTTTAAATGAGGATGAAGGAACTTTGTGCTACCTATTAAATTGGAAGGGCAATCCGGGCTATATAATTATTCACCTGTGAATAGTCATAGTTATAAACTAATTAGGGGGGTTGGGGGGATACCAGAATTTCACAAAAAATTAGGAACATTTCCCTATTTCATACAGCAAATGTTGACATGTAAGCCCATTGCATTGCTTCACTGCGCTAAACAATGCCGCCCCCTAGTGTTCCATAATTTCTCAAATCAGCATGAAAAATTCATTTTTTACTTACTGGACGTGTCAAAGTGGTCATGGAGAGTTCTGGAACTGGTGCTCTCTGCAGCTTTCTCAAATGCTCTGCCAAAGAAACTGAGGACAGAATAGAGAGCTGAATTATAGTGATGCACTGACAGAAAAGATAAAAAGGTATACTTACACAAGATCCAATACAAGAGATTTATCTCAAATTCTGTCGGACAGCTACAACCACAGTTTTTTGTATATTTTAAAATATTTGCTACTCAATCCTAGGTTGGATACTTACTTTTTCTTGTCAGAAGTCTCAGACTCAGGTGGGATGCCCACAATGAGGATGGTCCCTTTCTCCACATCTTTTGGAGCAGCCATGATCAGAGGAAGCAATTTGCATCGCTTATTCCTCGTCTGACAAAAAAAAAGGGCATGAGGAAAACCACTGACTTTAATCACATTGCAAGGCATTCCCCTGAAGATGTACAATTCAGAATCCGGCCTTTTCTTCCCCCCATACGGTACAAAACTGAACCATCATCCAACACCTGAGTGTATCTACTTCAGCACGGGGATCATCTCTATCAAGGATTAACTTCATACATTTTTGTGATGCCACCATAAAAGGAGAGTGGCATCTCTGTCCTGGCTGATCAGTACAGATGAAAGATGCTATTCCACCAGTCGGCATCCTAATGAGAGCGGACATGTAAGTTTTGTGTGTGTGCGCATCTACAGCCTGATCTGCCTAGCACATAGGCTCATTATTCTTCATTATTCTCTGCGGTGGGGGGGGTTACCTTGTTGACGGAAGTAGCATTAATTAATCAATCAATGGGTCTGTGAAATCAATGCGCCAAGGACATTTCAGTAAGGTTTTAAATAATCAAAATACATTAAGTATTACATGTTATCATCAATGCACTTGTTCATGTTATTATTTTATTGTGTTAAAGCCTTAGTATTCAGTGGTTATCTTCTTTTTACACTTGCAGGAGAGATGATTTTTCCAACCTTAGTGGTTCCAGTGTAGCTTTGGTTTGGGTAAGAGTGAAATACTCACTGAATGGACAAATGCTTTGAGGAGGTACTTAGAAAGCAGAGTCAACGCCATGGGCTTTGAAAAGAGCTTGACATCAGGGGTGCCCTGCACAACAACAAGCAGGATTAATCAGTGAAGGTTGCTGTGCTGCTAGCAAACAATCATATACATGATGGTGGGATCGGTGTACCTCCATGAGGTAGCAGTAGAGGAAAGGTCCCTGGGACAAAATGAGGTTGGTGCAGATGCAGCTGGCAACTGTCTGCTGTATGGCCATCAGCTTCTTCTTAGCTAGGTCCATGCCAGAGTGTAGACGTTCCAGGTTACTCCTACAAATACAGACATCAGAGGTGGGTCAATCATCTTAAATAAACTGGAAGTCAAAATATTCCGACCTTGAAAGAGAATCCAGAGCCTTGATGAAGTTGTCTGTGTCACTCTCGTCCTTCTCCGTGCTTTCCAGTAGCGCTGTGGTAGCGTGCACCATGTCGCTGGCCAGGAAACGGTTCTTGAAGCCAAAGTGGACACCAAATGTCTGGATACGGATATCTTTCATGCTGTCAGTATGATTGAAAAGAGTCAGTAAATGGATCCTTGTAGCACCGATATTGCTTCATCTTCACCACATTCATACCCATATTTATTAGAAGACTCTTCAATGACGTCCCGCAGGTTCTCTTTGATGGACATGTCCATGGAGATGAACTTTTGCCTCACTTGTTTCAGAGGTAACCTGTTACAAAGAAGCACTGTCAAACAATACCGACTTCT
The DNA here is from genome assembly GCF_037039965.1 of Doryrhamphus excisus. Classification (NCBI taxonomy): domain Eukaryota; kingdom Metazoa; phylum Chordata; class Actinopteri; order Syngnathiformes; family Syngnathidae; genus Doryrhamphus; species Doryrhamphus excisus. The sequence goes on along the minus strand of NC_136359.1, from coordinate 11,152,843 downwards.
CTGGTTCATCAGCATTTTGCCGTAGACAGCTTTACCCCATATCAGCTAAGAACTCCTGCAGCTTCTTCTGGCCGTTTAATGTCCAAAGCTTGAAGTGGCAGGAGGTGTAACATGAATTACAGATGCTCTCATACAATGACCAGTGCTGGTAGAGAGTGAGACGCAGGCTGAAAAGGAAGGTTAAGGCCGGAGGTACGACAAAAATCCAAAAGCTGGCAGAGAAAGACTCATGTTGAGATCCCCCTCAAATAAACCAAGGATACTCGTATTCAAAGGAGATCCTCATGCAGTCAATGGAAAGCGAATTCTCCTCATCCTCGTTACGGTGGTTATGCCGGGAAACATGCCGCTGCATTGTGGCAATGTCAGTTACATACTTCATACTAACAAACACAGAGAATCATGGTATATTATGGTAGAGCATATACCCGAAACACAAATATTAAGTATCTGTATTATAAGACACACAGGTAAAAAATGAAGAGCATACTGTACATTTGTCATTCAGACATACATATGACCATATCAGAAACGATGCAAAAATGTGCATCACTGTTTTCCCAAAGTCAAAGCTACTGTGTGTGAATATTTTGTTTGCTAGGGTGATGCCTGGAATTGACTACTGCTTGTATCAGGAGTGCCAATAAAAAAGAAAATAAAAAACAGATTTTAGCTAAAAACAACATGCTGTTGTGTAAGTAAGATGAGGCTATTTAGTTTGTTTCATAAAAGATAAATGTGCAGACCTGCAGTTCCACATGAAAAGTATGCATGAAAGCCACTGGCGCCGGGGAAGCAAAAAAGTAATAAAATGGTTGTGGGAATGTGAGGTGTGTACAAATTGCCATATCTCTATCCCATGTTGCGAGTTATCCTGCAATTCTGACCCCAAATATAACTACCACGATTTAATATACTATAATATACAAACACTACGGCATATGTTTAATGTGGGAATGAAGAACATTGCTCACTGTGTGACTTTATCATGAACCCATTGGTCTGTTAGTCCGATAACGGCCCACCTGCAAAACAACAAATAACTGTGTCTATATTGTGTGTGCAGTTCTTCTCACTGTAATTTACAATTGAAAAAGTGACTTACCAGAGCATGTCTTTAGTGTCTTTAGTCAACATCCAGGCGAGCTCAAAAAACATAATTGCTGCCTGACAAAGACAAGATGATTCAAAAGTCATAAGTTTGTTCTGAGGAATATGTTTTTAAAAAATGTTCACTCACAGAGGTCCCATGATATTCATATTGCTCGTAGTCAAATAAGATTTCCCTCCTACGATTAAAATAAACATTAAAGCAAATATCATGTGGTTGACAGTACACCGTGCAAATAAAAATAATTTGCCTTCGCGCTTCCCATTCCCGCTTCTCCCGTTGCCTCTCTATTCTTCTTTCAACTGCGCCCTACAAAAAAAACACACAATGTCAAGCACATCAACATATTTGTTATGTTTGAGCTTGAATCTTCAATAACTGTTAAAATGCATGTACCGTACCTCATCAAATCTCCTCCGCTTGCCAGAAGGCTCAGAGCCTTGGTCACTTTCGTTTCCAGAGTCGTCTCCTTCCTCGTCGTCATCGTCGCGGAATATTTCGTCATAGGAGGGCACACCCAAGTCGTCGTCCTGTTTAATCAGCAGTTTTATCTGCAGAAAAAAAAAGACATTTACACTAAGGCCGGCCGAAAATGAATTCTAGTCCAACCCAACTACAATGCAAATAAATAATTACAAATCACCTGAGTATCATTGTAAACATTAACAACATCCACAGGCCGGTGAGTGTCACAAATGAAGAAGATGGAGTCGTCATCTGGCTGCAGCATCTCCAGAAGGTCAACATTGGCACCGCAGTTGATGAGAACAAAGTATTTGAACTATAGTAACATAAATAAAACAGGCATTAATATTTATCATCAAGTAATTATGTCCTTTATCATCAGAAGAGGTTCATACTTGCTCTTTGTGTTCAAGGAAGGCTGTGCCAAGGTTCTGCCATCCTGCCACTGGTACAAGAGTATATGGAACCTGATCGCAGTGGAACAAGGCCTAAAGAAACAAAAATAAAAAACATAAGCAGAACGAGTATGTATGAAAAATAGTAAACATTGGAAGATGTCCCGTAATACTCCTGAATGAGAGAGCCCTACTTCCCTGACATTAGCTAATACTGTTTTCATTAACAATCGGCCAAAACAAAGTAGCTTGTGACAGGAGCTGACGTTTGCTAGCCACTAACTTACCTGAAGTATTTTACAGGCGCACAGAGCATCGATATCTGATGCCACCAGGAGTGCCACTCTCTAAGGAAGAATTCCACAAAGTTAGAAAAACACTATGCCTCCAAAATTATATGTAAATGTAATATATCGTGAATTATAAAACGATGGCTGCATTAGCTATCGAGCAAGCTAACGTTACAATACGCTCAATAACATACCTGGTTCGCAACAACTTCATAAAATTCTTTCCGTATGTCCGTGACAAACATCGTGGTGGGCCACAATCAGGAGTATAATACACAACCGAACGACGTGGAAAACCTGATGATATACCCCGAAAATCGCATTGAAGAGCGACTTTTCTGGGTTTTGTGTCAAGAGTCCGCAACTTCCCTCTTGGAACTATGGCGCCAAATGTGTGCGTCACAAAGCTAACCAATCAGTGAATGGAAGCGCACTACGTCACATAAGCTAAACCACGCCTATAAAACAGGGATACATTCGATCCAAAACAAGGAACTCGTACTCCTCAGTTTATGTTTTATTTTATATAATTTATTATAATTGTTTGTTATTATGTTGGTTTTTGTTTGCTACGAGTAAACGTACTACTATTTAATTTAATTAAAATGTTTTACATTTTCTTTGATATATAATTTTAAATATATATTTATATACACACAAAATGCAATATTGGAATAATAATAGTTCATAGCTCATAATAGTTTACATAAGGAGTCAGGTGACTATTGCGAGAGTTATTTTTTTCATTTTTGGCATGTTATAAAAACACATATTTTTGTGCTTAAATTAAGAAAAAGTAGTTGGCACAATAAGCCTATGCCCTCAAAGAAAATACTACACTCTCGATTGGTCGCCTACTACTACTAATATATATTTATATATTTTTTCTGGAGTATATTTTGTTTTGAGTTTTCTCCTCACCTCAGACATTGTATATGAATGCAAAATCCGTTAAGCTTATGACGTAGCTAGCTTAGCAGGTAACCATGTTGTTCATCTTTATTTTTCTCAAGCTGCTGAACCTTCCCACAAGTCTCCTGACTCACAGGCACACCCCTGGTCTAATACACTGGGACATAATATACACTGTACAGCTGGAACCACACCATTAGGTACACCTATACAGTCTAATGGCAATCAAAACTCAGCATTAGTATCTGTCTTTATAAAGTATAGAATCCCATTAGAGATGTACAGTGAAGAAAATAAGTATTTGAACACCCTGCTATTTTGCTATTTCTCCCACTTAGAAATCATGGAGGGGTCTGAAATTTTCATCGTAGGTGCATGTCCACTGTGAGAGAGATAAACTAAAAAGAAAAATCCAGAAATCACAATGCATGATTTTTTAACAATTTATTTGTGTGATACAGCTGCAAATAAGTATTTGAACACCTGTGTATCATCTAGAATTCTGACCCTGAAAGACCTGTTAGTCTGCCCATTAGAAGTCCACCTGCACTCCATGTATCATCCTGAATCAGATGCACCTGTTTGAGGTCGTTAGCTGCATAAAGACACCTGTCCACCCCATACAATCAGTAAGACTTTAACTTGTAACATGGCGAAGACCAAAGAGCTTCCAAAGACACCAGAGACAAAATTGTACACCTCCACAAGGCTGGAAAGGGCTACGGAGCAATTACCAAGCAGCTTGGTGAAAAAAGGTCCACTGTTGGAGCTATCATTAGAAAATGGAAGAAGCTAAACATGACGGTCAATCTCAATCGGAGTGGAGCCCCATGCAAGATATCACCTCGTGGGGTCTCAATGATTCTAAGAAAGGTGAGGAATCAGCCCAGAACTACACGACAGGACTTGGTCAATGACCTGAAAAGAGCTGGGACCACCGTTTCCAAGGTTACTGTAGGTAATACACTAAGACGTCATGATGTGAAATCATGCATGGCACGAAAGGTTCCCCTGCTTAAACCAGCACATGTCAAGGCCCGTCTTAAGTTTGCATATGACCATTTGGATGATACAGAGGAGTCATGGGAGAAAGTTTTATGGTCAGATGAGACCAAAATAGAACTTTTTGGTCATAATTCCAATAAGCGTGTTTGGACGAAGAAGAATGAAGAGTACAATCCGAAGAACACCATCCCTACTGTGAAGCATGGGGGTGGTAGCATCATGCTTTGGGGGTGTTTTTCTGCACATGGGACAGGACGAGTGCACTGCATTAAAGAGAGGATGACTGGGGCCGTGTATTGTGAGATTTTGGGGAACAACCTCCTTCCCTCTGTCAGAGCATTGAAGATGGGTCGTGGCTGGGTCTTCCAACACGACAACGACCCGAAGCACACAGCCAGGAAAACCAAGGAGTGGCTCCGTAAGAAGCATATCAAGGTTCTAGCATGGCCCAGCCAGTCTCCAGACCTGAACCCAATCGAAAATCTTTGGAGGGAGCTCAAACTCCGTGTTTTTCAGCGACAGCCCAGAAACCTGACTGATCTAGAGAAGATCTGTGTGGAGGAGTGGGCCAAGATCCCTCCTGCAGTGTGTGCAAACCTGGTGAAAAACTACAGGAAACGTTTGACCTCTGTAATAGCAAACAAAGGCTACTGTACCAAATATTAACATTCATTTTCTCAGGTGTTCAAATACTTATTAGCAGCTGTATCACACAAATAAATTGTTAAAAAATCATGCATTGTGATTTCTGGATTTTTCTTTTTAGTTTATCTCTCTCACCGTGGACATGCACCTACGATGAAAATTTCAGACCCCTCCATGATTTCTAAGTGGGAGAAATAGCAAAATAGCAGGGTGTTCAAATACTTATTTTCTTCACTGTAGGCTTACCTAAATAGGTGTCCAGTGAGCAAAGTTCAAATCCGAACCTTTTTGGCTTTAAAAATGACAACAAACATAAGTTACTACCTTTTGCTAGTATTATTACTACACAACCCAAAACAACAGGGATCACAAAAACGATGGAACATGTATGTAGAAACAGAATTTAGTTAGACCTCACAGCATAATTCAATCAGGTGAGTGTATCTCCCTTAAATGGTTGCTACTTTCTCTTACAAGGCAAAAAAAGACATGCCTGACCAAAAAAAGCAAAATTGTACATGACTTAAAGGGGATCTATTATGCTCATTTTTTGCCCTTTGTATTGAGTTGTGGACTCCTATAGGGCACAAGCTTTTGAGATCTTCCAGAATCTGCACCTATTCAAGCTTTATTTTCGTGGATTCCCAAAGTGGTCTGTTTAAATTTATTCCACTCACAGCCTGCCTCCGGTTACACCCACTCACTATCATTGGTCCCACTCAGCTTGTAGCGTGAACAGCTTGGACCTAGGCATGCCCATATAAGGAAGTCCAGCTCATTGTGACATCACAGGGAGTTAAAATAAAACTCTATGAACCCGAGCGTTCAGAGCCATCCCAAACTTTTAAACTGTTTAACATTTATACGTCAGAAGCGTGGAAAAAGCATAATAGGTCCCCTTTAACAGTCAGGACAAACATAATTAACACCCCACATAAAAACTTGCTGAAAAATAACAGTAATGTCTACATTTTTACATCCTTATTGATGAGTAAACAAATGTTTGTACTGTTAATTGAGGAACATTTCAGATTTTAGAGCAGTGCAGATTAAAAATCTAGCCAAAACACCAGTGTGCCTAACATGATCACATTTCGAGCAAACACTGAAAATTCAAGTAAAACTCCTGCATGCCCTAAATGACATACAACACTGATCACATCAGCTCATTAAAAAAATGGAATGCTAGAGTTCATTTGAAAATCATCTATAGGGTCAAAATAAGGTTAACCACTTTTCAACCCACCAAAAATTACATTTCTGCATTAGTCCCATCAACATTAAAACATACGCATGCCACATGATTCCTCTTCACATCTGATTCAGTAACATTGAAAATACATACAAAGTGAAGTTGCAGCACAGACTAACGATAACTAATGTCGTAAAATAAAAAAAGGCACTAAATCCCGGCCAAGTTTGGTCATAAAAGTCGCTGCGAATCAGCCGATTTCAGCTTGCTTCGCAGAAACCAGCAAAGTGCTTTTACCCTGCAAAACCTTGGCGGGTTTCACACAAAAACCTTTTCTTTCCACTTCTAATGTAATTATGCAGAGAAATAATAACATGTATCTACAACATATGGTATGCTGCTGCTGTTAAATTATACTACTCACAAAAACTTAGGGATATATATGCACCATCGAAGCTGAAATTAAGTTCCTCTGTATAGTTTATACAGTTGTATATTTTAGATATTCCTAACTTCTTGTGAGTAGTATAAATTGATGAACAATTATATGAAACATAAAATATAACATATATAAACACAATGATCAAATACAAAAAAAAACAACAACAAAGAAATCTGATATAAAATATGAACAGGATATGAACCCTGACCAGCAGGAGCACTGGGATGCTAGCACCATCACGGGGAAAAGCAGTAACTCAACAGAAACTCTCTATATGTCACAATGATCTTCCTTCTTTCTGTTACCATTGTGACAAAAGTCCCAGTTGGACCATGAGTTACACTATCAACTGATGTGCAAACAAAACTCTGGCAAAAACATACAGTTGAGGTTATTACAGTCGGCTCTGTACAGGACAAGTGTCCATGAGTGACCCTGCTTTGTCAGGACAGCGCATGTAAGGACCATATTGACGTAACAGTCCATTTAAATGAGGGTTCAATTGGAAATAAGCAACAGGAAGACCATGATATTGAGGCAGAAATAAACAGTAACACTAAGAGTGCGATTTCACAATTTTACAAGAGCTGTAAGCTGTCATGTATCAGAGATGCATCAGTGGAAAAGCTGAGTAGTTTGGCAAATATTTCCCAATACAACAAAATATACCAAAAGTAACATATGTGAAAGCACCCCGCCCCCACACACACCATACCTATCTTCCACTATTAAAGTTTTTTTACCAGTTTCTGTGGATGTTGACATATGCTTAGCTCAAGTCCGAAGCAAAACACTTAAGTGCTTGCTGCAAACATTCATGTTATTCATCCACAAAACATTTCATAATTACACAAATGCACTGACATCATGATTTAAGATTAAACACTGTGATAAAAAAAAAAGTGTTATACCCCAACGTACTGATATGGTCCAATCTTATAATCATACATTTACTGATTAAAAGTAACATAGAGGATCACAAAGAAAGAGATAGTCGGCTAGTGAAGTTGGTCCTGCTCTCGATGAGGTGGTTGTTTCAGTCTCCTACTTCAAGTGTCCACTTAGTGAAGAAAATAACCCATGTATCACTCTGACATTTTACATATCCATGAATGAATTTTATCAAGCCCCCATTAAAAAGGAGGCCGTTTGGGCGGTCGTGTTTTACAGGGGCAGGATGTAGTTGGAGTTGGCCAGTTTGCGCTCCTGTGCGGCTGGGACACTCTCTCTGTGACTCAGGGGTCGGTGGCATTCAGGGTCGTGAAGCGCGGGGTAGTGCTGCCTGTAGCAGAGCCAGGCGAACAACAGGCCCAGCAGAGAGCCCACCAACACATCTACAAGCAAGAGAGGCATTCAGTATGTTCAGTGTGTAGGAATCCTGTAGTTTATCATTTGATAAATAATAATGCCTATGTATAAAATACAGATCAGACAGTAACAATTGCTTCCAACAAAACTGGGAGGTTTTGGTTATAAACAAGTGTGTTTCAAGTGTGAAAATTCACAACCCGGACTTAACATGCCAGAATACCCTTTCACACAGGTGCCAATCAAAAGATTATGACAAAAGTTGGTATACAGTGTTTGGAAAAAAAAAACAGAAAATAGTAATAGCTTTTTCACCTATGTATATCACAAAGGTGAAACGCAGCTTTTTCTTGAAATGTATATAGCTTCTCAGCATGTCTTCATGTGTTGCTTTGCAAAATATCAAACTGGCCCTTGCATCCTTTCATTTTTCGCATTGTGGCGCTCGCTGAAATAAGTTTGCAATTATTCATGTTTAAAAAAACAAATATAGGTGACCTTGCCAGTGGTGTTTGTAGTCGCAGGTTCTGGAGAGAGCGATCGTCAGCGCTACAATTAAAGGGGTGAGAAAGGCGCATAGTCGCCACGCTCTGCCTTGACCCGCTGCATTGAAGCATCGCAGCTTTCCGGCAATGTAGAAGGCGGTGAAGCCTAGCCCAGCAAAAGCAACTACAGGAGAACAACAGAGAAAACACTGAAGATTACTGCAGGAAAAAAAACTATTACATACTTCTACTGTATATTAAGAAAGGAGGATATTTTGCCCCCTGACCTGCTTTATAACTTATAACTGAATTAGTGATGGCTGTGATATGCAGAGGTGAGATTTCAGCTGTGCTTCTTCCTACTGCTTTTTGCACATGTTGAATTTTGGCACATTCTTAACATACAATTCATCATGAAAAAAAAAGAAAAAACTATCAGCAATAAATATGTTTTAATAAAGCTGAAACATTAAGACAATGAAGTCATAAAATTATGAGAAAAAAATCATAATTTTATAAGAATAAAGTTGTAATATGAGGGAGAAACAATTATTTAAATATAAATTAAATAATAAATACATGACATTAAAAACTAAATTCATTAACACTAATGTTAAAATATTCATTCATTCATTTTCTAGGCGTGCTGGAGCCTATCCCAGCTGTCTTCGGGCGAGGGATTGGATACACCCTGGACTGGTGGCCAGCCAATCACAGGGCACATATAAACAAACAACCATTCACACCCATTCATACCTATGGACAATTTGGAGTCGCCAATTAACCTAGCATATTTTTGGAACGTGGGAGGAAACCGTAGTACCCGGAGAAAACCCATGCATGCACGGGGAGAACATGCAAACTCCCCACAGAGATGGCAGAGGGTGGATGTTAAAATATTAAAAGAAAAATATGTTATTTTTTATATGTTCAAATATGTGTAGCAAGCACATACAACAATAATGTTGCAATTCAGGAAAAATCACATTGGGGAAAGACTTAGAATATTACGAAAATAAAGTCAAAATAATATGGAAATAAATCAGTACAAAAATCAATACAAGAAAATGCAAATATTGAAATATTTGGAAAAAAACAAACAACAAAAAGAAATGGAAAAACAAAACAAAAAGATAAAAGTTTAATTCATACCAATAATATGCTTTTTCACCCCACAAAGATTTTTTTCTTGAACTATATGTATATATAACTTCTTTGTCCTCCTTAGATAATCAAAATATGTGATGTATGCACTAAACCAGAATTTGACACCTGCAGTGTAAATCAAGCCTAAGTGTCCATGAGAGGGTCTTACATGAAGAGTGGCCACTGGGAAAGCTCTTTCTACCCTCCATGATCACATCTGGATCACCACTGCAGCGTAGCTCCAGGTTCATCTGCCCATCTGGGAAACAGCGGTAGAAGAAGTCTGGCCTAGGCCTGACGATCAGACATTTTTTACTACTAATTACATTAATTTTGGATCAATTAATTAATTGGATTATTTTTTTGTGCATTAAAACAAGAGAAAACAAGCTAATATGAGCCCGTCATTGGGACTTACCTATTTAAAGTACAAAGCCCTCTAAAAAAACCTCTAACAACGTTGTATCGTTTGATATACGTACATGCTGTGATAATGCATTGTATTGCATTGCATAAGTACATTGATGATAACATGTAATACTTACATTATCTTGCTGTATTTTGATGATTTAAAACATTCCTGAAACTTCTTTCCTAGCTTACACTACTTCCTTCAACAACAACAGCATATATACAGTTACAACACTTACAATGTCTGCTGTCATTGGGATGGCTATGTCTTCCAGCACAAGACTTGTGCTCCAGTCCTCAGGTAAAAACTGACAGCAAACAAGCATCTTGTTGAGTCTTTGTAGCGAAATTGTGAGCTAGTAATCCATTCTTCCATCTGTGAGTGACGCTGAGACAAGCGGCTAGCAAGGCGTCATGGCACAGTTTTTCAGTTTAGCTGCTACAATAACATTTTTTTGTTAGGGCTACAGCACCAAAATAGGTACCTCTCATGACATGCATTGTTAGCTAGCTCATATTAACTTGTTTTCTCTCAATAGAACGCACAGAAAAGGGAAAGAAATATTTGTTCATGTTTCACATAAGGATTGTGAATGATGGGCAGTTTTCCTTTAACCTATAACTGCACATGTACCTGCCGACAGCCAGTTTGATGACATTGGTGAAAACGCCGTTCAGCACCAGAGTCAAGGTCACGCCTGGACGACAGAAGAAAGGAATGAAGGGGATAGACCAGCTAAACAGGTATTCTGTGTGTGTCTCACCTAGTGATGCTTCCTTTGCGTCTCCTCGCTCTGACTTTGTCGTGACGGTAAAAACCAGAATGACAATCAGGGGCGTGAAGAGAGCGATGCTCTGACACAGCAAGGAAGAGGCAGATTAATTCATTAAGAGTTCAATATACAATACTTTTGATGTTATACAGTAACAAACATCTGGCAAATGCCTGACTTACAAACATGAGCGACGTGGGTACATGATCCTGATCCACGCGGTGAAATTTATACAACCACATCTCCTCTGCCTGGATCTCACGGTAGAAGGGTGGAAGCTGCTCTGTCACGCTGAATGAGTGAAATGCAACAGTTTGGCCTTAATCCTAATCTTAAATAATAAATAAAAAAGATGCATATGAGGGATGCACTTACAGGAAAACCACAAAGAGCGCCAAGCGGATGGTGATCTCCGACATCAAACCACGAATGAGCCGCCTCTTCATCTTGTCTGTCAATCATGGACTTCAAGCAATACAACACATCACCTCTCCCTGCTTTGTTTGGAGAAGATACAGCTCTAAATGTTCCATATGATAGCTATTTTCAAGAATTTTTAACAAGTCTCAGAACTCTAACAGTAGTAAGCGCTACCAGGAACACAATATTTTGTGTGTCTGTAGCTTTAAGAGAGAGACTATTCAGGGTTGACCTCTGGATGGGCCTGTATGAGATTCTGACGGTATAGGCAGAAATATCACGGTTTCACTGTATTATAATTACAGCTCTAAAGGTGCTATTTTGAAATATCTTTATTGGAAAGAACAAAAAAACGGTATTCTGTTGAACAGTCATTTTAAACAATGTAATAGAACATGATGGAAATTTAGTATACTGTATGTATTTAAAATATATCACAAAAAACAAGTGTATCGCTGGAGGACCTTTTTAATGTATAGTATAATGTGTCCTCTTGGCAGCTGGAACTGAAAAGTACTGGTACTGAAAAGTAAAGTACTGAATTTAAAAATACAAGTATTCTGTTTAATTATTTATTTTTATTGCGGTATCAAATAAGAAATCAAGATTCGTGGAAATTCACAGGTATTGATATTCTCGTATTGTGACGACCTAATTCTCAATCATTGGGAAAAACTGAAGCATTATACAGTATTGTTTATTTAGGTGGGTGTTAAAACTAATGTGGATATTTAAAATTGCATCTCCCTATGCTCAGCCCCGCTGTTCACTCCGAGGCTGATAAATCTTAAATCAGTAAGTTCGACTTAAAGCTATAAATGAGAGCCAATGTAACTACAAATGACAATACGTTACCACTGTCTGCCTGTGGACACAAGCTGCTAACAGCCGAAGCTTAGCTAGCTAGCACATCTGTCAAACGAGACACTGACACACTGTCACCAAAAACATAATTTGCAGGATACAGACTCACCTTTATTATGTCGTTATTTTATCTCTCTAATCTCATGTTAACACGGCTTGTTAACAAGAATTAGTCTACGGGCATCTTCAGTATATCAAGACTAGGTCTCGTAGACTAGACGGCAAGTCGTACAACAAAATAAGAAAAACATTTCCGGTTTTTGTTTTCAAAATAAATGTATTCTGAAGCGTGGCTTACCGCTTCAGACCCTCTTACGGAAAATGTATGGTATCAGTCAATTATTCTCTAATACTGTGTTGAATATTTATTGCATTAAACCAATGCGCCGATCATATAACAGTACAATTGGCACTACGATACAAACGTTGTAATTTGTTGTATATTTTGAAAAAATGGCAAGTCGGTACTTTGTCTGTCTTGACGCGTGGATGCTAGAAGCCACGTCACACTAATTCCAGAGTTTCTCAAGTAGTGGGGCGGAAACCCCCGGGGGACAAGGTAAACTGTCAGGGGACGCGCGATGGGCAGGGAGTATTTTCTATGTTTTTAATCATTATTTTTTATTCATATTCAACATGCAATAATAACAATATATATAATGGTAATCTACAGTATCATGCAGCAGTGATGTCAACTACTTCTATGTGATTCTAATCATACCTATCTACTTAAATATAATTTTTTTGTTTGATGAAAGAATAATCTGTGATGAATGTGTACATATAATCACATCTCCTCTTAATTCCTGTAAAACACAAAAATGTATTAAACACACAACACAATGCTTCACTGAGACAAGAGTACAGCTTTATTAAAGTCAAACTTCAGGCATGTCTGAACTCTTCCAACTCAACCTTTGAATGAAAAAAGGACATAATTCATATATTCAAATAAAAAGACGGCCATGTACAAAAAGAGTGTCTTCCCAACAGTCACGCACATTTAGAAGCGGAATTGTACAAGCAAGAAAATAAAAAATAAAAATAGCACGCCACAGTAACATGATTCTATGCAAATACAATGCAAGACTATTTACAAGTTTGTCAACAATATGCAGTAACACAGGTTGAACAGCAATCGACATGGTGGTCGTGTTCATCCACGATTTCATTGAAGCAACACCAAGAGAGATAGATATGACCCCAGTTAGTAACTTAGAGTAATCCTTCTACAAAAACGAATAGAGTGCTTTGCAAGTGAGTTTTTATTAACGACATTTTTGCTCCTTTGCCAATCAAACAAAACAATAGTCAGCAAAGTTGCACAAAAAAAGATGTTGCAGTAAACTGAAACAGTCTTTGAAGCACTAGAGGGGTTGTGGATTCCAATTATAGGATACAAAAAAACCCAAACAATTCCTGGATGTTTTTTTAAGGGTCACTTACATGGGAACAAACATGCTGTTTTTTTTCCACACAAAAAAATGGCACTAATAAACAAAACACTTTTGGGTTGTTGTTTTTTTTTTTACGCAAATGAAGTGATGCAACACACAAATGAAGCGTTCTAATACAGTACTGCCAACTGCATCAGCAGCAAGGGCAAAAATGGCACTGAGCGACATCGTCATGCAATCGGTGTGTGCAAATAAAATACAGGCTGTTTGGTTCTGCTGCCGTTATTATAAACGAAATTCCAAAAAAAGACGTGGCTTGAGTTCTAGAGACATGTTTGTGCTGAAAGTATGAAGTTGAGCTGAAAAGACCAGTTATGCCAGTTATGAGTCACCAGTAAAGCAAGCAACAAAGGCTGTGGTCCACAAACATGAATAAATAACATTCAAGTTTGGATGGCGACATGCATGTAGACCGATTTAAGGATAAAAATAAAAGTGCCTTGACGACAGAAGGGTATTATGGTATGGTAATAACATTTCTGGATGCAAGGTGGCTAATGTCACACAAGGTTGGGACAAAGGCAAGTGTATCGCTGAATGGACCTTAAAGACAACACATGCAAATGATACATTTGTACTGACAAACTTATGCAGTTTAAGTGCAAAAAGAACATGGAAATATGGTCAATCTGTCTGGGTTCTTATTGCCCATATATACATCCATACATTTCTTTTTAACTCTTCTACATAATTGCCATAAATGCTCCAATTAAAGCCTAAATGCCATTAACCGATACGTTGGCCTGGTGTATGGACTACAAAATCAACTAAGTCCTTAATTTGGAACAGACGCAAAAAATGCCATTAACAGCTGTGGCTGATGGCAAAACCTCTTGATATATTTTGATTGTGAACAAGATGGAAGTACAATAGCATTTCACCAAGAGTGGTCAGCATCCCGCAGCTTTTTTTTGCCTCTGCATGCGCTTTAAAATGTGAAACTTGTTTATTATACTTGCTGTTCTATTGTTTCAACAATTTGTTCGCTCTTGGTTCAACAACATTGGTTCTGTTGGCACTATGTTGTACAATACATTCTTAATACATGATCACATGGTCAAACAAAGCTATCTTTTCATTTCCACTTTCTCAAGCACTTATAAATCATTAAGATATATAATGAGTTTCCAATTTTTTAAATGACAGCCTCACTCTAGTTATCGCCTCCTTCCAATTGAACGTTTTAGGTAAATATACACCATGGCTAAAATTAGAGCATTTATGGTAAACAACACTCAGATCGGAAGATTCCCAAATAAATTGACCTGCACTGGTAATGATCACCTTGGGTGGTTAAAAAACAAAAAATACCAGTGTGAGGAGGATGATGAACAAAAGGCCAGGAAAATGGAGAGGGGGGTGGAGGGGAGGGGGCCATCCTCTATCAGAACTACAACTTTCCAATAGTGAACTGCTTCACACTGCTTTTAACAACAAAATACAGTGAGTCACCAAATGTGGAATCATTACACCAATGTAGAAAAACAAAGATATAATACATTAACCCCTCCTAATTCCTGTCTTTTTTTCTTTTTTTAAACGAGAGGGAGTCAAGATTACTGCACTGATGTCCGAAAAACAAACTGGTATAAAATGCGGTGCAATAAATAGAAAAAAATTTGACAGATGAGCCATTAAAAACACTGTACAGTTTGTATTTTGTACATTATACTGGACTGTGGTATCCCCACCGTGTGTCACGATATCGATTCAAATAATTCAACATGATGTCTTTACCACACCAGGCCGGTAGTCATTCCTATTTTTACCCCGAAAAGCAGCTATGCTATTTTTTGTTACGTTTTTTTTTTTAGACTGAGGAAAAATAAAAGGTTACAACACAGTTTAAACTCTTCTGTCACTACCAGAGGAAGAGGTATCCATTTTCAAAAACACCTATGTTCTTTTAATATACATTTCTGTATATGTATGACCTAAACTAAATAGTGTAGTGACAATGTGTGTGAAAGTGCTTTTCAGAGAGTTTTGGCAAAAATTAAAAAAAAAAAGAATTAAAAAAAAAAAGGTCACAGTACACAAACATTACTGAATCTGGGCAGTAGTTCCTCCAGCCACAATGGAACCCTTAAGGCTGATTAACTTCCCTCTACATGACGACGCACAACGGCTCAGAGAAAATGTAGAACAGACCTTTACCCCCCTGTCTGTCATGTTAAAAAAAACAACTGTAGAGGGCAAAAAAAACAACTGTAGACGGCAGGTGACATAACTCCCTGCCTGTTGGTAAGTACTTTACAATATGATACCAATTATGTACATGTGAATGAGGGAAAAATGAAACGTCACAAGTACTTGTGTAATGTCATACCAGTACGCTATATACCATTATACAGTATTTCACCTTAATAGGACAATTTTCACAAGGAGGTCTGCGCAACACCTAAACAAAGAAATACACCACTCACCGAGATGACGTGAGGAAGAATCTTGCATGTAAACATTAACAAACATAGATACGTATATAATTATATTCATCTATACTCATAAGTATATCAAAAAACATGATCAAAGGAATGTTGGAATGTAGTGTGGTCCTAAAAATTAAAATTGCACAAAAATGTTGCCCCTCCTTTTCTGCAAAGACCAAGCTAGATGATAGGTCACATGAGGAGTGGCAGTGGAAGTGTGTGTCTGTGTTTGTGTGTGTAAAAGACACTAGCCACACAGTGTACAGCAGGTAAACAAGAGGAGCAGCGATGTGGCGTCCCCTCCCCTCCGGGCATCTCACTTCCTTCAAAGTGCCAGCCACTGACAATACTTATAATCCAAAGACGGAACAAAATGAGGTGTTGATCCAGGATTTTGGAGCGGTTGGATTTGTTTTATGGCGAGGGGGTGCACGTTCTCATCTGGTGGTGCTCTAATCGCACTGCGGTCGCCACAATCAACATCCAGGAGTTTGTCGTCCTGGCTCTGAAGGTCCGACACACAAAAAAGTGAAAAATTCCCTTTAGTGAGCACAGGTGTACAGCAGCCCAGGTGGCAGGGTGGAGTGCCAGGAGTGCACTTTACAGGGAATGAGGTAACGACGGCGCCACATCGTCTCTCTGTGGTTCCTCTTTGACTGTGACGGGGCTCAGAGAGGAAGGCGGGAGTGGCAGCAGCGGCGGCTGCTTGGTGGAGCCGGGGTTGGAGCTCAGGGGACTGAGGGGGTTGTGGCTGGAACAACAGGGGCGGCCCTCCAATGAGGAGGCGGTGAGTGCCCCTGCCTCGTGATCTTGGCAGAAGGAGCGAGGACAGAAGTCACAGAGTGACGAGGCCTGACCACCACAGATACTGCAGTTGTGCCATGGACACTCCCAACGCCCTGTTGACAGGAAGAGGAGCTGCAATTAGCAATTAGCATAAAGGAAAACTGACTTGACGGACTATGTAGAATTCATCAGTGTATTATTGCAGCGACAGTGGTGTGTGAGAGTTACAGGAAGAAAATCTCTGACACGCTTGGGAAGATGTTGCTGCCAGTATAAATCTCTAGACGAACTGTCTTTCAGGAGGAATAAAAGTTGTACATTCAGGTCGATACTGTAACTGAAAAATATTACTTCTAACATGATAGGAATGGGAATGTTCTGAATTCATGTTTGCATGCCAGCTTTGACTTGATCAGATATAAGGTTGAGAGGTTTTTAAGAGCTGTTTAAAGAGGCTTTTTATGATCACCGTATGGCGGCTTGGTGAGGTTGAGACACAGCAGGTGGTACGCTTTGGGACAGTCCTTCCTGTCGCACATCACCAGCTCTCCACCCTCTCCACAGCAAAAACAGAAGTACTCGTGCATGTGTTTGCCCTCCAGCCGCAGCTTCCGCTTCTTCTGCTTCAGTTTGGCGTTCCTTGCCTTCTCCTCTTTCTCCATCACCACAGCACTCTGGAGGAAGGTGAACAGGACAGTGAAGACATGCTAAGAACAGAGTCCAGACAGGTGATAGGGACTAGACAGATGCGCTTACAGTTGGCTGCACCCCGAGGAAACCTGAGCAGTTATCTGAATTGCAGTGGCAAGATGCTTTTCTGTTGCCCACGCAATGCAGGTTGTAGTTGAACGTGAGCTCTGTGCCTGATGGCCAAGACAAGAAGCATGTCATTTAACTCCTTTGCATTGGAGCATGGACACATTTTATTAGGTAGACCAGAACACATATAATCAGACCCACTACCAGAGCTGTACCAAACATAGCAATAATAATAACTCATACAACACATTTTAAAAAAAAATGTATAAATCCTTATATACCGAATATACATTGACCCTTCTTTGTCTTAAATATTGACTGTATTGTCTGTATATTGGCGTTAATAAGAAACAATGCTTACTTCTGGAGTATCAATGTAGTTAGTAGTAGTTTGCTGTGCCTGGGAATCGGGGTGCGTTTTATTAGAATCACTCACCAGCCTCAATGTCACAGAGAGCAAAGAGTCCGATGTGGACATCCCCGTTAACCGTCCACTTTTGGGTTTCACAGTTTGGGCTGCAGCTGTGGTTCATGAACCGAGCAGAATTCCCTTTGGGACCAGCATCTATCACACGATCCTAGAAGCAAACGAATAAGCAACAATAAGACAGTGTAAGTTCCTATGGTATATTTAGAGGAGGATCATTTGTGTTTTTCAACATTACCTTGGTAAGGGTTAGCATGTAGAAGTTTGTTACATGGTTTTCATGAGCACGTTTGATTCGCTGCTGGCACTCCTCTGAGTCAATAACTTCTCCAACATATTCAGTCACAAAGTCACCCTGCAGAAAACATTAATATTGTAGTATTTAATTGGAATATTTATCGCAGTACATGGCGAACTACAGAGTAAACATGAATGATTAAAATTATTTGTAAATAATCTTTTTGTTAATTTTTATGTAATTATTCAGTTTTTTTTACAACACAAAAATTTGTGATATTCCAAAAATAATACATTTATAAACAGCTGTAACACAAATACAATATATATATTTTTAAATTTTATTCTTATTATAGAAATTCTTACAATACTCTGACTTTACTTTTGTAGAATTCATTTAAAATGCAAAAAAAAAAAAAAAGCGGAACAAAAAGCCCCTGGGCAAAAATAAACAAATATCTTCACATTAAAATGTATAATACAATTTGCTCTTTTCCTGTTTAATTCTTGTCCCTGCCAATTTCTACAGCCTGTGTAGGTGGCAAACTAATGAATCCTCTTCCGTTGTCTGCCAAGAACCACACAGTGATCTATTGCGACTCCAGTGACTCAAGACTTGACACTTCCATAACATAATCGCCAACATTAAATCCAACTAATTCTAAATGCTATGAAGTTACTTCTGCTCAAGATCAATAAATTAATTTGTCACGCCAGTCTCTATTTCATAACACAGTTAATCAATTTCAAGCTCATTGAAAAGCTTTGATGGGACAGTTTGACAGGACTCCCACGACACTCACCTTCCTCAAAGCTTGATTGGTCCTGAGGCCCCACCCACGACCATCTGTCTTTATCACTTCTGTCTCAGTGTACAGACGCTTGGAAAAACACTGGTTCTCACAATTGTCTCCTGCAGGACAGACCTGTTTCAGAAGGGTAAAGATGTCAAAAGGTGGCACTTTAACTGGCAATAAAATGCCTTACAGAGCAATGACAAACTAACCTGAGGGTGACATTCATACTGCAGCATACGGTTGAGACACTGAGAGTCCAAGCTACATGGATGCTCGTCCGTTGGCCGACAGTTGCAGCGTGGGATTTCGGACAAGTCTGCAACATGCATATGCACTTTCCCCACGGGTTTGTTGGACTGACACAAAAAACGACAACACCGGTATAAGTAGGCTGCATGTGTACGTGGCTCACATGCTGTTGTTTTTTCCCAATGATTACCTTTATACATTTATAGGGTGGCGGTTTGCGAGAGTTTCGCTCCTGCTCAAGAGCCTCCCTGCTCTCCCTCTGAGCCTTGAGTTCCTGAAATCTCCGGGCTGCTTCTTCCAGAGCTGAAACCACAGCAAATCCAACAACATTATAGAAACCTATTCTGTGATCTGCCTTTACGTAAGTGATTCCTCACTTCAACTTTACCTTTCTTGAAAGTCTTGTTGATGTTAATCTGACCCGTCACAAAGTTTTTGTCGTTCTCGACATAAGGGAAGACGCGGCCCTGGTTGATCCAGTAGTAGTCATGCGAGCCGAAGAAAAAGACAGGGAAGTCACCGATGTCGTGGCGAAGACTCTGGATGTTCGAGGGCACCAAACGAGGGTTGCAGATCTCGGCTGGCCACCACCTACAAGAGGAAACCACAAAGAGGAGGGTAACATTTGAAAAATCCTCACATACAGCATATAAATATTTTTCAATAAATATTTGGAATGCATGAAAAGCTGAAAGGGAAAACACAGCTCAGGTACGAGGTACTGTTATTTATCACATACTACAATATTAATTGGCCCTGTACCCTAGAAACCGCCCATGAATGATACGGGAAAAGGCCGAACTGATACTGAGTCAAAGCCCAGGGCAGTGATGCTGATAAAATATAGAGTTTAACCATGTCCAGTATCAGCCCCCATAGCTGTCCACTCAGAGAACAGCTCACGAGCGTGAACACACAGTTTACACTGTTTAGATATATGTAATAAACTGAACATTTTCTGGAAACAAAATGGTCTTTTGATTAAATAGTAAGTGATTATAAGCCCATGATTAAATAGTATGTGATAATAAGATCATCACATGGTTTGTCTGGTATCAGGCCCAGTATCATGACCCCGCGTGCCAGTATCAGCCCGAGACCGAAGGTCACTTGGGGGCATGATACCTGGCCTGATACCAGACAAACCATGTGATAACCTATAATTCTACACCATTAATGTGAGAAGACTAAACATGTTGATCTTGCACCTTTCTTTGCATGATATCATTGTTTTGCAAAAGCTACACTGAGCCGACTACTCTTCTTTATGAAGTTAAGCCAGACTTTTTATCTGCTTCCTCTTTGTTGGTGTTTGTGGCTATTTCTTCTGGATGGCGAAGTGGGCATTGAAACTAGGAATACAAATACAAACTTGTTAACAATCCCGGGAGAATTGGAATGTTAGTTTCGGTTCCTATCGATGCCCATCTCTACTGAGGATGTACTCACACTCGGCCAATTCTCAGCTAGACTTGGACCCTCCCGTGACCCTTGTGATGATAAGCGGTAGAAAATGAATGAATGAATGAACCCCCACTCCCAAGAAAAATCAACGAAACGAACTTCAAAAGTGCTTCTGCTATTTTGTGGCGTTACATCATAATTTGTGCATACCTGTAGTTGCCTAGTTTGACCCAGACTATTTGTTTGTAGTGAGGCTTCTTCCCGGCCCTACAGTCACTGCAGGACCATGGCCCCTCCGGCATCTCCATCTCCAGACACTCCGGGTGGAAGGAAGCAGGGCATGAGTCGCAGCACAGCAACTTCCCTCCTATATTTGTATGTATGTATGTATGGATGAATGGACACACGCATGAGTGTGTGTGTGTGTGTGTGTGGTGAAAAATGAGTATGCAAAGAGAGGAGGAGGGTATCATTAGGCAAAGGGAATTCATAACCTGGACAAACTCTGAATCTCATTTGCAGACAAGCCTAAGAACATAAGTGAATCAAAAGAAAAACACAGCGTCAAGTTACAAGTAAACTATTCAAAGAGAAGCTACATTGCAACATCTGATCCTTGTTATGAACTCTTAAATGGCTCCTGTGCGGGATTATAACAACTACGCTGCAGAGGAGAAGGCTGTAAATGGTTGCTTCATGTTACCACATTAAATGCATCAGTTACAGCATGTCTGGCAATCAGATTCAGAGCACTGTACCAAGGGCCAGTCAATGGGATACACATGCAGGAGCAGCACGGGGCTCCATTCAGCCAGTGAGTAAACAACAAATCAAGGATTTATTATTTGAAAAAAAACTGAAAAAAAATAAAAAGCAGGCATGCAGTCCTGCCAGTAAAGCAAACTGTCCCCATCACACCCACTGCACCCTGCATAGACCAGCTTGTATGGAATCTTTAGCGCCAATTTTGTGCCAATCTCACAACCACACTAGCGTCACTATTTTTGTTCTTGACAGCTCAGCGTGTTATCTACAATGCAATTTAATTCCATTCAAGGCAGGTCATAAGGTGTAGAAAAGGGAAGATGCGCCCCAAATGTCAATTTATCTGACAAATTCAGTCCAAAATAAAACTTCATATAAATTGGGGTCAGGGTAAAGAGCATGGGAAAGCTGGACATGGCCTTTTCGCGTAAATCAAATAAGCCCACAGTGCTCAAGCAGAGAAGCAGTGCACCTTCACAAACCACAGACAAGAGCATGAACCAACGCAGAACATCCAGCATCAGGGAGCTTGTGTACTGACCATTTCAGAGTCAGCAAAGACACATTCTTTCTGTGTTTGATCGCTAGTCTTACAATGGGCCTCATGCAAAAACCGCACTGAGTGGTTTTTGCAACTTGTTGCATTTACTAGAAGCAGCTCATAATATTTTTTTCCCCACTCATGTCAGCATGTCATGGCTGACTCCATGCAGTGTTAAGGTAATGCAGTCTAAGGTAATGTCTCATTAATGTAACATTACCAACGTCCAGTGACCAGAATACTACATATGACAATGTAATGATATGTAATGATATTTCAATATTTTTGGACTAATAATGGGCCACAGTCAACCATGAAACAGCAATCATTTATGAATGAATTTTGGAAAAATCGCTATAGACCGACTGAGAAATTTTCTCCTCACTTTCCTGAGGATAAAATTGTGATCTTAAAATTTTATTTGTGGCAAGACATTTATTTCTTCCAGTGGATAATTTAATTGAGACATGGCATCTAGTCCTACCATTTTGGGTGCGGGGGATCCAGGTCATAACACACTCCAAATAAAAAAAGTCTGGACAGGTGATTAGGTATAGTCCTGTTCATTGGTCACTATTTGAAAAAATACACTAACTGTCTAGTATTATAAATAATGGTCAAGTCGTGATGGAAGAAGAAAGGGGAAAATGCTTTTGGTGAATCTAAGGCTGACTTTTAAAAAAAAAGAGAACGCCGTTTTTTTGCATGCGGCCCAGTGTTATCTGTTAATTAAAGGGATTTGGACTTTTTTTTTTTCAATGCACAACTCTGCATGGCAATTAACTGCAGCTTGAACCAGTAAATTAAAATAGCACCTGAAGACTTTTAAATTAAAAAGTAGCATTCAAAAAAGGGAGAAACTGATCAGGATGGGAGCAGGCACAATACAAAACATAGACCAGTGGGGACAAAGGAGAAAGAGAAAAACTGTTCAGTTACCTTTCCCAACATTCTTTTTGGTAGCTGACGAAGGAGAGGGAATCATAGGTAATTTCAACTCAGCACGATTTGACTCAGTCAGAAGGTAGTGGGACTTATAGGCATATGAACTTAATATGGTGTCAGTAAGGTCTTGCACTAACAGCCCTACACAAGACACACAGGAAGAGACGGGGGTGAGCCGCAGGCAAACTCCAAAAAAAAAAAAACTAACTAAAACAAAAAATAAAAGAAAGAACGCACATTGTCTCACACATACATACATACATACACACACACACACACACACACAACACAAGTAAGAAACAAGTCAAACAGTTTGCCCGAAACACAAAGTGGACAATAGACTCAACTTATTGTTTAGAAAGGCAACATTAGATGAGAATTGGATACGTGAGTTTTAAGGAGAAAACTCTATTCTTTCCTTTATCAATTTGGATCATTCACCCCGGCTGTAATTGTGTTGGTAAAAAAATATATATTAAAAAAAACTCCCAAATATTACATTTAGCAGCCCTGACAGTCATGTAAAACAGTACCAAACAGGAAGCACATAATGCAAAATGCCAAACATCTTGTTTCAACCATGCAGTTGTTTCAATTAAAATCAAAGCGCAAGAATATTTATCTGTGTTACCGTACTTCTGACACCTTTGTGTGACATATACATGGTAGTAATAGGCATGTTGAACTACAGATTATTGTCCTTTCTCAAGCATATAGATGTCCTTTTCAGTGGTGGGTTTACACTTGTGTCGCATTGCTATGATATTGCACTATTTACTGTAGGTCTACATACCTACTGTAGTGCATGGTGAAAACATCTCGAATGTATGGCAGGTTTAAAAAAGCCAAAATAAGTCCAGAACCAAAAAAAACAAACAAAAAAAAACTCTACAATCATGAAGGGCCACACGGTATTGTTTTACATGTTGAGATGAACAGACACTGCTGATTGTTTTTAAAATCAGTCAAACAATAACCAGGCGACTGCAGGTGCGTATGTGTGAGCAGGGAAGGGACTTACCTCGGGCACACAGGAAGCACCAGCCCACATTGATGGGGGAGGTGAGGAGGCCGTTCTTCCTGGTGCTGCCGTGGCTGCTGCAGATCATGATGTGATGTGTGAGAATAACACTGCCCGCCGCCACGCAGCTGTCGCCCGTGTGGTACGCCAGCGGACAGCGGATGCAACGCATCAGGCGACCTGGACAAGAAACAATTAAGAACCATAATAAAGATTCTCTTTATTACGCCTTTTTTATTAAGGTGCTCATCTGAGAACAGACAAGAGGGTTCTTAAGAAAAACAGCTATTATTTCTACACTAATAAACTATAAAAGAAAAGAGAAATGCGACAGTATTCACCTTTGCTGGCTCGCTGAAGGTCTCGCTCCAGACAGCAGGTGGCGCAGCTGTGCTGGGGGCAACTGAAGCCACCCCCTGAGCTGCTGGTGGTGCCTGGCAGTTTACGGACACAATCCTCATGGTAATGACAGCCACATCCGCTCACGGAGCAGCGAGTCACCTCCTGGCCTGCTTTCTTACAGCTGAAACACTGGTGATTGCCTAGAACAGAGAGTTACGGAGAGACCAATAGTAATGACCAGAACACAAAAAGCAAGATAATGATCTTGCTCACCGTTTCTACATTCCAGGCAGGTGAACCGTCCTTCAGGTATGGATGTTAGGCCGAGACACTCCAAATGGAACTGCCTGTTACAGTCACCTTCACACAGCACCAAATTCTCACCGTACACCTCGCAGATCTACATGCACACACAGATCCCTCAAGTAAATACACACATTTGGCAAGAGATTAAAACTGGGACACGTGGATCAGTGCAGACCTGGCAGACGGTGTCCCTCTTGCTGGTGCTGCTGTCCTGACGAGACAAGCCAGAGTCCACAGACTGAGTGTCTGAAGCATCTGCGTCTGCAGCTGCTGGACTATCAAGACTTTTCCCGAATAAACCCTGCGGCACAGATAAAGATTGAATGCCATAATGTGTGTGCAAAAACAGCCAAAACTCACCTGTCATAAGAGAAATACTACACATATATTAATAGTCACAGGCCATCTGTGACATCACAGAATCCTTAGTTCCACCTGAAATAATTTGTGCCATTGGGTATGGATGCTTCCAACTTTACCAATGTCTTGTATTTAGGGTCATCTTACAGACTCCTGATCAAAATTTGAAGACCAATTGAAAGAAATTTACATTTAAAACTATAGGTTGTTGGGGATGTTGCAGGGGGGCATCCCTCATTACTGAAGGTCCTCGTCTGTGTGGTAATGAGTGGCTTTTTCAACAGGACACCACTGCAGTACACAATGTCAACCTGCCAAAAAACGTCTTCCAGAGGAATAACGTCATTCTTTTGGACCATCCTGTATGTTCCTGTAGGAGTACATTTGGGGATGAATGCCAAGGGAAGTTTACAAGAAACAGGCAGTGGGGACCCTCCATGATGTCATCTTTAGCCCCTGGAGCAACATTAGCACACTAGCCTCGTGGAAACAGTGGCCAGCTTTGGAGGTGATTAACAAGAATGGTGGAGTTACTCAATACCTAGTCTATCCCATTCATTTTCCACCGCTTATCCTCACAAGGGTTGCGGGCATGCTGGAGCCTATCCCAGCTGTCTTTGGGCGAGAGGCGGGGTACACTCTGGACTGGTCGCCAGCCAATCACAGGGCACATATAGACAAACAACCATTCACACTCACATTCATACCTATGGACAATTTGGAGTCACCAATTAACCTAGCATGTTTTTGGAATGTGGGAGGAAACCGGAGTACCCGGAGAAAACCCACACATGCACGGGGAGAACATGCAAACTCCACACAGAGATGGCCGAGGGTGGAATCGAACTAGGGTCTCCTAGCTGTGTCCATTTTTAAAAATGTTATTTGTATTTTGAGGGAATTTTGTTTGTTTTGTTTGTTTGTTTGTTTGCATGTAGAAGTTCCATTTAGAAGCGCCTTCAGGACCTTGTAATTTTGATCAGGACTGTAGTCTGATAGAATATATTTGTCTTGTGTGTTCATCTAAACCTACCTGTGGATCGTTGAGGCCTCTTGAGTCTGAATCCGATGTGTCTCGATACTGGGATGACGCCATCTCTACATCTGTGGAAGCTCTGCTTCGCTTCTTCAGAGGTTTACATGCATCAGATATCTCACTGGCTCCTGAACCACGTCAAGAAGGAAATTTAATAATGGAAGGATTTGAAATTGAGAGAAAGAGAACTGTGATGGGGTAGAATGATCTTATCACCAACCTTTCTGGGAACCTGCCCTCGGTGTGGCCTCTGGAGCCATCTCAGCCTGGGATAAAAAGAGGTAAAATATCAAAGTTGTAGAGTTACACAGGACAGTGTTGCAAAGAACACATGCAGTCAGTTAATTTTAATAGATGGGCAAAACTAACTGATATTTGCATAACAGCAGTGAATGGAGCATACATCAGTTACTGAAAATGATCTTCAAATTTGCATTTAAGGTGAACCGTTGCACTACTTTTGACACTGAAACACTGAACAGAGCTGACAGAGAAAATTAAGAGAAAGTCATACAGGAAATATGTGGTCTTGTTCAAAAAAAAACAAACTTAGGGTATGTTTACATGACAAATAAAAAAAACACACATTAGGTTCCATGTACAACCCAGGTTCACAGACTGGTTAGAAAACTGGTTAGAAACAGGATGCAGATGTGCTTTTGTGCCTTTTGAATTCAAACTTTCCTTTGTAATGTGCCTCAAATTGACACACTGAACGTAATTTTTTTGAATAAGCACTATAAGGACAAACACTACAACCATGCTATGTTCCGCCATTGTTGTTTTGACTGTATCACCCTCATGCATCTTCTTCAATGTCAGGCAACTAAACCGCCAAATCAACACCATGTTTATCCATTATTAAAAAAAGGTGTAGAAAGACTGAAGATGTCTTGATACCTGTTCCTTCTTGGTTTTCTTCTTAGGTACGGGGTCATTCCCTCTCTCAGACTCTGACCTGCTCCTGATTGACCGTCGCTGCAGCTTCCTCTCCTGAGAACCTGGAATATAGCAATAGAGCAAATATTTGGCTGTATCTCTTAATAGTTCAATTAAGGCCACTGTTTCTCCAAAACATTTTGTCTTGTGTAGCACCCAGAGCCTTTTTGTCCCCCTCACTCAATATAATACAAATTGTTGTGATTTTGGCGCAGCTGTGCCACAGGTTATTGTCTCCCTGGGGAAACGAGTTGTACCGTACACGTTCTATTTTATTGTCTGACTTAATATGAAATACTAGAAATACACATAGCATCCCTGATTGGGAATCACTGCACACCTTCTCACCTGCATATACGTATAGTACTTATATAAGTTACTTGTTGCTTATATAGTACTTAAGCAATGCAATGTACTTAAGTACATTGGTAAACTTCACTCCCCGACGCCTTAAAGAACAACAAAATGTAATCCTATCCTACCTTACATACAGTACTATATACATGGCTCACCTGGATTTTTTATACTGATATATACTGACATATTCTTGTGTGCTCTTACTGTTTACTTTACTGCAAAAACTTAAATTTCCCCATTGTGAGATTAATAAAGGATTCTTTATGCACTATACGTCTTGCTAATGTTCTACAAACCATGTGGACTGCTGTGATGAGAGCCAGGAGAAGATGTTGGCTGCGTCCCTCCCTCCTCGCTCCTCCGACTTGCGGGAGATTCTCTCCTCTCCTCCCCCTCTTCTTCCATGTCATCTACGTCTTCCTCCTCCTCTGGGCTGGGTTCGGGTTTAGCTCTGTCCTGCTGGCAACAAATCATGTATAAAAACTCAGAGGAAAAGAATCATAAGTGCAGACTCTGCTTCACTGACCTCTGGTGAGCAGTAGCCCAAATCCGGCTGCCTGCCTTCTCCCTCCACTCGCTCCTCATCGTCGTCGTCATCATCATCATCCTCCTTTTCCACTTCTTTCTTCGGTGAAGGAGCGATTTTCTTCTGCAGGAGAGGCCAGTCGCACTTTGTGATCTCCACATTTAGTCTCTTCATGGTGATGGAGAGAGGCAGCAGCTTCCTTGCTGCTGCAGTTTTCCACGCCCTGACCGGCGGTGAAGAATCTTGCTGCGCTCCTGCATCCGAATCCTGTTTAGGAGAGTCTGTCTTATTCTGGTCCCCCCTCAGGTTCATCTTCTCATTTGAGGCCTGGGAGTCGTCCGTGTTGGAAATACTACACTGCCGACGTGGCAGCTGTCTTCTCGGTGGCTGCTCTCTGTCTGGCGACTTCACTCCGCCATCGTCCTTCTTGTTGGTTGAGCCGCTGGAGCGCCGGCTCCGCTTCTCAGCCCGCCCGTTGGCTTTCTTCGCAGACTGTGCCTCGTTGGGGGTCGGGTCGACATAAATGAAAGTGTAGTTGTCGATACGCTCCTGGCGCGTCATTAGGAAAGCGTCCTCTGCGTGGCCCACACCTACTTCCCACTGAGCACGCTCCCTCTGAGGGATTGGCTTCAGGAGCTGTAAACAAACAAAAAACAGCTACACGTGCTGTTTCTCTTCAGCTCCAAAATAACTTTTTTTCAAACAAACAATATAAGAACACCAACACCGCCTAGCATATGTTATGTTATGTGTTACCAATAGTGGTTTAAAAGAACAGATTGAAAAGTATTTCCGAAGTATTTGGAACACCTCCTTGTATGACGGCACCATAGTGTAAAAATAACCATTTGATACTGCATGCCATTCGATTGCGTGGTTGTACCTAATGCAGTGGTCAGCATGTATGTATTTGTTTCATTGACACAGAAAAAGCATGGATCCAGTTTGAGGTGATACTGAAGTACAAATGCAACATACTTTGTGTTTTTCCACAGGGTTTGTGGTCTTTCGTAGCGTTTCCGTTTGGAGTTCATCAAACTGGTCCTTGCCCTGGTACATGACGATCCTCTTCTCGTGGATCCACGCTCGCTCTGCTACGCTGCCAAAAAACTGGACGTGGTATTCCCTGTGACCTGCGTGGCAAATCGGAAATTGAGTACGCTCTTACTCTTGTTCTTCAACTTTGAAAAATTGAAGCTTATTAATATTTATGTGCTTACCTCTGGTGTTGATACGTGTGTGTACCTTCATCTGTGGGTCGGATGACACCATGCAAGGCCACCATGGGTACGTACCCACCTTGGACCACACTAGATCTCCAATCACAAATTCCTTACAGAATCCAGTCTCTTGGATCACAGAGGGTTGATTGACTTTAGGAACCTATGAAACCAAAATGCCTGCATTAGAAATTTTGCCATTTAATGAATGAAAAGAAGATGAGCACTCGTACCTTTGGTGTCTTTGGCTCAGTTTTGATAACGGTCTTCTGAGGCTTTTCTGTCTGGGTCAGTGGTACTTCTCTTGGCTGCGGCAGGTCGTAGGCGTCTTCTGTCTTGCTTGCAGTAGCTGCAAGGCCTTGGACGTGCTCCAGACTCGCCTCCTGGATGTGTAGCTGGAGCTTGGTCGTCTTTTTCCTCTTCTCTTTCTTCCTCTCATGTCGGCGCTGCACCTGAGCCGCCTCGTTCTTCTGAGATTCCTTCAGAAGATTTATTGAAAAAAAAAAAGAAAGAAAGAAAGAAAGAGAAAGAAAGTGATGAGCGAGAACGGAAAACAAAAGTGAGACATCAATTAACTTTTGCTTCTTTTGAAGCAAATTTGGCTCTGCCTCTCTACACATATAAAACCCTTCCTTTAGAAATGATTAGAAGCTTACAATTCAGGGAGCATTTTAAAGCAGTCTGCCTCAGAAATAGGGATGGGCATTTGATTAAATTTCCTGGACTGACTAGAGGTCATATTAACAAACGTTTAATTTATTAATTGTGTTTTGGAACTGAATATTTGACTGTTCTGAACCTCTTTCGATGTCATATTATCATTCTACACAGAATAATGTTGTCAAGAGGATGTCTTAACAGCACAGTATATTAAATATGTCTGAAATAATAAAGAGTACCTGCAGTTCTTGCAGTAAGTCTCCACACAGTGCAGATTCAAACAGCTCTTTGCCATTCTGATACGTCTTAATGATCTTCAGTTTGATCTCCGGGGAGCTGGTTTTCTTCAGCACCCCTCCCGGGACGCTGGGTGTGGGGGGCTGGACAGGCTGTGAGGAGGGGGTACTGTCCACAAGAGAAGGGGGTGGGCTGGACGAGGGCAGGTGCAAGGGTGGAGGGGGAGGCAGTGTGTGGGTCATGATGTGAGGCGTGTGGGGCAAGTGGTGCTGAGTGGGCAAGGGCAATGGTGGGGGGCTCTGCGGGTGGCTTTGGATGTGGGGCGTGTTCGACAGGAAGTGGTGTGCGTGGTGATGGTGGTGGTGATGATGATGATGGGGGAGGTGAGGGTGCAGGTGCGGGTGATGCGTGGGCAGCGGTGGCGAAACAGGAGAGCGTGGTCTTTCCTGGAGGCCGGGGCCCCTTAGAACTGTCCCCTCCCCGGGCATGAGAAGGCCGTGCTCCGCATAGCTGCGTATGGCCCCGTAGCCGTTAGCCGAGCCGTTGGGGAACTGCGAGTACATGGAGAACTTGGACTGTGGCTCGTACATGCCCAGACCAGGAGGGTAGCCGTTGGAGACGTGCGGCAGGTCCTCTGACGCGGAGGACGGATAGGAGAAGTCTGCATCCAGGGCCGCATCATAGGAGGGCCCGCCATCCTCGCCCGGGTCACTGCCGGTGTCACAGGTGCCGTCCTGTCTGATGTTGGCTGAGTCAATAAGCTGAGGGGGTTGCTGAATTGTATTTCCCATGATCCCTTGCATGAAAGAGAAGGAGAAATCCATTGTTGGGCTCCGGCATCCTTAACTGTCTTTTTCTTTGACTGGACCTGTCGACAGAGAAACATGCAATTAATCATTGTGTCATAATGTCTGAATAAGTGACTTAAAAACAAAACACTAAAATGTGATTTGTTCATTGAGATCCTCAAAAAAGTGACACCTATAATTACGAGTTCATCATTGTAACACACTATTCATGCACACATCCTTAGATCACCAAAGGCCAAATCAGCAAACCACTCAAACATTAATCAATCAAAAAAAACACCCTTTTCCAGATATAGTATTAAAGTTAGGCAAAACATGCACTCTAACAAGTGGCATTTTCCCACATTTGTAACATTTTAAACATTGAATCAATGCAGCCCTGCACGTAAATAGAGAACAGAACCAACAGTCAGCAAGAAAAAACGTTAATTATAATGCAATTTGTCATAAAAACAAATCCCAATACTTATATTAGTAAGTGTGGCGTCAAATTTGCGTCTCCAACGTGTTTTAGGTGAGCAACACAAACACATGGCGGTCCGCTCCAGCCAAACAAAACAAAGAGCAGTGGCCGGTAGCTTTTTCACACTACTACTTGACACTTTTATTGTATTGTAAAGAGTGTGAATGTTAAGCAGAAGTGTGGGCGATACACCCTGTTTAACCTGTGAGCCCTAGCAAAGGTGCATAATGGTGATGTAAACATCCGTATAGTGCCGTCTAGCGCTCATAGAAACACGAAATGTACCTAACGGGATTGTTTTTTGAATGTTGCATAGCGAGTTAAACATGAAGATTTTGCTGCATCTGTGTGATCTGATTGGGAAAAAAACATCTGCGCAGACACAATTGTTTCACTCAATGATCTTACAGCCTTGTGGGATGCTAGCTTAAAAGCTACTTAGCTATAAATTGATTGTCCTGCCCCATTTTGGGGCGCTTTACTTCCGCTTAAACACACACAGGAAACAGTTTTAACACGTTTAATGTAGCCATGGATGCGTTGAATGCGTGTAATTGGTCTGTTTGGTCACATACTAAGCGGAATGAGATGAAAAGATGAGAATGCTAACGCTAGCGAGGCTAACGGTACATTGCCAATATGGCTGCCTGTCTGGCGTGATTATTCCTCCATCACTAGCGTTTTGGGAAGAATGTGGCTGAAAATTCAGCAAATAGAGCACAGGCGATGGAAGGACAAGCGCATTCAGTGCATCGGTAAAGGTGCAGAAGCAAAACATGCAACAAAAAGGAAGAGGGCTGATGAGCAGCGTCAATTTTGACGCCGAGTCGCGAAATGCAGGCAAATAAAAATGTCAATACCTTCAGCGTGTCCCATTCTAAACACATACACCGGCCAGCAACGCGTCCTCGTTTAATATAGTAAGAAAAACTAAACAAAAACAAAAAACTGCTGTGTTCTGTTATTTTGTTAAAGCGCAGGGCCTTTCCTTTTTCGTTTTAACGCAATTCTCCACAGAGGAGGAGGGGGATGTTACGCTATATCCTCGCTACCCAATCCCAAAGCTGGGCTCTTCTTCAGTCACTGGAGGAACTGGAGATTTGAATGACACCCTGCTAAAAACAAGACGCTTTCAATTCCCGAACCTCTTATGTCTGCAGCTCAACGAAAAAAAAGAGCACGTTTAAAGGCAGGGGTTGTATGAACTCTGCAGGGCTAGTACTCCCAGCAGCAGCCGTGTGTACTTGGCTATTTCATTTGATCATTGCAGCTTCCAACACGTCATGACAGGCTACACTGAAGTGAACGAGCAAATGTGTGTTACGTGTTGAAACCATGGAGACATATGCATATTTGCATTAAGATGTCTTACTTGTTGTTAACCTACTCATTAAAATGATATCTTGCTCAGACTCAGCTGTCTGCATGGGCTGTCACTTCTTGTCACAACTGTTTACTATTTTATAACTAAAGTCAGCCAGTGGAGGTATTCTTTTGTTATTTTAATTGATCTGACTCTATCCTGTAAGCCTTATCTCTGCTGATCACTTTACTTAAGGGTGGATGACAATGCAAATTTTTACTTAAATTCTCCTTCAAATTCCAGTGAGGGAAATGCTGCAAAATGAAGGAACAAAACACAAGTTAGGCTACCAGCTGAGCCAGACTTGAAGAATGACCAGAAGAAAGTTGGGTTGAATTTTAAAAAGGCAAAATGAAATAAGTTTTTATTTCTCTGTTAAACACTTGGCCTTATAGGTCTCAATCTGTTAAAGGTGGCCTATTATGCATATTTTTTTACCCTTTGTATTGAATGTTTAATAATTATGTAATAATAATTACTTTGTATTGTTGTATCCTATATGCTACAGCTATTATTATTGATGGTCTATTTTCATTTATTCCACACACGGGCCGGCCTCCGGTCATGCACACTCGGCTGTGATTGGTCACACACCTAAAGTGCTTCCTAACTATGACCCATATAAGGAAGGTCGCCCCTCTGTGATGTCACAAAGGAATGGTTTTACCATGCCTTTTCAAACCGAGCGTTTTAAGCCATCCCAAACTTCTTTTAGGGCTCACTTCCAAATGTGCCAACCTCATTATTTGAAACTTTAAACACAAGAAAAGTGGAAAAAGCTTAATAGGTCCCCTTTAATATTAGCTATTACATGTGATTGGCTGGCGACCAGTCCAGGGTGTACCCCGCCTCTCGCCCGAAGACAGCTGGGATAGGCTCCAGCACCCCCGCGACCCTCGTGAGGAAAAAGCGATAGAAAATGAATGAATGAATGAAGTGTCACGAGACACGAGAAAGAGACGGGCCAAGATTGTAACATTACTTTTAACAAAATTACAATGAAAAAATATATGACAATATATTGCAGTCTACTAATTAATTTCTACTATGTTACATTCTTCTACACTCTGTGTTTATGCAAGCATCCCTGCCTCCAAACACCGGGACAAGGAGACTGTGTGACTGACAAAAGGGCTCACTACATTCATGCTGTTGTTCTATGGAACAAACATGCCAAAGTGCTGAACCAATGCACATAGTGAACTCTCCTTCTATATAATAATTGTAAGTATATACAATATTAGCAAAGTAACATTAATAAACCAACTGAAAGATATCATTCTTATGGCGTTAGTATCAACCTGATATTGATGCTACGATATCAGTACTCGTAATTCTGGTAGGAAGCTGGAAATTATCTGAATATTTTAGTAGTTGAAACCCTTAAAGAAGACTCATTTTTCAGTTGTCACTTTATCTTGGGCTGAATAAATAAATAATCTTTCCTTTTCACAATGGAAAACATGCCAACTTTTTAAACCAATAGTGTTGTATCATACACAACAGCTATGGTTGTTGGTTTTTGTGCATTTAAATTGCGTGAACTATTGTAATATTCTGTGTATTATAATATACAATATGTATAATAATGTATATTGTACTATCATAATATTTGCATTAACGTAATGGTTTTTTTTTAATCTTGAACGTACATTTTTGCTAATAAAACAAATCGTTCCCGTTTTCACTTGCCTGCTTTTTAAACGAGTACCTGAGCATCACACGCAACATCTACGATCTTTGGCTAGCAAACGCACAACATTGACGCATGTTCAGTATGAGCTCAGCTCTTCAGTGCAGTCGCCTACGTCGGCCACAACGGTCAGAGTCATACGACGACTGTGGAAGAAAATGCAACGACAAAAAAGCGATTAATGGATTTATCACTACTCGGCCTGATTAGTTTGTTGTCCCTGTGTACAGTGGCTGCGCGTTG
The DNA here is from genome assembly GCF_037039965.1 of Doryrhamphus excisus. Lineage (NCBI taxonomy): Eukaryota > Metazoa > Chordata > Actinopteri > Syngnathiformes > Syngnathidae > Doryrhamphus > Doryrhamphus excisus. The sequence continues at coordinate 11,118,608 of NC_136359.1, read as the reverse complement.
AGAATGGATTATATGTTTCATGCCTCACCGAGAAGCCTTTTAACGCCCAGTCGGCAACCATAGTTCGGTCACTGACGTTGGAGGTTAGTGGGCTCGCCATTTCAGTCGATAGCTTAGCTTAGCTTGGCACAGCTAGCAAGACAAGCTAGCCGGCTAAAGGCTAAACACCAGCACTTTGTCATGTTATCATTGAAAGTAACAAATAAATAATAATAATAATAAATGTTTTCCAGATTACTGTAAACAGTTGTCGTTGCTGTGGACCAATGTATTCGATATTGTCCAAATACAGTATATCAGGTGGACGTCGAGTAGAAACAAATATAGAAACAAAATATTGCTAATTTCTCAGTGACTTGAGTTTAACGTCGCTTGATCAAAGACTTACTTTCCAAACAGGTATGTTAAATTGTAAGAAGTTTAACTTGGCCTGTACATTTCCTGTAACGGAAAGACAAACTTCTACTGTCAAGTAACATGCTAACCGACAGGCAACGTGACTTTTTAATGTTGTCCCCATCACGCTTATACATAGTCAGTTTGGCATAGCTTTACAATAAATGCACTCGACAGATCAGTGAAAATATGTGTTTTTTATTTGTATAGCTGTTCAAGTCGTAACAAATACCTCTCATGCTCCTGTCCCCAGTGATCTACCCTTACAATGGCAGTCTTCAGCCACCAGGTGCTCTTCGCCGTGACAAGATCCAGGTAAGTGTACGCTATTTACACCACTAGTCTATGCAATGGAAGCTAGCAGGGAAACCAACTTAGTTTAGCACACTTGTGTGGTTGTGTATGCGTGACTCGGGCTCGATGAGTATATTTTCACCACGTGTTTACAGCTTTAATGTAAGAAACGGTTCACAATGCCTGATGACAATGTGCAGGTTCTGAGTGAAATAATGTGCATGTTTATTTTTGAGCGCAGCTCGTCTTAGCTGAAAATATGTGTAAAATGGGGAAAAAAGAATTCTACTTGTTATAGGTAATGGCTTTTTGCTGTGTGATGTCACTTCAAATGCGCTATGAAATTAGATGCATAAAACTTTTCTGGTTCTGTCACACCACAGGAAACCTGCGCATGACAAGTTTTGCACTCACCTGCAACATTTTTTGACTGCCACACGACATAACATAACTGAACTTGCCAAATTGCCCATTATGTGAAGCCATGCCCTTAAATTGCCCTGACATGACAGCTTTTCAATAAAGTGTGAAAATGATTACATAATGTGAAATATGAGCGGTCGCACCCTGTACATATGACATTTCTCCCTGAACACAGTAGCCCAGTAGCAGACACCTAAATCCTAGCTGGAAAATTTACTACCTTATGCTATTACATAATATCTGACCAGTTTTTCCTTGTCCTCTACAGGGGATCATATTTGTTATCCAAGCGGCACAGCTGCGCTCCGCTATCTTCCAGAGCCTACCTCCATATCGAACCTCCACGCAACATCTCCTCTTCAACGAACCCACTCAGGCACTCCCGCTATGGACACCCCCACAGTTACCAAGGCCACAACCTGGGCTCTGTCCCACTAGCCCGCTCTCTGCACAGCTCATGCATTTGGCTCCAAGAAATAAAACATGATGAGAGTAAACTGTCCCCCGGCCAGAATTCAGTATCAGATGAGAAAAAGGACACTGCGTCTGCTGTAGCCCAACCACAAACGGCACCGACATCCACCGCTCCTGCTGCTCCTGCAGCAGTGGTGAAGAAGGCTCTGTATCTCAGGATTGTTGATGAGCTGAAGCATTACTATAATGGCTTCCGGTTGCTTGGCATTGACACCAAGGTTGCAGGCAGGATGGTGTGGCGGTTGCTGCACGGACAGGTCCTCACACGCAGAGAAAGGAGAAGGGTAAGACATCTATATATATACAAACCTCTGGTGCATTAATCAGCAACATGCTGCAGTAAATTTTATATAAACGTTTATAGCCATCATTTAAAGACCCGTCTGTCCACAGCTGTTAAAGCATTTCAAATGTTTTTTACTGGTTTGTTGTCTGGTCATGTCATGTCCTCTGGTCTCCCATTTAATGTTTACATGCACTAAAAAAAGCCTTAGCGATTGCGTTTACTGTCTAAAGGCTGCTGCAGGAGTCGTTACCCCCTGTTGTCTTCCTGTCATTCTTCTTTTGGGTGGATTACTGGAAGGCAAGCACTGTGTGGCTTTATGCTTTCACTAATTTACATGTCAATAAGAAATGCGCAAGTGCTGTGGTGAAGATTTCCTGTCGGTCTGTCCTCAACCAATATTAGGGGTGTAAGGAATGCATGTATCTGTATTCGGTTTGAATTGATACACATTTGTACCAAGCTGAAAGCGCCGTACCAATTGCTCAGTCTGTACACGGGCTGGAACATATGCAGATGTTAAAGCAATACAGTGTGTAGAGAGACATGGAGGTGAAGGAGAAGGTTGCGTGAGTCTGTGCAGCACATGAATGCACACAAGAATTGTGTTTGTTTTTGTGTTCACAGCTGATGAGGACCTGCGCTGACCTCTTCCGTCTGGTGCCCTTCATGGTGTTCATTATTGTGCCCTTCATGGAATTCCTCCTTCCAGTCTTCCTCAAACTCTTCCCAGAAATGCTTCCCTCTACCTTCGAGACAGAATCCAAAAAGGCACGTGGACATGCGCACACACACACGCACACACATGCAGACTCGTGCAACGAGACACCAGTATGACCTCCCAGTCAGGTTCACTCTTGATTATGTAACTTCAGATATAACTGCTGGTGCAACTTCGTCTGGTGTCACAGCCTGCCAACTGATCTTATCAAAGCAGTTTTCTTTGGAAGTTGGAAGATGTCCAGAATTTATTTTTAATCTTTTGGAAGTTCTAAAGCAGCACCGCGATGATTGACACAGCTGACTGGTTTTCAGATATGCACAGCCCTCTTCTTGGAGGTGTCTGACCTCTCAGAACATGGACGGTCTGTGATAATATGTGATGGTGGTGGAGTTCCACAAACATTGCTGCAGTTGCTAATGACAACATATTACAGTATCCTTGACCTTTACGATTATGGTGTAAACATGATGATCTACCAAATTTTATAATCTAGCAGTCCCTGTGGGTATTTACAGGTCTTTCATAATTATTATTATTACTCATTACTCATTAGTTCATTAGTTCTGTCCTGTACTCTGCAGGAGGAGAAGCAGAAGAAGGGTTTGGCTGCAAAGCTGGAACTCGCCAAGTTTCTCCAGGAGACCATTGCTGAGATGGCTCGTAGGAACAAGGCCTCGGAGGATGAGACACAGCGCTTCTCCACATACGTTCAACAGGTACTGTAGATAACAGAATGCTGTTGCCTAAACCTGTGGTCAGCAACTTGTGGCTCCAGAGTCATAGTCGCCATAGTCATATATTTTTTCCAACACCCGTGTGGGGAAAATGCACGTTTGAAAAGAGTTGAAGGGGAACTGCACTTTTTTGGAATCACAATCCTTATATAAAACATGAACACATATTTCTACGTATTTTCTACGCCTTTTCTATGCATTATAACACAAGAAAACAAGTTAATTTGAGCTAGTTTATAATGCTGTCATTGGGGTACTCCTTTTTTGACTATGAAACCCTCAAAAATAAACCTCTAACAACATTGCATCGTTTGATATACATGTTGTAATCATGCATTAACATGTACAGGAATGGTAACATGTCATAATTGCAGTATCTTGCTGTATTTTGATGATTTAAAACACTATCGATACTTCTGTTATTGGTGCATTGATTTCTGACTGGTGATTGGATGAACACCAACGATAATGGCTTACCTGTATGCTTGATGTGTGGCGAGAAACAACAAAAACCTTGAAAGACATTTTCAAAACATGCATCCATTTTCTGAAAAGTAGTAATTTATTTTAAAAGCAGATCTACATGTGTAACAGTGGTAATCCTGTAGTACAGCCTTGCACACGCTGATCTCGAACCGGTGACCACATAAGTCCACTGTTAAGTACTAGTGTAGGTTAGCAAGACAGTTTAAAGGAACATGCTATCATTTCACTGTGCTGCACATTTCATAAGGTGTCAGGTTGTGAGGTTTAACCAACGTACTATCAAACTCCATTAGTTGTCAGCCTTTAAAAGTTTGTAAGCTGTTGTATTTAGCGGATCTAGATAAATGGTCTTCAGTGGGTGTGGGGGCAAAATGGCTCTTGTGGTAGTAATGGTTGCCGACCCCTAGCCTATGCTGTTTTCTTTAATATTGACTACATGTGTGTCCTTGTTAGGTTCGGGTCACAGGCGAGCAGCCCACCACAAAGGACATAGTCCGCTTTTCCAAGCTATTTGAGGATGAGCTGACGCTAGAGCACCTGGAACGCCCTCAGCTGGTGGCCCTGTGCAAACTACTGGAGTTGCAGCCCATCGGCACAAACAACTTGTTGCGCTTTCAGCTGATGATGCAACTCAGGACCATCAAATCAGACGACGAGGTGAAAGATGAATGACAGGGCTTTACGCAATAGTTATTTGCCAGACATACCACTCTTTGATGGATGTTGTTATGCTTCAGGCATACTCGCTAAAGCAGTTTATTCCTGGCATTTGGCTTCAGTGTCAGCTTCTCAGTATTATATATAGTAGTTCACTAGTGGTTCAACATGTTTAATTGGAATACTTCTTATGGCAAGGGAGGCTTAACATCTGTACAATCAACTGAAGAACTGTATAAATGTAGGTCGAAAGGTAGTAATAGGAATTGTATTGCTGATGCAGATGCGTGCACATTCATTCCTTTGCTGTACGTCTTAATGAAATTTTAAATTTTCTCATATTTTGTGAAGATGATCGCAGCAGAGGGTGTGACAGCTATGAGTGTGTCAGAACTGCAGGCAGCTTGTCGCAGCCGTGGAATGAGATCTCTAGGACTCACCACAGATCAGCTACGACTGCAACTGCAGCAGGTAAGTAAAGCAGTTCCCAGATCACACTGCCCTTTGTAATGTGACTGTGTAGCCATGCACTAGAAATACCCATTACATCATCAAATCAAGCTCAATGCCTCATAATATAGACTCCATATGCTTTCTCTCTTTACTTCAGTGGCTGGACCTGCACTTAAACGAGAACGTTCCACCATCACTGCTGCTGCTCTCCAGAGCCATGTACCTGACTGATCTCAAACCCAAGGCCCCAGTCATTCCGCCTGTACCCAAACTTGAGGTTTGGCCTTTTGCAAGCCACTTAGTGTTATTTAATCACTTGAATGCACAGATTGCAGAAAGCAATGTTAAGTAGTTGTTGTTATGTTGGCGGCTCTTTCACTACTTGTTTTTTTTTTTTTCAAGACACAACGTACCGGCTAGATGTAAGAGATATTAATTTATGGTCGTGATTTTTACAGAAAGCAACGGTTGCAACAAATGGAAGCTCAGATAATGCAGACATGCTGGCGGACCCTGCACTCATCATCAAAGACACACCGGTCTGTACCATCCTAAAACACAGTCGAGTCAGATGATTGATTAGATATACCTATTATGGGAAGCATTTTTATTACCATTGAATCACTTTTGCAATCAACAGATTTAATGTGAGAATTTGTCAGGTTGTCAGTTTGCAACACTTTAGAACTGATTTTGACTACAAAGGTCGTCCATTGAAGTCAGAATTTATTATATTAATGATTGTTTTTTTTTCTTATTTATGTACCATCATCCTTGTCTCGTAGGCAGAAGAGATAAGGAACAAGGCGCCTGTGATGTCGGACAAACCTCTTACTGCTGCTGAAGTCCTCCAGGTAAGCAGAATGCAATACAATTAAACTATTAATTGTAGTTACTGTGAGTCACTATTGTTGCGTAAGAGAAACCAGTAAATGGACTGGGTTTTTCCCAATCCAATTAGTCCTTCCTTGCTTTGGTGTTTCTCACATGATGTTCTAATCTCTCAAATTAGACCACGTTTACTATTTTGAATTTAGCAGCTGCCCCACATAATGAAAATGAAACAACACTAACACAGTGCAGAATCGTGAGGTTGGTGCGCAATTATTTAAACATCGCTCGTGTAACAATAACAATGTCTACTCGCCCAAGAGAACCTTTTGATCAGCTATTTCAGAAATAGCTGCTATTTATAGAGCTGTCGTTATCACGCACACTCAAGTCTAAAGTGTGTCTTGCATGTTACTTTAACCCCACAAAGTCTTTCGTAATGCTAAATCGCTTATTCCCAAAACACAATTAAAGCTGCTCTGTAGATCCTTTAATGACCAAGGTTGTCAATCTGTTAGCCCAAACACTATATTAGCTCGTCCTTTCTCTTGACTTTTATTTTGGGACTGTGACTCATCAAGTAGCAGACATCGAAATGTCAAGTCCATTAAACAGAATTTCCACACCATGTACAGTACCTGTCAAAACATTTGACACTTGCTCATTTATAGCAAAGTGTCCAGACATTTAAATATGTTTTAAATATAATCACAGCTCGGGTGTAAATCGTTTGCAATGTCGGTGAAGCTCATGGGCATGGTCCAAATACAGGTGTGCCACTAAAAATGGAGGCCATATGCATAAAATTATCACATACTGATTGTTTGATTGCAAATCTTTTGGTGAAGTGAAAATCACAAGATTAAAGTTGTACTGTCCAAATATTTCTTTAATGGATTTTTAAACAAGTATTAAAAATGGTGGTTATACAATTTACAATGCTTTCAGCATTCACACATATGTTGGTGTTATCGCCCATTTTCATCTACCATATTTGCCGGACTATAAGTCACACTTTTTTTCATTTCTCTTACTGCCATGAAGAAACTGTACTTAAAACTGTTTATGTTACATACACACTGGACACCTTTTCTGTTCATGTTTATTTTTCATGTCGCTGAATAACCATTGTGTTAGCATATCTTACACCTATTCTCCTATTACACCTGTTCTCTATTTTTTTTATTGCGAGAACTTGCCTTCCAAGATGACGTATTGTCTGTTTTGGTCATGCATTCATCATGTTGTATATAGTTAGATTACATCAGACAGAAGTCACTGTCCTCTTATCACCGTCACCTATCAACTAATTGGGGTACTGGCTAAACCAACAAGCAACAAATTCTGATTTCTTGATTACATTACTTCATGATTTTACCCATAGATGTATAATAAATGATCATGATGTATGATATGCTATTTTAATAGAAGACATCAAGTGAGTGAATACACACATTGTATTTATATACACACTGGGTATTTACTTTTGTACATAGAATGACAAAAAAAATCTTATACACAGCATTAAACACAAGTATTTGAAGCTCGGTGCTGCAAAGCATGGTGGGAGCTTGCACTGGACTTATTTGGCGTACCCTACTGCTACTTCAATTGTGGCAAATTAGTAAAAGTTGTATAGGGCAACTGGTAGAGAACTTGGATCCACATCCAGAGAAGGTTGGTTCAATTCCTGATTTCAGCTCAAACTACCAACTTTCATTCTACGTTTTGGCATATTTCCACAGCATTTCAGTCCAGCTTCAGCTTTCGAACAGCTCCTGTGTTTAGAGATTTTTGTACCTTTTTCCAAGTGTTTCAGTTTTGCTTCAGCTGTTCATAATTCACCTGCAATGCCTGCTGACATTGCATCTTCTATTTCATTTTTGTGTTCTGTCTATTTGCAGATATCATAACAAGGAGTATCATATCAGCAATATTGTTGCTAAGCTTTTTATTGTTGTTGGTTCTCTGGCAGGCTAAAGCAGCCACTGAGGTGTCCCAGAAGAGCAAGATGAGCGCCAATGGTGTCTGAGGAGCGTGAGTGTCTGGACTGAAAAGGAGAGATTAATTTAAGCATCAATGAGTCCACAGTGTGTGGAGATGGCAAGGATTCTGATGTTCGTGGACAAACAATCAGTTGTTTACATCTCTCTAGCGCCGATTTGATGTAGAGACTAAGTTGTCAGTGGTTCTTTTCGCCATTGATGTTAATATTATGGGGACGTTGCCGCTTTGTCATACCATCAGCTCCACAAATTTCACACCTGGCCACTCCATAACGCTCCGTATTCCTCTTATCATTTTAAGAAAATCAGTCCCTTTTGTTCCAGACGGCGTCGTCCTCCTGTACATTTGTATATGTTGTGTATATTTTCATTTCTGTCCGACATTATCACAGTTGAAGCTTTGTACAGTTTGCTATGCAAACTCACGATATGATCAAGCTCCCTTTTGTTAGCATTTCTGGTGCACCCAGTAACCGTTCCATTCAATGTGTAACAAAAGCTTGGTCATCCACGTTTCAAAAACACTTGGTTCACCTCCAACCGGTTTCTCTGCAAACTCGGGCCATTTCTAAATCTGTAGGTTCCATAATTACAGTTAGATAAATAAGATTGGTGTGTTTAAAGAGAGCGCTAACTCCTTTCACACAGACAAGAGGCAAAGTGCAGTTTTCATCCTCTGGTTCAAACGCTGCTTAACACTTAAAAAACCCAAATATTGTAATACATCTTACGTGTTGTGTTTTATTGCTGTGATGCTTAGATTTCATTAAGCTGAAGAGAATATACTTGATGTTATCCATGAAGAAATTCTATTTATGAGAGAATCTTAAAAGCTACAAACTAATATTCAAGGCATTATTTTTTATGTGCTTTTACAGAGATATGAAAATGTAGCAATTTGACTGATTCATTCAGCTGCCCTTTGCATTGCTATCTTAAATACATTAAGTTTACCACAAAGTATACTGTATTGATAGTTTTTTTTTTTGCTGATTTGGCAAACCCTACCTGCTTCCATTTTTGAATTGTCACTACTAAGATGAAATATCTCCTGTTATTTATGTATAGCCAACTACCAGCAGTGGACGCCATAGATGAAATATTTTTTTCAAATGAAGATTGATGTTTTTGGTTTTGCAAATGTGCCTTTTTGGTTTCTTGGTTTTCAATATTGTGTCTGTGACTGTACTCAAAGCGCCATTTGCACCTTCTTCCCCTTTGGACAAATGTTTCATTTTCCCCTTTGTCTCAAATACATCCTTTTATGAACTGTTGAGTGGGAAGTACAGTGCCTTGCAGATGTGTTGACTCCCTTGGATATTTCATCCTTTTATTTGCATTTATTAATGAAGTTGTGGTCAATGTAATTTGTATTTTTGCTGACAGGAATTTAAAAAAAGGCCAAATGCAAACATTTTTTACAAATTGTCATTTAAAAGTACAGTATACAGTAAATGACTGCATAAATATTCACCTCCTTCTAGTTGGTATGCAAACAAGACTAGTTCACCCTCATTTCACACATTGGCTAAGTTACCTAATTAATGCATCACGTTACCATGACAAGTACAGCTTGATTAAAATCATGATACTTTACCCCATTGCACACTTGTGTCCTGTTTTCTGTGTTCTTTTTACCCTCAAATATTTTTGTTACAGTCGGGCTATTAGCTTTTATAACAGTATGTGTACAATTTGATATTCAATTAGACATCTGAATGACAATGTTATTATATTCCCTTATTTGGGAATATAATTTTCATTTTTTCCCAATCCTATGTTGTGATTCCCCATTTGAATTCGTTGTAATCGCAGTTACAATATTGTACTGTATACAGAGCTGTACAGAGTACGTACCTTGGCCAGCAGATGGCGCCACATACCTTGACGACGATAGGTCTTGTGAGACAGCCGAAATAGTTCATTTATTATTAAGAGTCGACAAATTTTCCATGCCTTTACATAAGATGTTTGAAACTATTTGATGGTTTTATTAAAATAATTTAAAAATCGAACCACGATCCCCAATAATCAATACATCGAAACACATAAATATAAATACATATTGCGAAATCCATTAAACCACGCCCACACCGTTAGTTTGCGAGACAGCAAAGTCTGTCGTGTCGTGCAACTGACACTTTACAAACAATACAGTCAACCCTCCGGTCAAGGAACCTCATTAAAACAGAAAAATTACAAGAAAAAGTCATCATTTGCGGTAAGGCTAATTATTTACTGTATTTACAAAATCACTATGCACGGTCGTCTAAGGTCGTCTAAGGAGTGAGATTTAATATTTACACATTCTGCGACTGCATTGGCGAGTAACAAACGCCAGGCGCCATCTTTAAAAAGATGAGACGACAGCCGTTGAATAGGTAACCAGTTATTTTGTCTAATGTAACAGAGGTGTCTGAGAATATACTGTTAACTGGTGGTAAGTTCGGAGTGGTGTGATAGAGCTTACTAGAGCAACTTGTTGTTTATGTATATATGAATTTAAACCTTGCCAGGTTAGCTGAACTTACAACGTACATCTACCACACCTGTTTGAAGGGTCTGATTGCATGGCGATTTCAAGACATTGAGGTGTTTTAATGTATTGTAGTATCTGTGACTTTGTGTGTTGGGCCTTTAAGAGGGCGGGGCTTGGAAAGTGACGGTGTCACGTCACAAGTGAGAGAGTGAGTCTGGAGAGAGCGCTAGGAAGGAGCGAATGGCGTGCGTGTGTTGGCGTGGGTTGTGGCCCACAGCAGCCCAGGTGTGAATGAACTGTTGACCGCTATTAATAAAGCGATTGAAGTGCATCGGCGACGCGAGTGTCTTCCTTACCACAACCAGGGGCATTACAGTATACTATTTAAGTATTTCACTACTTGCTTCTTTATAGAGGTAGTAAAAATTGTGAACACATGATAAATTATTAGGTATAATAGAGAGAGAGGGGAAAAGTATGTAACAAAACCCTAACGTTGTTAGGTGGCTTTACAAATCATGTAATTTACATTGCAGATGATCCATAAGGAAAAAAATGAGGTAAAAATACTGTACAATAAAAAGGAAGAGTGGTAAGCACGCAGGCCACACAGCTAGGAGACCTGAGTTTGATTCCACCCTTGACCATCTCTGTGTGGAGTTTGCATGTTCTGACTCCGCCTTCCTCCCATATTCAAAAAACATGCTAGGTTAATTGGCAACTCCAAATTGTCCATAGTTATGAATGTGAGTGTGAATGGTTGTTTGTCTATATGTCCCCTGTGATTGGCTGGCGACCAGTCCAAGGGTGTACCCCGCCTCACGCCCGAAGACAGCTGGGATAGGCTCCAGCACCCCTGCGACCCTCATGGGGTGTTAAGAATTGTACAATAAAAATAAATATTAAAGGTACAGCGACAAAACAGTATCCTTTGCAAGTTTACAAAAAATGATAATGACAATGATGTCACTGAAATGACACACAGGACATGCCTTTCAGTGTTAGTTTTCATATTTTTCATTTTGTGTTTTGGTGTCATGAGCACTTTAAAGTGTAAAAAAACTGCTTCTGTTGGAATTAATTGGTAAATTTTATTTGGAACTTTTTCCACATCCTCGTCATTATTTAAATATGACAAGTATATTAAACGCTTTTTTTTCGCTGAAGCAGGTCTTCGGTTGTAGTTTTCACAAAGCCCTTGAAGTTGGCCTGATTAGTGAACCGGTCAGGTCGTACAAGTGAAGGCGGACCCATCGGGAGGGCTTCTGAGGTGGGCATCATTGTGGCTAAAAGCAGCCCACACAGGACCACTGTCAGCAGTCTGGACATGATTGTTTACCTGGAACAACACAAGGAAAAACTCTATGAAGTCTTAAAAAAATGCTTTTTACTGTAACATATTCATTCATTCATTCATTTTCTACCGCTTTTTCCTCACGAGGGTCGCGGGGGGTGCTGGAGCCTATCCCAGCTGTCTTCGGGCGAGAGGCGGGGTACACCCTGGACTGGTCGCCAGCCAATCTACTGTAACATATCCACTTGAAAATGTACAATGGAACACACTACCTGCCCTCTTAAGGCACTTGCAAATTTTCAATAAATGTAGTCAACGTAATTTCAACATGATAGGTGGATTGTTTGTTTTTCCAAATAGATGTCAGCCATCTAAGCTGTAAGTCTGCTTTTCCTTTCATGAATAATAATGGCGGCTATGCTGAAGAGCCTCACACACTCCTGAGAATTTTGAAAAACCATACAAGAGTGAGGAAGTATAACTAGAGTTATTATTTATTTATTTTTAAGCTATGAAGGGCTCTTTGAGAAAGATTTACAAATGGATGTGGTGCAATAATTCTGTTGAACTGGTGAGTAAAATTAGACGCTTTTGCTGCTTTTGTAGCATAACATTCTCTGGGCATTCAATCATTCACAACTGGACTGTTCAGTTTGTCTTACAAGACGTTTCACTTAAAAGACTATAGTTGTCCAATCTCGTCTGACATAGTCTTTCAGCATGAATTAGACTAGAGCTGTCCTATCTAGGGCTGCACGATGGTTGAGTGATTAGCGCGCAGGCCTCACAGCGATGAGACCCGAGTTCAATACCACCTTCAGCCATTTCTGTGTGGAGTTTCCATGTTCTCCCCGTTTTCTCCGGGTACTTCGGTTTCCTCCCACATTCCAAAAACATGCTAGGTTAATTGGCGACTCCAAATTGTCCATAGGTATGAATGTGAGTGTGAATGGTTGTTTTGTCTATATGTGCCCTGTGATGTACAACATCATAACAAAACAAAACAAATTAGTCTTTGCTGTTAAGACAGGCGATACATTCAAGTCATGTTTATCATTAGCTGACAACTTTTCCATACTTCCTTACCAGGTTTGTAAGAGATTAAACTTCAGCATTTTTGTAATGGACCAAATACTTATTTTCACCATCATGTGTGTGTGAGATCTTACCGGTTTTGGAAGAAAATAAAGTCGTTGAAATGATGCTTGTCTTCCCTCCACAGGCTGATGCTGAAGCAGCACGATGGTGTCAGAGTGAGCCGAAAGATGCTGTGCCCCTGACAGTAAGACTTTAATACCCCCTCTAATGTTGATTTAACACTCAAATTGGCCAACGATGAACTCTACAAATATTATTTTGTTCTAAGCATGACTCATGAAATATTCATGTGTTTGACTAAGCTGAGATGTCATCTGAATAACTCATTTGACCAGACACCAGGTTTGTTGTTTTAAGTGTTAGATCATCTTTTCCCACCCCATCTTCACATCTTAATGGCTTCCAAGATTACATGGCTGCTGTCCCTCTGTGGAAGCACTAAGGTGGCTTTCATGGGTGGTGCCAACGATAATGGCTTACCTCTATGCTTGATACGTGGCGAGAAACAACAAAAAATATTTTCAAAACAAACACGCATTTTCTGAACAGTGATCATACGTATATTTCAAAAAAAATATTGGTACCTCTGATACCAGATCTTTAGGCTCTAAAATCAATACTCAAACCAAAATATTGATACTTTGATTTCATTTGAGATAATGTATATCATGAACAGGAACACAGTGGAAAGTTAAGGAATTATTGAGACCTTTTCTAAAGGATCTATGGTTGTCTGATGTATTATATTCCTTATTTTATGTGCTATACCATGCTATGATTTGAAATACACTGCAGAGAGGTAGGATTCTCAAAGTAACGCTACAAGCACCTTCTTCTTCGATCTCTGACAGGATTGTTTTTATACAAAATTATAATTTTGTATAAAATAATTCTAATAATAATAATTATTATAATAATTATAATTATACAAAAATGTATAAGAGGGTAAATATTTCAACATTCGGGGCTTCATGGCGGATCAAGTGGTTGGCGTGCAGGCCTCACAGCTAGGAGACCAGAGTTCGATTCCACCCTCGGCCATTTATGTGTGGACTTTGCATGTTCTCCCTGTATGGTGCATGGGTTTTCTCCGGGTACTCCGGTTTCCTCCCACATTCCAAAAACATGCTAGGTTAATTGGCGACTCCAAATTGTCCATGAGTATGAATGTGAGTGTGAATGGTTGCTTGTCTATATGTGCCCTGTGATTGGCTGGCGACCAGTCCACAGGGTGCACCCCGCCTCTCGCTCGAAGACAGCTGGGATAGGCTCCAGCACCCCCGCACCCCCCCCCCCCCTTGTGAGAATAGGCGGTAGAAAATGAATGAATGAATGTAAACATTCAAGCTCTCATCTATCACATTTCATTTTTTTTGGTGTCATGAGCACTTTAAAGTGTAAAAAAATGTCTTCTGTTGGAGTACTCTGCTAGATTTTATTTGGAACTTTGGAATTTTTCCACATCCTCATCATTATATTAGTTATGACGAATATATTAAGAGCCTATTAGTCGATTAAACAGGCCATCATCCTCACATTCCAAAAAGCTGCCCTGATGGCTGGCATGATTAGTGAGCTGGGAAGGCTCTCCAAGTGGACCTTTGGCCACAACTTGGGCTTCAGGGGTGGGTGTCATTGCGGCTAAAAGCAGCACACACAGGACCACTGCCAGCAGTCTGGACATGATTGTTTACCTGGAACAACACAAGGAAAAAGTCTGTGACTCTCTTTAACGAATGCTCAAAGCTTTTAATAGCATTTTTACTGCACCATATCCACTTGAAAATGTACAATGGAACACAGTACCGCCCTCTTAAGGCACTCACAAATTTTAAATAAATGTAGTCACTGTAATTTCAGGGGCGGATTGCTTTTCAAAAAGTTGAACATTTCAGCCTTCTAAGTCAGCGCCTCCTTTCATTAATAATAATGGAGGCTGTGCTGAACACACTGCACAAAAAAGATCTTCCAAAACAACACTTGAATGACCGTGTATGAGTAAACATACAGTGTACACAGTATGTGTGTACAGTATATACTAAACGTTTGGACACTCTCATCCAATAGCATGAGGAAGTGTGTTGAAACTACTCATATCCTATTTGGCATATTCTATTTTGTAATGGATCAAATACTTATTTCCCCATTGTGTGTGTGTGTGTGTGTGTGAGATATCTTACCAGATTTGGAGGACAACAAAGTCGTTGAGATGAATTCTTCCTTCCACAGGCTGATCCTGAAGCTGAGTGAGCAGAAAGATGATATACATACCACTGACAGTAAGACTTTAATACCTGTTCTAATGTTGACTTAACACTTGAATTGGCCACCTGACGGTACTGTACACCAATGGTAGAATATTACACAAATATTTATTTGGTGTAAGCATGACTCACATATACAATATTAATGAGTTTGACTAAGCTGAGATGCAAAAATGGTATCATTGCACAGACGCATTTTACCGTCCACCAGGTTTATGTGTATCTTCATGGGTGAAAAAAAGGTTTGGGAAAGCACTCCAATGGATGTGTTTCAAATATTATAGGATATTTTTATATTGATATGGCAAATCTAACCTATTCATACACTACTGGAAGCACAGCAGCCAGGAAAATAAAAAGGAGATAATTGACTGTTGAGAATAAATTCATAGATTTAAATGGAAGATGTGAATGTGAGTGGTTGTTTGTCTATATGTGCCCTGCAAATGGCGACCAGTCCAGGGTGTACCCCACCTCTCGCTCGAAGTCAGCTGGTATAGGCTCCAGCATACCCCCTTGGCACAAATGAGGATAACCGGCATAGAAACGGGTGGATGGAATTTAATGGAATAAAAACTACTATGATTTAAGTTGGATTAATACAAATTTCACGGCGACCAAGTGGTTAGCACGCAGGCCTCACAGGTAGAAAACCCGAGTTCAATTCCACTCTCGGCCTTCTCTGTGTGGAGTTTGCATATTCTCCCCGTGCATGCGTGGGTTTTCTCCGGGTACTCCGGTTTCCTCCCACATTCCAAAAACATCCAAGGTTAATTGTTAATTGTCCATAGGTATGAATGTGAGTGTGAATGGTTGTTTGTCTATATTTGCCCTGTGATTGTCTGGCGACCAGTCCAGGGTGTACCCCGCCTCTCACCTGAAGACAGCTGGGATAGGCTCCAGCACCCCCGCGACCCTCGTGAGGATAAGCAGTAGAAAATGAATGAATGCATGAATAATAAAAATTTTGGCATCAACACGCTTCCAACACGCTACTATGGGACCTGTGAGACACCAAACATTCGTCACTGCTGCACCAAAGCAGTTCTGACTACAAGATGTAGTCTAACTCAAATCTTACACCCAATAGGAGTGTTGGACTACTGCACAAGCCTTTTTGTACAGTCTACCAGTTACAGTGTACAGCATCCCAAACTGGATATGCTGTCCCACCTGATGAACTGGAGGAGACAAAGACAAGCAAGCACAAAAGAAATAAGGCTAAGATGTCATTTTAGACATTTACAGTACTGTGCACATTTTTTTTGCCACATCATAGTTTGTGTTTGTGTGCAGGAGCAGTTCTCGACAAACTTAACCAGGGGGGCACATTAAACCATTGCTACAAATTATATTTAAACATTACAAACCTTATTGGACTTAACATCGTATAAAGTAAACATTAAATTAACAAACTCCTCCAGGGTACAGCAAAGTGCATTCCCTATTTACTGAAGCCCAGATATTTTATTCTTCTTATTATTATTTACCTTTGAGTCTTGCAACAAGACAAATGGTAGTTCCTTTCTCCAATGCTACAGTGTTCAGGTGTGCCCCTGTAATATGCCCCTTGTGATGGATATCTTATATTTTATCATGAGGTCAATTGATTTCTGCAAATGTGACTGATTTCCTAGCAGAACAGTCTATGTTATGTTGTGACTATTTGCTGGTCGCTTGAGCCCCCCTGTCTCCAAAACAAGTTTTTCCAATGGCGTTTCCATATCAGCAGTTTCTGATTACGTCACTGCTCCTGATAAAGTCCTGATAATGCTTGTATACTATGCTTCTGTCCTGTCCTTGGGGGAGGGAGGATAACACTTGCCACACTCAACTGTCTGTTTCAACTGTCTTCCCTTCTTCAAACTAAATACCCATAAAAGACAGATCTGTCGTTGAGCAGTTTGTTTCTTCTCTCCATCAGTGCCGGAACTTTTACACAACACCGCCCAAGTGGTGATTTTTACACGATTTGGACCCCCCCCCCCCAGCGAGTCTTCTGAACTGATGGCATTTTGGTTGTGAGGTCAAGGCCAGGTGGGCCGTGGGTGGAATAAATTAAAAGAGACCGTTTTGGAAATCCAATGAAATACAGGTGGAATAGGTGCTGATTCTGGAAGATCTAGAAAGCTTTCTGTGCGGGTTAATGTGTGTGGCTGCTCTATAGGAGTCCACAACTCAATACAAAAGGCAGTAAATGAGTATAATAGGTCCCCTTTAAGGTCGGTGTTCATGACTCCACCATAAGCAAAATACTGGGCAAAAACGGCCTCCAGGCCGGGTTTTTGCCAGAAGACAGCTTGATGATCCCCAAGAGCTTTGGAAAAATATTCTGTGGTCTGACGAGACAAAAGTATACATTTTTGGAAGGTCTATGTATGTCTGGTGAACACATCATACCAACAGTAAAATATGGTGGTGGTAGTGTGATGGTCTGAGGCTGTTTTGCTGCTTCAGGACCTGGAAGACTTCTGTGCTAAATGGCACCATCAATCCTGCTGTCTACCCAAAAATTCCTGAAGCAGAATGTTTGGCCATCTGTTTCAGACCTCATGCTGAAACCAAGCTCTTCATCCCCACCTCTTGAAATCCTAATTTTGCATATTTCCCACTTTGCAATTGCAAAGTTGCACTTTAATATACCTTTAATATACCTCCACACCGCAGACATAGTTGTGCGTCCAGCTTCAAGCTGCTTTCCGTGTTCTGCTTCGTTTGATGGCATTCAACCAATAGTGTCACTGCAGCAAAGAGCATGTCATGCCATACATGTTACTATTTCTGTGCGAGTGAAGAGGTCTCACTCTTTACCACTGCATAACTATAGAGCTGATAAAAAGTAATAAAAATAAATACACACACACACACATATATATATATATATTGGGATATAACGAGTCTGAAACCACGTGATCGAGACCGATTTCCCATCACATGATCGGATCAGGACATCCCTAATATTTAACTTTTATTGCAAAAAACGAGTAAAAACAAAGTTTTTGATTGAGTTTTTTGGGGGGGAAAAAGATTCTCAACCAGGACAGTAAAATTGCATTTTTAATTTTACTTAAATTAAATTTACTTAAATTTTTGGAATCCCCATCCCCCCACCCCCGTCTCCACCCCCGACAACATAACGTCCACTGTACCCAGGGCTCCTGTTAGGGGGCTGCCTTTTTGGAGAACTGTCTTTTCTGGTTCGAGCTGAAGCCACTCTGTAGCTTTCACCACCTTGACCATGTTTGGCCTCTGAGCTGGGTGTCATTGTGCATAAGAGCAGCACACACAGGGCCAATGTCAGCAGTCTGGACATGATTGTTTACCTGTAAGGGAAAAATATTAGAAACAGCTCTCAGTGCAGTAGTACATCACTGAAAAACTATTAGCTCATTAATCCCTAAAAACTGAATATTATTATTGTTTCAGTCATACAATAAATTTTGAGCTGCCAACCGATTAATAGCTTAATTTGAATTCCAGAATGTAATCTTTGGTCTATGTGATCGTACCAGTTTTGGAAGAAAACAAAGATGATGATGCTCCACTCAGTTCGTCCCTCCACAAGCTGATACTGAAGCAACACGTTGGCGTTGGAGTGAGTAGAAAGATGCTCTACCACTGACAGTAAGACTTTAATACCTGTTCTAATGTTGACTTAACACTTGAATTGGCCAATGATGGAATATCATATTAATAATATTGATTTGTTCTAAGCATGATTCATGTAATATTAATATTTTTGACTAAGCTGAGATACTAAAATGTCATCATTACATAACTAATTTTACCAGCCACCAGGCTGATTAATGTTTTCTCAAGTGTTACATAGCAGTATTTTTGCCACCCTACCTTCACGTCTTAAAGGGGAACTGCACTCTTTTTGGAATTTTGCCCATCATTCACAATCCTTATATGAAACATGAACACATATTTCTTTCCCTTTTCTGTGCATTATAACGCGAGAAAACAAGTTAATATCAGCTAGCTTACCATGCTATCATTGGGATACACCTATTTAGACTCTTAAAACTATCTAGACCAGGGGTGTCAAACATACGGCCCGCGGGCCGGAACCGCCCCCCAAGGAGGTTCGATCAGGCCCGCAGGATAATTTGAAAGTGGAAAAAATGCATAAAAGACATGGAATTAATATTTTTAATTTGCTGCAATTCATGGATTATCCGCTAAGGGGCGCACTCTTTCCATCAGAGTAGAAGACAAGCCGCATCACTGAGAACAGCAGACGGTATCAATGCGCCATCTGCTGCTTGTTACGACGTTGTTAATACCTTGGTCTCTACCTCTCCGCTACACCCTCATTAGCCAAAATGTCGTTATCCAAACGGAGAAAAGTAGATAAGGAGTGTAGAACTTTCAAAGAAAAATGGACCACGTCCTATTTATTTACAGAGATGCACGGAAAACCTTTGTGCTTGGTGTGTTTGCAACAAGTTTCGGTATTGAAGGAATATAATATTCGACGCCACTACGAGACTCATCACAGCGAAAAATATGACGGCTTGCAAGGACAACTGAGAAGAGATAAGATTAACAAATTGCTGGCGGGTCTGAGGAAACAGCAGTCAACTTTCATCAAGAGCCGAGAAGTCAGTGAAGCAGCGGTAAAAACCAGCTACCTAATTGCTAGCGAAATAGCATTAGCATCGAAGCCGTATTCCGACGGTGACTTTGTTAAACGATGCATGATGAAGGCGGCTGAACTTGTATGTCCCGAGAAGCGACAAGCTTTTGCCAATATTAGCCTGACGAGTGCATCAACACCTGGTGTTGATGCACTTGTACAGGCCAAAAGTTTCAGGAACAAATACCAGACTAGACTCTAGT
This sequence comes from Doryrhamphus excisus, assembly GCF_037039965.1. Lineage (NCBI taxonomy): Eukaryota > Metazoa > Chordata > Actinopteri > Syngnathiformes > Syngnathidae > Doryrhamphus > Doryrhamphus excisus. Next base: position 11,098,867 of record NC_136359.1, on the reverse strand, counting down.
CCAGACTAGACTAACACCTTTAAAATGCTGCCTTAGATACTGTTTGCATTGAAAGAATACAGCTCTGTGAAGATGAATCCTTACTGTGGTGATTTAAAAAATGTGCACTTTAATGTTAGTCAGCAGCTTCAAAACAAAAGTTGTGTGATGGAATTCTACTGTTCATACAACTCTATAAATTTTCAGTATATATTGTATGTGTATGTATGTTTCATGTATGAAGTTTACAGATTTACAGGACAGGCGAACACTTTCTTCATTACACATTTAAAATCACTCTCCTTAGTTTGTAAGGTGTACGCAGGGATTACATTTAGATTTTATATGCGTATGTGTAAGTGGTTTAAAAATCCCTTTCTTTAAAAGTCTCATTTAATCTTAAAGTGCATTACTATATTTTTCAGTACCAATTAAAGTTTTGTGCCTTTGTACAATCAGTGGGATCAGTTGCAATGCATATTTGTGAATGATAAAAGTAAATTGCACATTTGTCTAAGGAAATATGAGGTGTTTCATGAAATGTTTTGTAAAAGGATAGTTGATTAAATTTCAATATTTTCTAATGTTCTTGTGCTTCTTTACACCAAAAAAAGGAAAGACATGATATTTTGGTTATTTATAGCAGAGTATGGTATAATTTTAATGGTCCGGCCCACTTGACATCTCCCTAGGCCGTATGTGGCCCACGATGCGAAATGAGTTTGACACCCCTGATCTAGACTATTTTTTCTATTTTATATAGACGTATATGTGTTATATATTATTATATATTATTTACACAATTTTTTTCTGTTTTATTGACCTGTCACAATATTTTAGGAACCTTATACAGTTCATGATTGGAACGGAGGAGCAGGTTGTATAGTGGCGGGAAAAATGGAGCAGTGGCTTACAGGTCTAAAAAGAAAAACAGAAAAAGCATCAAAAGAAAACACTAATCAAAACGAATCTCTGAAAACAAGAAAGAGGTGTCATCAGAAATTTTCCAGTGAGTACGTATTGTTTGGTTTTACAAGTGTTGGGCCAGAGGACACAACGTGCAACCTGTTGTGCTCCGAGGTGCTGACTGAAACCTTGGAAGCTGCCCAAGAGAGAATTTATTCTGTCTTAAATCACATTGTAATGAAAACGTTGACATTTTTTTCTGTCTTGTGATGACAGGTTTACAAATTAATTCTGTCTTGAATGTAGGCGACATTACAGTTGTGAGGAAAAGTTTGTTTGAGAAATAATTCAGTCTTGAATGCAGTTATGAAAAGTATGAGAATTAATACTGTCTTGTGTGTATAGGCCAGATTAAAAGTTTGGGCTTCCTTTATCCCCCTGCTTTCATTTCAATCCTGAATCTTAATAGTTAAGTGCTCTGAGAAAGCAGCATTTCGTCTATGTATTGTTTATAGAACAAGGTGGGTCACGGACATTTTTAAGATTTTCAAGTGGGCCCTGAGTTGGTAAGTTTGGGAACCCCTGATTTAGACTATTTAGACCAGGGGTGCTCATTAAGTCGATCGCGATCTACCGGTCGATCGCGGAGGTGGTACTGGTCGATCGCGGCGTGACATTAAAAAAATATCATCCTAGCATCAATGCCGTCACTTGATTGATATACAGGGCAGCCATTCAGATGACAACTGAATGTTGCCCTTCGGGTGACCAATCAAATCAAACAACGATGCAAAGTGCTAAGATAGTCGCCGAATTGCGTCAGATTTTAAGCCCTCGCTAAAGTTTATGGTCACTAAAATGAGTGAAGTAGCTGGACCAAGTAAAAAGGCAAAAACATATCACTTCCATACGGAATGGGAGGTGGACTTTTTTTTCACAATGTCTTTTTCGAAGTGCGTTTGCCTGGCTAACCTGGCTATCAGCAGCTACTGTCCGGACTATGCATCCCTGGCTGATTCAATTCAGTGCAAGTCATCAAAGTAAACTCAGGTAATTACAAAAAATGTTAATAGTTAATTATGTGTGTTTTGCAATATTGGCTCATTTGGTTATTTAAGGTACATCAACATACATTGTACGTACAAATAATCCTCAATACATTTGAAAATAAATAGATGTTTTGCATTTTTGTAGTGGGCAGATCATTTTGACTCGGTCATTTTAAAAGTAGCTCGCATGCTGAAAAAGTGTGAGCACCCCTGATTTAGACCCTCTAAAAAACACCCTCTTAGAATCCCAACACTCATTCCTCTTTTGACTTTGGATTTTAGGACGTCTGGGATCTGTTCTTGGGGGTGGGGGTACTGTCACACTCTGTGTGTTTTCAAGGCGGTGGCCTCAAACTAGTGTCCTGCGGGCCACATTTGGCCTGCGGGCCACATGTTTGAGACCCCTGATTTAGACCCTCTAAAAACACCCTCTAAGAATCACTCTGAAGAATCACTCACTCCTTTTTTGACTTTGGATTTTAGGACGTCTGGGATCCGTTTTTGGGGGTGGGGGTACTGTCACACTCTGTGTGTTTGCTTGGGTGACAGTTTGCTTATTTTATCATTGGGTTGCGAAGAATCACTGACTGCACATCATTGCTTGTGTGTTATGTTGATTTTTCTGGTGGTCGCTCTCTCCCAGTAGGGCTTACTTTAAACTGTCTAAATTCCAGCATCAAGGCTAGATTCTGGCTAACACACTTCCAGTACGCTACCATGGGACCTCTGAGACACCAATCTTTAATCACTGCTCCACAAAAGGGGTTCCGCCCACAAAATATAGTCTTGTGCACCCCATGGGAGGTTAATTGGAGGAGACAAACACAAGCAAAAACAAAATAAATAAGAACTAAGAAGTTTCCAATACAGCACCTGTTTTTTTTGCCAAGTTACATTTTGAAAACATGATTGTCACTTTCTCCTGTGTGTGTGCAAGAACAGTTCTAGGCAAATTCAACCAGAGGTGCACATTAAAACATGGCAAACATGGCAACATGGCATTGTACTCTACTGCCAAAAACAATTAAAAACAAAAGCAAAGACTTTGTTTTTGATCAGCATTTATAGGTGAGAAACATGGTAACACTTTCAAATAAGATTAAATAACAAAATGACAGTAGTTAATGAGGAACGAACCGACTTAGTCATTAGTTATTCTTTAGTTTCTCAGTAACTACTATATTATTGTGTATTTTATTGTAAAGTGAGACCAAAAACATTCTCAATCAAAATAGTAAAATAATATTTTACTTTTTCTGTCTATCACGGGCCCTTGAAATTCGCCTGTCCGCCACCGTCCCTGTTTCCCCCCACCCACCATATTGGCCACTGTAGCCATCGCTCCTTAATTTGAGCAGTCTTTTTGCAGAACTGCTTTCGCCTCCTGCAGCCGAACTCTTTCCGTAGCTTTCAGCACCTTCACCACGACTCGCCTCTGAGCTGGGTGTCATTGTGGATAAGAGCAGCACACACAGGGCCAATATCATCAGTCTGGACATGATTGTTTACCTGTAAGGGCAAAATATTAGAAACAGCTCTCAGTCTAGTGCATCACGGCAAACTATTACCCCAATAACAGTAAGATAATGTTACATTAATACCTCAGAACTGAACATTTTTGTCGTTTCAACCATCCTCTAAATTTTGAGCTGCTAACTGATTGATCATTTTAATTCCAGAATGTGATCTTGGCCTACGCGATCTTACCAGTTTGTGTAGAAAACAAAGTTGCTGAGATGATGCTCCACTCACTTCTTCCCTTCACACGTTGGTGTTGAGTGAGCAGAAAGATGGTGTACCACTGACACTATGACTTTATACCAGTTCTAATGTTGACTTTATCCTTGAATTGGCCAATGATGAACCACATTCGGTTTCCAGTTTGACTAATGGAATATTAATGTGTTGGACCCAAGCTGAGATGCCAACATCTCATCGTTATTACACAAATATTGTCACCAGTCATGTGGTTGACTCTTTTCTCAGATGTTCCTCCATGCTTTCCCACCCTTGCATGTTTATGGAAGTTCTTTTACAGAGTAATTCATTTGCCTGCAAAAGACTTTGGTATTCTTGTAGTCAGGAAGTCACTCTTGGTGAAGTAATCGTTACCTGCTTGCATGCAAATGACAAGCTCACCGATGTCCGGAGGTGCTAATAGCCTTTTTCACCACAAACAGTGTGTCTATACGCGTTTTGTAAATACAGATAGTCCCGCAAAAACGTTTAACAGCCACATTTCCACTATTGATGTTGTGCCGAAATTGTCTGCACTATGAAGTAAACACTTACATTACCACTCGTTCATACATGGAAAGTCAGGGGTCTCCAACCAGTAGCTCATGAGCTACCAGTAGCTCCTAACTGTCATGTTCCGGCTTAGGAGTTTTACGGTTCGACCCCAGAATGCAGAGATGACGACCCAATTGCAGGTAAAAAAAAGTATTTATTGGTGCTATGCAGCAGAGCAACGCACTAGCATGACCAACTCAAAAATGACAATGACCCGACAAAGAAGGGAGCGCGCACCTGAACTAAATAGGCAAAACAAATGGGAAACAGGTGCGGGGGATAATGAAAGCAACAGAAAACGGAACAGAGCAACATAGGAAGTTAATACAAAATAAAGGCAACTAGGAACTCAGGAAAAAGGGAAAACTAAGAGCTGTCACGAGGGGGTGAAGCCCAATCGTGACACTAATCACTTTTCAAGTAGCTCTCCAAAGGGTTGATTTATTTATTATCAATTCCTAAATTGACAAAATTTGAAAGTGGAGTTCGGCAGCTGTCCAGAAGTCCTTGGGAAAGCTTGGGAGTGTGACCTACTACTACTGCGACGGTCTTTGTTTTTGTATTACATAATATTATTTATCCTTTGTAACTTTTCATTGAGGATTTAAATAAATCAATTCCAATCATTTTTTTACAGTCCTAATTCATTTTACACAATACACATGATTTGGACACACATTAAGACACTTGGGAGCTGAAAGAGCCGGGCCGAGCCAAAAGAAGCGGCTGTCTAAAAAGAGACAGAATTTACATCACTACTGTCATAGGTCTGTGTGACAAGGCAAGACCAAAATATTTCATCCAGATATGGGAGGTCAATACAGATGTTTATGTTTTGGTCAATGTGGATATTTAACTTTTACCGCCAAAGAGAAGTAAAAACAAAGAGATTGTTTTGGATCATTTTCTAACAATGAAAAAAGATTCTCAACCCTGAGTTAAATCATGTTTTAATGTTTACTTATTTTTTGGAAACCTCATCAGGGAGTCCACCTCTTCTTCCCTTTTCCTCCACCATGGCCACTGTTCCCGATAGGGAGCGACATTTTTACAAAGCTTCTCCTCTGGGGGCTTCCACCCAAAGCCTTTTCATTGCCTCCACCACCTCCTCCATGACCACGTACGGCCTCTGAGCTTGGCGTCATTGTGGATAAGAGCAGCACACACAGGGCCAATATCAGCAGTCTGGACATGATTGTTTACCTGTAAGGGAAAAATATTAGAAACAGCACCATAACAATAATATATTGTTATATTAATACCTCAAAACTGAACATTATTAACTGATTGATAGTTTCATTTTAATTTCAGAATGTGGTCCCTGGTCTACGTGATCTTACCAGTTGGAGGAGAACACAAAGCAGTTGAGATGATGCACGTTGGCGTTGGAGTGAGCAGAAAGATGCTCTACCACTGACAGTAAGACTTTAATACCTGCTCTAATGTTGACTTAATACTTAATATTGACTTAATACTGGCCAATGATGGAATATCATATTAATAATATTCTCTTCTGAGCATTAATATTTTTGACTAAGCTGAGATGCTAAGGTTTAATGTGGTATGGCGTGAAGAGGTCTGAGTAAAAGTAATAAGAATAAATATACATATATGTACATACATATACATTTAGTATATATATATTGGGACATAACGTCCAATTCTGATCGAGTCTGAAACCATGTGATTGAGCCTGATTTCCCATCACATGATTGGATCGGGACATCTGTAGTATTTAACTTTTAGTGCCAAAAACAAGTAAAAACAAAGTTACTTGCTTTAAACTATAATTCAGAAAAAAGATTCTCAACCAGGACAGTAAAATTACATTTTAACTTTTACTTAATTTTTGGAACACAACGCCACCCACCCTTCCTCTTTCGACCCCCTACAGCATAACGTTCACTCTTGTTAGGCAGCTGCCTTTTTGTAGGACTGCCTCCTTTGGTTCTAGCCAAAACCACTCCGGAGATTTCACCACCTTGACCATGTCTGGCCTCTGAGCTGGGTGTCATTGTGGATAAGAGCAGCACACACAGGGCCAATATCATCAGTCTGGACATGATTGTTTACCTGTAAGGGCAAAATATTAGAAACAGCTCTCAGTGCAGTAGTACATCACTGAAAAACTATTAGCTCATTATCCCTAAAAACTGAATATTATTATTGTTTCAGTCATACAATAAATTTTGAGCTGCCAACCGATTAATAGCTTAATTTGAATTCCATAATGTAATCTGTAGTTCTATGTGATCTTACCAGTTTTGGAAGAAAACAAAGTCGTTGAGATGATTCGTCCCTCCACAGGCTGATACTGAAGCAACACGTTGGCGTTGGAGTGAGTAGAAAGATGCTCTACCACTGACAGTAAGACTTTAATACCTGTTCTAATGTTGACTTAACACTTGAATTGGCCAATGATGGAATATCATATTAATAATATTGATTTGTTCTAAGCATGAGTCATGTAAAATTAATAGTTTTGACTAAGCTGAGATGCTAAAATGTCATCATTACATAACTAATTTTACCAGCCACCAGGCTGATTAATGTTTTCTCAAGTGTTACATAGCAGTATTTTTTCCACCCTACCTTCACGTCTTAAAGGGGAACTGTTCTCTTTTTGGAATTTTGCCCATCATTCACAATCCTTATATGAAACATGAACACATATTTCTTTCCCTTTTCTGTGCATTATAACGCGAGAAAACAAGTTAATATCAGCTAGCTTACCATGCTATCATTGAGATACACCTATTTAGACTCTTAAAACTATCTAGACTATTTTTTCTATTTTATATAGACGTATATATATATATATATATATATATATATATTTCCTATTATGTATATAATTTTATATTATTTAGACTATTTAGACCCTCTAAAACACCCTCTAAGAATCACTCCTTAGAATCACTCACTCCTCTTTTGACTTTGGATTTTAGGACATCTGGGATCCGTTTTTGGGGGTGGGGGTACTGTCACACTCTGTGTGTTTGCTTGCATGAGAGTTTGCTTATTTTATCATTGCTTGTGTGTTATGTTGCTTTTTCTGGTGGTCGCTCTCTCCCAGTAGGGCTTACTTTAAACTGTCTAAATTCCAGCATCAAGGCTAGATTCTGGCTAACACACTTCAAGTACGCTACCATGGGACCTCTGAGACACCAATCTATAATCACTGCTCCATCAGAGTGGTTCCGCCCACAAAATATAGTCTTGTGCACCCAATAGGAGCGTTTGACTTAAGTGGCCCAACTCCTCTTTGTACAGTCTCTGAGTTACAGTGTACAGTTTCTGTAGTCTGGCATCCCAAACTGGATATACTGTACTGCTCCACTTGGTTAATTGGAGGAGACAAACACAAGCAAAAACAAAAGAAATAAGGCTAAGAAGCTTACAATGCAGTTTTTTTTTTGCCAAGTTACAGTCTGAAAACGGGATTGTCACTTTCTCCTGTGTGTGTGCAAGAGCAGTTCCAGACAAACTTAACCAGACGTGCACATTAAAACATAGCATCAAATGATATTTAAAGGTAAACATTTTATTTTACATTAAATGAACAAAACGCCACCGGGGTACAACAAGGTACATTTCCTATTTATACAAGCCCCAATACTGTGGACAGTTGAGACCACAGTTATCCCAGTCACTCGTATAGTTTGATATATAATTTCATCAAACCTTTTTTTTTCCCCTCGGTGAGGCAAACTATGCTCTCCCTTGTTTCATGTAGGTAATTCACCTTAGAGTCTTACAAGAGAAATGGTATCCTCTCTTGCTGAGCTGTCATTCACTGAGCAGCACCAAGGCAGGCTACAGCCACTCTATGCTCTCTTTTCTCTCCTTTCTGTCTTTCTTTTTTGAAAATCGGATTTCATTTTAGTAATCGGCAGCATTTTAGCACTCTGGCTGCTGCTAAGCGCTGTCAGGATATGTGTGATAAGGCACCAACAAAGTTTTTTATCAGATATGGGGGGGTGGCCAGTCAATATTGATAACTACTTTTTTTCTGTCTGTCAGGGGCCCTTGGAATTGGCCTGACTACCCCCGTTCCACTCCCTCCACCATATCCTGCACTGCCACCACCGCTCCTTAAAATGAGTCTTGTAGATCTGCTTCCGCCTCCTCCAGTCGAATCCCTTCTGTGGATTTCACCACCTTGACCATGACTGGCCTCTGAGCTGGGTGTCATTGTGGATAAGAGCAGCACACACAGGGCCAATGTCATCAGTCTGGACATGATTGTTTACCTGTAAGGGCAAAATATTAGAAACAGCTCTCAGTGCAGTGCATCACGGCAAACTATTACCCCAATAACAGTAAGATAATGCTACATTAATACCTCAGAACTGAACATTATTGTTGTTTCAACCATCCTGTAGTGGCTATTTGTCCTTCGAAAAAAATAAAAATAAACGTAACTTACACTATAATCAAAAGGCCACTGATGCACCATGGGTTTTGTTTTACGCAGGCAAAAGAGTCATTGTCCAAACAATCTTGTTCAGTTTCTTCTTATTTCCTTTTATTACCGAGCAAGCAAACAAACAAACAAAAAAGGAACAAGGGCCTTTTCCTGTTGCCTCTCGTGCGCTGGTACAAAAACCATAGGCCCACCCCGGTGCATGCTGGTCCTGTGAGCACTGCCTACCTAAATATATTGCAGGTGCCCAGGGTGTTATCCAATCAAATAAACCCAGAAATTAACTACTAATTAACCCCAACAAAATATGATAGATAAACAAATAAATAAATAACTAACAAGAAAATATTATCAAGTAATCCAAATAAAACAACAACAACAAAAAATAAATCAACAGATATCAGAAACCTAGGAACACACTAATAAATACAGTAAAGTCTCGTTATATCGATATCGGTTATAACGAATTATTACTTATTACGATACTATTTTCATTTCCCGGCAAATTTCTAGTCTTTTATGATATAATTAGTTCCGTTAGTACGATACCCGGTTATTATGATAATCCGGTTACTACGATGCCCTTTTCATCTCCCGCCAGCCAATTTGGTCTGCTTATATCGATACAAAAGCAGCTTAAATCAATCTTTGCTTAAGGATTTCAATACCAAAAAAGAACACGGCGAACGGCTGCTTCCAGTCAACTTTATTTTTCACACTTCCACCACCAGAGCACAGCACACACACCGATTCCCGCACTTCCTGGTTCACAGGTCATGCTCAACCCGCCCCACATAGCTGGCCAAACACATGCCTGCAACAGAAGAACCAACTGACATAGCATACACACCTATTCCAACGAAGACACAAGCGTACAAATACATGTATTTAATTGTGTTGTATTCAGATATCTTTTTATCGCTTGCAATAATCACTGTTTTTCATATGTACATGCTGGCGTTCGTGATTTCTCTTGTGTGTATAGATTCTATACAGGCATGTGTTTGGCCAGCTATGTGGGGCGGGTTGAGCATGACCTGTGAACCAGGAAGTGCGGGAATCGATGTGTGTGCTGCGCTCTGGTGGTGGAAGTGTGAAAAATAAAGTTGACTGGAAGCAGCCGTTCGCCGTGTTCTTTTTTGGTATTGAAATCCTTAAGCAAAGATTCATTTAAGCTGCTCGACATTGTTCTATACTATAGAACAATGTCGAGTGCATTATTGCCCACTTTTAATGCAGTTCGGCGCAGGATCGGATATATGGATAGTCCGATTATATCGGTATTTTTTCCGGCTCCCGAGAATATCGATATAACGAGACTTTACTGTAGCTCCTACACATCCGATAAATTTTGAGCTGCTAACTGATTCATCATTGTAAGTCCAGAATGTGATCTTGGCCTACGTGATCTTACCAGTTTGTGTAGAAAACAAAGTTGCTGAGATGATGCTCCACTCACTTCTATCCTCCACACGTTGGTGTTGAGTGAACAGAAAGATGGTGTACCACTGACACTATGACTTTATACCAGTTCTAATGTTGACTTTATCCTTGAATTGGCCAATGATGAACCACATTCGGTTTCCAGTTTGACTAATGGAATATTAATGTGTTGGACCCAAGCTGAGATGCCAACATCTCATCGTTATTACACAAATATTGTCACCAGTCCTGTGGTTGACTCTTTTCTCAGATGTTCCTCCATGCTTTCCCACCCTTGCATGCTTATGGAAGTTCTTTTACAGAGTAATTCATTTGCCTGCAAATGTCACTCTTGGCGAAGAGATAGTTCCCTGTGTGCATGCAAATGACAAGCTCACTGATGTCCGGAGTTGCTAATAGCCTTTTTCACCGCAAACTGTGTCTACGCCTGTTTTTTAAAAAAACGTGTAATAGCCACATTTCCACTATTGATATTGTGACGAAATCGTCTGCACGATGAAGTAAACATTGACTTACGTTACCACTCGATCATACATGGTAAGTCAAGGGTCTCCAACCAGTAGCTCATGAGCTACCAGTAGCTCCTAACCACTTTTCAAGTAGCTCTCCAAAGGGTTGATTTATTTATTATCAAATCCTAAATCGACAAAATTAGCAAGTGGGGTTCGGCAGCTGTCCAGAAGTCCTTGGGAAAGCTTGGGAGTGTGACCTATTACTACTGCGACGGGTCTTTGTTTATGTATTACATTTTATATTATTTATCTTTTGTAACTGTTAATTAAGGATTTAAATAAATCAATTCCAATCATTTTTTTACATTCCTAATTCATTTTACACAATACACATGATTTGGACACACATTAAGACACTTGGGAGCTGAAAGAGCCGGGCTGAGCCAAAAGAAGCGGCTGTCTAAAAAGAGACAGAATTTACATCACTACTGTCATAGGTCTGTGTGACAAGGCAAGACCAAAATATTTCATCCAGATATGGGAGGTCAATACAGATGTTTACATTTTGGCCAATGTGAATATTTAAGTTTTATGGCCAAAAAGAAGTAAAAAAAGAGATTGTTTTGGTTCATTTTTGAACAATAAAAAAAGATTCTCAACCCTGAGTAAAATCATGTTTTAATGTTTACTGTTTTTTTTTAAACCTTATCTGGGACTGCGCCTGCTCCCTCTTCTTCCTCCACCACCTCCTACATGGTACCCTATAGGGGGCGGCTTTCTTTCAGAGCTTCTCTGGAGGCCTCCACCCAAAGCCTTTTCATAGCCTCCACCACCTCCTCCTTGACCTTGTCTGACCTCTGAGCTGGGTGTCATTGTGGATAAGAGCAGCACACACAGGGCCAATATCAGCAGTCTGGACATGATTGTTTACCTGTAAGGTCAAAATATTAGAAACAGCTCTCAAAGGTTTATCGTTTCAATCATCTGGTAACCATAACAATAATTGTTATATTAATACTTCACAACTGAAAATTATTAACTGATTCCTGAATGTGATCCTTGGTTTACGTGATCTTACCAGTTGGAGGAGAAAACAAAGCAGTTGAGATGATGCACGTTGGCGTTGGAGTGAGCAGAAAGATGCTCTACCACTGACAGTAAGACTTTAATACCTGCTCTAATGTTGACTTAATACTTAATATTGACTTAATACTGGCCAATGATGGAATATCATATTAATAATATTCTGTTCTGAGCATTAATATTTTTGACTAAGCTGAGATGCTAAGGTGTCATCATTACATAACTCATTTCACCAGCCACCGGGATGATTGATGCTTTCACAAATGTTTGCTAACATTTTCCCCACCCCACCTTCACATTTTAATGACTTCCAAGCTTGCATGGCTGTGTAAGTGCTAAGGTGGCCTTATGGGTGAAAAAAGGTTTCAGTGTACATACAAATACAGCGACCCACCACCTGTCCTCTCACCATCCACTCCTCTTTTGACTTTGGATTTTAGGACGTATGGGATCCGTTCTTGAGGGTGGGGGTACTGTCACGCCCTGTGAGTTTGCTTGCATTACAGTTTGCTTATTTCATTGTGTTGCGTTGCATTCCATTGCCGTATAAATGGCAACGCATAGAAGCTGAAAACAAATTGGACGAAAAAATATATAACCTTTACATACACTACTGGAAGCACTGCAGCCAAGAATCACTGACTGCACATCATTGCTTGTGTGTTATGTTGCTTTTTCTGGTGGTCGCTCTCTCCCAGTAGGGCTTACTTTAAACTGTCTAAATTCCAGCATCAAGGCTAGATTCTGGCTAACACACGTCCAGTACGCTACCATGGGACCTCTGAGACACCAATCTTTAATCACTGCTCCACAAAATATAGTCTTGTGCACAAAATGGGAGCTTTTGACTTAAGAGGACCCACTCCTCTTTGTACAGTTTCTGAGTTACAGTGTACAGTTTCTGTAGTCTGGCATCCCATAGTGGATATACTGTACTGCTCCACTTGGTTAATTGGAGGAGACAAACACAAGCAAAAACAAAATAAATAAGCCTAAGAAGTTTACAATACAGCACCTGTTTTTTTTTTGCCAAGTTACATTTTGAAAACATGATTGTCACTTTCTCCTGTGTTTGTGCAAGAGCAGTTCCAGGCAAATTCAACCAGAGGTGCACATTAAAACATGGCAAACATGGCAATGTGGATATTTTACTTTTACTGACAAAAACAATTAAAAACAAAAACAAAGACTTTGCTTTTTGATCAGCATTTTATAAAGATTGTATAGTTGAGAAACATGGTAACACTTTCAAATAAGATACACAAAATGACAGTACAGTAAACCTCGGATATATCGGACTCGGATATATCGGAAATTCGCTCACAACGGACAGATAAAAAAGAACCAATTTTTTTGTAATGCATTCCCAATAAAAATTCATTGCATATATCTGATTTTTTATAACGGATTTCGCCTATTTCGGACAAAATCTCCAGTCCCGTTCCAATTTCCCTCGCATAGTATATCGGATGGCCGCATCGTGGCCTTTGATCCATCTTTGATCCATGTTCACAGCCAAAGCTGAAGATTATAACATCTTTGTATGAATTACAGACATGTACATGAGCATGTACAACGAAAAAAAAAAAAAGTCTCAAATCTGTAGAAAGGCCTTCTTGTTGCTATTAGGGAGGTTTAGAAACCAAACGATAAACGTAAGTGCAAACGATAATGACGTCACAGGCTATTGAAATGTATGGGAACTTGCCGACTTGTCAATAGCCTGTGACGTCATTATCGTTTGCGTTTATGTTTATCGTTTGGTTTCTAAACCTCCCTAATAGCAACAAGAACGCATTTCTACAGATTTGAGAATTGTTTTTTTATTTCGTTGTACATGCTCATGTACATGTCTGTAATTCATACAAAGATGTTATAATCTTCAGCTTTGGCTGTGAACATGGATCAAAGAAAGTTCCCCCATGGCATTGCGCGTCTGTGTAATGAATGTGGCAGGAAGGGTGGGCCCTAGGTCTACATGAGGCCAAATCCCAAAACAGTAGTGAGGTTAAGATCACGTAGGCCTACGTTATGCTAATCTTGTTGATGTCACTGGCTATTGTCTTTCTCCTGGCTCCAGATTTAGGACAAATATAAAAGTGAGTGACGTCAATAATACTAGCACAGCAGTGAATGAGATCTTAACCTCACTATTGGAAATAACGTAGGCCTGACGGGCGTAACAGGGCCTAGCTTAATTAACAATTTGTTATGCTCAGAGTCCAATAAAGTTAAATTCTCATTACCTTACGTCTCTTTTCATTGCCCAGTCCAGGTACATTGGAAACATAGTCAATGAAGTGCCTTTTTATAACGGATAAAATCTGATTTACGCATATACCGGATATAAATCCGATATATGCGTAAAACGGACATTTTCCGGTATACGCATATAACTGATTTCGCTTATATCGGACAAAACCAGTGGGAACAATTGAATCCGACATATCCGAGGTTTACTGTAGTTAATGAGGAACTGACCTAACCCTAACCACTACTCATTAGTTATTCATTTGTTCTTCAGTAACTACTACATTTTTGTGTATCTTATTGTAAAGTGAGACCAAAAACATTCTCAACCAAGATAGTAAAATTATATTTTTTTAATTATATATTTTTTTCCCGTTTGTCAGGGGAATTGGCCTGACTGGCCTTGTCCCTGCTGTGCCCCCTCCACCACTTCCTGCCCTGTATCCATCGTTCACTGAAATGGGCAGTCTGTTTCCAGAAATGCTCCCGCCTCCTCTAACCGAACGCCTTCTGTAGATTTCACCGCCTTGACCATCTCTGGCCTCTGAGCTGGGTGTCATTGTGGATAAGAGCAGCACACACAGGGCCAATATCATCAGTCTGGACATGATTGTTTACCTGTAAGGGAAAAATATTAGAAACAGCTCTCAGTGCAGTAGTACATCACTGAAAAACTATTACCACATTAATACCTAAAATACCTCAAAAGTTTATCGTTTCAATCATCTGGTAAATTTTGAGCTGCTAACGGATTAATAGTTTCATTGTAATTCCAGAATGTGATCTTGGCCTACGTGATCTTACCAATTTGTGGAGAAAACAAAGTCGTTGAGATGATGCTCCACTCAGTTCATCCCTTCCACAGGCTGATACTGAAGCAACACGTTGGCGTTGGAGTGAGCAGAAAGATGCTCTACCACTGACAGTAAGACTTTAATACCTGTTCTAATGTTGACTTAAGACTTGAATTTGCCAATGATGGAGTATTATATCATTATTTTTTTTCTGCGCATGGTTAATGTCATATTAATGAGATGCTCAGGTGTCATCATTACATAACAAATTTTTACCAGCCACCAGTTTTTCTTACATGTTTGACTTTTTTTCCGCCCCACCTTCACATCCTAATGACTGATGATATATTTGGCTCTTTTAAGAGAGCCTAACCATATGAGCCATATGAAATGTATTACTTAAATGGATGTATTTAAACCTTAATGAACAGCAATGAAAATATATTACAAAGACCCATGTTAATTAACAAATTAAGTCAAAATAATCTGGCACGCCTTCACAACTCTTCCGTCAGTGAAGGATTTTTTTGCTTTGCTTCAATCCTCAGTGAACTGACGTGTACATGTTCCTGTGATGCTGAAGCTGCACGTTGGGGTTGGAATGAACAGAAAGATGCTGTACCACTGACAGTAAGACTTTAATACCTGTTCTAATGTGGACTTGTCAAATGATGGAATAATAATAATCCTATACTCTCTGCTTACTTTATAAAGCAAGCAATGAAATCAATACAATGTACAATAAAGTAAATGAGTCTTGAAGGTGGACAGGTCAGTACAGATACGGACAGAGAGGGCCACATTAAAACTTGGCAACAAATGATATTTAAATATTAGAAACTTTATTTAAATAACTTTTAGAACCTCTGGCTGTCAAGGGCCCTATATCCTCCACCATAGCCATACCCACGGGTAGACCTCAGAGTGGCTTCTGTGATGGCTCCCTTTGCTGCTGGTCCAACTCCTTCACGCAGATTGGACAATGTTCCAGATATGCGTGTTTTTTTTGCAGAACTGCTTCATGATGTTTGTGATTCAGACCTCGAGGCCTGGGCCCAGAGCTGGGTGTCAGCTGGGTGATAAGAGCAGCACACACAGGGCCAATATCAGCAGTCTGGACATGATTGTTTACCTGTAAGGGCAAAATATTAGAAACGTCTCTTCGTGCAGTACATCACAGCAAACTATTCCCCCAATAACAGTATGTTACATTAATACCTCAGACCTGAACATTATTGTGGTTTCAACCATCCGATAAATTTTGAGCTGCTAACTGATTGATCATTTTAATTCCAGAATGTGATCTTGGCCTACGTGATCTTACCAGTTTGTCTAGAAAACAAAGTTGGTGACATGATGCTCCACTCACTTCTTCCCTCCACACGTTGGTGTTGAGTGAGCAGAAAGATGGTGTACCACTGACACTACGACTTTATACCAGTTCTAATGTTGACTTTATCCTTGAATTGGCCAATGATGAACCACATTCGGTTTCCAGTTTGACTAATGGAATATTAATGTGTTGGACCCAAGCTGAGATGCCAACATCTCATCGTTATTACACAAATATTGTCACCAGTCATGTGGTTGACTCTTTTCTCAGATGTTCCTCCATGCTTTCCCACCCTTGCATGCTTATGGAAGTTCTTTTACAGAGTAATTCATTTGCCTGCAAATGTCACTCTTGGGAAAGAGATAGTTCCCTGTGTGCATGCAAATGACAAGCTCACTGATGTCCGGAGTTGCTAATAGCCTTTTTCACCGCAAACTGTGTCTACGCCTGTTTTTTGAAATACAGGTAGTCCTGCAAAAAACGTGTAATAGCCACATTTCCACTAGTGATATTGTGACGAAATCGTCTGCACGATGTAGTAAACATTGACTTACGTTACCACTCGTTCATACATGGTAAGTCAGGGGTCTCCAACCAGTAGCTCATGAGCCACCAGTAGCTCCTAACCACTTTTCAAGTAGCTCTCCAAAGGGTTGATTTATTTATTATCAAATCAGCTTGGGAGTGTGACCTACTACTGCTGCGACGGGTCTTTGTTTTTGTATAATATAATATTATTTATCTTTTGTCACTGCTCATTGAGGATTTAAATAAATCAAAAAATAAACCAATCATTTTTTTTACATTCCTAATTCATTTTACACAATACACATGATTTGGACACACATTAAGACACTTGGGAGCTGAAAGAGCCGGGCCGAGCCAAAAGAAGCGGCTGTCTAAAAAGAGACAGAATTTACATCACTACTGTCATAGGTCTGTGTGACAAGGCAAGACCAAAATATTTCATCCAGATATGGGAGGTCAATACAGATGTTTATGTTTTGGTCAATGTGGATATTTTACTTTTACCGCCAAAGAGAAGTAAAAACAAAGAGATTGTTTTGGATCATTTTCTAACTATAAAAAAACATTCTCAATCCTGAGTAAAATCGTGTTTTAATGTTTACTTATTTTTTGGACACTTTTTTTGGAGTCCACCTTTTCTTCTCTCTTGCTACCTCTTCTTCCACCATGGCCACTGTTCTCAATAGGGAGCGTTTTTTTTTTGCAGATTTTCTCTGGAGGCTTCCACCCAAAGCCCTTTCATTGCCTCCACAACTGCCTCCATGACCATGTACGGCCTCTGAGCTGGGTGTCATTGTGGATAAGAAACAGCTCTCAGTGCAGTGCATCATGGCAAACTATTACCCCAATAACAGTAAGATAATGTTACATTAATACCTCAGAACTGAACATTATTGTTGTTTCAACCATCTGCTAAATTTGGAGCTGCTGCCTGATTGATCATTTTAATTCCAGAATGTGATCTTGGCCTACGTGATCTTACCAGTTTGTGTAGAAAACAAAGATGCTGAGATGATGCTCCACTCACTTCTTCCCTTCACATGTTGCTGTTGAGTGAACAGAAAGATGGTGTACCACTGACACTATGACTTTATACCAGTTCTAATGTTGACTTTATCCTTGAATTGGCCTGTGATGAACCACATTCATTTTTCAGTTTGACTAATGGAATATTAATGTGTTTTGGATAATTTTTGAACAATAAAAAAAGATTCTCAACCCTGAGTAAAATCATGTTTTAATGTTTTTTTGAAACCTTATTTTGGACTGCGCCTGCTCCGTCCTCCTCCTCCTCCTCCTCCTCCACCACCTCCTCCATGGTACCCTCTTGGGGGCGGCTTTTTTTCAGAGCTTCTCTGGAAGCCTCCACCCAAAGCCTTTTCATAGCCTCCACCACCTCCTCCTTGACTTTGTCCGGCCTCTGAGCTGGGTGTCATTGTGGATAAGAGCAGCACACACAGGGCCAATATCAGCAGTCTGGACATGATTGTTTACCTGTAAGGGGAAAATATTAGAAACAGCACCATAACAAAAACATATTGTTATATAAATACCTCAAAACTGAATTGATAGTTTCATTTTAATTTCAGAATGTGGTCCCTGGTCTACGTGATCTTACCAATTGGAGTAGAAAACAAATCAGTTGAGATGATGCACGTTGGCGTTGGTGTGAGCAGAAAGATGCTCTACCACTGACAGTAAGACTTTAATACCTGCTCTAATGTTGACTTAATACTTAATATTGACTTAATACTGGCCAATGATGGAATATCATATTAATAATATTCTGTTCTGAGCATTAATATTTTTGACTAAGATGAGATGCTAAGGTTTCATCATTACATAACTCATTTTACCAGCCACCGGGATGATTAATGCTTTCACAAATGTTTGCTAACATTTTCCCCACCCCACCTTCACATTTTAATGACTTCTAAGCTTGCATGGCTGTGTAAGTGCTAAGGTGGCCTTATGGGTGAAAAAAGGTTTCAGTGTACATACAAATACAGCGACCCACCACCTGTCCTCCAACCATTCACTCCTCTTTTGAATTTGGATTTTAGGACGTATGGGATCCGTTCTTGAGGGTGGGGGTACTGTCATGCCCTGTGAGTTTGGTTGCATTACAGTTTGCTTATTTCATTGTGTTGCGCTGCATTGCATTGCAGCATAAATGGCAACGCATAGAAGCTGAAAACAAATTGGATAAAAAATATATAACCTTTACATACACTACTGGAAGCACTGCAGCCAAGAATCACTGACTGCACATCATTGCTTGTGTGTTATGTTGCTTTTTCTGGTGGTCGCTCTCTCCCAGTAGGGTTTACTTTAAACTGTCTAAATTCCAGCATCAAGGCTAGATTCTGGCTAACACACGTCCAGTACGCTACCATGGGACCTCTGAGACACCAATCTTTAATCACTGCTCCACAAAAGGGGTTCCGCCCGCAAAATATAGTCTTGTGCACGCAATGAGAGCTTTTGACTGAACAGGCCCCACTCCTCTTTGTACAGTCTCTGAGTTACAGTGTACAGATACATTAGCCTGGCATCCCAAACTGGATATACTGTAATTGGAGGAGACAAACACAAGCAAAAACAAAAGAAATAAGGCTAAGAAGTTTACAATACAGCACCTGTTTTTTTTTTGCCAAGTTACATTTTGAAAACATGATTGTCACTTTCTCCTGTGTATGTGCAAGAGCAGTTCCAGGCAAATTCAACCAGAGGTGCACATTAAAACATGGCAAACATGGCAATGTGGATATTTTACTTTTACTGACAAAAACAATTAAAAACAAAAACAAAGACTTTGCTTTTTTATCAGCATTTTATAAAGATTGTGTAGTTGAGAAACATGGTAACACTTTCAAATAAGATACACAAAATGACAGTAGTTAATGAGGAACTGACCTAACCCTAACCACTACTCATTAGTTATTCATTTGTTCTTCAGTAACTACTACATTTTTGTTTACTTTATTGAAAAGTGAGACCAAAAACATTCTCAACCAAGATAGTAAAATTATATTTTAATTTTTCTCTTGGTCAGGGGCCTTTGGAATTGGCCTGTCTGCCCTCGCCTGTGTTGCGTGCCCTTCTGAATCCACCGTTCACTGAAATGGGCGGTCTGTTTCCAAAACTGCTCCCGCCTCCTCTAACCGAACCCCTTCTGTAGATTTCACCGCCTTGACCATGTCTGGCTTCTAAGCCGGGTGTCATTGTGGATAAGAGCAGCACACACAGGGCCAATATCAGCAGTCTGGACATGATTGTTTACCTGTAAGGGCAAAATATTAGAAACAGCTCTCAGTGCAGTAGTACATCCCTGAAAATCTATTACCACATTAATACCTAAAATACCTCAAAAGTTTATCGTTTCAATCATCTGGTAAATTTTGAGCTGCTAACGGATTAATAGTTTCATTGTAATTCCAGAATGTGATCTTGGCCTACGTGATCTTACCAATTTGTGGAGAAAACAAAGTCGTTGAGATGATGCTCCACTCAGTTCATCCCTTCCACAGGCTGATACTGAAGCAACACGTTGGCGTTGGAGTGAGTATAAAGATGCTCTACCACTGACAGTAAGACTTTAATACCTGTTCTAATGTTGACTTGACACTTGAATTTGCCAATGATGGAGTATTATATCAATATTTTCATATATATAATGTCATATTAATGAGATGCTAAGGTGTCATCATTACATAACACATTTTTACCAGCCAACATTTTTTCTTAAATGTTTGACTTTTTTTCCGGCCCACCTTCACATCCTAATGACTGATGATACATTTGGCTGTTTTAAGAGAGCCTAACCATATGAGCCATATGAAATGTGTTACTTAAATGGATGTATTTAAACCTTAATGAACAGCAACAAAAATACATTACAAAGACCCATGTTAATTAACACCTTCACAACTCGTCCATCAGTGAAGGATTTTTTTGCTTTGCTTCAATCCTCAGTAAATGTTCCTGTGATGCTGAAGCTGCACGTTGGGGGTGGAATGAACAGAAAGATGCTGTACCACTGACAGTAAGACTTTAATACCTGTTCTAATGTGGACTTGTCAAATGATGGAATAATAATAATCCTATACTCTCTGCTTACTTTATAAAGCAAGCAATGAAATCAATACAATGTACAATAAAGTAAATGAGTTTTGAAGGTGGACAGGTCAGTACAGATACGGACAAAGAGGGCCACTTTAAAAACTAGGCAACAAATGATATTTAAATATTAGAACCTTCATTTAAATAACTTTTGGAACCTCTGTCTGTCAAGGGCCCTTCGAAATGTCCAAACTTCCCCCCGCCATACGGCGCCTAAATCCTCCACCATAGCCATACCCATGGGTAGACCTCAGAGTTTCTTTTGTGATGGCTCCCTTTGCTGCTGGTCCAACTCCTTCACCCAGATTGGCCAATACTCCAGATATGCGTGTTTTTTTGCAGAACTGCTTCTGCCATGGAGACTCCAACCACGTCTCTTCTCTCCATCACCTCCTCCACCGTACCCGAAAGGGAGCGGCTTTTTTTCAGAGCTTCTTGGGAGGCCTCCACCCAAAGCCCCTTCATTGCCTCCACCACCTCCTCCTTGACCATGTACGGCCTCTGAGCTGGGTGTCATTGTGGATAAGAGCAGCACACACAGGGCCAACATCAGCAGTCTCAACATTGTTTATCTTCAAGGGCAAAATATTAAAAACAGCTCTCAGTACAGTGCATCACGGCAAACTATTACCCCAATAACAGTAAGATAATGTTACATTAATACCTCAGAACTGAACATTATTGAGGTTTCAACCATCCGAACATTGTGAGCTGCTGACTGATTGATCATTTTAATTCCAGAATGTGATCTTGGCCTACGTGATCTTACCAGTTTGTGTAGAAAACAAAGATGCTGAGATGATGCTCCACTCACTTCTATCCTCCACACGTTGGTGTTGAGTGAGCAGAAAGATGGTGTACCACTGACACTATGACTTTATACCAGTTCTAATGTTGACTTTATCCTTGAATTGGCCAATGATGAACCACATTCAGTTTCCAGTTTGACTAATGGAATATTAATGTGTTGGACCCAAGCTGAGATGCCAACATCTCATCGTTATTACACAAATATTGTCACCAGTCATGTGGTTGACTCTTTTCTCAGATGTTCCTCCATGCTTTCCCACCCTTGCACGTTTATGGAAGTTCTTTTACAGAGTAATTCATTTGCCTGCAAATGTCACTCTTGGCGAAGAGATAGTTCCCTGTGTGCATGCAAATGACAAGCTCACTGATGTCCGGAGTTGCTAATAGCCTTTTTCACCGCAAACTGTGTCTACGCCTGTTTTTTTAAATACAGGTAGTCCTGCAAAAAACGTGTAATAGCCACATTTCCACTATTGATATTGTGATGAAATCGTCTGCACGATGTAGTAAACATTGACTTACGTTACCACTCGTTCATGCATGGTAAGTCAGGGGTCTCCAACCAGTAGCTCATTAGCTACCAGTAACTCCTAACCACTTTTCAAGTAGCTCTCCAAAGGGTTGATTTATTTATTCTCAAATACTCAAATCGACAAAATTAGAAAGTGGGGTTTGGCAGCTGTCCAGAAGTCCTTGGGAAAGCTTGGGAGTGTGACCTACTATTACTGCGATGGGTCTTTGTTTATGTATTATATTTTATATTATTTATCTTTAGTAACTTTTCATTGAGGTTTTAAATAAATCAATTCCAATCATTTTTTTTACATTCCTCATTCATTTTACACAATACACATGATTTGGACACACATTAAGACACTTGGGAGCTGAAAGAGCCGGGCCGAGCCAAAAGAAGCGGCTGTCTAAAAAGAGACAGAATTTACATCACTACTGTCATAGGTCTGTGGGACAAGGCAAGACCAAAATATTTCATCCAGATATGGGAGGTCAATACAGATGTTTATGTTTTGGTCAATGTGGATATTTAACTTTTACCGCCAAAGAGAAGTAAAAACAAAGAGATTGTTTTGGATCATTTTCTAACTATAAAAACACATTCTCAACCCTGAGTAAAATCATGTTTTAATTCTTATCTGGGACTACTCCTCTCTTCCTCCTCTTCGTCCTCCTCTTCCTCCTCCCCCTCCTCTTCCTCCTCCCCATCCTCCCCCTCCTCTTCCTCCTCCTGCTCCTCCTCCACTATAGCCACCGTACCCGATACGGACCGGCTTTTTTGCCAAGCTTCTCTGGAGGTCTACCCCCAAAGCCCCTTTATAGCCTCCACCACCTCCTCCTTGACCATGTCCGGCCTCTGAGCTGGGTGTCATTGTGGATAAGAGCAGCACACACAGGGCCAATATCAGCAGTCTGGACATGATTGTTTACCTGTAAGGGGAAAATATTAGAAACAGCTCCATAACAATAGCATACTATATTAATACCTCAAAACTGAATTGATAGTTTCATTTTAATTTCAGAACATGGTCCCTGGTCTACGTGATCTTACCAGTTGGAGTAGAAAACAAATCAGTTGAGATGATGCACGTTGGCGTTGGAGTGAGCAGAAAGATGCTCTACCACTGACAGTAAGACTTTAATACCTGCTCTAATGTTGACTTAATACTTAATATTGACTTAATACTGGCCAATGATGGAATATCATATTAATATTCTGTTCTGAGCATTAATATTTTTGACTAAGATGAGATGCTAAGGTGTCATCATTACATAACTCATTTTACCAGCCACCGGGATTATTAATGCTTTCACAAATGTTTGCTAACCATCTTAATGACTTCTAAGCTTGCATGGCTGTGTAAGCGCTAAGGTGGCCTTATGGGTGAAAAAAGGTTTCAGTGTACATACAAAAGTACATCAGTACATTAGGATATCCCAGAATTAGTGATACACGATGTCATATATTTTCTTCCATGGTCACTTTACCTAATACTTTTATCAATACAATGAATTACTTGCCTGAATAAAAAAGCACACATCTTGGATGATAAGATGAACACCAACATTTATTGTATTTCTTCTCTATAAAAATAGCACCCTGGACAAGAATTAGAGTGCAATGCAAGACTTTTCTGACTCCTTCCAATTTTGCTCAATTCGTAAGTCATCATTATAGCATCACTTCTTTTTAGCCAGTTTTAGGCCACTAACTAGCTCTCGGGCTGTTTCAGTCTCCTTGGGGTCAAGGATTTTGAAAGGTTCTCCGCCGTTCATAGTAGCTGTACGTATACGTTTGGCCTCTGAGCTGGGTGTCATTGTGGATAAGAGCAGCACACACAGGGCCAATATCAGCAGTCTGGACATGATTGTTTACCTGTAAGGGAAACATCTACCGCTGTAATAAACATACTGTCACGTTAATACTTCTTTTATTATCATTTCATTCCTCCGCTAAATTCTGAGCTGCTAACTGACTGATAGATTAATTTTTAATTCAGAATTGAAGTCAATCGAAGTGATCTTACCTGTTTGAGTCGGGAAACAAAGTTGTTGAGACGATGCTTCACTCACTTCTTCACATCGACTGAAACAGCACGTTGGTGTTGGAGGGAGCAGAAAGATGCTCTACCACTGACAGTAAGACTTTAATACCTGCTCTAATGTTGACTTAACACTTGAATTGGCGATGCATTTGTTTTTCAGCATGATTAATGGAATATTAACGTGTGTGTGTGTGCAGGTGGAGACAGAAGCATCTTTGAGATAATCAGCAGCAGGACACATTCCTCATTCATTTTACACAATACACATGATTTGGACACACATTAAGACACTTGGGAGCTGAAAGAGCCGGGCCGAGCCAAAAGAAGCGGCTGTCTAAAAAGAGACAGAATTTACATCACTACTGTCATAGGTCTGTGTGACAAGGCAAGACCAAAATATTTCATCCAGATATGGGAGGTCAATACAGATGTTTATGTTTTGGTCAATGTGGATATTTAACTTTTACCGCCAAAGAGAAGTAAAAACAAAGAGATTGTTTTGGATCATTTTCTAACTATAAAAAAACATTCTCAACCCTGAGTAAAATCATATTTTAATGTTCACTTGTTTTTTGGAATTCTTATCTGGAACTCTGCCCGCTCCCTCCTCCTCCTCCTCCTCATTCTCCTCCTCCCCTCCTCCTCGTCGTCCTCGTCGTCCTCCCCCTCCTCCTCCTCTCCATCCTCCTCCTCCTCCTCTATAGCCACCGTACCCGATACGGACCGGCTTTTTTGCCAAGCTTTTCTGGAGGTCTACCCCCAAAGCCCCTTTATAGCCTCCACCACCTCCTCCTCCTTGACCATTTCCGGCCTCTGAGCTGGGTGTCATTGTGGATAAGAGCAGCACACACAGGGCCAATATCAGCAGTCTGGACATGATTGTTTACCTGTAAGGGAAAAATGTTAGAAACAGCTCTCAGTGCAGTGCATCACGGCAAACTATTACCCCAATAACAGTAAGATAATGTTACATTAATACCTCAGAACTGAACATTATTGTTCTTTCAACCATTCGCTAAATTTTGAGCTGCTAACTGATTCATCATTGTAAGTCCAGAATGTGATCTTGGCCTACGTGATCTTACCAGTTTGTGTAGAAAACAACGTTGCTGAGATGATGCTCCACTCACTTCTTCCCTCCACACGTTGGTGTTGAGTGAGCAGAAAGATGGTGTACCACTGACACTATGACTTTATACCAGTTCTAATGTTGACTTTATCCTTGAATTGGCCAATGATGAACCACATTCGGTTTCCAGTTTGACTAATGGAATATTAATGTGTTGGACCCAAGCTGAGATGCCAACATCTCATCGTTATTACACAAATATTGTCACCAGTCATGTGGTTGACTCTTTTCTCAGATGTTCCTCCATGCTTTCCCACCCTTGCATGTTTATGGAAGTTCTTTTACAGAGTAATTCATTTGCCTGCAACAGACTTTGGTATTCTTGTAGTCAGGAAGTCACTCTTGGTGAAGTGTTTGTTCCCTCCATGCAGGTAAATGACAAGCTCACAGATGTCCGGAGTTGCTAATAGCCTTTTTCACCACAAACAGTGTGTCTACGTGTTTTTTTAAATACAGATGGTCCTGCAAAAAACGTGTAATAGCCACATTTCCACTATTGATGTTATGACGAAATTGTCTGCACTATAAAGTAAACACTCACGTTATCACTCGTTCATACATGGAAAGTCAGGGGTCTCCAACCAGTAGCTCCTAACCACTTTTCAATTAGCTCTTCAAAAGGTTGATTTATTTATTATCAAATCCTAAATCGACAAAATTAGATAGTGGGGTTCGGCAGCTGTCCAGAAGTCCTTGCAAAGCTTGGGAGTGTGACCTTGTTTACTGCGACTGGTTTTTGTTTTTGTGTTATATAATATTTTTTATTTTTTGTAACTGTTCATTGAGGATTTAAATAAATCAATTCCAATCATTTTTTTACATTCCTAATTCATTTTACACAATACACATGATTTGGACACACATTAAGACACTTGGGAGCTGAAAGAGCCGGGCTGAGCCAAAAGAAGAGACAGTATTTACATCACTACTGTCATAGGTCTGTGGGACAAGGCGAGTCCAAAATATTTCATCCAGATATGCGAGGTAAATATCCACATTGACCAAAACGTAAACATCTGTAATGAACTTTTACCGCCAAAACAAGTAAAAACAAAGAGATTGTTTTGGATCATTTTCTAACTATAAAAAAGATTCTCAACCCTGAGTAAAATCATGTTTTAATGTTTACTTATTTTTTGGAAACCTTATCTGGGACTCCCATTCCTCCTCCTCCTCCTCCTGCTCCTCCTCCTCCTCCTTTTGCTCCTTTTCCTCCTCCTCCCCCTCCTCCTCCTCCTCCTCCTCCTCCTCCTCCTCCTCCTCCTCCTCCTCCTTTTGCTCCTTTTCCTCCTCCTCCTCTTCCACCATAGGTACCGTACCCTATACAGAGCGGGTTTTTTGCAAAGCGCCTCTGGAGGTCTACCCCCAAAGCCCCTTTATAGCCTCCACCACCTCCTCCTCCTTGACCATGTCCGGCCTCTGAGCTGGGTGTCATTGTGGATAAGAGCAGCACACACAGGGCCAATATCAGCAGTCTGGACATGATTGTTTACCTGTAAGGGAAACATCTACCGCTGTAATAAACATACTGTCACGTTAATACTTCCAAACCAATGCTTTTATTATGATTTTCTTCATCCGCTAAATTCTGAGCTGCTAACTGACTTATAGATTAATTTTAATTCCAGAATTGAAGTCAGTCGAAGTGATCTTACCTGTTTGAGTCGGGAAACAAAGTTGTTGAGACGATGCTTCACTCACTTCTTCACATCGACTGAAACAGCACGTTGGTGTTGGAGGGAGCAGAAAGATGCTCTACCACTGACAGTAAGACTTTAATACCTGCTCTAATGTTGACTTAACACTTGAATTGGCGATGCATTTGTTTTTCAGCATGATTAATGGAATATTAACATGTTTGACCAAGCTGAGATGCCAACATCTCATCATTAAACAGATCACCAGTCAGGTTGTTGACTCTTTTCTCAGGTGTGGATATCCGGTTTGACAAGAAAGAGTTACGGCTGCAGCAGCCTCCTGGATCGGTAGATGAATCGATTAGAGATACATGCAACAGGTATTGCAGACCTAGCAACCGGTTGTCTTAAACAATAAGCCAGAGTCTGGGCTGGTGGCGATTATCTCACATATGAGCTTACCGTGAAGACGACAATGGATGTACAGTTAATAGTAGCAGCAAACTAGCTGACGGGATACAAACGTATGCATGTAACTTTAGTAACTAAAGTTAGTAACTAAAGTTACATGGTGCATTCAAGGACCATCGAACAATGTGGGAGAGGGCGTATTGATTACCAAATACACAAGATTGTTTTGGATCATTTTCTAACTATAAAAAAAGATTCTCAAGCCTGAGTAAAATCATGTTTTAATGTTTACTGTCTTTTGGAAACCTTATCTTGGGACTCCCATTCCTCCTCCTCCTCCACCATAGGCACCTCCCCTCCATGGTACCCGATGGGGGGCGGCTTTTTTTTAGAACTTCTCTGGAGGCCCCCACCACCTCCTCCTTGACCTTCTCCGGCCTCTGAGCTGGGTGTCATTGTGGATAAGAGCAGCACACACAGGGCCAATATCAGCAGTCTGGACATGATTGTTTACCTGTAAGGGAAAAATATTAGAAACAGCACCATAACAATAACATATTGTTATATTAATACCTCAAAATTGAATTGATAGTTTCATTTTAATTTCAGAATGTGATCCCTGGTCTACGTGATCTTACCAGTTGGAGGAGAACACAAAGCAGTTGAGATGATGCACGTTGGCGTTGGAGTGAGCAGAAAGATGCTCTACCACTGACAGTAAGACTTTAATACCTGCTCTAATGTTGACTTAATACTTAATATTGACTTAATACTGGCCAATGATGGAATATCATATTAATATTCTGTTCTGAGCATTAAAATTTTTGACTAAGATGAGATGCTAAGGTGTCATCATTACATAACTCATTTTACCAGCCACCGGGATTATTAATGCTTTCACAAATGTTTGCTAACCATCTTAATGACTTCTAAGCTTGCATGGCTGTTGTTGTAGAAGAAATTCTCCTCAACCTAATTGAGGCCTCCAAGACCACTTGTTTAAGTAAATTTCATCTACCCAAGCGTATTCGTTAATCTCCACTTATGAGAAGGAATAAAACTCACACACTAGTACAAGTTAACACTATGTATTGTATAACAAGATCAGACAGAATAATTTCACAAAAACACAGGATCCTGGGCTGAGTTTCTCTTCCAATGTCCGCCTGCAACCTCCCGACGATAAGAAGGAAAGTCAGCCCCGATTCTTGCATCCCAGGGCTTTTTGTAGATCTCCTCAGATGGGGTGGAGTTGGGGGGATGTGTGGGGAATGGACCAGGATCCCATTCCCGGACCAGATACTTCCTCCTTCACCCCGTTATCTTTATTGCCTCCTGGGTAAATGATCGTAAATACCTAAGACCCTCCTGGCCTTTTGGGTCTTCCCCAATGAGCTCTGCAAAGATGAGAAGAACCACAACACAGAATATTGTGCCCTGACCATCTGTTAACTGACCCTTTACTGGTACAGGTCACAGCTTGACCTGATACTCATCTACCCTATGTCGAAGACAAATATTTAAAAACTAGATTTTGCTACACTGTGTAAGTGCTAAGGTGGCCTTATGGGTGAAAAAAGGTTTCAGTGTACATACAAAAGTACATCAGTACATTAGGATATCCCAGAATTAGTGATACACGATGTCATATATTTTCTTCCATGGTCACTTTACCTAATACTTTTATCAATACAATGAATTACCTGAATAAAAAAAGCACACATCTTGGATGATAAGATGAACACCAACATTTATTGTATTTCTTCTCCATAAAAATAGCACCCTGGACAAGAATTCGAGTGCAATGCAAGACTTTTCTGACTCCTTCCAATTTTGCTCAATTCGTAAGTCATCATTATAGCATCACTTCCTTTTAGCCAGTTTTAGGCCACTAACTAGCTCTCGGGCTGTTTCAGTCTCCTTGGGGTCAAGGATTTTGAAAGGTTCTCCGCCGTTCATAGTAGCTGTACGTATACGTTTGGCCTCTGAGCTGGGTGTCATTGTGGATAAGAGCAGCACACACAGGGCCAATATCAGCAGTCTGGACATGATTGTTTACCTGTAAGGGAAAAATCTCCCGCTGTAATAAACATACTGTCACGTTAATACTTCCAAACCAATGCTTTTATTATCATTTCATTCATCCGCTAAATTCTGAGCTGCTAACTGACTGATAGATTAATTTTTATTTCAGAATTGAAGTCAATCGAAGTGATCTTACCTGTTTGAGTCGGGAAACAAAGTTGTTGAGACGATGCTTCACTCACTTCTTCACATCGACTGAAACAGCACGTTGGTGTTGGAGGGAGCAGAAAGAAGTAAATACAAAGAGATTGTTTTGGATCATTTTCTAACTATAAAAAAACATTCTCAACCCTGAGTAAAATCATGTTTTAATGTTTACTTTTTTTTGGAAACCTTATCTGGGACTACTCCTCCTCTCTTCCTTCTCTTCGTCCTCCTCCTCCTCGTCCTCCTCCCCCTCCTCCTCCCCATCCTCCCCCTCCTCCCCCTCCTCTTCCTCCTCCTCCTCCTCCTCCTCCTCCTCCACTATAGCCACCGTACCCGATACGGACCGGCTTTTTTGCCAAGCTTCTCTGGAGGTCTACCCCCAAAGCCCTTTCATTGCCTCCACTACCTCCTCCTTGACCATGTACGGCCTCTGAGCTGGGTGTCATTGTGGATAAGAGCAGCACACACAGGGCCAATATCAGCAGTCTGGACATGATTGTTTACCTGTAAGGGAAAAATATAATGATTACCACCATAATGCCCCCTGATCCTCCGCTATCTGGCTCCACCCAACGACTCTCCAAATTCACACCTATCTCACCCGTGCAACTCCCTGAAATACTAACCGGTATAAAGACTCCAACATGGATCCTAT
Source organism: Doryrhamphus excisus (assembly GCF_037039965.1). Lineage (NCBI taxonomy): Eukaryota > Metazoa > Chordata > Actinopteri > Syngnathiformes > Syngnathidae > Doryrhamphus > Doryrhamphus excisus. Next base: position 11,068,778 of record NC_136359.1, on the reverse strand, counting down.
CCCTTCTTCATTCATTAAACCCTGCCTCCACATCATCTCCCCGCTGATCACAGGCATCATTAACTCCTCCTTTATCACTGGATCCGTCCCACAGTCTCTCAAGCTGGCGGCAATCACCCCCACACTCAAAAAGTCTGGTCTCGATCCCAATAACCTCTCCAATTTCCGTCCCATATCCAACCTTCCCTTCCTGTCCAAAATCCTTGAACGTGTCATAGCTGCTCAACTTCAATCTCACCTCAACTCCAACAGCCTGTTTGAATCCTTCCAGTCCGGTTTCCGTCCCAAACACAGTACTGAAACAGCTCTTCTTAAAATCACCAATGATCTTCTTCTCTCCTCCGATTCTGGCCATCTTACCATCCTCATCCTCCTAGACCTCACCGCAGCCTTTGACACCATTAGCCACTCCATCCTCCTGTCCCGCCTCAAAACCAGCCTCAATATCACCGATTCTGCTCTGTCCTGGCTCCAATCATACCTCACCAATCGTCAACAGTTCGTGCACATAAATAGCTGCTCCTCCTCCATAGCCCCTTTACCTCAAGGTGTTCCCCAAGGTTCGGCGCTTGGTCCTCTTCTCTTCATCCTCTACATCCTTCCACTTGGCAATATCATCCGTCGACATGGCCTCAATTTCCACAGCTACGCCGATGATATTCAATTATACATTTCTACCACCTCCATCACCTCCAACATCTACTCCACCCTCACCAACTGCTTAGCTGATATCAAAACTTGGATGGAACAACATTTTCTCAAACTTAATAGTGACAAAACAGATATTATCATCATCGGTCCCAAAAACACCACAGCGCCCAACCCATAATTTCCATCTTCAATTTGACAGCGGCACCTTCACTCCATCCCCACTCCTCCGCAACCTTGGTATCCTCCTAGACCCCACCCTTTCATTTGAACCCCACATCAAACAGTTAGCCCGGACTGCATTCTTCCATCTTAAGAACATAGCCCGACTCCGTCCATCACTTACATTCTCTGCCGCTGAATCCCTGATCCATGCATTCATCACCTCCAGAATCGACTACTGCAACAGCATTCTCTACGGTACACCATCCAAAACCCTCAACAAACTACAATATATTCAGAACTCCGCTGCCCACCTCCTCACCTCCACCCGCTCCCGTGAACACATTACCCCTGTCCTCCAAAACCTCCACTGGCTTCCCATTCCCCAACGCATTCACTTCAAAATTCTTCTCATCACCTACAAAGCCCTCCACGATCTGACCCCCCCCATATCTCACAGACCTCCTCCATCCACACAATCCCCCGCGTCCCCTTCGCTCCTCAGACTCAAACCTCCTGGCACTCCCCTGTAAGACCAAGCTCCGAACCTGGGGAGACAGAGCCTTCTCCATCGCTGCCCCCACCCTCTGGAACACTTTGCCCCATTCACTCCGTGCTTGCCCTGACCTTCCCCCCTTCAAAAAACAACTCAAAACCCACCTCTTTAAATCTGTTTTTAATGTCTAACTTTTTATATCTGACTGCTGTGCCCTGCTCCGCTTTTACTCATGTTTTAACTGTACTCATGTTTTTACTCATGTATTAACCAATGAATGTTGTATTTTGGTGTGTCTTCTATTCTGTTTACTTGCTTTATTCAACTTCACTCTTCTGTAAAGTGTCTTTGAGTATTTTGAAAAGCGCTATACAAATAAAATGTGTTATTGTTATTATTATTATTATTATAAACATACTGTATTCTAACATACTGTTACATTAATACCCAAGGTTTTTATTTTGAGCTGCTAACTGATTGATAGTTTAATTTTAGTTTCAGAATGTGACCTTTGGCCTATGTGATCTTACCAGCTGGAGTCGAAAACAAACTGATGCTCATCAAGGCTGATACTGAAGCAGCACGTTGGCGTTGGAGTGAGCAGAAAGATGCTCTACCACTGACAGTAAGACTTTAATACCTGCTCTAATGTTGACTTAACACTTGAATTGGCCAATGGTGGAGTATTATATCAATATTTTCTTCTGAGCATGGTTAATGTCATATTAATGAGATGTTAAGGTGTCATCATTACATAACTCATATTTCCAGCCAACAGATTGTGTTTGATAACAATTTTTATTCCACTTTCTCATCTTCTCAGCTTGCATGGCTGTTGTCCCTCTGTGTGTAAGGATGTAGACTTGTGTATATACGTACATACTGTATGTTTTCTTCCTTGGTCCCTTTACTTAGTACTTTTAGCCAATAAATAAAATGATTTTCCTGCTTAAAAACAGCACACATTTTGAATGATGAGATGAACAACATTTATTGTATTTCTTCTCCATAAAAGTAGCACTAGCACCCTGGACAAGAATTAGAGTGCAATGCAAGACTTTTCTGACTCCTTCCAATTTTGCTTAATTAGTGAGTGATCATTACAGCATCATTTGTTTCTCCACAGTTGTCGGAAAACTTGCTGTCCGGCAGCTTCAGTTTCAGCGATTTTGAAAGGTTCCCCGTCATTAATAGTGGGTGTACGTCTACGTTTGGCCTCTGAGCTGGGTGTCATTGTGGATAAGAGCAGCACACACAGGGCCAATATCAGCAGTCTGGACATGATTGTTTACCTGTAAGGGAAAAATATTAGAAACAGCTCCATAACAATAACATATTGTTATATTAATACCTCAAAACTGAATTGATAGTTTCATTTTAATTCCAGAATGTGATCCCTGGTCTACGTGATCTTACCAGTTGGAGGAGAAAACAAATCAGTTGAGATGATGCACGTTGGTGTTGGAGTGAGCAGAAAGATGCTCTACCACTGACAGTAAGACTTTAATACCTGCTCTAATGTTGACTTAATACTTAATACTGGCCAATGATGGAATATCATATTAATATTCTCTTCTGAGCATTAATATTTTTGACTAAGATGAGATGCTAAGGTGTCATCATTACATAACTCATTTTACCAGCCACCGGGATTATTAATGCTTTCACAAATGTTTGCTAACCATCTTAATGACTTCTAAGCTTGCATGGCTGTGTAAACGCTAAGGTGGCCTTATGGGTGAAAAAAGGTTTCAGTGTACATGTCAGGTTTAAAAACCCTGACGCTTGTAAAACACTGCCTGTACAAAGAGAGACACAGAGAGTTGAGTTTCTTTTTACTTGCAAGGAGAGTGATGGAGACTGCATAGTTACAATCCTCCTACCAACTCTGAAACAGTCTCCATTCTCCTGCCTTTTATTCAGTTAGGAACGCCCTAGGTACACGAGATTTCAACTGCTAAGGGGAAGGGGGGGTTTAACTATTCCAGTTGAAACCGGTTCTTTTGTACAACATGTTATCCATAGTGTGTGGGTATCTCCTCCTTGGCATGTGATCTTCTGGAGACACTCACACACACACACATATACATTCCGGGTCACATGCAGCTATTTCCTCTCGAGAGTGTGATAAATCTGTTGAGAGAATGTTCTGTCACATTCTGTTTTCTCTAATCATGATGTACACCATAAGTGCAAGCGTCACAGCATTAATCTTACTTTGTGTTGGAATAATTGTACATAAAGTTATTCTATTTTTACTATATTCTTATGACCTATTTTTACTATATTCTTATGACCTATTTTTCTTTATGACCTACAAACATTTCGTATCACTCACATAACAAAGTAAGATTAACGCTGTACATGTGCTTCATATCACTCACATAACAATGTAAGATTAACGCTGTGACGCCTGCACTACTGTGGTGTACATCATGATTAAGGGAAAACAGAACATGACAGAACATTCCTCAGCAGATAGTTTTAACACCCTCGTGGGACATAGGCACGGGTTAGAAGTAGATGACCTCAAAGGGTATGTGTGTATCACCAGAGAATCACATGTCAAGGATGAAGATTGTCCACACATTATGGATAACATGTTGTACAAAGAAACTGGTTTCAACTGGAATAATTAAACCCCCCTTCCCTCAGAAAACTGATTGTAACCAGGGCCTTCCTTCAATAAAAAGGCAAGAGGGCAGGAACTGCTTCAGAGTGAGGTGGCGAATTGTTACTGAACGGTTCCTGATCACTCTCCTTGCAAGTAAAAAGAAACTCATCTCTCTGCGTCTTCTTTTGTACAGGCAGTGTTTTTTACAAGTGTCGGGTTTTTAAACCTGACACTTTGCTATGTGAGTGATATGAAACACATGTACAGCATTAATCTTACTTTGTTATGTGAGTGATATGAAATATTTGTAGGTCATAAGAAAATAGGTCATAAGAATATAGTAAAAATAGAATAACTTTATGTACAATTCTTCCAACATATAAAAGTACATTAGTACATTAGGATATCCCAGAATTAGTGATACACCTAGTGATACATGTCATACGTATATTTTCTTCCATGGTCACTTTACCTAATACTTTTATCAATACAATGAATTACCTGAATAAAAAAAGCACACATCTTGGATGATAAGATGAACACCAACATTTATTGTATTTCTTCTCCATAAAAATAGCACCCTGGACAAGAATTAGAGTGCAATGCAAGACTTTTCTGACTCCTTCCAATTTTGCTCAATTCGTAAGTCATCATTATAGCATCACTTCTTTTTAGCCAGTTTTAGGCCACTAACTAGCTCTCGGGCTGTTTCAGTCTCCTTGGGGTCAAGGATTTTGAAAGGTTCTTCGCCGTTCATAGTAGCTGTACGTATACGTTTGGCCTCTGAGCTGGGTGTCATTGTGGATAAGAGCAGCACACACAGGGCCAATATCAGCAGTCTGGACATGATTGTTTACCTGTAAGGGAAACATATTAGAAACAGCTCCATAACAATAACATATTGTTATATTAATACCTCAAAACTTAATTGATAGTTTCATTTTATTTCAGAATGTGATCCCTGGTCTACGTGATCTTACCAGTTGGAGGAGAAAACAAAGCAGTTGAGATGATGCACGTTGGTGTTGGAGTGAGCAGAAAGATGCTCTACCACTGACAGTAAGACTTTAATACCTGCTCTAATGTTGACTTAATACTTAATATTGACTTAATACTGGCCAATGATGGAATATCATATTAATAATATTCTCTTCTGAGCATTAATATTTTTGACAAAGATGAGATGCTAAGGTGTCATCATTACATAACTCATTTTACCAGCCACCGGGATTATTAATGCTTTCACAAATGTTTGCTAACCATCTTAATGACTTCTAAGCTTGCATGGCTGTGTAAGCGCTAAGGTGGCCTGATGGGTGAAAAAAGGTTTCAGTGTACAAAAGTACATCAGTACATTAGGATATCCCAGAATTAGTGATACATGTCATATATTTTCTTCCATGGTCACTTTACCTATTATTTTTGTCAATACAATGAATTACTTGCCTGAATAAAAAAGCACACATTTTGGATGATAAGATGAACACCAACATTTATTGTATTTGTATTTGTATTGTATTGTATACAGTTGTCAGACAACTTGCTGTCATTCACCAAGCAGCACCAAGGCAGGCTACAGCAACTCTCCGCTCTCTTCTCTCTCCTTTCTGTTTTCCCTTTTTTGAAAATCAGATTTCATTTTAGTAATCGGCAACATTTTAGCGCTCTGGCTGCTGCTAAGCGCTGTCAGGATATGTGTGATAAGGCACCAACAAAGTTTTTTATCAGATATGGGGGGTGGCCAGTCAATATCGATAACCACTTTTTTTCTGTCTGTCAGGGGCCCTTGGAATTGGCCTGACTACCCCCGTCCTTGTTGCACTCCCTCCACCATATCCTCCACCGTAGCCACCGCTCCTTGAAGGGAGCAGTCTTTTTGTAGATCTGCTTCCGCCTCCTCCAGTCGAATCCCTTCTGTGGATTTCACCACCTTGACCATGACTGGCCTCTGAGCTGGGTGTCATTGTGGATAAGAGCAGCACACACAGGGCCAATGTCATCAGTCTGGACATGATTGTTTACCTGTAAGGGCAAAATATTAGAAACAGCTCTCAGTGCAGTGCATCATGGCAAACTATTACCCCAATAACAGTTAAGATAATGTTACATTAATACCTCAGAACTGAACTGAACTTTTGAGCTGCTAACTGATTGATCATTTTAATTCCAGAATGTGATCTTGGCCTACGTGATCTTACCAGTTTGTGTAGAAAACAAAGATGCTGAGATGATGCTCCACTCACTTCTTCCCTCACACGTTGGTGTTGAGTGAGCAGAAAGATGGTGTACCACTGACACTACGACTTTATACCAGTTCTAATGTTGACTTTATCCTTGAATTGGCCAATGATGAACCACATTCGGTTTCCAGTTTGACTAATGGAATATTAATGTGTTGGACCCAAGCTGAGATGCCAACATCTCATCGTTATTACACAAATATTGTCACCGGTCATGTGGTTGACTCTTTTCTCAGATGTTCCTCCATGCTTTCCCACCCTTGCATGCTTATGGAAGTTCTTTTACAGAGTAATTCATTTGCCTGCAACAGACTTTGGTATTCTTGTAGTCAGGAAGTCACTCTTGGTGAAGTGTTTGTTCCCTCCATGCAGGTAAATGACAAGCTCACAGATGTCTGGAGTTGCTAATAGCCTTTTTCACCACAAACAGTGTGTCTACGTGTATTTTTAAATACAGGTAGTCCTGCAAAAAACATGTAATAGCCACATTTCCACTATTGATGTTATGACGAAATTGTCTGCACTATAAAGTAAACACTCACGTTATCACTCGTTCATACATGGAAAGTCAGGGGTCTCCAACCAGTAGCTCCTAACCACTTTTCAATTAGCTCTTCAAAAGGTTGATTTATTTATTATCAAATCCTAAATCAACAAAATTAGATAGTGGGGTTCGCCAGCTGTCCAGAAGTCCTTGGCAAAGCTTGGGAGTGTGACCTTGTTTACTGCGACTGGTCTTTGTTTTTGTATTATATAATATTTTTTATTTTTTGTAACTGTTCATTGAGGATTTAAATAAATCAATTCCAATCATTTTTTTACAGTCCTAATTCATTTTACACAATACACATGATTTGGACACACATTAAGACACTTGGGAGCTGAAAGAGCCGGGCCGAGCCAAAAGAAGCGGCTGTCTAAAAAGAGACAGAATTTACATCACTACTGTCATAGGTCTGTGGGACAAGGCAAGACCAAAATATTTCATCCAGATATGGGTGGTAAATATCCACATTGACCAAAACGTAAACATCTGTATTGACCTTTTACCGCCAAAACAAGTAAAAACAAAGAGATTGTTTTGGATCATTTTCTAACTATAAAAAAAGATTCTCAACCCTGAGTAAAATCATGTTTTAATGTTTACTTATTTTTTGGAAACCTTATCTGGGACTCCCATTCCTCCTGCTCCTCCTCCTCCTCCTCCTTTTGCTCCTTTTGCTCCTTTTCCTCCTCCTCCTCCTCTTCCTCCTCCTCCTCCTCCTCCTTTTGATCCTTTTGCTCCTTTTCCTCCTCCTCCTCTTCCACCATAGGTACCGTACCCTATACAGAGCGGGTTTTTTGCAAAGCGCCTCTGGAGGTCTACCCCCAAAGCCCCTTTATAGCCTCCACCTCCTCCTCCTTGACCATGTACAGCCTCTGAGCTGGGTGTCATTGTGGATAAGAGCAGCACACACAGGGCCAATATCAGCAGTCTGGACATGATTGTTTACCTGTAAGGGAAAAATCTACCGCTGTAATAAACATACTGTCACGTTAATACTTCCAAACCAATGCTTTTATTATGATTTTCTTCATCCGCTAAATTCTGAGCTGCTAACTGACTGATAGATTAATTTTAATTCCAGAATTGAAGTCAATCGAAGTGATCTTACCTGTTTGAGTCGGGAAACAAAGTTGTTGAGACGATGCTTCACTCACTTCTTCACATCGACTGAAACAGCACGTTGGTGTTGGAGTGAGCAGAAAGATGCTCTACCACTGACAGTAAGACTTTAATACCTGCTCTAATGTTGACTTAACACTTGAATTGGCGATGCATTTGTTTTTCAGCATGATTAATGGAATATTAACGTATGTGTGTGTGCAGGTGGAGACAGAAGCATCTTTGAGATAATCAGCAGCAGGACACATTCAATTCATTTTACACAATACACATGATTTGGACACACATTAAGACACTTGGGAGCTGAAAGAGCCGGGCCGAGCCAAAAGAAGCGGCTGTCTAAAAAGAGACAGAATTTACATCACTACTGTCATAGGTCTGTGTGACAAGGCAAGACCAAAATATTTCATCCAGATATGGGAGGTCAATACAGATGTTTATGTTTTGGTCAATGTGGATATTTAACTTTTACCGCCAAAGAGAAGTAAAAACAAAGAGATTGTTTTGGATCATTTTCTAACTATAAAAAAAACATTCTCAACCCTGAGTAAAATCATGTTTTAATGTTTACTTATTTTTAGAAACCTTATCTGGGACTCCCAATTCCTCCTCTTCCTCCTCCTCCTCCTCCTCTTCTTCCTCTTCTAGCATAGGTACCATACCCAATACTGAGCCTTTTTTTTGCAAAGCTTCTCTGGAGGTCTACCCCCAAAGCCCTTTCATTACCTCCACCACCTCCTCCTTGACCATGTAAGGCCTCTGAGCTGGGTGTCATTGTGGATAAGAGCAGCACACACAGGGCCAATATCAGCAGTCTGGACATGATTGTTTACCTGAAAGGGCAAAATATTAGAAACAGCACCATAACAAAAACATATTGTTATATTAATACCTCAAAACTGAACATTATTAACTGATTGATAGTTTCATTTTAATTCCAGAATGTGGTCCCTGGTCTACGTGATCTTACCAGTTGGAGGAGAAAACAAAGCAGTTGAGATGATGCACGTTGGTGTTGGAGGGAGCAGAAAGATGCTCTACCACTGACAGTAAGACTTTAATACCTGCTCTAATGTTGACTTAATACTTAATATTGACTTAATACTGGCCAATGATGGAATATCATATTAATATTCTGTTCTGAGCATTAATATTTTTGACTAAGATGAGATGCTAAGGTGTCATCATTACATAACTCATTTTACCAGCCACCGGGATGATTAATGCTTTCACAAATGTTTGCTAACCATCTTAATGACTTCTAAGCTTGCATGGCTGTGTAAGCGCTAAGGTGGCCTTATGGGTGAAAAAAGTTTTCAGTGTACAAAAGTACATCAGTACATTAGGATATCCCAGAATTAGTGATACACGATGTCATATATTTTCTTCCATGGTCACTTTACCTAATACTTTTATCAATACAATGAATTACTTGCCTGAATAAAAAAGCACACATCTTGGATGATAAGATGAACACCAACATTTATTGTATGTCTTCTCCATAAAAATAGCACCCTGGACAAGAATTAGAGTGCAATGCAAGACTTTTCTGACTCCTTCCAATTTTGCTCACTTAGTGAGTGATCATTACAGCATCATTTGTTTCTCCACAGTTGTCGGACAACTTGCGGTCCAGCAGCTTCAGTTTCAGCGATTTTGAAAGGTTCCCCGTCGTTAATAGTGGCTTTACGTATACGTTTGGCCTCTGAGCTGGGTGTCATTGTGGATAAGAGCAGCACACACAGGGCCAATATCAGCAGTCTGGACATGATTGTTTACCTGTAAGGGGAAAATATTAGAAACAGCTCCATAACAAAAACATATTGTTATATAAATACCTCAAAACTGAATTGATAGTTTCATTTTAATTTCAGAATGTGATCCCTGGTCTACGTGATCTTACCAGTTGGAGGAGAACACAAAGGAGTTGAGATGATGCACGTTGGTGTTGGAGTGAGTAGAAAGATGCTCTACCACTGACAGTAAGACTTTAATACCTGCTCTAATGTTGACTTAATACTTCATATTGACTTAATACTGGCCAATAATGGAATATCATATTAATAATATTTTGTTCTGAGCATTAATATTTTTGACTAAGATGAGATGCTAAGGTGTCATCATTACATAACTAATTTTACCAACCACCGGGATTATTAATGCTTTCACAAATGTTTGCTAAGCTAAAGTGGCCTTATGGGTGAAAAAAGGTTTCAGTGTACATAGTACATCAGTACATTAGGATATCCCAGAATTAGTGATACATGTCATATATTTTCTTCCATGTTCACTTTACCTAATACTTTTATCAATACTTGACTGAATAAAAATAAGCACACATTTTGGATGATAAGATGAACACCAACATTTATTGTATTTCTTCTCCATAAAAATAGCACCCTGGACAAGAATTAGAGTGCAATGCAAGACTTTTCTGACTCCTTCCAATTTTGCTCAAAATATTTCATCCAGATATGGGAGGTCAATACAGATGTTTATGTTTTGGTCAATGTGGATATTTAACTTTTACCGCCAAAGAGAAGTAAAAACAAAGAGATTGTTTTGGATCATTTTCTAACTATAAAAAAACATTCTCAACCCTGAGTAAAATCATGTTTTAATGTTCACTTTTTTTTGGAATTCTTATCTGGGACTCCTCCTCCTCTTCGTCCTCGACCTCCTCCTCCTCCACTATAACCACCGTACCCGATACGGACCGGCTTTTTTGCCAAGCTTCTCTGGAGGTCTACCCCCAAAGCCCCTTTATAGCCTCCACCACCTCCACCTTCACCACGACTCGCCTCTGAGCTGGGTGTCATTGTGGATAAGAGCAGCACACACAGGGCCAATGTCATCAGTCTGGACATGATTGTTTACCTGTAAGGGCAAAATATTAGAAACAGCTCTCAGTACAGTGCATCATGGCAAACTATTACCCCAATAACAGTAAGATAATGCTACATTAATACCTCAGAACTGAACATTATTGTCGTTTCAACCATCTGCTAAATTTTGAGCTGCTAACTGATTGATCATTTTAATTCCAGAATGTGATCTTGGCCTACGTGATCTTACCAGTTTGTGTAGAAAACAAAGTTGCTGAGATGATGCTCCACTCACTTCTTCCCTCCACACGTTGGTGTTGAGTGAGCAGAAAGATGGTGTACCACTGACACTATGACTTTATACCAGTTCTAATGTTGACTTTATCCTTGAATTGGCCAATGATGAACCACATTCGGTTTCCAGTTTGACTAATGGAATATTAATGTGTTGGACCCAAGCTGAGATGCCAACATCTCATCGTTATTACACAAATATTGTCACCAGTCATGTGGTTGACTCTTTTCTCAGATGTTCCTCCATGCTTTCCCACCCTTGCATGTTTATGGAAGTTCTTTTACAGAGTAATTCATTTGCCTGCAACAGACTTTGGTATTCTTGTAGTCAGGAAGTCACTCTTGGTGAAGTGTTTGTTCCCTCCATGCAGGTAAATGACAAGCTCACCGATGTCTGGAGTTGCTAATAGCCTTTTTCACCACAAACAGTGTGTCTACGTGTTTTTTTAAATACAGATAGTCCTGCAAAAAACGTGTAATAGCCACATTTCCACTATTGATGTTGTGACGAAATTGTCTGCACTATAAAGTAAACACTCACGTTACCACTCGTTCATACATGGAAAGTCAGGGGTCTCCAACCAGTAGCTCCTAACCACTTTTCAATTAGCTCTTCAAAAGGTTGATTTATTTATTATCAAATCCTAAATCGACAAAATTAGATAGTGGGGTTTGGCAGCTGTCCAGAAGTCCTTGGGAAAGCTTGGGAGTGTGACCTTGTCTACTGCGACTGGTCTTTGTTTTTGTGTTATATAATATTTTTTATTTTTTGTAACTGTTCATTGAGGATTTAAATAAATCAATTCCAATAATTTTTTTACATTCCTCATTCATTTTACACAATACACATGATTTGGACACACATTAAGACACTTGGGAGCTGAAAGAGCCGGGCCGAGCCAAAAGAAGCGGCTGTCTAAAAAGAGACAGAACTTACATCACTACTGTCATAGGTCTGTGTGACAAGGCAAGACCAAAATGTTTCATCCAGATATGGGAGGTCAATACAGATGTTTATGTTTTGGTCAATGTGGATATTTAACTTTTACCGCCAAAGAGAAGTAAAAACAAAGAGATTGTTTTGGATCATTTTCTAACTATAAAAAAACATTCTCAACCCTGAGTAAAATCATGTTTTAATGTTCACTTATTTTTGGGAATTCTTATCTGGGACTACTCCTCCTCTTTGTCCTCCTCCTACTCGTCCTCGACCTCCTCCTCCCCATCCTCCTCCCCCTCCTCCCCATCCTCCCCCTCGTCTTCCTCCTCCTCCTCCTCCACTATAACCACCGTACCCGATACGGACCGGCTTTTTTGCCAAGCTTCTCTGGAGGTCTACCCCCAAAGCCCCTTTATAGCCTCCACCTCCTCCTCCTTGACCATGTCCGGCCTCTGAGCTGGGTGTCATTGTGGATAAGAGCAGCACACACAGGGCCAATATCAGCAGTCTGGACATGATTGTTTACCTGTAAGGAAAAATATTAGAAACAGCACCATAACAATAACATATTGTTATATTAATACCTCAAAACTGAAGTGATAGTTTCATTTTAATTCCAGAATGTGATCCCTGGTCTACGTGATCTTACCAGTTGGAGGAGAAAACAAAGCAGTTGAGATGATGCACGTTGGCGTTGGAGTGAGCAGAAAGATGCTCTACCACTGACAGTAAGACTTTAATACCTGCTCTAATGTTGACTTAATACTTAATATTGACTTAATACTGGCCAATGATGGAATATCATATTAATATTCTGTTCTGAGCATTAATATTTTTGACTAAGATGAGATGCTAAGGTGTCATCATTACATAACTCATTTTACCAGCCACCGGGATTATTAATGCTTTCACAAATGTTTGCTAACCATCTTAATGACTTCTAAGCTTGCATGGCTGTGTAAGCGCTAAGGTGGCCTTATGGGTGAAAAAAGGTTTCAGTGTACATACAAAAGTACATCAGTACATTAGGATATCCCAGAATTAGTGATACACAATGTCATATATTTTCTTCCATGGTCACTTTACCTAATACTTTTATCAATACAATGAATTACTTGCCTGAATAAAAAAGCACACATCTTGGATGATAAGATGAACACCAACATTTATTGTATTTCTTCTCCATAAAAATAGCACCCTGGACAAGAATTAGAGTGCAATGCAAGACTTTTCTGACTCCTTCCAATTTTGCTCAATTAGTGAGTGATCATTACAGAATCACTTCCTTCCCCACAGTTGTCGGACAACTTGCTGTCATTCACCAAGCAGCACCAAGGCAGGCTACAGCAACTCTCTGCTCTCTTCTCTCTCCTTTCTGTTTTCCTATTTTTTTGAAAATCAGATTTCATTTTAGTAATCGGCAGCATTTTAGCACTCTGGCTGCTGCTAAGCGCTGTCAGGATATGTGTGATAAGGCACCAACAAAGTTTTTTATCAGATATCGGGGGTGGCCAGTCAATATTGATAACCACTTTTTTTCTGTCTGTCAGGGGCCCTTGGAATTGGCCTGACTACCCCCGTCCTTGTTGCACTCCCTCCACCATATCCTCCACCGTAGCCACCGCTCCTTGAAGGGAGCAGTCTTTTTGTAGATCTGCTTCCGCCTCCTCCAGTCGAATCCCTTCTGTGGATTTCACCACCTTGACCATGACTGGCCTCTGAGCTGGGTGTCATTGTGGATAAGAGCAGCACACACAGGGCCAATGTCATCAGTCTGGACATGATTGTTTACCTGAAAGGGCAAAATATTAGAAACAGCTCTCAGTGCAGTGCATCATGGCAAACTATTACCCCAATAACAGTAAGATAATGTTACATTAATACCTCAGAACTGAACATTATTGTTGTTTCAACCATCCACTAAATTTGGAGCATGCTTTCCCACCCTTGCATGTTTATGGAAGTTCTTTTACAGAGTAATTCATTTGCCTGCAAAAGACTTTGGTATTCTTGTAGTCAGGAAGTCACTCTTGGCGAAGTAATCGTTCCCTGCATGCATGCAAATGACAAGCTCACAGATGTCTGGAGTTGCTAATAGCCTTTTTCACCGCAAACCGTGTGTTTTTTAATACAAATAGTCCTGCAAAAAATGGGTAATAGCCACATTTCCACTATTGATGTTGTGCCGAATTTGTCTGCGCTATGAAGTAAACACAGACTTACTTTACCACTCGTTCATACATGGTAAGTCAGGGGTCTCCAACCAGTAGCTCATGAGCTACCAGTAGCTCCTAACCACTTTTCAAGTAGCTCTCCAAAGGGTTGATTTATTTATTATCAATTTCTAAATCAACAAAATTAGAAAGTGGGGTTCGGCAGCTGTCCAGAAGTCCTTGGGAAAGCTTGGGAGTGTGACCTACTACTACTGCGACGGGTCCTTATTTTTACATTATATAATATTATTTATCCTTTGTAACTGTCCATTGAGGATTTAAATAAATCAATTCCAATCATTTTTTTACATTCCTAATTCATTTTACACAATACACATGATTTGGACACACATTAAGACACTTGGGAGCTGAAAGAGCCGGGCCGAGCCAAAAGAAGCGGCTGTCTAAAAAGAGACAGAATTTACATCACTACTGTCATAGGCCAATAAATAAAATATGCCAATAAATAAAATGATTTTCCTGCTAAAAAAAGAGCACACATTTTGAATGATGAGATGAACAACATTTATTGTATGTCTTCTCCATAAAAATAGCACCCTGGACAAGAATTAGAGTGCAATGCAAGACTTTTCTGACTCCTTCCAATTTTGCTCACTTAGTGAGTGATCATTACAGCATCATTTGTTTCTCCACAGTTGTCGGACAACTTGCTGTCCGGCAGCTTCAGTTTCAGCGATTTTGAAAGGTTTCCCGCCGTTAATAGTGGGCGTACGTATACGTTTGGCCTCTGAGCTGGGTGTCATTGTGGATAAGAGCAGCACACACAGGGCCAATATCAGCAGTCTGGACATGATTGTTTACCTGTAAGGGAAAAATCTACCGCTGTAATAAACATACTGTCACGTTAATACTTCCAAACCAATGCTTTTATTATCATTTCATTCATCCGCTAAATTCTGAGCTGCTAACTGACTGATAGATTAATTTTAATTCCAGAATTGAAGTCAGTCGAAGTGATCTTACCTGTTTGAGTCGGGAAACAAAGTTGTTGAGACGATGCTTCACTCACTTCTTCACATCGACTGAAACAGCACGTTGGTGTTGGAGGGAGCAGAAAGATGCTCTACCACTGACAGTAAGACTTTAATACCTGCTCTAATGTTGACTTAACACTTGAATTGGCGATGCATTTGTTTTTCAGCATGATTAATGGAATATTAACATGTTTGACCAAGCTGAGATGCCAACATCTCATCATTAAACAGATCACCAGTCAGGTTGTTGACTCTTTTCTCAGGTGTGGATATCTGGTTTGACAAGAAAGAGATACGGCTGCAGCAGCCTCCTGGATCGGTAGATGAATCGATTAGAGATACATGCAACAGGTATTGCAGACCTAGCAACCGGTTGTCTTAAACAATAAGCCAGAGTCTGGGCTGGTGGCGATTATCTCACATATGAGCTTACCGTGAAGATGACAATGGATGTACAGTTAATAGTAGCAGCAAACTAGCTGACGGGATACAAACGTATGCATGTAACTTTAGTAACTAAAGTTAGTAACTAAAGTTACATGGTGCATTCAAGGACCATCGAACAATGTGGGAGAGGGCATATTGATTACCAAATACAAGAAAAATCTTCCATTCAACTCACCTGTTGACTTTTGAAGACGTGGGTTTTCATGACGTCACCTCCTTCATTGTGTGTGGGTGTGTGTGTTTGTGTGCGTGCGCAGGTGGAGACAGAAGCATATTTGAGAGAATCAGCAGCAGGACACATGTTCTTTCACCATCATCATAAAAACTCCATGAACGCGTCACATTTGTCACTGGAACATTACTGTATGCTGCTGTAAATGCTAATGATGAGATTTTGGTACACTTTATTCTCATTGAATAGTCACACAACAGTTATCGTGATTTTATTTTTACTTTAATGTACCGTATATAGTAATGCACATTATTATGACACTTTAAAAAAAACAAGAATTGTACTGATTGACTGAACAAACGCAATGTTAGTAACTTGACTATTACGATTAAGCTATTCGTTTCAAAAAATATTTTCTACCGTTATATCAATATGTTAAAATATGTATATAATTTATTCATTCTATTTATGGTCTCAACTTTTATATGTATTGGTTGAATGAAGACGAAACGAGAATGGCCACAATGAAGCATAGGTTGCAATTTACACAGTCAATGTCGTAGGTGAAGTTCGTGTCCACACAGGGGCGCTGTTCAGTCCAGATCATGAAATAGCCATGAATTGAGTTGTTGTCAAACTGCAGCGTTACATGATCGCCCCCAAGTGGCCAACCAGCAGAGTGAGCAGTGAGCCAATAACGACGACGATGCTGTTGTAGATAGGTCCACTTGAGGCTCCAGTGTAGTACTCCACATCTCCAGAGCCCTCTGCCTCATACGCAGATCTGGAGCCGTACCCTCCACCATATCTTGGGTAGCCGTAACCCCCTCCAAACCCGCCATAGCCCCCATATCCCCCATAACCTCCATAACCTCCGTATCCTCCACCATAGCCATACCCGGGGCGGCTCAGGGCAGACCCCAGCATGGCTCCTCCAATGGCCCCCGCTGCTGCCGCTCCAGCTACTTTACCCGCACTGGGGCCACTGCTCCTGGGAGGAGATGGTCTGTAGGCGGGCCTGCTTCCACCTCCACCCCAGCCGCCTCTGAAGCCTCCACCACGTCTGGCCTCTGAGCTGGGGGTCAGCGTGGCTAGCAGCAGCGTGCACAGGACCAATGTTAGCAGTCTGGACATGATTGGTTACCTGGAACAACACAATGTTTGTTATTGCGCCAACACCGTTCAGCAGTGTACAACTACACTGCATCATAGTTATACTTTGGCTAGGAGAGGATGCAAAACCTTGTTTTTGTAAGTACACTCTAAAAAGTAATTCAGAGAGGATGCAAAACCTTGTTTTTGTAAGTACACTCTAAAATGTAATTCAGAGTATTTGTTGACACCACTTGATTTAATACATAAATGCAATGTAAAAAATGTAATTAATTGATTTAGATAAACTTTCTAAGTTGCTAACTTTATTTTTTAAGTTATGTTCAAATAATAATGTTGGCTATTACATGAACTTAATTTAGCATGTCATATACACTCAAATTTTATTGTTGGTAAGCTTAAAACAAAATTCAAGTTGCCATGACTTAATAAAATTAGCTTGGTAACATAATACACACACACACACATATATATATATAAAGTTACTGCTACTTAAAAAGCTGTGTGCATTGTTATTATAATTAAGTAGACAACAAATTGAACTACTGTGAATAAAATGATTAAGTCAGTTGACTTAACATATTTCTTTGAGTTACGAACTTAAAAACTTGTCCCTATGACAACAATTATTTAGTAAGCATTACTTAAAATGAGCTTTGAGTGAAGAGGAAAAGATAATTTGTGCAATGCAATATTGTGTGTTGATTCAAAGCAATTTCAAATTAAGTTGTCATAACTAAAAAAGATTAATGGAAATTGTTGCGTTGATTTTTTTGTTGAGGCTAAACATTTATTTTTTGAGTGTAATATGGTGCATTTCCTCAAAAAGGGGCCTCCTTTATAAATGCCTCACATCAAATAGATGCCATCCTTTGTCCCTTTGAGGTGAGGCATGAGGTGACTACAGCAATTCCTTTTGCTATTGGTCTGAAGCTCATGCGCGTTACACTTATTGTACAGTTAATTACAATGAACTCATGCAGGAGCTTGTCAGGTTAGGTGGGTAATCTAAAAGAGTCAGAGGAATAGAATCAAAATCCTACTCATGACTAAACAAAAAAATGCATGGATGTAAAGAAATATCATGAATGGTGGCAGAAATTGACAACTGCATCAATTTCTTGGAAACTACAAGGCGGATAATTATAAGCAGCTGGTGGAAAACCTGAGTAATGGCTTCCAATATGTCACTGAATATACACTTTTGGCATTCCCATTTAGATTTTTTTTCATTGAACTGTGGGAAAAAGTGATGAGCACGGGGAACAATTCCATTGCAGAAGATATCAGGGTAAGTGGAATCCGTTTATGCTTGCCGACTACTGTTGGAATGTGGTCCGGATGCTGACTCTGCCAAAAATCATTGTTCAGATACTGAATAACGGGAACTTTTTTTTCATGAGCTTCAATCTCCTTACATCTTAAGATATTGTATCTTAACAGATGAAATATATAAACAGATGTGTTTTGATGTAAAACTATTAAATATATTGGAATACATAAGATGACTAACCACAGTCATCCGTTGATTTTCAATTGCGCCTTTGACTAATACATGCCTAGCCCGCTGCGGTTGAGTAACACTCAAGGCGATAGTGACACAACCACAAACAAGATGTTCTCAGCACACATATTTAGCCCCGCTGCATGTTATTTTTTACCATGCTGGTAAAGGGCTCTTAATCCTTTTAGAGTGGCAGACCCATTTTACACAAGCGGCATCACTGCTGTAACGTCACTTGACCTGACGCACCCTGGGGGATCAGCTCGCTTTCATTAGAAGCTGCGTTCAGTAATCTGTTCATATCACTGCTAGGTCCCATTATCAGAGATGAGCATTATTGCTGAAGTGTACGACATCATTTGTTCATTAACACAAACACACATGCAGTGTTGTGGCTATAATTACCCTGGGACATTCAAGCAGGGAATAATCCAATTACAGTAGCGTTCATTCACAAACACGGTGAGACCTTTCCAACACAAAACAAATGTGACGTAGCACCAAATGTACTATGACTGTGATTTACTTGTCAGCTTATTATTTGAAGTAAAGTACTAAGCCATAAAAACTACCTCACAACGTATTGCAACAATGTCATCCAAATGATTACTTGAATAGATGCTACCATTTACGTGACGCTTAACTCCAGTCTAACGAGATCCAGTAAAAGAGCTTGTGTTTCATTGAAATGAATACTGTATAGCATATTTTTGTCTGGTGTACGTAATGCTTTGTTTCATGACTCTGAAGATTAATAATTAGGTTGTCTTACTTGTTTGGGAAGAAATCCAAGATCCTGAAGTGATGATGCTCTTCTCGCTTATGTTCCCCTTTCTCCTCCAGAAGTGTTTGAGCAGTTTGAACACTGACGGCCCGTATAAATATGATGTGTGTGCTTCAGGGTTGGTCTGTTACTCTTCAGACGGTCACATCCAGGGGATCACATAGTCTCCTGGGTGGTCATTGGCTGAGTCAACAGTAATCTGCTGTACCACTGACAGTAATACTTAAATACCTGCGGTGTGTGTGTGTGTGTTGCCAGAGTTGACTTAATACTCCTAATTGAGGGAATAACACATCTTGTCCTAAGCATGACTAATTGGATATTGACAACATTAGATAACATTTTCTCAAGTGTCTTTTTTAATTAAATTACAATCATTGTTCAATACATTTTCATATCATCATGAGGCGTTCACATGTCAAGGACTAAAATAGTTTTCAATAAGTCATACAAAAGCAGGCAAGTCTCAAGGACAAAGCATGCACATAAGCGGTACCGTGAAAAGAAACAAAATAACTGAAAGACGTCATCTTGATGAGAGTGTCCGTGGCCAGGACGGCACCTTGAAGCAGCTTAACTGTGTCTCAGTCAGCAAATATTATTCAATTAACAGCACGCGCACATAAACATGACACATGCGTCACACTCACGCTGACCTACTTTGAACGTGTGAGTATGTAAGCTGTGTGCATCGCATCTTCTCGACAAGTCACTGTCTCCCGTGTGTTGTCTTATATGCTGTTTGTACCGGGCTTCTTAACACAACAGTGCACGTGAATGTGCTTTTTGAAAATGTCAACATGACACTAATATCCTTTGGTAGGATTCATGCTGTTCCCTGGGTTCATGTAGCACCCTTTGACCTGATTGATGATGATGTACGATGCCATGGAGTGAAAATAAACCAACGGCTTGGAAGTTGAGGAATGATTATTCTATCTGCAGTAAAAACACCCGTCTTTATGAGAGGAGCACTCTGCTGTCTTTTAAGAAATTGCTGTAATAAGTTAGTCAAAGATCCTTTATATAACAAGAAGGCTCTGCTGCTTTTAAGAATGTACTGCAAAAATGTTAGTCCAAAAGCTTCTATCGGACATGAATCTGCTGCGTAAACACCACTCTGTTGGTTTTAAAGATCTCCCTGTATGTCAGGAGTTTTCTGCTGTTTTTAGGAATCTGCTGTCTTTCCCAAGTCTTGAATTGAACATGGTCGGTCTGGTGTCACTGAACGGCTGTATTTGGCCCCTGGGTCACTAATTGAATATGTCTGCCGTAGAACCAATCAAGTCCAGTTGATTACAAATGGAACAAGGGGAACAGGAAGGCACCCAGTGCATTGTGGGAAACAATAGAGGTGCCCCCACCTTTGTGCTCATCATGTAGGATTTTTCATACGGACTTAATGTGAACATTGCTTTGTTTGTGCTTGGGTTTTTTAGCAGGCACTTGACTCAAAGCATATATGCCAGAATGCTTGTGCTTAAAATGAATAGTTAGCATGAGACGCTGTCACACTCTGTTGTAAATTGTCCACACACAATGTAACCCTCAACTAGAATGTTCACGACGATGGTACCTGCTAGTTCACATACACGTGGCCCCCTCAGGCAGACAGCCCAGCTGCTTCTCTATGATGCAGCGCAGGATGTTGTACCTGCACCACATGAGCACATATGTGTCAGCTCCATGAGTGGAAACAACACTCGTTTGACTCTAGGACACTTCTTGTACCTTCTCCTCAGTTTCTGCACCTCTCTGTCCTCCTCCTCCTTCAGCTTGGTAATGAAACTCTGCAGGACTGGCATCTCAAACTTGATATACTGCGCCACCTGGAGGAATGGAGGTAACGACACATGAACGAGAAGAAATCAAGCTCATTGTCATGGTGAGTGTTGAAGATGTTTACGTCATAGGTGACTTCTTCTCCCAGGTCCTCCTCCATGAGGAACAGCTTGCACACTTGCTCACATGGACCCTGCAATATTCTCAACACCAGTGGGAAGTCGCTGCGCTTCAGCTTTGCCCGCTCTGAAAGATTAGAGCAGATTTAGGACACATGAGACATTTTATTGGTGCACCTTCCTGGAAAATGAGATACATTTAAAAGAGCTAAGTGATATTTTCACATCAGGCTTAGTATATAAGGAGAAGTTCATCACTGCAGCAGAAGCCATGGAAGGCCAAAATAGAACTAGGTGTTGTGTTTAAGGAAGTGAAAAGGCGAAACACCATTTTGCCACATATAACCATTATTCCTCCTTCCTACAGCGTCCATTACAGTTACATGCAAATTACATGATGGCATAATCTACTGTATAACGGCGTAATGAATTGTGTTATTACCTCCACTCGCATGGACGAGGTAAAGTGCAAAGTCATCAGGGCTGTTTTCAATCTTAAACTTGTTGAGAAGAACTCGTAGCACCTGAGGAGTCGTCATGCAGCTGTTGATGCGTACGTTGGTCACGGAGCCGTAAGCCGGAGTGAACACGGCTGTCTGAGATACAAATGTATGATCAAATCATTTGACTTTATATGATTTGCTCTTATAGTTTTCACGTTGGGGGCGCTGTGGGAACCTTGTGGTTGTAGAAGTGTCCATTGATGGAGAAGCGATGGCGTCGGATCTTCCTCTGGTCGCTTGGGGAGCGCCGGTGGGCCCGCCTTAGAACCCCGGCATCACTTTTGGTTCTAAGAAGCTGAGCGGAATTCTCACTGTCTTCTTCTGAATGAATGAGGACGGAGATAGTGAAGAATAGCGTCAGTTACTGTACATATGTTGTACTTTTCACATTGTTGACAAAAACTCACCTTCTGTGTGCTCCTCCATTACACCGTTCTTTGACTGGTTGTCAGGAGGTGTCACCTCCATAGTGGGCGGAGTCATGTGTGGTGTCCGTTGGCCGTCTGTGCTGTTTGGGGACCTAAAAAAGGCAAAAATTCCAACAAGTTTTTGTCTGCGTCCATTTTTTTAAAAGATAAAAACTCCTATAACGTTTTGTCTGCATCGTTTTTGTAATTATTATTTTTAACTTCAAGGGTCACAACATTAGGTACACCCAGACAACCTAATGAGGCTGAGGTAATCAGACTATGAATGCCTCTCTAAAACTCAAAACTGAGCATTTTTGTCAAAGCTTTCGTTATTCCATCCTATTGAGGTGTACCTAATGAAGTGTCCATCCAATGTATGGTTGTCTCCAGTGACAAGCCCTGTATCCACATTTCCGGTCAGTGTGCCGTAACCTGACCCTGGTGTGCACTTCTTACCCTTGACCGTCCAGGATGCAACCCGAGTGCCAGGATGTGGAGGAGGGAGGCGGTCGGATCCGCTCGTGGTCGTCCTGCATCTGAAGCCTGATTGGACGACGCAGCCCCCAAAAGATGTTCAACAGGCCTTCAACGATCAGCTCCCCCTCTTCCTGGGAGGGATCGATGAATTACACACCATGGACAATCATTAAGACCTTGCAGATCGGATGACTGCAGGGGATGTAAAATGGAGCAACACCACAACGACATCGCTAACGCACACACTCACCTCTCTGTGCCTGAGCTGCAGGTTCTGTCCTTCATAGTAAAGGTTGTACGTCTTAAGATGTGAGAGGATGGTTACCCTGGAGACAGAGATGATGTGTGGTTAAAGCTCAGCCAGTCACGCTTTTGGAGACTAGAGTGGAAAAAGTGAGTAGCTTACTTGCTGATGAACTTATTCTCCCCGATCTGAACCCCGTTGTGTATGTCATCCATGGTCGGACAGCATGCGAGGTGCTGAGAGGAGGTGAAACAAAATGACAGAGTTGATCATTTTTAGCAGAGTCTCCTCATAACCAAGCAGCAGCAGCAGCCAACACAGACGTGAAGACTCAGGCCAAAAACAGAAGATTGATTGCATGGTAACTATTTCCCTTGAGAGACAAACATCTTTGAGTCCACACATATAGTTGGATGACATGGTTTTTTCTTTCCTCACGTCCTTCTATGTGTTCATGTGCTTGTGTGGGGGTGTAAAAAGAAGCTTCTGTGAGGGCAGAACAGGTGCAGGACACAAACGCAACCCACTGAGGCCAAGTCTACTTGCAGCTGCTCCAACATGGGACACATGCAGCCATCAAAAGAAGTAAGAGCAACAATGGTCACATACAGTCACACTTGAGCTCCAAGTAGTGAAACATGTCAAATATTAGGAATTCTCTGCATGCTTTCAATCATTCATTTGGCTACATGCTAAACACATTAAGATATCCTCAGAGAAGAAGCAAAGACGTGGAAAGCTGGCATTAGAATCTGCCAAAAGGGTGAAGTATTTTAAGTAGTTTTCCAGTACATAGTTCAAACAGGAATAGTCTCAACTGCTGTCATGATGTGCAGAGGATGATTCTTCCAGATGTCTTCTCAATCTCCAAACATTTATGGTGTTGAAGATCTCATGTGATTAAAACATGAAAAAAGAATGTCTCGTGGACACTATGCCTGAGATGATAATGAAATAAACACACAATAAATGAAAAAATCGCTAATTTTATGGCATTAACATATCACCATGTGCATGCTTGTCTGTTGTCCTCGTCTGCTGCATACGAACAGGCAACAATGGCTTCCCTGTGCATTGGTTTGAGCACCTTGGTGCATTTGTTACATAGAATAACAGCATGAACTGTTCCATAGAGAATAACATCATGTCCATAGAATAAGGGCATGAACAGAGTGAGCCTTTGTGTCAGTCATACAGTCTCTGTCTCGATGGGTGGAGGTAGGGCCCCTAGCATACAGACACAGGTCTCCAAACTGCAACTGTAGTGGCTATTTGTCCTTCAAAAAATAAACGTAACTTAAACTATAATCAAAAGGCCACTGATGCACCACGGGTTGTGTTTTACGCAGGCAAAAGAGTAATTGTCCAAACAATCTTGTTCCATTTCTTCTTATTTCCTTTTATTACCAAGCAAGCAAGCAAACAAAAAAGGAACAAGGGCCTTGTCTCCTGTTGCCTCTCGTGCGCTGGTAAAAAACCATAGGCCCACCCCGGTGCATGCTGGTCCTGTGAACACTGCCTACCTAAATATATTGCAGGTGCCCAGGGTGTTATCCAATGAAATAAAAACCGACAAATTAACTACGAATTAACCCCAACAAAATGATAGATAAACAAATAACTAACAAGAAAATGTTATCAAGTAATCCAAACAAAACAACAACAAGAAAAAATACATCAACAGATATTAGAAACCTAGGAACACACTAATAAATAGCTCCTATAGCAACTAATTGGTTGAATTTTGTGACTAAAATAAGACATTGCGAGTAAATCTTTCACCTACTTGCGCATGTCACGGTCTAAACTTATCGATGCTAGTATGTGTGATCGCTCACATTTCAACCTCAATGCTGTTGGGACTTTGTTGTCATCTTTGTTTACACATTTTGCCTGGCTCTCACTCTCTTGTCAGGTTCAAGGCCCAGACCAGAGATCTTTGCTTTGAAATGGTTGGTGCCCACTGCTATAAATGGGCAATGGAGTATTCCCAATTAACACACAGCAGATACTAATAATAAATACACTGAGGACGTACCAGTAAGTATGAGTAGGTCATCCAGATGTATGTGTGTGTTTCGAATGTATCTTGTCCGGAGAGTGTACACAAACAAGAGGTGAACATTGGTGTATAAAGGAAGCGCTCCCCTTCCGCTCTGTCACTTCCTCCTGTGCTCAGCCAGCCACGCAGGAAACTGATACACAGCCAAGACTTCCTCAATCCATGTCGACACGGATGAATTGGCACCCAACACCCACCAAGACAGTTTAGAATCAGCACGGCCAACATACAAAACGCAGCTGCTGCTTTATCTGAGCCTGTCAATCTTGCAAACAGTGCCCAGTTATCATGATTGAATTAAATATTAAACAGCAATTAGCCGAACGCTATCAATATTTCAGTGCGTATATGTCACGCCAGTCAGGCTCAAAAATGGAGGTGATAAGGCTTTAATAACATAGACGTGGTCAAGGGCAGCCATGATTGTGGACATGAATGTACAATTCATCTCCTGCCCACTGTAAAAGTGCCAATACTGCTTCCAAATACCTAAACATATCATCTAAACACAGTAGTACCACCAATACAGTAGTTACAGGGTGCATGGTCTACAAAAGCAAGTAACCTCTGTGGTGTCCAATGAGTGCCAGGTCAAAAAATGTACACACACAAAGTAAATGAAGAAGCCAAGTAAGAAGCCCAGCTATAAATACATTTAAGTTCATGTTTGAGTGTTTAACTTATTCTTGCACTTGTGTGACAGTTAGCGCTACTTAAAGAAGGTTTCATGATGATAGTATTCGTAGTATTCCTTTGTAACAATCCATTCTGTGGACCTGCATCAAGTACTGGATTGTCATAGACCTTTAGTGGTTAACTGAGCTAACGGTTCAAATGTAGGTCTCAGCAGATCGACTGGAGTCCCTGTTGGCTCATTACAGAGTCCTCGTCTTCCATCCACCCCCCACCCCGTCTCTGAAACTCCAAACTGTGAGGCTTCACAAATATTTTCCTCTCAGATGCTTCTCCCAACAGAACTGTCTGTCTGGTGCCTGATGGTGAAATAGTGCAAACCACCCTCCACGTAATTAAAACTCATGACCACCACTTCCTGGCTTCACAGCCCCTCCCCTCCCTCTGAAAGTGACACACATGCCTGCTTGTTTTCTTACTGCTTGCGTCTCTTTTACGGAGATGAATGGCTTTAAAAACCTCCTACCGACCCCTTTTGTACCTTATAGACCCTCACCCCCACCTCTCCATATTGCTGGAGCTAGGGCCCCCTCCTATTGTCACTGGTGTCATAGCAACCTTTAAAACATGTCATATCAGCCACAAAAGCATACATTTATTTTTAGTAACATTGATATGCAAGATGTGTATTCAAGAGAATATAAATTTAGATAAATATGGCTAAACATTTTCCTGTTGGCAGGAACTACTTTTCCTTCCACCTCTCATAAGCATCCATTTACATACAGCAACTTGTGTTGTTGTCTTGTCAACATTGTCATAGTATGCGCATTACAAATTACAATATGAAGTCCAAGTTAAATACTTGAAATACTTAGAAGCTCAGCAGCAAAAACGAAGCATCTATTTTAGTGTTAACTATGTACTGATGGATGGTAAGAGAATTGTCACAAAGTATGTGTATTGGCGTCAGTTTTACTTGATCCTGCATCATAAGACAATTTGGGGTATCGTTCGTCACTATCATGAGTGATTG
The DNA here is from genome assembly GCF_037039965.1 of Doryrhamphus excisus. Taxonomy (NCBI): domain Eukaryota; kingdom Metazoa; phylum Chordata; class Actinopteri; order Syngnathiformes; family Syngnathidae; genus Doryrhamphus; species Doryrhamphus excisus. Next base: position 11,042,399 of record NC_136359.1, on the reverse strand, counting down.
CATAACGTTCATCGTTAGAGTTATCACGGACATATTTACTAAAAGTAACAAATCTGGCCCGCAACATGATGTTAGCAGAGAGGTTATTTTTTATTACCGTATGACTTGTTATGTAAGCAGAATGGCTCACACGCAGCACAGTCAGTCCCACTTAGATAGCTCATGTAATGAAATCCAAATGATGCGTGACCCAAGCTTTGGACTGAACCCACACTTTATGACCACTGGCTAGCATCCGCTTTAACGAGATATTCAGAGTTAATATATTCAGACGAGCACCGTTTCAACATACACGAAACGGTTAAAAATAAATGTAAAAATTATTTAATTGATATTTTCCACACACGTTGTGATATTCACGTGAAGCTTACCAAAATACGGCGACGTTGTCGGAAGCTTCAAAGGCTTCTCTTCGGGGACACAGAGGGAGTGTGTTCGGATCCCTCCCCCGCCAATGTAGCGCTAAATTGGACTTAGCTCACGTTTCTCGGCTCGCCCGCCCGGTTCGGGTTCGGTCTGTCGACGAGGTGTTGAGCCTCCGACCCGGACTGGTCCATCTGTTGTGGCAGCGGCGCTCGCGCCTGCTCCCTGCCAAATCAGCCTATCAGCGCTCGTCTCCCCACGAGCCTTTTGTCCACGGGACGCTCACGCTCAAACAATGGGCGAGCTCGCGCACGCGCGCGTGCGCCAGCTGCCAAATAATGAGCAGCGCTTGTTGTGATTGAGGACAATTGAGTGCCAGAATAAGGTCGGAATCTTACGTCTTCAACTATATAACAAAGCGTGACGTGGTGGCATTGCACTAGCTTTTCATTTTGGTTATGAATCATCTTAAAAAAAAAATCAAAGAAACTCATTTCATAGTAAGGAAACATGGAAGAAAGTCACACTGAAAGGAAAAACTTAAAATAGACAACAAAAACATCTACAAACTTTACATTTTTTTACAGCTACTTCATTATTGATTTCTAGTAAACTCAATAAGTATTCCATATTTGCATTGATGTTTGATCCACTGATTTAATCCTACAGCAATCAATTATACACCAAGTACGATCTCAAAAATATTGTGATTTGAAAGTGCCACCATTTTTTCAGCATCAGTTTAGCTTCCAATATTTGAGCTCAATAACATAAATATGAACCATTACATTATTATTCAATTTTTGGGAATCTGTATTTGTTTAATATGTATGTTTATAACATTACCAACCTCTCTGGTATTCCTGAGTAATATTAGATGGAGTCCACATAGCACAGTTTTGAGAAGCAATGTTGTAGTATAAAAAGTCAAATGAAGACAAAAGACTCATTCGGTACATTCTGAAACATCTTATTAAATATCAGGAACAAAGAATAAAACATTTGGTTGCTACAATTATTTTACACAACTTATCTTCCAAAGTTCAATTGAGCAAACTTGACTCAGTTAAATCAAAAATTGTTTTTAAGTATTAAGCCTGTTCTTTGATTTTTATGTGTTAATGACTGAAATAAAAGCACTGTTCGAGTATAAAAAAAAACTACCTAATCCAAAAAGGTTTCCCCAAAACACGAGCTGATCAAAATTTTTTCTTTTTTAAGTACAACAAAACAGTGCACTTTCCAGCATGATTTAAGATTAAAAGTTATGATCTTCCTTACAAATGTTTGCTTGCAATAAAAACATGTGTATTATTTACATATATATGTGTGTATATACATTTACATATATATGTGTATATATACACACACATATATATATATATATATATAAAGAACAGTTACAAAGATGAAACAGGAAATACACCAAAGAATATTCTACATGTAGCACCCCCTTCATAAGAACTGAATGGGACTTCCTCTGGCCACCTTATTAGAAACCACCTGCTGCTTCAAGTCAGTAAACAATACAGGAGGTCCAGTTCTGTAAGAATACATCGGCCAATCAGAGAATCATCTCTGCCATGTTGTGATGAGGCGGGTTTCCACGACAACCACATTGACTTGCAGCTATAGCTCTTAATAAGGAGGCCAGGCGTTTTCTTTTTCTCCTGCGTCCTTAAACATCAACAGTACGACTTTCCGGGAAGGAAAAACGGGTACACCCAACACTGCAGGACAGGAGAGGCAGGGTGTGTGTAATAAGTGCCACTTGCATAAGTGCGAGGCTGCGCGAACTGTGTCATGTTTTGTCACATAGAGTCAAAAGTTACATCTTTCTTTTACCCTTTGTTTCATGTTAACCAGGGATGGGCATGATCATTCATTTGTTGATGGTGCAGAAATGGAATGTTTACCCTAAACGTTCCAATCAACGCCTCTGTTCTATTAAGCAGTTGCTACGTACAGGTTCTACTGCTGTAATTAGCGACAGGGCACAACAAATAGCTTTATCTACGTCTGCATGCGCTTATATATGTTAGAGCTCAGAAGCTGTTGGTGTGAAATTCAGACACACTACTCCTGCCATATTAGCATTAATGTAGACTGAGCAGTTAGCTCCAGACCACAATTGCAACATTGGTTGTGTTTCTACTGTGTTGTGCAATATACTTGTTTAGAGAGCCACATTTTTCTTTCCACTTTTCTCACTTTCATTCAAGTTAGAAAAATGAAGTAATTTGAACACAGTAGTCCCTCGTTTATCACGGTTAATTGGTTCCCAACCCGACCGTGATAAATAAATTTCCTCTGAATCAAATAATTGTGTAGTTACAGCCTAGGAAACCTGTCTTAATTGGGTTTGTAACATAATACCTCTTAACATGAAATAACACCCCTATAGTCACCTTTAGAATTGCATAGCTCAATATAATTGACCTATGAGTAAATACGGCATTTAAGACATAAATAAAACTTGTCTTCGTGTTACTATGTGTTCACCTCGGGGACCTGAGTGAGCGACGGGGGTTCAGAGTTGAGTTGCAGCTTTGCGCGGGTAATGGCCGCAACATGTTACTAATATTATTATAATTATTATTATTATTGTGCCTGATGCAAGATGATATAAACCTAAATAATAACCTGTTCCGGCCATCAAGTTTGGTGCTCATCTCACCCAACAATTACTAACACCTAGTGACCAATATAGAGAACTACATTCGTAATGTCTTCTTATGCTTTGTATTTTATACTTGAAAAATCTTAATTTAGGTAAAAATACGCAACAGTCACTTGCATAAAAATGCATTAAAAAATAATTTTAGGGCATATTCAACCACCAAACATCATTTTTGAAAAACAGTGATAGAGTCAGAAATTTGAAGTGCAAAGTGGCACAGGAAGTGAATAAACACCATATAATTATTATAATTAGAGCATTTATGGTAAACATGTCATGAAACAGCAGAGTGCAACCAGTAGAGCTGTTATTGAAATATTGAAAGAGTCGCATGAATATAGTACGTATATATCTGTGGAATAACAATCTAGGCAGGATTACAAAAAATGAACTGGTGTTAAGGTGAAATCTAATTCAATGCCCATCCCGAGTATTAACATCTCTCCACACGAGTGGCCACTAACAGTCTGCTAAATAAAGACTTAAGGCCCAGTAGTATAATGTGGTCCATTCTATCAACATTTAAAGGTTAACGAGAAGATATTCTTGGCACCTCTTAAATGTATGAAATCATAAAAGGCCCTGACATGAATAGGAGAGCAGCAGCAGCAGCCACGATGCCTTATAAGGTAAACAATCTATAGCAGTTAGCTGAAGCTAAGGGTGGCTTTTCATCTTTTTTTATACGGCGAGACTAAGAAATCCTAAATTAGCTTTCACCATTGTGCAAGACACACAGAGACATGCTTCAGCCAAGCCTGACACACCTCCTATAAATAAATAAATAGCTTAAAAAAACTAATTGAAATATAGGTCATAACGGGGAACATCTTACATTTTTTTGGTAACAGAACAAAACTAAAAAAAACTAAGTCACTTTTTGGTTTATTTGCCAAATCTCAACTGGACACGTTTTCAATTTGTGATATTTTACCCAGTTTAACACGTGTTTATCATATTATTACTATAAGGTGGGAGTGAGTGAATGAGTGAAAACAGCATCAGCAAAAGTATCAAACGCTTGTTACATAACCAACTTTGCACCTTTTGCAACTGTAACTAACAGGCGCCGTTGAAGAGAAGTTGTACAGTGTAGCGTCACCCATCCAACACGTAACAGAGAATCCCTGCAAAGAGATCATTTCAAGGGCCGGAATTTGATGTAATTTCTTAGCTAAGGCCACGTTGCTGAGGTACCATGTGGAACCGCTTTAGAGAGATTTCACTGGAACCACCTTGGTTGTTCCTTCAAGGAGCTACCCTCACTTCCACTACCTGTATTTGCTCATGCAGTAAGGCTAGAGAAGCGGATTCTGTGGAATCAGTTGTTGGATTACCGTGTTGAAGAAAATGAGGCAAAATGGAGTGCAGCAGATCCAGGCGCTGTTACTCAAGTCTCAACTACATAGGCTGCTGTTTAAAGGTCAGTCACAGAATGGCAACTCAGCATTAATTGTTCAGAGCATTATCCTCACTAGGGTTGCGGGTATACTGGAGCCTATCCCAGCAGTTTTCGTGTAAGAGTACACCCTGGACTGGTCGCCAGCCAATCACAAGGCACATACAACCAAACAACCATTGACACCTATGGCTATACACATGTGCCACAATGCTGCCTGTATGGAACATAGTATGTGTTTACATTAACACTGGCAAGAATAACAGTAGCGGAAGTGAGGATAACTCCAGGAAGTCATTTTAAAATATCCAAATGATAGAACAAGGGCATTCTGATTTGGGGATTCTGCTCATATAAATGTCAAGTGTGGATAATGCTGACGCCATACACGCACACAACAGCACCAGTGAACTTTTGACTGGCACTGTAAGTAAACCATTAGATCATCCTTGATGTAAATTGAGTGCCGGTTAAGTTTAGAGTTGCTTGCCAGGAAGTGAGGAAGTGGATTCTGGACTATGGAGACAGCATAAAGAAGAAAAAGTAAACCATCACTGAGCTGAGGGTGCCTGACGGCCCCTTTGAACCAGGCAGACATGCATCCTTGTGCTGCAGTGCTGTCGAAGCTAGTTTTTGTAGGGCTGTTGGTGTGTGTCCATGTATAATGTGCATTGGGACCTTTTGTTGCATAATTCTAGGTTGGCAGATTATAAAAGAAACGATTAGGTGCTAAAAAGTGATCATCGAGTGTTAAAGTGCCAGTGTAATGAATGCACACATGCAGACACACCAACTAGTCTCCACATGGTGGCATCTTTTTGGGAGCATGCTGGCTGCAACTTGCTTTAAGCATGCTAAAGATAGCATAGTGGGAAGTGACACAAGAAAACACACACTTCACATGTTGTCCACATCCTGCACCATGCTCTCACATCCTTTCCGCTCAGTGTACCTTCCCTTGCTCCCAAATTCACACACTATTTGGTCGGGCTATGCCAGACTCTCCCCCTGAGTGGCGCCTCCCTCCACTGCTCCTCCTCCTCCTCCCTTCCCCGCATCCCCGTGTCCCGCCCTGCTCCTGCAGGCTTCCCGCAGACCTCCCCACTGATAGCCGGCGAAGGTCGGGCTGATGGGGAGGTACTTGAAGACAGCGTGTCTGCGAATGAAGTCCATTCCAAAGGGCAGGTCGTATGAGCGCATCCCCTCCAGCTCGGCGGCACTCGGACCTGAGCCTCGTTTTAGCTTCCTGATGCCTCGCTCCTCAGGAGAGCCTGACCACAGATAACATTAACGTTATTGCCCATCACACGTTTTAACCATCTGTAGATAACCGTCTCACCTGGAATAGTATTGTCCAGAATAAAAGCCACTGAGCCTCCTACAAACATGGCCGTGGTGAGGAGCACATTCAACACTTGGTCAATCTCAGCAATACCTTTTAAAAAAAGAAAATAAAATAAAAAATAAAAGTTTAGTCACAGCCTGTGGAATATATTAGTACTGTTACAAGGCCACACTAAGTAAAATCACAATTAGGAAGTAATATTTTGTTTTTAAATTTGCTTTTAAAATTGATAACACAACATCAATTTAACCTCATTTAACTGACTTATTTCTGATATTAACATTTTATTCTTGTGAAATGACCTGTCATATTACCATTTTAAATTGTAAAATGCTGACTTTATACATCAACCCACAGGTGATCTCACATGTTAGTTCATTCAGGCTTACTAAACAGTATATGCTAAAACAAAAAACTAAAAATAAGTTCTTCTCCACCCACCTGTGACCAGCGGGTTCTGTTTGAGGTAGCTGGGCAACATCAGACCAAAGAAGATGGAGAAGCCCAGAACAAAGAGGTTCCTGGAAGAGTTGAGATCCACAAACTGGAGGTTGGACAGCCCCACAGCTGTGATCATCCCGAACAAGGTGCAGAACAGTGCTCCCAGCACAGGGTCAGGCAGCGAGGCAAAGAGGGCGCTGAATTTACCCACAAGTCCCAGGAGCAGCATCATAGCCGCTCCGTACTGGATCACGCGTCTGCTGCCCACCTACAGAGATCAGGATTAGAAAGGCGGTTGAGATCCCCTTTTGCCAACATTTCAGTAAGAAAAGTAGCTATGGGCTGTCCTCAAAGTCGCTACATGACATATGATGTTGTAAAATGCTGGAGGAATAAAGTACTACCTCATAGGAGAGACCAAAAAAAAAAAAATCAATGATCATGGGAGGACTGAGGATCGAACCCGCAACCTTAACGTTGGGAGACGACCTCTCTACCACCTGAGCCCAATACAAGCAAAGTGTCACATTGAGGTGCAATAAATACCTTTGTTATTCCCAGAACACCTATGTTTGGACTGGAAGAGGTGGAACCATTTCCTGTCCCGAAAAGACCATCCAGCACACAGGAAACACCCTCGATAAATATCCCCCTATGGAGACAAACCAGTGAGGATGTACACAAATAAACTGGATTAAACGAGCTTGAGAGTAAAGCTTACCGATTGATGGCGTGGATGGGTGGCGGAGGGGCGCACGAGAGACGGGCGCAGGCGTAATAGTCGCCGATAGACTCGATGATGCTGGCAACCACCGCGCTCATCATGCCGATCACACCTGCAGCTGTCACAGTAGGGATCCCCCACTGGACTGAAAGGGTAAAAAGACCGTGTTGGGATTCCAATTCTTATTGCTACACAATGATTAGAAAATATGTGCATAAATAAACATTGACTCAGACTGATGTCTTTAACGTTTCTGCCATCTCTCACTGTCCTTGCTTTGCTCTGCAGGGCAGTGTAGGCCTCCGCTGGAAGTGATAAAAAGGAAACACTCACAGGGATATGGGATCTTGAACCAGGGTGCAGCTGAGAGGATCCCATGGCGTGAATCTGTGCGGGCGTAGTAGCCATATTTGTCTTTCACAGGTGGGAAGACGTCTGTCACCGTGAAGATGAAGCACAGCAGCCATGACACCAGGATGGCCATGATGATCTAGGTGTATGCCAAGTGGAGACAACCATCAAACATGACAATAGATGGTGGGGAATTGGGCTGCATCACACAGAGCCATGTTTCTAATACCTTGTCCATCACGCACAGCCAATATACTGTAGATACAGTGGTGTGAAAAAGTGCCCCGTTCCTGATTTGAGTTGGTTTTTGTATATTTGTCACATTAAATGTTTCAGATTATCAAACATCATCACCATAAGTCACACTACCACCACCATAGTTTACTGGTGGTATGATGTTCTTATTCTGAAATTCAGAATGACTTTTATGCCAGTTGTAATGGGACATACACCTTCAAAAAGTTCAACTTTTGTCTTATCAGACCACAGAGTATTTTCCTAAAGGTCTTGGGGGTCATCAAGATGTTTCCTGGCAAAATTGAGATGAAGCTTAATGATCTTTTTTGTTCGTCTTGGATGTCTGCCATGCAGGGCGTTTTTGCCCAGTGTCTTTCATATTGTGGAATCATGAACACTGACCTTAACTGAGGCAAGATGGGCTTCTTTGGATGTGTTTGTGAGATCTTTTGTGACCTCTTGGATGAGTCGTCGCTGTGCTCTTGGGGTCATTTTGGTTGACGGGACCCTCCTGGGACGGTTCACCACTGTTCCATGTTTTTGCCATTTGTGGATAATGGCTCTCACTGTAATTTGCTCGCATCCCAAAGCTTTAGAAATAGCTTTATAACTTTTTCCAGATGGATAGAACCCCTTTGTGTCCAGTTGTGTTGTCAATGACTGATATTTAGATTTTTTTTATGATGTGAACATCTGAAAACAAACTAATCAGGAAGGGACACTTTTTCACATTACTGTATGCATTATCTTTGCAAAAGTTATACGTTTTAAGCAAGTCTCATTTTGTATCAATCTAGAATGTACAAGTGTACCAAATGTTGTGGCCAGAGACAGTACCCTACTTACAACCTTCCAAGAAGCTGTCGTTATTTTGCAATTATTTTGCCATTTTTCTATAAACTTCTTAGTGCCTCTTTAAAATGTTAAAAATACACTGGAGTGGAAAATGACAAAATGTACGCATTACATTATTACATGTACAGCACGTTACAAACTGACGGCAAGATGATGGTGAGCATGGATTGCCGCAAAACGTCATATCACACTGAAGGCAGAAGAATTTTAATTAGCATGGTCTGTGTGTTGAAATGTTTATACATAAGTAGTTATCTAAGCAGTTGTTTTATGCCTCTCTGGCCAGCAGAGGGCAGAAAAAGCCTAATGTTCATTTCGCTGCATGGCGGCACAGTTGAGGAAAACCATTCCAACTCCCAACAGGAACAACAAACTATGTTTTACAATGGATACGTATAATCAGTAAGTCAATTAGAAAAGAGGTCAGAGGTCATTTATCAAGAGTTAAGGGTACACTTACTGGGAACATTTTAAACACTTGCAGCCTGTAGGTAGTCCAGCCTTTCTTTGCTTTGTAGACGGGCAATGGGAAGTGGACGTTTCTGGCATACTGGGAGAAGAGAAGCACCAAAAAAATAGTCCTGCGGACACAAACAATGATCCTGAGTTCAGAGTAAAAGTCATTTAAAGCTGCAGGTCAATAGCTCAGGTGGAATGTGTACACATTCAGGTGTACACTTGCCATACATGCATGATTGATTATAATGTTCTGATTTTATCAACAAGCTCATCCCAGCTGGTCTAAACATATTGCATTTCCCCTTGTTAAAAAGGCCCCACAGGCTACAAAGACAAATCAATTGTCTTAACTGCATGAGAAAGAGCAAGTCAGTGGTAATTACAAAGCCTATCATGTCCATGCGGCCCTGTGGCTATGACACAAAGAGCCATGATGACACAGCAGCGGCCTGAGCAAGACATCTTTCAAGTGTGAACTTACATTATAGCGATGCCCCAGTGTTTGCCCGCTCTCTCCCCTGCAGCCTGGAAACCAGAGAGGCCGATGAGGGCCACAGTGGGGGTGATGGTCAGAGGCCCAATATACTTCAGGAGGAGCCCAGGCAGACCCAGCGCCCCAATAAACACCTCCACCAGAGATGACACAATGATGGCCCCTTGGATCTGAACCAAAATGAAACAGGGTCAAACAGCTTTTCCTATTGTTAAATTAACATTAACAAAGTAACTGTCACAAGTGTCACAAGTGAGGTCACACTCGTGTATTGGAAGTGTGTAATCCAAAATCTATTGCTGTAGTTTAGACAGTTAAAAGTGATTTTGGTAAACCCTACTAGGAATTTGCCATTTAGTGTACCAGTACTCTTAAATGCTAATGTGCTTGTCCGCGTCCGTCTCAGACAGTGTGTGGCTACAAGAGGCACTATTCCATTCCAACCTACTTTTTACATATACATTGTAATAGATGCCATATATCACATACAACTGAATGTGAAAAAGCGCCTCTTCTTTCTAAGTTGGCGCAAATGAGTGAGGGAGATGCTAGATTTTTCTCACCTTTGGTGCTCCTAAAGTAAACAAGCTCTAGGGAAACATATTACTGTTACAACATGATTAAAATGTGTATTTTGCATAACAGGGGATCAAAAAGTGTATTTTGCATAGTAGGCTTTAATAATTAAATCTTTAATAAAAATACATCTCTACTCTAAGGGTTTTCTTAATGGGGTTGTCCTCATTTGTTTTCATCTTTTATCCTGCTGTTGCACATACAATGAGTCAATCCTTTCCTTCTAGCCTGATTCAATTTCACGTTCATTACACGGTAGAGAAAACTGTTACCCAATCAGCTGTGTACAGGCAGAAAAGGTTAATGTATATCAACAAGATCTGCGACCATGTGAAGTCACAAGGCTGCCGTTAGAAAACGTGTTATGAAGTGGCGTGCACTTGGCAACTCTTCAACCTTTGTTGAGTAAGCAGTTATCCAAGTAATGTTGAATAACATATTGCTGGAGGTCACATTTGGTCTACATATTAATATTATTTTCATTTCTAGTTTTGCTGGCCGTTTCGCTTCTAACCACTTCCCCAGCTTTCAAGTCTGTGTGTTTAATTTGTGTTGTCTTTTGTTGTCTCACTTCTCGTATCCTGGGATGCCAGATGTGCTCTGTGTGGAGGATCTCTGTGCCGTTTGTCCCCAGTATCTCTAAAGAAGGAACAAACAGGAATATGATAAGAATAATAGGTTATTATTGTAAACAGTCAATTCATCTGTACCGAAACAGGCCTTACCTGTGTTGTTACACTTCCATTTGTCCAGTGACAGAATGGCTCTGGATGGGGCGAGGAAAGCAAAAGCACTGGCCTGGAACAAAGGCAACCTGGGCACCCCAAAAAAAAAATCAATGTAAATATACTATATATACACACACAAAAGAATTGAGTCATCTCCATCTGAAATGGAAATGGGCTCTCAAGAAATGTCCTTGACCAATGATCGCATCAAATTCTCCTGAAATTTCGGGAGCTGAAAATTTGACTAAAATTACATGATCGACCATGGGAAAAATCTATTTTCCTTTTTTTAATTTTTATTTTTAAATAATGTGTTTAAATGGGAGGGCTTAGTGCGCAGGCCTCACAGCTAGGAGACCCGAGTTCAATTTGTTTGTCTATATGTGCCCTGTGATTGGCTGGCGACTAGTCCAGGGTGTATGATATGGGTTTATGATATGGTAGTGGTTGGTAGCCATGAAACTCTAACCTGTACTGTACTGTATAAGTTTGATTGATAAAGTAGTCATAGGGTAGTGTGGAGCCGGACAGAACACAAAACTGTTGAGATTGTCGTTGAATTGGATCATATTAGACTGTGATGGAGGCCAGGTAGTGTACAAACAGGTATTAAGGAAAAGAGCGTTCAACTGTTATTTGGGATTTTTGAAACCCTCACAGCGGATTATGCTGCTTCTATGCGCATCTGAGGATTAACGATCGTTACATAGGCAAGCACTCACTTAAAGACACTTTAGCATGACATGAAGAAGATGGGGGGAGGGGGGGGGGAAAGACATCACTGTTGAGAGCTTAAGAGTGGAAGAACAGGGTTTGAAGTGCATGTGGATGGATGTTTGAGTGTTTTGCGAGCGTGTGTGGACCTGCAGCCCAGTGTGGTCTGTAGGAGGGTGGTGATCCCCACGCAAAAGAAGATGGTCCCAATGAGTTGGCTGGTTGCCCACTGGTCGAAGCCAACACACATGGCTTCAGCGAGAAGGAATGGTACGGCTATGGTTCCACTGAAGCATGTTAGATAGTGCTGAAAAACACAATACAGGGCGTCAAGTTAACACTGTATGGTGAAAAAAAACATGTGTTTTTTACTGCAATGCAATGCAACCAGGATGCAACACCCCATTATACTCCCATAAAACAAATACTCATAAGACATAATATGATAAGCGTGATAGGTAAAAAGAAAGAACATGTATTTACCTGTAGCCCTAAAAACACACACAGGTACCAAGGCGGAGTGTCTTCTATAATATAAATCATGTCCATCCTCCTCGCATCCGCACTGTCTGAGCTGTCCAACGTCTCTGACATGGAGCTCTAAGCAAACACACACAAACACATAACATTCTATTGGCTTTTTCATATGCCAGTGCTTCTCAAATAGTGGGGCATTGAGGTGTCAGCAGGAGCGTGACATCATGACGATCTTTATTGATTTGGGCCAGCAACTCATAGAGTGGAATGTGCAGATAATTAATTTAATTAGGTCCTAAGTAGCATGGCGTGAAATGTGGCATATGCTTATATAGCCAAAGAGACACTGTATATTCTCTTTAAATGACATAGTTCACATCAATCATCAATTTATCATGTGACAAAAAGAAGTACCAGAGAGTTAAAAATAAAATACAATTTTATTACAATTGTAACATTAAAAGGTAAAGTTTGCGACCCCTACATGTAATTTCACGAGCACACACACACACACACACACACACACACTCCAATCAATCAACATTACGGACAGCGAGTCAACAATGCATAGGGTGCTTTGGTTGGAGGCCTTGATTCCGTGGAAAGATGCAGTATGGGGCAAACATATTATTTTGTCACATTTAATGTTGTAGGATACGAAACCTGGGGCAAGATTTTGAGACCGAATCAAAAAGTGGGGCATTCAAGAACCAAAGTTCTACTGTATTATGTGACTGTGTCTTTAAATGTCAAAAATATGTTTTTCGTGTTTAACTGTCCTGACTAAGCAGTGACTAAGTTCCAACACCTTAAGAGCTTGCAACATGTGGGGTGAGTCAGCATTTTTACATGTGACTGACAATCATCATGATGACATTCGAGGTAAACACAATCCGGTCACCTTTTCCACTCCCTGATCTTTAGCGTAGATGGCCATCAGCTCTGTGTTCTCTGTATCCTGGTCTCCATTGGCTCCACCCACTCCATTTACCACCACCTGCCCACACAAAATGATGTTTGACATTTAAAAATTTTGCAAAAAAATCCTGATTACAGTTTGCTGGGTTGTACATATGTATGACGTTTCAATGTTTTGTACTCTTTTGGTGCATATGTCTGCTACAGAATTTTTATTTTCAATCACGATCACTTAAAGTGGTTATGACACAAAAAAATCTTATTTTTGGCGTGAATAACAGCAATGAAAAATGTTGACAAATGGTGCCCTTTTTTTTTTTACATTTTTCATCACTAAAACAACAAGCTGGTCGTAGACTGGAGAAGGACCTATGCATGGAAAACAGTATTTTCATATTGTCATGGTGCAGTTTTTGTTAATGTTCTGGATGTACGTGTGTGGAAATATTAGTCGATGACAACACAACTGAACACAAAATGCGTTTTTTTTAAATTAGCCACATCAGATGCACATTTCAAGGACAGTTTAGATCAGGGGCCTCAAACACACGGCCCGCCAGGTTACAGACGCTAGTTTGAGGCCCCCGCCTTGATATGAAAGTTTAATTTGCTTAATTTGTTTTTTGATTTGCTTATTTATTTTTCCATCTTATTTTGTGTTGAAAAATAAAAATTAACATTAAACATTTATTTAATAATAAAAATTTCTTAATTTGTTTCATTTGTTTTTTGATTGCTTATTTATTTTTCCATCTTATTTGTCAAAAAATAAAAATTAACATTCAACATTTATTTAATAATTTAATAATAAATAAAAATGTATTTGTTTCCCTTGTTTCATTTGTTTTTTGATTTGCTTATTTATTTTTCCATCTTATTTTGTGTCGAAAAAATTTTTACATTATACATTTATTTAATAATTTAATAATAAATAAAAATTAATTTATAATAATTTATTATAATTTAATGTTTTATCAGAGCTTTTGCAAAGAACCAAAGCACTGAAAAATTGGAGGGTATAGCAGAAGCATTGAAGACTATTATATTATATATATATTTATTAATATTTAATATTCAATATAACCCCGCCTCTCGCCCAAAGACAGCTGGGATAGGCTCCAGCACCCCCGTGACCCTCGTGAGGAAAAGCGGTAGAAAATGAATGAATGAATATTTAATATAATTCATATTTTTTATTATATATATATATATATATACACACACACACACACACACACACACATATATATATATGTGTATATATACACGTATTTTTTTTTTTTAACCTGATGCAGCCCAGCCTCACCCAGACCCCAGCTCCAGTGGCCCCCAGGTAAATTGAGTTTGAGACTCCTGGTTTAGATAATGTGTCTCAAATGAAACTTTGGGACTGTATTATTACACATGAAAGGTACTTCTACTATCAGCTACTTTATCTTTCCTCAACCCAGACTGGGAATTGTGAGTGAAAACACATCAGAATAAGTTTGACCGTAGAAAAGCAAAATGAATTTTTTTCTACCAGATATAGTCTAGGAATCTTATCAAATACGTCTTTCACCTTGTATCATGCAGTTTCTGCATAGATCTGTCAGTGTCAATCACTGCCTGTCAAACAACATACTGGTTGTCAGATGCTCAGTATTTGCCAACAAATGGAGGCAGCTCTGACTTGCGAAATTGATATAGTGCCAGCCGACAGCGCTTATTCTGTAAATGTCTACAATCTACTGATAATTACTCATCACAACACTATATCAGTGAATGTTATTATTGTGAATGTTTCAACTTCTTTGCTTTGCTCAAAAAAATGCTCAGGGGTGTTTGATAATCACAACTTCACTTGACTCCATTTATAGTTGTTCGCTGTTGGGTGGCAGCAATAAATATTTTGGTGCCATGGTGCCATTTCTACTCTATCTAGTACAGTGCATCTATCTATCTATTATCCAGCTACATGTCTACCAATCTATCTATCTACCTAACACCTCATCTAACACTGGATGGTGTCAGAATTATTATTATATTACAGACATGAGCACGTGAGACACTTCCCCTAAGTGTTATTGCTAGACATGCATATGTTGACCACATTTAAGTAAATAAGTGGAAGCTTTGGTATCACAAACATCTCTTCACAATCCCACAAGACAACCAAGGAGGAAACTAAAAATCAGTCACATTTCCTTCCCCTTTGTGATTTTGTGCGCACCAGCAGGACATGAAAGCAGACAGGATTCACGGCCACTTTTGTAACGTAATCACGAAAGGGCACTGGAATAGCGAAATGCCGGGTCAGGCTTTGGAGGGAAGGATGTCTGAAGCTTATATCGGCTACTTTTTTTTGTACAATGCAAAAATGTCACATTCCGTAATACTTGAGGTTAGAATCAGTTTACCATTAATGTCATACTTAAAGTTGAGCTCTAAAGATTGTGAATGAAGTTGTTTTGTGTGTGTTTTGTTGATTGAGTCACAAAAAATTGCTATTACTTTTTATCATTTCTCTTAGGCTAAGTTCACACTGCAGGGTATGAGATGCCGAAGTCAGATTTTTTTAATGTGGTTGTTCATACCACCAAATAAATGTGACTTGTCGATGTGAACGTACCGCGCCCGGGATGAGACGGTCGGACCAGGAGTCAATATTTTCTCAAACAGCAGATTAAGAAGAACGAGAAGAAGAATTTCAGCTAGAGCAGTATGTTCTGTTGTATTTGTTCCGAGAAGTGTGTGTGTGTGTGTGTGTGTGTGTGTGTGGCAGTAACCTTAAGCCGCTTCACTGACAGCTATGAAAAAATATGTAAAGAAGAGCTTTGCCAACATCGGTGAGTATCTTTATGAAACTTTCAGTAAGCACAGCATTACTGTCATTCAAAGACGTACAGGTCGGATATATGCAACCTGTCTGTTCATACTGCAGTCATACCGGATCAATAACCACATACGAATGAGGCCTGAGTCGCATTTGAAAAAATCTGAATTGTGCTGTTCACACTAACATGAACCGTACACATGAACATATAAATACAAATATCAGCAGCCTGAACATGGCTTAATATTTTGGAAAACACCCTTGTTAATACTTGAGTGTGTTACTTTGCCTCTATCATTTTTGCCAATAAAAAATCATTATGAAGTGCTTTGAGCCATTGGTAATGCAGAACATATCTTATATGTGTAAGCACATAGCTTAATATGGTGGACAACACCCTTGTTAATACTTGACTGTGTTACTTTGCCTCTATCATTTTTGCTAATAAAAAATAATTCCGAAATGCTTTGAGGCATCGGTCATGCAGAACATATCGTATATGTGCAAGCACATAGCTTAATATGGTGGACAACACCCTTGTTAATACTTGGGTGTGTTACTTTGCCTTTGATCCATCCAGCCATCCATGGATGGATGGATGAGTGGATGGATAGGATGTCCTTTGAGCGGTTGGTCATGCAGGTCAATATTAAATCCATGCTCCCTCCCATGATCTGCTTCAGTTTGCACATACAGTGGGGCAAAAAAGTATTTAGTCAGCCACCAATTGTGCAAGTTCTCCCACTTAAAAAGATGAGAGAGGCCTGTAATTTTCATCATAGGTACGCTTCAACTATGAGAGACAAAATGAGAAAAAAAAATCCAGATAATCACATTGTTTGATTTTTAAAGAATTTATTTGCAAATCATGGTGGAAAATAAGTATTTGGTCACCTACAAACAAGCAAGATTTGTGGCTCTCACAGACCTGTAAGTTCTTCTTTAAGAAGCTCCTCTGTCCTCCACTCGTTACCTGTATTGATGGCACCTGTTTGAACTGGTTATCAGTATAAAAGACACCTGTCCACAACCTCAGACAGTCACACTCCAAACTCCACTATGGCCAAGACCAAAGAGCTGTCAAAGGACATCAGAAACAAAATTGTAGACCTGCACCAGGCTGGGAAGACTGAATCTGCAATAGTTAAGCAGCTTGGTGTGAAGAAATCAACTGTGGGAGCAATTGTGAGAAAATGGAAGACCTACAAGACCACCGATAATCTCCCTCGATCTGGGGCTCCACGCAAGATCTCACCCCGTGGGGTCAAAATGATAACAAGAACGGTGAGCAAAAATCCCAGAACCACACGGGGGGACCTAGTGAAAGACCTGCAGAGAGCTGGGACCATATTAACGAAGGCTACCATAAGTAACACACTCCGCCGCCAGGGACTCAAATCCTGCAGTGCCAGACGTGTCCCCCTGCTGAAGCCAGTACATGTCCAAGCCCGTCTGAAGTTTGCTAGAAAGCATTTGGATGATCCAGAAGAGGATTGGGAGAATGTAATATGGTCAGATGAAACCAAAATAGAACTTTTTGGTATCAACTCAACTCGTCGTGTTTGGAGGAGAAAGAATGCTGAGTTGCATCCAAACAACACCACACCTACTGTGAAGCATGGGGGTGGAAACATCATGCTCTGGGGCTGTTTTTCTGCAAAGGGACCAGGACAACTGATCCGTGTAAATGGGAGAATGAATGGGGCCATGTATCGTGAGATTCTGAATGAAAACCTTCTTCCATCAGCAAGGGCACTGAAGATGAAACGTGGCTGGGTCTTTCAGCATGACAACGATCCCAAACACACCGCCCGGGCAACGAAGGAGTGGCTTCATAAGAAGCATTTCAAGGTCCTGGAGTGGCCTAACCAGTCTCCAGATCTCAACCCCATAGAAAATCTTTGGAGGGAGTTGAAAATCCGTGTTGCCCAGCGACAGCCCCTAAACATCACTGCTCTAGAGGCGATCTGCATGGAGGAATGGGCCAAAATACCTACAACAGTGTGTGAAAATCTTGTGAAGAGTTACAGAAAACGTTTGATCTCTGTCATTGCCAACAAAGGGTATATCACAAAGTATTGAGATGAACTTTTGTTTTTGACCAAATACTTATTTTCCACCATGATTTGCAAATAAATTCTTTAAAAATCAAACAATATGATTATCTGGATTTTTTTTTCTCATTTTGTCTCTCATAGTTGAAGCGTACCTATGATGAAAATTACAGGCCTCTCTCATCTTTTTAAGTGGGAGAACTTGCACAATTGGTGGCTGACTAAATACTTTTTTGCCCCACTGTAGGTCAAACAGGTCCACTGAGAATCCATCACAGTGACCCTCCACCCAAGTATCACCCACCGGGACTTAAAGGACTCACATGGACTTGAGGTTAGCATTTAACACAATCATTCCCCAGCATATCAACAATCTTGTCTTTGGTCTGAGGAAGCCAAAGAAATCATTGTGGACTTTAGGAAAATACCCCCGGAGCACAACAGCACTGATCCTCGATGGCACTGCTATGGAGAGGGTGAGCAGCACCAGATTCCCGAAGGTACACATTTGAAGGTCCAAAAACACCACATTGCAGGCAAACAAGATCCCAAAACACCTCAAATTCCTCTGCAAACTGAATTGAGAAAGTGCTCCTTCTATTGTGGCAGCCCTCTCACTGCCACTTAAGCCGTCTGCCTTCAGGAATAAGGTACCAGACCCTCAGGAAGCTGAACTCTTCCCACTACTTACACCCTCTACCCCTGGACAGGAAGACACCCACTTAACAACAACAACTACTTCTGATATTTTTACACAAAGATATATGGTTTTTCACTATAGACTTTGTGCAGTATCTTTTTTTTTTTTTTTGGTACCATCAAGTTTTTAGTCCGTTTTAGTGCATCTTTATTCTCTGTAGGTCTTTCATGGGTGGAAAATTCATCTGAATCTTGAAAACACATGCATGTACCGGAATGGGGTAGAAGTCCGCTCCGTGTTTGCTCTCCTCTTCATATTTCCCTCCCTCGCTCCCGCTGTCCATTGACTTGGAGGAGGTGTTCTTGCCCACGCCCATGTTTGTATCACCAGAGTCCACCCACTCTTCCTCCTTCCCGCCTTTGTCTCGCTCCGGCGTCAACACTGCAGATGAGTCCTTCAGTCTGATTACATCATCCAAAGACGTCTTATCTGCTTGGAAAAAAACAAGACAGAGGATAAATGGGATTAATATCAGGATTAAATGAATTCAAGTTCACATCAGATGCTCCAAAGTTGTTTATTTTCCCTCCTCCCTACAATCATAGTTTACACTGGTCTACAAGCAAAATGTTTCCGGCACAAAAGTAGTTTGTTAGTTTTCTTGGTTTAGGTCACTAATAAAGAAAAAGTGAGAAGAAGTCAAAATAAGAAATTTATGCAAAATGAGGCAAAAACAGTAGTTTATCAGAACGTAGTGGTGTCTACAAGCAACCAGATTTATCTAAAAGCCTGTCTGCATATTCCAATTCATTCATTTTAATATGTCTACAGTTTTGACATAAAATATTTTGTTTTTATTTACAGAAATCCATCTCTTGGAAGTGGACCAAAGGTACGCATGTAGACAAATTTCATGAACGATGGGAGAACCTCACTTTTGCATCAGAGTTTCTTGGAGACGACAAAGCAGATAATTATAAGCAGCTGGTGGCAAACATCCTAAAGTCCTACAACGAATTGAACTGTGGAGAAGTGAGCGGTGAGCACGGGGATTCCACCAGCACATAACAGCAACGGAGAAATGATATCAGGGAAAGTGGAATCCATCTATGCGTGCTCACTACTGTTAGAATGTAGTCTGGGATGATGACCCTGCTGCTGAGTATAAAAGACAAGCCAAAAAGTACCGTTCAGATAGTGAAAAGGGGAACTTTGTTGATTTACGTGATACTTTAGCTGTTTTTTCATAAGATATAGAATCACCTGATGTCTTAAAGAATGTCTCTTATAATATTTCTTGACAGATAAAGAAGTGCCACTTAAACCTTTTCAAAATAATTATTATTTTTAAGCAGAAATTCGTAAATATATTGTATAAACAGATTTGTATAAACAATATCATTGAATATATTGAATATCATATATTGAATCAGCTAACCAGCATAGTTAATCAACTGATTTCAGTTCATCTCATCAAAATAAATGAGATTTACCCACTTTTGTATATCTCAGAAGCAGATCAAATCCAAAATTTGTAGACCAGTGTTATAAAATAGAACGGCAACCAGCATTTTTGCTGTTCTACAGCGGCTGTACAAACAGTCCAATCCAAAACAGCTGTTGGAATTCTGAACTACTCATCAATAATTCAAGTATAGCAGAAAATTAGTTGTCCGTGGAGGTAGCAGGAGAGAGGAGATAGAGAGAGAGCGAGGATGCAGAGAGCGTTCAAAGTTAAGGAAGACAAATGAAACAACATGCATAACAGTACGAGTGTGAGATTGAAATCCTAAAAAAACAGTAGGTAGTCTGTCTTCATTCTGGTGTCACGGCAACTTTTGTTTGTGTAAAACGAGGCCTTAAGGTCTGCCACGTCCCTTCGTCAATACTGGTATTCAAGCGCCAGAGTCGTTGACAGGATTCATTAATAAAAGGCTCCAGTGCCAGAATTGTCACGCTACCACTCTTCCAAAAGTATGTAAATATATATTTTTATTTAAATCGAGTCCCATCATTTAGACTGCTCAGAATGCAGAACTGGTAGCTTTCCAAAAAGCATTATGATAGATTGTTTGGTCTGCTAATCAGCCAGACAGTAATAAAAATAACAGTAAACCAATGCCCAACTGGTCCAAACACAAAGCTAGTAAAGTTAAGTTATTTTAGCTATATGTAAAAAAAACAAAAAACAAAAAAAACAAGAAAATCTAGTTTCTTGTTAGAGTGGAAAATATGTGAGACACAGCAGAAAATTCCAGAAAACATGATATTCATAAAAAATGTGGAAATGAAACAGGAA
The DNA here is from genome assembly GCF_037039965.1 of Doryrhamphus excisus. Classification (NCBI taxonomy): domain Eukaryota; kingdom Metazoa; phylum Chordata; class Actinopteri; order Syngnathiformes; family Syngnathidae; genus Doryrhamphus; species Doryrhamphus excisus. The sequence continues at coordinate 11,021,831 of NC_136359.1, read as the reverse complement.
GTAATCTGCCCGGTGCACTTTGCTGCACTGCACTGCACTGTTTTGGATGTCAGACCTACAAAGAACTTGCAATGATATCAAAAACTGTAATTGAGTTATCTTTCAATGTTTCAAAAAATCTTTTGTATTTTTGTGCGAGAGGCACAAAGAGGTGATGATGTGACTCCACAATAGCAGAGAGCACAATTGTTGCAGTTTTAAGCCGAAAAATTCAAACGAAGGATTGAATTTTTGAGAAAAATCTGAAATGTTAATGCCAGTTTGAGAAAAAGTTTAAAAAACGCATGATGAGGGGTTTTACAGTCTTAAAAAAAATAAAGCTGGCTACTTTGTGGATATCACCATTTGTGGGTTATTTTTGGAAGCTATTATATATATATATATATATATATATATATATATATATATACAGTGAAGAAAATAAGTATTTGAACACCCTGCTATTTTGCTATTTTTCCCACTTAGAAATCATGGAGGGGTCTGAAATTTTCATCGTAGGTGCATGTCCACTGTGAGAGAGATAAACTAAAAAGAAAAATCCAGAAATCACAATGCATGATTTTTTAACAATTTATTTGTGTGATACAGCTGCAAATAAGTATTTGAACACCTGTGTATCATCTAGAATTCTGACCCTGAAAGACCTGTTAGTCTGCCCATTAGAAGTCCACCTGCACTCCATGTATCATCCTGAATCAGATGCACCTGTTTGAGGTCGTTAGCTGCATAAAGACACCTGTCCACCCCATACAATCAGTAAGACTTTAACTTGTAACATGGCGAAGACCAAAGAGCTGTCCAAAGACACCAGAGACAAAATTGTACACCTCCACAAGGCTGGAAAGGGCTACGGAGCAATTACCAAGCAGCTTGGTGAAAAAAGGTCCACTGTTGGAGCTATCATTAGAAAATGGAAGAAGCTAAACATGACGGTCAATCTCAATCGGAGTGGAGCCCCATGCAAGATATCACCTCGTGGGGTCTCAATGATTCTAAGAAAGGTGAGGAATCAGCCCAGAACTACACGACAGGACTTGGTCAATGACCTGAAAAGAGCTGGGACCACCGTTTCCAAGGTTACTGTAGGTAATACACTAAGACGTCATGATGTGAAATCATGCATGGCACGAAAGGTTCCCCTGCTTAAACCAGCACATGTCAAGGCCCGTCTTAAGTTTGCATATGACCATTTGGATGATACAGAGGAGTCATGGGAGAAAGTTTTATGGTCAGATGAGACCAAAATAGAACTTTTTGGTCATAATTCCAATAAGCGTGTTTGGAGGAAGAAGAATGAAGAGTACAATCCGAAGAACACCATCCCTACTGTGAAGCATGGGGGTGGTAGCATCATGCTTTGGGGGTGTTTTTCTGCACATGGGACAGGACGAGTGCACTGCATTAAAGAGAGGATGACTGGGGCCGTGTATTGTGAGATTTTGGGGAACAACCTCCTTCCCTCTGTCAGAGCATTGAAGATGGGTCGTGGCTGGGTCTTCCAACACGACAACGACCCGAAGCACACAGCCAGGAAAACCAAGGAGTGGCTCCGTAAGAAGCATATCAAGGTTCTAGCATGGCCCAGCCAGTCTCCAGACCTGAACCCAATCGAAAATCTTTGGAGGGAGCTCAAACTCCGTGTTTCTCAGCGACAGCCCAGAAACCTGACTGATCTAGAGAAGATCTGTGTGGAGGAGTGGGCCAAGATCCCTCCTGCAGTGTGTGCAAACCTGGTGAAAAACTACAGGAAACGTTTGACCTCTGTAATAGCAAACAAAGGCTACTGTACCAAATATTAACATTCATTTTCTCAGGTGTTCAAATACTTATTTGCAGCTGTATCACACAAATAAATTGTTAAAAAATCATGCATTGTGATTTCTGGATTTTTCTTTTTAGTTTATCTCTCTCACAGTGGACATGCACCTACGATGAAAATTTCAGACCCCTCCATGATTTCTAAGTGGGAGAAATAGCAAAATAGCAGGGTGTTCAAATACTTATTTTCTTCACTGTATATATATAATTGGACACATGATTTAGTCATAACAAAATTGATTAGTGAATGGTTATTATTAGGTAATGCCTGGTGTAAAGTATTTTAGAGCCAACAATGCTGAAATTAACAGGGTGTCCATGTGATTTATAGGAACAGCCAACCTATGGAAAAAAAAAGTGTGACTCAGTCTGGAAAATACAGTGTCTATATATATATATATATATATATATATATATATATATATATTTCCATAGGTTGGCTGTTCCTGCGACTTATACTCCAGAGCAACTTATAAATTAAAAAACTGTTTATGTGACATAAACACTGGACACCTTTTCTGTTCATGTTTATTTTTCATGTAGCTGAATAACCATTGTGTTAGCATATCTTACACCTATTCAGCCTGTTCTCTATTTTTTATTGTTAAAACTTGCCTTCCAGGAGGATGTAATGTCTGTTTTGGTCAAGTAGTTTGTAAAATAAATTACCCGCAAAAAATGCGACTTATACTCCAGTGCGACTTATGTATGTTTTTTTTTTCTCCATAATTATGCATTTTTGGCCTTGTGCGATTTATACTCCGGAGCAACTTATAGTCCAGAAAATAAGGTATACTATAAAATGCAAGAACTAAAAATCTTTTCATACAGTTTTTCACATATGTTTGTTATTTTCAGTTATTTTAATACCTAAGTGGACAAACCACCAAAACCAATACAATATTTTGTGTTTATAGGGGATGGAAAGTAGCGGAGGCCCCATGCTATTTATGCTTAATAAAAAGAGGCTCCCTGTCTCACACTTAATTTTAACTTTTTATTTTTGTGACGGGTACCAAATTTCCCCACCCCACTTAATTTAAAGATTTCCCTAAACCAGTCCCTCTGTTTTGCAGTGTGAAAATGTTGGGATAGGTGAAATACCTAGTTGACACATCCCATCACTCCTGTCAATCTGGACGGCTGGGAGCATCTGTGTGGGGGGCAAGACAGGGAGAGAGAGAGCGAAAGAGAGCAAGAGAGAGAGAGAGAGAGAGATAAGTGGAGGAAAAAGAGTGAAAACAGAAGGAGAGTGAAGCAAAAGGGATGGGTCAAAGACGGGAAGGAGCAGGGAGGTGAGACACAAGTTAATTGGACACATGATTTATTCATAACAAAATTGATTAGTGAATGGTTATTATTAGGTAATGCCTGGTGTACAGTATTTTAGAGCCAACAATGCTGAAATTAACAGGGTGTCCATGTGATTCATTTTTTTTGCAAAGTAAATGGAAAAAAAGGCCAGCAGAAAAGAAAAGTTGCATGTACAACTTTTGCATATAGAGGTGAAACAGAGATGAGTGACTGGATGTTAACTGAAAATCTGTTGTAAGCAAGCAGAATGTTTTCAAGGTTGTACAATTCAGAAACCTACCAAAACTTTCGCCAAAGAACGCCTCAAAAGTCTGTCTTTCGATGCTTCTTTTTTGCTATTCTTATTCCAAAAGATGATGAAAAGAGAGAGAAAATAATAAGAGGAGGGTTTTAACAATGGTGAGTATGTGGACTTGTATGTTTTAGAGTGGGTCAATTTCTTTTTACACCTTAAAAAAATGATTTAACGCTGATTTGGAGTGCAGTATAAAGTGGAAAGGAAAGCATAGCTCTTTTTGACCACATGGCCATTTACTGTATTAACAATGGGACCTTGGTTAGCATCCGCCCTGTTTAGCATGCTTTTTTGTTAACATAGTAAAAAAATTAGTTTTTTCAAGCAAATATTCAGCTTTAACATAACTATTTCAAATGGTTGAAGCTTGAAAATGGTTAAGAAATAAATGTATACTGTAAATAAGAATCAGTATGACCCAACGTTTGTGATGGGAGTAAATTCACTCACCATTTGCATATTATCCCAATCAATCAAAATGTCTGATCCACTTCCTCATCGCCCACATAAACACAAATAATAATTTACAGCAGGATCATGAACACCACTGCTGCTTTCTACACTATTCCTTCTGTGTATTCTCCCGTGACTGTCGATATTTCTGGGTTTTTTGTACACATTCCTGCTACCCTCACCATAGTGGTGTTTTGACCACCTGTGCAACGTACATTGTCATTTAAAATAAACCTGTGAATCATTTGGGATGTCCCATCCTGCAACCCCAATAGTGAAGCTCCAAAATACGCTGTGTCATCTCAAAAAGAAGGCTAAAATCATCACACAGGAACTGAACAATCAAAAGGTAGATACATCTGTACGGTCAAACACAATCTGTACCGTCTTCTTACTGCTATTGCCCAAAATTGGTTCTGTTGCTGCTAGGGGTGTCGCGAGTGTAGTGTAGGTAACCCATGGAACTCTCCGTACCTCTGTATTTGGATTTCAACACCAGTTTTTCTGTGTTGAAAGAGAAGACTATGTACAAATCTGTTTTTCCTCTCTAAACTTAGTGGGTGCGGCTTAGCCCCCAAAAATAACACTTCAATGAAGTGAAATCCACTATTACTCAGCTTATTCCACTCCTTTTTATTGTGACTCATAGGAATAATCCCTTCACAATGCCACTACAGTAGATAACAAAAGCTTCAAACGTATGTTGTTTTAATGCCTGATGGGTAGATTGCATGCAGCACAGGAGGAGCACGCCACAGTCTAGTTGCCTGACAGCATCCTAACAGCCTCTGGTTGTGTGAGGCTCTGGCGAGTCATGTATAAACACCGCTAATCCAGTTCCGCCTGATAGGCAGAATCACTTTCAACGTTGTCTGTGTGATGACGTGGCAGCTGACAGATAATTCATCCATGCACAAGAGGAGTATGAGGAAAACATGGGGAGACCAAAATAGAACTGAACGTGGGCATATATCTGAGATGGCACTCATTGATTAAAGGTTATTAAATCGCCCATAAACGTCTCAAAGACAGTTAAGCAAGGACAATGACTAAACAAGGGTGTGGTGGTAATTTGACATGACAGGCTGGCACACGTCTCTACCTGGATGTGTAACCATGGCAAAGGGACGCTGAAGCATGACGAAGGACTTCACAAAAATGTGTTGGGTAAGTGGCGCTGTTAAACAGCCTGACATCTTTAGAAGGATGCTCTACAAGCTCTGCCTTAGATAACAAAGAAAAATATTCCACCAAACTGCACAAAATGATGTAGGTCAGTGTTGAATACTACTATGTATTGGGTTTCCATAGTTAGCAGCTGCCCAAGTCAACGCGTTGACATTGTTGACATCTTCTCACATAGAGTACAGGCCAACACAAATACCTGTTGTAGTCTTTTCACTACGCAATGATGTTAATATAAGTGGATAAGGAAATTATGGAGTGGTACATATTCATACACACAAGTCTTAAATATAATCACATGGCTATCAGTTCAAACACAATCGCAACGCACGTCCATGTTTGTGTGGGTGGGTGGTTGGGTGGGTACTTGACATCAAGTCAAGAGTCCATGTGAAGGCATCGTATTTCACAATGAGGAGGGAGACAAAGGGCCGCAAGGCCATGATGAGCTCCCTGACAGTTGAGCAGAGATAAAATATCTCACACACATTTTATTTAAAGGACAACTTTAGCTGTCGATTCTAGTATCCTTCAACCCTGCTGTCCCAACCTTTCTGAGCTCATGGAACCGAAACACTAAACGAGGGGGTAGAGGGTTGGATGTTATAGTAATGTAATGCTACAGAAGCTTGCTAAAACAAGAAACTTGCAGAAGAAAAAAAATGAAGAAAATGAATACTGACTCACCATTTGTACCATAGTAGCATAGTCGTTTGCTGTGACAGGTGCAGCGTGTTTTTACCAGACTGAACCATGGAATGGCAACAACGTCTTCAATGCCATTGTGAAAAGTTCTGGGTGGTTACTTTTCATTTTAATCCAAAGAGATGAAAAAAACAACCCCTCCCCACATAACAAACACACAAGTGGTTTGGCTCATTATCATGGAAGCGACAAGCACGAGCAAGGTGAACTTTGTAGAATTTTTTTCAAAATTAAATATTCACCCTTGTTTCCAAAATGTAAATGCATTTACATCAAATTTGATGTAACTTTTTTTACAAAACATGTCTTTTTTTAAAATCATTCTTTCTGGAAGACATTGCATCTGACTGGCAGTATTCAAGTGGACTTAAAGGGGCACACACTCACAAGACAATTGGCACTACGCTTGGGCGCGGTTGACGCGTAAAGTCCAGTTGGTTGCACCAGGTGGTCACGGCATGAGCACACGCACCTTCAGGGCGATCCAACACCATCCATCACCACTCCATCTCACAGCACCCTCTCCCTACCTCTGGACATTGGGGAGAAAGTCTCACTCTGCAACCAAACTCAAGAACTCCTTACCACTCCACGTCCGTAATATTGACTCGCTTTACATCTTCAAATCCAGACTCCAAACTCTGTTCAAGATTACAGACTCCCACTAACTCCTTCTATATTGTGTTTCATTTGTTTATTTTATCCATTGTTTTCATCTGTATATTGTTATAGGTGCACTTGAAATGCATTATTGTTACTAAAACACACAACATTAATAATTATTATTCTAAATTACAGGTAATTATTCTAAAATCTACAGGTAATAAACAGGGGAAACCGGTAACTTATCAAACATATCTTTGGTTTAGTCTGCAGTTGGCAGTTAGCATGTTGTCAGTCAAGCAACAGGTCTTCGTTACACAAGAAATTGGTGTAGTAAGGACAGACAACTAGATTACTTCATTTATTCATTTTCTACCGCTTATCCTCACGAGGGTCGGAGGGGTGCTGGAGCCTATCCCAGCTGTCTTCGGGCAAGAGGCGGGGTACACCCTGGACTGGTTGCCAGCCAATCACAGGGGACATTCATTCATTCATTCATTTTCTACCGCTTTTTCCTCACGAGAGTCGCGGGCACATATAGACAAACAACCATTCACACTCACATTCATACCTATGGACAATTTGGAGTCGACAATTAACCTAGCATGTTTTTGTAATGTGAGAGGAAACCGGAGTACCCGGAGAACACCCACGCATGCACGGGGAGAACATGCAAACTCCACACAGAGATGGCCGAGGGTGGAATTGAACTAGGCCTGTGCGCTAACCATTCGTGCAGTCGACAACTAGATTGTTTGGATAATTTTTTTTTTTTATTTGCCAATGTTGTGTCGCGTGCTTAGTCAACAACAAGAACACGTAGTAAAATATTTAAGGTAACCATCCATCCATATTCTACCGCTTATCCTCACAAGATGGCCATGCTGGAGCCTATCCCAGCTGTCTTCAGGCGAGAGGCAGGGTACACCCTGGACTGGTCGCCAGCCAATCAAGGGATTTAAGGTAACCAGACTAAATTAATATTAAGTCCCATTACCAAAGGCAGTAAGGCAAAAGTCATACGATATCACAATTTGTGAAATTTCTGGCCTCTTGGAAAATCTGCGATCAATTCTAAGTGGTGTTATTGGAAAGTGGAAACGTTTAAGACACAGCAGCATAGTCCTAATCAAGATTGTGTGATACAGATACCATGTATCAGCCAGAAAGGTAAATCTGTAAGGCTATAATGCCAAAAGAATGTTTTACCCCTCCCTAATTCATTTTCCTAATAGAAAAGCACCCAGAGTGCGCAGACCATTTACTTTAGCCACATATTTAGATTCCTTGACCATGAAAATATACCATTAGCAATTACATTCACACTGATATTAGAAAGTGTTGTTCGGAGTAGTTGGGAAGTATTTTGGGAGTGTGACCAATCACAGCGGAGTGGGCGTGCCGTGCGTGGAATAAATTAAAGACTGTTTTGGTGGGAAGCACAAATCCCATATTGCAAGGAGTGGCAGCTGCAAGAGGCAATTGTACAGGGAGAGCTCCGATGCACAGACAGTTTGTCACTCCACCTTGAAATTCAAAACTCAATGCACAAAATGCATACCGGGACACCAGCGAAGCATACAAGCATAATTAAAAGTCTAAATGCACGCCAAGTTTGATAAATGCATACATGTTGTTTTCATAGCCAAAGTATTCAATTACAAGACTTGACTTGTTTGAATTCATCACATAGAAATGTCAGCATTTTGTGTTTTGTTTCATCATGCCAGCAATTTGGTTCATCAAATTGATGCTACTTTATGGCAGGCAAATGTTACATACCTAAAAATTTAACTTTGATACACATGTGCATTGAAGTTGTTAACATTCTGTGTATGCCAATAGGGAGTGTCAAATAAATTTTATTTATTATGAGGTTGGATTGGTTTGAATTGGTTGAGAATGAGAATTGGTTGAATTGGCATGAGACAGCAATACAATGATTTGGTGGATGAAGGAGATGCACTTTAGAGTATGTGAACAAGGTATTTCTCTTTTACTGTATTTCAATACAATAAGCTTGTCTCTTGTTTCATCCAAGTTTTATATTCATTCGTTATGTGAGAACCGTTTCAATGTAACTCAATCAAAGTCTCCACCTGCTATCACTTCCTCTTCCTCTTCCTTGTGGTGCATCAGCATCCAATCAAAATTGTGAAGTGGCAAGCAGAGTTAAAAAAAAACTGCAGACAATAGCATATAAAAAGATTTCATAAGAGCACTACGTGGGACATGATACCAGTCGGGTTACAAAACCACAAGGCTCCCGCTAACTCGTATGATGCCCACTTGGACAGCAGGTGGCCTCACTGTGGAAACATAGTATACATCACATGGAGAAAGCAACACAGTGGGAGAGATGCTCAGTTTGAGATCAGAAGGACAAAAGATGCTCAACCTCTGAATGTTTCACTCTTTTCTCACAGCAACACCAACCCCCACACAGCATGCTGCCTGCTGCAAATAAATGAGGAATGAAGTCTTGGACACCTTTCTCACAAGTCTGTTGGCCTAAAAAAATGTAACTGTACACTCTTCCTATAGGTTACCACTTGACCTTCCCAGGCCTTTACCCTCCCACTGAGCCCAGCAGGAACACTTTAGAGACATACAGTAGAGCAAATACTTTAAGCCAAGCTCCAAGCTAGACACATCATCAGCATGCATTAACACGACTGTGCGATAGAATTTAAATACGTATATCATTTAATCTTATCATGAGTCAAATTTATTTTATATCGCCCATTCCTAAACAAAAGTACCCAAACACACATCTTGTTCAATGAATTAATCTGACCCCTTGTTTGCCCCTGAATCCAACTTTGTGTCAACGGTTTAGGGGAGGCCCTTTTCTTTTCTGGCATAATTGTGCCCCAGTGCACAAAGCTGAACAAAGACGCACAACGGAATGCTTGGATGAGTAGGGTATTGTGTAAACCTGCACAGACCCCTGACTCCAAGCCTATCAAACACCTTTGGGAATGAACTGCAATTGCGATGGTGAGCTAACAAACTTTTCTTCAATTTTCCTATGGAGGACCAAAACTGCCAAAATAATAAATAAATAAAAGTGGAAATAAAAACAAAAATGGAAAAAAAAAATAAAAAAATTAAATACAAAAAAATAAATATAAATGGATATACAAAAAAAATTTTTTTTGAATTTTTGAATCTTGTTTTTTATTTTTGTATTTATTTTTGCTTTTATTTATTTATTTATTTATATATTTTTTATTTTTGTTTTTATTTCCATTTATATTTATTTTTTTGTATTTAATTTTTTGATTTTTTTTCATTTTTGTTTTTATTTTCACTTTTATTTATTTATTTATTTATTATTTTGGCAGCTTTGGTCCTCATAGAAATGCAGAAGGAATAACTATTCAAATGAGGGGGCGGTCCTAAGTGTGTCTTGGGTTGAACTGTTCGCCTATTGGTTGATCGACATGTGAGTGCGAAAATCGACTAGGTATGCCTGCAAACGGCCACAGCAAGAGGAAGTATACAGGGAGAAAAGTATACATTTACCGGGACCATAATGGTGAGGTCCACCAGGAAGTCGGTGTCCAAGCTTCTCAGGGACGCTGCCAATCGTTTGGATGATTTGGAACGTGGTATGTATGTAAGTATGTAAGTATGAAACAGCTGATGTGTTACGCTTTTACTTAATTTCAGTTCAGGTGTGTTGACTCTTTCTTTACTTTCTGCTTTCACAAGCTTCAACTTCGGACGAATCGGTGGTGTGGTGACTTCCTCTTGCTGTGGCTGTTTGCAGGCATATCTAGTCGATTTTCGCACTCACATGTCGATCAACCGATAGGCGAACAGTTCAACCCAAGACACACTTAGGACCGCCCCCTCATTTGAATAGTTTTTCCTTCTGCATTTCTGAGGACCAAAACTGCCAAAATAATAAATAAATAAATAAATACAAGTGAAAATAAAAACAAAAATGAAAAAAAATCAAAAAATTAAATACAAAAAAATAAATATAAATGGAAATAAAAACAAAAATGAAAAATATATACATAAATAAATAAATAAATAAATAAAAGCAAAAATACATACAAAAATAAAAAACAAGATTTAAAAATTAAAAAAAAAATATTTTTGTTTTTATTTCCATTTATATTTATTTTTTTGTATTTAATTTTTTCTTTTTTTTCATTTTTGTTTTTATTTCCACTTTTATTTATTTATTGTTTTGGCAGTTTTGGTCCTCCATATTTTCCCTTCCGGTATGCGCTGTGATGATATGGCCCAATACTTTTGTCTATCTCACGCATGGATTTTCTAAGTGTGAGTGCAGCATCTTGCGAAACATGAAGAAAAAAAAAATTCACACTCAGTTACGTCCAGTTTTTCAGGGTGTAGGAGGCCCTAACTTTTGGGGGTAGGTTTACTGTGCCACTGAAAATCCCTGGCCTAGTGTATTCAAGTTCAAAGACTTCTTACAGTTGAGATCAAGAGATTACAATTAAGCAACAATGTAACACAATATGATTTGATGAATCATGTCACAAATGTGACTCTCTCTGAAGTGGGAAAGCCCTCTTCTATGCTGTATGACTCCATACTGACTTTGAGTTGAGATTTTTTTCCACTGGAGTGGCAGCAAACATCAACGAAGACACCATGATACTCAATGAAATATCTGTCCTATCTTTGAAATTAACCACCAACTCAAGAAAGTCTTAAATGGGGCATTGTGGTGGTGGTGGTGTGTGCGCAAAAACAAACAGAAAAAAATAACAGGAGATAAGGTGAGCGCTGGAGAAGGTCGATACTGAGGCGGGGTCTCTAGTCTTGCTCAAATGATACCAGAGCGAAGTGATAAGAGATGGAAGGCACTGAACCACCAACAAGGTTACCCGGAGCAACATGGACACATGACTCCATAAAAGCTGAAACAACAATGAAGTTTTACACACGTTCTCTTGGCAGCCGGGTGAACAGGATAATAACCAATCTCAGGGCATATTTACCCATTCCAATCAATACAATGGCTTCACATGTATCAAAGGCATAGAAAATTTGCACTCTATTGATGTTAAAATTCAATTTACAATTAATTATTTATTATCAATTAACTTCACAAAAAATAAAAACAAACTGGATACTTTTTCCATAAATTTACATGTGTGGTTGTCTTCCTCCTTTCACACACCAAACAGGCTAGATGACAAGAGGGTTCACTTTTTGCATCGGTCTCAACAACCCGGGAGCGTTGGTTCTATAGCAGAATGAATGGCTGACATCTGCATTGACATAAGGTGAACTAAATTATTTCAGAGTTATTTCTTCGTCCGATTCTTTTTTTTTAAGTTTGCATACTTTCCTGCTTTTTTCCCCTTTGCAAATTTGAAATCTACTAATTGTGCACAAGGACAGATATCGAAAGGACCAATTACTCTGTGATGGAAAAAAAAAAACATTGCAAATTAATTAGGGATGCATTTTTCTCAGGCCGCCACTGGTCCAGCCATCCCATCACAACAACTGATTAAACTTTGATGAGGTTCCAATATGCTTTCCCGTACTGATTGTCCTGAAGAGATGCTGTGCAATATTCAAGTGTCTGCACAAATGTCTCAACTGTGGCTTAACATCAAACTGCAACATTCTAATGGAACAGGACACAACGCTCACCCACAAAGATGCCATAAGTGGAATTTACATTTAATTTATTATGGTCTGGATATAGCTACCGTGTACCAAATATTTTGGCTTCACACACTTGTGAATTATGACTTCATGCTGTTAAGCATGGAGGCAAAATGTCATATCGCAGTTTGAATATCGCACCCTCACCAGATCGCGTTTGAAAAAAAGGGGGTTTCTCCTCTCATCCCATGTGGAAGTGGTTCGTTTTTGAATTCTTCAGTGTTTCAAAGCTTACCCAACTACTTAGTTTGGTAGCCTGCTATGCTAGCAGCAGCCACCTCTTGTTTCACTGCAGTTATACCGTAGCCTCCGTAATGTGTAAACAAAGAATAATAGGAGTGTAAAAGTGTCTATTAGGGTGTTATTTCTTGTCTACAGGGCTCGAATAACATTCAAACCTGTATTTATAAAGTCATAAACCGGTTTTCAATGCTCTTACTTTGAAGAAATTCATTTATGGCAATCGAGTCTGGGATAGAAATTAACCGCGATAAACGAGGGCTAACTGCATTTTCATTATTGGATATTACCTCATGGCAATTAATGATATACAACCACAGACACCTGCTCAACATGGGGGGGGGGGACACAAACATTAGCACACACACAGCTCTGGTATCAGAAATGTATTGGTATACGGATCAGATAAAAAAAAATGTGAATCAGTGCATCCCTACTTGAACGTGATATTGGGCAATGAAACGGAGAGGGTTCTCTGCGTGGTGAGAATGTCTCCAAGGATGCACTGGTTTGAAGCGGTCAAAGGTATAGGGGGTGTGTTCAAGTCAAAGAACACGGCAGGTTGTCCTCTGTTTGGTGGATTTATTAAGGTTTATGATGTGGTACTGTAATAACATACATACAAAACAAATACACAAGTAAATAATAAGTAAAGTAACGTAATATCACACAAACACATTGATGAGCCAAAGGCACACTACACACAGAAATCAACAAGGAAACCAAGCAAACATGACACTCACTAGAACAACAGTTAGTCATACAGTTAGCTTGAATACTGATATTAGCACCGATGAACAAGGGAGCCTAACTTCACGAAAACGAAAACAAACAACTGCAGGGCTCCCACAATGGAGCCAAAAACTCACCTTGATGCATTCACGCATAGCATCAACCCTGTGAAATGGTGGATGAGGCTCAAGAAGGCTCAGAGATGTCATGAATCGCTCAACTGACAAAACTGCGCACTGTGGTGCGTTTACTGACCGCTGAACAGAGTAGGACAAAGCTCAAAGCTGAACATTATCTGTGACACAATGTAATGTAACAATGTAAATTATGGGCTTTCTAACAGACAACTGCCGTCTTGTAAGTAATGTTCTGACAATTGGACAACATTAAAATTTACAGGCACCTTTACTGCCAACCTACAGCAATGCTCAGTTTCAAACACACATTTACTCCCCGTTGTCCTTTTCCACACCAGCAACATGACTCTTGTATGTAGGATTAACTTGAGCACCCCTGTGCTACTTTGGTACATGTATGGCCTATTACTCGCATTAATTTTCTACCTCTTATCCTCACAAGGGTCACAGGGGTGCTGGAGCCTATCCCAGCTGTCGTCGGGCGAGAGGCGGGGTACACCCTGGACTGGTGGCCAGCCAATCACAGGGCACATAGAGACAACCATTCACACTCACATTCATACCTATGGACAATTTGGAGTCGCCAATTAACCTAGCATGTTTTTGGAATGTGGGAGGAAACCGGAGTACCCAGAGAAAACCCTGCCTCTCGCCCGAAGACAGCTGGGATGGGCTCAAGCACCCACATGAGGATAAGCGGTTGAAAATGATTGAATGAGTGAGTATCAAAAATCTGAAACACGTCACACTACACTTTTGGAAAAACGTGCACTGGAATCACCTGCCTGCCCTGTTGGTACGTGAAAGATATTACAGAACGCAAATTTAAATATTTAAACCAATGATTGATTTTATATGATTTTTAATATACTACTTGTTAAAACTTACCAGACGCAAACGCTGTATTACCACCAAGTATCAGATTGGTTTTGCCAAAACCTGCCTGAAATTACTCAGTACTGGATCGCAAAAGAAATCAATGCTCTTGCATATCAAAACATTGATAAGGTGTGGAAAAAAATGCATAATTTTCTTTGTACTGTGATGTGGGGTGGTGGTGGGGGGGTGTCTTAAAGAGGAACTGCCCTTTTAGGGAATTTTGCCCATCTGTCGCAATCCTTATGTTAAAAATGCATGTAATACTTGCAGTCTCCTGCTGTATTTTGATGATTTAAAACACGACTATTTACTTATTCATTCAAAATGTACTCAAGCATTTATTTAAAAAAAAAACAAAGTGAATAGAGTATTTTTAACATGTGTGTTAGACAAGCGATTTCAGTTAACAGTGCCCTGCTGCTATTAAATCTAACAAAATGTGATATGTTCTTGCAAGGTTTTTGCCATAAACTGAAACTGATACTTTATTTTAATATGCAAATTGGTTAGAAAATAATTGAAACTGACACTCTTTCAGTACTCTTTTCAGGAGTATGACACGTAAGTTTCATTTTTTTTGTTTCATGACAAAATATACTAAAATAGTTCTGAAATGTGAGGGTGTACTTAAAAACATGTTAAGTGTAATGTCTTTGTCTAAGACATAATTAGTGTTTTAAAAGTGCACTGGGATTCAGGTCTTATAGCACACAGCCTAAAGCACCTTAAAGCAACACTGATAGCATGTTAAGTCACACCGCAAAAGCACCAGCATCTGCTATGATTAGTTGCCGTTTGTTTCCAAGAGATCAATAAACGATCCCCAAGGGTCACTCCCACCCACACAAAGAAGATATAAACATGCAAATCTAGTATGCAGATCTTGTGGATGATTTCACAATGTAGATATGTAATAAACACCATTATGTATTAGAATATCAAGCATCCAGTGCAGTTTTTTAAGACTATAAAGTGTTCACTCGCATATGAATTAGATTGTGCGAGTAGAATTTTTTTTAAAAACAGCACAAGTTCAAGGACATATTTCAAACCTTTCATCCGCATTTTGCTCTTTAATACAAAGTGAATCAAACTAGAGTAAAGATTTTAGGGAATCTGTTTATAAATAGACAAGTCTCATGTTGTGGCTTGATGACATCTCAGCTGCACAATCTGAACTCACTGACGTAGCTAATTGTTATCAGTTGGATACTGAAGCATTGCGCGAAGGTTGACTGATGTTGTGTCCGGTGAAAAATGAACATTAATAAAATTGTTGTCACGCTCAGTGTTGTAGTCTGCGTGTCAAGCTTCTTTATTTTCCATTGTTATGCATTAGTTCCTGTTTCCATGCGCTTACTTTGTAGTTACTTCTGATTCTGCTCCGTTGAATTACGGTTTATTGGCGGATTACTGCTGCTGCACTCCCATTTTACCTGGTCAGTCTGAACAACATTCTTAAGCATGACAATTGTGTTATTTAAGAAGCTTCTATTTCGGAGCACCTGTGCCCCGGTGACTAGGTAAAGCGTCCAGCCCTGGTTTTATCATTTATATGCAGTGTATTACACAGTGTGTCATGCTACCATAGAATATTTCATTCTCATTTAAGGCACCATCAAACTGAAGATTATTCAGTACTGCATCGCAAAAGAAATCAATGGTCTTGCATATCAATACTGGTTACTGGTCAGCATAACACTGATAATTGGAAGGTGTGGAGAAAAAAATGCGTAATTTTCTTTGTACTGTGATGTGGCATGGTGGTGGTGTATCTTAAAGAGGAACTGCACTTTTTGGAAATTTTTTGGGAATCAGTCGCAATCCTTACGTTAAAAATGCATGTAATACTTAGCCCTGGTTTTGTCATTTATATGCGGCAACATTGTTCAAGACTTGCTGCACAAGTATTACACAGTGTGCCATGCTACCATAGAATATTTAATTCTCATTTAACTGGACAAGGCACCATCAAACTGAAGATTATTCAGTACTGCATCGCAAAAGAAATCACTGGTCTTGCATATCAATACTGGTCAGCAAAACATTTATAATTGTAAGGTGTGCGGAAAAAAAGGCGTAATTTATATGTACTGTGATGTGGGATGGTGGTGGGGGGGGTATCTTAAAGAGGAACTGCACTTTTTGGGAATTCTTTGGGAATCAGTCGCAATCCTTATGTTAAAAATGCATGTAATACTTAGCCCTGGTTTTATCATTTATATGCGGCGACATTGTTGAAGACTTGCTGCACAAGTACACAGTGTGCCATGCTACCATAGAATATTTAATTCTCATTTAACTAGACAAGGCACCATCAAACTGAAGATTACAGCACAGAGTAGGTCAAAGTTAATGCACTAGAAATGTAACATCACAATAAAGGCTGTGTAATTTAAAAGCAAAAAAGGGTTACTTCAGCAAACACTGTACTAAAATC
Organism: Doryrhamphus excisus; assembly: GCF_037039965.1. Taxonomy (NCBI): domain Eukaryota; kingdom Metazoa; phylum Chordata; class Actinopteri; order Syngnathiformes; family Syngnathidae; genus Doryrhamphus; species Doryrhamphus excisus. Next base: position 11,005,366 of record NC_136359.1, on the reverse strand, counting down.
GTCTCATTAGACACCCACCATTCAAAGCACCCACCCACACCCCAACATACACACTGGTTCAGGTTGTACAGTGGGAGGACATGGAATGACCCTGCACTACTGTGTAATCTCAGTCACATGCTGCTAGGAATAAAGCAAACACAGCCAGGAATCCATTTCTACAGTACAACTCACTTGACATCACTGTGCCTGTGCCCACTTACAGTTTATATTCAAATGTCCAGCGTGTCTTTGTTGCAGTGACAACTGGCCACTCATGTAGTGACGCGAGTTGTGACGCCACATGACTCACACACATTGAATTGAACTTCATACGTGTCATTTGTGCTCATATGCAATGAAGCCAACTTTCACCAATGTGTTGTGATAGTGTGTAGTTTGCTCATGTAACACAGTCTTACATGAGCAAATTGTAAATTAGGCAGTTTAATGCAAACAAGCATTAAAGTGAAAAAGGCTGTTCATCAGATGATCAAAAGCTTAAGACCAGGGTTGTACAGTGAGACTAGAAATTACGACTGTGTGAGTGGAAAAAAAAAGGAGCGTGTACATTTTTCAACCCTTTCATTCGCATTTTGCTCTTGAAATAAGTCCATACAAAACTAGAGTATAATTGTACAACTTATCTTTGTTCACATCAGCAACTCTCGCGTTGACACTCGACGTCCAAGCCGTACATGCCAGCTTGTGTGGGTGAAAGCGTGCAGCTGCACTCTCAGACTTAGAGCTAACTTAGCTATGTTATCTGATGGATACTGTAGTGATGCAGGAAAGATGACTATTCTCTGTGACGAAACATTTTCAGGTCAAAACGGCAAAGTATTTTATCGTTTCAGCCTCTCATCTACACAGGAATGGAATTTTTGTGTGACCAACAAAAGGAGACTTTGGACCAAAAGATTCAATGGAGGACTTTCCCAGCAAGTATGGTGGACTGAGGCAAGGAGGAGGGGCCTGACAGAATCATGCCTGCTCTGACTCATCTGATGCAAAGGATGACTGGAGTTCACAGCAACACACACACACATGCTCAGTCCTGTTGCACCTTTTTAGAGTTTTCCTTTAAATTAGCTCCTCTTGCTGATTGCTACATAGGATATTATGTACTTCTCTTTTAGAAGATGCTAAAAGAAGACTGGTTGAATTCCAATTCTATCCCACATCTTACCCCTTAACCACACTGGATTTGTCGTGGCAGTGGTTCCGGTCCTATCCGTCTTGCCGCCAAAGTGCCACTCAAACGGTATTCACTGCAGGGAGCGTCCAATTTGGCTGCAAAATCTACGCTTACGAGAGCAGATGTTCGCGCGAAAACTAGCCTTGTATACAGGAAGTAATTGTAAACAATAGCCATATTTGTTTGAACAGCCACGGTGTCATAGATTTCTGTGTTTTGTTTTGTTTTTGGTGCAATAGGAATTGTTATTGTTGTTTGGGTTTGACACGAACATCTAAAAATTGATGCACCGGAGTTCAGAGTTCATGCATATGGCTGTATTGTGTCAGCTCTATAGTCTCCAGAGCTCAGTGGCAGTGCTTCGAGCATATGTCCGCCTATAATGCACCTCGCCCGGCCAGGACAGGTGATCATCTCCGCTCCAGAGTGTACAGTATACATGTTTTATATTAGAGATCTATTCTCCGTTAAGTGGCAAACTTGTTTTGTGTCTCTGTCATGATGACATGAAAACCCAGAACATACTATACTCATTGATTCCTTGTATTTGAAAATGAAAGTGAAGTCAATGATTTTTTTTTGGCTCTCTGACTTGCAAGACCTGATATTTTACCATTGTAGATTATCTGTTTATGCTGATTTACTATGTAAGAAGGTGATATATGAAGCAACAGTGTTGCCTCAGGTTGTAATAGTTGTGAATATTTACACCCTTTACTCATTTGGTTAACTTGGCTAACAACATTTTCCTTGTGTTTTCCTGAAGAAGGACTTGTTTGCACATATATACCGATACTCCGAGTTTGAGTATACACAGCAATTAACACATTTTTGTACAAATAATGCTGCAGGTAAGAGATGGCCTGTAATGGGTAGGAAGCTAATGCATACTATGTGGACGAATTCTGTACTGTACACACAGTATATACGTACATACGTAGCTGTAATTTACATTCTAAGCATCTACTTGGCAGCCTTACAGTTCAGTGCAACAACAATGATCTCATCAGTCCACAAACCTGTTGACCTCTTTGTATTACAACTATTTCATTGCTAGTGAATAAAACACCAATAAGCTGCAGTAACCATAAAGAGGTGCTCGTAAATGACTGATTTGAATGAACGAATTCAAACATGAACGAATCAATGCTACTAGGGCTTATCATGATCGTTGTTATAATGCAGGTGTACTGGGAGTTGCATGAAGCACCAGCAGCCTCAATACCGATGTCATAATTACAAGGTGACTTTCATCCTCTGTATTTTACCTCATAATAATGTGTGCTTGCAATGCCAGCGGTCGCACATCTGTTTGGCTCCGTTTCCATGGCAAAAGTCCAAAAGCCAATAAATCCTAATGGCCAAATAATCTGATAGTGGCTATGTGGTTAGTTGCTAGTAAGTACACCATCTTATAGGAATAATTGTAATGTATTTACAGCTAGTAGCCCGCTGTGACTTAGAGGAAATGAGGTCAAAATAATGACTTTGCTGTAATATATTACCGTGACTAGTGTTGCGAAGCCGGGTAGGGTGAGAGAGGCGAATGGGATTGCAAGATCAAGAATGACAGATTGGGCCTATCACCGTCACACACAGCATCACCACACACACGCGGTCACGCCGACCCACCGAGTCCAACCGTGTGATACATATTTTGCGCAGAACGGTGAAATGAGTTGTATTATGCACTTTATGCACGTAGAACGACTTTGGATATTTAAAAATGAACATTATATCTCCACACTTACCTGCCTAATGAAAAAGAAGACGAAGCCCACTTCCCTGCTCGGCTACGTCCTTTGGCTGGTGGTACAGGAGCGGCGCAGAACAGCGCAGCTCGAAGCGGGAGGTAGGGAGGTAGGGAAGACCGTCTTTACTAGAAACCGGAATGAAGCTCACATACAAGCGGATAAGTTGATAGCCTGTCTGCGAGGCCGATTGAGCCAAAACAAAACCCTCCTCTCGCCGACAGACAGGCTTTAAAACCGCTGTCCGCGGAGGGATTTGGTCTTTCATAAAGCCACGGGGGCTGATGTCAGCTATCGCGCATGCGCATATACACTGTGACGTCAGACACCAGCCTCCCGCTCGAGCCTAGCCAATCAGAGTCGACGGACCAATGACGCAACTTTTCCGCGCTAGCGACTCATAATGTCCTTATTTCCACGATTGTCTTACTAAAATATTTTACAACAATACTTTATTCTAAAATGAATTTTCATTGATAGTCAAATTCTTTTCTAAATTTGCACATTGTATTGTCTTTTGAGGGTACCATACTGACCTCTAGCGCTGCTGTAAATGACAGTTAACAATGCATTCAGACAGCACCGTAGTCATGTTGCAGCCTTATGTTAATCATTTAACCTCTACACTAAAAATAGAAATACTACACCCAATACACTCCGTACCCCAGTTTGTTAATGCATCAAACGGAAACATTTAACGTGTATTAAAATAGAACATATACTATACATGTCCTGTTTTTAATATGATTTGGAAATTATACAAGCGCAGCATACAAGAGCAGCACCCATAAATAAGTAATTTAATACAAGTTCATGATCCAGAATATCTTTATGTACATTAATTGTATCTACAGGTAGGTATGGGGGTGAGAAGCAGCAGTCTGTTACAGTACATAATGATATACGCTGCTGAATAAAACTACTGCACATTAAGAAATAAGTGGTATATATTCTGATGTGAATGTGTACATTTGGTTTTTCAATATGTGATATAAGACTCCCCTGGCAGGCAAAGCAGCTTGAAAAATAATAAAGAAAAACAAATTTTTCAAAAACTACTCAGCTAATTTCAGTTGTGTTTAGAGGTTAAATTAATAGATAATCAGTCAGAGTGTAAACTGAGTCCAACCGTATTATATTCCCTAAGGGGAGGCTCCCTGTGCCACACTTTGAAAACCAGCCACCTCCCTTTCATAATATGAACCACCCTCTGCTGGTGAAAGCTGAGAACGACAACAGTAGTCCCGCAGGCTCCCTGCAATAAATACTGCATCTGAGTAGTTAAAAAAGGGACAAACCATGATTTCAATAATAAACTGCATGACACTTTCAATGTGTCTTTCATTGTTCCTCATCTCAGTGTTTCAAACGATGCATTCATGCCAGCAGACACAAAGCTGACATTTCAGCCACATCAATCTCTTTGCTTGGTTTGTTCGGCACTGTTTTATTGCAGTGAAACACGGTCAAACTAGAAGAAATGTCAAACTAATGGACTCAATGCATCCATCACCTTTCATTTGCAGACAATGGATGTTACATTTTATGTCTCTTTCACCCTGTCACACTTGTCCTGTGTTAGCTTATTAGCTCATTATGTGTGAAGGATGCCCCAGCACTGGAGGGAACTGTTGTGAAAAGAGGACACTCAGAGTGGAGGTCACAGCAGTCGCCAGCATCTTTATTAACCCACGTCACAAAGGTCCCACTGTACTGTACATTATACTGTGGCACTTTAGAGTCATCATGCAAGTAGATACTGAAAAACCAACATAAAGCCTCCATTCAGCATTAAAAAAAAACCCACATTTACAGTCCTTGTTTGTCGCACTATTGCACAGATACACTGCCATTTTGGCTCCATTTTCAATATAATCTCCAAAAAACTACAAAAGAACACAATAATTACGGAATAATCTTTAATTCAACAGGGAGCTGTCACTAAACATTGATCAGACCCATCAGCCAGCTTTACATACCCTATATACACAAAAGTCCCTTCATTTGTGCACCAGGCGCATCAACATTAAACTACAGTGCAGGCTAATTCCACGTCACATATTCTATAACAAACATGCTTTGTTTCTCTTTTTCAGTGTGCGCAGCATGACTGACGTTGTGCACTGAGTGTGCAAGAATGAAAGGGAATTAGTGAGTCCAAGCATTTGGGGTGTTGGCGCTCATGACTTCAATCTTTCATGTTCTTTTGTGCCATTTACTGAGGACATAAAACACACACAAAAAGATGTGTGATCAATCCAGGAAGCTCATCGTCTGTCTGTGACAGTCCTTTATGTGCACAAGTATATCTGCAAGGTGCAACTCAAAGAAGCGTGGTGACAGATTAAACAAAAAACCCTCTTTGTGTCTTTACAGTACTTGTATTAAGTGTGTGATGCTAGTATTCTGTGAGTGTCTCCTTGATGAAAAAAATATTTCAAAGCAGCATCTTGATTGGTTATATCACATTTTCAAACAGCTGCATGGAGTTCATGATGTTCTCATCCTGGGAGAAAAAAGATAATGATAATGTCAGACAGATATAATTGTTTTATTCATTCATTCATTCATTTTCTACCGCTTTTTCCTCACGAGGGTCGCGGGGGTGCTGGAGCCTATCCCAGCTGTCTTCGGGCGAGAGGCGGGGTACACCCTGGACTGGTCGCCAGCCAATCACAGATAATTGTTTTAATTAAACAAAATTACAAGTTTGTATTTTGATTGCTATGATGATATATATGATGTTATTTTTTTTTTATTGATCATGTTTTGATTTTTAAAATACAATACAATACATTGTAATGTAATAGCATATCATATAAAATACCATTTTAAATATTTAGTATTACATGACTTCTCCGGTACTCCGGTTTCCTCCCACATTCCAAAAACATGCTAGGTTAATTGGCGACTCCAAATTGTCCATAGGTATGAATGTGAGTGTGAATGGTTGTTTGTCTATATGTGCCCTGTGATTGGCTGGCGACCAGTCCAGGGTGTACCCCGCCTCTCGCCCGAAGACAGCTGGGATAGGCTCCAGTAAAAAGAAAACTCAAAATATTAAGAAAAAAGGTTGTGTTCGAACAAGAAAAAGTCCCAATTTTCATTCTTTAATTATTAAAGAAAAACTTTCAATATTTTAAGTCACAATATTTTGACAAACAAAGGAAGAAAGATTCATTTTGGAAAAAGCTATGCTGTTATGAGAATAAAGCCAAAATATTAATAATAATAACAAAGTTAAAATAGGATGAAGATAAAAAACAGCAAAGGTGTGGAAAAAAACAGCTGTAATTTTATGAGGATAAAGTCAAAATATTAAAATGAAAAATTGTATTCTGACAGGAAAAAAAGTGCAATTTTGCAATTTTAGGAGAATAAACTCATAATATTACGAGAGAGGGAAATAATGCCATTTTTGTAACATAGAGTTGAAATATTAAAGAAAAAATAAGTGACTTTTAAAGTCGTAATATGAGAAAGAAAAGAAAATATAAAGTTGTAATTTTTGTAAAATGAGATTGATGAGAAATTTCTAGTATTATTGGAATAAAATGTACATACTATTGGAATAAAGTAAATGAATTAATTAAATTATTTTTAAAAGTTCATATTATTTTTCACCATTATCACAGTTTTTCCTTGAAATATTTATAACTTTGTAGTATTACTGCATGTGTTGCTTTACAAAATAACAAAATGGCCCTTGTATCCTTTAGTTTTTCAAAAGTTTAGACCCTCTATTGTCTGTGTATTGTCCAGGTCACTCATGTGACAAGAAGAAATCTTGTAAAACGTGTTAAAGAGCATTATTTGGTCACCTTCTGGCAGGTCTCAATGAACTCTTCAATGGTCACGACACCATCTCGGTTTCTGTCCATTTTCTAGGCAATAAGCAAATGTACACAGGGTAAACACTCATAAGAGTTCATAACAGGGACAGAATTCTGAATTTGTGCCATAATATATTGAGAACCTGGAAGAACTTGTCCACATGTTCAGAGGGCGCCTCATCTCGCACACATGGATAAGTGTAGCGGCCCATCATGTCATAGATGGACTTCATTATGGCCAGCATCTCCTGCGGATTCAACAAGATGCATAATGAATTTGTGTGTAAATAAAAGCCACATTTTCAAGCAAAACATGAGCCAGTAAATTTAACATGGGTTCCTATGACTGGACCTCTTTGGTGATGTAGCCGTCTTTGTTGATGTCATAGAGGTTGAAGGCCCAGTTGAGCTTCTCAGTGACGGAACCTCTGAGCAACACGGACAAGCCGATGACAAAGTCCTCAAAACGGATAGAGCCATTTCTGTCGATGTCGAAAGCGTTGAAGAGGAAGTGAGCATATGTGGTTGCGTCTGTGTGAGGAGGACAAGAGAGACTTATGATGGATCATTATCAAAGCTGAGAGATAACATGGATAGAAGACGGACAGCTGACCTCCTTGGGGAAAGAACTGAGAATAGATCGACTTGAATGTCTCCTCATCCACCAGCCCGCTGGGACACTCCTGGGTTGAGGAAATAAGGCATGCATCAGTAGAAGTCGGCCCACTACATGACATAGTGATTATTCTGAAAATGAAGTTATATTATTGGGAGAAAAATGTGGAATAAAGTGAAACATTACCAAGAAAAAGTCAGCATATTACAATATAATTGTTATGGGAATACATTTGGAACATTGTACAAAAACAATAGTAATTTGCAAGAAAAAAATGTAACCATTCAGTCAAAAGTGATTTTATTACAAAAATAAAATTGTGATAATGTGAGTGGTATGAGAAAAAAGTGAAGTAAAGCTTGAAAACTTTGGGAGTTACAATATTCCAAAACCAAAATCATAGTATTATGATTAAAAAAAATTATAATAAAGTTGTAACATTACAAAGAAAAAAACTCAAATAAAGCCACAAAGTTAAGAGAAAATGTCATAATATTATGCAAAAAAATACGTTATGAGAAAAAGTTGAATAAACCATAATTTTTTGACAAATATGTCCTAATACAACGAGAAAAAAGTGGAAGGAAGTCAAAACATTATTACAAAAGTCATTCAAATTGTAATATGATGAGAAGTTGATATACTACAATATATCAATATACTACAATATGTCAAAGTTGTATAAACTATTTCATTGAGGAAGTTGCAAACAAATGCATGACCTAATGATTGCAAAACAGTGCAAATATGCTTTACATACATTCTTAAAGCCTCTATAGAGAGACTGAATCTCTTTCCTGGTGAACTTGGTCTGAGCCTGCAGCTGGTCCAGGCCTTCCGGTTGGTGACGCACCGTCGACAGCTCCAGATCACTGTCGCTGCTGTCTGTGGTACAGAGAGAGAAGGGCAGAGAGAAGGGACAATAGAGAGAGTGATGCAGAGATGGGCAGATGAGAAGAGAGGCAGGGGGCATGAGGGGCAGATGTCGAGTGCGTGGATACAGGCCAACGTTGGGGGAGGGCTGAGATCACACATTTAAGAGAAAGCAGGTAAATAGGCAAAAAACTACACACGCAACAGGAAGGAGGAGGTACTTTCTTTATGGCGGAATTGACACCTAACTCGTTGTGCTTCATTGATTTTGATCGCACTCTTGGTTGCCAGTTCACACACACTAAGAGAAAGCACTGCATGGCCGGGATAAATAAAATAGTATTCATTCAAAAATACAAACAAAGGAGGACTGACAAGGAGTTTCCAGGACATTTGGATGTTAGGTGGACTTCCAACCATCTCCATACTCACCATCTTTAGACAGAGAACAGAGAAGGAGGAGGTGTGAGCACCGGAATGGAGTGAAAAAGAGTCACAGAGCAACGCGGGGAAAGTGAAAGTAAGAGGAAAAAAACAAAAGAAAGAAAAAGAGTCAGATCACACACATTCAAGGTGTTTCTAGAACGGGTGAGAATAGACGGTGATGACCCAAGATGTCTGCAGCCATGTCCGAAATAAGCATATTTATACATTCACAAAGCCATAACATTGGGTGCATCCACGACATCCATCATACTGAAAAGTTTGTGATATTTTGGTTACCTTTTTCAGGGTAAATGATCACAAACAGCTCTCAGTATGATGCACTACAGTTGTACACCAATGCCAAATGTAACTACAATGATAAACATATTGCTAAATTCAATAAAAACCTCTGACAGTGTCGAGGGTACCTAATGTTTTGGCTGGTGAATGCCTTGCTATGTCACAAAGCTTCAAAAATTGATGCTAAGGACTTTTGCATTACAAAATCACTCAATCACTTTTGCATTCAGCACAAAACATGAAATTCAATTCTTCCAAAAGTGATGTAAGTACTTATAATAATAAAATCACCATATTGAGTTGAATGTTGGACTTTTCCCTATAGAAATAAGCCTGAAAAAGACATATTCAGGGTTTCGGGATTTACACATGCACCAGAGCAAGTCACAGCGTTTCCTCCTGTCACTCACATGGAAAAGTATTTCAAAGGCTGTTAGCAAACAACAGACAAGTTATGATGGGAATTTTAAGATAATGCTGATCAATGAAGCAGAGTCGTCAAACAGCTATTCAGCAGCTACTAAATATGATTATTAAAATATTCAGCGTTGGCTTATATTCAGGGCAAATCCGGTATTTCAGAGACATTTTACAGAATTTGTTCTTGTCCTTCAATATATAGAAATAATTTTCATCACCTTCATTATATCGCAAAGAAAATGTAACAAAAACCAAGTTGAGTCAGAGCTTTTCTTCCTGTCACACACACAAACACACCAGTGATCTGGAGGAGTACAAGCAAAATGTTGGCAAACAACAGAGGAGGAGTTCTTATGCCAATTTTAAGATACTGTAATGGCGATCAATGAAGCAGAGTAGAGCAACAAAACATGAAAATTAAAATCGGATTTCATTAATATTGATCATTTTTGCCTTAGATTTTGTCTTTGAATACATTCATTCATTCATTCATTCATTTTCTACCGCTTTTTCCTCACAAGGGTCGCGGGGGTGCTGGAGCCTATCCCAGCTGTCTTCGGGCGAGAGGCGGGGTACACCCTGGACTGGTCGCCAGCCAATCACAGGGCACATATAGACAAACAACCATTCACACTCACATTCATACCTATGGACAATTTGGAGTCGCCAATTAACCTAGCATGCTTTTGGAATGTGGGAGGAAACCGGTGTACCCGGAGAAAACCCACGCATGCACAGGGAGAACATGCAAACTCCACACAGAGATGGTCGAGGGTGGAATCGAACTTGGGTCTAACCACTTTTCCGCCGTGCAGCCTCTTTGAATACATCTTTTCAAAAATTGGTTCATGGCAAGGGTGGGTCGTCTTATTTTCAAGTCAATACGTCCAGCTTTGTGCTAAAAACAAAGACACCATATGAGGACAATATATGTTATCATCCTATGACTGCAAAGTAATAAGCCAAAGTACTTATCTAATTACAGCATTGTATAAAGTACAATCAATCAATCAATAAAGAATATAACAATAACTAGTTTTTCGTCACACAACTCTAACATACTAGCGATCCTGGTCCCTCACCGGTCTCGGTGATGTCAATGAGGCCCAGCAGGTGCATCAGTTTGAGGAACATGATGACCAGACACACGATGCCAACTGTCTGAAGGCCCTCTGTCTCCCACCGTACGCTCATCTTGTGCCCTCGTCTTCTATATAACTTTCCTTGCACGGTCCCCTCAGTTGGGTTGTTCTGCTGTTACCTTCTCATGGTTCAATTCCTTCTCATCACCATCCTGTCACCCACTCTGCTCGTCACTCTCTTTCTGTCACACTTTTTCCCTGACTGCGTCCCTTTTTAGATCTGCCATTTTAATTGACTGCCCCTTTTTTCACCACCAGCGGATCTCGGGGGAGCATTTTTGCACAAGGAGAGATAATCCGACTCCCTTTGTTATGGTCCAAATATTTAGAAGAGACAAAAGGACCCCCCTCCCCCTCCCCCAAGTCGATTGACAAATTTAGGTAAATGCTACATTTCTATGACTGTCATCAAAACAAACTCCATCATCAGTTTGTAGTAACACCTCCTTCCCAGGCAACTCTGACAGTGACCCACTTTGTAATTGTTCCACTTTCCCCTCTGGGATGTGCTTACAGGGACCTAAGAGCACAAAGTGGAGTCCTGACACACTCTTATAGTGTAATGAAAAGGGAACTGGGACCACTCACTCCCTGGGGTTCTGTTACAATTGTGCACAAAACTTAATATCTTGTCTGAGGAACGTGGCACTCTGCTGTTCTCTAGTGGAGACCCCTGGAAACAACAACAACAACAAAAAGACTTTTTGCAGAGGAAAATGCATTTACTCGTAGCATTTAACCCGTAGGGATGGTTAATACATTTTAGGTTTTCAAACCAGAAAGCGGAAGAATAGTCCGTCATTCATATTTTCCTGGATAGGCTGGATAGAATACTTAAAAGTCCATTACATTTTTCTTGTTTAAAAAAATAATAATCAAATTGTCATTTCTGTTCTGTCTTTTCCATTAGCCTGAAATGACAAAGTAACCGAAAAAAAAACACATTTGCACATAATTACAAAAAAAGGCCCTACTGAAAATAATTAAAAAGCCATTTTGATCCCACATTTATTTCAACACAAACTAATGTATTGTGTTAAAACTATTGTGTTAAATTATTTAAAGTTGATAACTGTTAAAAACTCGTTTTTTCCATGTAATAACATCTACCACCACTCCAACAAGGAAACAAGCAAATAAATCTATGAAGGAGCCAGTAATGTGGTAAAAACATCAATTCCTGATATGCAATGCAATTCGAAACATAACTGGAGCCAACCCAAAAGTGACATCATAGTCGAGACGACAACAATCAATGTCTGTGGCTTTCTTTCATTCATAGTCTCACTTCAGAGATTACTGTGATTTACATTGAATTTATTGAGGTATAAACACTAATGTGATAAAAAGGTATCTGCTGAATGATGTAATTAGGGTGTAATCGGTTCGGTTGGTGTCGAGTTACTTTCAATTTCCTTTGGTTTTAGACCAAAACATTTTAAAGCCTGTTCCCAGAAACATAACCACAGTGGTAGGAAAAAAGAAAAAGCTCATTTTGACTCAGAGGGATGGTATGAAGTATGTGAGGAAAAAAGGAGAAATTTGGGAGGCTACTGAGGGATGACGAGTGTCCTTCAGAGCCCTGGAGGTGTTCTCCGGGGGTTCCATATTTAGGCGATCTTAGAGAAAACCTGTTCAATACCACATGTATAATTAATGTGAAGTAATGCTAAACCGGGGGTGTATCACTACAGGCTCGGAAGGCGGGGGACAGAGAGCTGATGCGATTGAAAGGAGTGATGAATAATAAAAGCAAAGAACATTACTGGGGCTTTTGTTGAATTTATTACTTACTGATGCTGAGCAATATTACAAAGACTAATGTGGCGCCCATCTTGCTGTAATTGTCTTGGCACGCTAACGACAAGACATTCTGATCCAAAGACCAAAGTCAGAAAGACCTATATGGCTCCAGAAGATCTGTTCTAATGGCCCACTGACTGTATAAGCAAACTGATTGGCCCACCATGCTCGGACATCAATGGTATTTATTTATCAAAAACTATCTCCGTCCAACTTTTTAAACTTCTATCCACTGAACTGGCTACACTGCCGTCATCCATACGTACCCAACTAGTCATCAAACAAACCTGGTTACAACTACCGATCATGCATCCCTCCAAAGAAACATACATCCACCCATCCGACCATTGGCCCAATCACTCACCCATTTAGGTACTATACACCCATCTACTTTGCCCATCTTTCAAACAATCCTCGACTTCACACCCATTCGTCAACCCAACGGCAATGTCACTGACCAACCTTCTGGCTATAACAATACCTACCATCCGGCCAACTTTCACCCACCAACCTGCCATCTTACAATTCATTCAACCATACCCATCTATTCATCAATACTGGGTGTGACAGCGGGGTCGACCAATATAGGACGATATGAAAAGAGTCAATTGATGAGCTTGGTGGTGGTCTGCTCTAAAGGGCTTCATGGCAAAAGGCTTAAACTCGATCTTTGCTTCAACTTGAGCGTCTGTTTTCAGCTTGGTCTTTATACTTTGCACGTATCAATTTCCATTCAATATAGTGTAAAAGTAAGGCACAGTAAGGCACATGAATAAATACATAAATGGCTGTTCAGGCCCGCATTTTTGGTCTGCCAACTGGGAAAACTCCCAGTAGTCCTGAGGGTCAATCCACCCCTTGGTATACAGCAGGGGTCTCAAACCAAATGTGGCCTGCAGGACACTAGTTTGAGGCCCCCGCCTTGATATGAAAGTTTAATGTTAGTGCGGCCCGCGCAAGTTTGATATGGATGCTGTATGGTATCATGTACCCAGAAAAAAATATTATGATTGATTAATGTTCATGTTAAAGGTTAAATAACTGTTAATAGTTATCCTCCCTAACCGTGTGGAAGTGGTAAGTGTTTGGCTATTTAAGTTTAAAGGAAACAACTTGAAGGCTACCGTTTAGGTCGCTAGCTCTCTAGTTTGTGAGTTAGCATATGTCTCAAGACCCTGCAGTTGCGCAATATGTTGCAAATAAAAAAAGTATAAATGTGACTATAGTCGTGTTTTGTCATGTCTACAGGGCTCTAGTAATGCTTTGTTAATTTTAATCTGAAAAAAAAATAATTTGTCTACCCACCAATTATATGCGGTTTCTTAAGTTTTGCACAGCATATCCATCTAACCTATGTATATATCCATTTATCCAATGCCCCATCAAGTTAGTCTTAGTCATCTTCCCCATCTGGGCACCTTCATAACTGCTAGGTCTATTCATCAACCAATCACAAAGTAACCATGTAACCCATTATCGGTTCATCTATCAATTCACCATCTATCTGTCTATTGGTCCCATCATGTAACCAGCCCTACCTGGTCACCCTTATGCCAATTAAGTCCATTTATCAAGTTAATGGCAAACCCATAGACTTACCTTCCTAGCATATAAATAAGTACTTAGCAGCCATCAAACCAACAATCGACCATCTACCCATTTACACAGGCTTATCCTTATCTTGCCCACCTACCTATCTATAACTGTATACCACCCAGACATTTAACCCATTGTGGGTCCATTCAAATTCACCCTTGCATCAACCTGCTATCCATGTAACGACAGCGCTCACTGTCCCCTACATGGCTACCTCCAGACCTACTCAGTCCATTCATCAACGACCAACCATCCTACCGTATAACGACCATCCAGCCATATGACATTTTGATGCCGGTGCTCATATAAGGGAAACAACAGGCTAGCAATGTTGTGTTGTTAGTGTAACATTTTCATTTAATTGAATAGAAATGCAGTTTGGTGGAAACAAATAATAAAAAGTCAAAGCTTACAATAACAGAATGTCGCCTGTTGTTCTTTTTACAAGTCTACCCCAGGCTTTGTGCCAGTATACTCTTTTATTTTTTTTCCCCACCCCCCCCAACATTTTGTAGGTCAACTTTGCAGTGGCTGACAACACTGAGGTTTTTGTGCCATGGTGTTACCTTCAAAAGAAGACATGGGCTCCAGAATGCCAAACTGCTTAAGAACGGCCATAAACAGAATGATGACCACTCCGATGGCAAACAGCTCCATGCCTTGGATCCCCATGGCTGTGGAGGAGTGGAAGTGGACCGAGTCTTGAGGATGAAAGACCAGGCCGACCCAGGTCACGGTGGGCCGGGCCGTCCTTTGCGAGTAAGTGTTCTCACCAGTGTTCAGCAGCCTGACAGGTGGGAGACTGCATGTGTTTGTATCCAAGACACCAACAAGCGGCTTGTAATGTCAACACTGATGCTGAAGTGGAAAAAACGTGGAAGCCGACATATATGGACAACCTCCCTGTTTGGATCCAGGAGGGAAGACGGGGCCATTTATCACAGCGCATTAAAAGAGACGTTTAAAGTCACTTTCCTGCAAATTTCTCCTCGTAAACCAAACTGCTATTATCGGTCCTCACGTCATCGCTTAACACTAAATCATATATTGTGTATTGCTGAAGATGGACAAGTGCACTTTTTGGAGCCACTCTTTACATCCATTTTTATAACAAGACAGAAACAAAGTCTGCTCTACCATCCATGCCTTTAAACTGCAAATAAATCACCCCATTGTATGCAGAAGAAGACAAAAACATTTGCTACAAAACTGGGAATGTTCTATCAAGCAGTGATCAGCCATAAAGAGTACATGAAGGTCTTGTGGTGCTCAAAGCCGAGAACAACTTAAACATCCTCTTTCTGCTCTGCTTCTTGAATCAATAATCCAAAATCCTCCACCCAAGCATCTGTTGGTACAATTCAATGATAGGTCCCTCTGTCCAAACCCAGGTCCACATATGGGAGAGTCAGTCAAGGCACAATTACAGCGGCGCATCCGTGGAGTGGAGGGATATCCTGACAAAGTGAGGGAGGCGACGACCTCCCCGGCACATACTTGCATGGCTCCGCCCCCTCTTGCACCTCGAGGTTCACAACCAAACATTTTTCCTGCTTTCCTGTAGGCTCACTCTCTTCCTCTTCCTGCTGCTTTTTCTCTCCATCTCAGTTGCTCAGTGCCTCCTCCCTGCATCTCCTCGGCCATTCCATAACTTTGGTCAACCGCACTCTTTTAACCCCCTCACTCAGCACCACCATTACCCCTCCCTCTGCTCTCCTATCCAGCTCTTCTCCTCATCTTCACCTTCCTCAGACACAAAGCTTTGGGTGAAATGAAGTGTTCATACTGTACATGTATGCGCATATACACATATGGTATGGTATGTTTATTTGTTTCAGACATGCTTAACAAGTGACATGAAGGAACAATTTGCACAATTCAACATGTCTGAAAAGGAGCAGGAAGAAGCAGTGCTTATATTTCATTTATTCGCAATTCATTCACACCATAACTTTTTACATGCATGCTGATATGGCATGGCACAGGCCTGTGTTTTCTCATTTACATTTTCTTAAGTCAAAATTATATACAGTATATATGTATACGTATATATACTAGGGATATCAGATATTGATTGGCTTTTTTGCCTAAAACCAATATTGTTTTTGTTACCAACTCTCAATTTCTGATACAGCCGATACTGATACCGATATGTGTAACATGACATATCTCCTGTGGTGGAATGAACACATATGTGTTGTATGCAGCATTTTAAAAATATTGTTTTTTATGATCTAGAAAAAAATCCCATATTGATATTGACCGATATCACATTTTTATGCTGATATTGGGCCGGTAATTATCAATATTGGTGCTGGCAACTCTGCATTGTAATCAATATTACATACATTTAGAAGGTTGAATATGAATGTGCATTGATGCAAGAAAAAAAGTCAAAACTTTTCAACAAAAGGTAAAAAATATATAAAAAAAAGGTATAAAAATATAATATAGATTAAATACACATAAGTATAATGTTAGTTATCATATTTTATCAGATGGCATATTTTTGAAACTATATTATTTTTTATATAATTTATTTTATCATATGCAGTATTTATCGTATACACGACTATAAATGACAAATATATTTTTTTATTCCACGATAATATGAATAATTTTGGGCTGTTCATATAGATGCAGACTGGTGCATCATAATTAGGGTTTAAAAGGGTTGAAAACTTTTTCGCATTCAGTTGGATTGACAAGATATTTATCATTTATGGGCACCTACGCCTTTATTCATAAGCACAAATAAATACAAACTATAATTTTATGAATATACGAATATATAATATACTTTTTTAAAAGAGCATACTCCAAGTTAATTTTCCTCAAAAATAAGAGTATGAAGGGAAATATAAATGGGAACTTTATCAGTTTATTCCCATTCACGCCCATAAATTTCTATCTGATTTTAATGGAAAGTATCCAACCACGTTCCCTAAATCCTGCCCAAGACCCTGTCTTCCTTTTTTTTTGCAGTTTTGTGATGAGTGGTGACAAAAACCTAAACCTTTACCACTGCAAACTATGCAACAGCTGGCCATAGCTATAGGCAATATAAAAAGTGTTGCAGGTCAAGAGAGGATAAGTGATGACGCCGCACTTGCTAATGCATCCAGATGGGGGATCAGTGTGTGTGTGTGTGTGTTAATGCACTGACTTGGTTGAATAAAGGAGACACAAAAAGAAAGGCCGGTATCATCCAGATCAATATCATTGTGGTGAGGCACTGCTGGGGAGCTTCCCTCCACTTTTTTCACCACTTAAGCAGAAAAATAGCATCGAGCAGTGACATCACCGGTCACGCTACACTGCACTTCCTGTCACTCTTCCTCAATCAGCACGGTGTCAATTTTTACAACTCCTGCATGAAGGTCAAATTCAGATTTTACGATACTCTGCATTTTGTGAAGGGATCCTGTGCGGATTGTAGTACACATGCTGAAGAATTGTGTGCTTAGTGCTGCTTTATGAGGGATTCTCACTGTGTATGTGTGTGCGCTAGCCATTAGGGCACTAACAGGTTTTTAAAAGGAAGGCTGGGCTTTGCCTGCTGACACAACAGCCAGTAAAGACCTATAGAGATCACGTCACCTCCAATACAAGCCAAATGTAAACTTCTTAAATACCTCTCATGAAGCCAGCTCAGGTTTTTTATTTGAATATTCAGTAAAGCTTCACACAGAGTAATTCTTGCCACTGGGCTGCACTTCCTCAAATATTGTATTGACAAATATTAGTGGTAGTTCATTTACTTTTCATTCATTTTCACTGATGCTTGTCACCACGGTTGAGGGGGTTGCTGAAGCCTATCCCAATTGTCTTTTGGGGTAGAGGTGGGGCACACTCAGAACTGGATGCCAACATTAATTCAATCAGCTGTAAATATTAGTACATTACTGACCTCAAGTGGTGGGTTGCGGTATTGATAAAAAAATGGCAACCATGCCAATAAACATACTTGTTAAGTATATGCTATCTTTTCTAATATATCTGCTTTCATTTATGTATTTTATGCAATAAAATGGGGCTTGAAACTGGTATTTTTGGAATTAAGGATTTACATATTGTAATGAACTCATTATGCAATTCTAAAGTCTGATTTAAATTATGGAAATATTTTGAAGTATTCAAATCAATATACACCATAAAGTAATCCATACTCACTGGCCTCAATATAAATGCACATTGATGCTCAGTTTCAATTGCTGCTGTCAGAGAGATATTTATGTATATTAGTATTAGTATTACTACTTATTAGGTGTATTTTGGTCACCTTATACTTATAGAGTTAAATTAATACAGCTCAACATTTGAGCATTTTTTGAGGCGTACCTAATGTGAGTCCAGCCATTAATAAGAATGAGGATAAGTCCCAGTTCCTACCTGAGCGATGGTACCTGGCCGCACTGTGTCCACAGTGGGAGAGGCAGGTGGGCCGAGAGAGACGCCTGCGGGCCTCCACAGACAGAGCGGCCATTACAGCTCCCATCATGCAGCTGAACTACGCAACTTACTTCTAGCTGACTCCTCTTGAGATGCGAATGTTTGATCAGAGCCAGCGAGAGCAGACAAGACACGTCCAAACTTTAAAAGGACAAATGTGAAAAGTGAGATGGTAATCTTTAGCGTGATGGGTGAGTGGCTGTGGAAGTCTGAGCCTGGTAGCCAACAACAGAAGCGCTTTCAAGTAAGGAGGAGGGGGTGGGGGGGGGGGGGGTTCACTTTTACTGCCTGCTGGTGGGGGGACCACATTTGAAAATCTGTTTGAGCCTGAAGCCCCGACGTCAGAGTCAGGAGCCCAAATAGAACAGAGCCACGGATCAAACAGCAATACACAGCTTGTGACCTTTAACATCACACGGTGTCGCACACCTCCGCTTTTCTTTTCTACTCTGTGTGAATCTCTCCCTCGCCTCTGAACCTGCCTCCCTGTGAGTGAAGCATAAAGTATGACCCTCCATACAAGTGTTAAAACAATTAAAACTGATATGTACGGCGGTCGAGTGGTTAGCACGCAGACCTCAGAGCTAGGAGACCAGGGTTCAATTCCACCCTCAGCCATCTCATGCATGGGTTTTCTCCGGGTACTCCGGTTTCCTCCCACATTCCAAAAACATGCTAGGTTAATTGGCCACTCCAAATTGTCCATAGGTATGAATGTGAGTGTGAATGGTTGTTTGTCTATCCAGGGTGTATCCAGCCTCTCACCCAGCTGGGATAGGCTCCAGCACCCCCCGCGAACTTGTGAGGAAAAGCAGTAGAAAATGTACTGTATTGGCCCCAGTATAAGACAACTCTGAACTTCTGTCATCAACTGGTAAATAACGCCTTCTCTGAATGGGTCGCCTGGCTGTACTTCGCCAAATCGTTAGTCTGTGTGAGTGACGGGAAGAAAATCTCATCTTACTTGGGGATGGGGGCATTTGGTTCCACCTGATAGTTTGCGTGTGTACATTTCAAGATGGTACATATAAAACAACCCATTTTTTTCAGATTTTTTCTTGGGAAAAAAAAAACTTTCTACCACTTTCTCCTCACAAGGGTCGCGGGGGTGCTGGGGCCTATCCCAGCTGTCTTCAGGTGAGAGGCGGGGTACACCCTGGACTAGTCGCCAGCCAATCACAGTGCATATATAGACAAACAACCATTCACACTCACATTCATACCTATGGACAATTTGGACCTAGCATTAACCTGGCATGTTTTTGGAATGTGGGAGGAAACCGGAGTACTCGAAGAAAACCCAAGCATGCACTGGGAGAACATGCAAACTCCACACAGAGATACAGAGAATTGGACCCAGGTCTTCCCAATCTCCTGACTGTGTGGCCTTCATGCTAACCACTCATCCACCGCGTGGCACAATAAACCAAAATAATATGCAGACTCTTGCCTAACCACATACAATCATGCGGTTAAACATTTACGTTAAATGAACTAATATTGTGTAATTATTATACAATGCTTACTGACAAAATATTGCAGTCCTTCCATTACAAATACTCAGCTGCGTGTGATACCTATTCTGACCATCAGAGGGTAGTAAAGACTAAAGAAAGTGGCCACATTTTACACAGAGGACCACATACTGAAAAATGAAAGGATGCGAGACCCACTTTGATTTCTTTTGCTAATGCTGTTTTTTTTACATTTTCCAAATATTTTAAGTCTCTTATAGTAAATTTTGTTGTTGTAATTATGATTTTGATTTATTATGATTTTTAAAAAACTTTATTCCCATGGGTGCACCAGTGGTTAGCGCGTAGACCTCACAGCGAAGAGACCGGAGTTCAAGTCCACCCTCGGCCATCTCTGTGTGGAGTTTGCATGTTCTCCCCGTGCATGCGTGGGTTTTCTCCGGGTACTCCAGTTTCCTCCCACATTCCAAAAACATGCTAGGTTAATTGGTGACTCCAAATTGTCCATAGGTATGAATGTGAGTGTGAATGGTTGTTTGTCTATATGTGCCTTGTGATTGGCTGGCGACCAGTCCAGGGTGTACCCTGCCTCTCGCCCAAAGACAGCTGGGATAGGCTCCAGCACCCCCTCAACCCTTGTGAAAATGAATGAATGAATGAACAAAAAAAACGTTATTCCCAATTGACAAACACAGGCAAATACAGGCGATTGCCTGGGGCCCCAAGATCTCCAGTGGTCCCTAAACGTCTCATAAAAACAAATTCTTGATTTTTTTTTTAATTTAAAGTACATACAGTATTCCTAGTTTAGTCTCCATTCATGTGCTTAAAAACAACATATAATCTATCATGAGCGCTTCCACTGCTCCCCCCTCCCTTCTTATGCAATGGACTATTCAATATAACTGCTGTGAAGACTTATTCCGGAAGACGGAAGAAGAAAAACAAACTTTTTGGCTCAATTTGGAGAAAATTGATGCAGTTACTCCAGTGCAATGAAGAAGAGTAGAAGGCGAGAGGGAAAAAATCCATAAAAAAAAAAATCCAAACTATCAGACAGCCGGAGGCTCTTGACAGCAGCACCAGCTGACAAGAATGCAGTGGTTTCAGCGATGAAGCTGAGAGTGATGCTTAAACCATATAAAATGTTGCCTAATGTAGCTCTGCTTCTTTCCCAACCTAATTTTTCAAAAATTACAACTCTTTTTTTTTGTTTTGGTTGTTTCTCATAACATTATGACTTTAAGATATATTAAAGGACCTTACAATGTTGTATTCTCGTGTTAAATGACGACTAAGTTTCAGATAATGAGATTTGCGCATTTGGAAAGAAGTTTGGGATGATTCAAAATGCTCTGTTTCAGAGGGCGTTGCAAAACTGTTCTTCTGTGATGTCACAGAGTAGCGGGCTTCCTTATATGGGCGTGCGCTGTAGGCCAGATACGCTCTCTGCCCTCCTCTTACTCTGCTTCTCTGTTAACGGTGTTAGCAATGGCTCCCAGGAAGTGTTTATTTGGGTCTAAGGGAAAGCCACATTTGTTTACAATTCCTAAAAGGCCACCATAAGGCACAGGTGGTTGGAGTTCCTCATTCCCTACCAGCAAAAGAAATGCATTTTAATTAGGGCTGTCAGAGTTAACACATTAATGGCGCGTTAACAAAACATTCCTTTTACGGCGGTAATTTTTTTGACATGTGATTAACGTGTGCTCCCCCTGTTTGATCCCTCAGCCCCCAATGTAGTTTCATAGAAGCACGGTAACTCACGGTGAAAAAAAGCATAACAGGTCCCCATTAAGACCAAAATGTTACTTGTGACATAATCTCCTTTTTCATAAAGCATCCCCAGAAATACCATAAAATAAAAAGTGACAAATAAAATAACAAAAAGAGAGGAAGCCTTAAGTAGAGTGCTGTTTCAGCCAGATAGAGGTGATAGGATAGACTTTCAATCAATGATCAACGGAAGGACATGCAACACGATGCCAAAAGGAAATATCTGATGTCATCAATTCATTTTCTATACTGCTTGTCCTGAAACCTATTCCAGCTGACTTCAGAGAGACAGGTCTGTTAGTTAGAGTCTGACAAAGTTTTTGAATTGTGGAAGGAGGGAATCCACATAAAAATTAAAATTCCACACACACAGCTGCATCTAACCCATGCTGGATGTTTTTCACATATACTCTTCATATGCAATGCAAGTTACACTATTGGCAGAATATAAACCGATGTCTCATTTTTATGCCAATATCCACATTAAACGCATTGACTACAGGTAATAAAGGTTTTATGATGGCAACAGTTTGACCCTGGAACAGATCATTTCTATTCCCAGTATTTCCTACGGGAAACCAGCATCTGGGAGCAGGATTGTTGTCAAAATTCCTCTCTACATTCTTAATTCCTAATTAAACGCATTGACTACAGGTAATAAAGGTTTTATGAGGGCAGCAGTTTGACCCTGGAACAGATCATTTCTATTCCCAGTATTTCCTACGGGAAAACCAGCATCTGGGAGCAGGATTGTTTTCAAAATTCCTCTCTACATTCCTACATTTGCTTGTTTTTGCTCTGGCATATTCCAACAGCAGTCTTCTTCTAGAAAGGCATAGTTTCACACCATTTCATCATAAATAACTCGAAATCTTGAAATAAAATTGTAGGATCGAGACTACCTTGATCGGGCGTCCCAGCAATGAAGCCAAGAATGCAGCACAGTAGTTTGTCGAGTTCCTTCTTACACTCTGCCCTGCAGGAATTCATCCTCTCCAACATTTGAGAAGATGCAAATTGGGCTTTCATAAGACCTAAAATAGTCCAATGACTTGCGCATTCATTAAATTGAAGCCATTTCACACAGAGACACTAGACCACAGCAGGATGTTCTGATGGTTCCTCCTCTCCCCACTGCCACTCTCCTCCACTTGTGTCAACTCACTGGAGGTGAACTCTGACATGATATTCCGGCTGCTGTCACTTTAACATGACCTGGACTCAACTACGTACAGTATTCATCAGCTGCTATAACACAAGACAACCCCTCCCATTTTCCGTCTCCTATTCCACTTTATATATTACATTCCACCATATAAAGGATCTGTTTGCTCTCTGTGACACATCAGCCATTAAAATGCAGCACTCACATTTAACTCACGCTTTAACTTAGAGGTCAATGCCAAGTCATGTCATAAAAGTGTCACTTGATTGTGTTTATTCGTATATATCATCACCCACCAACCGCTGCCTTCTATTACATCCACAATATCTAATAATGTACAAGCTGAATGCTGCCACAACCCAAACAATCTGCCGTGCAAACCCAACACCCCACCCCCCAGGCTGCCTCACCTCCATAGACATCTCCATTTCAATGCCTGCTATTTATAGCTGCCAGACATTACAGAGGTGGAGGGCTTACCTGCAAACAATGTCTGAATCCTGCAAAGCGATGCTGAGATGAAATAAATGGCATCACGGGTGAGCTTTCTTTTGCTGTGTGACTTGTGAGCTGCACTTTCCATCACCCCGGGGTAGTTCCTTACCACATTTCTGCTCAATTACTTGCTCAGAAGACGCTCAAAACAAAGGAGAGAATTGGATGCCTAATTGCCAGGTTTGAAGGAAGGTTCAAAGTACAAGAAAGGAAAAGACATACAACACCACTTCAATATGACTACTTGCTGTTACTACTCACAAGATGAGACGATGCATGAGATCGAGTCCACGAGAACGAGATGAGATTTTACCATTAATTTTTCCCATTAATTTTAATTTTCCTGATCCTATCCATCCTGGTCACTCCCAATGAGAACCTCGCCATCCTCATCTCTGCTGCATCCAGTTCTGCTTCCTGTCTAGGCCTGCACACACACTGCATTGTGTCAAGGCCAAACAGCACTTTTGTATACATTTCCTTTCATTTTAGCTGGAAGTCTTCAATCACACCTGACACTTTCATTCATTCGTTCCATCCTGCCCGCACAGGCTTCTTCACCTCCACCTCCTGTTGAACCCATGTACTTAGAATTCTCCACCTTCTGTATCTCTTCTCCCTGTAACCTCACTCTTCCACTTGGGTCCCTCTCATTCAAACACATATACTCTTGCTGCGGCTAATCTTCATTCCTCTCCTTTCCAGGGAAAACCATCCACTCTTCTAGCATCTCCTCCAACTGTTCCCTTTGTGTTTTAAATAGCTAACAACAAGTGATACACAGCCTATTTCAGTTTATTTTGTTCAATAAATGACTTTTTCTAAGTGTTTTTTCACACTCCCCCTTCTTGCTTTTGCATATTGTTGCTCTACTTAAAACCAAATGTGCAAAAGGTAAAATTCTAGGCATTTTTCAACTGGTCTTAATCTGATCAGGTCTGTATGTCAGCTTAGCACTCTTGGAAACCCCCGCAATGACAAATAGGTCATAGTCATACCCATAGTGCATACTTTTGGGGTGGTGTAAAAGGGGCTAGAAGGTATAGAGACAATGAAGGGGACAAGTGGAGAAGGAAATAAATGAGGGAAGGAATCAAAAGAAAGGGAAGTGGGGGGAAAAGCATGAATGAAAATGGCGGTAATGACACCAGAGGGGGTATGAATAAGATACGGTAGAAAGAATTGAAGTGCGATGAGCTAAAAAAAGGAAGCAAGGATGTTCTCCTCCCCCGGGCGAAGAAGTAATTGGCTGCTGGAGACCACTAGGTGGGGCACAGAGACAACCAATCACTACCGTGGGCGCCTAGTGAATGAAATAAAAAAAAAGTGCCTTCACAGTAAATTCCATTGTGTGTTTTTCTGAAGATAAATGAAGAGACAGGACGTGGAAGATAGTAGAGGAGGAGCAATTTGTTAAAGAGGCTTAGATGATCCCCCAGGTACTTGAACCTGAGGAGGACTGAGCAACACAATGAACCTCTGCCCTCTTCTGGGACACAGAGGGTCATGGAAGCTCCGGCAAGTCAATTGGTGGACCAGTTGGAATACTGTTAGTCACACACCATGAAGTTAAAGCATTCACCCGTGTAACACACAAATACTCATGCTGGTCTTGCCTACTCACCTTTGTCCTGCGGCTGCGTGCTGGCAATAATCCATTTGACCAGGCAGCATTTCATCAGAGCTTTGCGGGAAAACCTGGGCTTCTGCCACTTCCCAGAATCCTTGGCTCTGCCTGGCGCAGGCTCCACGCCATTGGCATCTCCCAGTAGGCTGCCGTCCACCACTTTACCGTCAGCCTGCAGGGAAGGTGGGAGGCGGGGAGGGAGGAAGGAGATGCAGACAGACAGAGAGAGTTCAGGTCAATATGGAAATGGAAGAAAGCCAAGGAAGGGATTTTTGGAATGAAGCATTCGAGAGCTTAAGAAATTAGCCTCTGATCTGAAGTTAATTCACTAACGCTTTAAAAAAGCTTAATAAGAGTTCAGCTGCAGGCCATATATTATCTTTTTATGCGTCTACTCTACCTATACATACAGTTAAGCCCAATGTTATTCGGAACCTGGCTAAATGTTGTGATGCTGTGCTCGGAAATATTCTTTTTTTTTTATTAATCGAATAGCTGAAGATCACATCTGTAAATGGATCCTATAGAGTCATCCTTCGTGGCTCAAATTTTGTGGCTTCACTTGGTTTAAAAAAAAGAAATTAATTCATAAATCATGCTGTCGTGATTGAGTCTTCGGAAATATGCATATTTAAGCAAATTTTACATATTATTTATTTAGTATTTTCAAGCATAAAAATGGTTAAATGAACTGAAATATGGATATATACATATATATTTGTATATTAGCTAAAGCTAGGTGTCTGTGAAGAGAGACATATAGGTGGTCGAACCTGATCGCCGGAACAACAGGCTTTTATAGTGGGTTTGAATGATCTCACAATGGGCACAATAACAATAACAGAATAATAATCATAACAATAATGCGGGCTAATGCTGTGGCCATAATCTCTTCATGTCTGAACCCCTGAGCCTCCTATGTCTACTACATCGGGCAGTACGAGTGTAAAGGTGACTATAGGGGTGTTATTTCATGTCTAGAAGGCTTTAATAATGGTCGTAAACAGGCTTTCTATGCACTAAATACAAAAATATTCAATTCAAAAATAAGGATTACTACTTTGCTGAAATTCACTTATCACGGTACAGTTAAGCATAATAAATGAGGGGTTACTGTACAAGGGTTATGGAGGCAAGGTTTACAATACACAATGCATGTGCATACAATACAGTATGGCCTGAGTGACCGGATCATATGTAGACAGATTCAAGCACATGTCTTCACACGGGACATTTACATGTGCCTCTTCCAATACGTGTCCAGTGACCAAACTCGGGGTCGGATATCACCTTGTCTCTAAATGTAAATAAACCTGCATTTGCCCATGAATAATTTCAGATAGATACAGTAAATGTGTTAAAAACAAAACATGCATCAAAGAGCCCTTTGCCAAGAAACCATGTGCCTTGTTGATGATTCATAAAATAGCTTTCAACGTTTTACTCTATTGGGACCCTATAAAAAACTGACCAGTGACCTACTTTGGGCCTCAATCCTAATATGGGAGAACCCTTGTGTAGTGTAATGTATTTCCTTTGATGTTGAACTGGAATTTCGTGGATATTTTAATCCTAAATGATTGAATCCTAATTGATCCACAGGATCTTGTAAATATTCCAAAAGGCTTCAAGACACCAAAAGGCATATAGAAACATATGCATGTTACTATAATGCGTAAATGTGGTGAAGCCTGAACAAACAGAGGCTGTGTTGACTATGCCGAGGAGAAGAAAGCAGCGCTTAACAAAGGAAGATGAAGGAAAAACGTATAGCGGTTATTTTCAACAGCCGTTTAATCCCATGGGTGCAGGGCAATGCAAATGTCTTCGCATGGGTGAGAGAGAAAATAGAAAGAGTGCGAGAGGTAAAAAGAAAAAAAAATGATGCGAAGGCTATAAGGTCTGCTGGCATTCCTGGAAGAACTAAAGTCAATTAGCATAATGAATCCAGACCTTATCCGAGAAGAAGCGCAGAGGGCGACTAGAGGACAGAGAGCTGGAGATGAAGATAAGGAAACACTTTGTAATACAATCAAAAAAATACAGTGGTAACATCCGGTGTGTTCGTCCCAGCAAATCAGGTGTCTGACTAATTGAGTTAACAAAAGGATAATGCGTGTCTTTTTAAATATAAATACACATAGCTACATGTACAATGTGTATTTCAGAGCACATTATTCACCAGCTGAGGAGTAAAGTCAAGTTATTGCACATAAACACATAAGAAAACACCCATAATTTGACATTTCACTGAATGTGTAAGGAGTAATGGGCCTTGACATGGCGTACAGACCCGATATTTGTTCCCTCGTCTGAAAGAGACAGCTCACCTTATATTCAGTCAAGACATCTACAGATACAAACAGGTTTCACCAAAGGAGTCAAAGCTTTTCATCCTGTCACTCCCGCACAATGGCTGAGGGGTGAGCATGTTGGCCACACAATCAGGAAAAACCTGGGTTCAAATGTATATGTGATCACTGTTTTGTGGTTGACCTACTAAATTAATTAATTCATTCATTCATTTTCCACTGCTTTTTCCTCACAAGGGTCGCAGGGGTGCTGGAGCCTATCCCAGCTGTCTTCGGGCGAGAGGCAGGGTACACCCTGGACTGGTCGCCAGCCAATCACAGGGCACTGACCTACTAAATATCAGTATAATTCATTCATTCATTCATTTTCTACCGCTTTTTCCTCACAAGGGTCACGAGGGTGCTGGAGCCTATCCCAGCTGTCTTCGGGCGAGAGGCGGGGTACACCCTGGACTGGTCGCCAGCCAATCACAGGGCACTGACCTAGTAAATATCAGTATCAATTATCAATATTCAAGACATATGTAATATTCTGGTCACTAGGCGTCAGTAGTGTTCCACTGATGAGGGCTTATCTTATCTTGTATCACCATAAAACTGCAAGGAGTCAGCCAATGCATGTCCGACATGATAGAGTGGAAAAAAGTTCTCCCATGCAGTGTGGAAGTGGTTTGTTATTTACTTTTTACTTTGTCCTTACCCACACCATTTGAAAATAAATTGGAGGCTAACTAGTTAGCTCGGTAACTTGCTATATGCTATGAGTGGCGGTCGTGTCTTATGACCCTGCACTGATCCTGCAGCCTGCGCAGTGTTACACAATGTGTAAACAATAAAAATAATAGGAGTTCAACAGTGACTATAGGGGTGTTATTTCATGTCAATAGGGCTCTGATAGTTTTAATGTTGTTGTTGTTCATTCATTCATTCATTTTCTACTGCTTATCCTCATGCTGGAGCCTATCCCAGCTGTCTTCGGGCGAGAGGCGGGGTACACCCTGGACTGGTCGCCGCCACATATAGACAAACAAGCATTCACACTCACATTCATACCTATGGACAATTTGGAGTTAATTAACCTAACCAATTAACCTAGCATGTTTTTGAAATGTGGCAGGAAACCGGAGTACCCGGAGAAAACCCACACATGCACGGGGAGAACATGCAAACTCCACACAGTGAGGGTGGAATTGAACTTGGGTTTCCTAGCTGTGAGGTCTGTGCGCTAACCATTCCAACGCCGTGCAGCCCTGTTTTTGTTTTTGTTTCGGTTTTGGTAGAAAATGAATGAATGAATGAAAGTTGAGTACAATACAAAAGGATATCCATAATTCCACTCGGCAGTTGTTGGATGCGACAAGCCCTCTCTGTAAGACCCCAAAAATCACATCTAATATGCCTCTTTCAGACTTTTAATACCATTTTATATTTGGGTCAAAATTGTAGTGATGTAGGTGCTTACACATTAGTCTAAAACCTGAACTAATAAAACAAAAAAGAGGTTTTATAATGGAAAGGGTTTGATTCATGCATCTATTCCCACATCATCTGAGTAGCAAGAGAATCAAAAGAGTAGCAAGTAGAAAAAGGCAGCACGCATCCAGCTGTGACACATCTTTAGAGAGCAGTATTCGCCAAAGGAACAGAGGAGGATGAGAGACTGCCAGAACAGATGCTGCCAGACATTGTTTTTAACATTGGCAAATTACTCGCACACCACTGAACACGCAGACGTACAGTACTTTGTACAGCGATAAACACACACTCAGCGAGGACGTAATGCATTTGCATTACTGCTTAGCTGACCCAAAACAAAAATGTAATCATATGTCTGAACCATTAAAATGTCCCTGCTGAATTAAATGTCCTCAATGGAATGTTTTAAAACCTGATCCCCACAGGATAGGTTTAAAAGAGTACACACACATGCGCACGCAAACACACTCACACAGTTAAAGTTGTTTCTCTGTTCTCCGTTCCCCTTTAACGCTTCAGCTAGCTCTGTGCTAGGGCAGCACTTCTCTGTGTGATGTCTGTGCAACGCACACACACTATCTCTATACGGTACAACATATACGCATCATGCACAGAACAAACAGAGCAGCAAAAAAAGGCGCACATTAGCGTGTGTGCTCTGCTATAAATGATTAAATATCAGTGGCTGTGTTGTTGCTTCGGCGCATGTTGGTTTATATGAAGCGTGAACTCTGACCTCATTACTTACCACTGTAAGTACTTCAGCTACAACAACTGGGATTACTTCATATTATTTGGCAATGGACGTTCTGATGCTCTGAAGCCCCCTACAAACAAAATACTATACATATAGTATCATATTTTTGTTTCACCACATCCTTATTACATCACCATATTTTGCACTCATATAGCCAGCCATGGATACAGAGTGAAAAACGGTTCTCATGCCATTCCGTGTGGAAGTGGTAATTTTTTGGCGTCCTTCTTCTACACTGTGTTTGAAAACTTTTACGTTTAGAAGAAGGGCTGCAGGGCGGATGCGTGGTTAGCTCGCAGACCTCACAGCTAGGAGACCCGAGTTCGATTCCACCCTCAGCCATGTCTGTGTGGAGTTTGCATGTTCTCCCTGTGCATGCCTGGGTTTTCTCCAGTTTCCTCCCACATTCCAAAAACATGTTAGGTTAATCTGCGACTCCAAATTGTCCACAGGTATGAAAGTGAGTGTGAATGGTTGTTTGTCTATACAGTGAAGAAAATAAGTATTTGAACACCCTGCTATTTTGCTATTTCTCCCACTTAGAAATCATGGAGGGGTCTGAAATTTTCATCGTAGGTGCATGTCCACTGTGAGAGAGATAAACTAAAAAGAAAAATCCAGAAATCACAATGCATGATTTTTTAACAATTTATTTGTGTGATACAGCTGCAAATAAGTATTTGAACACCTGAGAAAATGAATGTTAATATTTGGTACAGTAGCCTTTGTTTGCTATTACAGAGGTCAAACGTTTCCTGTAGTTTTTCACCAGGTTTGCACACACTGCAGGAGGGATCTTGGCCCACTCCTCCACACAGATCTTCTCTAGATCAGTCAGGTTTCTGGGCTGTCGCTGAGAAACACGGAGTTTGAGCTCCCTCCAAAGATTTTCGATTGGGTTCAGGTCTGGAGACTGGCTGGGCCATGCTAGAACCTTGATATGCTTCTTACGGAGCCACTCCTTGGTTTTCCTGGCTGTGTGCTTCGGGTCGTTGTCGTGTTGGAAGACCCAGCCACGACCCATCTTCAATGCTCTGACAGAGGGAAGGAGGTTGTTCCCCAAAATCTCACAATACACGGCCCCAGTCATCCTCTCTTTAATGCAGTGCACTCGTCCTGTCCCATGTGCAGAAAAACACCCCCAAAGCATGATGCTACCACCCCCATGCTTCACAGTAGGGATGGTGTTCTTCGGATTGTACTCTTCATTCTTCTTCCTCCAAACACGCTTATTGGAATTATGACCAAAAAGTTCTATTTTGGTCTCATCTGACCATAAAACTTTCTCCCATGACTCCTCTGTATCATCCAAATGGTCATATGCAAACTTAAGACGGGCCTTGACATGTGCTGGTTTAAGCAGGGGAACCTTTCGTGCCATGCATGATTTCACATCATGACGTCTTAGTGTATTACCTACAGTAACCTTGGAAACGGTGGTCCCAGCTCTTTTCAGGTCATTGACCAAGTCCTGTCGTGTAGTTCTGGGCTGATTCCTCACCTTTCTTAGAATCATTGAGACCCCACGAGGTGATATCTTGCATGGGGCTCCACTCCGATTGAGATTGACCGTCATGTTTAGCTTCTTCCATTTTCTAATGATAGCTCCAACAGTGGACCTTTTTTCACCAAGCTGCTTGGTAATTGCTCCGTAGCCCTTTCCAGCCTTGTGGAGGTGTACAATTTTGTCTCTGGTGTCTTTGGACAGCTCTTTGGTCTTCGCCATGTTACAAGTTAAAGTCTTACTGATTGTATGGGGTGGACAGGTGTCTTTATGCAGCTAACGACCTCAAACAGGTGCATCTGATTCAGGATGATACATGGAGTGCAGGTGGACTTCTAATGGGCAGACTAACAGGTCTTTCAGGGTCAGAATTCTAGATGATACACAGGTGTTCAAATACTTATTTGCAGCTGTATCACACAAATAAATTGTTAAAAAATCATGCATTGTGATTTCTGGATTTTTCTTTTTAGTTTATCTCTCTCACAGTGGACATGCACCTACGATGAAAATTTCAGACCCCTCCATGATTTCTAAGTGGGAGAAATAGCAAAATAGCAGGGTGTTCAAATACTTATTTTCTTCACTGTATGTGCCGTGTGATTGGTTGGCGACCAGTCCAGGGTGTATCCCGCCTCTCGCCCGAAGACAGCTGGGATAGGCTCCAGCACCCCCCGCGACCCTTGTGAGGATAAGCAGTAGAAAATGAATGAATGAATGATTGAAGTTTAGAAGAAATAAATTTAAATGGTTAGCTCATTATCTAGCATCATCTCGAGTCCTTGCAGCATGAGAGCACTACAATGCGGTGTAAACAATGGATAAAGGTGACTATAGGGGTGTTATTTCATGTCTGCAGGGCTCTATTGATGTTAAAAATTGCATAAACAGTTTTCCCTTGCTCCAACTATGAAAATATTCCATTTATTAACATATAAATTCATTAATTGCAGTCGGGTCTGGAACCAATTAACCTCTATAAATTAGGGATGACTGTATTGCAATTTTTAATGTCATTTTTGACTTGCTCTCTGCGACCCACTCTGAATGGATCAGCCACCCACTTTTGGGTCTCGACCCACTAAAATAGTGTTTGACGTGCTTACACCAAGACATAAATTCAACATTCAATTGGTTGAAAAGTTAAAATTGTTAGATATTCCAACCTCACGAGGGTCACGGGTGTGCTGGAGCCTATCCCAGCTGTCTTTGTGGATAGATACTTTTTTGTCTTTTCATCCTTTTACCAGGACTCTTTTACTCAAAATATTTACATTACTTGTGCTTAAAAATATAAATAAATATGTAAAATTAGGGATGTCCGATAATATTGACTTTTTTGCTGAAAACCGATATTGCCCAAATCTCAATTTCCGATATCAGCCGATACTGATACTGATATGTGTAACATGACATATCTCCCATATATGTATGTGTTGTATACAGCATTTTTGAAATATCGTTTTTCATGATCAGGAAAAAATCTGATACCGATATGGAGCGATATGCTGCTAATTATGAGTACTGATAATTAGCGGACATCCCTATCTAAAATACATGCTACGATGCTACACTATGCTACACTCAGATGTAAGGGAAATCAACCAAAAGTCACAATCCAATTTGAGTGCCACTGCAGCAAAGTTTGCCGAGTACATTAGCGGAGCATGAGAGATGTTGTAGATGTTCAGCCGTGGCCTGGTAGAATGTTAATAACACATCTTTTATTAATGGAAGCTCTCATGCACTAATGTCACATTACAAGAGCACGGCTCTGTCCTTCAGTCTGTCTCGACTTTACATCACTTCCCTCTTCATTACCGCTCTTTTCCACTGCACCCTGTCACTACCACTACATTCAAGTTGCCTCGACAGCCCCCTTGATCCCCGTTCCCCTCTGGCATTTTCATTTCGAGTCTGTCGCCATTCACTTACAAATCTTTGGCGGTTTTCGGAGGCCTCCTAAATGCCTTTGGACCGCTTGCTGCTATTTATGTAAATTAATTTAATTTAAATGACACTCATTTATTGAAGAATATTAAAGGATTTATTTGGGCAATATGCAAATTAGCATGAATACTAATCAGTATAATTATGATTTCCATATGCGCTTAGCACAAGCTTTAAACAATTACAGCAGAAATAAGTAGAGAAATATGATTAAAATGCATCAACTAAATAGCTTTGATTACCACAAATGTTCTATTTAATGTGCCTCGGGTTGAACACGAGTTGAACCAAACTCCTGGTGTAGTTTTTATTAAGTCTGGTAGCTGCATTTACATCATCATGAGTGGTATCGACACTACTCCATCCATTTTCTACCGCTTATCCTCACGAGGGTCGCGGGAGGTGCTGGAGCCTATCCAAGCTGTCTTCGGGCGAGAGGCGGGGTACACCCTGGACTGGTCGCCAGCCAATCACAGGGCACATATAGACAAACAACCATTCACACTCACATTCATACCTATGGACAATTTGGAGTCGCCAATTAACCAAGCATGTTTTTGGAATGTGGGAGAAAACCGGAGTACCTGGAGAAAACCCACGCATGCACAGGGAGAACATGGACACTCCACACAGAGATGGCTGAGGGTGGGATTGAACTCCTAGGTGTGAGGTCTGTGCGCTAACCACTCGACCGCCGTGCAGCCTGGTGAGAAAATCATGCGTATTAAACATACTGTCATACCGTTCCACTTCCTCAATATAGTAAGAGCTTTTACTGTTTCACAATATATATATATAATATATACACTCTTGTATTGGACGTCATTTGACTGTGCAGGTGTACCTAATGTGGTGTCCAGTATATGACGACACAGTATTGACAGAGTACAGCTGTCTAAGTGGGAGCAGCTGCATGGAGGAGAGCAAAGATGCACAGAGGCTGATGGTCGAGAGCTGATACTATTTACGTTGGACAGCTTGAGCTTTCAGCGTAGTGTGGCTGTCACTGTGAATCAGTGCAAGAAGAAAGGCTCCGTCCATATGGAAGACAAGCTGTGTGTGTGTGTGTGTGAAAGAAAACTATATGTATGCATGAGTCCTCACGTGGAGACAAACCAAATCCTCGAGGGGGGCCATGTTTCCATTATCAGTCATGTGCACAGAAGGACAGGTGACCTGCACAGGGTGTCCTGTCACTAGTCTTGTTGGGCCATAACAACGACACAGTCGCATTCATTGATTAGGCATTGATGTTTTACAGCGACTGTTTCCCCCCCTGGCTGGGCTTTCTTTCCTTGTGAGGTCGATAACACCCCTCACTGCTCACTGTGTTTCTTTATGTGCATGTAAAAAACATCAAATTAACATACAACTGCTGTTTGCTGGCATGTTAAGCGTGTGCGGTGTTAGGAGGGAAAGAGGAGTGTGACAACCAATGCTAGATACAGTTACCAGGCCTGTTTAAATATTCAATGCGTCTAATCTTACAAATCACGCCCCCTATTGAACAGGTGGCGCCATCAGACACTGTGGAAGGTGCAACATGACCGCCCTTGTCCTCGAGTTGTACGCTCTCCATTAGGATGACAGCCCCATTTGAGTGAAAGCATTTCCATTTCAAGTCCAATTCAGTGTGTGTTTAGCATTGGAGTGTGTGGGAAATGTAAACTACACTCCCTTCAAGAAAAAGAACCAACAAGTAGCGTGCCGCAAAGCACCGTCAAATGCCGCACACCTTTATTCGGTGTCCTGCGGAGGCGCTAATGTCCGCTCCTTCCCTTCACAACGATACATTCATTCATTCATTTTCTACCACTCGAGCCTATCCCAGCTGTCTTTGGGTGAAAGGCGGGGTACACCCTGGACTGGTCGCCAGCCAATCACAGGGCCACAATGTGATTTTTCCTCACAAGGGTCGCGGGGGTGCTGGAGCCTATCCAAGCTG
Organism: Doryrhamphus excisus; assembly: GCF_037039965.1. NCBI lineage: Eukaryota > Metazoa > Chordata > Actinopteri > Syngnathiformes > Syngnathidae > Doryrhamphus > Doryrhamphus excisus. The sequence continues at coordinate 10,970,495 of NC_136359.1, read as the reverse complement.
TCTTGGGGCGAGAAGCGGGGTACACCCCGGACTGGTCGCCAGCCAATCACAGGGCACATATAGACAAACAACCATTCACACTCACATTCATACCTATGGACAATTTGGAGTCGCTAATTAACCTAGCATGTTTTTGGAATGTGGGAGGAAACCGGAGTACCCGGAGAAAACCCACGCATGCACAGGGAGAACATGCAAACTCCACGCAGAGATGGCCGAGGGTTGAATTGAACCCTGGTCTCCTAGCTGTGAGGTCCGCGCGTTAACCACTCGACCACCGTGCCGCCCTCACAATGATACAGTACATACCAAATATAAGACGTGCTCAGAACATCCCTGCTTCTCCTGGGAGTTATGTTGCGGGACCACTTGCCGCTGGCAAAAAAACGCCAGCAATTGATACGTCCATTGGCATTGACGGTCTCCTCCGATTTTGAATTAACATTTGCAATGAAAGTCACTGTTGGAATTATTATACACATCTAATAACATTGTTCACTCGCAACACAATCCAGGTTGAAGCCGTAAAGATGCCTCATACACTTATTAAACATGTTTAAAAGTTAAAATGAATAGGTGCTCACCGCTAATGAATGATAATGTAAGATAATGAACAGATGGCATCAGAGTCAGGGGGTAAGTGCTCGATGAAAAAAACATTATCACTGATGCAGTTTAAATGTGTTCACCTGTATTATCACATACAGTGGAGTGTCAAAGTGTTTGTTCCCGTTCTGATTTTTTATTTTTTTGCACGTTTGTCTCACTTAAATGTTTCAGATCATCAAACTCATTTAAATATGAGTCAATGACAACACAACTGAACTGAAAATGCAAAAAATGCCCCCCCTAAACCTAATACTGTTTGGGCCACACTTACCAGCATCAACGTTTGCGATAAGTGGCCATCTTACATCTTACAGCGCTGTGGAGGAATTTTGTCTGATTCATCTTTGCAGAATTGTTGTAATTCAGCCACAGCGAAGGGTTTTTCGGTATGAACTGCCTTTTTAAGGTCATGCCACAGCATCTCAATAGGATTCAGGTCAGGACTTTGACGAGGCCACTCCCAAAGCCTTCAGAGGTGGACTTGCTGGTGTGTTTTGGATCATTGTCCTGCTGCAGAACCCGAGTTGGTGTCACCTTGAGGTCACCAACAGATGGCTTTTACTTCAGGATTTGTTGGCAGACAGCAGATTTTATGGTTCCATTTATCCCAGCAAGTCTTCCACGTCCTGAAGCAGCAAAACATCCCCCAACCATCACACTACCACCACCATATTTTACTGTTGGTATGATGTTCTTTTTATGAAATGCAGCGTGACTTATACTCCAGATGTCCAGAGTATTTTCCCAAAAGTCTTGGGGATCATCAAGATGTTTTCTGGCAAAATTGAGATGAGCCTTAATAATCCTTTTGTTCAGTTGTGTCATGTCAAGTCATGAACACTGACCTGAATTGAGGCCTGCAGTTCTTTTGATGATGCTGTGGGGTCTTTTGTGACCTCTTGGATGAGTTGTCACTGCATTCTTGGAGTCTTTTTGGTAGGCCAGCCATTCTTGGGTTCACTACTCTTCCATGTTTTCGCCATTGCTCTCACTGTGGTTTGCTGGAGTCCCAAACCTCTAGAAATGGCTTTATAACCTTTTCCAGACTGATATAACATTGGGGAAGATGGGCTTGGATTTTATTCTCCTTTAATAATAAAAAGTTTTGTTGAAGTTTGTCCCGTTGTCTTGTCATTGAGTAATATCTAAATTTGTTCAAGGATATCCACTGTATTACCATATTGACCCAACTATGAGACTGTATTAGGATACTACAACAACATAACTTTAAGGAGTGGATGTTAAAGTTACCACACAAATCTCAACACTGAGGTCTGACTGTTTCTATTCCAAGACGTATTTTATTTCTCCAAAGAATACAACATTGGCACACTGCTATGATATATATATATATATATATATATATCATAGCATATATACATATATGGAAACAGCTGAGAAAACTGAGAAACAGCTTCTTCCCAAGAGCCATCACCACCCTGAACTCAGACATACAACGTACCCGGTCATTAGCATAATGCAAATGTGCAATATTTCCATCACTGCCTCTGTTACTACCTCAATCATATTTATTTATTTAACAACCCAATACAATACACTCATATGTAACTTTACTCATCTGTATACACCAGTCATTATTTGCACTATGACCCATTTATCATTGCACTAAAATTAATATATCTGCTCCTGCATATGCTCCTGTGCAATACTATGTGTATATTTTGGATGTCTTGTATGTCTTGTATATATCTTGTTAAATTGTCTTTTTTACTCTTCTTTTATATACTTTTTTTTTAAACTTGACTACTGCACTGAAAGGAGAATCTCTTCAATCTCGTTGTACATCTTGTATAATGACAATAAAGGCCATTCCATTCCATATATATATATATATATAAATATATATATACATATATTTACAAGTAATAACATCCAAATATTAATGTCTCATCACGGAAATGCACATGTTCCTGCTGGGCTTTGCCAACACTTAGACCAGCAGGCTGTCAAAGAGCTTGTAACAGAGTCTTTGTGGTGGGTGATGATAGTGATAGTCCACTTTGTGGTTGGTCTCATGCAGAGAGCCACAAACCAACATGAAATGGAAACAACTGTCATGACTTGTTGTCAGCATCCTGTGCCAGCCCTGCTGAAGAGCTTTCTTCATTTCATAAACAGTGAAACCTTTGTAAGCATCATCAATTTGTTCCAGAAGGCACAACACTAATCGAAATGGACGTCATATTTGTCTCCCATCATACCCGTTTGCACTGTCACCTGTGCATTCATGTGTATGTGGAAAGAAGATGACTGCAATGATCCGTTGCGGAAGCACACGCAACTCCTCAATAGAAGAGAGCACATTTGGTGCAGTTTTAAGCCGGGAAAATGGCCACAAGGTGGCAGAAGTGGATTTTATAAGAACTCGGCTAAGAACTTTCCCATAGAAATACAAGCTGCCCAGCAACCAAGAAGTGAAAAGAGTCTTGTTGCGGTGATGAGATTACGCATTGAGGGGGAATTTGAAAGCATTCACATGCATGAACTTGTAAGCAACGTGTAAATAACATGTAAATAAATTGTAATTTGGCTGCACGGCGGTCGAGTGGTAGCGTGCAGGCCTCACAGCTCACAGACCCGAGTTCAATTCCACCCTCGGCCATCTCTGTGTGGAGTTTGCATGTTCTCCCCGTGAGTGTGTGGGTTTTCTCCGGGTACTCCGGTTTCCTCCCACATTCCAAAAACATGCTAGGTTAATTGGCGACTCCAAATTGTCCATAGGTATGAATGTGAGTGTGAATGGTTGTTTGTCTATATGTGCCCTGTGATCTCCCAAAGATAGCTGGAATAGGCTCCAGCACCCCCGCGACCCTCGTGAGGATAAGCAGTAGAAAATGAATGAATGAATGAATAAATTGTAATTTTTGTTATTTTGGTAAAATGTGTGTGTTTTGAAAAAGATGGCTAGGATTGAATGAGTTAAATTGCCCCATTAACTAGGCAGAAATACGTTCGAATCTCAGACCACAACTGGACTCTCGGTAGCCAATTGGGTGTGCGGGGGGGTTATTCACTGCAAGTCACAAAGAACTTTCACTTTACGCCACAAGGTTAAGACTACGGAATTTTGTCCATCATCCACAATACTCATGTGAGATATGAACACATGTCTTTCTCTTTTCTGTGTGTTCTAAATAGAGAAAGACTGCTCGCACAAGGCAGCCAACAATGCACGTAATGGGATTCACAGAGTCTGCCTTTTGAGCCCTCTATTAAAAAAAGATTAAAATACATTCTGTGACCAAAATACATACTGCTCTGTGTAACTCCGTGCTCAGTGTTCAGTGTCCCCCTCCAACATTGCTGGCAGATCCAGCTATAGTGAAACCATCAGCCATTCTCATAGTGTTAGCATGTAGCGCAAGTGCTAAAAGTTTAATTGACAAAATAAAACTGTAATGAAGCAGCCACTTACAATGTCTGCTCTCACTGGGATGCCGAGCTGGTAAAGTCTACTCAGACGATGCATCAACTCCATTAGCTGACATTATCTCTTGGTAGGGGTCACGTGCGGCTCGATACTGAAATATCGATACTTCTGATACTAGTTCTTTCGGCTCTAACATTGATTCTCAAATCAAAATATTGATACTTTGATACGTCAGTCAGTCACAGTTTAAAATGATCGCTGATGTCTTATACTCTTTATTTTATGATTGACGAGTGACTGTGGGAACACCGAGGCAGGTTGGATTGCAAGGTGTGTAGAGCACTTGTGTGTTTACCATCCTGCCTGCAATTCCATATTACCTGTATTATTTACATCACTTTACACTATTATCATTAGCGATCACATATAGTTCACAGGCTAATTGGCTTTGGCTGCCCTATTCTTGCAAGACAGCTTTTCTCTAAATGAGAAATTTTGGCATGTTTTAATCTCAAGAGATCTCATAACACCCCTACAGTTTTTAAAAATGTAAAAAAAAATCACTTCTACTTTTTGTATCATTCATTTTTCATTTTGATGTTAACAATGTCTTTTTCCACCTTATTTTAGTTGGGAACTGATACTTTCCTGAAACCTACCCATGTTCTGCTGCTGATTGCTGATGAATGGAAAATGACAATCTTTCGATGGTAGGTTTCATGTTTATACAACCATGTGTGCCTTGAAAGATCAGTCAAAATTGTCTAAAATGGCAACGAAGGTGTTATCATTCGGAAAAATGTCTGGGATTGAATGAGTCAACTGCTGTTAACGTCTTTACACACATGTACGACAGTCGGGAATGTTACCATTGTCATTTAAAGTTTGAGTTTGAGGGATTAAATCTGTCCTGTTGGATTGTGTATTGCTTTAAAACGATCATGCTCCGAGGTGAACTAATGAAGCGTTTTAAGAGCTTTCCCGAGGTGTTCATCAGGTCACGTCTTCTTGTTTGTGAATAGAATGACTTTATTGACAAAGGCATCATTTTAATTGATCATCATTTGCAGCTTAATGGGGAGTGTGCATCACTATCCCAGTTTAATGATGTGTTTGTGATTGAATGGTACCCTCTACGACAGTGGTTGGGAACCTTTTTTTGGCTAAGAGAGCCACATATCTCAAAATAAGATCCATATAATAGGAGGGAAATGTTCAACACTTATTTCTGGAACGTTTCACTTGAAAATTCCGTACCATCAGACAATCAGACTGCACTTCCGGAATAACAAACAAAAAACAGACTGTGTACATATATTTATACTGTTATTCTGTATATTTTGTATTTTTCATTCTTTTTTAATAGATGTGTCTGCACCTACTATACCAAAACAAATTCCTAGTATGTGTTTGATCATACCTGGCAATAAACCCTTTTCTGATTCTGATTCTGATTCTGATTCTGACCATCATAGAATTCCGTGCCTCCATATAAGCAGGAGCATTTCACTGTGTGATGTCTTGGAGCACAAACGCATCATTCCCCAGGAGTGTTTCATGAGCAATTCCGCTCACAAAAGGTGCTGAAAGTCACTTTGAGAAGGCAGGGCTTTTACTTTGCTGTCTAATTAACTCTTGATTTATGTTGCATTACTTGCAGTCACTCAAGCCAAGAGAAGAAAATGTGTTGGGATGTCAGAGCTGGACGCTTGGTAGATTTTAAAGTCACGTCTCTGCATGATAAGAAGGGAAAGTGAAAGAAGAGGAAGATGCTCAGTGACACTTGCTGGCGAAGCGTCTGCGGGGATTTCTGTGCAGCAGCAGCAACAGCAGCAGAAGCCAAGCCTCTCACCAACCCGGGTGCAATTACATAACTTCATAGAGCAGCGAAATAAGTCGCAAATTTCTCATTTAAAACATGACAAAACATCTGTAAGGAGCAAAAAAAAAACGCACGCAACCTTTCGTTTAACCTAACAATAAACAATAAAATAAATTAACAATAAACCTTCACTTCCTGTGTCTATTAAAAATATTAATAAAAGAGGTTTTTTGTTCTTACCTGCATGATGAGACGTGCTTCTTCGTCGTGTGTGTCCTCTCTGTGCGCACCTCAACCTCCGACTGAAGCGCCAGTGGATGCGAAGGAATGCGCGCGCACACCCTCTCTGTGCATGTGTGGAAAAACGAGTGGATTTTCATCAGTGGGAGCGTCGTGACGTGGAAAAAAAGGCTGGGAGTCAACAGGAGGGCTGCGGTCGTAATGGCTGAGCCTCCTAGCTTCTATCTATGAATGGGGACATTTTTAAGGAAACATACTGAGGAAAGGTTGTCATCACATGACAGTAGGACGCGGGAAAGACCTAATTAGGTACACCTGTACATGTATGGAAAACTTTAGAAAAATAGCAATGCTATCACTTTTGACTGCTATTTTTATAATATGTGTAATATATAATATATTCTTGGCACGGCGGTCGAGTGGTTAGCGCACAGACCTCAGAGCTAGGAGGACCAGGGTTCAATTCCACCCTCGGCCATCTCTGCGTGGAGTTTGCATGTTCTCCCCGTGCATGTGTGGGTTTTCTCCGGGTACTCCGGTTTCCTCCCACATTCCAAAAACATGCTAGGTTAATTGGCGACTCCAAATTGTCCATAGGTATGAATGTGAGTGTGAATGGTTGTTTGTCTATATGTGCCCTGTGATTGGCTGGCGACCAGTCCAGAGTGTACCCCGCCTCTCCAGCACCCCGCGACCCTCGTGAGGATAAGCGGTTCTTTCTTGGTAGCCATGGTAACCAAAATATCAGAGTCAGTATAATGCACCACACTATGATATCACAATTGGATGGAATCATTTTTACCGTATTGCATGTCACATTCTGTTGTTCCCACCTGTGTCTTGCCCTGACCCTTGTGTGTCGTCCAATCAGCTCCCTCCATCCCCCCATGGCTTGTTATGTAGTGTGAGTTGTTATGTGAGTCTGTGTTAGTTTTGGAGCTCATTGTTATGTGTTTTGGGGTTTTGGACTTCAAGATGTAAGTTTGTATTTTGGATTCTGTGTGTATTTTTAGAATTAAACTTTTTTTGATCAACATTCCACTCATACATTACTGTTTTCCCTGCACTTGGGTCCACACCACGCCTTGCCCCACATGGGCATTAGAGTAAACGATCCAACCAGCTCAAGCCTGAATTATCCCGAAGTAGTGACTTTTGTCTTATTGGACTTTTCATCTTCATCTGGCTTCATTATCGTGGGAGATGAGGCGCTGACCTGCAGCCTTACGCTTTACGATAGTCTTACTATCTAGGTTAGGGGTGGGCAAATATTTTGACTTGTGGGCCGCATTGAGTTAACAAAATTATCCAGGGGGCCAGAACATATATTTACTATTTTATGCTTATAATTTTCCTTGAATTATTTGACTAATTTTATCTGTAAGAGTGTTATACTATCATCTGTATGTTCTCATGTCCCTTTTATCAGGAGCACTTTAAACATCAAACCACATCAAACTATGTCATTTAATTTTACAGTTTTGTCTTTTTTTTTACTAAATAAGACATCCGACTTGCAAGTCATGTTGCCAGTTTGGATGTTAAAAGAAATACTGGCGGGTCGAATTCAAACGCATGGTGGGCCGCATGTGGCCCCCGGGCCATAGTTTGCCCACCCTTGATCTACGTAGTATATGTGAGTGGAGGTCATTGCGGCTAGTCCTTTAAGACATACACCCTTATAGTTCATCTCATACCTGCTAAACCTTTCTAATAAAGCTTTTCACTCTTGTGCGAAGAGTTGTCTTTTGGACAGATTTAGTAGAGATACTCAATTGTTTTAGGCCACCATTAAATTTACACAAGTACACTCAATCTACACTGCAAAACCACTGCTCAAGCTCTGCAACCATTCTGTCCAGTGGACAGTGATCAATTATATTCATTCATTCATTTTCTACCGCTTTTTCCTCACGAGGGTCGTGGGGGTGCTGGAGCCTATCCCAGCTGTCTTCGGGCGAGAGGCGGGGTACACCCTGGACTGGTCGCCAGCCAATCACAGGGCACATATAGACAAACAACCATTCACACTCACATTCATACCTATGGACAATTTGGAGTCGCCAATTAACCTAGCATGTTTTTGGGATTGTGGGAAGAAACCGGAAAAGCCGGAGAAAATCCACGCATGCACGGAGATGGTCGAGGGTAGAATTGAACCCTGGTCTCCTAGCTGTGAGGTCTGCGCGCTAACCACTAGACGCCGCCTGATCAATTATATAATAATCATTATTAGATTATTAATTAGCCTATTATTATTACTATCATCATTATTCTTCTTCTGATTATTACTACTACTAGTAGTAGTAGGCTGGTATTAGCCTGCTTATTGGCTTGCTGCTTTTGCCCTATTATATAAAATTTGTCAGAGATTTTTTTTTGTAAAAAAAAAAGAAAAAAAAATTTTTTTCGTAAAAAAAAAAACTTTTTTTTAATCAATAAAAAATATCTAATTATTTAGGGGGGCTTAAGAACATTTTAGTGGGACTGAAGCCCCCCTAATGACGCCACTAGGCATACTTTGATGTTGTGGTCAAGACTGTGCGTGATATGCTGCTTTTTGTTCTCCCTCACTAAATTCAGAAAGAAGAAATGACTCCTCTATAAAAGGGTTGTTCAGTCTCCTTTTAAGTGTACTTCAAAGACCTGTGACGACTATAATGTACCAATTTGTGTTGAGATTAAAGTGGATACTCAGCGGTGTTTAATAGCACATTTTGTAGCAGTCCTTGAAGGCAGCACCTTTTATTTTTCTTTATCCGTCCTATTCTCTGTGATCACTGCAGCCAATTTCAACATGCCATGGAGTGTGTGTGTGTGTGTGTGTGTGTACTGATTACAGTATGTGATTTCCATGGGAGCGATTGGTACAAAATGCAATTAAAGCTCCGCTGGAGGTTTGGAGGGGTAAAATTCATTTAGGCGACCTTCCCTGAGATGCAAAGTAGTAATCATGGGGTCAAGCATCCTCACGCTGATTGAATAATGAACAACCAAGATATGTAAATACCCTGCAGGATCAATGTGGAAATGCCATCTGTGGAAATTAAAGGCCGTCCTGTTTCTGCATCAGCCTGCAGCTTGAACGCATCGACACACCATTTTCATTCATTTCGAGTTTCATTTTTGTAGGCAAATGAACACAGAGAGGTTGGGAGTGATCACGCAACCATACTAAAGTACAGAAATTAACAATGTTTTTTTGTTTAATGTTTTTTTAATTTATGCCGCTCCCGCACAGCTCATCTATCCCGTTCCCTTCAGAAATTTGCCATTGAAAGTGTGTAATATGATGTTTGTTTACGTTCATAGACGATCTCATAGACCTCATGCAACGTAGCGGCATAACTCATACTCTCACACCAGTATCTGCACAGAGATAGTAGCAATAAATATCTGTAAATATATTCATTCATTCATTTTCTACCGCTTATTCTCACGCGGGTCGCGGGGGTGCTGGAGCCTATCCCAGCTGTCTTTGGGCGAGAGGCGGGGTACACCCTGGACTGGTCGCCAGCCAATCACAGGGCACATATAGACAAACAACCATTCACACTCACATTCATACCTATGGACAATTTGGAGTCACCAATTAACCTAGCATGTTTTTGGAATGTGGGAGGAAACCGGAGTATCCGGGGAAAACCCATGCATGCACGGGGAGAACATGCAAACTCCACACAGAGATGACCCGGGGTGTAATTGAACTCGGGTCTCCCTGCTGTGAGGCCTGCCAGCTAACCACTTTGACCACCGTGCAGCCTTTGGTAAATATGTACAGTATAGATAATTAGAATGTGCATCATATTGCCGTTTTACATTCACCAAAAGTCCTGACTGGCTGGTAATTTGTTGCAGTCAAGACAATGCATGATATGATGTTGCAGACTAACAGAATACAGCTGACATTGTGGTCAAACTAATGGAAAGTCCAGCTGGGTTACATTGTGCTGCACAGTCAAGATCGTGCATTATATACTGCTTGCATACAGAAAAAAATGAAAAACTGGAGCCAAAAATTGTGCACCAAAAATGTGTTTCTTGCACGAGAGGCACAAACAGGTGATGATGTAACTCTACAAATGTTTGGTGCCTTTTTATGCCAGAAAAAAAAAAAACAGGGTGGCAGAAGTGCATTTTATAAGAACTCGGCTTGCATTTCTTTCATTAAAATACGGGCAACCAGGAAGTGAAAAGCATCTTGCTGTGTTGCGTGAAGAAGGTTAAGAAGGGTAATGAAGAAGGGCAATTTTAATGCATGCACACGCGTGTGCACACACAGCTCTGTTTGCAAATATGAAAATTGTTAATAGTTAATGATGCTATATTTGTCAAAAATATATATTTTTATGTATAACTGCGTTTATGCTAGCCTATGTCAAAATACCATCAACTTTCTTGGTGATATGAGTTGTGTTACATATGATTGCAAATTGATTTGAGTTTTTAAGTAGAGGCAATGCTGATGAAATAAGCATTTTGTTGTCTGAACTTTACACTGAAATAGTAACGCACATGCATGATATGCTGCCTGAGGTCCAACACCACTCTGTTAAACTCATGCCAGTACTTCATATTTCCCTTTTGCAAGACAATGTATCACTTTGTCGTGACCGCTGCAAGTTTAAACTCTTTCAATGTGCTTATCTTTGAAAGTCTTCTCTTTTTTTTTGTCTACACGCTTGTCCTTTTGTGTCTCTTATCTCCATCTGTGTCTCTCTTGACTTCCTCTTTATCTTTGCCTCAGTGACTTTGTCTAAAACATGCACGCTCCTTTTCTCAAAAGAATGGAAACAGAAAAAACACACATTCTGGTTGAGTGACCCACATTGCTGGTTTTATAACTTAAGAATTCAATCCATCCCATGCAAACACTATAAAACTACAAAGAGTCAACACAAAGGAACACGTGGCGACTCCTGAGTGAATCATATGGGACATCTTGCATTGTAATTGGAGTGAATCACATTCATCACACACATCATATTGTACAGTATTACATGGTAATTACAGTGGATTTTGTAATTGGAGTGCTCGGTAGCATAATTGAAGTGAATCATATCGCATCAGACTGTACCGCCTTGTCGCTGGAGTGAATCGTATCGTATTTTACCGTATCACACTGTAATTGGAGTGAATCTTATTGTACTCTGAGTGGATGGTATTGTAGTAAAACTGGAGTAAAGGGTATCACATTGTAATTGTAGGATATTGTATCCTATCATACTGTATCTCATTGTAATTGCAATGACTCGTATGGACCGTATCACATTCCAATAATATTGCATCAAAACTGGAGTGAATGGTGAAGAACTCTGTAGCATCATAATTGGAGTAATTGCATGAATCGTACGGTATCGGTATTGGAATGAGTGAAATTGAACTGCATTACAATTGGAGTGAATGGTTATTGCATCATACTGGTCCAGGATGTGTTCCGCCTCTTGCTTGAAGACAACTGGGATAGGCTCCAACATACCTGTCACCCGAGTGACGGTACAAATGGTACAGAAAATGGATGGATGGAGGATATGGTATCGCATTGTATTATCTATTTCTGTATGTGATTATATACATTGTTAACAGTGGTGTAGCACTGCACTGCATCATCGTCATACCTGTTTCTAATATTTTGGGGACATTAGGAGTGCTATTTATTAGTATTATAACAACTATACTGCATGTTTTTTTTTCCATTGTGGTGCAGATTAGCCACATCTCCTTTTCTCCACTGTAAACAAACACAACACGGCCACTCCTGTCGGTTAAAAACATGTCTTTGACTTTGTGTGTGTGTGTGTGTGTGTGTGAGGATGAAAGGATGGTAAAAGACGGCCTGCTTCCTGCTGAGCGTCAGAGTGGAGATTCCCCCCCAAGAAAGAAGCTCGCAGCTGGGATGATTCTCCTTTTGCTGCCACCTCTGGAAGATAGAGCTGCCCGTGCACTTAAGGTGCATGTACAAAAACACACACACACACACATGTAGCAGCTTGAGAATAATCCCCCCCTCCGAGAAAGAAGGATTTTATGTTTCTATGGAGAAGATTGTCTATTTTTAGGAGTGATATAAATAGATCTTTGTGTGGCTCCAAGGCATGCATTCATATGTCTGGATACGCCCAAGCAGCTTTTACTGTCTTTATTCCCTCTTCAGGTGGCCTTCTACATAAGGGCATGCATCCCTCTCCAAAAAGCCAATACTCCCAATTATACACACAAGTGATCAGCGGGTCTTTAGGAAATGGACACATGGGAGGGAAAGAGACATGGGTGAGTTATTGTGGAATATAGAAGCAGGGTGGTAGGGGGAGCAAGGGGGGGGGACCAACTTAGTAGCCTTGGAAACAGTTGCTACGTAGCAAAATGTGGCTTCCCTGGACACAGAGGGGACAGTTGCAGTCAGTGGACATAACATTAGGGACCCTGCACAATGTTTTTCTAATGCACACACACACACACACCCAATCCCACTTTGGCACTAAATTTGGAGGTACGGGTTTTTACTCAATTTAATAACAAACTTAACATTTATTATTGTGGTTGTGTTTATTTGTGCACATTTTGAGTCCAGTTTCTTGTCCAGGCTTAACTGCATGAAGAACCGGATGAAGAAGCCTATTTCTTTCTTTACATATCTTTGGCAAAACACTGCATACTTATACTAATATTATAAAATAAGTAATGACAATTAAAGTATGAAATGATTTTAAAAAGGACTTAATATGCTTTTTATTCTTTTTTTTACCCATAAATGTACTTAGAATGTTGTATTCTCGTGTTAAAGGACGCCAAAGTTTCATATAATGAGGTTTTGCGCATTTGGAAGTGAGCCCTGAAAGAAGTTTGGGATGACTCAAAACGCTTGGTTTGAAAAGGCGTGGTAAAACAGTTCCTTTGTGATGTCACAGAGGTTATATGATGATATGGTTCATAGTTAGGAAACACTTTGGAAGTGTGACCAATCACAGCGGAGTGGGCATGCCCGGAGGCGGGCCATGGGTGGAATTAATTAAAACAGACCGTTTTGGCAGGAAGCACAAATCAAAGGAAATATATCTGGAATAGGTGCAGATTCTGGAATATCTAAAAAGTTTTCTGTGCGGGTTATTGTGTGTAGCTGCTCTATAGGAGATTGGGTTTTCACAAACCCAAACATTAATTATTTTTTAATTGCTGTATTGGTCTATAAAAAAAATTACATTGGAACCTCAGTTAACATCTGCACTGGTTACATTGTTTTTCGGTTAGCATCCAAAATTTATGCTAGAATTTGCCTTGGTTTGCGTTTGACCGCCTGGTTAGCGTAAAATAAGTTGCGCGTAACAAACTGTTGTATTTGTGCTTTTGTGTTTTTTTCTGCAATGAGAGCTTCTACTGTCCATGGGTGGAGTGCCACCGCTGGTCAGGGGGGCGAGGTCCTGCCCCAAGTGAAGGAGTTTCAGTACCTCGGGGTCTTGTTTATGAGTGAGGGAAGGAAGGGACTCGTGAATGACAGGAGGAGTGGTGGCGTGTCTGCAGTGATGTGGACTCTGCATCAGTCCGTTGTGGTGAAAGGCAAAGTCCTCAGTTTACTGGTGGACCTTTGTCCTACGTCTGGTCAGAATGCCTCCTGGACTCCTCCCTGGGGAGGTGTTCAGGACACGTCTGACCAGTCGGAGGCCTTGGGGAAGACTATGTCTCTCAACTGACCTGGGAATGCTTCAGTCTCCACATGGAACAGTTGGATGGTGTAGCCAGGGGGAGCGAAGTCTGGCCTTTTCTGGTTAGGTTGCTGCCCCGGCGACCTGACCTCGGATAAGTAGAAGATAAATAGATGGATAGATAGAAAGCTTCTTCTCTGGAGCTCAACATCTTGTAGGTTCCTTGTAAATTGAGGAATTAACGAAGCTTGGGGTTGGACACAAGAAGCAAGCAGAGGCATACACTGTGTCGTTACTTAATTTTTTGCATAATTTTCTCCATGTAAAACTACAATTATTGTCAATAAAATGTGTCTGGAACAGATCAATTGGATTTACATTGTTTTCTATGGGAAAACTTTCCTTGGTTAGAGTCCATTTTGGTTTGAGTTACACTTTCTGTAACAAATGAATGACCCTGGTCTCACTTTACAATAAGACACACAAAGATACAATATGTGATTGGCTAGTGACCAGTCCAAGGTGTACCCCGCCTCTTGCACAAAGACAGCCGGGATAGGCTCCAGCACCCCTGCGACCCTAATGAGGATAAGCAGTAGAAAATGAATGAATGAAAGATACAGTAGTATCTCAATGTATTCTTGTTATTATGCATAAGGTACTGAAGTCACACACTAAAAATAAATATGTGCCAATATGCCACTACACAACAATGCAATACAACAATCTGATGCACTTAACACCATAAAGGAAGATAAACTATTGATTGGTAGTCCCTAATGTGCCATTTAGGCGTGATGCTGTAGGCCTCCATCCTCCTCTTTTCTGTGCTGTGCGAAAGAAAACGGGGACAAAGGACATGTCATTATTATGCTAATCCCAGCAGGGATGACTTTGACATGGGGAGTCACAAATTCATGGGGGTTCGCTGTGAAGCATGCTGGGTAATACCAAAGGGCTGGTGATGATTGTTGTTACAGTGGTACAAGGGAATCCCTCCATTTCGATACCTGAAATATTATAATCGCATGTGTGTGTGTGTGTGTGTGATGTTCCCATGTGTCATGTGACTTGCTGCCTTTGAGCATCAATAATCCATGCAGCCTCCTCCTCCTCTCATGGAGCTGTGTGGGCTTATGTAAGACAGTGTCACAGGTTTACACAGTGGCGATGGAGTCACCCAGACCCACACATCATGGCGATGTTACAAAACAGGCTGATGAGCTTGTTCCTAATGCAACCCTGGATACCGAACGTGAACACGCTTCTCTTGAAATACTGTTCAACGTGGTACAATTTTCCAATGTGAAAAAACTGGAAAAATATGTACTATATATCATAAATATCTGAATCCCAACCAGCGGCATATCATGCACTGTTTTGCCTGCAAAGTGCACAAATTACAAATCAATTACATTGTAATTCTGAATATTTGTACCACTATTGGGTTGCATTTTTAAGTTTCAAATTTTCACAGACAGCATATCATGCATTATCTGGATCAACACAATTTCTAAAAAAAAAACAACCTAAAAAGTTAAAATCATCATGGGGTGTGACACCTGGCACTTGAGATCAGATGGGCATCTGATGGATTAGCACCACCAGCGGCATATCATGCACTGACTTGCCTGCAAAGTGCATAAATTACAAATCTATTATATTGCAATTCTGAATATTTGTACCGCTATTGGGTTGCATTTCACAGTTTCAAATTTTCACAGACAGCATATCATGCATTGTCTGGATCAACCCCATTTCCAAAAAAAAAAAAAAAAAGCTAAAAAGTAAAAATCATCATGGTGTGTGACACCTGGCACTTGAGATCAGATGAGCATCCAATGGATTAACACCATCAGCAGCATATCATGCACTGTCTTCGGTGAGCACATTTTTTGTAATCGGTTCGCATATTTGTACAAATGTTGGGGTCCAATGAACAAAAAAGCTTTTTTTTGTGACAAGGTACATTAAGTTACAATGCAAAAATGGGGCAGTTTGGAGTTGAAGCCAAATTCTGGGGAAAAGAATGCTTCAAAACAAACAAACAAAAAAAGCAGAATATGGCAGTGCAGCATTAGTCCGCATATCATTTTGAGGGAGGGCAGAGAACTTATCTGGCTTACAGCCATGCCCATGTAAGGAAGGCTGCACATCTGTGACATCACAAAGGAACAGTTTTGCAACACCCTGTGAAAAGGAGCGTTTTGATCCATAGCAAACTTCTTTCAGGGCTCACTTCCTAATGTGCAAGCCTCATGATCCGAAACTTTGGCGTGGTTTAACGGGAGAATACGATATTCTAACTACATTTATAGGTCAGAAAAGTGGAAAAATATTAATAACAAAATAATGTTACTGAAGTTAAATATTTATAATTCCCATTATTTGACAGAACCATGAAAGACATCTCAGTCTGGGTAAGACTATGTGCCGCCATACCAAGTGGGTTTAAAATGAGGCTGTGCTGTAACCTTTTTCCTTTTGCTTCCATCAAGTAATTACAGTTAACCCCAAGGTCAGTTGTTAATTAAACAGGAAGGTTTTATCAGTTATCATCAGTACTTGCTGTCCCTCAGAGGAAGACATGCTTGTCTCCCCTTATCATCATGCGACTCACTCAGGACGTCCTGTTAGGGGAAAAACCAAGAGAAGTCAACAGTTCAGCTCAATATAGGGCATTTGGTGTTAACTGGAGAATATTCAAAATAAAAAAAACAGCCATCAGGCGCATCTACTCCAAATAAAGCCAACCCGAAATAACCCATCGCTTTTCCCATCCTCCTGCAGGCTCATTACAGTTGAGCCATTTCATCAGATGAGTTTTCATATTGCAGTGAAGGATTACTCTGGCAGACAGTCCTAATCTCATGCACTCTGCTTTTACTCACTTTTGTTTTTTTCCCCCCTACCGGGAAGATTTATCACCTGGAAATGAAAAAAAGTAATGAAATGATGTAAACATAACTCAAGAAAACTCCCCATTTCCATGCCAACGCTCAACTAGCGGCTCACCTCCAGTCACCAGTTTACTGTATGTTCAAGTTAGTGCAGAGCCAATGACAGCAATGTAGCGTGAGTGCCAACCAGATTAAGGCTTTGCAAATAGATTAAAACTATCTGACTAAATGCGTACAAATTAGCTGGCAGCAGGCAGATTTACTGCTTGATCGCTTCATTCTGGCGCTAAATGAAAAGAAAAAATCCTGGCTGTTTGTTTCCTGGCTTAAAAAAAAAAAAAGCAAAACCCCCAACTTGTTGGTGAACCGAGCAGCAGACATCTAGGAATAGTGAAACAGCGCCATCTGGTGGACAGTCAGTAACAATACAGGAGTGCCTCCATGCTTTGGAGGCAAAAAAAACTTTCTACAGCGCCAACATAAAATATTGTATATTTTTCGTAAAGGTTGGTCTGATACATTTCATTTGATGATGCATTGTGATTGTTTTAGAGTAATGCCAGCCATTACAATTCAATATCAGAGTTTCATAGGAATGTAACCAAAGTGCAAACAGGTTGATTATTTATTTGGAATGGAGTCATCGGATACAAATACGACTGGGGGACTGACAATGAGAAACCACAAAGTATTTACAAATCTACAAATTTAACTGCAGGTGTGAATGCGGCAGGCAGGGCACCAACCCAGAGAGAGGGTGGGGGTGGGGACTTAAAAAAAAAGTGCTGACGTTCCAACAATGGGGCATGTTTGGACCACTCCCGTCTTCCAAGAATGAAGCATTCGGGCCAGCCTCACCAAAGCCCCCCCCCCTCGTCCCGCTTCTCTAATTCGTCTCCCTTTTTGCTGGCTTTCATACAACTTAGGACGCCTCCTCGTCGATCTTGGGTGCCAGGTAGTATTTGACATGGCCCATGTCGGCAATCTTGTACTCCACCACTAAAGAAGATCACATGTCCGGTATTTATAGTCAAAGCTAAACAGTAGAGGAGATGGTGATGCTAAATACTTACCAAGAGGGATGTCAGCTGACATGCTAAGAGTGACCGTCTTTGACAGCGGCGTGGCCTTGGTGAAGAAGTTCAGGTAGTTGAGGGCGAAGACCAGCTGAACAGGCTCGTTCATCTCAATAGTGACCTGAGAAAAATGGATTGAAATACGGAAGAAAAACTTTTAAACCTGGAACGCCGTACAACCGCCATTTTTATGCTTCTTCAGTTTTAAAGTCGTTAAAAGGGACATGGTAACGATGGCACTTTTCACAAATCAAAGACGCTTCATCAACTCACTGCCTCCTCCTCTTTGTCTACATTGCTGGTCTGGGACAGCTTGATGTTTCCTGTCCCCAGCTCTCCAGTGGCGGAGAACTTCACCCCGTCCTTGGCGCAGGAGATCATGACGGCGTCGCCGATCTGAGAGAGGTCACGGCAGATGCGGGCAAATTCCCCTGAAGGCATCTTCACCACACAGCTGTACTCCTGCTCTGGAATTCCCAACTGCTCTACATCGAGGTCCATCAACTTCATCTCATAGTCGGACACCTTCTCCTGGTCTGTGAGGCACCACAGAAAAAAATTAAAGAAAAATAAATCAAGTCCAGCTAATTCTATGAATAAAAAAAACTTACTGATAGTCTCAAAGACAAGTGCAAGTGTGTCAGCATTGTCTTCAGCTCTGAGCGTGATGATATCTTCATTTCCTGCACACTTCAAGATCTTGGACATACTGGAAAAAAAAAACAGAAAAAGTAAACACTTCCAACGGTGTTTAAACATTTAAAGTGAGCAACATTGTTCCATCAATTATGTGCAAAATAGGGGCTAAATGTCTTATTTCATTGGTGGATTAAAGTCTTCGAGCTTTGTACGTTGTCCAATATGCCATCGAGAAGTGACGTAGTGTGACCGGAAGCTAAAGTTCCCGGTTTAACTATTCCCGCCAAGTCAAATGAAAACTATAAAGCGGACTGTTATAACGTCTTTAACACATAAGCACACTAATTGACATTTATTTACGTCGCTTAATTACCCAATTATTCGATCCGACGCAACGAAACATGCAAATACCAAGTGACGTCAACTGACGCACTACCGGAAGTTTAAATTCCCGGGTTTAACAACAGTTCCCGCCAAGCCACCCCATCTGAAATTGGCGCTCAAATGACGTCTACACGAAAGGACAACGAAAATGGACCAGATTCTTTAGCAAAGCGTTGCCTTACCAATGCGTCGTGCTTACGTGGAATATATTGAGCGCCAAACGGTAGATTTAAACATAGGGTCTGCTGAAGGGACATGCCCGGGCAACTCCGCCATGATGGCCGCCTTCTCTTCGCCATTACTCTGACACAACAGGCTTTCTCAAGTGGCTAAAGCAAGCACGTCACGATAAAACTCTTCAAAAGAAAGTGGCCTACAAATGGTACTTTAAAGACTGTACCCAAGGTTAGCCTACTATGTCAACCTAGCTAAGATGAAGCACAAAAAGGCCGCTCTGCTAGCGAGTAGTATTTATTGTAAACTAGCACCGATTTACAAATGTTTCTTTTGAGGGTCTAACCTGCTTAGATTGACTCCCATGGCGAGGTTTCTGTCGCAGCGGTATGAGTCGAAGCCGTCGCTACGGAGGGTGAGCTGCACCAGGGATACGTGAGAGGAGTCCATGCTTTGCAGAGAGATACCCGACGAACTGACATCCCAGCAGGCCTCTGTGATCAGATCCTTCAGAGCTTCCAGCACCTTCTTCAGGATGGATCCCTGGACCAGGCGAGCCTCAAACATGGTTGCTGTTGACTTAATGGAAGGCTAGGCTACGAACAAAATAGTCGGCTGGGCGAAAGAGTTACTTCCTGGAAGTAAAAGGGCCGACGTTTAGAGTTAAGACAGTGAATGAAAATACTTAAAAATGAAAGCCTTTGTGCGGCGTAAGCCCTAAAATGAGACGTACCTCAAGTTATGAATAGGTAAGGTTTGAGCAGAGTCCGCGCGCCACTGGCACATTATAATGACTCGGCGTCCCTACGTCATTTCCACATCCGACATGGGCCCCGCCTTTTCACATCAGCACCGGTCACACACGACGGCCATTTTAGAGAGGTCCGCCTTGCATTACTACTGACAGCTACTAGCAAATAGAATCAATAGTCACTGTTAGGTACTTAATGAAACCGACTTCACTAGTGGCAGTACAGTAAAAGTACCTAACCATCACATTACAATGTTTTTCTGTTTGATAATGTTAAACTACTCATATGTGTAATTACTGCCACCGGGAAAACAAGACTAGTAATTATATAGACGACGTTTTCACCTTTGCAAACTTTACATACCCACCATTAACATATAAGTTATATTTACATTTAAAAGCAAATAATTAGTTAAATTGCGCATTTTTCAGTTTGGTCTATTAGCCTCCCAAATGATGTCTAACCCGACGGCCATTTTGGAGAGGTCCACCTGGCACCAAAACAAAAACGGCTATCACAATAAATGTAACCAGTACTCGTGAAATACTGACCATTACGTTGTTTTAAGTTAAATTAAATATATGCCAAGTAAGCACTTAAACATGTCAAATGTTTAGGTTTAATAAAACCTACTTCACTGGTGTACAGTAAAAGTACTCATCTGCAATACTGTATTTTTCTCCGTTTGATAGTGTGGAACTATTCATAATATAATGTACAATTGCTGCATTCAATACAACATTTTCAACTCTGCAAATTAAGCCTACCGGCAGTTATATTAAAGTTCTAAACAAATATTTATTTATTGGTCAATATTAAAGTATTATGAAAGTAATGGAAAAACAATGGAGAGATGCTATTTATTAACCAATGACAAATGTTGTTGATGGAGTGTCATAGAACCACACATTGAGAATAATGGTATTCTTAACACTTCAGGCCACTTCACACTCCAAAGATTCTGCCGAGAGCTCAGACAGGATGTAATTGGTTGCCATGGCAAGGATGGGCGCCCCTGTTGGTACACCAGGGAAGGGACCGCTGGAGCCGGCGATGTCGACGTGGGAATATGGCAGAGGAGTCTCAGAATCCACACCGTGCTGATGTGCAATCACAGGAAGGGAGTCAGTCACAGATCTGCAATGCATATTGTGAGTTATGACCACCCCTCCTGATAACCTTGTGCAGGCCTGATGCCATGATGAGGAAGGCAGCCGGGGTCTGATGTCCTCGAGGGGTCGCTGAAGATGGCAAGTTGTTGCACTGGAGGATGTCCTCATATTCTGATTTACCCTTGTGGAACTCGTAGTCTTCCCTCCGGATGGTGGACACTTCGAACACGTCACCCAGAGCTTCACCAGCTGCATGACGAGAGACGGACACAAGTTAATCTGTCCGAATGAGCTCAAAATGTCTCATTTTTTTTGTCTTACCTTTTTGCCAGCGAGCAGCATTTCCAGTGCGGTGGGCAGGTCCATTATCCATGATAATCTACAGGAAGATCCAAAGCTTAAACACAATGTCACTGGTATTTGAAACACGGAAAAGTTGCACTCACAGAGTAGTTAGGTCCCATGGCTCTGATGGCATGGCCGGTCAGTGTTGCAATCGTAAACAACTCGGGGGAAGTCTCACGTACTGCCTGTAGAGTGACCAAAAAGCAAAAATGTAGGAGCAACAATGGCGATGATGTACGAATTAGTCAAGATACTCATTCATTTTCTACCGCTTTTTCCTCACGACCATTCACACTCACATTCATACCTATGGACAATTTGGAGTCACCAATTAACCTAGCATGTTTTTGGAATGTGGGTGGAAACCGGAGTACCCGGAGAAAACCCACGCATGCACGGGGAGAACATGCAAACTCCACACAGAGATGGCCGAAAGTGGAATTGAACCCTGGTCTCCTAGCTGTGACGTCTGAGCGCCAACCACTCTAGTCAAGATACTGAACAACAAATTTAGTAAAAGTGGAGATCCACTATTTGTGTTTATCCATCTGTTTGCTAGTTAGCAGGATACTTCCAAGTAACTTTAAGAGATCTTAGGGACATTTTAGCTGTGTTGAATGGACATTGGTTAAATTTGCCGGATTATATTTTTATTATTTCTTTTTCAAAATTGCCATCTCTGTTCCTACATGGCCCTTAAATGAGAACACTACAGGAAAAAAAGTGTTTTTTACACCACATTTATCTTGACATACACAACTTATTAGAGTTATTCTAGTGGTAAGGTTTCAATTTGGACTACACAAGGTCTTCATTTATGAACAAATATAGGTCCTATGACTCATTGCAAATCCTTTTTAGTGCAAGTTGGAACTTAAAGTACCTCAGTTATAGCTAGATTAACAACTAAATCGCTCCCATTGTACACAGGACACATTAAGGTTTAAATACAACATTAAATGCAATTAATTAAAAAGATTCTAACGATGTTACCAATATACATTTCATAGAAGCAGATCCTATCACATGTTCAAGGAGTCTTTATCCAGATTACATGGTAGCCATGAGTTAGTCAAGGCCTGCTTGTACCAGATGGCATTACATTTTACCTTTCAAAGCATGCAGCTAAATTCTACACAGTACTGTTTTCTGCATGGGTGACTTACTCCTGAACAATACCGCTAACTAACAAATGGCTAACAAAATACTTGGGGAAGATAAATAAGCGTCAACATCGAACCTGCTCCTTCAGCTCACAAAGCAGGTCCACCATCACCATGCGTCCCTCGGCATCTGTGTTTCCCACTCGGACTCTGCGGCCGGCGCGCGAAACCACAAGCTCATCTGCCACGTAGCAGTCTGTAAGAAACACAAATTGTGAGCAATATGCTAAAAAGCACTTTTTAAGCACCTCCATTGAAGTGTACATCACTGACCTGCACCCACACTGTTGCGCACCATGGCCATGGAGCCAACAACCTTCAGGTTTTTTGGTTTCAGCTTAGCCAAAATCTAAAATGGGAAAATTGGCATTAGTAGGAATGGCCTGCTTGTCACCTTGTGAAGAAGTAGAAGAAGCCGGCAGATGACCTGGAAGAAGCCAGCGACGGCCGCAGCTCCACACTTGTCTCTGTGCATGCCAGCCATGACACCACCAGCCTTGATGTCCGCTCCACCTGTGTCGTAGGTGATGCCCTGTCGACAGCATCATCATCATCATTATTATTGTGCACATGTAACAGCTGGCAATAACAGAGACAATGTCCTCATGTATTAAAGATTTTAGCGGTTCATTTGCATTAAAACGCTGTTTTATACCAGGCACTGTGAGTTGGACGGAGCCTTCACCACTTCACAAAAAATAATTTTTTGGTGTTTTATTCAGAATGTAACTGTCATGTTTCATGCTGCCTTTTATTAACTACATTGTAAACAGTTTGCAAGCTGTTTTATCCTTTTTTTCTTTAATGCGCACAGTTTGAGTTGCCTTCCTTATTTGAACCCGGAATAAACGTTGCTTTTGTATGATATCAGTGGGCCCTGTATCGCTCTTTAAGTGGAATTCTGTTTTAGCTGCTGCATTGTTTATCTTTATCTTATCTTATCTTTTCCTATATACATACAGTCAAACCTTGGTTTTTGTACGCTCCAGTTTTGGTATGTTTTGATTTTTTGTCTGAAATGTTAGCAAAAAGTTTGTCTCAGTTTTTATACAAGTAACCAAATTTGGTACCCTATGTGTTGCTGACTTACTGTTAGTGCATTTAATTGTGTGACTGCTAAAATTTAAATAAATAATTCTAAATACATACTTGTCTGGAATGTACCTTCTGGAATGAATTAATGACAATTTCAGTGAGATAATTCAATATGAGACTTTAAGCCTTACACCCGTACATCATTACTAACAAACTAGACCACAATACTAGATAAGGAACTAAACACAGACATAGTCATCATACATTCAAAGCTCAAGAACGTGCTGTTGGAGAACTGATGATATTACACGTCACTGTCATCTGTTCTAAGTCACGTGTATGAATGTTCGAGAATGCTCTGTTGGGAAGATAAGTGTAGTATGTAGTATGAACAATAAGTAAATTAATGTACAATAAACTAGTAACCACCACTCTCTATCATCGACAAGCTATGTCTGAGCGCAGTTAGTATTTTATATTCCACAACACTGCTGAATTTCTGAAAATAAAATGAGGTTAGGTTTTTTGACAGACAAGCAGGCGTGGTTTATTGGACTAAATGAATGTCCGGCGTGTTGTGTCTGAATTGCTCGGTGAAACCATATTTGCAATTTGGGTCAATCATTTTGTATAAGTCCAAAAAGGTCTCATAGTAACACCTTATAGTGCTTTGGCATGCCTTCGATAGTGTCCTCATGCAGACAATAGATTTAAATACAAGACTAACAAATATAGACATAGGAAGTTTGTATATAAAGTCCTTTCACCTTGCCCACCAGCATGAGGGTCTTCTCAACAGGTCCCTCGCCACAGTACTGCAGCTTGATGACTCTGGCCTGGTGACGAGGTACGCCTGCATTGAGGAGGAAAATGCAGTATGAGCAAGCACACTAATAAGGTTGGTAACAACAAGGTGTACTCTTACTGCTGGCACAGCGGTTGACAGCAGCCAAGCAGGGGTACTCCTTCTCAAGGTGATTCAGGTCACTTATTACTTCTACCTGAAATGTAGAATACGGAGTTGCACTTTATATGCAGGGAAAACCACTATTGTGTTGATGAGGATGTTTCTGTTTTTTTTACCTGAACAGGGCTGTCTTTAAACAGTTCCGTCACATACTCGGCCACACGCGGAGAAGCCATACGCTCTGGATCGGAGCCACCGATATCACGACATGCCAGCCTAAGAGAGAAGATGCACGTGGAGAGAGGGAACACCACCAGCAGGGAGTGAGGTGACATTTTCTCTGACTTACCTTCCACTTTCCAGAGCATTAGCCAAATCCACCAGCCTTTGTCCCTGGCCCTCCTGAGCCACCCAGAGGCCCAGCACACACACCTTGTTGATGGACGACTTTATGTTTGCCTCCCTCACTTCCAGAGGCTTTTGGAAGACATGCACAGTTATTAAGACTCAGTACCTCCCAAAACTGAGCACACCCCTCACATTGCAGCAATTGTAATGACAGCATGAGTACTGGCGGCAAATGGAGAGCTGCGGTTCATTGAGGAAAATATGAATTTCAACCCTGCAACAACAGAACGGGCCCAAACACCTTCAAGATGACATACTGAAGGTGATGCAGTGGCCAAATCTATACTGCTTTCCAAGCTGTACACTGACTTCTCTAACTTTCATTTCTATACTATTGTCTGTGGAAAAGATACTAATGGTAGCTAAAATGAATACATAGTATAGTATACTACTGTCTCACCATATAGAGTGCATGAAGAGCTCCCAGTGCAGCTACCAGTGTGCTATTCTTGTAGTCTTTGTGGGGCGGACACACCAGTAGGGGGCGCTGCATGCCAGCTTTCAGGGCCCTGATAAGGACACTCGGGTTAAGACATTCAAAACACGACAGAACTTCCTAAAGTGTGAAAGCAAACAAAACTAACCTCTTGATGGCGTTCACTGCTGCGTCGCTGAAACACCTCACATCATCGTAGTCGCGGTTCACGGGGCCGGTGGCAGAAAACACCAACCGGTTGCCAGGGAGATCTGGGACCTTCAGGAGCACCACCTCATCCCCCAGCCCACTGTCCACCTGTTGAGTGATGAATCAATGAGAATGTATCCATTGTTGGTTATTTGGGTCTTGATGCAACTGGAGCAAAATGGGGTGCACTACTTGGCTGAAACCAGCAGAGGCACTGTTGAGTCAGTTTCAACTAGCTTGCTGTTGAAAGAGGAAAAACCGCTGGCTTCTCTGTTGAACCTGACTGTTAAGGATTGTATGCTTACTGTGTTGTAGTCCTGCAGAGGAGCTTTCAGGCACTCAAGTTCAGAGGGCAAGTCGTCATAGTTCTGGGTCACCAAGACGATACCATCAAAACTATGAAAGAAAAATGCAGTAATCAGCAAATTTGTCTGGGCAGGATACACATGCATGAAAAAGAGGATGTGTGGCATCTCTCCTGGTACTTACTTCTGGTTCTTGAGATCAGTGGTCCACTCGATGGGCTGCATGCTTTATACACAAATACAAAAAACACTTTAGAATCACACTAACAGTGTTAACAGACAGACAGTTAACAGCATGTGATCAGCAAATGGCAGGCAACAGTGCCAATGAGTGGAAGGACCTTTGACCATTCCTTTATCTCTCAACCACCAGCACGTCTTCTTGTGCATTTCGTAAAGTTAGGATCAAACGTCATAGAGAACAATGACAGCCATTTAGACCTGATATAAAATGTTGCTGGTAAACCCAATAAAGCAGTGTACACAGCAAGTTATGCTGACTGTGCTTAAATGTTCGCACATAATGTTACCTCATGTAACAACTTGTTAAAAGAATGCCTGAAACAAACCATACCATACCAAATCATTTGGTCATATATAATTGACGCGATGATGAAACACAATATGCAACGCAAATAAATCAGGCACGAGCCGAAGTAATTCAAACTATTTGTTATTTTTGAATTAACCGACACCAAGACGAGAAGAAATAAAAGGTACTGATCACCTGGTGCACATTTTGGTCTTCCTCCCTGGTGGTCCAAGAAGCGAAAGAAATTGTTGATAACCGGTAGCAAGGGGGCTAACCGCCGGCCACGTGACCTACTAGAAAGGAACCGGCGTTGCCTTCACATGATTTCGGAAACGCGTAATTTCCCCTAACCTGTTTAAACGTAACTATGTTATTGACATAGTTTCATAAGAAAAGATGAATGCCTATTTAATTGGATATAAATTATTATTAAATACATTTTTAAGTAAAATTCTATATATAAATTTGTAATTGTACACACCGAATTTCAGTAAATTTGCCAACTTCCACTTACACTGAATGGCTCTTCGAGCTGCCTGCTGGGAATTGTAGGCTTAAGATAGATTTCACAATTCAGCTCACAATTACGCCAACTTTATACGTATTTAATTAATTAATTCATTCATTTTTGTGCGTTTGTGTCTGTTAGAATTGATACAAAATTAATTTAAGGTTATTTGAATGGCAGTAGCCACACAAATGACTCGTGAATGCACTGCGGAAGCTAACCGGAAGTTGTGAAAGTGGAGGCTTTAAAGCGCAGAGGTGAGTATTGACCTAACAAGAGCCTGAGCAAAGGGCAATAAATGGGTGAATGAACTATTTGTACATTTTAGCTTTTTGTGAAATTACGTAAGAACAGAGCAACGACGACGTTCGAGCTTCAAGTAGGAAACTCTTGTGGCTCGACCTAAGGAAGATCTGCACTTTTTACAGCTGCCAGCAAAAATATTTTGGGTAATCTTGCGTTTTCTAATCATGCAAAATCCATTCCATGCAAGAACTGATACAATTCAGTTTTTATTAGCACTGTCAGATAGGTGGACAGTATGCTTATTATTTGGTTGGAGCTGTTTCTAATAATTTGGTTCTCTTATTAGAGGGCGTATACTGAAAAGTATTATGATGTAGCAAAACTGCAAACCAATGCCACAACATTAGACTCAGCATTATTGTCAGTTTAAAAGCATACATTTGATACAGCACAATATTATCGAGATTTTCTGAACCGGTGTTTGTTTTAATGATATCTTTCTGAGTGTGTTGTACTTAAGATGTCAGACTTAACTGCAGCTTTTGATACAGTGGACCATGAGATCTCTCGTTTGGGGCAGTGGGTGGGAATCAAGGCTACAGGGGGAGAAAAATTGGGTTGTGATTGAGTTTAAGGGTAGAGGTGCCGTGATTAACCTCAAGTATAAACTCAAATTAAAATCTTCATGGTGATTTTTTTGTGTGTCATGTTTATCTCTGCCTTTTTTGTCATCAACAGATGAGAGTTCCCCTTGTCTCCTTGCGCATTCTCCCTTTAGTCTCTCCAAGACACACAGTCAACCCACAGAGGCGGGGCTTATGTGACACAGCCATGCGTCTGGTCCAGTTTCATCGCCATGGTGATGCAGGTGGCGAAAGGGTCAGAATAGGAGTGGAGCAGGGTGAAGGGCTTGGCGTGGTGGACCTGAGGGCGTTTGACCCTTCCATGCCCTTGACGATGAAAGAGCTGCTGGAGCTCGGAGACAAAGGTCTGGAGCGTGCACAGAGGTATCGCACATAATTTGGTGATTGCACAAGCAATCTGAAAAGGATACTGACCACTTTCGAAATTCCTATCCCATATTTTCAGGGCGCTGTCATCTGGTCAGTGCGTGTTGAAGCGTTCAGACATCAGGCTGTTGTCTCCTATTTTGGCCCCGGAGAAGGTAGTGTGTGTGGGTATGAACTACCGTGACCACTGCTTGGAGCAGAATGCCCCAATCCCCAAAGAGCCCATCATCTTCAGCAAGTTTCCCAATGCCATCACAGGGCCATACGATGATATTGTTCTACCCTCTGAGAGCCAGGTAAGTTCCAGGATCCTGGAATGACACCAAGAAAATATGTAGTCCATTGCACAGCATACAGTGCATCCGGAAAGTATTCACAGCGCTTCACTTTTTCTACATTTTGTCATGTTACAGCCTCATTCCAAATTGTATTAAATTAATCTCTTACCTCAAAATTCTACACAAAATACTTCATTATGACAATGTGAAAAAGTTTTTTTTTTTTGACTTTTTTTGAATTTATTAAAAATAGAAAACAAAAAAATCACATTTACATAAGTATTCACAGCCTTTGCCATGAAGCTCAAAATTGAGCTCAGGTGCATCTTTTTTCCACTGATCATCCTTGAGATCTTTCTACAGCTTAATTGGAGTCCTCCTGCAGTAAATTCAGGCCACTGTGCTCATTGGGACCTTCAAAGCAGCAGAAATTTTTCTGTATCCTTCCCCAGATTTGTGCCTCAAGACAATCCTGTCTCGCAGGTCTACAGACAGTTCTTTTGACTTCATGCTTGGTGTTTGTGCTCTGACATGCACAGTCAACTGTGGGACCTTATATAGACAGTTATTATATTTCCAAATCATGTCCAATCAACTGAATTTACTGCAGGTGGACTCCAATTAAGCTGTAGAAAGATCTCAAGGATGATCAGTGGAAAAAAGATGCACCTGAGCTCAATTTTCAGCTTCATGGCAAAGGCTGTGAATACTTATGTAAATGTGATTTTTTTGTTTTCTATTTTTAATAAATTCAAAAAAAGTAAAAAAAAAAACTTTTTCACATTGTCATAATGGAGTATTTTGTGTAGAATTTTGAGGTAAGAGATTAATTTAATACAATTTGGAATGAGGCTGTAACATACTTTCCGGATGCACTATATGGAGGGATATGTATACTACCTCATACCTTCATGTCATCCTTAAAGGAGGTGGACTGGGAAGTGGAACTGGCTTTTGTGATTGGACGAAAAGGAAAGCACATTAAAGTGAGCATCACTGCTACACATATAGTATCTCATAACTCTACTCACATTACTACAGTACAATTTAAATGAAACTTGGATACTCTAGAGTAGTCAGAGTATAGTGTGTATAGCAGAATAGATTCATGATCCAGGGAAAATTAATATTTCTATATTATCATGAATGTCTAAATACAGTAGATGGCAACGCAAAGCCATAGCAATATAACTGTGGAACTGGGGTTTATTAAGGGGACTGCTTCTTTCTGAGGCCAACCTTGACACAATTTAGACATGTTCACTATGATGTGTACTCACTGGGTTTGCCAGCCATTTATGTATGTAGACAATAATGGCTGTGTGGTATTGTCCCTTGGGAAGATATAATAAAAATGTTTTCTCAAAGGGGTGTGTGTGCTTTTATGAGATACTGTATTATTGCCTCATTTGTCAGGAGGAAGAGGCACTCTCTTATGTGGCGGGCTTCATGGTGGCCAATGACGTCAGCGCGCGCGACTGGCAGATGAAGCGCAATGGAAAGCAGTGGCTGCTGGGAAAGACCTTTGAAAGCTTTTGCCCTCTCGGCCCTGCGTTGGTAACCACTGATGCTGTGAGAGGTGAGACAGTATTTGTGTCGACTCACTTCCTACCCTAATATGTTGGATTAAAGATAGAATATACACTCACTGGGTATACTTCAATTTTTGCAAGAGTTGTATCAAACATGGCGGTCCAGTGGTTAGCGCTAGACCTTACAGCTAGGAGACCAGGGTTCAATTCCACCCTCGGCCATCTCTGTGTGGAGTTTGCATGTTCTCCCCGTGCATGCGTGGGTTTTCTCCGGGTACTCCGGTTTCCTCCCACATTCCAAAAACATGCTAGGTTACACGCGACCCTTGTGAGGAAAAAGTGGTTGAAAATGAATGAATGAATGTATCAAACAGTCTGCTCATGTTGATGCTCTTTCCTTAGCTTCATGTATTGCTGTTGTGTTGGATTTCATTAGATTGTGCAGGTGTACCTTATGACGTACTAAGTATGAGTAAAAGTAGTAAACAACGTATACAAATCACCTCCAGATCCTCACAACTTGGGCATTCGCTGCTTGGTAAATGGAGACACCGTCCAGAGCAGCAACACTGACCAGATGATCTTCAAGACTGAAGCGCTGATCTCTTGGGTGTCAAAGTGAGTACATTTATCATACCGGTGCTTAAAAAAACATCTACATTTTTGTAATGAAAAGGGCTTGGCAATATTTAAAAACAGTTAAAAAAATGCTACAAGATACACTGAAAGCTCCATGGTAGAATACCCCCAAAGTTCGAAAGAGTTAACAACCCAAACTTGAAGAAATATTATACATTTAAAATCAAATCAAAATCGTTTTCTGGTTCATTTGGTCAGAGGACCAATACTGCCTCAGAGATGTTAAATATACCTGGCTCTGTACAACAAAGGGGTTGTCTCCGGCTATGTGTAAAATAGAGGAAATATTCCACCATAGGGAGCGTATGTAACCCATGGAACTTAGGAACTTACTGTGACATCAGAAAGGTCTGGCTTCTTATTACAATGACTTAAATAGAACATATTGACCAATCAATTGCAATGCACATTATGTTTGTTCTGCGAAAACTGCCTGCATAAATGTACTGTAGTCAGGCAGCAGCACCTGTAGAGTCCACTAGGTGACAGTATTTTGCTTTGTAAGCATCTTCCTGGTCTCTCGCCATTAATTTATCTGTTAGGTAACTTCGAAGGGCAAGTACTTTTATTGTATTGTATTTGTATAACGGTTAACTTTTTTTTTTAATCTATCGATCTATGACAGTTAGGAACCTAACTTAACACATTGCCTATACAGTTTTACAATGGTGAATGAGAAGGGCAAGTTCGAAACAAACTGTGAAACACTTTAACCAAAGGCAAAAGTAATTTACATTTCAGAACACTCATTGACAAATGCATCATTTCCAACAAATTAATGTTCATACGCTGTACTCACATGGAATAATGGTGCAGCAAAGCGAGGGACACATACAAATATGTATGGCTGCTACAGTCATTATTTCTGACAAGGAAGATACGTGTTGACCGCAGTTTGAGCACCTTTTTGTCAACCATTTCATGTCTTTATTCAACACAACATGCACCCTCATATGTTCAAGCTAATTGTTTCTTAACTGTCAATCTGGGCTTTGGTATATTGGTATATTCATTACCCATCACACAAGTGCTTGTAATGTATTTTGTCTTTTGTTAATGTGTTTCCTAAAATCTTCATTAGAGTTTTCTTCTTGAGTTTCCTGAAATGTAAATTTGTTTTGCCTTTGGTTAATTTGTTTTCTGAAATGTGACATGTTTTGCTCATCTTGCACGTCTCCAAAGTGCATGTGAAAACTTAACTGTAGGAGCTGATAGTTAGTCATTAGGTGGGACTGAATTTGCTGGAAATATGTCTTACCTTCCTTCTGCTTCTTTCCTCTTCCTCTTGCCAGGTTTGTGACGTTAACTCCGGGTGATGTGTTCCTGACAGGCACCCCTCCTGGCGTCGGTGTGTTCAGAAAGCCACCCGTCTTCCTCAAGGTGCGTGAAACTGATGATAAAGTGTAGAAAAAGCTGGTGTGTGTGTGTGTAGCACTGCATACCGAAGCTGAGAAACATCCATCAATTCATTTTCTACAAGGCTTGCCCTCATTAGGGTCACCAGTAAGCTGGAGCCTATCTTAGGGTGAGATACTGGGTGCATCCTAGACTGGTTTCTAGACAAATGTTTTAATTTTATTTACTTGGCAACTTAACAATATCACCATTACTGTATTGGAACACTATTGCTGCTGTTGAATTGTGTATTGGCAACAGTATTTTCTGTTCAAGCATGGTTCTGTCTTCCAGAAAGGAGATGTGGTGGAGTGCCAAATAGACCAGCTAGGCTCCATCATCAACTCAGTCATCTAAACTTCTGCCAAACCCATCCACATTATCAGCTGCACTTTTCATTCAAAAGTAAAGTACTAGAAGAAATGAAAAATACCTTGATTGTTTCCTGCTTGATTGAGACAACTCGTTAACTGGAAGATATGGTTTTATGTAGTAATTGGGAAAGCATTGGCGTAAAGAGGGCAATAGAGGGCATGCCTCTTACCCATTTGGCTGTTGGGTTTTGGACGTGCAGAGTTGGCGTTACATCCTGCTTGAGACCAACCACTAAACTGCTGTAGTTTAGTCATTCAGTGAAATTTCCACCTGAACGTGATCATACATTTTCAGCTGTGATTGTTCGCAAAACACCACAGATGGTAATTATTTTTCGTCTTTAAAGAGCAAGCAAATACTACTTTCTATGTGGGTGTGTGTATTGGTTGTGCCTCAGAACTGAACAGTACATGCAGGCCAACTCTGGGGGGCAGTAGAATGTCATGCTGACTTTGAACTGCTGCTGGATTTTGCATCTTGTCTGTACATACTGTATTGATGCTGCTGTAGGTGTTTCGGTCAATCTCCTGAGGTGCAACCTATGACTGCTGTTACAAGAGCAATGACTATGAATTGCTCAATAAATACAATTTAAAAATTCAGACTTCTTGTTGTCTTTATAAACCAAAATACTCAATTTTGCATTCAACAATGAAATGAGCAGAAGTGGTCCTCATCGGAATGGGCATCATTAACATGAAACAATGAACAGCACAAAAAAATAAAAAGTTGAAATGTGAACGTGTAGCAAACAAAAGCTCCCTCATTATAATATAAACATGGGGAAAGCACTCAGCATCATCACCATCCCCTCACAGCTGATTACAGCAACCTCCTAATCTTCGTCTCCAGCGGCTTTATGCTAATGATATTACAAAAGAAAAAAAAACATCTTTAAAATCAATGTCTCATAACTGAAAAATCAAATTGCAATTAACCCCAAAAGGCCTCTGTCACACAGCGTGGAACCTTTCTAACACGGAACACTCTTTCACGCCAAGGAGTTTAGGGCTCTTGCTGTTTAACATATTAACTGTAGATGTACTGAGAGATGAAGCGCTGCACTTTCTGCCTGTTTTCTGGTAGCAGGAACAAAGATGTGAGCCCCAAGAAGACTCCGTCTTCATTCAGTTCCTCCATGAGGACCTGGTGGGAACACAAACACAGTGTGGACACTACAGTGAAGAAAATAAGTATTTGAACACCCTGCTATTTTGCTATTTCTCCCACTTAGAAATCATGGAGGGGTCTGAAATTTTCATCGTAGGTGCATGTCCACTGTGAGAGAGATAAACTAAAAAGAAAAATCCAGAAATCACAATGCATGATTTTTTAACAATTTATTTGTGTGATACAGCTGCAAATAAGTATTTGAACACCTGAGAAAATGAATGTTAATATTTGGTACAGTAGCCTTTGTTTGCTATTACAGAGGTCAAACGTTTCCTGTAGTTTTTCACCAGGTTTGCACACACTGCAGGAGGGATCTTGGCCCACTCCTCCACACAGATCTTCTCTAGATCAGTCAGGTTTCTGGGCTGTCGCTGAGAAACACGGAGTTTGAGCTCCCTCCAAAGATTTTCGATTGGGTTCAGGTCTGGAGACTGGCTGGGCCATGCTAGAACCTTGATATGCTTCTTACGGAGCCACTCCTTGGTTTTCCTGGCTGTGTGCTTCGGGTCGTTGTCGTGTTGGAAGACCCAGCCACGACCCATCTTCAATGCTCTGACAGAGGGAAGGAGGTTGTTCCCCAAAATCTCACAATACACGGCCCCAGTCATCCTCTCTTTAATGCAGTGCACTCGTCCTGTCCCATGTGCAGAAAAACACCCCCAAAGCATGATGCTACCACCCCCATGCTTCACAGTAGGGATGGTGTTCTTCGGATTGTACTCTTCATTCTTCTTCCTCCAAACACGCTTATTGGAATTATGACCAAAAAGTTCTATTTTGGTCTCATCTGACCATAAAACTTTCTCCCATGACTCCTCTGTATCATCCAAATGGTCATATGCAAACTTAAGACGGGCCTTGACATGTGCTGGTTTAAGCAGGGGAACCTTTCGTGCCATGCATGATTTCACATCATGACGTCTTAGTGTATTACCTACAGTAACCTTGGAAACGGTGGTCCCAGCTCTTTTCAGGTCATTGACCAAGTCCTGTCGTGTAGTTCTGGGCTGATTCCTCACCTTTCTTAGAATCATTGAGACCCCACGAGGTGATATCTTGCATGGGGCTCCACTCCGATTGAGATTGACCGTCATGTTTAGCTTCTTCCATTTTCTAATGATAGCTCCAACAGTGGACCTTTTTTCACCAAGCTGCTTGGTAATTGCTCCGTAGCCCTTTCCAGCCTTGTGGAGGTGTACAATTTTGTCTCTGGTGTCTTTGGACAGCTCTTTGGTCTTCGCCATGTTACAAGTTAAAGTCTTACTGATTGTATGGGGTGGACAGGTGTCTTTATGCAGCTAACGACCTCAAACAGGTGCATCTGATTCAGGATGATACATGGAGTGCAGGTGGACTTCTAATGGGCAGACTAACAGGTCTTTCAGGGTCAGAATTCTAGATGATACACAGGTGTTCAAATACTTATTTGCAGCTGTATCACACAAATAAATTGTTAAAAAATCATGCATTGTGATTTCTGGATTTTTCTTTTTAGTTTATCTCTCTCACAGTGGACATGCACCTACGATGAAAATTTCAGACCCCTCCATGATTTCTAAGTGGGAGAAATAGCAAAATAGCAGGGTGTTCAAATACTTATTTTCTTCACTGTATATTATATATGGTGTGATATTATTAGTGTAACAGGACGCCATAATCATGGTTCCCCACTTTTAAGGTCTCAATTAGCTTTAGATTTTGTGTGAAGATCTTTACACCAATACCAATAAAGTTTTTCCGAACAAAGCAAAAGGGTTTTCAAGCTATGGCTTCTCCTTGGCAATATTGCTCCCCATTCCTCACGCTAGCCAAGGACTGGGCTGCACTGTACAGTGGAACCTCGGTTAGCGTCATGAATCCATTCTAGAAACTCAAACCGAAACATGAACAAACTGAATTAGTTTTTTTTTGCTTTCTGCACACTACACTCCCCCCTTCCTGTTGCGTGTTTTTTGCGTTCACAGCTTTTATCAAATGCACTTCTGCCACCTTGTGGCTGTTTTTATGGCTGACAATTGCTCTGTGGTGAAATCCATTAGTGGAGAGTTACATCATCACCTCTTTTTGCCCCTTGTGAAAAAAAAGAGCAAAAGATGTATAAATACATTGTTAGGATCAGGCATTTAGGGTTTCTAAAAACATACAAGTATGTCTTTGGGATTGAATGAGTTCTTTTTTTATGTGGGTAAATCTCTGTACCATACCCAAATCCAATCCAATTCTACCCTCACACTTCTAGATATTATAGCACAATAATTTAAGTGTGACTAAAGAAATGGATCATGTGAAAGTCTTGTTAGAAAGTGAAATGACTGAGCCCTATTCACACAAATATAGAAAGGGGAAATTTCCTGTGACATTTGCATGGACCCCACATTGATTGGACATGCAGGGAAAAAAGTAGATCAGTTTTCAAATCCTGGAAACAAGACTGCAAATGTTTCTGATTGATATGACCCTGATGCAAGAGTTAAAAATGGCCTCTTGCAATAGTTGCAGATATATAGGTCAATGGTGCCCTATTTTTAAAGGCAATGATTCCCATCTCGCATGCTATAGCAGAGAGCAGACTGATGGCTGCACAGGCTGAAGGGCTGACTTGTCATTGGTGAGAGCTGGAGATTGGAGAGTTTTCTGCGACTTTGATGTGTGTGTATATATACTACAACACGGGTTCTACGAGTGGCCGACCCTCGCCCGCATCAGGAGAATAGATTTCACTTCT
The DNA here is from genome assembly GCF_037039965.1 of Doryrhamphus excisus. NCBI lineage: Eukaryota > Metazoa > Chordata > Actinopteri > Syngnathiformes > Syngnathidae > Doryrhamphus > Doryrhamphus excisus. The sequence continues at coordinate 10,934,555 of NC_136359.1, read as the reverse complement.
CTTTGTAGACTGAAGATGTTGGATTGAAGCCCTTCCCCTTGTCTTTGAACCTTTAAGGTTCAGAGGAGATGAGATGCGAACTATTCCTATCTTAAAGACGACCTCTTGTGGCCTTCCTTCTTGCACTGAATCTCAAACTGTGATCATCAAGCATTTATCGGGGCCTTGTCAAAGTTTCTGTTTTATTCATTCATGTAAAGGTCACCCTCACAACCCGCTGAAAATTGCTGTAAAACCTAAAAGAAAGTAGAATTACATACTTTATCAGTGCTTTCACAATACTTGGGGGAGCTAAAAGAATTAGTTGTGCTCATATTTACTTGTCAGATAACATTTTTGTCACGTATATTCACTGCACACACACACAGAGAATATATAAAGACTGTCACTCACCCCCAGGTCTATTAGTGTTCTAACTGCAGTGTGTGCAGCCTCCTGTGAGCAGCTCTCTGTGAGATACCAGACAAAGGCACACATCATTCAAAAAAGAATAGATATCCAATAAAGAATCCAATAAAGAAAAAAACCATGTCGAACTAATGGAACAAAGCCATTACCAGAGGGACTGGTGAAATTTTTACATTGTGTAACATGGAGTGGTTTCACTTAGGCAGTAAGTATTTATCTTTCTATGCGCGTAGGTGTTTTTTCTTTTTTTTTTTTTTTTAGCTCCAAGTAGATATCAGGCTGTGCTCACCATAGTGCTGCTTCTTCTTCTTTGCTGTGTCATACAGATGTAAGCGCAGCTGAGTCATAAAATGGGCTTCTGACAATGACAAGACAAGAGGTTATTTGACTGGGATGTTCACAGCCTGCAATGACAATTTACTATACAATATAAAACACAAAAGAAAATACATAGAAGTTTAAAGGCCAAACACAATTTGGTCTGGGACACTGGTTGGGCACCGATTTGTTGATAGTTTGAAACTATTTTTCCAAAAAGGAATCAGTTTTCAGTGTCAATCTTTCACCATTTATCCACATTCTAACCTGTTACACAACTGTAAAAAAGACGTTTGTGAAGACTTAACATCGTTTTTCGTACACCCTGATACATACCCAAACTTATTGCCACAAATATGTCTTGGTTTTCGTACAGCCAATCAGTGTTCCGAGCAAACTAGTCGAGTGGCGAAACAAAGCATCCACGCATTGGTGATTGAGTGTCTGTGAAATGGGTAGTGTTTCTATCAGAATTGGGACACTGGAGATCCTTTAATCATCTTAATTGTGTGTGTGTGGTTTATTTGTTCATACAGCTCACACAGAATGCTTTCAAGCACTGGGCGCTGCTGCTATGATGAAGTTTTGTCGACAAGGAAAGGTACAGACAGAATGTTCTCTGCAGACTGAAATTTGAGTAAAAGTACAGTTCACAAGTTGTCAGACATACCTTGACATACCAGTATATGGTTAAAGTCTTACACATATACATGGGTAATATGCTTCAAATAGTTGGCTTAACGGCAAAATCCAAAATCCGCACTGTACACACCCTTTAAAAACGTGTCAATGCAGCTACAGAAGCGGAGAGGGAAGCTTGCTGAGTCAACTTCATGCAAGTGTAAAAATAAGTTAACCACTCTTCAATTAAACTTGTTGATGATTCATTTCGACTTTTCCCAGGGGTTGACAGAGTGACTAATTTGTAGGAGTACACGATACACTTGGCTTGGTACCCGGAAAAAACCCACTCACGCATGGGGAGAACATGCAAACTCCACACAGAGATTCCCAAGCAGGGAATCGAACCCGGGTCTCCAACTGTGTGCCCCCCTAGGTTTTTCTTCATTTTTATTTCTGCAATAAGCTATGTTCCACTGATGGCCCCCTGCAGCACACTTTGGACACCCATGCGTGTTTCCCCAGGAAGGTGAGGTATTGCCAGCTGACAGAGAAGTATGTCCAAGCTTCTTGGCTTTTCCACTGGTCAGGGGTTGGGTTGCATTGTGGTGGGGTTTATTTAGCTTTCAGACAGCTTACAGCTTCTACACCAGGGGTCTCAAACACACGGCCAAATGTGGCCCGCAGGACACTAGTTTGAGGCCCCCGCCTTGATATGAAAGCGGCCCGCGCAGGTTTGATATGGATGCTGTATGGTATCATGTACCCAGAAAAAAATATTACGTTTCATTAATGTTCATGTTAAAGGTTAAATAACTGTTAATAGTTATCCTCCCTATCCATGTGGAAGTGGTAAGTTTTTGGCTATTTAAGTTTAAAGGAAATAATTTGTTAATTTTAATCTGAAAAAAATAATTTGTGTACCCACCAACTATATGTGGTTTCTTAAGTTTTTATTATTTGCCATTTTATTATTATTATTATTATATTTATTTATTACTGATTGATTGATTTGCTTTATTCTTGATTTGTTTATTTATTTTTCATCTTATTTGGTGCAGAAAAATAAAAATTAAGATATTTGAGAACAGTGGAATGTTTTATCAGAGCTTTTATTGTAGAAAATCAGAACCAAAGCACTGAAAAAGTTTGTACATTTTTCTGTTTTTAATAAATGCGTTTTTTTTTTTTTTGGAAAACCTGATGCGGCCCAGCCTTGCCCAGACCCTAGCTCCAGTGGCCCCCAGGTAAATTGAGTTTGAGACCCCTGTTCTACACAATTGGTGATGGAGCTCCACTCCTGCTTGCTTGAGCGGCAGATACTTCATCTTTAAGTGAGGTTGAGTGGGTTAAGCCTAACTTTCCTTTCTGCCAGTAACATGAAGTAAAGTTGGCGATCAGTCAGATGTAACGAGCGTGAATAGAACTGTTTGGTGATTACAGGTGCAGACGCATCTAAACATCTACCCGTTTTGATCTGAAAAATCCTCAGTAACTTTGATCAAATGTAGAATCTATACAGCTTCTGTTTGGATACTAACAAGGCGGCAGCAGTTCAACTACAAAGGAAAAAACAGCCACACGTCATTCGGTGATGCTGGGAACACCGAGGTAGGTTGGATTGCAGGGTTTATAGTGTTCATAAATCACTTAATGTGCGGTTCCAATCCTGCCTCGCACGCTTCCACTTCCATATTACTTTATTAGAATTTATAGCGACCATGCCATAGTTCAGTCTGATAGATTTCTGGCTACCCTCTTCTTCTTGTGAAACAGATTTTCTCCAAATGACAAATATTGTCACGATTTAATTGTCTCATGACACCCTTAATCAATCGCTGCCTTAGTTCTATACCAGATGCCTCTCCTAACCTAATCCTACTGTTTCTCCATGTTTGGAACCAGAAATGAATCTCCAATGGCTGGGTGTTGTAGCCCTGACTTGTTATTGAACCCACAAAATGTAGTTTCATTACCGAAGGTGTCATTTCTCAAATAAACAGTGAGACACATACCTGTCAGAGGTGTGTGTAGGTGGTCTAGGAACGATGTGGTCCAGCAGAGTGTCCTCAGATGTCCAGCTAGCATGCTACACAGGAAGAAGAGCATGTCAGGGCACTGACTCGGCTGGCTTATCTGGAAATGAGATGGTAAGGGAAGAAGACAGCCACAGAGGTTGATGGGAATGTCAACGCTGGGATGATTGGAAGAGTTCACTGAGAAAAGAACATTTTCCGCTAGGCTGAACTCCCTGGTGAAAAGTCACTGTCAGCTGGTTCATCGAGCCACATGCTGAAATAAAATATGGAATAGTTCTTTTAATTTAAGCTTTGTGTCATTTTGTCCAGCAGCCTGTCTGTTCATTTTGACTCCAGACTGAAATAACTCTGCTATGGAATGTTACGAAAGTTCATAAAAACAATCACGGTTCCCCAGAGGATGTATCCATGCTGGTATGTTACTTTCATATCAATGTGATATTTACATCATTATTGCCTTGAATGAGCTACTGACTTTTCACATGGAGACGTGTGAGGTTCAAATGAAGCTGTCATTACTGTCGACAGATTTTTCACAGTGTCATGGGAATCTCTATTTCATTGTACAAGCTGGTGTAAAGGACATAATGTTTTTTCTGTGTTCCATTCTACATGGACATATTTTTCATGGTCCTCTATGCACACTATAGGTTTATCAATGAATTGCTCAGTAAGCTAAGTCTATTGCTTTTATTGTATGACCAATTTTAGGGGTTATTAAGTTGGAGATGTTCTTCTGGGCATTCATGCATTCCAGATTTACCATTAAAAAAATCTGGTGCCAATGGAAGCAGTATGGAGGGAATGTATGAATTGTTTAATGGAGTCATATAAATGGAAAGGGAATGGTTTAAATTGGATTGTGAAGCTGTTCTCATAAAATTACACTGCATATGCATTGGTTCTCATTACCTAATCGTACAAAACCATTGGGAAGTGTTATTGAGCTCACAGGATAGATGCAAACAACAGAGCCGCATACTGAGGAGTCAGCAGTAGATATCATCGGCAGATGCTTTTACCACTTACGTATTACAGGAAATTAGTGTGTATTTCATTTGGAATGATTCCGCAGTATGACAATAGTATGACATTCTTATTTCGGGGGACAACTTCATTCTGTAGTGTGTCTGTTTTTTTTTTGTCCAATCAGATTTCCGCTGCCCAGGACCTTCAGAGTGCTGGCAGATGTCACTTATACACGATTAATAACGGGGCTGTCTCGTTAATCAGATTTCAGATATGCCTCACAATAATAATAATTTTCCATGTTTTAATTTGAACTTTTATTATTTTGTAAGTTCAAATTAGTTTTGGTTTTTCTTTGAATTTGCGGGAAAAAGTTCAATAGTTAAAACATTGTGCTAAGGTCATTCATGCAAAGTTAAAAACCATTTCAAAATGTACCTGCATTGTTCTGTGACTCTGTTAAATTAAAAAAAATCAGTCTGTCCAGTCCTAAAAAGTTAATATCTTAATTTAAGTAACGTTAAAATAGTCTCGCCTCGTTCTTGTGAACCTGATATCGTGTGTCACATTGTAAGCTGAGTGTACAGTGACACTCCGACCATCTATTGGAAATGTAGAAATAAACACATTAGAGTGAAACTCAGCCCACACAAGAGAACTGGCTACCAAGGTACATTTGCATAGTCTGCTTTTGTGTGGTCAGTTGACAAAAAAGCAAAAGAAGTATTTCTCAAGGCTTGGTACAGTACGTAGGTGTTCTGGCTCGGATAAAGCTCAAAAGTGACAGAGCCGAGGAGTAAGGGATTTCAATAGTACAAATGTGTATATAGCAGTGAAACTCTTCCATCGTCTTCACAAAATCTCACAGACTCAAATTAAATTAGTGTGTAATTTAGTATGTAAAACAAATAGCATCCAGAAAGTTTCTTTTAGAAGTATACGAGCAGAGTATACAGCATTCCTAACATCAATGTTTGGCAGCCAAAAACCACATAGGCAAAGTCCAATCATAAGATGAACAAACCAGAGACACACTATATACTGGATAAACAGACCAAATGTTGCATTAAACATGAAATAGTTTGCAGAGTTTGCAATATTCAGAACCAGCAACGAGCTGTCCTTTTGTCTTCATAACTCATGTCAGAACACAGAGGAAGACCTCTTACTGAGAAGAATGCCGAATGCATCCACAGCTTTGAAAATGTTCTCTGAGGCAAGAATTGCACTCACCGTGTCTCTCAAAGCTTTTGGTTAAAAAAGAAATAAAAAAAAGTATTTATATATATAAACTTGAATGAAAAATACTGATGAAAAGAACTCTTCGGGGTGCATGTGAATAATAGATCAACTCTTGTTCTGTTGCATTTTCATCAGTAAAAAAAAAAAGAAATAAAAAGCTTGACAACTCATTTTTAATGGCGAATGTAATTGAGTGGTTTAGTGGACGTCAAACCTGGTTCATGTGCTTTGATGCTATTCATTAAAATAGTTTTTCCCCTAAGCATTGAACACATCTAGCCTCTAGGTCAGTTTACACTCACTATGGGAGTTGATTAGTTGCCCTGTTATGCTTTGAAAAGTCACATGTAACACTTATGACAGCCTTCAATTAAAGCTGATACACATACCGTTAATTGGTATTCAAGTCATGTGTCTCAACTGCAGTGGCTGCTTTTGTAATGGAGATGTACTTACATCAAATGTGCCTTTCATGCCCTGGCTACCATTTTGTGTAAACTGGCTAATTCTGCAATACCACTGTTCCATGCGTACATAGAACCTGTGTTGCTGCTCTGTCCTGTTCCTACATACCTTGTAGGAACACAAGTCCTGCTCCTCACAATCAGAATCGCTCTGATATGGTTCGTCAGTGGTTGTCCAGGTCAGTGTGCCCTCTCTCTTCCAGAAATCACAGATGGGGATGTCCCTTGGAACCTACGCAGAAGCACAATCTGACTTTTTGTAGCATATTTTGGAGGCGCTCAACATGAGTGCATGTGTACAAAGAAAATAAAATATTGCATATGACATCTCCTTTTACACAATTATGCCGTGAGCACAAGTACTGTATAGTGTAATATTTATTACACATTTGACAGCCCTAGAATAAACACACATTTTTGAAACAGTAAACAAATAAAAAGAAAACATAGATCTACTTTATTCCTTCATTGCACTGTATGTTGCGTAATGTTTTGTACTGCAAGTAAACACCAGTGTTTGGGTAATAATGGCCCTCTATGACAAAACATTACTCATGAATGGGATTATGTTCCTCTCAGCTAAAACTTGCTCATACTGAAATCAGTGTCATTCTTAGAGTAACAAGCAGTTTAGCCACCTGATTTTGACCGACATCAATCAGGAGTGAATGGAGGAGGTGTGGTCTAAATGTGTTTTGGCTGCAAATGGAGACAAATGTTTTCATTGGTCGTTTGGCTCCATACTTCACATAAAAGGACATGCATGAGAAGATAAGGGCTGTCAATTGATTAAAATATTTAACCACCATTAGTCATATGGTTAACTTAAAGAATGAATCACATTTATGAGTAGGGGAAATTTCTTTGTGGTAAACGATTTGAGGCACAACTACAGCAATAACCACATAAAATTTTATGTAAAGGGATATACATTTTGGAAAATATGGGCCATTTTTAAAAAAGTTATAATATACAGTCAAAAGCAAAATTTTCCACTTTAAATGTAATGTTAAATGTAATGTCATACATTTTTGGCAATATAAAAAAAAGCAGGCTGCATGGGGGTCGAGTGGTTAGCGCGCAGGCCACACAGCTAGGAGACCTGAGTTCGATTCTACCCATGGCCATCTTTGTGTGGAGTTTGCATGTTCTCCCCGTGCATGCGTGGGTTTTCTCCGGGTACTCCGGTTTCCTCCCACATTCCAAAAACATGCTAGGTTAATTGGTGACTCCAAATTGTCCATAGGTATGAATGTGAGTGTGAATGGTTGTTTGTGTATATGTGCCCTGTGATTGGCTGGTGACCAGTCCAGGGTGTACGCCGCCTCTTGCCCGAAGACAGCTGGGATAGGCTCCAGCACCCCCGCAATAAGCGGTAGAAAATGAATGAATAAAAAAAGGATCTTACTTCTTCCATGATCAAGATGCCACATCGTACCAGACTGTCAATTGCATCCAGAGCAAAATTCTGGGATGACTGGCAGGGCTGCAGAAAACGAATGACAACGAAAAGGTGAGAGAAGCAAACATCTTCCGCCCCATCTTACATCTAAAACCAGCAAAGGAGGACAGGTAACAAAGAGTGTAGACTGTTGAGGTGGAGATGAAGCTTATATCAGAGGAGGAAGAAGCAGCATTGGCCATTGGGATGCATGTGTGGGAGCAGTATTTTTCCACGTAGGAAAAGGCTTAGAAACATATCGGTAAGCGGAGTAGAAAAGAAACGAGTAGCTATTGAAATAAAAGGTGGGCCAGCTGAGAAAGGCACAGAATATCTGGCTCACATTCTGAGCACTTGAAGTCAGTGTGATTGAGCATGTACATATACAGGCATACAAACACACACACACACACACACACACACAACTAGCGGAGCAGGGTGAGTCACTGTTCGGCTCCATTAAACAGCCATTGAATGAGACACACCGGATGTGACTGTGTCTATGTGTGTGTCTGTGTGATATGAATTGAAACTCACTGGTATAAAGCCTGGAGGCAGAAGATGGCAGAGCTGCAGGGCTCTTTCAGTCAGCTCGGACTGCAGGAGCACAACATCAAACTCCAAGTCACCTTTGACCTTCTCTCCATCGATGCTGTCAGATCTCACCTTGCTGCTGACGCCACTGCCAGCTACCTCATATAGCATAGCTGACACTGCACAAGCTGGGGAAAAAATATCTGCATTACTTCAGCAATTGACACCTATACAACTGTAAAATCTGCAGGTTGATACAACTTCTGTGTCACTTCAGAGCATGTATCAAGAGTGTTGCACACATGTACAGAAAATGACTTGACACAGTGCCATTAATGTGAAAATACCAGACAAAACTATTTATAGGCCTGTCAGGATAGCAAATTTTGCTGGACAATAAATGTCCCACAAATTATTGCTGACAAACAATATTATTGTCAAGATTAGTACAATCAGAGAAAACAGGTTAATATGAGCTATCTAACAATTCACTGCACTGGGACGTACCTTTACAAAAACAATGTTTTATTGTTTTAAAATACATGCTGTGATCATGCATTAAGAAGTACATTGATGGTAACGTAATACATATAGTGTCTTGCCGTATTTGAATTATTTTAAATATTACCAAAACTTCTTTCCTCAGTGCATTGATTTTTGCCCAGGAGTTCACACTGCTTCCGTCAACGGCAGCTTCGATGACACTTACAGTGGCCGCTCTCACTAAGACTTCTCACGTCAAAAATGCTGACAGCAAACAAGCATCTTGTTGAGTCTTCATAACAAAGTTTTTTTTTGTTAGGATGTACTTATTTTGACACAAAATTACGTTGAATGTCAACTAAGAGAAACTAACTTGTTTTCTCTTGGTAGAATGCACAAGGGAAATAAATATGATGTTTCACATCAGGATTGTGAATGATGGGCAAAATGCATACAGTATGTCAATTTTGTATTATTTTTTTTCATGTGATTTATTGCTTATCATGACTGGCCTAATAAAGTAGTATAATAATTGTGTCCTACAGTCAAGCATAGTAGTAGTAGTGTCATGATCTGGAGATGCATGAGTGATGCCAATATTGGGAAGCTGTGGTTCATTGAAGGAAACATGAATTTCAGTATGTACTGTTACATTCTTAATACCCTTCATTGGTAAACTGGGCCGCAGAGCAGTTTTCTACCATGAGCCCAAACTCAACTCAACAAGATGACAAGTGCACTTCAAGAGGAAGCTGAAGGTGATAGAGTGACCAAGTACAGTCATAGTCATCAAATATTAATTTCCACAAAGTCTGCTGCCTCAGTTTTTATGATGGCAATTTGCATATAATCCAGAATGTTATGAAGAGTGATAAAATGAATGGCAATTAATTGCTAAATCCCTCTTTGTCATGAAAATGAAGTTAATCCCTACAAACTGCATTTCAGCCTTGCCACAAAAGGACAGGCTGACATCATCTGGTTAACACACGTGACAAGGAGTGTTGACAAGGCTGAAGAAGACTCTGTCATCCTGATTGAGCGAAAATAGAACAGACTGGAAACTGTCAAAGAAGGGTGGTTCTTTGTTCCTCCGTTAATCATGGTTACCTAAGAAAACATGCAGTCATCACTGTTTTGACCAAAAAGGCTTCACAGGCAAGTATATTGCGCTGAGAAAGATTACGCTTCAATCAACCATTTTTCTGATCATCAAGAACTTCAAGGAGAGAGTTGAGAAGAAGGAATCAGCCATGTCTCTGAAAGTTGATGTAGCTGCGGGATCGGGCACCACCAATCAGGGCACCACCACTCACTCTGGAATGGCAGCAGGCAGCTGTGAGTGTATCTGCACACACAGTGAGCTGAAGACTTTTAGAAGGGCACCAAGAAGCCACTTCTCTCCAGGAAAAACATCAGGGACAAACTGGTATTCTGCAACGGGTACAGGTATGAATCCCCTCTCTGACTGTTTTGGGGCGTTCAGAAGAAAAAGCTTGTCTGGAGAAGAAAAAGTGAGAGTTGCCATCAGTCCTGTGTCATACAAACAGTAAGCATCCTGAAATTATTCATGTGTGGGGTTGCTTCAAGGGCAAAGGAGTGGGCTCACTCACAATTTTGCCTGAGAACACACAGCCATGGACAAAGAATGGTAAAAACAAACAAAAAAAAAAACAGCCTCCGAGACCAACTGACTGAAGAGCAATGCTTATTCCGGCATGACGGACCACCTTGTCATGAGGAACAAAACAACATTTTGGCTCCCCAAACCTTGGTCTTCCTCGCAAACAGTAGAATGCTGTAGTATAAGCGAATGGAGGGTGGAATGAGGCATGTCCTAAAACAATCTTTATTATAGCAACAGAGCTGAGTGTGCATATTTTAGAAGGCTGGCTTGTATGGGATGTTAAGGATCGTCTTTATTGTTGTAAATGTTTTCCCAGTTACGTAAAAGTGCACTGGATCTGTATATTGAGAGGTGTTTCTAGTGCCCTCCCCCCCATCTAGATTAAATGCAAAGTACTAATGTGTGAAATAATGCAAACACCTTTCAATATAATGAATAGATATTGCAGTTCTATAACCACAATAATAAACATAGTGATAAAGTAATAATTTTAAAGTGAGCATTACAATCTATGCATCTTTGCAGAGGCAAAACATGTTTCCGGTGAGTGAGTATAGTTAGGGTTATTATTTTTAGCATTTGAGGTTAGAACCAATGTTTCATAACCCATAAAGCAGCACATAGCTGCTGCCCACAACCTTCACTTCCTCCACTAAAATAAATCATGCCGACATAATGAATCATGCGCACAAACCATTATCAAAAGCAATGGAGCTTCCCTGGAAATAATGTGCTTCAAAAGCGGCAATTGCTGTCATTTCTTAAAAGTTTTAACATCTTTTAAGTACAAAGGATCTTTCTCTTCTCCTTCTGTGAGTACTGGGACAAGACAGGCTATATCTTTCACATCTTTTACATTGTTCAGACGAGACTTTCCAGCAAGTGCATCTCTTCAGACAATATATTAGGCTTCCAAAGCTGAGATTAGTTTTTGACACCTACAACCAGGCCGGGTAAGAAGATCTTGCAATGTCTCGGTGTAGAAGCAGTGAGGGACTGAGAGAAAAGACACGAAGGCTCAAAAGGAACAGATTAACTCTCTAGGACCAACTGTGGTGGATCACTCCTCCAAGAGACAGATGACATCCAGGCTCTGAAAGACCATTTTCATTATTTGACCCATCTGCTTGAAAAAGAAAAAATGTGAGCAATCTACTCCAAAGTAGTATGGCACAAGTGTAAAGAGGATCAAACTTGAGCCGGCAGCTACAGCATGTACGTGGACCAAGATTGTGAAGCATCCTTTGACAGAGTAGCAAAGCTAGATTAGGTGGAAGTGAAGGTGGAATGATGGTTTTGTAGAAACCAGTTGGGCTTATCAAAACAGCCTGTTGGTGAAAAATAAAGCCAAAAAAAACACTCTTTTGCTGGTTTGACTGAATCACTGAAACATGCATTAAAACACTGACAATTCAGTGGCCGTATATTTGATTTGTAAAAGGACATTATAGGTGTCAGTAATGGACGCTAGATACAGTATATATACAACATACACAGATTTATGTTGTGTTCATTTGTGCCAGATGCTGTCTTCACAACATTATTAAGTCAATATTTCTTTCACATCTCTGATGTGACATGTTTTTTTTTTTTTTCAAGCTGCTACACCTCTCCTGAAGTCTTTGGGGAGACCCGCCTCACACTGTGAAAGGTTTTGCATAATTTAAGCCATTTCCACATGAATATGGATTTTTTTTTACTCCACTCCAGTGTTAAAAAAATATCCACACACATCAGTGGACTTTTCAAAACAAATCTCTGTCCACACAAAAATATTTACCGGCTGCCATGCACATGTTGGCCAGCTGATTTGATTCCACATTATAATGTCTGTTTGTCAATATCGTGAGATATTAGATGCACCATTCGTTATCTTTAAAATCAACATTCACTTACAACAAACCCAGGAAACAACATACATATTTTTAAAAATATTTTTTATATTATATAATATTTGTAATAAGTATGTCTACCACTGCATGACATGAAATCAGCACACTTAACTTAATAAATTGTGTTCTGTTGTTAAATACGTTTTAAATACATGAGATAAGGGTGCACATATCTTATGACATAATACAAAAAGTTCTGTTTTAACACCGAAGCCAGAGTTACATAAGGCACAATAAAATATAGGTTTTTAAAATATAGTTTTCAGTGGATGTGGATGGTGAAATCAAGCTCTGTTGTGCTACTCACATAAAGTCCACCGCCTTGGACTAGCGCCACTTTTGTTCAGTCTTTCACAATGGCCATGGTAATGAGAACAGTGAAGCATAACACAACAGCCCTATTGCAGAGCATAAACTTTTGCCAAGGCAGCCAAGTTTACTAATAATGCTATTATTCTGCTGAGATGGCAGAAATTCAGAATGCTGACTTTGTCCAAGTGTAGAAAAAAAAAACCATTTTCATGGATGACTGACTTATGTAAATCTCAACAGATCTTACATAATGACAGAATACCACTGAAAAAACGAGAAGAGCGAACTGCAGAACTGCAGTTTGACGAATGACAACTGCGTACATACTTGGTGGCTGTTCATGAAAAAGCACATTGGCACAGTCTTGTGCTTGTTATATCTCAAACACTTTGAATATTAAGCGGTGTAACTTTAAATGGATTTGAAATCCTGCCATGGCAACTGTCGGGAGTCACAGCCAAAGCCTCCCACGAACACAAAGATGCAAGAAGAACATAGGATGACTTTTGGGCTTAAATGAAAGTTCTATCATCTTACCAAAATACACGCATGCAAAATCACTCACCGCCAACAGCTTCCGAAATAAAGGCATGTGTGACGATCTGGGCCTGCTGGTTGAGGTGAAGCGAGGCAGCAAGAGTAGGACGAGGCACAACTAATGGGTCTTTTCTAGAGGCAAATGAAAAGACAGCCAAGAAAGTTAAGAAATTACCTTATTTTCACAAATATTATTATGCTATATATTATATACTATTATGCTACACACCATAACACGCACAGGAAGCTTTCTAGATCTTCCAGATTCTGCACCTCTTTCTACAGTGTTTGCATAAAATTCCTGCTTCCGACCCAAACGGTCTGTTTAATTTACTCCACCCCCGCCCTCCTCTGGGTACACCCATTCCTCTGTGATCACACTCCTAAGCACACCCAAGGACTTTCGGATACGTACATCCACGTTTACTGAATGTAGGCAATCTACAGCAAATATAAGCCCATTCAGCAGTGGACCTCTGTGTTAGAAAAAAAAAACCTGTAAAACCGAGCGTGAACAAATATGGTGTGTATGGTGAGATAAAATTGGACACACAACACTGCAGTGTGATCACCATGTGTATATGACTCAGTAGATGCTGCTGTCTGGATTAGCAATATAATCCCTTCGTCCATGTATGACTCATACATGGAGGTCGTTTTTTCTTTTCGTCATGGAAAAAGAGATGTGTGTAATTGCTTAAGTGAATGCCACACCTGACTATTAATTAAAACCTGGCGTCTATTGAGTTGAGGTCAGCTTTTGAGGAAATACAATGACTGCCATATTCCCCGGTAATTGTTTTCTAGATAACAAACCTTGACGGCGCGGCGGCTATGATGAGATGAGGAGAAAGCAGAGCAAGGGAATAGTGGACAACCTCCGTTAATCTACCCCCAAAGCCGACATCTTTGTTCCTGAACAAGAGCTCCTCTGTAAGCCAGGCCACGTCGCGACACAGGACTGACACGCTCACACCCTGTCAAGGAGAATGACGGGTAAGATTTGTGCCAAAAATGAGTTGTATTCTACACAGTAATAGTAACTTATAGTATCAATGTGTCTACCTTAAAGAAATGACCTCAGTCATTAAGACATACATTCAAATTGAGGCAATAAATTGCACTCTGCTGTTTTCATAGACGGCGGGCGAGTGGTTAGCGTGCAGGCCTCACAGCTAGAATGGCATGAATGTGAGTGTGAATGGTTGTTTGTCTATATGTGCCTGCGATTGGCTGACCAGGGTGTACCTCACCTCTCACCTGAAGACACCTGGAATAGACTCCCGCGACCCTCGTGAGGATAAGCGGTAAAAAAATGAATGAATGAATGTTGTTAAAGACCTAGTCATCGATCCTCTATACAAGTGGAGATTTCTGCTGTCTTTTTTTTCAAGGACGTACTGTATTAATGCAGCACACAAGTCAAAGATGCTCTATATTACAGGACCAATCTATTGTTTTTAAGTACATACTGCAAAGTCAAAGACACAAATGGTGTTTTTAGGGATCTTCTGCAAAAATGTCAGTCCCTAAGTTTTGAACTCATGTCATTGATGGGCTAGCTTTGCCCTACAGTGTGCTAGTTGAATAGCCCTTAGAGGTTCCATTGTAATTAAATTAGATTTGACACTGGTGGATAAGATTGGTACTGGCACATATATGCAGGGAGGAGATATGCACCTTTTGGTGTCTGTACAACAGAAGACTGGACAGCAGACTGGTGGACATCACAGCCATGCAGGAGGTTGCGGCTGGGAAAGAGAACATATACCAACATGATTAAAACACATCATGGGGATTCATTTACAAACCAGCAGGATATACACGTACTATCGTGTACATACAGAAGATGAGGTGGAAAATAATGGCGATGTTGAGGTCTCTCTCCTGGTGGGTTTGCTCTTTGGGTCTAGGTGCATCGTGAGAAGGCAAGAGCCACGACATCTTCCTTTGACCAAACTCGGTCTTCGTCCTTGACGGAAAAATACACTCACACTTTTAAACAAAGGTGCCAATACCAAATGAAATGACAACATCTGTCACCTAAATGCAGCAGTAGAATGCTACCTTTCTCTTTTTTGCCATTATACAACACATCACAGTGTCAGTGTGACTCTACAACCCCCCTCCACTGTACAACACCTGCTCAGCAACAAACATTAAGAAAACACAGTGACTCGCTGGTGTACATTTCTCTCAGGAACAGCTTCAACAAGTTGAATACCCAACCAGGTGGCCAAGTCTGATTCAGTGGCACTGTTGCTATTTAAATGCACAATGAGTCAATGAGGGTCGCGAGGGTGCTGGAGCCTATCCCAGCTGTCTTTGGGCGAGAGGCGGGTTACACCCTGGACTGGTCGCCGGCCAATCACAGGGCATTGTTTTAACAACAATAGCTAAAACATTCAACTGTATTATTTTCAATGAGATGCACCAGTCATAATCACTTTCAATTAGATTTATGGATTTGCTGCATTTAAACTAAACCTCAAGGATTAGGTGATAACTTGTTTCGGGCTAAATTAGTGGGTTGTACCTGTACAGCTGCTGTGTAGCTGAAAGAACACACTGCAACTAGCTCTGCTCCCTGAGTGACACCAATGCGCCACTATAAATCATTTACAGTATGCTATTGCCACATTATCTGCATGTTAGACACAATGTAAGTGCCTGCCCCTACCTTGTTCATGTAGTCATGCAAATGAAAACTAAAACGTCTGTGATAATCCAATCTAACTATACATCCTCAACCATCCATCACATCCTACCGCATGTAATCATGCGGTTTTGTTTTTTTTTGCACACACACTCTCAGAAGAATTAACCATGTGAGTAGTAAATCTACTGTGCTGTGCCATGCAACCTCATTCAGGATGTTCATTGTGTTACCTGATCCACCAGCCCACTGCTGCAGGATACAAAGGTTTATATTCATTATTCTTATTTTCAAAATGCATAGAAAAAGAGTCAAGCACAAATATCATGGTCAGCTGACAATACAAACCTCAAATTGACTATTGCTTATACGTATATGTGTGGCCTGCCTTACCTGCTGGTAAGAATAACAGGCAGCAGCAGGTCCTGTAGAGGGCGCCATTCAACTACGCTGCACCTCCCTGATTCACACATCTCCTATTAAACACACACGTACACACAGAGAATCTATCAAAATACATCCTCAGAGTCATAAAGCTGTTAATCTATATTATGGTGAATTATGTGCTAAAACAGTGATTTATTAAAAATAGAAACTCTTATATTAGTGTCATTCAAATACATCACATGGCCGAGGTAGATACATTTACCTACACGTTACAATATCTCATCAACGTGAGATATTTGTCGAGTGCTTCACCTTGATACGTTTTTTCTAAATGCAAAATGAAATAAAAGTGAAATCATTGATCAACCAATAGATGCACTATGGTTGATAGACTGTATATACAGAAGATATTTCGTATTGATTTTATGCACTTCTCATACTTAGGGTTAGGGTTATACTGATACATCCAACAGATATTTACATGCACCACACCAGCATTTGAGAGTTCAGGCTCTGGAAGCAAACATATCAAGAGGTGCTGGACCTTGTTCTACTTTAAAGTTGTGGCAGAGGAGAGGTGGCGAGCTGGTGTGGGCTTATTAATAAACTCGTGTTTACGTAATCCCCGGTGGATGAGAGGTTCACTTCTCTACGCCTTCAGGTTGGAAAAAGGGTCTTGACTGCTGTTTGTGCGTAATGCACCCAGAAACCCAATTGTGGACACCAGAACTTAAGGAAACCGTCAAACAGGAATGGCTTATGGGATACCTGAAGCAGCTGACAGGTACCCGCAGGCCAACGGGCACTTTGGTATGGGAGGAGCTTCTGACTAAAATTCCAACACCTCAGAAAGGGAAAGCAGTGCCCGGTCCACCCACGGAGGCCTGCTGACTTAAACTGGGCATATAATACTGTAGGAATACTTCAAAGCCCTTCTCAATCCCACTGACATGCCTTCCGTAGAGGAAGCAGAGTCTGAGGATACCAACGTGGACATGTCCATCACATGTGTCGAAGGTAGTCATAAAACTCCTCAGTGCACGAGTTTCACCCTGAAGTATGGCTCTGGATGTTGGGGTACCATCTTGGTTGACACGTTGGGATCGTGGTACCTCTTTATAGTAATGGTGACTGGAGGGTGTATTCAAACTACATGGGCAATGACACTCCTCAACCTCCCTAGGAAGGTCTATTCCAGAGTGCTGTAGAAAAGAACGCGATCATTAGTAAGGACGCGCAATATTTCTTTTTCAAGCCTGCTTCTAAAGACCGATACCAATAACTGATGACCTTTTAAAAACAAAATTGATTAACTGTTGTTTGTTCACACCCTGAGGTAAGAACGACTGAAACGAAGTTGGATTTGACAAACTGTACCTTTAGATTTGTCCTTACCAATAATCATGACATGACGACTCATTACAAAATAGTCCTTTTGTATGATGAAATCACAGATCCCGTTAGCTCTCGTGTTGTCTCTAGCAAAGCTTTTAGCACTTCTCAAACGATGTGGCGAGAGAAACAAGCCATGGGCTTCGTAGAGATGCTGAGATTTTTACGTGTTGAAGCTTTTATTCCCTCGTCACGAAATGTTGGTAGAGCTCTCAGAGCACTTGCAAAATGTCTTCCTATAAAACAGTGAGAAGTCCCACACAATCGACGCAATGTTTGTTTACAAGTGAACTCAACGGAGCTTACAACAGGCCGTTTGCAGCATGTCACAGAAAAAGGAGCTCTTCATTTGCTTATGTAATCAAATTACTTATCAGGCCAATAATTATCATGCACCCCTAATCAGTAGTCAAACCTAGGCTACAGGATGTGCAATGTGGTTTTCCACCTGATCAAGGAAAATTGGACCAGCCTTGCAAGTGAAGTGGAGGATGCACAGGAGTTTGCTCAGCCTGCCCACATTCTTTAAGGACTTGGAAAAGGCATTAGACTCACTCTCAGGTGTCCTTTGTGGGGTGTTCCGGATGTACGGGTGTGGTGGCAGGTTATCACATGCAATTCTGTCCTTCTACAACAGGAGCAGGCAATAAGTCGAGCTTGTTTGCAATGAACCAAGGCTGTTCTTTGTCACCGGTTCTATTAATTATTTGTATGGACAGAGTTTCGAAGCAAAGTCAAGCCACTGAGGGTCTACTTAATGGAAGTGTTAAGCTCTCTTCTCTGTTATTCGCGCATGATAGAGTCCTGATTAGGCTGTGACCTTCAGTGTTTGGCGGTTTGCAGCTGAATGTGCTTCCCAGTAGCTTCTGGGATCAGAATCTGCATGCACCATCCGTGTTGCGAGTTAGGTCTTGCCTATGGTGGACAGGCGGATCGGCGCAGCGTCTGCTGTTATAATGCAGTTGCTCTACCGAAACGTCGTAGTGAGAGAGAGAGAGAGCTGAGCCAGAAAGCAAAGCTCTCAATTTACTTATCAAGCTATGCTCCATCTCATCTATGGCCACAAGCTTAGGGCAGAGACCAGTCCTTTCTGTCCTTCACTCACTGGCATTGTATTTATAACAAAGTAGACTTGGGCTGTTTACCTGTGTCAAGGTACTGTATCTCATGGTAAGAACAACTCGTAATTTCAAAACCACCAAAATTTTTGTCATACCGTTGCAATTTGAGGGAAAGTGGAGGTCCAGGGTGGCCTCTACGTGCAAATACTTTGTCACATACAGTGTTATTCCTCATAGTCGGAACTTGGCTTCGATGTGCTGAAACTACAGGCGTATGTATGCGTGTTAGCGGTGCCGGTACGGACGTGTCGCTGTAGTCAGTCGACAACTGCATTTTGTTACTTTATTACTTTTTTATTGAATTGACTTTGTATATACTTTATTGTGTCTTAATTGGATTCCACCCCCCTTGTGCTGTCCCTTCTCAACTAGCTTCTCGTTTGGTGGAGGTCTGCGCTCCCAAAGTGCTTCTCTTATTTTTTTATTTATTTATTTAATATATTCCACTTTCATCCTGTTCTAATATAGTGTTTAAAATGACTGCTTTCTCTTTTAAATAAAGTTATTTCTAAATGGCTCACTGTAGAGCTGAATTTATATTGTGAAACCGTGATAGAATTCCATACTGGTCTGTTAAATGCCTGTAACCAGCTGTACAAATATCTGAGCCTGACATATCCAACAATTATTTACATGCATAACACCTTCATTTCTACCTGTAAATATTCCCACATTTGCACTTGGTGTAAATATTCCTGTGTTTGCACTTGCTGGTTGTGTACCATACCCTGTACAAGTACAATAAGGGAGACACTAATCTCAAAATCTCTTATCTTCTCAGTCGCCATCCGCTTCATATGATACTTTATGTGATTTTGTCAAGTCTCGACCATAACTTTGGTGATTAAACAGTTCATAACTCATATCCTTATGAGGGAGAAAATGTAGACAGCTCTTCATTTTAGGGGTCAAAACCCACAGAAGATGGAAACCACTGCTGCAGAGAATCATGAGCATTCGACTAGACCAGGGGTCGGCAACCTTTACTATGAAAAGAGCCATTTTACCCAATGCCCACTGAAGAAAAATAGCCTGGAGCCGCAAAACATATAGTATGTTTAAAACAACATTGGAGGGAATTTGGGGGTATCAAAGTAGTTCAGATAAGAAAAGACGAATTGGAGTACTCTTGCTAGTTTTGGAGATAAACTTACATAAATGTATGTGTAAACTACTGTAAACGTAAAAACAAGTTCCCATGCCGCTGTTTTTAAATTATCTCGAATTTATTTTTTAGATTTGTAGGTAAGTATTACTTGTTTTTCTTCATGTACTGAACTGGATAGCAGTCAGAACTCACTCAGGATGCATTCATGGTCTCAGACAAAGTTGGATTTTTTAAAACTCATTACAAAAGACGTGCATTTTCCCCACTCGGGTGTTAAAAATATTCAAGAATCGCAAAGGGAGCCACAATAAAGAGGCTGAAGAGCCACATGCGGCTCTGGAGCCGCAGGTTGCTGACCCCTGGACTAGACGATACGCTCTTGAAGCTGTGTGCACCTTGAGAGAAAACGGTTGGGCCAAATGGATCCGAACAATTCCTTCTGGTTTCCTCCAAAAAAGCGACAACAGCCACCGCAACAGCCAGCCAACCTGTGCAGGAGACACACTTCATATTTCAAGTGCATGACACAGAATCGTGGCAATGATATCGTGAGATGCCGCCATTAGGAGGCACATTATGTGGTGCCGCTAATGAGCAGAGTGTATGATGATGGAAAAACAGTCACACATAGGGAGTGTATCTAGGGGGACTGCGTGTACAGTATGATGTGCACCCTGAATGATGAGGTGTGAACCGTTTTATGGCAATTAGCCGAAAGTTACGCCTACTCTCAGATAACAGAGGGCAAAAGCTTCAGGAAAAGCATCAGCATCATGTTTCAAAATAACATGAAATCCTCACCCCAACAAACGACTGCCAAAAGCCAACACTCTCAAAGTTGTCTGCGCTTCCATTGCCAACATTTTAAATGTAGCCTCCAAACTAACATTACATTTAGAGACAGCTTTTATAAAATGGCCTTCTGGGATGGTTGAGAGAGTGTGATGTGTGTTTACAGCCATTTACCTGCGTGTGTGTCTCTGGCACACGGTCATAGGAGATGCCTACAGAGACCAGAGTGACATCAGGGACAGATCCGTCTTTGATGAGCTGCCTGATGCGAGCCAGCCATTGCCCCCCTTGACCAGACTCTGCAGACACACCAACACTTAATGGTTGGCCCTCGTGTAGTAGCTCACGTACTAGCTGAAGATGGAAGGAGAGAAAGGCAGAGAGAACGATGGCACAGGTGAAGGTCTTGAAGGTCCTCACAGTTGGGAGCAATTAGCATGAAATGCCTGCCATGCATTTTTAAAGCATACATTAGCCAAACGACAGGTCAAGGCCTTCGGAGGAGGACAGGAAACTGTGTTTGGGGCAGCTGAGGGACAAGAAGTCAAAATGTAGACAGCAAATTGGATAAGTAAAGTAGACATAAAAGGCACTATGGGAGTGATGCACAGGAAATGAATATTACATTTCGTTAGAGCAGCTGCTAAACTGGAGTGCAGTCAATATAAGGTCTATTAACACTGAAATAAAACCAATAAACAATCCAATATGTATGTATAAAGAGAAAAACAAAATGGTTGTGGCATCTCTCATAAAGAAACCTGAAAAGTACGTTTCACTCAGGTTGTAGCTTTGTGGATTGATGACAGAGAAAGTGCTTTTATGAAGTTGTATCGCAATATATTGTTCTTAATAAAGCTAGTTACACCTCCAAATGAAACTAATCCTCAGATAAACTGATACAAAGCATGAAGGGTTTTGTACTAGACACAAAAATAGAAAGAAAATGTTAAAAAAACAACATGGAGGGGACGCAAGTAGTGAGCGATGATGGGGAAGAAACTAATTATGAATCGTGAATACATTTAAACGATGGCTTTCATTCTGATTGAGGAGCTGACTGTGTAGGGATGAAAAGAACAACTGCACACTAAGATAAATTACATGGCCAGGTATCTGTGCTGAACCAGCAATTTTACAACATCACAAGTATGAAGACACTTTTCACCAGCAAAAGGCATTAGCATTATACTACGCTGATTCATGACCGAGACCTTCATTTCCATTCACTTATGAACAGGCGGTTTGTATGTATCAAGACACGCAGCTAATAAGGAACCGCTCCAGTTGTCAGGCCGGAATAGATTGTGCGGCCAAAGCGGTGACTCAGAGGAAAGAGAATATAAGTAGAAGACGACCATGCAGAAAATGAGACAAATTAGGGGAGAAGCTCATCACTGGGGAGAAAAAAAAAAAAAAAAAAAAAAAAAAAAAAACAACAAGTCACACTTACAGAGGTCATGACAGGTGAGTATATACTGTCCATTTCAGCATCCTGCTCTGTTGCTGCAAATGGTGGCAAGAGGATCACACCAACTTTCTGTAGGATCGATCTAAAGGATTAACATGAACATTAACCTTTTTAGTCATTTCACACACACGACATCACCAGACATGATAAGCAATCAAGATTAGGGATGGGCATCATAACCGATTAATCGATTAAGTAATGCTGTAATACTTGGCACTGGTTATTGATTGTGGTCAGCTATGGGCTACATCCCTTTTGTAACTTCCGCTATGGCACAGCAATTCCTGGCAGCACTAATCGGTACTGGCATGGAAACAAAAGTCAGTCTTTGCAGAGAGAGGCATTGATCTCATTTTCTGATGTTCCAGCATTCTCCAAGTGTGAATGGCTTCCATTTTTTTGAAAATATCTTTCAGCGTTACATTGTTTAATAATTTCCCAAACACATAGGTAAGCCAGTGTCACTGGCAGTGAAGGAAAAGGAATATGTCCATTCAGAATTACACTATTTTTTGACAAGATTTTTTCTTGTAAGGGACGTATTCATGGTTATGAATAGCTTACAAGACGGCTTTTTCGTCTCTCTTTGCACACACTGGCCCCACTGCCCCTTCCCTTCATCCAATCAGAACGTGGTGTTAATGCATTCAAGGACTTGCGGCGAGTCGGATATTTCAAATTATTTAAAAAAAAATGCACAAAAGAAAAAATCTGCATCCCTGTTAAATCAACGTCATACCTTAGGAAGGAGTTGTTGATTTGGACTGGACAAATTGTGTAGGGGACTCTCAGGTCGTTGCAGAAGAGAACCAGAGCGAGGACAGCGCTGTCCACCATGCTTTGACGCACGTACGTGTAGACAAGCCGTGATCCCTGCATTGCAGAACACAAGCAGCTTCACATAATACAGATTCTTCATGGGAAATTATCATCAAAGGTTATTTAGTTCAACAAGGTGTAGTATTGTCAGAATTAGGTGCGGAAGGACTACATTTCGGCAAAATTATCCTCTTTCAGTGTCTATACATATGTTACAACTATGCATCTCCATGGTTTAGTAGAAGAATGTATAACTATAATATATTGCGACAACTGTGAGATATTTTCGAGTCCCGCTGAACAGAATCTATTTAGTAGCAATGTAGAAAATGAAGATACCATTATCACACATTTGATTATAAGCAGAGACATAAAACATCTTTTCTGACTATGATAATGAAAAGCAATGAAAACAAGCAGGCAGAGAATTGGGAAGTGTTTTTAGACCCATTACAATAACCTAATTTTATAATGACTTATTACTCAGTTTATTATACTCTGCTTATCTAGGCACACACACGCACACACACACACACACACACATATATATACTTACTATCTTGCACATTAAAACCTACTTTTTTGTTAAAAGGAGAGGCAGCACTAACTGGAGCGGCTCAAGGCATACTGATGAGGCAGCCTACATGTCTCTATTGAATTGAGCCAAAATCTCAGTTCACTTCATTTGCTGTTTGTACTTTTGTCTGACAGCTCGTTCTGTGTCTGCTCCTAAGTGTGTTTTGCTAATTCCTTTCATTGGGAGTCTAAAACTGCATTTTCATTTTTCCTCTTATCGATGCATTAGTGGGATGACAACATTAGGAATTTAATGGAGAGCCTTATCCTAAAAGAAACAAATTAATGCCAGATGACTGTCAAGACATCCTCAACCACTACTTTACATTAGTTACTAATGACATACCGCAGATGAATGCCAATTAACCTCTCAGACGAAGCTACACAGCAAATACCTGCAGGGGTTACTGATTAGAGCTGTTAAATGGCATTAACAGCTGTGGCTGTAGGCAACTTCCTCATGTAGTTTTGTATTTAGTCCACAAGAGTGGACAGCATCCATCAGGTTTACCTCCTTCTGGCTGAGCTTTAAAAGGTTGGTCGTGCTACTCATGCTTTCTGAATCATTAGTAAAGTTAAACAATTAAGTTGTTATACGGAATGTAATGAGTTTTCAAATTCAGGAAATAACAGCTTCTTTCCAGTTATTGCCTGCTTCCCATTAACAACCCTGTCCCCTTTGTGTAAATAAATGCGTTGGCTATAATTACCTCACTTACGGTACAATAACTACCGGTTTCACATCATTGTTTTCCAAATGATTTAGGCTATTATGCTGTTTTGCGTTATTTACACTGAACAAAAACACATCTCACATCTTTCACAAGCTGAACTCAAAGACCTAAAACATTTTTTTAAGTTTACCAAAGGCGTATTTCCTCCAAATATTCACTCGTGTTACATATCAAGATGGTGATCAGACACACATCATACACCATGGCCACAATAAAAGGCCACTCCAAAATGTAAAGTTTTACTGTATTGGAGGTGGTGGTGGTCAGAAAAGTGCAGTGCAACAAATCTAATTTGCATGGAGTTGATCATGTTGTTGTATGTGACCCGTGCAATGTCGGTCCATTACTCTATGATGCTGGATTAGAAAGGAAGTGGAATAATTTGTTGTATATGCCAATCCATCGCATTCCTGACATGCTCAATGGGTGACATGTACGGTGAGTATGCTGGCAAGTATTGGGATGATTTCAGCACCCAGGAATTGTGTACAGATCTCCTTGCAACATGAGGCACACAATCTGCCATGTGCCCTGTACAGTAAAAACTGGGATTGATCCGGGAAGAGAACACCTCTCCAAAGTGTCAGATGCCATTGAATGGGAACACTTTGCCCACTCAAGTCCGTTATGTAGGGGGAACTGCAGTCAGGTCGAGACCCCGATGAGGATGATGAGTATGCAGATGAGCTTCCCTGAGACGGTTCCTGCCACTGTGCAGAAATTATGTTGCAGCAGCTGGGTGGCTGTTCTAATCTTGGAGGTCAGAATGCTGGATGTGGAGGTTCTGGTTGGTATGGCTATGTGTGAAGTGTTGTTGTGAGGCCGGTTGGCTGTACCGCCAAATTCTCTGAAATGCCTTTGGTGATGGCTTATGGTAGAAAAATGAACATTCAATTCATGGACAATTCTCCGGTGGGAATTGGTGATGAGAAACTTGAATCATTTCACTGACTTGAGTTCCTGTGAGTCACTCGTATAAGTGAATCGGGTACTCGAGTCGCTCAAGTCACCCGTCACAAAGCACATGCGCAGGAACTCAAACATACAAGTTCACAACTGAGTTGTAAATACTCAGTGAGCACCGATGAGTTAGTTAACCTCAAATCTTTGTGGACTACCCATGAGTTGAGCACCTGTTTGTCAGGGAAACTCAAGCAGTGTCGCAGCTGGGGTTGGAAAGGGAAAGGAAAATTGATTTGAGGCAAGGACGACATATATGTTGCTTTTTCTACAGGGCTAACACATTCATAGAAATGTAGTTAGAGGAACAATTGCACAATTAATGACATATTTCCTGGTTTCCATTTGTAACTTAGATAGGGGTAGAAAAATCGAGTATGCGAGTATGTGTTTTGAACTACTCGTTCATGACTCTCTCATATCTAGTGGGACATTCCTGCAGTCAGCATGTCCACTACACACTTCCTCGATATTTGTGGAATTGTGACATGTGTAAAACAGGAAATTTTGGAGTGGTCTTTTATTGTGGCCAGCCTGAGGCAAGCATCCACAACAATAATGCTGTCTAATCAGCCTCTTGATATGCCACACCTATGAGGATAGATTAGCTCAGCAAAGGAGTAGTACTCACTAAAACGGAACACATTTTTGAGAGAAACAGACGTTTTGTGTACACAGAAAAAGTTTTAGATCTTTTGAGTTTAGCTCATGAACAAAAACAAAAGTGTTGCGGTTCTATTTTTGCTGAGTGTATTTAGCCAACCATGTAATTAGAATTGTGTTGATGCCGTGGTTTAAAGAAAAACAATCATGAAACCAATTACATGTAACAAGACAAGTGAGAGAAATTTGTAAATAAATAAAAGACACACACTGAGATGGCTGGCAAAATTTCCAATCAAGGACCACCTTGAAGTAAAACTATGACTAACGCAAACCTCATACGATTATGTATTAATTAATTAATTTCACATCATAAGAGTGACAGAGCGAGTTGAAACAGTCATGGCATGAAGCTAGGCATGGTATTCCTATTTGATGATCTGAAAATAAAGTTAGGAGATCGTGTGCATGTGTGTACTGTACCTCTTCAGTGGCTCTGTGCAAAGCCACAAAATGGTTGAGGTTCACTTGAATACTGCCGAACACCGACGTAAACATCTTTATCATCAGCCAGCCCACACATCTAGTCACAAGCACAGAGTGATGGGGATGCAGACACACAGAAGAAAGAAGATAAAAATTTAAATTAATGGGTAATGAGGAGGAGAGTGGGATGACGCATGAAAGGCAATAATGGACAGACAGGGAGAGAAGTCCTGCGCTGGCAAATAATGCAGTGCAATCTTAAAAATTGCTTGGTATTATATGTTCTTCTATTTTAAGACTAGTATATTTTATAACAGTGTTTGCCATAGAGTGTGACGTGAGCTGCTTAATCAACCTTATAATATGTAATATTATAATATGGCAATATGCCTACATGCAATGTTGGTTTAAACTGGTCTAATTGAATGAGCCGGAAAATCATAATAGCCACACAATTAAAAACCCACCGCAAAAGGCTCGGGGATATGCAGGTATTAATCATGGGGTGGAATGATGAGAGCGGATGGAGCCGCCCTTGGCTGTCACCCCCCTCAGGCGCTTTAGGGTCTGCTGTGAGAGCCTCCCTCACCCTGCAACACAGCGAGCGCAGAGTTAGACAAGCAAAAGATCCCTTTCATCCTAAAACATTCCCTATTGGACAACATTAACCTTGAGTGAAGGGGGTTAGAAAAATGTTCAACTCAATTATATTGACAGATACAAAGTGAAGATACAGGGAAATATAATGACAGTCCCATGTTACCAAATCCATTCACTCTCTGGGTGAGTCACTTCCTTTCTTTGATTCTTTGTGTGTCTTATCTGTTCTCCTTTTGTTTTTCCTCTCTGGCCAGAACAGCAGGATCCCATTACATTTTCTGTTTGTTTCCCTATCATTTATTTACTCTCTTCTCCTCCTCCATCTCTGTCATGTCTGGTACCTGTTGCTCTGACAGACCCTCTCCTGCCTGCTGTTAACAGGACTTGGATCAACCTTGCGGCCGCTAACACACAGCAGGCAGCATAGCCTCTGCACTAGCCAGCCTCTGTACCTACGGAAGAAACAAAGAAAATATGGTTGTTTGTGTCTGTGGCAATACTAGTATTGGAGTCAACATAAAAAAAAAAAAAATCAACAATTACAGTAATCTCTCCTTTGTCACGCTTAAATAGTAGGTCCAGACCTATTATGCTAATTTTTCAACCCTTTGTATTCAGTTGTAGACTCCTATAGAGTAGCTACACACAATAATTATTCCAGCTGTATTTCCTTTGATTTGTGCTTCCTGCCAAAATGGTCTGTTTTATTATTCCACCCACAGCCCGCCTTCAGGCATGCCCATTCCGCTGTGATTGGTCACAAGTGTTTCCTAACTATGAAGGATATAAGGAAGTCCACACCTCTGTGATGTCACAAAGGAATGGTTTTACCACGCCTTTTCAAACCAAGCGTTTTGAGCCATCCTTAAGTTCTTTTAGGGCTCACTTCCAAATGCACAAACATCATTATCTGAAACTTTGGCATTGTTTAACACGAGAATACAACATTCTAAGTACAGTTATAGGCCAGAAGAGTGAAAAAAGCATAATAGGTCCCCTGTAATTTGGGCAAAACAAAAATTTTCTTATGCAAGTATTTATTTTACTAATTGGCTCAAGTCCCCCTCGTAGACCCACCACCTACGGGGGCAAGCATAAGGGTCCGGTGCAATGTGTGTTGGGTGGCGGTCAAGGGCGGGTGCGTAGGCGACCTGGTCTTCGGCGGCCAAATCTGGTTCTTGGGACATGGAATGTCACTTCGCTGGTGGGGAAGGAACCTGAACTTGAGCGAGAGGTTGAGACATTCCGACTAGACATAGTCGGACTCACCTCGACCCACAGTTTGGGTTCCGGAACCAAACTCCTCGAGAGGGGCTGGACCTTGTTCTACTCTGGAGTTGCTGCAGGGGAGAGGCGGCGAGCTGGTGTGGGCTTATTAATGGTGCCTCTGTGTTGGAGTCAGCCCCGGTGAACGAGAGGGTCATTTTCCTACACCTTCGGGCTGGGGAAAGGGTCATTTGTGCGTACGCACCAAATGGCAGTTCGGAGTACCCGGCCTTCTTGGAGTCCATCAGAGAGGTGCTGGAGAGCACCCCAGCTGGTGACTCCGTCGTTCTACTGGGAGACTTCAACGCCCATGTGTGCAATGACAGTGTGACCTGGAGGGGCGTGACTGGGAGGAACGGCCTCCCTGATCTGAACCCGTGCGGTGTGATGTTATTGGACTTCTGTGCGAACCACAGTTTGTCCATAACTAACACCATGTTCGAACATAGGGATGTCCATGAGTGCACTTGGCACCAGGACACCCTAGGCCGCAGGTCTATGATCGACTTTGTAGTCGTATCATCAGACCTGCGTCCGCATGTTCTGGACACACGGGTGAAGAGAGGGGCTGAGCTGTCAACTGATCACCACCTGGTGGTGAGTTGGATTAGATGGCGGGGGAGGATGCTGGACAGACCTGGTAGACCCAAACGAGTAGTGAGGGTGTGCTGGGAACGTCTGGCAGAGTCTCCCGTTCGTCGAGTCTTCAACTCTCACCTCCGGCAGAGCTTCACCTGCATCCCGGGGGAGGACCGGGATATTGAGTCCGAATGGGCCATATTCCGTGCCTCCATTGCTGAGCAGCTGATCGAAGCTGCGGCCGCAAGGCGGTCAGTGCCAGTCGCGGCGGCAGGCCCCGAACCCGATGGTGGACACCAGAGGTCAGGGCTGCTGTCAAGCTGAAGAAGGAGTCCTATCGAGCCTTGATGGCTTGTGGGACTCCGGAAGCAGCTGACAGGTACCGTCAGGCCAAACGGTTTGCGGCTTCGGCGGTTGTCGAGGCAAAAACTCGTGGAACGCGTGGGTGGAATTCGGTGAGGCCATGGAGCACGACTTTCGGTCGGCCTCGAAGAGGTTCTGGCAAACCATCCGGCGCCTCAGAAAAGGGAAGCAGTGCCCAGTCCACACTGTTTACAGTGGAGACGGGGGCCTGCTGGCCTCGACTGGGGATGTAGTCGGACGGTGGAAGGAATACTTTGAGGCCCTTCTCAATCCCACTGACATACCTTCCATAGAGGAAGTAGAGTCTGAGGACACATACGTGGACAGTGCCATCACTGTGGCTGAGGTATCTGGGGTCGTTAAGACGCTCCTCAGTGGCAAAGCTCCGGGGGTGGACGAGTTCCGCCCAGAATTCCTCAAGGCTCTGGATGTTGAGGGACTGTCTTGGCTGACACGTCTCTTCAACATTGCATGGAAGTCGGGAACAGTACCTTTGGATTGGCAGACCGGGGTGGTGGTCCCCCTTTTCAAGAAGGGTGACCGGAGGGTGTGTTCCAACTACAGGGGGATCACACTCCTCAGCCTCCCTGGGAAAGTCTATTCCAGGGTGCTGGAGAGAAGGGTACGACCGTTGGCCGAACCTCTGATACAGGAGGTCCAATGAGGTTTTTGTCCTGGTCGTGGAACACTGGACCAGCTCTACACCCTCACGAGGGTGCTTGAGGGTGCATGGGAGTTTGCCCAACCAGTCTACATGTGCTTTGTGGACCTGGAAAAGGCATTCGACCGTGTCCCTCGTGGCGTCCTTTGGGGGGTGCTCCGGGAGTACGGGATTGGTGGCGCGTTACTACGTGCTATCCGGTCCTTGTACAAACGGGGTAGGAGTCTGGTTCGCATTGCCAGTAGGAAGTCAAGCCTGTTTCCGGTAAACGTTGGCCTCCGCCAAGGCTGCCCTTTGTCACCAATTCTGTTCACAATTTTCATGGACAGAATTTCTAGGTGCAGCCAAGGTGTTGAGGGAGTCCAGTTCGGGGGCCTTAGAATCTCATCTCTGCTATTTGCAGATGATGTGGTTCTTATGGCTTCTTCAGGCTGCGACCTTCAGCGTTTACTGGGACGGTTTGCATCTGAGTGTGAAGCGTCTGGGATGAGACTCAGTACCTCCAAATCAGAGGCCATGGTTCTCAGTCGGAAAAGGGTGGAGTGCTCCCTCCTGGTTGGGAATGAGGTCCTGCCCCAGGTGGAGGAGTTTAAGTATCTCTGGGTCTTGTTCACGAGTGAGGGAAAGTGGGAGCGTGAGGTTGACAGACGGATCGGTGCAGCCTCGGCAGTAATGCGGTCGCTGTACCGGACCGTCGTGGTGAAAAGAGAGCTGAGCCAGAGGGCAAAGCTCTCAATTTACCGGTCGATCTATGTTCCCACCCTCACCTATGGTCATGAGCTTTGGGTCATGACCGAAAGAATGAGATCGCGGATACAGGCGGCTGAAATGAGTTTCCTCCGTAGGGTAGCTGGACTCACCCTAAGAGATAGGGTGAGGAGCTCAGCCATCCGGGAGGGGCTCAGAGTAGAGCCGCTTCTCCTTCATATCGAGAGGAGTCAGTTGAGGTGGCTCGGGCATCTAGTCCGGATGCCTCCCGGACGCCTCTCTGGTGAGGTGTTCCGGGCATGCCCAGCCGGGAAAAGGCCCCGGGGCAGACCTAGGACACGCTGGAGGGACTATGTCTCACAGCTGGCCTGGGAACGTCTTGGTGTCCTCCCGGTGGAGCTGGAGGAGGTGGCCGGGGACCGGGAAGTCTGGGCTTCCCTTCTAAGACGGCTGCCCCCGCGACCCGGACCCGGATAAGCGGAGGAAAATGGATGGATGGATGGATGGCTCAAGTCAACCACAAAACAGCAAGATTTACTTTAGAGTGAAGCAGCGAAATTCGACCTGCAATGTGGCGGGGACTGACTGTATGTTTGTTTTTGTTTTTTCAAAACTATTGATCAATTAAGTGTTATTTTTCAATATTTTAAAGTATTATTTTCCCAGTGGATATGATGAAATTCTGCAGTCGTACTTCTAACAAACCAGTTGAGCTTGAATGAACAGCGCCTCTATTGGCTGCAGGCAAGTCATGCACTCCAATTTTGCAATCGATTCATTTTTAATGGTCTATTAATGTAATCATTACCTCGTGTGAGTCTCATTGATATCAAGAATGTTGTGGAAGCCAAGGGAGGGTTTTTGTCCAAACTTCTTACTGTGGTTTGACTGAAAAAGCAGAAAGCCGACCAATAAATTAAATTACCCATTATAACAGAACACCATTAATCTTAGAACGCAAACTACGCAGGCCATTTAAGAGTTGCAGAACTGTCCACAATTAAGTACCGTAAGCTTTTAAATTAGTACAAAGGTTAGTTTCTTATTTGTATGTGGGTCATTCTCCTGATGGGGGTACCAACAGTGTGGCATAGCAAGCAAAAATGTTATTTAACCAATTTACATATTAAAATGAAGTATCACTTGTTCCCTTTCAGTTAATGACAAACGTTGGCAAACAACTGGTGTTTTATAAAGTAGTCCACACTGTTTGCACAGTTATTCAACGTGTTTGCAGTATATTTTTTTTATATGGTTATAGCTTCAAATCCCTGTAGTCTGTGCGTCATGCCCCCCTGAAGCAACTGCACCACTGCCGGTACCCCTTTCCGGAGTATCACCCATATAATATGATGCTGTCCGATAAAATTGGATTGGTTTCATTTGGACTTGTACAGTCTCGATCACAATTCTCTCTGTATTGTGTGTGACACACTTACGAAACTTTCTGGAGTGCACTGTTGGCAGCATTGGCCCACAGTTGGTCGGAACTTGCCCAACACGGGGACAGATGTTATTTTTAAAGCCCATGACAACTAAAGCATAAGAAAATAGAATTATATAGTACACACATGGAGTCATCATTACAGAAAACAATGGCAAACAAAATATAACCAAAATTTATATTAAATTAATGGTAAATGGTAGACATGTGTATAACAGATAGTGGCAAAAAATAATAATAATGTTTTTCTTCAATTATCAAAGTAAGTAAAATTGTAAAATGAATACCACCAATGAGTAAGTGCAGTGCAATGAAGCATTAGTTAGAATTCAGACTGATCCTGTTTAGGTACAGCAGGCTAATGAATCTCCAAAAATCAATTCCACTGATCAATGATAGTGATCTGAGAAAACAGAACACGCAACTGAATTAGTGTATTGCTGAGACAATATAATAAATAGACTACACCAGTATACATAATATATAGACTACAGATGACTGTAGTGGCATTCCTGGATCAAGTCATTGGTCTTTCAGTTGTATCTTTAAATGGAAAATAGCACAGAGAGAAGAAATAACACAAAGACAAAAACTTGGAGGGTAACATTTACAGTATAGTTTCATTATCAACAAAGCAAAATCAAATGAAAACGAAAGATTTGGAAAATATAGCAAATATAGCCTCTGTAGCCTCTTTGGCTTTTGTTGTTGTTGAGACATTCATTATTATCATGAGATGTGCTTGATTCATAATGCCTGCATTCACACTTGGTGATTCGATATGCTGCTCTGGACCAAACATTTGCTCAGCAATTACTGTACACTTGTATTTTTGTCTTATTTTTTGTCACGATTGGGCTGATTTTGTGATATATTTTGTACTTTGGGTTGAATGAACTACACCGGCACAGCAAATGCACCAGAGTTTATTTTAACTGAACCAAACACGACGACTGCGAATGCTCCCTTTGATGAAGCCGAAAGCAATGCATGCATATTTCTTGGTGAAAGTGAAGAGCAACGTGTTGGGAGACCAATGTATATGCATAACAAGGCAGCGAAGACAGTGAAAGGTCCTACAGCAGGTCTTTTATGTTGATTAGCCGGTGGAATCATCACGTCTCTATTTGACCCGCCATTCAACTGCTGCACCATGATGAATCCCACGTAGCCTTCAATGCAGTGATCTACCAAAACAAAAGATTGGAGGAAATTATGTAAATGGACGCAGCATGTGAGTGGGCAGTACTTTTTTTTTTTTAACTTTAAAGCATATTTTTATCTATATGCTTAAACTAACGCACAGAAAAAAAACAATCCGTGCATCCTTGTGTGGTCTCATAATCTCAGTGTACAAAACAAGAATTGTGTCCTCTGGCCCTCTGTAGGTAAGTGTTTTATAAGAGCACTCACCGATCTATCATTGTTTGCCCATAGATACGATTCCAACCAGCTAACCGGCACTCGTCCGCCTCCACCATCAGAAATTCTCTTCGTTTCGTCCTTGCAGGCAAAGAGAGGGTAGACTCTTACTGCCACTTTCCCTGCAGCTGTTTTGGCTCATTTCACTCAGTTGGAGGCAACTTTTGATTTTTGGGCTTGCAATGAAAGAACTACAGCACAACAGCAATCATCAGGTATAGCTGGGAAGGTTCCCGCAAGTGGGATATAAATTTGGGTTAGAAATTTGTTCAAAAGCAGGCTTCTTAAGCACATGTAACATATGGTGACATTCAATCACTATGTTTATGCCATGCATTCATTAGAATTAAGTAGAAAATCCAGAGAGGATAAGCGGTAAAAAATGGATGCATTGATATATTATTATTTTCCAATTTCAGAAATAACAGCTGCTTCCAATTAACGGTCCCGCCCTCTTTGTAGTTGTTAGTTAGAGCATTTACAGTATACACCTGACGACCCATGTGACTAGACTAGTATGATATGCTACTAATACTTACACTTATACTGTATCTATTAATATTAAGTACAGTGGAGGTGTATATGAATAGAATTAATTGACATGTGAAATTATGAAATAATAATAATAATTGTTACCTTGTTAATACCTTAATAATAATAACAAGGTAATTATGATTTGTTTGTTTCTGTAAACAAGTGATCAGATCAACATCAGTTGTTTTCTATTTTATAGACTCATTTACACTTTGGAATCTGTATTAAAACTTGAGCAAAGGAAAGAGTAGTTCATAAGAGATCACATAAATTCACCCAAAGTCATAAACAAAATGAACACCTTTAATAATGCAGATTGAAATTACAAGGCGTCACTTGACAGACGAATAATAATCCCAGGATACTTCACATGATCTCCTTATGAACCTCTTAGCGGTTACACCCATCAGTGAGATGAGTCTTATTAAGTTCAATGGAAGATTTTACATTTGGGTCTTTGTATCTCTCTCTGTTGATCCCACTCAGTCCCCATTACTTAGCTAATTGAAACCCAAGCTTGCCCCATAGGGACATGCTCCATTTCTCCTGGCTCAAGTTCCCACATTCATTATCAACTCCAGTGGGAGAAAATTCACTGATAAGAGGTTGGCGGGAATCAGTGATGCTTCGCAGGTGCAGGAGTTGATGGAGGGGATGTGGCAGCAAAACACCAAGTAAAGGGTATGAAACTCCAAATTACACAGTGAGAGAATAAGCAAAAGGCTCTAATGGGGTTATATAATCCACTTCCGAGAGGGAAAACACGACCACATGGAAACAACTATAGACTGCAGTATTCCAAGGCCAGGCCTGTGTAAAACTGAAAACAAAGAGGTTCATGCAGCAGACATGCTAAACATGCTAAAGTAGTGGTCATTTTGACATATACTCAACTTGAGATCACAGATTCCTCCACATGGTCGATCGTGATCGTGAATTATACCCCTCATCAACATTCTGCTTTATTGTGACCTTTGAAATGCCATATTGACCGAAATTTAAGACGCTCACAAAACAGTCTGAAAGACGGGTCTTCTTATATTCTGTACTCTATTCTAACACTGCAAATGCGCTCCTTAAAAGTACATCTTGTGATTTCATTGACTGGATAAACTGTGCAATATGAAAGTCATCAGTGGGCAACATTTGAATTTGAATCATTACGGATTCAGGTGCTTTTAAGAGGCAGAGTCATAAAAGTTGGCGTGGTCTACATGAGGGTGCTCACCAGAATTCTTTTTGGGTGAAATGTCTGAACTTCCTCTTGAATTTTTTAATGCACAGCCTTTGGTCCAACAACAAAACACCTGCGTGAACTCAAAGTGAACTGCGCACAAACTGATCTGATGCTGTCAATCAGCTATATAATAGGATTAATAAAATACAATGAATTAAATGTTTGCACTGATATTGGAAAATATAAAAAGGGATACATTTTGTCTTTGATTTGCCTTAAAAATAGTGATAAAAAAGTTATGATGAGAAAACATTTTTTTAAAGAAAATAAGGAACATATCCGGTAGGTTTCAAACAGATAATGATCTAGCAAAACAAAACAACCGGGTGATCCATTGCATTATTTAAAAGCAGCCCAGAGGCTTCTTCAGCAATGCAGTGGGGAGTGGGGATTGTGCCGAGTATGCGGAGAACACCACTGGGACATTGACATGATGCTCTTTTATCTATGGTGTGCTAGTAAACCTGGCCTTTTGAAAAGAATCTTAATACTGTATAGGCATACAACTATGCAGTGGATGCGTCAACACACAGTCTCGCTGCTGAGATCACATATAGAAAATCAATCAGTACATCAGTAGCCGGGACTCACAAAGCACAGTTGCATCCAATGCTTCACAGTTATACAACAAGAATTCTTTATCCTCGTTTTGACCCTCAGATTTTGCCTCCTATACGCTGCATTGTTTACGGTGCATTGATGGTGGAAGACTCTAAAATGAGCAGATGTTTGGCTTTCAACAAACCTGTGCTCAGGCTTTTAGAACTATTTCAATGTAATATTGAATCTCAGTGAGTACATAAAGATGAAAGAAAAAAAAAAGTCCAGCTTTGAATTCCTTCTGATGACTCAATTCCAGTAGTGTATTTTATAGATGTATCAAAACATTAAAATAATTGTGATGCTGTTGAAATACTTTTGTTTACATGCTGCAGAGAGCTGTTGACTTAACTTGGCATCCGTGGCACTGTGCTTTTTGGTTTTTTTGTTAAATATTGACTTTCATGGTGTGATGCAACTCCCATTATCGCTCTGCCAAACATCAACATCAGGCCTAATTATCCAGATTAACTGCCAACACCTGTGTGGGTGAGTGCAGCCTTTATTAGTTCCCCCTTTTTAATGGCAGCCAGCGTCACAGGAGGGAGCGTGTCTCACTTGGGAGTCTGCTCTAAACACAGAGACAGTGGATATATATTAAATAGGTAGTAAATGTGGCCTACATAAGACAATGAATAGAAAAATATCAAGAAGCCTTAACACTGTTAGCTTGGGTTAACCTAGTTAATACAAAAGACAGATTACGTTGTATTTTTTTTCAAAATATTTTGGAACTGGAGATGTGTGGTGGAGCCACTGGTAGTGCAGTCATTTACATTGCGGACAATGATCTGGGATAAGCTTCAGCTCCTGCTGTGACCCTGATCAGGATAAGCATTGCATCGAAAGCAGTAGACAACAATTAGGACACCCCCACTGTGTTGCATGTGTTATTAATTTTCTGAAAAATACACCTCATTAGTCTTTGAGAATGCATTTGAGAGTTTGCTCAAACAGTCCAACATGTGTTTTGTGGACTTGCAATTGACCTCAATTGTTCCTCAAGGAATCCTATGGAGAGTACTCTGGGAGTATTGGGTAGCGGACCTCTGTAGGACTGGTGTCAGAGCTTGTTCCTTATTGCTGGCATTAAGTCAAACTCTTTTCCAGTAAGGGTTGGACTCCATCATGGCTGCCCAACAAACATGTTTAAGGGTTTCTTGAAAGAAGAATCAAGAGGAAAATCAGGGAAAATCTTTGACAGGCAGATTCCGATCATTACACTGAAGAGCAAAGGTTGAAATCAAAAGATGTGATAATAATGACTCATCCCCATATTTCCATCAGGCAGATAGAAGGGCAAAAAGATTCACATGGGATTAAAGAAAGCAATTATTAATATTGCTACAAACAATCCTCTACATTCTGATTTCACCTATAACAGCTTTTCATCTCTCCCAGACGTAACACTGCTGAAGAGCAAAACTACCTGTGATGCTGTGATGAAATGCCCATGGCTTTGCCTATCCCAACCTCCAAAACACAAGCCCATAAGCACTCTGTGCCCTACAGTCACACACTCACACATTTGCATATTAAACACACTCTAGATGCAATATTTGCAAAGCTATGTCAGCACAGGTTTTTAACAAATGTTTACCACACAAACAGGAACACAGCATGACATTGTATGCAGGTGAAAAACACCATCAGCCAATAAGATTATACAAAGCTTGATGGGGAACTGTATAGGAAATTGGGTCAAGCATGACACATATGGAAAAACAGCATTGAGGACAAAATAATCCGGAGTAAAATAATACTTTTAAAATGCTGTAATTATAAGACAGGGCATGTATTTATCTAAACCACATAAAGGACACAGACGATAATTGCAGAGGGGCTGTTTTTTATAAAATGCAAAAACTCACTAACAATTTTATTTTCCCTTTAATATCAATTTGAAGCGCATGAGAAAGTAGAAAACAGTGATCAACATTTTTGCCTCTTTTCAGATATGTTGCACACTAAACTACTGTTTGTGTTTCGTTCACAATGGATTTATAGTATGCCTTGGGCTTAACACATTACTTGATTAATCAAAACAAGATTCAGTTTACTAGACGAAGAAAATAATCGTTAGTCGCAGCCCTATCATTTATTAACAAGAATATTGCACAATGCAGCAGTTTTGACGGTAAGAAGCAAACTGCTCAGCCAGCATTAATACCACGAGTATGAGCATGGCAAGCATAACATGCATGAGATTCACACCAACAACACAGAAGCACAACTGACATTTTAATGGGGACCTATTATGCTAATTTTCGGCCCTTTATATTAAGATGTGGACTCCAATACAGCAGCTACACACACAGAAAGCTTTCTGGATCTTCCAGAATCTGCACCAATCCAGCTGTATTTCCTTGCATTTCCAAAACTGTCTTTTTAAATTATTCTACCACAGCCCGCCTCTGGGCACACTCACTCCGCTATGATTGGTCATACTCTCAAGCGCTACGGATTACTTCCGGACAACTGTCAAACCCCGCTTTTCAATATTCTCGGAAAAGGAGTTGTTAAATGAATGAAATCTTTGGAGATCTACTTGAAAAAAAAGATAATGTATGCACGGCTGATGCAGAGGAGCTCAGGAGAAGCCAGACGTGATGGTGCTGCCTCCGCCTCGCCTACCCAAGGAGGAGCACTCTTTGTTGGAAACAAATTGTCAGAAGCACCACCAGTGCTGTGGGCCTCACAAAATCCAAGCTGTGAGGACCCTGCGTCCACTTCGCCTGCCCGAGAAGGAGCAATCATTGTCGGACACACTTTGTCAAAGGCACCGCTGGTGTCGTGGAGCTCAGAAGCGAGACGTGAGGGTGCAGACAACATCGGTACTGGAAATATGGTCATTACATGTTTTTCTGTGTTTAAAAACAGTGATTGCGATGAGCAATTAGCAACCCCAGACATCGCTGAGCTTGTAATTTGCATGCATGCAGGTAAGACGGTCCCTGTATGCACACACTATAATGCTACACAGACATCCGCTGACTTACACAAAATAAACACGGTGCGAACATGGTGAAATATTCCACAAAAGAGTGCTGCAGAGCGGGTAGGAGGGCAGGCATACTCTGGCACTCTCATATAAGGAAGTCCAGCTCCCTGTGACGTCACACGGAACTCTCTGAAACAGAGTGTTAAGAGCCACTTACAAATGCGCAAAAATCCTTCTCTAAAACTTTGGCATTGTAAAACACGGGAATATGACATTCTAACAACATTTATAGGTCAGAAAAGTGGGAAAAGCATAATAGGTCCTCTTTAAAGTCCCTGCAGAGGTCCATAAATGCCGTCCACTACTACGATACTTCAAATGCAGCTTCTGCCATCTTGTGGAGTTAAAAAAAAACAGAATCAGGTTTGCTTTAATGCCAGCGTTTTTTTGACCTGCCTCTATTTAATTAGAGACACCAGCGGTTATTTTCCTTTGTCGGCCAAGTACCCGGCGACCCTATGAGACTGTGTATAATTGGAGAATGTAAGATATCCTGAAAGGATCAAAGAACAAAACTGAAAAAAAACTACTAATGTGAGATAGTGACACATTCTGTTCCCATTGTAACATGTTAGTAATAATTTTCTATCCATCAGTCAACAACAGCATGTATAGCTCCATCCATACACAAGCTATTTTCCATTTTTTAAATGAAAGGCAATAGTACTCTCTTCATTTCCGGCCTCTATTTGAGCAATTTTGTAATTACACACACCCCAGTAAAATTCACGTCATCAGGAAAATCACATTAACTCATTCAATACCAAAGACATATTTATTTCTTGCTCCAAAGATACATCTTTTACGTTTTTTTGCATGAGATTTTGCATGTGATGACGCAAGAGCACAATAAAAAAAGGACACGTTTTAAGCCATGAAAATGACCACAAGGTGGCAGATCTGCATTTGATTAGAGCTTGGCATGGAGCTTTTCCATGTGTTAAGGGGCTCAGCAGCAAGGAGGAAGTGAGACAGCGTGTGGAGAGGTGTAGCGTGCAAAAGGTTAAACATTGTATGGAAATTTTAACACATGCACAAACACACGCAGTGCAGTTCCAAATGTGAAAATTGTCATGGTGTTATATTTGTAAATAAATTGTTATTTTGATGAAAAACAACCATTTATGGTGTTATGTTGTGATGCAGTTATTTAGATATTTGAGCAGTCACAATGGCAAACAATTTGTGACAGAGTGATAGTTATGCTTAAAATGTATCGTTTCACAAAAAGCTGTTTTTCTACCTTTTTTGTTGGGAACTGATGTTTTCTGAAACTTACCTCTGTTCTACTGTTGATTAGAGAACAGAAAATGGTTCTCTAACAAACTTTTTTTTTCTGGTGAAAGACCAGAGTCTAATCTTTACTGTGGTAGGTTCCATGTTTATATAGCCATAGAAAATCTGTCAACATTGTCTACAACGGCCGGTAGTGAAGCGGTTGAATTTTCAACAAATGGCTGGGATTGAATGAGTGCTTATATGTGTAGTAACAAATGCTTATAATAATGGCCAGGAGCTGTTTATATGCAGCATCAAATTCTAATTGTGCCCCATGTGCACAATAAAATGGAGAATACATAAAGCATCCCTCAGTTGCAGGCTTGACTGTCCTTTTTTTATGCCAGTAGACCCAACAGTAAATCAATGTGTTGAGTGGATGAGTGAGATTAAAATAATGGAAGTCGAGGAAAGCCCAAATAAAATCAATCAACCAAGGAACAAGAGCTTTTCTGACCCACAAACATGTTGAACTTCCTCGCATTGATGTCCTCCACTCTGCCACTTCATAAAATGAGAGAACACAACCATTGAGGACAAACATGCACCAACAATGGACTCGAGTCACTTTGAAAAGTTGATTTTCCATTAACTGTAGTACAATTGACAAGTGAACATTGTGCATGATTTAATAACAGATACTTAAAGACTAATAAATTGCTTGTGGTGATGAAAGTGGAATCAATAGTCTGCAAGGCTTTACTACCCTGTGGCCTCTGCAGTCTCAATGGAATACACCGTATGTGTACATTAAGTACACATGGGCTTGGCTGGGAGTGATGTATAGTGGAGTGATTACACTGCATTGTAAAATTCAAAGGACATACAAGTTGTTAATTATATGGGAGACAGAATTGCGTTAAAGTGCATTGTGTGTGCTTGCAGCCTTGTTTGGTGACCTACAGAAGAATAATGGGACAGTCAGGATTGTACTTGAATGTATTTGTATTCATGGGCAGGTTAAACTCGTCCTAGTCTTCTCATATGGTAAATGAAATGTGTGGCGCCAGCCAGGAGGTGTTCCTGAGAGAAAAAGCTAGAGTCCTCAGTCGCCATGATGGTTGTCTGGGGTAGGTAGCGGGTCACACTGTATATTAATCTCACCACGTATTCATTGATGTGACTGGGCATTAAAAACATACTGGACATTTGGATTGCATTTAGGGGAAATATCTTATGTAAATGACCTGGGTAATTTACAGTAGAAACAATGAATGAAGGATTATTATTGTTAATACACACGTTAGAGGCACCAATGAGCTCCCCCTGGTGACCCACCAGGCATGGCAGCTGGGCACTTATGGCTGTTGTTGGCCAATGACCTGCTGTGCTGGGACATTAAAATAGATATTGTTATTATATACTGTAAATTATATGTATATATATTTTTTATTATAAGTGTGATGATTTCAGCGTTCATTGCAAGTAAATGTCACTCCAGAATTTTTTCAGTGTACTGTCCGGCACCCCTGCCAATCGTACTCATCATAAATAAAGTTAAACCGTGTGATTGGAATTGGTCAATATCACTCTTGGATGATCGGTATCGGAATCAGAAAACGCTGATGACATCAGAGATGGGCAACATAGCTTCCAGTTCTGGCTGCCTTTTTGTTCGCTAGTGAATAGGATGCTAACAAGGAAGTTTTCTGAAAAAAAACCCAAAAACATTAAGAATACAGATGGACTCACGCAGTGTATTAATAATCCTACAAGATACGTGTCATATTGTACACTAACCAGGGAATGAGCTCAAACCGAGGCAATTTGTGACATACATATATTTTTTATGTTAACTGAAAAACACGCTAACCAGGGAAGACACTAACCGAGGTTCAACTGTATGTGCAGGCCACTCTGACAAAATTTCATCCCTAACATTCACAAAGTACGACAAATAATGTGACCAGATAAGGACAGTCAAAACATTTTCTTATTGTGGATTGTAAAAAAAAAACATTACATATTGAAATAAGATATTTATATGGCTTTTTCAATATGCAATACACACATCTAAAAGAAAATACATTTTTATCACAAACTGGTTATTCTCGCTTGTTTCATGACTTTCATCACAACATGCCTTATGTCAGTGCAGTGTTGGTATAAATAATTTCTCAACGATGTAATCAAGTTTCATCAAAAAACATCATATTGCTGCAAGAAAGGTATACATTATTTGAATGGCGCCCTCAAGTAATTCAACGCCTGGGTAAACAAACAGAAAAGCGTTGGCAAAACATTGTATAACAGAGCACTTCTGTGACATGCATAAACAGCATGTCGTGTGTGTGGATGGCTCAGTCCAAACTTGTACACGCCAAGTTGCAACATTTTGCTGGAGGAAAGAAGTAGATGGTCTTCAACTATTTTGCTAAAGCCCTTTCCCCACGACCAGTTGCTGGCGGGGATGACACAGGAGCCAGCTGTGGTTTTTATTTGCACACTTTGATGTTGTTGACAGCAAAAAAAAAAAGGACACTGCTGGCAGTAAACTAACTTGCTCACTCAGATGTGCCGTGGTCGGGCAACATACCCACATATAGAAAGATTTGCTCCGAGTTCTCCTTGAACTTCTCCTTGTACACCCCTCACACTTCAGCAACGACAGTGGTGTGAAAAAGTTGTTGACCCCTTCCTGATTTGTCACACTTAAATGTTTAAGATAATCAAACAAATTTAAATATTAGTCTGTATTAGTCTATACATATTAAAAAAAACATACACACACAAAAATCCCTCCCGTGTCCAAAGTAGCAAAACAAAACATCCTGATGCGCCAGCCCAAACAAATACAAAGGCGGTGAGGTGAACAGGCCAACTCTCTACAGGGCCATTGTCCTGTCACCTCACGTGCAAGTATTTATACTGTTGCGGAAAAAGGCAGAGCCAAATTCAGCTGCTTTCTGAAAAAAGCACACAAAAACATTGCCCTTCCCTAAGAAAATCAACATTAGTGTAGAGCTGATGTATATAAGACACCTTGCACTCTTCCACCTTCTCCCTGCTGATCAGCTGGGTTCAAGTCTGGAGACAAACTTGCCCACTGCATCACTTTCACCTTCCTCTACAAAACACTTGACATCTCGGAGGTGTGTTGGAGCTTGTTATGTTGAAAAACTGCCATGCGGCCCAGTTTCTCAGATCAGGATGCTACCAACTGCATGATTGACTGTTGGCGTGACACAATTCTATTGGCATCTGCTTGACTTGTCATCTATTTAGACTACGGATCGACCAATACATCGATACACCGATATATCGGGCTGATATTTGCGTTCTTTACTTGAATCGGTATCGACCGATACGCGCGTGGGTTCACCGATGTATTTTTCCGCCGCATGATTTACAGACAGGCATGCGCCGGGCAGGTTTGTGTTGCCAGAGGACCCTGCAACACACGCAGTTGCGAGTGGTGAACCACAACAAGAGTACGTTTTAAACAGTTAAACTTAGTTGAAATATTGCCACCTGCTTTGAAATAGAAAACATGAACGTCAAGTGCATGCAATATATGTGCAAAATTGGCCATCGGCTAAGGGTGATGGAAAAAAATGGCCGGAAAAAAACATATCGGTCGATCCCTAATTTAGACAGCAATGGCCGTGTGTTGTCCATCCATCCATTCATTTTCTTCCATTTTCTTCCTGCCAAGTGGTAGCTGTCTCAGTAAGGACGACCAGACTTCAAGGTTTCCAATTCTTGTGGGGGGGGGGGGGGGGTAAACAGAGGCATTCTTCAGACAGCTGTGAGAAAAAAAAACCCTCCAGCACGTCCTACAAAGGTCTAGCAATAACACCTCACCTGGGAGGCATCCGGACTCGATGCCCAAACACCTCAACTGGTTCCTCTCCATGTGAAGGAGGAATGGCTATACTCTGAGCTCCTCAAGCTATCGCTAAGGGTAATTCCAGCCACCCTGCAGAGGAAACAATTACTTTACTTTTAATCACAGTCACTTATCCACATAACGCAAACCTGAGCTAACACAGACAACCCTCCTTGTTTGCCGACATCCCACGTCACTTACCATTCACCGCCTTTTAAAATCACACGCTCACTGTTGCGCATATACTACGTTGTGTTGACCTCTCAAAAAACACAGAGCTCAAAGCCGTACATGTAAAGCACCACACCATCTGAATCAGCTATAAAGTATTTAGAAATAGTGTCCACATATGGAGAATTGGAATAACAATTCCAGCTGTTTACTTTTCTAATGTGAACAAGAAGTCTAACATTCAGAAACATCTTTGGATGTCTTTGTTTTTGGTTAATCTTCTGTCATTGTTTCCTCTGTGACGTATCTTCCCCTCACATCACTGTTTAAGCATGTCGGCCGTCTTTCTGTGGCCAGTGATGCCTTATCACCTATTCTCTGTGTTCTCCTCCTAATCATCTTCAATTTTCTCTTCATATCACAACTCAGAAACTCCCAAGACTATCACTCCCATGATTATCATCTTTCTGTGGCATTCTAATCCCGTTTTGAGTGACATTTTCATTCAAAAGTGCCCTACTTGCTATTTATGAACTTGAGCTAACGTTCTACACTGAAACCTGGTGCTGCACTGTTATAGATACTGTGACAGGGTCTTTAAAAATAGGTTGCCGAATCACAG
Source organism: Doryrhamphus excisus (assembly GCF_037039965.1). Lineage (NCBI taxonomy): Eukaryota > Metazoa > Chordata > Actinopteri > Syngnathiformes > Syngnathidae > Doryrhamphus > Doryrhamphus excisus. The sequence continues at coordinate 10,890,248 of NC_136359.1, read as the reverse complement.
TAAATGCAGGCTGAATGATCACAGATCAGCAAGACAAAGCACAGACCTGTGAGGCATTACATCACATCTACTGCTTGTTAGAGGTCAGCCTTCACTATCATTTAAGATGTGGCAATCCAAATAAACAGTGTACATAAACAAGAAAGAATCTCCAAATTCCAATAAAAATAATATTTATGGTCTGTGCTTAGAGATAGTAATAGTAATGTATATTTATTTTTACTAGTCTGGTCAATTCATTATTAACTGTTTAAATGTTTATTTAAACGTTTTCAGTTACTTCAATACAACACAATATAATATGTACTGTAGTTACAGGTTACACAAGAATACACCCACTATTCATTTGTTTCTTTCGGCTATATATGAAGTTAAATGGATTGCACTACATGGCGGCGACCAGCAGAGGTGCTGCTGATTCAACTGGTTTGCAGTCTTGAGGAGAGGAAACAAAAATAAATACAAAACTACAGTATGCCCCTCCAATGTTTGTTATTTGACAACATACACAGCTATATTTCCCCATCTATCTGTCTTTGGAGTTGTGTTTGTCTTAATAGCATAGCTATTCTTCTAAATCAATAAAACCATGGAGGTAAAATGTCGACCGGATTATGGTAGATTTTAAACAAGAGGTTCAAAACTAGACGTGCCGAATACGTGCCTGGTATATCTTACGGCTAAGAGCTTGAGTAACAGCCTCAGAGTGATAGTAAACCTTAACACTGAATGTAGAACCCAGAGTACCACCCTCTCTCTGAGGACATTTGCAAAATCAAGGGCAATCTTTGAGCATTGGATAATTTTTGAAGGTACAATAAAAAAAAAAAAAAAATCTTGTTTCCATGTGCCACTGTTGACCTATTGATGCTGCATACATCATGACACCAATATTTTACATCTCAATTTACTCAATTTTACTCAATTATATATATTTATATGCATTAACAACTCCAAATCATGGAAGTTGACTGATACCAATCGGTATACATACACACACACACACACACACACACACACACATCATATATATGCACCCATTGTTCGGTAGCACTCGTTCTCTGGAAGAAGTTGCTTATTGCTTCACTTTGTTTTTCCTCCAACTTTTAAATCAGTTTTAGAACCAAATCACACTATCCAAAGCAATCCATCCTCTTTCCACTTGGCTTCAGTCTCAAGACTTAAAACTCCTCCGTGCCCAGTTTTTTTTTTAATCCATTCATATAATTTCTTCTTCTTTATCTCCCCTTTTTCTGCTTACTGTGCCTGCCATTTCTCTTTCTCATCCACAATAGTTATCCTCCAGGAGCCAATCTGACTGTGATTGATCCACTAATCTTCTCTGCTTTCACTGTGCCAAAATAACACAGCGTGGCATTAACACCACCAATAAAACTAATGATAGTAATAAAGAACCGAACTGGCCTTATCAGTGCTATTGGTATAAATAAAGGAAGAAATTTATCTGGGATGAAGCTTGACTGGCTTCCTCCCTCGCAATAATATGCCCTGTCCGTGGCGATATTGCAGATGATCAGGCAAAGTTGTCTGCAGTAGATTCCAAATCGAATTAGTCTGAATCATAGCATCTCACTGGCCGGCATCAGCAAGAATCCCAGAATCTCTGTGCTGACAGTCAGGAAAACAGCGGGATGTGTTTTTGAAATGTTGTCCAATCTTTTTGCAGCCTATTCTGCTCCATGGACACTAATCAATGCAGTATAAAGTTCAGGGCATGATCTGGTAATCATTTCCATCAATTTGTCTCATTGGTGCATTAATCCCTTATCTACTGACATTAACAACAAGGGCCTTAGGACAAATAACCGCACACTGTAGATATGTGGGACTGTTCAATGTGTAGTGTTATAGTATTTGTGTACTATGAGTGTAACATTACATGTATTTGTAATCAGAGGCGTGCCACAAATCCAATGATTGAGAGACCAAAAGTGTAACCGCCTCACAATGTAGTCATGCATCCAACTTCGTAAACAAATAGAGTTTAGCCCAGCCTTTCGCGAACAGGAGTCTCGGGTAGTCGTCTATTTAACTGAAAGTGAGCACAGCGCACATAGACGAAGGCTGTGAAATGCTAAGTAACTTAATACGTTAATTCTAATGCAAAGCATCTCCCAAGGCTGACACTTTTCATTAAAAGCACTCCACTTGGGAAATACAAACTGCCTTCATCACAGGATATGTAAATGTGTTTGTAGGGTGACCAGTCTTTTGATTAGACTTGTAATTAATTAATGGCTCACTGACAGCGTTTAATGAAATAGTCATCAAAAATCTTTTCAACAAGACCATGTTGCATATTTGACGCCAGATGCCTGTTTGCTAAAATACTGCCAGCCAGGGCTTAAAAGGCTAACAAGAGATGGACTCAGCCAGCTGCAGAATGCAAATACACAATTGGGACTTAACATAGCTGAAAGAAGGTTAAGTCCAATAGTAACAATCGTACCATAATACAACAATAGTGGCTTAAAGTAAAACAAAAGAAAATCCTGAGCCTGAATTTTTTGGATCCGACACATACACACTAAAAACAATTGGGCAAAGATGACCTACCTGAACTGTGAATTTTCATCATTTAATCATGTTAGGACATGTGAAACTCAGATAAATGAACTCATTCGCTATCCAAGGCGTATTTCTATGTTTTTTGAGGTTATGACACATCTGCACAATGAAAGAGAGCATGTTTGATGCACTTTTAAGTCGGAAAAATGAGCGTAAGGTGGCAGAAGTGCATTTTATAAAAGCTGGGCATGTATCTTTCCAATAGAAATACAGGCTGCACACCAACCAGGAAGTTATAAGGTGTGGAGTATTGTAGCATTGAAGAGATTACGCATTGGGGGGAAAATTTAATGCAATCAAACACGTGCACACACTCAATGCCTGCACACACAAAAAGCCCCTACTGGTGATTACTAAAGACCAGAAAAAGCTAGAAACAAACTTTACTTCTCTACTTCTGACTGGAATGGGCTCAACACAGCCTTGGCAGAATTTGCCACCATATGCACAGTGTCTCCAGAAATGTCAAGGAGGTGAGCGATGTCCCCGCTAATTCTGCCAAGTGTTGTCTGAGGATACACACAAACGACCTGAGCATTCCTTGGACCTCTCTGAGCACCATTACCAGTTCAAAACCAACCAACGGTTAGCAAGGAGTATTTCACAATGTGGCTTCCTTTTCTGTCCACCTCAGACAAAACAAGCTGTCATCCAATTCATAATCTGAATCTTCCATAAACACGAGACCAGTGTGTGACTGCACACGTGCGTAGCTTACAGAGTAGCTGTTTGAGGGAGGGCCCTGGAAAGTTTTTTTCCCTCTCCCCTGAATTATCATTAAGGGCCGGACATCCGGCACAGTGCCGTAATACTTCTAGCCCCATATACAATATTAGAAAAAAAACAGATACAAAACATAATAAGCCATTTTAAACAAAAACATGAAAAACAATGTTATACTGTATGATGTCATGGCTCAATGGAAATCTAGTAGTTCCACTTTTTCTTTCAGTGTTAAACTGTGTGCCTGTGATACGACATGAATACTTTATTAAAATTGTGACTGCAACACATACAAAAAAACCAAAAAAAAACCTCAGTTTCTAATGATGTATTCCTAAGATTGGCCTGTGTGCGTTTAGTATAAAGTAGCCAGGGAACATACAGTAGCAGGGGATATAGCATCAAACAGCAGCCTGTGGCACATTGATAGCCATCTGTGCGTCTGTCCGTGTTCAAAATATTAATTATGAATTAGTTTCTTTCAACTTGTAGTTTTCCCAAAAGGCCACGGGGCATGGAATCTTGATAGGACAAATCACCAAAAATCACCAAACATGACCATACGTTGCTAAAACCCACCCTGTCTTTGGATGACCATATACAAACTCAGTAAAATATGAGATATAGAAGATACTATATGGCATAAAAAAACTGCATACTGAAAGTACAAATACCACAGGGAATCACCTTTGCATGGGCCTCTTGCAATACTGTCTCACTCACATGGTGAAGGGGAAATATTTCTCAAGGAATGAGTGCATACTTTGATAATAACAACAGTGTTCGCTCTCAACAACTGCTGACTGGTGCTGGCGGGATTCCAGTCATGAACTTTTATCTTTGATTGAATATGTATCAGATTAAATACAGAGAGGGAAATCACCTAGTAACTCACAATATTGACAATATAATAGTCCCTAGTGTGCCGCGGCACAGTGGTTGAAAATCACTGCTATAGATAACTGAATGTCAGTTACATATATGGAACACATGTCATGGAACAAAAATTATTAGACCACCCTTGTTTTCTCAATTTATTTGTTCACTTTAATGCCTAATACAACTAAAGCTACATTTGTTTGGACAGATATAATGATAACATAAATAGCTCATCTTGTCATCTCCTGGATGTCCTTTGAAATGCATGCAGTCATGTGAAAGAAATATACATATACCCAGTGGTGTAAGTCGTCTACTGTTTGCAAAAGAGTCAATAATTGTTAAAACATGATCAAATGATCAAAAGGACGTTATCTGTATTATATTACATTTTTCAGCACAACCCTTAAGGGCCCCCCCACAAATGTTATTTATAGTCGTTTGAAAAAACTAGGTCAACATGGGTTGTCCTAAATTTTTTTATGACTGTAGCTATGAAGCCTATGACCACATGTTTTTGCTGCATGCCTCTTTATGTACTACACACACATACACAAAGCAAAAGACAACAGGAGAAGGCAAAAAGCCATGCTAACTGCTAAGCTATCTTGAATGTAGAGTAGCAAACACAACAGATGAATAAGTGCCTACTCACTTTAAGGGAGACCTATTATGCTTTTTCCATTTTTCTGACCTATAAATGTAGTTAGAATGTTACATTCTCGTGTTAAACGATGCCAAAGTTTCAAATAGTGACGTTTGCGGATTTGGAGTAGGGGATGGTTTCAAAAGGCTTAGTAAAACTACCGTTACATCCTTTGTCGTCCAAAGAATTTAGAGCAGAAGAAAACATTTCAACAACCATCCATGCATCCATTTTCTCTGCAGCTTATCCTCACTAGGGTTGTGGGGGTAGGCTAGAGCCTATCCCACCAGGCACATATAGACAACCATTCACACTCGCATTCATACATATGGACAATTTAGAAACATGCATGTTTTTGGAATGTGGGAAAAAATCCCAGACAAAATCCACTCACACACACACACGGAGAGAACATGCAAACTCCACTCAAGAGATGCCCAAGTGGAGATTCGAAACTCCTGACTGTGTGGCCAACATGCTAACCACTCCACTACCATGCGGCCACCAAAAATAAAACCATCAGATCTAACATTTTTAACATGCCATGTGTGTGTGTCCTGTGTGTCCTTCTCCTAATACCCATAACACAATTTTTCAATACATCAGTACAGCTCATATTTATCACGTTGCTAAATTACAGAAAAGGTGGATGAAGACAACTGACCCAACGTGTGGGCATTGCATTTGTGCCCTGAACAGCCTGACCCCAGTTAACAGTTTTACATTTGTCTTTTCAATACATTAAAGGGCAAACGCATACAATTTCCTCGCTTTCCTCTTGATGGGAAACCATCTGTCTGAGCAGTAGAAATGAGTGCAACCGTCGAGGTAAAGTGGATATCACATACAACTCCATTAAACTCTGACTGAAAGAGAATCCGGGGCTCTCGATATCCATTCCATTTATTGGGTCCTTCTCTGACCAATATCCTCGAGCGAAAACAACAAAGCTGAATGAACTGCTGTTAACTGTGTTCCCACACAAAGCCCTTATTATTAGATTACATAAAGTTGACTGATAATCAAATATTTTGTCTGTGGTGATTTAAACACTGAACATAATAAACTGTTTTTGAATAGTGGTATCTTTGTGCTGTTTCTTTTGTTTGTTTGTTTTGCAAAAATCCCTCCTTGTAGTTAGATGGGAGGGCAGTAAATAAATGGTTTGTAAGACAAACACCTTACTTTCTGTGTCCATGATGCTAAATATAAAGGCCTGACTAGTCCTCTGGTTTTTATGTACTTTTAGAAGCTTGTTGTTTAGTACCCGTGGGTGTATGTGTGTGTATATGTATGTATACTCCTTTCCAGCCCAGTGGTGGTTAGCAGGGCTATGAGACCTATGGGATCCAACAAAGAAAAATTGGATGTTATACATATCATATTAAGTATGAAGCTTTAGGCAATAGATGGAAGGGGAGCATTTCAATACACAATTAATTAAGACAGTAGGGAAATCATCGGGGTCAAGCCATCAGGTTCTCTTTTGAAGTTGGATGCTTGTTCGATTTATGAATGCTTCTAAAGCAAAAAAAAAAAAGTCCTTTGTGTGTCCTGTAGTGTAGTGGATGACCTTTGCGTCACTGGGGTACGCAAATGAGGTATGGAGTCCCAGTCAATGTAAAAAATAAAAATAAATAAAGTCCCACCTTCTGCTCATCAAAGTGCTAAAAAGTGAACAGTTAATAGGATTTTGCTGAAGTGTGACAAAGCAGCATTTGGAAATGCAGGAGGCTAAGGATACAGAGATACATTTGGTGAGTCAGGGCAAATGCTGCAAGGATTAAGCATTTTGGAAGCAATGTGATAACAGGAGACACGAAGGAGTAGGAGGAATAAGATATCACAACACGAAATCCATTGTCTGCTTTGTATATGAGAAAGTATGTGACCTCTGTATTAACCCTGATTAGGACTTAAGTCTCTTTCCATGAATCTCCATGATCTCTTCACATTATACGGCCCCGTCCGGCTTCTGTTAAAGCAGATGCAAAGTCATTAAACTCAGCATGAAACCGTGGCTACATAGACTGCATAGTGAAACCAATGTCTCACCGCTGTCCAACCTTGTATGGCAAATTTCTCAGACGCAATTGTTAAAAAAATGTATCCGTATTTTCACAAACAATCAACATCAGTTAGGACATAGGTGTCAAACTCAAGGCCAGGGGGCCAGATGTGGCCCACGAAAGCCTGGTAATATGTGTCACACACTACGTTACATGCAGTCAAAGAACAGGAATATTCGCAGCAACCCGGTTGCGCACGGCCATGTAAACACCAAAAACCCAAATATGCTCATATTCCGTTTTTTAAAAAGACTGATATTACTCCTGGGTTCCTGCTTTTCTAACCTGAATATTTGCCCATGTATACGCCCATCGGGATATCCCCATCGAAATGAATATTGATTTGTGTTCTGCGCAAGTTCTAGTCAAAAGGAATCTTGGGTCTTTGACAGGAAGTATTCTAACCATGGTGACACACAAAACTCAACACTTTTGGATAAGATAGACATGGAATGCATATAGCTCCGGCTCCATTTTCCATTTCTACATGTTTTTGCCTAACATTAATGAAGAACGTGAGGCATATTAGTGTCAAGTAGTAGTGGTGCGTCAGTACCAGCATTAAAGTGCAATCAAAGGCAACCTCTACCGATTCCGGGGTGGGGCCTCATCTATGAAGCTTGTGTACGCACAAAATTGGGCCAAAAGGTATGCCGTTTTCTAAGCTAAGTATGGTACCTTTGAAAACACAACTTGACGTGAGAATGTGCGTGCCACTGGCCACCTTTGTAGTTGGCGTACATTGTTATGCCACTGCTATGTCCCTCCAAATATGATTTTTTTATGGGCTTCCAGGCCACCAAATAAGATTTCCACCCCAGTTTTGGTTACGCTTCTTCTTCTTCTTTGGCTTCTCAGCAGCCATGATTCTGAAGATCCGAGCAAAATTCAATCAAGGGTCATTAAATATGGCTGCAGCATTCATGAGCCACTTTGCATTGGCCATTCACGGTCAACTGAAGGAGACGGTGTGACATGGGAGTGGAGTTGTATATGCAAATAAGGACAGCAAGTGAAGCACAAAGTCAGACTACGCGATTGTGTGTGTACGCCACTTCTCCCCACTTAAGTGTGAACATTTTCCCTGTACACACATTTGGGGTCTCCTTGCATACGCATACTTGAGTAAAATTTCCACACACATACACGAGACACCTGTTCATTATCCGCCGTGCTGATGATGGTTGTTTTTAGAGGCAGGAAGAAGGGCAAATGACACGCATGCCGTTATTTGACGTTCTCAGCGCGTCACTGTTTTGATCGAGATATCCTAATTGACTACAATTACTGTGTATACAGGAATAATCACGCATGTAAACGGGTTATTCCAAATGTTTCAGAAATCGGGATAGACCTTAACCGGAATATTGAGCGCATGTAAATGTACTAAATTTTTCCTTCTAAATGTATTTGTTTGTTGCAAGGTTATATTCATATTGATATTCATATACAGTATATTGACAGTAGGCCTTCGAGGGCAGCCATAACTGCTCATTTGAAAATTAATTTGACATCCCTGAGTTAGGGCCTTAACTTGGGTAGAGAATCAGCCTGTGTCTTCACAACACGAGCCTTTCTGATTCTCGGGCTAAGCGTCAGGTGTATCACTTTTTAGTGCAGGTCTGCACTATCATTGAAAGTCATCCCCGACTCTCACGGCCCCCCTGACAGTTCACAGCGCACCCCACAGGGGTACCCGACCCCACTATTTGAGAAGCACTGATCTAAGGTGACACGGTGTTACACCATGAATCAGAATCAGAATGTTATACTGAGTAATGACATCCTGCCAAGATTGTGAGTTTTCTCATAGCTTATGATTGGCTCCTGTCAGATAAAGAGCCTAGTCCTCACAAACTTGTGTGTGCCACTATTTGTCATTTTATGACTTACTCCAGTACAATTTATATATTTATGTAGAAATCGTTTTTTTTCTCTCTATAATTAATGGGTGTAGCTTTAAAAATTGTGTGTCTGATAGAATTGAAATTACGGTAATTGGATTTGTATTATTTCTAATGGGAACATTTTACTGGCCTATGTTTGAGTCAGAAACTCTGGAAGGGTTTCCAGAGTTCCAAGTTCCACCGTATAAGTATTTGAAACTAATGTTTCCGTATGTACCTGAACTGAATAGTAAGGTTTGTACCGATTTCCCACACACACATTTCAAATGAGGGACAAGAAGTTTGGCATTGAGATGCAGCTCCACAAGCCCACGTAGTGTGTCTAAAAGTGTACTACATTTGGACGGTAATATTATTTCTTGAAGAATTACTGGTCAGCCGACCGCAACTGCATTTTTGCGCTTCAACCTAAGCAGTTTTTGTTTTGTGCTTTGTTCCCTTATTGTACCAAAATGAACTGAAGCATGTCCTTAATACATATTGAACCATGAGGATGCTGTGCCATTACTCATTTGTCTGTCCACGCATTTTGCTATAGAATTTACATAAACTCTACCTTTGGCAAATGTCTGAGAAAAGTTCATTGATTCACTTTCCATGGAGGCATTTTATAGATATGGATCATCACAATGAACACCCCACATGAAGTACAAGTGCAATGTATTCGAGCAAAGACCATTGGGGTGAGTGGGTTGAAGAGGCATTGCTGATGTGACATATTGATTAACTTTCCCAGGAAGCAAAACATTTTTTTATGAGAAGTGACGGTAAAAAAAGGCTTCAACAAGAAAGAGGCAATGGAGAGCAAACAAGGGCAAATGCAATGGATTCACTGGGGGTCGAATGGGTGAGAGGAAGGTCTTGTTGATTCTAAGGGCAGGGAGAGAACACAGTAGGTGGGGAGATCAGCAGAGTTCCCCTGTCAATTGAAAGCATGTACGTGTTCATCAAAGCTTTTCAAATGCGTCCAGCATTGACGCAAATACATAAACCTTAGGGCTTTACACAACAAACGTAACATCAAATGAGGGTTCAAGAGAGTGCAGACCTCTACCAACACAAACATTAAATTTGGATTACAAAAATATTGGTTGAAACATTACAAAATGTGTTAAATTATGACGGTAAAGAATCTCTCACACTTCGGAAAGTCTGCTATGTTTTTGTCGAGGACTCTCCCAGGGATACGACCGACTATGCCGCGATCCCCATTCCTCTCGCCATTAGTGTTGTTTTGACAAACCCACCATGTCCCCACCTGCCACCGCAAACATGGCTAAGCAAAGCATCGAAAAAATATGCTGCTTGTGGACTGTGATGGCGGATTCACTGGCGCTAGGACACAATAGTTGAAAGTCTATAAACTGAACATGTTGCATAAAACCACGCCACAAATGTCAGTTACATTAAAAGTTACAGTCATCTCCGACTGTAAAGTATTGCAGTAATTAATATTAGCCCCATATTTGCTGAAACAACTTGGTATATTCAGCAATGTTGCTTGTTGCAATTTTGATTGAGGCTAGGTATAGAGCCAGTTTCATCCAGCATCGGAATTCACATATTGGAAATTTCAATCAATCGTGAGTGTCATGAACGTCAATCGCAGTCATGTGCACCCCATGGTGTAAATAAAAGGTTTGCAGCTTTTTCAAGACCAAAAGAAAAAAAAATAGGTTGTGGTAGCCACATCTGAGGTAACACATACACAATGCAAAGATCAAGGCTGATAGTATTGTCAACTGTGCATTAATCTTTTGTTTTTACGATCACCTTGTCGTACCACTCATCGGCCTTCAAAATGTTTAAGGGTGACCACCAACCTTAAACATCTACCATCAACCTAACCACTGTATAGACACATTCACAAGTCAACACATGGTGTAAAGACAGATCAAGGCTATATTTGTCCAGGAATGTATTCATCCAGAGGTCACAAAAGCAGGAGCCTGCTGGGTTCACCCTATCCCGCTTTACTGCCAAGCATAACAACAGAGTGGGAGAAATCTGTGGGAGTGACCTTTCATAAAGCAAAGCACTTCACTCCCTGTCTGAGTGTTTAAAGGTTTTATGTTAAGGTCAAGTGTGTGAGACTCATATATCAGCTGGGTCCCAATGGCACAAGATGTGAGAATTATATGTGTTTTACACTTACAGAAAAGAACATGTTTGCAATAGAAATATCTGTAACCAATATATCGCCATATTTTGTTCCCTTCACTTAATTTCTAAACTGGCATATACATAATTGCTTTTTTCAGGTCATGTTTAGCCACGTAGAATTTCTATTATAAGTTTTGAAATGTCAAACCGCACCAAGCCACACTCGGGATGGACCTCCTCTGTGAGACTGGATCCCTTCAAGCCAACTGCAACCAAGCTTTGACACGTCCCCCCCGAGCCTCTCTTCCTGTGGAGGGACTCACACGCTGAGTAAAAAAAAACTTTCTTTTAAAGACGCAATTACAATATCATCATCGTATTGGCTGCACGGAGGACGAGTGGTTAGGAGCTCAATTCCACCCTCTACCCTCTCTGTGTGGAGTTTGCATGTTCCCGTGTATGCGTGGCTTTTCTCCGGGTACTTCCTCCCACATTCCAAAAACATGCCAGGTTAATTGGCGACTCCAAATTGTCCATAGGTATGAATGTGAGTGACCATTCCCCACCACCTGGCGACCATCCAGGGTGTACCCCGCCTCTCGCCAAAGAGAGCTGGGATAGGCTCCAGCACCCTCCACGACCCTTGCGAATGAATCATCATATTAATATATTAAAAGGTACTGTCCCTCTTTGTAACACTTTTTGCTAGAATGTGTTAACAGTGGTTAAAAATGAATTACTCAACAAATAAATATACCGTATGTCTATATTTGTCACACTTTGACCCAAATAAAATGATTGCCGTTTATGGCTTTCACTCACCTCTGCCTGGTATACACGTACACACGTATATATACACGTGCACATACACACAATAAGAAGTCTCTGAGAAGCGACAGTCATTGTGTAGTTACAATAGACTATATAATCAGTGACAGCTTATGTGAGTAGCTAGACTTTGCCAAATCGCTATTATTAGCTGACAACAAAAATAAATAATGCACATGTGTGGGGTTCACATGGGAAATGGGGGCTTGCAACGTCGGAGCAGGAAGAGGAAACCAGCACCTAACCAAGACAGACAGCATCTTTAAGTTAATTTTTTCTTTGGTACTTTGGGTCAATGTGAGAGGTGTCCTAAGTGAGGCCCGAGGGCCATTTTAGCCCGAGTCATTTAATATTGGTCCACGGTTCATTGTAAAAATGAAATTAAACACTTGACATTAATATTTAAACATACAACTTTGCTTTACATACTTTACATATGTAAATTGTGTTTTTTTATGTTTTTATAGAATAAAAACATATACAAACATATCAAAGTGCCCCTCCCCTCCCCCACATGCTTTGATTTGTCTGTATGAGGCCCTGGGTGGAAAAAGTTTGGACACACCCGGACAATGTAACGCTAAAACTCATTTGACTAAACCAAGCGCTGACAAGCTTGGATAACATCATGTTTTAAGCAGATGCTTGCAATAAAAAGTTCAATTTGTACAGTGCCAAGCCTGATAGAAAGTATGTCAGGTAAGTGAATTTGCAATTAAAGTACATCATAAATTATGCTGAATTACAGTAGATGTAAAATAGAGGCAATGGCTATGTCTTCCAAAATAAATACAATGCTGTTCTAAATGTGCAAGGTCTGAAGCATACTGTAGGTACGCTAAAACAAAAAAGCATTAAAATTACACACACAATATACTGTTTGTGCTGACAAATATTTTTTTATGTTGGAGAGCCAAAAGGGCTTCTGTGTGGTGTAAATAAAGACAAAGACAAATGACTGAAGGCAAAACAAACAACAAAACGATAAGTGGATATTATCAGCATATTCAGATATCCCAGAAAATACACTCAAGATGTGAATTCAACTTACATGGTGTCTGAGAAGGAAAACTCCCCATTGCTCATAAAATGCTTAAAGTGTGATGCTCTGCTACTATTAAAGAGACTAGTGTCAGGCAAATACATTTTTAGACACATGGTGTATCCTTTTATCTTAGTGTAAATGTTAAGTTCATTTAGAGCTGTTAAAACATGCAAGTAGAGCTGCAACAATTAATTGACAATTAATTAATTGATTGGCCATTGATCATCAAAAATTTTGGTATTCAATGAATTGTTTGAATAATTGAAAAAAACGCTCTGTTCAGCTTGTTCTGCCGGTGGAGTTTTATTTATTTTATTTTTTACTTTATTTTGGTCAGCAAGCATTGACAGAGCTCTGCAGGTAATGTAAACGGCTCCACGATGTGGTAAGTGACACATAAATCGTGCTGCAATGAATCAATAATAAAATTTGTTGCCAACACTTTTGTCGATTTTATCAATTCGGGGTTGCAGCCCCACGCTACATAAAAGTAAATGCAGTATAGTGTATAATAGTGTCTTGTCATCTTTCTGTTGATAAAATACTGTAAAAACCAGCATATTTCAGATATAGTCACACACAGTGATTAATCATGATTAATTCATCTAGAAATTGATTAATCAGATTTTTAACTATTGTAGTCTTTTGACAGTACTGAGATAAAGATGAGGTATAACATGATCACCAAAAGCAAGTGTATGTATTTTGTAAAGTCATGAATGAGAAATAATTCCCAGAGTATAGTGGCAGGTTATGTCCAATAAACCTTTGAATAAGACACCTCCACAAGCCTCTACAATGTAAGTATTCTGACCATGCTATCAAAAAGTGTAGACATTTTACTCCCCATGCCATTATATTCTACAATAGAATATTCCACAATAGAAAAGCACGATGTGACAGCTTCAAGCTAGAATCAAAAGGGAGATGGTTAACAATGACAAGTTTGAGTACCAAAAAAAAAAAGATAGATCGTAAATCGAGAAAAGCAAAAGATAAAGGATTAAAATCTTGCCTTTAAAATATAGTTACTTAAAATGTCTGTGACATTTAAAAATGGCCAGACTTCCTGAGAGGCACAGACATTCCCTCCATTAGAGAAGGGCACGCCATGATTAAACATATCAATAGCATCTGAACACAGGCCATGCACTTTTACGTCATATTGTATGAACTGTACACTGTATGGTCAACACAATATGTGTGTGTGTGTGTGTGTGTGTGTGTGTGTGTGTGTGTGGTGGGGGGTGGGGGTGTGTTTGGGAGTGGTGTTGGGGGATTTGAAAAAACAGATTGAATGAAGGCAGCGTTTTAGTTCCAGCATCTCTATAGTACTTTTCAAGGATGTGTCGCTCAATTGACCTGGTGAGATTAAACTGGACAAACATGATGTCTTTAGTGGCATTTAGAAGTTCTGTGAAATAAAGCAATCATTTGTAAGTTCAGAAGTAAGGTGCAGACTGACAGTCCACCCAACATATTACACGCCCACACAAACTCAATCAACTGCATTGATTAGTCAACTGTGGTTTAACGTGGTAGATTGAGATTAAGGACCTGTCGCGCCCAAGTCTCTACAACAGACCACCCAATAAGTCTCACTCATTCCAATGCCATCTGAAGGGGCCCCAGAGACCTAGGACAAACCTTTCCTGAAGGCAAGTCATACGACAATTCCAAAAAAAAAAACAGAAGACCCATTCATTAAGACCGAACACATGCAATGATAAGACGGTAAGAACATTTTAGGTCACCTTTATTGTCCAAAAGGGATATCAACTGCTGTCAATTTATTTGCCTTTTGCCACGCTTTCTCAAAATAACTAAGTAATAAATAAATAAATTACACAGCACCACAACGCCCCTCACACAAATCAAGCAGAACCAGCCAGTGTTCATACATGCTGTAAATTACGCACTTGTATGCACTTTGTGACCAAAAATGGTGCACAAACCTACCACTGACAACTTATTTACACCTTGTCCATTCCATTCCCTTCTGCTTATCTGGGTTTGGGTCATGACGGCAGCAGTCTCAGTAGGGAAGCCCTGAGTTACCGACCTCTTCCAGCTCACCAAGGCTTTCCGAGGTCCAGCTGTGAGACACAATCCCTCCACAATGTCCGAGGTCTGCCCCAGGTCCTCTTACCGCATATGCATGCACGGAACAACTCACCAGGGAGGTGTCCGGGACTCATCCGGACTTGGATGCCCATGCCACCTCAAGTGGCCCCTCCTGATGTGACGATGCAGCGGCTCTACTCTGAGTCCTTGCCAGACGACAGAACACCTCACTCTATCTCTTACAATGAGTACAGTCACCCAACGGAACTAACTCATTTTGGACACTTGTATCCACAACTTCATTCTTTTGGTCACGATCTAAAGATCATGACCATAGGTAAGGGTGGGAACATAGATCGCCGCCAGATTGGTCCAGTACAGCGACTTCATTACCGCCTGTTGATCTCGCTCTCCAATCTTCACTCACTTGTGAACAAGAACCCAAGATACTCAAACTCATCCAACTGGGGCAAAACTTGGAGGGTGAAATCCACCCTTTTCCAACAGAGAGCCATTGCCTCTCGTCGGAATGTCTGAACCTCTCGCACAAGCTCACGCTCTTTCCACACCAGAGAAATGCCACTGCATGTCCCAAGAACTAGATTTGGGCTTGATGGGTATATTTTCCCCACGTTGTGTTTTAGGCTTTAATGTAAGGAAGGTTTTTTAAATACACACTCCCCACACACGGAACATACTTCGGTGACTTCAAAATAAGAGTGCCGTTTGCCCCATGTCTGCGTAAACAAAACAAGAATGTCATAAAAATATATTGCGTATACTGTTGGAATTGCATGGGTGACTATATCTTCCTTCATCACAAGCACAGGCATTACAGTTTGTCTCTGTTAGACTCTAGACTCTATAACTCCATATAAGGTCCATATCACCCAACCCTATTTAGAATGTTGTTGGGAATATCTTAAGAATACTTACATTAATCAAAATCAAATGATATTTACTGCAAACAGTCAAAACAATAATTATATTTTGAACCGTTTGTCAATACCATATCACCCATATAATCATGTTTGAAAGCCTATGGACCAACAGTTGATCACTGCTGCTCCTTCAGAGTGAGACTGCTACAGGCAAATGGTGATGGCGTATTAGCTGCTATTTAATTGTATTTAAAAGGGAAAGAGAGGCTGACTGACAAAACGGAGTCACATGGCTGGGATGTGATACTGCGGCCTAATGGGAACCATGCGGCTGCCACACAATCTTTAATTACCGACAAACTCCTCTGGATGGACCCTTGTGTGACCTAGCTGATTCTCTACAGCAGGCAAACACGAGCATACTCAACGAGGGCTATGTTCTTGTAAAGTACTTGACTGACAGATGGAATCAATGTAATTAGCCAACATGATAGAGGCTCTGTCGCAAGACAATCTGTATTAAATGGCTGAAAACACTATCATGCTCGACTTCTCTGCTTTGAAGTCTAATTCTGGATTCAAAGAAAACCCACCACAGAGACTGGTGTCACAGGAGTTGCAGATATGCAGAACCATGCGCACTGCCTGGGGTATGAGAGTGAGCCTGAGTACTCCAGACTACGCTCAGGCCCACAGAGTGGCTGCATGTCACTTGATTAGAATGCTGCAAAATCAACCATAGCTACTTAGGCTTAAGCATGGCAGCCCTGCTCTAAATGCCAGGCTGTTAAACGGTGGAATCAGAAACCTAACATGAAACGAGACGCTGCTCAGAAATAACAGGTAACAATAAATATAACCTGTGAGCTTGCATATGCGTAAAAAGAATACCCTGTATGGCGTAATCATGCATCCTCTTGACATAAAAAGAAAACACTTTTTTTTTATCAAACTGCAATTATAATTACAAATAATTTAATGGGTGTATTGCCACTTGAGCTAAAGAGCCATTGAAAAAAGATGTCATACACACAGTGTCGGATCAGTAAATAGTCACGTCCACATGAAAGTGGTTCACTGTGTAAAAACGATATAATATGTTTCCACTTGTCCAACTTGTACGGATCTATGACAAAGGGGATATGACAAGAATGTCAACTGGGAGTCGTGCCAGTCAAAATATTAAGATCTCACATTGGCTTTTCAGCAGCACTACATGACGGTAATAGGATTGCGATGTCATCGATATCAGAAAGTAGTGTTTTGCTTGTCCACGCCACAACAAGGGGAAGTGCTCAGATTTTGATTCCCCATCCTGAAAGCCATTGAAAGAAATTACAGTTTCAGGGCACTCAAAGGACTCTTGTTGTGTAGATAGGCTCAAACAATAAAACTGTTTTGACCTGAAAACATTCATGTGTGGAAAAGCCCATAGTGTAAAAGCAGGGTTCCAACTGGTCAAAAGTATGTAGACTTTTGAGATTACATGGTAGGTTAAATCCTACTGTGTTGAGGCCAGGGGTCTGCACCGTTTACCATCAAAAGCGTCATTTTGCCTCTTCTTCCAAAAAAGGAAAATATGCAATCTTTTTTAAACTTTACCTGTTACAAAAACAGAATGGCAACGTAAAATCATTTCAACACTGAACTATGTAGGCCTTTATGGGTGGATTCCAATAACTTTCTGCTTCTCAAGACTGATACGATTACCAATAACTAGCTTATAGCTATTTTTTTATTTAGATTTAACTGTAATTTCTGCACAGAAAGTAAGAAACTAAGAGGTGGATTAGGCAAACTGTTCCTGTAGATTTGTCCTAACCAGATATGATATCACTACTATAAAACAAAATATTAAAAAAAACAACAATGGAGTCCAGCTACTGTACTGTCAGGCCGACCACGCTAACAGAGCTAACATCACACGTTCATAAATCAGTAGTACTGCACGCAGAAGAAACAGTACTTGAGGGTGTCTAATGTGTGAATGAAGCATGCAAACAAAGATTAAGTTTAAATAAAATGGTATATTACAAATGTTTTGGAAAAAGAGTAAGTGGAATAAAATACTGTAAACAACCAGTAAAAAAACAGCTTTTACTGAAGTTCCTGTATAAGGTATAATGTTTTTTTTATGTTATTTCTGTTCAAAGATTCAATAGCATTTCAACCAGATTGCATAAAGCATCCATTATATACAGTGCAAGTTTTATTGCTGGCTTTGCATTGAGTTTAGCAACCATTAAAAATACAACAAACATTTATTTGAAAAAAAAAAAAACACCCAAAAATCAAGGTTACAACTTAAGCCAATGACACCACTAGTCACTCAGTCACGCAATACTACATTAACAAACAAGTAAAGGAGAAAAAACACATTCTCGCAATGGAGTTCAAAGTAACGTTTCAACAAAACCATCGCAGCTTAAAATATGACGGCTGACAATTGTGAAAGGTGTGCATCTTACCGCAGAGTTGATTTAAGCGTCATGCGCCAAGCTGCTTTCACGGTGGGATTTCATTGTTGCCCCACAGCGGCAAATTGTGGGGGGGTGTTGCTGTTGTAGTATGTAAGCACTGCATTACAATGGATACACGTCACAGTGTTCAAATTGCTGTTTAGCCACATTTTCTGTTTTTTTTTTACATGTTCTCTTTTGTTGCCTTGCCGCTTTCTCTAGCCTCTTCAGTATTCTACATTAAAAACAAAAATTACTTGCCCATGGGGAATCCTTAAGGTGAGAACTACTTGCCCAAACTTGCCTGAATATGCTGATAATTAATCAGATAATGGTACTAATGCATTGTATTTGGAGGAATGTCTGAAACGTATGTTAACATGGCATACCATACTACCTTACACATCGTAGTCGTAGTAAGCAGTGATATTTATAAGTTGTGCACCACAATGAAACATTATTGAATAGACACATTTGTGTACTAGTAAAGTGTTTTTAATCCAGAAAAAAATGCTCAATGGTCAAACAATAATTTCTGAAACAAAGGTGAGAAAAATACACAAAAATGGAACCACTAGATTTTGTAGCTTGTGCAAAATCAGCACTTGGTATTGGATCTAAATCGGTGGTGTTTCATTATGACCACTTAAAATTGTCACAGCAATGTGATTCACTCACCTGTGCCATCATTTGATTTGCTGCCGCTAATAAAATACTTGTTAAGGAGGCACTGTTTCATCACTTTTTGGTGTTTTCCTTCGGAAGTTGTTGAAGAATTAGACCATGTTGGCAGGGACGCCATGATAGATGTTTTCGTAGTCAAACGATCGCTGATTGGTTGATCGCGAACAAGAACGTGTGTGGATAAAACGCGGACAGTGGACTACGGACCGCGGTATAAATAAACGATTCTGATTGGTCCATTTCAAGAATTGGTTTGCAAATTACCACCGGAATTACGCAGTCCGTGTTTTACCAACACCCAACAAGAACCGCTTTTAAAAAAACTCTTGGCAGTATGGCATGCCAAAGTGCACTTGCCCCACGGGAATATCACTGATTGGATTTACTTGCCCGAATTTTGTTTTAACTTGCCCCGGGCCATCGGTACATTGTTATTGTCGAGCCCTATATTCCCTTGTCCCATGAACACCCCGTTCCTTCTTCGTCCTCATGGGTGACATATACACGTTGGTGATGTCAAAGCTTCCTCCAAGCAGAAAATAATCCTCAAATAGTTTTTGTAATCAAATAATAATAATAATAATAATAATCAAATAAACTCGCCACAAACCACATCGGCACTGCCACCTAGTGGTCAGGTTAGAGTAATGTACCTGTTATCATGCATTTGCACTGTTACGCTGTTTTCCTTGCGCTTTTTCTTAGTACGGCTGAGGGAAAACAACTTGGCCTTGAGACAAAGGCAGAACGTCCTGGGTCTCTGAGTCATGAAGTGATAGGGGCGCCAGCACCCAGTTGCATTCTTGGTTAGACGTTTTCACACATGAACTAAATCATGCACACACACACACACACACAGTCACATGTTCAAATAGTATCTTGGAATGTGTGGCAACCGTTAGTTCCCCTTCCCTTCAGGGCCGCTACATTCATGTATCTAGGGTACAGCCATTTTCCAATAAAAAGAAAGGGTGCAAATATTGTACTCTGGGCGTATAAAGAGTACATTTCTCTTCTCTCCTTGCGAGTGAAATTGCATATGCTGTTGCCTTCCTTCTTTGCTCTCATTGTGTTACGAATGTTCTAGGTTTTTAAACCTGGCAGGTCACTAAGAGATACTGTATATTTTGAAAATTTCAACGATTTTTTGAAGAAAGAAAAGGGTTAATATGTAAAAGTTTCACACTGTGGAGCTTTCAGAAATGAAAACACTAAGGGTTAAGGGTATACAGTAAAGTCTCGTTATATCGATATCGGTTATAACGAATTACTGCTTATTACGATACTATTTTCATTTCCCGGCAAATTTCTAGTCTTTTATGATATAATTAGTTCTGTTAGTACGATACCCGGTCATTATGATAATCCGGTTACTACAATGCCCTTTTCATCTCCTGCCAGCCAATTTGGTCTGCTTATATCGATACAAAAGCAGCTTAAATCAATCTTTGCTTAAGGATTTCAATACCAAGAACCAACTGACATAGCATACACACCTATTCCAACGAAGACACAAGCGTACAAATACATGTATTTAATTGTGTTGTATTCAGATATCTTTTTATCGCTTACAATATTCACTGTTTTTCATATGTTCATGCTGGCGTTCGTTGGTTCTTCTGTTGCAGGCCTGTGTTTGGCCAGCTATGTGGGGCGGGTTGAGCATGACCTGTGAACCAGGAAGTGCGGGAATCGGTGTGTGTGCTGTGCTCTGGTGGTGGAAGTGTGAAAAATAAAGTTGACTGGAAGCAGCCGTTCGGCGTGTTCTTTTTTGGTATTGAAATCCTTAAGCAAAGATTGATTTAAGCAGCTCGACATTGTTCTATACTATAGAACAATGTCGAGTGCATTATTGCCCACTTTTAATGCAGTTCGGCGCAGGATCGGATATATCGACAGTCCGGTTATATCGATATTTTTTCCGACTCCCGACAATATCGATATAACGAGACTTTACTGTAATAGTAAGTGTTAAGGGATACATTTACAAAGTAATTTTCTGCCAGCAGTCCTACCTCACTCGGTTAGCGACGACATTCAAAATTTCAAAACATTTCAAAAGTCGTCCCTCTCCGTACCGACCATTTTTGATCATTTTGACTGATTTTTCAATGCACACAGAATTTTGTTTTCTTAGGCAATATAGACATAGTAAATACCAATAGAAAGATTAGAATCTCATCTTTCAGTAGAAATAAAGGATTGTTTCTACCTTTTTCCATTCTTTAGTAATTATGAGTAGAACATACGTAAGTTTCAGCAAAATATCAGTTCTCAACAAAAAAGGGAGAAAAACGGCTTTTGTGAAAAGACACAGGTCAAACATAACTTTCACTTTGACACAAATGTAGCTTTACATATTTAGCCAAAATGTTTAAATAACGATGCCACAACACAAAAAATGGTTGTTTGACATGAAAATAACTACTTTTACAACATTATGAACTATTTACAACTGAACTGTGTTTGTGCATGCTTTTGCATTAAAAAATGCGTTCAAATCTCCCTTCAATGCATAACATCCTTCGCGCAACACAGCGAGATGCCTTTTCACTTCCTGGTTGCTGCGGAACATGTCAATGGCCAAGATGCAAGGCAAGCTCTTCTGCCACTTTGTGGATGTTATTTGGCCTTAAAACTGCACCAAACACACTCTCTTTTATTGTGGAGTTGCATCATTACCTGTTTGTGCCTATCGCACAAAAAAACAGAAAACATGCATAATACGTCTTTGTGAGGGAGTGGTCAAGTGGACAAGAACGCATAATTATGTCTTTGGTAGCAAATTAGTTAATAATTAATTGCTCCTCTTGTGCAAAACACCATCCGGGATTGCTACATTTTCACACAGAAGCAGAATAATATAATGTCAAATGCTGCCTTTTATGTGAATGTGCACTGAGCATAAAGCCCAGAACCGGACATGAAAAAGTAAGTAGATAACCACCGTCGCAATACCATTTGACTGTTTAGGTCAAGGGTGGGCAAACTACGGCCCGGGGGCCACATCCAGCCCGCCAAGTGTTAGAATACGGCCAGCCCGTTCTTTCCAAAGTATTTCATTTAAACTTAATGGGGTGACAGGGCCTTCTCCATTGCTGCCCCCACCCTACTGGAACTCTTTACCCCATTCGCTGCGTGTTTGCCCTGACCTTCCCAGTTTCAAAAAACAACTAAAAACCCACCTCTTTAAATCTGTTTTTAATGTCTAACTTTTTATACTGGCGGCACAGGGTCGTGTGATTAGCGCGCAGAAAGCCACTCCTTAGTAAAAGGAACATGGCAGCCCGTCTGGAATTTGCCAAAAAGCACTTGAATGACTCTCAGACCATGAGAAACAAAATTCTCTGGTCTGATGGCTTTCGTCTGGCCACTCTACCATACAGGCCTGATTGGTGGATTGCTGCAGAGATGGTTGTCCTTCTGGAAGGCTCTCCTCTCTCCACAGAGGAACGCTGGAGCTCTGACAGAGTGACCATCGGGGCCTTGGTCACCTCCCTGACTAAGGCCCTTCTTCCCCGATCGCTCAGTTTAGAAGGCCGGCCAGCTCTATGAAGAGTCCTGGTGGTTCCAAACGTTTTCCATTTACGAATAATGGAGGCCACTGTGCTCATTGGGACCTTCAAAGCAGCAGAAATTTTTCTGTATCCTTCCCCAGATTTGTGCCTCAAGACAATCCTGTCTCGCAGGTCTACAGACAGTTCTTTTGACTTCATGCTTGGTGTTTGTGCTCTGACATGCACAGTCAACTGTGGGACCTTATATAGACAGTTATTATATTTCCAAATCATGTCCAATCAACTGAATTTACTGCAGGTGGACTCCAATTAAGCTGTAGAAAGATCTCAAGGATGATCAGAGGAAAAAAGATGCACCTGAGCTCAATTTTGAGCTTCATGGCAAAGGCTGTGAATACTTATGTAAATTTGATTTTTTTTGTTTTCTATTTTTAATAAATTCAAAACATGTCAAAAGAAACCTTTTTTCACATTGTCGTAATGGAGTATTTTGTGTAGAATTTTGAGGTAAGAGATTAATTTAATACAGTTTGGAATGAGGCTGTAACATGACAAAATGTAGAAAAAGTGAATACTTTCCAGATGCACTGTAGTTGTGACCAGATATATTCCTAAATTTTCCCGACCGCCAACAAGACAATTTAGATATGGCTGGATATCATTAAGTTTTTGTCTCGTTTTTATTCATTAATGAAAGTGTCAGTTCACTTTGTCCAAATTATGTCAATGTGTGTTTGATTTGATTAATTGGGGGGCTGTTTTTGACAAGTTACTCAAAAGTGGGTATAAAACCTCTGGGACTTTCCCCTTTCATTCCACGGTCTCCCCCACATCCCTCTGCTTGCCTTTCTCTGAATCAGCATCCTACAAAAAGGGCCGTGTTGTTTGAATGCAGTCAGAGATGAGGTAAGTGTGACATTGGCATTCTGCAGAGAGACAGAATAAGATGTTGTCTCTGCAATCACAAGGCTGAAGCCTTGAAGGGTTTGAAATGGATCACAGGACCAATTCAATTAGTTTTCTGGAAGTCATTTGAGAACATAAGATTTATCTTCAGTTACTAGGCGACAACCTGAAAAGTTTTTTTTTAACACTTATTCTCAGAAGAAGATGTGGGTGATTAGATTAAATGACATGGAAATGCAGTTTTAGAATTAGAATGGCCAAGTTACAAGAATATCTATGGCTCAACACATCTCTAAAAAAACAAAAAACAAATAGCATCAAACAGCAGGTGTGTCACGATACACTCAGCTCATAAGATGAGACAATACACTGGGTTCATGAGAACTTTTCTATGCCGGTTATCCTCATTAAGTTCACAGGTATGCTGGAGCCTATCTCAGCTGTCTTTGGGCGAGAGGCGGGGTACACCCTGGACTGGTCCAGTGTCTATTCGACAGCCAATCACAGTAAGAATGGACTAACAGACTTTTTAAATTTAACTAAGTCAAAATAATGCAGGTACATTTTGAAATGTTTCATGATCCTTTTAACTGTTCAACTTCTTTCCATACATTGTAACAAAAATAAAAATGACAAAAGTTGCTGCTACTATTAATCATTTATGTTGATATGCAAAGAGGCGGACAAAAGATAGTAGTAGATTAGCTTTATGTTTAGTTAGGGTTCCCATGATGCTCTGATTGTTGAACCAGGAAGTAGTGATTTTCCGAAGTAGACTCAACCATTGCACCTTTTGATTGAAGTTATAGGCAGCAATCGTGTTTTGAGCTGAAAAAGTAAATTACTACAGCTTCAGCTTGGACATTAACACTATTGTAGCTGCTGAACTCTGAAGAAAAAAAAGCACCCGCCAAGTGACGAGTGACGCTGGGAACACAGAGTACGGGTAGGATTGCCAGGTTTCTATAGTGTGGGCAAAGCGCTGGATGTGCAGTTCCAATCTTGCCTCGTGCACTGCCACTTCCATATTACATTGTATTGAGACAGCTTTTCTCTAAACAATAAATATTGTCAAGATAATGAGGTTTGAATGCCCTCAAATTATTATCTAAATTATTTCATCATACCTGACATCACAAGAGACTTAGTTAACCTTGCAAGATTTCTGTTCTAAACAGCTGGATGATTTTAATTTATTTTTTTGATGATTATTAATTTTGTTAATCTATCCTGAATTAACAACTGATAAAAATAGAACTGAAAATGCAACTGTATCGCTGTATCTTTGCTTTGTGATATTCAATATTCTCTGAAGTGGGCAGCTCTCACTTTAAACGTCTAAACTGTCAACATCAATGCCGACCATAATTTGTTTTCACCTCTCCTCCACATCCGTCCTCATTCCTCTTTCTCACTACACCATGAGGCTACTTAACAACATCTTAACTGCAGTGATAAACAACAGACGAGTCATCCAACTATCAATCAGCATCCCTCCATCCCTGCTTCAAGTCTCCCAGGCCTTGCAATTCCTCAGCTCTGATTTATTCCCTCTCCACAATGACTGGCCTGGCTTGCTCCCTCTTCGCCACTTTCTCCCTGCGCTAAATCCTTGCTGTGTCAGCTTCTCGTTTCTTCTAACATTGCACGCTAATGTGAAAAAAAACACACCGGTTTCTCTCAGCCCCCATTCTGTACGGAAATGGTTTATCCTCCTGTCAGTACAATAAGAATAAATTATTCTGTGATGACTCCTGTCACCATCAATACCATCGTGCATATGTTAAATTTGAACCCGATGAAAGTCTAATCAACAAAATTCAGCAATAGATGTGTGCACATACTGTAATGCATAATAGGCTGCTAAAAGTATGAAAAGACAATGTATGTCAGAAACAATAGCCTTAGATGCTGAACAAACAGCTACCCTGGGCTGACCATGCCTGCTCCAGCGTACGTTTTAAATGATTATTGGGATGAGAAACGCCAAAAACAATCATCCATTTACAATGTGAAGGAAAGTGGTTTTAGCCTCCAGCGTCTGTCTCTAAAGAATCGAATTAAGTAAAACTTCTGATATTACATTTCTTGGCCAATTTAATCACAGCAGTACAGCGGGGAAAAGACAACAGCGGTAAGTGGAAAAACTATGTATATCTTACTAGGGATTTTCGTCCAAGAGCACGCTGATAACGTCTGCGTACACCACGGGCTATTGACATGCGACTCCTGTCTAAAATCTTGCTGTGACTGACTGAGTGACAGAGTAACACAACACCATGTTGATGTTGTTTACACGCTGCAAAGCCAAACTTTGTGAAGTCGCCCCAGTGTCATTCTGTGACCAAAAGCAGGTGGCATATAATGAACAGCTATTTCCTTGACTTATTAGGAAAACAACTGATTCATCATTTTACAGGGAATACTGCAGAAAACTGCTTGTACACAATTAAATCTGCATTCCAAGAGGTTGTATTTGCAATTCTGTTAACAATCAAACCTTAATTGCCTTGTTAAAACAGAAGAATCAGAAGCAAAGCAAATGAGAAAGCCAGCTACAATCATAAACTCTTTGCATCCAAAGTCATTGGCCAACTGTGACAAAATAAAGGGGTACTAAATCTTGGTGAGTAATATAATCCTGTTGGCATAGCTCACAAGGGAGCCTAGTGAGATGAGCAGGAAACAAACTGCATTTACTTTCCCCCAATGTGTGCTGCAGTTATTTCAATTTTTTAAACTAGGAATGACAATAAGCTATTTCTGTGCCACTGCATACACAGGGTGAACATTTGTCAAAGCATGCATCCCTTCAGTAGGGCCCTAAGAAATCTGTTGTCTGTTATTAAATACAATGTCCGTTAATGAAATGAAAAACCTTTACAATTATTGATGTAATACATCCTTGGCCAATTTTGCCCAGTATTTCAAATATGGCTGTAGCTTGGCTAACTATTACATGCCAGTGCTTGTGGTTAAGAAAGTTGCAGTTACCGATGGAATTCCAATTCCGTTATTAATGTAAAATATTTTTTCTTACACCCTCATTTCGTTTACCCAATCAGACAAGATGTGGCCAACAGCACACTTATTTGGAAGGCCGGAAGTGTTTTGTCAGTGTTGAGAATATCTGTTGACGGTTAAGACAAACTATAAATGTGGGTCTCATCCTTTTTTCACTCCAAATTTGCAGGACGTCTGTGGGCATGGTAAAACGGTCGCTTACATTAAAAAGTGACAAACACCACACGGTATAAAGACACTCATACAGCCTGAGCAGCGCACACACTGCAGCACCAGCTTGTGCTACTAAACTAAGCTAAACAAGCTAGCTTCTATTCACACTCAAGTTCTGATGTTTTTATGCCAACTTCCATTGGTGCTTTAGGTTGCTGTTTCGACATGTTTGGAAGGGGGTGGGTTAGTGTTTGTGATAAGATTCAACCCCTTCAGTAAATATGTAGATATCTAAATTATTTATATATAGTACGTAGATATCTAAATATTTACGATGAAAAACCATATCTAATGAGAACGGCTTTTGTTTACTTAGATCATCGTAACAAGTAGACCAGTGTTTCCCCACATTTAATTTATTTGCGGGCCGCCACAAATCAATTTGGATTATCACAAATAGAACTGGCGCTGCACACACAAACACAGCAAAAGCACAAAGGACAATGACAGTTTGGAAACTGTCTATGCCTTTTGAAATGAGGTAACTTGACAAGGAAATCTGGAAAAGAAAAATGCACGGGTGGCTTGTTTAATTAAGATCTTTAAGAAGACAGCAACTTGTAATCCACAAGACTATGTGGATTAGAAGTTTCTATTCAGTCTGTATCCCAGACTGAGCAACTGTGAGCGATGACTGAAAAGACGTCCCACCGGAATCCTTTTTTTAATTCCATAAAAATAATGACAACTGTGCTTCCCCAAACACCAAATCAGATAAACCACTCAAATAACAGCCCTTTTTTGTTTTTAGCTCAACCCAAACACTTTATCGGGGGAAATGCAAAAACACCTTTGCAGATGCACTCCAGCTTGTGCATAGCGACAGAGGAAGATGTTAAGATAACTTCCTCCAAAATAGAAACAATGAGGCAGAAAAGGAAACAGCAGCAAAATGAGAAAAATGGATGCCAGACAAGGACGACAAAATTGAAATAGCAGAGCGGCGGAAAAGACATACGGTAGAATCACTTGAGTCTTAATTTGGTGGATATGCATGTTCTCGCATATACACAATTAAAAAGCAAAGTCCCACAGGAGTAGTGGACCAAATAAACACTCCACAACACTCTTCACATCCCGCAGATGTGATGGCACCACAGCCACTACAACGTGAAGTGGGGAAAAAAACAAATGAACAAAGCACAAATGACATAGGTACACAAGAGGCCACCAGAGTGGAAGTGGATTTACGTCAGCAAAGCTCTTGAAACACCAATGCTTTCACACTTCTTGAATGCAGGTCATGGGAGTCAAATGTCAGGGGTTGTGTATATCTACAGTATGTTATACATAAACATGAGGACAATGTAGCCCTCTATTCAAGTAAGGCCACATCATTACAGAGCAGGAGTGGCAAACATGGCCGGCATAAAGAGCCAAATAAATCCTCACACCATCGCAAAATGCCTGCAGTAGCACATGGGGTGGGCATATGATTTCAAATCCATATTGTGATTGACGCTGCAGCCTTTAGCCATAATCTACGTATATCACAATATAGCCGTTCCTCACCACATGGCGGTTCGAATTTCATGACTTCACTCTATCATGGATTGTCAAACATTAATTAATAAATCATACTGTCCGAATATAATATTGAAGCAAATGTTACGCATTTTCTGCCTAAATCAAGCATTTTCAAGTACAAAAATAAAACCCAAATACAAAGAATTAAGAAGCCGCATTAAAATTGTGAATGAGGTATTCTACATTGGTCACAGGGTGTCAGTAATTGTTCCATAATGACATAATCATAATAACAACAACACAGGCTACTGTTATGTAGCCATAATCCAGTTAAAACTCAGCTCTGAACCCCCAACATCACTTCCTGTCCACACGTAGACGAAGAGATCTATTGCAACACACATAAGCATGAGTCTTATTTATTTCTTAAATCTACTGTTAGGCAATACAAGTGTAAAGGTGACTACAGAGGTGCTATTTCTTGTCTAGAGGGAAAAACAATGCACACCTATACAGAACACACAAAGCATTTTTTCTTTTTTTGTATAAACGCATACACGCATGAAATGAAACAATCCCTTGTATGTGAATAGCTTCATATTGTGTTGTTAAATAAAGTTTAAAAACATTAATGTTGAATTTCTTATGACAAATCAAAACCCACTGTTTTACCTGTCCGAGCTTTAAGCTTTCAGGACAAAAAGCTACGCTTGTGTGTGGACGAGAGATCAAAACTAGGGATGCTCCAATTGAGTGGCCACCGATAGAGAAGTGTAAAGTTTGCATCCTGCAACACAAGCCACAGAAAATATCTTGTGGGGGACCACATTAAATAGAACATTTAATACAGCATTTGAACCCAAACACTTGTAAGTGTTGGTAAGTTTTTAAGACTCACAGGGCAACAGTCAGTCAAAGACAACTAACATCATCAACACTCGCCCGTATGTGTGTGACAGTCAGCAGGCTAAGCAAATAACCCAACATATACAGTAAATGCATTCGTCAGACTAGATGACCAGCCTTTCTCGGTGGAGGAGGACACCGGGTTCCACTGACTGCTCTCTCATTTGGAGCCCCTCTACATGCTTCCTGGAAGTCCTGCTAAAGCTGTCTCATCAGACAATGTATTCTCACATCAAAAATCTCCATAAAGAATACGTCTCATCTACTGCAAGTTTCCCAAATGATATAGGTTCTCTTGGGAAAAAGTATGTAAAATGTGTTCTAAATGAAGATGGGTTTTATTGTTCCTTTTTCAGATCGCATAGCAAATAGCGGAGGTTTTTTTAATAATAACCTAATTTTGGGGGGCCCTGGCAGTCAGGGAATTGAGAATTTATTCTACCCACAGCATACCCACTCACTGTGATGTCACAGTGAGTTGGTGTTAGAAAAGTCTTTCTGAAACTGACCGTTCCAAATACACATACCTCATTATTTGAAACTGTGTCATCGTTTAACATCATAATACAACATTATACCGACATTTTGAGGTCAGAAAAGTGGAAAAGGTATAACAGTTCCCTTGAATCCACATTTATACACTGGTGTTGGTGCCATTGGAGGCAAAGTGGTTGGAGCGTCTTGCTCAAAGAGCAGTTGGTTCAAACCGCCAACCCTCAGGTTATTGGACCACGTCCCGTAAGAGTGGATGGGGAGTACGCTTAGCTACTTTTAGATCTCCCCAGAGATCTTCCAATTCAGTCCATTTTGAGCCACTGACAGACTTGTACCCAAGACACTTCTTTCTTATTTTGTGTCCTTTGGATCGTGTTGGAAGGTGCACCTTTGCCACAGCATGGGATCTGTCTGTACATTGCTCATTCATCTTGTCCATGACCCTGACCAGGTTCCGAGCATTGAAAAACATTCCCATAATTCCTGTTGATACCGCCCTACACAGTAAGGGCGGGATTGGCCAGCCAGTGAATGTTGCCTCGTCTTGTCCAGATGTGACACTTCATATTCAAAATGTTAGTTTATGCAAAACACAATAATTTTGGTTTGCATGGCCTTCGGTGGATTGTAGCAACCTTCAAATGGGCTACTAAGTGCTTTTACTTTACTTTGACTTTGGAGTGTCTTTCCTTCTCGTCACTCAACCGTAAAGGCCTAATTAATAAAAGGTTGGTCTCCCATCTCTGCAGGTTCTTGGTTAGCAAAGCCCTTCTCTCCGTTTTTTTTCAGGATTTGGATTTTGAGGAGAAGGCTAATTAAGTTCAAACATGGGTTGAAATGTGTCACTGATGGAAGTGGGTAGTATGCTGGCATGTATAAGAACATACTTATTCATTTGGACCCATAAGCCAACAGATGTACACTGGCAAGCAAAGAGAGAATGTCAGTACTGCGTGGGTACATACTTGACGACATCAAAAAAGAGGCGAGGACTAGAATTTTCTACAAGACTGTTCCTGTGGTTTTGTGCTTTGTGACACCTCAGGCAAGAGGAAAATGCGAAGGCATGAGTGTTGCTGTCGGTTGACTGAATGGACAAACGGTTCAACCAACAATCAGCTCTTTACTTGCGCGTTTATCTTACCTCTAAAATAAGATCAGCCAAGAGCAAAGAGACGTACTAAATGACTTTACTTATACAGATCTACAGAATAAATGAAACAATTGCATGGGTGACAGGCACCAACATCATCGTGAAGAAATAATTTCACAACTCTCCCACAGCTAGTGGGAGTGGAAGGTCCAGGGTTGAACATAATCTCTTCCAGGATGCTGGTTGAGCTTCCATTTGATAGTTTCAGTTTAAATTTTCCTAAAAGGACGAAATAATACATTCAAATGTCAAATTGTGGCCGTAAAAATAAAATAAAATAAAATAAAACAAAATAAAATAAAATAAAATAAAATAAAATAAAATAAAATAAAATAAAATAAAATAAAATAAAAATAAAAACTACTAACCATTTGATGTGACAAGACAGAAGCATAGTGGAGAGGAAGGCATGCTGAAGGAGAGGCTAAAAACAGGGTCATACAATAGGCGGGCCACTGGTCCACCAAAACCTTTCATTTGGTCAGCCAAATGTCAAACAGATAATATAAATAATAATAACAACCATACTGTCTCACCAGAGAAGTCCTCATTCATGCAGTACTTGAGGCAACAGCAAGATGTACGCATCACAATAAAGTGGCAGTATAAGCAACTCTACTACAAAATATACGAGATGTACAAGGCATAAAATCTGATACACTATTTTGGCGCTATCCTGACCACACATCTTGGTCAGAAGAATAGGATTTCTTGCGGACACCTTCGGATTGAGCTACAGATTTGTTTAAATAAACAAGAACGACTACCAAGCCAAGCTAGCCGTCACTAAATGTTGACTGTTGAAGTTTAAAGCACTTGCATATATGCAGATTGACATTTGAAGTTGTTTATATACTCAGCAGATGCCACACTGCTGAAGCTCCAACCTACTTCTCCCAATTACTGGGGGGTTGCAAATGATAACATTATACAACCAGAAACATATTGGGAATACCAGCTGTCACAGCAAAAATAAATGCATTTACATTCTTGGACTATCAATACAATTTCCTCAAGGGTGCCAGTAATCATGTGACAGGAACTAGATGTAATCACCACCAGATATTGCTGCTTCACAGCTTTCTCTCACATAACACTGATAAAGTAAAGCACTGCAACACTCACCGGCCACATAGGTATACCTCATGTGTAACTCCCTTTTACCTTCATCCCAAACGAAAAACAAGAGGGTGTTTACACTGTAAATATAGATCTGGAGGCAAATATCCCAAAAGTGCTCAATCTTGTAACTACAGAGGCCATCTCAATGTTGTGACGCCATTGTTATGTTAGCAGAGAGCAGTTTCAGATGATTAAAGCTTTGCAACATGATGCGTTTTCATACTGGAAATCACCATTAGAAGATGCTACATTGTGGTCATAAAGGGATGTGTGTCAGCTGAGCTGTGGCTTTTTAAATGCTCAGTAATAAGAGGTCCAAAAAGTGTCAAGAACATATCTGCCACACCATCGTAGCCTCCAGTGTTGATATAAAGCGTGATGGAAAACCGTGTTCCAAGTTGTTTATGGCAAATTGTAGCAAAAGAAATTGACTCATTAGGTGCTGTTTTCCGCTGTTTAATTTTTAAATTTCTTTTTTAGAAAATTGTATTCCTGCCTTAGTGAACAGCAGTTGAAGTGTGGTTGGTCTTCCACAGCTATAGTGCTTCATCATCTTTGACGTTAAATATGGTGCTGTACCTTAAAATATTCATATGTTGGTTGTAATGAGGTGGTCACTTGATTTAGTGTTCCTTTTCTTGTAGCTCATAATAGTATGTTTTTTTGAAAGACTTTTATCCATTTGGCACAAACATACATGTACAAACAGTGCATCCGGAAAGTATTCACAGCGCTTCACTTTTTCTACATTTTGTCATGTTACAGCCTCATTCCAAACTGTATTAAATTAATCTCTTACCTCAATATTCTACACAAAATACTCCATTATGAAAAAAACGTTCACTTCATGTTGAAGTGACTATATTTATGTTACATCTGTGACTGCCTTAAGACGGCAGATACTGTGTTCAATTGTACATTTCCAAGTGAATATGCTATAATTTGTATGTTAAGTTATATGTATTGAAGTAAAGTTGCAACATTGCAACTTTTTACAAAGGCTTTGTCAGCTTTTGTACTGTGTTTCACTTGATTGAATTTTACAGTGCATCCGGAAAGTATTCACAGCGCTTCACTTTTTCTACATTTTGTCATGTTACAGCCTCATTCCAAATTGTATTAAATTAATCTCTTACCTCAAAATTCTACACAAAATACTCCATTATGACAATGTGAAAAAGTTTTTACTTTTTTTGAATTTATTAAAAATAGAAAACAATAAAATTACATTTACATAAGTATTCACAGCCTTTGCCATGAAGCTCAAAATTGAGCTCAGGTGCATCTTTTTTCCACTGATCATCCTTGAGATCTTTCTACAGATTAATTGGAGTCCTCCTGCAGTAAATTCAGTTGATTGGACATGATTTGGAAATATAATAACTGTCTATATAAGGTCCCACAGTTGACTGTGCATGTCAGAGCACAAACACCAAGCATGAAGTCAAAAGAACTGTCTGTAGACCTGCGAGACAGGATTGTCTTGAGGCACAAATCTGGGGAAGGATACAGAAAAATTTCTGCTGCTTTGAAGGTCCCAATGTCCTTCCAGAAGGACAGCCATCTCTGCAGCAATCCACCAATCAGGCCTGTATGGTAGAGTGGCCAGACGAAAGCCACTCCTTAGTAAAAGGAACATGGCAGCCCGTCTGGAATTTGCCAAAAAGCACTTGAATGACTCTCAGACCATGAGAAACAAAATTCTCTGGTCTGATGGCTTTCGTCTGGCCACTCTACCATACAGGCCTGATTGGTGGATTGCTGCAGAGATGGTTGTCCTTCTGGAAGGCTCTCCTCTCTCCACAGAGGAACGCTGGAGCTCTGACAGAGTGACCATCGGGGCCTTGGTCACCTCCCTGACTAAGGCCCTTCTTCCCCGATCGCTCAGTTTAGAAGGCCGGCCAGCTCTTGGAAGAGTCCTGGTGGTTCCAAACGTCTTCCATTTACGAATAATGGAGGCCACTGTGCTCATTGGGACCTTCAAAGCAGCAGAAATTTTTCTGTATCCTTCCCCAGATTTGTGCCTCAAGACAATCCTGTCTCGCAGGTCTACAGACAGTTCTTTTGACTTCATTCTTGGTGTTTGTGCTCTGACATGCACAGTCAACTGTGGGACCTTATATAGACAGTTATTATATTTCCAAATCATGTCCAATCAATTGAATTTACTGCAGGTGGACTCCTATTAAGCTGTAGAAAGATCTCAAGGATGATCAGTGGAAAAAAGATGCACCTGAGATCAATTTTGAGCTTCATGGCAAAGGCTGTGATTTTTTTTGTTTTCTATTTTTAATAAATTCAAAACATGTCAAAAAAACCTTTTTTCACATTGTCATAATGGAGTATTTTGTGTAGAATTTTGAGGTAAGAGATTAATTTAATTCAGTTTGGAATGAGGCTGTAACATGACAAAATGTAGAAAAAGTGAAGCGCTGTGAATACTTTCCGGATGCACTGTATACCATTGCCTTAATCATCTTGAGCATGGACTACACCTGACCAACAAAGGTTGTCACTGGAATTATTTCCCCTTCTCCATGATAACATCACTGGTGCTCAATTGAGTTGATGTCTGAAGAAGACATACTTGGTCACTCCATGCCCTTCACCTTTCTCACCAGGGCATTCATCAGATGTGTTTGGTAGGATTTGGGATCGTTTCAATTAGAATCATTCCCGTTCAGATTCAGGTTCCTCATTCCAATTCTGGTTCCTAACGATTCTCGATTCCACCATGAATGTGTAAATATCTGAGTGTGTTGCAAATGTTCTTTTTCCCTTCATAAAGTTAAGCCAAACTTTTTAGCTTCTTCTTCTTTGTTGGTGCTCGACGACTCCTTCTTTGTTGGTGTTTGTGACAATTTATTCCGGTTAGCGAAGTGGGCATCGAAACAAGGAATCGTTACTAGGAATGTTAGTCCCGGTTCTCATCAATACTCAAGACTGGATGTGTTTGGGCCCATTATAACTTATGAAAACTGGCATGCAGTCCTGTTTTCCAAAGAAGGGGTTCATGATCTGCTTCACAAAGTCACAGTGCATGTTGGAAATTGTTTTCCCTCAATCATTAAGGAATAAGATCATATTGTAATGTCTATACGGATGATGTAAGGATGACGTGCAGGTGATCGATCAACAATCTCTTTGCTGCAAAACAGATTACTGTCATCCAAACGAAAACCATGGTAAAACAACACCTGCACACTCAACTGTCCACTCTGCACACAGCTGTCCTCCTCCCGCTCTCACCCACACACAGAAATCTTGTCATATTTTTCAGAAATCACAAAACAAAACTAACATTACAGTACACATAACTGCCAGGTCGCTAATCCTCTGAAAGAGACATTAATAAGCAATTGGCAGTGTATCCATCCATCCATCTTGTATACCGCTCATCCTCACTAGGGTTGCGGGTATGCTGGAGCCTTTCCCAGCTGCCTTTGGGCGAGAGGCAGGGTACACTAGTCTGTCAATCGCAACAAACAACTATTTCAATTTCCACTTGATTTCCTTTTCTCTTACTACCAAACTGGCACAAAGAGGATTCACTCCGTACTTGTTTTCAGCCCCTGGAGGGGTGGCTTCATAAAACAATGGCTTTAACGAAGTGAGACCTGTGGTCACTCCATCCATCCATTTTCTATGGTGCTTATCCTCACTAGGTTCGTCGGGGTATGATGGAGCTGACTTTGGGCGAGAGGCAGGGTACACCCTTTACTGGTCACCAGCCAATCACACGGTACATATAGTCAAACAATCATTCACACTCACATTCATACCTGTGGACAATCCGCCACAGTCGCCAATTAACCTAACATGCATGTTTTAGGAGTGCAGGAGGAAGCCGTATTACCTGGAGAAAACCCACGCATGCATGGGGAAAACATGCAAACTCCACAGATGCCCAACTGAGATTCAAACCCAGATCTCTTGACTGTGTGGCCAACATGCTGCCACCACTCGGCCATGGAGTGGCAATATATATAGAGTGTTGTGGTCTTATTGAGATGAAAGCTTGCCAATGCTTTGGCTTTTTACTTTACTTTTTTTTACTTTTTACTCTTTTACTTTTACTATTATCAAAGTCTATGAAGGAAAACTGTACGTAATCAAAGGACCTTCTGCATTTCCATTCCTCTCAGAAGATTATGGCAATCTATGTTTTAAATATGGCATTTTTTACGAAATATAAAGGATACGAAAAAAATATACCATATACTGTATTTAGATCTGCAAGAGCGGCCCTATGAGCGGCCCTATGAGCGGCCCTATGAGCGGCCCTATGAGCGGCCCTATGAGCGGCCCTATGAGCGGCCCTATGAGCGGCCCTATGAGCGCCAAAAACATGTAAAACACTGCTGACTCCTGCTAGCCAAAACACTGCTTTGAGCTGTAAACTGTAAGCTGTAAAGAACATTATTCTTACCTTATTCAGATTCTTCAGGGGGACAGATGGTGGCTTGACAATCAGTACTATCCTAAATGAAACAAAGACGTGTTAGGAGAATGATGGTGAAGTACTATATGGTGAAGTAGTATATAACTTATGGCACAGCTGAAGTCCCCATTGAAAGGTGTCTGTAATGTAAAGTAAAAATACATTTCAATATGTGTGAAATTTTGGGGTTCTACTTAGCCCATCCATTATCTCTAGAATTCAAAGAAATTGGTCATGTTGTTCTCTTTTTTTCCTTTCTATAATCCAGCTAACTAACTTCAGTGAGTGAAAAAAGTCATGACAAGCCTCAGCTATTTTT
The DNA here is from genome assembly GCF_037039965.1 of Doryrhamphus excisus. Taxonomy (NCBI): domain Eukaryota; kingdom Metazoa; phylum Chordata; class Actinopteri; order Syngnathiformes; family Syngnathidae; genus Doryrhamphus; species Doryrhamphus excisus. Next base: position 10,853,807 of record NC_136359.1, on the reverse strand, counting down.
CATGCTCACATGAACTATATATGGCACAGACCCTGCTTCCATGCCAGGGATAAGTGTCATCCCAATGATGAGATGAGAAGGGTTCGAAGAAACGAACAAGAATGGAGTCTTCAAGGCATGAAAGTGCAGCATCTCCCGCATGATTAGGTATTCACCACTAGACAAGCTAAATCAGAGGTAATAGCGAAGCAGGCAGCTCAGTAGGCAAAGACAAATGAGGAGATCGGGATGAGATGTGAAGGGCGTTCGAGAAAACCTATGCCTCAGAGCTTATTTTGGCTGCAATTTAACTATTTTCTATTTACTGGGACATACTTCTTGTCACTGTCCCTGACAAATAATGCGGGTGGGCGTTAGCAATTATTTTATGTGCAATGATAAATGTAATACATATACATGTATATTATTTTATAATGACTAATGGCCAATTAGTAGATCCCACCTGAGCCCCTGCAAATACATTTTACTTGATGACAGCCATGTTTTTCAATCAATCAAAAATCTCAGATTTTACAGACATCTGCTCGTCAGTCCCCTATAAAAGGTGTGTGCAAAGTTCTGTGCTGATTCTGCAAAATATCCTAAATTTACAGTGGGTGTTCTGCATGGAGCTGTGTGAGAAATTTCAAGTCAATCTAATTTATGAGGTCAAACTTTGCAGCAACATGTGTTTGTCAAAAAATAAATAATAGCACAGTAAGCACAGTAAGGATGCATGTTTTCACAAATGTTCTATCTTGTGTGCAGCCGGATAGAAGAGTTTGGGGCGCCACATGCAAGAGGTGACATCGCCTCTACTCCATTCATTTTCAATGGAACCTGCGATTATCCTGTGTCACCATCCAGCCAGGCGACACACCAAAGATGTGCTTGTGCGTGTCATGTGACGCAATCCCAGCGTTGAAACCATTTTCAACTTTTCATTATACTGGCCGTGTCAGATTTCCCGCAGCTATTTGACATTTCTAAAATATAATATAGTGATATAAAAAAAGGAACAGCTTGGGAACTCACTGTGACAACATATCTGTCAAATTTACATTAATTTAATTACTAGCAAGAGTCCTCGATCAAAACCCACCACTTTTCCTCCTCTAAACTTTGATATCCCCAAATTCCCTTCATATCTGACAGCCAATCAAACGGTGGGAGACTCATACAATTCACTCTGGATGTGAATGCGTCATTCATCGGTGTAGCTGGTCACATTCACTCGTCGCCTCCTGTGTGCATTGTTTGTTACACGTCGACGATGAGTTTCGCCAGTTGTTTGTCACCTCCCGTGTGTGGCACCCATTGGCTTTCACAAATAAACACACGCAGTCACCCCAGGAGGTGTCCTAATTTTTTGACATGACTGTAGATTAGCTTTCAAGGTTTTTCCTCCTAGAGAGTGCATTATCATATACGCAAATGATGCTGCAGCCTGCAAGTGTCATTTGACAAACTGTCAACATATTATAAAGTGGTGAACATTTTGAGCCGAGCCACGAACCCTACAACCATTCTCTTCAGCCTGTTTATACTTTGAATATTGAAATGATTCAACTCATTGGCAGGCCCAAGACACATACTGAGAACAGACCATATGTTATAAGTGATAAATTATTTAAATTTACCTGAGCAGATGCTGAAGTTGAAAGTTTGTGCTTTGAGGTAGGCTGACACCATGAAAATGACTACAGGATGTAATGAGGTCCACCTACACCATATACTCTAATTAGACTGCAAGTGAGTCAGTTAATTATGCTGTGGAGCTTTATTTTAACATTTTGGTACCCACGGTAGTTTACACAGTGACAACTAAATGCAATGTTATGAGGCTCGGATGAATTGTAGTTGCCATCATGTTTGAGATGTAGATTGATTGAATGTCACAATCACAATTTTAATAGGTCTAAATTGAAGCCATAATGAATGACGTACCTTTTTGTAGACAAATGACAATGTTGACAATTCCAATGAATATTAGAATATTTGATATACTATAAAATGTAATATAACGTGTGACGCAATAGATGTTAGCATACATGTTAGCTTGTAGACAGTAATCATTTCATGTAGCCAGGCCCATTTCATGTAGCCACTCATTCGCTACGCTAAATAACGCTTGTTGACTCTCCCAACAGGACGAATCCCATGCAGAACGTCATTTTCTCCGTAAAGAAAGCGAAAGTACCACGGAAATAAACCACTCTTTGTCGCAAGTCCACCTAAATGTGTCTGAACGGTATTAAAACGTGCTGCCTACCGGTGTCACTGCGATTTGGCTCCACGGTTATTACCAGAACTTCCACACCTGTTGACCGCCTCCGGAAGCCGCTGCAGCTCGGTAAAGTTCATGTAAATGTAAATGTGATGTCTACAGAAGTAATTCAAAAAATACTTGGCACATATTGGTGTGTTCAATATTTAAAAAAACGGCAAAAAGCACAATATCAGCCCTTAAAAATAGAGTTTGAGTTTGAAAAGGATAGAAATCTTATTCTTAACCTTAATCTTATTTTGGACCGGAAGTGACGCACTTAATGGGAACTGCGACTCTCGTGAGGATAAACCGTACAGAAAATGGATGGAAGGTACATTTTGCTGGTCTTTTGAAACTGTAAACAACAATCAGTGCAATATGTTTTATATCCGCGGTGGATGTGTGGACTGGGTTGTGTTTGATGTTTTATTTGTGTTTGATCAGTACTGATGAGGGCACTTGTCGATTAATGAGTTATGGTACGTTAATAAGTCAAGTCATAATTACCTCTGTTTTCCACTATGATGACTGTATGTTGATATCACTGCTAATGATAAGTGCAGGGGGACGTCATTAAATGTTCATTACATCCTCTTATTCAACATTCTTTTTTTTTAAAGCTGCACAGATATAATTGCTTGGTGTTAGTAAATATTTAAGAATCCTGACTGTCAGCCCACAGGAGTGATAATTAGGATTGTGTATAGTGTACATTCACTGCATGGCCCATCTCAGAGGTCCTGCAATAGTGTATTGGAAGTGTGTGGGCTAAGATCTAGCCTTGACGCTGGAATATAAACAGTTTAAAAGTGCTTTTACATCGTTGTATGTGTCTGTGGCTTTAATGCTAATCAGCTGTTTTTGTTCATGCCTGTTTGCTACAGAATGTGTAGCTCTAAGAAGTACTATTGTGCACTTCATCCTTCCTGTCCGGCTACCACTCAGCTCCACTATGGAATGTATTTATAGCAACACACATAAGCACAAGTCTTAAACTGGCTTATTTAGTCGTATTATGTCTACTATATTGTCTAATATATTGCCATCCATTGACATCATTGTTGATGATGGTGCTACTGTTACATTTATCATTTATATACATTTGTGTCTTGTGGTCTGACGGAGAAACGACTCTATGTTGACGGGGGAACGACTCGAGACTGACGGGGAAATGTCCTGCCATATTTGTGGGTGAATGCTTGATGGGAAATGGGCTTCTGGTGGCGAGGAATCATCTTGATGGGGAAAAGATCATAATCCGTTGGTGCTGTGTCTGGTTAGGATAAGTCATGCTCTTGATCATCCAGATTTAAGGTGAGCCCTGGGGAAGGGTTCCTAACTTTAATGAGACAAGTGTGAAAACAGGGAAAAGGTCAAAGCTTGCTACATAGTTCATGTAACACAGAAAAGTTCAAACATACAGACGGAACAAGATTAAAGGTGCATTTGTGGGTGTCAAGGTAAAAGGAAAGTTTGTCTGTAAATGAATCCACTGCTTAATCCAAGTTCACCATCAAGATGAGGTTTGCATTAAATGTCAACATGACTTTCATACTGTATATTGCATTGTGTCTATTCATCTGAAATCCTCCATAGTGGCCTCAGATGATGCTACCACCACCATGCTTGACTGCAGGCAAGACACAATTATCATGCTCCTCCCTTGTGTTTTCAGATTTTTAGATAATGGCTGTGTGATGATTAAAATTTTTGGGTAGTAAATTTATGCTAATATAGTATTTGTCCCTTAAGAAGATATACTGTATTATAAAAATGGTTGCTGTGCTGGGTGTACTCACATTTGTGAAACATGCACATATAGCCACCCAAGCGGCAATTGTTTAAATTATGGAAATAGCCTGGAATGTATCCTGGTTACAAGGATTTCATTTCATTTTTTGGGGAGCAGGGTTGTGCAAAAACATCTTAATCAATTTCCGTGTGGAATGGACCAAGGCAAAAGCGTTTTCATCTATTTCCTCACTTTTCTTTGCAATTCATTTTCTAACATTGCCTTACTTTCTCAGCATATAATACTTTAATATACCATAAATGCATGATCATATTCAGGCATATATATATACAGTGTAAATTAGGGGTGGCCACCTGCTTCCCACCGCCCAGTTGGGGGGGCCCCCAAGGGCTGACAAACATTGAACTGCTACAACAGGGGCGCTATGCAAAGGGGCCCCCTGTGAATTTTTGCCTAGGGCCTCTACAGACTTTTCGCCTCTGCCAATCCCAATGCCAATCCAAAGCCAATGTTATAGTTTTAATATAGTTTTAATAGCATTTTGAATTGATCACCACACCTTGCAGCAGCTTTCAAATATTCTAAATACAGTGCATCCGGAAAGTATTCACAGCGCTTCACTTTTTCCACATTTTGTCATGTTACAGCCTCATTCCAAATTGTATTAATTTAATCTCATACCTCAAAATTCTACACAAAATACTCCATTATGACAATGTGAAAAAGTTTTTTTTTTAATTTATTAAAAATAGAAAACAAAAAAATCACATTTACATAAGTATTCACAGCCATGAAGCTCAAAATTGAGCTCAGGTGCATCTTTTTTCCACTGATCATCCTTGAGATCTTTCTACAGCTTAATTGGAGTCCACCTGCAGTAAATTCAGTTGATTGGACATGATTTGGAAATATAATAACTGTCTATATAAGGTCCCACAGTTGACTGTGCATGTCAGAGCACAAACACCAAGCATGAAGTCAAAAGAACTGTCTGTAGACCTGCGAGACAGGATTGTCTTGAGGCACAAATCTGGGGAAGGATACAGAAAAATTTCTGCTGCTTTGAAGGTCCCAATGAGCACAGTGGTCTCCATTATTCGACTAGTCAGGATAGAAGGAAAAATGAATGCAGCAATATTTTCATCCAGGATATCTCTATATATTGCTGCATTCATTTCCCTTCTATCCTGACTAGTCTGCCAGTTCCTGCTGCTGAAAAACATCCCCACAGCATGATGCTGCCACCACCATGCTTCACTGTAGGGATGGTATTGGCCTGGTGATGAGCAGTGCCTGGTTTCCTCCAAACATGGCGCCTGGCATTCACACCAAAGAGTTCAATCTTTGTCTCATCAGACCAGAGAATTTTGTTTCTCATGGTCTGAGAGTCATTCAGGTGCTTTTTGGCAAATTCCAGACGGGCTGCCATGTTCCTTTTACTAAGGAGTGGCTTTCGTCTGGCCACTCTACCATACAGGCCTGATTGGTGGATTGCTGCAGAGATGGTTGTCCTTCTGGAAGGCTGTAACATGACAAAATGTAGAAAAAGTGAAGCGCTGTGAATACTTTCCGGATGCACTGTAAAATTCAATCAAGTGAAACACAGTACAAAAGCTGACAAAGCCATTGTAAAAAGTTGCAATGTTGCAACTTTACTTCAATACATATAACTTAACATACAAATTATAGTATATTCACTTGGAAATGTACAATTGAACACAGTATCTGCCGTCTTAAGGCAGTCACAGATGTAACATAAATATAGTCACTTCAACATGAAGTGAACGTTTTTTTCACTCATTTCAGTCTTCTTCACTGTCATTTCGATGCCCTTTTCTTGGATATGAATGGAGGTTATGCTGAAGAGTCTTTCGCGCACTACACTTGTTGCAGGTGTGCAGAGAAATCTTCCAAAACAGTATACAGTAAAAGTATCTTGAATGACCGTTTTCATGGCTCCCTTTACCTCTTAGCACTAATGACTTAAAAAACTATTTCGTAACCACTCTAGTTTACAGTCTTGCACTGTGGTGCTGGTGTATGCTACGCCAACTACCTCTAAACCACCCCCAAAAAAATCTAACCCCCCACATCCTGGCAACGTAAACTGTAAGAGCTTTAGCATTTAGTTTCTGGACGGTGGACGAGTGGTTAGCATTCTTTGGGGACTCTGTGGTTTCTTCCCACATTCCAAAAACATGCTAGGTAAATTGGTGAAGGAAGAGATTTTTAGGTGTGTTGTCCTGTGCTGACCCACCACATGGTTATATACCAATGGTTATACCACTTGTTTTGTACTTTTGAATGTAACTTGCTTCGCAGCTATATAACTTTGTACTTTTGCAGCTATGCTATTACAGCTATTACAGCTATGTAACTTGCTTTGCACACTTTTTGACTTGTTTTGACTTCACACACTTAAATATTCACTGGTCCCGGCAACGGGATAAATATTATGCCCATATAGAATGTTGTGAATGTTGTGAGAAACGAACTAGAAGGTTGTGAGAAAAATGTTACCTTGAGGTGCCTGAGACAGAGGATGGAGGCGATGACTCCCCTCCTGCGGAGACAGGCTGGCCACCTGTTTTCGCACGAGCGAGCATATAAAGCATTTGTTTTCTCAATCCCGGTGAGAGTCTGCTGTGAACTGTGCACGAGTGTCCAGCTTTCGGTTTCCAGATTACTCTACCGGGGTGTTTTTGGCTCTCCGCCCTCTGTCAACGGTAAGGTACGCTATTCTGGATTCGAACTGTGTTGATTGGAGTGTTATGTGGGGGCATGGGGGTGACAGCTTGTGTCTAGCATAATAACTCATGATGGGAAAAGTTGTGAACTGCTGTGTGTTTTACCATTAAATATCATTAATGTACATACAGTCGTTGTTTGTGATCATTTCTCTGCTGCGATCTCTCCGGACCTGTAACAACCTATTTCACAAAACAATTGGTGACTCCAAATTGTAAGGTATGAATTTGAGTGTGAATGGTTGTTTGTCTATATGTGCCCTGTGATTGGATGGCGACTAGTCCAGGGTGTACCCCGCCTCTCGCTCAAAGACAGCTGGGATAGGCTGCAGCACCCCCGGTAGAAAATGAATGAATGAAAGATGGGCACCTATACTTCAATTGTCATTTCCTCTCGGTATTGTACGGAACATGCATCTCATATTTCCACACATTTGTATTCCAGTTTCCTCCCACATTCCAAAAACATGCTAGGTTAATTGGCGACTCCAAATTGTCCATCGGTATAAATGTGAGTGTGAATGGTTGTTTGTCTATATGTCCCCTGTGATTGGCTGGCGACCAGTCCAGGGTCTACCCTGCCTCTCGCCTGAAGACAGCTGGGATAGGCTCCAGCACACCCATGACCCTAGTGAGGATAAGCGTTATAGAAAATGGATGGATGATAGTTTGGGTGTGTGTTGGTAAAATTTATATTTCACAGGTATAACATAGGTTACACATTGTGTGAATTACTTTATGGCCTTTTGTAGAGCTTCAACTTTTGCATTCTTTGATGAAAGCTCCCCCTTCACGGGACTGGGGACATGAGGAGGTACCACCAAATGGTTGACCCTAGGAGGGTATCTCGCATGGGTGCAACAAACTGTGCCAGAAGAATGGGTGTTTAGGCTAACCCCCATACATGAGGGTGGCATCAGGGGAGTGACAAGAATGTCTCCTTTCTCTTGTAATGTAATTTATTTGCATGCTATGGAGTATACAAGTTCCCGCCAAAGGCCCCTCTTGGCCAGACACCTACAGACTGCCATGCATACTGTGTGTTGTCTGACCCCTTTGTTTTGCAAAGGTATTAAAAACTGCCAGAGTTCTGTATTTATTTCAGACATTCTCTATCCTACTTAGGATGATGGAAATTTTTTCCACAACAGGTGTTTGGATCGGATCAGAGGGGTAAGATGTTTGTCCAATAAATTTGGTCACCATCATACGCCGATACCGATACTAAGTATCGGATCGGACCATCCGTACTATATATTAGTATTATTGGCCCTGGAGGAGGTCTGCACCCTACTAATATAGTGCAGCCAAAATGCACAGCTGAATGAATACCCCCCTCTGATTCATTGCAGCTTCTTTGAAAACCATACAGATGTCAATATTTACTGAGATAATTAGACAGACACCTTCATTTAAATTGTAGTCTGCAATAAGCCTTTTCAAGACAGACTATGTCATTGTCATAACTACCTCAGATGTACAGCTTATTACAGCAAACATGCCGCTGTCATCATTGTTATTACAGGGCTCAAAATTATTTTGATGGCGAGCACACAGACTCAGGAGTGAATGCGTTCTAATTACTAGTCCACAGTGCTCCTCTGGGATGGGTTAAATGGAGCAAATATATAAAATGTGTGGAAATATGAGATGCATGTTCCATACAATACCGAGAGGAAATGAAAATAGAAGTATAGGTGCCCATCTTTCATTCATTCATTTCCTACCAGGAGTGCTGCAGCCTATCCCAGCTGTCTTCGAGCGAGAGGCGGGGTACACCCTGGACTGGTCGCCATCCAATCACAGGGCACATATAGACAAACAACCATTCACACTCAAATTCATACCTTACAATTTGGAGTCACCAATTAACCTAGCATGTTTTTGGAATGTGGGAGGAAACCGGAGTACCCGGAGAAAACCCACGAATGCACGGGGAGAACATGCAAACTCCACACAGAGATGGCCGAGGGTGGGATTGAACTTGAGGTGACCATCCATACATTCTTAATGTTAGATGGAAGATACACAAATGTGAGTATAGTCCTCACATTTCAGAACAGTAATCTCATTATTTATTAAAATTGATTGGTTCCAGACCCAAATGAATGAAACAAAATGATTTTTTGCAAAATAGGACTCATATTTTCAAATATTTTAGAGAGGATAAAATACCTAATAGACCCGAGTTCGATTCCACCCACGGGCATCTCTGTGCGGAGTTTACATGTTCTCCCCGTGCATGCGTGGGTTTTCTCCGGGTACTCCGGTTTCCTCCCACTCCTCCATTGGAAGAGGATTCCAGTAACAACCTATCAGCTCTGGTTAATTCCATGCCAATAGGATTGAGGCAGTGCTAGATGAAAATGGTGCTCACATTAAATATTAACGCAAGTTGTACACCGACTACTCTAAATTATATACAATTTAGTTATTATCATTTTGTACCTTGAGAAGACGTCTCTATGCTTTTATACATAAAGGGCAGCGGTGGAGCTTTGACAGACAACAGATGATCATCTGCTTTTTGTTGACCAAGACGTCTGTGTGTCTGTCAGTAAGACAAACACACGCAGGAAGGCAGCTGTAGGAAGTGATTCCCTGCCCTAAGTGCCAGTAGATGCCAATTTGATGGCCGCCCTTTGTCAGCTTTCATTTATGTTCATTCCATCATTCATTGGCCTTGTGTGCTTTTTTAAACAATCAAGAGCATTTCACTGCTGTCACTTCTTAACAAAATTGCATCTCTTCTAGTCGCTCAGCATATACAAATAGTCGCTCCCTTTGGAACAAGAGTGATTTTATCATACGTACACAGAAAAGCTCAGACACAGTCTTTTTTGTTTTAGTCTGAGATGGTGATGATGATGAACAAACAAGACAAGCTTGTGTTCTCTTTCTCCTGTCATCCTGCTGGCCTGTCCTCAGACTGCCCTACACCACCTTGACCAGTTTACGTGTGCCATCACTTCCTTAAACTGCTAAACAGCAGAGAAGGTTAGGATAGGCTGTACATGCAATAATAGCTAAACTTGGTCAAATCACTAACAAACATAACTAATGCACATGTTTCACATTGCAGTACCTAACCAAGGCAGACAGCACCTTGAAGAAGTTCTTGGCTTTTAGCCTTCAATACTTGAGGGCAACCGTGATAAGAGCTGGTCTCCCTGCTAAGGAGACTCAGTGTGTTCTTTCTTATCTTCTTTAGCATACAGTAGGATGCACTGCAGTGTCCTTGGGAGAAGGGAAAGAGATAATGTTGTTCCAAAATTACAATCCCAGAAAGGACTCGTATTATCACATGAGGTTAGTTTTTAGTACAAGAGACAATAGCTCCAAGGTAGAGGAAAAATAAAGTGTTGTTTTTTTGTGATCCACTGGCTTCATCGTCAACATTCTGGGCCCAGGTGTTTGTTTATTCCAGGGGTGCCCAGGGTGGGGTCTGGGGACTTTTACAGCCCGCAGCTGTTCTTTTATTGGCCGTCAGCCCATTCTGAACCCCGCATCCATTTTCTATACCGCTTATCCTCACTAGGGTCGCGGGTATGCTGGAGCTTATCCCAGCTGTCTTCGGGCGAGCGGCAGGGTACACCCTGGACTGGTCGCCGGCCAATCACAGGGCACATATAGACAAACAACCATTCGCACTCACATTCATACCTATGGACAATTTGGAGTCGCCAATTAACCTAGCATGTTTTTGGAATGTGGGAGGAAACTGGAGAACATGCAAACTCCACACAGAGATGCTCAAACAGAAAATCCAACCCAGGCCTACACGCTAACCATTGGGTCACCATGCGGCCTTAAATTCTGAACATATAATTGAAAAGGAACATTTTAAACATTTTAAACAGTAAAAAGGGGAAAAAAACAATAAAGTCAGAGTATTAAGAGAGTAAAGTCATAATATTACGAGAAAAATTGGATGCGTTTAAACTCATAATATGAGAAACAAAACAAAGAATAAAGTTGCAATTTTTGGAAATTTGGTTGGGAAAAAGTTATAATATTACAGCAATGAAGTAGGAATTAAGTCCATATATTATGAGATAAAATGTCTAAGGATAAAGTTGAAAGATTTGTAAAGATTTTTTTTAAACAGCAAAAAAGTGTAATATAAGCATAATATTCAGTAAAACAAAGCTGTGAAGTCAAGGGTCTACATGGGTTGGAGTAGAACATGTAACAGCATCCTTTTCGGGATGCAGCTTTTCAGGAAGCTAGAAAACCCCTGGTTTATTCATTCACAATTGTATGGGTGGCTGCACGGTGGGCCAGTGGTTAGCACGCAGGCCTCAGAGCTAGGCCTCAATCTCTGTGTGGAGTTTGCATGTTCTCCCCGTGCATGCGTGGGTTTTCTCCGGGTACTCCGGTTTCCTCCCACATTCCAAAAACATGCTAGGTTAATTGGCGACTCCAAATTGTCCATAGGTATGAATGTGAGTGTGAATGGTTGTTTGTCTATATGTGCCCTGTGATTGGCTGGCGACCAGTCCAGGGTGGACCCTGCCTCTCGCCCGAAGACCCTCACGACCCTCCTGAGGATAAGCAGTAGAAAATGAATGAATGAATGAATGAATTCTATGGCTCAAATCTTGACTTTCAAATATTTTTCTCGTCAATTCCAGTAACACAAGTGAGGGAAAGCAGCATAGAAAACGAATGAGTGGATATTCTGAATTCATTCATATGTCTCTTATGTTCTTCTGGAGCTGCCGCCAATCCTCTGTTGCAGTGCACTGCTGGTCTTGCCAGGGCGGAACCACCTGCACGCACCTGACAGCGATTATAATCAGCCTTTATAAGCCATGCTCTTTGTCAGATTGTTCCAATGTCTCCTCTTGTTGTGCTACCCTGCATGTATCTTGCTCTTCTGCCTTTTTTGGGTTTTTCCAGCAGCTCCCTTAGTTTAATGTTTTAACCTGTGGTTTCATCCTGTTTTGTGTTGAACTTTGTTTTTTTCTGTTGCTTACCTTCTTCCACTCCTTTTGAATGTGCCTTTTGTCAAGATGAATTAAACCATTTCCATTGCCTTTTCTCATAGCTTCTTTAGTCCTATAAATTATCTCTTTTTTCTTGACAAAAAGTATAATTTTCATACTAAACTAACATTTTCTGGACTAATTAACTTGGTAACACGATTAATTAAATAATTTTGCTGACCTGATTTTGCTGAATAGCTGTAAAATAACCATTTCATCCATCTGTACAAAAACACCTTTTGTAACATTAGAGAGAATAATTCCTTATAAGATATACGGCCATTTCATAACTTGTCCACATGATTCATTATACAGTACCGCATCATATTGGAAGTCTTTCATTTTGCAGTACTGTACTCCTTTGGCTTTACAATGGCTGCAGGCTGGAGGAAATGTTATATTGTATCCTAGTAAATACATCCACTTTTATATAGAGTTGACATTTTATGGTGCATTCAACTTTATCAAATGACCAGCACGGGAATGCTGAATATGCACTCTGAAAAGAAAGTGTTGCCAAGTTTGGAAATATAAATTACAGCGCGTTCTCGACTTGGCATATCGGAAGTGTCTCTGACAAACACCTCGGCATGAATGTTGCATGCGAAGATTCTGAGCCTTTAACGTTGATGGCTTCTATAAATGCCAGTTGACTGGAGCTACTCTGTCTTGCCTGTGTCATAACAATGCAGGCAATGCAGAGTAACTATAAATAATAGTCATTTCTGTAAATAATAAGTTGCTTCTTCAAAGTGTAATTTGATATGTACGAGTAGAGTTACTTTTGGACAACCTCCTTGACTTGGACACACTGAGACTGGACACAAGACGGAGAAGAGAGCCGATTGGAGGAAACACAAAGGTCAGGGCAAGACCCGGGAGAAAATCAAGTCACACATAGGAACACAGGACATAAACCCAGAGTGTAACAATTTGAAGACAAATCGATGTCTTTGAAACCGTGGTACAGGCCCAAACAAGGCTGGACTGTTAATGCTGTTATTAGAAATAAATGCCTCTTTCTATTTGCTTGGCAGGATGATAACCGCCTGTTAGTCACATGGTGGTCTTCATCCACACTGATGATGAGAAGTCAACCACTGAATCCATCACTGCAGGGCCATAAAGAAGAAGAATAGAATGCCAAGAAAGTAATGTTAGCAACTTTAACCTAGCTTGACATTTTTTTTCGCTTAAAGGGGGCCCTCATTTTTGGCGTTTTGTGGATTCTTAGAGAGCAGGGGTCTCAAACTCAATTTACTTGGGGGCCACTGGAGCTCGGGTCTGGGTGAGACTGGGCCGCATCAGGTTTTCCAAAAAAAACAAAAACGCATTTATTAAAAACAAAAAAATTAAAAAACTTTGCTTTGGTTCCAATTTTATGAACAAAATAAATAAACAAATCAAGAATAAAGAAAATCAATCAATCAGTAATAAATAAATAAATGTAATAATAATAATAATAAAATGGCAAATAATAAAAACTTAAGAAACCACATATAGTTGGTAGGTAGACAAATTATTTTTTTCAGATTAAAATTTACAAAGCATTATTAGAGCCCTGTAGACATGACAAAACACGACTATAGTCACATTTATACTCTTTTTATTTACAACATATTGCGCAACTGCAGGGTCTTAAGACACATGCTAACTCGCAAACTAGAGAGCTAGCGACCGAAACGGTAGCCTTCAAGTTATTTCCTTTAAACTTAAATAGCCAAAAACTTACCACTTCCACACGGATAGGGAGGATAACTATTAACAGTTATTTAACCTTTAACATGAACATTAATCAAACGTAATAATTTTTTCTGGGTACATGATACCATACAGCATCCATACATACATCCAAACTTTCATATCAAGGTGGGGGCCTCAAACTAGTGTCCTGCGGGCCACATTTGGCCCGCGGGCCGCGTGTTTGAGACCCCTGTTATGGAGCATCTACACATGGTAACCCATACAGAAAGATTTCTAAATATTCCAGATTCTGCACATCTTTCTGCAATGTTTCCATGGACTTCCTGCCTTTGACCCAAACGGTCTGAATTTACTTTGTATAAACTTAAATTGTGTCATATATTGTCCATTCAACATCCATTGCAGCCTGGTCATCCTGGAAGGCGTATTCCGCTCATCTGCGGTCCCTTCTCAGGGTTTCTTTTTTCCCCAAATGGGTGTTGAGTTTTTCCTTCCTCATATGGGGGATCAGATCAGGGCATGTTGTCTATTGTTGCCAGCCCTTTGAGGCTCTTTTGTGATTAAGAGCTATATAAATAAACTTGACTTGACTTGGGTGTGCGTTTACGGAGTGCAGGCAATCTGCAGCCCATATAGTACTTGTATTAGAAAAAAACCTAGTGAGCAGAACCATACAAAAGTTTGGGGCTCACTTCCAAAGTGTACAATGCTTTGGCATGGTTTAGCATGAGAATACAACATTGTAATAAACTGAATAAGAAAAAGCTGAAAAGGAAAATTGCACTTTTTTTTTTAAATTTTGTGCTGGAAGACAGAGCCATCTCAATGACAGCGGACATTGTAAGTGTTATCACTGTTTCTATGCTGTGTTCTTTATGGAAGTAGCATGAGCTCCTGGGCTAGCATGTGAAATCAATGTGCCTCGGAAAGATGTTTCAGTAATGGGTTAAATCATGAAAATACGGCAGTATACTGTAAGTTTGTTTGTTTCTTTCAGCTTTTTCCCTGATTACGGGGTCGCCACAGCAAATCTTTTTGATCCGTATACTGATTTCAATGTACTTGCTAATGCATTATCACAGCATGTATATCAAACGATACAATGTGGTTAGAGTTTTTTTTGTAGTCGAAATAGGTATAATAATAGGCCTCCCAATGACATGCATTGTTAGCTAGTTCATACTGACTTGTTTTCTTTTGTTAGAATGCACAGAAAAGGGAAATAAATATGTGCACATAAGGATAATGGACAAAATTCGCAAAAAAAGTGCAAAAATTGAACAGTTATGTGGAGCCAGAAGTAGGTGAACCCAAGTACTGCGATTGTTGTTTCCTGTTTTGAGCAAGACAACAAAGGAATAATTTTGCAGAAGCCAAATGCCATACTTGGTTAACTTGGCCTTTGTGCAAACTTGAATTTTACTTTAATCTACAAGTTTTAATCTACAATTTTTTCATATGACTGTAATGTAACTGCATGTAACCGGCACACAGGAGGACATATGTCGGGATGTAAGACCCGGTTATGTTGTGCAATACACCGGATTTTCACTTTTTGTGATGTAAACATCAACTTCCAAAGACATCTGAGAAAGACGAAACACAAATGCCCACTAAAAGAAAACCATATTCTGCTGAAATTTGTTATGTTAAGTTGTTTAGGTTATATTTCTGGCTGGTGTGACTAATACAATAGAGCAACTTATAGTTGAGAAAATAGGCTATTTGTTAATAAGTGACCATGTGGTCCAAAAGAGATACAGTATGTTTTCCTTTCCCCTCCAAACCAACAAAAAATCATTTGTTTCAGTATAGAATGAGTTTTCAAATGTCGGAAATAACATATTTTCTCCAGTTGTTGCCTGCTTCTAATTAACACCCCCATAACTTATGGCTCGACCCCTGCTCCATCTGTCTGTCACTGCAACACTTGGCTCCAATTCAGGTTGGATTTATCAGCACTAATTTGTAATGGGGGTCTTCCTCACAAATACAACATATTACTGTCATATAAACTGGTTACATAATGCGTGCGTCATCCTTCTCACTTTATTTAACATAAGCGTGGCTTTGATAAAGCACATTACACGGCACAACTGTTGGAAAGCGCTGGAGATAAAACCAAAATTAAACAATTATATGATATGGATGCTATTTTTTACTGTTGCTTTAATGTAGTTTGATTTTAAACAGGTTTTATTTGCTCTTAGTGAGATGAAGTGGAACCGTCAACAGTCCAGCAGTTTATTATCTGTATGCAGAGCAACAGTAAGCTAGTATGTCCCCTGACTTCATAATTAACAGACAATTAGCATAAATCAACTAAACAAGGGCATAATCGCATTTCCTAAATCAATGAAGTGGGGGAAATGTGACCCGAGTTTCAACAACAGTCATTTGGCAATGAGGCATGAGATGAATGGGGATTTTTTTTTTTTTTTTGACTGGCCAACAACGTCAAAGCAGACGGTTTCATAATGTATAATTTTGTTCAAATGTCAAATGCGTTGTGCGTCATGGTGATGATGTGGCACATTGTTTGTCTAATTTATACTGAAGTGGAACTTTACATCATCTTCAAAAGCTACATTCATTCATTCATTCATTATATACCGCTTTTCCTCACGAGGGTCGAAGGGGGTGCTGGAGCCTATCCCAGCTGTCTTCGGGCGAGAGGCGGGATACACCCTGGACTGGTCGCCAGCCAATCACAGGACACATATAGACAAACAACCATTCACACTCACATTCATACGTATGGACAATTTGGAGTCGCCAATTAACCTAGCATGTTTTTGGAATGTGGGAGGAGGATGCACGGGGAGAACATGCAAACTCCACACAGAGATGGCAGAGGATGGAATTGAATCCTGGTCTCCTAGCTGTGAGGCGCTAACCACTCGTCTGCCGTGCCGCCCCCAAAAGCTACATGTTTATGTTTATTTTTTTATTTACGATTAATTTTGGAAAATTACAGCTTCTTTGTCTCATAATATTACAACTTTAATCTAATAAAATTAAGCCATTTTTTTGTTGTTATATTCTGATTTTATTCCCAAATCTTTTTACTTCCCGATTGCTGCATAGTGCTCTTTTACAAGTCAAAGATGCATGCAGTGCTCTTATGAAATGGAAGTTTTTTCAGCTTATAAAAAAACCATATGTGCTCTCTGGAGTTGTATCATCGCCTCTTTGTTTCACTCAAACAAAAAAAAAACATAAAAGATGTATACGTCTTTGGGAGTTCCTTCAGACTTCCTTCGGACTTTAGTTTGATGACTTGAAAATGCCTGAGATTTTTGATGAGTGTATTGAATAACAGATTCCCCCATTCAAAGTATTCAACTGACTTTGAAATTTCAAGGCTATGACTTTAGACTTGGTGGCTGCACGGTGTTCGAGTGGTTAGCATGTCGGCCACACAGTCAGAAGAGTGGGAAAACCTGGGTTCAAATCTCCACTTAGGCATCTTTGTATGGAGTTTGCATGTTCTCCCCATGTGAGTTGTCTTCAGGTTTCCTCCACATTACAAATATGATTGTCCATAGGTATGAATGTGAGTGTGAATGGTTGTTTGTCTATATGTGCCCTGTGATTGGCTGGCGACCAGTCCAGGGTGTACCCCGCCTCACACCCCAAGTCAGCTGGTATTGGCTCCAGCATCCATCCATCCGGATGACAACACTGACTTTCTCCCACCTTTTTTGGAGGAAAACTTTTCAGATTCCGATCTTATTCTGACAGTATTTAATATACTGTTTTAGCACATTGTTACATGATTTATTATTGTCTGATATATAGCCTCCTGTGCCACTGCAGCTCTCAGAGAGGACATGACACAGCACTTCCTGTTCTCTTTCATGTGCCAGATTGGCACACATACACATGTACAATGCAGAAACTCCCATTTGTATGTCAACAAACTTTATTTTGCAGTCTCATTGTGTGTTTTTTTTAGTCTTTTAATCAGCCTTCACTTGAGAAAATGTTGTGAAAAGGTTGGAGGCGAGATGGATGTTGCGTTGATTGCTGTAGATCAACTGATGAGCAGAGCATGACTAATGGTGAAAATGGCAGCCTGTGCTAGAAAAATCATGAGTTTGACACTGGAAACAGTGGATGCTTTTATCAGTGCTTCTACTTAAGCATTTGTGTGTCTCATCGTGTGTTTTATGCACATGACGCCCTCTCTTTGGGTGTTGCTAATACTCTATGTGTTTCCCTGCAGTTGAGTGACAGTCATCTGTTTATCCATTTTGCTGTCTTTTATGCATTGATTATGTGCTGATGTTTACTCTGCACGTGTGGGAGTGTGTGACCTTTCCATGATGGTCTGGCTAAATAAAGACGCAGCCTTTCTTGGAAGTCTCTCAAGGCACAAGTCATCCCTTTACCAACCAATACGTCCACTGCAGATTTCATGTTTGTTTTATCATTGCATGTTTTCAATCACATTATTCCACAAAAATTTGGAATTTAATAGCAATTGCATAAAAACAATGCAATACTTACAGTATGTCTCACATAGGAGGACCAGAGAGTCAATTATGGCAGCAAGAAAGTCAAAATGTGGTCATAGTACATTGACGATGTGGTCATCCCTGGATATTTGTCCATGAAAAAAAGCTCCATTGTGATATAAATCATTGCTGAGTGGCTCAACCTGCTGCAAGACTGGTGAGAAGGTTAACGGCCACAATGCTTCTTCTATTATATTCAATGAGCTAATGCATTCAAACTAGGGGTGTAACCATACACCGGTATTGAGGTTTTGCCTCAGTTCATGCTTATATATTTATTATTATTATGTAAGCTGCGGTACTACTGTACAGTAGGGATTTTTAAAGACAAATTTTTGTGCTTTTATTAGTTGTTGGTATCAACATTTCAGCTCTATTTTCACATGTTTTTTTTGTATACTTTATTTTTATTTTTTTATTTTTTTAAACAAAACGTCAACAGCAATACAAACACACCCAAAACAAAAAGGGGGCACTGGACATACACAGCACACAATTTAGCTATCCCACATTCCCTGTCCCTGTGCAGACACACCTTTTTAATCAGGCTTTTAACTAATATTTTTAAACTTTTCTTATATTTTTATCTTTTTAGTCCTATTTTATGCTCTTAGTCTTTAGCTTTTAACTCCAGTGTTTCCTCAGGGGGGGTCCTCCACACTGGGGGCTGTGTCGGGTCTGCTGAGGGGGTGCCATCCTTGGGTCCCTTCGACCCGGCCGGCAGGGGGTTCCTCCCTTTAATGTGGGGGTCCGCCTGTCTGTCAGAGTCGGGTGCTGGTCCCCCCATGGCACGGCCTGCGGCTCCTCCCAGTGTGGACGGCCCCAAAGGTGGCGTTTCCTTGATCCTCAGTGCCATGCCATGTCTCCCTACTGTGTGTGATTGTGTGTGTGTGTGTGTGTGTGTCTCGTATGGAGGGTGGGAAGGAGGGGCTTTCTTTTGTTTCTTTGTTGTTGTTTTAATTGTGGTAATTGTTTTTAATTCTGTAAAGCACTTTGTGTTGCATGTCTTTGCAGGAAAAGTGCTATACAAATAATTCGTGCAATTCGAGTCATTTCCTTGATTTTTGTCTGTGAACAGTGTCCATTTCACCCATTTTTTCTCCACACATGTCTTCTTCAGTCCTCAATCTATGTGTCAATAGTTCCATGTCATGTATTGTGTTCATCACACAAAGCCTGTCCTCCAGTACCGCAGGGTCTTGGATTAAGCCATTTTTTGGTAATGGCTTTTTTACCTGCTACCAACATGATTTTATATAAATACCTATCTTCTCTTAATACAAAGTCTCCCACCAGGTGGCCCAGATACAATATCTCACATGAAAAAGTCATATTTTCACATGTTTTATTGTATTTTTAAAATAAGTTATATTTACAATGTGTCTACATAGTGCCCCGGGTCCATCAAAATCTACTGCTTTCATCACCACTAGTTTACGTATTCAGCACGATCACTGGTCATGACTCCCGCCAAACCCTGAGCAACCATCTCATCAAAGGGTTGGTGGAGGTTTTCTGCATGATTCCGCCCCTCACCTTTCTCGGTGGTGAGAATGTACACTGCCCAGGCTTGTGGAGGTGTCCTGCAAAGTAACAACCAAGGGCTACATAACAAAAACAAATACATGTACTATTACACCCTTCATTCATTCTTTCATTCATTTCAAAACACCTGTGAATATTCTCATTCAGTTCATGCTCAAAGACTGTGGACACACACACACACCAGTCAGACTAGATAGGACAGCTCTAGGTGAGTGCTCGGTCAGGAGTTGTCACTCTCTTTCACCCTGTATGAGGTCTATTAT
Organism: Doryrhamphus excisus; assembly: GCF_037039965.1. Taxonomy (NCBI): domain Eukaryota; kingdom Metazoa; phylum Chordata; class Actinopteri; order Syngnathiformes; family Syngnathidae; genus Doryrhamphus; species Doryrhamphus excisus. Next base: position 10,834,039 of record NC_136359.1, on the reverse strand, counting down.
CAACAGATCCTGTGGTGTTGTGGCGTTCATGCAGGTTTCTGATCATGGTTTGGGAACAGCCCATACGCCTGGCCATATCCAGTGTTGGGAATAACGGCGTTACTAACGCCGTTACTTTTTTCAGTAATGGGTAATCTAACTAATTACTTTTACTGTCAGTATAACGCCGTTACCATTTTCGACACCCCGTTACTGCACGTTACTGAAGCCACCTAAAAATATATCACCGACTTCACAACTAATATGCAGCGCAGTGAGAGTGTTCCAGACTGACAAGGGAGGGGTTGGATAACCACAAAAGCAATGAGGATTGGCTCAGGTTTTAGTAAAATTGTGTCTTCAGCCAATCAGAAACTTGAGTAGGCGGGTGTTTAGAGCACATAAGCAATGAGGATTGGCTAAGGTTTAGTAAAATTGCGTCTTCGGCCAATCAGAGAACTTGGGTGGGCGGGTGTTTAGAGCACGTCCAAAGTGTGATAGCATAGCGAGAGATGGCGAGTGAGGAGGACTCTAGTGAGAAGACAGCGTGCCCAACACTGGCCATAACACTGTAGGTCAAAGGCCTCCACCACACCCGGTGCCCGGAGATGTTGTGATAAACGTGGCATGTTGCCGTTCACTGGACTAACAATACTGGCCTTCTTTGGCCCTTTATATAGATCTCTAAAACCATCCATCCATTTTCTATGCGGCTTATCCTCACATGGGTTGCGAGTATGCTGGAGCATATCGCAGCTAACTTCGGGCGGGAGGCAGGGTGGGCCTCTAAAACCATTCCTCAAATTATGCAGACAACCACTCAGTATTGCGCAATGTGTATTTGGTCCACTTTTGTGCAATGAACAGTGTTAACATGACAGTTCATCATTATCTCAACTACTGGAGCACTAAGTCAACAATAAATCCACAAGGTATAATGTCACCCCTCCTACAAGTAGAAATATGCATATAATTCTACCTCAAAATTTTCTGTTGGCCGTCATTATATTTGATTTATGACACTTCAGATGGCTATTAAAGTAATACCTAAAACTAATATAAATAATATATAAATATATATTTATATAAAGTCATACATGCAAACTAAGAATTCCCATCACACTATAGTAGTAGCCTATGTAGTAGTTGTATTTAGTTTCAGTGTTCGGTTTGTTCAAGGTTATTCAATTTCTAAGTTTTTTGGATGACAAACTTAATGTTTCTTTCACTCACTTGCTTTTGTGATTTGTGAATTTGCTTTTTACCTTTCGGTGCAAGCGCCAGTGCAACATTATGCAGCAGCTCACCTCCCACTGCTATGATTAGATTTTGTCAAATGATGATGGAAGAAGACACCCACAGTTCAGGCAATTACGGCATTCTTCACAAATATTTGAAGCTGTCAAGTATCGAGCAAAAACTTATTTTGACTGTCAAATGGTTTTACCTCAATGCAAATGAATCGTATTGCTCTGATGATGAGCTGCTGGGACAGGACGTATCTTTGTCAATACGATAAAGACACAGCAGGAGCTCAACACACCACATCATTACTTGGCATCAGTGTTACCTTCAAAACGTGCGAAAAAAAAACTCACCTCACTGTTTTGCTCCACTTTTGAGAGAAGAGGTTTTGAAGTTCTGCCATCATGAAGGGCATGAGACGACCCTGTGCATAACCCACCATTTTGTAAAAATAGCAAACTTTACTACACATCTTAAAATAAAGCCTGCATCTCTGCCAACTATCCATCAGTCAGTGCAGCAGAGTGGGAGCTGTGAGTATGATTTTGTTTTTCTTCAGTGAATGACCTGCAGTGTTAAAGTAGCCTATGTCTCTCAGCTGGACGAAGCAGCCGGGAAGAGGGAGGCTTATAGGCTGCTGCCCTTGCGACCCAACTTCAGATAAGCAGAAGATGGATAGACTTCCAATACACTATTGTGGGACCTTTGAGAAAACAATTAAATCCCAGTGTTTTTAAAAAAGTGGTCAATGTTGTCCTAAAGGATGAAATGCAGTGTTCTTTGTGTTACTGAGACTGTAGCAGGTATAATACCTACATTTTATTTATGAAGAGACTGTCACAAGCTATTCATTCATTTTCTACCGCTTTTTCCTCACGAGGGTCGCGGGGGGTGCTGGAGCCTATCCCAGCTGTCTACGGGCGAGAGGCGGGGTACACCCTGGACTGGTCGCCAGCCAATCACGGACTGTCACAAGCTATAAGCTGAAAATATCATGTTGTTGCATTAAAATATAATGATAAGACACAGAGGTGAAATATTTAGGGGCAAGTTATTAAGACTAGTGGAGCCCCTGAGGATTCTAACATGCATTATTTGCATACAAATATTATACTGTAAACTTATTATATGGTGTTTTGAGATAATAACCCAAGCAAGAACATTTGTTGCCGATAGCAAGTAAGATACCAATACTGAGCATTTTGCATAAACAGTTGTTTATAGTATCTTCACACACACAACTGTCAGCGCTATTGTAATCATAATTGCTGGGCTTTAAGTGCTTTTTAACGTCTCCACCTTCCTTCCGCCTGCTCTTTTGTCTCATTTCTTATCCTGCCTCTCCGGCAGTTGCGTCATTTGACCTATTTTAGGGAGCCCGAAGCCTCCCTAACTTATTCTTAAGCCCCACTAAATAATTTGGTGTTGTTTTATTTCAAAAATAAACGCTGACAATTTCAATATAAGGTGTCCAGTATATGGGTCTCACTTTATAGGAACACAAAAATACAGTAATTACTTAGGTTACTCATTTCTTATGAGGAACTCAAGAGTACAGTAGTTACTGAGGGACTAGGGTACATAAATTAAGAGTAGTTACTGAGAAATTAATGAAGAACTAATGAGGAACTAAAGCATAGAGTAGTTACGGAGGAGCTAAGGCACATATAATTAGACTAGTTACTGAGGAAATAATGATAAACTATAAGTAGAGTAGTTACTGAGAAACTAAAAAGTAGAGTAATAGAAGAGCTAAGGCACATACATTTAGAGTGGTTACCGAGGAACTAATGATAACTAAAGAGGAACTATGAGTGGAGTACTGACTGAGGAACTAACAAGTAGAATAGTTACAGAGGAGCTAAGGCACATACATTTAGAACACTTACTGAGGAAATAATGAGAACTAACGAGGAATTATAAGTAGAGTAGTTGCTGAGGAACTAACGAGTAGAGTAGTTACAGAGGAGCTGAGGCACATACATTTTGCGTAGTTACTGTTAAACTAACGAGTAGAGCAGTTATAGAGGAGCTAGGGCACATGCATTTAGAGCAGGGGTCTCAAACACGCGGCCCGCGAGCCAATTGTGGCCTGCAGGACACTAGTTTGAGGCCCCCGCCTTGATATGAAAGTTTAATGTTAGTGCGGCCCGCGCAAGTTTGATATGGATGCTGTATGGTATCATGTACCCAGAAAAAAATATTACGTTTGATTAATGTTCATGTTAAAGGTTAAATAACTATTAATAGTTAACCTCCCTATCCGTGTGGAAGTGGTGAGTTTTTGGATATTTAAGTTTAAAGGAAATAACTTGAAGGCTACCATTTAGGTCGCTAGCTCTCTAGTTTGTGAGTTAGCATGTGTCTCAAGACCCTGCAGTTGCGCAATATATTGTAAATAAAAAGAGTATAAATGTGAATATAGTCGTGTTTTGTCATGTCTACAGGGCTCTAATAATGTTTTGTTAATTTTAATCTGAAAAAAATAATTTGTCTACCCACCAACTATATGTGGTATTTTAAGTTGTTATTATTTGCCGTTTTATTATTATTATTATTATATTTATTTATTACTGATTGATTGATTTTCTTTATTCTTGATTTGTTTATTTATTTTTCATCTTATTTTGTGCAGAAAAATAAAAATTAAGATATTTGAGAACAGTGGAGTGTTTTATCAGAGCTTTTCTTGTAGAAAATCGAAACCAAAGCAAAGTGTATTCATTTTTCTGTTTTTAATAAATGCGTTTTTTTTTTGTTTTTTGGGGGAAAATCAGATGTGGCCCAGTCTCGCCCAGACCCTAGCTCCAGTGGCCCCCAAGTAAATTACGTTTGAGACCCCTGATTTAGAGTTACTGACAAACCAATGAAGGACTTATGAGTAGAGTAGTTACTGAGGAACGAAGGCACATACATTTAGAGTAGTAACTGAAGAACTAATGAAGAACTAATGAGGATCTCATGTGTAGAGTAGTTATTGAAGAACTAATGTAGAATTAATGAGGAATTAATGAGTAGAATAGTTACCAAGGTACATCAATTTAAAGTAGCTGCTGAGAAACTAATGACGAACAAATTAGGAACTAATGAGTAGTGGTTTGGGTTAGGGAGTCATTAACAACTCTAATTTTATGTACCATATTGAAAAGTGTTACCAGAATAATAGAGTCACATAACATAGAGTCATTATTCACTGTACTTTTATATCTATATCACTGTTGTTACCATGTAGTCACAGCACAGTCATGAATTCATGAACACATGTAATACTCTATTTTGCAGTTGTTTGGTCATTTTAAGCATTAGTGGAACTTCCTTCCTGGTCCTATTGATTTCACATGACCACATAGAAATGAATGCTACACCAGCGTTACCTCACATATGTGCGTGGTAATACTAGTACCACGCACAAGCTAGTAGCTTGCCGGTGTGGTGTGGCGCGGTGTCACTACACCAGTAACGTAGTTCTTCGGTGTAACATTGTTAATAACAATAATAATAATAATGTCGCTGTAGCTTGATTAATATGCAGGCCACATATTATGGTTCTTTCAGAAGGCTTTATAGGTAGAAATATGGCACCCCATTATGTGCATTCCAAGCTGCCTCTTTTTGGCTGTTTTTATATCTTTGGGACACAAAAAAAAGAGAAAGACGTGTATGTTTGGATTGTGAATGATGGGCAAAATTCCAGAAAACCTTCATTCATTCATTCATTCATTTTCTACCGCTTTTTCCTCATGAGGGTCGCGGGGGTGCTGGAGCCTATCCCAGCTGTTTTCGGCTGAGAGAGGCGGGGTACACCCTGGACTGGTAGCCATCCAATCACAGGGCACATATAGACAAACAACCATTCACACTCACATTCATACCTATGGACAATTTGGAGTCACCAATTAACCTAGCATGTTTTTGGAATGTGGGAGGAAACCGGAGTACCCGGAGAAAACCCACGCATACACGGGGAGAACTCCACACAGAGATGGCCGAGGGTGGAATTGAACCCTGGTCTCCTAGCTGTGAGGTCTGCACGCTAACCACTTGACCGTGCCGCCCCCAGAAAACATTAATTTCTTTAAATATCATAATTTCCCTTCATTTCATAGGGTAGGGTAGAGTCACCCCCTTCAACGCTCCATTATCTAAGCCATTTCACTTATATTTCACTTATACGTATATATTGAACACCCACACCACTGAAAATCAAGTGTTTTCCCTGTGACCTTGCTTGCACTCGATACCTGCAGCGTGTGTGTACCACTGAAGCACACAGAGCCGAGTAGAACAGCATGAGGAGAACAAGAATGGAATTTTTCCAAGACAACCTTTTAAGCTCTAAAGCTCTGAATTGTAGCCATGTTATTTAAAAATGATGCACTCGGCTTACTTTGCGAAAACACTTTTTTTCCCACGCAGTTTTGAATACAATGCATGTGGGCCAATTATTTGTAAAACACCACACTCTAACAATTTAGTTTTTTTCTTGTTTTTAAAACATACTGTTACTGAGCAAACCTTTTTTTTGTTGTTGAAATAGTAATAAATAATTCCTCAGCCTTGGTTAGTTGTTAGTTTGTGAAATGTTGTGCTCTGCTCTGCAGTGTTTTTTTTTTCTTGTGTTGTTTCTTTAACAGCCAAATTACAGAGTTAGGAAATCTACCCGGCTTAATAATGTGGAGATCCACTGGAGAACACATCCACACTCACCCACCTCCAGTTGATTGCCATTTAAGAAGCATTTGTGATGATGGCGATGCGAGATACGATCTTGTGTGATACACGTGTTAACCTCCTTGCAGCTGCAGGAGAGTGGCGGCTACTATAGTGAACTGTGTGTACGTGTGACAGCTAATGAGAGTGTGTCATGCTTGCTGGGCTCCCTCCATCCACTCCAGAGGCTCCGGTGCCACACACCTGCCCTGTTTTATATTCCAGCCCATGCAGACTCGAGAGTAAGCAGCTTAGGGACATGGTGTCTGCATGAATATACAACACTGTAAACACGCAGCCTAACTTGTCTCAGATAACTTATGCATTCACGTCCTCAGAAATCACACCAAAGCCATGAAATACAGGTGAACACATGACAGGTGGGGGGTGGGGGGGGCGGCTGTCGGGTGAAAGCAGAACCGAGAGATTTGATTCTGTTTTGCGGCAAATCCCCAAACTGTCCATCATCGAGCATCCATTCCAATTCACTGTAGGACTTCTGACCTCAAATATAACAAGCTGTCACAGGACCTATGTGTGTGTGTGTGTTTATGTGCCTAAGCATGTTTCATGACTTGAATACACTGCAACAAATCTGATGCGAGGATGTGTGTGTGTGTGTGTGTGTGTGTGATATTTGCCAACATGCTTCAATGACTTGTAATAGTCTGGTTTAGTTTGTTTTGAACATGCTTATGTAACAATTCAAAACACTTCAACTGTGTGAGTTGGTGTGACCCCAGTCATACCGTATCTCTGCGTCTGATATGTATCATTTTATTTTAAAATCAAAGCTCGTCGATACATTGTACACTGTTGTGTGCCTAGCCTTGCCCACCTTACTGCCCCATGGTGCACTACATTCTGTTACACACTTTGCAGCTAAATGAGCAGTCTTATTATCTATACACACACATACAGTGGACACGGACTATATTGTCAAGTTGAGTGTTGACTGCCACATGCGTTTGAACAACTTGTCCATCCATCCAGCAATACATTAGAGGACAGACATGTATTTTATATTGAATACAAAGTCAATTGTGAAATGGATGAATGCAGTATAATTACACTTTTCCTCTAATTCCAGTCTGAGTCTGTTTTTGTCATTCAAATAGCCCAGCGTGCATGGATTGCATATGCTAGTTTGTTGTGGTCTAGCCCATTGAACTCTGCCGAGCAACAGGTCACCCAACAAATGTGATGGAACCAGGATCGAAGTCGTTGTGTTTGATTTTTTCCTTTTTCTTTAAAGGGGACCTATTATGCTTTTTCCACTTTTCTGACCTATAAATGTAGTTATAATGTTGTTTTCTTGTGTTAAACCATGCCAAAGTTTCAGATAATGAGGTTTGCGCATTTGGAAGTGAGTCCTGAAAAAAGTTTGTGATGGCTCAAAACGCTCGATTTCAAAAGGCGTGATTAAACTGTCCCTTTGTGATGTCACAGAGGAGTGGGCGTCCTTATATGGGCATGGGAATAAGCCAGATAAGATCTGCCCTCCCCCGGGCTCTTCTTTCTCTGTTGATGTCACTAACAATGGCTCTTGAGGGAAAGCCACATTTGTTTCAAATTCCTAAAGACGCCACCATCAGGCACAAGTGGTTGGAGTTCCTGATTCCCTACCAACAAAAAATAACCAACACATATGGCTGTATGTTAAAAGCCAACACTTTAAAAAGATAAATCGTTGTTTATTATCAACTCCTACAAACCGCAAGTCCTAAGCACTCAGGAGTTTAACCAACCACAGCGGAGTGGGCGTGCCTGGAGGCGAGCTGTGGGTGGAATAAATTAAAACAGACTGTTTTCATGGGAAGCATGAAATCCAAAGAAATACTGTTAAATAGGTGCAGATTCTGGAAGAACTAGAAAGCTTTTTGTGCTGTCCAGGATGTACCCCGCCTCTCGCCCGAAGACAGCTGGGATAGGCTCCAGGACCCCCGCGACCCTCGTGAGGAAAAAGCGGTAGAAAATGAATGAATGAATAAGACTAAGAATGTCTCAGAATTCCGCCAAAATGTTCTTGAAAAATATCTGTCAAAAGTCAAATAATTTCAAACCACCATCATGCAAATGTTGTGACACAACATCCTAGCGATGAATTCCACTTGCTCCATTTTGGCTTTTTTATGATGCCACAAGAAGTTCAGAGGAAAAATGTCATGATAACCATAGAACCAGAAGTGGAACTCACTGTGACAGAATAAAGCATTTGGCATAAACAAAAAAATAACTTTACCAAGCAGATGCTAACATCAATAGCACATAGCCTGAATTACAATGTCCTTCAAAGGGGAATTAGTTTTACTTTATTTTAGTTTTATTGTGTTGCGACAGATTTAAGATATTACTTGTTTGATTTGTTGTGACAATTTGTTGTGTCCAAAATAAACCATATAAGTAAGATTAATCCAATAAAATGCTGTTTGCTTTTTGGATTAAAAACATAGACTCGCATAATGTGGAGATGCATGAAACAACAGTGCTATGTAAACTAGATTGGCACTTGCTGGACAGCCGACTACCAAGCCAGAATGATCCACATTTGGATCAGCACACCTTTATATAGCGCCACCTACTGCATATGCATGAATGTCATCGTTAACACAATGCATTATTTATTTGGAAGTAAAATAAACACTATCATTATGTTTTCTCTTTGCCTCTTGCTACTTCATGCCATATACAAACCAACAAACTATTAAAGACGCCTTGGGTGTTTTTTCCAAATAACTTTATTTCCAAACAGAAGGGGACGGGGTGGCAAAGATCACAGATGGAGGATTGACAGCTCCAAAGCCTGCGTCTCGGTCAAAACGCAGCAGGGGAAACATCCATGACAGGCATTTTCCGAGGAAAAGATGCCATCAAGAGATAGATTAGTGCAGGTCTCACCCTCGAGCCATATAGCTATACTTTATTTGTTTATTTTATTTTAGTGTTGTTGTTTTTTTGTTTTTTTTTAAAGAAAAGTAGCAGATTCACCACAAAAAGCAATGAAACGGGGGCAGGTGACTTACAAGAAGCCAAGAAGGATATCAAGTTGTTTAATCGCAGCTTTTTCTGAAAAGAAAATGAGAAGGCATTCAAAAATAATAATTCAAGACAGCTCTGGGTTATTTTCTTTAGCTTTTTGTAAATGTTCATAAACCATTACTCACTAATTGTGTTTTTTTCCGCCAAATGTGCTTATATTTCTGTTTGAAAAGGATGTTAGTTCATCTTCTTTCACTTTCAGCACATCCCCATCTTACAAAAAGCCACATTTTAATCACAATCAATAAGGCTCTCGCTCGTTAAAAAGTAATACAATATTTTCACCCTCTGAGCAATCGGATATTGTTTAACCCTCAATATAACACTGCAATGGAACAATAAATAGAGAGAAAACAGCCACTAATTTCAAATAAATAATACAGTCTTATATCGTTACCTCCCATTGCACACATCCACCACCCAAAGACCAAATATGACTTTTAGTAAAGCAACACTGGAGCCATACATCAATGAGGCAGGCCTTAAGGGTAGTCAGAAGATTGCACACACACACACACACATACACACATACACACATATCAATATGACTCTTTCAATGCATTGACATAAGTCTGGTATTCACAACTATAGAAGAAGCAGTCACATGGCAAGTAAAGTCTATAATAGATCTGCAACCAGAAGAGATATATACACACACACACACACATACACACACGCATTCAGGTCAGCAGAATTAGACAATGTGCCGCTGACAGCCCTTGTCCCAATGAGTCAATAAGCATGTGTGCTGTTTATTAGACACACATTTTGTCAAGGAAACGGCAAACCTGTTTCCTGGCAAGAGAAAAAAATATATGTATATATATGTATATACAGTATATAGAGCGAGCGAGAGAGAGAGAGAGAGATAGCTGTGATCAGATGTTTACAAACACTCATCATGTCTAAAATAATGATACCTTATGCATTGATTGGTTGCACGAGTTCGAAATGTATTTCACTTTGGTTGAAAATGATATATACTGCACATACAATACATCCACCCAAATGTTGGAATTGTTGATGCATTTAAACCAAGCCCTAAAAGCATCTTGTTAGTGATGGTGCTCAAAAACAACCGATTTCAATGAACTCTACCAATGGAGGGTAGTGAAATATCCAGCCAGAACCTTGGTGATGGCTTCACAAAGTGGTATTCGTGTAGTATTAGTGGGGGTGTATGTATATATTGGAGCCTTGGTAATGAGAGTTTGGATATTTCACCAATCTTCTTGGCAAACTCCATTTAAATTGGTTTCCTCCGAAGCGAAACTACTATCTTCAGTCAATCATGAGCATCAATGAGAAATGAAACAGGGCTTGGCCTCATTCAGTCAAAATGAATTCTAGAACCTGCAGCACCTCTTATTTATGAGTCGGAATGTACATACAATTTGGACCTGATGTACATTGGACAAAATCCAAAGTCAATTAACATTTAAACCCCTGGTTATTTTATTTTTAATAACTGAAGTGACACCGAGCAGCACAGTGTAGAAGTGGTTAGCGTGCAGGCCTCACAGCTAGGAGGCCCGTGTTCGATTCCACCATGTTGCTCCCCGTACATGCGTGAGTTTTCTCCGGGTTCTCCGGTTTCCTCCCACATTCAAAAATCACGCTAGGTTAATTGGCGACTCCAAATTGTCCATAGGTATGAATGTGAGTGTGAATGGTTGTTTGTCTATATGTGCCCTGTGATTGGCTGGCGACCAGTCCAGGGTGTACCCCGCCTCTCGCCTAAAGACAGCTGGGATAGGCTCCAGCACCTGCCCGCGACCCTCGTGAGGATAAGCGATAGAAAATGGCATTCATGGTGATAAATGTGTGTAAACATCTGCAGAGATATACCACCATTGCACTGTAGTGAGAGGAAATATGAGTGACTCAGGCAAAAAGTTGGTTGAAATAGACGGTGACGTTACGTCAACCTCACTGCATTGTGCGCCTGTCTTTTTACAGTTTTTTTTTTTTTTTGGGTTAATGCGTATTCCCCTCACTCTGAAAATGACACACATAAATCAGCGGATGAAACTCCCATGACAGTGTGGATAATCTCGTTAGAGAGTCTTATTGTTGATGCATTAAAAGCAGGCGAGAACATTGCTTTAGTGTTAGATTTCCTTCAGGCCGTTACTGAAACCTAACAACAACCTGAGTGTCCACTTTGAAGCATCTGACACACATGAATGTCATATATATATATATATATATATATATATATATATATATATATATATATATATATATATATATATATATATATATATTCAAAGGGATTCTTCCCTGTGCTTTATCACATTTTCCATCTTCAGGTGCCTCTTGTTGCTGCTCTTTTGGATATAAATCAGGAAAACACATGTTTGCCCTGCAGCTGGGCAGATTAAGACTGCAAGAAATCACCACTAACCTTGTGTGCTCCTTGTGCTCTGTGCTGATAAACAAAAGGGCCCCCAGGCTTGTTGGAATCTAAGGTCAGCCTGCCTCCTGTTTACCTGTTTTCTTTCCTCAATAACCTGGCAGTCCTTAATAATAAGTACAAACACCACATTGGATATATATATTTCACATATCACTTTTCTGGCGTCTCTCTGAAATCAACATTCAGTCAGTGTGATGTGGTAGAAGTAAATCCTCAACCACACCCTGTTCTTAATCTAGGGTTTCCCAAACTGAGGCTCTGGAGCCCAAATGTGTCAAAAGGGAGTTCTTCATGGGTCAAAAGTTAAATGCTTTAAGGCAGTGAAACAATAATTCAACTTTGGTTCATGAATATATGATTATTTCACATATATTCCATGCATATACAATATTTCCAATATAATTTTCCAGTATTTGAGTACCTGAGTACCTCAAATGCATGTAAGCTATTTTATCAACGATGAAGCAGGCACACAAATATTGGCTTTTTCATAACTGTGCAGTGTCAAAACATGACTTTTTTTTTTTACCAAGTTTGGGAAACCCTAGTAGTCCCAAATGCCAATTCGCACCATTTTATGGCTGTTTTAAAGAAATCCGGAATTGGAAGTGTACATTTCCATGGCTCACAATACCGTGAATGCAGCCCTTGTCAAGATGTCACTGTTGCAAATGCGGGTGACCGAGTCCTAGCCTGTGTATGTTAAAAGAAAGTACCCTTTGTGTTTCTGCACAGTATCTTTTTGAAAGCCATCCTGAAGTCTTTGTTGAAGATGGTGTAGATGACTGGGTTGAGACAGGAGTTGCAGTACCCGATCCAGAAGAAGAATGTAAAGAGCGGGTCAGGGATGGAGCACGTCTCGGGGCACACAGCCTGGAGGGAGTAAGAGAAGAAGAAGGGGAACCAGCACACCACAAACACCCCGATGACTACGGCCAGGACGAAAGTGAAGCGTTTCTCTCGGTTAAGCATGGCTTTACGCCTGGCAGCCCCGGGGTTGGTCTCTCTTCTCGACTTCCTCCCCGGCGCCAGCCGAGCCCCCTTTGAAGTGGCAATCATGTTCCTGTATCGCTTGATGGAGCCTGGGGAGTGGATGCCCCCTCCTGCGGGTGACCCTGGCATACTCGCGCTGCCCCTGCCCCCGCCGTTGCTGGCCTCGCTGTCCGTGCTGGAGCTGTCGCCGTTGTTGTTGTCGGATTTTTTGCCCTTTTGCCGCTTGACCTTTTTGACGTCCTCTTTAGTCTTGGCTGGAGAGGACTGGGGCGACGGCAACGGGGCGGCAGGTGGTGCGTGAGGAGAGTTCTCTACAGAGTTAGTGACTGGGCTCAGGGCCGGAGAAGGGGATGGAGGTTGAAGGTTATTTGGGTTGGGATCCTGGGAGGGCTGTGCCTGCCCCTCTGAGGGGGATGGGGTAATTGCGAGGGTAGGGGGTCTTTCATTAGCTGTTTTCTTCGGGGAAGACTGCTCGTCCTCCCTACCATTGGCTTGTAAGTGCCGTTTGGGTTGACTCGGTGTGGCAGCACCGACGCCCTCCTTGCGGGGCTCCCCGGGGGGGCACCGCGTTCTCTGCTTGGCAATTTGGTAGATTCTCACGTAGACCAGAATCATAATGAGGCACGGTGCGAAGAAGGAGCCAATGGTGGAGTAAAGAATGTACCAGCGCTCGTCGTTGAGCCTGCACTGAGGACCCCTCTCACTCGCGAGGTTGCCTCCTTCACTCTTATTGAGAGACAGCAGCGGAGGGAAGGAAATGATGGAGGAGATGAGCCACACCACCACAATGGCGGCTTTGATGCGTCTGGGAGTCCGCTGGCGACCGTAGGTGACCCTGGAGATGGACAGGTAACGGTCCAGAGAGATGGCGCACAGGTGAACGATAGAGGAGGTGCAAAAGAGCACATCCAGGGCCAGGTAGATCTCACACCACAGAGACTTGAAGTACCAGTAGCCCAGAAGTTCATTGGCCAGAGAGAAGGGGATGATCAGCGTGGCCACCAGGATGTCGGCAGCGGCCAGCGACACCAGGAAGAGGTTCTGCGGACCTTGCAGAGAGCGGCTGGTCAGGACGGCGATTATGACCATCACGTTCCCCACGATGGTGAAGAGCACCATCAAAGTGATGGCGGTGGCGAAGGCTGCCGTGGCTTCAGGGGAGTAGGGCGCCAGCTTCAGGACGCTCTGGTTGCAAGGGACGGAGGCGCCGCTCACGTTCCAGCTGCTCATCTCCAGAGAGCAGCCGCCCTCTGGTACCGAGCCCATGCTTGGGTCTCCTCTCCTGGGGTCTTTATGGATAAAACAAAACCCCCTTTGAATTTTCGAGTGTTTAATAACAACATACATCTCCAAATGTAACAAAAATGACTTTTGGAGATACATGCTTTGTATTTATCAGCAGCTTTTATTAAACAAATGCAAACATGGATAAAAAATGTGATTTTTACCTCTGTTGCTGAGTCTTGTGTTTTCTCCAAATGTTAGCTCCCTTGCATCCTCCACGACGGTGCTTCCGAGTCCATTGTAAGCTCACAAAGCACTTGTGGGGTCTCCTCTTGCGTCAGGACACGGATCAACGCTTTTTAATTAAGGGGGAAAAAAGCCACGACTCCATAAAAAAGCCACACTGATTCGATCTCTGTAACATTGCAGTTTTTCCCGTGCGTCTGGCAACTTCAACTTCTCTGACTCATAAAAAAGGTCGATCACTCAAAAGTATTGAGGAATCGATTAGGGGCCACAATAAAAATAAAAAAAAAAGGGAGGGGACTCTCAGTTAGAGAGGGTTATTCTTACATTGCGCGTCTTTGCTTGCGGACGCGCCTTATTTGGTGCGCAAAAAGTCCATGAAGCTCATATTTGACAATATTTACAGCCCGTCATGTCTTTCCAGTTAGTCCACTAACACCATTTCCTGCGTCTGGTGGGAAAATCCTCCCACACACACACACACACACACACACAAAGTCTTTTCTCAGTCCTTTCCACGATGCCAAGATGGAGCGGCTCCTGTGGCGCACATCATCGGCTTCTGGGGCGCATCTTCACTTGAGGACTTGGTTCTAGGTGCCTCCCATATCTCTCTCTCGCTCCCCCTCTCTCTCTCTGTTTAGACCCAATGACGTCACCGTTTAGCTGTGGGCGTCACGGGACCCTGACGTCCATCCCCCCTCCTCTGTGGAGTCTATCCCACTGAGCCCATTAAAAATGACACTTTGACCATAGCCATTTATGGAAGGCTGCTGGATCAACCTTAGTAAAGAACTATCAATCAATCTATTGGCTTGTGATCAAAATGAACTTTCCAAGTAGGCGTTTTTGGCATGTCACTGAAGCTCCCCCGGCAGCACTCATGCAGCTCCGGACATTCACTTTTCAAAGATATTCTAATTCATTGAGATTTAAGACCATTGGTTGTCTTAGGGGATTATAATGCAAAATAGCTTTATACATACTATATGAGTTCATTAGCAGTGTAGTGGTTCACTTAGATCAGGGGTCTCAAACTCAATTTACTTGGGGGCCACTGGAGTTAGGGTCTGGGCAGGACTGGGCCGCATCAGGTTTTCAAAAAAAAAAAACGCATTTATTAAAAACAGAAAAGTGAATAAACTTTGCTTTGGTTTCTTTTGGTTTTCTACAAGAAAAGCTCTGATAAAACATTCCACTGTTCTCAAAAATCTTGATTTTTATTTTTCTACACAAAATGAAAAATAAATAAACAAATCAAGAATAAAGAAAATCAAGCAATCAGTAATAAATAAATATAATCATAATAAGAATAATAAAACAGCAAATAATAAAAACTTGAGAAACCACATATAGTTGGTGGGTAGACAAATTATTTTTTTCAGATTAAAATGAACAAAGCATTATTAGAGCCCTGTAGACATGACAAAACACGACTATAGTCACATTTATACTTTTTTTATTTACAACATATTGCACAACTGCAGGGTCTTGAGACACATGCTAACTCGCAAACTAGAGAGCTAGCGACCTAAACGGTAGCCTTCAAGTTATTTCCTTTAAACTTAACTAGCCAAAAACTTACCACTTCCACACGGATAGGGAGGTTAACTATTAACAGTTATTTAACTTTTAACATGAACATTAATCAATCGTAATAATTTTTTCTGTGTACATGACACCATACAGCATCCATATCAAACTTGCGCGGGCCGCACTAACATTAAACTTTCATATCAAGGCGGGGGCCTCAAACTAGTGTCCTGCGGGCCACATTTGGCTCGCGGGCCACATGTTTGAGACCCCTGACTTAGATGAACCTGAAATCTACACTCTTATTTGGTAAGGTGTAAAACTGTTGAACTTTTTACCAAAAACTACTATTTCACAATAATGCTTTTTCTTACTCCCCATCTATCATCAATGCTTTTTATAGGGCTTTGCCACCAAAATAATGGCCGTCTCTGTGCAGTTACGTCCCTCGCTTTTGTTCGCTTCACAGCTATTTAGGGCCGATAGACGTCTTTTAACAGGGAAGGGCAGGGAAGGGAATTGTGCTCTCTCGAGTTTTATATCCATATATTTGTATCTCCTGGCACTATAGTCCATTTTAATAGATTTGGAGTTGATAAATTTGACACTGTATGTGGTTTAAACTAACAAATTGTACTAAAATGAGTACAATTTGGAGATTCATTAAATCATTTTCTACTGCTTATCCTCATGGGGGTCGCGGGGGTCGCGGGGGTGCTAGAGCCTATCCCATAAGCTGATCATGGAACATAGAACAACAGCGAACAGAGTGAGACCTCTTTTTGCAGTCATACAGTTGCTTCGTCTCCACACAGACAGCAAAAGAGTGGAGCTTCGTGAGGAGCCATGCAACGTAACATAGACGTTAGGAGGGAAAAAGATGCTCACAAAGGCAAAAGCTACAGTTGCCCTGTGGGAATGTTAATAATGAGCAAGGTGAGCCTTGCACAAATGACACAAAAAAACTACACATCGACATGCAGAGTCTTCGATTCGATAACACTCACTAAATTCATTCATTTTCTACCGCTTGTCCTCACGAGGGTCACGGGGGTGCTGGAACCTATCCCAGCTGTCTTCGGGCGAGAGTCGGGGTACACCCTGGACTGGTTGCCAGCCAATCACAATCATTGAGACATTTGATTTGCAAAGGAACAGCAGACAATGGTGTGTATTCTTAGAGCGGCACAGAACCTCATGCTCTTTAATACAGTTGAACAGCCAGCATTTCAAGAAATTCTGCAAATGTTCGACAGTATGAACTGCCTGTGAGAATATGCTTCACAAACATCAAGTTTAATGAGTGAAAAAATTACATTCATTCATTCATTCATTCTCCACCGCTTTTCCTCATGAGGGTCGCGGGGGTGCTGGAGCCTATCCCAGCTGTCTTTTGGCGAGAGGACTGGTCGCCAGCCAATCACAGGGCACATATAGACAAACAACCATTCACACTCACATTCATACCTATGGACAATTTGGAGTCGCCAATTAACCTAGCATGTTTTTGGAATGTGGGAGGAAACCAGAGTACCCGGAGAAAACCCACGCATGCACGGGGAGAACATGCAAACTCCACACAGAGATGGCCGAGGGTGGAATTGAACTCGAGTCTCCTCGCTGTGTGGCCTGCGCGCTAACTACTTGTCCGCTGTGCAAGGTTAATTTATATTTTTTCACACCTGAAGCCAGTGTGACCAGCTTCCTTGAGAATGTGGATGAGACCATCATTCCTCCTCTGCATCGGTGGGAGAAAGAATGATACCCACAGGTTCTACTTTATTATTGACTGAAAGCCGACCCCATTCATGCAAGGCACACACATCACTTGCAGCTTTTGATGGACTGTTGAAAGCTCGCTATATCTTTATTTACTGTCGTCGTTCATGTGAAGAAGCTCTTTGCAACTTCTAGACATTCATCCAAATTAAATTTTTTACGTTGATATCACATGAGAACCTTTGTGTTAAAGATGCAGAAAGAAGACTGAACACATTCCAAAAATGATGCTTAATTGGAGACTCTAAATTGATATGAGTATTGGTTGTATGTCTGTATGTGCCCAGGGTGTACCGGTAGCTAGGATAGGCTCCAGCATGCCCCTGTCACCCTTGTGAGGACATGTACAGGTCGATGTATTTTGTTTAAAGGTGTTATTATTAAAAATTGATATTGAATTGGTCCAGATGATGTTGTAGTGTAGAGGTTAGAGTTGTAAGTCAGGCGTATCAGTGACGATGTATTTGAAGATAAAGCTGTTTAAACAATATGGCGGTGTGCCGAGTCATTTTCTGGGCATAATAAATATATATTACAATACAAGCTGCACACTGACTACTCTAAAGTATATTTAAGTTACATTTTTATTGTGTGGTTATTGAGTGGTTAGCATGCAGGCCTCATAACTAGGAGAAAAGAGTTTGATTCCACCGTCGGCCATCTCTGTGTGGAGTTTGCATGTTCTCCCCGTGCATGCGTGGGTTTTCTCCGGGTACTCCGGTTTCCTCCCACATTCCAAAAACATGCTAGGTTAATTGGCGACTCCAAATTGTCCATAGGTATGAATGTGAGTGTGAATGGTTGTTTGTCTATATGTGCCCTGTGATTGGCTGGCGACCAGTCCAGGGTGTACCCCGCCTCTCACCCAAAGACAGCTGGGATAGGCTCAAGCACCCCCGTGACCCTCGTGAGGATAAGCGGTAGAAAGTGAATGAATGAATACTCTTGAACATTACAGCTTCAGGAGAGCCTTTTACTGATCTTAGTGCTGACTATAGCTTCAAGACCCAGAAATGA
Source organism: Doryrhamphus excisus (assembly GCF_037039965.1). Classification (NCBI taxonomy): domain Eukaryota; kingdom Metazoa; phylum Chordata; class Actinopteri; order Syngnathiformes; family Syngnathidae; genus Doryrhamphus; species Doryrhamphus excisus. The sequence continues at coordinate 10,815,855 of NC_136359.1, read as the reverse complement.
CCCTCCCTGTGTAATTGAACCACATTACTTTCAACCTTTGACCCCCGCAAAGACTGCAGACACATACATAAGGCTCTCGACGCTCTCTGATGTGCTCATGCATTTTCATCATTACCTGACTCCCATTTAAATCCCTCTGCATTATGCACCCCGCAACACCCCCCCTGCACCACCAGACCTAAAAAGCACCCCTCACAGCACTCTGAGGTCAAGTGTGTGATTGCAAGTCTGTTTGCGTCATCCCCTAAAAGGAAACAAAGCGACGTTCTGCGTTTGTGTTGTGTTGCGTTGTGTCAGAGTGTGTAGGTGGCCCGTGTGACATAAACACACACTAGGCGGCCCACGTATCCAAACATCTCATGAATGGTTCCGTGGGTAGGAGGTCCTGTTTGTTTGCTAGTGCGCCCACCCTGCACACATTATTCATTAAATTAAAGAGACGTCCTCCCCTGGAATGGCAGCTGCAGGCCCTGCTGAAGTAGGCGCCAATATGGTTATCCCCCCCCCGTTCATGCTAAAAATATATAAATATAGAGAATAAAGCTTTTCAAGCACTGGAATGCACTCCGATGACGTTTCTCAGGGGTGGATTTGCCTTTAGCGAAATATACAAGGGGAGGTGTGATGGTGATGCCAGCATAGCACAGCAGTCAATGCACAATGCACTACCATTCAAGTGCGCCATGCACTGTTTGAGGCCATGTGCTCTCACCACATTAAACACGCACATTATCCTTTTATCAGAGATCATGGCGGTTATTCATCCTTCCCACACTAGGAAAGTTTGCACACATTCTCTTTAAAAAAATGCTATTTCTGGAACAGAATATTCCTTCAAAATGTAAGGTTTTTATCCTGGAAGATTCTCCTCTGTGCAAACACACACACACAATATATCCAGCTGAGCTCTTTTAAGACTTTTCACTCAGATTGCTGCTGTTATGTGCAGTCGGGCGGTCTTGAACCTTAGCTTTATAAAGATTTTTTTTTTTTGCAGCACTTTGTGTGTGCACATATTTTGCATTGCAATGACTACTACAGCATGTGTATGAGTGCTAATATGGTCACACATGTATTGTACTTATATTTGGATTTTTTTCATTTCACATTATATTTTGTTGTGCAATGCAACACTGCCTGTAGAAGCACATTAATCTGGAATGAGATCATCTGTAATTTTTTTAAATTGTAATTATGTATAGTTTGACACGCAAAAGAAAAAAAATGGAGGCGGAACAGCCTTCTGCACATGGTGGAATAAATAAAGGTTTGCAAATAATATAGATTTAAAAGTTTCATTCACAGTTCACTTGTGTCCTACTAAACTGAGGGCCACTATATTTTTATCAACAGTGCGATGGCGTCATCTGCTGGATTATTCTTGATAATGTAATTGTACAATAAACTCGTTAGATGTCGCTATTTAGCTTTCAACATGTATTCTGTGTGTTTTCAACCTGAAACTGGATTATCCGTCTGCTGCTGTGCGCTTTCCTGCATGAAAGGCGAATATATAGATCAGTTTATGCATGTTATGTAGGAAATAGATTTTTTATTTTTCAGAAAATGAAATTACACAAATTTGCTGTATTATTCTTGTTTTAATTTTTTATACTGTTGGTATATTATTTAAACGTGTAAATCTACAACTCTCCTTAAATCTTGTGTTTTTTTTATCCCAACTGTTGTATTGGTCGAAAATATATTTTTATAATAAAAATATTATATTTTGATAATATTTTTAACCTTCCAGAATGTCTGCAGCATTAGAGGATTTGTTTGACAGCACTCAACCAATACTTTGAGTTGTATATTAAAAGACCATTTTTAAAAGTTCAAATAAATCACAATAAGACATTTCTACGCATGTATTTTATTCATATTTTGTGTTCTTGTGGGGGAAACACAGACACAAAAGCGTTCCCAGACCAGCTGTGAGACATAGTCCCCCCCCAGCTTGTCCGAGAGCTACCCTAGGGCCTCCTTCCTTCCGCCTGGGCATGCCCAGAATACTTCAGCAGGCATCCAGACATCCAGATAAGCGGCTCCACTCTGAGCTCGTGACCCTAGGTGAGGGTAGGAACAAAGATCAACTGAAATCTAGAGCTTCATCTTCTGACCCAGCTCTGTCTTCACCATGACGGTCCGGTACAGCAACCGCAGCAATCTCATGCCTTCCCTCACTTGTGAACATGATCCCGAGATACTTGAACTCCTCCTCACCCCCTACATCAAAGAACCACGACATGATGACCTTTGATTAGGAGGCTTCACACTTGAACCGCTGCAAACCGCCCCAGTAAACCAAGTACATCCTGAGGTTATTGTGTATAAGTACAACAGAACTCTTGTGTATGAAATAAATACAGAGACTAGCTTCAATGCAATTTTTTACTTGACTAAAAAAAATGTTGGATCTCTTATCTATAATGTGCATGAACAACAATCATGTCAATAAACTGTCCCATCGAATGGAAATAAATAGTTTTTTACACAATGTTGTCCCACAAGAGGATGCAGTGATGCCAGCATCACCGCACTTAATAAGCTCCAATAAGCTCAAAAGTATACATTTGTAGTCTTCAGCCCTGACACAGGACATCCATCTCAAACAGCAGCAGCTGTCCCATGAAGGCCAGGTTAGGCGAGATGACATCACGCCGCTGCTTCACAAAGTCAAAGGCCTCGTCTAGCCGAACCCGCTGGGCGTGCATGAGGTAGGCCAGACAGATGGTGGCCGAGCGAGAGATACCTGCTTGGCAGTGCACCAGCACCCGACCCCCATTCTGCTTCACTGAATCTGTGGGTTTAGACACAAAAAGGATATGATCATAACGTGTTTTGTTCTCCAGTTAATCTAGAATTGGGAGAATCGTGCCACATCTCCTGTGCCAGTGATGTTACCGCAACGTTCGGTGGCCCATGCAATCACCAGACTTGATCGCCAGAACAACAGCCTTTTATTGCAGGTTTGAATATCTCACAACATGCACAATATTCCTGAATAAAAATCCCTGATAAAAACAAGGGCTACTGCTATGTCAAGCTAAAACTCAACTAGGGCCCCCTGATGTCATTTCCTGTGTGCCACTCATTCGTCCCTCTAACATATTCACTGCGACACAATCTACAGCTTGAGTTTATTTGTTTTAAATTCCTTATCTAAGCTTATTATGTCTACTATATTGGGTAATACAAGTGTAAAGATGACTACAGTTCATGTCTAAAGGGCTCTAATAATGTTATTATCACTGTTATTACTGTATTTAGACGTTTGTGAACAGGTTTTCTATGTCCTAACTATAAAAATATTCAATTTGCAGATGAATCCTACTTCACGGAAATTCACTTATCACATCATGAGGGAATACTGTATGAATATGTCAAGTTTAAATTGATTTAGGGGGGCGGGGGGAATCTCCATCCACCCAGAAGGTATTGAGCCCCATTCTACATAATGAATTTGTAGGCTTCCAAAGCAACAGGTGGCGTTATAACGCCAAGAACATGTTAATAGCCAATCAGTGAAGGAGGGAATCTTTCAAATAAATGATACAGCAGAATGTATATACTTACAAATATCTTAATATAAGACAGGGGGAGGTAAAAAAAAAAATAAAGTAAATATATGTAAATTGTACAAACAAAAAATAAACACTTTCAAAACAAAAATGTTAGCTAAGAACACACGTGCGGTGATGTCATATATGTGCGACACAAAAATAACAATATGACTACTCTTCAATCAATAGGCAACAAATCGTTCCAAAAAAGTAACTAGCTAAGTAGTTTTCATGCATCAACTGCTTATTTTAACACCTAAAAACAACATTTTGCTAACATACAAATTTTGCCTGATTTTACTGTCATTACAGTCAGCAAATATTAACCACATTGTCGTGTTTTATGGCGCACACACAGCATGTTTAGACAAGAAATGCCACTCACCGATAAAAGCGATAGCTGTGGAGAAATAAGATCCGATGTCTGCAGCTAGACTGTCCTCCACGTTGAGCCGAAGGTATTGGAACTCCCCTTCGAAGAAGTTCGAACATGAGGAGGAGACGTTGAGGACCGCTGTGATGCCCGCTGCTGTGAGGGTCTCTCGGCGTGACGAGTGGACGGCACTGCCCAGAAACAGGAAGGGAAGCAGCTCAACAGGACCGTCCTGTGGTGGACAAACACAAATACTCTTATCATTGTGGAGTTTATATTAACCATACTGCGTGTTTTAATGTCTTACCTGGTCATATGCAGGTGTGCTCCGTCCAGATGGGCTCACTGGCTCTGGTTCACCTGCACAGACTTGTTTGCTGTAACAAAGTTCTGGATAGGCCTCTGAAAATTCCTCAAATCCACCTGAAAACGAGGTCATGGCGTCGTTAAATTCTCCCCCAAACCATGACATATGCGTTGTCAAGTGTGTGCAAAAACTGCTTCAAATTTTCCTGTTACCTTGCAGGAAGCAAATCTGCGTGTGCACTTCATTTTGCAGGGCAGTTAGCAACATCTGGCCCACGGTCTCCTCCCTCCTCCCATCATCCACCACCACCACGACCGGGCTGAACTCCCCGCGCCGTAGCCGGCCCAGCAGAGCCTTGTCCGGGATCAGCCACTCGAGGGCAACCTCGGTGCTCTTGGATCTGCGGCGCAGCATCGAGTTCCAGTTGACGTTCCGGGACTCGTTTATGTGTGCCAGGGAGAAGTCCAGGAAGGGTCTGCAGTCCAAAAGTACACAGCCAGCAGATGTGGTGCTCTCCCTGAGGATGCGGGCTAACTCATGACTGTTGATTTCCATAGGCTCTCCGAGTGACGTCATGTTGAAAAAGGTAAGTAAAATTAATTATTCTTTAAACCTTCAAAATCAGAATTCAAAGCAATCCCCGATTAATATTATTACAATTATTATACGGGACAATATTGCTCGGCCAGTTTCAATGAATAACTTCTGTAAAGGAGTTTAGCTTGCTCATTGATATCTACCTAGAGATGGGTGTGGCCATCTTGTTCCCGCCTCGTTTCCATTCTTAAGGCGGAATTTCCATATATAGGCCCGTCACTCCTTATTTGGACAATGACGTTCTCTCTGTTCCTCCCCCACCCAGCTCAAGCATGCTGGTTTGGGGCTATCCCATGTTTTCATGTTGAGTGACGTTGCACTTGGGGCTAAAGGTTCCAATCCTTGTCCAAATCCCTTCTGTCTTCACTCTTGTGAATAAACAAAAGGTATATATATATATATATATATATATATATATATATATATATACACACCTTTTTGTATTTAGTATGTGTGTGTGTGTGAATAAACAAAAGGTATATATATATATATATATATATATTTACTACTAAAACTACTACTTAATACATTATAAATAACAAACAGCAAATAAAATGTGTCCAAAAAGTTTGAATGAAACAACTCCATTAATTATACAATTTGTGTAATAAATTAAAAATGAAAAATGTCAAGTCAGTAAATGATCTATCTTATATAGCTGGAAAGATATGAATAGGCTGTTAAGTAGGTAGTTACTATATTGTCTTATTTGACATCATAAATCCGTAATGATATTGCAATGAGCAGCATTGTTTTACTGTTTCTTTGAGCCTTGTCTCCCATCCGGTACACACATTACAACCGAGATACTAGTAGTGTCTTTGTGTCACTGTGACTCCCACTTACTTCCTCACGTTCCCACTTCCTTTCCTCCTCCTCATCTTTTCTCCCGGCTGGCTGCTTGTCAGCTCCTCATCAGCACTTAGCTCTCCCACTTTGTCACGCACTTCCCCTGCTTAAGCTGCAATTCCAGTCCACACAAACATGCTTACATTGTCAAGACTGTCCATCATGGCTGTCAGTAGAGCTGCTGAGCATGCATTTACTGTAACCTCTGCCTGAACACATGACAAACACAAAAACAAACCATCTCAGGATGGGTGCAGTTTTTTTTTAAAGAATAAATTTGCCTCAATTTCCGTTACCCCAACAGGAAGTAAAATGGCGCAGCACCCACGGGTACATCCTGCCATCACCACCCACACAGCCCTTTGACTACCCTTTCCCTGACACTGTATCATCACCCGCTTTGTGGAAACAATTTACACTTTTAATTGTTTACTGAGCCCAAGTGACTAACAGGCCTTGAACAAAGTGAGCAATAATTAACTGCTGTTAATGGCTGTAGCAACTCCTACGCTATTATTGTCATTTTCTCTCACATACAATTATTTTTATTTTACTTGAATAATAACAAAAAGGGGGGGAAAGAACAATGTAATCCTGTGTAAATACAGTGTTACTAACAGGCTGGTGAGAACTCGATAACAGGTATACAATCGGTAATGCATATTTTTTCTGAATGAATGCATGAGTAAATACATACGAGAAATACAAAATTCCACTCCTTCCCACAGAGAGGATTATCTGGGATTAATTAAATGACTGTAATTCAGACATTCGCCTCCTCTAAGACGCCCATGTGACTACACCACCCCCATTCAGAGGGGCATGGCCCTGCTGCGGGGGCAGCTTTGATATGGCTGGCTGCTGAGGTTCCGGAAAGCTGAGCAGTGTCTGGGGATTTTCTGATGCATGTGGACAGTGTGTGTGTGCACGCTTTGATTCATGATGAATCATATGTTTTGACTACATATTTATTGATGAACATACAGCATGCTGTGTGTGCTTTTGTTGTCATGACTTGTTGGAAATATTGTGCGTTTTCCAACACGTCATGACAACAAATGATGCCAACACTTGTGTGTGGTTCTGGCATCTATTTTGAATGCCTCCCGGATGCCTCTTTGATGAGGTGTTTTGAGCATGCCCAACTGGGAACAGGCCCCAGGCTAGACCAAAGACACCCTGTATGAACTGCACCTCACAACCTCGGTGCCTGTCCCTTGTGAAACTGGACTTCCCTACTGAGACTGCTGCCCTCGTAATCCAGATCAGGACAGACAGAAGAATCATATGGTGCTTCAGAATGTCACGGTGCATGTTGGAGTTTATGTTCTCCCTGTGTCTGCTGGTTGGTCAAGAACTTTTATTGCCAAAAACAAGTCAAACCAAAGATTGGTCTTTGATTAAAAAATTAAAAAAACAATATTTTTATACCACCCTCGGGCATCTCTGTGTGGAGTTTGCATGTTCTCCCCGTGCATGCGTGGGTTTTCTCCGGGTACTCCGGTTTCCTCCCACATTCCAAAAATATGCTAGGTTAATTGGATACTCCAAATTGTCCATAGGTATGAATGTGAGTGTGAATGGTTGTTTGTCTATATGTGGCCTGTGATTGGCTGGCGACCAGTCCAGGGTGTACCCCGCCTGTCGCCCGAAGACAGCTGGGATAGGCTCCAGCACCCCCCGCAACCCTTGTGAGGAAAAGCGGTAGAAAATGAATGAATGAATGAATGAATATTTTTATAGTCATATTTACTCGACTAATTAGTTTTGGTGACGATGGACAGAAAGTTTAGGGGAAGCTTTCAGTACTGTTGCAACAAGGACAAAAACAGGCAACGATCCACATTGTGTATCCCATTTTATCAATGTTATATGACAACAAATTGAAGCACACATGTGAGACACAGACAGGCAAGTCATATGAAAGTAGCTGGTGTGGAAGTGGTTCCCACTTAGTTTCAAGTTTCCTCTCACAGGTTCCCACTTAGTTTCAAGTTTCCTCTCTGAATATGCGGTGTTATTTTCTTCCTCCGCTTTCCTCGCCATTGTCTGTTGTGTGTTTTTTAATAATCATCTTTCTGTAAGCAAGTTCACATAGAATCGCAGTCACATGGAAAAATCAAGCACAGCAAGAAGGCTATGAAATTGCCTGTATGAAGAGCACTAGTGTACACAAATCAAGGCAAAGCATGTTGTTCTTGTTTGATGTCTTACCCAAGGACAAAAGCGAAGACAAGGCACCCTGCCAGACTTAAAGCAGCGACTGTTGCCATGAGCGGCACCAGCACGCCCTCAGAGGATTGAAAAAACGACTCGTCGTCGTCAGGAGACAGCGAAGGCAGTGTCATGACAGGTCGGGTTATTTCAGTCGGCTTGGGAGTGACTGTGAAGTAAACATGGGAAAACCCTTCTTATGTCAGGGTAAAATGGAACATCTGAACAGGTTTTTATTTTGAGGCTTTTTGCAATCTCATTTTAGCACATTAAGTTTTCGTGTTTTGGCCCGTTGTTATCTTGTCTTTGCTTTCAAAGCATGTTAGAACCCGAGCATTCATTCATTAATTCATTTTCTACCGCTTTTTCCTCACAAGGGTCGCGGGGGTGCTGGAGCCTATCCCAGCTGTCTTCGGGTGAGAGGCGGGGTACACCCTGGACTGGTCGCCAGCCAATCACAGGGCACATATAGACAAACAACCATTCACACTCACATTCATACCTATGGACAATTTGGAGTCGCCAATTAACCTAGAACCGGAGTACCCGGACAAAACCCACGCATGCACGGGTTTCCTCACTGTGAGGCCTGCGCGCTAACCACTCGTCCACAGACCACATAATACAGTATGTACTAATATTGTTTCCTAATGAGACCCCCTCCAGAAACCCTGATATCATTCAATCGGGCACACTTTACCTGTGAGGAGGTATCTAACTTGGTAGAACTTGGTCCCGTCCTTTCCCTGCAGTGAGCACTGATATGTGCCTTGGTCGTCCAATTGTAGCTGATTTAACACCATGAATGAGTCCTCCATCACGACCAAATCTTTGAAGTCACTCTCACTGAGCTGGATACATTGAGAAAAATAAGAGGTAGTGGAAGTTGGGAAGATGGATGTATGCTTCACTGCGGACTGCTGGTCATGGTTTAGTGTCTATGATATATATACAGGGTCAGGCAAAATGATTGTTAGAATAAAATGTAAATGATTATAGTGTTAGTTATCACCCTTATATCCATTTGCTTGGACAATAGAAAAGTGTCTTGAGTGTTTTAAGGGAGGAACATTCTGTGACTTTGACCAGCAACTCCCAGCACCACTAATCTTGGAGGTGCCTGGGAGCACCAGCAGTGACCTTGAAGATGTTCTTGGTCATCACACAAAAATGTGCCAAGACAAGAACACATGCACAAAAAGTATTACTCTCACATACACATACACACACACACACACACACACAAATAGACAAATACAGCTTGTGCAACTGCTTGCTTCCTCCCCAGAGTTGCATGACCATGTATCAGGGATCACCTAAAGAAAATAAAGAGACGAACATATTCAGAGTGGAGCGGCATGTCACTGGGTATGTTGTTTCATTCTCCTCGCTGCAAGAAACATTGAATTTTGTCGTCTGTTTCTTCTGTTAATTGAGTGTTTTTACAAGTGTCACAGGAGTTTGAACCTGACAATGATCTAACACATGTGTAGGTTAAATAAAAGGCAAATAAAGTAATAAAACTAAAATGTGTTTTTATTTTCAAAAAGTACATATGACATTTTGCTTTGTTTCTTTACAATGCCATTGTTTTTCATTTATTTTTCAGTTGCTGCCATGAATTGGACTGGTGAGCATTGTTGTGAGCAAGGTTTTTCAAAACAAACAAACCTGTAACTGCAGCACAACGAGCGTTCCGTTTGCACTTCAATCTCTGTAGACATGATCCCGTACCAACTCGAAACACCATCTTGTTATGGGTTACCAACTTCAGAGCTACTGGATCTTCATTGAAACGAAAATCAACCGGCTGACCTCGCACCGCCAGAACTGATTTAATTTTTAAAACATAATGAAACAGAATGGCATTACATGTACTTTTACAAAATAAAAACACTTTTTTGTTAGGTTTTACTTTATTTACCTTTTATTTAACCTATGTATAAATGTGTCAGGTGAGTGTGAATGGTTGTTTGTCTATATGTGCCCTGTGATTGGCTGGCGACCAGTCCAGGGTGTACCCCGCCTCTCGCCCAAAGACAGCTGGGATAGGCTCCAGCACCCCCTTGACCCTCGGTAGAAGCGGTAGAAAATGAATGAATGAATGAATAAATGTTTCAGATCATTTTGCCTGACCCTGTATATGGAAAAATGACCCCCCCGCATCAACTAAAGAGACAGTTGACCTTCTTGTCTTTTGGCACACCAGCGGCCCAGGAGTAGTGGTACTCTCGACTCCCTAATAGAAGAGAATGCCATGGCTGGTAACAGTCCAGTACAGCCTGGCCTTCCTCTTCAGCCTTCACTTGGTATTCTACATAAACGGTAAAAGGCAAGGGAACGTAGTGGCAGTGGAGGATCAAGAAGGCGGCTTTAGGATTAATATTTTTCATTCACATGGACAGGCAGTGCTGAACACGCTCGTGACCACGTATGCATGTAAAGAACACACACAAACATGAATATGCACCACCACAACACTCTTGGCCAGATGGAGATGGGCAGCTGTACATCTTGTATCTGCATGTGATACAATCCATTACTCTTCTGTTCAGGAGTCCTGAGAAGCACACATGATGCGCTCATATGACAACGTGACTCCAACGGTGAACTCTTTTGGTTTGCTTCAGCATAAACCGGGAGAAGGAATAAACTCACCACACTTGTTGGGGCACAATCCTGAGGGAGACACAAGCAGAAATAATGCATCTCATTCTATGACAGGACTGTTGTATGATGACGTGCACTGGCCTAGTTAAACTTAATTACCCTCTCTGATGAACGTATCCAAGTGTTTTTTTAAGATTTCCTTGCCTTTGTTCATGATTTGAATGGCTTCTGATGTGATAGAGCCTGGAGGAAAAGAGTTTTGTGTGAAATCTGCTGGTTGATGACTTGCCTAAATGTAGTGGAACCTTTAAGGTCAAAATCCATGTTACAAATTTTAAACCACCTCAGGAGCCAAGTTGACTTTTATTAATAAAACACTATCTTTACTTTGTTAATAAGTGCCAATTATTGTAATTTGGGGGTATTTTTCCCGTTAATTGTCCATATTGTGGCTGCACGGCTGCGAGTGGTTAGCGTGGAGCTAACCTCACAGCGAGGAGACCCGAGTTCAATTTCACCCTCGGCCATCTCTGTGTGGAGTTTGCATGTTCTCCCTGTGCATGCGTGGGTTTTCTCCGGGTACTCCGGTTTCCTCCCACATTCCAAAAACATGCTAGGTTAATTGGCGACTCCAAATTGTCCATAGGTATGAATGTGAGTGTGAATGGTTGTTTGTCTATATGTGCCCTGTGATTGGCTTGCGACCAGTCCAGGGTGTACCCGGCCTCTCGCCCAAAAACAACTGGGATAGGCTCCAGCACCCCCGCGACTCTCTTGAGGACAAGCGGTAGAAAATGATGAATGAATGAATGTCCATATTGTACAATTTCAGCTGGCATTGGACTTTGGAGGTTCCACTATGTTTGCTCATGCAGAGCAACTATAAGATTCAGACCCATGTGTCAAACTCAGGCCCAGGGCCAAATCTGGCCTGCGATGCAATTTCATCCGACCAGAATAGCATTGAGTTGGTCCGGCTCACGATCTGAGTAAATAAGCAATTCCTCCATTATAAACTATTGCCGTTTTGATTTTAAACATTATATATAGAAAGATAATATGGGTGACAGATTAAGATCATAATTTAACTGTATATGACTAAATGAACAAGGCCAAAACAACCATAGCTTTGTTTGTTTCTTTCTGCTTTTTCCTGATTACGGAGTCGCCACAGCAGATCTTTTTGGTCTGCTTACAGATTTTTGGCTTGAGCCCTTTATATTTCAGATGCCCTTCCTGACGAATAACAATGATGTTACTAGTGGAGATTCGAATCCTAGCGAATCCAACGCTAACCACTACACCACGGCGGGCTCGTCCCAACAGCCATTGCTAAATATCGGAAAGTTGAAAATTTCAAGCAGGCATGAATGGACAAAAAAATGCACATTTCCCCCACTCCCATGTAAAAAAAATTCCATGCGGGTGGGGGGTAATGTCCAGCTCGGCCCACAACCTAAAGTAGGCTTTGAGTTTTGGCTCCCTGTGCGATTGAGTTTGACACCCCTGGATTATGAGATTGCTCACCTCTTCGCTGCTGTTTCAGGAAGTGCTTAAATTCATTCTGGTACTCCGTTTTGGCTTTGTACAAGGTGCTGGGATCTAAACAATGAGGCACAGAAGTAATATACAGTACAGACTACTCTAAAGTTGACTTTCTATAGCATTGTTCTTTAAGATGTACTATAATGATAATAATGATTTAATTAAAATTGTAAAGGAAACCCTTTCCATGAAATTGTGATGTAGAGGTTTGAGTTCTCACCTATGACACCCTTCTTTTTCTGGCTTTCTTCTTTGTAAGATGCATGAGCGGCTTCCATTATAGTTTTCAGATTTACCTGGTCGCGCACATTGACAACGTGCAAAGTAAAATCTATATGCATGTTCCTGATGCTGCGGTCACACTGCAGACAGGCCTCGGTCACAATGGCGCAGCAGAGGATCAAACCCAGCATCATCATCAGCATCCCACCTTTTTTAAAGTGTGAGCAAGCAATTTCTGTCAGTTTAACAATAACATGTACATTTTTAAACAAATGAAATTAAATAGAACATCACCTAGAGTATGTATATATGACGTTTCAAGCAAAACAGGTACACAAAGTGGTGTATTAATGTACTGTATTTTGGTAAATCGAGTGTACCTTATTGTGAATGGCACTCAGCAGGATGTTGTATGTGTGTTGATATTTCAGCAAAGATAATGTACTGGTCATTGTATTTTACCACATCTGCTTACTGAATTTGTATTTGTAGTGCACACATGTTTATTTAAAATCAAAATTCAAAATCAGAAACTACAATTCCCAAGAACATGTGGTGTTTGATTGAATTGCGCATCGTCGAATCAACATAACTGTTGCTCAGTGATGGGCGGGAACACTGATAGAACTATAGTTCAAGGACACTTTGACTTAAAAGGACTGCGTGTGAATTTAACAGGGTGTAGTACGCCTAGGAGCAGAACGTCCGCCATGATAGTGAGCAAGAGAGGTGGGCGGTACTAGCTAACACAACAGCGTACAATGTATTTCACTCGTTCTGAGCTGACTATAAAAGTTAAACGCAATGTGGTCTTTTGGACCACTCATTAGAGCAATTAATGGAGCATGGAGACATATTTACAATGCAGTGTTTCTGGAATCTGCTCACCATCACGGCGGCCAAAACAGCGCACGGCATTCTGCGGAAGTGAAAGTAAGCCTCAACCCCGTTAATTCTAATGTCCCTCCTCGGTGGCTGCACCTGCGCAGCTCTTGTTGGTTATGTGCTTGAACTAAAAACACTTTATGGACAGGTAAGGAGTGTATATTTTCCCTTGAAGTCAGAATTTGATGAAATTTTAGACATGTCATAGATAGAATACGAAACTCTGGGTGTCGAGCTGGCGGGTAAATAAACTCATAAGTAGCATATCTGACAACTGGCGTCGTTCGTAAGGAAGGGGAATATGTATCTTTGACAGCTGGGCCTGTTTTGGAAAAACAGACGTTTAGTTGGCTAACTAAACTTGTGCTTTTGTCTAAAACCATATTTAGATAAAATACCAAGATGAGAGAAGCTATGTCCACTTTCCCTGCGTTTTCTCTTCTGGTTAGCCTCCACCATGGGTGCTGCTACTGTATATACTGCTATCATTAAGTGACTGCGTTCCCTGTGTCCATTATTCAAGGTTGGATGAATCACAAATGGAGTCATTACAAAAGACAAGAAGTTAGACCATCCATTCATCCAACCATCTATTTCCACGGCCAGGACTCCACACACCACCATCACAGCCTTCTTGCCTAAACACAGTTCAGTATGTATCAGATCGTACCAGTAGCCCCCAGGGACCAGCATCTGTCCGAGGGGGCTGACAACTCCCCGCTCAAAAAGCGAGCAACCGAGGAAGCGAGGCCCCTGGTTGTTGCAAGCGTGCTGGGCTGCATGCTGGTTCTGGCTGCAGTGGTAGCCTGGTGCTATTACTCGGCATCTCTACGCAAAGCCCAGCTCATGAAGACTGAACTGTTGGACCTCAACAAGGATGGCTTTGTTATCCGGAACAAGGCGGAGGCTATCATTTTCGCCATGACCTTCAGGTGAGCTTGTGTCTCAATGTAAATGTACACTTATGTACACATACTGTATCAAATAATATTAGGAGGACACCCGATCACCCCAAGTCGGTAATCGTTTCTAAATATGTAATAATACAGGTCAAATGTACAGCACACATGGGCCACTGCTGTTAAAAATCATTACTCATTAATCAAACTGTCACTTTTATTGCAAATGTTGATCTGAAATCACAGGAGAACATCCACAAAAGTAACCCCCACGAATATCTACTGTTTTGGACATATGTTCAATAATTGGAAGCAAAACAGTGAGTTTAGTTGAACTTTAATCTGCTGTTTAACAATACATTCACTGTATTTTTAATTAATCTTCTCCCACAAATCCATCAAAGTCCTCATCTTCTGTATCTAAATTGAACAGCTGGGCAATTTCGCCATGACTAGACTGAAAAATGATTAGCCCGTTAGGTATGACCAGGGTAAAGGTAAGGTCATAGTATTTGTGTTAAAGCTATTTTTTTCTCCTGTATTCTTGCATGTTTTGTAGATCTGCCACACTGGATTTAGACTCCTGCATCAATGAAGGAAGTATTCTAAAATGTACTCAGTCAGATACCGGCAAGATCAACTTTTTTATCCACGCGATTCGACCAAAGGACACTGTCATGTGTTACCGTGTCCGCTGGGAGCCTTTGGAAGACGAGCATACAGTGGAGCACGCCATGACCTGCAATGGCTCTCACTGGTATGGAGGGGCCGAATCCGCCACCCAGCACTGGCCTATCAGCATCCAGGGCGAGCAGCAGCCTCAGCCTTTCATCACCAGTGATATCTACAGCAATCGTCACGCTTTCGGGGGGATTCTGGAACGCTACTGGCTCTCGTCCAATGCGGTTGCGATCAAGATAAATGACTCGGTGCCGTTTCATTTGGGCTGGTCAGAGACGGACAGGATGCTTCACTTCCAGGCCCGCTACCAGGATTCTCCTTTTAAACCACCGGAGGGCCAGCAGGCCATAGCGGAACTCAGCTACAGAGTGTGTGTGGGATCTGACGTCACCTCCATTCATAAATACATGGTGAGCAAGGACGTTTTTCAAAGGTAACCACAACCTTGGTAAAGGTTATCCGCAAAAGTTTGAATCTAGGCAACTGGACTCTTCTTGTTGATTGAGGACGTTTCACCTTTTAATTTTTCAGTTTCTAAATTTTAGATGTGGAGTCATATGTGGTGAAGTAAATTATTCATTTTTAGAGTATGCACTTTAAAAGCGCAGTCCAGTCCCCCTTTAAGGAGGTTCTAAGTAGAGCTTCAAAATGCAAAAAGGGGAAATGGGAGTGAAACAGAACATTTGTTGAGTAAGCATTTTATCGCAAACAAGCATTGAAGTTGATCAGCTGATCCAAATTTTAAGATTATGTCTCAAAAACCCTGAAACCTCCCTTTCAAAATAGGAATTCAATTTAAGAAAATGACTCAAAGTAATGAGTAGCTGCACCATGAGTCACCTCATGAATTGGTTTTGGCATGTTTGATGCTAGTGTTTCCAGGAGGCTTGTGGGAATGTTGCTCCAGGTGGTGATGATGGCTTCACCTCCATTTTTGGAAACTTTCCTTGACATCCACCACCAAATGGGACTGTGGTCTTAAAACATTTGCTCAAATGACAAACACTGGATTTCAGTTTAATGGTTGTTGAAAATTCCATTTCTTCATTTTGCATTTTGAGGCTCTTCGAAACTCCTTGAGATCCAACAGTGCCAAAATCTTACATTTTTGTCAGGAGTATATACCGTATTTTCTCGGAGTATAAGTCGCACAAAAATGCATGATTAGGTGTAAAAAAACAAACATAAGTGGAATTTTTTGTGGGTAATTTATTTTCCAAACTACTTGACCAAAACAAACATTACGTCATCTTGGAAGGCAAGTTCTTGCAATAATATAATAATAGAGAACAGGCTGAATAAGTGTAAGATATGCTAACATAAACAGTTTTAAGTACAGTAACTTTTGTTTTCTTCATGGCAGTAAGCGTAGCCTCCGCTTTACGCCAGTCCAAACTTTCTCTCTGCTGCTGCATTACTGTTTTAGCTGCAAGTTTTAAGATTAAGATATGCCTTTATTCGTCCCTCAGTGGGGAAATTTGTATTGCACAGCAGCAAGAGTACAGAGTCAGTTAAGCAGTACAAAATACACAATACAGAAAAATAAACAATATAAACAACCCAAGTATTAACAAAAATCAACAGTTTTTCCCAGAGTTATATACAATACAGTATGTAGATAATATGAGACGAGATGAGATATATGACCAGTCTATACACTGAGATCTTGTTAGAGAGTTAGTATGAGGCATTATGGAAATACTTCACATAGAACTTAGTATATTGCATTTAGAGCCCTTAATATTGCACATGAGGTCTTTTACTACTTGCAGCTTGTAGTCTGCAGAATACGATTTTCTTTTGGGGGGGCATTTGTTCTCAGTTGTCTTTGTAAGCTAACGTCTACTGTTTAAATATTGAATTGTTAAGGAGTAGGAGATAACCATGTTAAAGTCTAGAGTGCCCTCTTGTGGTTATCTGTGAAATTTTATTGTATTTTTTTCATTTATAAGTCACACTGGGGTATAAGTTGCAGGAACAGACAACCTATGAAAAAAAGTGTGACTTATAGTCCGGAAAATACGGTATGTTAGTCATCTGACATATGTCATATCTGACAGGATGAGCTTTAAAATTGATACTGAAAGTGCCTGACAAGTACTTGATTTAGTTTTTAATCAAATCCTGCAATAGGCAGTGTTTGTTTTATGTTGTATGTACATACAGTATGTTAGCCAAGTATTTTTGATTGATATTTTGATTTTTGGAATTGAGATTTGCAATGTCCCTTGAATACTAGAAATTGAATACACAAATATCGGAATAGCTTAACTAAGATTTTATTTCCACTCTAAAATGTCAGTTGGTTGGGGTCGTTCTTTTTTTTATTTTATGGCGGGCACCAAGCAATTTTTGAGTTGAATAAAGGCAGTACGCCTTTATTTGCATCTTTCTGTTGTTGACATTCAAGTTGGGGCCAAATGAAATATCACACAGGCGTCACTTTGTGTACATGCAATGCTTAGTGAAGATTCAACCCCCACATTTTCTTCAGAATTGAACAACCTCTTGGGGTTTTTGAATTGGTAGGTACAGTTTCATAAAATGTTGATGTGTGTAACAAAAAGATGTTTGTGTTTTGGCCTAGGTGCGTCAATATTTCCCAAAGCCTGCCAAGGTGCCTTCTGCTGAAGTCTTCAAACACCCAGTGTGGTCTACTTGGGCTCTGTATAGGACATCTGTCACCCAGGAGAGGCTACTCCAATATGCCTCTGACATCACCAAACATGGCTTCAACTGCTCCCACCTGGAGTTAGATGATTGTTACACTGCCGACTATGGAGAGTTTGACTTTGACCCGCAGAAATTCCCCAACGCCAGCGGCATGTTTGACCAGCTCCGACAGGACGGCTTTCAGGTGACACTTTGGACTCACCCGTTCATTAACTACAACTCAGTCAACTTTGGCGTTGCCGTCGAGAACGGGCTCTTTGTGCGCGAGCTAGGTGGTGAGCTGCCCGCTCTCGTTCGCTGGTGGAATGGCATCGGTGGAATCTTGGACTTCACCAACCCAAAAGCCCGGGAATGGTATTCATCCCACTTGGCTGAGCTCAAAGCCCAATATGGAGTCACTTCTTTTAAGTTTGATGCCGGAGAGACAAGTTATCTCCCCCAACGGTTTAGCACTTTAATCCCACTGATGGACCCCTCCACTTTCACCCGGCGCTACACAGAGATGGCCATACCGTTTAGCGAGCGTGCCGAGCTGAGGGTTGGCTATCAGAGTCAGAACATCTCCTGTTTCTACAGGATCATCGACAGAGACTCTGTGTGGGGTTACGAGCTCGGCCTCAAGTCCATCATCCCCACAGTTCTCACCATCAGCATCTTGGGGTACCAGTTCGTCCTGCCTGATATGATAGGTGGGAATGCATACCCGGAGCACAGGACAGGTATGGATTACACTGGAATGTTTTTGATTTGAAAATTTGAAAAATAAGCATTCTTTTTGATGTTGTTTTCCAAGTTACACTATGTTTGAAAAGTGGAGGCCTTTGAAAATGACACCTTTTATTAGTCCTGTAAATATTGGAAACTTGGTTGTTTCTGACAATGGGAGAATATGCACATTCAGTGTTTACCATCAGAACAACAATGGCCGACCAGTGTTATAAGTTTGTACTGAAACACTTATTTTATGTATTCCCTGTTCCATTGTGCAGGACCTACTAGACTATTTGCTAGTAGCAAAGGTACTACTAGATACTACCGTATTTCTACTACCAAGCTGATACCACATGGTAATGGGAATTATTAAAAAAAAAACATGCTTAACAAAGCTTCATTGACTTATGTCGTGGTTACGCTTGCACAATTCAACATCAAAGTAGAAAATGTAGCTGATTTTCACATGCTTATTTTAGCGTACCTTGTTGCTATTTCTGTCTCTGGACACTGCAGTTTTCCACTCCATAGCCTTCACTTTGCTTCAATGGCCCTTCTCCGTTAGCTCGTCATTCTCCAAGTGTCCTGTTGGGCATGGCACCATTTTTCATTGTCTTTGCACATCTTTTCTAAAACCGCAAGCAAAAAATGTACACTTCAATATGGAACATATTGCTCAACTAATAGAAATATGGTCTGATGTGTATGTTTTACTTTAGGAGGTTTAAATGACGGGGATAAGTTACCAGACAGAGAGCTGTACATCAGATGGTTGGAGCTGTCGGCCTTCATGCCTGCTATGCAGTTTTCTTTACCACCCTGGTACTATGATGATGAAGTGAGTACAGCTACACTGATGTTTTTTGTACAATTTCCATGCATCATTGGATGAATTACAAATGGTACATTCTTTAATGTATTGCTCAATATTTGTGAATGTTTTTGTCGTGACATTTATCTCTTGTCTAATTTTATTGCAGTCCCTGAGGACTTTTGATGATGGAAAAAATGATGTTCTTACAACAACAACAACAGTGTCAGTCTGTGAGAACATACAATGTATTTGAAAACATAAAATATCACTCTAGTAATATGACATTAATGCTCTAGTTGTAGGCGGGACACTTACCTAAACCGCAGATAAAACTTTCTAAATTTGAAAAGTCATTATATATAGCAACTTTTTTCCCTTTCATATGCTGTGAGGTTATGGAGTGACAACAGTGTGACATCATCAAGTGTTGCTTTGTTTGTCATTAAGGACCACATAGCTCCTTCATGTGATTGTGACACAATAAGAAAAAGGTTGTGTGCCTGCAGTCCTTGGTGTGTGCTTGAACATAACAATGGAATTATTTGTGTGTGTGGGAAAGTGGAAAAGTAAACGTACCATGGTCAATTATTAACAATATATTGCACAATACAGCGGCCACAGAACCAGTGTTGTAATACTGCTCAGGCGGCAATAATAGCGCTGGTGAGGTCACAATTCATGTGAACAGGACGGCTCATAACAATAGTTGTGTCGCAACATTTTAAAGCGCATGCAAGAGGTTACCTGCAGCCGCAGCGAACATTCAAATTCAATACATTCAAACACACCAATCAGGTTATAGTTTAGTGGATGACAAAATGTGTATTGTTTGTTTTGTCATTTTGTGCAGGTGGTGGAGATAGCGCAAACGTTCACAAAACTCCATGAGAGTCTTGTGGCCCCGAGAGTTCTGGAGCTGGCCAGTGAGGTCCTCAAGACTGGAGATCCAATAATAAGACCCCTGTGGTGGATCGCCAATGAGGACGAAGCAGCGTACAAGGTTGACTCCCAGTTCCTGATTGGAGACGACCTGATGGTGGCGCCCGTGCTGGAGCCAGGGAAGCAGGAAAGGGACATATATTTGCCTGCGGGAAGGTGGAGAAGCTACAAAGGGGAACATTTTGTCAAGGGCCCCATGTACCTCACTGACTACCCTGTGGACCTGGATGAAATAGCCTATTTCATATGGGTTCACTGAACACGTCCAAGCATTAATCTGAGCCCCTCCAACGCTGTTTGCACTGCAACTGTCATGAGTCCTGCGCATGCCAAATCACAAAAGCAGTTTTTTTTAAAGGGAACGAGACCACCCTGGGTCTACTGCTGCCAGCGATGGATCCAACCAAAGAATTGGAATGAAATCTACTTCTGTCTTTCCTTAGCTGTCTTGAGACTTCTTTCCATACTCTTTTTTTCTGCTCACCAATGTGTCTTTATCATCAGTGTAGGGCACTGAATGTAAAGACATGGTATGTTTAGTGTCGCTTCTCAGTCTTCCAGGTCATGGTCTTCCAGGTCGCTTTCCTGCCTGGTAGCAAAACAACTTGTTAATGGCCACCCCTTCCATGTAATAAGATAATCTTTGGTGGTCAGGAAATCCTTGTAAGCAGGCAACAGGTGACTGCACAAACCATCCCGTGTATCAGGAGGGCCTTTCTATTTTAGTATACATGGCTTCACACCTCTCGTCCTTATCCAAAATTTGGACATCATTGTCCTCAAAGGAGTGTCCTTTTTTTTCCCCAGCCAATTTTTCATGTGAGACTTTGACTTTGAGAGGTCTATTACCTGAGTACCTATCGCAAAAAAGTCCGCTTTGCAGGTTTTGATTTTGATTTTAACCCCTGTGCCATCAACAGACCTGAACTAGTGGCAGGTAGTTCATCTAGCCATACTGTGTAAAGAGTTTCTGCACTTGGAGACGAGCATGAAATTAATTTGTATAGATATTTCGTACTGTGTTCATGTAGTATCGCACTTATAAGTCCTTAGTTGGACCTCTGCTCTATGTACTGTACATATTTAATTTGTGATATAGTTAATTAAGAATGTGCCCTGTGGCTGACTGGCCAACAGTCCATGGTGTTGTGCGCCTTTTGCCCAAAGTCAGCTGCGATAGGCTACAGCTCCCGGTCACCCCCGAATAGAAAAAGCGGTAGAAAATGGATGGTTGATATTTAAAAGTACAATTTATGCACTTGAATGAATGATTCCAACATCAACATTCCATCACCAGCGACGTCATTCCTTACTTTTTGATGCTAGTACTTGATAGGGTGGATGTAAAAGGTCGGTGCACAGAAACGGAAACAGTGCCATATGTCATATGCAACAATGTAACATCAAGGAGTAGGACAGGAGGACACAAACTTTAGCAACGCTAGCATAGCCATGTGAGTGTGAGCAGTGTGAACATTACACTCATATTTTAACATTATGCTAAGTTGATTTGCTAACGGAACACATCTATAGCTGATGACTGATAAGTTGGAAGAGCGCCAGGCTAAGATGTGTTGTGAAGCCTACTGTTTTTTTACTGGATGTTATTCATGTGAATGAGGTTTTTCTTTATGTCATGAAAACCCAGAAATTCTAAAGTAAATTTAAAACTAAAGTTGAGTAGGCCTAATCAAGTCAGGGAGTTATATATTTTTTTTTATCACATTTGGTGCTCATAAACAGGCTCTGGGGCACTTATGATTGTTATAACACAATTAACAAGTATCCTTTGCATCTGTAAAGGATTCCTAAGGTCTTGATTGGTGTTGGAGAGAAAATGTGATTGTATTTCATGTCGCGTGCTTGCTTGGTGCCAAGTTAGAAATACAGTAATTAATAAAAACTGCAATTTCTTTTTAAAATCTCTCAATGTTCTGAACTGCTGTTTCCATGCTAATGTCCAATCGAACAGATCTTCCAATTGTTGACATGCTGGCTTCCTTTTAGATGGCAAACTAGTTGAAACTGAACACCACATCCGCTGGTTCCAGCGAGTAATGGACTCCATTTTGCCTAAATTGCAAAACTACTGTATTCAAATCTGTTGCAGTACTTGAAATGTCTCTTTGATGAAAGTTGATGTACAGTTTGGAATGCGGCTAGTCTTTGTCTATAAGTGTCTAGCACATTGGTGGAACAAGTTTTTTTTTTGATTACTCAAGCCTTACATGCTGTCTAATACTCCTAGAAATAAAAATATTTTCACTATTGTGACTTTTTTTTTGCAAGGCTCAAACCAAGCACTTAGAATAAAGCTAAGGCCACCATGACAACAAGGACTTTACTAATTTCTTAATTCTGTATATGTGGCCTTTAATATGAAATATTTTCAACATTATTTAAAAAATATATTATCTGTTTATTAAAAACTGGACCAGTCCAGGGTGTACCCCGCCTCTCGCCTGAAGTCAGCTGGGATAGGCTCCAGCATCCTGCCAAGATTGCATTTTGATAATCTACAGGCCCAGTTGGGTCATGATATGACTTGCCAAAAGGCTCCAGGTTTTGTAGTAGTTTTGTGTAATATATGCTGTATTAGTCATACACTCACACCCGTACACACATTTTGGAGCGATTTATTCCGGATTCCAAGATGACATTTCAAAATAAAAGCAGCAATATAAACCAAGAAAAGGGGATCCCCAATTTAAAAGAAGAGAAACTGTTAATTTAAAAGCAAATTACATATTTTAAAATTTATTGATTCCAACATTATGTGGAGACACTGAACAAATCTGTTAGTAAATGTTATACATAGCCTTAATGTTGAAAAGCCCAGCAGGAAATGGGATAACGTCATTAACGCGCGCCGCTGTGTGTTCAGAACGACGGGTCCTTCTGTCAGTACTACTTGACAACATCATGCACATTTATGTAATATGATGCGATAAATAAAAGGAAACTATGCCCAAATCGCTGAAAAAGTCGTTGACCTCTCAGACGTCAATCAGCAGGTACTTCGGGGGACGGAGTGGAAGTAACGCGCCAAAAACACAAGCTACATCTAATTCTTCAAGAGGCAAGGTGAGCTTTAAGTCAAGACTCAAATGAGATTTATTTAGCCTGTCAATCCTTTGTTCACTTTGACCCTCCACAGAAGCGTGTTTCTCACCACCTCTGTCAATCAGACCCCCCTTCCAAAAAAGCCAGACTTTCCCTGCAGGTTCAAGAGGATGGAGGCCTTGGCACAGTTTCCACTCACTGCTCAACAGGTGAGTCCAGGAAATGACCCTCCTCATAATGAGTTTGTGATACACTATTTGCTATGAGGTGAAATTTCAGGGATGCACTATATCCTTTACAGGTTAAATTTAACCTCCAAACTTTGGAATGCACTTGTTCAATGGGTTCAGTACTTTTTGTACAACTTTCTGGTCTTCAACAAAAGCTCACAAAGCTCATTATGAGTAGTCTATAGCCACAGCTCTGGTAACACTCATTCCAACTTTGTGATTATTGTTGTCAGAGTCAAAGAGTCAAGGACTGGGTGTTCTGTGCCCATCCACTTTGGAGAGGCTGAAAGGCTTCACTTGCACGGCTGATCTTGGAGGCAGCTGTGATGTCGAAGTGAAGGAGGCAAGCAGTGAAAGCCATGACGGTCGCCCTACTGATGGCAAAGGTCAATGTGGCGATGAGGGGGAGCTCACAGAGAAGGAGGAAGATGTCAAAGACAAGCAGGTACCCAATTGAGAGGCTGATAGAACCTTTATGCCTGTGGAGTGTTAAAATGCTGGCAGACATGTAAACATGAAGCAGCCTGACCAGGTAGCAGGCATAGTGTACCAAATCGGGTGGTAGATGGTGGCTACATCAGAAGACAGTAGTGGTGGTGGTAGATGTAGCAATCCTGAGAGATAGCAACAACTGGAAAAAGGAACACAAAACACTGGCGTTATACCGATTGCTGAAGGACAAGTTAGATAAAATTGGGGCTTGTAGTGATTGGGGCACAGGGAACAGCAGCACAGCAGACCAGTTAATTCAGCCATGGCACTCATTATATACTTATAGGTTATCACATGGTTTGTCTGGTATCAGGCCCGGTATCATGCCCCCAAGTGTCAGTATCACGAGACTGGCAATTCTTTGATCTTATTATCACATACTATTTAATCATGAGCTTATTATCACGTACTATTTAATCAAAAGACCATTTTGTTTCCAGAAAATGTTCAGTTTATTACATGTTGTCACGCCCTGTGTGGGTTCGTGCTTGACAGTTTGTTTATGTTCCCGTTCTGGGCTTTGATTTCCCTTTTGGACACTCTGGTTTTGTGTTGGACTTCCTCTTTTGCCCCGTCTGCCTTAGTTACCACGGTTACCCACACCTGTCTCTAATTTGTGATTCTCTATTTAGTTCAGGTGTGTGCTTCTCCTTTTGTTGGATCATTGTTTGTTTGTCGTGTGTCCTCGCTGATGCTGAGTTGCCTTTTCTCCCGCTGCTACAATTCAGGCAAAAAATAAATATTATTTACCTGCCATTGGTCCTGCTCTCTGCATCCTGGGGTCGTACCGCAACACAGAGAAGCCGATACGTGACAGAATGATCCAACCAAGTGACGACGACCTCGCTGAGAGCGATTACTGGACCTGGCAGCTCCTCAAGGCCATGGAGGACAAGGAGATGGCGAAACCGCCATGGGAAATGGAGGACTTGGTGCGCGGTCCGGACGACACGTATGTCTCTACGGCGTGGCTGTATCCCGGACCCACCGAGGAAACTCCAAACCCTCTGCGACGCCGACGCAAGCCGCGGCGCCAAAGTGCGACGCCACGCTCGTTCTCCGCTCCACGCCGAACTAAGGTGGACCAGCCCTCACGCCCTGCCGGCTTCGACGAACCCGTTGACGATCTCGCGGAGTTCGACGAATGGACCCGGCAGTTCTTCGAGGCGATGGAGCAGGAATGTGCCAGGTACACGCCGGAGGAACTGGATACCATGGTGTGGGGGCCGGACGGCACCCTAGTGCCCATGGCGTCGGTGTTCCCGGTACCCGCTGCACACCCTCCGACGCGGCGGCGGCGACGCCGACGCACGGCACGTCGCCAAGAGGTGTGGCCGCCCTCTTCCGCCTCGCCATGTCACGCCACTGCACAGCACTACCCTCTCGCTGTGGCCGAGTCACAGCCCGTCGTGCGTTCCCCGACGGCTCCCGTGGCAAGTGGCGAGGCTCCCCGGATTCCTCCAGTTCCCAAGCCACGCAGCCCCAGGTGTCCCCAAGACCTGGCTCCCGTGCCCAAGCCGCGCAGCCACTGGGGTTCCCAAGACCCGGCTCCCGTGCCAAGCTGCGTGGCATCCCGGACTCCGCCCGTGCCCAAGCCGCGCAGCCCGAGGGATTATCAAGACCCGGCTCCCATGCCAAGCTGCGTGGCATCCCGGACTCCGCCCGTGCCCAAGCCGCGCAGCCCGAGGGATTCTCTAGACCCGGCTCCCATGCCAAGCTGCGTGGCATCCCGGATTCCGCCTGTGCCCAAGCCACGCAGCCACTGGGGTTCCCAAGACCCGGCTCTCGTGCCAAGCTGCGTGGCATCCCAGATTCCGCCTGTGCCCAAGCCGCGCAGCCCGAGGGGTTCTCAAGACCCTGCTCTCATGCCAAGCTGCGCGGCGTCCCTGATCCTGCCCGTGCCCAAGCCGCGCAGCTTCAGGCCCAAACAAGTGGCTGTGGCCGGGACTGCTGACCTGGAGGAGCCAGTGACCCTCCTCCAAGCCTCCCTCCTCCCTGCCCTGGTTTCAGCTCCCTCGGATTACGGCGTCTGGGATCCGCCTTCGAGAGGGGGGGCTAGTACCACCTGCTGGGCTATGGTTATGGCTATGGCTATACGCCTGCTTCTTCGCCGTCTCCGCGTCAGGGCCGGACGCCTGCTTCTTCGCCGTCTCCGCGTCAGGGCCGGACGCCTGCTTCTTCGCCGTCTCCGCGTCAGGACCGGACTCCTGCTTCTTCGCCGTCTCCGCGTCAGCACCGGATGCCTGCATCTTCGCCGTTTCCGCGTCGGGGCCGGACGCCTGCATCTTCGCCGTTTCCGCGTCGGGGCCGGACGCCTGCATCTTCGCCGTTTCCGCGTCGGGGCCGGACGCCTGCATCTTCGCCGTTTCCGCGTCGGGGCCGGACGCCTGCATCTTCGCCGTCTCCGCGTCAGGGCCGGACGCCTGCATCTTCGCCGTCTCCGCGTCAGGACCGGACTCCTGCTTCTTCGCCGTTTCCGCGTCGGGGCCGGACGCCTGCATCTTCGCCGTTTCCGCGTCGGGGCCGGACGCCTGCATCTTCGCCGTTTCCGCGTCGGGGCCGGACGCCTGCATCTTCGCCGTTTCCGCGTCGGGGCCGGACGCCTGCATCCTTGCCGTCTCCGCGTCGGGGCCGGACGGCCTCTAGACTTTCGGCCGGAGACCTGGTTCTACACCCAGGGCGCCCGCCTGAGGATGCCTACCTCACGCTTGGTCGAGGGCGCCCCCCGGAGGGTGTATACCGTCCCAACCATTCCCTCCATCACGTGGAGGGGTCTTGCTGGCTCCGCCGGGCCTGCCGCCCCGGCCGACCCCCACCACCCATCCCTCTTTGACTGCTATCTATTTGGACGTCTAGGATCCGTCCTTGAGGGGGGGGGTACTGTCACGCCCTGTGTGGGTTCGTGCTTGACAGTTTGTTTATGTTCCCGTTCTGGGCTTTGATTTCCCTTTTGGACACTCTGGTTTTGTGTTGGACTTCCTCTTTTGCCCCGTCTGCCTTAGTTACCATGGTTACCCACACCTGTCTCTAATTTGTGATTCTCTATTTAGTTCAGGTGTGTGCTTCTCCTTTTGTTGGATCATTGTTTGTTTGTCATGTGTCCTCGCTGATGCTGAGTTGCCTTTTCTCCCGCTGCTACAATTCAAGCAAAAAATAAATATTATTTACCTGCCATTGGTCCTGCTCTCTGCATCCTGGGGTCGTACCGCAACACAGAGAAGCCGATACGTGACACATGTATTATATCTAAACAGTGTAAACACAATAATTGCAGAAATGTTTCAACAATAATATTTTATCAACAGTCTTATCTTATCAATGTCTGACAATTAAAGTTCTATTAATCAACTTTGGGTTTTTTGGTGACTGGAGAAGCACTAGGAATATTTATAGTTACAGTGACATTTCCTGTCACATGCGCGGAGTTTAGAAAGTTAAGCCCAGGAGCCCACTTCATGTTGACAGAGCACAGACGGCTGCAAAATAAACGCTGTGTGTTCACGCTCGTGCGCTGTTCTCTGATTGGTTGTTTCACGGGCACGATACCAGAGCACCGCGCTCTGAGTGGACAGCTACGGGGGCTGATACTGGACATGGTTAAACTCTATATTTTATCAGTATCACTGCCCTGGGCTTTGACACAGTATCATTTCGGCCTTTTCCCGTATCATTCATGGGCGGTTTCTAGGGTACAGGGCCAATTAATACTGTAGTATGTGATAAAATACTGTATAATGCATGGAGTGATGCATGATGGGAAGAAGTGAAAATACTGTGCTATAATGCTTGTACCGGTAGTTGTATATTTCTTTGCTACCTTTTCTGTTAATTTGCTGTGTGATGATTTTAGTGTGAGTCAGACTGTTATACTGAGTAATGACCTCCTCTGATTTTTATGGGTTTGTTATATTTGGTATAGATTTTTATATATTTGTATATGTACAAATAATTTTTTCTTTGTAAATTTTGTGAGTGTGGCTGAGACACCGGTGCATCATATACACTGTACATTTTTTAATGCAGAAAATCCAGTCTTTTAGACTATCCTTTTGTTTGCAGACCTTCTCCATGTTTGCCAGCCGATATGCCAACAGAGGGGCTGCTGGACGAAGGGCTACAAAGCTCAGTCTATCAGACTGTAGCGCCGCCTCCAGATGCACAAAGAGCGTGTACACACCTCTGGAGCAGCAGGTGATCCAGCTGAAACGGAAGCACAAGGACGTCTTGTTGGCTGTGGAGTGTGGATACAAGTACAGGTTTTTTGGAGACGATGCTGAGGTGAGGAGTCACTTAGTAGTCCTACATGCACTGCAATTGTAACAAAAAAAATATTGTTAGATTGCAGCAAAGGAGTTGAACATCAGCTGTCATCTGGACCGGAACTTCATGACATGTAGCATCCCTACGCATCGTTTGTTTGTTCATCTCAGACGACTGGTGTCCCATGGCCACAAGGTACTATATGAATTTAATCCACACGCACCACAAAAACCTTTAAATCAATAATTAGCCACAAATTCAATATATACACAAACATTCTACAATACATTCTACAATATTTTGCCCCCTGGAAACTTTATACAGATGGATATAGACTAATGCAAACCCACAAATGGTGGCAAATGACTTCTCCCAAGCGAGTAAGAGCTTTTCTTCTTGTCACTCACGCATGCACCAGTTACCTGGAGAGATGCAGTGGCGACAAGAGTGGATAACTGGAAAGAAAGGTTTTATATGATTTGTTTTTATTGAAATTGTTTATTTTGTCTTATCCCCTTGAAAACAGGGGATGTCACATATTTGGGTAAATACAGTAAATTAATTGTATTATTTAAATACAATTACTACTGTAGATTGTTTTTTTTTATGTGTAGGTGGGTGTTGTCAAGCAGACTGAGACGTCCGCCATCAAAGCGTCAGGGGCCAATAAGAACACGCTGTTCGCTCGACAGCTTAGTGCTCTATACACCAAATCCACACTGGTGGGAGAGGGTATCCTTTAAAACGCTTTTCCTCAAATGACCAGTATTTGTGTGTGTGTGTGTGTGTGTGTTTGTAGCATTGCATTTCTCCAGCATTGTCCTCAACAGTTTTCAAGACGTAAACCCAGTCAGCAGACTGGATGATCAGGAGGAGGGTGGCTGTCATGATGCGGTGTCGGAAAATCCTGACAGCTTCCTGTTGTGTGTCAGTGAGAACTGGGACAAATTGAAGAAGCAGCTCACTGTGGGAGTGGTGGTGAGTTTCATGTGCCAGGTTTTCACCGTGCGGGCATTAATTGATAATTAATAATTAATGCCAATAGAAATGAAATCTTGAAGATGAAACACTCTGCACAAAGTAATCATTCAAATCTACATATGTGTTGATATGATGCAAACAGAGCAAGGAACAACGATCTCCTTCCTGCTGCGCACTGTGAGGCGTTCAGGTGCACTCGTATTTTGAATGTCAGGTGGTAATTGTTTTTCATTTTTATTCACGTAAATGACGTACCCCTGGAGGTACGCGTACCCCACTACCCCAATGATTGTTTTTTTTTTGAAAAAATGTACTTAATTTTTTCAAGAAAAATAATACTTTTTTTCTTGAAAATATAGGAATTTATCTTCTGAACTTAAAAAAACTGGAAGCTTAGATTTTTATTCTTGCTTTTCTTTTGTGAAAAATATTGACTCCAAAAATGACAGTTTCCCCTTGCAAAAAAGTTCATTGTCATAATATTCCGAAATGTTTTTTCATAAAACAATATGACTAATATAACAACTTTTCTTGAACACAATGCATCTTTATTCTTGTACACGTGTAATGTTTGTCTAATTTTTTTAATTCTAGCTTTAGAAAAAAAATAGGACTCTTCATTAAATGTACTATTCCCTCCCAAAAATACTTTTTTATTGAAAAAACTTGAAAGACAAAAAAGAAAAACATATTCCTTATGATTAAACAAAACTAAAAGTTCCCTGGCCTGGTGTAGAATGACATGTAAGTGTTCCAATTTATATTTTATTTGTACACATGTAATGTTTGTCAGATTGTTTTTATTCTAGCTTAAAAAAATAGGACTTTTCATTAAATGTACTATTCTCTTCCAAAAATACTTTATTTTTCTTGAAAAAAATTGAAAGACAAAAAAGAAAAACATATTCCCCATGATTAAACAAAACTAAAAGTTCCCTGGTGTAGAATGACATGCAAGTTTTCCAATTTACATATTCTTAATTCCCTTAAATGTCTCTGCAAATTCCCACAAAGTTTCCAACTTCCCACTCCTGAGTTTCTTTTTAATACAACTATTAAATTAGCCTCCATTAGGATGTGTCGAACCACCTTTCTTATACGTGCAATAATGTATTCAACATGTTATGACTGCAGGCAGTTCAGCCCAGCACGGGAGATGTCCTGCTGGACTCGTTCACTGATGGTCAGTCTCGCTCAGAACTGGAAAGTCGTGTCTTGAAGATCAACCCCGTGGAGATCCTGGTGCCCTCTGATCTCTCAGAGCCGACCCACAGACTCTTACAGAGCATCAATAATGCCAGGTAGTCACTAGGAGGCGGTGTGGATCTATTTACCGCTCCACACAGCTTGTTCTTACTGATGTGTTTTTACCTGTTTTATGAAGCAGTTATGCATGTTGTAGTATAGAAAATGATAAACGTTGCAATATTGGTGAAAAAGTCAGTCATAGAATATTAATAGTTATGTTTTTACAGATTTAGAAGCTAATCAAAAGGTGAATTAAAAAGCCTTAATGTTTATTTCAACATACACATGCACACAGATACACACACATGTCTCTACGAATGTCACCATAATAAACACCATATTAAAAACAAACTTGTTGCGCTGACAGTCTGCAGAGAGCAGCTTCCCACCAGTTGAGCTGACCAACTCCCTCTGGGGGTTTGCCTCTCACTGCATTATGTAGAAATGAAAATCAAAACGACCGAGTGGGAGGGAGTGAAGTGGAATAGATTAGATAAGGTTGATCGGATAATTGGAAGGATGCCTGTGGCTTTCTGTCGCCTCTGCTGTCTCCTTTATGCTGCACAGGTGTCATTCTTCACCCTCATTTGTCTTTTCTTCATGTCTTATTGGTTAGGGTGGTACATTGGAGTGCACTTTTAGTCTCAACTGGTTTGCTGTCTAAAGAATGACATCATGATGGGAACTATGGCAAGTTGAGTTACATGCAGGATGTAGTACTGTGCTCCATACAACCCCGTAGGTCACAACAGTCAGAAGCATTAAACATATAATTTTTTTGATTATGTCTAAAATTAAAGATGTTTAAAAATTTTTTTTAACAATATTATTTAGAATTTTGAAATTGTATTTTTAATGTATTTAATTAATTTAGCCATGCCTGCCTCAGAGTGAAGTCACTCTTTGCTGGTGTAATTAGCAGCCCTGTATTTAAATAAATAAATAAAATAAATCAACGTTTGTTCATGGCTTAAATGCTGGTTCATCAACCTCGGGCTTTCCAGGGCCGATTGGTGACAGCGAGCCCTGGCAACGGGCTTGTGTGTCCACAGAGAGACATGTAATGAGTCCCTTTGGGTTGGTTGGTAGCACGGTGCAATATTAGTAGCTTCAGCCTGCAGTCACAAGTTGTGAGGACAATTTGAGCGAGTTAAAAAGCTTACTGGATGAGGCTGTCAACACAGACACCCTTTGCTGTTTCAAAGGTTTATTTGTTTAAGTTGATAAGTAACTTCTGTGAGGATGAGGTGGTTGTGATGGTCTCCAGCAGGCGATAGCAGCAAACTAAACGAATTTAACTTTCATTAAATGGCCTAATCCGGTAAACACTTTAATATCCTAGCTCACTTTTGATAGATCAATAAAATCATACCTACATGTCTTTTTGCGGCATATCTCAACTTCTCCTTCCTGATGCAGTCTATAGTGCTGGATTGGGCACACAATTTTATGTAACCACCATTTGCCTCAATTTCTGTTTACACCAAGCCAGAGCGTCCCAATCATGCTCTATGTATGCTACTATGTATCTCTGTTCATTGAAAATATGTGATATAAGATATGTGTCTCTCCAAGTCAATGCTGTGTGCGTGAGTGACAGGAAGAAAAGCTCTGACTTGCTGGAGTCTTTTCTTTCTTTTTTCTTTTTTTTTATTTTTACATGTTTAGTAGTCAAACCTGATGGTTTACTTCACTCACCATATTTAGCTGTAGTGTTTTTATATCCTTGTTAAAATATCTGGCTCCTGTTGTAGTGTTTTTCTCCTCCTATTACCTCCATGAATCGGAAGTTTGTTTACAGTATTCCTTAATGACGCCCTAGTGATCATACATCTATGATTGCTAGCAAACCGGAAACACGATTGACAATGGTCTTCAGCCAATCAGAATGCAGAACACAATGGGGGGTGGGGGTTCTTTCTTAGCCAATGCGGAATCTTGTCTCTCTACATTTAGCCGACTGATGTGGGTGGGGGACAGCATATTTACCCGAGCAGCAAGGGTTCACGTGTTCAACTCTCACATAAAAAAATAAGGAAAAATTGTACTTTAAAAAGGAAGCAGTAAATCTATGAAAGGTGAACCGCGATTTAGCAAAGGGAACACTGTATACTGTTTGTTAGAATATGGTGTTTGAAAGGTGGGTAGATTGACAGGACATTCACCATCCGTATTCACATCAGGGATTTAGCGTAATCACGTCGGTAATCCTTTTGACATTATCAGTTTTCATCCAAGGCTTAAAACCTGCATGAATTCTTGTAATCCATCAGGTGAAATACTGATAGGAAATATCTGCTCAGGCTTAAAGTTTATTTGGTAAGCATATCAAAAGATGTAAAGTATTTCCAACTAGTTTTATGTTTGTTAGAAGTGCTTCACGGAGCACCACTGCCTCCGGATCAATGCAAAGTCATTATTGGCTCAAAGTGACTGGTTAAATGATTTATGGATGATACTGGAACAGTAACATTGTTGCTCCCAGTCTGACCAGCGGCAGACATGATGAACCACAGTTGGCTCCTGTGTGTGTATTAGAAAATGGTTGAAAGAAAATGACAGACACGTGTTTGCCTCGGTTGCCCTGGCAACAACAGATTGGACAAAGCTAGGGAGTCCTTGAAAGCAGCATTGCTGCACAGGTGAATGGAGCAAGGGGGAGATGGGATGCAGTGTGTGTATGTGTGTGCAGAAAGAAAAGATGGATAGATAGTTGTGTTTTTTCCATGTCTTCTGGTTGAAAACTGTTATTTTTCTGCCATTTCCCTCCAGTGCTCAGGCTGACGACAAAGTGCGAATTGAGAAGAGGGACAGCGCCTGCTTTGAGTTTGCCTCTGCAATGAACACAGTCACTGAGTTCTATTGCCACAGCAAGGTTGAAGGTGTGTGTGGTTGTGTATTACACTTTGGCATCAATAAAAAAAACATTTCTACAGTGGAATGGTACAGTTGACCACAAAAGCTGTTTGACCTTCATTTGGACAAAAATGCTCTGTTCAGGGGTCAAACTCATTCATTCATTCATTTTCTACCGCTTATCCTCACAAGTGTCGCGGGGATGCTGGAGCCTATACCAACCGGAGTACCCGGAGAAAACCCATGCATGCACTGGGAGAACATGCAAACTCCACACAGAGATGGCTGAGGGTGGAATCGAACCCGGGTCTCCTAGTTGTGTGCCCTGCGTGCTAACCACTTGGTTAACCGCAGGTTTTATGATGGCAACGGTCCAAATGGCCCAACTGTTGCCATCATAAAACCTGTACAAGCGATGTTTTAGGTAACATTCATGCAAGTGTAAAAATAAGTTAACCACTGGTCAATTATTTTTAAGTAAAATAATGGCCAGTCCAGGGTGTAGCTCCCCTCTCGCCCAAAATCAGCTGGGATAGGCCCCAGCATACCTGCGACCCCAGTGTGGACACGTGGTGAAATTTGAAGCCACCATTGAGTAGCCTGGGAAGTGAGCCTCTTCACATTAAAACCAGACCCATAACTGACTTTGTCGTGTTCTTTATGTTTTTCTTTTGTTTTTAATTTCAACTTCCTGTCACCTTGGGCATGTTGTACTGAGGAGCCAGGACAAAGCCACATTTACTGCTTTTTGTTTCATTTCATGTTCTGTGGTCTGTATCACACTTCTCATGTTTATCATCACAAAAAACTCTTCTTTTTTTATCTTGTTTATTGTAACCGAAATCCTGCATCATGTAATGAAGTTTCACACGCTAATTTGTGTCTTCCAGACTGTCACTCTTTATCCAGTGTGGCATCTTTGGAGAGCCCAGTTATATGCTGTTTGGGACCGCTCATCCAGTACCTCCAGGAGTTCAATTTGGAAAGAGTGCTTAGGTGTGAAAGGTACAGTTCAAACCATCTCAAGTCCTTCTGAAATTTCCAAATTAAACACACATACTGTATAACGGCACCACACTGTGGACAAGTGGTTAGTTTGTTGGTTGCACAGTGAGGAGATTGGGAGTTTGCATGTTCTCCCCATGCGGGCAAGGGTTTTCTCTGTGTACTCCGGTTTCCTCCGGCATTCCAAAAACATGCATGTTAGGTTAACTGGTGAGTGTGAATGGTTGTTTATCTATATGTGCAAATATGTGCAAACCAAACTGAGGATCCAGCACACCGTTGGCGACTAGGCAGCGATGTTGTGTTGGTGTTGCTGTATTATACAATGACTTTGTGCTCCATGCAGCTCCTTCCAGCGTTTGACTTGTGAGTCGGAGGGCATGATCCTCAGCGCAGCCACACTCAAGAACTTGGAAATTCTCAACAATCAGGTATTTATTTTAACTTTGGCCATGTTGTCACTTAATGTTTGGTAATGGTGTGTATGTGTCGTAAAATTGTATTCTCAAATACCTTCAAGTATACAGTATATGTAGTACAAATGCGGTCGAAATTGTTGGTACCCTTCCTCCATAGAATCACTGAAATGACTGGAAACTGTAAAAAGTGATAATACTGAGAAATATTTGCAAAATCTCAGACGATGCTTTTGAATTGTCTTTTAAAAGCACTTGGAAGAAAAATGAATTACCAGCATCAAGCACTTCCTCTAACTCCCAACGAGGTTCCTGTGCTTGTCGACAGGTATTTTGGCCCACTCTTCATGAGCAAAATGCTCCAGCTCTCTGCAATTTGATTGGTACCTTAGAATCAGAATCAATCAGGCCTCAAAATTTGCATCGATGTGAACGCAAGTTAATATATGATCTTACATTCTTACTGGAATTACAGCAGGCAAGGAATGTGGGTTATGTAGACACAGCTTGGAGAAGCACCTCATCCAACAGCGAGAGGGGGATAGAGGTGGCACCACAACAGATGGAAGCATGGTTGCTGTGCTAGCCTGATACCAGGTTAAAGGCCAGAGAATGACTCTGATTTTATCTGCTCATCTGTGCCCCACACATCTGTTTTCGTGATGAGCGGATGCGGCTCAGGATGTGTGTCGGGTCCTTCTAGGGCAGGGGTCTCAAACTCGCTAGTTTGAGGCCCCCACCTTGATACCAAAGTTTAATGTTGAAATGACAGCTTAAAGCTGTGTGCACACCGGACACAATTAACATGATTTTGCACCGCCCATACTGTTACCCTACCCTGTTACCCCGCCCTGTTTTGCTTTGGAGCTAAAGGCTACAAATAAATAATAAATAAAGGGTACAAATAAATGCAGGAAATGATTTGGAATGAAACGGAAAATACATGTGAATCTCCGTGAATCACCACCTTATCGTGGTGGAGGGGTTTGAGTGCCCGAGTGATCCGAGGAGCTATGTTGTCTGGGGCTATATGCCCCTGGTAGGGTCTCCCAAGGCAAACAGGTCCGAGGTGACGGGACAGACCAAGAGTGATTCAGAAGACCCATATGAGCAAGAACGAGAGGAGACAAAGTACCTCGCCCGGATGTGGGATACCGGGGCCTCACCCTGGAGCCAGGCCCGGGGGAGGGGCTCGCAAGCGAGCGCCTGGTGGTCGGGCCTTCACCCGTGGAGCCCGGCCGGGCCCAGCCCGAAGAAGCCACACGGGATCTCCCCCTCGTAGACCCACCACCTACGGGGGCAAGCATAAGGGTCCGGTGCAATGTGTGTTGGGTGGCGGTCAAGGGCGGGTGCGTAGGCGACCTGGTCTTCGGCGGCCAAATCTGGTTCTTGGGACATGGAATGTCACTTCGCTGGTGGGGAAGGAACCTGAACTTGTGCGAGAGGTTGAGACATTCCGACTAGACATAGTCGGACTCACCTCGACCCACAGTTTGGGTTCCGGAACCAAACTCCTCGAGAGGGGCTGGACCTTGTTCTACTCTGGAGTTGCTGCAGGGGAGAGGCGGCGAGCTGGTGTGGGCTTATTAATAGCCCCCCGGCTTGGTGCCTCTGTGTTGGAGTCAGCCCCGGTGAACGAGAGGGTCATTTCCCTACGCCTTCAGGCTGGGGAAAGGGTCCTGACTGTCATTTGTGCGTACGCACCGGATGGCAGTTCGGAGTACCCGGCCTTCTTGGAGTCCATCAGAGGGGTGCTGGAGAGCACCCCAGCTGGTGACTCCATCGTTCTACTGGGAGACTTCAAAGCCCATGTGGGCAATGACAGTGACAACTCTCACCTCCGGCAGAGCTTCACCTGCATCCCGGGGGAAGACCGGGATATTGAGTCCGAATGGGCCATATTCCGTGCCTCCATTGCTGAGGCAGCTAACCGGAGCTGCGGCCGCAAGGCGGTCGGTGCCAGTCGCGGCGGCAGGTGCCCGATGGTGGACACCAGAGGTCAGGGCTGCCGTCAAGCTGAAGAAGGAGTCCTATCGAGCCTTGATGGCTTGTGGGACTCCGGAAGCAGCTGACAGGTACCGTCAGGCCAAACGGTTTGCGGCTTCGGCGGTTGTCGAGGCAAAAACTCGGGTGTGGGAGGAATTCGGTGAGGCCATGGAGCACGACTTTCGGTCGACCTCGAAGAGGTTCTGGCAAACCAACCGGCGCCTCAGAAAAGGGAAGCAGTGCCCAGTCCACACTGTTTACAGTGGAGACGGGGGCCTGCTGACCTCGACTGGGGATGTAGTCGGACGGTGGAAGGAATACTTTGAGGCCCTTCTCAATCCCACTGACATACCTTCCATAGAGGAAGCAGAGTCCGAGGACACATACGTGGACAGTGTCATCACTATGGCTGAGGTATCTGGGGTCGTTAAGACGCTCCTCAGTGGCAAAGCTCCGGGGGTGGACGAGTTCCGCCCAGAATTCCTCAAGGCTCTGGATGTTGAGGGACTGTCTTGGCAGACACGTCTCTTCAACATTGCATGGAAGTCGGGAACAGTACCTTTGGATTGGCAGACCGGGGTGGTGGTCCCCCTTTTCAAGAAGGGTGACCGGAGGGTGTGTTCCAACTACAGGGGGATCACACTCCTCAGCCTCCCTGGGAAAGTCTATTCCAGGGTGCTGGAGAGAAGGGTACGACTGTTGGCCGAACCTCCGATACAGGAGGTCCAATGCGATTTTCGTCCTGGTCGTGGAACACTGGACCAGCTCTACACCCTCACGAGGGTGCTTGAGGGTGCATGGTGAGGGTGCATGGGAGTTTGCCCAACCAGTCTACATGTGCTTTGTGGACCTGGAAAAGGCATTTGACCGTGTCCCTCGTGGTGTCCTTTGGGGGGTGCTCCGGGAGTACGGGATTGGTGGCGCGTTACTACGTGCTATCCGGTCCTTGTACAAACGGGGCAGGAGTCTGGTTCGCATTGCCAGTAGTAAGTCGAGCCTGTTTCCGGTAAACGTTGGCCTCCGCCAAGGCTGCCCTTTGTCACCGATTCTGTTCACAATTTTCATGGACAGAATTTCTAGGCGCAGCCAAGGTGTTGAGGGAGTCCAGTTCGGGGGCCTTAGAATCTCATCTCTGCTATTTGCAGATGATGTGGTTCTTATGGCTTCTTCAGGCTGTGACCTTCAGCGTTTACTGGGACGGTTTGCATCTGAGTGTGAAGCTTCTGGGATGAGACTCAGTACCTAATACTGTACATTTGAATCTGAAAAAAATAATTTCTCTACCAACTGTATGTGGTTTCTTACGTTTTTCTTATTTGCTGATTTATTATTTTACTTATTTATTACTGATTGATTGAATTATTGTCTTTATTCTTAATTTGTTTATTTATTTATATTTATCTTATTTTGTGTATAGAAAAATAAAAATTAAGATATTTGAGAACCGTGGAATGTTTTATCAGATATTTTGGTGTGGAAAAGCGGAACCAAAGTACTGAAAAAGTGTTGAGTATAGCAGAAGCAAAAGCATTGAAGGTAGTTTTTTTTATTGATTTTTTTTTTCCCAGTTTTTAATAAATGTGTTTTGGGGTTTTTTTTTAACACCTGATGCGGCCCGGCTTCACCCAGAACCTAGCTCTGGTGGCCCCCAGGTAAATTGAGTTTGAGACCCCTGTTCTAGGGACTCTCCAAAGTTGTGCCCGCCGGGTCCCTTGCACTGGGCATGTAGCACATCTGCTTTTGAACACTTTACCCTATCTCTAAGGATGAGTCTGGCCACCTTGTCGAGGAAATTCATTTTCCGTGACCTTGTTCTTTTGGTCACTACCCAGAGATCATGACCATAGGGGGTAGGAACGTAGATTGACCAGTAAAGCAAGAGCTTTTTCTTGCGGCTTATCTCTCTCCTCACCATGATGGTCTGCTGCAGCGATTTCAATACTGCAGATGCTGCGCTGATTTGCCATCCGATCTCATTAGTGAACAAGACTGGGAGATACTTGAGCTCCACCTGGAGTAAGACCTCAGGTCCAACCCGAGGATATAAGCCACCATTTTCCCGCGAACGATTCTCCTGCTCCGGCTCCAGTTGTAGATCGACCAAATGGCACCTTGTAACGCGCTACAAACTCCAGAGTAATTTAATTTTAATTAATGTGAGTCCATGAGTCTTTTGGTTGACCAAATGGACTGTTTGCCAAAACCTTTCAAAAGTGTGCTCCATTGAA
This sequence comes from Doryrhamphus excisus, assembly GCF_037039965.1. NCBI lineage: Eukaryota > Metazoa > Chordata > Actinopteri > Syngnathiformes > Syngnathidae > Doryrhamphus > Doryrhamphus excisus. The sequence continues at coordinate 10,777,208 of NC_136359.1, read as the reverse complement.
ATGGCCTCAACAATAACAGATAATATTGTATATAAACATATTAGGAAATGTTAACATCCACTAATGGCAACCCAATTTTACAAATGTAATTAAGACTCCTTTTTCCTTGTATACCACTAAATTGGACAACTGTGACAGTGGGAAAGTGGAATTTATAAATCATAAGCAAATTTGCTGTGTATATGCAGGGTCAGAAGCTGCCAAGTAGAATCCAGATTTTGCTGTCGGCATCCATTTAAATTCAACATGTTCTTGCACTCTAATTGTCATATCTAATCTGATCAGTCTGAATGATATGGTTTTTATATTTCCTTGCATCCAGAGGTAGAGAGTAGGGTTGTGCACATGAACATCAAATACAACTTGTTTGGTAAAGCCGGCATTGCACAGCAGGCCTGTAAAGATTTAACGCTCGACTTAAACCTTTCCCATGAAATTGCTCAGTGACAAGTTGGCTTGCGTGGGCGACGGCTCGAAGGTTCAACACAATTCTTGTGGGGCGCAGGGATGTGAGGCAGGAAGATATCCTGTGCTACACGCACATCATTCATTCCCTCTCTAAAACCTCCACAACAAACCTGAAACTATCCTATTACGCTATTATTTAATGTCTTGCATCATGTTGTGTGTTCAATAACAGACAGATGGAAGTGTGAGGGGCAGTCTACTGTGGGTGTTGGACCATACTCGTTCTCCGTTTGGCAGGAGGCTGATGAGGAAGTGGGTGACTCGACCACTTATGAATGCACAGTGAGTAGAAGAGTTTTCACACCTCTTTTTAAAAAAAAAAAAAAAAATACTGTCATCCGTCACTACATTGTGCTCTCAATTTTGCGGCTTCACAAAAATATATTAACTTATTCAGTACCAAAGATGTATTTCTATGTTTTTATAAACCTGAATGCCTCATCCCAAAGACAAATTTAAACGTCTTTTTTACATTTTTTTTCGTAAGAGGCAAAAAAAAGGTGATGATGCAACTGCACTCTAATAGTTGTAAACGTTTCGGCTGTTTAAGTCCTAAAAATGGCCACAAGGTCTCTATTTCAAATCGGGGTGGGCGGGGTGTGTGCAAAAAAATTTCTGTCCCTTAGACAGAAATTAATCGAGAAGCACTGAACAATATGTAATTTTAGGATTTCATTTTGTTGACAAATTTCACATTATCAGTTATGCTGTTTTCTACCTGACTTTGTGATAGAGGGGCGGGGCCCAATGACATCATGGTCTATGATGACAATGATGTCCATAAAACATGTGCAAAAAATGAGTACTCCCAACACAATAGCAATTCATTAACATCTTTTTATCAATCTTATGCACAGTTAATGGCTGTATGACGGGTGAGTGGTTAGCGCGCAGGCCTCACAGCTAGGAGACCCGAGTTCAATTCCACCCTCGACCATGTCTGTGTGGAGTTTGCATGTTCTCCCCGTGCATGCGTGGGTTTTCTCCAGGTACTCCCGGTTTCCTCCCACATTCCAAAAACATGCTAGGTTAATTGGTGACTCCAAATTGTCCATAGGTATGAATGTGAGTGTGAATGGTTGTTTGTCTATATGTGCCCTGTGATTGGCTGGCGACCAGTCCAGGGTGTATCCAGCACCCCCGCAACTCTTGTGAGGATAAGCGGTAGTAAATGAATGAATGAATGAATGTATAGTTGTATAACATTTGCTGTGACACGTTACTGCCAACAACCTCTTGGTTTAATGCGGCAAGGCCATTCCATTTTATTCTCTTATTATTATTATTATTATTATTATTGATCCGTCCTTTTCTATGTGCATGTCATGCTCACTGTGGAGGGATTAAAGATGTGATTGTGCACTGCTCTCAGATTATCCTGACAACTCCTGGACATAATTTCAATGTCAATAAATCCCAGATTACCCCCTTTAATTCCATGACAATTCATGAAACAAATATTCTTAGGATTCTTTCACATTTTTCATTTAGAAAGCTTTTCTTTGCCAGATTTTGCCCTCTATTCTTATGACATGGCACAAACATGATTTTGCTCCTTTATTCTATTTCCCAATTGTGGACACTCAGGTCAATCTTGGAGAGGCAGGATGCAGTGCAGGAGATCCTCGAATCTGATTCTGTAACCTTAAATTCTATGAAATCCCTGTTGGCGCATTTGCCCGATCTGGAGAGAGGACTTTGCAGCATATACAACAAAAAGGTAACAAAAAATAGAGTAGAATTCAATTTGAAAACACATTAGGAAAATTCATTTAGTATAAACATGCAACAGTATAAACATTGTAGCCATCCATCCATCCATCCAAGACAATTTTGTCCCACTTGGTTGTTGTTAATTAAGAAGTGAGTCATAAAAAGATTGATTTCGCCCAGTGGCATATACCTGAACGTCTGACACAATCTAATTTCCCATCTGACTCATCTTTAAAATATCACAGGGTGTCATGCCACCTGTGTGTGTGTTGTGTGTGTGTGTGTGTGTGTGTGTGATTCATGTTCAACATTTGAAATCCCTCGTAGACTACCAATAATAAAATGTCATAGAATACACACACACTTCCAGTCTACCCAGATAGAGGCCTTAATTGTCATGTTGGCCATGTGTACATAAATGGATCTGTGTGCAATGGTCTGTATCTGTCTGGCTCCACTCCAGGGGCCGCTTACTTGAGGGAACCTTTAAAGCAGCATACCTGAAACCATTATCAGCTTGACTCTAATTAACCCTCCATGACTCTCAACTCCACTGCAATGTTGCTAATGGGAATCATAAAATGCAGTAGCCTTTCTTCCCAAGAGGCATTTCCATTTCCATGCTTTCCATTTGGTATATCAATACTTTTGATCTGAACTGAACACAGGTGGTGTTGAGTGCTGCTGGACCTGTCATGGTTTAAACATTACATATGTTGTTGTTGCATTAAAATTGCATTCGCTCAATAGAAGCAGTCTAAGTAGGGAAGTCCAGACTTCTCGGCCCGCGGCCAGCTCTTGCAATTCCACCAGGTCAGCTGTGAGACATGATCCCTCAGCGTGTCTTAGGTCTGCCCCAGGGCCTCAAACTGAAGGGTGCAATCCACCCTTTTCCGATTGAGAATCATGCACCCTCCAGTACCCTTGCAAGGTTATAGAGCTGGGCCAGCGTTTCATAACCAGGACGAACATTCCCAGGGAGGGTGAAAATGAGCCCCTGCAGTTTGAACACACCCTCCGGTCACCCTTCTTGAAAAGGGGGACCACCACCATGGTCTGCCAAACCAGAGATACTGTTCCTGACTTCCACTCAATGTTGAAGAGACATGTCAATCAAGGCAGTCCCTCAACATCCAGAACCGTGAGGAATTCAGGGCCAAACTCATCCACCCCCAGAGCTTTGCAACTAAGGTAACTCAGATACTCAGCCACAGTGATGGACATGTCCTTCACTGTTCCCTTTAGGTAATGCTGCTGGGTTTAAAGTGCAGCACATACTTTGGCTATAACAAGTGTAGATTGGATTTGGCTTGCAAAATGCTGACAATATCAAGAGGAGACCAGATTTAGTGTGCTAATCTTCTTGAATTACAGCATAACATCCATGCAAAGAAAAGGCGATGGATTAAAAATGTGTAAGGGAAGATGGAATCATTTTATTTTGCCTCTCTATGCTTTAAATCGTTGTTTATGTGCTCTAGTCCTCCACGCAGGAGTTTTACCTCATCATTAGCAGCCTTTGTCGCCTGGCTCTGGAGCTGCAGGCCCTGCTGCCAGCTATCAGAGGGCAAATCTTCTCTGGGCTGATTCAAGGACTCCTGCTGGATGTCCCGGACCTGCTGGAGCCAGCACATGGCTTTTTGAAAGTGCTTAATGAAAAAGCAGCCAAGTATGTTTCATTTTATGCCTGTGATATTGTCATTGATCCAGATTAGGGGCAGGCAAATATTTGTATATTTTTATGTAATATTTTTATTATAACAAAATTGTCCGGGGAGCCAGAACACACACACTATTTTATGCTTATAATTTCCCTTGAATTATTTGTCTAATTTTATCTGTAAAAGTGTTATACTATCAGCTGTATGTTCTCATGTCCCTTTTATCAGGAGCACTTGAAACGTCAGACCACATCTAACTATGTCATTTAATTTTACAGTTTTGCGTTGTTTTTTTTTTTGTTTTACTAAATAAGACATCCATCTTGGAAGTCATGTTGCCAGTTTGTATGTTAAAAGTTGAAATACTTAGAAAGCAACTGGCGGGCCAGATTGAGACGCTTGGTGGGCCGCATGTGGTCCCCGGGCTGTAGTTTGCCCACCCCTGATCTAGATCATTGTATTCTCAGGAAAAACAAAGACAACTTATTGTCTTTGACAAAGAAATATGTTAGAAATTTGACAGTCACTAGTATATATATGTCAGAAAGAAGTGCAAGCCTTCACCAGGCCTGTTAATTCAGTGGTCTAAAAGTTTATACTTGATGAAGTCACAGACAAAAAGTTGCATTTTCTGAACTGTAATGTCCACATTGGCGACAGGGGGCCTCTATGCTTGGGTGAACTGACTATGACAATGCCTACTTTTTAACTTCTGAAGCCTGCTCAGAAGAGTGGCCAAACATCATCTTAGACAACCTGAACAGTCTACTTGCCCTGAGAGTATGTCCTGTCTCATGCTGCAGGTGTGGGGATAAAACCGAGCTGTTCTCAGATCTGTCTGGCTTCCCAGTGCTGCAGGAGAGAAGAGATCAGATCCAGAGAGTTCTAGAGGAGATTCAGGACCATCGCAAAGACATCAGGCTGATACTGAAGGCTCCCGCCATGGCCTATACCTCAGTGTCGGGACTAGAGGTATCTCTCATGTTGATGCAGCTTGACTGAAGAGAAGATGAATGATGGCTGATGGCTGTGTTGCTTTTTTTGTATTTGTCCCCCCTGTCCTTGTGTTGCCAGTTTCTGATTGAGGTGAAGAACTCTAAGGCTTCCATTGTTCCTCCTGACTGGGTCAAAGTCAGCAGGTGAGATAGAACACACAATGCACTGGGGTGTCACCTCCGATCTGATTCGTCTTTTCCGAAAAATGCAGCATCACTCCTTCTCCTTGCTAAACATGCTAGCACACGCTTTTGTTGTGATCACATGGGTTCTGCTAAGTAGAATAGAAGTGTTGGTGCGGAGTCTGGAACGGACTGCTTGTATCAGAGTGACAACATCTGAGATTTTAGATGAAGGCTGATGAAATCCAATACTATTTTGGCTGATATCGGGACACCCCCGCAATGTACACTGCTACCGACTACTGTATTTTGTTCTGTCCAAATATGCATGATAATTGTTACGGTTGCGCTTGGCGGTGTTGCGATACGACCCCAGGATGCAGAGAGCCGGAACAAAAGTGCAAATAAAAGGTAGTTTAATGCAAAAAATGGCAGCAGCAGGAAAACACAACAACCGCTACAAAGCAAAGACTATTCACAATGAAACCACAACAGAAAGAGCACACACCTGAACTAAATAGGGATAATGAAATTAGGAGCAGCTGTGTGAAAAGAGCAGGGGTAAGGAAAACGGAAGAGAACAACAAAGGAAGTGGATACCAAAATAAGGGCATGGAAACTGGAACAGAAGGAAAGAAGGAAACTAAGAGAGCTGTCACGAGGGGGTGAAGCCCGCTCGTGACAGTACCCCCCCCCCCTCAAGGACGGATCCCAGACGTCCCAAAAGTTCCACAGGCAAAGAGGGATGGGAGGCGGGGGGACTGGAGGTGGGTTGCTGGCCGGACCTCTCCGGAGGTCGGCCAGGGTGGCAGGGCCACGCAGGAGGGCGGCCTGCCGGGTGAGCAGCCCGAAGGGAACCGGGCTCCTCTGGAGGACGGCCATGACGGCAGGCCCAGCAGAAGCCATGGGTGGACCCCTCTGGGGGCCGGCCACGGTGGTGGGCCTGGCAGGGGAGGCCCGCCCGGCGTGGAAGAGGTGGTGCCGGAGGAGGCGGCAGCGGCGTGGAAGAGGTGGCGCCGGAGGAGGCGGCGGGGTGGCGTCCAGCCGTGGAAGAGGTGGCGCCGGAGGAGGCGGCGGCGTGGCGTCCCGCCGTGGAAGAGGTGGCGACGGCGTGGCGTCCCGCCGTGTTAGAGGTGGCGACGGAGGAGGCGGCGGCGTGGCGTCCCGCCGTGGAAGAGGTGGCGACGGAGGAGGCGGCGCCGTGGCGTCCCGCCGTGGAAGAGGTGGCGACGGAGGAGGCGGCGCCGTGGCGTCCCGCCGTGGAAGAGGTGGCGACGGAGGAGGCGGCGCCGTGGCGTCCCGCCGTGGAAGAGGTGGCGACGGAGGAGGCGGCGGCGTGGCGTCCCGCCGTGGAAGAGGTGGCGCCGGAGGAGGTGGCGTGGCGTCCCGCCATGGAATAGCGGGCACCGGAACACGAGGAACGGACCCACGGTCTTGGCTGGACTGTGGAGCAGAGGTACAGCAAAGTGAGTCTTGGACAAGAGAGAACCTACCGGACAGCACATCCTGGTCAGCTGGCAGAACCGGTTGCGCTGGCGGTCCGACGGGCTGTTCCTCCTCAGGCGACCAGCTGAGGGCATCATCCCCACACTCCTCGGACAGGGTGTGTTGTGCGTCCTCCGACGCACTGCTGGTAGTACTAGCCCTCCCTTCCGAAGGCGGATTCCAGACGTCGTATGCCGCTGGACGTGGAACCGAGGAAGGGAGGAGGGGGACCTGGAGGAGGGTCTTTAGTTCCGCCTGCTCAGCTGCCTGGACCAGGTCTACAAGGGACCTCAGGCGGGGTTTGGGCACAGGAGGAATCCGGGCTGTCACGCTGCTTGGCACGGGAGCCGGGGTTTGGGAACCCTTGGGGCTGCGCGGTTTGGGCACAGGAGGAATCTGGGCGGTCACGCAGCTGGGCACGGGAGCCAGGGTTTGGGAACCCTTGAGGCTGCGCGGTTTGGGCACAGGAGGAATCTGGGCCGACACGCAGCTTGGCACGGGAGCCGGGGTTTGGGAACCCTTGAGGCTGCGTGGCTTGGGCACAGGAGGGGAACGTGTGCCGCGGTCCTCTTCGTGTTGCATGGGAGGCAACAGGGATTCCGAAGAGGTGGGCAGCTGGGGCTTGGCGGGCAGTCGTGACGTGGGAGTCATCGGCAGCTGCGAGATGGGCCAGCACTCAGTGTCGGTGTAAGCTGAGGGTTGCGCCCTGGCTTGGCATGGCGAGGAGGAAATGAGCGGCTTCACCTTTCGATGCCGTGGAGCCCTGGCTGGAGGCGGCCGAGACATACGTCGTTGTCGCGGCCAGGCCGGTGTGTCGTCCACGGGGCCCGGATAAACCCACGCCATGGGTACGAGCGTGCCATCCGGCCGCCACACCATGTCCTCCAGTTCCTCCGGAGTGAATCTTGTGCACTCCGCTTCCGTGCACTCGTTTGGTGGTTTCATTCTGTCACGGTTACGCTTGGCGGTGTTGCGATACAACCCAGCAGCAGCAGGAAAACAACAACCGCTACAAAGCAAAGACTATTCACAATGAAACCACAACAGAAAGAGCACACACCTGAACTAAATAGGGATAATGAAATTAGAAGCAGGTGTGTGAAAAGAGCAGGGGTAAGGAAAACGGAAGAGAACAACAAAGGAAGTGGATACCAAAATAAGGGCATGGAAACTGGAACAGAAGGAAAGAAGGAAACTAAGAGAGCTGTCACGAGGGGGTGAAGCCCGCTCGTGACAGTACCCCCCCTCAAGGACGGATCCCAGACGTCCCAAAAGTTCCACAGGCAAAGAGGGATGGGAGGCGGGGGGACCGGAGGTGGGTTGCTGGCCGGACCTCTCCGGAGGTCGGCCGGGGTGGCAGGGCCACGCAGGAGGGCGGCCTGCCGGGTGAGCAGCCCGAAGGGAACCGGGCTCCTCTGGAGGACGGCCATGACGGCAGGCCCAGCAGAAGCCATGGGTGGACCCCTCTGGGGGCCGGCCAGGGTGGTGGGCCTGGCAGGGGAGGCCCGCCCGGCGTGGAAGAGGTGGCGCCAGAGGAGGCGGCGGCGTGGCGTCCAGCCGTGGAAGAGGTGGCGCCGGAGGAGGCGGCGGCGTGGCGTCCAGCCGTGGAAGAGGTGGCGCCAGATGAGGCGGCGGCGGCGGTGGCGGTGGCGTGGCGTCCCGCCGTGAAAGAGGTGGCGCCGTAGGAGGCGGCGGCGGCGTGGCGTCCCCCTGTGGAAGAGGTGGCGCCGGAGGAGGCGGCGGCGTGGCGTCCCGCCGTGGAAGAGGTGGCGCCGGAGGAGGCGGCGGCGTGGCGTCCCACCGTGGAAGAGGTGGCGACGGAGGAGGCGGCGGCGTGGCGTCCCGCCGTGGAAGAGGTGGCGAACAGAAGGAAAGAAGGAAACTAAGAGAGCTGTCACGAGGGGGTGAAGCCCGCTCGTGACAGATAATTAATGCAAATTCCCCTATAGTCAACATGTATGTCATCTAATTAGCGCTGGGTCAAAAAACATGAGCATTAATAACTGTTAATGAATGGCAGTGAGCTGCATTTGAAGTGTGGTGTTCATATCCAGCAGCTTTATCTACCTCTGCATGCATTATGAAATATCGGTTACACCACTCAGTTGTTGGTGTGAAATTCATGCCGTATGGTTTTTTTTACAGTGAACTCATTAGCGATAAATGCTGGCTGAGCAGTTTGCTCTTGAGTTCAGCAATACATGCCTCTCTCCAATCATTGTCTGATTCCTCTTTCTCATGAGGACAAGCAACATAGAAGATGAATGAATGAACAATGTTTTTGACCCAGCTGAGAAGCCTTTGTGCCCCTAAAGTTGCAGTGGAATGGATCAATTTCCATTCGTTCTTATGAGAAAACTAGAGCCAGCAGCCTTTCTATGTAACATCCCTGCCTTATCGCTTCCTCGTTGCTGTGCAGCACCAAAGCGGTCAGCCGGTATCACTCTCCATTTTTGGTGGAGCGCCATAGGAAGATGCTGCAACTACGAGAACAGCTGCTGCTGGACTGCCAGAGGGAGTGGACCACTTTTATGGAGTATGACACATGCACTCACGCACACACACAAAAAACAAACCGCTAGGAGCATTCATTCAGGTTAGAGTGATGGCTGCCATAATCATGTTTTATTCAAGTGCACCAGCAGCGTCATCTACTGAGAATACATTTTACACAATTTTCACTTGTAAATCTCTTCCTCCTTATCCTTGCTCTCTTCCAGTCAGTTTGGGGAGCACTATCACACTATGAAAAGGGCTATTAGTCACCTAGCAACCATGGACTGTCTTTTCTCATTGGCTGAGGTGGCCAGACAGGGGGACTACTGCAGGTGATGCCCTCTCATGATGACTGTAATTGCATGGTATCTACTTGTAGTGTAAATGTGGGGACTGCTTGACTGTGTATTTCTATACAGTGTTTCTATATGTACAGTAAATGTACTGTGTGTGAATGTGTGTGTGTGTGTGTGTATATATATGTATGTGTATATATATATATATGTATGTGTGTGTATATATATGTATGTGTGTGTATATATATGTATGCGTGTATATATATGTGTATGTGTGTATATATATGTGTATGTGTGTATATATGTATGTGTGTATATATATGTATATGTGTATATATATGTATATGTGTATGTATATGTGTATATATATGTATATGTGTATATATATATATGCATAAATGTGTATATGTGTGTATAAATGTGTGTGTATATATATGTATGTATGTATGTATGTATGTGTTCACTGTGTCAAGTCCTATAGTCTCGGGCAGGCTGTGCGTGGGTGTGTACATCGGGCTCAGCGGCGTGCTCAGCCAGAACGCCAACATCTTTCCCACTCACTGAGAGAGAGATACACACATACACACACATTGTGTATACTACACAAAGCTACACAAAGATAGAGTTTTGTCAGGAGCGCTTAAAGGGGACCTATTATGCTTTTTCCACTTTTCTGACCTATAAATGTAGAAGAATGTTGTATCCTCGTGTTAAACAATGCCAAAGTTTCAGATAATGAGGTTTGCACTTTTGGAAGTGAGCTCTGAAAGAAGTTTGGGATGGCTCAAAACGCTCGGTTTGAAAAGGCGTGGTAAAACTGCCTCTTTGTGATGTCACAGAGAGGTGGACTTCCTTATATGGTTCGTAGTTAGGAAGCACTTTGGGTGTGTGACCAATCACAGTGGGGTGGGCATGCCCGGAGGCGGGCTGTGGGTGGGATAAATTAAAACAGACCGTTTTGGCAAGAAGCGCAAATCAAAGGAAATGGGTGCAAATTATGGAATATCTAGAATGTTTTCTGTGTGGGTTATTGTGTGTGGCTGCTCTATAGGACACAACAACTCAATACAAAAGGTCAAAAAATGAGCATAACAGGTCCCCTTTAAGCAAGCAACATCTGCACCATTAACATGTTTTCATGGTGGAAAAAAATCTGAATTCATTATAATAAAGTTGTATTAATAAGTGAAAAGGTTGCAATATGACAGGAAAAGGTCGTTAACTTTATCAAAATAGAAACGTTTAAATATTGTGTGGGAAAATGCCTGAATTTTCTCAGAATAACATTGTAATATTATGAAAGATTATAATAATCATAATATACCTTAATTACACAACAGAATGAAGAACAAATATTAAGGAATAAAATTAACAAACATTGTGAAAATAATTGATAAATACAGAGTACATAGTAGATTTAGATGGCATAAACATTGTGTAACAGCGTAGTAAAAAGGAAGTAATATTATGCGACTGAATCTTTTTGTTAATACATGTGATATTCACTGAACGTTTGTTTGCTGTTGACACATTTTGTTGTGACTCTGCAGGCCAGAGCTGTGCGACAGTGAGCGCCTGATTGTCATCAGGGATGGCAGACACCCTGCTATAGACTTATTAATGGGAGAGCACAGTCAGTTTGTGCCAAACCATACACAACTGCAGGTATGTTCACGCAAAGGCTTTGGCATAAAGTCAATTCAAAACACGCATGTTGACATGCGTAGGACCAAAGCAAGATTCCGGCAGCACATATGCATGCTTTCTCACATACAAATAGATGTGCTCACTGTCTCCATCATCACTACTGGAATGGATTCAGGTTGCAACAAGCCAAAGCTTCCAATCCACCCACCACCTGGGATGTGTAGAACTGCATCCAAATATCTTATTATATCTGTCATTGGCCTTCTGTCTGTGACTACTGCTCTCCTCTTTTCTTATGTCTTACTGCAGGGTGATGGGAAGAGAACAATGATCATCACAGGCCCTAACATGGGAGGGAAGAGTTCCTATATTCGCCAGGTGGCTCTCATCTGTGTTATGACCCAAATGGGCTCTTACGTGCCGTGCTCTGAGGCCCGTCTGGGCATTTTGGACGGCATTTATACCAGGTAGGAGCACAAGTCAGCTTGTGTTTTACAAGGCATTCAGGAGGATGTTGGTGAATATTCCACTAAAACACAGGTCAATAGAACACATGAATTATACTTTCTCTCAATCTTCCTTCCTTTTCATTTATTTTCTACCACTTATCCTCACGTGGATTTGGGAGGGGGGTGCTGGAGCCTATCCCTGCCGTCTTCAGGTGAAAGGCGGGGTACACCCTGGACTGGTCGCCAGCCAATCGCAGGGCACATATAGACAAACAACCATTCACATTCACATTCATATCTATGGACAATTTGGAGTCGCCAATTAACCTAGCATGTTTTTGGAATGTGGGAGGAAACCGGAGTACCTGGAGAAAACCCACGCATGCACGGGGAGAACATCCAAACTCCACACAGAGATGGCCGAGGGTGGGATTGGGGTCTCGGGTCTCCTAGCTATCAGGTCTGCACGCTAACCACTCGGCCAATAGTCAATACAACATTTTATGTATAAATGCTTAAAATGCTGGCTGCACAGAGGGCGAGTGGTTAGCATGCAGGCCTCACAACTGGGAGATCGGAGTTCAATTCCACCCTCCGCCATCTCTGTGTGAAGTTTGCACGTTCTCCCTGTGTATATGTGGGTTTTCATCGGGGACTCCAGTTTCCTCCCACATTCCAAAAACATGCTAGGTTAATTGGTGACTCCAAATTGTCCATAGGTATGAATGTGAGTGTGAATGGTTGTTTGTCTATATGTGCCCTGCGATTGGCTGGCGACTGTCCAGGGTGTACCCCGCCTCTTGCCTGAAGACAACTGGGATAGGCTCCAGCACCCCCGCGACTCTCGTGAGGATAAGCGGTAGAAAATGAATGAATGCCTAAATGCTATCACTTTTGTAAGTGTGAGTGTTCACATCAGGAGCATTGCTGTGGATGGGTGCTCTCAAATAAAATAAATCTCAATATTATGTGGAAATTTTCTGAGCATAAAGTTATATTGTTAAGTGACAAAGTGGAAATATTAAGGATTCTTAATTTTATGAGAACACAGTTGTAGTAATATGATGACGTATCCATTTTATGGGGAAAAGAGGATATTAGGATCAAGAAAATTGTTCACATTCGTGAAAACATGGATGGACCTTAACTCTCCCATTATTCCCTCTTATAGTATTTGTATTAATAACACATTTTATGTAGATATGAAAATGCTTCATTGTAATACCATTTCTCTTCCAATTGATGGACAGTTGCCATGGTGATACTGAAGAGCTGTTATTTCCTGTTAGAGTAATTGCATATGACGAGTCTGTCTGACAACCTGAAGGGCATTTAAAAAAATCATGGAGAAAAACGGCAAACCCGTCTCCTGCTATCATCATGTAAAGTGTATTTTTAGGAGTGACGCCCCAGACTAAGGACGAGACTAGGACTAGACAAATCCGCGGTAATCTCATTGCGTCCTTTACCACCCAGGAGGTGAACTGTAGTTAGACTGTGTGCAGCGGTATGGGAGTCGTACACGTAGTACAATACGTCTTTGTTGGAGAAGATCTTTGTATTCTATTCAGCACTACGTGCACTTTCCAATCCCGACCGTCCAACATACAATATGCTGCCTGTGCACTCTGCTGCACTCATTCCTGTGATTAGACATAATGTCTTGCAGATGTGTGTAATTGTTCTTTTTTGTGGGTTTAAGCATGGTCTTGTGTATTAACTCAGTGGGAGCCAAAACCCTGTCAGCACATCAGGCTCATGAGTATCTGTGTGTGTTTTTTGCATTTATACCCTTGCAAGATTACATTTTGGATTTTTTTCAACAAAAAGAGGTTCCTTTTGATGTTATCAAGGTGGTGATTGACTTGTATTGGCATAAGCACTAAAAGTAATCCCCAGAAAAAATAAGAGAAATAGAAATGGTCAGTTCCAGGGTCAAACTGTGTCACAAAGTGAAAATTTCACAGTGTGAGCACTGAGTGTGACCAGTCACAGCGGAGTGGGTGTGGCCGGAGGCGGGCCATGGGTGGAATAAATTAAAACAGACTGCTTTGAAAATCCAAAGAAATCCAGCTGGATTAGTTGCAGATTCTGGAAGATCTAGAAAGCTTACTATGCAAGTTATCGTGTGTAGCTGCTCTATAGGAGTCCACAACTCCATACAAAGGGCTGAAAATGAGCATAATAGGTCCCCTTTAACACAGCAGTATTGCGCTTCTTAGCTAAACAATTGAACAGTAATATTTCTCAGGTACAGTAAAAGTGGTAATGATAAACTTGCACATCAGGATTAAAGTAAACCATTATTTAGGAATTAGGAAGGAATTATTGTGTGTTTTATGTGGAAGAGATATTGCAGAGGCTGCCTCTGTTTGTGTGGGGAGTTCCTATGTTGTTCAGCCAGGGGATTTGGTTAGGGGTGTAAGTTAATATTCCCTGTCTATTAGAAAAATGCATCTGATAGCTAATTAATGTCCACAGAGAGAAGAGCGCTGTCCTGTTTTCACCTCATCTGTCATCTCTACCATCAGCTTCAGTTTCTAATTGGGACTGAAGAAGAAAGTTTGTAAGCCAAGTTGCTTTGCTATTGCAGGTGATGTTTCTCTTTGTCAGTTTTGTACTCTAATGAGTGAAGGCAGACGGATGGTGTCGGTAGTTTAGAAGCAGATTTGGTGTGGGGTAATAAATTGTTGCATTGGTGTCTGATGGACTAGCCTGTCTGAGCTGATCCCCATGATTGATTGTCAATGAGCTTTAAAGCAGTGTGCCATTTCACACACTTTTAGTTTGGATATTTGTATACTGGGTTGCACGGTGGTCGAGTGGGCAACATAAAGGCCACACAGTCAGGAGATCCTGTTAGGTTAATTAGCTTGACTCTAAATTGTCCATAGGTATGTATGTGAGTGAATGGTTGTCTAAATGTGCCCTGCTAGTTCAGGTTGGACTCGTCCGCTGGGATAGGCTCCATCATACCCGTGACCCTAGAAAATGGATGTATGGATTTATGTACTGGTTGAAAATAGCCCTGTAAGAAATTCATTTTCATCCAAAAATAACTCTTGTTAGCCCCCTCACTTAAACCGTGCAAACTTTTATGACACTGCTTTTTAATCAGAATCGAGATAGGAACCGGAATCGAACCGAGGAATCGGAATCAAACGATGCCCAACCCTAGTGACAACCCACTTCTCCCTCCTTTGCCAGTCTACACAATACTGGTTTTAGTGGAAAAAAGGGTACAAAAATGCTAAATATGTCAACATTTGAGCCCACATCTAAATGGAAATATGTCTTATATGCGAAAATAACAATAACTTTCAGAAAATGCATTTGAAACGTATTTGGACATGACTCATGATTTGAATTTGAATGTACCCCGTATGGCAACACATTAGGTAAATATTTTGACAGTTACATAGTATGTAAACAGCCTTAAGTCACAGTTGCTTTGGGCTCAAATACTCATTTCCCTTAATCAACTTCCAATGATTGTATAGCCTTTAGTTAATGTTATTTTAGATGCTGGTTTTTCTGGATTTTTTTTCTTCTTCTCTGTTACGATGACTCTACCGTAAACGTTGTGGACTGTTCATATCTCTGTGATGGGGAAAATTTTGAAAATTCACAAGGGGGCAAATACAGAACTTGCTTCCCGTTGGTCAGCCAGCAGGCTCATTGTGTGCGTGTGTGTGATGCAAATGTGTGTGTGTGTGTCTGTGTTTTCTTGCAGTAAGTCCTGAAGGTTACAAAGCTTCTATCCCTTTGTGGTCGTTATGGAAACAGCCAAAAGGAGGAATGTAAAAGTGTGTTTTACAAAGAACCTGTTGTCAAACAGAGATTTCAAGTAGCCATGATGCTGAATTTTAAGTCTCCCCACTATTCCAGGAATGCAATTAGATATTTTTCAGGGTTACATAGTGGCAAATATGCAGTGGCAAATATCTAGAAATCTAGATGGTGTTTATTTCCCATCATTCCCAGTTGAGCAGTGCTGCATCCCAAATGGATTCTTCGGTTTTTAAAGTGCTGCATTTGGTGTCAGACCGCCTGTTCCCTTTTGTAGGCGGCGCACATGTCTGCTCTGGTCTATCGCAGCAGTTGCATGTCTAAAATCAGCCGTGGCACAGGATACTGCTCTCAATAGAGTGCAAACAAAAAAACAGTGTGTGAAACATTGTGGTATTGTGTAACTTCTTACATTCTCATTTAGACACACAGTTCTTTGCCGGCTTACATACAGTGGAACCTCCAAGTTCAAATGTAATGGGATTCATTCATTCATTCATTTTCTACCGCTTACCCTCACAAGGGGTGCGGGGGTGCTGGAGCCTATCCCATGATGATGGCAGATGGCAGAGGGTGGAATCAAACTCGGGTCTAGCTGCATGGCCTGTGCGCTAACCACTCATCCTACAATGGGATTTTTAAATGTTTTTTTTCCATAGGAATGTGTTAGGGGGAGTACTAAAATAGTACATCTGAATTAGGTACTGTAGGTGTACTTGATATTGTGGTCAGTGAGTGTACAGTACACACCCCCTAAATAGGAAAAAAATGCTTTGAAAGTACTCTCATATAAAAACAAAAAAAATCAATGGATGAATGCTGCTGCACGGCGGTCGAGTGGTTAGTGCGCAAACCTCACAGCTTGGAGACCAGGGTTCAATTCCACCCTCAGCCATCTCTGTGTGGAGTTTGCTTGTTCTCCCCATGCATGCGTGGGTTTTCTCCGGGTACTCCGGTTTCCTCCCACATTCCAAAAACATGCTAGGTTAATTGGCCACTCCAAATTGTCCATAGGTATGAATGTGAGTGTGAATGGTTGTTTGTCTATATGTGCCCTGTGATTGACTGGCGACCAGTCCAGGGTGTACCCTGCCTCTCGCCCGAAGACAGCTGGAATAGGCTCCAGCACCCCCACGACCCTCATGAGGATAAGCGGTAGAAAATGAATGAATGAATGAATGAATGGATGAATGCTATTACGTTTCATTATGCTGCACATGCATGTTTTTTCCTGTAATTTGTATTTAAGCTGTCATTTATTCATGTCTCCATTTTTACAGTTGTGCTGCGAAAATGCCATAAGACTGTGTGATTATGCATGCAAGCATGAGTGAAAGCAACACAATGACTATGACCAGCATAATGGAATTGACAATTAAAAAAAAAAAACACGTAAAATACGGCTAAGCATGTTTTTTGGAAAGGTGTGAGTGATGATAAATGGAGCCCATTTTTGCAATCTGTGTTTTGGCAAAAAATGAGAGACTCCAGCTGGACACTAAGAATGCACGTCTCTCATCTGCTGACAGACGCTCACCCATTTCATCGGATTGTACCCCCGTCTTTCACATGTGCACACATACACACGTAAACTATAGATCGGCTATAATTTCCCCCGAGTCTTAGTCATGCACGCACACACTTCTGTTGTAAATTAGCTAATGTAATGCAGCTGCATGCCCGCCACACCCCTCTACCATATAGCGTGTGGCGCAACCATGGTAACATTGGCGGATAATGTGGTTCATGAGGTTTGTGTCCTTTAGTGCTTTCTTTGACTAAGGAGTTTCATAGTCACATTTCATTTGTTAGATTTTGTCCATAGTTGACTGTTGTTTTTTTAAAAGCAGAGCTAATGGCCATCCCGGCGAACGGATCTTGTTTGTGACACGGAAAGCAAGACAAATGAAACCAAAACAAGTGCACATACAAAAGGAACAACATAGCTTGAAAAACAAGAACTCACCAAACTCTGGCAACTGTTAAATAGTCAACAGGGACATCCCTAGTGTGCATCATTGAAAGTTAGAATGTTGAGTTGAAGATGAATCATGAGAATCTCTTTGCAATTTAATAACATTTCAAAAGAGACTAGAGTGGCATAAACCTGTCCGCTTACCTCCTCTTGGGCTAAACTCTTCTTTACAGACAAAAGTAGGTTTTGCATTCATTCAGATATCAAGGTCCCAGAGTTTGGAGGAAGAGTAGAGAGGCACAGAATCAGGACGATTTCCCCAACCCGAAAGCGTAGGGAAGTGACCCTACGGTTGGTTCCAGAACCTAAACTGTGGGTTGGAGTGAGCCCGACTTAGTCTGGTCATAATGTCTCAACCTCTCACATAAGCTCGGGCTCCTTCTCCACCCGAGAAGAGTCATTCCATGTCCCAAAAACCAGATTAGGTCATTCACGCGCCTGCCCTCAACTGCCAACGAACACTTATGCTTGCCCCCGCAGATAGTGGGTTTATGCAGGAGGATCCTGTCTGGGTTCTTCGGCCTGGGTCCCACAGTTGAAGGCCCAAACACTAGGCACTTGCCGCCCCTCCTCTGAATCTGGCTCCAGGGTGAGGCTTTTAGTCACAAGGTCTTCTGAATTGCTCTTTGTGTGGCCCGTCATCGCTGATCTTTCTGCCTTGGTAGACCAAGGTGGATCTTTAGTTATTTTTTAAGACCAATAATTGTGTGTAGTTTTTTTTTAATTTATTTGTGATTTTTTTTTTCCATTTACACATACTCAAAATTATACATACAGTACATGCCCAAATACAATTCACCTAAGTCTTTTCATAAGTCGAGTGGAAGGTTCCAGAATGTGTTTTACATTGATGCCTAAGGCCTATTAATTTCTCATTAGTCATGATTGACTGCAGGTGGTAGTTTGTCTTTGTCAGCATTGGAGGTGCAACGGTTACGATCACAGTTTAGTATTTACCATTGTTACAAGGCAGCGAGTTACGGCCGCAAGTTGCCTTTGACATCAAAGCTATAACTGCCAATAATTTGCAATGCTATCTTTACATAACTGTAAGTCTTCAGTAAGCGATGACTGTATTGGATAGTTCAATAGAGATACTTGTATTGTTGCACCCATGATATAAATTAGGGCTGCAGCTATAGAATATTTTAGTAATTGAGTATTGAAGTGTGGCTGCACGTTGACGAGTGGTTAGCAGGTTGGCACAGCGAGTCACTTAGTCACGCAATAATAAATTAATAAACAAGTAAATGATTGTTCATTGATTTTGGGGGGTTCAAAGCACTCATTGATTTGACCAATACTGAGTTTTGAGCTGGGTTTTGGTCTGGGTTCTGGCTGAGCGATCCCATCCATCCGTTTTCTATGCCGCTTGTCCTCACAAGGGTCGCGGGTATGCTGGAGCCTATCCCAGCGGTCTTCGGGCAAGAGGTGGCGGACAACCTGGACTGGTCGCCAGCCAATCACAGGGCACATTTAGACAAACAACCATTCACACTCACATTCATACCTATGGACAATTTGGAGTAGCCTAAGAGTAGCCATGCACGCCCGGGGAGAACATGCCGTGCCATTCCATTTCATAATTTTCCATGCTATCCTCTGACCTCTTCTGTGTGTCCTGTAATCAGAATGGGAGCATCGGACAACATCTACAAAGGGCGCAGCACCTTCATGGAGGAGCTGACTGAAGCATCGGAGATCATTTCCCATGCAAGTGAACGTTCCCTGGTCATTTTGGACGAGCTGGGTCGGGGCACCAGCACCCATGACGGCATCGCCATTGCCTATGCCACGCTTGAGCACTTCATCAGAGATGTAAGTCCTTGACTTTATACATAAGTCATTGTGGGATGTGGATGCCTGTCCGATGAAGCTTCAAGTTAATAGCCTTCAACGTGGAGATTTGTGTTCATGTTTGTGCACGCCTTTGACCACACTCACTTACATGCACAGCAGGCCTGTTATTGTTTGTTATGAATACGAAGACACGAGGCAACAGGAAGGCCTTAGGAGGATGATAGCTCTTCAGAACTGAGAGAAATTAAGGAGAGGCTTGATGTATAATATTAATAACCTGTTGGGCTGCAATGGAAAAGAAGACAAAAAGTGATCCCATGGTGCCTCATTTGTTCACGGGGATGCACTGGTGCTGCAGCGGGCCTGTGAAACAGCCACATAATCAAGACAGATGCCAGGTTGCTCACCTCAGCGCTCATAAGGGGATGTCTGTGCGTCACTGTGATGTTCATGTCGGCTGTTATTATAGTGATTTATTCTGTATGGATCCAGTTGAGATGGATAGATGTGCAGATGAAGTGTATGGATCTAGGTACTGTGTACTTACAGGAAATCAAAATAAACAACTTCCACTCTTTGAGAAAGGCTTATAAGGTGGTGGACTTGGCCACAATCCCCTTTCCCTCTCCTGGCCCCCCACCAGCCTACACTCACTGAGCATTTATGCTTGGATCTGTTTGCTTATTCCATCCATCCATCCATCCATCCATCCATCCATGCCGCTTATTCTCATTAAGTGTCCAATTCGGGGATAACAGGGGATACTTAGTACACAGAAATATTTTTTCAACTTTCTTCCAAACAGTGCGTGCAACACAGCTGGTTAAACAGTAGCATACCAGAAAAGTCATTCATCGCTGTCCTTGTCGTCCTCCTGGGAACTAAATCCATTAAAGTTGTTCTCTTCTGAGTCTGAACCGAGCAAGCTCTACAATTCCCTCGCCACACATGCCGCCCTCTCTCTCCCGCTTTTGTTGTCACTCCCAGCGCCACCCCCACCTCGAGGCAAATCAGTCCCTGAGCCTGTGCTGTCCTCCCCAGCACGGAGCAGTGCAGCCCCTAGACACCCATCAGTGACAGTGGACCTCCCGACACAGCTCCACACTGCCCACATCCACCGACAAACTGGCGTAAAAGTTACTCGATCTGGAATTTGTGCTTCTGTTGTCACCTTAGCTGGGTTCAGTGCAAAATAACAAAAAATGTCCTACTGCATTGATGCAGCAGCTGATACTGCTCCATATAAATGAGACTTCACTTTGCAATTGGCAATTTGACGTCCTCCTATATAGTGATCTGTCATGGGTCAGAAGAAAAAATATATAGAAACTATACTGTGTTTCAAAGTAAAAAGGTTTTTGATTGTGGAGGAAATTGCAGCACCGGCATAATCATGGACACCATGAAACAAGCTCCTGAGAGATTAATAGGAACACTGTGTGTTCTTTTGGGGTTACTTGAGCTGACTGACTCATCCTTCTTTTTACTGCTTTTTATCCCCACTCTTTCAGAGAATGACACTGTTTTTTGTCATGGAGAGCCAAATTTGAAACAGTCGGTGCCTTTCGGCAGAGGTTAAAAACTTCCTTAAACTAAAACACAAGTGAGTCCACCTCACAGTGAGCAATGTCCAAAGTGTCAATATTTAGTATGAGCACCAGGGATGGGCGATATAGTATATCGACTTCAGCATTTATCACAATATTTTTATCACGTAATACTTAAACTAAATATACTAAATAAACCAATCAGAGAACATTACGTAATAATAGAAAAATAGAACACGTTGTTCCTAATCTTGTGGCCCATTTTCGAAATTTTCCGTTAATAGCGTCGCTATGGTTACACAAATCTTTCCAAAGAATAAATACCGACCTGGTGGAGTTTGCATGTCCTCCCCGTGCATGCGTGGGTTTTCTCCGGGTACTCCGGTTTTCTCCCACATTCCAAAAACATGATAGCTTAATTGGTGACTCCAAATTTGTCCATAGGTATGAATGTGAGTGTGAATGGTTGTTTGTCTATATGTGCCCTGTGATTGGCTGGCGACCAGTCCAGGGTGTACCCTGCCTCTCGCCCGAAGACAGCTGGGATAGGTTCCAACACCCCCTGCGACCCTCTTGAGGATAAGCGGTAGAAAATGAATGAATGAATGAAATACCGACCTAGTCCCAAGCGCCACGATTCCGACGGTGTAACGTGTGGGGTTCCTTCTTGTGGTTTGGACCGCATTCCGCACACAAAAAAAGGCAAATTAAGATATAATAATAGCTAAAGTTTTGAGGAATTGAGGAATAATAATATGGGCTGCTCTGCCAAGCAGAAGTCAGCGGGGGCCTGCATTGTAGTGCATGCCCATAATTAGGTGAGTGTATTGTTAAATAGTAGAATAAGGTTTTTATTGAATTTTGTATATAGATATATAAATTACATACTGTATGTCAGTTGTTTCAAAGCCAAACATTTCTTTTGGACAGATTCTTTGGGTTATGTAATTTTGCACAAAAATGAAATATCTCAAGCGTCTAAAGCTGGAGATGCTGCTTGTAACCACCTGTTGTATAACAGCATTGATTTGTTAGAAAGGCCTAGCTATTAAAGGAAACAGAAAAAAATTGGAAAAAGAAGTTTGCCTTTGCAGCAAAAACCCTTCTTGGTTCAGGAAGACCAACAATGGCTTTCATGCTCGCTTCCACCCACTCCTCCTCCTCCTCCTCCTCTGCTGCCACATCCTCTTCCTCCTCACCAGATATACCTGCTCGCATCAAATTCAGACTTTCTCCTCTTTTGACTTGGTTGTTATAGTAACGCACCTTTTCCTGCCCCTAGCATTCACCCGGGAGGTAGTTGAGAATGTAGATGGCTTTCATAATGCCAAGTGTGGACGAGATGGCCTTGATGGTGAAAAAGAGACGTCGAGAAAACGCTCCGACGCTACAAGTTGCTGGCTTTTATGCGTGTAGGTGTCGCGGCTGAGATGTCTTTTGGTGTTCCTTCCTTGTTAAAAAGTCTCATTGTGCCCTTCTTCTTCTCTGCCATTACTCTTTCTCCGACTTCCAGTGAGAGTCAGTATTATCAGTTATAGTCACACGAGCAGCAGGCCTTGCGGATAGCTTCGCACCATGCTTAGCACCACGTACAGATTGCGCTCCACTTTTTGCATGACCTCAGCCGGTAGAGTAAGGCTTCAGTAACAGGCATGAGGGGACATATCAGCTCACTGCAAAGCTACGGCTCATAACAGCTCACTTAGGTCTTTTGGTTTTTCGGGGGATGACACAGTGTGGCTGTAAATAGCTTGATGTGCCGCTCGTTGAAAATGCACCCATCTGCCTGCAAAGTACTAACATTGTATAACACTTGCACCGTTCCAATGAGAAACAATGCAGTGGATTTTAGATTTTTTTGAAGTGTTTATTTATCATAAGAAATACAGTGAAACCTTGGATAAGGTAATAAATTTGTTTCAGAAGGACAGGACGCTAACCCAGGGGTCTCAAACACTGCGGGCCAAATGTGGTTTGAGGCCCCCGCCTTGATATGAAAGTTTAATGTTAGTGCGGCCCGCGCAAGTTTGATATGGATGCTGTATGGTATCATGTACTCAGAAAAAATTATTACGTTTGATTAAGGTTCATGTTAAAGGCTAAAATAACTGTTAATAGTTATCCTCCCTATCTGTGTGGAAGTTGTAAGTGGTAAGTTTAAAGGAAATAACTTGAAGGCTACCGTTTAGGTCGCTAGCTCTCTAGTTTGCGAGTTAGCATGTGTCTCAAGTTGCGCAATATGTTGTAAATAAAAAAAAAGTATAAATGTGACTATAGTCGTGTTTTGTCATGTCTACAGGGCTCTGATAATGCTTTGTTAATTTTAATCTGAAAAAAATAATTTGTCTACCCACCAACTATATGTGGTTTCTTAAGTTTTATTATTTGCCGTTTTATTATTATCATATTTATTTATTATTGATTGATTGATTTTCTTTATTCTTGATTTGTTTATTTATTTTTCATCTTATTTTGTGCAGAAAAATAAAAATTACGATATTTGAGAACAGTGGAATGTTTTATCAGAGCTTTTATTGTAGAAAATCGGAACCAAAGCACTGAAAAAGTTTATATATTTTTCTGTTTTTAATAAATGCGTTTTAATAAATGGTTTTTTTTTTTGGAAAAACAAGGCCCAGCCTTGGCCAGACCCTAGCTCCAGTGGCCCCCAGGTAAATTGAGTTTGAGACCCCTGCTCTAACCGAAACGCTAACCAAATCAATTTTTCCCATAAGTTAACTGACTCCCATCCATGAAGTAAACAAACAAAAAGGTCGTCAGTTGTTCATCTTTTTGTTGAACCCAACAAGATAACAGGTCAGTCACACGCTTGCATGTAACACCTCATCTTTATCCACTTTTGCTCTCAAATGCATGCCTGCCTGAGATGAGGGCAGAGGAACTGCAGTTGCATCAAATAGGATTTCAAACGAGGAGTAGAGAAGGCGATGCCGTGCTGATACCTCCAGCCTTTTGCTCAGGCTCACATCCCTTGATACTTCCATGCATGCACATGCTGGCGTCCCGCTGTCTTTTTGACAGCATGTAATTAGGAAACGGCAATCGGAAGAGCTTGTATAGGCCCCGATACGCCAAGCGACAATTTGGAGTGAATTACTGTAGAAGAGGGAGCGGGAAGTGGGATTTTGAGGCGCTTGCTTGTGCAGTCTGTTGGGTCTCTTTTAATGTCTAAACAGCCATCGTTATTAAAAGTGCCTCAGAGTAGCTCTTCACTCTTACAGAATGCTGCACTAATTGCACACAGTGTAAAAATGTTTCGATGCTTTGTAGCCAGATCCGACCTTACCTCAATGTGGAGCCCTCCGGGAGAATTTATTTGCCCCCCCCCTTCATCGTTGATTTGCAAACGCTTACAAAACCAATTGAATGACATTGTTTTTACCACTGTCTTTAATTTGTAAGATAAGGTCTCAACCAATTTATATGATTAACAAACTTATCTGGAATACTACATTAATACCATGAACACAAAATAACTCGTTATAAATACAACTATCACCATCCAACAAATTACAGTGCAAAACACCAAAAAAAACCCAATTACTGTGTATGTAAATCTATGTGCAAAAATGAGCATGGGGAGATGTATTTATCATTCATAGTAATAATAATAAATCATTATAATATAATTTTTTATAATTTACATATAGTAATATTATATATAATATAGTATCTTAAATCTGTACATTATTTTGGTTGGGCTGCACGGCGGGCGAGTTGTTAGAGCGCAGGCCTCACAGCTAGAAGACCCGAGTTCAATTCCACCCTAGGCCATCTCTGTGTGGAGTTTGCATGTTCTCCCTGTGCATTTGTGGGTTTTCTCCGGGTACTCCGATTTCCTCCCACATTCCAAAAACATGCTAGGTTAATTGGTGACTCCAAATTGTCCATTTTGTCCAAATTGTCCAGGTATGAATGTGAGTGTGAATGGTTGTTTGTCTATATGTGCCCTGTGATTGGCTGGCGACCAGTCCAGGGTGTACCCCGCCTCTCGCCCAAAGACAGCTGGGATAGGCTCCAGCACCCCAGTGACCCTCGTGAGGATAGGCAATAGAAAGTGAATGAATTAATTAATGGATGAGAAGTTGCTATATTTTTATTCAGCTATCTGGTCACTGTGTATGTGTGTAAGTGTCAGGTCCAAGCACCTTGACAATGAAAAGGAAGAAAGAAGGCAGCAGTTTTCAATTTTACTCGCGAGGAGAACGGTTGAGATGTACTCAGACTCGCAAGGAGAAACGGAAGAGATGTACTTGGCATACAATCTCCAACCGCTCTGAGTACACTCTCCATTGCCTCCCTTTTTATTTCTGTGGGGTCTTCCCGAAGTTACAAAGTTCACAATGCAGCCTGAAAGGACAGGGAAGTGGCTGTTGCAATGTGCTCAAGCTTACACAAACAAACAGTTGATTGCATTTAGAATGTATGATAAGAATACAATTGGTGGACTTCGTCGTGCCTCTGTGTACCGCTGTGGTCAGATGTTTTCGGTTTCCTCTTTACAATCCTGAGTGTCTTGAGGCCTTTTGTTCCACACGGACACTCATCCGAAGGTCAACAGGATACAGGGCACATACATATAATATTTAAATGTGTTCAGAGTCAAATATATGATAACTTCAATGAACATTAACCTATCAGTAAGTAATCTGAAATTGGTCATTATGTTTTCATTCATTCATTCATTTTCTGCCGCTTATCCTCATGAAGGTCGCGGGAGTTGCTGAAGCCTATCCCATAGCCTATGCCATACTTGTAATCAACACAATTGCACTATCCGTAATGGATACTCGTTCATCAGGTACACAAAGGTATTCTATTCTAACCTGAATTATTTTATTGGTACTGAGAAATCAGTCTTTTCAATTACCGTACTGTGCTGGCATAAAGATGTACAGTACAAGATTGGAGCCACAACTGGAAGCAATCAAAGTGAATAATCTTCCCTAGCTCATGAACTTTCTATCAACTAATCGATAACTATCCACTAATCGCTTCAACTCTAATTTCATCTGCAGCTCTGCCCAATGAAGCTGTCAGTGCACCCTGGGGTGGTGCGCTAACGAGCGGCCGTCAACATCCAATCAGACCATTATTCAGACCGCCTGCCACTGACATAGCACTCCATTTGTTTGTACCTTTCAATGTAGGTGGACATTAGTGATTTAAAGTCATGGGCGTGTTTGTGGAATATGTGTTACATTGGGTTCAGGTTTGTGCTTTTTGTGTGTGGGAGTTGCCTGAGTCGTCTCGTTCAGAGCGAGGTATTTCTAGTGACATGTGACCTTTGTCAAACCGAGCCAGGTAGTGGGCCCGGTTCTACAGCAAGTCAGGTTCCACAGCTGTGTGTGGCTGCTGGGAGCAGAGAGCAATTTGTTGTCATCCCAGAGTGCATTATTTTTACTGCCGGTATGGGAGATATTTAATCCAACTTTCAGTATTATGTGTTCCATTTGCATCCGAGCAAGGCATTATTATAGCGGGAGAATTCAATGCATTTGTTGTGGTGAAAGACTCGTACTGCGAGGGCCAGCTGGTGCATATTTGACTTAGCGGCACAGCAATTTCATGCGAGAGTACAATCAGTAACACTCAGGCTTGTCATTGTCAAGAGAATGAGATTCAGTGTTTATGCCAAAAACCTGCAAACCTAACTCTAAAAGTGGTGTATTAGTCCACTAAGAAAGTCCTAATGCGAATACAATGTAGTCACAAATCCTCTTTGTTCTGCAGCAGAGACAGACTCTTATATAATTGTTACCGCCTACCATTCGTTGTGTGTAGTACTTTTTTTTAATTCCTATTTTTTCCCCTCCTACGTATCTCTTTTGTACTCTGATAAAGAAATGTTCATCATTATTGTCAAAATATTTCAGTAAATATTGGAAAAGGATATTTATCATCATCATTTTTAGAACTATTGCTAGCCATGACTCCCACTGCATTTTATTTGTTTGTGGAGTAGAGCGAGTTACACTTCCTGTCCCCCATGTAAAGTGTTTCATGTGGGGAATACACCGAACAATTTGTTTCCAAATTCATTCATTTTCTACCGCTTATCCTCACAAGAGTCGCTGGAGAGGCTGGAGCCTATCCCAGCTGTCTTTGGGCGAGAGGCCGGTTACACCCTGGACTGGTCGCCAGCCAATCACAGGGCACATATAGACAAACAACCATTCACACTCACATTCATACGTATGGACAATTTGGAGTTGCTAATTAACCTAGCATGATTTTGTAATGTGGGAGGAAACCGGAGTCCCCGAGGAAAACCCATGCATGCACGGGTAGAACATGCAAACTCCACACAGATATGGCCGAGGGTGGAATTGAACTCGGGTTTCCTAGCTGTGAGGCCTGCGCGCTAACCACTTGTGCAGCAGTTTCCAAATACAAACAGCCTTAATTAATAAAAAGCAACAATTGGGCTTAGTGGCGGCTTGCTTAAGTGGCAGCTGTTGGGTTAGTATTAGTGACTTTCGTCTGTTTGTTGTTTTCATACTACTCTATTACGACCATACATGTTTTCCCTAACATAATGCATCATACAGGGGCTACTAACTGTGTCTATCCTCTGCTGCAGGTGAGGTCTTTCACCCTGTTTGTGACCCATTACCCTCCCCTGTGTGAGCTGGAGAGGTTTTATCCACAACATGTGGCCAACTATCACATGTCCTTCCTCCTTAATGAGCCTGATGGGGCCACTGACAGAGACGGTATGTGTGTCTATACGCTGTATGTGCATTAAGATGTTTAGGATATTCAACTGCGACACGGTGAGTTCAGTATAGAACTGACTAATATTTTTGCAGAAGATTCCTAAAACTGCAGAGCACAGGATATTTGATAAGCGCTCTTACAGTAGGTCCTCAAAACTACAGAAGGATTTTTGCTTTAGTTTAGGTCTTTATTTATGACTATATTAGCCATTTGGTTTGTGAAGATATGACAGAGCCTTGCATTATTTTATACACATTATGAATAATAGTGAAGGGAAAAGTCCGGCCCCCGCGGCTTTCTGAAAACAATGTAGTTGAATACGTAGACCTGCTATTTGTTATGACTTGGTTGCAGGAGAAGAGGTTCGGCCAGAGTTCATCACCTTCCTCTACCAGTTAAGCGAAGGAGCTGCAGGGCGGAGCTACGGCCTGAATGTCGCCCGCCTGGCTGACATCCCAAAATCAATACTACACACTGCAGCGCTCAAAGCCCGAGAGATGGAGGACACGGTCTACCGGCGAAGGTCAGCACACACACACAGCCATTGTTCCTTAAAGGAAAGTCCTTCCAATGGAAACATTAAATTAAAATGTGATGATGCAGTTAATCAAAGCTTAAATTCTTATCACCCTTAATTAGACTCCCTTCTTTGTCCCAGTTGATGAAAATTTATATTAAGTTGCAATTTTTAACCTTTTAAAGGCCCTTTAAAGGCCAGTATGTTTATTTTAATAGAAAAAAAATCATCATCAAAACACCAAAAACTTGTGTCATTCAATTGAGTGCATC
Organism: Doryrhamphus excisus; assembly: GCF_037039965.1. Taxonomy (NCBI): domain Eukaryota; kingdom Metazoa; phylum Chordata; class Actinopteri; order Syngnathiformes; family Syngnathidae; genus Doryrhamphus; species Doryrhamphus excisus. Next base: position 10,749,234 of record NC_136359.1, on the reverse strand, counting down.
TTCTTCGGTGTCTCAGTGAGTTACGTGATGGGCATGAAAGACGATTGCTAGCTTGCATTAAGGTGGGTGCAGGATCCAATTGTCTTTCATCATGGTCAATATTCCAAACCCACCAAGTCTTCTTACTAAGTCATTCTGACATCTGAGTGTCCTGAGGATGAATTCACAGCAGCCCCAGTGACGCTAAATCTAGTATTTATGTAAGGTTTAACACTGAAATGAACCAGATTTAATCGTCGTGCCCACCATTCTGAACCAGAAATCATGCATAATATTCCTGGAATGCCTTTGTGTTTGTGTCCTGAAAGCTTTGTTTATTTCCGTCATTATTCAGAATGTACTTTTAAAGCTACATACACACACAACGGCATGTTCCCATTTAGGGTTTACTAAAAGTACTTTAAGAGAAGAAGCGAACTAACAGGCACTTTCTTCTAACGAAAATATCATTGGTTGATGACATCAAATGTCAGCTTCCTACCTTTTCCCCCCTCCTAAGACACTTGTGTCTGTGTGAGTGTTCACATCACTTAATCCTCGCTATATGAAATGTCCATCCAACACACACACACACACACACCCTGACATGCCTCTTCATCAGTAATCCCTCCTATATGAAATGTTTGTACTTGAAACTGGGAATACATGACACAGAGCGCCTTTAGCTGCTGTTCATACTGTATGTGAAAGTGAGTGTAAGCTTAATGCCCTGTGTTGTTTTTGTCTCTCTAGGAAGAACAAGAAGTTACTGTCAGAGCTTTGGAGCATCACTGATAAATCCTCTCTCACAGAGTGGCTACAGTCTAACTCCTGACACCGACTAAATACACCATCAGGACATAGATTTGCACATTATTCAGAAGCAAAAGTGTGTTTTTTTTCTGTAGCATTAATATGATGTTGTCTTCAAGTAAACAAATATTGTAAACGTGCACAAAGGATAGTGGCATTTTCTTGAAATCCTTCAAATACCAGATGATTCTTGGAGCTCTAGGGCATAGATGTCCAAACTTTTTCCACGATGGCCGCATCAAAGGGCGCATGGAGCCCATTTTGATATTTGAAAGTGTTCTAGCCAATGAGGAATTGCTAACATGTTAAATTTAAAAACAGAATGCATCTGTTATACGAAATTATTTATGGCTGTCAAATGATTACAAATTTTAATCAAATTAATCATAATTGATTACCATGTCCCACGATGCGGGAAAGATGCCAATTTCTGCTGTATTTTATAAACAGAACGTTTGTATGTAATTTGTATGTATTAACAGCTCCAAATGAACTGAACATTTAAATCAAGTTAAAATATGCCATCCATGTATTTGCCTAGGCTAGTCTCCTCAGTAAAAACATAACTTTTGAATCACACTTTGGAGCAATGTGAGTTGCATTCAAAAACACCACTGTCACGCTGCGCTGTGACATGTGCTTTTACCTTGTGTTTCTGTTTGGGGGTACTCCTGGTTTTGTTGTTATTTGCAGCTCCTAGCTGTTGCCCTGCTCCTGTGCCCCTCCAGCGCTGCTCACGCCTCAGCCACGCACCCTCCTACCCGTCCGGTTAGCCCGCTGGCCTCCAAGACTGCTCACTGTTTCTCCTGGTAATTTGTGTTGTGCCTGCGTGCACTCGGTCACGGAGCCCCCTCTTTTGTGCTCCGTCGCCTTTAGTTAATTGTGTCTCACTCATCTGGACTATTAAATCTACTAGACCTTACCTGAGCCTACTGCGTCCTGGGATCTGACCTCTGACCTCCGAAGTCCTGACAACCACATAAGTTAAACTCACAGTTTTGAGTGTGGATGTATTTTCTGGGATTTCCAAGCATACTTAAATGCAACAAATTGTACTTCCACAATTAAGAGTTACATTGGTGAAAGATGAAAATATACACGTACCGTACTGTTTTTCTTCGTCTTTTTATTTATTTAAACGACACATACACACATAATAAAGGCATTGTGATTTTCGGAGTGTCAGTGAATGCACCTCACTGTCGCGTGAGGAAGTTTCGTTCCTAGCAAGAGCTGACTAGAGTAGTGTTTGTGATACATATTGAATATGATGTTGGAATTGCTCTGCTGTTGCTGTGTTCAGGTCAGAATGCTTTTATTAAAGAAGGGCAGACTCTGCGGGGACGCTGGTGTGGCTCTGTCTGTCGTCATAGCAGAGAGATGTGGCTTGACATGATGCGCATGCGCTCATGACACTTAGCATTATTTATTAGCGTTATTAACATCAACTTATCAACGTTTTTAGCCTTTTATGTTTTTTTTGTAATTGGTAAATGTACCCAATTTAAAAAAATGTACGGCAGGTTGTAAATGGCCCTGGAGCCAAACTTTGGACTCCACAATGACTTTTACACTTCAATTGCAGTCAGCACTGATTCAAATATGAGTTTATTTTAGGCTGGCAGCCTGCATGCCAACTAAGCGTATTATAATTAGTATCAATATATCACCCTTTTTTTCTTTACTTTTTTTGTAATTTTCTTGTTCAGTGTCATTTTTTGGAAAATACTGCAGGCTGCAAATGACCCATGAGCTGCACTTTGGACAACAATGCTTTAGGGTGCTGAGGTAATGCAACTTTTTTCGTGTGCAATGCCATCCCTACGCGGCTTGGTATGGTTTTATCCAAGAGGAAACAAAGGGCAGCAAGAAAATGAACCGCTGCAGCCAAGTGGACACTGTGGCCTATAATACAACAGCGTCCAGAAGGATGACACAGCAACATGGTAAGCTAACATGAGCATGTGTGTTTGTTTATTGTGTGATTTGCTTATAGGTTCCATAATTACAAAAATGAATGCTGCAAGAACAGCAAGCAATCACTGGTTGTTTGTCTATAATCGCCCTGCTATTGGCTGGCAACCAGTCGATTGTGTACCCCACCCCTCACTCAAAGTCAGCTGGGATAGGCTCCAGCATACCCCTAGGACCCTTGTGAGTATAAGCGGCATAGACAATGGATGAATGGATGCTTTGAAATGCAAAACATTTACCTCCTAGTATTACAGCATCCTTATCTTCCACTTCACACGTAGTCGGAGCCTCAACACTCAAGGGATGTCATGCAATCACAGAGTAAAAGTTGTGGTTCGCGACAGGTTCTCTTTTGTTTTTCCTCAGACAAAAACACTTACTGAACTTTTCTTGCATGTCTCAGCATTCTCACACAATATTTGAGCATGTTGCAATTTCTAGTTTCTAGTTATTATTCCTCCTCTCTTTATTTTATTGCTCAACAGAAGCGAAAAACAAAATGTGTGGCTCGTCCGGGATTATTGTTCTTATTATTATTGTTTTTCCGCTTCACAGTTTTCCAGTGCAGCAGTATATCTCTCAATGGATTGCAGAGACAACGGCGTACTAAATTTGTGGCTTGGCTCAGAACAGGTGAGATGTTATTAATTTTTTTTTGTCTGTGCCAAAATATATTGGACTTTCTCTGATCATAGACAAAAAAACAATGATATTGGTTATGGTGTTTTGACACATCTAATCATATTTCTACTCATCCATGCTAGCACTCATAATTGTTCATTTGCATAGTATCTGGTGGATTGCTATACTGTATGTCTTGATGTACCATATGCAGTATGTCACAAAAGTGAGCACATCCCTCACATTCCACCAACAATTGTATTACTTCTATACTACTGTTATACTATATTACTATTACTACTAATTAAACTTGAATATACTTTAGAGTAGTCCCTGTAGTCTGGTCCACAGGTGCTCGGTTGGGTTCAGGTCTGAAACCTGTAATCTTGGAGGTGTGCATGAGCTCATTATCATGTTTCAAAACTGCCATGCCGCCCAATATCCCGAGGGAGGGGGTCATGCTGTGCTTCACAATGTCACAGTTTGTGTTTTCATCAAGAAACCGCAGCTCCCCAGTGATGGCAAAACTCATGCATTGGAGTGTAACGGTACATGTATTTATATCCGAATTTTGGGGGGGTACCGAAGAGAGGTATTCATATCGTTACACCCCAGATCATGATGCTGCCATGACCCACATGCTTGACTATATGCTGCCAGCTATTTGAACAATAATGGTTGTGTGTTGACTCATTTTCAGTAGATAGTACATCTATACTGCTTTACAAACTATACACTGGCTACTCTAAAGTACAGCTTATTCTTGAATAAAAATGGTTGTTGATATATGATTGTTACTTTTGAGATAATGCCATCCATCCACCCATTTTCTATTGCGCTTATCCGCACTAGGGTTACGGGTATGCTGGAGCCTATCCCAGCTGTCTTCGGGCGAGAGGCGGTGTCCACTCTGGACTGGTTGTGAGATAATGTATTTCATTAAATACCATATATAAATAATGATGCATATGTTTACACTGCGCTACACGGCGGCCGAGTGGGTAGCGCTAGGACACCCAAGTTCAATTTCACCCTTGGCCATTTCTGTGTGGAGTTTGTCCCTGTGAATGTGTGAGTTTTCTCCGGGTACTCCGGTTTCTTCCCACATTCCAAAAACATGCTAGGTTAATTGGCAACTCCAAATTGTCCATAGATATGAATGTGAGTGTGAATGGTTGTTTGTCTATATGTGCCCTGTGATTGGCTGGTGACCAGTCCAGCGTGTACCCCGCCTCTTGCCCAAAGACAGCTGGGATAGGCTCCAGGACCTGCCCGCGACCCCTGGTGAGGAAAAGCGGTAGAAAATTAATGAATGAATCAATGTTTACACTGGGGCTACACGGCGGACGAGTGGTTAGCGCTAGGAGACCCTAGTTCAATTCTACCCTTGGCCATTTCTGTGTGGAGTTTGCATGTTCTAACCCGTGCATGCGTGGGTTTTCTCCGGGTACTCCGGTTTCCTCCCACATTCCAAAAACATGCTAGGTTAATTGGCCACTCCAAATTGTCCATAGGTATGAATGTGAGTGTGAATGGTTGTTTGTCTATATGTGCCCTGTGATTGGCTGGTGACCAGTCCAGGGTGTACCCCGCCTCTCGCCCAAAGACAGCTGGGATAGGCTCCAGCACCCCCGCAACCCTGGTGAGGATAAGCGGTAGAAAATGAATGAATGAATGAATGTTTACACTTGCAAAGTTTGGCCACATTACAAATTATGTCGGTAGCATTCCTATCAGAAGTCCCATTGGATTTTTTTATTTTTTTTTTATTTTAGGGACAGCATCCCCTCTAGTTACTTTGGAGGATTTATAGCTAAAATGACTAACGAGGTCGTTAATAATATATAAACACACACACTCCTGTAACTTCTCTTTTTAGTATGAGTGTGAGCGTCATTTGCTGAGGAGAACCGACAGAGAGGGCGGTGCTTGTGAGAATGTGTATGTGCGTGTTTGTGCATGAGAGAGTTGACTATGGTCAAAGCCGATTAGCGCTTATCTCCGCTGTCATTCTATCCTCGTCCTCTTGAGGCTTCTCCTCACACACGCACACACACACACACGCAGTCGCGCGTTTTCTCCCACACCATTTAAGTTCTGAATGAGCACCATGGATTCCCCTCAAGCGTCTCTCCACATGAGGATCTCCGCGGACGCAGCGCTTCCGCCGGCTGGACAACTTTTACGCGCGGCTCTGCCCTTCTGAGTCCGGTGGAGAAAAAAAACTTTGACACGAACATGGCCAAGCGGTGAAAACGAAGAAGAAGAAGCAGATCTTCGGAGTGGTCAAAATGCAGAAGAGCGTGCGTTACAACGAAGGCCATGCGCTTTTTCTGTCTGCCGTGGCGCGTAAAGAGGGCACCAAGCGCGGCTACCTGAGTAAGAAGACGGCCGAGAACAGCCGCTGGCACGACAAGTTCTTCGCCCTCTACCAGAATGTTCTCTTCTACTTCGACAACGAGCAGAGCGCCCGCCCAGCTGGGATTTACCTGTTGGAAGGGTGCACCTGCGAGCGCACACCGGCACCCAAAATGTCCACCACTGGGAAAGAAGCCTTGGAGAAACAGGTGGGACATTTTATCAGAAGACACGCTTCATCCATAAACACCAAAAGTATGCAAATCTCTAACTCAGTTCCCTTCAATTTAATCCAATGTGTAAAAGTATTGTATGGCACAAACGCATAAAACATCAGGACAATAATCTACTATATTTGAATGGTTGTAGTTTGCAATGGTGTAACAATTCACTGCATCATGCTACTCTTTTTATATCAAACAGCTCTCAGTGTGATGTAGTACCCTTTATAAGAAACATAGTTTTATCCCAAAAGTGAGCTTTATTATCATTAGCCAGAATATGTGTGGTGTTGACTCATTAGCTTGTGTGGGTGTGCCTAATGTCTACATGCTTCATTTTGCCTCCTTACGGCCATATAAAGTTGCAGAATCCCGCAGTAGCACAATTTGATATCATCCCTGCAGTGTCAAACAACTCCTCCCTGCAGGTGATCCTCCTCCAAGGGCAAGCATTGGTGTTCCTCTGTGTTGCAGTATAGACGCTGAATTTGCTTGTAACTGCACAGCTGAAGGTGAAGACTGTGGCACACTGACAGCTGCTCAAGGCAGCAAGCAACAAGTAGATTTAGTGCTGAATACGGACTAGAAGATCACATCAACTCCTTCATATTTGTTTTTTGTGGCTCTTTGAGTTTAATTTCCAACTGCTAAACAAAGCGTCATGCTAAAGTGTGTGCTGCATGATTAAAGCAGTCATAGGCGAGGATTTTAATGTCTTGGATGCTGCCTCCTCTGCATTGTTGTTGTTGCTAGGGCTTATATCCATCGCTGGTGCGCTTTGTCAGCATTATTGAGGGGAATCTATTGGGCAGGTTTTTTAGTGACTAAAGAGTGAATGTCTAAACAAAATTAATTGTCAGTAGGAAAAAAAACAAGGAATATACTTAAAAATGCACACTCAGCAAAAACAGTTGATTTTACTTGTGAACTCAAAGATGTACAGGTGTGCCTTAGATTGGCCACAGTAAAATGCCACTCCAAAATGAGCAGTTTTAACTTTAACTTAGTATTGATGCAGACTTCCTGAATATCCTGCCAAGCTGACCCTTTGAATAGAGTTGTGGGCTCCTATAGAGCAGCTACACACAATAACCCACACAGAAAACATTTTAGATCTTCCAGAATCTGCACCTATTCCAGCTGTATTTTCTTTTATTCTTTGTGCTTCCTGCCAAAACTGTCTGTTTTAATTTTTTCCATCCATCGCCCTGCCTCCGGGCATGCCCACTGTAGTGTGATTGGTCACACGCCCAAAATGCTTCCTAACTATGAACCATATAAGGAAGTCTGCCCCTCTGTGACATCACAAAGGAGCAATATTACCACGCCTTTTGAAACCGAGTGTTTTTAGCCCTCACAAACTACTCACTTCACGGTACTTGGATTTACTGCATTTTCTGTCACAGGCTTTGTCGGTTCCGGCGTGGCAGGTTGTTCATGTTCCCTTTTCGAGGTTTAGTTTCTGTTAGGATGCTGTTATTTTTGTATTCACTTCCTGCTTTGAGATTATCACCCAAACCTGTTTCTAATTATGCCTATTTAGTTCTGGTGTGCACGGTACCCTTTTGTTGGATCATTGTCGTTTTGTGTGTGCATGCTTCGTGCGTGCCAGTGACTTTTGTTCTCCTGCCGCATTGCATATACTATTAAATATACCTTTTTTTTCACCTGCTTTTGGGTCCTGCTCTCTGCATCCTCAGGGTCAAGCCACTATCCAAAAGCTCAGACGTGACATTTTGTCTTACATATTTGTCATTTCTTCATGGGTGTTGCTGTCATTGTAACACTAATCCATGTTTTTGCTCCATGTAGCGTACTCATTTGGGCTCAAATCAACCAAACTGCACCAGAGTTCACTTGCAAGTGGACCAACACCCATCCCTCAAATGGTCTTGGTCCGCATGGTCCGCGGGTGATTGTATTCGCACTTGACCAAGCACACAGAACTAGCAAAGAAAACACACCAGAGTTGCTTTTAACCAAACCAAACATGACAAGCATGAACTAATACTGCATGTTTATAAATGTGGCTGCATCATACTGAGAGATGTAGCTCCAGTGAGGGCTGCACGGCGGACGACTGTTTAGGGCGCAGACCTCACAGCTAGGAGACCCGAGTTCAATTCCACTCTCGGCCATCTCTGTGTGTGTGGAGTTTGCATGTTCTCCCCGTGCATGCGTGGGTTTTCTCCGGGTACTCCGGTTTCCTCCCACATTCCAAAAACATGCTAGGTTAATTGGCGACTCCAAATTGTCCATAGGTATGAATGTGAGTGTGAATGGTTGTTTGTCTATATGTGCCCTGTGATTGGCTGGCGACCAGTCCAGGGTGTACCCCGCCTCTCGCCCCAAGACAGCTGGGATAGGCTCCAGCACCCCTGCAACCCTTGTGAGGATAAACGGTAGAAAATGAATGAATGAATAGTTCCAGTGAAGAAGTGCAGAGAGTGAGCACTGTTATCTCTGAAAATACCATTGATTAGCTTAACTAATATGGTCAGTGAGGGAAATTCAGCATCACCTCTCATCGCCTTGCAACACTGTGTTTTTACGAACTTCAATTTCGAAATTCAAGGATATTTTCAATAATGTGCTTTTTTTAAAAAAAATAACAGTATTAGTACTCCGATATGAGCAAGCTCTCCCCCATCCTGCCTCGCTTTTGCACTACAGCTGTGACGCTTAATTAGGGTTATTTTCAATCTGCCTTAAGCTGAAAGCATGTGTGCTGCCACACGTACAGTACATAGCCTTGCACTCAGAAATCATAAAGCAACTAATTACGATGATGTTTCCTTTATATACCTATAAAAAGGATGATTGCCAACTTTTAGGGATTGTTTTAGTGTGCATCCTGCAGCATAACACCCCCACAGTGAGCCACGATGCAATGCACACAGCCTACCGCCTTCCCTGCACTCTGACAAAGATATAAACCCTTCAAATAATTTGGAGTGCATTCACACTGGTCTGAATGGTTTCCACAGCGACCGTGGAACAGCTATTCGATCACCAGTGCGCTCCCAGTTGTGCTTTGTGTACTCACACAAACACAAACTCCACCTTTTTCCTATGGTTGCATTGATTATTGATCACCGCAATAGGCAATTGCACAGCAAAAAATCACAGCAATTTTGACTACAACCCTTAGGGGGCGCCACAAATGTTGTGAAAAAAATGAGCACACTATGGGATTGTCCTTATGTTTTCATGTCTGATATAGATTGATCTAAAGCGGTTTTATTCTTAGACAACGAGGTGATTTCAGTGGGTTAATACAGTGGGTGGGTGTGAGTTGGTGCAGGAGGAGGTGGGATGACACTACCAAATTTGGGGTGTGCATTCTCACCAGCTACAACATGGTTTTTAAATACACAGGACCTTTTTGCCAATAGATGGTAGTTACATGAGGTTTGGATGTTGAGAATGCTTTATCCCAGTCATGGGAATTATGTCAATTTTGGGACACACCAAAAAATGTCCAAAGCAAGAATTGCATTCAAAATGTATCCTTTCCAGAAATAATAATGCTGAGTTTTCATTAACACAGTCAGGTCGGCCCTCGCTACATTGCAGTTGGAACATTGTTGTTTTGGGGTTGAATGTGGTCTATTATTACTATTACAAATGCATATTTAAACAAATTGTACATATTTATTGCCCAAATTTGACATTTTGAAGCCTAGAAATGAACAAATATGAACAAAAATCTGTGACTTGTGTGAGCCTTTAAGAAGCAGGGCCTGGGAAGTGAGGTGCGTGACATCAGTTAGTACAGTTGATTGTTAGCAGGTTAGCAGTGTAGAGTGGCAGCTCCTGTCTGAATGTTGACTGTGTGAGTTAAGTAAGTGATTGAAGTGCAGTGTGAGTCTCTTAACCACAAACAGCAGCAGTAGAGTAGTATTCTACACAGGTCTCTAAGTTGTCAATGCTAATCGTATTTATGACTTCTTTTCTATTGCATGTCTACTATATTGGGTGCTAATTAATGTCAAGAAGGCTGTAATAATGTTTAAAAAACATTTAGAAAGTCATAAACAGATTTTCTATGCTCTAACTACAAAAATATTCAATTTCAGTAATATTGTAGTTGAACTGCACTGCATGGTATAAGTTTTCAAAACTATGTTGCATGTTGGGCAACCGAGTGGTTAGCACGCAGGCCTCACAGCTAGGAGACCCGAGTTCAATTCCACCCTTGGCCATCTCTGTGTGGAGTTTGCATGTTCTCCCCGTGCATGCGTGGGTTTTCTCCGGGTACTCCGGTTTCCTCCCACATTCCAAAAACATGCTAGGTTTAAATGGCGACTCCAAATTGTCCATAGGTATGAATGTGAGTGTGAATGGTTGTTTGTTTATATGTGCCCAGTGATTGGCTGGCCACCAGTTCAGGGTGTACCCCGCTTCTCGCAGGAAGGCAGCGGGGATAGGCTCCAGCACCATCCATGACCCTCGTGAGGATAAGCGATTGAAAATGAATGAATGAATGAATGAATGTTGCCTCCAATTTTTAAAGACTGTGTCCATCTGTGGCGCCCCCTATGTGTGCTCATATGTATTACTTTGGAAGACTGGGTCGCATACATTTAATACAGATATCCTTGAATTTTCATTATCATTAACCAAATGATAAATGACTTATGTGCAATCATTGGCCAAGTGTCACCTGTGTCCCATGTTTTGCTTAATGGTAGCCATGATGTTATACAATCATTCATTCATTCATTTTCTACCGCTTTTTCCTCACGAGCTGTCTTCGGGCGAGAGGCGGGGTACACCCTGGACTGGTCGCCAGCCAATCACAGGGCACATATAGACAAACAACCATTCACACTCACATTCATACCTATGGACAATTTGGAGTGGCCAATTAACCTAGCATGTTTTTGGAATGTGGGAGGAAACCGGAGTACCTGGAGAAAACCCACGCATCCATGGGGAGAACATGCAAACTCCACACAGAGATGGCCGAGGGTGGAATTGAACCCTGGTCTCCTAGCTGTGAGGTCTGTGCGCTAACCACTTGACCGCCGTGCCGCCCCGTTATACAATCAGTCTTGCTCAAATTTGGCATACATGGGCTTGTCAGTCCCCTAAATGTGTGTACCAAATTTTGACCAAGCACCTGAAAGTTACAGTACCGTGTAAGAAATATCAAGTCAATAAAACGTTTAATAACAGCGCCACCGTGTGGTTCATTCTTTCTGTGAATAATTGGACAGACAAAAGGTGCATGTTTTGACAAATAATCACCCTCGCGTAAGCTATCTTACACAAAAAAAGCATACATTGAATGATTGTATTGCTTAATACAGTACCAGTGTCCTTGAAAATGAACATCATTATCTCTGGTAATGTCTCTGATCTCTTGTTGCATGGTACTCATATAGTATGCCCTTTCATACCAGTGTATATATGATCTTCATACATAAACAGTATGACAGTAGTAGGGACCCAGTGGATGATAACGCTCTGGGGGGCATGGAGTCTCTGCTAGTGTGATGTTAATGTTATCGCTGGAGCTGCTTGTATTTATTATAGCCACACAGAGCGGAGAGGTGGCACACCCTGTGAGGACTTCATGTGTCTTACAAGCTCATATGAAGAAGACAACACACAGTAAAGCAGATTTACTGGATTTAGGCAGCACTGCTGTTGCACTGGAAGAACAAAATCCTTTATGTGACATTTATGGACCCATAGTGGAAGATGCTTATAATGCTCCTGGCAATGTACAAACACAGCCAGTGTAAAATAGAAAATGAAGGAATAATAGGCTTAATATGTGCATTCAATGATGATGATAAAGGTTATATGGCATGATAAAAATTATAAAAACTATTCTGTGTTTACAGTCTGAACATTTATTTTATACTAGAGTGGAACTGCACTGTAGCTGTTCCTAAATTTTGGGATGCAACATTGATTGGTTTTGTTCATCATGTCCCTGCAGCATGTTAAAAAAAATAGACTTTGTTGGCCTTGTGCAAGCCCAGCAGGGACCGAGGAGAGATAGAAGTCTGAGCCAGAAGACTGGTGGGTGGGTTGGGGGAGGTGAGGGTGAGCCCACTCATTTGACGAGTCGAATGTTTGTTTGTTTTTTATTGCAAACTTGTATTGTTTCTGATGTAACAACCAAATGGATGATTATGATTTTACTGTCTTGTCATGTCAGGATTTAGCATGTACGACAAATCGGTGCTGCTTGATTATTTGTATTTTTTCTACCAGCTGCCTGATTTTATTCATGCTTTTAGGCATTATTCTTTATATGTTATTTATTTGCAGAGAGAAAGTATTTTTTAAATTATTGTAGTACATTATGAAGATTTTTTTTACATTCATTAGATTTTTTAAACATTTTGAAGTTGTCTAATATTTGAAATAATTAAATGAAATTTTAGAGTAGAACCCTGCTGTTTTATGAATGTGAGTGTGAATGGTTGTTTGTCTATATGTGCCCTGTGATTGGCTGGCGACCAGTCTAGGGTGTACCCCGCCTCTCACCCGAAGACAGCTGGGATAGGCTCCAGCACCCCCGCGACCCTCTGGAGGAAAAGCGGTAGTAAATGAATGAATGAACCCTGCTGTTTTTATGGGTTACATTCAAAGATTACCCACACCGATAAAAAAAAATACGTTATGTATGTAAGACGTAAATATGCCTGACACATTTATGAAACACATTTTAAATAATCAAATGTAAAGGTACTCCCCATTAGTGCATGACATGAATAAACAGATGGAATCGGATTCGCAGTCTAGCCTTTAGCCTGGTTCATATTGTCAACAAATTGTTGTTACCTTCAGCCAGCATTTCCACGCTTCTATGCAAAACATTTAAATTAATCAACACAACTGAACACAAAATGCAATTTTTAAATGAAATATTTTATTAGTAAGAAAGGAAAAAAAATCCATACCTATATGGCCCTGTTTGCAAAAGCGATTGCGACCCTGTTGCCCCCTAGAAAGAAAGTAATTGAGATCTGTCAGTCTGGGAAAGGTCATAAAGCCATTTCTTAAGCTTTGGGACTCCAGCAAATCACAGTGAGAGCCATTATCCACATATGGCGAAAACATTGAACAGTGGTAAACCTACCCAGGTGTGGCCGGCCAACTAAAATGACCACATTGACAACTCATTCAAAATGTCACACAAGGCCCCACAACAACATCCAAAGAGCTGCAGGCCTCACTTGCCTCAGTTAAGGTCAGTGTTCATGACTCCTCAATAAGAAAGACACTGGGCAAAAGTGGCCTGCGTGGCAGAGTTCCAAAACAAAAACCACAAAAAGATTCAGCCTCGTCTCAATTTTGCCAGAAAACATTTTAGACAAAAGTTGAACTTTTTGGAAGGTGTGTGACCCATTACATCTAGTGAAGAACATCATACCAACAGTAAAATATGGTGGTGGTAGTGTGATGGTCTGGGGCTGTCTTGCTGCTTCAGTACCTGGAAGACTTGCTGTGATAAATGGAACCAGGAATTCTACTGTCTACCAAAAAATCCTGAAGGAGAATGCCTGACCATTTGTTTGTGACCTCAAGCTGAAACCAACTTGGGTTCTGCAGCAAGACAATGATCCAAAACACACCAGCAAGTCCACCTCTGAATGGCTGGAAAAAAACTTAATTGTACAACTTTTTTTTAGCTGTACTGATTTGGAGTACAAGATAAAGTAGAATGGAAAACTTAACTCTCTTAACAAGTATATAGCACAACACAACAGCAACAGAACCAATGTTGTAATAGCGGTAAGATGCCAACTGCTTAGCCAGCGTGAATACTGCAGATGAGTTAACTGAAGTTAAGTAACGGACACAACATTTTAAAGTGCATGCGGAGGTACAGTCGACAGAACTACTGAATGCCCACTACTCATGATACTACAAATACAGCTGCTGCCATCTTGTGGAGTTAAGTTACACCAGGAGGCTGCCTACAGCCATAGCTGTGTACATTGATATTTTTTTGCTTGCTAATTAGAGACCCCAGTGGTTATTTCTGTTACCACACACCCATAGACTGTAGGAGACTAGGAGACTTGAGATTACAGCCTTTGTGGCATTTCCATGGCATCAGTTGTCATTTGTATTGATTTGTTGTGATGTACAGACCAGTGTTGTCATCTCTTAAGTTCTTGTGTAGTATTCCGCACCAGAAATGTGTCCATCAATGAGTGCAGCTCACAAAACAGACGGCATGCTTGCATCATCGCTGTCTATTCCAGTCACTCATGCTCGTCAGGGGAGAGATGCTGTCATTTTTCCTTTTTAATATTCATGGCAGATGAATCTATCTACATCTCTCTTGGTCATCATTTGCCTAATGAATATATTACTTACAGTCCAATTTCCTATCTGATCTTTAATCAGAAAATGGGTGTTGCACCTGGAGATGCATTTAGTTATGTGATGCTACCGTTTGTGTGTGTGTGTTATGTTTCCAAAAAAACTCCCTGCTCCTCTCCCAGCTGGTGGACCTTAATGACCCATATACAATTAGCGCCCCCTCATTGTGCACCACTTCTACACACTAAATTCCCTCATTTTCCTCTTCAGATGAGGTTTCAGGTGAGCGAGTGAAAGACTCAAAATAGGTCTTCTGTGCCTCTTTACTTCTCAAAGGAAAAGGGCCCGTGTCTTTATTTGTCTTAATGGAATTTCCGACACTACAGTGAAAGACGCCAAGGATGAGGGGGCTACCTTGGTGACCCTTTGAAGGTAGAGTGAGCAAGAGAGTGAAATGATTGCGTTGGGAAGATGACAGGGGGAGTTACTAAGCTGTAGACCTCTAATATGTAATGAATACTCTATTTAGCTAAGTACCAAGTATTAGTCACAGCTTAAGTTGTGCAGTGCCAGATAGAACCACAATAATAAACATGTCTGTCATGCAAGTAGAAAAATGTACATACTTAAAGTTACTTGGGATATTTTAAAGAGGTGGAGGGTTTTAACATCCGTTTCTGTTCCGGTCGTCATAACAGAGAGGCATGAATGCATGCATATGCGCTGAAAAACCAATTAATGAAATAAATGAGTTACTGGCATTAGTGCTCTATGGTTAAAAAAACAAATATATATATAATAACTGTACAATCACCTGTGTGAGGTTGTACTGGAAAAAGATACCAACTGAGGCCACATACAGTTATGGTATAGTAGTATTAATATTTGAATTAAAAAAAATATTTACATATATCATTAATTGATTATGACATATATTATACTTAATATGGAGCTTAATACTGAAAAAATATGGATTCATATTTTTGCTGATTTTTTTCTGCCAAATCTATTTTCTATAAAAAGGTTTGCTCTACGTATTTACTGTGCAGCTGTTAAATTATACACGCTGTGTATTTCATTTCAGAATTTACTCTTTTTTTTCATATTCCGCCCCTTTTCCTACATTGCCTTAACTTGTGCGATGGATCAATGCAAGTTCAAAATGCAAAGAGCCATGGAGGCTGCGGTAGGAAGCAGGCAAAGTCGGATATCACGTTGCCATGGAGATGCTATCCTGTTAGTTGCTGCTGACACAATTTAGAAAGATGTAAGCGCTTAAATATTATGTAACTCTCTCTCTTCTCTGGATGCCTCTGTGCTTCTCTGTCAAAGACTGTTACAGCGCTGATTAGCGTGGATTTAATAATGTTCCCGCAACCACTGAATCAAAGTGACAGGTACATTTAAAAAAAAAAAAAGAAGAAGACAAGATAGGAGGATGGAGATGTGGATGTTTTTGTCCCAATAACCCCAACCAGTAGCATGTCCAAGCTATTGGGGGGGCAAATGTGTGTCTCCTCTAGATTGTTTGCTTCACTGAATCCTCACTGAGACACAAAAGAAAAGCATGGAAGCATGAGGATGCTGAGATGGGAGGAGGAGGAGGAGGAGGAGTGGGTTTAGAGAGGAGGCAAAGTGGGATGATAGGTGAAGAGCCAAAGTCCACTCAGAGCTCAGAGTCTTTGCTCGTCTAAGAATAGCAGCTCTTGTGCTAACCCATTGCCCCAGGACACAAGCATTGGAATAAAAGCTTCTATACTTCACACAACGTTGCTGAATATGCTCCAAAGAAGGTCTTTGCATGTTTTGGCATGTGTCTCCTGACAAGATGTACATGAAGTTATAGAACCATTACCCCCATCTTAGAATGAAAATGGTCCAGTCTGCCTGTCTAATTGTACTATTATGCATCAGTTCACATGAGAAGGAATTCGAACGAATAAGCTGACAGAAAAAGACAAAAAAATAAGCCACTTTCTTTGTCCTTTCTCCTACACTAGGAAATCAAACAATGGCGTACGATGAGTCAGTTCAAGAAACAATACAAACATATGATGTTTAAAGGGTATATCAAAAGCTGAAAGCTGAGAACCACAGTGTCCGATATCATTTATCGTGTATCAGTATTTACAGGGACTGTATGTACCTCATGCCCCCCCCCCAAAACATGTGAAACATGAAAACATGTCTATGCTTTTGTACAATTTGTGTTCACTCAAGCCTTTTGGTATTCACATACATGTTCACGGCACATACAGCTAAACCTTAAAACGTGAGGATAATTGGACAAAAGCTGTCTTGTGCAGCAGAGACCGTGTATTATGGTATCACTACCATGAATAATAATCCACATAATATGGGAGTGGCAGTGCATGAAGCAGGATTGGAACCGCACATTAAATGCTTGCGCACACTATAAACATTGCAATCCAACCTGCACTCAGTGTTTCACAACATGTGGCATGTTGTAATGTGTAATGTCACTTAAGTTTTGTCAAATCAAAACACGATGTACAAAGTACAATGTGATAGTCTATTTCGGAAGTTTACTTCCTTGTGCATCACTCTAAGCATCATCGTTTACTGTAAACATAAATATGACCTACTTCAATCTGTTCTACATGTGTATTTACATAACTTCACATCAACATAAATGATTACCAGTAGCAGCTCCAACTGCCGGCATTATTTTAACTTTTATAAATAGTGTTTTTTTGTTTAAATTAGTGCTCCTCAGCGTTTTAGTGGTTAGCGCACAGACCTCACAGCTAGGAGACCCGAGTTCAATTCCACACTCGGCCATCTCTGTGTGGAGTTTGCATGTACTCCCCGTGCATGCGTGGCTTTTCTCCAGGTACTCCGCTTTCCTCCCACATTTAAAAAAAAACATGCTAGGTTAATTGGTGACTCCAAATTGTCCATAGGTATGAATGTGAGTGTGAATGGTTGTTTGTCTATATGTGCCCTGTGATTGGCTGGCGACCAGTACAGGGTGTACCCCGCCTCTCGCCCGAAGACAGCTGGGATAGGCTCCAGCACCCCCTCGACCCTCGTGAGTATAAGTAGTAGAAAATGAATGAATGTTTAAATTTGTGGAAAAATGTTCACCGTGCAAAGTTATAAAATGTAGCCACATTGTTTTGTGACTTCTTGCATACAGCAGTAAGTTATTGCTTAGGTGATGCTGCATTAATGTATACAATGTATTGCATATAATAACATTTTTTTTTTACTCCTGCATTCATTCATTCATTTTCGTGCTGGAGGGCGAGAGGTGGGGTACACCCTGGACTGGCTGCCAGCCAATCACAGGGCACATATAGACAAACAACCATTCACACTCACATTCATACCTATGGACAATTTGGAGTCGCCAATTAACCTAGCAGGTTTTTGGAATGTGGGAAGAAACCGGAGGAGCTGGAGAAAACCCACGCATGCACGGGCAGAACATGCAAAGTCCACACAGGGATGGCCGAGGGTGGAATCGAACTTGGGTCGCTTAGCTGTAACACCTGCGCGCTAACCACGCGGCCCGTCGTGCTGCCACATTCATACCAATAACGGGCAATTTCACGTCTCCGGTTACAGTGAAAGAGCGTTAATAGCAAATGACGAGGAAGGCAGCATCTCCGTATGTCTGCACCATATGTGCCCCTTTGCTGTGACTCAGATGAGCAACCAAAACATGTTGGTTTGCTAATGCGGTACAGTTTGGGAGTCATTTTTTTTTTGTGACATTGATTCATTTCTTCTCTGTCTGCAGCACTATTTCCTTGTTGTGTTCGGCCATGATGGACAGAAGCCTCTGGAGCTGCGGACAGAGGAGGAGGGGCAGTGTGACGAGTGGGTGGAAGTCATTCAGCAGGCCAGGTACACAAGATAAACCGACCTATCAGCATTCAGCGGCCTCGGTAAAGGTCCATATAGTGTTCTTCAACTATACCAATTGTTTTTTTTTGTTGATTAATCTGAAACTTGTTGCTTTGATTAATCGAGTGATCCAGGTGTGCCCGCCACACATTCTAAAAGTCTGACAAACAAGAAAACCCCCAAAAATAGTCAAAATGGAAAGAAGAGCAGTACAGTCGTCCCTCGATGATTACTGCTATTTGGTTCCAGACCAGGCCACGTTGTGTACATTTCTGCAAAGTAGGATTCAATATTAAGAAATGTAAATTTTTTGTAGTTACCATGATTAGAGCCCTCTAAATATGAAATAACACCCCTATAGTCACTTTTACACTTTACACATCAGAGCTGGGCTTTGAGGTGCTGAAACCACAGGAGTGAGATGTGTTGGAAAAATGTCGACAACATGTTGCAATATAGCTAGTCGCGACGTCAGCTGCCTCGTTACCATCAAGCAGCGCTGGTATGACAAGACGTGCGCCCTGGTAGAGTTTTGCATTCTGTAGCGTGTGGATTTAGTGTGTATTTCAACCTAAAATGTCGCACATGTCATCGTTTAGTCACTTGTATTGTAAACAAACACGTATTGACACTCCACATTGTAGCTTAAAATGTATAGTAAATGATAAAATACGCTAATACGTAGCAGTATTAAGTGCCGTCACTGGTACTGCCACTCTCGTCATCCTCGTCATGTTCCATATTGCTTCAAAATGTCTGTTCAACAGTCAAATTTTGCCCAAGGTTATCATACCATTACAATGTGATACCTGCCCATGCATATAGTCATAATAATACCAAAATAGTTCACCTGGGCTTCCATGGGGTAGTGGGGCCTTGCGGGCGGTCGTATGTCGGTGGTCAGGCTTGGGGTTGCCTGGGGAGTCCCTCTCCTTTCATACAAAGACACGTTAGAAGCAATATCAAGTTCATGAGAAGGGAGGACCAAACAAAGGAGGGATATGCTGGGAAGTTCGACCCCAAAGCTTTCTATGAGCACAGTTTAATAAGCGAAATACCATGCCTTATACTTTCTTTTCTCCCCTTCTTCAGTTATTCTGACATCATCATCGAGCGAGAGGTGCTCATGCAGAAATACATCCACCTGGTACAGATTGTGGAGACTGAGAAGGTGGCGGCCAATCAGCTGCGCACGCAATTAGAGGACCAGGACACTGAGATCGAGAGGCTTAAAGCAGAGGTACGATGTAAATGCACATAAGACACTCCAGTATATACTATGCCTGCATAATGAGCTACAATACAAGAACTGCATACAGATGATGTTAAAGGCAAATGATAACCACACAGCATCATAGTACATACTGTAGAATACTGTATAATTACCGGTAGTAATCATAGTATAAAACAATTTACATCAACAGTTTGATTTCATAAGACTTATTTGCTCAGTGGAATAGGAATAAAACATACATGAACCTCTTCTGTATTTCTTCTTCGCTCTGGCTTTTTTTCCCTAGCATAGCCTAGCAAACCAATACTTTTTGTTTCTGGCAGCCCTTTGTGAGAGCCTGTGCTCCTGAGAAATGCTTGGAATCGATGAAATTTGATGTTTTGATGTAGAAGCCCTGACAGTACACCAAATGTGGAAAACACAATTTCCCACGATGCAATTACAATCGTAAACTCATTAAATTAATACATGCCTGATGGTTTTAATTAAAAACTGAGCATTATTATCTTTATAAAGGCTTGTATTCGACGGGGTAAGTACATGTATGCCTGATCCTGTGATCAGTGAGTCTAAACACACATCCAATTTTAAACATGTGGTCATTCTCAAGAGATATATTTGCATTCAGTAATGGCGTTTCCCTTATGCTATTCCAAATACACACCCACTAAAAACTGCATGCATAATATAAAAAAGGTTGTTTGTAATGCTTCTCCTCACACTTACACACATCTCCGTGATTACACCGTCTACAAACATGCGTAGGCTATATATCGACAGTGTATAGTCATGTCCCTGTAGGCATGTGTTATGGGTATGTAGGGATTGATCAGTAGTCCAAGCGTAGGAGTAGAATAAAGACCAACCATCGCATTCTTACAAGCAACTGTTATACCTAACACTGCGTGTGCCTATATGCTTGTCTTTGAACACAATCACGCACACTAACAAACACACTTTTCTCCCCTCCTCGATCTTGCTCACAATCATAATTAACCGGAAAAAAAATAAAAATACTGTTCATTCTCAAAAACTGCTTCCATGGAAAAAGCAGCACAGAAGGGACAGGGAGAGTCTGCAGGAATAGGACACACACACTAAAGATGATGAAAACCTTTTGCATTATAATTTGATACAAGAATCACTTAAAATAATTGGTAAATATTATATACCAGAGCTGTCAAAGTTAACGTGTTAATGTTCAGAAAAAAGGGCCAAAATACATACAAATACATCCATACATCACGCATTGGAGAACAGTAGATGGTGCGTTCAATCACAAAAAAAAGGTAGGAAAAATCACAGCTCACATTAAACATTCAAGAACTGTGGGATTTCTAAGTAATAGTTACCGTTTTGTGATAAAATAATATTTACTGTACTCATTTATTCATTCATTGTCTACTGCTTTTTCCTCACGAGGGTCGCGGGGGATGCTGGAGCCTATCCCAGCTGTCTTCGGGCGAGAGGCGGGGTACACCCTGGACTGGTCGCCAGCCAATCACAGGGCACATATAGACAAACAACCATTCACACTCACATTCATACCTATGGACAATTTGGAGTCACCAATTAACCTAGCATGTTTTTGGAATGTGGGAGGAAACCGGAGAACCCGGAGAAAACCCATGCATTCACGAGGAGAACATGCAAACTCCACACAGAGATGGCCGAGGGTGGAATTGAACCCTGGTCTCCTAGCTGTGAGGTCTGCGCGCTAACCACACAAGCGCCGTGCAGCCCTATTTACTGTACTATAATTAATATTTTTTATGTATTTTAATGTGTTTTAAAAGAGAAATTGACATTTGACATTGACAATTTACATTGAATTAGCAATTTTGATGAAATGTTTAATGACTATTGCTCCTGTATTTTAGGGATTTTCATTTTTACATTTTACAAAAGGTGCATTCAGGTAAATCCGGCAGTTTGATCAGTTTTATGATTCATGATTCTTGTCCAGGTGAAAGATAACGGTGCAAAGTTGCTGTGTTTTAATGAAGTGGTTGTGAAATGCTGTTATTGCCAGTGTGTGGTGGTGCTAGTCCTGCCCTAAGCCGCCATCGGCCCCTAGCGGACCAGCAGCTATCAATGCCATAAATCACATCTCCACTGCTATGTATTATGTTGTGACTCAGTAATGGCTCTTATAAATGTTTATGTTTGGTTTGGATTCTTTTCTTTCCATGATGTCTTCGCATCCTATGAATCCCCGCAGATCAAATTGCTAACAAACAACTTTTTTTTTTGGTAAGGAACATCTGCCAGCGTAATGGGGCCGCTCATGAAAAGAGATTACAATTGGAGAGCCATTGTGCAGCTGGCAATTCTTCTCACTAAAAACACCCGCTTGCTTTGTGTGTGTGTGTGTGTGTGTGTGTTGCCCAGTGTTTATGAATAATTAAAACAGCTAGCAACTGTAACTCAACAGTTGGCAGCCTCCTATTTGCTGCCAGTGTGTAAAATGGCTTTTTAGTTGGTGTTTCATGCAAAAAGGCTGAAAGGTAAAACAACTAATGTTACAGCTCACAGAAGCAGGTGCTGCTTTTAACGGCCATGCTTGCAGCATTGTGTTTTAATAGTCATTATGTGCAATTACCCTTAAAAGCTCTTATTTTTTTCCTTATGTGCAAATCCAAAGAAAAAGGGGGCACTATAGCAGTGTTTCTTGTTTTTAAATGCTGATCTGACTTGTGGCTGATGTAACGCTTATGAAGGAGCTGACACTGACAGAATGTGTCTTAGCAGGGGTCTTTAAAAGTCATTCTCTCTGCCCAAAAAACGGGCAGACAGAGAAATAAATGATGTTTTCCCATCCAGTATCTTTCTTCAAAAACCTGTTCTTTGCTTAAAGGGGACCGTTTGCTCATTTTTGAGTAATGGACTCCTATAGAGCAACTACACACAATAACCAACACAGAAAGCTTTCTAGATTTTTCACAACCTGCACCTATTCAGCTATATTTCTTTGGATTTTGTGCTTCCCACAAAAAACGGTCTGTTTTCATTTCTTCTCCCCCACGGCCCGCCTCCAGGCACGCCCACTTCGTTGTGGTCAGTCACACTCCCAAGTGCTCAGAACGGTATAGGACAGGGGTCGGGAACCTTTTTGGCTAAGAGAGCCATAAAGGCCAGATATTTTAAAATGTGTATCTGTGAGAGCCATATACATTTTTTTAAACATTGAATGCAATAAAATGTGTGCATTTTTATGTAAGACCAACAGTTTTAGATATAATGGGCTCTAATTACGAAGACCAGGCACACTACCCCACGCCAATGGGGTGTGGCCAGCACACTTTTGTGAGCAGCGCAGTGTCTAATAATAAATCAAATACTTGTTGCCATTAATACAACTTCTGCTGCTGCATAATTTTGCACCATACTCAGTATATTTCATTCTTTTGGCCATCTTTGCCAGAAGGCTTGGTTCTGCAGCTTTAGCTAGGTGACTATTTGACTAAAGGAGGAAAGTCTACATTTACATGTTGACATCTCAATGACCGAGGTAGACTACTGAATCGAGTTTTGGTGTTTGACCTGGAAAATATCTTCAAGAAAGATGGATATGGTTGGCCGTATTGCAGTAGAAAATAGATGGACGAATTAAAATGCATAAAAAAGTTGTTGATTTTTAATATTATTTCTGTGATGTTTACTTTAAAATGTTAGCAAAAATACATTTTTATTGTGGTAAGAAATGCTTGAGAGCCAGATACAGTCATCAAAAGAGCCCTACCAGGCTCCCGAGCCATAGGTTCCCTACCTCTGGTATAGGATAATAAACGACCTGGTCTCATATTTGAGTTTGGGTGCACTTAACACTGTCCAAAATATCCAGGAAAAATAATTACAAACACTTATCATTAATACACTCACTGTCCACAACATTAGGTTTACCTGCATGAGCTACACTGTATTTAGTACTGTGCTGTAGAATATTTTGGTAGCCTCAAAATATTAAAATAATTGGTAACTTAACTGTGACTTCGGTGGCACGGCGGTCAAGTGGTTAGCGCGCAGACCTCACAGCTAGGAGACCAGGGTTCAATTCCACCCTCGGCCATCTCTGTGTGGAATTTGCATGTTCTCCCCGTGCATGCGTGGGTTTTCTCCGGGTACTCCGGTTTCCTCCCACATTCCAAAAACATGCTAGGTTAATTGGCGACCCCGCCTCTCGCCCAAAGACAGCTGGGATATGCTCCAACACCCCCGCGACCCTTGTGAGGAAAAAGCGGTAGAAAATGAATGAATAAATGAACTGTGAGTTGAGCTTTAGAAATGGCTTTACAACCTTCACCAGAATGATAGATGCCAATCTCAAAGATACTTTTTTTAAACATTGTATCATATTCCTGTTATAGTAATACAATATTTTGTCTTTTGCAGATTGTAGCTTTGAACAAAACAAAGGAGCGTATGCGACCTTACCACGTCAACCATGAAACAGAAGATCCCGACATTAAAAAAATCAAGAAGGTAACGCACATCATTAGGGGGCTAAACCAAATAATACTCTTGCTACAAGGCAATGTGCGTGTCTCACCTCAGGTACAGAGCTTCATGCGGGGCTGGCTCTGTCGAAGGAAGTGGAAGATCATCGTGCAGGACTACATCTGCTCTCCTCACGCTGAGAGCATGAGGAAGAGGAACCAGATTGTCTTCAACATGGTGGAAGCAGAGACAGAGTACGTCCGTTGGCACAGGCCTTTCACATGAAGCTTTGTGTATCATGTTACCTCAAATAGCGGCCTCTGCTTTAATTGACTCATCACCAGCTGAGTTAGGGCACCTGTAAAGGTGAAGTTTTCAGTTGGAGTTTAACATAAGAAGTGGTGCTTTATGCTGTAAAATGCTTTTGGGGGTGTCACCACAATGAGTCAGTTGAGAGTCCAACTCAGAACCAAACTGTCAAATACTATGTTACATTGGCTTAGGTATAAAAGCATCTGTGGCATTACCACGACAACCTAGCATCACCCACTGTTGTGATCTATAATATATGTATTGGTGGACCGCATGTTGTTTTGATGCTGGTGCAGTGTTAGTATATGACTATTTGATTATGATGTTAAAACATGAATTCTGTCAGCAGCCATGTGGCAAACAAACAAGCTTGCATTAAGTATGTCTCTATTTACGACAGGTACGTCCACCAGCTCTACATCTTGGTCAACTGCTTCCTCAGGCCCCTAAGAATGGCTGCCAGCTCCAAGAAGCCCCCCATCAGCCACGACGACGTCAGCAGCATCTTCCTCAACAGGTGCGCAGGGACAAATGGCCCAGATTTGCTTCAAATCAAAAAGCAGACATGTTAATTATGTAAATGCTGTGTTGTGTTGTGTTGCAGTGAGACCATCATGTTCCTACATGAGATCTTCCACCAAGGCCTGAAGGCCAGGATTGCCAACTGGCCCACTCTGGTGCTGGGTAAGCTGTTTGCTTGACCCCTGATACACACACACACACACACACACTATGAATTGTCTGCAGTCGCTTTGTGACGTCAAGGTCACAGTTTCTCTCCATCCCGCTTGACTTCTTCAAACATCAGCCATGACGTCTTAATGCTGCACACACACACCCACACACACATACATGCAAACACTAATTTCCCTATCTCTGTCTAACCAACACGAACATGCATTGTGCCGGCAGACAATAAGCAGCAAGGCTAGAAGGCATCTCTGTGTTTTTCACCTCTTAAAACAGAAGGCCCTGCACAGATTAACATCGCCAAGGAGACAGACTTCAGCAGTCTGTCAAGAGGAGATAGACTGTATGTACTTTCATATATAATCAGATTATTATTAGGATTTAATCATCAGCTGGCCTATAAAAATTATCAGAAGCACTGACCTAGATTTCTATTAAATTGTATTTATTCCCCATAAGTGTGATTGACTTACACAGCTCAATGTGCTCAACAAAAAAAAACATTGTAACTTTAGTGTTTAGCCAAATCATCATCAAATTTGGTACATACCTTTAATGGACGAACAAGCACATGTCTGATAATTTTGAACATGATTGGTGAAAAATGGCTGCTAAATGATGGTGCTAACTTTTGAACACTTTGCAAGCATAATATCCCGTCCCCTTCCAGCTTCAAGTGTGTGAGCTTCTGCTTTGTGCTTTGCTTTAGTCCTCTCCAATAGATATGTCCATATCGTACTGTGTATCGGATGGATAGCAGTCCACACTCGATGTTCTTCGCATACGCGTGGCCAAGTTGCCCATAAATATGTGTTCACAGACATTGGGGTCATTACAGTTTTTGGGGGGCAAAGACCAAAAAGTGGGTCGCAACACACTAGTTGTGAATCTCTGTTCCAAAGCATTTTGAGCGCAACCCCTGGGATACACCAGAATCTTTTATTGCATCCAATCATTTACATGTCATTCATTCAGTCATTCATTTTCTACCGCTTATCCTCATGAGGGCCGCAGGGGTGCTGGAGCCTATCCCAGCTGTCTTCTGGCAAGAGGTGGGGTACACCCTGGACTGGTCGCCAGCCAATCACAGGGCACATATAGACAGCCATTTTTACATGTCATGTAAAAAAATGTACTCATGTGCATTGCATGTTTAGTCTTTAGTGTTTAGTGTTTTCACATTATTACGTATGTGAAGACTTGTAAGTTGGATGAGTGGTTCACACAGCTAGAAGACCCGAGATCAATTCCACCCTTGGCCATCTCTGTGTAGAGTTTGCATGTTCTCCCATGCATGCATGGGTTTTCTCCGAGGACTCCGGTTTCCTCCCACATTCCAAAAACATGCTAGGTTAATTGGCAACTTGTTTGTATATGTGCCCTCTGATTGGCTGGCAACCAGTCCAGGGTGTACCCCGCCTCTCGCTCAAAGACAGCTGGGATAGGCTCCAGCACCCCCGCGACCCTATTGAGGATAAGCGGTATTGAAAACGGATGGATGGATAGACTCTTAAGCCCCCAAATTAAATAATTCCATTTTTGGAATGCGGCTGTACAAAAGGAAGGTAAGAATATGTTCCTAATGTAATTGATTAGTAGGTCCATATGAGGTCACATGATGGGCCAAGTCAGTGTTCAAGGTTTTGTAATGTATTCCATCATAATGACTCACTGATCTTGTTTTTGAAACAAGTGGTAAGCACTTCACTGATTATGTAAGTGGTACTGGTTCACACCCACCTCCCTGAACCATAACATAACATAACATCTCCATAGACAAAGTGAACACTGTCATGTATTACCGTCAAACCACTACATTTACTGTAAATATTAATCAAAAATCATCCTTTGGTTGTTCTCTTTCCAGCTGACCTTTTTGACATCCTGCTGCCCATGCTGAACATCTACCAGGAGTTTGTGAGAAACCATCAGTACAGTCTGCAGGTTCTAGCCAACTGTAAGCAGAATAGAGACTTTGACAAGCTGCTCAAACAGTACGAGTCCAATGCTGCCTGTGAGGGCAGGATGCTTGAGACCTTCCTCACCTACCCCATGTTCCAGGTTTGGAAAAGTTATGGAGAATTTTGTTGAAATAGGTTTTTATGAATGAAATAGAGTCAGTATCTTCTGAAAGGGTGTACATCTTTTCATACTTCAACGAGCTTAAACATTCCTCAACAAGTGTTGAGTCTACTCTAAAGTATATCCCAGTTTCTATAGCATTGTCAAATGAGACAATATAATAAAAATGGCTGCTGAAATGTGGGAGATACTGTGTGAATACACCATATTTTTCATAATATCCTTTTCTTGTGTCAGATTCCTCGGTATATCATCACCCTGCATGAGTTATTGGCGCACACTCCACACGAGCATGTGGAGCGCAAGAGTCTGGAGTTTGCAAAGTCCAAGTTAGAGGAACTGTCCAGGTAAATATAACTTCTTTTCGAAATGTTCACCTCTTGTTTTGTTTTAACATTATCAGCTGATTTGTGTTTGCTTGGTCAGAGTAATGCACGATGAGGTGAGTGACACTGAGAATATTCGCAAAAACCTGGCCATCGAGAGGATGATTGTGGAGGGTTGCGACATCTTGCTGGACACTAGCCAGACCTTCGTCAGGCAGGGTGAGTCTTCATCACTTCCACTTCTTTTTCATACATAGTTCATGTTTAATTACAATCACAGCCGTCAGCATGCAGGGCCCTCATTGAATATACATGGGAGCAACCGGACCGGAGCAGGAGGGGATAGATAAGAAGAAAAACGTTAAGCTTCTTTAGACAACTAGCTCAGACTGAAACAACAGCAACTCTGCTGGTTTGAAGCCAGTCACTTCAAGATGAGATACATTAATCAACAATTAATTCCACAATCAATTAATTGATTCTTATCACCATCCATCATGTTTGTAGTAGTTATAGTGCATCCTTTGAGGGGGTAACATCACTCCGAATATTTAACAACATGTGCATTAGAAATTTGCATTGAACTAAACCTGCTCGCTCCAGGCTCTCTCATCCAGCTGCCGTCGGTGGAGCGAGGCAAACTCAGTAAGGTCCGACTGGGCTCGCTCTCCCTGAAGAAAGAAGGGGAGAGGCAGTGCTTCCTTTTCACAAAACACTTCCTGGTGTGCACACGCAGCTCCGGAGGGAAATTGCACCTCCTCAAGGTGACTCCACCACGCTTTTCTTCATATATTTTATTTAATTATCGCATTTGACCGCAATTTTGCTCAACTCCTGCAGCAAGGCGGCGTCTTATCCCTTATTGACTGCACGCTGATCGAGGAGCCGGATGCTGGGGATGAAGAGTGTAAGCTTTCACACACACGCATTTAAGGTTAAGTGGCTGTCAGGTGCTAAGCGAACAGAAATGAGTTCCCTTTAAATATCAGCAGCTCACCCCTTTAAAAGTCAGGGTAGGGTCTTTTGACATTAACAGTCCATTAATTTGCTTGCGTCTCAGGATGTAGAAACACACCTAGACATGGAGATAGACGCTCCACTTAGTTAACTTCCTTCTCCATTATTGTTCAGCTAAAGCCGGAGGCCAAGTATTTGGTCAGCTGGACTTTAAGCTGGTGGTGGAGCCGTCTGACTCGGCTTCATTCACTGTGGTTCTGCTGGCGCCCTCACGACAAGAGAAGGCTGCGTGGACAAGCGATATTAGCCAGGTGATACACACACACACCCACTGAATAACAAGAACCTCCAAATAGCGGGAGCATGTATCCACTGGGCTTTGTGGAGGCTTAGTGATACAAAAACACAGACATGGGTGCAGCTCCCTCGAGGTGAGCTTTGTAAACACAGCGACTTCTTGCTAGTATTCCTACAAGACAAAAAACTTATTTCAAGCCTCATTTGTCCCCCTTTTTTTCCCTCCCCCTCCAGTGCATTGATAACATCCGTTGCAATGGCCTGATGACCAGCGTCTTCGAAGAGAACTCCAAAGTGACCGTGCCTCACATGATCAAGTAAGTGTGGAAATGTGTGTGTGAAGAGGAGCCCCCATCTCTTCATGCTGCAGAACATAAAGCATAAAGTGGGTGATGATGCTTTAACACAAATGGTACCTTTTCTTTGGTATTGTGTTTCCTTTCTTGATTATTTTTGGACAGTTTGCTATTCATTTTTTCTTTGCAATACAGTGGAACCTCTTATGTTGAACACAGTTCTGTATACTGCATATTCAGCAGTCTGGCTTTGTATGCATGGTTTTTACATTCACTGGAAATAGAAATAGTCTGCTCCAGGGTTAAACTGACCCCATTATAACTGTACAATCAATGTTTTTATTAATACAATGTAAAAATAAGCCTGTGAATATTCTCATTCATCCAGATCATTGTATTGTCAGGGCATTCAATCGATTGCAACTGAGCTGTTCAGGTTGTCTTAGAAGATCAGTCCATGCTCAAAGACGAGGTGGGACACACACAGGTCAGACTAGATAGGACAGTTACTGTCTGGCAGCCTGGTGCAAGATTCAATCTATGTATCCTCCATCCTAGAGACTTTAGAGACCTTTAGAAAGCAATAAAAAAAACATATTAAAAGCAAAACTCAAGGATCCTTTGATGCTGACTTTTGAGGTTCCACTGTACAGTATATGATTTTAAAACCATTTTTGATCCAGCTCTTCTCATAACCTTACTTAGCAATCCAACAAGTCACCCATGCTTGTGTGTGTTGTGTGTGTATGTGTGTACACGTGTACCCATCAGATCCGATGCGCGTCTCCATAAAGATGATGTTGACATTTGCTTCAGCAAGACGCTCAACTCCTGCAAGGTCCCGCAGATCCGCTACGCCAGCGTGGAGCGTCTGCTGGAGAGGCTGACCGACCTGCGCTTCCTCTCTATCGACTTCCTCAACACCTTCCTGCACACATACAGGATCTTCACCACTGCCACGGTTGTCATGGACAAACTGGCTGACATCTACAAGAAGCCTTTCTCTTCAATTCCCATCAGGTCAACCCCCAAATATTAACTTTATCTCACATTCATGACATCTTTTTTTTCATGCTTTAACGACAACTGGGGTGTTAAATGGACGTAGGTGATCATTGGAGTGAGACAAATTAATTTTACTGTATGTAACAACTTTTACATTTCAACATGAATAATGATTTGGAGTGCATGATAAAGTGTAGAGGAAAATGTAGCTCTCTTTGACCACATGATCATTTACAAACAAGTGTATTGCACAACACAGCGGCCTCAGACCGCCTGAGATGATTTCATTCTAAGTAACAATCTAACACACATGAGTTTCACACCAACAGCCAGCATTTTGAAGCACATGTAGAGGCAGAAGAAGCTGCCACTCATGATTCTTCAAATGTACAGTAGCTGCTGTATCACCATATGCAGTTTTTTTTAATATATTGTTTTTGCAGTTTTTTTTTTTTATACGTCAGGGGCCACAGTTGTTAATGCCAATGCGGTTATTTGATTTTATCGAATGTTGTTAATTGATCAGAGGAGTTAATTGGAGCATTGAAATAACTGTATATTAACTGCAATGCTTTAAAATTTGGGGCAAAAAAGGTTGCAGTTTTATTTTCAAATGTAGTATTTGAGTAGCACTCGTTGAGATGTCAACTTCAATTGTGACAAATTTCTGACATTTGTAATGTTCATATTGTGGTAGTCTATGACCATATGTTTCTAATTTTAAGAGCAATGAAAAGCATAGTGGTGCTTTAAAGCCATATGTTTCACATTTGTACATACATCCCAATAATCGCAGTGATTTACCAGCGTTTTGGCATCTATCTAGGAATATATGAATGAAGAGTTTCTCTCACTCTCTCCTTCTCTTCATGCTCCAGTTGCCCTGTTAGGATTCTGGCGGCATCAGATTTCCGTGTTTATATTTCCTTCTTGGATTTAATGGGATTTTCAATAGGAAAAAGTATTTTCATGTGTGTGAACTCTGGTTCGAAGGTCTAGTTCAATGACGCTTGTGGCTTCCTGGTCATGTTGGAAGGGAACAGCTGTCAGCAGAGTAGTAAAACTTGTGTGGTGTACATCGCAATGTGCAACTATATATTTACTAACTGCTAAAATGGGGAAGATCATGTGCCGTTAGATGGATGATAACAATTTGCCTGAGTTAGATAAGTGAAATATGCGGGCTAGGGTGCATCAAAAAACACAATTATTGAATTTTGATATGGCTGGGTACTAAAAGTGTTCCAATATATGTAGAAACAACACATACAAAATATTTTTCCAATACATGATTATTTAGGGGTGCCACCATACATCTGTTTTTGTGGAATAAAGTGGTGAACAGTTCAATGGTCACCATGGAGATTTGAGGTCAGCAAAGACTGCAGCTCAAGAACTCTCAGGTGATCTTTGTTTTTGTTGGTATTTATACTCCTATTACATATTACTAGCAAATTTGTGGTTTTGTCTTTGAAATTTGAATGATTTGTAGTCATATTTATAGGTATTTAGTGCTCATTCCCTCGACTGTAGCTAACATTAGCTAGCTACAGTTTGCTAATGTCAGTTAGCTAATAGCTGAGCAAGCATAACATCAACAACAGTAATATAGAGTAGACAGTATTGCTGATGCCTCATATTTATTGAGAGTGGTACTGTAGTCCTACATAATCTGATATACACTTGTTCATTTATTATTTAGGCACTGTGCAGCACAACCCACCAGAGGTGGTCTCAGAGGGCAGCTCTAAGATGCTGCCCTCAACAACTAGTTCCTTTCAGACTAGCAGTCGCAGCTTGGTCTTTGGTCTGGGCCCCCTTTGATAACCCTATAGAAAATCATGCTGTATAGAAGTTCATTGTACTCAACATTTCCAGGTCAACTTTTTGGCAATTAGACTAGAAATTGCACATTTTCCGAAATTTTACAAAAGTTTATGTGTGAGATGGCACCCCTAAATCTCAATGGATTTCCTCAAAACTTTGCAATAGACATTTTTATGTTCATTAGAAAAAATGGAATGCCAGCCAAATTGATATTATGAATTAAAAATTTCCCATTCAAATTTGATGCACCCTAATGCGGGCATTAAATGACATTAGATTTAGTTTTCATAAAGCAACTAAAATGCTACGAATAGTTAATGGTATGTATTTGCATCTTTTAAGAGTGTTGGAAAGCACTACATTGAAAAATATTATTATTATTATTATTATTATGGATGTCCACAAACCGATATGCCGATATTGTCCAACTCTCAATTTCTGACATCAGCCGATACTGATACCGATATGTGTAACATGACATATCTCCTGTGAAGATCACGCTTTGAGCGTAGATGTATTTTCTGGGGTTTCCGAGCCTACTTAAATGCATCAAATTGTATTTAGCCCACACATAATTAAGATATTATTGTGATTTTTGGAGTGTCCATGTATCTCGTGGCCATCTCATGAGGAAGTGTCATTCTGAGGAGGACTAGAGATGTGTTTTGTTTGTAGTTGGCGATATATATGTATGTATATATATATATATATATATATATATGTATATACACACGTACGTACGTATATATACATATAATACATATATGCATGATGTTGGAATTGGACTGCTGTTGATTCAGGTTGATTGTTCAGGTCAGAATAAAGGTCTAAACGAACCTCAGCTTTGGTATGTAAAACAGGCTGCACGGCGGCTGAGCATTTAGTGCGCAGGCCTCACAGCTAAGAGTTCACTTCCCCCCTCGGCCATCTCTGTGTGGAGTTTGCATGTTGTCCTTGTGCATGCGTGGGTTTTCTCCGGGTGAGTGTGAATGGTTGTTTGTCTATATGTGCCCTGTGATTGGCTGGCGACCAATCCAGGGTGTACCCCGCTTCTCGCCTGAAGACAGCTGGGATAGGCTCCAGCAACCCTTTGTGAGGATAAGCGGTAGAAAATGAATGAATGAATGAATGAATGAATGAATGAATGAATGAATGAATGAATGAATGAATTAATGAATTAATGAATTAATGAATTAATGAATTAATGAATTAATGAAAAACAAAAACTGGTGGATGCCAGCTTGGATATGTTGCGGTTGTTTACCACACATATGCTGGAGTGGCCATGTGTTGAATGTTATTATTACATTGTGCAGGTGAACCAAATAAAGTAGCACCAGATACTGGTAGTCTTATTTACCAGAGACAGTTAACCTTACTTAAATTTTTTGTGCTTTTGTGGTGTGATCACCTCAAACACAACACTTCTCTCTTCATTGTTCCACACATCCCCTCCATCCATTAACTGCTGTTTCCTTGTCCTCCACGGATGTGTGTATCTCTTCATGCTCCGTCCAAACTGCAGGGCGCAGTACCACTCATTTGACCGTCTGTCCATTTCATCCATCTGTCCTGACTACAGTCTGAAGATCAAGAAGATAACCATGGATCAGTCCAAGTAACCACCTTCTCTTTGTCCTTTCTTTTCAAGTCTCTTCCTCCTCTTTTAGTCTTGGTCATTTGGTGCATGACTTTTTATGAGTTTATTATGAATGGACACCACATCCTAGCTGGAAACATTGCAGCTTGATTTAAGATGGAATGTTTTTGTGCCGCATGTTCGCTGATGAAAATATCTGCATCCAAACTGAATTCAATTTAGTCTTCTCTTCTGCCTGCAATATACAGTAGCCTTCTTCTTCTCATTTATTTTACCCACATTCAACATCTGCAACGCCATTCCTGCTTGTGTTTCTCAATGACTGTGTTTATTTTTGATTGCTGTCACTTTTTGTTGAAAGACAAATCCTGTCCAGAGAATGTCATTGTCTTTGCCAGGATGTGTAGAATAAGAAGAAAATAAGATAATACACTGAAGCATGAAAAAAGTATGGTGATATGTATTAATCTGTGAATTGCTAAAGAAATACAAAATAATGTATTCATTATGTTTTAGGTGTAAAAAATACTAAATAAAAAATACTGAAAGTACGTATACTGTAATGATATCAATATTTCTAAAACATATATTAATAAAATATTGCACATATACAGACATAAAACAATATCTTAATTTTATCTTAATACAAATCCTTACATTCATGATATTATATTTAAATTGATGCTGTCACATGATTACAAATATTAATCAAATGAATTAGTTTTCTAAGTAATTAATCATGATTATTCACCATTTGCAACAATGTGTGAAATATGCCCATTTATTTTACTGTATTTTATGAACAAAAGATAAATGGATTTATAACAATTTTTAAAGTTATTAAAGTTTATATGTTTGAGTTTTACAAAATAATATTTTAAAAGTATACAGTATATATATATATATATTAGGGTGCATCAAATTTGAATGGGAAATTTTAAATTCATAATATCAATTTGGCTGGCATTCCATTTTTTTCTAATGAACATAAAAATGTCTTTTGCAAAGTTTTGAGGAAATCCATTGAGATTTAGGGGTGCCACCTCACACAAACTTTTGTAAAATTTCGGAAAATGTGCAATTTCTAGTCTAATTGCCAAAAAGTTGACCTGGAAATGTTGAGTACAATGAACTTCTATACATCATGATTTTCCATAGGGTTATCAAAGGGGGCCCAGACCAAAGACCAAGCTGCGACTGCTAGTCTGAAAGGAACTAGTTGTTGAGGGCAGCATCTTAGAGCTACCCTCTGAGACCACCTCTGGTGGGTTGTGCTGCACAGTGCCTAAATAATAAATGAACAAGTGTATATCAGATTATGTAGGACTACAGTACCACTCTCAATAAATATGAGGCATCAGCAATACTGTCTACTCTATATTACTGTTGTTGATGTTATGCTTGCTCAGCTATTAGCTAACTATCATTAGCAAACTGTAGCTAGCTAATGTTAGCTACAGTAGAGGCAATGAGCACTAAATACCTATAAATATGACTACAAATCATTCAAATTACAAAGACAAAACCACAAATTTGCTAGTAATATGTAATAGGAGTATAAATACCAACAAAAACATAAAGATCACCTCAGAGTGCTTGTCTTTGCTGACCTCAAATCTCCATGGCGACCATTGAACTGTTGACCACTTTATTCCACAAAAACAGATGTATGGTATGGAAAAATATTTTGTATGTGTTGTTTCTACATATATTGGAACACTTTTAGTACCCAGCCATATCAAAATTCAATAATTTTGTTTTTTGATGCACCCTAATATATATATATATATATATATATATATATATACAGTATATTAAATCAGCCCTTCATCTCACCCATATTTTGTTGTTGTGTGTTTACAACAAAATGGGGGAAGACGTAGAGAAGTGCTGGACTTTAACCCTGACCTAAACCCCATGAGTCACCTTTGGTATGAACTGGAACAGAGATGGCCCTCACTTGGGCCTAATGTCAGTGATCTCTGACCCTACAAACTTCCGTAAAACTTCTGTAGTACCTACATGGTACATCATATTACGTTGATGCAAAGGTCAGGTATCCAAATAGTTTGTCCATATAACTAACATAACACATTGATGTCTAACGTAACAGTAATGAAAAAGTATATGATAGAAAATATGTACTGCATTGACACTTGGTAACATGACTTTATAACGCTTTCCACTCAAAGTTATTGCTTTGTGTTCTCCTCTCAGGTCTTTGGAGCTGTTCTTCGCTACCAACCAGAACAACAGAGGCAGCGAGCACATCAACGACAAATCCCCTCGGCTATGTCGCAAATTTTCCTCCCCGCCTCCCCTCTCCATCTCATCCCGCACCTCCTCACCAGTCAGGACCAGGAAGCTCTCCCTCCACTCTCCCATCAGCGCCAGGGTGGGGGGACTTGACCTAACCAGTCCTCTTTCCGGCATGAACCACCATCACTCGTCCCAGTCCGACACCAGTAGCCCCACGTCGGCGCACACCCCACAGACTCCAACGCCTCAGACGCCAACGCCAACCACCACCTCCCCGCCCCCTCCTGTCTCCTCCACCTCCCCTCCACCTAGCTCTTCCAAGCTGCTGCAGGATCAAGCGCCCCCTATTCCCTCATCTCCTGACCAGAGTCCTGTTGGGAGCACAGACGGGGACGAGGCGCCAAAGATTGACCCTTTCATCGGAAAACTGAGGCGCAGTATACGCAGAGGTCAGCTATCTTTTCATACAGGACTTTTCACACATTTCTATGTGAGTGTTGGGAAGCACTACATTGTCAACACCCCTATAGCGGCCTTAATAGTCATATGACCCAACACAGTAGATATCATCAGAGATGATCAGATGTCAATTTGTTCCAGTCTAGGGTTGAGTTTCAGCTGGATTACGGCCACGGCAGTAAGTCCGTGTTTTTATTGTAATATGTTGATTATTATCATTACAATGTTGTATAATTGATCATTTAAACCTACAATAAAAGGCTGTTGTTCTGGTTGTCACCTAGTGACCAACGTAGATTACTAAATTAATGATTTGTATTCTTAATTCTTTGTACTTTAGTTAATTCTGACATTTTTATGCTTGAAAATGCTCAATGTAGCTAAAAAGTATGAGAAATTTGTGTTTTTTTACTAGTTGGTCATGCTCAACCACAAAACAGTGTGATTTATTAATTAATATACCAAATTGAAGTCACAATGAGGCGAAGGACGGTTGTACTTAATTACTTTATTACTTTATGTTGCACATCAAATTCAGTTTTTTGCATCAACCTCGACGACTAAATTCTGTCATATTCTGGAATTGTGACGTCTGACTTGCCGTGAAATCATTACAACCTTTATTTTAAGTGCTCAGGTCCGCTAAAGAAGACATCTACCCTCACACACTAATTTCCTCTAATCGTGGCACTAAACATCGCTCTCGGACCGAGCGGGCAACATGTCTGGATAGCTTCAGACTCTCGTTAGCATGGTTGCAACACACAAACAACACACGTGCAGTACATCAAGTGTGTGCCCAAGCGTGTTTTCAGAGTACACCATGCTGAATGGGAGCAATTAGCAAGATAGTGTCACTTGCACTGCTGTGCAACTCTTGACTGTTTATATTTGGTTAGGACGGTTGTCATTTGTTATTCTGCTGGTGGTTTTTGCACACAGAGCGCAACTATAACATTGTTTCACCATCTTAAATGAGAATGGTCAGATAACATTGGAACATTTGGAGATGTTTAACAAGTTGCATTGAGTTACAGTACATGGTTACACGTGTATAGCTCAACAATTAACATGAAAATGAGTAGGAAAAATAGAACTCATAACTTCTCCATGTCTCAGCTGTTCCTGCTCACAGACAGCTGGAATAGGCTCCAGCATACCCACAAACCTAGCAAGGATAACTATCATTTTTCATCATTTTTCATCATTTTCTCTGCTAGCTGTCCTGGAGTCGGTGTCCCTGGAGAAAATCATTCCTGAGTCTCCTCAAGGCAGCGAGGCAGGAGACATGTCCCCATGTCGCTCGCCCTCCACACCACGACACCTGCGATACAGGCCGCCTGGAGGTACTACCACCACCCTGCTTCTTATTGGTTGTATTTAGTATGTACTTATTACATGCACCATAGTACTTTTCAATGTATTTTCCAGATTGTGTTGAATATAAAATTGAAAAGTGCATATTTGGAAAATTGCCATTTAGTTAATAAGGGGGGATTTAAATGTTTTTGATAGTAATAATAGTAAAATCATTCTTAGGGAACATAGGGAGTATGTGTTGCCTTCACAAGGCAATGAAAATATGATCCATGTGATTTATCCCAGCAAATCAATGAAAGGGGGTAAATATTTCATTCATTTAAAGTTTCAATTAAATACAATAAAATATTTTTTCTGGTTTACAATGATTAATAATGCAAGGGTATGCATGAATGTGAGTGTGAATGGTTGTTTGTCTATATGTGCCCTGTGATTGGCTGGCGACCAGTCATTGTGTCCCCCGCCTCTCGCCCGAAGACAGCTGGGATAGGCTCCAGCACCCCCGCGACCCTCGT
Organism: Doryrhamphus excisus; assembly: GCF_037039965.1. Taxonomy (NCBI): domain Eukaryota; kingdom Metazoa; phylum Chordata; class Actinopteri; order Syngnathiformes; family Syngnathidae; genus Doryrhamphus; species Doryrhamphus excisus. The sequence goes on along the minus strand of NC_136359.1, from coordinate 10,711,484 downwards.
GAGGATAAGCGGTAGAAAATGAATGAATGAATGAATGAAACAAATCTGATGTACCCTCTCTATGTGCCATCAAGCGCATCCATTCATTTTCCTTTGCATTCTTTGTGTGAAGCACAAGGGCGGCGCTGAAGAGTTCCTCAACCAGACGATTCATTCATTCATTCATTTTCTACCGCTTTTCCTCACGAGTGTCGCGGGGGGTGCTGGAGCCTATCCCAGCTGTCTTTGGGCGAGAGGCGCACTACACCCCGGACTGGTCGCCAGCCAATCACAGGGCTGAACCAGACCAACATCACTAAATACAGACATGCCTAATATTGTTACTAATATTATTATTATATATAAGTAGTGGTGTTTTTGTGTCTCATTGTAATGTTTTGTTGAACATTTAATCTTCCTACAGTCCAGTCAGGAGAGAATTCACGCTGCACAGTTTCCCCCGCTTCAGCTTTTGCTATTGCTACCGCAGCAGCAGGGCACAGTACTCCACCAGGTACACACACACACACACACACACACACACACACATGGACAGATCAGTGTGTTAATCCACTCTTCCATCATTAGTGTTCACCAACTCTGAGAGAACCTGTGATAAAGAGTTCATCATCCGTCGGGCTGCGACCAACAGAGTTCTGAACGTCCTGCGACATTGGGTCTCCAAACACTCCCAGGTGTGTGTGTGCTTGTAACTGTTTCCCTCATCTGTTGAAGTGTGAATTTAAAACTGCTGCTGTTTGTCTCTGCTGCCCTCACCCACGCGCACAAACAGACTGCTAGCACCATCCTCACTGGCAGTCAATTGGATCAGCGCTTCCCCTAATGAATTGAACATCACGGCTCTCCAGTCCAACTGCATCGACCTGCTTTATGTCTTTTCCTCAATCTTATAAAAAGGGCCAGCGTTATGTTACGTCCTATTACCAACACACATCTCCTCTTGCTCAAAGGCCAAAGCTGCTTGTTAGAGGTGACCTTTAGGAAGGCGTGATGAAAGAGAAGAAGGAAGTGATGATGACAAGACGTACAAGATTGAATAGCAGCTGATGATCAATCAGGACAACAGATGTTGTTCATGAACAGTGGCAGTGACAAGAACATAAAAATCCAATAAATACATTTTTTTTTTAAATAAAAACAAATCCTCAATTTTTTAAAGGAATTCAAAAATAAAAACAAAGATTTGAAAGAATAGAAAATAAATATATAAAATTAAAATAAAATAAAATAAAATAAACAATATAAGTAATTCAAAATATATATAAAAACATTAAATAAACTTTAAAATTAATACAGAATAAAATGATGAAATTTTTTTTAAAGCATTTAAAATGAATCCTAAATATTTTACAATTAAACTTAACTATAAATTATGTATATTTAAAAAAATAAACGTTTTACTTTAAAATGACAATAAGACTCATTGACTGTCTTCTTCTTCTTTGTGCAATGAGGACTTTGAAATGAACGGAGAGCTAAAGATGTCAGTCATCTGTCTCCTGGAGGAAGTTCTCAGAGATCCAGACCTTCTTCCTCAGGAGAGGAAAGCCACTGCCAATATACTCAGGTTCTCGGACACACACACACACTGCAAGCTATATTTAAATAACATCAGCATCATTATCTTTGTAAAGGCAACATTTTTTTATATTACTTTTGCCATTTAAGCAAACCTCCATCCTGCATTTTTGCATTTCTTAGTGCTCTTTCACAAGATGAGCAAGATGACGCCCAGCTGAGGATAGAAGACATCTTACAGATGGTGAGAAAACATACACACAGGTTGCATTTAATACAGTAGTTATGTTTTATATCTGCGTGTGTGTGTGTTCAGGCAGACTGTCCCAAGGCGGAGTGTTTTGAGTCTCTTTCTGCGATGGAGCTAGCCGAGCAGATCACTCTGCTGGATCACATCGTCTTCAGGAGCATTCCTTACGAGTCAGTCCTCTTGTCATTGCACCCACACTGTGCTTTGTGCTCTAGTAGTGTACTCTATGGTGTGCAGTCCTCCCTTGTTTATTGCCGGGGATAGATTCCCAAAATAGCCCACAATAAGTGACATGCAATATATTTGTTTATAATCATTATATGTGTTTTGAGGCTGCTAATTTTGTTTGCATTTTAATGAACAACCTACTTGGTTGGTTGGACACGAGAAATTATTGATTCATGATCTTGGGTCTCTGCCAATTGGCTGTGGTGTTTTTGTGTCCTTGTTGGAGGGTGTTGCACCTGCCGTTGGGTTTATTCCTGAGTTCCACCTACGTGGTTTATCCGGGGGTACGGCGGGCTTCTTATGCCATTTGGGTGCACAGTGTTGCTTGCAGCAGTGCAGGGTTCAGAGTCGCATGGTTGTCCATTGTTTACATTACTGTAATGGCGGCGAGCAACAGCTGACACTGTCAGCTAGTTTGCTAGCTACCACAACAGGAAGAAGGTCTACAGCCAATCATGATGCAGAAGACTACACCACTCAACTTCCAACAATGCAGTTCTTCTTAAAGGGCCAGACTCAGCCTGTTAGAGCGTTCTTAAGATGTGAAATTGTGTGACCAGCGATGTTGATGTCTAGAGACAGTTCCACTGAGGAAAACACAGGAAGCAGAACTGGGGGTAGCAGAAATTAGGATGCTGAGGTTCTCAGTGGGAGTGACCAGGATAGATAGGATCAGGAACGAGTACATCAGAGGGACATTAAATGTTAGAGCCCTTGGAGATAAAGTCAGAGAGGTCAGACTGAGATGGTTCAGACATGTCCAGAGGAGAGATAGTAAATATATTGGTAGAAGGATGCTGCCAGGTAGGAGGTGCAGAGGAAGACCAAAGAAGAGGTTTATGGACGTAGTGAAGGAGGACATGAGGGTAGTTGGTGTGATAGAGTTTTGTGTGACAGATGCGGAAGATAGGGTTGGATGGAGGAGATTGATTTGCTGTGGCGACCCCTGATGGGAAAAGCTCAAAGAGAAAGAAGATTAAAATTGCACAAAATAAATTCAGCAAGAGAAAAGTGAACCATGATGGAGCGAGGGAACACTGTAATTCATAATAACGACTAAGGTAAATGTTGTCAAATAATTATCATAATAATGTGTTGGCCTTTCAAAGCCATGATGTGAGTGTTTACACTTATTTGGCCACTTGATGGCACTGTTGGTCCACATTTTCCCCTCTCCCTCGGCAACCAAGCGGATGTTCATGCAGCTCTTTTATACACCCGTACGTTTCATTACGTGTTTACCTAAGCGCTGAAAGTGTTGATGAGAAAATATGGGACGACACTGATAAAATCACAGTTATGATGAATCTGATTTTAATTGCGCCATTATCACCATTTAAAAACTCGTAGGCGGTTTCAAGTCCGTACTTTTGAAGTGAGTTGAAAGGAAGCGTTTGTGTGACTGCGGCGTCTCCATTTTCCACAACGCCGAGTTCAAAGACTCCTGAGAGTGAATTTCCTGCTTGCTGTATATGTCCTGAAGTGTCATTAGAATATCTTCATCTTCCCTCATCAAGAGAGTTCCTGGGCCAAGGCTGGATGAAGTTTGATAAGACAGAAAGGACGCCATTCATCATGAAAACCAGTCAACACTTCAACGATGTGAGTTGTTTGTCAGAAACACACAGTCAGCGAAGTATTAACGCAATAATATGTTTCATGAATTACCAGATGAGTAACCTAGTGGCGTCGCAGATTATGACCCACACAGATGTGGGCTCCAGGGCCAGCTCCATCGAGAAGTGGGTGGCCGTTGCCGATATCTGCCGCTGCCTCAACAACTACAACGGCGTCCTGGAGATCACGTCGGCGCTCAACCGTAGCGCCATCTATCGTTTGAAGAAGACCTGGGCTAAAGTCAGCAAGCAGGTATAGTCGGACATCACTCTCATCTGCTGATGGATCACAAACAATACATTAACCTTTGTAGGGATTACTCGGAACAAGCATGTGTAGGACACCCGGCGGGGAGAATGGATGTGATTAGAAAAGATGCAGAAAGCCAATTAGCTGCCATGTTTCAACATTGGCTTCTAGACTAACTCTAATGAACATTAAATTAATGAAAAGCAAACACTACTGACACACACACAGACACACTGTCAGTCATAGCACAGATTCATTCATTCATTCATTTTCTAACGCTTATCCTCACAAGAATTGCGTGGGGTGCTGGAGCCTATTCCAGCTGTCTTTGGGTGAGAGGCGGGGTACACGCTGGACTGGTCACCAGCCAATCACAGGGCACATATAGACAAACAACCATTCACACTCACATTCATACCTATAGACAATTTGGAGTCACCAATTAACCTAGCATGTTTTTGGGAGGAAACCGGAGTACCCGGAGAAAACGCACGCATGCACAGGGAGAACATGCAAACTCCACACAGAGATGGCCAAGGGTGGAATTGAACTCGGGTCTCCTAGCTGTGAGGCCTGCATGCTAACCACTCGGTCGCCATGCAGCCAGCATAGATAAGTAAAAATGTATCTTCTATTTTGGAGTTGCATCATCACCTCTTTGTGCTTCTCACATAAATATAATACTACTACTACTACTACTAATAATAATAATGATAACAATAATAAATGTGATTAGGTTGAAAAAAACATATAAGTACATATTTGGTAGTGAATGAATTAATCATGATTAATTAATTTGAAAATCATGATTAATCTGATTACAATTTTTAATCATTTGACCAGCCTGTTTTTTTGCTGGTGACAGACAAAAGCCTTGATGGACAAACTCCAGAAGACTGTATCCTCAGAGGGAAGGTTTAAGAACCTGAGGGAGACCCTGAAAAAGTGAGATGCCTTCAACCTTCTTCTGTACCGTACAAGATGCCTTTGGGGGCACCACAAAGATCTCCATGTGTGTCCCCCTCAGCTGCAACCCCCCATGTGTCCCCTACCTGGGAATGTACCTGACAGACTTGGCCTTCATCGAAGAGGGAACGCCCAACTTCACAGAGGAGGGACTCGTCAACTTCTCCAAAATGAGAATGGTATGGTCCTTCGGGGACTATTCTACTTCCCTGCTTCCAGGTGGCTTGACATCTACGTTTGTATAGATTTCACACATCATCAGAGAGATACGGCAGTTCCAGCAGACCCCCTACAGGATAGAACATCAAGTTAAGGTACGTTATTATTATGTGGAAAAGAAACTCATTCAAAGCGAAATAGACAAGAATGATGACAAATCCCTTTGACATATTTTTTTCACAACATTACATGACCTATCTTAATGACATCTTTCAAACATGCATGAATATTGATTTGGACTTTTGCAGGCACATTGCAAGTCAGTGAACATAACATAAGCCCCCTCCCTGCCTCAGGTGACCCAGTACCTTCTGGACAAGACTCTGATCATGGATGAAGACACACTCTATGACCTCTCACTGAAGATTGAGCCCAGGCTTCCTGCCTGATTGATTGATTGATTGATAGCGTTTTCTGCCACAAGCTATGCTATACCATGTTATCTCGATGAAGAGGAAGCTGGCAATAGAGAGACTAATGCATGAACCGATGGTCCTCCAGGAGAGCCTAAGGGAGGTTTTTTCAGTGGTGACTGTGGTGCCGCTCGATGGACGGAGTGGATTTATAGAAATGTAGCATATAGAGAAGGTGTGGCAGCAAGATACCTGAGCTAATGTCTCTGTGTTGTCGTCTGTGTTGCGCCTTTGTCCACCTTTTGAGCCTCCCAAAAATGCTTTCTCCAGTCTTGCATGATTTCAGCTTGGGGTGTGTGTGTGTGTATGTCTGAATGGCTTTCAGCTTGACCTCTGACCCCTACCGCTTAGCACTATGCATTCCCTGTGGGTGGCTGGCTACAGCGACAAGCCTTAAACCCTTCAATTGTAGAACTGCAGCACACATTTTGGGGAAAAAAAGTCAAATATTTTGATAAAGATGGCTAAAATGCCCTTTATGAATCACATAGATTTTCTACATATGAGAATGGACACCTTACTATTTTAACAAATGAATGGTAAACAATTAAAGAAAACCTTTTCGGTGCCTTCTGATAACGCTGATAAATATTATTATAATAGATTCTTAACGTTTGTTGGCCTCCGCATGTTTGTACAAGCCAATAGCTTCCTCTAGTGGTCACACTCTGTAACTACTGCCCTCAAAGCTTCTGCAGTTCCTGTGCATTTGAACCCATTCCTGTTTGACAGCCTGTTTTTGCACTCTCTGACATGTAGCTTTGCTTGAGTGACACGTTAATTCCTTGCATATAAGGTGATTCAACACAAGGGAAAATGTCACCTCCATCGTGTATTGCAGGCCAGGCTCTTGTTTGTGTGGCAAGAAAATTCTGTTTTATTCTGAAGACGAAATGGGGGGGTAAAAAAAATTGAATGTTTTTTTTTTAAATGTAGCATTTGCATATTCCAAATTGATGAACATAGTTGTCTTGCATGCACACAACAGCTGCATGTTGTGCATGTCTGACCAGCCCCTCTTGCTTCTTAGATGATTATGGTCTGTGTGTGTAGCTGTCAGAAGGTGTTTGTTAGTCACCAGGTCAGCTGTGTGAGCCGTCTTCTTGAAGCTGTGCTTTGCTTTTTTTTTTTCATTTGAGGTGCCGGTTGTACACTGGCTCGGGACCAATTGATGCTGTGTTTTGTATCGTTAAAAATAATGTGTTTGTTTGTTTTTGTGTTTGTTAATACTGTATTTGTCTGCATTTTTCACTGACGGGGGAAAAAAATAAATCAACATGCCTTATGTGATGGTGTTCCAAGTCCATATCAAGGTGACTATTATTGACAAGACACAGGATGATGGAGTCATTCTTTCAACAAAAAAATGTCTTTCTGGAGCAATATCTATCATCACTAGCCATCATTGACTATGTGAAACAGACCAAACCTTAATGAAGCAAACCCTAACCCCAACCACAATGAAAACCAACACCCTACCAACCTAATTCTAACCCTAATACCCATGTGAACCCTCAATTGGAAGCCCAAACCTAACCTAAACCTAACCTAAACCTAAACCTAACAGGTTATCCTTAATTCTGGCTTGACAGCATCACCTCAAAACCTAATTGTAATTGTAAACGCTTAATTTAAAATCCTCATCCTAACTGTTACCCTAACCCTATTTTCTAACCCTAAATTTAAACTGTAACTGAAACCTAATCCTAATTCAAACCCTAATTTCAAACTGGAAACCCCAAAGGCAAACCCTATCTCTAATTTGGAAGCCTAATTGCAAACCCTGATTTGAACTTGGAAACCCTTCTTTGCATCTGACCCTAATCCCTAAACCCTAATCTTAATTTGAAATCTGAACTGTCCTTAAAAGAAACAGTAACCCTAATTAGAAACCCTAATTTCAAATCCTAATTTGAACCCTAACTGAAAACCCAAATTTCATCCTTGTAATGTAAATGGATGTAATGTAAAATGTATTGAGTATTCTGTTTGGAAACCCTAACCCTAATTTGAAACTCAAACTGGAAACCCTAAAGGGAAACCCTAATACTAATTTGAAACCTGAATTGGAAACCCTACAGAGTAACCCTAATCTTAATTTGAAACCTGAACTGAAAACCCTACAGAGAACGCCTAATCCCAGTTTGAAACCCAAACTGGAATTCTTAATCCTAATTCTAATCCTAATCCTAATTCTAAAACTGGAAATCCTAAAGGAAAAACCTTACCCTATTTTGAGACCCTAACTGAAAACCATAACCCTAATTTGAAGCCTGAACTGAGACCCCTAAAGGGACACTCTAACCCTAATTTGAAACTTTAGTTGGAAACCCTAAACCTAACCCTCGTTTGAAACACCAACTGGAAACCCCGAAAGGAAACCCTAATCCCAATTTGCAAACCTTAACAATTGGATAACCCATACTTGAAACCCCAATTAAAAACCCTAATTTGAAATCAACACTGGAAACCCCAATTTTATACCTAATTTGGAAACCATGCTCATAATCTGGAACTCTAAATGGAAACCCTGACACTAAACATTAACCCTAATTTGAAAACTAATCAGGAATCCACCATTTCAGACCTTAAAACCAGAAACCTGAAGGGAAACCCTAACCTTAACCTAATTTTAACCCCACCCATAATGACAACCCAAAGTATCACACAAGGTAACCCTACTCTACTGCTTATTGGAAGGTGAGTCCTCCATTGGTGTTTCATTAAGCAGCATCAATATATGTGTCTCTGCTAAGGCCTGAAAAGCAGCCAGCAGGATAAACACTGTAGTTACGTATGTTCATGTTGTTTACACTCATCTTGGAGAAATGAGGATTAGACTTCATAAATAAAAGCATCCTGCCATGACAAATTACTACTGGGATTATTTGGGTGAATGCTCCTTTTAAATCCTCATCCTTTTTCAGGCTGCAGATTAATGACGTATTAACGCTGCATCAGAGTGTGATGGTCATGAATGAATATGGCTGTTATCCCATTCATCACCAGGGGTGGGATTTAACTAATGGACGTTAAAATTGGATGTTCTGAGAAGGACTCGGTCACAGGGGGTTCAGAACTCACTGCAAGTCTGTTTAAAGAGTCGCCGGATCATCCTGTTGTTATTGAATTGACCTGAGAAAAAGTCGTCTTATATTTATATAAAAACTAATAGGTGATGCCAAACGGCTTTCCCCTCCCAGGTGAGCTTTTTTTCCTGTCACACACACATACACGCACCAGCGAGCAATTTAACAAACAACAGAGGAGTTCCGAAGCTAATTTTAAGAGTCATCTTATATTCGGGGTCAATACTTTTTAACCCTGTACAACAAAGAAAGTGTGTCATTTCCCACTTCCTCGATAGCTTCCAAAGTGTGTTTCCATCTGCTTCAGAATGAAAAGTGACAATTGCAGCAATTCAAGCAAAAAAAGCGATATCCGGCGTTTTAATTGAATCATCACCGTTGAGCAGGTTTGAGATTAATCCTGCTTAAACAGCGAGGCAGCTAGCCGGGAATGTCGAGGGGAGTAAGAGCATGTGGGATAATCCCATTAGCAGCTGCACATTCGTGCATAATGTGCAGTTGAAGGCGACGGAGGTCAACAAACTGAACCTTCGTCGAGTATTAGAACACGCATGTTAATTTTGTATATAAGCCTTTTTCAATATGTCGCCATGAAAGCTAGCGCATAGTTTGCCTGTGGAACATATCGGATTAGGAGAAATTAAAATAGATGCACCACATTGTGACGCCGAGTGCTAATGAAGTGTTTTTAATGGGAAGATAAACATACACGCTGTTTGTTCTAAAATTCCACAGTTTGTTTATGGAGATTTGAATTAGTGAGCATGAGCAATTTCTTTGAACCATTCAACCCTGCAGCAAAAAAAAAAAAAAAATGCAGGCTATTTTTTGATGTATGCATGACATAAAAAAAAAACAACAAATCCAAAATGTTCTTGTAGTTCTTGTTTGAAAACAGACCATTCCAAATCTGCTTTGTCATGCATTATGGTATTTTTTTTATTTTCAAAATGTCATGGTGATACAAACAAGAGTGACTGAGAAATGCGTACAAACATAAGGTATATTACTCTAAAAGACAATGACCCATGAATTAACCTTTACTTATGAAATAAAAGTTAATATAATTGGAAACGTGAATTAAATTTCTACTCATAACAAGAAAAAGACTTATGGATCGGTATAAACAATGTACGTATTTACAAGTAGTGTTGTTCACGTCTTCATTCCACTGTGCAGAAATTGTCCAGGCTGTTCTCATGGGCTTTGGTCAGCTGGTTGCGTTCCAGTAGTCGGTACTGGAAAGACACTCGGTTGATGTAGTTGCCACTGGAGACCAGTCTCACCACAGAGTTATCACAGCCGATCTTCATCTGGGCTGAGGAACCACAAAGGGAACCACAGTCAGGTCCAAACGCTACTCTAAGGGTTACAGAGCTTAGCATCTTCTTCCAATGCAAGACTTGGATAAGAAATCATACAATCATACAACAATAGCGTGAATCTTAATATTTGTCAATGAAACGTTCTGCACCCAAAAAGCAGGGGAATCCAGCCATCACATTAAAAGTTGGACTTCTGGACATGCTGAATAAAGGCAGAAGGTACGTGTCATTATGGAATACTGTAAAATAATCTTCACTTCATGGACAACAAAGAGGAGAAGTAAGAGGAGTCATTTGTTTTGACGAGGATATAAAAACGCTACAGTCGAAAGATGCCAGAACAAGTCCAACCTAGTAAGTTGAAAATTAAACTTCAAACTAAATTTGAAAAGTGAGAGTATTTAAACAAGAAAGAAATATGAGAAAATGCAAATTCCTGTCTGAGAAGTGTATAAAGTGGAATGGTGACAGGTTTTACAGCCTTATAGCTTTCATACGGCGCCTTCACTGAATAATCTATTGTATTTGAATAAGGTAATTTCGAAGTTTGATTCTAGAAAAAACGACTTACCAAGACCGCTGAGTGGAAAGCAGAGATCAGCCACGGGGAACATGCGAGATGTGTCCACTCCGTTTCCCCCCAGCAGCTCCACATAGTCACCAGAATCCGAACAGCCGGACCAAAGCCTCACCTTCACAGAAACAAATATGTACTTACTATATTGTAGAAATATGAACTTATCTCATAGAATGTACTCCCAGTGTTGATTTTTGGGAATGTATTGTAATAATAAGATAACAGCAAAAGGTTGAACAAGTTTGTCCATCATGTCTTGTAACACCACTCCAGTCCTGCAGAGGCACCAGTGAGTGAAGCTAACGTTCTACTGTACCTATTTTATCTCAAGTCAACCAAACCGTGCTAAGGATAAAAAGAACATCTCCATACAGTCCCGCCATATGTCCATATTATGTGTGTCTCACCTTGGGGCTGATCTCATTACTTTTGGCCTGCTCCAGGCTCAGTTGTGTCAGCTGGATCTCCACTGGGTAGATGATGGAGAAGCTGCAGTTCCTGTGCTGGTGCGCCATCACCATGGTGAAGCTGCCCTCTGGACTCTGAGACATGATGTTACAAGCTTGACATAACAACACACAAACACACACAGGAGGACAGCTTTGAAATGTCAAATGGAATCATATTTGGTAACTTCACACCTTGTTAGAAGGCAACTTTGGTAGCTGAATAGAAATTAATATATAACTAAATGACCCCGCCTCTCGCCCGAAGACAGCTGGGATAGGCTCCAGCACCCCCCGCGACCCTCGTGAGGAAAAAGCGTTAGAAAATGAATGAATGAATGAATGAATATAACTAAATGTAAGGCTGCACGGTGTTTGAGTGGTTAGCACGGAGACCCAGGTCCAATTCCATCTCTGTGTGGAGTTTGCATGTTCTCCCCGTGCATGCGTGGGATTTCTCCGGGTACTCCGGTTTCCTCCCACATTCCAAAAACATGCTAGGTTAATTGGCGACTCCAAATTGTCCATAGGTATGAATGTGAGTGAGAATGGTTGTTTGTCTATATGTGCCCTGTGATTGGCTGGCGACTAGTCCAGCGTGTACCCCGCTTCTTGCCCGAAAACAGCTGGGATAGGCTCCAGCAACTAAATATATTATTGGTTGTTTTTTTAATTTAAATGTTGCGACCTCTATTGCAAATATTGCATGAATCCCATTGACTTCTATTATAACCACATATTTGTTGATATACACTACAGTAACCCGGATGTATTATAATTAGGCTTGTCAAATGACAAAAAATTATAATCAGATTAATCACAGTTTTTAAAATAATTAATCACGATTAATCACCACGAGCAACTACGTATGTCTGAAATATGCCCTAGTGAGGATAAGTGATGTAAATTTAGCTGAGAAACTTTTTTTTTTATTTTTACACTTTATTGAGCACCTTTTTGGCAACAAAGGGGAAAAAGTGTTATTTTATTTGGAAAGAGTGAATCAAGAAGTGGTGTGGTACAGTATGAAGATATGTTGTTTTGACAGCATTGACCTGTGATTTATGTTGCTTACCAATATCTGCCATTCTTTTTATACATATGCTATTTTGACCCTCACCCACCATCACTGTTACACATGATTGACACGATGTCGAATAGGACTTTACTAAAACCAACAGTTTTCACTTACGAAAAGGGTTGTGCGGCTTTTTCACTACAAGAGTGAAGCCACGGTCGGGGTTGTGGATGCGGAAGAAGATCATGGCAACGTTCTGGGAAGAACGACTGGTGTGGCTCGGTGCCGTCGGGGAGCAGAAGTCTGTGTAGCGCTGGTGCATCGGCAGGGGGTGGTCCTCACTGCTGGGAAACTTCTCTCCCTTTAGAACCCAGCCGTCAAACATCTACAAACACATTATATTGTGTAAAAGCATCTAATGCAAGACCGGCATCAAAAACGTATTTATTTAAGAATATGATTTTTATTGTGTTTTTTTTCCAATAGAAAATAGAGTATAATTTAATCCAGTTCCAATGAAAGGACAATAAAAGCAGCATTATGGTGGGACCTTGATGAAGTCGCCGGCGTTGCAGTCGATGTTGACGTCGGACAGTTCCAGGCTGATGACCTCACTGGGCTCGCCGATGACGAAGGCGGCACAGGCGAGCTGCTGTCGCGACGCCACAAAGGTGAAATGACCTTCTGTGGCCACCATGTCCAAACACCCTAACAATGTGGAGAACCCAAAAAGACATTCATAACTAGTATGTAGTGTCTTAAACAGTTGGACAATGCCCGGTGGGGTATTTTATGGTGGTCTACAAGGATTTTTTTTTTCAAGAGGCAGAATTTTAGACACAGATGCAGCTGTAGTCAAAGAATGTGGACAAACAACAATAAATAAGTGACCGTAATGAAGGTGTATACACAATTTCTGTGCATGAGTGACTCACCGAGAGGCCGTCTGAAAATAAAATCCTCTGTCTCTCTCTTCTGGTCCAAACTGAGAAGAGAATATAATCCATCAAAGTTGTCTTCATCCTGAATGGAGAGGAAACAGATGTCAGCTCATGGGATGAATGGAGTCATCATTTAAATATTAGAAAGGTGATGGTTTACCTGGATGTAGCGGCTCAGCATCATCCGGGATGACAGCGAAAGGAGGAGGAAGAGCAGTTGTGTGCGCACCGACGCAGACATGCTGACGGTGAAGTCTGGGAAAGGAGAAAGAACAGCTGCGTCTGCGCTGTGGATGCTTTTATAGAGCAGCTGCAAGCTCAGTCAAGCATCCAGCAGGACTTCCTCTCGTTTCAGTCATGTGGACACAGATGACACCGCATGGGAGCGGAGTAGGCAGGACTCCAATTCAAGTATGAGCAATCATACCAGCATCATTATGATTGTTTTTTTTGTTTTTATGCTTTTTCTTTTAGTTTACAATTAAAACTACTTTAAAAAAATGATCTGATAACAACAAAAATAATTCTCCCCACTTTTATGTACATTTCAATTCTAGTAGAATGAATGTGATGATACAATGAAAGAATGATGAAAATGATTCAAACAAAACTAAGCCAAAATAGACATTTTCCTTAACAAATCAGAGGCCAATTACTTAATAATAATAATTATTATAATAATTATTATACAATATTATTATAATTGTATAATAATTAATAATTACTTAATAATAATAATAATTACTATATTAAATACACATTTTCCTTAACAAATCAGAGGCCAATTACTTAATAATAATAATTATTATTTTAATAATTATTATACAATATTATTATAATTGTATAATAATTAATAATTACTTAATAATAATAATAATTACTATATTAAATACACATTTTCCTTAACAAATCAGAGGCCAATTACTTAATAATAATTATTATTATTATTTTAATAATAATTATGCAATATCATAATAATTATATAATAATTAATAATTACTTAATAATAATAATAATAATTTATGCTATTTTAGTGAGTAAATGTATACTGGATTTTAATACTTTATACTACATTTGTACAAGTTGCTAAATTTAATACCCATTTCTAATATGCCATAAAAATACACTTTCAAAACACACAATATATACAACTATTTTTTTTACTTTTATTTTTTTAATTGAAAGATGCTTAATGTATACTTTGCCAGAGATCAATTCATTAAAACCATTCCAAGTACAAATTAAAATAAAATATTAATAATATTTTTGACAAATTCTATACTACATAGAAACATATAATACATTTAAAAAAAAAATAAAAAGTTAGTACATTTATAAAGTTATAAATTATTCTAATGCAGATTGTTTTTATTTATCAGAATAATGTAAATAGTGAATTAGTGCATGTTGAATACAGGAAGTGAACAAATTGATCTGAAACAAAGAGAGTGGGAGGGTCTTTGCGCTCCTTTTCAGACATGTGCAATTGGGAATTGTAACGTGAAACATTTCAATGTAAACTGTATGTATGTTTGAAATAAACCATAATGATCCATTAACATTCTGTTGGAAGGTGAATGGAGTGAGGTTCCAACAAAGTTAGCACCGTTGGTTGATGCATTTTAAGGACGGCATAAAGGAGCTCTTTATGGGTTACGTCACGGACCACCAGTGGCTGACCAACCACATTTTGAGATCCCCTCCTTTTGAACGTTGCTGTGAGGACTCAATTGTGGGAAATTGGACTCGGTGATAGCGTGTCAATCAGATCATAGCAATAATTCATACATTTGTGTCTAATGGTGATGAAAACAAAGCATGCTGTGATCTCATTCCTCTCCTAGATGAGGCTAATTGTAGGCACCATGCTGCCATTGTGAAAGGTCAATGTCGACGACGAGCTGAGCCTTTGTGACAGCCACGCCTCATGCTCGCTCCCATTCATCAAATACAAAAATACCACGTGAACGTCATACCCCTACCCCCTAAAAAGTCTAATTACCCGTTCTACCCCCAGCTAATGACTGTTGACATTTTGAAGGCCTGTGTCGCCACACACTTGTCTCCCAAAGAAGAAACACAATCCACTGCTACGATGTAGATTAGCAACCATGACCTATTCGAGGTGTATTACCTTCATTTCAACGCCAGGGGGTCAACTTCCATTCATTAGGAGTCTTTTTAAAGCTTCTGCTTCTGCATGTCTCTTCCTTGCACATTGTTAATATCAGTGATGGTAGAAGACAATAACTGCACTGCCGTTTATGAAAGATGCAAATAGGGAGGGAGGGAGGGAGGGAGGGAGGGAGGGAGGGATGGATAGGTAGGTGGATGGATGGATGGATGGATGGATGGATAGGTGGGTGGGTGGGTGGGTGTATGCATGGATGGATGATGGATGGATGATGGATGGATGGATGGATGGATGGATGGATGGATGGAAAGGAAGGAAGGAAGGAAGGACGGACGGACGGACGGACGGATGGACGGATGATGGATGGATGGAAAGGAAGGAAGGAAGGAAGGAAGGACGGACGGACGGACGGACGGACGGACGGACGGATAGATAGATAGATGGATGGATGGATGGATGGATGGATGGATGGATGGATGGATGGATGGATGGATGGATGGATGGATGGATGGATGGATGGATGGATGGATGGATGGATGGATGGATGGATGGATGGATGGATGGATGGATGGATGGATGGATGGATGGATGGATGGATGGATGGATGGATGGATGGATGGATGGATGGATGGATGGATGGATGGATGGATGGATGGATGGATGGATGGATGGATGGATGGATGGATGGATGGATGGATGGATGGATGGATGGATGGATGGATGGATGGATGGATGGATGGATGGATGGATGGATGGATGGATGGATGGATGGATGGATGGATGGATGGATGGATGGATGGATGGATGGATGGATGGATGGATGGATGGATGGATGGATGGATGGATGGATGGATGGATGGATGGATGGATGGATGGATGGATGGATGGATGGATGGATGGATGGATGGATGGATGGATGGATGGATGGATGGATGGATGGATGGATGGATGGATGGATGGATGGATGGATGGATGGATAGATAGATAGATAGATAGATAGATAGATAGATAGATAGATAGATAGATAGATTCGTAGACTGTACGTAAGTACAATTCATTGTGCAGTGTAGAGATTGAAAAGAGGCAAAAAAAAGCTGTGCGAAGATATTGTTTTGGCTAAAACACAAAGATAATAGGTTTACTTTTATGGATGACTCAGGAAATGAAAAAAATATTCAGAGAATAGTTACATATTTATAAATGTTTTAAAATGATTAAATAGTTGTCGATTAACTGTGTGATCGATTCATCTTTGCAGCTCTAATTTCGTGCCCTGGTGCCTTGTTTTTCAACCTTTTTTGAGCAACAGCACGTTTTTTACGTTGGAAAAAAATCCACCTCAAGTCTATTGTAGGAACCAGGCAATCAGCTACGTGTTGCCACACGGACGAATATTACCTTGCTCTGTCAGTCTTTACTCCACGGACACTCGACAGCGACATAATATTCGGAGGAAATGATTGATAGATGTTAATTAAAAATGATATTGGATAATTCGACGATTTCACGCAGTACACTAGCACAATGGTTGAAAATCACTGCCTCTGTAAGTACTGTCTTTTCGTTTTGTCATGTTTCTTACTACACCGTTGACTACAGTCCCCATTTTACTTTTTAGCATGACCCTCATTAAAAAGTGAAAAAATAAAATGCAACCGTCAATTTAAACTATGTTTGGGAAGTGTCTAAACATACAGTAATTTGCAGCAAGCCGTAATACAGTTATTAAGATATTTTGAATTTGCCATCTATTTAAAAATGTCCGTATTTTAAAGATAAAGTTACTGTATTTTACAAGATTTTACCATTTTGTATGTAACTTTTATTCATTTATTAATTGTACTTTCGTCAAAATAATGTTAAATATTTCATTCAATTATACTATTTTTTAGTAGTCTTTCCACCTCTACGAAAAAGTCAAATAGAAGTTACCCACCGCAGTCTTCAAGCAACACTGCCCTCTAGTGGCCAACAGTGTGAACTCCATTGGCACCCAGGTTTTAAAGACGTAGGTCGATCAGGATGAAAAAAAGGCTAGTTTACAGAGTCCACTGTGTGTAATAATTGCTTCAGCAGGTCAGATGAGAGGTCCACACATGGTGCCATGTGATCAAAGTAAAATTGGGCTGATTGTTGACTTTGCACATCTGTTTTTGCATCTCAGCATGCAAGCTGTCTGAGCCCACCTGCTCCCTGACAGAAAGAGAACATTTATAGGCCTTTCACTTTACTCTTGCAGGCCGACCTGACCCATTCATCTCCTATGGGGGGGTCCTAATGAGCAGACCCTCCCTGTTTAGACAGAGAGAGATTACTGCAAAGCCTGCATCTCCTCTGAATCCCTTTCTCATCCCCTCTGAAAGTGTTTAGTTTCAGGTGTATAAATGAAGAGCGATGGATAACACCTTCTGTTAATTACTTCCTTGGACACAACTTCAGGGGAGGTCTCCTGGTGCCAATCAAATTATTTGTTTTTGGCTGAAGCCTCGAGTTTTTTTTTTCTTATGTTAGAGTTTAATTTGGTAAAGTTTTATTCAGGCAGTTAGGTCCAGTGAAAGTTTGTTACCTAATATGTGCACTTAAAAGGGATTTCTGCATATTTAGGCAGTTACCACTATGTTGAACCAGGACCTTTGACTTGAAATTAGAGTGAAATTCTCGTACTGCAGGCACAGTTTTGAGACTGTCCCATTTTCCACTGGAAGACATTCAGGGTTACGCAAAAAAGCAACACAAAAAGTACAGCCCTCCGTTACCACTTGGTGCTTCAAAATCCTATTGTTATATGGCTGAAAACAGCCTTTTAATGGTCAGAAAAGGGCATATTTTAAGCAAATGTGATGTATTTGTTTTCTACATTAAGCATTTTCCATCATCAAAATGGCTAAATGAAATAAAATACAAATGTGTATTGTGCGTATATGTTGTGTGTATATGTAAATGTGTAAATATGTCCTGTGAGACACAGAAGCACTACATTTGATTGCAGGAACAACAGGTTTTTATTGCAGGCTCAAAATGTCTTATTTGTGGCTACGTTCTAATCTCATGACATCTCTTTTACTTGCTAGTAATCATTGAAATACCATGCATGTTTAAATACCCACTGGAAATCACAGGAGGTCATTATACATAAAAACAGTCTAACTCACAGATTCTCATTTTACAAAGAACACTAAATTCATCACACAGCGACTTAACACTCAAAAGCTAGCTAAGAAACATACAAGGCAAGTACCAATACAAAGCATTCCATTGGTTACTGCTACCTGGGTGCTTCAATGCCGACTCTGCCCACCAGAGACCAGAGGTGGCTGACGTCATTTCACAACGTGCATTGGTTTCACCCCCTTGGCACACTTGGCACACAACGGCATGAATGGAGTAAGCCAATGATGAACAAAGCCTTTGTCACCAATTTTGTTGACATTTTAATATAATTTTCCTTTATTTATGAGTGAATAATGCACTCATTGTGACTGTACAGTGTTTGTATGTTAACAATGTGTGAAGCCTTGGTAGAAATGAGATCAATGCATAAAATGACAGTGTGCAGGTGTACCCAATGTACGATATATCAGGTGATTCTCAGTAAATTTGTCCCTCCATCATTCTGCCTCTTCTCTACTCTGACCCATCTTATCCGACCTAATAAACATTGATTAGAGCACAAGATCAATTCACTCAATGACAATGATTCAGAGCGCATGCATACATGTTATTGACTTACAATCAGCTCAAAATAGCCGCTTCTATATTTATATATTCTTAATACTCTCTGTAGACCTAACATATTTCATTTATCCATATAGGAATGCCATCAAGAGTATTGATCATGTGTCTTCAATTTTTTTTAATATGTAAATGCAGTTCTATTTTTCAGAGCGCTGTCATTTTCAGGAATCACCAGAAGATGGCGATGTCGAGTCACGGTGGCATTAAAGCTCACATGATTTATATTTTTATCATGGCTGAACTGTGTAAATGTGTTGTTGATTGTATGAAAACATGTTAAATGTATCAACAGCTGCACAATATCATATATAATATACATATATATTGTGATATATTATATATAATCATGATCCAACATGTAAGACACCCATCCTTGTCAAGGTCTATGTTGTAGGAAAGTTTTTGGGGAATATGCCATCACAGCTAAGCAGCCTCCGAGACAAGCAATGTGACATATCACCTTTCCCCCCCAAAAGTACAGTAGGAAAGCGTGTAAGTTTACTGCTGCCCCCTTACGTGGCCATGCATGGCTGGCTCATATAATGAATGTTGATGAAGTAGAAAAGCCGCTTTAATCAGGACGGATCACTGTGCAGAGGTGGAGAATGTCAGCGAGAGCAGGCACAGCTGCTTGCTGAGAAATTCAATATTGACTGTCGGGATAAATGTCCTGCATATTCTCTCATGTGTCCCAGGGGCCGTGGTATTATGCCTCTCACGTTAGCGGCCCTAATTGGATTAAAAATGACTTGTTATTGGGAGAAAAATGACTGAGAATATGCCGTCATAATTATGGCCTCTCACGCGCTCTTGAAGGCCTTTGCGAAATGTCAAAATCAGCTTGTTTGGACGCAAACGGTTGATGGTGATGGATTGTGGTTTCATGATGCAATCAATTGGAGGTTTGCTGCTCAAAGAAATGTCACATCAAAGTCTTATTTGCTTTTGGTTTGCAGCAGAACCACAAAAGTTCAACACAGCTTGTTCCGAGTATGGTTGACTTCTAAATTGTTGTCATTGCAACATTGTTTCCAAATGAATTATATTTCCCAATACAGTAAAACTGTACATTTTGGAGTGGCCTTTTATTGTGGCCAGGCTCAGGCATACACAATCTAATCTTGATATGTCACACCTGTATGGTGGATGGATTGTCTTTGCAAAGAACAAGTGAGTTTGGTTCATGAAAGACAGAAGCAAAAACAAAATATTATGACCTCTTTGTTTTTTTTTTCCGAAGCCGCTGGACTGCTTGATTGTTGACTATTAGCATCAAATTTGCATCATAACTCTTCCTCTGTTAAGCTTTTCCTAAGCGGATTTATGAATCCCTACATGTTGCTGGTGTGTGTGAGTGACAGGAAAAAAAGCTCTCACTTACTTGGACTACCAGTTGCAGGTGAAAATTTCTAGACCCCGAATATAAGACGAAGTGTCTTGTTCAGATGTCTTTTTACGGACAAACTCCCTACCTACGTATATCTATACCTGTTTTCATTCATTCATTCATTTTCTACCGCTTATCCTATCCTCCGATCCCAGCTGTTTTCAGGCGAGAGGCGGGGTACACCCTGGACTGGTCGCCAGCCAATCACAGGGCACATATAGACAAACAACCATTCACACTCACATTCATACCTATGGACAATTTGGAGTCGCCAATTAACCTAGCATGTTTTTGGAATGTGAGAGGAAACCGGAGTACCCGGAGAAAACCCACACATGCATGGGGATTACATGCAAACTCCACACAGAGATGGCCGAGGATGGAATTGAACTCGGGTCTCCTTGCTGTGAGGGCTGTGCGCCAACCACTCGGCCGCCTTCCATCCGGAATACGTAACAGAATTAGGATAGAGATAATATGATCCTTTCAAGACTTGTCTTCATCCTTGTGGATTGTTTAAGTTCCTTAATCAGTCTGTTCCATAGTTTGATTCCACATATGACATGTTCGATTTTCCACTTGTCCATCTGAGTGTGGAGTTTGCATGTTCTCCCTGTGCATGCGTGGGTTTTCTCCGGGTACTCCGATTTCCTCCCACATTCCAAAAACATGCTAGGTTAATTGGTGACTCCAAATTGTCCATAGGTATGAATGTGAGTGTGAATGGTTGTTTGTTTATATGTGCCCTGTGATTGGCTGGTGATCAGTCCAGGGTGTACCCCGCCGCTGTCCCAGCTGGGATAGGCTCCAGCACACCCTGCGACCCTCGTGAGGATAAGTGCTTAAAAATGAATGAATAACTCCTATAGAGTTGTATAGAGAGAGTTAATCACTATAATAAAACAAAAGTAAAGTAAAACTACTCACCCTATGAAGACACCTAAATGAGTAGAATGGAGGTTCGCATAGAGTGAGTGTCACCTATGTTTATCATCATGCTTTTCCACTTTGCCATAACTGGTAACTTGATAAAGAAAAAAAACAACACAAAAAGTCCAAACATGCGAGTGAAGTATTGTTATTTTATTTCCATTAAAAATTGGTTAAAGTACAGATTGTATGACTTTTAGGGCACTATAATTTGGAGGCTATTGGAATGTAACTATGATGGGGGATATGCAGTCCTGCACATCCACTGGGCTTTGCTTGGTGCGTGCCAGGCGTAGCCATTAACAGAAAATAAATGCTCACCGCCATAAAGATGACAGTGTCTCATTCATACTGACACAGGCTAAATTACACATAAAAACACTGATAACATCATCATTAAATATTGATTCTAAGCAGGGCGGAGAGACACAAACACACACACACACACATACACTGCACATTTCCAAGTCATCAATGCAGATTCAGGGTTTGGGTGAGTTGCAAAAGTGGACGAGAGGTGAAGGGAGGAGAAGGGAGAAAGGAAGAGGGTTGGAGGAAGGGTGGAGGAGAGAGATTTAAGGCTGAGGCTGTGAGCAGATGCTAGCGTTGATGATGATGGATGTGGCTTGTTGAGATGCAGCGTTGTTAGCATGAGCAGCCTCCTCATAGTCCCTGATGTGCCAAAGTGTGTGTATTCGTGTTATTTAGCCTATTTGTCTGATTTGATATGTAAGAAATGTACCTTGAAAATAGAAAGCAGCTACATCAAACGGTTTGAAATTAAGAGGAACAATGCGACAAAACAAAGTGGGTTTAGTTTTTACATATGTGAGTTTGTCACGTCACGCATCTGTCTTTCTGTACACATACACACACACACACACACATGCATGTATATAATGTAAATGGCAGTGTTTGACTTGAAAGGATTTTTGGAACTACTTTTGTTTGTTGTGTCAAATATCCATGTGTCAATTTGCACACACTCATAGGTGGTGGTTTGTTTGTTCTGTAATACATCTGTCTCTCTATTCATATATATATATATGAATAGAGAGTCACTCTCACACACACATACACAGTAAGCATCAGTATTAGAGAAAAAATGCCATGCTGGGTTTTAACTTTTTGTGCAATTTTACTCATCAAACTAAATGAAATATGAGTGGATGACAACACAACGGAATAAAAAAAATGAATGAGAATTACATGTGACTAGTCCTGTGTGCTGCCGCATGGCAGAGTTCCAATACGAAAACCACTTCTGATCAAAAACAACATTAAGGCTCGGCTCAATTTTGCCAGAAAACATCTTGATGTGATGATCCCTAAGATGTTTGGGAAGTAAACAACAGTAAAATATGGTGGTGGTAGTGTGATGGTGTGAGGCTGTTTTTATGCAATGGGATCTGGAAGACTTCCTGTGATAACTGAAACCATGAATCCTGAAGGAGAAAATCCGACCATCTGTTGGTGACCTCAAGCTGAAACCAATTTGGGACAATGATCCAAAACACACCAGCAAGTCCGCCTCTGAATGGCTGAATAAAAACCAAATGAAGACTTTGGAGTGGCCTAGTCCTGACCTGAATCCTATTGAGATGCTGTGGCATGGCCTTAAAAAGCCCCTTCATGTAATGTTTTCACCCGGTTACAGCATACATCCCAGCATATACATAGGGACACAGGCAGCAGGTGTTGTCTGTAAATGGGCCATGCTGAGTGGTAACCTGCTCCACATTTTAAACAGATAAAAGGTGCAGGACAGAAACATGTGGCTAATTGATTGCTAATTAGTCCTTTTGTTGTCGCCTGCATTGTGCTGACAGAGCTTTTGACCCAGGCTGTCTGTCTATTCAGCTGTACACTCAACCTCGCACTCGCACTTAAAATAAGCATAGTAAATTCCTAACGAGACATTTCAAAGGGACTTCATGGCCGCAAAATTAGGTACACCAAGACAATTTAACGAGCTGCATGATTATTTAGACCAAGGGTATCAAACTAATATATACCGTGTATGAATATATGTATGTATAATTGTCTCATGAAATTATAACACTGTCCATGCATTTGACTATTATTATATAATGTAAATACATATAATGAAATGTTATTATTATATTATTATGTGGGCTGCATGGTGTTCAAGTGGTTAGCGCGCAGACCTCACAGCTAGGAGACCAGGGTTTAATTCCACCCTTGGCCATCTCTGTGTGGAGTTTGCATGTTCTCCCCGTGCATACGTGGGTTTTCTCCGGGTACTCCGGTTTCCTCCCACATTCCAAAAACATGCTAGGTTAATTGGCGACTCCGACTTGTGAGGAAAAACGGTAGAAAATTAATGAATATTATTATGTTATATATTATATTTTTTTAACAAACTGATGGATGGATGAAAGTTTTGTTGCTTTTGGTTCATTATCCTTAATGTTTCCAAAAAAAAATTGCTCAATTTGAATAGATCAATATACCAACAAGAAGGATCCACAGCTGGGAGGACACGTCTTCTCCAGGAGTGCGATAAGAGAAAGATGCAAGGCCAACATCAAGTGATACAGATACAGCAATTAGACATTAGTTGGTCACACTACACTATCTAGCAATGTCCCAGAAGAGGCCTCTATGGGACTATCTAACAAAATAAAACGTATACCGTACAATATATACAGTAATCATTTCTTTATTTAGTTAACTGGTTCCAGACCCAACATAAGTAAGTATGGAATGGAATTATTTTATAATTAGAGCTTAGAAAACCTGTTTACGCTTTTCTAATTATGTTTTTTTAACAGTATTTGAGCCCTTTAGACATTACATAACACCCCTATAGTCACTTGTATTGCCTCATATAGTAGACATAATAATAAAAAAAGACATATTAGACGTAATATTAGGCCTCCTGCAGAGGCTTTAATGCAATATGACACCAAGTGACCAGGGTGGAATACTATTAGCCATTTGATTTATTCCATTTTCATTTATTTTGCCATTTTATACTTGGAAATACTTAATTTAGGCAGGAAACTGATAGTAAAGTAATTTTTGACTAATAGGCCACAGTTAACAACAAAACAGTGATAAAATATTTTATTTTTGGAAAAGTGTGCAAGAGTGAAGCTGCAAAATTCGAATCGCAAAGTGGCTAGGTCAGACTATAGAGACTTTAGATACCCGGCAGGTTTACTATGCACTGAAAATAATGCGAAAAGTATTCATTATGGTCTAAATAGCTGGCAACGCAAGTGAGTACCAAGATTATTGTGCCTTGCCTACAGTCAAGCGTGGTGGCTGCAGCATGGTCCGTGGCTGCACGAGTGCTGCCGGCACAGTTCAGCACAGAAACATCCATTCCAGTTAAATGAGTATCATTTGTTCATAAATTTACATTAAGAAAAGTGCATACAAAGTGGTGAAGAAGTAAGATGCCAAAAATAAATGCTGAAATGCTAAGAATAAACCGCTTTGTTTACGCAAGAATTAACTCTGGATCTCACCCTCCCGCACAGGAATATGATGATAGGACACCGCACAACAATGGTTGAACAAATGTAATAAACACAGCGACACCTCCTGCGCTCTTATGAAGCAGTGTCACATGAGTGTGATGTTATGCTAAATCTCCTTGCAGTGTGTGCTCTTCACGGGCCCGGCCCACCGCATTCAAGCCTGTGCACGGGTCCTGCCCGCCTGCCTATGGGCTGCACTAACAGATGTGGAATCACATTAGCCAAACGCTGCAATTAGTCTCACTCGTTCGCGGGTTAATGAGTTTGTGGAAATGTGCGACCCATTCCTCATTAGGTGATTTCTCATGCACTGATGAGAGAGAGAGAAAGAGAGACTGCAGAGGAAATGATGCAACACATACACTGTAAAGGCAACATGGGGGGAAGGGGGCATCATCCCAACATGACTTGTGATGAAATAACACAAACAATGCACAACTACATACACTTCATGAAACAAAACACTACATGAGATTGGCTCTGTTTTTTTCCAACAAATTGCTAATATATTATATTATTGTCAACATTTTGTGAGAAAAAATAAATGTTATGATAGTGTATAATAAATAGTAGTATAAGCTGGAAGGCCCATAATAATACAAGAATACGTAATAATCATTAATTCATTTTCTACTACTTATCCTCACGAGGGTCGCGGGGGCTGCTGGAGCCTAATCCAGCTGTTTTTGGGCGAGAGGCGGGGTACACCCTGGACTGGTTGCCAGCCAATCACAGGGCTCACATTCATATCTATGGACAATTTGGAGTGGCCAATTAACCTAGCATGTTTTTGGAATGTGGGAGGAAGTCCCCGGAAATAACCCATGCTTGCACGGGGAGAACATGCAAACTCCACACAGAGATGGCCGAGGGTGGAATTGAACTCAGTCTCCTAGCTGTGAGGCCTGCATGTTAACCACTCACCGCCGTGCAGCCCGAATATATAATAATAATGCAGAATTTCCTTCAATTGGTCATCTTTCACTCTGTAAAGTTGTGGAATTGCCATTTGTGACATGTATTTTCTCTCTTGGCAAGTTGTACTGTCTGTTAAACGTTTGCAGCATTTCTTGAAATGCTGGCTTTTCAACTGTATTAAAGAACAGTATATATTTTGCAATGAATTAAACTACTTGTGCTGTTCCATTTATAATGAATTTGCCGATCAAAAGCCTCAGTGAATGTTGACTGTTGGTGGATAGCCTTTTTTCCAAATAGGAAAACTTGGTCCGTTGGATGAGCTTGTGGTGGGCAAGTTTGTTTTGCTGCCTTTTATGTTGCCACCACTTTCAAACAAATTGGGCATACTGGTTCCTTGCTCATTTCAACATGAGAGCTGCACATTTTCCCCTCCCAATTACCTTGCATTGATCCTCATGAAGGTCCAGGTTTTTGCTCTGTGCATGCTAGCGGCCCCGCCTCTCCCCCCTACAAAGCGACTGTGTGACTGACAAGAGGTCTCACTCCTTTTGAACGCCAGTGCTTGTGTCTAGCATAAAGGTGCTGAACCAACGCGTGAAGTGAACTCTTTCCTGTCTGTTCAGAGACGAGGCATGAAGAAAGCAGGCACACATGCACATGCACACGTTATATGGAGGCAAGCAAAACATTATCATTTGTGGTTCATTTCTTCATTTATTATCGTGAGACCGTTTTCGCTCAACGAGAAATCTCATCACCTTTTGACACCCTTACTGCAGAAGGGTATTTCTAATAGTATGACTCAATCATGTAGCTAGATAAGGAAACAAAACTACTAGGAACAAATCATGGAATTAATCACTGAAGCTCTGCACCGCTGTCACAGATTAAACATCTCGAAAAACTGGGCCCAGGTGAAAAACAGTGGCAGTAAGAGCTGTGGCTGTAGGCAACCTCCTGATGTATTTATATATGTCAAAGCTATTGGTGTTCCAATAACTGTATTCTTGTTTACAATGAACTCTTCAGCGGTATTAATGCCAGTTAGGCAGTTTTCAACTTTGCGCTATGACAACATTGGTTCTATTAGTGCTGTGTTGTTATTGCGAGTCACAGTACTCGCAATAACTTCTCACATTTTGCAGTTTACGTAAACAAACAGCCATAGTTATGATTTGAACAGTTACTATATCGTTAAAGTCTTGCAAAATCTTCCAAAAGAAGGACAATTGTGTGGGTAAAAATGGGAAACAAATGTTTGCTAATATGATATTTAATCTAAATATCAGTGTTTTGTTACCCCCTCCCCCCCCCCACACACACACAAAATAACATTGTACACTTATGGGCATATAACGTAAAGTTGTGTGCGGCGGTAAAAGCTAAAGAATTACTAAATAATACTATATTGTGCTAATATTGTGTTTACCAAAAGCATGTTTACCATACCTTGTCAAATAAACTGCATCATTTGAGATGAACAAGTGTATATAGACGAGTGTAGGTAATGAAACATTAGTTTCATCTGCACCATCTACCTTAAAAACAATTATTTTGGATTGTCACTATCAAATTGACTGTTTATTATTGTGTTTGTAGTCTGCACTTACATGAGTGGGGCAACTTGAGAAAGCGCTCCCAGGTATATTTGCGGTGCCGTAGTGCACCATTGAAAACTACAATAACATTAGTAAACATATTAGTGTTAATTAACACTGTATTTTGTTTGATTGTTTTATTCACTGTTTTATTGGATTGAAACACTTGATCATTTATTCACCACAATCCTAAAATGACGACACGAAACTAATCACATGGACTAGAGACAATGATTTAAAAGTACTTTTATTTCTTGCTCTTTTTTTTTATTTGGTACAAACCTGTCAGTGTGATGCATTTCGATGTAAGGTCAAACATTTAAGAAATGTGTCAAGTAATATAGCACATACAATAAGTTAAAACATGTCACACAAGAATGTATTATCTACACAAAAACACCCTAAAGCAGAGTTTAGGTTTATAGACTGAAAGATCACTTTAGAGTGTGTGTGTGTGTGTGTGTGTGCGTGTGTGTGTAAGTGTGTAAGTGTGTGTGGGCACCTGCAGTCATGTAAAACCTCCATGCACGGTGAATGCCTGCAGCTCCAACGGGCCCACGCACAGGCTGTTAGTAAAATAAACAAAAAGAATGTATATTTAATAAATTACCGTTGGACATAACACAAGTTCACCTGAACACAACAACATGAGCGCTGCAAGAGGCACTCGATTAAAAACGACAATTGTTAGGCCCTCCTTAATTCAAGGTCCACAGTCTTCTAGAGATTATTACAATGGGATTTATTTGCAAATCCGTTTTTTTCTTTTAAATGAACATCTTAATTAAGCCACGCGTGTCTTCCGTGTCCATTAGTGTGGTTCCTTTCCGATTCTTCCATCATCTCACAGCATCCACACACACCTTCAAGGTTTTCTAAGTGGCGAGGGAATGGAGCCTCGGCGTGGGAGTGAGTGGCGTTTTTTTTTTTTTGTTGTTTTTGTTGTTTTTTTTTTTACTATTATTTACAAGTCACTAAGTGAAGCTCATGGACACTGTGTGCTCCAGCGCCTTGCGCCGCAGAGAGGCGATGCTGGTCCCTCTCCACATGTCACTGTCCGGGGAGCTACACAGCTGTGGGGAGCCCGATACGTTCGTGGGGCCGGAGAGAGACGCCGACATGCCGGGGAAAGGCGACTGATACAGGTGCGACTGCAGGCCGGAGCCGTTGGACGAGAGGCCGTTGGAGAGGCCCATGGAGTTGGGGGGCGGACCGTGGCCCAGGCTGCACTGCGACAGAGACTGAGCCATGGAGGGCTGGCGGCCCAGAGCGGGCGGCAGCTGCAGCTGGGACACGCCCGGCATGCCGGTGGCCCAGCGGGAGTCGTTGGCGTGGAACGAGCACAGACTGTTCTCCATGGCGGCCGCCGAGAACTGAGGCAGACCAGGCGTGGGGAGCAGCGTGCCGGGGGCGCGGAACACATTGGTGGTCTTCTTCCTCTTCTTCCACTTGGCGCGCCGGTTCTGGAACCAGACCTGGAGAACCAAACGTATACGGACCAGTCAGTCTTTAACGTCCAACATAAAACTGCTTCAAATACACAATAATACGCAGTATGTCTGCATATTGTATCATAAATACTGTACAACTGTTTTTGTTTTCTTTTATTATTTGTGTGTATTGTTTACTCTTATTTACTTATTCTTATTTACATATCCTCTTCTGAAATAGAAAATATAGACATGCGTAAAACACACAATCACTGATTAGGAATGTGGAATTATGTTATATTAAGAAATACAATTGTCCATATCTACTATTGACACAAAAAGGCATGAAATACACTATAATAATAATTAATCATATACAAATATAAGTCATAACGTTCAGTTTTATTCCTAATTTCGCACTCCATAGAAATAAATACGCCTAGCAGCCACTATAATATTATTAATATTCATTTTTATATCCAACAAAAAATAAAATCAGTTTGTTGCCTTGCGATGTGACCTTGAATGCTTTGAATGAACATGTAAATAAAATATATTACAGAGGTATTTTTTTTAATTACTGCATTATTCCTATTTAAATACCATGACGTATTATCATCATATCTACCCGGAGGTGACTTTATTATAATTCGCTATTACAACAAAATAAACAATTGCAAGAAAAATGCCTGTATTTTGTGCAAATGATGACAGAAATAGAAAGAAAAACGCTTTCATAAAGATTTCATCACACCGGACTGTGATTAACTCCCCCTCATTCCACGCAGCCACCCGTGAAGCATCAGCCGAGGTTATTACTCGACGAGAGAGAAACACAAAGCAATTTCTCATTCTGTTAAAAAATGTACTGTATTCCTGGGTTCTATTAAGAGGTTTCTGATGGAATATTTTTTTTCAAAGGAAGAGGAAGACAACCACGTGATCTCTCAATAATCCCGATCGTATTTAAATGAGTTATTGCTAAGGTGACTAATGATTCTACTGATTTTATTGCTTCACTGGGATGCTTGGCATGGATTACACACCCCCTCTTAATAATCCATTGCCGTTTATCATAAATTATAACAAAAATTGATTGAGAACTGATTGAAAATTACTTTGTTGTTGTGGTGCATGTGTATGCTTTCTTTTAAAAATATGAAGAATCAAACATGTGATATGATGGATAATTTTCGGTATAAATGGTTTAAATTCTAGAGAATATATCGGTCCCCTGAATTAATTGCGTCATATTTTTTTCCTTCCTGAACAAAACAGAATTAAGGTAAAGAAAAATATTAAATTAATAAATGCCACCTATCATTGATCATTTTTGTAACAATGAAATCAATTCATTCTATTTCCTTTTAAATTAAAATTTATTACGGGTTATATCTCGCGTGGCTTTAATATTGTAATGTTATTTTGTATTCTGCTTAACATTTTCGCAGGTGAGGTTCAGCACCTTGGACAGCGACTCGAGAACCCGATTACATACTGAATATTAAGTCGGCACAACTAGATGGGTGACTATTTGTATTTTTTAAGATAATATCACGTGATAGTAATGTAATTTAATAATTTAATTTAAAAATGTATTCTACAACCTTGATCAGTTTCTCATATTTTCAAATTCCCTTCCCTGCAGGACTGCATGGGCTCGAAGAAGTGTGAAAAGCTTACCTGGACTCTGGACTCCGTGAGACCGATCCTGAGGGCCAGTTCCTCCCTCATGAAGATGTCCGGGTAATGGGTTTTGGCGAAGCTACGCTCCAGTTCGTTGAGCTGGGCTGGCGTGAAACGGGTTCGGTGCCGTTTCTGTTTCTGCTGACTGGCCGGCTGACCGGAACTCTGCTGGGGTTGCTGCTGCTGCTGTTGCTGCTTCTCTGGTTCTTTGCCGTTCACCGTCATGCCTGCCGAGTTGGATCCCACGGTGGTGATGTCTTCCCCGGGCAGGAGAGTGGCTCCCTCCACGGACTCAGAACCGGGGGCCATGTCTCCTGGATGTCCCTGGTCTGGCACACCGCCACCCAGCCGACACTTGAGGGCTTCTCTGTGTCCGAGTAGCTCCGCAGCATCCTTCATCCCTGAGAGGATGATGACAAGGTAAATACACACTTCCAAAAAAAAAAAAACATGCCAAAAATAATAAATTAACTTAATTTAACCTGGGGTTTAATCACATTTATGCTGTCAAATCATTCTTAATTCCACACAAAAACACTTAACTGTACACATAATTAAATACACAGTCCATTGACGCCTAGATAAACAGAAGGTTAAAAGGAAGAAGTTGGACTCTTACAGTGGAGTTTAGCTCCGGGGTTTAGAGCTGAGAACTCACCGAGCCGAGCATCCAGGAGGTCGGCGTGAGATAGCATCGCGTACCGCTCCAGGGCGAAAAGAGGTCCGGGGGAAAATCTCCTATACAAACTTTGGGGGCAATTTAAGGGGCATAGATGGGTCTAAATGAAGGAAAATTCGCTTTGTGCTTAAAAAAGGAGGTCCCTTGCATTATAATGGCCCTAAGAACGGCTGGGAGGCGCTTATTAGTGGACAGAAGCAGTCAGCTTCCTCAAATAAGAACCAATCAGAGGCAGGGATCGGACCCCAAACAACACCCCCACGCACCCCCACCTACCCTACACATGCACACGCAGAGACGTACGCGTGCGCGTTAAAAAAAACCCTACAATTCAATTCTGCCATACCATCCTCTGATTTATTAGCTTTTCATGCTCAAATTATTCCACGTTAAAACATCTTAATGTGTTTGTTTAATCTCACACATGCTTGAGAGATGAACACAC
Organism: Doryrhamphus excisus; assembly: GCF_037039965.1. Lineage (NCBI taxonomy): Eukaryota > Metazoa > Chordata > Actinopteri > Syngnathiformes > Syngnathidae > Doryrhamphus > Doryrhamphus excisus. The sequence goes on along the minus strand of NC_136359.1, from coordinate 10,680,174 downwards.
GCGTGAAATGTCCGCGCTAAGACAAACAAACAAAAAAATGACAAGAGCTAATGTGGAATTAAGGAAGGAGGAAATAAATCACATATGACAAATGTTGCGTGCGCACCTGTAGAAATAAACAAGCACGATAAAATGCATGATACAGTTAGAAAAGGAATACAATGTTATTGCAGCATGCACAAAAACAAAACAAATATGCGTCCCGCTCCCGATTGGCGGGTGATTTGTGGAGACAAATGGAGGAAATAAATAAATAAACGGCTACAGATGGATTGCAGGATCTAGTTAGTGATCGGGGCCGCTTTAACTCCCATCGACTTTTCATCAAGGCGTTGGCAATTAGAGCCATTAGGCCCGCTTTGCTTCGAACTAAATCAGACGTGCAGGACCCCCTAAACGGAGCACGGTGCATGCCCTCGTCTTGCAGAGAGGGGGGCCCATAAGTAGGACTGTTACACAATATAAAAAAAGAGGACAAACATCGATCTGCAACACTTCTCTCCACACACTCTGCTGCTGCATGCAAAGGGGGGATATTTTTTGTGGGGCAGATGTTCGGGTGAGGCCGCGGTGAATGCATGGAGCAACCTCGGAACTTCACAAAGGAGGCGTCCGAGCGAGGACTCCCCCACACTCTATCTCTCTATCTCACTCCCTCCACATGGTCCTCCTTTATGCCACTCAGGATGCAGAGAAAGAGGGAGCTGCAGCGTGAAAAACAAAGGAAATGGACCGGTACATGTGATGAGGAGGCATCCCGAACTTCATCATCATCATGACCATCACAGAGTCAGTGACTCAGTGGAAGAGAGTGGAGGATACATGAAAGGGGCTCTATTTGATGCCAGTGCTTATAGGCCAAGTTTGTCTTTTTTTTTTTTTTTAGAAGGTTCTGGACGAGGTTTGGATGTGGTTCCTGTCAACCTGAAGACTAAAGTACATCTAAAAGATGGTACGATTAGATATGATTCTTATATTTGTTATTTAACAGCATTTTTTCCAAATAATGTGAGCAATTATGTTGTTGTTTATTTTTTAACAAAGACTGTGATTATTGACATGTATCACGTTTTTATTCTATAGGAAATTGGCTTTTTGCTTATAGCTGATGCAAAATAAAAGTTTCTCATGAAATATTCATGATACCAGCATATTACTAAAATACAAAATGTGAGATATTTCACAGCAACTTAAAGCACTCATATAACCAACATTAATTTCAACCAAAATAAATAAAAATATCAACAATTGCATATTTATTATCATTAAGTGCCTGAAACTATTATAATGTAATCATACGTCACAATTGCAGCCTCATTAAGGATAAGGACATAGGCTAGAGCAAATGCATATTCTGTCTTATAATTTATAAGACAATAAATCACATCGAATATATTTAAATTATGTAAACATACATTACATGTTTACAATTCGTACAATTATTTTGTAAATGATCCATTTCAACCCCAGAAATTGTTTTAAATTGACTTTATTTACTATATACTATAATGATATACTATCATAATGATATATTATTTTTAATATTTTCATTGATGATTGGCTGAGACGAAACACGTGGTTACACGTGGGCCTCCAAACAGTCCCAAGCCTTGCTCAAAAAAGTACAGGAAAATAATAATTCAAGTTTAATGCTAAAGTCCAACATTTACATTTATAAATACGACATATAGTACTTATACTGACGCTGCTGACTGATGCAAGGGCGGGAAAAGGAAGCAGAACATCAGCAATCTCACCAGATGTTCCCGCCTGCGACTCTAGCTTTATTGGCGTAATAAGAGAGAGACACTTGTGCAGGCTTTATGTCTCACTCAGCCTCCCTAACTGGACCACATCAATCTTTCTCCCCTTTGCAGTGGAAACACTCACACGCAATCCACGCGGGTTAATGCAGCGCATCTGAGTGCAAGAGGGCTGTTTACACGCCATGAGACACTTTGAATGGGAAACCCACTAAACAAATGCAATTTGAAAGATGGAGATTTTTTTTTTAAAATCGTCACACTGTGGTAAAAACCATTGCTTTAAGGGGTTTGTGCACGACACAACACAAAAAGCCACCTAACAGACACAGTATTTAGACTCTATCAGGCCTGTGACTTTTTAGGCGCATGCATTCACTCAGTTAAGGGCGCACAATCGATGTTCCATTATCAGAAATGGCGCAAACCGCCATGTGTCCGTATGATAGGTGATTAAATGACAGTCCAATAAGTGCGTGTCCCAAGCCCGAGATGTGCAACACACAACCCCCACAACAGGCTTCCCTCTCCGGCCACCCAGCTCGGCTGCACCACGGCGTGCATCCCCAGCCCCAATTAGGTCGGTAGCCCTCCGTCTGCTCCCCGGTACTGCGTGATCTATTGCACATGGCGGTAATCACAGCTCCCAAATAAAATAATCAGCAAAGAAGGGCCATTTCCTTAATGATGAAGAGGAAGAGTGTGTCACGCAGAGGGTGATGGTGGCGGCGGTGGTGGGATTGCATGGGTGCGTAGGTGTGTGTGTGTGTGTGTGTGTGTGTGTGTGTGTGTGTGCAGGTTATTAAAATAGCCACAGCAGAAGGTGTCATTGTTCAGTGATTAGGCCACAACATTAGGTACATCTACGAAATACCCTTTTAAGTGATCATTACGGCTGAGTTTAATTCCACCATGCTTAACAAAGTTACATTCAAGAACATCATATGTTTACACTTGTCCGAAAAATAGCACCTCCAGTGTTTAACACGCATGATAAATAATGGAGTTTAATTCATGGAGTTTGCAGTAACTCAACTCTGGAATAGTTGACAGAATAAGTGCAGGATTTGATCAACAAATCAACAAAAATTAACGCAGATGTTCAGGAATTTAAGAACATTCACATTATTGTGTAGCTCTTACTACTTTTGACATGTCGCTGAGCAACCAAATCTGTAGCCAAAAAAGCTAACTAATCACACTAATACACATCTTAAGCGAGTGCTGGAATGAAAACACATAACATTTTTATTTTATTTCAGCCAGGAACATGCTAAACTTAAAATAAAACAACATATATTTCTTTGACCAATTGAATACATGCCGCATTATGAATGCAGTATGGCTAACCCCCCCCCCCCCCCCAAAAAAAAAATAAGCACATTGGTGACAATGTAAGCTAATGCATAAATATTCATAGCCAGAAATTCCACAAAAGGAATCAACACCTGATTTCCCATTTGACTATGTGTCAGCTCTGCAGTCTGGGATCATCTAAATAACAGGCAACTGCATTTATTTATCACGACATAAGATGCATTTATTATTAGGTTTAGAAGGCACCAAAGGTCTAAATGTCACATTTACTTCATTTAACAAGAAATGCCCCACCCCCCTCCCCCCAAACACCTCCACAAATTTTATATTAAAAAAACATTTAAAAGAAGGCAATAAATTTAGAATCAGTTTCTCTGTTGGAAAAGTACACATTTTGGTAGTATTAAGGCTTAAAAGGCCAACAGCAAAGCAACCCCAAATGTGTTTTGACAGCTTATTAGTGGCAAGCATCCACTGGAGCTTTGTGATACATTCCTGATTCCTCCTCATCCTGCTGCACGAGCGCTTTGTCTTCTTTACATATTTGTATCCATAAACAAAACCAAATCATTTCATGACACCCATCATTTGAATATATTGAAGTGAACGGGGGTCATAGGATTAACTATGAGGATTGAATGTGTTCCTTTCATGAGTGGATTATATTATAATGCCTGGTATCATCAACAGAATTTCTTTTCTTAATTCTCTTCTGTAATTAGAGGGCTGCTATTAGTGAAGGTCGTTTAATTAAGATCTGGGTATATTCAATGAATTTTAAAGCTAATATTCCTTAATGTAAAGCACCCAATGAAAAAAAACATAGCATTTTCATGGTCAAACAGGAGTTTGACATCACATGACTATGCCCGTACCTCTTTTTGGTAGATGGGATCATATTTTATATTCTATATTTTATGTCTATATTTTCATACCTGTTTTATTTGGAACATTGAAGTTTAAACGCATTTCAATGTTGGTAGAAATGGAAGTGGAGCCACCAAAATTCCTTGTATACCACGTGCAATGATAATAAACATCTATCTATATCAAATATAATGAAAAAACAGAAGCCTAATCAACAACACACAATAAATAAATAGTGCAAAGTCCCTTAAAGGAAAAGTGCACTTTTAAAAAAAAAAGGTGTCCATCATCCACAATTGTTATGTGAAACATGAACAACATTCAACAAACATTCTAACAAAAGAAAACAGTTATGAAATAGCTAACAATGTTCGTCATTGGGAGGTACCCATTTTAACTAACGTAAGCCTTCTAAAAAAACTCAAACAACATTGCATTATTTGATATACATGCTGTGATCATGCATTAACAAGTATATTGATAATAACATGTAATACTTACAGTATCTTGCCATATTTTAACACTGGCAATGGCTGTATCTTCCAGCACTTGTGCTACAGTTCTCTAGTAAAAAATGCTGACAGCAAACGAGCATATTGTTCAGTTTTCGTAGCCAAATTGAGAACTAGGTATCCACTCTTCCATCTGCAAGTGACGCCTGAGACGAGCGGCTACCGAGGCATCACGTTAATTTAGCGCCAAAATACTGTAGATACCTCCCATGACGTGCATTGTCAGCTAGCTCATACTAACTTGTTTTCTCTTGGTAACACAATGGTAAAAAATACGTGCTTGATTGTTCAATAATAACGACTGCGTCCTACATTTCAGACTTAAAACTCCAGGTGAGTAACAAGGGTGGGACATTTCAAAGTAAACCAGTTACAAAGTAAAAGGGCGCTTCTGTTACAATCCGAAGAGGTCTCAAACTTTAGGGATTTTTTTTGCTGATGATTTTTTGTCAAAAATGTATCACTTGTGCTATCTAGCTAGTGTGTCTGCTATTTGGCATGTCAAGCTGCAATCCTTTCGCCGGCAGTCTAGACTGTCATGTTTAAAATACATTCTGTTAACCGATTGCTTCTTTCATAATACCCGGTGCATGTCACCAAAATGTATTCATCTAAAGATTTATGGCTGATACTTATCAATACAGCACACCAGAACCGGATATCCGGTTGCATTGGATTATCATTCACAAGTCTAGTATTTTGTCATGCGACCATAGCCTGTAGAGTAAAGAACATATACCTAAAGCAAGCACTTTTTTACATTTCATTACACTGGGCAAAACGCTTCCAGAACAAAAGTAGTGAATTTTTCTTGGTTTAAGTCACTAACCAAGAAAAAGTAAGTCAGAAGTGAAGATTGGCTATAGTTCCCAAGATACAATATTGGGTCAAAATAGGACATTTATGCTAGAATGTTTATCAGAAACTAGTGTGTCTACAAGCAACCAGTTCTATCTGAAAGCCTGTCTGCACATTCCAATACAACCCGAGACTTTTGACATAAAATGTTTTGTTTTTATTTGCTAAAATCTCTCTCTTGGAAGCGGACACAATGCATGCATGTAGATTATTTCATTGAATGGCAGCAGAAATTGACTTTTGAGTTACATGGAAACAACAAGGCAGATAATTATAAGCAGCTAGTGGAAAACCTCAAGTCCTACAAAGCCTTTGGCTGAAATATGGTGGTCTAGTTGTTAGCACGCAGACCTCACAGCTAGGAGACCAGGGTTCAATTCCACCCTCGGCCATCTCTGTGTGGAGTTTGCATGTTCTCCCTGTGCATGCGTGGGTTTTCTCCGGGTACTCCGGTTTCCTCCCACATTCCAAAAACCAAAATCACAGGGCACATATAGACAAACAACCATTCACACTCACATTCATACCTATGGACAATTTGGAGTCACCAATTAACCTAGCATGTTTTTGGAATGTGGGAGGAAACCGGAGTACCCGGAGAAAACCCACGCATGCACGGGGAGAACATGCAAACTCCACACAGAGATGGATACTGAATCAAGGGAACTTATTTTTTTAAGTGATAGTTTAGCTTGTTTTTCATAAGATATTTAATCATCTGATGTCTTAACATATTTCTTGCTTTCATCTCCGTAGCAAAAATTTGTAGACCAGTGTTATCTGCTGTGGTGGTAAGCAAAGGTATAGCGAAGGAAAATATTTGTAGTTGTGCTTGCAGTAAAAAAGTTTGCTCTCAAGGTAAAACTTTATTTATTTTCATGTCGGAAAATGACATCACCACTGCAGTATATGACACAGACCCTGCATGAGTTTGTTGCCGCTGGTGACAACGTGTTTGTTGTAGTGGGCGAACATAACACACAGAGATAAGGGGAGGACTTGGGTCAGCAGTGTCTCTGAGTGGCTTGAAATTAGAAACATGTGCTGGCAATTATCAAACTGCAGCAAAGCCACGTCATGCAATTTAATGCCTCAGCAAACGAAGGAAAGAAATGGGATCACTCTCTCTGACCTTGCTCACTGCCACTTTGCCAACTTGATCTACCTCTGATACTTCTCAGTGGAAGACACACACACACACACACACACAATTTTGTAACTATTTGTGACATAATCGGAACGCCATTGCCTCTGTCGTCTCTCTATTCACACATCCATTCTTCTTTATCATCCTTTCCTTGTCTCCTCCCCTCTCTCTCTCTCCCTCCCACTTTTCTGCTGCTCCTCTGCTAAACAGGCTGCACTACCCCTCCCAAGATTAATTGATCATCAATTTAGCTCTAATTTGGACCAAGTCAGCTGGTAAATGGGGCAGTTTTCCCTGATTGTTAGTGAAATGTGTGCAAGTACATTGATAAATTTTGATTATTTATCAATTACAAGCAAATGAACTAAATCTATTGAATAAATTCCAGCCTGATTGCCGTAATAGAGTTTGAAAATATGGCTATTGATAATGATTCCGGCTAATAGTCCTTTCCGGCGGCGGTTGCCGGCTTGTCGGAATGACAACACAAAACTCATTTTTCACAGAATCAGCTGAGTGAGTGCGAGGTTGATCTTTCATTAATCAGTCACATTACGGAGCTGATACGCCGTAATGCGCCACGCTTTCCTCACAAAGACTCTGACGCTTTGTCATATTTTATGTCAATTACCAGTCATTTTGTTGTGTTCCATCAAGGCATCTTGTAATAGTTAACATATGCTAAGGTAAAGCTCCCTCGTCCCGCCTTCTGGGAGCGCCCGTGGAGGAGTTTGGGAGAGACAGCGGGCGCTCTTAATTTCTTATTTTCACGAGCCGAGGCCCTTATGGGAAGGGTGGAGCATCGGCTTTTTAAATGGACCTGCCATCATGTTTTCCCAGCGCTAATGGAAAAGCAGCTTTGTGGAAAATAGGAGGGAGAAAATTAGAAATAGGTTGGGGGGGGGGGGGGGCTTCCGTACACAATGACAGGTGATAGCTGTGAGGAGTATTTGCACGTAGACGTACAAATTAGCACTGTCATTCTCTCACTCTGTCACATTATTAACGACTTGTGATGGATGTATTTTTATTCTGTCCATGATTTGTTGCAGAATGACACACTTTGGATTTGAAATTGTATGAGAATAGAAAAACCTCCCTCTCTAGGTGCAGCAGTTTGAAAAAAATGTGTGTTTTTTCAATTACTTTTAAATTTTTTTCACCAACTGAGCTAAATATACTTTGTTGAATACATTATCCTCACACAGGTCGTCGGGGTGCTGGAGCCTATCCCAGCTGTCTTTGGGCGAGAGGCGGGGTACACCCTGGACTGGTCGCCAGCCAATCACAGGGCACATATAGACAAACAACCATTCACACTCACATTCATACCTATGGACAATTTGGAGTCGCCAATTAACCTAGCATGTTTTTGGAATGTGGGAGGAAACCGGAGTACCCGGAGAAAACCCACGCATGCACAGGGAGAACATGCAAACTCCACACAGAGATGTCCGAGTGTGGGATTGAACTCCGGTCTCCGAGCTGTGAGGTCTGCGTGCTACCCACTCGTCCGTCGTGCAGCCCTGGACTATTAGTAGTCCAAAAATATTGAAAGACACGTTTCATGTAGTATTCTGGTCACTTGCCATCAATGATGTTACAGTGATGATATACATATGATACAACATTACATTCACACTGCATGGAGTCAGCCATGGCCTATCCAAATGTGACAAAAAAGTTATCCTCTGATTCCCATTCACACTCACATTCATACCTATGGATAATTTGGAGTCACCAATTAACCTAGCATGTTTTTGGAATGTGGGAGGAAACCAGAGTACCAGAAGAAAACCCACGCATGCACGGGGAGAACATGCAAACTCCACACAGAGATGGCCGAGGGTGGAATCGAAGTTGGCTCTCCTTGCTGTGTGGCATGCGTGCTAACCACTCGACCTTTGCTGAATACAAAATGGATCAATTATGTATGTGAAACGGTTTTATGCTCTCTAGCTGTCCCCGCTCAGCCATCTCTGTGTTTGTATGTTCTCTCCCCGTACTCCGGTTTCCTCCCACATTCCAAAAACATGCTAGGTTAATTGGCGACTCCAAATTGTCCATAGGTATGAATGTGAGTGTGAATGGTTGTTTGTCTATATGTGCCCTGTGATTGGCTGGCGACCAGTCCAGGGTGTACACTGTCTCTTGCCCGAAGACAGCTGGGATAGGCTCCAGCATGCCGGCGACCCTGGTGAAGATAAGCGGTATAGAAAATGAATGAATGAATGTATCGTGTGTACTAAAATCTGTATTTAACGTCCCTTTTAATTGACTGAATCCAAAACAACCAGGCTTTATTATTTGTAATAATTTTCGCATAAAGGCTCATGTAATCTATCCATCTATGCCACTCTTTCTGTAAATCAACTTGAAAAAAAGTCATGAATGAATCCGTTATCTCGAGATTACATAAACCATTCCTCTTGGGCTGGATTAAGGTACATTTGGAACTTTTTTGTGAGCCTTGCACATTTTATTTTTGTCTGTAGGGCGGGGGATCTTTAACCCTCAGTCATCTTTAGTGTGATCAATGAAACAATTGTAATTTTAAATCAATGATAAGAAGCCCTGCAATAGTGGAGGCTGCTGGAAGCAAATTAATGATCAGCATTTAGAGTGGGCAGATAAAGCATCGTGCCGTGGAGCCAACACAGGGGCCAAGTGCAGGTGAATTAACCCGGTCCACATCTAATATGCTGGTGTCAGCTTTGGTTAGCGCATGGCTATGCGGCGGCCAGTATTGGCAGTGGCACAGCATCCAACATCGTCTTCCCTCGTATGCCAGCAGGCAGCTATCTATAATCGATGGCCACTTTTAATTGGGCGTCCTGTCTGTCGGTGCACAGAGATGGTGCGGGGCTTGCTGGGGGGTGGGGGGGTGAGCCACACTGTATATTCACCACAACCAGGATAAATAGTGGAGGTCATCTTATCTGGAAAAAGCCAATCAGCGCCTCTGCTGTTGTATGGAAGGCAGTTATAATTGAATAATTTCACACGGTGACCCTTAGTAAACACCCAGGACCCAAATGCACTAACAGGCATGAAATGATATAGATTGGAATATAAATTAGTTTATGCATCAGTCACAAGTTATGGACCATTTAGGATATCATTTTGGAATATTATCATTTCACACAGGATCCAGACATGCCTAAATTAAATAATGGTCTTATAAATAATCAGGTATGAAATGTGTCAAGTTTCAAAAGTAGGATGAAACTGGACCTTTTACATAATATTGGTATGTTACATATTGACATGTACTGTAGCACCCACATCACAAAGATATTACAGTTGGTCATACTTGCACACAATACTGCACTCTAAATGTTCCTTATCTTATTTTAATTTCATAATTACACACATACACACACATTTTTGTACATATAGTTTAACAATCTCTTAAGTAATTAAAAAAGTCAGTTTTGCACTGAATACTGTACTATTTTCTGTCTTTCACTTAAAATGCTTCAGATTTTTTGTCTGCTACTTAGAGATGATCGCATACTTAGTAACAATAATAATAATAATAATAGGTGGAAGTAAATATTGCAGAATGTCATATCATCTCACAGCTCACTTGAATTGCTTTAAATGGGCAGATCTGAAACAATCAACATTCAACTATTGACACAATAGTGTTTTTTGTGACAATTTCACCAGCGTTGAAGACGTCTTTTGTCCACCATTTTTCTTGGTTTTAAAGCAGATGGAGGTTGCCATGCAGCGTGGCGAGGCGGCTGCAGACGAGAGCCACCAGTGGACATGCTGCTTTTGGCGCAGCCGCTAATTAATATTGAGCGCGCTGCTGGTGAGGAGTGTGCAGGGCCACTGCTGGTTAATCTCTGCTTTAATCAGTGTGTGTAATGAGAGTGGCGGCACGCTCCCACAGAAGAGAGACTTACAAGCAACGTCTGTCAGCAATGGGGGGGGGGGGGTGGATATTGGGCTGAACTGCTGTGATTATTACATTTTTGGGGGGATTTTCCCCCTTCAGAAGAGAGTATAGGTGGGAGCTTTCCTTCAGTACACCTGAGTGGACCTTTATGTGCTGTCCATGGTGCTGATTTTGTGCATTTAAGTCTACACTTGAATCCATTTCTGTGTCCATCCATTTTCTGTGACGCTTGTCGCGGTGATATGCTGGAGTCTATCCCAGCTGACTTTCTGAGCAAGAGACGGGGTACACCCTGGACTGGTCGCCGGCCAATCAAAAGGCACTATAGACAAACAACCTTTCACACTCTCATCTATGCCTATGGGATATCTAGATTCTCCGATTAATCTACGTATAACATGCACTTTGGAATGTGGTAGGAAACCGGAATACACAGAGAAAACCCACATCTCCCTGATTTCCTGACTATGTGGCCAACATGCTAACCAGCCGCAGACAAAATATATATAAAAACATCACTGCAAATTACTACCACACTCAAATCAATCCCTCTCAAACTGTATCAATCAGAACTGAGCATTTTGTATGTATTACATATTTATTGTATTGCATTAGATGCAGCTAAGGAGGTGTCTGATGACTGCTTCAGAATGTAATGCATGATTATGTAAAGTGGAGACCATTATTGGCATATTGTAAAAACACAATGACTACATTATGAATGAGATGTTATCACACTAATTTACTTTGTCACTCATACTGTAAATCAAAGCTATAGGATTATTTGGTTTATTTACATACTGGATTAGTTGTAGCATTTTTACAATGTATAATATGTATCAAAGTGACACCCCCCCTATAATTTTTTTGTGTGTGCGGTCATGGTGAAAAAAGTTCGACACCCTTGATATAATGTCATTGTGGTGAAGTTAATTAGTAAATGAGAGGCTTCTATTGTAACATGCTTGGAACAATCTGTACCAAAAGGAAGGGGTGTGTGTGTGTTGGGGGGGGGGGGATTGCACACATGCAGGCCGCAGACTGAATAGCAAGTAAAACATTAGCAGAGGTGTGTGTGGGAACACTGTCAGACAATTAACAGGCTATCACAGACGACACACACACAAGCAAAGAGGTATACACACATCTACACATACACACATGACTACCCCCCCTCAGTTATTCATTCCTTAAATAGGATACTGTGTACAAAATGAATGGCCACCAATTATGAAATCTATCTGCAATAATTGCTCCTGATGACACGTAAAGGGCAGTTATTTAATTGCTGACTTGGATTTTAATTAACGGATTACATAACTTCATATGACCAGCATATTGGACGGGTAAGACTGGGGGAACTATCGGAACACCATAAAACACACAAAGAGAGGAAGGAGGGCATTATGAGATTATCTTTTTTTTGTAAGCTCTTATCTTTCTAATGTCTGCAAGACTCCCTTGGCATTTTATTCTTAATTTGCCACTATTTCTTATTTGAGAATGCATGTGATTATTTAAAATGACCTTACAGTTACCAGTTGATTTGACCTGACTTGATAGCCTTCACAGACTGACACGAGGAAGGTTGTTTTGATAGTTTGTTTGAAAAAAATCTGTGAAAATAGCTTCCAATGAATCTGTTCTTTGTGTATCGGCGATAGTTAGCCTGCCTGAATGAGACTGGAGGACAAAAGGTCAACTGATTACTCAAACAAGCGGATTGAAAATAGTCTGAAGTGCTTTGTGAGGGTGTACGAAGGACAGATGAATGGGATTTCCTCCTGACAGAAGCATAGCATACCTCAACTGTGCCCCAGCCTGGTCCACTTCCTGTCCTCCATGCCAACACTTTTGTCTACTCATCAATCACAACCTGTGTGTGCACATGTAAAGGTGCACACTACTGTTGATAAAAAAAACACAATTGAAAGGAGATAGTTGCAACAAAATGAGATCTCCACATCAAGTGACACTAAATGATAGATAGCTGAAACTGGAGAGATATGATGGCACTTTTTAAAGGTGACGAGGCCCTGCTTGGATACTAAGCAGACAAAAGCAATCACACATGACTCACGGCAATGGGAGTTCATTGGCAAAATGTGGCAAATTGACATTTATTCATCTGTGATTGGCTGGCAACCAGAGGTGCGGATGTACCCCACCTCTCGCCTAAAACAGCTGGGATAGGCTCCAGCATACCCCTTGCAGACCCTAATGAGGATACGCGGCTTAGAAAATGGATGGATGGATATTTATTATTATTATTTTCAATAAGTGTTAAAATTGATGAAGTAACCAGTAAAGCATTTCATTGGTTATTGCTGCTTGGTGCTGCAATGATGTCAGCCTCCCTCTGAGCTCTAGGTTGCTTTGGCTCCCTCTGGTGTACAGAGGCAGCATTGTCACACCCAGGCTCTTATTACCAAGGAAGTGCTTTGCTGGGACGAAATGCAAATGTTCGTTCGGCCCAAATAAAATAACGAGCGTTCATAATTGTCACTCATGGATTTTGGTATTCACATACATTGCAATTACTAATGTATATTAATTATGAAACATTTTTTAAAAAGTCATTCAGACAAATAAAGGTAGCTATACACCAGTACCATCCCAATATGAGGCATTTGTGGATGTGCTTAAATGACTTGGTGACCTTGGGGGGGGGGGGGGGGGGGTCACCTGTGATGATAACAAGCAGACTACAAGAAAGGAAAAAGAAAATAAAACAAGAACTTTGCAGTAAAAGAAGCTACAGAAGTTTTGAAGGTGACTGCTTGATTTGCTCTCATGCATGTGCAAATAACGTGCACATCTCTTGAGTGTCCCCCGCCCCCCCCCCCCCCCATCCTCTTCCAGTACCCCTACCCTCTAACTGCCTATTTACGGTTCAAATTGGAACGACCCGCTGCTATTTCCAAAACAAATCAAGTGCCTTTGAAATGGATTAGAGCGATATGTATGAATTTCTGCTTAATTTATTTTATCATTCCACATTACAAAAGCTGTGTGGCGCTCAAATGCCATTACAAGGTTTCAGTTCCTTTCATTATGTAAGAGAAATTAGGCCTCTATAGGATTTCAGTGGGGCGCGGTGGTTTGGCGGATGAAATGTAATTTGCGGGGGAATTTGTTGTATCTGTCGCAAATATTCCCAATTAGCCGCGTAATTATTGGAAGGTTTCTGCAATTACGACTTAAGCCGGGGAAATCTGAAGCCGTGGCTGCCCTAATTGGTCTAGATTTGATATTTTGCATATTTGCATAATGAAGAAATTGGGAGGAAATTGTGTTCAGTCATTTGTGAAGAATTCTATGAATTTTATGAATCTGAAAGCCATCCCCCTCCGCGGTGGCTGCCTTCGCCCAGGCTCCCGGAGGAAGCGGGGCAGCCCAATGTCACTGCAGGAAATGTTGCAGTGTATGAGACCTGCACAGATATTCTTAACATAGCACAAGGTCACCGAGAAGCCATATTGGTGGAAACCTGTGATGACACGTGATGTAGTGTGTGTGTGTGTGTGTGCGTGTGTGTGGTTGGGGGGGTCACACGTCTCCTTTTCATTTGCTATCGGTGAACAAACACTGAATGGTGTTTTATTAAGAAGCCTTTGATTTTGTCATTAGATTTATATTAGATAATTCATCCAGATTGGCCTGTGAGACTTAATTATGCATTATCACAGCGTGCTGATTGATATTGAGAAAGATAAGTGTTCTATGTAATTGGTAATAAAGAAGGCAATTTTAGAAATTTGTCCAATCAGTAATGATTATGAGGCTGTGAGTGGTTAATGGCGTTAACTCAGGGTGCACCCTTTACACAGTCCACATCCACGGTGTCATATACATGAAATAAGGGACCTACTAGAGGAGGAAACACCTTTTGTCACACACATTAATATTAGAAATGTTGCATTTCAGACATTTATTACAATTTAAACATGCACGTGTCCTTTAGTAAACACAATAACCAGCTAATTTAGCAATATGATTATTATTGTGTTCGGAGTGGGGTATAATTGCACTGCAAAGCATTGAAGCACATTGCATAGTTTGTAGATTCAGCTGTGACCTAATGCTAGATGACGGGCAAAATATAGAATCACAAAATAGAATTTTACACATTTCCGACGATGCAGGTGTATCTAATGCTATGTAGATGTCCACCAATTTATGTGTTTGATACAACACAAAAAAGGACATCTGCTAAGTTGTGTGTCCTCATGTAAGAGCAGCAGCCCACAGAGAGTCGTATATATCGGCCAGCAGTAAAAAAAAAAAAAAAAAAAGCACGAGCGGGAAGAGGCTGATGAATGTGTGAGAGATAGATGTGTTAAGTGACCTTGGTATATTACACTCACCTTCAAAAGAGGGCCAATGAAGATTAGTACGGTCTTGTTGCACCACACTGCGTGCACTCACGTGTGGGTACTCTGGCCATCTTAAGGCGCTTTTCAGGACTTCTGTCAAGGAATGATGTCACTTTAATGTGGTTGCAAGATCAATGTATATGTATTATTATTTTATAGTATTATTTTAATATGTATATATTCACGTTTTATTTGTATTCTGTATGCGTACGTTACAATCTTGTGTGATTTTCAGTCAGTTCTATGCAAACATTACAGCTTTCTCTATTCATTTTTTTCACTCACAGAAAAGCCAAAACAGATGCTCTAATGAAACATTTCACAACAATCAACACCGAACGCACTGTTTCATTGATCTAACAGAGGAAAGAAGACAAAAATGGACTTAATTGATTAGCCGGTTTGTATCCCAATGCTAGACAATAAATGCTGCTTTTATTGTAATTGTCGTGAAATGGGGAACTATATGAACAAGGTTCATGCAGGTACTTTGCTGAAAGGTGGCATTTAAGCTCATTTAGCCAGCTTAAAAGCTTCTATTGAACATCTGCATATTGGGTTTACAAACAAAGAAGAAGTGTCAGCCTTAAATTAGGAGGGAATAAAGTCAGACAAAAACAAACATGGCCGTGGAGGCGTAAAAGAAATAAATAAAACACCCTTTTTAAATATTCACAGGGAGCTCATAAAAAAGGCTGCATAATAATTCCACTATTTCATGGGATATTAGAGCATAATGAGCACAGTCCAGCCCTCTACAGCCCATAGCCTGACAGCTACGCACACATTAGGACGCACCCCTCAACCCCTGGGCAGAGCGGTGTCGCCGCTAATTTATAGGTGAAAATGAAAGGCAGGCTGAGTGTAATGGCTCTTTAAAAGACACGCGAAGAAGAGCCGGACGCAAGGACAGGAAGTGTATGGGTCAAAAGGGAGAGGAAGGGCCAGACGGGACCCGGAGTGGAGGGGCTCGCAAACAACAACAACTACAACTACAACAACAAACAGGCATGAATGTGTTCCCAATGAAAGTCCAGCTACAAGCCTGAACAAATAGAATCACACGTGTGCACAAACACAGCAGTAGCGACGGCAGCAGAAAGTGGCGTATTCTACTCTTGGACTTAATGGGAATAAAATACCTCAGTGGATGAGTGCAGATGTGTTTGATACAAATAGTCATTTTCCTATTTGCTGCCTCATTGGGCATGATGAATGATGGAAGTCAGGGAGGCGTTGTGATAAATGGCAGCACCTTGGCTCTACTGCATGGCCTATTGATTCTCCTTCTTTATTACCCCTCCAACCCAGCTGGCTGCTCTGCCCACTGCACACCCCCCAAAGCTCCTCGCTCCCCAACACACACACACACACACACACACTTGCAGGGAAACAAATATGTGCTCGAAGCCAACCGCTCTGAGAATACACACACACATACATTTGGAGAAAGGAAAGGTGACGAAAATAAGGCGAAAATAGCAGAACTGTATTTTCATGTTTATCGATTAACAGAGTCATAGTACGCACGCTTCAGCGGGAACATTTGCATCCACAAATAACAAAATACACCCAACCCGCTCAATTAAACCATTTTGGTCCCAACTGTTGAAAGATTTAATAAGTTGGTGAGAGATTAGACCTGGAACAGCCGGATAAACTAACCAGGCAATGTTATCTTCGACTGAGCTCTTCATCAAAAGCTAATGTGCTAATGTGTGTGTGTGTGGGGGGGGGGGGGGGGGGGGGGGTAATCATCCCACCCTGTGTAATATCCGTGCAATGTTTGAAATAAATAACAGACTGGGGTCACTGTCAATGTTACTCCATTAATAGATGGTATGGTTTGACAATGAACGTGCAATTGAGTATTTGGGCCTAGTTGAAGAGAACATTTTGTACAACATTTTCTGCAAGAATCTTCTAAATCAATTATAAATAAATCTTGATAATGGAAAAAAAATCACAATATGCAACAGCAAGATTTGTTTGTGCGTCAATGAATTGGAATAAAACTGGACAAAATAACAAAATAAGACTCAAGCATACAATGACACAGCTCTCTACTGACAGGAATACTACTAATGTACTACTAAAGGCTACTAATTCAGAATGGAATTCCCAAACGATTCATACATACATGTCATGACTGATTGTCCTAGAACATGCTGAACATGTATTCCTGTGAGTAGGACTAAGGTGAGTTACATTTGTGTATAGCAAATATTAACAGTTTTTAATAAATATTTCATTATATTATAGTGTATCTAAAAAAATGACTGAAATAACTCTTTAATAGCTATAGGCTGAAATCCACTGAATTCTGAAGACATTAAAGTAAATAATTAAATATATTAATAACTATTTCACTCTGTGTGTAGTCAATCTATATAATATATGACTTTGACTTGTCAAATTGAACTACTGAAATAAATGCAGGATGCATCTGTACCTGTAATTTGGAATCTGTAATTTGGAGTCGCCTAGCATGTTTTTGGAATGTGGGAGGAAACTGCAGTACACAGAGAAAACCCATGCATGCACGGGGAGGACATGCAAACTCCACACAGAGATGGCCGAGGGTGGAATCGAACTAGGGACTCCTAGCTGTGAGGCCTGCGTGCTAGCCACTCGCAGCCCTCATTACATATTTATTCTCATAAATTGACAATTTTTGTTTTCAGTGTAAAGTATATTCCTCACAAAATGGACCATCACTGGAGTAAATGCCCCCATCATCAATAACAGGAACTCCAAGACAACGACCGAAGCAGATGATGACGTCAATGAGTCCAAAAAAGAGAAAGAGAGATCAAATGGTGCTGACCTCTCAGAGTTCAATTTACCTGCTGCATCTCCTTGACCTTGAACCTGCGGAGAGATAATAATTCATAGATGGTGGGGGATTGGGGTCTCGGGGAGGGTTTGCACAAGGTGATGAATGGTTTGTGTGCATGTGTGCACATGCAGTTTTTGCCTTGTGTGTGTCCACATCTAATTCCCAGCAGGGATAACAAATGGAGAGAATGTACGATACACAAACAGTAGTATAATACGGTACACAACACACAGAACACACACTTGCTGCTTGACTCTATTAACTCTATTTTTACATTGCTTTTCCATTTGTCGATTTTTTTTGCATATGTAATTAATTTATTATATGATTATATGATTAATTTATTTATCATAATAAATTACCACACCAAAAAAATACAGATACTGATTTGATTACCAGATTTTAAATATAAACATCAAATCAAATTAAATCAATACTTCAAACTGAGGAATATTATGCAGGACAAGATTTCTATTGAATTGCATTGCAGTGTATTATCATTGTGCAATAACAAGCATGCAACATTTGTTACGTACAAAAATTATTTTATCTATATACATATATAGATACATATATATATGCATGTATGTGTATATATTAGGGATGTTCCCATGGGGATTTTATGCTGCCGGTAATGTTTATTTTCGTAGCTTATTTCAAGCCAAAACAAAGCCAATATTCTTGTTTTACCCGAACATGAACACAACTCATCTTTTGTATTTCTCACACTATTAACTGAAAACCTGAATGAATGTTTGCCTATCTCTGCTGGGCCCCTCCAACCGCATCCGCTGCCTTCTGAACCGCAGAATAAAATGCTCACAAATCTGTACTGAGGCGGTAATCATCCCCAAATTTTGCCCACATTTGCAAGTAGAGTAGTTTGGGACCGGGGTTTCATAACTCACCACACCCTACCAATTGTTGGGCACCAATCTAAAGCTTTCTAGTGAGACATTTTTTGAGGCATTTTTGACACTTATATCACTCTCACAAAGACAGGAAGTCCCACACACGGCAGACATGCTTGTTCTGGATGCTGCTGATCAGTGGAGGGAATTTTAAAGAAAGTATTTGCCGATATTGAGTGTTTTTCACCAATAAATACAGTACATAAAATTGTGTTTTTCTCCTTCTTTACCTTCACCGTCAAAATGCTGGCCCTTGCTTCAATTTGAGTTATTTTGTAGCCCCGATCGAAAGAAAAGCAAAAACTTGAGGTGAGAAACACTATTGAATGCAAGAAATAACTCACGGCAAAACAGGAAGGTGGTTGATCTCTTTGCTATCTAGTGTCTTTGCCAATAATCACGTTTCAAATAAAAGGTAAAAAGGTAACCTTAAGTGTTCATTTATCCTTTTCAGACATCATTTGGCTTTCTGGAATTAATGGATTTTATTTACATTATGTCTTGAATTGATTCGATTAGCGTAGGTAGCAGTATTGAATTCAAGAAATAACTCATGGCAAAACTGGAAAGTGGTTGATCTCTTTGTAGTGTCTTATTGTGCAAATAATCATGTTTCAGGTAAAAGGTAAACGTAACCTTAAATTTTAATTTTTTCCCTTTCAGACATAATTTATATGTAGTCATGTTCTGCATTTAAAACTATAATTATAAAGCTTTAAACATGTTTGGCTTTCTGAAATGAATGAATTATATTTACATTATGTCTTAAATTGATTCGGTTAGCGTCGGTAGCAGGAGCGTAGCCGGTTTCGGTAGCGTTAGACCTCCTGGAACAGTTTAATGACGTTAACTAAGTCTCCACTGTACCATTTATTAAAAGTACAACAAAAATGCTAAAAACATGTCAAATACTGTAAACAATAATGAGGGCTTTGAAGGTGTCATAGCTAACCTACTATGCTAATGTGTGTTTTGTTTCTAATGACAGGAAACGCAACAACTACCTGGTAAAATACTGCCCCCTACTGACGTGGAGTGTTGGTAACAAGGCACTTTTAAGAAATGATGTTATACAGCGCTAGCGAGGGCTCCATTTGGTGGCCTGATGGCATCCACCTCGCACTCCCCTGCTTTAAAAAGTCCATTTGGACCCCTGCCTACAATCACTGCTCATCGTCGCTGTGGTAACGAAGCCAGGCCTAATTAGTATGCATTATCAATTAACAAACTTAATAGCCGGCAGATTGATTAGATCCTCAGTTATAGGGGCAGAACTCAGGCGAAACACGGAATGAAAAATAATCATACGCACTGCCTTGCATACTCATACACACCCACGAACGCGCACGCACATGCACACTCATGAGCTAACCTTCTCCTCCTCCTCCTCACTTGTGTAATTACTGTATGCATATGGTGGCGAGCGGATTGGGAACGAGGCAGTGTGAGGTTTTAAATAAACCTTCAAGCTTCTAATGAGTCAGGGCGCCATGGCTAGTTTAGCTCTGATTGTGCTCCTCGCTAATGAATGAAGCACAGCATGGACAGAGACGCTGCTCGACTCAACACAACACAACACAACACAACAAAGGCGGATTGCACGCGTGTGGAAATGTATAGCATGTCTTTCGGTCACACACACGTGAAGAGACAGCGACACACATACACTCACGGAAAACGTAATCAGGCGTTTGGTTTACCCTCCTATCAGTCTAATGGAGGTTAATGAATGATTAAGTCTAATAATTTTTAGAGTGGAACTCCAGCTCGGCTCCACAATGCATCAAACTCAGCAACAAGAATCCTTTCTAATAGTTTTTGTCATTTCTAATGTTATTTCTGACACACTTGCGTTTCATTACATGCACAAACTCTCGTGTAAAAGGCATTAGCAATCCAGTTCATCACAATTATAAGCTAAGCTATGACCAACATGTACATTTATCAAGTAATTGTTCATCATGTATCTTGTAAAAATTGTTCTGGTTGCCAAATGCGGGGCTGTGGCACAGAAGCAGTGACCTACCACATCATCCAAAGGCCAGTTCATGGGCATTAAAATGCAAACGCGTGCATATTTCACAGCGTTAAATTTAACGAAGCATTTAAAGCACAATCCGACCGGTAGTAAATCCTAATAGTCTTATTTCCTATTGGTCATATTCATATGCGGTGACATTAAAAATGTTTACATCTCCACCAACTTAGAAGGTGAAATTAAAGTGAGGAAGCATACACACACACACATAATAACAAAACACAGACTGTGCAGATGTGTGGCGGGTCTCTTCTGGTGCAATGTGGCCTCGTTTGCAGCCATCTCCCTCTGATGTATAACTCGTTGTCCAAGCCTTAATGTTGATTTATTATCCATCCATAAATTAGAAAAATATGTTTGAGAATTCGGCGGGCGCAGCCAGGCTGCGCCGCCCGTCTAGGGGATTGGCTGACGTGTCGGAGGCGCATATTGGCTCGCCCGGGCAGCCTTTTGTTTCCCTGCACCAGCAGGCATTTAATGAGTGCTGATGGCTTAAGGTAAATGTGTTAGGACAGACGGCAACAACAGCCACAAAAACAGCTTGCTATATGGGTTGGTGGAGAGTTGAGAGTGGCGGGGTCGGGGGGGGGGTATGTAGAGGCTCTCGACATGCCTCTTTACTTTACATGGCTTGACAACAACATCATTCCCATGATAAATCATGTGCTGCCTTTTGTGGAGAGTCAAATAAAGTTTCACTGCAGTTTGTGCATCAGCAGCCACCTTAAAGGCTGATTTTCTCATTTTGCAGAGCCTCGGCCTTCCATTCACAAGTTCAATAAATGCCTCTCGTGGGACAACTCATTATATTTGCTCCACTTCCAGAGCCATGTAAGCCTATTTTTCTCTTATCCTGCTATTATCAAATAAGGCTGATTATTAGCGCTGATGATTCACCAGCCCGACTTGGTGGACTCGTGCGCCGACATGCATACTAATTTCTAATAGACAACTTGGTGGGGTGGGAGGCATGTTGAAGCAGCTAACGCCTCGCTCCCATCAGAAATGTTTTTGTGCGCTTCGCGTTAATGATAAAAGTAATCACGGGTCAAGGTTTAATTTTGTGACATAAAACGCTGCCACGATGCACACTGGGAGCTTCATTCCCCATTAATGCAGAACAGCTCTTGGTTCCGCGAGACGTGCTGCAGCGAGTCGGCGTGGACGCCGCCGAGACACAAACATCATTGTCATGTTGTCTGGGTTCTGACACTGTCACTTCATTGTCATGGCTGTTAGCTCGCCTGTGCCCATGTCCTGCTCTCCTGTTTATGTTACAGATGTTGCAGTAATCAGAGCAGCAGCGTGTGAAGGACTCTGACTGACGCCCTGACCGCCATCCTGCCTGCAAAGGTCAGCGAGGAAATGCAGGGCTGATGTGACGGCTGTGGTGAGGAGAGTGTGTATGTGTGTGCGTGTGTGTGTGTGTGCACGACTGTGAGGGGAGCGTCAGACACGGTTCCACTGAGACGCCTACTCTTCTCATCTATTAGTAGCTACTTTACAGTGACCGGCAACTGGAGAATTGGAATGGCTTATTATTGAGTGCTACCTACAACTCTTTACATTTACACAACAAACTCCGCATTACTTCTCTCTTTTCTCCACCTTCATTAAAAGTGCACATTTACAATGATTAGACAGATTTGGGGTACTTGATATACTTATTTGTGTTCTAGTTTTTGTATAAGTTGTACCCAACACAAGCGCAGTGGATGGCATCAAAATATAACTTTTTAAAGGGGACCTATTGTGCTTTTTTCACTTTTCTGACCTATAAATGTTGTTAAACAATACCAATGTTTCAGATAATGAGGTTTGCGCATTTGGAAGTGAGCCCTGAAAGAAGTTTGGGATGTGCTGTGGACGCTCGGTTGCCCTACCCACGCTCTGCTGTTTGTCGAAGATTTCATCGTGTTAGCACAGAGCCAATGCTAATTGCTTCCAGGAAATACTTCCTCTTTTATTTATTTATTTATTTATACTTCTTCAGGTTTTAACTTCCCTAAATACATCAAGCAGAAGTGGTTGGAGTTCCAGATTCCTGACCAGCAAGAGAAAAATATGGGACTGTTTTGTGAATATGGGCAAAGCTATTGCTCTTACCACTCTTTGAGTTCATACACGGTAAGCAAGGGGTCTCTGGCCAGTAGCTCCTAACCGTTATCTATTTATTTATTTATTCATTCATTCATTTTCATTCATTGTTTTTGCTCGAGCCTATCCCAGCTGTCTTTGGGCGAGAGGCGGGGCACACCCTGGACTGGTCGCCAGCCAATCACAGGGCACATATAGACAAACAACCATTCACACTCACATTCATACTTATGGGCAATTTGGAGTCGCCAATTAACCTAGCATGTTTTTGGAATGTGGGAGGAAACCAGAGTACCCGGAGAAAACCCATGCATGCACGGGGAGAACATGCAAACTCCACACAGAGATGGGGAAATTTATTTATTATCAACTCCTACACTGACAAAATTAGAAAGTGGTTTTCGGCAGTAGTCCATATGTCCTCGGGAGCACTTGGGAGTGACCAATCACAGCAGTGTGGAATGAATTAAAACATATCCTTTTGTAAATTCATGGAAATATACCTGAATAGGTGCAGATTCTGGAAGATCTAGAAGGTTTTCTATGCGGGTTATCGTGTGTAGCAACTCGATACTAGGGCCGAAAATTAGCATAATAGGTCCCCTTTAAATTATTTGATACTGTATTGGTTTGCATGCAACTATCGTTGCCATGGCAACTTTGGATCCTCAGACACCTCTCAAGTTGTGCTAGTGCTAGCTTTCATGCTAACATTACTATTACCGACTAAAATGACAACTTCATGTATACAGAACAGGTGGGGTCTGAATACAAAAATTAATAAAACAATAATAAAATAGCCAAGCACTCGCAACCTTTCTATGTCAACTAGACCACTACACTCGTTTTTACTGTCACTTTCAGAGAGGACCAGCTGCCTGGAAGTTATGTGTACTGTTAAAGGGGATTTGTGATTTTCCACCATCTGTAAACGTGCTGTGTCCCCTGACTCCTATGTGTGGCTGTGTGCAGAGTGGAGTTTGTAACTTATGGCATTTAATCAAGTCAGCTCAAAATTTGTTACATATCACTGACAACATGACTATAAAATTTGAGCATGATTGGTTGAAAAACATGGCCGCCATCAAGCAAACATATTAGAGCCACATAAACCATCTCAGGCTCTGAGAATCTCAGAGCCCAGAGTCAGGACTAAACAAGGTGCGTTTCAGTTTGCGCTATTTTAGCTAGCTCATCCTCACTTGTTTTCTCTCCTTATAATGCACAAACAAGGGAAATACAATCCTTGTGTTTGTGATTCACATACGGATTGTGGACAATGGACAAAATTCCCAAAATGGTGCAGTTTTCCTTTAGGGGAAGTAAGAAGCCAAAACTTTACCACTTCCACATGGAATCAGAGGATAACTTTTTTGTCACATTGGATAGGCCAGTGTGCAGTGTGAATGTAATCTCATGTTGTATCATATATCATCACTGTAACATTATTGATGCCAAGTGACCAGAATATTACATAAAACGTGTCTTTCGATATTTTTGGACTAATAATAGTCCAGGGCTGCACGACGGACGAGTGGTTAGCACGCAGACCTCACAGCTAGGAGACCGGAGTTCAATCCCACCCTCGGCCATCTCTGTGTAGAGTTTGCATGTTCTCCTGTGTATGCGTGGGTTTTCTCCGGGTACTCCGGTTTCCTCCCACATTCCAAAAACATGCTAGGTTAATTGGCGACTCCAAATTGTCCATAGGTATGAATGTGAGTGTGAATGGTTGTTTGTCTATATGTGCCCTGTGATTGGCTGGCGACCAGTCCAGGGTGTACCCTGCCACTCGCTAGAGGACAGCTGGGATCGGTTCCACCATCCCCGTGACCCTCGTGAGGATAAGTGGTAGAAAATGAATGAATGAATGATTAATAGTCCATAGTCAACCACAGTTGTGTACTAATTTGTTATTCATGAAAAAACGTGTGAAGTGAGGGAGTGATGTTCAAATCGCAATGTAACAAGGGATGACTGTACCCCCCCATGGATGACTGTATCTGACTTCCCCTTGATTAACTTGTAAATAAATGCACAAATAAATGCATAAATATATATGAAACTGGATCAGATGTGTGGGCATCTGTGAGTGGCTCATAACCAAAAACAAGAATGACAAACCAAAGCACTGCAGTGTTTATGTTTAGAACACTTCTCGAGCCAAGTGCACATTTACTACACCTCTGTGTCCCATGGCGAGACATTGAATTTTATATCCGGAATATGTCAGTGAAGGGTATTTAAAGACCATATAAAAACCCCAAAAGCAATTGGTGTGCATGTGTTTAGTGTTTCTTTACAAACTACTGGCCTGACATGCTGTGCAAGTGTACTGTAAGATAAATATGAAGCAAAGTAGAATGAGACGCTCTCTAATAATTTTTCAAATCACCTTAGTTGAATTTTGAACCTATCACAGCACATGTCACAACATTACCGATAAGTGGCTTACTTGGAAAATTATATGACCCATTAGCTTCAATTTTCAGTGGCTTCCCCCCCGACCCGCACAGCTAAAAACATTGTATCTCAATGGAGTCCACATCAGTCAATTATTGTTTTGATGCCAGCTCAGGCTGAGGAAACAAGTGGAAGAAACGATGCCTGCGAGGCGCACTTATTGCCCCATCAGTAGTGATAGCCATTTCTCAGTCGACGCGTTTATCCTTGGCCATTATGGGATGCTGAGTTGCTTGTGGCGTCCATTGTTTAATGATCTCCTTGGGCTCTGGGAGTAAACTACTGCCGTAATCAGAAGGGTAAACTCAGCTATATTTCAATTTGGGGAGCCGCTCTTCCGTTCAGAGAGGCCGCTCTGAGACGATAAATAATAGGACTATTTAAGCCTATCCCACCGGCTGCCTCTGACACCTACCCAAACACACACACACACACACACACACATTAAAGTCAGCCCATAACAATTCATGTCCCCTCCATAAATCTGCTGCACTAAAAGCTGGTGATTAGCGACATCATTTAGCCTCTAAAACCCAAACAGCGACAATGTTTCCTTCCCTCTTTTAGGGAGAAGATGGAGAGATGCACAGAGAGGGATGCACAGATGGCAAACTGGCTGGAGGGGAATGAACTGTGGCTGAATTACTGATGTAGATGATGAATAAAAAATATATGTATTTGAATCCAAACTCTGTGGGAGCAATGGTTTTTGAGAGCAGTCATGTTTTTGACCTTGGCTGATGTTGATGTCATATGATCCTTGAAAATTTTTACTTCTACATTTTAAAATTTAGAAATTTGAGTTTAAAAAATGTAAATAATCTAAGTTAATTTTATTCAGATTTATTTAAAGCAGCAGCGTTCTTCCATCCAATAATTTTCACTTGTATTTTTTTATATACTAAATTTCTATGATGCATGCACACATTATACACTCACTGGACAATAATTACACCAATGCAATCTAAAGATATGTAATATGTTTAAAATGTTTTCATACCATATTTCTTATTGTATTTGCATTGCTATTAAAATGCATTTAGAAACGTAAACATATTGTTACAGTATGTTACAGCCTCATCAAAATGGGGTATTACCTTCCAGGCACTTGTTAAGAAAATACCCAAAATACCCATTTCCTGCAACAAATTGTTGTGATTACTACAGAAAATGTCACTAACACAATCTGACACAAAATATCACAACTATTTGTCTTACATTGATTATGAAAACAATGAGATAATTTTTTTGCTGCAAGAGCCAGTGATTAACAAGCACCAATAAAAAAAAAAATCAAACAGATTAAGCAACCTATTTGCCCAGCAGAACGGTTCTGGGGTCTCTGTGGAGACGGCTCAGACGTGTGTCTGATTATAGCTTCCTAAAGAGCTTCAATTAGTGGCCTGTCACTTATCATTAGGGCCTCTGAAAGGTAGGACGCCAGAGAGCACGATGCAAACAAAGGCGCGTTTTACAGCTTCAATTCTTAAAAAAAAAAAAAAAAAAGCATCCATCAACTCAACTGCAGTGGCTGCCTCTGAGCCCCCCCCCCTACTTCTGCTGGCCCCATGAGCCCTGCTGGGCTCTCTCTCGAGGGATTAACGGGATCTACAGAAATTAGCCGTTTGGATGACAAGCAGGGGCCAAAGGACGAGCGGGTGTTAATGTCCCCTTTTACGGGAACAAAAGCACTGGGGATTTTAAGTAACACGTCTCCTCTGCCGTCTGTGGCCACTTCACCCGCTGTGTGTTTGTGTGTGTGTCGGCTAGGTTACTCTTTGGCGTTAATTAATTGAAGGCAGTTCTGGCTGCAGGAATTGGTGTGTCTGATAGCCTACACTACCCTGCATCTGTGGCTCAGAAATCAGAAAAGGGGGTGAGGGGGGATCCTATAAACATTGATTTAAAAAGCAGGTGTACTATATGAAAACTATGTGACTTTACTCATCTGTATACACCAGTCATTATTTGCACTATGACCCATTTATCATTGCACTAAAATTAATATATCTGCAATATGTCTGCTCCTGCATATGCTCCTGTGCAATACTATGTGTATATTTTGGATATCTTGTATATATCTTGTATATATCTTGTTAAATTGTCTTTCTAACTCTACTTTTATATACTTTTTTTTAACTTGACTATTGCACTGAAAGGAGAAGCTCTCCAATCTCGTTGTACATCTTGTATAATGACAATAAAGACCATTCCATTCCATGAAAAATAAACAAAAACAAGAGATATTTTTGCAGCAGCTTGGCCAAAATTCAAGAATGTTCTTTTACAAATGTACAACTTGAAGCCATGGGATTCTTTTTGTGTCCCGACAATCTTTGTTTCCTGACCTCAATGGTTGTTTACTCTTCATTACGACGTCAGGCCTAGCAGGGAGATCCTCAAAGAGAACATCCACAACAACATCCTCTTGACTGGGCCTCTGCAGTGCTGCTTTTGCCCATTACACTTGGCCTCCTCATTGACAGCCAATAAATCATTCATTTAGAGGCAAAGCAGGGAGGGAACTCAAACAGCCATTTTGGAGCCCGAGGCCTTTGAGCATGGCGGCGGCTGCTGCAGGCCACAGATCTAATGTGGAGTGGCTGGGCTGCAGGCGGATGGAAGGGCTCTTAAGAGACACAAGCACATTGTTTGGAGAGACGGGGGAAACGCTGCTCTCATTAGACCTGGAGCTAAAAACCAACCTGAAAGGCCTGCTTCAATTTACCTGCCCTGTGCTTGGAATAAATCACCAGCACGTACGTGTGTATGTAATGCACATACACACACACACACAATGACAAAAAAACCAAGGCACACTCATAAACAGACAGGCACAAAGAGCTTTATATAGACATGCTTTTAAAAGCACACCTCTTCAAGTTCAGAGTTGTTTTAGTGCAGCATGGGTTGTGTTAAAGGTAAAAACCTTTTACCTCTCTGCCTCTGATGGCTCTTTTATTAAGCTGCTTTCTCATTCAAATCAGAGTCACAATTAAAGATGACCTGACTCGTGATTGTTGCTGCACGTGTCGGCACAAAGTGCTTCCATGGTGTATGTTGCTTTAAGGATTCCAGCTGCTTTTGTACAACATTTTACAGACAGGTACAATTCTGACTATATGGACAAACGTCCTCATAGACAGCTCTTCCAATTAGTTTGTCAATCAATTCCCAAAATAACTTGGATATAGCAATTTATACATTTTGCATGAATCAACATATTTTTGCTCAAATTGAATAAATGTGTCATTATTTTAATATACTGCAAATCAAGTGAAACCTCGAAGGTCAACTGCAATCCATTCGACCTTCAATGCAGGTTATGAAGCAATTTTTCTCAAAGGAAATAATGGAAATAGGAATAATCCATTCCGAGATCAAACTGCTGCCTTTATTTTGCTGCCTTTATTTGCTGATTTTTTTCATTGAATTGGAAAATAAGTTAACCATTGTTTGTATACAAAAATAAATCAGATACCTCACGTTTTATTTCTTAACGTTAATTGTCACACAAGTCGTAAAAAGTAAAAACTAAACATTTCGCCTTAACCTGGTTTCGCTATCTTTTAGGGAAAATGTAAAGTGTGGCCCGAGGGTCATATACCGCCCACGACTCTTGGCTCATTCTAGAAATACAATTAAACAAGAAAACAAAAAAATGATCAGCAAAAATGGGGAAAAAAACATCAGTAATTTTACAAGAATGAAGTCAAAATATTTAAAAAAAAAAAGTTGTTGGCACGTTATAAAAATACAACTAAACAAGAAACTGAAATGAAATTACGTCATCGTTAGAAGAAGGAACATTCATGTGGAGAAGTATTTATTAGTACAATCGTGGGAGAATCACATTCCAAACACGAACCTGCCCCCTCTCGAATTAATCATGTCGAAAGAAACACCGACGAACATTGGGAAAAAAAAAAACCCTGGATACTCCTTTATTATGGAGTCCGAATGAAAGCTAGCAGGGTTAGCTTAGTTTAGCAGAGCATGCTAGTGTTTCCAGACATCCAACTAGAAAAGTTCACCAGGCTACATCCATTTCTGAATTACTGGGAAAATTGTCCAATGATGTATTGCATTAGGCCGAGTGGTTAGGGCGCAGGCCTCACAGCTAGGAGACCCGAGTTCAATCCCACACTCGGCCATCTCTGTGTGGAGTTTGCATGTTCTCCCCATGCATGCGTGGGTTTTCTCCGGGTACTCCGGTTTCCTCCCACATTCCAAAAACATGCTAGGTTAATTGGCGACTCCAAATTGTCCATAGGTATGAATGTGAGTGTGAATGGTTGTTTGTCTATATGTGCCCTGTGATTGGATGGCGACCAGTCCAGGGTGTATGAAGACAGCTGGGATAAGCTATAGAAGCGGTAGAAAATGAATGAATGAATGTATTGCACCAATAAATGTAAGGATTGTATTCACTCACACACAAAGCACACACTCTATGTTGGTAAATAAGTAAAAAATGAAATTCTTAAAATAAAAATGGGAAAAAAATGAATTTGTGGAAAAATAAAACTGAGTTGAAAGGGCCCTATAGTCAGTTGCTGTAAGTGTCATGACCAATGTCCCAATACTGCCATCCATATAGTGCAGTTGATACATTTTCTTTCAAATTGCTTGCTAAGAAAGTTTCATGTTCGAGATTCCAGGGCAAAAAAAATGCAACCTAGTGCAGCCAGGTGACAGGGAATTGAATTTATTTCCACCAGCTAGTCGGGCACAGCAGGGATAACGCACTGTGACAAATAAAAACACACGCTGAGGCAACAGGAAAAAGTGAATAAATTACACAGTCAGCAATATTAGGTGTAGGAAAAGACAGCAAGAGACCAGCCCATGAGGGAAAGAAAGATGGATGGAAGTTGCACAGGAGGAGAAAGGCTAGAGGACTGTGAGCGGAGAGCAGGAATCCCCTGCAGATGTGCAGTGGCGGAGATGTCAGACTATTTAAATACTGATGAGGCCCCTCTGTCTCTGCTCGTCTCTGTTAATGACATGCTCGTCAGGGCCAAACAAAAGGACCCGCAGTCTGCTCTGCCATGCCTGTCACCACACACACGCACACACTCCAGGCAAGATGTGTGCATCGGGGGAGTTTCACATCCGTGGTCTGTCAGGGCGTACGCTAACACCGATGATAAATTTCTAGCTTTTTGTCAGAGTGCCGACACTGCAACCTTACTCCGACAAACAAAAGTCACAAATTCACCACTTGGGAAGAAGCTCATTTTCCAGGTGCGGCGGTTTTCAGTGCCATTTTTAGAAGTAAAAATACTGATGGCAGAGCGACCATTTAGGTAGGTCATAGACAAGAAACTACACTACTTTTTTGTCCTGACTGATGATTGTTTATTAAACCACATACAGTGGTGGGAAAAAAATGTTTGCAAGCAGCGACACACAATAACCCGCACAGAAAACTTCCTAGATCTTCCAGATTCTGCATCTATTCCAGTTGCATTTACTTGGATTTCCAATACAGTCTGCCTCCGAGCATGCTCACTCCGCTGTCATTGGTCACACTCCCGAGTACTTCCGCACTATTGCT
Organism: Doryrhamphus excisus; assembly: GCF_037039965.1. Classification (NCBI taxonomy): domain Eukaryota; kingdom Metazoa; phylum Chordata; class Actinopteri; order Syngnathiformes; family Syngnathidae; genus Doryrhamphus; species Doryrhamphus excisus. The sequence continues at coordinate 10,649,519 of NC_136359.1, read as the reverse complement.
GAACCCCACTTTCTAATTTTGTGGTTATAGAAATTGATGATAAATGAATAAAGCCTTAAGAGAGCTAACTACAAAAAGTGGTTTCGGAGCTACTGACAGCTCATGAGCTACTAACTGGAGACCCTTGACTTACCGTGTATGAACTCAGAGAATGGTGAGGTAGGTCTGGTATGCCTATTATAAGGAAGCCTGACTCCCTGTGATGTCACAAACAGCCAGTGTTACAAAAAACTCTCTGAAACCGAGCATTCAGGGCTTACTTCCAAATGCGCAAACCTCATTATCTGAAACTTTGACATCGTTTAACACGAGAATACAACATTCCAACTACATTTATGGGTCAGAAAAGTGGAAAAAGGCACAATAGGTCAGATTAAAAAAATCCACACCTACGTATATGGACCTGTGTGAAAAGTGATTGTCCCCTAAACCTAATAACTGGTTGGGCCACCCTCAGCAGCAACAACTGCAGTTAAGCCTTTGCAATAATTTTCAATGAGTCTATCTAAGCACTGTGGATTCAGATCAGGACTTCATTCAAAGGTGGACTTGCTTGTGTGTTTTGGATCATTGTCTTGTTGTAGAACCCAAGTTGTTTTCAGCTTGAGGTCACCAACAGATGACCAAACATTCTCCTTACAGATTTTTTACAGAGCTTGGTATTTTAGAGATTTTGGCAGAAAGCAGCAAAACAGCCCCAGACCATCGCACTACCACCACCATATTTTACTGTTAGTATGATGTTCTTTTTCTTACATACGGTGTTACTTTTACAGTTGATGTAATGGGACACACACCTTCCAAAATTTAAACTTTTCTCGCGTCAGACCATACAGTATTTTCCCAAAGGCCTTGTGGATCATCAATATGTTTTCTGGCAAAACTGAGGTGAGCCTTAATATTCTTTTTGTTCAGCAGTGGTTTTTATCTGGGAACTCTACCATGCAGGCCCTTTTTGTCCGGTGTCTTTCTTATGGTGGAGTCGTGAACACTGACCTTAACTGTGGCAAGTGAGGCCTGCAATTCTTTGGCTGTTGTTGTGGGGCCTTTTGTGACCTCTTGGATGATTTGTCGCTGCATTCTTGGGGTCATTTTAGTGGGCCAGCCACTCCTGGGAAGGTTCACCACTGTTCCATGTTTTTGCCATTTGTGGATAATGGCTCCCACTGCGAAATATATAATCATCCCATCAACAATCAATAGTTTTGGTGATAAGTTGTAATATTTTGATTTGTCAGAAGATCATTAAAATATATTAAAACATGGAAAAAGGGCAAATGCAAGTCTTTCTCTTTATCAGACATTTGGGTGCAACCTCCATTCAGTAAATAATGCATGGACCCGGCAACTCCAAATTAGGATTTTTCGGTTTTGGCTGTGCTCTGCACTCCGAGTGCTATTCTAGTTTCCTGCTGTGTCTGCACCACCGTTTTAAATTGTGTCACATGAGAGCAAATGGATCCCACACAGACACTGTAGATATTGAGATTAAATAGACCCAATGAATACCTGCTTCTATGTTTAAAAAAAAGAAACTAGACTAGACTTTCAATATCCATTGTTTTATTAGCTAGGAAAGTGAATAGTGAGAGCATGTTTACACTACTCCCTACGGCTGCTGACGAGAAACAGCAGGTGAAAGGAGTGGTCTGCTATAAAACAGATAAGCCCTAAAACGTGCACATCAAACACATACGTCTCTTTAATAAGATGAATGTGGAGTCATAAGACGATAAAACACACAACACATACACATAATGTATTTGTTTGCAACTATGCTGTTGTTGCAGCTGGAACCAAAACTTTTGCTGTAAATTGGCTTTAAAAAGGGATCATAAAACCATCTCTCCATCTTTCATCACCCGTCTTCCCTCGTCGTGACTTTGGCTCTAAAGCAGAGGAGAGTGTGAGTGAATGCTCGGTTTGATTCAGTGCTATCTAACCTTGCTTTATGAAAGCATTAAATTGATGGTTCCAGACCAGCCCAGAGAAAATGCACATAAAACTGAGACTAACTGAGAGATAATAGTCCTCGTAAACCGGTCTAAGAGCTCTATAACTCATGTCGTCCTCAACTTGTTCAATCTAGTACAAAACGACCCATCCACATGCCTTCAATACAAACTTAACACAACTAGGATACGTTACTTTTGTGCAAATGTACTATATTCTTGTGATATCCAAATAAACGATATTCAAATTTGTGTAAATCAAGAGCATTTTTCCATGCATTATCCTTATAGATGGCAACAGTGTTAAATACTACAAATACAGACAAGAAGATCTATATTTTCTAGCAGTGATTAATTGAAAAACGGGACTGTGTGTGGATGCAATAACAGCCGCTGTCACTTGGATGAATGATGAGCAATGTCAGGCCAGAATGGTGTGTGTTTGTGTGTGTCTTTGTGAATGGAGAGCAGATAAAGACATTTCCCTCAAGCACCTTCAAGGTCGCTCAGCTCACAGAAATCAGCTCAGTTTTACTCTTACATTTATCAGCTGTTTTGTTTACAGTATAACACCCACTCGAGTTAAGAGGTGATTTTTAGGGATTTGTTGTTGGTATGGCTATACACTCTTAAAAATGCTGGGTTATTTTTATTTTTATGACCCAACAGGCTCAACCCAGTTCGCTGGGTTGAGCCTGTTGGGTCATTTAATTGGGTTATTTTTATTGAGTTGGGTATTCTGAGACCCAATTCGCTGGGTTATCTCAGTTGGGTGCTGAGTTATTTGCTGCTGGGTTGTGATTTCCATTATATTGTGCTGGGTTATTTTGGACAACCCAAAGCGTTGGGTAGAATTTTGGACACGCGCAACAAAGCCCCGCCCACAAACTTACTTCGTTCGGACCCCACATTTCATCTGAGGAGACCAATTTCAGCACGGAGCAAGGTTTGTTACATTCCCACTATTGTTTTACCGTATAAATGACTTTATATTATTATATAACGCTTCATAAACGTGTTAAAATGTAAGTTTGTGAAGCACTGTTGAGTACTAGCTTGAGGAATCGATCGGTAACCTTAGCAAATTCATTCCCTCCAAAAGTGGCAAGCGAACACATTCGCTGGCGAGCTATGTAGGAACCAAACTATGTTGTTGAAGTTACAAGAGACATGCACTATGTGTGATAGTTATGAGGACAACGTCAGTTATCTCGTCAATTTGCCATTTTATGTGATATCAAGTTAAAGAATACGAGTTAATTAATACGAGCGTGCTGATGAACCGGTGTTTTTTTAAGCTAGACTGCTGCATGCTAGCGGGCTTCCGTTAGCCACCGATAGTCCACTGTATACTAATCAGTTTGAACTAGTTTGGGCGCGAATTCGACGACAGTTTTGTAAGTCGCATATAAATGTCGAGAATACGTTTGGACTACTGAATCTTATTTCATTTCATGGTATGTTTGTTCTTATGGACCCTCTTTGTGATTCGCTGTTCGCTGAAAAGCATCTATGGATGAGTTTGTCAGTTCCAAATTGACTGGGTGGCAGCTATCGGGGCTGATTGAAAGGTAAGTCATCTTCATGCCTTCATTTTATGGGTATTGTTTTACAGTAGCTACTGTGCCTGCTATACGTTATAGACATAAGAAATGGCGGTGGGTCAGTCACTGTAGCTTGTACCAATAACGAAGTTTTTAACAGGGTGAGCCATCTTGTGATTCCAATATATATTGCTGTTATATCAGCCTGCCAGTCAAAGTTTGCTCACCACTGCTCGAGACAATGATGACAAACCCTCTATGGTACACATTATGATCCCAATTGGTAAAAAAAAATGTTTGGGGTGTGTTTTTGTGTTTTAATATAGACCAAGTAAACATAATCGAGACATTTTCTCAATATTATTTTAGGGTTGATTGCAATACGACAACACTGCACAGTAGTGGAACATATTGAAAACAAGACAGTTTTATCTAAAATTGTAATATATTATAATATTTAAAACTCATGTTCTCAACAATCTGGTAATGACACCCATAATTGTCCTACAGATGCCAGGGGAGAAGTTGCCCTGACGCTGCTGCCCATCCTGCTCCCTCCGCATGTGTTTAAAAAGGGCAGGAAATTGGCCCGGGCGAGTATTCAGGAGGTGAAGAGAGCCTTCATCGATGTTAAGCTGGTAAGTAATTTATCTTTCAACAGAAATTAAAATGTAAATGAATTGTGAAATGACTCCAGTTGTTCTTTTACACAGTTTTAAAGCAGGACTCTTTTTATGAGGAGCGACTTGAAAAGATTGTATTTCGTGGAATGTGTGACAGCGTAACATTTGGCTGTTTCTCATTTCATGAAGCACTATTCTTACAAGTTGTAACTTGGTGTAAGTTGTTACTCCATAGTGATGTGTGACGTATAAACCGCAGACCAAACATAAGACTGGCCAAACCCCCTGAATAAATTGTGGAACACGCCATTGACTTTACAGGTGTCACACTTCTCCCTGTATAATATATATTGAAATAGCTTCAGTAGAGAGCTGATGACAATTGCTCTGCACTGCTAGAAATACTTACAAAATACTTACCTTTTTTTCTTTTCTCATCATAGGTCGGAGCTAACATGGTGGAATACTTGCAGCAGGCAGAATCGCCTACCCATTTGTGCTGCTGCTCACAGAGCCTCTTGTTCTATGTATATATCACTCTCTCATAGCTGTCCCCCTCACCCGTTCTTAAAATGTTATTTTTTTGGACATAATTTGTTCATATGTGAAGGAAATGTTGTGAGTTGTTATATTTGTTATATTTGTTCTGGAAATGTTGAATTTTAATAAATATTTTATTGTTACGTTGGTGTCATTATCATTGTAATATATTATTAATAGTATTAGCATACAATAAAAATAAATAGATTATATATATATATATATACGTATATATGGTATATTGGCAACCCAACTTGCTGGGTTGAAATAACCCAGCCGTGTAGTAAATATGAACCCAGTGTGTACACTCTTAAAAATGCTGGGTTAAAAACAACCCAATCTGGGTTGTTTCCCAACCCAACGCTGGTTAAATATTGGACCAACCTCACGGTGGGTTATTTTAACCCAACAAGTTGGGTTGGTTCTCTTAACCCCACAATTGGGTTGTACATTGGGTTGTTCATATGACCCAACGCTGGGTTCATATTTACTACACGGCTGTTTTATTTCAACCCTGCAAGTTGGGTTGCCAATGTACCATATTTTCATTCATTCATTCATTTTCTACCGCTATTTCCTCATGAGGGTCGCGGGGGGGGGGGTGCTGGAGCCTATCCCAGCTGTCTTCGGGCGAGAGGCGGGGTACACCCCGGACTGGTCGCCAGCCAATCACAGGGCACATATAGACAAACAACCATTCACACTCACATTCATACCTATGGACAATTTGGAGTGGCCAATTAACCTAGCATGTTTTTGGAATGTGGGAGGAAACCGGAGTACCCGGAGAAAATCCACGCATGCACGGGGAGAACATATACCATATATATATATATATTTTTTTTATTGTATGCTAATACTATTAATAATATATTACAATAATGACACTAATGTAATAATAAATATTTATTAAAATTCAACATTTCCAGAACATAAAAATGTAACAACTCACAACATTTCCTTCACATATGAACAAATTATGTACAAAAAAATAACATTTTAAGAACGGGTGAGGGGGACAGCTATGAGAGAGTGATATATATATATATATACAAGAGGCTCTGTGAGCAGAAGCACAAATGAGTAGGCGATTCTGCCTGCTGCAAGTATTTCACCATGTTAGCGCCGACCTACAATGAGAACTGTACAACTGTAACTAACACCAAGTTACAACTTGTAAGAATAGTGCTTCATGAAAAAAAAAAATCAAAGGTTTCAAAGTGGTCATGACTACATTTTGGACAATAGGGTCAAATATGGAATCCATGTTGGTTAACCTTTGGTTTGTTTGAATTAGGAAACTTTTTTTCTATGGAGCGTCGTACAAATGTTATATTTTCAAATACATATTGTCATACAGTTATCCATTCATCTATTTTGTTATCCTCACAAGGGTCACAGGTATGCTGGAGTCTATCCCAGCTGTCTTTGAGTGAGAGACGACCCTGGACTGGTCGCCAGCCAATCACAGGGCACATATAGACAAACAACCATTCACACTCACATTCATACCTATGGACAATTTAGAGTCGCTAATTAACCTAGCATGTTTTTGGAATGTGGGAGGAAGCCGGAGTACCCGGAAAAAACCCATGCATGCACGGGGAGAACATGTTGCTGTTGCTAACAGAGACATAATAAACTTGCCTAGCTGTAACTCCCGTCCATTATTTACACCAAATGTCCACATCAGCTAGCATCCTGAAACCCTGGTTTACATTGGCATGAGACAGGCGTCATTTATTGTTTGACCTCCCTGATTATGACTGCTTAGAGGGAGTACGACATAGCACATAAAAGACGACGTACTGCTACGCCATAGAGCTGTGAATATTAATCATGTTGATGTCTGGTGCTCGCCAGCTTCTTCTTTGTGGGTGTTTGCGGCATATGTAAAGGGTCAGGCAAAATGTTCTGACACATTTGTAGGTTAAATAAAAGGCAAATAAAGTAAAGAAACATTTTTTTTTTAATTTTCGAAAAGTACATATTATGCCATTTTTTCCATATAATGCCATTTTGCTTTGTTTCTTTACAATGCCATTGTTTTTCGTTTCTTTTTCAGTTGCTGCCATGAATTGGACTGGTGAGCATCACGCTTTCATTGTGGAAATGTTTATCAAAACAAACAAATCTGTAACTGCAACACAACGAGTATTCCGTTTGCACTTGCCAGAACTGATTTAATTTTTAAAACATAATGAAACAGAATGGCATTATATGTACTTTTGGAAAATAAAAACACTTTTTTTGTTTATTTACTTTATTTGCCTTTTATTTAACCTACAAATGTGTCAGAACATTTTGCCCGACCCTGTATATGGACAGTCCTAGTTATTTTGTTCCATTGTTGCTAGCAGGGTAAAAATACATACCTGCAAGTTGATGCATATGCAGGCCCCTGTCCAGGTTGGGTGCCTGAGATGTGGGAGTCTTATGGTGCAACTTGCAGGTTCCTCGGGGTGATAATGGATGGCCGCTGTGTGCCCACTGACGTGTTATTCTTTTATAAAACATTGCCTCAGCGTAGCGCAGCACAGGGGAGAGCGTGTCACGCGTGTGATGAATGAGCAAAAGCTAACATCTTCACTCCTGACCACAAACACAGGCGTGCATGCTCACACAGACAACAGCACGTCCTTGCATCAAGCTAAATAGCAAAATGGTGACCTCTCACTGCAGCTTCCTCTCCAAGTGTCACGACTACAGAGTCCTTTTAATGCTTTTGCTCGGATGGGTTTGATCGCTTCATCTTTTTTTTTTTTTTTGATCACAGCCTCACAGTTAAGAAGCAACCTCCTCTCATTTATCACACAACTTGACTAACAAGCCCGCAGCCATCAAAGTAGACCAACATCAAACGGTACCGCCAATGAAACACTAGTGGGCCGGACAATGCAAAGAGTAATAAGTGTTGACCTTCTGCTTTTTTTACAGCCTCATAGAAAGTACCTGAATTCATCTTATATAACAAGCAGCAGAGAATACTTAAACATGAGTGGACTGCCGCCGAGGAGAGGTGCAAAAAAAGAGAGAGACAGAGGAGGAGATAGGAGGAGAAGGAGACATGATAGGGAGGAAAGCGAGACAGAGGGGATGAGGGGGGAGATGAGACAAGGAGACAGAGACGGAGTGGGTGACGGTGAAGGTGCTCGAGGTTAGGAAGGAGGAGGGGGCAGCCAGTCTATTATCGGGGGTCTATAGAGAAGCATTTAGGGACAAATAGGACACCACCCCCCTGTCACCCCAAACCATTCAAGCCTCTGTCAGTAAGGCCCATTCAGCCAAACCCCATGGGGAACAGGAAGAGAGAGCGGAGGGCAGAACACGGTGAGGAGCGCCGAAGATGGAGCACCCCGGTACCACCCCTCTGTGAGATGCGGTATCTTAGCAACGGCACTCGGGGTGTGACCCGTCGTCATATGGCTCCATTCACTTTCACAGCAGAACCTCTTGAAAGAAACACACTGACCCCCCCCAGTAAGCCCGCGAACACACACATGCAGGGGCCCTGCAGAGCCAAAACGCTCTCTCATGTACAACAATTAGCACAGATCATGCACACCCCCCACCCCTCCCAAAACCCTAGCCTTATGGGCAGCAGCCCCACAGGGAGACATGCTTAATTATGATCAACAGACAGAAGGGAGTTTATCTTTGCACACTTAAGATGAGCCACCTCTCTCGCACACACACACACACACACACACACACACACACACACACACACACACACAGTCTATGCAAAACCTCTCCATTTCTGCAAGCTGTCAATCACATGCTAATTAGGGCAACACATTGATGGTTCTCTTTGCAGATTTTCTAACAAAATTGTTTTTTAATGACTTGCATGCAGATTAATTACAACGTATTGATATTTGATTGTTGCTGTCTAATTGTATTCCACCGGAGACGTATTTTTAGTTGGACGCCCAGAGAAGGCCAAATGTTGAGAAAGAATACTTGCACATCAATACAGTAAATGCTTTAGCAGTCTATCATATTCATCATGATGTCTGCCTATGGTTTATAGCGCTCACCCTCAATTCAACATTCACCCCCTCTGTCAAACACACACACACACACACACACACACACAAAGGGTGGTAATCCCTCCTTTCACGCGGAGAAACATCTTTATCAGCTTTGTTCGGGTTAATAGATTTATATACTCCATCTATTATTTACCCAAGGATTACCACTGTTGCCTGAGGCCACTGATAAATGTTTGCCATGACCTTGGGCCACACACACACACACACACACACACACACACACACACATGGCTACGTAATCAGCAAGAGAACTAAATAATATATGATATAATCATGCACTTTGCTCTTTTTTAACCCATTAAATGCTTTTAAATATACATAATAAAATCATCTTCCTCTAAGTACAACACATTCTCATCATTTTTCACAAAAATTATATTAGTTCAAAAATAATAATTTTTTTGGCATGGTTTTTATTCGTACGGATTACCTCGATTCATTCCTACTTTTATGAAATCTTCTTTCTACCCCTTTTTTGGCAGCTGCAAACTGCTGCACTGCCCCACTGTGGACGGTGTTGGGATTGCAGCGTGGTCAAGCAGATGAATGGGGGAATTGTCGAACTCAAACTGAATTGATCCACAATTCCAGCACTATAAAAACAGATGGCATCAAGTTAGTGTAAATGTTGCAGAGCGTAAACACAAGAAACATGCACACAACCATGCAAACAAACACACACACTCCTCTGTGTGTACATATATACGCACACTGGCAGACCTATAGGGCAATTTGGTAAATGTCATCAGGCCTCCAGAAAGAGAGGGAAATAGGCTTGCCTCCTATCTTTGTATCGGGAAAACAGGTGAGATTGATGAGCAGCGTCTGTTTATGATATCGGTTATTCAAGATGAAAGATGAGGGTTTGCACAGGGGTTCCTCCCATTCACTGGCATTGATTTACACACACACACACACACACAAGAAGAACATACCCACACAAGTGAGCGTCCTTGCTTTGTCAATAGTCAAGGTTATTTTACATGCAGTGGAAAACGGGACTAATACGGCTAGGTGGCAAATATACACACCAACATGTTGGACATGATGGTGCGGACGGACTTCAATGGAAGTGAGCTCACTAAACAAGCAAGGCGCTACTGAGTGAAAATCCATCAGTGGTGCAAAAAAGTTCGGTTTAAAGGCAATAAAAGACATTGTGGGAATTTACTAAGAGCAGTCGAGAGGAAAACGGAGCATTTGAGGCAGCGGCAATTCCACTCTTATGAATTAAAACCTATTTCGTATTAGCGGCCCGCTGAGAGACAAGTGCCGCGCTAAGTGAATGCATCGCCTGTGTTTGTGTCAAAGGCTTGTTTTTCTTTCCTTGGCCAATTAGAGTGACTATGGCACAAAAGCGGCTAATTTTGTCTAGCTCCTGTAAATGGAATGATGGATGCTGCTTTCTGGGGAGGAGTGTGGTGGAAGGGGGTGGATAGTGAGGGTGAATGTAAGCTTTGCAGTTACCCCGGTGAGGCCTGCTTCATTAGAGCCTCTTCCAGTCGAACACATTCAGACAGACAAGAGAGATGCACAAAACATTCCCTATTCGGGATGAATTAAAAACAAACAACACTACTTTGCACAAGAGAGCATTCATTATGGAGCCCTGACGTAATGGCATAAAGGAGAGGAGCAACAGCCTATCAAGAGCTGTGATTTGGACCCCCCCTTTTGTCGCTATAGGTAATTTGTAGCACTCAGCAGGGCAGCAGAAAGTGAATCAAGATTAATTTACATGCAGGCAAACACTTAGGCGGGGCAGAACAGTAAGCAAATGTACAGTCCCAACAACTTAAGGTAAGCCAAAAGCCAGACAAGGAGTGGAGGGGTTGGTGTGCATATGTGTGTGTATGTGTGTGTGGAATGAAGGACAAAGTATTATATTAAAAAAAAAGTGGACTTATAGCCAAGCTTACTCATGAGTATCATGAGTGCCACATAGTTGTATTTACGAAAGGAAAAAATCGTATACAGTTGTCGCTCACATCAGGTTTTGAACAGCGCTCCCTCACGCTATTGTGTTTTTTTTCTTCAAAAATTAATAGTTTGATGTTTTGTGATTGAGTATGGCCTATTATTACTCAAAAAACAACGAAAGACAAGTCACATGTCATATTCCGTCATGACATGTCCCACATAAAAGAGCAAAAAGAGTTCTCTCCCTATTCTTGTGGAAGTGGTAATTTCCAGATTTGTTACTATGTCCTCGCCCACTCTGTTTGGAACACTTTAAACATGTAAATTGGAGGCTAACTAGTTAGCTCTGTAGCTTCCTATATGCTATGTGTCCCTGGAGTGATCCCAGCCTGTGCATTACCATAGTGTTGCGCAATGGGGTGTGAGAAAGAAAAATGTATAGGTTTGTGAAGGTGACTACAGGGCTGTTATTTCTTGTCTACCGGGCTCTAATAATAAAAAAAAATCATATTTAGAAAGTCATAAACAGGCTTTCTATGCTCTAACTATGAAAATATTTGGTTGGGTTAGTAATATTAAAAATGTTTATTTTTAAAAACATAACATTGGGTGATAATCCAGAAAAGCTCAAGAATGGCAGTTCACAAACGTATCCAAGTATTTGATTCAATGATATTGGATTCCAGTGTGCAACTACAGTAATTTCTTTTAATAAAATACTCCATAAATTTCAAGTTTTGTACAGGGTAAATCTGTATGCCTACCCTCCTGGTGCTCGAATTTTCCATTTTACAGTACTCTGTTGCAATTGGTCAAGGGTCGAGGGTTAGCTTCAGCCCCCGCACGGCTCACAGCTGCATAGAGATACGCTCATCTCAACCAGTTACATGCTAGTTATCGGCACACAGTAAAGAAGGATTGGATATTGAATATGATAAGATGACTGCTGGAGAATCTTGAATCAGACTTTGCTTTGTTCAAGAAACAGCTGTCCTTGAAGACCTCATGATATGGCACTTCTACCTACTGTAAAACAAGAGTATTACATTTTAAACAAAAATAGTACATATATCTAAAAAGTTGGAAATGTACTGGGCTTTACATAGTAAGCCCATTTCAACTCAGTTGCAGAGTTAGTTACATTGACTAATACTTTGTCACTTTTGTGAACAATTAATCAAAACAAATGCAAAATTAAATGAAATCCAATCATATCTAATTGTCTCTCATAGACTGCAGGGACAAGTTAAGATTACAGGAGAGAGAGTTACAGAGGAGATCCACATAGAATTGGAAAGTCAAAGCAAACTACTACCTGCTCTGGATCCTAGATTCCTTAAGATAAGATAAGATTAAGATATGCCTTTATTCATCCCTCAGTGGGGAAATTTGTATTGCACAGCAGCAAAAGTACAGAGTCAGTTAAGCAGTACAAAATACAGAATATAGAAAAATAAACAATATAAACAACCCAAGTATTAACAAAATCAACAGTTTTCCCAGAGTTATATACAATACAGCATGTAGATAATATGAGACGAGATGAGATATATGACCAGTCTATACACTGAGATCTTGTTAGAGAGTTAGTATGAGGCATTATGGAAATACTTCACATAGAACTTAGTATATTGCATTAAATGTGCATTTTTTTACAATAAGCAACGTATGTTTGTTTAACATCTTTTTCTCTTATTATGAAACAAGCACCCCAAAAAGTTATTCAATTGAAAGAGTTGTTTTCATGTTGCTGCACATCGCAGGGACACAAAGACAAAAGAAGACGTGGGCCTGGAATGATAAGACTAACCTGGACAAAGTGCAAACATTCAAATCCAAATGCGGCTACAAGCCTAGGGAGGGGTTGAGAATGAAAATACTAAATGAGCTGTTTGAGGTGGACATGCATCTCGGAGCATCTCAGACAGACAATGGAGTCTTGGCCCGTTGAACAGACTTAACATATCAGAGAAGGAGAAAGAAAGAGAGCGGGAGCGAGAGAGAGATCACTGGGATGGGATGAAAAGAGAATAGCTAGTAACGCCTATCTATCGCTCAGTGGTAATGGACCCTGGGCCGATTGAGCGGCAAGGGAACCTGACGTGGAGCCATCACAGACACACACACATACACATACGTATACGTATACAAGTAGAACCATTCTGTCAAATCTGAATAAACACACATGGGTTGGACTGCTGGGGTGCAGCTCTGGGATTTGGGCTGAGCGTCTGGCATATTTGGCCATCTCAGATCTCCTGTCAGGGCCTGAATGCAGCATGACAGCAGGAGAGAGGCAGCGGCGGCGCCTGGAGACCCATCTCCATCTATGCATCTCTCACATAAACAAATTCTCCCCCTCGCTGCATTCAGACTAGCCTCTCTGCTCTATTACACACAACACACAGCTGCCACAAGCACTCAGACACCCAATCAACAACCACAGAGGGAGAGAAAGAAGAACGGTGAGGGGATAGGGAGGAGAAGAAAGAGAAGATGCGGGGTGAGATGCAGGAGAAAAGGGAGTTGGGGGAGATGCTGAGATGAGAATGTTGAAGGGAGGGCCAGCGCTCCGGAACTGTGCTCATCGTTCTGTCTGGCCAAGCAGGAACCACCTAAAAGTGGGGCAACCAGCAACGGGCTGGAGCGGAATAAGGAATAGACAAGGGCAAGAGTGTGGGGGCTTATGGTTGCATACACACGGAACACATGAAATATTAGGAGCACCTGCTCTTCCCGTGAAATAGACTGAGCAACGCAACAACCGCTGGGGCCAGATAGTGGAAAGTGGTATAATTACTAAACCTAACCCCTTTAGGAACAATGGAACAATGTTGTCATTTCAATATTGACTTCAAATTAAACATTACATTGTAGATAAAACATGTTCTATGTTCTATGCTAAACTTAGTCATAATTATTGTCCTCTCCAGAGCTCCTTGTCATCACCCAAGTAATGTAAACCAGACAGAAGTGTTCATTCATGCAGTACTTCCTATACTCTGCGGGGGGAAACAGCGAGGCACACACGCATCACAGTGAAGCAGCAGTAGAAGAAGACACATAACAGCTCACATTTAAACAAATATGGTGCTGGGATAGGCTCCAGCATGCCCATGATGCTAATGAGGATTAGCGGTATAGAAAATGGATGGATGGAGCTGTGATAGGCTCCAGCATTCCCATGACCTTCGTTAGGATAAGAGCTACAGAAAGTGGATGGATGGAGCTGGGATAGGCTCCAGCATGCCCATGATACTAATGAGGATTAGCGGTATGGAAAATGGATAGATGAAGCTGTGATAGGCTGCAGCATTCCCACGACCTTCGTTAGGAGAAGAGCTACAGAAAATGGATGGATGGAGCTGGGATAGGCTCCAGCATGCCCGTGACCTCAATGAGGATAAGTGGTATAGAAAATGGATGGATGGAGCTGGGATAGGCTCTAGCATTCCCACAAACCTAATGAGGATAAGCATTATAGAAAATGGATGGATGAAGCTGGCAAAGGCTCTAGTATTACTGCGACCCTAATGAGGATAAGCAGTATAAAAATGGATGAATGGAGCTGGGATAGGCTCCAGTATGCCGTGACCCTAATGAGGATAAGCGGTATAGAAAATGGATGGATGGAGCTGGGATAGGCTCCAGCATCCCCGCGACCTTTGTTAGGATAAGAGCTATAGAAAATGGATGGATGGAGCTGGGATAGGCTCCAGTATGCCCACGACCTCAATGAGGATAAGTGGTATGGAAAATGGATGGATGGAGCTGCGATAGGCTCTAGCATTCCCGCAACCCTAATGAGGTTAAGCAGTATAGAAAATGGATGGATGGAGCTGGGATGGACTCCAGCATGCCAGCGACCTTCGTTAGGATAAGAGCTATAGAAAATGGATGGATGGATGGAGCTGGGATAGGCTCCGGCGTGCCCGCAATCTAATGAGCATAAGCGGTATAGAAAATGGATGGATGGAGATGGGATAGGCTCCAGCATTCCCACGACCCTGATGAGGATAGGCAGTGTAGAAAATAGATGGATGGAGCTGGGATAGGCTTCAGCATGCCCACGACCTCTGTGAGGATAAGCAGTATAGAAAATTGATGGATGGAGCTGGGATAGGCTCCAGTATGCCTGCAACCCTAATGAGGATAAGCAGTATAGAAAATGAATAAATGAATGGTGCTATATCTACTCCATTAAAAAAGGACTTTGAACAGCCACTGGACTACAAAATATGCATTTACAATCTGTGGAAGCACTCATATTCTGGCCTTTGGACAAACGCAATTGAGGACCCCGGTATACTGTAGATTATATTTGCAAAATGGTTCAAATGCTGAGATGCTGTGAGGGTCCAGACTAGAAGTCCTTTGTTTGTGAGGAGGTTAGCAGCTGTAAATAAGACTTTAATACACACAGTATTATATCTTAGCTGAATCAATATCTCAAAAACAAAAGGCATATTTAGCCATCACCCCCAAAAAACATGAAAATGGAACTATTGTCCATTCAACTGCAACTGGCATGCTTAAGAGACTTAAAAACACTTACTATCACACTGATTGATAGCGACACAGTAAGAGAAAATATCTTAAAATAGGCTGCATAATGAATCTGACAGACAGGCTAGCACATATCCCAGAAAAAAAGGCAACATTGATTTGGCACATTACAAAGCATCCCTCCTTCCTCAGCATCCCTTCTCAGTACTCCCCACCCTCTTCTGATCAGTCTATCGATCCCCGGACCAGTCGATTGGCTGCTAACGCTGATCTGAGCCAGGACAATTACTTCAGTGAGTTATAGCGATTAGTTTGTGTCTAGATCAATCTGCACCTCTTCAGGGGAGAAAGACTGTCGACAAAGCCAGGGAAAACTATTCACCATCAGGAGTGCATTTGAGAAAACAATTCAGCTGGTAGAGCTGTGACAACGCATCGCATCTCGTCATAAATGCTTGGTGAAGAGTAGTTGGGTCCATTTCAGACAATGGTGGAACTTGATCATTTCTCCTTTAAACACCACCACAATGGTTTTGAAATTAAACAGTCGAGATTGGATTTGAGTATAGACTTTCAGCTTTAAGAGGCTTAACCTCAAATTCAAACAAACTAGAGGTGGAACAAGATCCCCAAAACAAATTGCGCTTTACGTTTTCATTGCACAATGAAATGCACCACCGAAAAACAAGAGTAATAATTAGCTTGACAATAAAACAAATATTGATGCAATACTCTACTAGTGAGTTACATTGACAAGCATATGACAGCTCATATTACACTAAAAATCACAAAAAATGCTCCTAAAATCCAGGGGCTATGAAATTGATGAACGTAAACCTTCGATCACAAACAGTCCCCACAATGTATGAATACAACAAATGACACATACACACACACACACACCTAGCATATTGTTAGTGCTTGGTTTTCACCCTGTGGCATTGGTTTGACATTGCATAAGCCATTAAAGGAAAACTAGCATTAATGTTGGAGGCAAATCTATTTATGTTGATAGTATTCATGGGCAATCTTTCCATAACATTGATCAACACGGTCTAATAGGAAAATAATAAACAATTACTCCTGCAGACGAGAAGGGTAATTGATTTTCTTCTGTAAATTACCACCGCCATCAGCCCTGCGTACACAGAAAGGTGATCATCTGCATAAAATCAATGGGATATGATCCTATCTGTATGATAATCATGGACTGTAACCAAGGTGTTGTCATTAGCTTTGGGGGAAGAAAGGGTGAGGCAAAGCAATGATGGTCAAGCAGATATAAAGATCCCCTTCGTTTATCTTAGATTAAATATCTACCCTATGATGGTCGAAACATATTCAACAGGTTCAAGATCTCAGAGCATCACTTTAGCTGTATGTCGATTCCTTGAGTCTAGCTGGAAAGCCAGACTTGAACAGATTTGGCCTGAATAGTAATGCTAATGTGGAGGACCATATTTAAATCAGTAATTCATCTTCTCACAGGTGCTCACACCCATGGTGTTCTCGTGCAGTCGGACACTGAAAAATGGTGATTGGTAAGCCCACCACTGGACATCTACAGTATATGTATGCCTGTGTGCAGGCCTCCAAATCAATACCTATTGCCACCAAAATTAATGTCACCACATACATCAACATGCAAAAAACTATCTATACGAGGGACAAAGGATGCAGGACCACCACGAGCAGGACACTATTGTTACAGTACATTTTCATTTTTTTTCTTTTTTTCTTCTTCACTCACAACCGTCTAAATATGTTTTTAATGGTACTAGAGCCCTCTAGGCATGAACTAGCACCCCTATGGTCACTTATTTTCAATGCTAATGGTCGGTTGGTGGAATAAACAGGACATGAATATATGATCCCTCCTTTATCACTGTTAATTGCTTCCAGACCCAACCGTGATATGTGAATTTCGCCCTTATTTATAAATTACATATTTTCCTCGTTATTAGTACTTATTTACAACCGTCCAACCGTCTAAATATGTTTTTTAATGGTACTAGAGCCCTCTAGGCATGAAATATCACCCCTATGGTCACTTATTTTCAATGCTAATGGTCGGTTGGGGGAATAAACAGGACATTAATACATAATCCCTCCTTTATCACTGTTAATTGCTTCCAGACCCGACCGTGATATGTGAATTTCTCCCTTATTTATAAATTACATATTTTCCTCGTTATTAGTGCTTATTTACAACCATCTAAATAGGTTTTTAATGGTACTAGAGCCCTCTAGGCATGAAATAGCACCCCTATGGTCACTTATTTCAATGCTAATGGTCGGTTGGTGGAATAAACAGGACATGAATATATAATCCCTCCTTTATCACTGTTAATTGCTTCCAGACCCGACCATGATATGTGAATTTCTCCCTTATTTATAAATTACATATTTTCCTCATTATTAGTACTTATTTACAACCATCTAAATATGTTTTTAATGGTACTAGAGCCCCCTTGGCATGAAATAGCACCGATATGGTCACTTATTTTCTTTTTCACATTTAAACAAAAACAGACTTCCACCATGATGTAAACATTTGTCACCTGTCAAGTTTACAGCTGCAATATTGCAAGATTTGGATCGCACTTAGAGAAAACTCTGATAAACATCCTTGCATACAGCATTACAAATTCTGTTCAAATCTGATAAGATTTGATTGGTCATCCATCATATCAATCGGGGATTATCTGAAATGATGACCTTGTTACTAGGCAAATGTGGTGATTGTAACCATAATACTGTACAAGTGTGACCAAAAAAATGCAGGTTGCTGTATCAAACCAGTGTTGCCAACTTGGCAACTTTGTTGATAAACCCTCTCTACAATATATTTTCTCAAAATAAAATATATTTTCCAGGGTCAGAGAGTTTTCTAGTATTTGGGGACTTAAAAGTGAAAGCACGTATTAATCTGCGTATTAATCTACGTAAGAATCAAGTTTATTTGAAGTCTTTTTACTCACTTTTTTGTCTCTCCGAGGTTATGCTTTTTTTGTACAGCATATATGCAAACAATATGCAAATTTGCCAATGGCATTATCTAGCAACTTCTATGACAGCCAATAGCTACTTTTGTTTTACCGAGTTGGCAAAAGTGTATCAAACTCAGTGTATCAAAGTGTATCAAAGCTTAAAAGTGATGAAAATATGAGTATATAGGATGGTATCGTCTAAATAATGGATACACCTCCAAACATGACGGGTAAAGTGCCTTTGTTGAGTAGTGAATGTGCTGTGTACTAGCTGCATTTTATAGCCATTATTTTACTGCACCCCCTTAAAATCTCCACTATGTTTCCTAAGGATGAACCTGTATACAGTATCATGAATCTACAGAATTTTAGGAACACACACCACAATGGAAAAGCTCTTTACTGGTGCAGCAGATGATTTTTGTTAGCAAAAAAAAAACTAAATGAAGCCTGTTACAGTCATAAAGGGTTTTAGCTGTTTAATGCTGGGGGAATGAGCTAGAGACAATCAGCAAGAAGATGCTTTCAGTATATTAGCTTCTCAAATCAAAGAACAGCCAATGGAAGACAGAACCAGCATTTAACATAGCAAGGAGCCATGGAGCAGATGAATAGAACGAATGTTCCATCGGTGCTCCTTTCATAGACTTTAATGGCCTAATGCAAAGTGAAGTGTGTTAACACCTAATAACTACATTAGTGTGAGACTATTTTTTAAAGAGTACAGAAGAGGCTCAGCCAATTTAGCATTTCCATTTACACGGCTGTTGTAAATTGCACAGAATGAAATCAAAACATCGCATACACTCAGTACAGTCTGTTACCCATTATCAAGTTATTCTGATTTATTAGAAATAGTTAATTGGAGACACTAAGTGCAATAAAAGGCACGGAGTGATATCTAGTGTAGCGTGTGCAATGCCAGTACATCCTCTTACGTGTAAATATTTGGATTTAGTGAATATAAAGTGGAATTAAGAGTTTTCTTCATGTCGATGCTCTGCTTCTGTCATGACCAAAATGGCCGAGATCACTCAATACTCATCAACAGGCTGGACATGAGCTGGTCTTTATCACTTTGTCCCCTTTATATGAGTCCCAACCTTGGCAGTGTGACCAGTTGCCTGATTTCTCATTTTGTTGCACTGCGACTGACAAAGAGAGCGGCTCTGATTGAGGGGATCCATTAGGGATCAGCCTGAGGAAAGCCCGTTTGATGGATGAGACCAGCAGTCACCTTCAAAGCTTGCTAACAACACCTGTATCCTCCCTGTCACACAGACACACACACAGACACACACACGCTTCTGCTGACATATCGCAATTTACTCACTTTGTAGGGGGAGAGGGAGCAAGGAGAGAGATATCTTCAAAGACAAAAATCCATACTGGCTTGTCACTTCAACTTGTAGCTAAAACTAACAATGGAGTTGCACTTTTGAAAATATATGTGCTACTTTATAAAACAAGTAAGTTATGAATGTTTCTTTCACCGCTAATGGGGTGTGAACAATCACAAGAGCCATTTTCTAACACATTGTTTTCTGCCTGATGACTGCCTTATAAGCCCGCTTTACCACTTTGACTTAACATATTGTAATTCTAAAAGTGTGAAGCTAAAAAATAGACAGAAGCCATATTTTATCTGCGCTGGATGAAAGGAATATAAATAGGTGATTTGCGACTACAGTATCCATTCGTCTTTTGTAGGAAAGAGTCAAAACAAACGTACACCTACAAAGTGCTGGGACAAAATGGATAATTCCACATTTTTTGGTTGACTATTAGCCATTGGTTGTATATGTTGTATTTTCGTGTTAAATGACGCCAACATTTCAGATAATTAGGTTTGCACTTTTGGAAGTGAGCCCTGAAAGAAGTTTGGGATGGCTCAAAACGCTCAGTTTCAAAAGGTGTGGTAAAACTGACACTTTGTGACATCACAGAGGGGCGGACTTCCTTATATGGTTCATAGTTAGGAAGCACTTTGGGCGTGTGACCGATCACAGCGGAGTGGGCATGCCCAAAGGCGGGCTAAATTAAAACAGACTACCAATCAAAAGAAAAACAGATCTAAAAAGTTTTCTGTGCAGGTTATTGTGTTTAGCTGCTCTATAGGA
The DNA here is from genome assembly GCF_037039965.1 of Doryrhamphus excisus. Classification (NCBI taxonomy): domain Eukaryota; kingdom Metazoa; phylum Chordata; class Actinopteri; order Syngnathiformes; family Syngnathidae; genus Doryrhamphus; species Doryrhamphus excisus. The sequence continues at coordinate 10,629,269 of NC_136359.1, read as the reverse complement.
GACCACAACTCACTACAAAGGGTGGAAAATAAACATAATAGGTCCCCTGTAAGGCATGGGCGACAAATAATACAATTTAGTGTTAATTTGCTGGACTATAAACATTTCAAAATGCACCTGAGTTATTTAGTGACTCTGTGAAATAAAAGATTCTTTGTCCAGTCATTTTTTTCATTGTACTTTTATTAAAATTAGTCGGTTGCCAAATTGTTAACACATTTGATAGACTTCATCGTTGCTGTTGTAAATCTGTGAGGATGCAGACATCCTGCATATGGTTAAAAGTGTCATCTCATGGTTCATTTCTTTTGGACATGCTTAACGAGCTATTCCATTATATTGTAGTAACTTTACCCCTTAGACTCCATAAATCTTCATGTGTTGTGCCTTTCATTTCCTGATATGATCTTTTTTAATTCCGTCATGTCTTTAACAAGTACTTTCTTCCAGTTCTCCATTTAAATTGTTGAAGATTTTGCAGTTGTCACTCCAAGTACCTTGAATTTGCGTCATGTTTTGTTCAGTACTCATTCAAGTGGATGTTGTGGTTTCAGCAAACGACAACAGCAACAACAGCTTTGTTTCTGCCATACAGTGTAATGCATATGTCAATGTATATCTCCACATCCACCTCCTTTGATTGCAGAAAGTTGGCCACTTGTTGCTCTGTTCCATCAACTGCCCTGGCATAAGACCTGGGTGTAATGTGGAACCCAGTCCCAATCACATTGTTAATTTGTGTGCTTTACTCTAACCCAGGGGTGGGCAAACTTTTTGACTGGCGGGCCGCATTTATTTAACAAAATCGACAAGGGGCCAGACTATATTTTACACGTAACAATCCACCTGGAATTATTGTATCTGTAAAAGTGTCATGCAATCTGCTATATGTGCACTTTGAGATCATTTAAAGTGCGTTATAAATTAAATTTTTTATTATTCATTCATTCATTCATTTTCTACTGCTTTATCCTCACAAGGTATTATTATTATCATTACTATGGGTCGAGTGGTTAGCGAGCAGACTTCACAGCTAGGAGACCCGAGTTCAATTCCACCCTAGGCTGTCTCTGTGTGGAGTTTGCATGTTCTCCCCGTGCATGCGTGGGTTTTCTCCGGGTACTCCGGTTTCCTCCCACATTTCAAAAACATGCTAGGTTAATTGGCGACTCCAAATTGTTGTTTGTCTATAGTATGTGCCCTGTGATTGGCTGGCGACCAGTCCAAGGTGTACCCCGCCTCTCGCCCGAAGACAGCTGGGATAGGCTCCAGCACCCCCCCCACCCACCCTTGTGAGGATAAGCAGTAGAAAATGAATGGAATGAATGAATTATTATTATGTGCTTGTGTCTCTTTTTTCAGGAGCACTTTGTAAACAACAGACCACATCAAATAATGAAATTGAATTGATAAAACAGCGACTTAAACCATGAAAAGGTTGGTTCAAGCCATGACGCCAGGTTGTATGTTGAATTTCAATGAAATACTTTGGAAAGAACGGGCCGGCCGTATTAAAACACTTGGTGGGACGGATGTGGCCTCCGGGCCGTAGTTTGCTCACCCCTACTATAACTTATCCATGATCCTATAATCATCCTTAAATCCTTTTGTATTTTACATTTTTTATCACTGCATAAGCAATGAAAATGCAAACAAATTCTTACACCAACACTAGGAAACTGTTAATAATAACCAATGATAATTTTTACATCCTATTTACAATTGACTTTTTTACCATTTTGACAATTTTGTGGCCAAATATATAATGTAATGTAATGTAATGTAATGTAATGTAATGTAATGTAATGTAATGTAATGTAATGTAATGTAATGTAATGTAATATAATATAATATAATATAATATAATATAATATATAATACTTGGAATACAGTGCAGTAAGGTACACTACACTGACACAGGTAAGGAAAGGCTTTAATTGGTTAATTGCTATAGTGGGGTTAACATGAGATATGAAAATAAGTCATTGCTGAATTGCCGTACTTTTGAATTCATCTGCATGGCCTCCAATTAATACTGTAATCAACCTTTGCTTTTTAGATGCTTTCATGGACTAATTACGTCAAAAATGATTATATGTGCGTTTCTCATTGTGTTCAATTCAAATGCTGCGAGTGTACAAGTCTCCGTGTGTTGATGGGAATAGCCCGTCTGTACCAGGCTAATTGCTCTCAGCAGTATTACCTCATTAAGGCCCATCAGCATTTGGCATTTAAATACAGAGCTGCTAAAAGCCTCTCTGCTTATTTAACGTGAACATTACCATCCATCACATCCCTCACAGAGGAAGGGCAAACGGTTCCGGGGGGTCTTGTCGATTCCATTCCTCCTATTTCCTCCGCTCCTGAAACCTCCCGGTAATTTCTCTCCTAAATCAGAAATTGGTGAATCTAATCAGAATAATGCTGCTAAAATGTGTAATTTGTACACAGTGTGAAATATGGTGGAAATGTTGGGATGAGTGAATGTAGGCAGCGGGGGTGAGAAAAGGAAGATGAGCAATGGAGTGTGGCGAAAAAGAGAAAGAAGAGGAATGAAGAGTGAGACAGTGGGAGGAAGGTCAGAAGTGTGGCGTTACACAGGAAAGGTAGAGGCTGATGGGCACCAAATGAACAAATTATGACGGGCTCCATTTTGCAGGATGGGGTCACCCCTCCCCCATCACACTGCCACCCTTCCGCTCTCCTCCACTCTTCTCTCTTCTCCTCTCTGACAGTTCAATTTCCCCCTCTCGCCTCTCCACTGCAGCCTGTTAATTGTGAGTGAAGCCTTATCATTGGGCCCCCCATTCACCCTCGGCCCGAAGCATCGCCGTGTCTGAGGGAGGAGACCAGAATGTCAAAATGTTATCCAAGACGGCAAACCGCCAGAGAGACAGAGGTCACACACAATAAGAGTGGACGCTCATCCAAATTCACAAGCACAGACAAGTCATCCGTTGCAGAGGATACAAAGGACCGAAAATGTGTGTAGAAATCTTTGAAGTGGATAGCGAGGTGGATACATACAACGGTGAAGTCAAGGCAGCGGGATCGATTCCTGCTGGTGATACCCAGAACTCCAGACTGCGTCTAAATGGTTGAATTTTGCGGCTACGATTTGAGACGTTGAGAATACATTTTTCATCTACTCTAGCGAGTGTAACCAGATGAAAGTTAATGTGAGAATGAAAAATACTTTGTAAAATATGGAGTCAATTGATGACATCTTGTCACAGGCTAAGGCTATCGATACCGGTCTCTCACCTTTCAATCTCATTACCGTCACTCTGCCTCACTGGCGCGAGCCAGCTACTGTAGTTATCCGCCTAGCTTCTGCTCTTGTGACTTTCATTCATTTTCTACCACTTATCCTCACGACGGTCGTGGGCATGCTGGAGCCTATCCCAGCTGTCTTCGGGCGAAAGGCGGGGTACACCGTGGACTGGTGGCCAGCCAATCACAGGGCACATATAGACAAACAACCATTCACACTCACATTCATACCTATGGAAGTAAGTTATGAATGTTTCTTTCACTGCTGATGGGATGTGAACAATCACAATAGCCATTTTCTAACATTGTTTTCTGCCTGATGCCAGCCTTATAAGCCCGCTTTACGACTTTGACTTAACATAGTGTAAGTGTGAAGCTAAAAAACAGACAGAATGGGGTTTATAATGCCATATTTTATCTGTGCTGGATGAAAGAACTATAAATAGGTGATTTGCGACTACAGTATCCATTCGCTGTTCGTAGGAAAGAGTCAAAACAAACGTATACCTACAAAGTGCTGGGATAAAATGGATAATTCCACGTTTTTTAGTTGACTATTAGCCAGGGGTGTATATGTTGTATTCTCGTGTTAAACGATGTCATAATTTCAGATAATGACGTTTTCGCTTTTGGAATTGAGCCCTGAAAGAAGTTTGGGATGGCTCAAAACGCTCGGTTTCAAAAGGTGTGGTAAAACTGACCCTTTGTGACATCACAGCGGGGCGGACTTCCTTAGACAAACAAACTTATAGACAAACAACCATTCACATTCACATTCATACCTATGGACAATTTGGAGTCAACAATTAACCTAGCATGTTTTTGGAATGTGGGAGGAAACCGGAGTAAACCCATGAATGGGGAGAAGATGCAAATTCCACACAATGATGCCCAAGCGGGGAATCGAACCCAAGTGACCTGCGCGCTAACCACTGTTTTGTGACATTTTGTCTTTAAAACACACAAGCCAGATTTTTCAGTATGTTTCAGATTCGTGCTAGTCAATATGATCTACGAGGAATGAGTGTGTATGCAAAAGGGAAGGTACGAACAAATGTAAAGCAGAGATGTATGTCAATCAAAGGAGTCTATATGGAATGATTTAGATTTACAGATGAAAACTTGTGATACGCTAAATAGATTTAAACAATTATTTATAAACAATCTTATGAGTAAATATGAAAGGGAATCGTGAGTACCAGAAAGCAAATTGTATACCGCATTGTACATAACAGTTGCTGTGAGCCAAGTTGCAACCATCACTGTTGTTATGTTTACATCATGGTTACATAATTTATAGGCAGACAACATGAGGGGTGGGTGATGTCGGGCATCTAGGTGAAGCTCTGGAATGGGCGGGAGTGTGCTGTGGCCTCGTAAAGTGGACCCTGCCTTGTCTGGCCTTCCCTGGGCTACTGGGGGTGTGAGTCTGGGTCTCGGGTGCTTCAGCACACTTGCGCGGCTTGCTGCTCTCTGGCTGGGCTGGAGCCTCAACAGCCGCAGATGGCGCTTGGGGCGCCCGGGCTTGGTGGGTGCTTCTTATGGGAGCATTCCGTCTGCCAACATCTGTTGTCCACTTTTTTTCCTGAGAGGTTGCTGACTGATGTCATATGACATCTACAAAGTGAAAGTTATGATTTAGGTGACCGGCGACCCACACTATCTTTGCCATTCACATAAAGCTTGCGTCATTCACAAGCTTTATGTGAAACATGAACACATATTTCCTTTCCTTTTTCTGCGCATTATCACACCACAAAACAAGCTTAAGTGATGATGCAACTCCACAGTAGAAGAGAGAACGTTGGTGCAGTTTTAAGCGGAAAAAACACATGCACACAGACAGTTCAGTTGCATATGTGAAAATGTGAAAATTGTAAATAATTCTTGGTGTTATATTTTATTTAAATGTGTAAAATTAATCCATGTAATCGATATCAGACAATTTCAGGCAGCAGCATAAAATCCTGATCAGAACATCCCTTATAAAAACCTTTTTTTTTGGCTTTCTCAACTTGATTTACATTATTTCTTGTGGGGAAAATGTATTCTGATAGAGTAGTACTAATGTCTCATTTGTTTCCTTTTTAGGAAAAAACTGCAATCGTGTTCAACTATGGAAGCACCACTGTTAAAATTAGTAGTAAAAAGACACGCTGTAGAGTTTATAGGCTGCTAAAAAAAAACTGAAACTAAGTTACACTAAAAAGCTTGGAAGCTTTTTGCATTTAAAAAAACAGGTACAAATTAACATCGTCACAAAAGACATGAATATTCAAAAATGATAACTCTTGTTTACTTTCAGGAGCAATAGAGCAATACTTTGCTTTGGCACATATTGTCTTCCCAGAAGGGTTTATGGGAAGAGTGACTGCTCTGATGCACATGCTTTTAAAAGATGGTTTGAAGAGATGAGTACCACAGATGTACCACTGGCAAAAACAGTCAACACTCCGTCACCAATCTCGAATGAGAGCACTCAACTTGTTGTATGTGTGTGTGCCTGTCAGTCAAGTGGAGCTGAGGCATGTTATTTACAAAAAGGAAGAGTGGCAGTTTAAAAGGGACCTCACCAAAAGCACATCGCTATGTTTTTCCATTTAAAACTGAGGTGATGCCAACATGTGCATGTTTGTGCCCTCCTTCTGCGCTATTTAGCACAGCAGCTGGCTGTTGGAAATGGGGTGGGGTTTAAAGTCATTTATTGGTCAGCTGATTGGGCTGCTCTAGGGTCAGAATAATTTGAATGCAAGAGGAACTCGCAGGACAGAATCACTGACCCCAGACGTCCCCATCACAGAACGCTAGATGAAGGGAACAAGAGGGCTTGGAGGGGAGAAGAGTCCAAGTGGGAAGAGAGGGAGAGATCACTCATCTATATTCCAACACTGGTAATAAGGGTTAATTCATTGGTTAAGGATTAACAAGGCGCAAGAGTGTGATAGGCAAGCAGTTGCCTTCTCAAATATAAGTTTAAATCAACCCTATTAGGCGTGATATAATTTCAGACCCCAGAGCCAAGCCTGGTGGGAAAGTAATTACATCGTGACCTCTGGGACTTCTCTTAAAGTAAAACTCCATTGTAATTTGCTCCATTCTTAAGAAGTCTCTCCCTTGGCTACAGTTGAGTTAGCGACCAGCTCAATGTTTGACAAATCCTGCTGATGTGTACAATATTTAGCAGCATACGTACACTATATTACATGCAGTGACGTGTCGTCGGGCAGGCAGGTCATGATGAAATTTATCCATTGAATTGTTTTATAAATGCACATTCTGTATGATTCCAATTGTTTTAAACGTTTCGATCTTATCAAATACATGGAAGAAACTTCAGGGGAGGCCACCGAGATCTTGACAAAAAAAAAACCCTAAAAAAATCTACAACATTGCGGTTGTGCAGGCAAATGCTTGAAAAGCATTTCGGCAAAACATAAGTAAAATTTGCTTCAATCTGCATAACTCCTTTTTACTAATAGGCTGTATTCAACTATAAAACAGCATCATTTTTCATTAATATTTTTTGGAAAATAATTGAATTTCTTTAAATACCTTGTTAGCTGTCAGTGTGATGATTTTGCATTTATAAAATATGAAATGTTCTTGCTACATCTTTTATTCATTACATTGCAGTATTATAAGTCTAGTATATTTTAAAAATATGGGTAAAAATGTACTTTCAAGAAGTAGCTGAACAAGACCTGGTGATCCCACAATAATAACATAAGCGATGATCTGAACTGAGCTAGTATTTTGTCATCGGACAGCTGAGGTTGAAATTGTCTGGGTGCTATTAGCAATGTAATGACCAAAATACTTAGGCGCTACTAAGGAGGAGCCAGCCTTGGTCACACTTAGCATCCGTTGGCTCGTTTAGCTCGGAACATTAATGACCATGTGAAGAGGAGACATACCAGTGATGGACACACAGGTCACCCTTCCAGATACATGCACATAAAAAGACAAACACACACAGAGACACACACACACGAGCATGAACACTGTGACCCCTACATGGTTGATGAGACAGGGGCTGATATGCGAGTCAGGCGAAGCCACATTTGTAAAAAGAGATAGCCAATTACGGCAGCCCGGGCTGGGGGATAATAGCCTGCCTGTCAGGGTCTGTGTGCATGATCTGCAAGCGCATGGATGTGTGTGTGCCTGTGCCTGAGCACGTAGCACCCAAGAGTGAATACCAGGCTCCCTATTCTCACCTATTTGCCCTATATCTTCATTGCTTGGATATTAATTCCTGTGCAGCGTGGCCGCACAGAGGGCGGGTCGTTAGCGTGATTCATCTGGGCTTCCTCCAAAAAACGAGTAGAGAAAAGACAAAAAGGAGTTGGAGGCCTTTTCCCCACTACGACAGTAATATGTTTGGGCATTTAAGGACCATAGAAGAACGGCTGGCTCTTAATTATAATCACCATTTCTGCTTTTTATTGTGAATTAATGTAGCTCTCCAACATTGGCTGAAAAACATTTACTGTTATCCAACTCCTGCATATTCTTGAATTTATCGTAAGGCATTATATATTAGAACCTCCTCCAAGGAGTTTGTGTTTTTGTATATTATTCAGATTACATAAAAAACGATGTTTGAAAAAAAAAAAGAAATTATGCAGACTGCTTGGTTAAGACTTCAAAATAAGCCGATGCATTTTGGTTCCAGAAATGTAATTGGAATTTAGAGTAACAACATTAATACATTTAACAATACAATCAGCTGGCACACAAGATATTTAAAGCAACAGCAGACATAGTATTGTAGACCTTTGGGGAAAATGTGCTTCAAGTTTTCAGTTACTTGAGTGACTCAGAGATGAGAATATTTGCTGAGAGGGAAGGAAATTACATTTCGATGCAGATTCAATGTGTTTTCTCATATACCTTAATTTATCAATACATTATTTAACTTTACTGACAAAATTGAGCTAGTATATGGATTGAATGAAGTGCTCATTAAAACTAGGATTATTTGGTCAATATAGTTAATCTTCAAACAGCTAAAATAATGCAAGGCTAAAAATAACCAATTAGCTAAAAATGTCATCCAATACTTCTCTACAAGAGAGGAGAAATATGATCTCAGGGAAGAACTAAATTTGAAACACTTCTATGCTAGGACTACATTAAAAAGCCATAGCATTTCAGGATGTGGAATCAAACTATGGAATGGATTGAGTAAGGACCTCAAACAATGCACAAGGATGAGCCAATTCAAGAAACAATACAAGCAGTTGATGTTTGCTAAATACAAGGATGAAGAGTCTTGAACCAGTCATGATGTGCTATATATATCACTATATTGACACTTACTATGGTACACATTATGCCATTGTATGTACCATATGACAATATGACAAAATATTACAAAATTAAAAAAATGTAAAAAAAAAAAAACCCTTAAACTGTATTACGGAAAGCAGGAAGTGAACAAATGTAATGGTTACTTATTGTAAAAGTACCAGATGGAGGGGTAGGATTTAATAAGCTTTGCTTCTTCCTACTCCTTTTGGACATATGGAACTGTGAACTGATGTGATGCACCCAATCTAACTAACTCAACAAATTCAAATAATCCACATGCCTTATCTTGAATTGCTACCAAAAGTTGCTGACAAATTAACAGCAATGAAAACAGCCTTTGTGATGGAGGTAATGATGTATAACAATACACATAATGAGGCAGGTCATTTAAAGGTGAAGACACGTGGCTGAGTCATAATCATTCAAGGCACTCCAATCAGTACAGGTGACGCCACGGAACTCTATCATAGAGACATTTGAACCAAACAGACCAGAAAGAAAGCGGGGGGGGGGGGGCAGCAGCCAAAGAATCATTCCAAAGCTCCAACATCAGAGCTTGTCCTGTACTTTCCACAGACACATGATCTCCTCAAGGACTCGGCCCCGTCAGCCACAGCGGCCCAGCCACCTGAAACGGAGCCATGATGGACTATCAGAGGAAGAGAAAGTGTTCGAGGGAATTGTGTGGATTTAGTGGTCTGCTGCTGACACATGGCTTTGAGCGTGGTGGAAAAGCACTTTAACTCTTCAGTGCTTTTATAGTGTGTACACACCCCATAAAACTTCAGTCTATGTAGCATCACTCGCACTCACAGACGCATACACACAATGCATCTGCTCATTAAACAACCAAATCCTCAGAGATGACATGAACGAAATTAGTTGATTTGGAATGTTGTGTGCCTTCTGTTTGTCTACCAACTAGGTACAGTTTGAAAAGTTTGTAAAATTATGTCTCTATGATTACTTGGAAAAGTCAAATTGTTTTACTTCCACATGAATAAAGATTGAGGATTATATAAATTACAACTGATCACCAGCCAATCACAGGGCACATATAGACAAACAACCATTCACACTCACATTCATACCTATGGACAATTTGGAGTCGCCAATTAACCTAGCATGTTTTTGGAATGTGGGAGGAAACCGGAGTACCCGGAGAAAACCCACGCATGCACGGGGAGAACATGCAAACTTCACACAGAAATGGCCGAGGGTTAATGGTGGAATTGAACTCTGGTCTCCTGCCTGCGCCCTAACCACTCGCCCGCCGCGCAGCCTCTGATTTGAGTTGATAAGTGTCAAATGTTTATAGTAGACCACACAAGATATTTTGAGTTTTGGAGAAGTTTTCACTTACAAAGATCTACAACTTACATGTAAATTCATAAAAATACACTCATTTTCAAATGAGTACCATGTACTGTATACCAACTGCGAGTCCTCATTTTTATTCAAAACTAGTTTATCAACAATTGGGTTATGTGTAGTTTGAGAATTGAATTTTTTTTTGGTCACAATCAGTGTACATTTTCCTAGAGAAGCACTATCTTAACAATGGCCCTATGTTCTGGCATTCATGAATGAATGTGAAGTACCTTCACATGTGTACATCCATTTTCGAAAAAGATACACTTGTCTGTGTTTAGAAGGGTGGTGCTAATGCAATCATTGCTGTAATCTTGTCGAGCATAGATTACATTGTTTTCTAATAACGAGTCATCTAATTATGACCTTTTCAATGCTGTTACTGTTACAATGAAACGTGGTGCATTGATATCTAACAGTTATCCGACCTGGCACACGAGCCAGGCACAGCATAGCAAAGTAAAAATGTACTTTCAAGAAGTAGCTGAACAAGACCTAGCGATCCCACAACAATATAACATAAGCGATGATGTTATTGCACAAAATGTTCACCTGTTGTCAGTGACATAGATCTGAGAGTCATCTGCATAGATGTGGTAGGACACATTGCAGCAGCGTGTTAGCTGGCCTACAGGAAGCCCCAATAGGGCCCCAGGATTGACCCCTGGGGAACACCACAGGTCATAGTCATTTGGTCTGAGACACAGTCACCAATTCCAACAAAGTAATTTATGTCCTCCAGATAGAACTTTAACAATTTTAGAGAAGTACCAGAGTTTCCCACTCAACTTTCTAACCTCTGAAATAAGATCACATGGCCAACTGTGTCAAAGGCAGCACTAGGGTCTAGCAGAACTAAAAGTGAAACTTTGCCTGCATCTGTGTTCAGACAGATATCATTGGTCACCTTGATCGGAGCTGTCTGAGTGCTGTGTTGGGGCCTGAAACCTGATTGGAAAGTGTCAAACACATTGCTAGAGAGAAGAAAGTCGGTAAGCCGTTGGTGTACAAAATTTTCTAAGACTTTCCCCAAGAATGGCAGGTTTGATATGGGGCTATAGTTGCTAAGGACTGTGGCATCAAGACTGCTCTTCTTCAGAAGAGGCTTAATGACAGCAGTTTTTAGGGCCTTTGGAAATGTTCCAGTCTGAAGTGAGAAGTAACTTAAATGAGTGAGTTGTAGTAGCAAATTGCCAAGCACAGACTTTAGAGTGGGTAACTCGTGGGTAACTCATCAAGGCAACATGATGACAGACTCAGACTGCAGATTATCTATCTATATAGCCTATCCCAGCTGTAACGTTCATATGTATGGTCAATTTGGAGTCTCCAATAACCTAACATGCATGTTTTTGGGATACACAGGGGCAACATGCAAACTGCACACTTTAAGCAAAGATTCGAACCCAGGTCTTCCCGATCTCCTGACTGTGTGGCCTACATGCTAACCACTCGGTCACCGTGTATGCAGTAAAATAGAGTAGAAATCTGATTAAAATGGGATCTAATCTGATTAAAATTTACAATAATTTGACAGCAGGAATTATTATTTATAAATTATCGCTATCTCGAGATAATACAGTCTGGTATCGTATCCTTTGGTACCCTGAGATTTCCATTCTTAATGGAACTCTAACCTCATGAAGCATCAGCGAAAAATTCTTTACATATTGTAAGGCTTTTCAAAACAGTAAGAGCAGAATTACTTTCCCTGGTAATTTATTACATTCATGAAGGAGTAATTATGCTACTAGTTCAGGGAAAGTAACTAGTGACTATAACTAATCTACACTGATGATTAGTTACACCTCAGCATCTCAAATTAACCAATTTTTTGAAACAAGGTATTTATGCCAACTAATGGCAAAATGAGTGCACGTTTAGATTGTTCCTACACATTTATGCTACCCTAGATTGGAGCTTGAATTCAAGAAAACGAAGTAATATGCGATATAACCCCTCTGTCCATTCCTCCATCTCTTGTAATAGAGATGCAAGCTCCATAATGCTCGCTGGGAGCCAAGCATGAGATTGAGGATTTCTCACACACCATGCATTATTCATAGCGCAGAGCAACAGAGTGTGTAAGATGAGAATTACGCAGCATGAAGAGAACAGGGGAGCGGGGACCGAAGGGAGAACGGGGGAAAGATGGGGAGGAAGGAGAGGGCAGCACAGGTGACGAGAGAAAGCGAGTGGATGCGACGAGAGGGAGACGGCCGACACAGTCAGATCTCCGTTTTATTTTCCTGTCAGCTTAACCCCCGGATTGTTCTTGGAGTTTGAGAACTGCGGGGTAGGACGGAAATGAATATGGAAACCGCAGTGCCCAGATAGCGCCGCCAGATTGGCTCACAATTTGCATTTCTTAAGTGTGCGTCTTGTGAGTCGGTTGGTATTCCGAGCACAGACTGAATAGCACGCAGGAAATTTCAGGGCTCCGTTACAATTCGTGTCCAGCCTTCGTTCGTTGTAATGAAAAACAGTGGGAAGTGAGTCGATGTTGGAATTGATTTGTTTAACAATGGCAATGGAACAAAGCAGGAGGCATGGGAGCAAAAATAGAAGGCTCGCTATCTTAAATGAAACCCTGAGACCAAGAAATTGCAAGATTGTGGCAGATACAATTTGACAAATGACTTGCACGGAATGATATACAACGTTTTCCATTGAAATAATTGATCGATGGTGAGGGTTGGGGGAGGGGGGAGTCCATTACAGTGTTACAATGTTCACAACATCCACAAAATCCTGGAATATTCACTCATGGCGATCTTTATTTACACCTGAAAGTACAGTTGGTAATTGCAGAAATGTCGTTTAAATAATCAAATCAAAGGCAACAAACCACCAAAATGAAATTCTATTCTCCTGATGACCCTCATTTGCAGGGTCTGAAAGCCTTCCTCAGCAGAGGACTAATGGTCATTAGAGTCTCCACTTAATGGAATATTACATTATACTGTATACTTGTGTTAAATGTGTTCGCGTCTGCGTGCATGTACATGTATCCTTAGACAAGACCTTAATGACAAGAATGTGACGCTTAGTGGCTTTTTAAACTTGCCGGTGATGAAAAGCCAGTATTAATTTAGGCTACAGATTTCATTTGTTCAGAACAGGAAAAACAATATAAATCACTTTTAGAGTGATTAGAGGGAGGGTTGGATTAATCCAGGCTTGATTAGGGCATTATGCCGCCTTGTTATGGACACACAGGGTGACTGACGGTAATTACTGTCTGTAATAGGAGAACACACGCTCAGTCAAGGCATCAGCCACAGCAGTGTAGGTGTGTATGGGAGCGTGCACAGTTAGCAAAATTGAGGCAGATAACATTTGCTTTCCACCAATTACATCTAAAAATAAGTTGAATATTTGCATTTGTTGAGCCGAGCCAGCGCACAAACAGTATTGAGAGAGTGAGTCATGGCTTTTTTTATGATTATTGATATCCTTAGACAAACATATTCACCCGGATAATAAAAACAGATGGCGGTAGGTGAGGCAAATATTACACTGTGGAAAATTAGAGAGGTGCTAAATCAGCAAATCGATCTAACAGTCACACAATTGAGCCACATCCATACACAATGTCGACAACTTACGAATCTGAAGGGGTATTTGAATTAGGCTCATTAAAGGGCAGCTGCTTTTACTCTTTGCAGGGGAGGTGTCTTAACCGCATTGTGGAGCACAATCATTATCAGGAAATTCTTCCTGAAGGTGTAAAACTAATGATCATTTTAAAGTTTGTAAGGAGGCATAAGGCAACCGAATGAGACATGTCCCATTAAAAAAGGATTTGAAAATAACGTATGCATATTTAACACTATGTTGCACATCTCTCCCTTTTCTCTCGCTCTTACTTTATGGAGGCAATTGTTCCTTTTCAATACATCGCTGCTTTGGGGGAGAACTTAAAACATGCTGATGGCTCAGCAAGAGCTCCAACATGATTTGATATGCTGACAGCAACCCCCCCCCCCCCCATCACCCAGGCGATCCCTTTAGGCTGTAAAACAACCATTGAGGAGCTTATTTTACGAGTGCACACTTCTGCTCTTTGCATGTTTATGTCCAACATTTGGAACAAATGGCACGCATTGGCTGGAACAACACAGATAAATCTTGTCAAGTCACAGGCGGGGGGCGCTGAAAGAGTGGCGCACTCAGTGGCGGACGGGAGGAGTGCTCGCATTATTCAATTAATACCTGAAAGGGGTACATTTTATGCAGCCTTTAGCCACGCAGCGGCGGTGGCGACAAACACAAAACATGCTTTGTGCAAGCACAGAGACTTGCGTTTGCATCCTGGGAAAAGACTGGACTCCCCCTTCCATTTTGCCAAATCAAATATACAGTGAGAGCAAGCTAAAAGGCACTTTCAATCAGCCGCTCTGGGTCTTTCTGTCAATCCGTGAACAACAACAATCTAGCCTACTTGGAGTGGTCTAAGTCAACATCCATTCCTCAATAAATTCAATCAGTGATGCCACATGTGTGCGTGCGTTTGGGTCTGTGCGTGTCTCAGAGATGGGTAGAACAACAAAAGATCGCCTACATATGGAGACGGTGTTGAATATTCAAGGACAAGTTCGGGAAACACAAAATTTGAAGGCCCTTTTTGTGCACTGTGTCTCTAGTTGAGCAAATAATCTTAAGAGAGCTGAGCAACGGCGTTAGCAGGCCTGAGCTAATGACACTGACGTGGAGGGGCTGCACGCCGGAGTGATTGCCTGACAGTTTGAGACCGAAAAGCAGCCCTCTCGCGGGCTCATCATGGGCCTGCGCGCTCATTATTCGGGCACAAATGGAAATGCAAATTGCTCGCTTTGCTGCGGACACCTCAAATTTATTAAACTAAAAGGTTTAATTTCCATTTTTCTCAGCATCAGCTTTATTTATAAATGTCGTGCCCTATGAAGACCCTGTTATTTTCTCCTTCTCCTGCCGGCTCTTAACAAATCTGCTCATTAATATGGAAATGGAGAATCAATCTGTGTTTTTTCCCCCCCTCTGTTGAAGGGCGTTGTGTGTAATGTGCTCTGACTGGCCATCAGAACAAACATATTTAAATATACACACTAAACAAAAATCTGAGTGAAACACTTTTGTTTTTGCTGACATTTGGAGAAGTTCATTTAACCTGAAAAGTTCACAATGATTTTTTTTAAACCAAAAAATGTAACACCACGGACGTGAATATGTTACTAATAGTGGTTTAAAAGAACAGATTGACCATATGCTTATATAATTCCAAGTTATGGTAATGGTTTCATTGTATGGTTTTCATTTAATTTGAACATACATCATCTTACAATGGAATGCATAACATGTATTGCAGATGTGATTTTTTAATACATCGTGATGTAATGGTGATTTTTCACAACCATAATAAATAATGATCATAAATATAACAATCAAAATGATGACAAATAATAACAGAAACAACATGAGCCATTCAAGACTCTTCTTCCATCAACTGTTTTCATTAGCCACGTATACATGGACCCAAATATTCCAATTGCATTCAATTTATTTGCTCAAACCGAAAGAATTTAACCTTTGTATACACCTCATTCCGAAAGAAAAATGCCAATCTGAATGAACTTATAATCAGATTCACAGGGTGGAATATTCCTTTCCCCAATCCGATTGAGGTATCTTGTACCCACTCAAGCGGAAAGTTGTCAGGGTGCGTTCTTCTTCTTCTGTTGTTTATTGGCGGTTGGCAAGCAGCTTTCAGTGTGCATTACCGCAATCTGTGGAACAGAATCTAAACCCTTCAATACTTCACAAGTCCAGTTTTTCTTTAAAAAGAAAATATATATTTATATAAAACATGTCCCGAGTTTAATTATAAAATATTAGCAAGATTGAATATTAACTTTTCCTGTTTAAATTTATCCCGGGTGCGTTCGTTCAGGACATACTCAGATATGACGTAACACGCAGCTCGAGACGTTCTTCAGTTTTAAAAATGGAGGTGAGCAATCAGCACTGGACTGCTGCAGAAAGTTTGTTTTTGATCCAAACTAAATTTCACGTCTGAACGAACAAAAAACGGAGTTATTCCAAGTGAAAGAACAACTCAGGGAAGCCGGTATCACGTGATGTTGATGTTTACGCTTTACTGGGCATGCCCTATTGACTATTCTGTTTGATTATAGCGGTGCATGTAGACAAGAGATTGGAATATTCCTTTCCATGTATACCATATATTCGGAAAAGTCATTCTGAAAGATTCCATTCGGAAAGAGGAAAAACTCCTCATGTAAACGTGGCTAATGTTTTTTGAATTTGCTGTCCTCTATTTAGCTTGATGAAAGTTTTGCAGTTGGCACTCCAAGTCGCTTGGATCCTTCCTTGTTTTCTCAGATCATGTGCTTTCTTGCATGGCATTTGTCAGATGCTCGTTCGTGCAGACGTTCCAGTATAGCAGTCTTGAAATTTCCTGCAAGTGTCGATGTTTGATTGTTGCTGTGTAGAAGCGACATCCATTTTATGCCACCGCCCTGACATAAGACCTGGGTTTGATACGGAGACCCATCACAATTATGTCATTCATCCATGTGTTGTGATCTATGTCGTTGATGGTGATTTTCAGTTCCTCGATGATTTTGCATTTTTCTTCATCATCCTTTTCATGGTGGCCCTCAGTACTGCATTAGTCCCCTGTAATCACTCTCAAATCTGGGACCTCCTGCATTAAGGTGCCCATGTTTTGTTCGATGTAATCCAACTTCTGCACCATCTTGTATATGTGATCCCGTGCCTGTGGTTTCATTAATATGTGTTCCGGGGTGTCTTGTTGCTTATTTGTCGCCATTTGCGACTGCATCAACTGGCATTGGTAATTGCTTGCATGATCCTCGGTGGGTCTCGATGACGGCAGGGCTGGTATAATACCTGCACCATCTTTCAAAGCTGTCCCCATGTGTATATGCATATACGGAGTGCTTCAACCAAAGCTGCAAGAGCTAGCAGATTCACAAGTAGTAGATCCACAAGATCGTGTTCCTTTCTCTTTTGACTTTGGCATTTGGCACAGATACAAAATAGCAACTCTCAGAGAAGAGACGAACAATTTGGAGTCATTGTGTGGTTATGACAGCTAACGTTAGTCACTAAACTTTGCCAAATCCCTATCATGAGCTGACTGCAAACATATCGTCCAGGCAGGACGAGGGCGGATGTACATATTCTAAAGTTAGACACTCACGCATGGCAGTACAAAAGCATAACATTTCTTCAATATGGTTGCTGACAGTTTTTTGGTGTGGATAAAAATGCATTAGTGAGCACTGCTTAGAGTTTAGGACGACATCTGGATTTTGTGATGCATTCCAATACACAAGTAGGTCAAAGTTTATTTATGATTCACCAATGCTTTTACACATTTTGAGGGACCCCCGAATTTTAATGCTAACTGCTAGAAGCCCAAATTTTAAAATTTAAAAAAAAGTGTATAGTTGTTGACTATCCATAGACTGTCCATTTGGTGCATGGCTTTTTAATCACACGGTGCTGGAGGAGAAGGAAATATTTAGTTTTCTTACAAGAGCCTTTTCATTTATGTAAAATTTGGAGAAACTGGGGCGATATGATGTATCACCATATGATCATCACACTGAAACAGTACATCCCCGTCCCATTCACCATGAGATTATTGCCAGAATGGCACCAGATGCTGCAGCATTAATAAGCCATAATATCAAGTCCTGCTTATCCAACCTTTCAGAACTCTAAAATAACACTCATAGACATTAATGAGATGTAATTATACGCCAGGTTCTAATTCAGGGCAATCTGGGGATAATTGCATTCGCGGCTTTTAACACTTGGTCGTCAAGTTTGCGGGCGAATGACTTTGCCTCTCCCTCTTGGTCCGCCTGTGCTCGTCCCTCTACAGTCGACAGCGGGGAGTGAACTATCGCACCTATCCACTCTGGTCGGCGACCTAATGAACATTTCTAAATGGCCATGACCAGCTGGTTAGGAGACTAATGTAGCAGCTATTAGCCAAAGTGGTTGTTTCCACACACACACACTCTCATATGTGGACTGCAGAGCAAGAGGATGTGAGGACGAGGGCAGACATTTCCACCATTTTTCTTCTATAGGCACACAAATACAGTACATACACAAAAGGTACAACCATGTCACGGCTTGTTTATCTTTCACATTTGGCAGCAAACAAACCATGTGACACATTCTAAACCATTAAGAGTGCTTATTAGGGCCTCAAGGTGTGTGTGCATCTGATTAGGAAAATTCAGTTTTACTCAAGGTCTCAGCACTGCGGTTGCAGACCACTGGTCATTGATTATTCATAGAGTCTGTGATTGGGTCCATTAATACAAGATTAGGGAAGGAACTGATGCTCATTTTGTGTGTGTGTGTGTGTGTGGTTGTGTGTGCATTTGTGGACAGTAGGTGAATTGTAATGAATGCACAGCCTGTGTTTATTTAGAGTCCATCAATGTGCTCTGTATAAAATAGGTAATGAGTGCATATACGGCAGACTGAGTAGTTAATAGTCAAAGTTGATACTTCTATAACACAAAAGAGGCAAAGCACCTTTTGTTCCAATATGACCAATGAGATTTTAAAAATATAAATGGAAATATCTTAAGCGCTGCCATTTACCGCATACCGTAAGATTTCCACCTAATAGCATTTGTTCTCCAATTGAAAGTTAATCTGGGTAAATGGTGCTTAAATGTTTAAATCACATTTACAGGCTGTCAACTCATCTGATGTTCCTCACATGGTCACCCTTCGTTTGAATGAAAATAAATTGGAGGCAAATGAGAAGAAAAAAAAATTCTGCCAGAAGTGAAGCTGAGAACTGTTTACTAATGGCGTTGTAGCTCCCCCAAGTGGCTCGGGGGAGAACTGCGGGGAACTGACGCGCCAAGCACAAGCACAGTGGCCAAAACAATTTATAGTCTGGGATTATTCCGAGAAACAAGTCATCATTACAGATATTATGAAAGAGACGAGTGCGCCTCGAAAGCTCTTCCTCATTGGCAGCAGAGATCATCGACACAGCAGATGCTTCCATTGCTAATCATGCTCATCATCATTAGCGTCATCATCGTTAACATCCTCATTATGATCACATGGAGGAAGATGGCTGTCTTATTTGACCTACAGGAGTTAAAATACTGTACATAATGTTTTTGTAGAGCTGGGTTTACCACACAAATCCATTATTGGTTTAAAAACTTAACCTGCATCAGGGGTGTCCCGAGGGCAGGCGAGGGGTGACTTGCAGCTCGTTCAGCTGAAATTAAACATGGAGAAATAAATGAAGAAATAATGTGATGAAGCTATCACATTAATATGTACCTACATGCATTGTCGGAGTTGTTTATGTACAGTATGTTGATGTTGTGATAATGATATACTGTGTTGACCGGTTGGAAACTGTCTGAAAAAGATAGGCCGTCTTACATATGGGGTTTGGAGGTGTATGCATATAAACATGCCGTTCAGGAGATTGCGTCCACACTTGACCAAATGACCCATACCACCAGAGCACACAAGCAACAGAGTTTGTTTTAACCAAACCAAACACGACAAGTGCGAATGCTTCTGTAAACAACTGAGATATTGATACACTCGAGTATTTTCAAGTCATCAATCTAAACACCAAATCACCTCCCGAGTCATTAATGTCAAAGTTCACTTCAAGTAGTAAGTCCTTGAGAATACTGTCAAAACCAAAGTCATCAAAATTGTGACAGTAGACTCACTCGAGTCAAAGTCACGTGACTCGAGTCCACACCTCATGGTTACAGTATCCATGCAGCGCTGGGATGCTTGGAAAAAACAAACAGGTTAAACAGGTTAATTGGCAACTCCAAATTGTCCATAGGTATGAATGTGAGTGTGAATGGTTGTTTGTCTATATGTGCCCTGTGATTGGCTGGCGACCAGTCCAGGGAGTACCCCGCCTCTCGGTCGAAGACATCTGGGATAGGCTCCAGCACCCCCCGCGCCCCTCGTGAGGAAAAGCGGTAGAAAATGAATGAATGAAAGAATGTTTCATAACTACTTAATAACTGACTTTGTTCGATGGATGAGGCTGTAATGTAGTAAATCATCATAGACGCCATATTGTATTTATAGCTGCTATGTCAACATCCAATAAAGTCTATTATGCTGAATAATAATTATAGTAATAGTATAGTAATAATAATTACTATTCATATTATCGATTCGCATGACGTCATGCTGTCCGCGGTGCTGAATGCGTGATGTCACACTTCCATTCGTTTGAGTGTGCGTGCATGCGTACCACGGACTAAGCTAACAGGCTAGCTAGCAGCGAAGGGTGCTCCATCAGCGGGAGGCGGAAAAGACCGCAGGCGGCAGTGAGGGGAAACTTAAAATCGCGGAACCGACTCTTGCCAGGCGAACGCTTTAAACACTGGGAGGAATTACCCGTTTGGCTGTAAAATGTCTGACTTTGACAGCAACCCGTTCGCAGACCCGGACTTCAACAATCCTTTCCAGGTAGCTAACTATGCTAGCAAGCTATCACGGATGGACGTCCTACTGTTTTAGCTAGCTCGCTAGCTAGTTCTAGGATTCCCTCGCTACTTGGCAAGGTAGCGAAGTCAGCTACATAATAATAGTCATCGAACATTTAATAAAACACTCGAAATTCGTATCTAGTAGAACTCGGTATATGGCTTGTCGCTGACAGTGTTTATTACAAACCCGGTAGGAGGAACGCGAGCTCCTAGCTTCACTGAACGTCAATATGCCTTAGCTTTCTAGCATACTCGTTTGCTAGGTTAGCTAATGTAAATACTGTGTACTTAACATTTCAGAAAGTGCGTGTCTTCGAAGTAGCATTGACAACACATGTCGTAGTTGTGTATTTACTCCAGGGTTGTTCCACGATAGTTGTACCTTTACCTCCAATACATCGTGTACAAAGAATACCAACATTATCAATAAAGAAACATCACCCCTTTATCGAAAATGAAGTCATATAAAACCATATGGTTAGTGTGTTATGTGTAGTTATTAGTTTTTATATGGTTTAACTGTCTTACCATACTTTCAATATGAGGAAGACAAAAATGGTCTCATCTGCAAGGTACACCTGTCAAAAAGAGCTTTGACTCAGGTCTTCCTCTCTTAAAAGTTGTGGTGGTCAGTGATGGGATTGGCAAGATGGCCTGTGACTGGCTCTTTGAAGCACGTGACTGGGTGGCCATCATGGCTGCCTCGCTTGCTTGTTTACATTGTGTGGCATAAATTCTGTTTGTAAGCTTCAGAACATTGTGTTCTAGATAAATGTTTTATAAGCGATTGCATATCATCTAAGGTGGGCCACACTTCAATTTCATCAATGACACAATTTTAAAATACAGTAATACTAATCGTTATTAATATATAAATCATGAATACAATGTTTCCCCTACCATTATATGAAGGGATGCCCTCCTCTGCTCACTTTATTGCACACAGAGCGACTGCATTAATTCATTAACACATCTTATTTACATTATCGTGCAGCCTTCCTATTGATTTTTATAATAAAAGTGGTTATAATATTTAAGAACCCTTAGTATGACACAGTACATACTGACAGTGTCAACAGGCTCCCTGACTAAGTCCTATTTTAATCCATCCCCTCTATCGTGCAGGATCCCTCGGTGACACAGGTTACCCGATCTGCTCCTCCTGGTGGTCTAGAGGAATACAACCCCTTCACAGATGCCAGAACGGTCATCTTAACATCCTCATTTTAATTTGAATATTACCGTGTGACCTCATTCTATCCACTTCCATTTTAGGACTTCACCGACAAAATAGGATGATGGCCTAATTATAATTTTGACATATAAGAGTGTATTCCTGCTGGTTTATAGGCCGCCCCTGGAAATGCCCCCAAATCTACTCCAGCACCTGCCCAGAACACACAGCCTGCCATCATGAAGCCCACAGAAGAGCCCCCAGCCTACTCGCAGCAACAAACACAGGTGCAAAAATGTACTCATCGTGTGTGTCAATCATAGTGACTACAGTATATTATGAAAGTTGATACACTTTTCCACTTGTAGTCACTTTTGTACTTAATCAATAGAGTTGTTGAACAGAGCAAAGGTTATAAAATTCTTTAAAACACACTGCCAGCTCACCTTATTGGTTATTTTCCAATATGAAAACAATGTGGATGTGTTACAGGACCAGGCACGTGCTCAGGCCGAGTTGCTGAGAAGGCAGGAAGAGTTGGAGAAGAAAGCAGCTGAGCTTGACCGCAGGGAGAGAGAGCTGCAGTCTCACGGAGGTGCAGGTCAGTAAGTCCATCAATCCATCAGAGGTCGCTCAATACAACCTTTAGGTTTGTGTAGATTGCTGGTATTCGAGAAGACAAATGTGGTTTCCCACAGGACTGCAGTCTATCTGTGTTGTTGGTTTGCTGTGGCCATTGTCTAATTTAAATTGACCATGATGCAGAATTTAGTGTTTGTGCGGAGACGGGTAAAACGGTCAAAACTGAGCTTTTTGGTTTGCGTAGCATTATCAGGACTCCAAAATATGGCAATGGTTTAATTTATTTGCATATTTGCAAACATTTTTGGGTTTTCTTTATGCATAATTTGTTGGAAATAGCTGTTGGAAATATACATAACCAGATCCTGTTCATGCAGATCAGTCCCTGCCGGCATACTGATGATGTCAAATGTTGCTGAATATGATCCTTCCGTCTGGGCTCCTTGTTTGTAGGTTGTGTTCTTTTTCCATGTTGTCTTGTTGATGTGGTCTTTAGTATCGGTCCAGATGCCTGATGTCTTTGACAGCAAGCACTCTGGCCTCTGGTCCTCCATTTAAATTGATGTCAATTTTGCAGTTGGCACTCCCAAGTCCTTTGGATCTTTCCCTGCCACATCTTTGTTAGCAATTCCAGCGTTGCTTATTCATGCAGACGTTTGTGCGGTTTTACATTTCTGTTGGTGAACTTAATGATGCTGGGTATGGCGATGCTCTTGCCATACAGTGGGATGCAAGAGTCGAAGGTATTGATGTCCACCTTGTGTGAGTATAGAAAAGAAAACATGTTGGTCGGTTGAAGTGACGTCCGTTTTGTCTGATTCTTCCTGGTTGTATTTTGGTCCATGTCGTCAATTATATTCTTCATTTGCACAATGGTTTTATTGTCTTCTTTAAAGGGGACCGATTATGCTTTTTACATTTTTCGGACCTCTAAAAGTTGTTATAATGTTGTAGTTTTGTTTTAAAGTGTCAGATAATGAAGGTTGCGCATTTGGAAGACGTTTTGGGTGGCTTTTGGAGTTTTTTCTAACAAAGAGTTCTTCTGACGTGCGATTCGGGCTTTTTTTATATGGGCTGCAGATTGCAGGCACTCAGTCAACGCGGACCTATGTCAGGAATTCCTCGGGAGCACCTGAGAGTGTGAGCAATCACAGTGTAGTGGGAGTACCTAGAGGAGGGCCGGAGACAGAGTAAATTAAGCAGACCGTCAGAAGCAGGAAGTCCATGGAAACACTACATAAAAAGGTGCAGAATCTGGAAGATCTGGAAAGCTTTCTGTGTCGGTTATTGTATGTAGCTGCTCTATAGGAGTCCACAACTCAATACAAAGGACTTCTTTAATATCGGTTATAATAATAATAATCAATAGCGGTTCTAAAAAAAAAAAATCTACATAGTATATTGTGTTTGCCTTGTTGTGATCAGGCTGTATGTAAGTGGCTGTATGTATGTACATACTATGTACTGCAATTTTCTTGGAAATTTGCCCATCATCTACAGTCCTGATGTGAGTCATGAACACACGTATTACTCTTTTCTTTGAGAGGCAGCTCATCAATGCATGCATATCAGAAAGAAGGTGATCATCAACATTGTTTACATTGTCTTCACAGGTCGTAAAAACAACTGGCCTCCTCTGCCTGAGAAGTTTCCTGTAGGACCGTGTTTCTATCACGACATTGCAGTAGACATACCTATCGAGTTCCAGAAGACGGTGAAGATCATGTACAACCTCTGGATGTGTAAGTCAGCAATCCCAAGCCGCTTCATTTGGCTTGTCTTTTAGCCACCATTGCTGATCTTGTCGTCTTTTCCAACAGTTCACGCAGGGACGCTCTTTGTGAACATGTTTGGCTGCCTAGCCTGGTTCTGTGTGGATCCGAGTCATGGTGTGGACTTCGGTCTGGCCATGCTATGGTTCCTGCTCTTTACACCCTGTTCCTTTGTCTGCTGGTACAGACCGCTTTATGGGGCTTTCAGGTGAGAACAAAAAGCAAAGAATATTCAGTATCTCACAACAGTGAGGTGTATGAGCCCTGTGGTATCGCTCTGTCCCCGCTACAGGAGCGACAGTTCTTTCCGCTTCTTTGTCTTCTTCTTTGTCTACATCTGCCAGTTTGGGGTTCACGTGCTACAGACTATCGGCATCACAGGCTGGGGCACATGGTGAGATCCCGCTCCTGTTCCTTTAAGAAGTGACTTCTTGTCATTGTCAAGTTTTGTTTCTTGTGATTGCTTTTTGTTATCCAGTGGCTGGATCACGGCTCTAATGGGTCTTAACACCAGTATACCAGTTGGCATCATCATGTTACTCATTGCCGCGCTCTTCACGACACTGTCTGTGGGCTCGCTCATCATGTTTAAAAAGGTAAGACATTCCCCTTGCAAGCCACCACCAGTTGACCTCCGAAATGCTTGTAACTCAACAATCTTTTTTTAAAAGGGGACCTATTATGCTCATTTTTCCACCCTTTGTATTGAGCTGTGGACTCCTATAGAGCAGCTCCACACAATAACCCGCACATAAACCTTTCAAGATCTTCCAGTATCTGCACCTATTCCACCTGTATTTCCTTGGCTATCCAAAATGGTCCGTTTTAATTTATAACCACACAAGGCATGCCTACAGGTCTACAGTTTGTATTCGGGAATGCCAATATGAGGAAGTCCAGCTCACTCTGACGTTACAGGGAGCCGGTAGCATACAAAATGATCTGAAACGGAGCATTTAGAGCCATCCCAAGCTTCTTTCATGGCTCACTTCCAAATGTACAAACCTCAGTAACTGAAACTCTGGCATAGTAGATAAGATAGATAAGTAGATAATACAATATTCTAACAACAATTATACAGTAGGTCAGAAAAGTAAAAAAAGATGCTGGTGCCAAATGATTTTTCAGGGTTGGCTTTATGGGTGGGTTCTGAATCAAGTGGCTATTTTCAACTTTCATTCATTTTCTACCGCTTATCCTCATGAGGGTTGCGGGGGTGCTGGAGCCTTTCCCAGCTGTCTTTGGGCGAGAGTTGGGGTACACCCTGGACTGGTCGCCAGCCAATCACAGGGCACATATAGACAAACAACCATTCACACTCACATGTGGACAATTTGGACAATTTGGAGTCGCCAATTAACCTAGCATGTTTTTGGAATGTGGGAGGAAACCGGAGTACCCGGAGAAAACCCACGCATGCACAGGGAGAACATGTAAAACTCCACACAGAGATGGCCGAGGGTGGGATTGAACTCAGGTTTCCTAGCTGTGAGGCCTGCGTGCTAACCACTCGGTCGCCGTGCAGCGGTTTTCAACTTAGTTTTTGCAATAATGTTGCAATGGCTACACACAATGCTACCAAATATGAATACACCTACCCAGCAATATAACATGTTTAGAGTTCTTCACATAATTTTCCAACTTTGTTCATCATTTACGTTGTCGCAATTAAGAAAAGGATCATCGTAATTGGGGCCAACCTGACAGCATAATAGAGTGAAACTAAATAAGTGTGTGTCTGTCCAGGTGCACGCGCTGTATCGTACCACCGGTGCCAGCTTTGAGAAGGCTCAGCAGGAGTTTGCCACAGGCGTCATGTCGAACAAGACGGTTCAGACAGCAGCTGCCAACGCCGCAGCTAACGCCGCAACCAACGCCGCCCGGGGGGCCTTCAAACCTCATCCGTAAACACTCTCACAGAGACACACGCCCATCAGCCAACTCCCTCACACACACTCTGGATGCACCAATTTGGCCCTGTTGCGAAATCACCCGATTTGCTCATGTTGCTATGCTAACATTGATTGGCTCTTGTGCATCCCCACCCAAAATCCAAACTTTAAAAGGACCCTTACCTGCATTGTGTGTCCAAAACATTCCCCCACCAGTCATGCTTTGTCATCTCCCACGCTGTCCTCCCCCTTGAGGCGGTACTGGAATCGCAACCCCCTCCGTAACTCTCCTTAAATGAATCACCTTCTTCACTCATCATGGTAGATAATCCATTCAGAGCGCTGTGTCTCCTTGCAGGGGGCGGGGCGGGGTGAACTTGTCAAAGAGAAGTGATCTGCATGTACCATTGGTTGTTTAGGGAATGGACACACCCCATGAAAGGGATAAATACAGTGTGTGTGTGTGTGTGTGTGTTACAATCATATGTCTTCGTAGCTCGTCACAAAAACCTAAAGCTGCTATGAATCTGGACGTGGCCTCTTGCTGTTTTGTTTTTTTCACATTATTGGGATACAGCAAACAGGCCTTAGTAAAGATGTAGGGGGGGTGTTAAGAGATGTGACCCACCCTGATAAACACGCGTGAAATGGTCAGATTGTACCAAAAAATGATTGGCATGTGACCAATAGCCCAATATGGCAGATAACGCTTAAGACAGACGAAGTTAAATTGTACAGACTGTCATTGGCACCCCCTGGTGGTGAGGAGCATGCATGACATGTTGGACTGACGTTGACTGGAATATACTTGTGCAAATGTTGAACGCTAATCATGGCAAAACTAACAACAGTATTTGTTCTTTGAATTTTGATAGCACATTTCTGGTTTTATTTAGTTGTTCTTATTTATGGCATAATTTAAGTTCTATTTTACATGATGTGTTGTTATTATTGTATATGTGTGTTTGTGGTCAGCATCAGATAGTGACTTTGCAAGGAAGCTTTGAATGATTAGCGTGAACGATTCAAAAACAACAAAAAATCCCTCAAGTGTTATTCTACTGTATGTCCTCAAAAGCTGTGAGAAATGTACCAAATGTCCATCTAATTTTATTTTTAGTTTGTAATATTCTGAAACTACTTTTACTACACGACATGAGAGTTGATGGCTCCACACGCCCTCTCTTTGTTTATTTGTGTATTTTGCAGGCCAGTCTACACGACAGAATGTTTTTGAACCACATGAAGTGTTTTTGACCTGTGACCATGTCAGTTCACTGAATGAGAATTGTGACAGTAATTTAAGAGGAATACCGTACTTGTATATTTTGTAAAGATGATCATGTCAGTCCCCATTATTGAGTCGCGTGTAAAAAGAACATTTAATGCACTCTCTCATCTGGCCTTTGTCGCATGTGAAATAGTTTTCAGTTTTGTATATTTATGGTATTAACATGGAATAAAGATTTGAAAAAGACCTTTGTCGATTCTTCATGAAACTATTGATCTGCATCGCGGTGCCACAGTAGGTTTCCCCTCAATAAACCACAGCTACCCAGTACCAGCAGCATTCATGCATCCCCAGGTGTAATTACCATCAAAGTGCTTGACTGCAGGCCAACATAAACATTTGATACAATAATAAGTTGGACAATAATGCATGTGGTGACTAATTTTCAGTGGATAGTATATCTTTACAAGATGGCTGTAAATTTGTCAATTTACAAGA
Source organism: Doryrhamphus excisus (assembly GCF_037039965.1). Classification (NCBI taxonomy): domain Eukaryota; kingdom Metazoa; phylum Chordata; class Actinopteri; order Syngnathiformes; family Syngnathidae; genus Doryrhamphus; species Doryrhamphus excisus. Next base: position 10,601,616 of record NC_136359.1, on the reverse strand, counting down.
ATAAAGTCCTATTTATGTTATAATTTACGAAAAGTACGTTGTTTTCTTTTTTTCATACTTTTTTCTGTAAATGTGATTTTTTTTCTCATGAATTTAAAACCTTTTTTTCAAATGTCCAACTTTTTTTTCCTGTAAATTGATGACTTTATTTATCTTTTGTCCTTGTAGGAAAAGTCGTAAATTTGTTAGAATAAAGGAGTAAATGTTTGCGGGAAAAAAAGTTGTACATTTCTGAGAAGAAAGTAAAATTTACAGGAGAAAAAAAAGTCAAAACATTTACAATAAGAATAAAGGAGTAAATGTATATGGGGAAAAATTTTAAATTTACTGACTTAAAGTCATACATTTACAGGGGAAAAAAGCCATAAATTTATGTAAATAACGGGGAAATGTGTGGGGAAAATCATAAATTTATGGGAATAAAAGGAGTAAACATACAAAGGAAATTTACAACACGAAAGTGGTACATTTATGACAAAAAAGGGACATTCATTCATTTTCTACCGCTTATCCTCACAAGGGTCGCAGGGGGGGTGGAGCCTATGCCAGCTATCTTCGGACGAGGTACACCATGGACTGATCGCCAGCCAATCACAGGGCACATATAGACAAACAACCATTCACACTCACATTCATACCTATGGACAATTTGGAGTCACCAATTAACCTAGCATGTTTTTGGAATGTGGGAGGAAACCGGAATACCCGGTGAAAATGCACGCATGCACGGGGAGAACATGCAAACTCCCAAAAAAAGGGAGTTCACATATACTTCAAATTATTGAGTTTTTTTTTTTTTGTTGTCCCCATGGAAAACATTCTATCATAAAGATGGTTGCTGAAATGCCAGGAGTGTAAACTGTGAGATACTAGGTGCATTTTAAGAGGGGACAGATATATTCCTATTTTCACCTGTGTCAGTGTTTCAAAAATCCACTTTTGTTATTAATAGACTTTTATAATTTTATTGAAGGTACAAAGTGTAATCCTCTACAATCACATCAGCCATTCACTTCCTTACGATGCTACAAAAATGCTCTAACTCTTGTTAACATAACATAAAAACCCAGCATATTAACTTTCACAGAAAATCCTTATTGCACACCTTCGCCTTCCACAATGAATAAAAACAATCACACGGCACAAGTCAAGTTTTGCACCAGACTTTTTGCAGCCTGTCATTGTGTGTTCTATCTATCATGGTGAGCTATGTATACCATGCGGCACCACTACCAACAAAGTTCTGCAGTTAGAGCTACAAACAATTATTTGTTGGTAGCAGCACTGCCACACTATGGAGCTCTCTCCGGGACACACATGGTGATGTTTAGTTCAGCTATGCAAGGGAACCATAGCAATGATATCAATCTGTGTTTACTGGAAGTTGTGCACTCTGTTTACTCACTGGGTACATACGCCAGCAGTGTAAAAAAAAAACTGTAAACTGTAACTGTGGAAAAAACTGTAAAAAAAAATCCTGCCATCCAATAATAATAATCATAACAATAATAATAATAAATTTGCATATGCACCAATGCAAACTACAACCATAAGGATAGACTTATTGTTATATCACTAACACTAGCATTGAATGTATATAGTTGCTAACACATTTCAGTTTATATACCACAAATGTGCCAACTAATGCCTAATATTCAATTCATGGCCATGTTGAAAACCATGAAAAAAAATCATAAACAGCTGCAGCTGTAGGCAACCTCCTGATGTAGTATTTTTATATTAACCCCACAAGAATCCAGTCACTGCCAGCAGCTTTATCGGCATGCACTAATAAAATGTTAATAACATGAGAGCTAGCACTTTCTCATGCACTCAAAATCATTATTAATATTTCAAATTGTTGGGTTACACAGTGGTCATCTACCAAAATGTATAGGCAGAATTTTTATCAGATTTATCTATCAGATTTAGGTGAATACGCTGACTAAGCAATGCCAACAAAGTATGAGAACTGATGGCAAACGTTACTATTCATTCAAATATGTGAAAGTATTTTTCCACAATGAATCCATCAGGAAAGAATACAGCACCTCCAACTTCTTGGGACCTGATAAATCCCCCGAAAGTCCACAGTCTGTCCACTCCGGGTGTTCACAAAAGGCAGATGAGACTCTTCCCTTCTTCTATCTCCTCCTGGACCTTATCGCTAGAGGTGGCAATCTCCGCCTGTGCGGACAAAACAGCGCACAGGAAGGCCGCCAGGATTCCCCCAATGGCGGCGTAAAAAGCCCAGCCCAGCGAGCACAGGGCCGGCCTGAAGGCGGATGCCTCTGGCCCGCAGTAACTGACCACCTTCTCGGAACCCCAGCCGGCAGGGTACAGCATGAGACCCACCATGAGCAAGAGGCCTGGAGGGGGAGAAGGTCGACAACAGAGCCCACATCAGCTGCTGGCTCTCACGTGCCGTTATTTTCACACACACACACACACTGATATGTGTTAAGAGAAAAAAAAACATTTGAAAAAAAACATTTGACTCATAGGCTGCAAAATGCAGTTCCCATCCAGATCCAGCAGGTGGCGCATGAGTGCTAAAAAGTATGGTGCACTTTCAGCAGTTCCAGTCAAATATGACACTGTATGTGTGTCTGAACTTGTAGAATTATCTTGACCTATGGGACAGTTATAGTGGAGCCCTATGAATTCTACCTAGCAACAGGTGGTTATGTCATGTGACTCCATAAAAAGACAGGTTTTGTGGTTGTTATTATTTTGGGTAATGTTATTATTGTTCTTCTTTTTTCTTCTGATTTTAAAATACACTATTATCTAAAAAGACATTTAAATTTGAATTGTATTGTTTTTAGTAGTAAGTAATTTAATTTAACTGTTTTTTTCATTGTTATTTTTTATAAAATAATTTGAAAAATGTAATGAGATATTGTATTACAATTTTTATATTAAATACATTATTTTCTTGCATTATTTTATGAAATGTTAATTTTAATATTACATTATTTTTCAGATTTTAAAATAAATTTTTGTTTAAATATTTCTTGTTCTTAATTTAAAAATTAATAATAGTAATAATAATAATTTAATTGAAATTATTATGATTACAACTCCCATTATTTGTTTTTAAAAATTGATTAAAATGTTATTAAATGTATATTATACTAGTATTTATATTATTACAAATTATATTGTACTATATTTATTTATTTGTAATTTAATTTTTAATTTGTACTAAAAATGACATATCCATATCACAAGTCCATGCAGATGCATCCCTCACCTGCGATAGCCTGCATCAGACCACATATGTTGAAGATGCTTTTCCTCAGGATGCTCTGGAAGCACAGACTGAAGATGGAGATGCAGGCCACCACCCCAAGCACTAGCGTCCCCCCGGCCAGAAACAACATGGCCGCCTGCCAGAAACCACTGGCCACCTCTGAGAAGGTCCCGGCGTAGGGCCCGCAGCTAACACCTCCTCCCCGGGTGGCCAGGCGAAGGCAGCGGCTGTAGAGGCCCAGGGAGGGCCGGTACTCCCCGGAGTCCACCCCCGCATGGCTCACGCTGGAATTAGAACGAGGGAATCCCAGCAGCCAGTCGGGGCTCATGAAGGCAATGAGCTCGGCGAAGGCCACGATGATGCTGAGCAGGGTCCACAGCATGGAGCGGCACGTTACGATGACGTGACACATGCTTTTACTCTTCTTCAACAACTCCGTTCTCTGGAGTTGTGTCCGGGTGGAAAACGGAAAATAATAACGCTGAGGTCCACTTCTAGTTCTCCCTACCAAAGCAGCTTCCCTCCTCCATGGTGCCTTCAGGAACACCTACACATGTACAAAGAAGCACAGAAGTGAACAGAAGATGTAAACAAGCACACTCCCAGCCACAGTGATTCATCTCTGGTGTTTAAGCAGTGGCATTTTCATCCAAGAGCCATAATGGGCCACGACATTCCCACAAACTCTGCCCCCGACCAGCTGTGAGCAGCACCTCCAGATGTCTGCTGACCTGATGAATCACACATACGTACAAACCAGCCTCATCCTGCTACGGCATTACTCACACACGCTCTATGAATTGCTATTATGGATAATGTGGTGGGAATGTAACAGCCGCCGGCATTCCACACAGTGTGACATCAGTCACAAGTTGACACATGACATCCACTGGGGGGTCGTCATCCTATTCATTTGGACTTCATTAACGAGTCCCAGTGGCCGTTTATTGTCAGCAATATGGCAATAAAGCTTATTAAATATGTTCAATTTACTGAGACATTTTACAACTACAACTTTTTAGAACTTTTAGAAAAAGTGGGAAATAAAAATGGGAAATAGTTTGAATGCATTATTTTTGGGCAAAATCACAACAAATCTAAATCAAAAATGTGACGAGAAAAAAAAAACCTAAAAATAGTTTAAAAAAAAAAAAGGAAAATAGACAAGGGGGAAAATGTCAAAAATAACATATTTTAATGCTGCACTATTTACTGAGAAATACAAAAAAATAAACAGGAAAAAAGATGAATGCCCAATTTACGGAAAAAAAATTTAAACGTAGATAAAAAGAAAGAAAACATTTTCATATTTACTGAGAAATGTAAAAAAAAAATGGGGAGAGGCACAAAAATAAACATATGCTTTTTCTAAAAGCATACGGATAAAATAAAACTATAAGAATAAAAAACAAAAAAATAATTGTTGCATTATTGAGTTTAGTTGTGAAACAAAACATGACAAAAAAACATAAAAAAGACAACAATAAAATAGCAATTCTTAATACATTATTTACTGATAAATTCCAGTCTTCCTCATTTCAGGGGGTTTTGAAATGAACTATTACATTTCGTTTCATTAAACACACCATAAATCCCCAGTTGTGTACATTGTAGACCTGCATTCTTCTTCTCTCTCTTGGATTCTACAGCATCCTCCCCTAGCCACACCTATTATGCTGTGATTGGTCAGATGTCGAGGGGTATGCTTCAGCACCCCGCCACCACACCAATCTGGTTACGTGCTAATAATCAATGATCAACAAACAGTTCTTACGGCAGAGTTTCTGGTGGCCATTTTCGAGAAAAAGCAACAAAAGCAGCAATTACCACAGAGAAAGAGGCAAGCTGGCATACATAGACTTCCTACTCGATCATTCATGAGATTTAGGAGTTGGAAATGTAGGACAGGGCCCCTATCGACAAAGATTCCTGGACCCACACCTTTACCTGGATCTGGTGGTAATGATAAGTGTTTCAAGTGACAGCGTCTGATTATTATACATTTTCCACTCAGGACAATGTGAAGCCAACACTGATGTTGTTGCTGTTTTCTGATTCTATCACAAACACTTCAAGGTAAAACATATCAGACATTTCATAGTCACAACAGGATTCATGTGAGGTGGACCATGGTGGAATGCAGTCCTGATAACAAAATCACAGGAGCAAGTACGACAAACACTGATACACTACATATATGCGTTATACAAAAAATACGAATAAACACTACTGAAACCAATGAGCTGATTTGATCTTTGACCTTAACTTGTTGACTTTAAATCATCTTTTATGCTAAGCTGTCAGGTAACACAGATGTTTGGGGCTAAGCCTTCCTCTTCTTCTTCTATTCTGGTCGTCACAAGTCATCATTGTCGTACACTGTGGTTTCACACACAGCAAGTAGCAATCACACAGGCCCATCACACACCCTTGTGCATCCCATCTAAACAGCAGGACATGAACACTAAGACAAATACACCAGGCCATGCTACTTCTGTGTGTTTGTTTGCACTGACTTTATTTTAAACCACCCACCGTGGTTCACCTTCACTGCAGTCTTCAGCTTTTTAAAGCCATCAAACAGTGTGTTTCATCATACAGTCCACAAATGCGGAGCTTTATGACTGCAATGCACCGCAAGAGTCTCTTTTAATTTCTCAAAAACTGGTCAAAACATGCAGTCACCTTTCTGACAAATACACCACAGGTTGGCTCTGTAATTAAACAGAGTTGCCTTGAAATTTCTCACAAGGATAACTTTAGAACGTTTAGCCAAATTTCTTACACGCCTTAAGGGGACAGAAAAGCATTTGTGTAAAATTTGATTAGTTGAAAAACATGGCTACCATCAAATAAAATGTATTTGCAGTGGCATGGCACCATAAATTCCAGTTTATAAGCCGAACAGATTTGTTTATATACGTATATATATATATTGTTGCGTGCACAAGTTCTTTATACCATACCACCGGAGCCAATCATGAGCTATGAATAAACTCATGATGAGCTTGTCAATCCCTTGTCAACCCCATCTGACTCACGGTTTCATCACAGTTCCATCTTACAAACATTAAACTCATCACACAGCAAGCAACATTATAGCTCAGGAATATCGAAGCAAGTATCAAAATGAGTTTTATATGAACAAAAACTAACATTATAAAGTGTTCCCGTAATGTGATTCATTTGAGAATACCATTTAATTCAAATAAAAAGTATAGAAAATGGCGCTGCAATGCTGCTTCTGTCCACCAGAGGACCCGGAGCCCAAAGCAAAAAGAGGGAAGCTGACATCACTGCAGTGCCCCAATTAATGTGTTGCTCAGAGGAAATGCTTTATGAGGAAACTTTTTTTTATTATTTTAAAGTCATATTGGGACCTGTTTGTATATTTGTATGTACAGCTTTTTGAGTATTAAGCTGCTGCGTGATGAATTTATTGTTGTTGTTGTTGTAGTGTTCTTTGAAAGATGACTCAGACTGAAAGGTGAGTCAGACTGTTATTTTGTGGTACTGCTATACAGTATATTCTGAGCTCTGCTGAGCTCCGCTCCGCAATGGGTTAACAAGCTTGTTGTGAGTGCACTGAGAGCTTGTGATTGGTCGTTTACTCACATACTCACAAGTGTCACAGTAATTAAACAATCAGTAGTCGTTCTGAAGTAAAGGAGATGTCACAAGATTAGAATTTAGCCATAAATGAATCGCTACTTTGTGGAACCCTGTGGCTTATTAGCGGTAGTTATCCTGAAGTCACTAAGCATTTGGTCTAATAATTGTAAAACTTTCCAGATATATCTATATCTGCATTTCATGTATGCTTACATGTCTTCCAAAGTATTTTGAACACAACCCATCATTGCTCCAGAAATTTATATCTCGAGTTTTGCAAGGTTATGCAAAAACACTGTGCCACATGTGCTACAGTCTCAAAACGTCAACACGGTCAAAATGTTACACCGATGTGATTGAAAACCGTCCTTTCACAACAGAAGGCATCAAAGCACCACATGGTATGTTTCTTTTGAGAGATTCGTATCATCATTCCACCGGAATGTTCTCTGCAGTCGTATTGTATTATTGTATTAGTGCTGAATGTGCACCTTAAACAACTACAATCTCCTCTGTGATGCTGACTAAGGCTGATATTCTACTTTTTGATACCCTTTTGAGATGAAACCTGATCTCTCATACTGACTGATGTGGCCTGCTTTCCCACACTCAAGTCATGACTTGATACTCAAAGATCATACATGCTCGGCAAGGTGCTCCGATGCTCCTCACAGTCGGCGTCAAATCAGTGGGCCAACATGAACACGCTTCATGCTGCTACAAGGAAAAAACCGCTATGGTGGAATTTATAACAAAAAAAACACCCACAGTATCACTAGTTGACAAGCAGCCATGCACAGCAAGCAGCTTTTGTGTTGGATTGACCACTATCAAAAGCAGTTGAAAAAATAATTTTGTCTCCACAGTTCTTGAAGAAGAGAGGTCGTCTTATATTTGTTTCAATGCCAAAACCTAATTGTATTTTGTCATGAAACACCCAAATCAGGTGCTGTTTACATCTAGTGTACGCCATTGTTCCTGCATGGTTATGCATTGTCACCACCACTTCCCGCATCTGTGAAGCAGTCGTGGGATTATTTGGTCCCACTTTCGCCCCCAAGATGTTGAACTGCAGTGAAGAAGCTCTCATTGCAGTCTTGCAGGTACAGAAAGAGCAAGAAGAAGGCGATGGCCCTAACTAGAAAGAAGAAAGCACGGACAGTGTGTGTGAGGGAATTGCTGATTATGATTAGTTACAAACAGAAATCCACAAGGAAGCTCCAAGAAGCTACAGAGGTTACTTGAAAATTCCCCCTTTTCTCCACTTTTTCTAAGAGGTGATGGAAAAGTTAACCTATTCATGTGAATGAGACATGCTTGAATACTTAGACTGGGGACACATTTAATCAATGGCCACGTATACATGGACCCAAATATTCCAATTGCATTCGGTGTATGTAACCTTTGTATACACCTCATTCCGAAAGAAAAGTGCCAATCCGAATTAACATATCATCAGATTCCCAGAGGTGAAATATTCCTTTCCCCAATCCGATTGAGGTATCTTGTACCCACTCAAACGGAAAGTTGTCAGGGTGCGTTCTTCTTTGTCCTGTTTTTCTTCTTCTGTTGTTTATTGGCGGTTGGCAAGCAGCTTTCGGTGTGCATTACCGCCATCTGTGGAACAGAATCTAAACCCTTCTATACTTTATTCACAAGTCCAGTTTTTCTTTCAAAAAATTATCTATATCTATATAAAACATGTCCCGAGTTCAATTATAAAATATTAGCAAGCTTGAATTTTATCTTTTCCTGTTTAAATTTATCCCGGGTGCGTTCTTTCAGCACATGCTCAGATATGGCGTAACACGCAGCTCAAAATTTTCTTCAGTTTTAAAAATGGAGGCGAGCAATCGGCACTGGACTGCTTTTTGATCCAAACTAAATTTCAAGACTGGACGAACGGAAAACTGTCAATGCGGAATTATTCCAACAAGTCCGTATCACATGACGTTGATGTTTACGCTTTACTGCGCATGCCCCATTGACTATTCTGTTTGATTATAGCGGCGCATGTAGACAAAAGATTGGAATATTCCTTTCCATGTATACCATGTTTTCGGAAAAGTCATTTGGAAAGAGGAAAAAGTCCTCATGTAAACATGGCTCATGACTGAAAAGTATTTTCAAGTCACCAGACTAAAGTCGGAGTCTAAGTCCGGACTCATTGATATCAAAGTCAAGTTGCAAGTCTTTGTTGTTGTCAAGTCCAAAGTCATCAAAATCGTGACTCGAGTCTGCCTTGAGAACGATGGTGGCCGGTGGACCCCAAGAGGGCTCCAGGTCCAATATGTCAATGTCATCCAATGACATAATATACTGAAACATGAAATTCACTTACTTGTTGCTTTGTGCCACCATATTGAAGTATTTGTCACAACCAAACATGCTGTCCTATTCTGATAAAACTGCTTATACAGCAACAGCCATGCTAATCTCTTCAGCGAGGCGTCATTGTTTACTTGCTTGCAGTCTTATCTCCTCCAAATATGCTGCTTTGTCATACAAAGTCATAACATAAGATACAGCAAACACACAATGTGAGCTTTGTTTGGCAATGATTTTTCTATTAGTTATAAGACCAAAGGTTAACATTCTTGGTCCTCGATCAAGATGACATGTCGTGGCATGACAGAGTAGCAGACAAGCTGTAACATTAGCAGGAAGAAGGACAGCTATGCCCTGCAGCCATGACTCAACAGAGAGCATTCATCACAGATCACCTTTACACACTACACCAAAGCATGGAGAAATTAAAATCTCTTCTGGTATCAAACAATCTGTGAAATACTAGACGTGCAATATGGATGAAATAACAGCAGATTCACCAGTCAAAATGAACACAACAACCCCCAACTACTACAAAAAGTCACACGAAACTTCAGTGTTTGAACAGCTGCCGCCCATGACATCACGCTACACCTCGAAGGATTGACTCTACTCTACTTTACATGTTTTGCTTCTTCTTTGTTTTTCGTGCATCCGCAGCGGCACTACTTCAGTGATCTCAATATGAGAGCAAAGTAAAGGAGGCAGAAATAACTTTTTCTTTGTCTTTTTGCTACACTTAATGCAATTGCAAACCAGCATCAACATATATATATAATAGCGGTGAAAGTTAATTCATTCATTCATTTTCTACCGCTTATCCTCAAGAGGGTCGCAAGGGTGCTGGAGTCTATCCCAGCTGTCTTCGGGTGAGAGGCAGGGTACACCCTGGACTGGTCGCCAGCCAGGGCACCTATGGAGTCACCAATTAACCTAGCATGTTTTGGAATGTGTGAGGAAACCGGAGTATCCAAAGAAAACCCACACATGCACGGGGAGAACATGCAAACTCCACACAGAGATGGCTGAGGGTGGAATTAAACTCGGGTCTCCTAGCTGTTAGGCCTGCTCGCTAACCACTCGATCACCGTGTAGCCTGGAGGTAACAGAATTTTTTTTTAATGTTATAATTATAGGTCATAATAATTGTAGGTCATTCTCCATTTTTAACATTCTGGAAAATATATATTTTTTAATTTAAATTGACCATTCATTTAAATCTGTAGGAGTACAACTTTTATTGTATATAGACCCAAAATGCTCTAATTAAGGACTTGATTGGTTTTGTTCTGCTGTATTGTGCAATATACATTTTACAAATAACAGCCTCTATCCACATATTGTCTGATTCTAATTAAAATCAAAACACCCTTGCTGTAATTACAGTATATTTTTGTGATTCCATTTGTATGTGCAATACTAACCAGATATTGCCACATGGTACACATGTAGAGCACCAAAGGAAAAGAGACATTCCCCAGTGTCATTAGCATGCACATGCAAGTGAATTAAAGTGGACCTCCCGATCGAGTGCCACTCAACCTAACAAAAGCAGCTCAGTGGAACCCCCCCTCCCTCTCGCTTAGAGCCACCATCATGGGCCCAGAATGCTCTCCTTCATCCACAAAGACGAGCCGACACGACCTTCAACCTTTTCCCCGCGTGCAGTGGGCCGGCCCCTCCATGCCAGCATCGGCTCGCCAGTGGCCCCTGCACACAAAGCCCCTCAGTGACCTCACTTTTCACAAACACAAAGACAGCCATGACCCAGCCATACTTCACTGTCTCACTAAGGGGAAAATGTTTTGTTTTTTTTTTATGTCCAAACTTCCACTGAAAACCAAGAAACTGGACTCACTCGGTTTCAAATCAAGTGAGGGTGTTTCCTTGTGTCCAAATCGTGGTATGCCCTTGAACTCAAGCACTTTCCTGGTTTTGTGGAGTTTGTGTTGTAGTGGTCCTTCCCCTCGCTGCATGCATAGCTCCATGGGTGGCTATTGAGGGCAGGCCCACTCCCCTGCTTCTCAAGGACTGTTGTGGAGGACGAGGAGGACCTCAGGCTGCTGAGCATGCACAAATGTATGAAGGGCATATTTGGAAATCCAAATAAAAGCTGAAGAGCTGTGAAGCCCAACATGGAGGCCCTTGAGTCCAGTAGCAACTTATACAAAACAAAACGCTTGCTTTTTCTTTGGCTTTAAAGAAGCAGCCTCAACGGGGGCATTAATTCATTAATTCATATTGTGAAGAATTTCTGAGCCTGGTGACATCATAATGTGCAAATTAGATGAGTGAATTTATTCCAACCACTGCTGATACTGATGATTTTTCTTATTTACAGTATGCCTTTATCCCTAACCGTTTTCAAGATATAACCTTTTGAAAAAGTAAAAAAAAAACCCTAAGGGGGTTTGACTTGTGCGCATTTTATTGTATTTTATGTCTCAATTTTAACAGTGCTTAACTTTTTTTTACACTTGTATGACAGCGTGTTGTAATGATTTGTTGTTTCAATTATTCCTAATGGCGAAATCAGGTTTGTGAAATAAAATCTTAATTATCACTTTCCCTTTCCTGTGCATTATAATGCCCATTATAATGCCCAAAATCATGCATTAACAAGTACATTGACGCTAACATGTCATGCTTACAGTATCTTGACGTATTTTGATTATTTAAAACAATACCGGATCGTCTTTCCAAATCGCTTTAATTTCAGAGACCCATTGATGAGAACTAACGCTACTTCCGTAAACAATTTATGACGCCTCCTTCCCCCAGGCAGAGAATAATGTTGCTGTGTGTTATAGTTAAAATTAAACACACACACACACACACACAAAACAGTTAGTTACTCACAATGTAATGAAATCAAAATAACAGCTTGACGAGACGTTGTGTTATTCCGCTAGAAATATAGTCCTCTGTGTTAGGTGCTACAATAACAATATTGCTTAAGCTCGGTTAATATACAGGTCAGTTATGGAAATGGCAAAACCTTTGGTGTTTTTTTGTTCGGATAAAGTAGCTGTAAGCGTAAAAGTAGCTGGGTCCCAATGACGTGCATTTTAGCTAGCTCGTATTGACTTCTTTTCCTACATTATAATGCACAGAAAAGGGAAAGAAATATGTGTTTATGATTCACATAGGGATTGTGAATGATGGGCAAAATACCCAAACAGAAATTAACAGAAATTGGACAGAATAAATCTTTCTGGATAACAGGGACTACAAATAAACATGTTCCTAGGTCAAATGAGTCTCAATATTGGGCGGCACGGCGGTCTAGTGGTTAGCGCGCAGACCTCACAGCTAGGAGACCAGGGTTCAATTCCACCCTCGGCCATCTCTGTGTGGAGTTTGCATGTTCTCCCCGTGCATGCGTTGGTTTTCTCCGGGTACTCCGGTTTTCTCCCACATTCCAAAGACATGCTAGGTTAATTGGCAACTCCAAATTGTCCATAGGTATGAATGTGAGTGTGAATGGTTGTTTGTCTATATGTGCCCTGTGATTGGCTGGTGACCAGTCCAGGGTGTACCCCGCCTCTCGCCCAAAGACAGCTGGGATAGGCTCCAGCACCCCTGCGACCCTCGTGAGGAAAAGCGGTAGAAAATGAATGAATGTCTCAATATTTACCATGGTGAACTTCTTTTTACACTTGACTGTTGAGAATATTAAAATGTTACTTCAAATATTGCCTGGAGAGTTTGTCCACATTATTCTAAGAATAAAAGAGATTTGTGGACATGGTCTAATTGGTCATATTAAGCATTCAAGTATCTCCTGCACCCTACAGCTATGATAAACTGTTATAGTATTGCTATAGTCGGTTACATTGACAAAAAAAAGTCCATACTTTGACTGTTTTTATGGAGATGTGATTTGCATGTCTCTTGTTATGATATACAGTACAGAGTCAAAGGATATACATACATTGTTGCTGTTAAATACAATGAAAGATTTTCCCCCCTTATCTGATAGCAACAATATGGAGAGTACAGTGTAATGGGGGTGATACTGAATAAAGTAAAATATTGCTTCCCAATAGTGCTAAAACGTGAGGTGAAGCTGACATAATAAAATGAACTGACACAATCCGAGGGTTAACAAATAACACCTGAACAGAAACATACTTCCATACCTGCCAACCTGAAGCTACAAAGCAGACTCCAATGAGTGGATGATTAATCGCTGGTCTCTCCAAAAAAGAAAAAAAGAAAGTGACGGGTAAGAGTTTTGTTGTTGTTTTTCTGTACTTTTGTTTCCCAGAGTAGTTCAGCTTCATTCACTCGCCCAAAGACTTGTCCCTCTTCTGATCTGAATGTACCACCTCCTCCTCTTCTTCTTCTCCTCTTCTTCTTCTTCCTCCTCCTCTCACTCACGCAGCCCAATGACGTCACCCTTTAACTCCCATCGCCCCCTACAGACCGTGAAGGGAATTGCGGATTTTGTAGTAATAAGTATTTGCGACACTAGTTTTCATTTTCCTCTACTACTTGTCAGGACTTATATTTTATTTTTTTAATTACTTTATTTATTTATCATTATTTATGTACTATGTGTTTATTTTAATTTATTATTTTATTATTAGCATGTACTTATGTGCCTATCTATGTATTTAATGTTGTTTGATAATAGTATTATTAAATATTTGTATATGCATGAAACCAGTTCATGCTTGATTGTATATGTTTATTGATATTCTTTTACAATAATTGACAAGATACAGTATGAATATGGATGCTTTTTTTTACCAAAATTACATAAATAAAGACCACTAAACTGAATTATATCTGTAAACTAATGTCACTGTAAATTAATTACATTATGAAATCAATTTATTAATATATAAAGATTGTATAACACATGGGAAATATACTTTTACTTAACTTTTTTATTTATCTGGTGTCTTTGCTATTTATTATGCAATTGTATTTTTAATTTCAATCCTAATTTATTCTTGAATTAAAATGCCCTTTACTTGATGTTACACCCTAGTCTATATAATTAGTATAATTAGTAAAAAATAATTACATTTAAAACATAATAATTTAAAATTTTAATTAATTTTACCTTTTTTATTTTAGATTTTTTAAATATTTCTTTGAATAAATCATTATACTATATGGTAATAATTACAGTAGTTGATACTAAAAAAAATTGAAATCCATGTAAATAAACCTTACATTTTTTTTACCTAAACAGTAAAATAATACTCAATTATTTGCATTATGTGCATGTACATGTGATGTATGATATATATAATTTATATGTATCTTTGTATTGACAATATGGCTGAACAATTATTCTGTGAATGCCGAGTTTTGTTCTATTTTGGGGGCTACAAATAGAAAGAGAATGATCATCGTTCTGCACATTCCATGTGATGTCATCACACAGAGAATGCTCATTTTCATATACGCATATGTTGGACTTTTCAGAAATCTTAAGGCACAAAACTCTAACTTTAGCTTGTGTATGTTCCACTTCACCACCACAAGCCACAGAACGTATCTTCCCAAGCCGACTCTCACTTTCCTTTTTGGGTTTGGGAATGGGTTGGATAGTAACGCCCTGCCTGTCACCACCCCCTCCGTGGTCATTATTTTAGGGCTTCCTCTTTCTTCACTACTTGTGTCCATGTATGCTGACTTAGTGAGAACACAGTGGGAGGTTTTGTGAATGTGTATGTGTCTGTATGGGGAGATTAGTGAGGTTAGAAGACGAAGAGGAAGTTCCGCATACATGATACCACTTGTGGTGCAGGGTTCTACATAAATACATGCATGTATGTGCTGCAGCATCAATTTTAAACACCAATTATGTCAGGATTGCTTTAGAAATGGTGCAAAAAAAATGCCATTTGAATTGAAGACACTGTTGGATGCTGGGAATGTGGTCACACAGGCTCACACATAAGCAGAAGACTAGAGACACCTTCTCATGTTATTCAATCAGACGGTATGGTCAAACTTTTGTCACACTCAAATGTTGCAGATCAACAAACAAATGTAAATACGAGTCAGTGACAACACAACTGAACACAAAAAGCAGTTATAAAATGAAACTTTAGCATTTAGGGAGAAAAAAAACTACACTGCCCTGTGTGAAAAAGGGATTCTGAAGATTTGGGCAAACCACAGTGAGATGGCAAAATCATGGAACCAGACCAAGCAAAATGACCCCAAGAGCGTAGCGATGGCTCAACCAAGAGGTCACAAAAGACCCCCTAACAACATCTAAAGACCTGCAGGCCTCACTTGTCACAGTTATGGTTAGTGTTGATGACTCCACCATTCGAAAGACACTGGGCAAAGTTCAAAGATGAAAACCACTGCTGAACATAAAGAATATTCAGGTTCGTCTCAATTCTGATGATCCCCAAGACCTTTGGGAAAATACTGTCTGATGAGACAAACCTTTTGGAAGGTGTGTGTCCCATTATATCTGGCATAAAAGTAATGCCACATTTCATAAAAAGAACATCATACCAACAGTAAAATATGGTGGTGGTAGTGTGATGGTCTTGAGCTGTTTTGCTGCTTTAGGACCTGTAAGACTTGTTGTGATAAATGGAACCATGAATTACGCTGTCTACCAAAAAATCCTGAAGGAGAATGTCCAGCCATCTGTTGGTGACCTCAAGGTGAAACCAACTTGGGTTCTTTAGCAGGACAAGGATCCAAAACACACCAGCAGGTCTACCTCTGAATGGCTGAAGAAAAACAAAATGAAGACTTTGGAGTGGCCTAGTCAAAGTCCTGACCTGAATCCTATTGAGATGCTGCAGCATGACCATGTTAGAAAACCCTCCAATATGGCTAAATGCCAACAATTCTGCAAGCTTGAGGGGGGCAAAATTCCTCCACAGCGCTGGAAGAGACTCGTTGCAAGTTATCACAAATGCTTGATTGCAGTTGATCCTACTAAGTGTGGCAACAACTTGATGGTAGGGGTGTCACGAGGTGTCAGCTCATAAAAAGGCAAGTTGAACTTTTTGGAAGGTGTGTCCCATTACATCTGGTGTAAAATTAACGGCAGTAAAATATAGTGGTGGTAGTGTGATGGTCTGGGGAGGTTTTGCTGCTTCTGCTGTGATAAATGGAACCATGAATCCTGCTGTCTAACAAAAAATTCTGAAGGAGAATGTCCTGACATCTTTTGAGGACTTCAAGCTGAAACTAACTGCAGCAGGACAACGACCCAAATCAAATGAGATGGAGGTTGTGGCCGACTTTCGATTCCCTATGTCTTGCAAACACAGAAGAGATGGTCTTATACGGTCATTTCACAAGAGAGCCTTACAAATATTTGGATGATTTGCTTACAGAGCTGCTATTTATGCGACAAGCTTCTTCCTACTAAAGTCAACATATACAGTCATTCATGAGTATAAGAAGCGTGACTCATTCAAGTCACACTGAATAAAAATTTGGAATCATAGCTCGCTAGCATTGACCATCGCCAAGATAAACAACATGGACATTCAGTACAGTTGAGAATCACATCTTTACGTTGGAGGTATCTTATGAGCCACTGAATCATTTTAGTGCAACAGAAGGAGTGCAAAAGTTATTTGTCTTATTCCTGAAGGACAAAAATGACACAACTGATGAAGAAAAATTGCAAAAATGCATGACAGATAGATGCAAATTTCAATTTATCACAGTCAAAAGTTTGGATACACTTTCCCATACAATAAAAATCTGCCAATATTTAATTATTGTAGTTTTTATTTCATAAGAAGAAAGCCTTGGAGTAAATACTTGAAATAAGATATACTATCATGACAACTGCAATATCACTATCATGAAAACTGCAAAATCACAAGAGGAAAAAAAGCATACACTAATAAGAAGACTCTAAGCTAAAGCCCTAATATAATAAAAATAAATCAGTAATTTTTCCACAATAAAATGTTAATATTTTGATTTTTTTTAAAGGTTTTTAAGTTGAACAATAACAACAATAAAGTTGCAATTCCAAGATAAAAGTCATAATAAACAATTACCTGTATGGAAAAATAAATAAATCACATACAAACAATCATATTATGTTTAATATTATGGAATTAAAGTGGTGATTTAAGTGAATGAAGTCGTAATATTCAATGGGAAGTGATTGGTGTGATTTTACAAGAAGCCAGAGAATGATACTAATAAAGAAGATGAGGCATTCACTGACAGCGCCCTCCTGTGGCTCAACAATACAGATGCATGTACAGTGGAAGCACTGCACAATTTAGTCAATTTAGTCTGATTTCAATAGGAATATTTTAAGTCACATTCAAACATCAGTGTACTGTACACTATATACTTCATATGTATTCTGATACTACTGATACTACACTGGCATCCAAAATATGGATATTTGGATTGTTTTTTAAAATACATTTTCCCTGTTTAGCTTTAGGTGTCCATCAAATCCACATTATGGGCAGTTAGCTTGTTGTGTAACATGAGCTGTGATTGGCCCAGACGAGGGCGTGAGGAGTAAAAAGCGGTACACACAGAACAAATGAACAACACGTCATGTATAAAAACTATTAACACTTGACTGATACACACAGAGAGCAAGATGTGGTGTTTTTTACTTTTTGGAGCTGAGAAGTTGTCTTCAGATATTGCAATGTTTGGTTGATTTGCCGTGAAAGAGAACATGTGACCAGCGAGAAGACTGACCTTTATCAGCAAAAAGTCAAAAGTTAACCATTATCAGCTTGACTGTTTCCACGTAAGATCCACCTCTTTTCTGCACACTGTTGCTCTTCCTGCTGAAAATCGGGCTTTTTTTTCTTGTGCTGTTTTTTTTGTCTTTGTTGGCCAACTTCAACGTGCAATTTCCACCCATCCACTCCTTTATTTCACCTTCACTCTTTGCAGTTTCTCCACCTGTGTCACTTCCAGCCACAGTGGAAAAAAACAACATCAATACAGTCTTGTCGTGGAATTATGTGAATAAAGTCATAATTATGTGTATGAAGTGGTGATTTTGCGGTAATACAGTCATAATATTATGAGAACAATTAAATTATTCTTTCAATAAAGTTGAAATATCATGAGAATCATGTATTTGTTTATGATAACAAAGTCAAAGAATTACTATAAAAACATATTAATTCCGGCTGCACGGCGGTCAAGTGGTTAGCACACAGGCCTCACAGCTATCTCTGTGTGGAGTGTGCCTGTTCTCCCCGTGCGTGCATGGGTTGTCTCTGGGTACTCCGGTTTCCTCCCACATTCCAAAAACATGCTAGGTTAATTGGGGACTCCAAATTGTCCATAGGTATGAATGTGAGTGTGAATGGTTGTTTGTCTATATGTGCCCTGTGATTGGCTGGCCACCAGTCCAGGGTGTACCCCACCCCGGAGAAAACCCACGCATGCACAGGGAGAACATGCAAACTCCACACAGAGATGGCCGAGGGTGGAATTGAACTCGGGTCTCCTAGCTGTGAGGGCTGCATGCTAACCACTATTACCACAGCCTATTATTAGTTATATTCTTGTAAAACAACAACTTTACGACGTGACTCCTATAAAAGTATAACTTCATTATCATAAAATTATGACTTGTTATCATAAAATCACAGTTTTATTCTGTAACATGACTTGATTGTCATTTGACTGTTTTCATTATATTATTTTATTATTCTTGTCAACTGGTTTGTTCTTGGATTATTACGACTTTGTAACATTTTAAGCATAAAGGTTTGGTATGTTCTCTATCAGCGGCATTGTGGATTACCATTACCAGTGGTTGAAGTTCCTGATTCACTACCAGCAAAAGAAATACATTTTAATTTTCACACTGGACTGTTATGTGAACGTGGGCCAGTATGCAGCTGGACTAGCCGACAAACTTCCAATGTTCTGTTCCAATGTTACTTGGTCGTGTGGAAGAGTCAGAAGAGCAAGCAGTAAGTAATAATTTATCAGTGTCCTAACTGTGGTTACTTTGTGTAGGTCAGGGAACAAAAGCGCTTGTCTGTGTAGCATTATAGAGTGTGTAGCATTATACAGTGTGCATGCAGGGAGCAGGGTTGCTTGGAGCCATTTCCCACCCCAATTAGTGGCTTTACGTGACACTGCTAGTCCCGCAAAAAACATTATACATTACCAATGCTGTAGAAATCGCTAAAATGCTAAAGCTACTTACCATTGACAGACGTATTGAAGTAACCTTGTTTCTTGAGAAACTTTGCACTGTCCAGTCTCTACATCCGGATCGGATTCGTAATCCAACACATATGAATCTATGTTAAAAAAGATAAATCGCCGTTTATTATCAACTCCGATACCGTTTACCAACTCCTATAAAGTTAGCGGCACAAACCGGAAGTCCTTCTAAGCACTCAGGAGTGTGACCAACCACAGCAGAGTGGGTGTGCCTGGAGGCGGGCCGTGGGTGGGATTAATTAAAACAGATCATTTTTACAGGAAGCATGAAATCCAAAGAAATACAGCTGGATAGGTGCAGATTCTGCAATATCTAGAAAGCTTTCTGTGCTGGTTATTGGTGTGTAGCTGCTCTATAGGAGTACACAAAGGGTAAAAATGAGCGTAATAGGTCCCCTTTAATGTATATTCACATGAAGGGAGGATTGTTGAGAATGTTCACTTGATTATAAGTTTGACAAACATGCTATTTTTTGCCCTTTTTTTCGTTTTAGTGTGACCTTAATCGACCTTTTGTACATCCCAGCCTATGGAATAGCTGGTTGAGCAAAAGAGCAGAGGATAGACATAGGTAATATATACATAAAAGTGTTGTACATTCACAAATGTTTGCTCATAAAATCTCCCAGTGAGGTTTATGAGCCCAAGGAGGGAAAAAAATAGCTGATTGTCTTGTATTACGACACATTGTATTATGACACATGGGGTCACATCATGTGACGTAACATACACTGCTGCACAGCACTGGATCCAAATGTGTTCCAATCTATACGCCGTGGTGACCCTTGAAACATCATCGTGTCCTCTAAAGTTACACATACAAACATACCGAGACGCCGCTCTACGTGCACATGAGGGACACGTGGTGTCACATTCAGCTGCTACGGGACAACACGCTCAACAGCCTTTCTTTGTGAGGACATATGGCATGAACCAACACTTGCAGAGAGCCTCAGAGAACCAACTGTATTGCAATTCACATCCTACTACATTGGTGATGTGTTTGCTAATTGCACGGATAGTAAAGGTGACAAACTATGGTCTCTTGCATGCACAGCATGCAACAAAACATTCATTTAAACAACCTGTAAAATGTTTATGTATAGTTAATGTTACATACAATATATCTATGATCCTCAAAGGTCATTTACATAAATAGATATGAATATAATATAAAATATTAATAAAGAAAACAATCATATATTCAAATGAGAAGCAAGTGTCTGGCAGTTAATGTAAATACTAAACATTTTATGCATGTTTCCATATAAATGTAAATTTAGCAGTGTGACCACTGATGAAATCCTCTGGTGAACTGAGGTGTTTTTGTGCACTTTGACTCTTTTGATAAAATGTCTGTGTGTGTGTGTGTGTCTATATGTGTGTGTGTAGTGTGTGTGTGTGTTGTGGGGCAGGAGTTGGACCTCTAATCTCCCTCAAACTGGATCAACCCAGAGCTAACAGAACACAGCAGCACTCTGCTGTGTGTACAAATAAGGACACATATGCGTTACTAGATAACTAATAAATGTAATGATCAACAGCCGGCTTGTTAAATAGTGCAGAATGATGCAATTTGCTAGCCTATTGTTGACACGCTTTTTAGATCACTGACAAGCTCAGACCAACACGGTGTACATTAGATCCTCGCTTTTCCTCGGGGTTACCCTCTGGGACCATCAGCAAATGGAGTAAAAATGTCCATAAAAGTGTAGATTTTTGACGCGTCTCACTCCGCCCTCTCCAAACCCTGATGCTAGCTTGATGTTGATGTTCTCTCCTGATTTCAAATCAACAGTTGCAATACTCTCCCATTCTCTTTGATAATGCTATTGTTCAATTGCAACACAGCAAGGTTTAAGCCCGAAAAAGGGCACATATTAAATGCATTTAAAGGGGACATGTTATGCTTTTTAGACTTGTCTGACCTATGAATGTAGTTAGAATGTCGTATTCCCATGTTAACCCATGCCAAAGTTTCAGATAATGAGGTTTGCGCATTTGGAAGTGAGCCCTGAAAGTAGTTTGGGATGGCTCAAAACACTCGGTTTCAGAAGGCGTGGTAAAACTGCCCCATTGTGATGTCACAGGGGGGGCAGACTTCCTTATACGGGCATGACTGTATAAGCCCGTATAAGCACTCTGCCCTTCCCCAAGTTCTCCTTCTCTGTTTACATTGCCTGCAACGGCTTAAAAGGGAAAGCCACATTTGTTTACAATTCCTAAGGGCGCCACCATCAGGCACAAGTGGTTGGAGTTCCTGATTCCCTACCAGCAAAAGAAATACATTTTAATCTGCCAACGGCATTTCACCCTGGACTGTTCTGTGAACATGGGCCACTATGCTGCTCGACTAGCCTACAAATTTGCTGAAGCCTGACGCCTTACAAACATTACTTGTCTGTGTAGCATTATAGAGTGTGCATACAGGGTGCGGGGTTGGTAATAGCCGTTTCCCACCACAATCAGATGCTCCACCCGAGTTTTTTTAAACACCGGTAGTCCCGCAAAACACATTAAACCGATTAGCTAAAATGCTAATGCAATTACCATTGCCGTCAAAGACAATTACCGTCTTGAAATAAATCCTTTTTTGAGAAACTTTGGATAACTTTGGAAACTTTTTGAATAATTAGAAAGCTTTCTGTGCTGGTTATCATGTGTAGCTGCTCAATAGGAGTCCACAACTAAATACAAAGGGCCAAAAAGTGAGCTTAACCTTTAAGTAGGTCAGATTTTGGTTGATTCATTAAATGTTATGTTATTGTGACATTGATCATTTCTATTTAAATTTTTTCACATGGAAAGTTGTTTTGGAAATAAAGGTTCTACTGTCCGACAAGCTGAAACTTCCAAAACAATGACTCTTGTGAATTGTGAAGGAGGGAAAAAGTCACTAATTGGAGAAAATTATTCAAATATGGGTTATTGCCATAATAACCATTTAACTGACAGACCTCTTGGTCTTCATTGGCACACTGTCAATTAGCATGGAGTCAAAAACCTCCCATTATTCATCCAAAGAGTATTAAAAAGTGAAAAAGAATGAACCTTTCTGGTTAAGCAGTTAGCCGTTGCTGCACATGTAGAAGGACATGGCGTCCGTGAATATTGTAAACACTTAATTATAACACATTATTAATGCTCGGTTTTGATTCATTTAACATGTTTATTTCTGTTGTTTGAAGTTCAGCACCGCAACTGTATCATACCGTGGAGTGGTACATAACATGGCTACATATTGATGCAGCTCTTCCATTGGCTGTCATTATAAGCAGACAGTGCCTATTGTTGACATCTTCCAGTGTCATTGAGTAATGTGCTGTGTTGCAAAGCGGTCACACAGGGCTCTCAGTGTAAGTGCGTGTTTTATCTTTGCACCTTTGAACCAGCACTGCATCTTTTTTTTTCAGCCATAAAGGTCCTCATAAATACGATACCCGCATGTTTGAGCTCTCAGGTTGTCTGCACATCAAGTAGGGGTGTCTCAAGATCTCGTATCACACCTGAGATGATAATGAATTAATTCATTAATTACACAATAAATGGAAATGAACTGAATTACTTTTTTTACCCTAAATATATCACCATGTGGGGCGGCACGGTGGTCTAGTGGTTAGCGCGCAGACCTCACAGCTAGGAGACCAGGGTTCAATTCCACCCTCAGCCATCTCTGTGTGGAGTTTGCATGTTCTCCCTGTGCATACGTGGGTTTTCTCCGGGTACTCCAGTTTCCTCCCACATTCCAAAAACATGCTAGGTTAATTGGAGACTCCAAATTGTCCATAGGTATGAATGTGAGTGTGAATGGTTGTTTGTCTGTATGTGCCCTGTGATTGGCTGGCGACCAGTCCAGGGTGTACCCCGCCTCACGCCCTGAGACAGCTGTGATGGGCTCCAGCACCCCCCGCGACCCTCATGAGGAAAAGCGGTAGAAAATGAATGAATGAATGAATGAATATCACCATGTGCATGCATGTCAGCCCTTGTCTCTCGTCTCCAAACAGGCAGGAGTTCACTCTGTGCATTGGTTTCAGCATAGAGGAACAGCATGAACGGAGTGAACATACTTTGTCTCAGTGGGTGAAAGCGGGGCTGGTAGCAGAAGAGTGCAATGTACAGTGGTGTGTCGGTCATGAACGAACGGGTCAAAAGAACTACTTTTTTGTGAATGGTATGAACGAGGTCACCACCCCTAAAATACCCGTTCAGTCTGTTCAGTTGCAAATGTTTTTTTTTGATTGGCTGGAGAGTCAGTTCACCCTTCTTTTTGCAGGGCGGGACTATCTGCGTGCTTGCCTGTTTTATCCTATCGTCGAGCCTCGCTCTGTGGGTGGGTGGCGTTAGCTGACTGAAAGACCGAGACCAAGAGATTGACCGACACTGTCGGTGACCTCATTCATTCCGTTCACAAAAAAGAACTAGTTCTTTTGACCAGTTCGTTCATGATCGACACACCACTAGTCATTCATTCATTCATTTTCTACCGCTTTTTCCTCACGAGGGTCGCGGGGGTGCTGGAGCCTATCCCAGCTGTCATCATGTGTTATTGTGCTGTTGAATCAGAATGAACGTGAACATGAGTGAATGGACTGACTCAACACGGCTGGCCGGGTCTATGCACAGGGGCAGATCAGGCTAACGACCGACTGACCTAAACGAACAGATCTTTTTACTGAATGAACCTGAATGATCCGGTTCACTGAAATGAACGATTTTGCCCACCACTAGTAATGTAGTAGAAATTAAATAAGTAGATTGCAATATAGCGTTATATACCCAATCTCATGTATCATCTCGTCTTTATGAACTAACACCTCATGACACCCCTACCATCAAGTTGTTGCCACCCTTGGTAGGATCAACTGCAATCAAGCATTTGTGATAACTTGCAATGAGTCTCTTACAGTGCTGTGGAGAAATTTTGGCCCACTCATCCTTGCAGAATTGTTTTATTTTATAGAATAGTTAGAATAGTTTTTGAACATAGACCGCCTTTTTTTAAGTCATGCTACAGCATCTCAATAGGATTCAGGTCAGGACTTTAACAAGGCCACTCCAAAGTCCTCATTTTATTTTTCTTCAGCCATTCAGAGGTGGACTTGCTGGTGTGTTTTGGATTGTTGTTCTGCTGCAGAACCTAAGTTGGTTTCACCTTGAGGTCACCAACAGATGGCCAGACATTCTACTTCGGGATTTTTTGGTAGACGGCAGAATTCATGGCTCTTCCAGGTACTGAAGCAGCAAAATAGCCCCAGACCATCACACTACCACCACCATATTTTACTGTTGGTATGATATTCTTTTTTATATAATGTGGCATTACTTTTATGCCAGATATACGTAAAGGGACACACACCTTCCAAAAGGTTTGTCTCAAGGTTTGTCTCATCAGAAAGTATTTTCCCAAAGGTCTTCTGGATCATCAAGATGTTTTCTAGCAAAATTGAGATGAGCCTTAATGATATTTTTGGTCAGCAGTGTTTTTTATCTTGGAACTCTGCCATGAAGGCCGTTTTTTCCCAGTGTCTTTTTTATGGTGGAGTCATAAACA
The DNA here is from genome assembly GCF_037039965.1 of Doryrhamphus excisus. Classification (NCBI taxonomy): domain Eukaryota; kingdom Metazoa; phylum Chordata; class Actinopteri; order Syngnathiformes; family Syngnathidae; genus Doryrhamphus; species Doryrhamphus excisus. The sequence continues at coordinate 10,576,687 of NC_136359.1, read as the reverse complement.
CTAACCTTAACTGAGGAAAGTGAGGCCTGCAGTTCTTTTGATGTTGTTGTGGGGTCTTTTGTGACCTCTTGGATGAGTCGTCACTCCACTCTTGGGGTCATTTTGGTTAGCCAGACACTCCGAGGGAGGTTCGCCACTATTCCATGTTTTGGCCATTTGTGGATAATTGCTCTCTCTAAGTTTTATTGACTAATATTTAAATTTGTTGGATGATCTGAAACATTTAAGTGTTACAATGCAAAAAAGAAATACAAAATCAGGAATGGGGTACTTTTTCCACTGTGTCTGGATTCCAGCCAGGATCTGGATCCTTTTTGGACCACAGACATACAGACTCAAATGTTCTTGAAGAGATTTTGTTGGTTTTTAAATTCAATTTGGTGTCCAGCTTTTTGTGTAACCGTTGTAGACTGCTGCTGTGCGGACATGACAACAGACGTAATGTTTAATAATTCATCTAGTTTAAAGTTCTACAAGACTATGCCATCTATTGAGTGCACACACTGATCAATTAGGAAATGATCACTCAAAGCTCACTGTTGTTATCAATGTGTCGAGTCAGCATATGTGCAACAGATACACACACACAAACAAAAAAAACTCGTAATTAATCCGGACTAAACTAGTAAACCACACTTGACAACGCAGTCATTCATCTCTAAAGGTGAGAGGGGGGCAACTTGTTGTGTAAGTGGAGCTTTGCCAATCAGAGTGTCTCTGGCTTAGATCCCTCCCCTGCTTGGTGTGGATTTAAAGAAGTGCTTTGGCCAATTCGACTGTCTGTTTCAACCTGTCAAAGTCTGAGCAGTCAGGGGTCCACGCAGCTCGGGGAATATGGCACCAGTAAAGAAGGTAAGCAGTGGGACATTTGGAAGTGTTTGGAAGTCACATAGAAATATTTCTCATAGCATAGTTTGCAGTAAATGTAAAAATCTAGTGAAATATTGAGAACAATGCATTGGTTTGGCTTTAATTGGTTTATGGTTCGATGGGTGTTGAATATTTCATTACAAGTGTGACGAAAATGCTACTATTTGACCATGAAATGTCATTTTTGCAGAGGGAAAAATCCAAAATTAGTGCCAACTATGGGACTTAGTAATGTCTCTTGAGTAATGTCCAACCATGCTGCTTCAGGGTCCATTGCATAGGAATGTATTAGTATTCATTCCAAGTATCACATTTCCATTCAAAAGAAAAAAAACGTGCAATAAAAAACTTTGACCTCAGTGGCTCAACTTTGACCCCCAGTAAACCCGCTTGGGTTATTTTTACATTTAAAAGTATGCTTTTTTTCCCCCCCAATCATTAAGTTGCATGTTTTCTCTTAGGGAATCTTGGAGCGTCTGAACGCTGGCGAGGTCGTAATCGGCGATGGTGGCTTCGTCTTCGCTCTGGAGAAGAGAGGCTACGTGAAGGCGGGTCCCTGGACCCCCGAGGCAGCCGCTGAGCACCCTGAAGCAGGTGACATGAATGTTACAGCTATTGTGTCATGAAGTGTCTTTTTTTTGCACTTTTGTTTGTCTTCTCATGCAATCTTGTTTGCTCGTTCAGTGCGCCAGCTGCACAGGGAGTTTCTGAGGGCGGGAGCCAATGTCATGCAGACCTTTACCTTCTACGCCAGTGACGACAAGCTGGAGAACAGAGGCCAGAGCCTGAAACTGACGGTGGGGATGAAAACAAAAACGATTCTATGTCACCGCACAAGCACTTAGGGTGCAGCGACATCACCTGTATGTTCTCCAATCCTTCAGGGCGCACAAATCAACGAGGCTGCCTGCGATCTGGCCCGCGAGGTTGCCAACGAGGGCGACGCTTTGGTGGCGGGAGGCGTGTCCCAGACGCCATCTTACCTGAGCTGCAAGAGTGAGACCGAAGTGAAGGCCATCTTCAAAAAGCAATTGGACGTGTTCATTAAGAAGAACGTGGACTTCCTGATTGCTGAGGTACGCACAAACCTTAATGTGTGCATTTGTGTGTTTTTTGTTTCATTCTTGTCTTTGTCATTCTTGCAGTACTTTGAGCACGTTGAGGAGGCCGTGTGGGCCGTGGAGGTGCTGAAGGGGACAGGGAAGCCTGTGGCTGCTTCTCTGTGCATCGGACCAGAGGGCGACATGCACGGTGTCTCCGCCGGAGAATGTGCTATCAGGCTGGTCAAAGCTGGTCAGTGCACTAACATTGGCATTGTATGTTCCGAAGCAGGTTATTTACTCTGGGACAGAAGACTCAAGCAGCACAGGCTGCTGTCTGAGGCTACTATCTCAGTTCAAACGTTATCCAGAGATTATTTTCATGGCCTGCAAATGTCGAACAAGTTGCTGTCCCTCCAACTTCACACTACTGCTGTCTGCTTGCATAGGGGCCCAGATCGTGGGTGTCAACTGCCACTTTGACCCTCTGACCTGTGTGAAGGCTGTCAAGATGATGAAGGAGGCCGTGGAGAAGGCCGGTCTGAAGGCTCACTACATGGTGCAGCCTCTGGCCTTCCACACCCCCGACTGCAACTGCCAGGGATTCATCGACCTGCCAGAATTCCCCTTCGGTAATCATAAAAACAAAGGAAAAATGTAATAATAAATAAAAATAGCATGCCAGAAGCAGCTAACAAGAAATGCATTGCTAGGTCTCGAGCCCCGGATCCTGACCCGTTGGGACATGCACAAGTACGCCAGAGAGGCCTACAATGCCGGTATCTACTTTATTGGTGGCTGCTGCGGATTCGAGCCATACCACATCAGGGCTGTGGCGGAGGAACTGGCAGTAGAGAGGGGAATGGTGCCCCCTGGTTCGCAGAAACACGGCATGTGGGGTGCCGGTCTGGAGATGCACACAAAACCCTGGGTCAGAGCCAGGTGAGAGGCCTCTTCTTATATTATATATATATATTACTATGTATTTACTTTTATTAAGAAGGAACTTATTGCTGTTTGTTTGTGTGATTTAGAGCCCGTCGTGACTACTGGGAGAACCTGAAGCCAGCTTCTGGTCGTCCACAGTGTCCCTCCATGTCCGCCCCAGATAGCTGGGGTGTCACCAAAGGCCATTCTTCGCTCATGCAGCAGAAAGAAGCCACCACTCAGCAGCAACTCAAGGATCTGTTTGAGCGCTCAAAGACCCATTGAGTCAAATAATCGGCCCACCTTAAACCTCAGACCTGATAGATTCATGTAAACAGCCGTGGACGCCGCTCTAAATTGCGCAAATGTCTTTGCACTGTTGACCTCCCAGGGGCCCTGATCCTCACTCGAAACTGGCACTGTGGCAATGTGTTGATTGTAAGCTGCTGTATGAAGCCACACTGGCACTCAGGTTTGGAGCCAGTCCCCGAAAGATCGGGACCCTTTATTTTCAATAACACCAGACCAATTTGTAAAATAAAATACCACCTAACAAATGTCAATGTGTGTTGACTGTTGCTCTGCAATGTGATTCCATATCGGAAAGAACCATGAAAGTTGAAAGTGACTTTAGCAAATTACTATCAACACTCTTGTCATAAAGATGACCTTTGAGTCCTGTTTTTGTAGTATGTCTTTAAATATGGAGAAGTGTTTGTCATATATGAGCTATAAAATCTTGGACGAGCATCAACATATTACTTCAGTTCATGTCTGATTGAGGATTAACCATTTTGTCTCGTCTCAGGGGTCCTTAGCATTCTAAAAAATGTGTCCCCCGGAATAATGTTGTTAACTGCCCTGATATAAGCTAATGCATAATAACATATAAGAAATATTAATGGACAACAAGCTTTTGAGACTAGTTACAGTATATATATTTCAGCCCAGTAGACGGCAGTGTGCTGCAACATTGACCTACAAAGATCCTGTCTGAGGAAAGATGGTCATGCCAGCGTTTGGTAAACTAAAATAACAACAACAGGGCTTTGAAATACATATCTACGGAAGCGTCAAACTGCCATGGATATTAAATCATGAAATATTGAGCATAATTTCTCTCTATCATTTTTGTCTATTGAATGTGAGTGTGAATGGTTGTTTGTCTGTATGTGTCCTGTGATTGGCTGGCGAGCAGTCCAGGGTGTACCCCGCCTCTCCACCCTCGTGAGGATAAGCGGTAGAAAATGAATGAATGTGTGACGTCAGGGTTTTAGAAAACACCAATGCAGTATAAATATAAATTCTTAAGTATTCATTATTTAAATGAAAACACTAACTATTGTGTAATGGACTATTTCGATATAAACAGAAGACATATCTTACTTGTTTAAAGAAGCTCTGTATATCTTTCCGGGTCAATGTAAAAATAAGACATAGGTCTCCTAGCTGTCTTTCAGGTAGCGCTTTTATCCATTATTAAGGTTTTATTTTTAACTTCCAGACGTCGTGGGTGGCAGTTAACATTTTTACGTATAATGAAACCTCTTGGAGCACGATGGGAGTTACAAAGGTTTGGTTTTGAGGCGGATTTAAGTAATTAATTGGGCTAAATGAACAAGATAGCATGTGATGTGGCCTGAGTATTTGACCCAGGTATCAGGTAACGAAAGGTAGATTTACTGAAAATAACGTCCATTCTGCACCGCATATTGTACATCATTCCTCTGCTAATGTCATTCACTTTAGGGAACGTCAACCTAAAGGATCATTGAAAGGACTTTGCCGCGTGTTGCAGCGCCATCTTGCGGTGTCGTTGTAATCAGAGGATTTAACCCGGACGTGAAAGTGCAGCGGTTAGCATGGGGAGCAAAGTCAGCTCCAAAATGGCAGCTCCCACCGCCAGAGTTATTCAGGTAACGTCTTCTCTTGACAACATACTTACTCAATACACTTATATATCGTTGTTGTACATGGTTAATTCATGAAAATGTTGCTTTTCTGTTTACGTGATTATGGATTTGACGTGACGAGGCCTCAAGGCGGTCGTGCCCTTGCTAAAGTGTCCTTGTTTTAACAATATATATGTCTTGTTTTATACATTGAAACTGTAACAGTACAGCCCTTTTTATTATTTGAGTTGTATGCGTTTAAACGTACATGTTGATGTCTTGTTAACGCTGTTGACTACAATGATACGTGCTCAGTCAGGAAGCTACTAGCTTAGCAATCCTTTAGAGTTGTGAACTATACACAATTTTAGGGGCGCAAGCAGAACATTTTGGGCCGCACACAGAAATCGACCTGGTGTGTAAATATTCACATTTCCTCTCCCTCTCGTCAATACAATTACACGGGGGTGCTTATCCCGTATTTCCACTAGATGGCAGTGTGGACATGTTTTGTGACTAAATTATCATTCAGTCACTCTTTCTACCGCTTATCCTCACGAGGGTGCTGGAGCCTATCCCAGCTGTCTTCGGGCGAGAGGCGGGGTAACCCTGGACAGGTCGCCAGCCAATCACAGGGCACATATAGACAAACAACCATTCACACTCACATTCATACCGATGGACAATTTGGAGTCGCCAATTGACCTAGCATGTGGAATTTGGAATGTGGGAGGAAACCAGAGTACCCGGAGAAAACCAACACATGCATGGGGAGATCATGCAAACTCCACACAGAGACGGCCGAGGGTGGAATTGAACATCGGTCTCCTAGTTGTGCGGCCTGCGCGCTAACCATATGCCTGCCTTGCAGCCCACAAAATTATAATTTTGTTAGAATAGAGGAAATTTGTTTCAGGAGCCTCAGAGTGCTTATTCATCCAACAATAATTGTAATAAGTACAACATATACTATATGTTAACATTGCCGAATTCATATTTCATATTGTATGTCATTCCTCAAAAAGTGAGCAAATGTTTGTGATTTTGAAAAGCCACTATTGTCGTTGTGCTGCCAGAATTCTTTCTCCCAGGTCTGTCGGGTTCTCAATGAATGGTGATGCCATCTCTGAATGAGTTACAGTGACAGTGGTGCTTTCATAGCTAATGTTAAGCTTAAACTCTGACCTGGGCTTTTTCTTTCCTCAGGCTGTGCGGCCTCATGCACCTATGATTAAGTTTCCGACCAGACACGGTATCCCTAAACCAAACGGTGAGTTGGTTGTATTGCTTTATGTTCTATTCTAACTGTTATTCTCAAACAACTATACACACCTGCACAATCTGAGATCAACTACAAGAGAATGAAGTTTACCTTTGACTTCCCTCTTATTTGCTTGTTACTCCAGCCCAAGAAGCATTAAAAACACTAGCAGTCAACTTCCAGCAACACAACACTCCCAGTTCACCATCACCACCTCAAATACCCAAAAGCCAAGTATCTGTCACCCCCATCGCTGGCATCCCTGACACCTTGGCCTCCATACAAGTACTTCCTGCAAGGTACCGCCGCAGACCCATGGCGGTGGAGGAGATGGACTACATTCAAGTAAATATGGTGTTGTATATACAGTGCATCCGGAAAGTATTCACAGCGCTTCACTTTTTCCACATTTTGTCATGTTACAGCCTCATTCCAAACTGTATTAAATTAATCTCTTACCTCAAAATTCTACACAAAATACTCCATTATGACAATGTGAAAAAAGGTTTTTTTGACATGTTTTGAATTTATTAAAAATAGAAAACAAAAAAATCACATTTACATAAGTATTCACAGCCTTTGCCATGAAGCTCAAAATTGAGCTCAGGTGCATCTTTTTTCCACTGATCATCCTTGAGATCTTTCTACAGCTTAATTGGAGTCCACCTGCAGTAAATTGATAAATTGAAGTTGATTGGACATGATTTGGAAATATAATAACTGTCTATATAAGGTCCCACAGTTGACTGTGCATGTCAGAGCACAAACACCAAGCATGAAGTCAAAAGAACTGTCTGTAGACCTGCGAGACAGGATTGTCTTGAGGCACAAATCTGGGGAAGGATACAGAAAAAATTCTGCTGCTTTGAAGGTCCCAATGAGCACAGTGGTCTCCATTATTCGTAAATGGAAGCTGTTTGGAACCACCAGGGCTCTTCCTAGAGCTGGCCGGCCTTCTAAACTGAGCGATCGGGGAAGAAGGGCCTTAGTCAGGGAGGTGACCAAGGCCCCGATGGTCACTCTGTCCCCATATTTGTGCCTCAAGACAATCCTGTCTCGCAGGTCTACAGACAGTTCTTTTGACTTCATGCTTGGTGTTTGTGCTCTGACATGCACAGTCAACTGTGGGACCTTATATAGTAGACAGTTATTATATTTCCAAATCATGTCCAATCAACTGAACTTACTGCAGGTGGACTCCAATTAAGCTGTAGAAAGATCTCAAGGATGATCAGTGGAAAAAAGATGCACCTGAGCTCAATTTTGAGCTTCATGGCAAAGGCTGTGAATACTTATGTAAATGTGAGTTTTTTGTTTTCTATTTTTAATAAATTCAAAACATGTCAAAAAAATTTTTTCACATTGTCATAATGGAGTATTTTGTGTAGAATTTTGAGGTAAGAGATTAATTTAATACAATTTGGAATGAGGCTGTAACATGACAAAATGTGGAAAAAGTGAAGCGCTGTGAATACTTTCCGGATGCACTGTAAGTAGGACATACTATAACTTTTCATAATGAACATTTTCTTATTGTTTCAGCGTGGTGGACCTGAGTGATGACACAATTTCATGACTGCAACCAAAGTCCTTATCTCGGCACAAAGTAAAATAAAATTACACAAATCCCCTTATAATGTACATATGTTTGTTAGATATGAATCTTTCTGTTGACAGTGGATGTCATCTTGTCTCAACTTAGCATGTTGACAAGCTATCCTGCCTGAAACTGCTGCTTTAGATTCTATTGCAAAATTGGGACTTTTCCCTGCAATACTTAAGCAAACACAAGCCTTTTCCCTAACATGGTGTGTAATTATCATGAACAGCATCGCTCAACGCTGAGTCAGCTGGTGTTTGTTTAATGCTGGATCATTAAAGCAATACTCTTACTTTGTGGTCTTCTGATGTACACAAAACCAACAGCATATTTAGCATAAAATGCAGTTATTTATTGTTGCCAACATGCTCGCTATGCTAACAGTGATATTCACTACAGTGCGACTATAATCATTCACCATCAGTGTGACAGGCTTCCTAACAAAAAATGAAATTGCTCATCACATATGAATAAAAACAGTATTTCAGATTGTAGCCTCTGCTCAAACAGACACTGATGCAATTAATTGCTGTATACTATACACCCACCACTTAAGGACAGCTTTATAGAAGCAGGCTTCGCTACACATCTTAAAGTCTGGAGCTCTGCGAAACAGGTCAATTAGATGTGGGAGCTGCAAGTTTGAGGTGTTTTTTTTCTTCCTTTCAGCAATTAGGCTAACATAGCATGGCATTGCTATTAAATTGTGAGTGTAATGTTAGCATAGCTATGCTAGTGTTGCTAAAGTTTGTCCTCCAGGACCACTCCTATACAATATTTTGAATATTGGCACATATCGCGCAGCTGTGACAGATTGTCAAATTGTTTTTTAATATACATTATAGAATGTGTTAATCAGTCTGTTCATTCCTGTCTTATAGTTCACTTCACGGTTTTACAAAATACCTCATCCAAAGCCAGTATCAAACACGCAAACGGCTCATGAACAAAGTGCAACTACAATTAAACACTTGAACAGTTCAATCACAATTGGGCATAACACTTAACACTGAGGTATGCTTGGAATTACTGAAAGCTGACTGAATAACATTGTGCCACACTTGCAGTCTAATAGAAGCCATCAATTGCTTTCTTCATCCAGTTCCTCAAAAGCAGGCAAGAAGTCAGCAATGGTGTCCACCACATAGTCCGGTACCAGGCTGTGATTGGACGACACCTCACTATTTCTGTACTGGTGGGCCTCCTCCATCTGAGAGACCCCAGTGAGGGTAAGCATGGTGTCCAAGCCGCAGTTGGAACCGAATAGCATGTCAGTTTCCAGGCGGTCCCCCACCATTAGGCACTGCGTTGGGTCCACCCCTCGGAACTGGCTGGAAATGCACTCGAACATGAAGCGGCTGGGCTTGCCGATCACGGTGGCCTTGCGACCAGAGGCCACCTCCAGGGCTGCCATGAGTGAGCCGGAACCTGACGGATGAGGATGAGGGATGGAAAGTAACACCAGCTTAGATGAAACGGAAAATTTTCACCGAACATCGGATCGCCAACTGGGTCAGCTGAGTCACTGGTCTGCAAAAAATCTGCTTTGTTCTTAGGGGGCCCAACAAAATAGTTGAGGTTTGTTCAACTGCTGAAGGGTGTAGGACCACAACATTAGAATCTATGACAATTCGGCCATTACAAAGTACATGGCTTCAAGTCAAATGTCTGAAGGAGCACAAGACTGAAAAGTTCAGGAACCACTGCTGTACAAAAAAATTATTAAGTGCGGGGTAGGCAGAAGACTACATAGTCGGACACCACTCCATTGAGGAAGGACAGTGTCAATTCTGTTCTTATCAGTAAATAACTTTCTGCCCTTAGTGTCTCTCAAATGTAGCATAGAATATTCTGATTGCAGTGCTTCAAAAAAAGTTTAAACTCGGTCCAAAAGATGAGCCACATCCTTGGTCCGAACCATTCCACTATCACCTACAATTATTACCTTACCTAATACCATGGTGGGTCTCTTTGGAGATAGTTCATTAGTAAATAATGCTCAGCTGTCACAGTTCCCCGTAATCTTTATTTGTAATGAATGTGGTTTATGGCTGCATCAAACAACACTGCCTTCTGTCTGTATAGTAAACACAATGTTTAATGTTGTAGAACTGCACTGCACCAGTTTTATTGGATGATGCAGGTGTGCCTAATGAAGTGGCCAGTGACTGTTCTGCGTGTAGAGTATGAAATAATTGTATTTAGAATTGTTCTAATGTGTACAGACAATAACATAATATGAAGTTAATTGTAGATAAATTAAGACCATTAAATACTAATGTAGGCCCGAGGCATTGTTGCCGAAGCACCCCCAACATACCTGGGAGTATCCTTCCACTCGACAGCGGGTGCCAAGGGTCGTTGTCGGTTGCCAGGAACAAGCAGTCCGGGTCCTTCAGGTAGCACGAGGCCTTAGCTAGCTTTAGGAAAGTCAGTTGGTCGTCGTGGCCCACCAGTACCGCCTTGACGTCCGGGGCCAGGGCGCAGTTGTAAATGGTAGCGTCCGGTTCGTCCACCTCTTCCACACAGGGGATTCCCGCCTCCTGGAGCTCGTCGCGAAGCCCGTCGCAGCCTATGACGAAGACCCGACCTCGGAGCTTGATCACGTCCCGCAGGTAAAGAGCCGAGCAGTAGGACGAGCTGAAGATTTGGTCGAGGACGACGTCGGTGAAGCCCAGACGGTAGAACTTGTGGACGTATTTCTCCCTCGGCCTGGTGGAATTGTTGGTGACGAACACTACATTTTTGCCCCGACTCATAAGCGACTTGACTACCTTGGCCGCGCCCGTGATAGCCTTCTCACCGTGCCAGATGACCCCGTCGCAGTCGAACAGGAAGAACTCCTTGGCCTCCAGAAGATGTCGTAACTGCGGACCGCGAATTTGCTGGCAGCCTTTGAGGCCAAAGGTGCCCGCCATCGCGGCTTTGTCCTCGGGCTCCTCCGTGTTTCACCTGTCAGTGTGTCGCCATGTTACAAGTGTGCTCATTAATGTGTTTGAGATATGTCACATAAGAGAGGACCTCGACGCGCTTATATACACTAGCTTCAGAAAGCAACCTTACCGTCGTACACGCCCATTTTGTCAAATGCTGACCAATCATACCTCAGCATTTCTTTGACCAATCAGCATCGTACTTAAACAACCAAGTCCCTTCAAAATAACCGGCAGCTCTTCACAATAAGAACACCGTTTAAAATAAAATAAATAATGACTATGCAATTATAATGTAATATATAATAACCATTATTATCATTATCATTAAAATCATTATTATTTAGATACCTTATAATAATGTGGTAGTTTAAGAGATGCAGAAAGACATTGCTTTAGATCAGGGCTATTGAACTAAATTGCACAAATGTGTGTGAAAGATCCTCTGTATGACAGGAGCGCTCTTATCAATGCTTATCAACGATGCTCTACATGGTCTCCTACAAAGGGTCTACAAAGACCTACTGAAAAAAATGTCAGGTGCACTCTGCTGTTTTTAAGAATCTACTCCAAACATATTAGTCGGTCCCAAATTTTGAACTGATCTCACCTTGAATTTCAGCCAATTGAATACATCTCTACCAACACAGCAGATCCCCTATGTGGGTTAGAGTCCGAGACCTTCCCGCGAATGGTGGAAAAACGGAACTATTTCCGCAGTATTTCATTTGACTGTATCGTTTACTCCAGAGGTAGGGAACCTATGGCTCTGGAGCCAGGTAGGGCTCTTTAGATGACTGTATCTGGCTCTCAAGCATTTCTTACCACAATAAAAATGTATTTTTGCTAGCATTTTAAAGTAAACCATCACAGAAATGACTGTTAAAAATAATATTCAAAATCAACAACTTTCTTATGCATTTTAATTCGTCCATCTATATTCTGCTGCAATACGGCCAACCATATCTATCTTTCCTGATGATATTTTCCAGGTCAAACACCAAAACTTGATTATTACTGGGTAATGCTGTAGTCTACCTCGGTCATTGAGATGTCAAAAAAACATGTAAATGTAAACTTTCCTCCTTTAGTCAAATAGCTAAAGCTGCAGAACCAAGCCTTCTGACGAAGATGGCCAAAAGAATGAAATACGTCTACGGAGTACGGTGCAAAATTATGCAGCAGCAGAAGTATTAATGGCAACAAGTATTTGATTTATTATTAGACACTGCACTGCTCACGAAAGTGTGCTGGCCACACCCCATTGGTGTGGGGTAGTGTGCCTGGTCTATGTAATTAGAGCCCATTATCTAAAACTGTTGGTCTTACATAAAAATGCACACATTTTATTGCATTCAATGTTTAAAAAAATGTATATGGCTCTCACAGATACACATTTTAAAATATCTGGCCTTCATGGCTCTCTTCGCCAAAAAGGTTCCCGACCCCTGGTTTACTCCATCCCAGGCCCTCCTCTAGGTACGCCCACTCTGCTGTGATTGGTCACACTCCCTAGCGCACCCAAGGACTTCTGGATACATAGTGCCACGTTTACTAATTGATTTAATTCATTGTAACACTAATTTCTTGTGACTTTTGTTTGTAAGAACTGAAAAAATAAACCATAAATAAAGAAAACCACTTTGTATTCAATATCGTTCTACAATTCCACTCGGACAATACATAATTGTAAACAGTCAACAGTTTGGATGTCATTCATTCATTTTTCTACCGCTTTTTCCTCACGAGGGTCGCGGGGGGTGCTGGAGCCTATCCCAGCTGTCTTCAGGCGAGAGGCGGGGTACACCCTGGACTGGTCGCCAGCCAATCACAGGGCACATATAGACAAACAACCATTCACACTCACATTCATACCTATGGACAATTTGGAGTCGCCAATTTACCTAGCATGTTTTTGGAATGTGGGAGGAAACCGGAGTACCCGGAGAAAAGGGTGGAATTGAACCCTGGTCTCCTAGCTGTGAGGTCTGCGCGCTAACCACTAGACCGCCGTGCCGCCCCGTGATGGATGTCATAGTGTTCTTTTTTAAAAACAATATCAGTCTTTCATTGTTACTTTTCCCCCAAAAAATAGAAATGAACTGAACTTTGGACTAGTTCATAAGAATTATGAACATGAACACTGTTTAAGAGGCATAAGACAGCAACAAAAACATGCTGGGAAATGCATAAATTCCCCATATCTGGCACTAAATTGCTATTGCTACATACAAGTGATATTGTTTAAGCTTGTTTAAGAAAGTATATTTTGTACAGTAGTAGATGGTACCCCCCCCCCCCCCCCCCCCAAGTAAAAAGTGAATAACTATGGACAATGGGGAAAAAAACACAAACAAAGGGACAAAGGGAACCGATGTCAACATTATTGGGTCTCATTGTAGCGCTAAACTGAACCACTAGGTGACGCCTTAACCCGCCAACAACTGAGGATTCAAAGTAGAGTACTGTAACTCATTTAATGTGCTGTGTCTGTAATACTAGTTTTCTTTGACTATGGGACCATACACACATTCCTCAATGCATACTCAGAATTGCAATTGGACAGAGGCAGGCCATAACTGTATATGTATTTACTGTATATGCAGTATGGGAATTCTGTTATGGTCTTTAATTGGAAAATAAATGATGTTTAAATGATTTGACGTGTATGGAGCAACTCCACTTCTGTATTATGTGGCAATGCATGCATCACATCCAGTTTGCAGCACAAGGGCAGTACAAGAAATGCATCATTTCGTGTTGTATTGTTTTCTTCGGTGAAACATTTTGTGCCAATTGCTTGCCAGATTTTTCCTCTCCTCTCATCTAATTTGTTTGCTTTCATTCCTCTTCTGCTTCATTGGCGTTCCACCCCCCCACCCCCCCACTTGTGTTATATTATTATGCTTTGGCCGCTTTGCCCTTAGATTGCGTGCGAAGCTGAGGAAGACATACTGGCACCTGCAACCGCCAGACACAAAAAAAGACAAATGAAAGGAAGAGATGGCATGAAGGATTGGACAGCTGAATAGGGGTGTGGGGGGGTGAAAGAACATGCCGTTCTAATTGGTCATTCTTTGCTGGCTAATTTATCTTTTCCTCCCACAACCAAAACCCCCAACACAGATGTAAGGGGTGGGCAGAAGGGCAAAGAAAGCGGAGGGGTGGTGTTTTTTTTTTTTTTTTATGCTCTGACCGCTGACCGTGAACATTGTTGTGCCTTGTTTAGGGGTGGGAAGCAGACTGTGGTTACAAGTTGGGGAGGGTGTAGGGGTCAGAGTTGAGGCCTGCAGGTGTGGGTACCAACTGAAGAGCCTGGAGGCCACCAGGCTGACCCCCGCTCTTTTCCACAAAATCACACACAGCACACTCGTACTGTATGTGCACATACGAGCATGACAGACTGGGATTGTTAGCGCAGCATGGAGTGTGGGACAATGTGGACTACAAAAATGTCATAGCACAAGCTGTGATCAAGATTTTGATGGTTACAGGTTGAACCAAGAAGAGACTATTCATATTTCCATTATGTTACATCAGAGGTGTTCATATTTCACCCACGGCACACCCTAAAAATAGAATTAAACAAGAAAACTACCAAAAAACAGCAAAACTTGAAAGGTCTGTTGTAATTTTACAAGAATAAATTCAATAACATCATTTTATAATGTTATAATTTTATGAGAAAAAAATACCCCCATTTTAGTAGCATGAAGTTAAAATATTGTACATTGTTTTAAAGTTTTATGAAAATTAAACAAAGTTTAAATTTTTGAAAACTTTGGTTATAATAATGTAAAAAAACAGCAAAAATGAAATTGCAATTTGCAATTGCAATAATTTGACAAGAATAAAGTCAAAGTCTTAATAATGTTGTAATATTATAAGGAAAAATATTTTAGTAGAAGTATTTAGTACAAGTGGAAATATTAAAGAAATACATTGTTTTATAGTTGTAATAAACAAAACAACAATAGTTTTAATTTTTGCAAAATTTTGTGACAGAAAATGTTATAATGTAATGTATATAATAATATAATAAATTCAAAATATGTTGCTACTAAAGTCATAATTATGAGAAGAAGAAAATGGGAGAAAAAAACAATGAAAAAAAGAGTTGTAACTTTATGAGAATAACATCAAAATATTTTAAAAGAAGTAGTAATTTAATTTTAAAAAGTTATAATTTCCCAAGAATAACAATATGATGAGGAAAAAAATGTAGTCTTAGTAGCATCAAATATTTTTTTAGTTAGTCATTATGTGATAAACAAAACAAAATAAAGTTGGAGTTTTTGAAAAATTGGGTTGGGAAAAAGCAAAAAATCTAAATATGTGAATAAAGTCATAATATTACAAGAACAATTTTAAAATATCTGGTAAATGAACAAAAACAACAGCAAAAAATGTGAAAAGTGAAAGTTTTGGATGTAGTTATTTCTTGAAATATATAGTGTATAACTTATTAGCATATGGACATGAGTTGCTGTACAAAATATCCTTTCATGAGTCTCTATGTGGCTCTCTTACATCTATATCCTGTGATTGATATGCAGTCAAATGGGGTGTAATGACTGTAAAAAATATGTCTAAGAGTGTCTAAGTCATTTATTAATCACTGACATTGAACATCTTCACACGTAATAAGCATAGAGCATAGAAGTGACTTATCAACCTAAGTGTGCTACTATTGAATTTTCTTGCCTTCACCTTTGCTTGTCTTGCTCTTGCAGAAAAGCCAGCAGAGAAGGACGGGCCCGGCGAGGCTGATGAAGAGAAGCAGAAGCAGGTCCAGCAGGTACCTCTGGTACCATGGCTGCTGCAGTGAGGACGGCCTTAGGTGAGCTCCACCTCCGCTACGCAGGATGTGCTCCACCCACCGCACCAGTCGGAGTGCTGGTGGAACGGGATGTGATCTATGGATGCTGCTAAGGGACAGAGCTGCAGACTTGAAGCTAGAAAAAGGGAGAGTAGTGAGACATCTCTACATGCATCACACCTATCATCCATGACAGTCCACCCACCTGGCGTCCTGGATGATTGTTTGAACGGTGGAGCTGAGCAGCTCGCTCGTGATCTCTGTGGGACTGATGGAGAGACCCAAACCCTTTGCTTGAGCCCTCACCACGTTGTCAAACTGATCTCCAAACAGAGGGATGCCCAACACAGGAACAGCATGGTACACTGCCTGGAGAAGACTGTTCTGACCTCCGTGGGTGATGAAGAGACGCATGTTTTTATGTCCTGGGAGGGAAGATTTATACCACAAAATGTAATACTCTCAATAATACCCAATATGATGCAAAGTAATTCTAAAAAATCCCTCTCTGACAAGATGTACTGTCCACCAGACTGTATATACACATATAGTACAATGTGATGCATGAATAAAAACCTAGCAAGTCATTGAGCGGCAGCCAGTCCACAAGGCGAAGATTGGAAGGTTTGCTCAGGTGAGGTGGCCAACACTCATGGTCGTACCTGCAAACAAACCAGGCCAAAGAATGTACGTATGTTGCCTATTAGACTCATGGACTATGGCTACATGCTTATACCGCCAGATGACGCCCTGAGGGATCATGGAGAAGCCCCCCACCAGCTCCACCAGGAGTCGGTCCACAGAGACAGAGGAGACCATTGACCCCAGAGTCACAACGATGAAACCTGCCTCTCCAAATCTGGACACCCACAAGTCAAGATCCTTCAACAGAAGTTAAGAGTAGGCTAAAATATTGAAGTTACACATTAGAATGTGGAATTCACCTGATCCAATAATGAAGTTAAACATTAGAATGGAGAATTCACCTGATCCAGAGGCTGGGCCACCATATTGAGGAGACCCCCCACCAGCACAGTGTAAGGCGGAAGAGGCTGGGGGAACTCCAGGGAGAAGTCGGTGTTGAAGGCCCACAGCTCAGCATTTTGGTGGAACTCGTGCAAACCACCAGGGGGAGAGCCTGAGTCGAGGTGGCGGTCAGCTACATCCTTGAACATAGACCAGACCAATTGCTGGCCTTTGCGTGGGAAGTGGAACATTTGGGGGCACCGTTACAATTGGAACACTGTACTTTTCTAGTGTTTGCATATACGCAGGATTTTCTTGATAATATATTATTTGGTATCCTTCTTGTTAATGTCTAAAAACCAAATTATAGCAGAAACTTAGTAAAAGATTCAAGAATTTTTTTTTACGAAGGAATAAGTCCTTGGAGATTTTTTGTGTTCTTACCTATTGCACCTACGAGTGAGTAGAAAACATTCTTTGCCCGCCCCCAGAGGTCCATGTGGTCCGACAGCTGGGAGCTGCAAACTGGCACTGAGGACACTGAGGAGGGGATTGTGATGGACAAAGGACCGTTCAGAGTGCCAGGATAGAAGGCGATGGAGGGGAGATCTAGAAGAGGTAAAGCAGAATGAAATCGCAGATGTAATAATAAAAAACTTTGTGACGTGCTGGTACCAAGTTTGTGTGCTATGATGAAGGAGCAGGGGTTAAAGGCATCCACGATGGCCATGTCGTATTGCTCCCGCTGTAGGAATCTCATTAGCTCTCTGTCTCCCAAGAGGTGATCACACTGATAGGAAAGGTGCCCCATGAAGTTCAAGAAGCCATTCAAGCTATCCCTGTTCGTGAGAGATGATGGAGTACAATAAGATGACAACAAAATGTGTTGGGTCATGTCTACAAGTCCATAATATTAATGGAATAAGGTTCTCAGTGAAGTACCGTCCCAGTAAAAACTGAGCTTGTTGCTCCAAGAACCAGCCGTTGTATTGTTTAATGTATTCTTCTCCTAAGGACCAAGTGCTGGTCTTGTAGCTGTCATTGCGGCCTGCATAGGACAAACCTAAAGCCAGAGATAATGTCATATTAAAAGGATAATAAAAGAAACAATAGTGTATGTGACTTTAACCCGTTTTTTTTACATTTCATCCATTTTAGCAGTATTGAATGTGAATATGAATATGAATGAATATGAGTGATATTAAAAATAAATTTAAAAAACTTGAATTGTCATTCGTTGATTGAATTAGCCTAACATGGCAAAGTTACACAAAAAGGCATTTGTTCCTAGCGACAAAAGAACATTAATTGAAAATTATTATTCAACAGATAGCATTAAATTAGCATTAAATTATAGCATTTTTTAAAATCCCACATTTATCGTAGCATAAACTAATAACTGATATGATCCTTTATCTCAATTTGGACTACTGGCTTTCAATTTGTCATTTTTGTGAATGTTCACCCAATGGCGGGACTTTTTCCTACTCAAAGCATATATATATGTATATATATATATGTATATATATATATTGTATATATATATATGTGTATATATATATATATATATATATATATATATACACACACACACACACACACACACACATACATACATACACATACATATATATATACATACATATATATACATATATATCCATCCATCCATTTTCCTCCGCTTATCTGGGTCCGGGTCGTGGGGGCAGCAGTCTTAGTAGGGAAGCCCAGACTTCCTGGTCCCCGGCCACCTCCTCCAGCTCCACTAGGAGGACACCAAGGCGTTCCCAGGCCAGCTGTGAGACATAATCCCTCCAGCGTGTCCTAGGTCTGCCCCGGGGCCTTTTCCCGGCTGAGCATGCCCGGAACACCTCACCAGGGAGGCGTCCGGGACGCATCCGGACTAGATGCCACCTCAACTGACTCCTCTCGATGTGGAGGATAAGCGGCTCTACTCTGAGCCCCTCCCGGATGACTGAGCTCCTCACCCTATCTCTTAGGGTGAGTCCAGCTACCCTACGGAGGAAACTCATTTCAGCCGCCTGTATCCGCGATCTCATTCTTTCGGTCATGACCCAAAGCTCATGACCATAGGTGAGGGTGGGAACATAGATCGACCGGTAAATTGAGAGCTTTGCCCTCTGGCTCAGCTCTCTTTTCACCACGACGGTCCGGTACAGTGACCGCATTACTGCCGAAGCTGCACCGATCCATCTGTCGACCTCACGCTCCCACTTTCCCTCACTCGTGAACAGGGCCCCGAGATACTTAAACTCCTCCACCTGGGGCAGGACCTCATTCCCAACCCGGAGGGAGCACTCCACCCTTTTCCGACTGAAAACCATGGCCTCTGATTTGGAGGTACTGAGTCTCATCCCAGACGCTTCACACTCAGATGCAAACCGTCCCAGTAAACGCTGAAGGTCACAGCCCGAAAAAGCCATAAGAACCACATCATCTGCAAATAGCAGAGATGAGATTCTAAGGCCCCCGAACTAGACTCCTCAACACCTTGGCTGCGCCTAGAAATTCTGTCCATGAAAATTGTGAACAGAATCGGTGACAAAGGGCAGCCTTGGCGGAGACCAATGTTTACCGAAAACAGGCTCGACTTACTACTGGCAATGCGAACCCCGTTTGTACAAGGACCGGATAGCACGTAGTAGCGCGGCACCAATCCCGTACTCCCGGAGCACCCCCCAAAGGACGCCACGAGGGACACGGTCGAATGCCTTTTCCAGATCCATAAAGCACATGTAGACTGGTTGGGCAAACTCCCATGCACCCTCAAGCACCCTTGTGAGGTTGTAGAGCTGGTCCAGTGTTCCACGACCAGGACAAAAACCGCATTGAACCTCTTGTAACAGAGGTTCGACCAACGGTCGTATCCTTCTCTTCAGCACCCTGGAATAGACTTTCCCAGGGAGGCTGAGGAGTGTGATCCCCCTCTAGTTGGAACACACCCTCCGGTCACCCTTCTTGAAAAGGGGGACCACCACCCCAGTCTGCCAATCCAAAGGTACTGTTCCCGACTTCCACGCAATGTTGAAGAGATGTGCCAGCCAAGACAGTCCCTCAACATCCAGAGCCTTGAGGAATTCTGAGCGGAACATATACATATATATATATATATATACACATATATATATATACACATATATGTATATATGGACTGGACTCACAGCTAACAGCTGTGATTGGCTGGCGACCAGTCCAGGGTGTACCCCGTCTCTCGCCCGAAGACAGCTGGGAAAATGGATGGGTGGATGGATTTGTGTGAGCGTGCTAGCATTTAGCATAGCAGCATTTTCTGACATTTTATTTTATTTGAGTATTAACATACGCAGACACTTAGCACTATCATGCTAGGTTTTGTATGCTAACGTTCTAATTTTGGCATAGTACCATTCTTAGCCGTTTGGATAAGTTGACATCATGAAAACACTTTGTTCAATTGTGTTGGCATGCTAACTTTAGCATAGTATCGTCTTCACCCATTTTCATTACACACTATCATGCTGTTTGCATGCTAACATTATCATTGCTAACGTACTAACATTAGCATAGTAACATTTTCACGAGTACAACCTTATATACTGAGTCAATAGAAACTTTGATGTAGAAATGTAAGCATATTTCTAGGAGGGTTGTCATTATACCTCGTGGATTTATTGTTGACTTCATGCTCGGGTAGTTGAGATAATGATGAGTTGTCATGTTGTCACGATTCATTGCATATGGTTTGGACACAAATGAGTAAGGATATTGAAAAGGACCTCTTAATGGTTTCGAGGGTGTGTACCTGTGACTACAGGGTTGCCCAGTTGTAAGAGCATGCGGACCTCGTGGCCATGTAAATGGAAGTTGTGAGAGATCTCATCAAAGAGCAAGTAGTGGCTTCCTCCTGTTGGGAAGACCACAATGTCAACATAGCTGGGGACTCTTCTGGAACATCTGCACTACAGCAAAATAGCTACTCTCAGTAAATAATAAACATATTTTAATAACAGTGTCAATCACAAATGAGCATTATAATCCTCAGATTGCAGATTTATAAATGGATATGTTGCTGAATTCAGTTGCTGTGTTGTACTGTGTAATTCTATTCTTCTGAGTGACAGTTTTACAGAGGAAAAAATGACCGCTCCGCTACTCACCAATTAGGCAGACAGTCAGGATCTTGGCAGACTGGAGCAGTGGGAGAGCCAGCAGCGAGCACATCCAAACCACTAGCCCCATGATGTTGATCTGCAGCCAAAGTCCCGTAAATAGTCTTCCAGTTCAAAAATAAACTGCAACCAAAGCGTTCTTGTGCAAAACAGTTGCTATAGTTCTGGCTTTTTAAAATTCACAGGAATGTTTTGACTGGATCCTACTGCAGATAACTGGCAGTCAGGCACCAAAAAGAAAAAAAAAAGAATTCTTTTTGACACTCAAACTGATAGGAGAAGGCATCTACAAGGTATGAGGTTAACTGGCTGTGCTTGGGAGTAATGTAAATAATGGAAAAGCTCCGACCTTAAGGTGTTGGTTCTGTCCTTGTCATTCAGGAGGCGCCACGAAGGTCTGTGTGCATGGTTCTGTCCACATGACAGATGAGTGTCTACACTTTTCTCCAAAAGTCACGTTGACCAGCGTTGGACCTGCAGTGTTAATGAAAGGGAGGGACCAGGAGGAGGGGCGGCAGCTAAGGGGGGGCTCAGGGTCCCCCAAAGCACTTCTTGAATCAAACTGGGCAAATTGGAATGTTCATTAAAGGCAAAATCATAGCAATATTGTGTCATTCCAACGACAGTACTTCCGTTTTTTTCTCAAAGCAATGTCATTTAGTGGCTATTTGCTTAAAATAATAACTAAATATTTGTCTTTCTGATTATTGGATTGACTGGAAGGGACGCAGAAGTAGGTAGGACAGCACATCCGGGCTAAATGAGCTACAATAGGGTAGCGGGTGCTCCGGAAGGTCGCCGCTAGCAAGTGAGGCTTGACATGTAGGTTATCCTGGACAATGCATTCATTGTGGACGCAAACCGATGCTCCTCTGTGGCAAAGGGGTCATTAGAAAAACAAGTGAATCAGAAAAACTGCTGGAGGGTTTCAGGAAAAAGGACACGAGTCGGAATGCGTCAGCCCCATCATGGCTGATGTTTGCACAGTCAGGTTTGCATCGCCTCACCACTTTCCTGCAGGTCTACATACGTATATTAGTCATGACTCAATACAAACAAAATTATATATATATATTGGAAAAACAAGCACAACAGATCTAATCTCTTCTGTTTTTAATGATGATCGAGAAGATGGTAAATGTGTCATCAATTAGGAGACTGTAGAGTAGAGTCACTCATAGCTGATGGGCCTGAAGCACATTATGGATGTTCTGAAAGAGAGAAAAACATAGACGTAAAAACTTGGTAGGTGGGGGGGAGGGGTCCAAAATAATTGTGCTTCCTTAAGTAACAATAAAATTTAACGTTTATCAGAACATACAGCGTCCCTACAAGCAACCAGTTATATCTGAAAAGCAGTCTGCACATTCCAATACATTCATTTTAATATGTGTAGAGTTTTTACTTAAAATGTTTTGTCTTTACTTGCAGAAATCTCTCTCTTGGATGTGGATAAAATGCATGCAGCGAAATTTCATGAACGGTGGCAGAATTTGACTTTTGCGTCAAGAGTTTCTTGGAAATAACAACATGACAGATAATTATAAGCAGCTGGTGGCAAGCCTCATGAAGTCCTACTAAGCCTCTGGCTGCAATATGTCACTGAAGATCCACTTTTTGCATTCCCATCTAGATTTCTTTCCATTGAACTGTGGACAAGTGAATGCAGAACGATTCCACCAGGCAGCTCATATGGAGAAATTATACAAGGGAAAGTGGAATCCATCTGCGGCTAAGTATAAGAGACAAGCCAAAAAAGCCTTGTTCAGATGGTGAATAAAGGGAAAATTAATACATTTTGAGTTGAGAGAGTCTGGAATGAGAATACCCTACAAAATATGCTCCAGAAAATCAGTTTTTGGGGGAGTCAGGAAGGCCGCAATTGTATTGTGTTGTCTGATGGGAGACTCACTGTGCCACACAAACCCTACCTCCATGGAGCTAAACAGAAAGATGAGAGGAGTCTGTGACTGATACAAAATATAGTATGACGAGGACTTACGACAAACAGGTAATTGTGCGTGTTCTCTATCAGGTTCTGAAATGTTGGATGCTTCAAGAGAACAGAAAAAGGGACGCAATCTTCTGGACTGTATCCCAGATCTGCAAATATCTGCACAAGATGCTAGAGGGCAGCAGAGAATGATAAGATGAGTTGTATTTCATGTCACATTGCGCGTTAAAGACCTGCTCCAATTGAAACCGGCCTTGACAACAATTCAGGTTTACTTTTGTTGCTATATGAACCAAATGTAGGAGAATTACCTCTTTGTTCTCCTTCTGGTTCAGGCAGCTTTGGGGAAGCATGGCGTCACATTTTATATTGCTCACTTCAGGGAACAAGACAGAAAGGAGAGTAGGGATTGATATTTGCTGCTCCTCCAAAAGGTCTTCTTCTTCCTCCTCTGCCTCCTCCTGCTCCTCCATGTCCTCCTTGGTTTCTTCCGGTCTGGTCTCAGACTGCAAACAATTCATTGTCATCCAATCATCTGTTGAACATTTGATTGATGAGTGCCTGCTTTTTGTCCACACACTAATGAATTCACCATGACAAGAGGGCTGGGCGGTGGGTACTTGAGATGAAGTCCTGTCATTAAACTCAGCGCTCTGATGAAGCCCTGCTTGTGGTCTGGGTCACAGGTGAAGTAAAGGAGCATGGACATGTAGTCCAGACGAGGCGGGGTGTATAAGTGGTCAGCAAACAGCTGGAAGAAGAACTACATAGGAAGAAGACAAAATGATTTAAAAAATAAGGTACTTTTGTCATGACAATACCTGACAGACACTGAAGAGGCATTACCTTACGTAGCTTAGCAAGGCGATCAAGTGAAAGCTCACAGGCGTCTACACTGGGAAACCACAACTCTGTCTGGTGTTACAAGACACAACCGCTTCAGTTTGTGTAACAAAGACACAAAATGGAAACTTGAGACCGACCTGCAGATATTCTTCCTCACGTATATACCCTGACGCTTTAGCATCTGCTGCCTTGAAAAGCTGGCGCGCACCCAGCAGGGATGTAAGGGATGGAAACGGCCATGGGAGAGCAGCACTGAGCAGAAATTGGCGCCAGTCTATCTGCTTAGACTCTTTCATGAGCAGAGAAATTATCTCGTTCAGCTACAAATAAGAGAGGGAAGGTGTTGTAAGGATTCTGCAATAAGTCTACACAATTAAATTCCCCTTTTAGTTGTCATATTTAGGTCTCATATTTAGGTTACCTTATTTTAGCTACATTTAAATTACAGCTCAATGGATGTGTAATATTGTGGCTGCTGGGTGTCTATATGGTATACCTGTGTTTCAGTAATGTTGACCCAGGGTTCAGGTAGAGTGTTAAAAGGGACTATGTCATTGATCAGACGGAAGAAGTCAGAACTGGATATAAAGCCTAAAAACAACAGATCAAAAATAATGACTAGATGAACACCAATACTGCCCTTTTTGGTTGTTGTGTACCTGATGGAGCCTCGATACAAAAAGAACCGTAGAGTGACTCCAGCTGAACAATGGTCAGCATGGATGGTGTCACTTGCTCAGATGCCAGTGGACTCGGTTGTCTCGGTGGACTCGGCACCAATTGTGCGTCTCCATTGAAATAGAAATCAATACTTTCCTGCAGAAATCAAGATTATTATAAAAAGCCAAGATGTGTAGCAACATCTACAAATAAAACCAACCAGCAAACCAATAAAGTTAACCTTCTTGATATTGGAACATACAATTGAATACATTCACATATCAGTCCTGTGTATTTGTAACACCTGGCAAATACTAGCATATGTGTACTTTTGTCCAACTTCAAATCAAACAAAAAAGAAGAGAAAAAGATGATGCTACTTGCCAGCACTAACTCATTCTCAAGCTGAAGAGCACTCTCTATATAGTGCCGCACCACCTCTGTGAGTTGGTCAATACTATAGGAAAAGATACACGTTCCATTGTATTATAGAGAAAAAAATCTTTTGACTTATTGTCACCTTCCATGTTCAGAAAACATGCAATGCCCGATACTGACCTATTCATTTGAGCAACATAATGTGCCTCTAACCAGTCCTGCATGTCACTAAAGATCTGTTCAGCTCTGCTGTTCAGAGAGTTAACCAATGCCAGGCCGTGGCCCTTCACAAGCTTCATCCGAGCCTTTGCTGCATTCTCTGGAAAACACACAATGTGTGTATAGGTATGGAAGGACATACAGTAGAAAGTGTCACGCAGTACCTTCATGTTTGAGTGCAGCTGTGTATTCTTTGATTATTTTGTTTTTGACTTGTCTGACGGCTCCGGGGGTCTTCTCCACATTGGAGGCCTCAACAGCTGGTGTAGGGCTGGATGCAGGAGGGGGGGATGGGGACACTGGAGAGACAAGAGGTAGAATACTGCATATGATAGACGATAAGGTAGAATACATGCAAAAGTGTACATTGCTGACATGCAGGAACATTCACTCCTTCCCTTTATTCTTTTTGTTTGACTTGTCCTTTTCTTTGTCCTTTTCCTTATCCTTGTCCTTATCTTTCTCCTTGTCCTTGTCCTTCTCTTGGATTGGTTCCAACTCTCTTGCCCTCAGGTCCACCTGCAGAGGTTCTGTTGACACCTAGTCAAATGTAGTAGACACAAGGCAGTGTGGTAAATAGCCTCCCATAGAAATGTTCACACATTCTATAAGAGACACACGGCATTACCATTTTAGATATGGTGGCAAAGGCCTCTTCTTGTTTGAGGATCAGGATCTCAGGTAATTCCTTGGCCAAACAGAAAGATGAGCATTATCTGAACTGGGCGGGGTAGGGAAATTAGATTTGAGGTAAATACCCTTGCAGGTCCCATATCTGGATTTTCCAGGAAAGTGATGCAGTCAATGAGATCCTGTTGACCCGAATTCAGATAGTAGTCTCTCAGAACATTTCGGGTGTTCTGAAAGCGGCTCATTTCCACCTATGCAACACAAACATTCCACATAAATCTTTGGGACAACAGTGATATCTTAATATAACAGCCAGCTGGTTACCTACAGTATATATCAGTGTTACCTGTATGAGTCTTAAATGATGGTTGACAAGGACTATGGCATGATCCTCTAACCACTTCTCTCCTATGAGAAGAGCCCGTTGAGTCTCGTCGTCTTCCTTGTGCGTTTCAACAATGTCCCACAAATGTTCTCGCAGGTCCTACTTACCAATCATCCATGTTAACACATTTTTGCACTACGTAAATGATCTGGGGTTTTTTTTTGTCTCACATCAAGACGATGATTTAGCTCTGCTTTGGTCTCCTCGTTTTGCCTCAGATCGTCAGGTATGCTGTTGTAGTCCTTCTGCCACTGAGAGACTAATTCCTGCTTCAGGTCTGGTCGCTCCAGGTACTGCCTGAACTCCTCTCTGGTGTCATAGGAAACATTCATCAGCAGTTGTTGGGCAGTGACTGAACGAGTGGGGATTTGGGTGGATTGTTTATATAGGATTATGCCCATTTTCTGTGACCTTAATTCAGACTTGAGTGGCTATGTTTGGTCAAAAACGCTGTGCTTTGCATTAGAGTGGTGGTTTACATTGTCACTTTTGTGGCAAAAGTAACTATATAACTATATAACTATATAAAGGCATAACTTAATCTTAATCTTATATAACTATGTATTGCAACAGTTACGATGATAGAATGGCTGCACAGTGGATGAGTGGTTAGCGCGTAGGCCTCACAGCTATGAGATCTGAGTTCTATTCCACCCATGGCCATCACTTTGTGGAGTTTGTATGTTCTCCCGGGATTTCTCCCGTTATTCCGGTTTCCTCCCACATTCCAAAAACATGCTAGTTAAATTGGCGACTCCAAATTGTCCATACAGTGCATCCGGAAAGTATTCACAGCGTTTCACTTTTTCCACATTTTGTCATGTTACAGCCTCATTCCAAATTGTATTAATTTAATCTCTTACCTCAAAATTCTACACAAAATACTCCATTATGACAATGTGAAAAAGTTTTTTTTTTTTTTTACTTTTTTTGAATTTATTAAAAATAGAAAACCAATAAATCACATTTACATAAGTATTCACAGCCTTTGCCATGAAGCTCAAAATTGAGCTCAGGTGCATCTTTTTTCCACTGATCATCCTTGAGATCTTTCTACAGCTTAATTGGAGTCCACCTGCAGTAAATTCAGTTGATTGGACATGATTTGGAAATATAATAACTGTCTATATAAGGTCCCACAGTTGACTGTGCATGTCAGAGCACAAACACCAAGCATGAAGTCAAAAGAACTGTCTGTAGACCTGCGAGACAGGATTGTCTTGAGGCACAAATCTGGGGAAGGATACAGAAAAATTTCTGCTGCTTTGAAGGTCCCAATGAGCACATGGGCAAAACTGCCTAAAGATAGGTGTGCTAAACTTGTGGGATCATATTCAAAAAGACTTGAGGCTGTAATTGCTGCCAAAGGTGGATCAACAAAGTATTAAGCAAAGGCTGTGAATACTTATGTAAATGTGATTTTTTTGTTTTCTATTTTTAATAAATTGTCAAAAAAAACCTTTTTTCACATTGTCATAATGGAGTATTTTGTGTAGAATTTTGAGGTAAGAGATTAATTTAATACAGTTTGGAATGAGGCTGTAACATGACAAAATGTAGAAAAAGTGAAGCGCTGTGAATACTTTCCGGATGCACTGTAGGTATAAATGTGAGTGTGAATGGTTGTTTGTCTATATGTGCCCTGTGATTGGCTGGTGACCAGTCCATGGTGTACCCCGCTTCTCGCCCGAAGACAGCTGGGAAAGGCTCCAGCACCTCCGCGACCCTCATGAGGATAATCGGTAGAAAATGAATGAATAACAATAACAAATATTCATTTCACCTTCCACTAACTGTTTCAAAATATACACAGAATAAAAGATCTCTGTAGGTTTGAAGAAAGTGTCATATGCAAACACAATTTACCTGACGTCATATAAGTGATGATCAATAATAGTGCGTTCCAAGCGGAGCTCTTCCATTACAGACTTCACACTGCTCACATAGGAATCACACACTGCTTCCCATTGCTGACACAGATATTCAGATTTATCCTAAAGATAAATTAGGTTACATTACAAAGTTATCTCCTAAAAGAACAATACTAATTCTAACACTCAACAGAGTTGTCATTTCCTACCAAGGGCACCGGCTCATCCACGTAGACCCAACCAGTAGAACCCGGGCCAGGTGAGGAAGAAACAGGAGGGGCTTCTTGCAACTCCTCTTCAGGTGATGTGTCAGCAGACACCTCGTTTCCTTCTGTGGAGTGACCAGAGGGCTCCATTCATTTCCACAATAACATTCATGCTCATTGCATTAACTGAAAGCTAGTCGGTCATGAAGTCTTACAACAAAATCATGTGATAAAACAACTTGAATTCAAATTTGGCAGACAAACATATCCATTAGATAAGTCACTTTCCAGTTAACTATGAAATAGTCATATCTAACACTCTAGTAGGAAGCTATAGCAGGGAAGTAGCACCTGTCGGAGATCCAGGGTGGGCTTTATCTCTGTCCTCTGTATGGTTTGATTCTGACTCTTCCATTTTGACCTCTTCATTTGAGACGGTCCGTGTTTGTTCTATCTGCACGGGTGTAACAGGACGGGAGGTCTCCACAGGTACTGTCGTTTCCAATGCTGTAAGAGTTGGTGCAAATAAAAAAATAAAAGAACAGGTTCATTTCCAAGAAGGCACTACAACTAAAAAAGGCAGAGATAAATATTATAAGTGTTATCAGTGCATTTACCTTCCTGTTTTTTCACGATAGTCTTCTGTAGGATCTTCTTCACAGTCTTGTAAAGGTCTTCTTTCTGTACATCTGCATTTACCTTCATCAATATATTTTTCTTCCCGTCGCTCTCAAACCATTCCTGAAGTTTGGGCCAGTTGTCCTGAAAGGTTGCGATCCTAAAAGTGAAATGATGCAAGCTGATACAGTAACAGTAAATAACACAATTAAGGTATGGCATTAAATTATATTACCTGTGTGGAATCTGTCCTACATACAGTTTTTTGTCTGCAGTAGCGTCAGGGCGTCTATCTATTGGCAAGGCAAGGAAAATTTATTTATCAAGCACAATTAGGTAATTCAAAGTACTTTACAGAAAAGAAGGGTAAATCAGTCCATAAAAGCATTCTACAAAAACATCAAATCATTTCATATAATTCCACAAAAAATATATAAATAATAATACTAAATAAAAATGAGGAGTTCATGTTGTCATATGCATAGTTGAATAGAACTGTTTTCAGCCTGAATTTAAACATCTTCTGGAAGGCTCTTCCAGATTTTGGCAGCCACACAGCCTCACCGTGTTTAGTCCTGACTCTGGGCACCCACAGAGCCCTGGATGGTTTATGTGGCTGTAATGTACTTTGGCGCAAGACCATGAAATGACGTGTTCACAAGGAGCATTATTTTAGGGTCTATAGGGTCTGGACTAATATGGTCATATTTCCTGGTTTTAGTCAGGACTCGAGCAGCAGCATTCTGGATGTATTCTCGATTGATAGTGATAGACAAGATATCTATAGAACAAAAATATAATTCACAATAAATGCTCAATGAAATGTAATTACACTAATCAACTATGAATGAACTATGCCTTTATGAACCTTAAGTTGGGAGAATACATTTCCAAAAGGGGGAAAAGGGTTGCGCTCAATGCATGTGTGAATAAATGAATGACTGTACACATTCTCATGAAACACCACACATTAAAATGATCATTGACCTTACTTAAGACAAACAAACATAATTAGTTTCATGTACCAGTGTGATTGATAGCCCGCTTGGCCACAATAGGATCAGGAATATTCAGCACTAATGCCAAGTCCAGTACCGGAGGCGGGGGTGGGGGTGTCGGCGGATTCGGATCCAGGAGGAGGTCTGTCTTTCTGCACATGATGTCATTCTCCATATCCAGAGAATAAAGGGCTGTCTCTAATAGATAAGCCTGGTCAATGTTGACTGGAAAGCCATCCAGGATCCAGCCTGACTCAGGTGGAATCAGCCTGGTGATAATATGAAAGATGTATAGCTTGTATGGGTTTACGCTCTATCGTTTACAGTATATCAAGCAGTAATACCTTATAGCCTCCACCAAAATGTCCACCAATAGTTCATCAGGTATAACACTGCCTTTGCTCAGCTCTGTTCCAGCAACTCTTCCCAGTAAGGCACGGGTTGACAACTGGGATACAAAAACAGGGAGCACTGGAAGTCAGGAGAAATGTGCAGATTGGCAACGAAAAGAAAACTAGATGCTTGGCAATTTCGCTCACATTTGTGTCCGTTATTTCCTCTAGACCTTGAAAGAAATGACATACATACCAATGACACAAAGCATACATAACAGCATTATGAACATATTCAGGAAACCCACCATATTTGAGCACTCTGGGGGATATTTTAATCTCTGTGTCTTCCTTTTCTTCTGTGACCTGTAAATGTGTTTAAATCGAGTTATTGTTGAATGAAATGAAAAAAAGGTATACAAAACTGTGGTGAGACCAGCCATGCTGTTTGGTCTAGAGACAGTGCCACAGAGGAAAAGACAGGAAGCAGAACTGGAGGTAGCAGGGATAAGGATGCTGAGGTTCTCACTGGGAGTGACCAGGATGGATAGGATCAGGAACAAGTACATCGGAAGGACATTACATGTTAGAGTCAGAGAGGCCAAACTGAGATGGTTCGGACATGTCCAGAGGAGAGATGGTAAATATATTGGTAGAAGGAAGCTGCGTTTAGAGCTGTCAGGTAGGAGGTGTAGCGGAAGACCAAAGAGGTTTATGGATGTAGTGAAGGAGGACATGAGGGTAGTTGGTGAGAAGAAGATTGTTGAGATTCTAACCTCAAGTATCAGTTTACCTCACCTCTCTGTTCTTATAAGCAGTCAAAGCTTCTTTTACTAGTGTGTCCACGGATAGGACAAATATGTGCAGCTCTACAACAAGAAAACAACAGGCTCACTTAGATAAAACATTAGCATGAGCGAGGATATTATGTACCTTCAGCAATCTTCTTCAAGCATGTGGTCTTGCCAGAGCAAAACTTGCCCAAGACACACGCCTTTATCTTATAGGTAGAACACAATGATGGGCCTGGTGGTAAGGTCGTGCTCCTCAGTACCAAGAGCACATGTTTGAGAATCATGTTGGGGCCCGGCGGTGAACATGTCTCCCCGGCTTCCTCCGGCCAAGTCCACTCTCCTACCATGTTCTAACACACAGTAAAAAGTCAATACATTGTGAGCTTCTATTACTTTGCATACATGTATCTGTAACTTACACTGTATTCGTCATAGTCCTGGTTGTTGAGTATCTCCTGTTTCTGAAGCTCTACAGGGTCTGGTGATGTGGGTCGTGGCTGATCATACAGAGGCAGACCATTTAACAGCAATTCCTTCCATTCATGCATCAGCTTTGCTGGAATTAAACTGGAAAATACACAGCTTGGTCTTAATATAAAGCATCCTTGGGTCTCTGAGAGCATTTATGATGCAAGCAATTTACATACTTTGCAGTGAGCAGGCGATATTCTCCAACTTTGGTCGCCAAGTCCACAATCTGCTCCAAAATCTCTTTGCACCTCTCAAAATGCTTCTTGGATCTATTCTGTGCACACTCCTCAGCCATCTTCTTGCAGAATTCAAGCTCTAGACGAATCTCTTCGGCACAGTCCAGCTGCGCCTGTCTGGTCAGGGCCTTAGGACAAAAGTCAGCAGGTTTTGTGGCGGAACTGAGTTCCAAAGGGAAGGTGCGGCAACAGAGAAGGCTCTGTCCCCCCCAGGTAAAGAGATATGTCACCACTCACCGCCTCCCTTTCCAGGGCTTCCCGGAATTCCTTCTCCCTCTGTTGCTGGAACTGCTGCTCTTTCAGCAGGCGGTTCTGCCGGAACGCATCCTTCTGCTTGCGCATCTGGAGGAGCTGCACTGCCAAACGCTTCTCTTGCAGAGTCTGGCCTGTCAGATATCTCACCAGCTGCTCTTCTCGCCTTCTCTCCTGCAGGGGACAAATAATTATGTATCAGTAGTTCAGAAATGCATGATGAGATTCATTTGCATGCCTTATTAGAGAGGTGTCACATTGTATATCAGAGGTGTCCAAACTCTGGCCCAGGGGCCATTTGCGGCATGAAGCTCATTTTTTGGGCCGAAATTAAATTAAACAAAAAACAACAACAATGTATTGTACTAATTGGTGTTAATAACACAAGCACCATAGTTCCTCTCCCCCACATTGTGATTTACACCACCTTCAGTTGGGTAACTATGCCTTGGAGCTTACTCCACCTACCTCTTGAGCTTCGTGGGCCTTGAGTTGCTCTATCAGGCATCTGTTTCGTCTCTTCTCTCTCTGCTCAGAAGCTGCTTCATTCTCCTGCAACCTCTGGCGGATGTCCTGAATGTACTTGCTGTTGGACTGGAGCATCAGCTCATTTCCACCTTCACCACAGCCTTGAGTGCTGCTCCCCAGTGAAGTATCCAGACCGCTAGCAAGGGTGAGAAGGTTATGTATATGTGGTCAGAGCATATATGTGTGAGAGCGAATTGATATTTATCTCACCCGGAAGAGGAAGCAAAGCCTGAAGTGGCCAGCTTCTTCCTGTTTGTCTCAAACTGGGCAATTTCACTCTGGACTATCTGCAGGGACAGACACACGCCTTTGTTTTATTTTTGAAAGACAGCGATAGAGTGAGGGATAATTGTACATGTTTCATTTTGAATTAAATCTTGAGCCAGCTGCATACAGTCTAAAAAATCTGTTTCAAGTACTTGCAGTACAAACTGGTCCTACAATCTGATAAGCATAATCATAACCTGTGCTTGTTGCTCTGTGCGATGATGCTGCTTCTGTCTCTTCAGGTTGACCAGTGAAGAATAAGGAGGCGGCTTGGGCACCTGACCATCAGTGGTCTGGTTTTGCATCAGGACGATGTCACTGTACTTTGGACGACTAAACTGCAACATATTCAGAGTTATATGCCAACAATGTGTAATATACAATTACATTGCAAATACTGTAAAATGATGAGGTAGGTTGACAAATGTCACAAGTTTTTTTTTAGATTTTGTTTTGCTCTATTCATACTGATGTTGTTGACGACGATGCACAATAAATGGCCACGCATGCATATATGGTAATGTATGTATGCTTCTTTTAGTACCTTCCTCATGTGAATCCCTCTCTTCTCATCCTGGACTCTGTGTTGACTCTTCTTCTGTGCTGACTTGTCGTCCATCTGAGACTGTTTCTTGTTAGTGTAGTGTTGACTAATTTTCTGCAACTTCATTTGTGCTTCATGTTTTACCATAGCATGTGAGAATCGCTGCATGAAAGAACCACATATATGTACAGTATCTGAACAAGCTCAGTACCAAACCTCACAACCACATTTTTATTAGAGTATATCTTCTCAAGAATAATAGGATGCACTTAAGAGTAGTCACTGTACACTCTGCTGAGCATCAAGCCTCTGCGAAAACCTCAACCTCATGAAAGCAATGTTAAACATATACTACTATACAAACGGTTTACTGACTACTGGTTCCCTTTATATCTCATCTCCCCTTGACAATATTTAATAACATGTTTAATAATTCCTCCCACATTCCAAAAACATACGAGGTTAATTGGCGACTCCAAATTGTCCATAGGTATGAATGTGAGTGTGAATGGTTGTTTGTTTATATGTGATCTGTGATTGGCTGGCGACCAGTCCAGGGTGTACCCCACCTCTCGCCCGAAGACAGCTGGGATAGGCTCCAGCACCCCTGCAACCCCCGTAAGGAAAAGCCGTAGAAAATGAATCAATGAATAAAATATGAGTGCAGCATTGTACTTTTGTGGGATACTGTGTATATTTTAGGGTATTATTACAACCTCATGTCTGGCCCGGTCGCTTGTCCACACTTACATCTGAGAAGACTTGGTGATCTTTTGTCTGCAGGGTAGTGATGGCCACAGGCTGCATAATTTCCATGGTTGCCTTGCTCATCTCTGACTTCCTCTTCTTTTCCAGTGAGACGTAGAGCTGATAAAGCAGATGAGTGGCAACACCCACCTTCTCCTGCATCAGCCCTTGAGCTGTGGTCAGGTTGAAGGAGATGCCCAGTAGGTGGAGAGTTGGTTCCAGGTGAGTGAAATTGTTCAGTTTGGACATGGAGGTGCTGTGGATGCATATTCGGAATGATTACAAGACGATACAACTGACAGAAAATGTACCAACTTACTCTGTCTTTGTGAACACGCTGACATCCTTAATCATCCCATATTTTTGGAGAACTTCACCGATGAGGTAACCACTTGAGAAATCCTTAGCAAAGGTATTTGGTTCTGAAAGGGCACACATGCAAAGACGTCTCATAGTATAATAGTAATATTTACACCAATTAATTTTCTAAACAATTAGGTTCAAATTAGGTTAGGTTGGTGGATGACTTTGGGGCCAAGAGGTCGACTCCGGACTGGTCACCGTCAGTCACAGATAAACATATATAGACAATGGACAAACAACCTTTCACACTCACATTGACACCTATAGTCTCAAATGCATGCCTCTCAGCATCCCCGCAACGAACTGTATAAAAAATAATGTTAACTCTTGTGATGAATAAAATATATGGAATAGCCTTAGCCCTCTAGGGGCTAGCTTTGCAAAATTGCTGCGTCACTAAGCAATTAGCGTTAGCCTAAATTAGCTAAGATAAACATACACATACCGACAACTTTTGACAGCCGAAGCTCCTCGTTCAGCCACTGGCACAATATATCCGACATATTTGTTTCTTTTTGTTGACTTTAATCTAATAAATATACCATTACTGCTACTTTCCGAACGCCACACTAGTGGACACTAGTGGTAGATGGGATGTAAACAAACGTATCGAGGCGGGGCTCCATGGTAACCGGTTTCCCTGGCAAGTTCCCATGCCAGTTAAGGCATTAGTTTGTGCTACGGATTCGCAGATTCGTCAAGACGTGGTCCCTCTGGGTAAAACAGAGCTGCTTCACACTTTGAATTGTTACAGTTGTCATGGCTAACGAAGCTTGTTGGCTGAAAAACAAAACGGAAAAGCAAATAAAACAGGTGGAGGAAAGGTGTGATGGTGTCGTTGCTGTGGCAACGTGTTTACCAACGTGGTTGTAGGTTGTGGGCCTCCCCAGGAGGCGTGGTCACCGGCTACTGCACCAGTGTACATTCGTATTGAGCATAGCTTAACCAACATTAGGAACCGATCCAAAATGTGTTTGTATTTGCAACTTTATTAACACTTTCTTGCAATTGTATTAATAATCACACTGTAATTAAAGTGTATTAAATGTTTTAATTTAGCATCTCACATAATTGGAATTATTATTTAAAAATGTGTACTTTTCACTAGAGATATGCTTGATAGAGATATGTTATTTCCTGTCATTGAAAGAACAAAAACAAGAGGGACTTTGCCAAGAAGTGGCCAGACAAATTTGCGTTTATTGTTTACATTAGTAACATTTCAGTTTGTTATTAGCGTGAACATTAAGCAGTGGTACAGAATAAACAGCCATTTCCTGTCTTCTACTCCTCCTCTTTAGGAATGACGACCAAGATACAAGAATTAATACTCACTGCAACATCATAAGCATTTAAAGCATTAATAAGTTCACATTTAGTCAGAGTCATGCAGGGCATTAGTTAGTGTTAGTTTTAAAGCCTCAGCAAGTCAAAAAGGATGAAGATTTTGCAGCATGCTTTTACAAATCTGTGAGTGTGTGTGTGTGAGGGGGGTGGGGGGATAAGGCAGCAAGCGTACCCTGATGTATGATGTGATATCGGGCTACATAAACCACAACTGGAAGACAGGATCACAATATCTGCTATAATCAAACATTTGTATAGATTCCTCAGGAAGCTGGCTCGTCACCAGTCACTATTGGTTAAACAATATAGTTGCCTGTGTCAGCAAAGTTTAGTATAAACCATAGAGAGGCTGTTGACACAAATCATCATAGAAGCTCACAACACACACTACATGGCTTTAAAAGGGGAAAACAATGTCCAGCCACGTTTTTTAAATTCTTAAAACTATATCCTCGGTTTTTGCCTTTCGCCATAATTGAATTTAGCTTAGCAGGTTTGAAAAAGATGTTTTTCACCTCCACGGAGGTGTTCACACTTTGAAAACCCCTGCTCTATTTCACGTGATCTCATATCGGCTTGGACAGTAACTTGACCATCTACTGTAGCTTTTGGATTCAATGAATATTTCTTGTTAAACAAGAACAGCATCAGTTAAAGGAAAAGGGGATTACATTTTTCTCAGTAGTCAAAAAAAGGACCGCCTGAGAAGTCGACCAGCAAAGTCATCCAGTTCCATCTACGTTATTGTAGTCACAGTAGTTGTACTTAAAGCTTGTCGGCTGGAGGCACTGAGAAACGGAGGTCACGAGTTGCCACAAGGACTGGGAAGGTATTGGTATATGGAAATGCAAAAAAGCAAGAAAACATTACATTATTGATAGAATAGAGACTATATCTTCCATACATTGTTCTTCTGTTCTCTGTGAGCCAGTCTTTTCCCCATAAAGCATAACATTCAGCATAACATTCAAGGTGACTGGAAGCATTAAAATTGTTATACACTGCTGTACACTTAAATGCCACAGTAAACTCCAGAAAGTTATTTTCAATGATTGCAGGTAACATGATACATACATATGTAAATGACTGGCCTGTAAAATATTTACACAAAAACTACAGATTAAAAAAAAGACAGAAAAAATGTAAACATTTAAAATTAACATGATAGCATTTGTTCAGTACATGGATTCATGTCCTAGCTTATATCATCAGTGTCGTCATCATCCAGACAATTCCAGAGCATAAAATAAATCACCTCTTGATTGTGTGTAAAATAATAACTCCTTACAAAGTGCATCTTTCAGCTGGATCGCAACAATAGCTCATCAAGCTGACAAAAAATATCTCATGAGACAGCCAATCAAAGACAACGTAACAGACACTCATGTTAAACATGAAAAAAAAAACACTTCCTTTGTAGGGTTTCTTATCTGGAAATGTTTGCTTTGCAACAGTCCTACTTTCAATTTTGTAGTGTATTTAAATCCACATCACAATGAGTAACACACAATTAAATATGAACTAAAAGCTGCATCATTGAAACGCCTGTGCTCAATGTCCAAGAGACAAAGAAAGCCAATAAATGTATAAAATTTCCCCAAATAGTGGCCTCTGCTCGAATAAATGCTGTGCCACAGTTAAGGTAAGTTCACACCTTACCCCAAATAGACATGCCCTTTTCTACCATCAGAAAAAAAAATCACTAAGTGGCAGTAATTACCTACAATATTATACCATTATAACAATTGCCGCCTGCACAGCAGACATGGCATCTGGAAAGATAAAGAAAGTCATAATACAATATACTAGTATAATAATGTTATATACAGTGAAGAAAATAAGTATTTGAACACCCTGCTATTTTGCTATTTCTCCCACTTAGAAATCATGGAGGGGTCTGAAATTTTCATCGTAGGTGCATGTCCACTGTGAGAGAGATAAACTAAAAAGAAAAATCCAGAAATCACAATGCATGATTTTTTAACAATTTATTTGTGTGATACAGCTGCAAATAAGTATTTGAACACCTGAGAAAATGAATGTTAATATTTGGTACAGTAGCCTTTGTTTGCTATTACAGAGGTCAAACGTTTCCTGTAGTTTTTCACCAGGTTTGCACACACTGCAGGAGGGATCTTGGCCCACTCCTCCACACAGATCTTCTCTAGATCAGTCAGGTTTCTGGGCTGTCGCTGAGAAACACGGAGTTTGAGCTCCCTCCAAAGATTTTCGATTGGGTTCAGGTCTGGAGACTGGCTGGGCCATGCTAGAACCTTGATATGCTTCTTACGGAGCCACTCCTTGGTTTTCCTGGCTGTGTGCTTCGGGTCGTTGTCGTGTTGGAAGACCCAGCCACGACCCATCTTCAATGCTCTGACAGAGGGAAGGAGGTTGTTCCCCAAAATCTCACAATACACGGCCCCAGTCATCCTCTCTTTAATGCAGTGCACTCGTCCTGTCCCATGTGCAGAAAAACACCCCCAAAGCATGATGCTACCACCCCCATGCTTCACAGTAGGGATGGTGTTCTTCGGATTGTACTCTTCATTCTTCTTCCTCCAAACACGCTTATTGGAATTATGACCAAAAAGTTCTATTTTGGTCTCATCTGACCATAAAACTTTCTCCCATGACTCCTCTGTATCATCCAAATGGTCATATGCAAACTTAAGACGGGCCTTGACATGTGCTGGTTTAAGCAGGGGAACCTTTCGTGCCATGCATGATTTCACATCATGACGTCTTAGTGTATTACCTACAGTAACCTTGGAAACGGTGGTCCCAGCTCTTTTCAGGTCATTGACCAAGTCCTGTCGTGTAGTTCTGGGATGATTCCTCACCTTTCTTAGAATCATTGAGACCCCACGAGGTGATATCTTGCATGGGGCTCCACTCCGATTGAGATTGACCGTCATGTTTAGCTTCTTCCATTTTCTAATGATAGCTCCAACAGTGGACCTTTTTTCACCAAGCTGCTTGGTAATTGCTCCGTAGCCCTTTCCAGCCTTGTGGAGGTGTACAATTTTGTCTCTGGTGTCTTTGGACAGCTCTTTGGTCTTCGCCATGTTACAAGTTAAAGTCTTACTGATTGTATGGGGTGGACAGGTGTCTTTATGCAGCTAACGACCTCAAACAGGTGCATCTGATTCAGGATGATACATGGAGTGCAGGTGGACTTCTAATGGGCAGACTAACAGGTCTTTCAGGGTCAGAATTCTAGATGATACACAGGTGTTCAAATACTTATTTGCAGCTGTATCACACAAATAAATTGTTAAAAAATCATGCATTGTGATTTCTGGATTTTTCTTTTTAGTTTATCTCTCTCACAGTGGACATGCACCTACGATGAAAATTTCAGACCCCTCCATGATTTCTAAGTGGGAGAAATAGCAAAATAGCAGGGTGTTCAAATACTTATTTTCTTCACTGTATATATATATATATATATACACACACACACACACACAAGTATATATACACACACACACACACACACACAGTATATAATACATTATGTTGTCTATATTCTATTATATTCTAGTATGTTATTTTAATTAAGCATCATTATTGTGTGGGGAATAAATATAGAACAATATCTTACCCCTAAAAGATGCCTTGTACTCTTTGCGGTTGAGCGCCACTATATGAGGAAATGAAGTATGCATTCATATTATTTACCTGTGGTCAATGTGCAGACTGCTACATCCAATGGGGAATTAGTTTTTGGCCTATGAAGCTTGTTTGCTGCATGTCACTGGTAAAGAATGTAAAAGTGTTAAGTCTGCCCGTTGGCTGGGCAGCTTCTAATGGGAGGATATCATGGCTTTGTAGAAGCCAGTAGGTTGGTGAACCAGCTTGCTGCAGATGATGAGAACTGACGTCTCTCCTCACCGTGCTCCTCGGATTCGCTGTCGGGGAGGAGGAACTGGGTGGAAGCCACCGAGGTGGGTGACCCTAAGTGGGGTGCCAGGCAGTCCCGTTCGCCAGACTCCTCGGGCGAGTCCAAATGCCAGGAGCTCTGGGGTTTGTAACCACCAGAACAGGCAGCTAGGGGCTCTTGGGAAGATTGCGGCAGAAGTGCGTCGTCGCTTGGTGCTGTAGGTTGCCTCTGAGGGCGGTAACCACCTTCGCTTTCAACCATGTTGACCTGGTGGCCCTCGGAGGTGCCTTGTTGACTCATCTGGAAGACCAGAGATGATGCTGAAGTTTGGATCCCTGTATAAGTCACATCAGTGTGTCCTGAGTCCAGTGAAGACCCAGACGAATCAGAGGAGTCCGGGAAACGTGGCCTTATGGGACGCTCATCAATCACTGGGTTGTAGTAGCGTAATGAGGTGGGCTCATCTGTGTCGACCGGCTCGTCTCGTATCATCTGCTCCTCTTCCTCCTCGTCCTCTTCGGGAATGCCTACAAGCACCTCTTTTATTGAGTCAAACTGTGGCTTATCCACAACATGGACCATATTGTGGGGAGATGGTGTCACATCCAGTGGTCCCTGTCAGGTCATGGACAGTTAGCAAACAGTCAAACATCTTTATATCCAAGACATCAGAGACATTTGCATTTTTTCCCAATCCTAGGTGTCCTAACATATCTGTCCTTCAGTCAGAATAGCCCTTTTAACAGCCCGGTCAGAGAGAACATAAAAAAAATACTTGAATTAGTCATTTCATACTTATTGAAAGGACAGGCACTCCAGAGACCATAATTTTTTTACCATTTATTCATTTTCTACGGCGTATCCTCACAAGGGTAGCGGGGGTTGCCTATCCCAGCTGTCTTCGGGCGAGAGGCGGGGTACACCCTGGACTGGTTGCCAGCCAATCACAGGGCACATATAGCAACCATTCACACTCACATTCATACCTATGGACAATTTGGAGTCACCAATTAACCTAGCATGTTTTTGGAATGTGGGAGGAAACCGGAGTACCCGGAGAAAACCCACGCATGCACGGGGAGAACATGCAAACTCCACATGTGAGTGTGAATGGTTGTTTGTGTGCCCTGTGATTGTCTGGCGACCAGTCCAGGGTGTACCCTGCCTCCCAAAGACAGCTGGAATAGGCACCAGCACCCCCCGCAATCCTTGTGAGAATAAGTGGTAGAAAATGAACGAATGAAAGAATGAATGTAGTTAGCAGCACGCTGCACACCCTATTTAGTAATATCAGGGGGTTAAATACACTTTTTTTTATTTGTAAAAATCTCTCTCTTGGAAGTGGACAAAATGCATGCATGTCGAGATATTTCATGGACGGTAGCAGAAATTGACTTTTTCCATCAGAGTTTCTTGGAGACTACAAGGAAGATAATTATAAGCAGCTGGTGGCAAACCTCCTGACATCCTACAAAGCCCTTGACTGCAATACATCACTGAAGATACACTTTTTGCATTTCCATCTAGATTTGAACTGTGGAGAAGTAAGTGATGAGCACGGGGAGCACCAGGACTTTGAAGCTATGGAGAAAAGATATCAGGAAAAGTTCTATGCTATGCTTACTGACTAATGTTGAAATGCGGTCAGTGACGACCCTGTTGAGTATGAGAGACAAGCCAAAAAGTTGTAAGTGATACTTTACCAAATGGACACATACCTGTGTTCTGGTCCAGTTATCGTTCAATTTAGGCTGAGGGATGTCTGGATAGAAGGCCGTCTTTACCCTGAAGAGATAAAATGTACAGTATATAATGTGAATAGAGCATGTCATCAAACAACTACAAACAATGAAAGTCTCACTAACCATTCCCGTTTCTTATAGCAAAGGACGGTGACAAGGGCTAGCAATAAAGCTGTAAGTCCCAACGAGGCCAGTATTTCCAGGATGAGCCAATCAGCTTGATGGAAGAGAAAATATATGGCGTCAATATAGACATAAAGATGACTAACTATGCAGTCATAACAATGCACATACCGAGGGGCTCCACTGTGATGGAGATGGTGGTGCCCGTGTCCTCGCCTGCTGAGGTATAGGCTTTGATTGTGAATTTATAGGAGCCCTCCGAGAGACCCTTAACTGTGTACTCCCTGCTTCCTTGTCCCGACAGACTGGCTGCACAAGCATGGACAGCATGGGTTAGAAAGTGTGAATATCTCATTTTTTTCCAGCACTCTAATTTTGACT
Organism: Doryrhamphus excisus; assembly: GCF_037039965.1. Taxonomy (NCBI): domain Eukaryota; kingdom Metazoa; phylum Chordata; class Actinopteri; order Syngnathiformes; family Syngnathidae; genus Doryrhamphus; species Doryrhamphus excisus. The sequence continues at coordinate 10,535,435 of NC_136359.1, read as the reverse complement.
GTAAACAGAGGGCAAATCATACCTAGTTTTACAAGGTGGGAGTCATTACTCATGTAAACATTGTAACCCAGGAGGTCACCTCGCCTGCTGACCTCCGGGACGGCTCCCCATGTTAATATAACGTCAGATTCCTGTTGACTGATTTGTAGCTGGGGGACAGGCCTTGATGGAGCTAGGGTATGGAAGGGAGTATTTGGAAAATTAAAGCATGTTCAAGACAAATGTCTCTGTCAAGCTGTTACACTTACCCAGCTCTTGCATGTAGCCCTGCCAACGCTGCAGCAGTTCTAATGTGCATGTGAACAGGGATATGTTGTACTTCACACCCGGCTGGAAGTTGGCTGAAAAAAAAAAAACCCCAACAACATCAAGAAGAGGCAACAGCAGAAAGTTAATTTGTAGTTGTACACATATTTGTTTTGGCTCACTACACGGACAATTATGAAAATTCAATGACTACTTCAACCCACCACTGCCACAAATGGAGTGCTGCCGTATGGGAAACACTGGATGATAAGTACCTGATTCAATGGAGACGTTTGTTTTTCCCAAGGCCGGCTTCATCCACTCCACAGGGCAGTCCTGCTGGCAGAGGGCATCATGCCACTCTACTACATAACCACAGCTGGAGTTGGTATCATCCTGCCAGACCAGGGGGAAACCTTTGTCCATATAAACGGCCCTCGACACAACAATATTACTCTTATCTGAAAAAAAATGAGTAATGTTATGCGACAAATACAATCAGTGGGGCAACATGAGACACTGCTTACGACATACCTGCGGCATGTAGAGGAAAAACAACGCTTATTGGTGGAGACGACCCTGCGGCGTTCTTGGCTATGACAGTTGCCATAACCTCGTTGTCATTACTGAAGGCTGCTATTTGGGTGAGGTTGATCGGGAGCGTGAAAGTGTCGGGAGGAAGAGTTTCAGTGTGCTGCAGGTTCTCCTCAGGGCTCCAAAACGTGACCTCGTAAGATGTGATCTGACCGTGGCTTTCTCTTGCTGTCAGAGGCTGAGGTTGGTGAAGAAGATGAGAGTTTTAAGTTAATTTCCAGTTTCCTGGGGTATTAAATTGGCATGTGTGACCTGCATTACATGCTGTACAATTACAATACATGGAAAAAGAAACAAATAGTATGTTCCGTGATCAAAAGCAGAATACAACATGAATATATTCAAATTTGATATTGCCAATACATTATTATAATGTATAGTATTAAAAATTATTCCATATTTATGTGAATGTGTTCTGAAACATGGCTGTTATTCAAACAAATAATACAAATTTCAAACATTACCATCCAAAGAATCTGTCCGGTGTTGTCATCGTTGATATGCATCCACACATTTAGAGCATCTGGAACTATGATGCAAAAAACACTACTTAACAAACATACAACACAAAACTTAAGAAAAATGATTGGTAATTGTTACAATATAACCCAGGTGAATAGCCACACTGCGAATGCATACATAAGTAAGTGAAGGATCTAAGCTGCTGTGGATTTAAACAGAAGTTTTGAAAACAAAAGAAACCGACTAGCGTCAGCGAATGCAGACTCAAGACGGCATGTAAAAAGGGACATGCACCTCAATGCATCCTTACCATCAATATTTGTTTTGAAAGAAAAGGGCTGACTCCAGTTTCCCCACTTCCAGAAATTCCGCTGGGCACCACAGCGTACTTTAACACTATAATCCTCATCAGGATACAAATCCAGAAGAAGCACCGTGCTCAAACCAACGCCTGTGAAGGTGCGCTGAACAAAACCAGCCCCACCAAAAAACAACATTTTAAATGAATGTAACACATTTAATTTGGATGAAGATAAAAGGAGAAAGTAACTAACCTTTGTTTTATTGTTTTGAGAATTGAGCTCTACCTGGCAGACTAGAGCCAGGGAAGTATAGCTTTCATATTCCCACTTCCACAGCACCGTAACATTCCATGCACTGACAACAGCGCTCAGCCTTGGAGGTGCGACTGGCCGCACTGCCATGAAAACACAAGACAATAAATATTTAACGCAGTCATATACATGTGTTCCTTGAGCATGACAAGCTGAGCTGAGCAGCCCACCTCTGTGCCAGATGTCTGCAGAGTCCGACAAGCTATACAGGCCCAAAGGATTCACAGCTTCCAGCGTCCAGTTTCCCTCCCACTGTGTCACATTACACATCCTGAACTCTTCTGGTTTGATGGCCTCCGCACATTTCCTTCGAATAAAAAGTCCTCATATGAGACACAGACATGGCTCTTCTCCCTCTCGATGAACAAGTGCTCTGGATTTGACATTAGTGTACACCACTGCATTAAAGTACCTGTTGTTTATTGAGAAGATTGTTCGTCGCTTGCCGTACAATCGGGTGTCTCGCCGTTCCTTCCACTGGCACACGGCTGACATCAAATCATGTGTCTCACAAAAAAAATCACTGAGCAGAGGAGGATCTGGGACAGAAAGAAATTACTATAAATTAAATAATTGACATCAATACGATGAAACAATCCACAAACTCATTTGCAACCAGGACAATTGGATAGCTTAGATATTAATCTACATTGTCACAATTCTAAAGGTGACAACCAGGTCCCAGGAAAAAAACGTTAGTCTGGAGCCCTGACAATAGAAGTGGTCAGTGTACAACTCATATAGCAGTATATATTTGCTATCAACGCACAGCCCTTATTGTCCAAATAGCTGACAACACAAGTAACTACTAGTGTCTTGCCCAGTGCAGGGTGGTGGCAGCGTCACAGTCTGGGGATGCCCGAGTCCTGCCTGCACTTTGGAGCTGCGGTTGACTGAGAGGAAAACACAAACTCTAGCATGTACTGTGACATTGTGAAGCACGGCTTGATCCCTTTCCTGGGAAACTGGGCCACATGTAGGGGTGTAACGACGCGTTTTAATAACCACTCCTTTCGTATTATGACTCGTGATTGCCGGTAAGATTCAAGTAGTTTGAAAGGCTTAAAGTTGCACCAAAGTTACAAAGCATACGTATGTAACACTCGTGCCCGAGTTGTAGGGCATCTACAGCCATCCTTTACGGGACAAAAACTCAAACTTGTGCTCTTTGGAGAGGACTTGTCGGCTCGTTTACATGACATCATCCGTGCGCTCCACTCAACAGGCATGACTAATCAACTTACGGCAAATCAAACTGTTACCCGAGTAACGTTTAATGTCCACATGGCAGCTTTTATACAAGGTAACAAGCCCAAGCACGCCTCCTAGGCATGTCTCCAAATCTGAATCCAATTTAGCACCAATAGTGCATCCTCAAGTGGATGGTGGAGGAGCGCCATCCACCAATGATGTCACCATGAAGGAGTGGAAGAGGATTCCAGTGACAGCATGTACAGTTCTGGTGAATTCCACACCCAGTCGGTTTAAGGTGCTGCTCGATAACAATGGTTCTCACACTTTGGACATGATTCTGACATGTGTCATTTTCTGTGGTTAGTAAATACGTACATAATGCTCTAGACCAGGGGTCGGCAACCTTTACTATGAAAAGAGCCATTTTACCCAATGCCCACTGAAGAAAAATAGCCTGGAGCCGCAAAACATATAGTATGTTTAAAACAACATTGGAGGGAATTTGGGGGTATCAAAGTAGTTCAGATAAGAAAAGACGAGTTGGAGTACTGTATGTATGTGTAAACTACTGTAAACGTAAAAACAAGTTCCCATGCCGCTGTTTTTAAATTATCTCGAATTTATTTTTTAGATTTGTAGGTAAGTATTACTTGTTTTTCTTCATGTACTGAACTGGATAGCAGTCAGAACTCACTCAGGATGCATTCATGGTCTCAGACAAAGTTGGATTTTTTAAAACTCATTACAAAAGACGTGCATTTTCCCCACTCGGGTGTTAAAAATATTCAAGCATCGCAAAGGGAGCCACAATAAAGAGGCTGAAGAGCCACATGCGGCTCTGGAGCCGCAGGTTGCTGACCCCTGCTCTAGACGTTGTACACTGACTACTCTAAATTGTCTAGTATTGTCACAATGATCTTGTCTGGTAAAAAAAAATCTAACATAAATGTTTAAATTGAGAAAGAGAATAGCTCCCATAACAAATGTCTTACATCCAACTAAGACCACGGTTCCAGACAGCTTGGTCTCGTCGAGGCTGTCCTGGCAAATTACATTGGTCCCTGTCCTGTTCGATGGCACCTGGTCGACCGCTGTGAAGCCGTAACTCCGCCTACTTAGCCGCGTGGCATTCATGATTGTGTTGCCATAACGTATGGAACCAAAATGCCGCCCCTCCGCCACAATGCAACAGAAGGTGGTGCTGTCCCCTGCACTCACAACTCTGTCCTGAGGGTACAGCTGGAACTTGACATAGGTGGGCAGATCGTTTCCTGTAAAGGGAAACAATAGGGGGAAGAGGATGATTTAAGGGCAGAGACATATAAATAGAGATGTTGTGTTTTTTCAAGCATGGAGGAGACATAACATTAAAACAGAAGTTTGACCTTGGAGGATCTGCGTGTCACTCCATTCGCTCATCGCCTGCCCCTCTCTTGAGCGGATTTGGATGGACAATGAGGTACATTCTAGAGGTTCTGCGGAGGTCCAATTCCACTCGTACCGACCAGTTGTCTGATTTACAGTCACAGGCAGTGTGTCCTAAAACACAGGAGATGAGCCTGATGGAACGTGTTCTTTGTAATTAATGGAGCCCTCTAAATTGAGCCTTTTAAAAGAAAGGCATTTCAAAGACACTCTCGCTCTCTCTTTTTACCTTTTATATGATAGTGTATATGATATGATACATGACATATATAATAAACCAAATAGGTAATATGTATATGATTAAAAACATAATTCTGCTTAAAAATTGCATAGGGAGGAGGATTTCTAGCCCATTCGCCAATTTTCTAGCATTTTTATAGACATTAAAAGACAACATTAACATGTTTAAATTATGCGTTCAATTTCAGTGAAATAACATCTTAAATTTAGTATTCAATTACACCTTTGTTGTTGCCAACAACCTATACAGCACTTTTCCATCTGTCCAGGTCAATGGTGTGTGTAAATGACAGGAAAACAAGCGCCGTCTTGAAGACAAGCTCCTTTGGTGCCATCTGTTGGTTTGCAAGACACCTTTTTTTTGTTGTTTGAGGTGGAAATACCGCCTCATATCTGGGTCAACACGGCATCAATTCAATGTTTCTAACAATAAAATAAGCAATTTTTATGTCATACAAGGGCTAAATATTAAAAAAAGGATGTCCCAAAGAAAAATTTTGTATGTAGGTACTCACATGGAAGACAGTTTGATTAAGTTCTGTCCTGAGGATCAAGATGTCAAACATTGTGGCCCCGCCTCCCAGCCAGGATATGGATATTTGCTGCATTTTCATGTTTGGTGACAGGTTCACTTGCTGGGGTACAGTCAGGACTGAGGAGAAACAAGCAAAGAGACATGCATTCATCCTGTAAGTGTACATGGTGTGATGGTGTGTACTAAAGGGAGTATGGAAAGCGGCATAGAGAGTCCTACCATTCTGGGCATGAGTGTGTACCACTGAAAGGCCAAGGAGACAACAGATGAGCCAGACAGGCCTGCAGCTGGCGCGTAACTGAAGCATGGTGAGTGACTGGTGGTGGTTTCCTCTCCACTACAGCAGCACCATGCTGATGGCAGAGCCCCCTGTGAGAGCATGGACAACACAAATACAAGTTGAAGTGGAACTGATTCTAGTTTTTTATTTGAAACCAGCCAGATGCTTAAGAAAATACCACCACCTGCTTCTTGCACACTGACTCTTTGTTTTGTACTGACTGGAATCGCTAGCAGTCAAAAGCACATGTACCAACCTGAAAATGCAGGCTGTAGCGAAATACACCAGAAACAACTACTAATACTACAACTACTCACCTGCCGTGTACAGTCTAATGAGGCCCAATACCAGAGCAGTAGCAAACATCTAGTCTTTAATACACACCTTCGATTTAACAATCAAGATATGCTGGGCAATGATATTCCATGCCTATTAGGTGATAGATACGCCTTCCAAAATGAAGGCATTTTTTTACGCATGGGCATCACAAGCTACACTTCTGTTATGATGGCAGGAGGCACAACAGCATCCCTGTAGGGTCATATGGAGTCAGCCACACTGATTCTCTTTAACTCTTCTATTACTATTAAGTCTTTATTCTAACCTGGACGCAACAACAGCAGCGCAATCCAAACACCACTTACAGTAAATTCCGGTGTATAAGACGCACCGGTGTTGAAGCAGCAAGTCATTACTCAATAATATAATATAACAGTCTGACTCACAGTGTCATTCTACATAGAAGGCTGAAATCATCAAACAGCAACTTAACACCCAAAATGTAGGAAACAAATATACAATACAAGTACCAATACCAGTTTTTGATAAACAAAAAAAAAATACAGTGCATCCGGAAAGTATTCACAGCGCTTCACTTTTTCTACATTTTGTCATGTTACAGCCTCATTCCAAACTGTATTAAATTAATCTCTTACCTCAAAATTCTACACAAAATACTCCATTATGACAATGTGAAAAAGTTTTTTTTTGACTTTTTTTGAATTTATTAAAAATAGAAAACAAAAAAATCACATTTCCATAAGTATTCACAGCCTTTGCTTAATACTTTGTTGATCCACCTTTGGCAGCAATTACAGCCTCAAGTCTTTTTGAATATGATCCCACAAGTTTAGCACACCTATCTTTAGGCAGTTTTGCCCATTCTTCTTTGCAATAAGTCTCAAGCTCCATCAAGTTGGATGGGAGACGTCTGTGCACAGCCATTTTCAGATCTCTCCAGAGATGTTCGATCGGATTCGAGTCTGGACTCTGGCTGGGCCACTCCAGGACATTCACGGAGTGGTTCTGAAGCCAATCTTTTGAGATCTTGGCTGTGTGCTAATGTCTACTGTCTATATCAGGGGTTCCCAAACTTTTTCCTGTGAGGGCCACATAACTTTTCCCTGCTCTGATGGGGGGCCGGGGTCAGTTTGTAGCAGAAAATGTAACGATTGCATGGGTGTCTAAACATAAACATTTATTGTTTTCCAGAAAGCCACACAAAACCAAATATTAATAACCCTTTCCGGGATCTTCATGGAAAAAATAAGTCAGGAAATATATAGTCAGGAAAATATAAGTCAGGAAATATATAACAACACAATTATGAAATAAATAATAACCAAATACTCTCTCTGGGGACTTCAAAGAAAAACAAAGTCAGGAAATATTTAACAACACAATTATGAAATAAATATCATACTATAAATAGCTATCATACCTGTCTTTGTGACGGGATTCATAGTGTCGGTGCAGATTGTATTCTTTAAATACAGCCACCATCTCTTGATAGATGAGACAAACCGCTTTTTCTTTGCATTGAACAAAAAAATAATCGTTTGTCTACTGCAGGTTAAATACCCTGCATTCTGAATCAATTTTTCTCTTACCTAATCTTTTCGCCATTGTTCCGCTCTATTTGACGGGGTGAGTCAAGGATTTTTTTTCTGGGAGGGGAGAGGGGTATTTATCTGGTGTTGCTCAGGGGGCCGGAGCAAAGGTAGAGGCGGGCCGGATCCGGCCCGTGGGCCGTAGTTTGGGGACCCCTGGTCTATATGGTCAAGGTACATGACCAGTCCACTGAGGTCAAGAGTGCTCTGGAGCAGGTTTTCATCCAGGATATCTCTATATATTGCTGCATTCATTTCCCTTCTATCCTGACTAGTCTGCCAGTTCCTGCTGCTGAAAAACATCCCCACAGCATGATGCTGCCACCACCATGCTTCACTGTAGGGATGGTATTGGCCTGGTGATGAGCAGTGCCTGGTTTCCTCCAAACATGGCGCCTGGCATTCACACCAAAGAGTTCAATCTTTGTCTCATCAGACCAGAGAATTTTGTTTTTACAGGCCTGATTGGTGGATTGCTGCAGAGATGGTTGTCCTTCTGGAAGGCTCTCCTCTCTCCACAGAGGAACGCTGGAGCTCTGACAGAGTGACCATCGGGGCCTTGGTCACCTCCCTGACTAAGGCCCTTCTTCCCCGATCGCTCAGTTTAGAAGGCCGGCCAGTTCTTGAAGAGTCCTGGTGGTTCCAAACGTCTTCCATTTACGAATAATGGAGGCCACTGTGCTCATTGGGACCTTCAAAGCAGCAGAAATTTTTCTGTATCCTTCCCCAGATTTGTGCCTCAAGACAATCCTGTCTCGCAGGTCTACAGACAGTTCTTTTGACTTCATGCTTGGTGTTTGTGCTCTGACATGCACAGTCAACTGTGGGACCTTATATAGACAGTTATTATATTTCCAAATCATGTCCAATCAACTGAATTTACTGCAGGTGGACTCCAATTAAGCTGTAGAAAGATCTCAAGGATGATCAGTGGAAAAAAGATGCACCTGAGCTCAATTTTGAGCTTCATGGCAAAGGCTGTGAATACTTATGTAAATGTGATTTTTTTGTTTTCTATTTTTAATAAATTCAAAACATGTCAAAAAAACCTTTTTTCACATTGTCATAATGGAGTATTTTGTGTAGAATTTTGAGGTAAGAGATTAATTTAATTCAGTTTGGAATGAGGCTGTAACATGACAAAATGTAGAAAAAGTGAAGCGCTGTGAATACTTTCCGGATGCACTGTATGTTAACAGCTTCCTTTCATGCATTTCTTCCCAGCAAAGCCTTTCATTGGCCATGGCTGCCGAGGCTCTGCAATAGTTCATTCCCAAAAATCCATATGATAGATAACGAGAAGCACAAGCAAACTATGCTGACAGTAAATTAAGCCTTGAACACGATGAACTTGTATGTTCGTGCAGCTAATTCTCGGATTTGTTTTGTCTAACTGTCACACAGGTGCTGCTGTTTACAACTGGACAAGCTTGGACAAGTGCTACATAAGTCCCTTGACAAAATAACTTGCAGGGACGGGCTGATTCATTATTGCAACACACACCTGGTTGTTTTTTTTATGTATTTATTTTTTTATGGTTTGTGGACTTAACATTATGACATATGCAGTTTGAAAGGACTCTCAGTGTGTTTGGCTTGAAAAAAAAAGCAGCACCTCTATATGAAATTCAAAGCCATAGCTCTACATAAATACAGCTGTCTGGACTGGATGTTTCACATGCACGTCAGCACCAAGATGTGCCCACTGCACGCAAGGTGAGTGTCCACATTAAAGGCTCCTGAAGCAGAATATGCCCTGCAGCCTCCAGCACACGCTATAACTTGGAAGTCCGGTGCTTGGAAGCTGGACAATGAGCAGATTCTGGGAAATGCAACTAGGAAATTGATAGCTCCAAATGCTCGGCACACGAATCAATACTGGTTTGCAGGGCAGAAGCAATAAATGTGACCACAGATGAGGCAAACAACAAGAATGTGGTCTGCACTTAAAAACCAAGTCTGACCTTCATCTGTATGCAGGCAGTATTCCCATTTTAGACAAGAGTTTTTTTCTTCCTCGTCTCACCAACCCAGACTTTGCAACATTGCCTTTGACCATTCCCAGCCACGGAAAAAGTCTGTTGAAATGTTTAAAGTGCAGGACTGACCGTACAGTGATGCAATCATGTCTTGTTTATCCAGCCTCCTCTTCTAAAAACATAACAACCCAGTCTCTACACTACAAAAACAAGATTAAATACCTGAAATCATGGTAAACATTACTTTTAACTGACATATTTTTTCGTACCAGGTACTTTCATCACCCAACTTAAGTAAAAGGGACTAAGACAACTATACGGTAGTTTGAGGAAACGCAGTGGTGGATGTGGAGCCACATGAAGGACCAAGTACTATGCAGAAATGGAAGGAAAAAGGTTATTTTCAATGCTAAGTTTAGCTACAAAGCCCTGGCAGGGCCCTGATAACAACATCAAACCTATTTGTTTCTACCGTCACTTTGAGTTGAGCTGTCAAGAAGAATATGACAACATGCAAACTCCACACAGAGATGCCCAAGCGGAGAATCAAACCCAGGTCTTTGGATGGATCTTAAAACATGACTATATTAACATGGTGGACAGTAAGGAGGAAGTGATATGTGTCAAAGTGAAAGTTTCTGGTATGCTTGAAATGTAGCTTTTCACAAAAAGCTTTTTTTTGTTGGGCACCAATATTTTCCTGAAACACACTGATGTTCCACTGCTGCTTACTAGAGAACAGAAAAAACTAGAAACAAACTTTTTTGCTAAAAGACGAGAGTCTAATCTTTCTTTTAGTAGTTTCCATATTGATATAGCCATAAAACACAATATTCTGTGTGCCTTGAAAGATCAGTCAAAATTGTCTAAAATGGCCAATACTGAAGGGGTTGTCTTTTACAAAATGTCTGAGATAGATTGACTTATGATGTACAACAAGAAAAACAAAGGCGCAAGAATAGGCAACCAAAGTTTTTGAGTAAGTGTATGCTTTTTTCTGGTAACTTTTCTTCGCTTTCCCTTAAAAGGTGCTGTGCATCATCAGCTCCCAGCTACACTTTTTCAACCAAAAAATATAAGAACACCATCACCAGCTAGCAGATGTTACCAATAGTGGGCGAGAACAACAGATTGAAGAAATAAATCTTTATATTTGTCACAGGAAAATAATGATTGAACTGCTAATTGTGCCAAGTTGGAGGGATTCGACTTCTGAAGAACCACTAGCGTAAAAAATTGGGATAGAGTGCAGTCAAAAATATTTACTTGTGTGAATAAGTGTTGACATTCTGAAACATGAGCCACAATCCTGATCCTGACCTTGGAATAGGAACTAGTGGGCGACCGGATGCTTTAGGCAGAAAAAAAGGCGCTAACAGATGAGTGCGTGTGTAAAAAATGCCAGTACTCTGACCTCACTAGAGAAAGGACATTCAGTCCAGTGTGTGAAGCTGCTGGACTCAAAACAATCCTTCCTTCCTTCCCATGCACTGTTGTCCGTGATGCATTAACACGGAGGCAACAGGAAGCGACTAAAAGAGCCATGTACTAATGACTTCAGCAATAAACACCCTTCTCACACTTCAGAAGTACACTAGTGCGAAGTATACTAGTATAGTTTTGCGGGGTGCAACACTGGCTGTTGTAACAGGAGCTCAGGAGTGCGGAGTGTGCAACGGTCATTAAATTTGAAGTTTCCATTACTCAGAGACAGTAGAGTGCAGTATAAGTTAACCTACTAGTGGCTGATTCAGTGTAAACATACATTGGAGAAAAAGGCCCTGAATTCATACGGCTAGAATAATTAGAGGGGAGACTGTTGCATTAAACATAAAGCCTGCATACATAAATTAGAGAAGTAACAAATAATCTATGAATGAATGATTAACAGATTAACAAATTACTCAAGAATAGGCATGGAATTGGTATGCAATTAATATTTTTTTTAACTTAAAGATGTACATACATCTTGATGATTTCAGCCTGCCAACTGTGAATGTTTACATTTCTTTAGTGATCAATAAAAACACACCTATTATGTTTGTGTTTTAGGCAAAACAAAAAACAAGATATTCACACACATCATCTTTGACTTTGGAGAACAGGGCCCCGTTTCACGAAGCAGGTTTAGTGAAAACTCTGAGTATGTTAACCCTGAAATGAGGGAAACTCTGAGTTTTCCGTTTCACAAAGGGACGTAAGTCAAACCAGAGACAGAGGAGTAACTCCAGCCTGTTTCACAGAGAGAGGTAACTTAACCTCGGTGTCAGTTACTATGGCAACAGACCCTGTGAACATAACCTGGTCAGGACCGGGTTTTCTTCAATGAACCTCGAGTTTCTTTCTGTCTCTGCCCTCTTACGCTACACACGGTGTGATTCATTCATTGTCGCGCGTGTTTAAAGCCAGTTTGGTCGTTTTTCTTCAAGGTGTGCTGTGTGTCGCATTGTTTTTTGAACCATGGCATGTCCGTTTGTAGAAGACCCTGCAGACGAAGAGGCACTACTACTCAGAAGAGAGCTCCGCATTCGTAGGGAAGTTATCCACAGGCCGAAATTGGACACGCTATCATTTCCAGATAATTTTCTTTTCGAACGGTACCGCTTCACTTCACCATCCATCACTTACATCCATAATCTCATCCGTCAGGACATTCAAAACATCACCAACCGTGGACGTCCACTGTCATCCACCCAGATTCTGTGTGTTGCTCTTCGGTTTTTTGCCAACGGAAGTTTTTTATATAATATAGGTGATGCAGAAAACATTAGCAAGGCCACCGTCTGCAGAGCTGTGAGAAAAGTGTCCCTAGCACTAAAAAGACGAATCAACTCCTTTGTTGTGTTCCCGGGACATAAACCCGTGGGGGTCATCAAGGAGGAATTCCACAGAATTGCAGGTGAATGTAGAAATCAGTTAAAATGTATGATTATAAATCATATTCAGTTAATGATATGGTGCTGCAACCTCACACTGGGATTTGTCATTTTCATTTCTTTTAGGATTCCCTGGTGTGATAGGGTGCATCGATGGGACGCACATTCCCATCGTTGCTCCTTCAGAAAATGAAGGAGACTATGTGAACAGAAAATCCATTCACAGCATCAATGTGCAGGTAGATTGAATGTCAGACTGCATCAAACTGCAAAAACTCAAAATCATACCAACAATATTTGTCTTATTTCTCGTCAAAATGTCTAATTTCAAATCACACCTAAAAGTAAATTGTTTTTAGACAATGTTCACATGTTTCAATCACATTTCACTTAAAAAAATAATTTGAAAAATCTGTCAGTGGAGCAAGTTTGTTATTTCTACTTATTTCAATTGAAAATGTGCGTGAAACAAGTGAAAATTGCCTGAAAACCAGTTACTTTTTATGTGGTGTCTTAAGTGTAAAGACATTTGATGAGAAATGTAGACCAACTACATGGTCACCCATGGTGAATCGAGGGAACGGGGCTCCATTGATGAGGGCTTTTTAAAGTTGTGGTACACGCGCTTAACGGGGCCCAGTTTGTGAAAACTGTTTGTGTTTGTTTCATTAAGGGCCTAACATCAAGGGCCTAACCGATTACTCGATTAATCAAAAAAAGCCAAGCTGCAGCTTAATCAACTAAGAAAATAATCATTATCTATAGTATAGTTCTAAAATGAATTACCGTAATTTTTTGTGTATTTGGCGCTACTTTTTTATGCGTTGAACTCTGGCACTTGGGCTGTGATGTGGCTGATTCCCATGATGCTTAGAGTGCAAGTCCAGGGAGTAGTGAAGTGGATGCTCATATCACGTTTTGAAGTCTGTTTTGATCAGACAAATCTCAGGTGTATAATTACCACATCTTCTGCTTGGTCTGCTCGGACCACCAAACGTCACTAATGTGACCGTTTGCTTTACTGGGTTGACTGGTCATGCCTGGAAAGCAGAACGCATGAATGATGTCATATAAAAGCGAGTGTTGTGATACGTTGTGCTTACATGTTGCCAGTGTGTCCACTCCAATAGAGTACAAGTTTGTGAGCATTTGTCTTGTCAAAGAGTAACTTTAGACGCCCTACAACTCGGGTGCTACACTATCACCAACAAGTGTGCAAAGGCTGGACCACTGCATGATGAAGACGACAACTCACAAAGGGCTAATTTTCCTCAGGACGAAAGATGCCAAGAACAACAATGAAAGGGGAACTGACAAAGTGTGTAATGAAGGAATTATAAGGCTATTCAACTGTAAAGAAGAAGACAACTTTTGTGGTTTTAGTTCCCAGGAGGAGGATGAGGACAATGATGAATGACTTTTTGGTAGGCTGTTGTTTAGGTAGCCATTTTCCATGCACGGTTTAAAAAAAATCTTTCTCTATAACATCTTTCTGTGCACTAAATATCCCATGTTATGACATGGACACCTGTGGCTTTTAGACAGGTGTGGCCTATATATATGTATACATTTTTCTCTTTAAATTTAATGGGTGCAGCTAATAGAGCAGTGTGCTCTAGTGTCCACAAATTGCGGTGTCATTTCCCCTTCTTGTGTGCACACAAAAGGAAATATGCAAAAAACAAAGTGTCTGATAGTACACACTTGAGATGAGATGTCTATTTGAGCAGAGGGCTCTAACTTTGGGAGGGATAGGGATTTGATCCCCTACAAGGATTTACCATCAATTTATCATTAGTTAAAAAGAATGTTCTGAATTTCTGCTTCCATGCCATTGATGTATTGAGCAGAATAAAGCTGCCCGCAGAAGCAGTGCAGCACACTGCGGTTAACATTTACATTGGAAAATTGGGTAAATTTTCTGGAAAATTAGGTAAAGTCCTGCATTTGTTTTCGATCTTGACCGCAGTATTTTCCGGTTGCATTTTTTGTGTTTTGGTTTTGGCTCATTGCTGTGTTTGGAGCGTTGGGTCGTTGCTGGGCGTTTGCTCTGTCGGACACTGTAACATCAGCTCCAGGTTGTATAACCACGACAGAATAAATATTTAAAAATATATACAGCTTCCCAAAATAGGGTGGATGAAAAAACATTAACAAATGTTATGAAACACTACAAGTGAATAATAGCCACGAACATGTAATTACATCATCATATATGGAAACAATTATAATAATTAAATAAAGGCGGGTATGTTTTTAATATATGTGCGATTATCTGTCAATACAGATGAGTTATTCTCCACGACAAGTCACAGGTACTCCGCATTGTACCACGACAGCAACATTATCATTAGCGTTAGCATGAGCATGAGCATGAGCATTAGAATTAGCATTAGCAAGCAGCCAGGAGCAGCAGCCGCATAGATGTCGTCGTGACATCCCATTTTCACAGTGATGGCATTTGGGTCGTATCATTTGTGGATGTACATCATCAAATGTGTTGGATGTAATATAAAAAAGAAGATGTTAATTCAGCAAACACAGAAAGGCCATTTAATGTTTAAAAAAACACAGTTAGCCACCACACATGCCGACACCCGACATGTTCGTTTAGCGGTTATTAAGAGCTCACCAGTAACACTTATTTACCTTCAGTAGACACAAATCCTTTATGATGTCGTTTTTCCTTGTGTAACACGTAATCCAGAGAGTAAAAACGACTGGAGAGGTGATTTCGAATGACGTGTTATGTTATAGAGTCGTACTGTCTGAAGAGAGCAAGCCCTTTCCCAATGGATCACACGGGAGTGGGTAGGGATTACTGGAAGCGAGTTTTTGTTGATTGACACTTACAGAGACCAATGGAATTCGACAAAGCCCGCACGAAGACCGCAAAATAGGGTGTTGTCTTGGTGCATTCAAATACCACGGTAAAAAGGAGAACCGTTCCATTGTAACGACCGACACCATTTTTTGTACAATACTTGTCATTTTGGGGTTTACCTCATACTGTACTTTTTGATCCTAGTTGCTTAAGTCAAAGTATAATTTCTGTCTCAAAGTATTTTTAGAATGTGCATCTCAACTGACATATACTGGGCTGTAATGCTCTGTTTTTGAAAAGTTTGTCCACACTACTACATGATTAAAGCAGAAAAAATATATAGCATTTCCGATTAGACAGCTACTTCGTAAAACGCCTGACGATAGGGGGCGCTAAACTGCATCACTTCACTGACACGAAGAAGAAAGCTTGCTTGGCGTCACTGGAAAGTGGACAATAATAAACCCTTTTGAAACTGATTTAGGGATACCCATATAACTTTTCCACGGTCATAAAAAATCTCCACAGAGGCGTTAGGTATGTCAAAAAGTATTTCGTTTTGTCAAGATATTACAATCGTGACTTTATAGCACGTAACGATGATGCAACGTTGCTCTTCAGTATAAGCAGCAGTTTGCTCACGACGGTTGCTAGGAGGCTAAAATGCTAAGATGAAGTCTAGTTGATATATGTGGGAAACACATTTAGCAACATTTAGCAAAATATGCATACAATCGTGTTTGTGTACTGTTTGTATGAATGTTCTTCCTTTTGCAGCAATGGTCCAAGAGAGTGTCCAGATCAGGAGGCAGGGTGCCCATGACTTCAAGGAATATTACACTTTTGCCTGCACCCGACAGGAATCAGTCCCCCTCACTGCAGTCAAAATGCATCTGGACAAAGGCATGCTGGACTTTAACGGAGACAGGGTCAAACTAGCAGACTGGGCACCCATCCTTGACGCCATTTCCATCAATAAGCACCTTCACCACATTGCAATAACTAGCACGTACCAGACAAGTCACGGCTGTGGAGATGCAGGTAAGATTGAAAGAAGCCATGACCGACTTGTCACCTTTGCATGTAAACATCAGTCATATCATGTCACACAGACAGAAGGTACTATAAGCCCTTGTTCAGGAAGAGGATCCCATCTATTCGCTCTAGGGACGTGACATTCAGGTTGTCTAAGGCTTTGAAAGAGTGTCTCTCCGTCTCCTCCTGCCTGAAGACTTTAAAACTTAATGGACTTCCACTGAGGGAGAGAGACCTTGTCAACTTGACAAAGGTAAAGAAATTCACCTTGAATTATATTTTGTTTAATTGCCTTCTACTGCTATAGTTAGTTTGGCACAAAATAAGCGATGTTCCATTTTAGGGCTTGGCAAAAAGTTCTTCCTTGGAAGCCATTTCCCTGGCAAACTGTCCAATCGCTGATGAGGGCTTGGAGGGTAGGTTATATGTCCTGAAAACTTTCTTTCATTAACATAATACCATGTTTCTATCTTGCAGTCATTTGCCAAAGTGTGAAATACTCTACAAGAATCAGAGAAATAGATTTTACAGCATGCAATATCACATGGAGAGGAGCTCGGCATTTGGCCAACATCATCGAGGTGATGTTTCATTTGCTCTTTTTAATGGAATAATAGCTACTGTGTACTGTACTGTACTGTAATAATACTTTGCTTCCATCTAGTGGCTGATATATTTACACACACTCTACTTGTGTACACTAGTAGGTACACAACTAATGCAGTGTTTCCCAACAAAGGACATATTTTTCATGAGATAAATATCACGGCACACTAGTCGACTATTATTTTTGTAAAATTACAACTTTTTCTGGCAATATTATGACTTTGTTCCTCAAATGTTAATCTTGTGACTGCACGGCGGATGAGTGGTTAGCTCGCAGGCCTCACAGCTAGGAAACCCGAGTTCAATTCCACCCTCACCCATCTCTGTGTGGCATTTGCATGTTCTCCCTGTGCATGCGTGGGTTTTCTCCGGGTACTCCGGTTTCCTCCCACATTCCAAAAACATGCTAGGTTAATTGCCGACTCCAAATTGTCCATAGGTATGAATGTGAGTGTGAATGGTTGTTTGTCTATATGTGCCCTGTGATTGGCTGGCGACCAGTCCAGGGTGTACCCCGCCTCTCGCCTGAAAACGGCTGAGATAGGCTCCAGCACCCCTGCGACGCTCGTTAGGATAAGTGGAAGAAAATGAATGAATGAATGTTAATCTTGTGATGGTTTGACTTTTGCTTGTAATATCACAAAGTGTTACATACTGAGATTCAAGCAGCAAATTCCATAAAATAATACTGAAGTTTCATTCATATCTTCATATAACAGTTTATTATTGTCAATGTAGTTTTCAGTGGTGTAGACCCGCACATGGCATATTGTTGAATTCATATCTGTGGTGAGCATACTACTGTGCATAGCAACGTAAATAAACCCAGATGTACTGTCTTGCTTCTAGCATCAGGGAATGCAGAGACGTGGCTCAGCTTGGGAACAGTCCTTGAGGTATCAGCTGCCAAAATTTGAAGGGATGGGAGGTCTCCGTCGTCTCACCCTGAACTGTAACACACTAATTGGGGACCAGGGTGCTGCTCGCCTTGCACGTGAGCTGTCTGAAGACCTCTGGCTCAAAGGTTAGGAAGTGGAAATGTGATTGATGGCAAAGGAAGCAATACACTGGGGTTTTCTTTACTCTCAATGTATTTTTATCTTGTGGGGTTTGATAAACAGCCGTGGACCTGCAGAAATGCGGCATTTCCAATCGAGGAGCTTGCCATCTGCTGGAAGCCTTGAAAACAAATACTTCTCTATGTGTACTGGACATCCGTAATAACCCCTTAGTTGGTATGACGCAGCCACACCATTCCCCTAATTATACTAACAATACCCTATGAGAATACATTACATTATTTGCATACAGTACATTGCATCTTCTCCAAAAGCTATAGCCACTATAATACTGTGTGTCTTTCACCCCTACCTTTTCAGACAACGCCCTGATTAAAACTGTAATCGAAAAAGTACTCATGAAAGCTGACACACCGACACGAGAGGTGAGTGACTTTGGCTTGTCACACAGTATTTAAAGATTTTTAAAAAATAACACGTAGATGGAATTTTTGTGTGTAGTACTGCTGGATCTCGCCTGCCACCAAAGAGCCACTGAAAGCCGCTGCTTCCAAGAGACGAGTGCTGTCACGAACATCCACGGAGAGAACTGGTACAATTAGCACAGTCAATGCGTGCGACTCATGCCAATTTACTGTATTGACCCAGATTATAAGACATTTCATTGATTTTTGCACAACAGTGATCGAGTAAGAGCAAGGGACGGCTGTAATATTTTTCACAAGTTCAAGTTTAATGTAGTATCGCTCCTTCAAAAATGTATTATATACAGTGAAGAAAATAAGTATTTGAACACCCTGCTATTTTGCTATTTCTCCCACTTAGAAATCATGGAGGGGTCTGAAATTTTCATCGTAGGTGCATGTCCACTGTGAGAGAGATAAACTAAAAAGAAAAATCCAGAAATCACAATGCATGATTTTTTAACAATTTATTTGTGTGATACAGCTGCTAATAAGTATTTGAACACCTGAGAAAATGAATGTTAATATTTGGTACAGTAGCCTTTGTTTGCTATTACAGAGGTCAAACGTTTCCTGTAGTTTTTCACCAGGTTTGCACACACTGCAGGAGGGATCTTGGCCCACTCCTCCACACAGATCTTCTCTAGATCAGTCAGGTTTCTGGGCTGTCGCTGAGAAACACGGAGTTTGAGCTCCCTCCAAAGATTTTCGATTGGGTTCAGGTCTGGAGACTGGCTGGGCCATGCTAGAACCTTGATATGCTTCTTACGGAGCCACTCCTTGGTTTTCCTGGCTGTGTGCTTCGGGTCGTTGTCGTGTTGGAAGACCCAGCCACGACCCATCTTCAATGCTCTGACAGAGGGAAGGAGGTTGTTCCCCAAAATCTCACAATACACGGCCCCAGTCATCCTCTCTTTAATGCAGTGCACTCGTCCTGTCCCATGTGCAGAAAAACACCCCCAAAGCATGATGCTACCACCCCCATGCTTCACAGTAGGGATGGTGTTCTTCGGATTGTACTCTTCATTCTTCTTCCTCCAAACACGCTTATTGGAATTATGACCAAAAAGTTCTATTTTGGTCTCATCTGACCATAAAACTTTCTCCCATGACTCCTCTGTATCATCCAAATGGTCATATGCAAACTTAAGACGGGCCTTGACATGTGCTGGTTTAAGCAGGGGAACCTTTCGTGCCATGCATGATTTCACATCATGACGTCTTAGTGTATTACCTACAGTAACCTTGGAAACGGTGGTCCCAGCTCTTTTCAGGTCATTGACCAAGTCCTGTCGTGTAGTTCTGGGATGATTCCTCACCTTTCTTAGAATCATTGAGACCCCACGAGGTGATATCTTGCATGGGGCTCCACTCCGATTGAGATTGACCGTCATGTTTAGCTTCTTCCATTTTCTAATGATAGCTCCAACAGTGGACCTTTTTTCACCAAGCTGCTTGGTAATTGCTCCGTAGCCCTTTCCAGCCTTGTGGAGGTGTACAATTTTGTCTCTGGTGTCTTTGGACAGCTCTTTGGTCTTCGCCATGTTACAAGTTAAAGTCTTACTGATTGTATGGGGTGGACAGGTGTCTTTATGCAGCTAACGACCTCAAACAGGTGCATCTGATTCAGGATGATACATGGAGTGCAGGTGGACTTCTAATGGGCAGACTAACAGGTCTTTCAGGGTCAGAATTCTAGATGATACACAGGTGTTCAAATACTTATTTGCAGCTGTATCACACAAATAAATTGTTAAAAAATCATGCATTGTGATTTCTGGATTTTTCTTTTTAGTTTATCTCTCTCACAGTGGACATGCACCTACGATGAAAATTTCAGACCCCTCCATGATTTCTAAGTGGGAGAAATAGCAAAATAGCAGGGTGTTCAAATACTTATTTTCTTCACTGTATTGCTGTTTTTGTTGCAGCTCCTCAGAAAAAAACCTTTTCTGGAGATATGGGCTCAATGGCTCCTCAGCATCAAATGTCTACCTCAAGCGGCAAACACGTACCTCATCATTCTGCTGCCCGTGCCGGACGCCAGAGGTGAGGAGTGTGATTTGCTCTACTTGATCTACCAAAGCTCACAAGTTGTTGCTTTTTATGTTGCAGAGGTTTTCCTCCTGGAGATACTGGAGATACCTGGAGGCAGCATCAGCGAAGCCAAGTAAGGAGCTTTCAGTCCAGGTATGTTTTAACCCAAATAAAGACCTATAATTACGAGAATTTTCCTCCTTTTCTCCATTAGACTGGGTCCACCGTGAGGGTTACGTTTGAGTCTAATTCAGAGGAAGAGGAGGATGATGACGATGAGGAAGACGTGCAGAGGGACCAGAAGCCATCTTATCATAACCTCCAGGGCGGAACCCTTGCACGACAACTGGAACGTATGCAGGTCAGCCCTAGCTTGACTTTTACATTACGGCTGGGGTTTTCATAGTGTTGAGAGTTCAAGCTCCAATCGTACTATATTTTCCGAGGGGAGGCTAACTGTCTAAACACAAATTTTCTTCATCTAAAATGTGTTATGCCATGCTTGTCCTGCAGATGGCGCTACAGGAATGTCGCTTGAGGTTGGGAGAGGAGCGCAGGGCCAGACTCAAAGCTGAATGTTGTCTCAGGGAGGTAATGATATTCATTTTCTACCGCTTATCCTCACAAGGGTCGTGGGCGTGCTGGAGCCTATCCCAGCTGTCTTCGGGCGAGAGGCGGGGTACACCCTGGATTGGTCGCCAGCCAATCACAGGGCACATATAGACAAACAACCATTAACGTCGCCAATTAACCTAGCATGTTTTTGGAATGTGGGAGGAAACCGGAGTATCCAGATAAAACCCACGCATGCACGGGGAGAACATGCAAACTCCACACAGAGATGGTCGAGGGTCTCTAGTTGTGAAGCCTGCGCGCTAACCACTCGAATGCCATGCAGCCGGTAATGATATTATTTGCCGTCAATGCTTGCTCTTTGATAATCTTTTAGTTCAGACTAAGAGGAGAAATGCACTGCGGTTTGTCCATAACTAACACCATGTTCGAACATAGGGATGTCCATAAGTGCACTTGGCACCAGGACACCCTAGGCCGCAGGTCTATGATCGACTTCATAGTCGTATCATCAGACCTGCGTCCACATGTTCTGTCGTGGCAGCAGGCCCCAAACCTTATGGTGGACACCAGAGGTCAGGGCCGTGGTCAAGCTGAAGGAGTCCAATCGAGCATTGATGGCTCATGGAACACTGGACCAGCTCTACACCCTCAGCCTCGGGGGCCTTCTCATCTCATCTCTGCTATTTGCAGATGATGTGGTGCTTATGGCCTCTTCGGGCTGTGACCTTCAGCGTTTACTGGGACGGTTTGCATCTGAGTGTGAAGCGTCTGGGATAAGACTCAGTACCTCCAAATCAGAGGCCATGGTTCTCAGTCGGAGAAGGATGGAGTGCTCCCTCCGGGTTGGGAATGAGGTCCTGCCCCAGGTGGAGGAGTTTAAGTATCTCGGGGTCTTGTTCACGAGTGAGGGAAGGTGATCGTCATAATCTTTGGTCGTTCTTACCTCCAGTTGTGCACAAACTAACCATCATTATCTCAGGACATGAATATGATTTTACCATATACAGTATATTTAGAAATAGAGTATACATAGTTGACCTGACACTTTTTTTAACGCATTTTGAGTCTTGTATATGCTTGTATGCTTTGCTGCACCCCATTTATGCATTTTGTTGCATTTCCCTGGTGTCAGTTTGAAATTCAGTCTACCTCCCGGACCGTAGAGGCTGTAATTGGTCGCCTTTACATAATTTTCTGTGTGTATACGACCGGTTCAGAGGGAGCTCCACCACTGCCTTCTCCTCCGATTTTGGATCAACCACACTGTTGATGTTATTATTATTATTATGTACATAACGAAAGAATAAGGAAAAGCTTTAGATTTCAGTTTTGTTCTGATGCTGAAACCTCTTGGAAGGGCTTATCTGACCTTAGTGAATTCCTGACTTAGGTTTGTCTATCATAGTCTGTGGTCAATGTTCCATAAAGGTACACCTAAGAGTTATGTTTTGACACAGGAATAACCAACATTACTTGCATCTTTTGTGATGTACAAAATTACACGTGTCACATTAAGTGTGACGAATAAAGAAATCAGGAAGGGGACAAACGCTTTTTCACATCACTTTTACCCACAGAATGACAAGTTTCGTTTTGACTCACCTGATGTTTTTTTTAACTGGCCAAAGGGATTAACTTTGGTACACCTATATCTGTTTGTTTTACTATGTGCTTGTACACTCCTTGTACACCAAACTCCTTGGTTTCAGTTTGGAGTTCAGTCAGTGAAACCTGGATAATGCTCCTGTGTCGAGGCAACAGTGTACGCTCATTCTTCTCACTGCAAACTGCGCAACTCTGGGAAAAAAAAATCTTACCTCACCGACCAGACCGCAAAGGCTATAATTGGTTGACTTGTTCAGAGGGACCTCTGCAAATGCCTTCTTCCATTTTGGATCTTTAAATACCATAATTCACAAGCTAAATAGTTGACTAGAGCTGTGGTTGCTCACAGAGTTAATGTCCAGTGGTCCCCAACGTTTTGGTTTGGACGTTTTGGATGGTTTGTTTTTTTTACTGGCTTGTGGCACAATGTAGAAATACAATGAAACAACAAAATGGGAAATATAAGGTGAAATGCATAATGTAACAAGAACAAACTCATGTGTTGATACAGAAAAGCTTTGTCTTTAAAGGGGAACCGCATGTTTTTTTCGGAATTTTGCCCATCATTACCAATCCTTTCTGTGCATTCTAACACGAGAAAACAAAGTTAATATGAGCTAGCTAACAATACTGTCATTGGGACACGCCTATTTCGAAGGCCTCAAAAAAAACTCTAACAATGTTGCATGCTTTGATATACATGCTGTGATCATGCAGTAACACGTACACTGGTGATAACGTCTAATAGTTGCAGTATCTTGTCGTATTTTGATGATTTAAAACACTATGAAATTTTTTCAATAACAACAGCATAGATACAGCGACAACACTTACGATGTTCGCTCTCCTTGGGATGGCTGTGTCTTCCAGCACAAGATGTGTGCGCCAGTCCTTAGGTAAAAAATCCTGAAGGCAAACCAGCATTTTGTTGAGTCTTTGTAGCGAGGTATCCACTCTGATGCTGAGACTAGCAATTAGCGAGGAGTCATGTTAGTCCGCCGGATAAAAATAGTTTTTCGTGTTAGCTGCTACAATAATAATTTCACTGTAGCTTGGTTAATACAAGTCAGTTATGTAACTGGAACACTGTTGGCATTTTTTTTGTGAGGGCCATAAGTGTGTGTATATACGTATAGGTATTTCCCATGACGTTTGTTGTTAGCCAGCTCCTATTAACTAGTTTTCTTGCGCGAGAATGCACAGAAAAGAGAAATAAATATGTTTTCATGTTTCACATAAGGATGGTGAATGATAGCAAAATTCTCCAAAAAGTGCACTTCCCCTTTAAGTATAAATAACATTGTATTAGCCCTTTTGATGAAATTAAAAGAGGCGCTAACTCTCATATGACCTATTCTCGTTCAGTTTGAGCTGGAGAACGCTCGTCTTCGTGACAACAACCGCTCCCTGACGGAGGCGCTTTCAGCCATGGGTTCAGATCGCAGCACTCTTGAAAACGAAGACGTGCTTGAGAGCATCGAGCGCTCCTTCACCAAGTTCCACGCTTTCCTGGATCTCGTTAAGGATGCTGGGTGGGTAGCATAAGAAACCTGTCATTTCCCTTCCCACAGATCTTGTTAAGCTCTTACTTCCTGTGAAACTTGTGACCTCAAGGACGCAGTACAAAAGTCTGACATACAAGAGCTGTATCAAAAATATTGTTTTGGTTACCTCATTTAGCTACATGAGTGAGTCAAAAGGGTACAAACCATTCTGGGTATGACACAGCACAGCCACAACAATAAACATACAGTATTCTAGATCGGGGCTTCAACTAATGACTATTCATCGGATTTGAAAACCACACATTTTTAATTTCCGCCTCTTTATTCAAAAATAGAAAGTAAATGCAAAAACAACAGGGCCCGTATTCACAAAGCTTCTCAGAGACATCTCAAAAAGCTCCTAAAAAATTCCTTGCAAGGAACCTTAGCTAAAATAAAGGAACTTTCTGAGTAGAGGACAAGGAGAGGACAGAAATTGACCCTAGGTCTTCGAAGAGCTGTGATTGGTTGTTACAAAAAGGAGGAAATACACCAAAAGAAAGGGGTAAAATGTATTCATATGCTTATTGTTCACTGTGCATGCTGGTCATTTTGCTACTTGAAGGGGACATATTACACTTTTTCCACTTTTCTAACCTATAAAAGTAGTTAGAATGTTGTATTCTCGTGTTAAACGATGCCAAAGTTTCAGATAATGAGGTTTGCGCATTTGGAAGTGAGCCCTAAAAGAAGTTTGGGAATGGGACAAAACACTCAGTTTGAAAAGGCGTGGCAAAACAGTTCCTTTGTGACATCACAGAGGGGACGGACTTCCTTATATGGTTTATCGTTAGGAAGCACTTTGGGCGTGTGACCAATCACAGTGGAGTGGGTATGCCAGGAGGCGGGCCGTGCGTGGAATAAATTAATACAGTTTTTGGCAGAATGCAAAAATTATGTTTCAAATTCATACGAAGCAGACACCTACAGTTAGTGGTCGGGCCTGACTCTGCAGCATATCAGAAAAAAACTGTTTTTCAAAATCAATGCGATGTGTGTGAATATCTTGTTTTGGCTTATCTTATCAAATGGAGATGATACATTGATAAAGCTTTTGTATTGGCTTCTTCTCCTATCTTATATTCAACCTACTTTTTTATTTTTAACTTTGTGTGAGGAATTTACATTTCGCCTAATTGACAAAATACACAACATTGAATCTTGCATAACCCGTTTTGCCTTGTTGCACTGATGTGGATTCTTTTGGTCATGTTGGGTTTCTCCCACAGGCCACTGACCCTGGTCATTGGATGATGGCGTCTGATCTGTTCAAATGTGTGGTTGGTGTGGGTGGATGGATGGATAGAGTGTGTTGATTTAGTTTAACTGGGCTTAAAAAAAACAATCATACAGGCAATCCTAGTGCATCATACTAAGTACAAAGGTCACATGGTTTAAAATAACTGCACATCATTCCCGGCAACCATCACTGGGATCAAAATGAAACCTGTGCAAGCTATTCTGGGTGGAGTGAACCAAGCATTCACTTCCATTCTTACACAAACATTCTGATTAGTGATGCTATTGAGTACGTCATTCGGAATGTCCATCACTGATAGCGGCCCTGTTTTTTACTGCCACAGCTGATGTGCTGTCATTGCAACTGTAATCATAAAGAAAGTACATAAAGAAAGCATTAGATTTTAGGTTTCATTCTGATGCTGAAATTCTTAAGACTGTGACCTTGATGAACCTTGAGTTTGTGCTTTCTGTAAAGATACATTTCAGTTGCTTGAGCTTTGTTGTGACACAGTGATGATAACCAACCTTCCTTTCATTTAAAAGAAAGCAAAGATACAGTGTATAGTACTCTGCTCCCCACTGAATTTCACAGCACAAAAGCAAAGCTTGCTTCCTGTGCAGGGCACCCTGTACGAATTAGTTTCATTTTGACTGTACAGTATTTTTATTATTGCGACCAAAATCGGGATTAATTTTAATTTAGGTCTTTGTAAATCCCTCTTTATCTACTCTCATGGTTGTTTAAGTTATGCTGTATAATAGCATAACACATACTTAAGCATCATTGATTTGACTTGTAAAACAAACACCCTTGTTTTACAGGAAGTTACTCTTTACAGGAGCTTTAGCTTGTCTTTGGTTTTGGTGTATATGAATGAAATTAATCAATTCCAGACACCCCAAAAAAAAAAAAATACATTTCTCATCAAACTGATGGCACCTGCAACTTTGTTTGACCCCATGTCGGGTAATGTAGCAGTACGCTTTGTTTGGACGCTCAATTTGGAACTAAACAGACTGTTTGCAATATTGTATGAAAACTGAGACAGTGTACAAAAACTGAGGCGTATGAAAACCAGAAAACCGAGGTTTGACAGCATGATATTTCAGCAAAGGAAGCCAAAATCAATTTCAGCAAATCTTGTGTTGAATATATTTGTTTCATGTCTCTTATCCCTGGTATTCCTGAGTACCACCAGATGGAGACAGTGTACCACAAGTGGTACCCATACCACTGTTTGAGACTGAATCAACAGAGCCTCTGCAGGTGGCAACAGAGTATTGCATCATTTTGCGGCAATTGCTTCAAACATGATTCATTATCAATCAATTTCACTCAATTATGCTCATTCCTTGTACTGTTAGTTAATAGCATAAGCAAGTGACTTAGCCTTATATTATCTCTATTTTTTCTCTTAGCTTTGGTCAGCTGGCAGCAATGGCTGGCATTGACACGTCAGATTTCCCACCGCTGGGGAGGCCGCAGCTCTCATCCACACTGGGACACATGACCCACGTGGATAGAGCAGCATCCAGTGGGCATCGCTCCGTTTTGGTAAGCATTTCCATTGTTTTGGGTTGTTTTATTTAAACATAAAAATAGAATTTTGGTCAATATCCTTATCTGTTTTTTCCCTATAACGAAAACCAAACGTGGAGATCCTCGAACCACGCCCTGCCATGCCCAATCTGAAATATTTTTAAGATGTTTTGTACAATGTTGACAATGAGAAGCTAGTTGCTAATGCTGTATCCATTAGCTTCACAACAGATATCTGGTCTTCAAGAGTTAGCAAGGTCACCATGTTGAGGTTGACCGGCTTAACAGATAAAGATTTAGTATTAATTCCCCCCATTGGAGAGATATAACATTACATATATCGGTATCGGTTGATATCGGAATCAGAAATTGAGTATTGGACAGTATAGGATATTGGCAAAAAATCCAAAATTAGACATTCTAGTCTTCCTTAACGTTTAGTAGACCTGTACATTAAAGTATCATTGAAAGCTAATCAATCCAGTCACACTAGTCTTTGATAAAATAGTAAGTAAAGGATGGACAGTGGTTCTAGAATGTCTATTAACTTCTCGTTGGTGATCATGATTGACTGCACCTGCATTTAGCCAACATAAAACTGTCTGAATGTACTTGCCTCCACTGTTTAGACCCCCGGGGCTGACATCACTACTCCTAAATCTGCATCCTCTGTGAAAGAGTCCGTGCATCGAGATGGCTCGCTCGACGTGCCCTTCCAATGGGCTGCCGGAGAGCAGTTTATTGCCGTGGGAGAACAGGAGCCAGATCGCTTCACCAAACCCGAAACCAGCTACGACTCTGGTTCCGAACGCAGCTTTGCTAGCCAAAAAACTCCAGGAAGTCACCTGAACAGCAGCCACAGCGGTTCCCATCGTAGTAACCCATCCCATAGCAGCGCCACTCATGGCCGATGGAGTGCAGGCGACATCATGAGAGACATTGTAAGCAACAAGGGGTTGCAGTCAGAGGGTTCACGTAGGCTTGTGGTCATACCACGGTCCGGGGCTGAGGGGTTGGAGGGGAAGGCCAGTGCCGGTAGGGACATTCTGGAGGAGATCAGGTCTCTGGCAGAGCTGCAAGGGCGTTCAGATGGGGAACATTTATGACATAGAAGAACCTTTTGTAGCTCTTCATCATTTCCTGAGAATCATGGTTGTCCGAGCTAAATGTTTTAATCACATTATCGAAGAACTCCAATCTATTTTTATAATATTTTCTTACCAAGATACCAATACGTAAAAGAGTACCTTTTGACTGTATAGTGTACCCCTATTTTTTAGAAGGTTTTCAAAGCATCCTTAACAGTTTCCTTTACAGAACAGAGTTACTGCAGCTAGTTTTTCCATACCTGACAGTTTCCACTCCAGTCTTCCTCGGAGTGGTCACCTGGTGTTCCAGTGACGTGTCTTGTCAGCAGGTTTGTACAGGTGGATTTCAAAGCATTTTTTTCTTTTATATTTTCTAATGCAACACATACTGCACTAAATGTACTGTATGTATGGCCTTTGCTCATGGGCTCCCCCTATAGTTGTGAAATATAATGGGCATGCCCCTAGGATATATGGTCACAAGCAGAACATTTAGTATACACTGTATGTGTTTTAAAATTATGTCCTGAAATAAACATTGTAATTTTTTAACGCATAGCGACCAACTTTGTACAAGCACCAACGCTAACTCAATATTTAGTGGTGTCCTGGCTGGTCCACTGCTGGAGGAAGAGAGAGGTCATTTAGAATAGCCACATGCTGTGGTTTAAATCCTTAATTTATTTTCATTTAAAGACTAAACAATGTAATTATGGGCTGCATGGTGGTTGAGTGCTTAGCGCGCAGGCCTCACAGCGAGGAGACCCGTGTTCAATTCCACCCTCGGCCATCTCTGAGTGGAGTTTGCATGTTCTCCCTGTGCATGCGTGGGTTTTCTCCGGGTACTCCGGTTTCTTCCCACATTCCAAAAACATGCTATGTTAATTGGCGACTCCAAATTGTCCATAGGTATGAATGTGAGTGTGAATGGTTGTTTGTCTATCCGTGCCCTGTGGTTGTCTGGCAACCAGTCCAGGGTGTACCCCACCTCTCACCCAAAGACAGCTGAGATAGGCTCCAGCACCCCCGCGACCCTCGTGAGGATAAGCGGTAGAAAATGAACAAACAATGTAATTATACAAAGTAAAAAGGCAAAGTTAGCATTTCATCCCAATCTGGTGTGAGAGCACAACATAATATAACTACTCCACGAATAACTGTTTCACTATCATTGTACAGAGACCAGTTCAATTATCAAAAGACTCTTGTCTGGGTGTAAAAAGATGGGCTGAATGTTATCATGAGTGAGAACAGTGCCAACCTTTTTCTACTTTGCACTTTTAGTCTTTATAAGAAAACTGTACACCTGGTTTATGATCTCTGCTGCTGGGACTCAGACAGATAGTCGCATTATGGACGCGGAACAATCTGTAAAAATGGCATAATGAAACAAAACAAATTGAGTTGTAAGCTTTGGTATGCCTCTTTAAAAATAATATCCAAACGATAAATGGATATTGTTATTGACAAACTCTACATCAGGGGTCTCACACACGTGGCCCGTGGGCCAAATGTGGCCCGCAGGGCACTAGTTTGAGGCCCCCCGCCTTGATATGAAAGTTTAATGTTAGTGCGGCCCGCGCAAGTTTGATATGGATGCTGTATGGTATCATGTACCCAGAAAAAATTATTACGTTTGATTAATGGTCATGTTAAAGGTTAAATAACTGTTAATAGTTATCCTCCCTATCCGTGTGGAAGTGGTAAGTTTTTGGCTATTTAAGTTTAAAGGAAATAACTTGAAGGCTACCGTTTAGGTCACTAGCTCTCTAGTTTGCGAGTTAGCATGTGTCTCAAGAACCTGCAGTTGCGCAATATATTGTAAATAAAAAGAGTATAAATGTGACTATAGTCGTGTTTTGTCATGTCTACAGGGCTCTAATAATGCTTTGTAAATTTTAATCTGAAAAAAATAATTTGTCTACCCACCAACTATATGTGGTTTCTTAAGTTTTTATTATTTGCCGTTTAATTATTATTATATTTATTTATTTATTTATTACTGATTGATTGATTTTCTTTATTCTTGATTTGTTTATTTATTTTTCATCTTATTTTGTGTAGAAAAATAAAAAGTAAGATATTTGAGAACAGTGGAATGTTTTATCAGAGCTTTTCTTGTAGAAAATTGGAACCAAAGCGAAGTTTTTTTTAATATTTTGGTTTTTAATAAATGCGTTTTTTTTTTGAAAACCTGATACGGCCCAGTCTCACCCAGACCCTAGCTCCAGTGGCCCTCAAGTAAATTGAGTTTGAGACCCCTGCTCTACATCATCCATTCATTTTTGTAAAGCTAAAGAAACACACATACGCATATTAAAGAAACAGTTTGATACAACTTTTATCTAGAACTAGTTAGAAATGTATGAGTGACACAAAGCAAGATGAAGAAACACTGTTGCCGTCGGCAATCAGAAAAGTGGACCAACGTAACAACGTAGCTTGAAAAACAACCAACTTGCTCAAACTTCCACTTAGCCAAATTTCTTGGGTTTCTTTGCTGTGGGGATATAAAATGAATTTGGTGTAACAACTGATTTGATTGAGTCAAATCAGACTCCTCCAAATTTAATCATGGAATAGTTGCCTATTCTAAGACAAAGTTTTTCCACTGTATTATATTCATTCATTCATTTTCTACTGCTTATCCTCACAAGGGTCGCAGGGGTGCTGGAGCCTTCGAGCGAGAGGCGGGGTACACCCTGGACTGATTGGCAGCCAATCGCAGGGCACATATAGACAAACAACCATTCACACTGTCATTCATACCTATGGACATTTTGGAGTCGCCAATTAACCTAGCATGTTTTTGGAATGTGGGAGGAAACCAAAGTACCAGGAGAAAACCCACTAATCCACAAGGAGAACATGCAAACTCCACATAGAGATGGCCAAGGGTGGAATTGAACTCAGGTCTCCTACCTGTGAGGCCTGCGCGCTAACCATCGTGCAACCACTGTAACATAATTAAACTTAAAAGATAAAAATACCAAAAAGTTGCACTGCTTTGTTAACATATAATAACTAATGGACCTAAGGTTTATCCTTGAGGGACACCCATTATTGAATGCAAAACAGAAAGTGTTCTACACTGAATATTTTTGTGTTTGTAATGATACCTTTCTGTGGATTTCTAAAGAGGATGACACACGTGTGCAGTTGCTCATTTACTATCATCAACAGACATCTAATCATATCAGCAAGTTATATTACATCCGCAGGTGTGTATCCCCACCAACCAAAATGGCTCAGTCACATTTATTGACAGGTTGTTACATTTTGGCAGCATCAATATTTCCAATCAGCTGTAGATAAAGGTTGTTGTCGTGTAATAAAACAAAAGTCTTATCGTTACGTGATAAGTTTTTTTTGCAACGTAATATTCGATATGAAAAAAAATACATCTTGTACATAACATAACATAAGTGCTTCACCAGTGCAGTGAATGCTGTCACTTTGATCATTACATAACTGACTCTACCAGTCGTCACATGGTTATCTAGTACAAAGATTTATGTCACAAATTCACCTCATGTCACACTGTGTGCTTTTAGCAAACGATGGTGAAACGAGTTGACGTCTGAATTCAGTTTGACCAAAAGGTCCTCAACAGTGACCTGTGTCCTTGTCCAGCCTTTGACTGTTCAATGAATGCGCTGTCATTCAGCTCAGTTTGATATTTTATTTTCACAATGAGACGTGAATTTTACCTTTTACAAAAGTAGTATTCAGGCCCATATGGACAGCACCATAAAATAGCAAAATTACAATAATAATAATAATCCTAATAATAAATTACAAGCAAAATAATGACAAGTGTGTTAGGGTGCCCATATAAGTGTTTCTTCATGCATTGATTCGATAAAAAACAGCAGCCATATTAGAGCAGACGAGCGTGAGTGAGCTCCATTTCCATAATGCTGTGCAATGCATGTCTGAAAGCTGAAAAAACCCCTCCCCAGTGCAACCCGGCACCTATCCAACTGAGCCAAAAAAGATAAGTTTGGACACAATCCTCCGTGGCTTTGCTGCACCACCCCTTCTTGGCGGAACACTCCCAAAGTAGAAAAATAGAGTAAAAAGGCATAATGCAACTCAATAAGGCGAGAATGTTTATACTAATAAAAACACAAAGATTTGCCTTTAAATGTATATTTACTATATGTAATTACAAGAAAATCTTTTTTTCCAAATATTTCAACTTTATTAATCTCCCAATACTCCTTTGTAGTATTTAAAGCTGCCTGTTCCGCATTGACTCATGACGCAGACGCCACTGTTTATGACACAATTACCCCTTCAACGCAGTTATCAATCAAAATAACAATTACTTAATATTAGTCTCCAAACATACATGGACAGGTTCCAGATAGATAGAGCTTATCTTTCATTTCTACAGTTAGTGCGTTTTATGTGACTCGCAATTAAGTATTAACAGACTAGTTTGCATCCTGTGGCCCAGTCAATTGAACCTTCAGAGGGAAACAATAGTACTACAGTAGTAGTTAGTTTGTGTTAGTTTGAATCGGTGGCGTTAACATATAATACATAATGGTTCCAGGATAGAGCCCTGTGGGACACCATCATGAAATATGGACAAAATAAGGACAATCCCCTTTTGTTTGAGCTTTGCCTTTTCTCTGCTGTCAAATTATGAGAATAATGTAATATTATCAAAAAAAGGCATATTAACACAAATATAAAGTTCTATTGTTATGAAGTCAAACGTTATAAGAAAAAAGTCATTATTTTATGAGAATGAAGTTACAAAGTTATGTTGTAATGAAAAACAATGTAAATAAGAATCATATACGTAGCTGTAATATTTTGAGAAAAATACACAAATCTAAGAAATGTCAACTTGGAAGAATTAAGTTATTTCAACAAGTGAATGTCTTAGAATATTTGATGATTCCATTCAGAGGAGTTTGATTCAACCAAAACCTTTTAAAAATGTCATGTGATCAAGAGTGTACCATTCTGTCTACATGGGGGTGCCCATGGCTGCTGCTAAGCATACATCGAAAGCTTTTACTGTTGTCATACATAGCGTATTTTCACACTAAATTTGTCTAATTTGCCTAAGACTGGGAAATGATGTGTGTTTAACTTTAAACAGACCAGCTCCATCCACTATAAATGAATAAAATACTGTTTCTTGTTGGATTACAACTTTTTCTCTTAATATTTTGACTTTATTCTTGTAAAATTACTGCTAATTTTTGCTGAAGTTTTTGTTTTTTTAGTTTTCTTGTTGAGTTATATTAATAGAATGTGCCGCGGGCCAATTAAAAAAAGCAACCACGGTCCACTTTGGACACCCCTAGTCTAGTTACACAGGATTCAAATGCACTGATTTATTTTATGTTGTTATCACAGAACATAGTGAGCAATTTCAAGACCATATATTATTATTTTCAACACCAAATCCAAATATGATAAACCACAACATTAGGTTCTGTGGAAGCATAATCACGTTTATTGTTTATTGTGGTCACATAATCACATCTTTTTTTGCATCACAGAAATCAAGCATTTGTTTTTCAGTGCGACAGCCACTCTAATTGGATAAGACTCCTACAGAATATGAATTGAGCTACAAATAAAACAGATACTAAGACATTTTTGAGTGGCATCAATAAACAGTAAGACAAAAAAAAGTGCGAGAGAAAATTTGATAGCCATCTATCAATTTATGGAACATATTTAAGAAGGAACTCTGGAAAAGACAAGTCTTCTCAGTAAAATGCTGCAGCCCTAGCCTTCAACAAGCATGCCATTCATGCTGTGCTGCTCATCGCTATTTGCCAAGCAGCTATAAAGCCATCCTAATCAGCCAGCTGTCCTTTTGAACCAGCCTGCGGCCACGGATTTTTCAACGAGTTGTGTCATCACCAGCAGTTCCCTCTCCCAAAAAACAACAACAAAAAATATTAAAAAGAAGAGAAAAAAAAACCCTTTTTAAAAGCAAAACCTCACGATCCAGAGTCTCCTTTGGAAAAAATCTTAGTTGTTCTCCTTTGATGCTCCTACAGTCTGCAAAAATAAAAAGAAAAAACAGTTGGACTCATTGATGAAAATAACGATTTTAAATGCTATTTGCATAATAATTCATTTAACTTTGAAAAAGCAAGGGTCGTGTTGTGGCTAGTTGTGTACCGCCTTGTTCTGCCGCTATCTTATCTTGTCTATTTGGTGTCGCAATCTAAAGCACTAACTCTACAATGTTATGGTCATATATATATACTTTAACAACTTGTGGATTTAAGATAGAGCTGTTGTTGCCATGTGTCTCACATTAGAGGTTGACTTAGCATGTTTTCTGGTCAAATAAAACGACATTAACTACATTTCTGGCCTTCAAGGAGCATAAAATATAAATGGTTTTAATGTGTGGGGTGCAGTTTTAATGGTGTTTAAGCTGTGTTGTGTACAAAAGCAAAGCAACCCATAAAAACGGACCTTGAGAAAGCAGTTGAAAAAAAGCAGGTGAGTGTTGGTAGTATGCAAGCATCCTATTACTTATTGCAAAAACGATTATTTTTCTGTTATTGTTCATTTTTGGTTTTTAACAATGCAATTGTATTTTTTATGATGTGTATTTTTATTTATTAACTAATTATGCAGTTCTATTGCATAAGTGATTCATGCAAAGTATGTTTCGGACATTTTTAGATGATTATTATAACAACGTATCAAAGCACTATTTTTGCGATATGATTTTATTATTTGTGTTATAATTTTTCTTTGGTCATCAACCCGGTGATGTGAAATAATGAGTTGTTTATAAGATTATTATTATTATTATTATTATTATTATTATTATTATTATTATTATTATTATTATTATTATTATTAAATTATTATTATTATTACTATACTATTATTAATATTATTATATTATTATGTAATTATGTTATTATGTAATATAATTTTTTTGAAATATATTTTCATTATTTGTAGGGACATGCAATCTATCATTGATATGCATTTATTATGTTTTGGGATGTCCAAAAAGTATGGGCTTGATATCAGCATAAAAATGCAATACTGGCTGATATTGGTATCAGATTTTTTTTTCCCTGATAAGGAAATCCCATATTTAAAAAATACTGTATACAAAACATAGGTGTTCATTCCACCACAGGCGACATGTCATTTTACATAAATTGGTATCGGGAATTGAGAGACAATATTGGTATATCGGTTTTTGGCAAAATAGCCAATATCATACATCCCTTAGGTTGATATTCACATTGTTTTTCTCTACTTATGCTATTTAGATCGTATTTTATTAGATATTTACGCAGTTTTATTTCCCAAATACATAGGGAATCTTGCAAGGTACATCCTGGTGTATTTTTTTTACTGTTTCATTTGTGTGCTATCATAGCATTATTGTTATTTATGAAAATATATCTTCATTCGTTATGGCTGGGAGATGTAGCATGTGAATGAGTACATTGACCTATCACAGGATTAGTATGTGCACAATGATATAAAGTGGCTTACAAATGGAGTCCTCTCGCCGTATTTGCTCCAGAAGGTCATTTGGGCTGTGCTTTTGTGGCTGGTGCGCTGGTCAAAGACCTGACACGTCTGGAAGGGGGGGCTGTACAGGTGCAAACTGACTGAGCCCTCAGTGTGGCTGACATTCTCCACACGGTGCAGTCCAATGGAATCTAAAACACACACAGTGAAAATAGAATGAGAAATGAGGTCTGTGGCATGGAACTCACTGCTAATACATGCATCCAATGAGGAGGCAAGTCACAGATGACATAACTGCCAAAAGTGGTGTACAATCATTTTTCCAGTGGTGGTTGGTTTTTGTCAACACCCTGTAGAAGAATGCAAACACCTCGCCAAAACCCATTTCTTCTTACCATTTATGTAAGCGACTTTGTTTTCCTCCAGGATCTTGTGTGACGTCTCGGTCATCTGGCTTGCCTCTTCTTTGGGCCAGTCGAAGAGAGTCTCCTTGAGCTCGCCTTGAAGCATCTTCATGAAGCAGTGGGAGTTGGAGTGGTCGTGTATACTACTGCAAAGCGGTCACAGCACACAGGCATGCAAAGTGAGTCGGTAGGCCGTAATTGTTTGTGTTGTTAGTGCAAATGTAATCATCATTTCATAAGACTACCTCCATTAAGGTGGATTGTGCTCATCTGCCTGAAGGAGATGGCAAATATTTGCACAAGCACTGTGTTAATAATTGTCTTCACCGACGATAGTGCTTGTTTGACTTACATTTTGCTGCAAATGCAGGAGAAACCTGAAGTTTTATAAGTCATTTTCTTCATTTCTCATGGAAAAATGTAAGAATCTGAGTCATTCAATTAAGTATATGCAAGAGAGAATGTGGATGAAGGTTTACACTTTGGTGCAGATAGAAATGAGTGACGGCCCGTTCTAGTTTCAATTAAAAGTGAAACATTTATTAATTCACACACTAAACTGCATCTGTAGTCACAGCTGCTCTAGGTCGGTCTGACAGAAACATGGCTCATTATTACTTAAAAATAATTTGAGATACATAAATACAAATTTATTTGTATATTCCAAGAAAAAGGGGCGACAGTGGAGGTCGCCCAGAAACCAGAAGGTTGGCGGTTTGATTCTCGTTACCACCACCCAGTCGCTGTTGTTGTGTCCATGGGCAAGACACTTCACCCAAGTTGCCTCCAGTGCTGCCCACACTGATGTATGAACATTTGGTTGGAGTCAGACCACCCCGGTGTAGCTGTGACTACAGACGTAGTTCACCACCACCAGTTTGTTACTGGGAAGTGAAGGAATGATGGGTTCACTGGTTCATTGGTCCTTGAAAAGCATTTTATACAATCTAATCCATGATTATTAACTTTTTTTATTTAAATAAAGAAGAAAAAGCTGATGCTATTTGGGTTTAGACTGAATCAGTAGCATGGCTACATGGCGGTTGAATGGTTAGCGCGCTGACCACACAGCTAGGAGACCCGAGTTCAATTCCACCTCCTGCCATCTCTGTGTGGAGTTGGCATGTTCTCCTCGTGTTTTCCCACATTCCAAAAACATGCTAGGTGGCGACTCCAAATTGTCCATAGGTATGAATATGAGTGTGAATGGTTGTTTGTCTATATGTGCCCTGTGATTGGCTGGCAACCAGTCCAGGGTGTACCCCGCCTCTTGCTCGAAGACAACTGGGATATGCTCCAGCACCCTCCGCGACCCTTGTGAGGATAAGCGGTAGAAAATGAATGAATGAATGAATGAATGAATGAATCAGTAGCGCCTCTGCTGGTTGCTGCAAGCAGTGCACCTTTATTGTTAATGATGCATTAATTTCATGAATCACTATGATGTCCCTGCTAATCTTGTCATCCAAAAATAAATAGACGTTATTAGTTATTAATAATAGACGTTGCTATTATGTGAATTAAGTATTGTGTCCAAAACCCTTGTGAGGAAAAAGCGGTAGAAAATGAATGAATGAAATGAATTGTTATAAACAAGAGTGAGTGTATGGTTAGCCTATAAGGGGCTACATAATATTTCTTACCTGCCGTGGCCTTCTCCCCAGCACAAGATGATTAGGTTGAACTTCCCGTTGCCTTCATCAACCAAGTTCCTTGTGTATCTGCGAAACAACGACAAAACCAGTATGAACCACAGCATATATGTACAGTATATACAGTGCATCAATTCAAAACATATTCTAGTTGATGTGTGCATTTCCAATGCCACTGCTAAACTGCATCCATAAAATATTTTTCCTGACATGGAGGGGGAGGTTGGGCAGGCACGAGCTAGGTGTGCAAATACTGCTGATTTGTTGCCCCCCCCCCCTTCTTGCCCTGCATTCCGTCAGTCTTCAAATATTTTGGAAGCAGCTGCTGCGACTCCCTGGTGAGATTCACGCCACCGGTGGAACAACCTCTGCACATACGAGCGGGTGTGTGTTCTTTCCTCGGTGTTGATTGGTTAACTAGCCCCACCCCCCCACTCCCCCAATCTCTTCCACCCACACCAGACCAGCCTCCCCCCTCTCCCCTCCGCTGACCATCAAAATACAGACATTTGCTACACAACACGTGTGGGTTGGAATATAGGTCATTGTGGAAAATAATAAACATATGCTGACCAGAAACGTATACTTAAAAAGCCATTGTGCAAATAAGGATGTTTTTACACATCATATTCAAATGAGCTGTGATGAAAGCTAATGGTTGGCATGGAACCAAACTTTTTGATATTTTTAATACAGTATTTTATTCTTTTTTTTAATACGCTGGGGAAAATACGACTTTAATTTAATTTTGCTTGTGTAAAAACATTTTAATAAGCTGTAATTAATAATATCAAATAAATTATTAAAATGTCTATTTTAAAAGGCTATTTCCATACCATGTGAAAGTATACGAAAGTTTGTTTCCATGCCAACCATCAGCTTTCACAGCAACATCAGAGCCAGCGTGCAAAGTGCATCATTTCCTTTAGAAATGGGCATGACCTACTCCTAACGTATTAATAACATCATAAACAAGCGTGTTACCTGAGTTTGTCAAACTTGGCAAATTTCTCCCATTCCTGGCGGTTGCTCTTGTATGATTCCATGACCTCCTTCACCTCCTCCACATTGATGTGGTTACTCTCGAATATTTCATGCAGGATTTGGATGAGTTCCTTGAGAGTTTGTGGCTTGCCTCTATCCATCGTTCCTTGTCTGTGGGTGGGTGGGTGTTGCAGAAACAGCAGCGGTGTCGAACTCTTATCAAGATGCTATTAATAAAGGAATAAGTGCACCTCTCGCAACTTCAATGCAGTGCGCTTTTATAGCACAAGACCGTACCATTATGTGGAGGAGGGGAGGGACGCACCCATCATTCGTTTCAATGAGATGGGGAGGGGGCTCGAAATCGATTGCTTTCACTTTCAATATAACTACCCCTCGGATAGTGTTTACGTAATGTACTTTTAGTTATCGGCGTTTGATTGAAAAGTCTGAATTAATTTGATACAAAAAGTGGACCGATCCTTTTCTACCACGTTGTCACAAACACAAGCTCCCCTGTCTCCCCTTTCTCCCCGGGTCTCTCATTCATCCATTCTTCTCACAAAAGCTCTGCTGCGTGTTTGTGGCCCCCCTCCCAACTTCACCTAACCCCCTCTTCACTGCAACAACTGTATACTCGGAATTGAACGATTCATAACATCTCCATCTTTAATAGTTCCGATCACGTTGAATCGGGTTCTAAATGATTATTCCTGATACACAATAATCATTGGATTATGTTTTAAAAGTACTGTGAGACTATACCCCCCCCTCCCCCGACTGACCGCCCGTGAACGTCTTCAGATGATGGCAGCATTTACAGCAACAAGTACCCTTGTAAATATTGTATCATGTATGAATGGATTTTTTTTTACATTTTTGTTAATTATTATATGTAACTGACAACATCTGTAGAAAAACTACTCTCATTGTTTATTATTTATTCATTCATTTTCTACCTTATCCTCACAAGGAGTTGCTGGAGCCTATCCCAGCTCGAAGAACTCGGGTCTCCTAGCTGTGAGGCCTGCGCACTTGTTTATTAAAACTACATTATTATAGGTATTTGTTATTTAAAAAGATACCCAGACAAAACAATAAGTGCTTGGGTGTCAGAGGGTA
This sequence comes from Doryrhamphus excisus, assembly GCF_037039965.1. NCBI lineage: Eukaryota > Metazoa > Chordata > Actinopteri > Syngnathiformes > Syngnathidae > Doryrhamphus > Doryrhamphus excisus. Next base: position 10,495,868 of record NC_136359.1, on the reverse strand, counting down.
TTTTTCAATACTTTTAAATAATTGAATGCATGGTATTATTTATTATATATTTTTAATTTATTATTATGATTATATTTAATTTAACTGACAATGTTTCCTAATAAAATTGATTATAATTGTATTTTTTTATATTTAAATGTATTTTTTATTTAATAGGGACACACTCAGATAACAGTTTTTTCTATATGTAAGAGACAACATTTGTACTCAGACAATTGTAAAATAATTTAGAATTACATCATGTCTGGATATTTTGACTTTATTTTTCAAAATTGATGGATTACAGGATATTTGTTTTATTTTGCATTGTTTTTCAATGATTCAATCTCATTTATCACATGTATTAAATGACTCATCTGTTTATTGGTGGAAAGAAAATACCCAGATCAGGCTTAGTATATCATCTATAATTTCATCACATATGAACGGCTATTTTAAATTATTATTTTTATATATTTTTTTTTTATTATTTATAGTATTTTTTATTTCATGAAATTTGTGGAAAATATCCAGCTAATACAAATATAATGTATAATATCAATCTGTTTATTTGCATTGTTTATTAGCTAGTATTTATTGCAGTTATCCTTACTTATATCTTGAAATTATATAACTTTTATTATCGTGCAGCAAATGCAAAGCATGGGAAGGAAATGCATTGTGACACAGATAAGACTGGCTGCGGGTTTAACTCCGTTCGTTTGTGGTTTGATGTGTGCATGTGGTTTTTAATTTCAATTTTATTGTACCCCGCCTCTGCCCGAAGACAGCTGGGATAGGCTCCAGCACCCCCGAGACCCTCGTGAGGAAAAAGCGGTAGGAAATGAATGAATGAATGAAATTGAAATTTTTATTTTATTATAGTGAATTGAATGAATTGACTTCACCAATTGACTTCCTTGTCATTTAGTTTTAGTTTCACTGTGTATATGTTTTTGTGGGGAGATTGATTCATCCTTTCCACTGTGCATACTCAGAAAGTAAAAGCAAAACCAGTTTCAGTTTCTTTTTGACAGGTGCACACTAGCAGGGGACCTTAAAGTAAGTTGCAGCTCTTACAGGAAAACCAGGCCTGCAAGTACCCAAGTGGACAATCATGGCATGCTAAAAAGAGAATGTCTTCCAACCCCCCTTATTTTCCTGTACTCTACATCTTAACATGATGTTCTCAGGAGCTGTGTATGACACAGACCACAGCTGTCACACACAAATAATTTTTTATAACGGCAGGGGGGATTCATACAGTACATATTGCATTTGTCTGTTTCTCCATATACTGGTTTGTTATTTGGTTTTTAAGTGATGCAGCGTATTCTCTGAAACACATCGCCTATGCAGTTTTGTCGAGGTGTAGCTTTTATGTGTTGTCAAACATGAGCACAACTGCAAAACCTGACTATGAAGAATTTGTGCTCACTGCATCAACCTCTGAGGTGCCACATCATCAACCATCTACTGTACTTTTACTCCACCTTGTGGTTGGCTGCACTCAGTTCACGCTCGGAGGCCTTAATGAAGGAAGTAGTGGTATTTTACAGGCACATTTTGTATACATTGCAGTAGGAATGTATATATAATGTGTGTTTTTCAGGCGCATGACTGGTTTCCCCACCGCCTGCCCTTCACCAACAAACACAGTACACGCACGTGCAGTGCCAAACGTGAGTCGAGGTGTTGTTGGCAATATTAAAAATGAACTCACATAAACGAAAACAACTGTTACGTTTTTTTACTATAGTGATCCACCGAAGCCTTGTATCGAGGTTACATTATGCTTTTAAGCGCCTTATGCACAAAAGCTAACTATCGTTGGTGTGTGCCGCCATGAATGTTTTGATTGTATTTGTATTGACTTCTCTCGCGCATGCTCAGACGCAACACTTACCACGCATGCGTAGTCAGACGGCAGTCGTGGCTCGTTTTGAAACGTTTGACCTTTATTGCCAAATGCTATTGTCGGTAATATAACGTTAAATAACACTGTTTTTAAACTGTGTTCGTTGTACATGGTTCGTCACCGAAATAATGCGTGGAGACAGTTCGAAAACGGGAAATCTCTACAGAGTGGCGGATGGCGGACGTTTACCCCATCTCGGCCGCCGTATTGGGCAAGTAGGGGGGGGGGGGGGGGCAAGAGCGGTTCCTTGACGTGGACGATCATTTCCGTAAGAGACGATGGAGCGTTAGCGGCGTGTCATCCACTCCAAGCTATCCCGCATTAACCTTAAATCGAGACGGGATTTGGCCGTGAATCCCCGGTTGGGTTTTGGGTTCACGGTAGTCTCATACCGGCTGATCCCTTTCTGCTTCCCCTCCTTCCCGCTCCCCCCCTCTACACAGTTCACCATGATAAAAGCTATTTTAATATTCAACAACCATGGCAAGCCGAGGCTGTCTAAATTCTACGAGCATTATGTGAGTAAGATTTCAATTATATATGTGGATTTTACACATGCCCTACATACACTCATCGATAGAATGTTTGGCTGTTTTCATTTGATGGCACCCGAGTGAAGGAAAAAAAGAGTTAGGTTCAACATAGTTGTCATTGGTTTGTTCCTGATGTCCCTCCTTGGAAACGTGTGAATTATTGAACATGTGCAAGCCGAAACTAGGCTATCTTGTTGCAGAACGCACAATTGACTTCACTGTGTTTGTGTCACATGACATGGATGACGCCCTTGTGAGGGACTCATGCAAACATCCCGTTCCCCCTTTTTGTGGCTTTAGGTGAGTATGACTAGACAGGAATGGGCAAGTGTTTGTTTCAGTTTTTGTCAGTGAAATAACAGACATATCTGGGTTTATATCTCCAAGTTGCAAGGTGACCTGTGCCGGACAACAGTGTTTTCTTTTGTGTATCCATCCAGCCATCATCTTGTATCACATATTCCAAAGTAGGGCTCTCCAAAGATGCATTTATTGCATTGAAAGATTGGAAGACTATTCAAAACGGCAAGAATAAATGTGCCCTTATTTGACTGGGTGCTTAACATTCAAAAAGAATAAAGTTCTTGCAAGATTATGAGAATGTGAACGGTATCTGAATCAACAATTTAGCTTTTCCTGGTTACATTATGCATGGAAGATCTGTTGAAAATTGGTGTATTCATAATAAATCTACACCTGCCAGACCTTTTTGTTTATTCAGCTGCGGAGAGTATCAGGAGTTTATTTGAAACGAGGCATCTGTTTGAGCGTAGCCGTTGCTTGCGTATAGATGGAGCAAGACATGTTGCTATTATTATTATTATTATGTCCGTGTTACAATGTGAATGGAACTGCCTACTTGTGTTCTTTCAGTAGTCAACCAGACGTCGATATAATTGTATAAATGTCATATATAGAGATGCATCATAGTTACAACAGTTTGCATTTACGTACTGTGCATACAGATCTGACCTCTCATGCACACTGAGAATATTAGCACCCAGTGATGGTTTTATTTACTGTGTGACTTGTGATATAAGATTTTGAAGATTAAAAGGCGCTGAACAGATACAGACATCCTCAAGTGAAGATAACAGAGTGTTGGATGAAATCCTAGCCTCTGTAGCCTTGGGGCAGCAGTGTTTGGTTCAAAATGACAAAGCAAACAGTGACTTGCCTGCTTTGTTTTGTGATTACAAATGAAATCACATGCTATTTGTCTTAAAGGGGACATATTATGCTCATTTTCCGCCCTTTGCATTGAGTTGTGGACTACAATAGAGCAGCTACAGACGATAACAAGTGCAGCAAACCTCCTAGATCTTCCAGAATCTATTCCTATTCCAGCTGTATTTATTTGGATTTTTTTTGCTTCTCACGAAAATGGTCTGTTTTAATTTATTATTAATGTACACTCCCAAGTGCTCAGAAGGACTTCCGGTGTTGTGCCAATAGCTGCCCAAGTCAACTTTATTGGAGTTGATAAACAGTATAGGAGCTGATAATAAACAGCGATTCATCTATTTAAAATGTCCGCTTTTAACATACAGCCATACGGAAGTAGAGACTGGACAGTCCGAGGTTACTCTTTCTAGCGTTTTAGCGTTAGGTCTCTGGTAGACCTACTGATTGTGGTGGGAAATGGCTCCCTGTATGCAGACTCTCCATGACTTAGACAAAATAAACACAATTAGGATGCTGAATGCTTGCTCTTCTGGCCCTTAGACACGACCAAGTAAGGTTGGAAAGGTGTTGGGCTAGTGTTTGTCGGCTAGTCCAGCTGTGCACTGGCCTATGTTCACAAAACAGTTCAGTGTGAAATGCCATTGACAGATGAAAATATATTTTTCTGCTGGTAGGGAATCAGGAACTCCAACCACTTGTGCCTGATGTTTTCCTTGTTAGGAATTGAAAACAAATGTAACTTTACCTTACACCCGCTGAAACACTTCCTAGGAGCCATTACTGACACCGTAAACAGAGAAGCAGAGCTTGGGGCAGGGCTGAAAGCGTATCTGGCCCACAGTGCACGCCCATATAAGGAAGCCCGACAATCTGTGACATCACAAATTGCCAGTGTTAGAACGCTCTCTGAAACAGAGCATTCAGAGCCATTCCAAACTTCTTTCAGGGCTCACTTCCAAATGGCCAAACCTCATTATATGAAACTTGGCATCGTTTAACACGAGAATACAACATTCTAAATACATTTATAGGTCAGAAAATTTGAAAAAGCATAATGGATCCTCTTTAAAACTCCTCTCCTTAAAAGAGAACAAAAATGTCAAATTGACTTCTTTATTCCTCCATCAGAGTGAAGACACAGAGCAACAGATCATCAGGGAAACCTTCCACTTGGTGTCCAAAAGAGATGAGAACGTCTGCAATTTTCTTGAAGGTGGAATGTAAGTCAAATGCTTATTGTATTTTGCTGTATTTTGTACCTGCGTGTGTGTCAAATTATAGTCACTGATACCGCCATGCGTACTGTGTGTCAGGTTGATCGGAGGGTCCGACTACAAGCTAATCTACAGACACTACGCCACGTTGTACTTTGTGTTTTGCGTCGACTCCTCTGAGAGCGAACTAGGAATTTTAGACTTAATCCAGGTAAGAAATAGGTATAATATTGCTATTTTTTTTGTTGTTTTTCCTGTTGTGATGAAACACTTTTCCACTACTTTTCAGGTATTTGTGGAAACGCTGGACAAATGCTTTGAGAATGTTTGCGAACTTGATCTCATTTTCCATGTAGATAAGGTATGGAAATGTCATTCATTTGTTTGTATTTGTGTTGCATTCATTCATGATATCAACATGCATGGAATTGCGTTACAATTGAGGTTAAATGGAGTGCGGAACTTGGCAGTAACCATTGTTCATCATTCAGTCTTAACTATTTAGTGGAGTTTAGTGGATGAAGAACTTTTAATTTAAATGGGAGGTGAGACTGATGCTTATTAAATAAAGGTATTTTCTTACAGAGGACAAAAACACAACCGAACACAAAACTTTTTTTTAAGGAAGAAAAAAAATCCAAACCTACATAACCCTGTATGAAAAAGTGAAACGTTAAAACATAACCGTGGTTTTTCACATCTAAGTTAATTTTCTCTAGCCACGGCCATTCCTGATTACTGCCACACATATTCTCAATCAAGAAGTTTAATACGACCTGCAGATTTCTAAAGAAATTCAGGGACAGATGAGAAAGAATATACGTAATTGAGATCTATCAGTCTGGAAAAGGTTATAAAGCCATTTTTTAAGGTTTGGGACTCCAACGCTCTACAGTGAGAGCAATTATCCATAAATGGCGAAAACATGGAACAGCGGTGAACCTTTTCAAGAATGGCCGGTCAACCAAAATGACCCCAAGAGCGCGATGACGACTCATCTAAGAGGTCACAAAAGACCCCACGACAACATATAAAGAACTACAGGCCTCACTTGCCTCAGTTAAGGTCAGTGTTTATAACTCCACCATAAGAAAGACTCTGGGCAAAAACGGCCTACATGGCAGAGTTCCAAGACAAAAAAACCCTTCTGAACAAAAAAAGGCTTGTCTCAATTTTGCCTGAAAACATCTTGATGATCCCCAAGCCCTTTGGGAAAATATGACGAGACAAAAGTTGGATGGTGTGTGCCCATTACATCTGGTGGAGAAGTAATGCTGCATGTTAGAAAAAGAACATCATACCAACAGTAAAATATGGTGGCGGCAGTGTGATGGTCTGGGTCTGTTTTGCCGCTCCAGGACCTGGAACACTTACTGTGAAAAATTTAATCACTCTGCACTCTGCTGTCTACCAAAAAATCCTGAAGGAGAATACCCGGCCATCAGTTTGTGACCTCAAGCTGAAACCAACTTGGGTTGTGCAGCAGGACAATGATTCAAAAACACACCAGCAAGTCCACTTCTGAAGGCTTTGGGCGTGGCCTTGTCAAAGTCTTGACCTGAATCTTATTGAGATGCTGTGGAATGACCAGTTATTAAGTTTTTCACGCAGGGCCATATAGGTTTGGACCTTCCTTAATAATAAGACGTTTACCTGGGGTTATATGATTCAGGTGATAGTTCCACAGCTTGTTTTATCGGTTGTTGACAATAAAAGGAAACTACATTGGGAAATACACCTTGCCGTCTGTTTGAACCCACACTACTCGATGCATGGGATTTGTTACAGCAGACTATTTGAGGCAATAGACTAATGTTAAGCCTCCCATACAGGTTCACAACATTCTGGCAGAGATGGTGATGGGTGGGATGGTGCTGGAGACCAACATGAACGAAATCATCACACAGGTGGACGCCCAGAACAAGATGGAGAAGTCAGAGGTAAGTGCTGTCCTGCCCATCTTACTCTTAAAAATGGTATGGTCCAGAGTATGCAGGCATGTGTGTATGCTGCACCCTGCATGCGACTCTCCAGTGACCTTGTGATGCCTTTGACATGATTCTGAGTGTTTGCGCTCCTCTCTCTCTCTCTCTCTTGCTCTCTATCTCGGCCAACCTTTTCTTTTGCTGCCGCACTGCTTTGAACACAGATCAACACGCTGCCATTTATATGGAGAATGTAATGTTCCATCTTTCCAGATGATCATCGATTGTGTAAATCATGCTGTTTTATTTTGAAGGAGCACAAAAATTAAGTAGGGTGCTGTCACCTCACAGCAATAAAGTTGTGGATTTGATCACACCTGGTAGGTGGGGTCTCTTTGTGTGGGTTCCGTTCCACAGACAGGACAGGTGATATAGCAGCTGAATGGATTGATGGTTAAACATTAATGCACTGAAAATATTTTTCAACCACTTAAAAAACACTCAAAGATTCCACAGTAGTGTATTGGAAGTGTGTGGACCAAAATCTAACATTGCCGTTTTAGTCAGTCCCAATTGGGAACATGCAATTTTGTGTGTCTGTAGCTTTAATACTCATGAGCTGTGTTTGTCCACACTTGTCTCTGAAACTCGCATCCATAACATCACCTCATTTTGGTGCTAAATTCATGCAGACCTGGCCACCTGCGACAAGTGCTCCATGCTGATAGTTTGCAAGTCATGTCTTGTAAGTCCCCAACAGTGGAGCACAGAGTCTAACGCTCTTTTTAAACTTACTTGACGACCTTACTATGCCAAAATCACTGCACACGCATTTTGCCGGAGTGCTCTCCACGATAACACCAGACCTTCCTCATCATCAACCTGAGATAGTCACGGCGAGTGGGGTGCATTCACAAACAGCCTAATTCTGAACATTGCATTCAGCTACACAAGTAGGACTTTTTTTTTTTTTAGAATTTTTTTTTTAGAATTATAACAATTTCATTTCATATTGGTGATTGTATTACTTAAGTTATCATTATTTACAGTATTGAAGTATTTAAAATACTATTCTGTTCAACTTGCATGTCACAAAATTGTGTAAAAATAAATAAGCTTTGTGTTTGGACATATATGTTTTTCTTTTTAAAAGTGCAGTCGTCCCTTGTTTGACTGCGATAAGTGAATTCCCGCAAAGTAGGATTCGATATTAATAAATGATTATTTTCGTATTCAGAGCACAGAAAACGTATTTGACTTTCTAAATTCTAAATCTAAATTTTTTTAAAACCATTATTACAGCTCTGTACACATGATATAACACCCCTATGGTCACCTATACATGCCACAAAAGTACACAGTCTCTGCTGGCAAAATAAGTACAAAAGGTAAAACATGGAATTTAACAAATTTTAATATTGACAAACGGAATTTGGTGGAAAAAAATATTTCATAGGGTCTTATATAAGCAATATGATATTTTTTTCAACAAAAAACATTAAAGGTGTATGCTGGCAGTTATAATGTCGGCTTTTAAAATGTTGGTGATAGGCCAGAAAATTGTTTTCTCATGTTTGGTGCTCATATCACTGTTGTAATACCATTAAAAGTCAATTTTGCATAATAGGGAAGCCTTTAAATGTGTTTTGTAAGTAAAGTATCTGCTGCTTTGCCTTCCATGCGATGTTACATAATGGAGAAATGAGCTCAGACAGACAGCCAGAGGCAATTTTATGAACTCATTTTTTCCCCAAGCCTCTCCAATGAAGCAGAGCAATGACATTGGCAATAAATTTATACTTGTAGGAAACGTTCTTACAATGAGAAATGATGACAGGAAGCATTAAAGTAGCCCCCCTCCCCTTCTCTAATTGGCTAACATCTGCTGTGTGCTCCAAGGTGTAGCAATAATAATCAAATTTGTATTTTTTTTTCATTTTAATCCAACAGGTTCTTCTTTTTTCACGGTTGCTGTTCTCTAAGCAGAGTCTCGTCAGAGCTGCTCTTGTCTCTCTCTCTCTCTTTCTCTCTCTTTCTTCCCCTCATGGACCTACCCTCGACCACACCGTGCCTCTCGCTTGCACGCTAATTTAAAATGACACGCTCCATTTATAGGCAGGTGTCAGGAGAATAAGGAATGAGCTGCTCTCCATCCATTTAGCCTGACAAAGACTGATAGCTTCACGCAAGTTCTCAATAAGTAAATATGTGTTGGATGGATCTCCGCCGTATCAGACTTGTGGTCTATGATAGGTCCTATCACTTTTTTCCTGTGGAGATAAACTGTTAATTACTTTAACCTGCTTTAACATTCCTCATTCCTCTTTTTCCCTGACCCTGTCTAGTTCTTTCCATTCTTCTCTCTCTCTTTACAGACGTTTATCTTTCAGTCTACCAGGCAGGACAGGTAGACGCAGGTACTGCTAAAATCTACAACCAAGTACTGTACAACCCTAACTGAAGTTTACTACCCCCCGTCCTTCCCTATCCCTCCCGATTCTCTCCATACAGACCTCCCCTCCCTCCATGAAAAAAGTCAAATGACTTCACTAACATGCACTGGGAATCTTTCATGGCAGACCCAATTCATGACCGACGCTAATAATGTTGCAAGTCTTTCATAAAACCTTTATTAAGTACACAGGCAAGTTTTAAAGTAGCATTTTTAACATACCTAACAGCGTAAACGTAAGTATATTTTTTCTCTTTACTTTAAGGAACTCCATGCAACTCGCTCCAAGTGATATTTTTCAAAACCCAACAATACCAATAGTGGTTGAAAAAGTAGGTTATACAATATTTTTAAATTTTTTACAATTGTTGCAAGGCTGCACGGGGGTTAGCATGTAGGCCACAGTCAGGAGAAAGGGAAGACCTAGGTTCGATTCTCAGTTACTCGGCCGTCTGTGTGTGGAGTTTGCATGTCCTCCCCGTGCGTGGGATGTCTACCACATTCCAAAAACATGCTAGGTTAATTGGCGACTGCAAATTATCCATAGGTATGAATGTGAGTGTGAATGGTTGTTTGTCTATATGTGCCCTGTGATTGGCTGGCCGCAAATGGTCCCTGGTTCACACTTTGAGTGTGCCGGTGGCGTCAAACATTTTTTTTTATCTAAGTGCTACAAGTGAGGGTTATATTTACAATTATTGTAATGCCATTTTATTTGTGTCAAACATATTAAATCAGAAGAAAGTCCCCTTTTCAATTACTTGTTGATGTTTTTATTTCTATTGAGGTGGTGTGTAGAAAGACAAAATGGTAAAATCTAACAGTGTCCAAATACTTCATGGCCCAAATATTGAGGCTGTTTGCCATGTGGTCAGCATTCCGTGGTCCTCCCTCTATTTAACGCTGAGCTACCAGTGAGTTGAGCATTCCAAACTGTGCCATGAATGTATAGCTTTGTTCACTAGACCAGTAGTTCTCGACTGGTTTGGCTGGAGGACCCAAATGGCGGAATGTTTTTCAACTTCTCAAATATGTCATATTTAAATGTTTGCAATGATTGTTTGCAACACAGCTTGAGCTGCAGCGGTTAGACACAGTCCCCTCTTTTTAGCTTGCTGTTGTCCAGCAGATATTTGCAGCTGTGTGATGCACAAACAGCATTTTAAATCCATACCCCTACCCAAAGTTGCCCATAAAGATGGCACAGACCACGTGGCAGCATAGCAGGCGAATAACGCAGACAAGGACGCAAGGTGCATTCACAGACATGGGTTTATTGTACAGATGTACCTCGCTATATCACAGTTTGAGTGCCTCCCCTTCATTCTATTGAGGTTAAAAAATAAAATAAAATAAATGATGGCTTCTATTCAGTGTGGAAGTGGTACATTTTTGCCTGCTTATTTTGCCGTCCTTCCTCATTGTTTCAAACCCATTCTTAAGTTTAGGATAAATTGGAGGTCTCTTGTGTCACTTCAGCACGCAATGTGATGTAAACAAAGCGAGTACTGTCTGATTGTATGTCTATGTCTGAAAGGCTGAAAGCCTGAAGGTGATTTTTTTCCTACCATGCATGTCACATAACGTTTGGGATACTTATTATATTTATGATTATGTTTTCTATATCAGGTAATACAAGTGTGAAGTCTAGGAGTGTTATTTCATGATTACAGGGCACCAATAATGTTTAAAAAATGACTTATGATGTTCATACAGGTTTTTCTATACTGTAACGAAGAAAATATTCTATTTCTTAACATGGAATCCTACTTCGAGTAAATTCACTTTTCACGGTTGTGTCTGGAACCAATTAACAGTGATAAATGAGGGATGACTGTTATATATCGGGTCCTGACCCACCAGCACTAGACCACTGGTCATTTTTGGGTCTGTCTGCTTCAAAGATTCACATGTTGGGAGAGTGGGGATCTCTAACAACAGTGATTCTCAAATGTCACCCCGGCACTATTAATAAAAGCATTCTAAGCAATGAATTTGATGTTGCATTGAGACATTTAACTTCCACTTGAGACTCATTGTGTTAGAGTGAATTGCTTCCTCTGTCCAGAGAGCAGATCTCCCAATCTAGTTGAGTCCTAGCTTTACAAACCCTTCCCATACCATCAGTAGTTTACCCCCCACATTGACCTGTTAACAGTATTTTTGTTCCCCCATTCACAAAATGCAGTTAGCCCAGACAAATAAACACCTATTTTTAGCAAGAGGTGCAGTATGACCTCCAATGTAGTCTTGTACGATATTGTTTTTCTTCCATTTAAAACACACCTCCCATCATCATCATCGTATCCAAACCCATTTATTCTGATTTACACAATTCTCTTCTTGCCTTTTTAATTTCATTATGTTTTTTTTTTAAGCCCACTCGGGTCACTCTCAGCGATGCTGCCTCTTCCCACTCGATGAATGCCCCAGTACATCCAAATATAGTGAATGACTTAGCACAGTATGTCCTCACAGTGGATTCATAATTGTCTCCGGTTGTGCCCACATACTGCATGTTGCATCTGACAGCATCTGAATGTACACAATGCATACACGTGTGTGTCATCGTAGCTGTCAGTGCTTTTGCATTGTGTCAGCAGTTGATTGTCCAGTATCGTGTAGTGGATATGTGTGTCCACTGTTTGCTGTGTCCTGATAATGATTGCTTTATGATGTGTGTCTTATACTCATATTGTGTGTCTGTGTGTCTGTGTGTGTGTGTGTGTAGGCTGGTATTGCAGGAGCGCCTGCTCGTGCCGTATCAGCTGTAAAGAACATGAACCTCCCGGAAATGCCCAGAAACATCAACATTGGCGACATCAGCATAAAAGTGCCAAATCTGCCGTCCTTCAAATAGCGGTGCGGAGATCCGCTTATCAGATGTCAGCCAAGTGTTTAACGTGATGCAATCTGTTTACCAAAACCTCTACTAACTCTTTTTGTTTTATCAAATGATGGAAATACTTTGTGATTTAAAACTTCTCTGCTCCTGTTTTTTTGATTTCTAGAAAAAAAATTGTTTTTATTATGTGTTCTGTTTGAAAATGAAGTATTTATTTGTTTACGGTACATTCCTTTACTCCCCTCATGATGTACAGCTGCCACTGTTAAAAACCATCTGAGTCTTAATGAAATAATTTCACCAACTCAAGTGTTTACTTAATTTCAAAGAAGACAAGTTGGCATATTGTGGGAACGACCAGCCTGACCAATCACTTGCAGAACAGCCAACAAATGGGACCAGTTGGAATAAATACAGTATTGGAAAAGTCATACTTTACAGTATGTTTAAAAACAAATAAATCACTGAAGAATATAATTGGATTCTTGCTGTGCTGTGTGACAGATTTTTGATTCTATTTCCTGAAATTATATTTTGTATCTGTTCATAACAGTATGTTTCTATTCATTTTAATCTGTGCATGACTGTAAGCTCCTCCTGTGCCCTTTTACTACATAATAAACAGTTGAAGATTACAGTTGTGATTTTGTTTTAGTACTTATGCTATACATATGTTCATATACATATATGGGCAACACAAGATTGAACAGTACATTGATTGGTAATTTCACCAATCGGTCATTTTACTTTTAATTGGTAATTTCACCAGCCCAGCATGTACCCCACCTCTCGCCCAAAAATATCAGCTGGGATAGGCTCCACGATTCCTAGTGAGGGTAAGCGGCATAGAAATTAGATGGCTGGATGCAGCTGATCAGTAGTCCATCCATCCATTTATTCATTTTCTAAACCGCTCATCCTCACTGAGGTCGCGGGTATACTGGAGCCTATCCCAGCTGTCTTTGGGTGAGAGGCGTGGTTCACCCTGGTGTGGTCACTCATGTAGACAAAAATCATTCACACTCACTATGGACCATTTCGAAATTGACCGAGCATGATTTTTTTTAGGATTGTGGGAGGAAACCACAGTCCATTCTATAAAGTAAAATATTCGCCGATTGTCATTATTATACATTGTTGCACATATACATGTTGTAAAGCCTGGAATGTACTTAGCAAACGCAACAGTACGGTATGTGAGTTGTCATTAACTTCGTCCATGGCGCTTCCGTAGTTAGCGTGTCTCCTCTTTTAGAGCGTCATACTGCGTATCTTTACGCCGGCTGATCCCCCCGCCCTCTCCCACAAAGAATGCTTTTTTTTTTTTTAAAAAAAGTTGTGATCAAGAATAGTAAATACAATTTATGTATTTTATATATAAATGTAATAATTTATTACTGTCGTATTTAGTCAAGGGACCTCAATTTCGGGTCTTATGCGCATCTTTACGCAGGTTTGAATTTCTTCAGGAGACGTCTTGTGACACCCGGAAAAGTGGAGTAGCAACAAATTGAGGATGCTGTGACTACTCACGCTGAATATTTCTTTAATTGAAGGCTTTTCTGTTACCACAATGGCTTCAGTTATTAAAGAAACGCAGAGGTATAATGCTGTTTTCCTTAAGAACTCTTGACTTTAAAGCAATGCTAATTGGCGCGTGTGTCAAGCTAATTGTAGCCTAACGTTAAATACGCCAAAGCATCTTGAAAGCTATCAGTACGAAGATGCAATAATGACATAGCGACGTATGATTAGTCATATATTGATTTGCAAATGACGGTATACAATTACAGCATCGCTTACTTGAATGTTGCACACATTTACCGCAATCATGTACAGTGCCTTTCTCATCACGCCTCAACATAAGCCACACTTCTCCCAATAATGGGCTCAAATTATGTGATCTTTTATTTTTTCCACATTGAACGCCTTTTGTGCACCAGTGCCGCTAATTTTAATGCTTCATCCTTTTGTTACAGTATAAAAGAAGCAGTTACTCTCATCAATGGCATAGACGTAAACAAGTTCTCCAGGTTGATCTCCCGCATTATACAAAAGCTTCATCTCAAGGTATGAACACTGTAGTCAAGGCCTATCTATCCAGCATGCAAAACATTTTGATATTTATTGACATATATTGGGTTGTCTTTGCAGGGTGAAAGGACATTCAGTAAAGAGGAGGAGCAAAAACTTCAGACTGCTCTTTCACTGAACAAACCATCTCTTAACTTAGTCCTGGAAACGTCTGCTTTCATTCTTGAGCAGGTGAGATGATGGGTGGGTCATGTGAAATTCATTTGACTAAATGATCATGCAATCATGCATTAATAAATTGTAGGTTGTATTATACTGATTTAAGAACACGTGACTTAAGAAGTGCAGGGATGAATTATGGCTGAATTAAAAAGGAACAAATAGCCATTTTATGTACGGTAGTTTGACATTTTAGTGTGTGTAGAGTATATTAATCATGATATAGTGAATTTAGAGTTATTAATGAGCGGGAAGTCCATGCAATGCACAGATATCTCCAGCGGGTGTCACTGTTGCACTATGAGTGTCACTCTGGTCACTCTCTTCTCCATCCCATTCAGGCGGTGTATCATAATATAAAACCAGCATCCCTGCAGCAGCAGCTTCAGGCAATTCATGTGAATCCAGACAAGGCTGATGTATTTTCTCAAACGTGGTCCACCTCTGGCCCTGAGCTGGTGGACCAGCTAAAGCGCAATATCTTTGCCCCCAAGAAGGTAAGACTTGATACCAACTCAGATTTTTGAGGGGCAATTTGGAACAACACTGTTTATAAATACATCGCACATTGTAGCTACATTTTCAAAGGAATACAAATGCACATTTGTATTACTCTCCTCACATAGGGGTTTCAGGGTTTATTTATTTAGAGAGTACCAGGCCTGTATTGTATAATTAGGAATGTATTGGGAGGACATCTTTAATTTTTGTAATAATATTAAAGCTTAGGAGTCTTTGACTTTGCGGATGTGGCAAATGCACTCAGAGCATAATATCTGGTGTAATTTCTCTGTCTGTGTAATCAAAGATGTTATATAGTAATCCCTTGTTTATTGCTGTTAATTGGTTTCAGACCAAGTGAATTTCCGCAAAGTAGGATTCCTTCATGTTTACAATCTGTTTACATTCTTCAAGTATGGGTTTTAACATTATTAGAGCCGTCTGGGCATAAAATAACAACCCTGTAGTCACCTTTATCTTTTCCATCCATCCATCTATCCATCCATTTTCCTCCACTTATCCGGGTCCGGGTCGCGGGGGCAGCAGTCTTAGTAGGGAAGCCCAGACTTCCCGGTCCCTGGCCACCTCCTGCAGCTCCACCGGGAGGACACCAAGGCGTTCCCTGGCCAGCTGTGAGGTATAATCCCTCCAGCGTGTCCTAGGTCTGCCCCGGGGCCTTTTCCCGGCTGGGCATGCCCGGAACACCTCACCAGGGAGGCGTCTGGGAGGCATCCGGACTAGATGTTCGAGCCACCTCAACTGACTCCTCTCGATGTGAAGGAGAAGCGTCTCTACTCTGAGCCCCTCCCGGATGACTGAGCTCCTCACCCTACCCTTTATCCTAACCTTTATCTTTTGTATTACCAAAATAGAGAAAACAAGCCATCAAATAGGGGTGCAACAATACGTGTATTTGTATCAAACCAGGCTGTGGTGAAGTGGTTGGCCACACAGTCAGGACATCGGGAAGACCTGGGTTCGAATCTCTGTGGAGTTTGCATGTTCGCCCGGTGCATGCGTGGGTTTTCTCCGGGTACTCTGGTTTCCTCCCACATTCCAAAAACATGCTAGGCTAATTGGCGACTCCAAATTGTCCATAGGTATGAATGTGAGTGTGAATGGTTGTTTGTCTATATGTGCCCTGTGATTGGCTGGCGACCAGTCCAGGGTGTACCCCGCCTCTCGCCCAAAGACAGCTGGGATAGGCTCCAGCAAAACCCAGTGAGGATAAGCGGTAGAAGATGGATGGATATACATCAGGTCAGTCAATATGGAAGCTTAAGTTTGGTCAGTCTGGATATTTGGATGTATACTGTGTATAGTACACTATACTATTGTATATATCCTATATATATGTGGATATATACTGTTACTACCAAAAATAAAATATTGTTTTAATCATTTTCTGACAACCAAAATTAATTTAATTATTGGATTTGTCCTAACTCTCCCCCTCTTTAGGACGCCCCTGCCCTTACCAATACCACCTTTCTTTCAAATTGTCACATGAGTGCATTTGAAAAAACCCTGCTCCTGTGCTACCCTGTCGCTTCAAACAACGTTTTCGTCAACGTCGTCACGTCGAGATCTGAGTCGCAATAAAGAGGCTGCATGTCAGCATCAGTCACGTCACGCTTGGGAGTTGTTGTTCTTGCTGTCATGCATTTATTGTGCATTCAGACATCTCACCTACTTGTTTCTCGCTTGTCATCTTTCAAATACGTCCCTGCTGGATTTTATTCACACTGTGAGGAGCAGCCAGTCAAGTCACATGTTACGGATTATGTTCCCTTTGCTGGCTAGATCAGTGGTCGGCAACCTGCTGCTCTGGAGTCGTATGTGTCTCTTGTTGTGGCTTCCACGCTGAGCTCTGCTTTTTTTTATTTTTATTTTGATTAAACACTGAAGCAGAGCGAATGTGTCTATCCATAACCGTGAATACCTAAAATGAAAACTATAAGAAGAAAATGTAGAGTTTTCATTCTGAATGGATATATTTGTTTACCTTTACAGCTAATGTTGTGGTAGAAATTAGAGCACAGTACATAATAAACATGCGGTTATTCATGACCCACTGTGTTTAAAATTCAGAAGGTTCTCTCGTTCGAATTATGGTAATTTATTTAGAAATCAATTCATAGATCTATGTACAACATGTAGCCACTGGAGGTAATAAACACACTGCTGATCAAATCAATCACACTAATGCTGATCTTGCTCCCGTCTTCAATGATATGCCGGCACAGCTATTTCAACCACCTCATGACCCCCCCCCCCCATCACCCCCCGGTCCTGTGATGCCGCACAAGCATCCAGAACCAATAAGTCACACGCCGTTTATCATTACGGCCTCTCGCCGCATCATAAACCGCTTAACTGCAGTGCCTTGACACAATCCCGTGGATCTTACACGCTGTCGCTGCGTGATGAGGACAGGGACATTGGGAACATTAGGAATGGTTGTCAAAGCACTGAGCCAATCATAATATTACTAAACAATGATTTTAGAGCTTTCTTATATATTCACAAGTGTGACTTCATCCTTTTTTAAGCAATTGGAGGTTTTGGCTATGCGAATGTTCAGCATTGCATTGATTTTGAGTCATGTTGTTATTTCTGTGTTTTCAGCTGGATTTTGTCGGCTGGCAGTTGAACCTGCAGATGGCCCAGTCCAACCAGGCCAGGCTCACGTCCCCCAGTGCTATACTCCAACTGGGCCTCCACAATGAAGAATCTGAGGTGAGAAAAACAACAAGTCCTTCATGCAACACACCACAATTCTACCAAAGTGTACATCACTTTCCATTATCTCTGTGAATTGATGTTGATTCCACTTGTGTTTATTTTGAGTCTGAGGGCTCTAATTTTGTAGACCAGGTGTGGTGTGCTGCGCCTCTGGGGTGTGGCCAGCAGTCTGGCGCAGCGCCGCGCACCCACGCCTCCATCCCTCCCACCGGCACTAGTGGCAAAGAGGG
Source organism: Doryrhamphus excisus (assembly GCF_037039965.1). NCBI lineage: Eukaryota > Metazoa > Chordata > Actinopteri > Syngnathiformes > Syngnathidae > Doryrhamphus > Doryrhamphus excisus. The sequence continues at coordinate 10,478,088 of NC_136359.1, read as the reverse complement.
AGGAGGGAAGGCGTGAGAGGGTTTAACACAGCCGAGTGTAATCTTAACCAATCAAATGAACGCCACACTGGCGTGCATCCAGTACCACCACTGAGATGTGAGTGGAGCTGTCTTTTCTGGTTTTCTGAGTTTTCGCTTCTGAAATGTTGATTTCAGGGGACAAGCCATTTATTTAGAGGGTGTTGTGTAAAGTCGGCCCTGGTTGGCATCATACTTTCAGATGCCGTCAGGTTTAGTTTGTGTGTGACGTCTCCGGTGTGCTGAGGCAATCAAAAGAAAATGTACAAAAAGGTTCAGATGCTTACACTCAATAGTGGTTGCTCTCATTGTTTTTTGCACTAAAATGTGCACAACACTCTGAAAAATGTGCCTGTGAGGTTTTGGTGACACGTCTGCACTGTGCGCCTGTCAGTTAATTTACCATTACGCTGGCTGCACTTCGCCTGCGCCCGAATAGACCAGGTCAGAGCTGGCGAGCTTTTGCCGCACCTTTGGCGCGCTGTTTTGTCATGTAATTGTCACTGCGGCAAGCTGAAAATGTGGACTCCTCCCCTGGTGCGCCACCACGCCCATCTCGGTGCAGTCCAGTCTCCCAAATTGGCTGAGGACAGTGGTGCACTAGAACATATTACCACTGCGTGGGCTGCGCCACGCGCCACGAGATACGTAGCTGTGAGTGAGTGAATGTATTATTACAACTGCCCCAAATTAGTTGAACAAGTTGTTTTGGATTAACACTAATGCCAAACAACCAAAATGCAAAAACAACATAACACCAATTTGGAATATTGTAACTGTGGTCGTCGCCATGGACATCATTTTTTCCCTTTATTTATCCATCCCTCTTAGCATTTAACACCATTTGTCTTAATCGATTTTGTTCCCCTGGACTCTTCTGTTTCAGCTGACTTGTTATTTTTTTCCACTCTTATCTTCCGATGGAGAACTCCAGGGCTCCGATTAAGCACGGAATTATGTATTTCATCTTCTGCCATTTTCAAATATGGGCCTATAGGCGCATAATATAGGTTTTTCAATGTCTTTGTGTATGAGAAAGATTTAGTAGGGACTCTCTTTTCCCCCTGTGCTTTCCTCCGGCTAGTAAAAGAAGCATTAATTTATTTAAATCCATTTACACAAGGCCCCTTTGTGTAGGGAGATAGCTGGGGGCTCAAACATAGCTTGTTAAAAATGAAGCGGGATCACTAGCACAACAATATAACTGAGGAGGTTATTCCCCACGCTTCTGCAGAGGGCGCTGTTGTCTCACGGTTGACAAGGCGTCCCTCTGAAGCAAGAATTACAACACTGATACCTCCTTATTGAGTAAGCTTATACCATTGAAAGCAACCACTATGTTTTGTGTATAGACTGAATGAAAACTGATTTTTATGATCCTGCTAACTGCAAAGAAAGAAGGAAGAAACTTTAATTGGAGGTTTAACCCCGGCAGACAGAGAGAAAGCCAAAGGAAGACAAATAGGACAGGAGGGAGTATAATAATGTCTGACTGCATGGTATTGATTGGACGGAGTGGAGAAAGTTTGCAGGCTCTGCCATCTGACCGCTCTCTTGCTTCATTAGCAGTCTCCCTTGGGAGGAGGATGACTACCAGGTGCTTTACTTCTCCTTCAACAAACAGTACGGGACATCCAGTACAGCTGCACTTTAGCACAGACGTCAGACAGGCTATTTTGGGGAGTTCTAATAGACTCAATCTTATTTGATTGGATTGGTTTTCACCCTAGGAAACATAAACAGTCTGTTCTAGGGTCAAATAGTAGCCATCATAAAGCCTTTATTAACTTTGCTCATTTTTTTCATATGATTTCAAGGAAAGTGAGTATAGAAGTGTGTCAGTTAACCATTGTTACTAGCCACGTATACATGGACCCAAATGTTTCAATTGTGAGAACTGAACCTTTGTATACACCTCAGGAAGGAGGAAACCGGAGTACCCGGAGAAAACCCACGCGTGCACGGGGAGAACATGCACACACAGAGATGGCCGAGGGTGGGAATTGAACCCTGGTCTCCTAGCTGTGAGGTCTGCGTGCTGCGATGGATGTTTTCATAGTCAAACGATCGCTGATTGGTTGATCGTGAACAACGTGTGTGGATAAAACGCGGATTGTGGATTACGGACCGCGGTCTAAATAAACGATTCTGATTGCAAATTACCACCGGAATTACGCAGTCCGTGTTTTACCAACACCCAACAAGAACCGCTTTTAAAAAAACTCTTGGCAGTATGGCATGCCAAAGTGCACTTGCCCGACGGGAATATCACTGATTAGATTTACTTGCCCGAATTGTGTTTTAACTTGCCCCGGGCCATCGGTACATCGTTATTGTCGAGCCCTGCTGATTGGTCCATTTCAAGATTTGCAAGGATAGGTTTGCAAATTACCACCGGAATTACGCAGTCCGTGTTTTACCAACACCCAACAAGAACCGCTTTAAAAAAACTCTTGGCAGTACGGCATGCTAAAGTGCACTTGCCCGACGGGAATATTAATGATTGGATTTACTTGCCCGAATTTTGTTTTAACTTGCCCCGGGCCATCTGTACATCGTTATTGTCGAGCTCTGATACAGTATGTCTTTAAATTTTGTGTGTGAGGCTTCCATTCAGGGGCACCCAGTCCGGAAATGATGGTACAGCCACACGGACGACATCACTTCTACTCCTTGCTACTTTGATCACAACAACAGCATGACTACTTGTATTGGAGATTTCCGATATCCGGTGTCAGTGTCAGATCAGCCACACCTTGCTGCTACTCCAGTGCTGTTTCAAATGTAAAATAGCATCCTTGGATTCATTAATGGAGTGTCTAATGGTGTAGAAGCTCAATTGTTTGCTGCTTTGTTTGAAAAGTTGAAGGAGACCACATGAAGATACAGGGAAAGGAAAAGGGGATAAAATGGAAATCCAGTGGAAATATGGTGGAGGTTTTGGTGTGTGCCTCATTTGCTTTTCCCTGTGGGACATCTGATGTAGTAAGTAAAGGCAGCAGTGAATTTCAATATGAACAATGGCTGTGAGGGACTTTTTCCATTTGTCAAAACAAATCCATCAAACATCTGTGCTTTTTATGTGCTTTGAAACAGAAATACGCAATCTCGATGCACTGCCTGGAGTGGTTTACGTCTGTGGGATGACGTCTTTGTGTTAGAAGAAGACACACAGGTGGCTTTGTGCCCACTACCTGGTTTGCTGGAGTGTGTAGCACTTACACAGCTGTGTAGTTTTCTCCTTCATTGCACTTCAGTGTGTGCTGTCTGCATTCTCCGGCTTCGGAAAAACACAACAACAATGCAATGTGAGGATTTAGCGAGAGGGAAAAAAACCTGAAAAGATCAACAAAATGTTTTTTTTTGTGTAGGTGTAGGATTTGTGCTACACTATGGTTCCCAATTATGTTTTTTGACTGCGTTAAGCAAAAAAAAAGTCTTTGTGATGAACAGGATGCCAAAAGGAGGTGTCTGTCTTGTGTTTGGTTATAGGTACTGCATGGGGTGCGCTGACTTTCGAATGTGCTGTGAGGATGTAAACCCTTCCTGATCCGTTATTGCAAGCCACGCCCCACGCCCTATGTGACACACTCACACAGTAATAATAGCGATTTGGCAAATTTTAGTTCCTAACATAACCTATTATTGAATACAAAGTCATCCCTTCCTACCTTGTGTTTCGAACATCGTGCTCTCACTCACTGCACCGTTTTTTCAAGTCAATTCAAATCAAGTCAAGTCAAGTTTATTTATATAAACACAAAAGAACCTCAAGGGCTTAACAAGCAGGCAACAGTTGACAACAGTAGATGATAGACGACAGTAGATGATAGACGACATTCATGGTTGAATACAGCCCATTATTCTGACGATTATTCCAGTACATATAAAAACATGACACATACAAGCAGAAGTTTTATTTACGTTATAAATGGCTTCTTTACTCTTATTTTTGTCTCCTGTATGGGGCAATACAAGTGTAAAGCCATATAAGTCGCCATTACTATACATTGATGAGACAATAGGCACTGCGGGAGTACACTGTCCACCGCTTATCCTCACGAGGCGGGAGGCTAGGGCGTATGCTGGAATCCTGTCCCAGCTGATTTTGGACGAGTCGTGGGGTAAACCCTTGATTGGTGGACGGAAATATTCCATTTATTAATATTGAATCGTGCTTTGTGGAAATTCACTTTGGGTCTGTTGGGTCTGGAACTCATTCATTCATTTTCTACCACTTATCCTATTTTCTACCACTAAGGGTTGCAGGGTGCTGGAGCCTATCCCAGCTGTCTTTGGACAAGAGGTGGGGTACACGCTGGACTGGTCGCCAGCCAATCACAGGGCACATATAGACAAACAACCATTCACACTCACATTCATACCTATGGACAATTTGGAGTCCCCAATTAACCTAGTATGTTTTTTGGAATGTGGGAGGAAACCGGAGTACCCGGAGAAAACCCACGCATGCATGGGGAGAACATGCAAACTCCACACAGACATGGCCGAGGGTGGGATTGAACTCGGGTCTCCTAGCTGTGAGGTCTCGACTGCCGTGCAGTCTGGGCCTGGAACTGACCGTGATAAATGAGGGACAACTACATAGCCTATCATAACTACAGAATGGCTCCAAATTGTTGGGGCCTAAGAGGAACATCTACTTCAAGACGTAGTCAGTTATTTGTGGCAATCAGTAAAAGCACTGGAATTAAACTTTAAGTGTCACAAACCATTAGTGAGACAGGTTTCTTTCAACTTCCAAATTCCATTTAAATAAATGACCTCCCATTTCTTTTTGTCTCTTTTCAATCTCTATCGTCATCACTTATATACGTCAGCATGAGTCACTACTTCACGGACCAAGGGTAGGGTGACATTTATAATGCAGCCACCAAGATTTCAATATTTATTATGGGCACGCCATGCAAAGGCGAGGGTTAAACCTACTGAGATCATGTGGTTTAGTGATTTAATAGAAGATTTTTGACTAAAGATCAAATTGTGGCCTCTGCTCTCATAGACGCTGGGCGACAATTAATTGTGCCGTGCAACGCCCATTTGAACATCTCAAGTAGGATTCATTATTCATTGATTTTCTACTGCTTATCCTCACAAGGGTCGCGGGCATGCTGGAGCCTATCCCAGCTGTATTCGAGCTGGGATAGGGGTACACCCTGGACTGGTTGCCAGCCAATCAAAGGGCACATATCGACAAACAGCCATTCACACTCACATTCATACCTATGGACAATTTGGAGTCGCCAATTAAACTAGCATGTTTTTGGAATGTGGGAGAAAACCGGCGGAAACCACCAACTCCATGCAGAGATGTCCAAGGGTGGAATCGAACTCGGGTCTTCTAGCTGTGTGGCCTGCGCACTAACCACTTGGAAATATTTTTGTATCGTTAGAGCATAGACAACCTGTTTACAATCTTTTATATATGGTTTTTAGAGTTCCCCAGTGATAGAATAACACCCCTATAGTCACCTTTGCACTCATGTTCCCCAATATCGGTCAAATCAGCCATTTAACACATAAATAAGACTCATGCTCGTGTGTGTTTCAATAAATGTCATACGAACGTGTGGACAGGAAGTGACATCCGGGATTCAGAGTTGAGTTTTAACTTGAGTATGGCCACAGCACACCTCATTATTATTCGGATTCAGATGATGATTATTGTTATTATTGTACTTACAATAATTGTTATCAACAAGTCTGCCACGTATCAAATGTCTTACAAGAAAAGAAGATCACGTTGTGTACAAACTTGACTGAATGCTAAAATGATGCTATTAAAAAACACGAGTGATTTTAAATAGTTGTGCTTGAATAATAGGTCCAGCTGGAGCTGAAGCGTCATTGCGGCCCTGGAGTTAATTGTGCTCATTCATACAGTACATTCAACACGTCTGAATGGATTCTATTGCTAACAGATCAGACTGAAGTGGTCTCTTTTGACTCTTGCATTTTGCATTATTCTACCCTTTAACTTGTTTTTCATTCAGCCCAAAAATAAATGGCGTAATATAATATTTCCGTTCATCTGACTTATTCATGAGTGACTCTTCGCTTTAATCCTTTCATTTTATTTCTTGTTTTAAAGTTTCATGTCAAGTTGTCCCTAGCTAATGTCTGAATTATGAGCCGGATAATTTGACTTTGTGGAAACCTGGTTGTGTGTGTGTGTTTTTTTTTTTTTTTCTATCAAAGCATCAGTCTGATGAAAGACTTGCTTGTCTCTATGTGATTCTAATTTATGTGTTCTGTTTTACTGCAATCACAAAGGAATGCATACTTTTGGTTTGAAATCACTGAAAAACTCACTTGCACAAAAAACACATGCACACTTATCGAGATGTCACATTATCAGGAGCGACTTTATTCATTTGTATTTTGGTATGAACAGTGCAATTCTACCGCTTACCCTCACGAGTGTCGTGGGGGTGCTGGAGCCTATCCCAGTTGTCTTCGCCAATTAACTTGCCCGGCGATCGAGTGGTTAGTGCCCAGGTCTCACAGCTAGGAGACCCAAGTTCGGCCATCTCTGTGTGGAGTTTGCATGTTCTACCCGTGCATGTGTGGGTTTTCTCCGGGTACTCCGGTTTCCTGTTTTTGGAATGTGGGAGGAAGCCGGAGTACCCGGAGAAAACCCATGCATGCACAGGGGGAAACATGCAAACTCCACACAGAGATAGCCGAGGGTGGAATTGAACTCGGGTCTCCTAGCTGTGAGGCCTGCGTGCTAACCCCTCAATCACCGTGCAGCCATCTTGTCATCAATAAACGGCATTCAGAACTATGAGCACAGCCCAAATCTTCAATGAAGCAAGCCTCCTGCCTCCCACACGCTCTTGTCATGCCGTCTCAATAAACTTCCAGAGGAGATCCAGGCTTCTCATTTGTGGGATTACACGGCCCGATCAATATATATCGCAGAGCTCTGATGTACACGTTACCACGTTGAAATCCTTCATGCCGGGCCGCCCACCAACCGCGAGGGACAAAGACTGCTTTGTTTCAGCCTCTACTTGCCTTGCTCTACATGTCCCAAGATGCTTTGTTACTTTGTGCGGCCATCATTTTTTTTTTTTTAAGAATCTCTTCCCTTTCTGGTCTCTTTCTCCATTTCTCCCTCCTGGTTTCCCACTGGTGATTTGTTTTTACCTCCTGTGGGATTTGGGATCCCATTCATCGGGGGCTCATTGTCGGGCTCTTATCCTCTTGCCGCGCTCCTCGTCACCCAAGTGCTCGCTCTTTGCCATGCAATGATGTCATGGCTTTTATTTGCATTGGAGAAGGGGGCACCCATTGATTTTCTCTCCCTATTACATCCCCTCTATATCGCTCCCCTTCTCCTCCATTCAAGGCCCCCGTAACCTCTTTTTTTTCCTCTTCAGCCAGTTCCCTGTGCAGATTCTTTTGCCCCTCAAAAGGTGCCTTGGGGATTTGGGCATGTTTGGATGTTGTTTAGCACACCCACCGCACAACACTTGACACCCACGTAGGAACACCGTCAGCCTCAAACTTTGACTTGATGTAAATCTCATTGATTTAACGTCTTTCTTAATTCTCTTTTCAAGTGATTTTATATCTATCCTAATTGTCAGCCTTTTTTTGTTTCACACACACAAGTAATCATTAATACGATGATAAGAGAGTGATTAAGACTCACTTTTTCTCAAGTTTTTTTTTTTTCTAAGCTCTTCTTTTAAAGAGGCAGCTCTGCCTCTTGGCTGAACTATACCGGGGTGAGAAATCTAGTTCGGCTGAAACAAGCCACACTGATTGCAGAAGCATAGAGCCAAATCACAAATCAAATCCTTTCATTCCACTGAAAGACTGATAGGGATATGCTTTACGAGAATAAAGGCTGCCTTTCCCACCTCCAAATGCCTCATATTTGAAATAGTAACGACTACAGAAAGATACATCGTAAACCTGAGTTGTTATTTGTCCAGTTTTGTAACCTATCTTCTTAGGATTATGCTCATATGGAGTGAAGTCTGGAGTTTCAGAATTGAAACAATGTCTAAATATAAAACTATTTAAATATAAGTATAAATTAAAAATATTTGGAAAGTATAGTGAAGGGTAATAATAATGGTTGTTATGTTAACAGGATGTAAATATATAAAACAGAGCCTGGTCATGTGTTGGCATCAAGGAAATGGACTGAAACAGAATTGTGGAATTGTGGCAGTGAGATCTTTATTTTTACTAGTCAAGCAATTACGATGTTTTTTTTCCCTTTTGGTAGGCTTGATTAGTGATTGGATTTAGTTTTGTTGACAAGTTAATTGCTGCTTTAACCACTGTCACTGCTATTCCCACTTACACTAAATAAGAGAACTAGGGTAGACGAGACATGGGTCTGGAAGGGTGGGGTCTATCCATCCCAACAGACTCAGTCCCGTCTTTTTAATGCAACACACAGCATAGGACAACACACCACTGATTAACTCAAGTTAAGTAGATAGGGCAGCCGGGTGAGGGCTTGCTGACTGGGGCTGCAGCCCACTCTCAACAGGCCCACTCTACACCCTGGCTTTTTAATGCATGACACTATGTAGGGAGGGGAAAGAGGAAGGGTGATAAATACAATGAAATAAATAAAAATAAAAGAATAAAGGAAATTGAAGTGGAAAACACTGTAGTTGGGATAGCAGACAATAGGGAAGTAGTAAGACTCATTCATTCATTCATTCATTCATTCATTGTCTACCGCTTTTTCCTCACGCGGGTCGCAGGGGTGCTGGAGCCTATCCCAGCTGTCTTTGGGCGAGAGGCGGGGTACACCCTGGACTGGTCGGCAGCCAATCACAGGGCACATATAGACAAACAACCATTCACACTCACATTCATACCTATGGACAATTTGGAGTGGCCAATTAACCTAGAATGTTTTTGGAATGTGGGAGGAAACTGTAGTACCCGGAGAAAACCCACGCATGCACGGGGAGAACATGCAAACTCCACACAGAGATGACCGAGGGTGAAATCAAACTCTGGTCCTCCTAGCTGTGAGGGTAGTAAGACTCAAATGTGATTATTTAATTTGAGGTATTTTAAAGAATATTTTTGTTTTTTCTCTTACATTTATTTTTTTATCTCACTGAAACAATACCATAACATTGATGTTTTTTTACAGTGAAGAAAATAAGTATTTGAACACCCTGCTATTTTGCTATTTCTCCCACTTAGAAATCATGGAGGGGTCTGAAATTTTCATCGTAGGTGCATGTCCACTGTGAGAGAGATAAACTAAAAAGAAAAATCCAGAAATCACAATGCATGATTTTTTAACAATTTATTTGTGTGATACAGCTGCAAATAAGTATTTGAACACCTGAGAAAATGAATGTTAATATTTGGTACAGTAGCCTTTGTTTGCTATTACAGAGGTCAGACGTTTCCTGTAGTTTTTCACCAGGTTTGCACACACTGCAGGAGGGATCTTGGCCCACTCCTCCACACAGATCTTCTCTAGATCAGTCAGGTTTCTGGGCTGTCGCTGAGAAACACGGAGTTTGAGCTCCCTCCAAAGATTTTCGATTGGGTTCAGGTCTGGAGACTGGCTGGGCCATGCTAGAACCTTGATATGCTTCTTACGGAGCCACTCCTTGGTTTTCCTGGCTGTGTGCTTCGGGTCGTTGTCGTGTTGGAAGACCCAGCCACGACCAATCTTCAATGCTCTGACAGAGGGAAGGAGGTTGTTCCCCAAAATCTCACAATACACGGCCCCAGTCATCCTCTCTTTAATGCAGTGCACTCGTCCTGTCCCATGTGCAGAAAAACACCCCCAAAGCATGATGCTACCACCCCCATGCTTCACAGTAGGGATGGTGTTCTTCGGATTGTACTCTTCATTCTTCTTCCTCCAAACACGCTTATTGGAATTATGACCAAAAAGTTCTATTTTGGTCTCATCTGACCATAAAACTTTCTCCCATGACTCCTCTGTATCATCCAAATGGTCATATGCAAACTTAAGACGGGCCTTGACATGTGCTGGTTTAAGCAGGGGAACCTTTCGTGCCATGCATGATTTCACATCATGACGTCTTAGTGTATTACCTACAGTAACCTTGGAAACGGTGGTCCCAGCTCTTTTCAGGTCATTGACCAAGTCCTGTCGTGTAGTTCTGGGCTGATTCCTCACCTTTCTTAGAATCATTGAGACCCCACGAGGTGATATCTTGCATGGGGCTCCACTCCGATTGAGATTGACCGTCATGTTTAGCTTCTTCCATTTTCTAATGATAGCTCCAACAGTGGACCTTTTTTCACCAAGCTGCTTGGTAATTGCTCCGTAGCCCTTTCCAGCCTTGTGGAGGTGTACAATTTTGTCTCTGGTGTCTTTGGACAGCTCTTTGGTCTTCGCCATGTTACAAGTTAAAGTCTTACTGATTGTATGGGGTGGACAGGTGTCTTTATGCAGCTAACGACCTCAAACAGGTGCATCTGATTCAGGATGATACATGGAGTGCAGGTGGACTTCTAATGGGCAGACTAACAGGTCTTTCAGGGTCAGAATTCTAGATGATACACAGGTGTTCAAATACTTATTTGCAGCTGTATCACACAAATAAATTGTTAAAAAATCATGCATTGTGATTTCTGGATTTTTCTTTTTAGTTTATCTCTCTCACAGTGGACATGCACCTACGATGAAAATTTCAGACCCCTCCATGATTTCTAAGTGGGAGAAATAGGAAAATAGCAGGGTGTTCAAATACTTATTTTCTTCACTGTATATCCATGTTAGCTTGTGATGACTGGTGTGGTGACTGTATAGTTGGAGTGGTTTCATTCTTTTTTTCTTTTGTACTGGACTATGACTAGTAATGAACTGGTTGCTCTTGGCACGTAGTTGGGTGCTTCAAGCTGGGTGACGGTGGTTGGATGTGGGGTTTTCATTCTTGTAGACAAGGAATAATATATGTTTTGTTGGGATGAGGTTGGAATCTGGGTTGTTAGGGGGGTGGGACTAGATAAGTCTTGACTTCTTCCCATTCCCTTTCAAACATGTGTACGTTTATATATACATAGGTATTTTTATTTGTGTTGATTTATGTTTGGTTTGTTGTGCTTTGGATGATGTTCGAAATAAAGAAGGAAAAAAAAATCATCAAACATCAAACATGCAATTTCGGGTGAAGAGAACCTCCTCCTCCCCTGAATCAACTAATTGTCTCCAGTGCCTTCTTCAAGCTTTTTTGATGGTGCTCAGATATTTCAACTCTGGTACTAACGTGTACCCAGACTGATTGAAGAGGTCGGTCTTGGTCTGCTTGCAAGTGAATTCAAATACAGTTTATCTTAGGTCAACAAAAGAAAAACGTCATCTGTTTATGGCTCATGGAAGCCATTTTAGATTTTTCTCTCATCTCGGCTGCTTAATACATAATGTATGACTATGTAGTTTAGTAGATATCTTTAGAAAATTTAAAACAAGTGGTATTCCATGGAACAGTGGTGAACAGCTATTCCATATTTTTGCTATATGTGGCTAATGGCTCTCACTGTGGTTTGCTGGAGTCCCAAAGCTTTAGAAATGGCTTTGTAACCTTTTCCATACCAATAGATCGCAATTAATGTCACTTAAGTTATGTTTTAACAGGGGGGCAATCACTTTTTCCACACAGGGCCATGTAGTTTAATTTTTTTTTCTCCCTTAATAAAAAAAGTTTCATTTGAAAACTATTTTGTGTTCATTTGTGTTGTCACTGATAACATGTGACAAACATGCAAATCAGGAAATCAGGAAGGGGCAAACACTTTTCCACGCCCCTGTAAATCAACATGTAAAGTTATTTTTTATCTTTATTGAAGACATGGCTGTTCCCAACATGCTATAGATAGCCCCGATGTGGCAACGAGATCAACTACCACCATCTTCCTGCTTTCTTGAATTCAGTAGTGTTTCTCACCTTCTTTGTCAAACTGCTTACGTGCAACTTTCTTTGGCTCTATTTTGGGTTGTTGAGGTGAGATACACTATTGAATTCAGGAAATAACTCTTGGCAAAACTGGAAGATGGTAGTAGTTGATCTCACAGCCACATTGCGTCAAGAATCACATCACATCAGTGAAGGTAAATGTAACCTTAATTGTTGACTTATCACCTTCATTCATCATCTATATGTATTTGTATATTTTTTGCCTGTAAAACTGTAAAAATGTGTTGTTGGCTTTCTGGAATGGATTCATTGGATTGACATTATTATGGTGAATTGGTTTAGTTAGTCGGACATTCTGGAACAAAATTAATGACACTAGCCAAGATGCCATTGCAATTTATGCAAAAATATGTACAATATACCTAAATATGCATAATTTTTTACAAATAATTGGACCACAAACAGCACGATTTATTCATTCATTCATTTTCTAGCACTTATCCTCACAAGGATCGCAGGGGTGTTGGAGTCTATCCCAGTTGTCTTCGGGCGAGGGGCGGGGTACACCCTGCACTGGTCGCCAGCCAATCACAGGGCACATATAGACAAACAACCATTCACACTCACATTCATACTTATGGACAATTTGGAGTCGCCAATTAACCTAGCATGTTTTTGGAATGTGGGAGGAAACCGGAGTACCCGGAGAAAACCCACGCATGCACGGGGAGAACATGCAAACCCCACACAGAGATGGCCGAGGGTGAGGCCTGCGCGCTAACCACTTTCCGCGGTGCAGCCTTATTACTGTATATACATATGTTACAACAGACGGGGTGAAGCCATGAATTTTGAATCGCGATGTGGCGAGAGACTACTGTAATTATAGCTACTTATATTCCGAAAAAATAAGTAATAGGTCAGTCCAGATGCATGCCCAGAAAGTTGGGGTTTAGTATAAATTAGTATGAAGAGAGGCGATAAAGAAGGGAAAAAACGCGATCTCAAGTATTGTCATGAACACAAAAACATACTGTAGCGACCCCAATATGTTCCTGTTGACATGTTGTGTTCCGGGTGGCCGTGAATGCACCAGGGGGTGGGGGTGTGTTGTGGTCAGGGAATCAGGAAGGAAGCACTGTGTTGTGCTTGTTGGTGTCTTAGTGGCGTGGTTACGGCCGAAAGTAGCCATTGTTTTGCAATAAAAAGCTTGTTATTGACCGCAGTTGTGTTATTTCCATAGCGTCGGCAATGACGCTACAGTATAAACATGCTCCAAATAAGACGCTGACCTCCTTGTCAAATGCAATATCACATCTTTTCTTTAGCAACCCTTCTGGTATTTTGCCCTACTAAGAAAAAGTCATCATGTTGTCGAAGGGCAATCAAGTTCTGTGTTGAGGTCTATCTCAAGGATACTTCTAAAGCAACAATATGGGAAGAAAATGCAATAAAATCCTGCTATGTCTAAAAAAGGACTACTCCTACACATACTCGCTTAAATTCTCCCGGCTCTGTCCTTGAATGTGAGAGCGCCAGTGTCTACATACCACAAGGGCACAGGCCGGCTGCCTTGGCGATACTCTAGCTCCGCCACAAAGTGGAAACCACGGGCCTTACAGTTGTCAATAGCAGCCGTGACTTGTGTGATGCAGCCATAATGTCTTCACATGCACTCACATCTCCGTTGCCAGTGACCCCCCCCCCCCCATGCCCAACCCGACTTACCCCAACCATGTTCCCAACCCGCTACATTAAAATGCATACTATTTCATGATGCAGGCTGGGGCTGCAAGGCTCAAGTGGCACTTTTGTGAGAAGCTGGCACACTGGTGGTTAGTGAAGGCTCGCACTACAAGATGTTGGCGAGCTTTTGCTTTCTTTCCAGCCACCCGACTCACATTAAGAAGATTAATGCTTGACACTTCTTTTTCAGACGGCTTCTAAGTCACATTGTCGAAAACAGATTCAGAGGTCAACAAGGAGTTTTTGTTTTTTTTCAAGACCTTCTAGGAAGTCTGCTAAAAAGTCTTCTAGTCCTCTATGGCTGTCTGCACTCTTGCTATTTGCATATCTACTTGTAAATACTTGTATTTCACAAGGATACAGTGGAATTGAAGTTGTTCATGCATTTCTGCTGTTTTGGGTACAGTTGAACTTCCCAAGTCACACCATCTCTTCAATAAAACTTCCAACTTCCAAATGTTCTGGAAATAATGTAAAGAGAATTAATTTGTTGCAGGCTCTATCTGTCGCCATCATAAAAAACATTAACTGTGCAGACAATACTTTGAATAACATTTTAACTGTCACACAAGTTTAAGAGAAGTACACAATAAAACAAAAATAAAACTGTGCAACTACTCACCCGAACATAAGAAGGTTTTTTTTTGTTTTCCCTTCAACAGAAAGGCTTGTTTCATGTTTGTGGTCTAGAGATTTATACATTCAAACCAACGACCTCTCCCGGAGTGAGTCAGAGCTTTTCTGACACTTGCACACATCAGTGACCGGGACAGATGCCGCCATGACACAGAGACCAACTGGCTGGAAAAAGTGTCTCAAAAGATGTTAATAAGTTAACAAACCACACAGAGGAGTTTAGGCTTTCAATTTATTTATGATTAGTGCTATTGGAAAAGTTAGGTCCTCTGACTACCAGGGGTCCCAAAAAAGGAGATAATTATTAATATTATGGCCCCTGCTACTAGCCGTATGATGTGAAAAATAAATAACTTCACCCTCATGAGACAAAAGCATATTTGACATACTTTATCACTCAACTTAGAGAGGATGAGATGCCTTCTTTAAGGAGACTTTGGATGTGAGAGTGCATTGTCTGATGCCGATCCAGCAGGACTTCCAGTAGCATATCCACTTCCAGTATTTTGGGCTACATTGGCTGCAGTTTGACGCCTCGAAAACTCGCCATACTCCGTCAAGTGTTTGTTTGTTGTTCTTCATGGGCCGTATTAAAGCTTTTTAACGTGCTACTATTGCATGTTTTGCAGGGTCAATGATTTATATCACTGACAAATCACAGACGTGTGTTTTGGTTTTGGCATGCCTGCTCAGTGTGAATGAAAGTAGGCGGGGAACAACCGCTACAGGCTGCAGTACAAGCCATAGGTGATCTGCGTTTACAGGCATTTATATATGCCGATCACGTGTTTTTTCACTGCGATCTGATGATACTAATCAGTGTCCGATCGATCCTGTAAGATTTTAAGTTGGAACCAATGGCCTCTTAGTAGCTCGGGATAGCCATAGCAGCTGAAATGCACACCAGACACGGGCTTAAAGTTTATTTCGCCAGACCATGCAACAGCATTTCCCCCAGCACACACAGCAGGCCTCTTACAAACAATTCACCCAGCCCCTTTTACCTGTGAAGGGCCAACCATAGTTCCCAGAGTGTGAGGCAATACGTCTAAAAGGTACCCTATTTACATTTATAACACCCTTCTTTTATATTACAAAAGTCTTTGAAGAGTCCCACACTGAAGTTTCACTTCCTGTATACATTTAAGCACTCAATTACACATAGCAACTTAGATTACCGAACTACCACCCAGTTAATCCCCCCTTCCGCCAGGTGACACTTGGGAGAGTCCAATTAAGGTGATCAGCCTCTGGCCTGCAATCACATGGGCGCGCCTCCATGTTTGTGCCCCGACCAATCACCTCAAAAAAAAAAGGAGAAACTGGTGAGAAATTAGGACCAAAACCAATGACTTCTAAATGACAAAATAACTAACTAACGTGGCAATTAAACAACTTAAATAGCCACCAAATATAATTAAAGTACTAACCAGAATATATGTAAATAACAAAAGCCAACTACATACACAAAGAGAAACATGACTGTGTAGGTGGGGCATACACCTGATCAGTGAGGGAGGATTGGCAGCTCCCTCACTGATCCACATATAGCTCATTTCAAATATTTGTTCAAACCTGGGGTCCTGAAGAAGTGGAGTCATATTTTATTCATGTTCGTCTCATGTTCGGGTCAATACTAGAATAAGGATTGTATGGAGGCAGCATGCAATGTTTGGTGAAAAGTGTTGATAGAAGTCTAATTAACCAACTTTCTCACAAGGTAGGGGTATCTACATTCCAAATGTACTTTCATCCACTTGTGTATTGAATACATTTTAAAAGCCATGTCTGGAAGGCTACAATATGGGATTAAAAGGATCAATTTTTTAGCGTCTTATAATACAGAGTCACACCATTCTTGTTATTCCAATCAAGACGTTTGTCAGTTTTTTGGTGCTTAATGCGATTTGTCTTATCGTCATTGTTGGCACCCTCCCCTCCGGTCTGTGTGGGAGGTGTGAACAAACAATGTGCGGGCTATTCTAAGACATTTATCAGACCTTACATCAGCCACACATGTCATTCAGTTATTCACTTGTTATCTCAGTAATTGTTTTCTGGTCACAACTGAGGCTGCCCCCCCCCCTCCGATCCTTCCTACATTCAGTGTTGACAAAATCAGGATATAGATTGATTTTTGACAATGATACCTTCCTGCCCACTAGATATAGGATTCCGACGGTATAGCCACTATAGACTCTGTTTACCAGAGGTGGGAGAAAGTCAGTGTTTTGCATGTCTCAAGTCAAGTTTCAAGTAAAGACGCCCCAAGTCAAGTCTCAAGTCAAGAGCGAAGTCCGAACTCAGAGGCTTGAATTTTGGAGTCTTTGCAGGTCATAAATACTATTTAGTGTCTCCCAAATAAAATGCAATTTTAACAATGGAACAGACCACAACGTAATAAGACCACTGTGACAAGACAGTCACTGAAAAAGAGTGCTTTAGTCAATGCACAGAAATGCAATGCACGCCCTTGTCGCTTGTCTGAATGGACGTTAATAGATGCATTCAATGAGGCAGACGATGACATCAGTTGAATACTTGGAATGGCAACACATTTGATTCAACACATTCACTGAAAATCTCACTTATTTTCAAGTCATCTGACTAAAGCCTGCGTCAAATCCTGAGTCACTGATGTCAAAGTCCAAGTCGAGTTGCAAGGCTTTCATTATATTGCCAAGTCATATCCAAAGTCATGAAAATTGTGACTCCAGTCCGCACCTCTGTTATTTATGCCTCAGAAATCTGTGGGGTGATCTATGGCATGTTGTCATTGTGGGGAGACTTAAACGTTTAACTGTAAATTTGCATGCATTATCTCACATTTCAACACATATATACACTCGCAACATGTACCCCATCTCCCTAGCCTTCTTTTGTACACTACATTTTTGACTGAGACTATATGCATTCATTCATTCATTCATTCATTTTCTACCGCTTATCCTCACAAGGGTGGCGGGGGTGCTGGAGCCTATCCCAGCTGTTTTCGGGCAAGAGGCGGGGTACACCCTGGACTGGTTGCCAGCCAATCACAGGGCACATATAGGCAAACAACCATTCACACTCACAATCAATTTGGATTTTGGAATGTGGGAGGAAACCGGAGTACCCGGAGAAAAACCCACGCATGCACGGGGAGAATATGCAAACTCCACACAGAGATGACCAAGGGTAGACTCGAACACCTATCCTGTCACGGTCGTAGCTCGGGTGTGAGCCCAGGATGCAGAGAGCAGGACCAAAAAGTGCAGATAAAAAGGTATGCTTTGCAGCAGCGGGATAACAGCAATTTGCCAAATGGAACAAAAGATGGGTAATGAACCAGCAAACGGAAGGAGCACACACCTGAACTAAATAGGAGAGGGAGAAATAGGAAACAGGTGTGGAAAGTAGGAAACTGAAACGAGGCAAGACAGGAAATGAGTACCAAACTAAGAGCATACAAGGGGAAACTAAACTAGAAGGGGAACAAAGGAAGTAGTGGCAAAATAAGGGCATAGACACATGAACAGAGGAAAAGAGGAAAACTAAGAGAGCTGTCACGAGGGGGTGAAGCCCAATCGTGACAGTAACCACTCGACCGCCGTGCAGCCATACTATATACAATGGTGTGAAAAAGTCCTGCTTTAATATAAATATTAACACATTTATTGCAGCCCAATTAACAATTCCAAGCACTCCATGAATCAATTATGTTACCCATCTGTATTTTCATGATTGAAAACTGATGAAAGTTAATTCTTTTCCTTTCATGGCGAACACTCAACCTCGTTTTGTGTGTCATAATTGGAGCAGGCATCATGCTGATGTACTGATAATGCCCTTGACGATTGTTGTTTGGGGACCATCACGTGTGTCATATCACTACAATTAACAATAAATGGTATTTTAATTAAAGTGCATTAATTAAGAAGTAGAATGTTCAAACAGGTCCCCCTGAGGAGCTTATTAAACGTACAGCTTGCCCTAAGAAACTATCATAATGTCTCAATAGCAGACAGCATGTCCCTACTGAAATGCAATATCCTGGAAAAATATATGTCGGCATTATGATGAATGAGGAGTATTTTAATCTGGTTCTACTTATGTCTCTAATAAGATGAAATTCAACAGACAATATGGCATCTTGCTACTATTTCCTAAATATTCCATGGGTGTCCTGTTAGAGAACATGGTGTGATCGGGGATGTGTTTACACACACTTATACACACTAGTGATGTTTGGTCAGGGGAGGCGTGTGAGGCGCTACTGTAGTACTTTGAACTCCCTCCCTCCTTCTATCGCGTTTTTAAAAAAAATTAATGATTGCTGTTTTGGCCTAATATTAGTCACAAAATATTGAAAGAAAAGTTAGATTTTCGACCAAAACAAGTTAAGTTCATACTACTACATGGAATCTGCCATGGCATGTCCAACACTGGAAAAAAGTATCCTCCCTTCCACTTTGTTTGAACTTAAGTTTAGAATGAATAAATTGGAGAGACTAACAAATTAGCTTGGTAGCTTGCTATACCAGCGGCAGCCATCTCTTATGGTCCTGCGGAATGTAATGGTAATGGTTATGGTTTTATTTCATTTGAACATGCATTACATAACAATTGAGTGCATCACATAATCAGTACACAGTTCCACATGTCCAAAAGGAGTAGGAAGAAGCAAAGCTTATTAAATCCTACCCCTCCATCTGGTACTTTTACAATCAGTAACTGTTACATTTGTTCACTTCCTGCTTTCCATAATACAGTTTAAGGTTTTTGGGTTTTTTTTTTTGTCCCGTACCGAAGTGCGAGGTGATATGACCATACAATGACATAATGGTTACCATAGTAACTGTCCATATAGTGATATATATTGCACATCATGACTGGTTCAAGACTCTTCATCCTTGTATTTAGCAAACATCAACTGCTTGTATTGTTTCTTGAATTGGCTCATCCTTGTGCATTGATTGAGGTCCTTACGCAATCCATTCCATAGTTTGATTCCACATCCTGAAATGCTATGGCTTTTTAACGTAGTCCTAGCATAGAAGTGTTTCAAATTTAGTTATTCCCTGAGATCATATTTCTCCTCTCTTTTAGAGAAGTATTGGATGACATTTTTAGGTAATTGGTTGTTTTTAGCCTTGTGCATTATTTTAGCTGTTTGAAGATGAACTACAGTAAAGTCTCGTTATATCGATATCGGTTATAACGAATTACTACTTATTACGATACTATTTTCATTTCCCGGCAAATTTCTAGTCTTTTATAATATAATTAGTTCCGTTAGTACGATAACCGGTTATTATGATAATCCGGTTACTACGATGCCCTTTTCATCTCCCGCCAGCCAATTTGGTCTGCTTATATCGATACAAAAGCAGCTTAAATCAATCTTTGCTTAAGGATTTCAATACCAAAAAAGAACATGGCGAACGGCTGCTTCCAGTCAACTTTATTTTTCACACTTCCACCACCAGAGCGCAGCACACACACCGATTCCCGCACTTCCTGGTTCACAGGTCATGCTCAATCCGCCCCACATAGCTGGCCAAACACATGCCTGCAAGAGAAGAACCAACTGACATAGCATACACACCTATTCCAACGAAGACACAAGCGTACAAATACATGTATTTAATTGTGTTGTATTCAGATATCTTTTTATCGCTTGCAATAATCACTGTTTTTCATATGTACATGCTGGCGTTCGTGGCATGTGTTTGGCCAGCTATGTGGGGCGGGTTGAGCATGACCTGTGAACCAGGAGTGCGGGAATCGGTGTGTGTGCTGTGCTCTGGTGGTGGAAGTGTGAAAAATAAAGTTGACTGGAAGCAGCCGTTCGGCGTGTTCTTTTTTGGTATTGAAATCCTTAATCAAAGATTGATTTAAGCTGCTCGACATTGTTCTATACTATAGAACAATGTCGAGTGCATTATTGCCCACTTTTAATGCAGTTCGACGCAGGATCGGATATATGGATAGTCCGGTTATAACGGTATTTTTTCCGACTCCCGAGAATATCGATATAACGAGACTTTACTGTATGTCAGCAAGTTTAAGTATTTGTGATTTTAGAAATAAGGAGTTAGTATGTTCTCTGTAGATGGCATTATGAATTATCCTTACAGACCTTTTTTGCAGTACATTTAGCGAGTAAAGATTGCTTTTATAGTTATTACCCCATATTTCCACACAATAAGTAAGATATGGTAGAACCAGAGAGCAATAAAGAGTGTGGTGTGATTTCTGATTGAGAACAAATTTTGCTTTGTTCAATACTGAAATATTTCTGACCACCTTATGTTGTATATTTGTAATATGAGGTTTCCAGCTCATATTTTCATCTATTGTGATCCCCAGAAATTTATTTTCGAATGTGGTGTAAACAATGAATAACAGGAGTGTAAGGGTGACTGTAGGGGTGTTATTTCAGGTCTACAGAGCTCTAATAATAATAGAAACAGGTTTTCTAAGTTTGAAGTATGACATATTCAGGAATTCACTAATCACGGTCAGGTGTGGAACCAAATCACCGCGAGGGACGACTGTACTGTGTAAACTTAAGTATTGTGAGACTTGGCGTTGGGTGTGTGATCCAAGCAATGCTGGGAGTAGTCTGTTCACAGCGTGATTAATATCTCAAGATTCAACATGCCAAAAGGTTAAATACAATTTTTTTTATACACAATTTTGTACAATAACCGAAAGACCATATGAGAACCGAGGCAAAATGTATGCAGAATTACATGTCTAGCTGTCTGTTTCCTGATAATGTGGGTCAGAGAAAATTAATCAATGCAAGAGAAGAAAAACGCTCTTGTTCCACATGTAGTTGTCAGCCCGCCTGTCAGTTTGTTTTTCTTTTGTACCATCAAAGTACATAATAAGTCTTATTTGCTTGTGCTATATTTTGTCTGCAGCTTTAGTAAGCGTGTCAGGTCCCATGTACCTTGTCTGATGGGAGACAAACACTCTCTTCTATTTCTTTCCAGTCAATTATAGATACAGGAATCTGCTCCAATAAGCAACCACGGCGGATGATGCATGCTCGTCACAAAAATGCACACTAGGTCATTTGTACTGTGCTGGACTTGGACCCCTGCCCCATTGGTCAAGTGATGTCATCCTTTAGCTACCAAAGGTGTATTTGGGCTTGTGATCATGTTGCTGGCAGCACTCGGGCAGCCCCAGACCATGCTACCTCCTTGCTACCTCCACCAGACTTCACCGTAGGCAACACACAATTATCTTGGTACTCACTTGTATTGTCAGGTATTTAGGCAGTGATGTGTTTAAGTGTTTTTCAGTGGATAGTAAATCTATACTTCTATACAAGCTGTACACTGACTGCTCAAAAGTATTGCAAGTTTCATGGCGTTAACCCTGTCCTGTTGTAAAAATTGCTGCTGAAATGTGAAGGGTGTAAACTATAGTTTAAAAGAACAAAACAAAAGTCAATAGCCCTCTTTTCCCCCCAGTTGTGAGATCTAAAGCCTCTTCTTTTGATACGTAGGAGGTGATGATAAAACATGCAAAAAAAAAAATAAACCCATCCCAGCTGCATTGTCTGATAGTACACCTCATATGTTTTGCTTCGGACCTTCCCAAACTGCTACAGAAGTGACAAAAACACAACAGCTGCGAGTCGATAACAGATGGCTCCATCTTGGAGCGACTCTTCAAGCTGCTCTATCATTGATACTTTTTTAAATGCAATGATGCTCCTCTTAATGTCTGGTCAAATTGATTAATGGTGGGTGCTGCTCACTGTGGCAGAAGTAATATTCTGAAGCTATTAGCCAGACCGCAATATACTGCTTGCATGCCGACTGACGATAAAGTAGAACGGAGGAGTAAGCACTTGTGTTATCATTGCCATTGCCACATCCCCCGTAACTACAGCCCTCTATTACATTGCTAATAATAGACCTTGCCCTTATCGCTTGCATCAATGGTAGAATGTGAAAGGAAGCCAGGTGGCTGCACAGTACTGACAAAACTATGAATATAAACGAAAGAAGAAACAGAAAGTCAAAGATGATTTTGGCGTCATTTAGGAGACTAGCATCTCTCCATCATCGTGTTGCAATGTCTTTTTTTTTGTCTTTAGACCGAACTACTCCCACCGCAAACACAAGGAGTTCCTGCTGAAGATAAGAGTTCAAGCAAACAAGAAAAAAGGTTGCTGCATCAAGGCTGCTCGTTTCAAAGCCTTATGGGGAAGGAGGGCAGTTGGAGATTATCTGGGTGTTGATGTGTTTTTGGTCAAAACAACACACAGAGGCTGGATGCATGGGAGGAACTAAAGGCTCCATCTTTGTTGTAGCTTCTACTACAGGCTGTAGCTGACATCTTGTCGAGAAAGATTGTTTTGTTGAGAAGTTGGCCTATTTGTAGATACCTGATTTAGAGAGCTCATGTTTGCTTTATTTAATTGGAACATTAAGGCCTCGGCGGTCCGTGATGCTGTTTTAACAACTGAAAGGATGTCTTATTTCATTGGGTTATTCCACTGCTTTGATCACCTGCATATCACCAGCTGTTTCAGAGAACGTGTGTCAGTGTTTGTACTTCTTCACTGTCAGATGTCTTTGAACACACACACACACACACTCTTGACTTTTTGAAACATGGAAGCTTGCAAACTCACACTGGCCTTCCAACATTCCCAGTACACACAGCTCTTTGGTCATATATTCTCTTTGCAGCATGACTTACCATCTCTGTGGGTGCAATATGTGTGCGTTCGTGTGTGATAAAAATTACTTACAGTTTGCGCTTTTTACTTTTCAACATGACCAACTAATGTTGGAAAGGCATCGGGCTTCAGCAACATTTTGGCAGATAGTCCAGCTTCACCCATCTTCACAAAACAGTCTCATATTTTGCTCTTGCAGGAATCTGTAATTCCATCCACTTCTGCCTGATATTTGCCCATTTGGACAGTATTTTAGCTCTATGCTAACATGGTAAAATCTTCGACCAACAGCAGAGCGAGGGGAGAGCAAGGCTACAGCCTGTACCTGGAAACGCTCTTATCAGGTGTTAGAAAAAACTCTCTGAAACCGAGCGTTCAGAGTCATTCCAAACTTCTTTCAGGGCTCACTTCCAAACGCGCAAACCTCAATATCTGAAACTTTGGCAAAGTTTAACACGATAATACAACATTTTAACAACATTTATAGGTCAGAAAAGGGCTCCTTGAACACTGCATGGAGTCAACCGTGGCATGTCCAACATGATAATGTGAAAACGTTTTCCTCTCATCCTGTGTGGAAGTGGTGAATTTTTGGCTTCTTACTTTGTCCTTCTTCCTCACTCCATTGAAACACTCAGGTATAGAACAAATAAATTGGACTCTTTCGAGTCCAAGTTTAAACTTCAAAATTCAAGCACAAACCTCAGAAAATGCACACCTGACAACTAGAAATGTTATAAAAATTATGCAAAAGTAGAAAGTGTACATACACATTTGATCAGAAGCACTCGTCCAGCCTCCGAAAAGCTTGCTTTTATGACAACAAACTGAGAGTAGAATCCACAGTCACGTAAACACATTAATTCCCTTGTCATATGCCATTTGAGTCATTTTCCATCAGTAAAGGGTAGTCGGGAAAATACCTTTTTTGTGCCTGCAATCTTGTCAAAAAGGTTTCCTTGTCTGCTATAAATAATATACAGCCCTGAACCTAATGGTGAAAGCTTGTCAAAAGTGACAGTCATTTCTTTAGTTTGGCCTTTTTTGTTTTTATATGAATCGAAACACTGAATAGGAGGTGGGTCATGGGTCTGGGGAGCTTGACAGAGTGGGGGGAAACAGTGTCACTGTTCTGTCATAAGCAGCTTCAATCAGCACTCAGGGAGGACTGACACACACTTGAGATGTTAGTATGCGTCTACAGTACATACTGTATAGTGCATTGTCCTATATTTCTATACAATTTCACATGATGCTACAGAAATGATTCAGTGTATAGCAGTATGGACACATTATGAGCTGCTTGAATTGATTCAACAGTCGTTATTATCAAGGCAAAAGAGGAACATGATGGTGTCTTGCCTACAGTTAAGTATGGCGGTGGTCGTGTCATGGTCTGATGCTGCATGAGAGTTGTAGGCACCGGGGAGCTGTGGCCCATTGAGGGGAAACATGAATTCCAATATGTACAGTGACATTCTGAGGCAGTTGCGGTGCTACTGTTGCGTAAGTGTCTTTGCCTGAAGAGTGACCCAGCTTCTGTAGAGAGCCTTAGAATCAGCTGTCCTGTGAGCTGCTGAGATAGCGCTGCCCTTAACCCTCACGGCCTCCACCCCAGTACATCCACTCCTTAGGCTGTGTCATTTCAGCCATTCAACCAGCCAAATCTGCCAGCCTCATCAAGGTGCTCAGGCTTGCCCTTTTCAATAATTCATTGCCAGATTTGCAGGGTGGAGTACAGAGTTTTTGTCTGTAGCAGCTTCCCTCTACAAAGGCATGCTTTTTCTAATTGGAATGACACGCAGGTCCCTATTGGTGAAGCTTAAATGTCATTAGCGGAGAGGCCAAATGTCACGTGCTGTTAAAGGTTCAGTCAATGATTGGAAATGGCAGTAGAAAATGTGCCTCATCTGACATGAGGGTTTCAACAGGCACACACTGAGAACACAAGGCTCATTCATACTCATGCAGTGTGCATGCATTTTACTTATTATTCTTGATATTTTCCCTTTAATTTTTTGGCTTGAGCCTCTCTAGTCCACACGTCCAAATGAAGCCAGGCAGGTTGAGCCCCATGCTGCCCATCT
This sequence comes from Doryrhamphus excisus, assembly GCF_037039965.1. Classification (NCBI taxonomy): domain Eukaryota; kingdom Metazoa; phylum Chordata; class Actinopteri; order Syngnathiformes; family Syngnathidae; genus Doryrhamphus; species Doryrhamphus excisus. Next base: position 10,453,003 of record NC_136359.1, on the reverse strand, counting down.
GCATCCCCAGCTCTGCATAATGCAAAGCTGTAGTAGCAATGACGTTTATTCTCTGGGAGCTAATTAAACATTATACAAATGCTCACGCTTGTAGGCACACAAGTGCGTGATGCACACAGGTACAAACATGCAAATATACTCACGGCGCCACGTTGTGATTTAATTTCAAAGTCTAATTCCTGTGTAGTTTTTAATTATTTATGAAGTCGTGTTGATAAAGTCACACTGACCTTCCTTTAATAATGCTCCACAAACATGCGGTCTTGTGTTGTAAAAGTACAATATGCCACCTTCCAAATTGCCCCCAGCTGCGGCCTGGCACTGTCTTGACTCCTTGAAGGCTGCATTCATTTTCAGTTTGAATAGTTGTTGTGGAGAAGCATTACATTTGAGACTTCAGCAGACAGCCACGCTATTGCTTTAGCTGATTTTGTATTGTGCATTTGGCATGAAAAGAGAACTGTTGAATATTCTGGGAGTGAATATCTCAGCTTAGCATTTTTGCATCCAGTGCAATACAATGTTCAAATGATAGCCACTGGCAGAGATTAGGTCCTCCAGCCTGACATTCATCATAGATCTTTTTTATTCTCCTACACAAACACATTGTGTTCTCCCCCGTTTTGGAAATAGTACATATGGTACAATGGTGGAAGATGACAGCTTGTCGCATTGGACAGAAAACAGCAGTGGTGGGTGTGTAGAAGTAATCCTTATTGTTTTGTGGTAGAAGCGTCACATCCCACTTGTCGGCGTAGGCGTAGCTTGCCTTCATGTTTCTGAGGCTTTAGCTCCGTGTGAAATGCTGTAATTGTCTAAAATACGACCTACTTGACACAAAAGTCCTCACTGAGCAGGTGATTTTATCCTTTTACAATGAGGGCTTTGCTTTAGTGGAAAACCGATACTGTAAACGCTTCATGTTTGTGTTTATTTAACTATACCTTGAAGAGGACAGGGTATTAATTAGAGTTTTTAAACTTCTATAGTATACAGTTACAGAGTGCATCAGAAAGTGGAAAGGAAAACATTGCTCTCTTTGACCATATGGTCATTTATTAGCATGTATACTGTACTGTACATCACAGCAGTATCAGAACCAATATTGTCATAGCAGGTAAAGAGCAAATTGCTCAGCCAGCATTAATGCTGCTGATGAGTTAATATAAACAATAGTACAGTATTTTAAAGGGGGGCCTATTATGCTCATTCTTTGACCCTTTGTATTGATTTGTGGACTCCTAGAGAGTAGCTACACACAATAACCCGCACAGAAAACTTTCAAGATCTTCCAGAATCTGCACCTATTCCAGCTGTATTTCTTTTGATTTCTGCTTCCCTCCAAAACGGTCTGTTTTAATGTATTCCACCTACGGCCCGCTGCCGGGCATGGGCAGGTCATCAGCCACTGGCTGGAGATCGTGTATGAACTCAGAGTGGTAGTGGAGGCACCGCTGGTGGGGTGGAGCTCAAGAGAAGCCGGACGTGTGGCCCTACCTCCAACCTCACCTGCCCAAGGAGGAGCACTCCTTGTTGGACACACTTTGTCAGAGGCATTGTTGATGCAGTGGAGCTCAGAAACGAGAGTGCTGGGTTTACTAACCGCAGCCGTCGGTGGTGGAGATGTGATCATTACACATTTTTTGCGGGACTCCCAGACATCGATGAGCACACAATGGACGCACAATGTGTATGACATGAATGCGCCTTTAATTAAAAAATAGCTGTCAGTTTCAATAGAGACTCTTTCTTGCTTTTGCAGAACACGCAACCACCGACTATAGGAGACGCAGCAGTAAACGGAACATTCATTCATTCATTTTCTACCACACATGGGGGTGCTGGAGGGCGAGATGCGGGGTGCACCCTGGACTGGTTGCCAGCCAATCACAGGGCACATATAGACAAACAACCATTCACACTCACATTCATACCTATGGACAATTTGGAGTCGCCAATTAACCTAGCATGTTTTTGGAATGTGGGAGGAAACGGAGAAAACCCACGCATGCACGGGGAGAACATGTAGATGAGAGGGTGGAATCAAACTCGGGTCTCCTAGCTGTGTGTCCTGCTAACCACTTGGCCGGTAAACGGAACAGTGGTGTTAAAGTTACGATTCATCTATAGTATTCTAAGATGCATATTCTTCTTTAGCTTTGAACAACAGGTCTTGTCCCCATTTTCTAATCTGTAATTCCAAAAGAATTTGTGAATACTTTTTTTGCCCTTATGCGTGTGTGTTTGCTCCCTGTGTGACCTGAAGTAAAATGATACTGGTGGTCCAGACATCTGACTTGGTCATCACATCAAAGGAGCCTGAAGAAGACAGCCTACATGTCTTTGCGTGTTGTGTCTCCTCTGCTTCGTCTCCCTTACCCTCTCAGGGTGTCTGCCATGTGTTTCGCTTCTGTCGTCTCTCTTGTGACTCATTGCACATTCCATATTCCAAACTGCCCTAAAGTGATAAGGACAATCCCATTTTTGTCAGGGAGCCTTTGTCTGAGGCGATATATGGCCAAGTGCAGAAACAACAGAAGAGATACTTGACGTGCCACACATTACCGGTTTCCCTTAGAATCACTTACTGGTGATAAAACATTCAGCTTGGGAATTAGATATGGAAATGGAAAGGTTTTTTTTTTTATTTTGAACATGTTTAACATCAAAGTACATCACATTTGCAATTCAACATGTTTGAAAAGGAGTAGAGCTTATATATGTGTGCACCGTTTTATTTGAATAAGCTGCCAGGTTGAGTAGAGTCACACCAAGTCTCATTGTAGTAACCTGACTCTCTCTGACAGTTTTCAGAAAGTATTTTGAAATGAATAAATAAATAAACATTTAAAAAAGAAAGTATTTTGCAGTTGGCACCATTTTATATTTGGCCAAAATGGCTGAACTCTAGAGCGTAGGGATTATAACCTAAAATGTATGCTGGCGTTTGATTCTGTAGGCTTGGATATGCACGTCGGCCTGGTTGCGACTGCCACAGGCCTGATAGCAGGGAGTGGGGTTTACGGTGTCTCCTCAGCCTCGCCGTAGACCTGGGAAGTCTCGATAAGACACCCGGGCTCTGAAGTTGCTAAAAAGACACATGGAGAGCGGAACAAAGAGATAGGCTAGCGAGGAGGAAGGTGGCTGATGAGGAGGCTATAAATAAAACTCATCCGCTGTTGGGCGTTGCTTCAATTTTTTTTTTCTTTTTCTGCCATTACATTAAAAATCCACAGAATCCTTTTAGTCACAGTTGGGATGGGGGAGGCCCAAAAGGCAACACAATTAAGCTTATGCACAAGCAGGTTTTAAGGGTTAATCTTTGTCCGTGGGTTGGAAATTCAGTTAAATCTTGTCTTAAGGCATGTTTCAGTCTTGCCATTGGCTGTTTTTCCTCACTAAAAAAATGGAGAATATCACAATATAAGGAGGTATTTTTGTTCATAACCATGGCACACTTGATATCATTTACTGTATATCTTAGGAGCAATCCACACAGAAACTTTTTCAGGTCAAAACAGCAATTTCAGCCTTTCATCCACAAGGAAACGGCCCTCTGGTTGCCCAGAAAACGGTATTATTACAAAAAAAGTCTGAAAACGCTGCCTTTTCGTTTCCATGCAGACAGTCCTATATGAGAACGATGATGTTACAGACCCACCGCCACCTCATTGCCGTCATATGACCAGAATATGATCTGAATATAGTGTCAGTTGACATTCTCTTGATATTTTCTTGTCTTGTTGTCCCGAAACAACACAAATGTAATGTAAGACTTACGCATGCATTTTTTCCTCTTCTATGGTTTGGTGTGTCACGTGGTTCCGTCTGTGTGTCTGTTCACAGCGCCACACATAGGTGTGCCTTGTGTATTACATCGTTTTCACTCACTTTTCTCTTCCCTTCTGCCTGCAACCATTTACTAAGCACAACTTTTTTTCAACCCGCCCAAAAAAATAAAATCCCAAGAACGTTCCGGCATGGACAGGGCCTGAGCTGTGCGACACAGTCTATCTGCAAGTGATGGCGCCGCACTTAATTCCTCAGTTCGATGTCACAGTTCAACAATTGCATCCTGAGTAAGGCACTTACGTTGACAGAAGTCATACATTTTTGAGAACTCCATTTGAAACATGGGAAAGCCTTTCACACAGATCTTTTACTATTCTGGGAGTTGATAAGCATACTTCAATGGAAAGTGTGCTTGACCCAAGATGAAATATGTGGCTACATCGTAGAAGACATCCCTTTATGGAAACAATTAAAACTGATTTGGTTCGTCCACTGGCATATGTAGATGCTGTATAATCTGTGTTTCAGTGCGTATGCAGTGGTGAGTTTGTATAAGTGTTGACGAGCTTGTTGACGGCTTCTAAAAACAAGGGTTGATGGATGGCTTGGAGATCCAGGTGAGAGGCAGTTTAGAGGCCGACAGAGAAGACGTGACACGCTGGGATTGTTGTTGATTCGCTCATGAAAGACTACAGGATAGCAGTGGAATGTGGATGACACCTGAAGCTTCATCTCTGCTGCGTTTTCTTTCTCACTTGTACTTGGGCTTTGTTTACTTTTTCACACTTCAAGGATAAAGTACAATCAAAGCTCTCATATCTGTTTTTTCCCCCCCGTCAGTGAGATGTTGAAAGAGGGAAACGGAATCTAGGCTACTGCATTGGGATGAATTAGATGTGTGATGTTACGCCGCATGGATGGATGTTATTTCAGGAATGTATTGCTTTTTAGCATGCAGATTGCAAGCCCAGTGCTTTTGCAAAAATCTATTCGCAATGCGAGTTGGTTTGGATGGATCCGATTAACTTGGAGTTCTACGCTGGTAATGTAAACCCATTTGTCAACCCATATTAAGATGAACATTAATGTGAATCTCTTAATTTTGGCGTACTGTCAATGCTGTCATTATAGCCCGACCTTTATTGACCTAAACTCCAAAGACGACAAGCTCACAGGCTTATTGTAAACAACTGTGTGGCATGCATGAGTTTCACAAGAACAGCTGAGTAGCGCAACATTTTAAAGCAGCTGGATGCTCAACCCTCATGACACAGCAATTATTTGTTTCTATCTAGTACTAATTAGAGACATTAAAGGGGAACTGCACTTTTTTGGAATTTTGCCCATCATTCACAATCCTTAATGTGGAACATGAACACATATTTCTTCCCCCCTTTCTGCGCCTTCTAGTGCAGAAAAACAAGTTAATATGAGCTCGCTAACAGTGGACGTCATGGGAAATACCTTTTTTGAAAAAAAAAAAAATGCCAACAGCGTTCCAGTTACATAACTGACTTGTATATTAACCAAGCTACAGCAATAATATTTTTGTAGCAGCTATCTTATCTGGCGGACTAATATGATGCCTTGCTAAGCGCTCGAAAGAGTGGATACCTCGCTCTCAATTTCCCTACAAAGACTCAACAAGATGCTGGTTTGCCGTCAGCATTTTTTACCTGAGGACTGTTAGCACACGTCTTGTGCTGGAAGACACAGCCATCCCAACGGGAGCGGATATGGATCGTAAGTGTTGTCGCTGTATGCTGCCGATATTGTGACGGAACTAGCATAAGTATGCTCAATGCGCCTCGAAAAGAAGTTTCGGTAGTGTTTGAAATTATCGAAATACGGCAAGATACTGCAACAATGTTATCATCACTGGATTTGTTCATACATGATCACAGCATGTACATGAAACGATGCAACGTCGTTTGGTTTAAAGCAGGGGTCTCAAACTCAATTTATTTGGGGCCACTGGAGCTCGGGTCTGGGTGAGACTGGGCCGCATCATGTTTTCCCCCAAAAAACAAAAAAAAATAACGCATTTATTAAAAACAAAAAAAAATTAAAAACTTCGCTTTGGTTCCAATTTTTTACAAGAAAAGCTCTGATAAAACATTTCACTGTTCTCAAATATCTTACTTTTTATTTTTCTACACAAAATAAGATGAAAAATAAATAAACATCAATCAATCAGTAATAAATAAACAAATATAATAATAATAATAAAACGGCAAAAAATAAAAACTTAAGAAACCACATTGGTTGGTGGGTAGATAAATTATTTTTTTCAGATTAAAATGAACAAAGCATTATTAGAGCCCTGTAGACATGACAAAACACAACTATAGTCACATTTATACTTTTTTTTATTTACAGCATATTGCGCAACTGCAGGGTCTTGAGACACATGCTAACTCACAAACTAGAGAGCTAGCGACCTAAACGGTAGCCTCCAAGTTATTTCCTTAAAAAGCCAAAAACTTACCACTTCCACATGGATAGGGAGGATAACTATTATTATTATTATTATTTAACCTTTAACATGACAATCAAACGTAATAATTTTTTCTGGGTACATGATACCATACAGCATCCATATCAAACTTGCGTGGGCCACACTAACATTAAACTTTCATATCAAGGCGGGGGCCTCAAACTAGTGGCTGCATGTTTGAGACCCCTGGTTTAAAGACTTTGTAGAAGCCGCAATTCAATTATTGCAAAGCTTGGTACATACATACATACATCCATCTTCTATGCCGCTTATCCTCTACGGTCACGGATACGCTGGAGCCTATCCCAGCTGTCTTTGGCCAAGAGGCAAAGCCGGAAAAGGGGTGTCAAGTTTAACCGCCAACACTTCCTGTTGTATGAGAAGCAATTGTAGCCGTCTGGCATGTATTCTAATACTAAACGCCTTTCAATGATACAAATGACCTATTTGGCTCATGTCGGCAACATCATAATTTGTCACTGGGTTTTCAATGCATTCACTTCAAATTGTTGTTTCTGCTCTAAAACAAAGGGGTATGCCTAAAATTAGACAATTATTTAATTTCATTTTTTTTGTTACAAATCAGTGTGATTTTTTTTCGACACTGTCGCCTCAATTCGTGGCCCTTAAGACTGCAGGCTAAATAGAGGTGATGTGTTCATATGTACCAACAGTTGGAACTCATTATTCTGAGATTCAGTATTCACTGTTCTCCCCGCAAGCAGTGGCCCTTCCTGTGTGGGTCATTTGTTATTGAAGCCCATCTGTGGCTTTACTTCCCGATAGCTATGCCGTTTGGCAAGTGTTGCTTTAGTTATTGAGTTTGTGACTTCACTGGTCGTAAATCTGCTGTTTTATTAGGTGAACTCCAAAGGTAGAAAACTTGGAAATTAGGGATACAACCCCTAAATGAAGCTGACGGCCAGTATATTTATATTCATCCCTTAAACTTCATTAATTCCTGAGTCAAGTTAGACCTGGCCTCTTTTTTTCAAATCAAATTCTTAAGTACTCCAAGAGGTGAAAATGACTCTCCAGTTAAGGTTAATGTGGCTTCATTAAGCTTCACTTCAAACGTATATTCGTTTTTTTAAGTTTCTCATTGCTGTATAGCACAGAGTTCAGCCTGAGCGATGCACTGTGGAGATAATAACCCAGCCAACCTTTATATAACCATCCCTTACCTAGAGGGGGTGATGCGTACCAGGCTCATACTGTTAGATAGGGGCATAAAGGATGATTTAGTAGGGTAAGTTTGGAAAGATAGGATTTAACAGCAGGACTGAAGAGATGTTTAATTGCATCCCATGGATTTGTTTTATTGTCTTGGTATAATGGGAAGTCATTTTTATTCATAATAATAATACAAAGTTCATTGTTTATTTGGAGTTTAGTATAGAGTCCTTCATTAAATAACACGAATGGTGTGGTTTTAATTAAAATACAGCATTATTTGAAAGCTACCAAAAAAAAAATCCGAGGTTAGAGGAAGTTCAGCTTTCTTTTATGTGCAAGGTAGATTTACTAATTAGGCACCTCTTCACGACATTCATATTCATTCCCAGCAAGCAGAATTGCCAATCAGGGACAATGAATCCAAATTATTAGACAAAAAGGTGAATAACAGTCCTTCAGAAAGGCATTCTTGGTCAATTCCAAGACACCTGTCAGAAATTATTGCTTCTATTTCCACTAGTTCATGGTTCTGTCTCTATCCTGTTGGGCCTCTGACTCCCCACAAGGCGAATTGCAGGTACGGTTACTTCATTTTTCTTGTTCCGATGCAACAAAGAACTACCCATGCCAGTTCTTTCTTCCTAATATTGTAACATGGTGCCATATTGTGCCTGCTGGCCCAATGGGATGATAGAAAGTCCGACACGGCCTAGCAAAGAAAATGGCCAAAATAGGAGAAGCAGATAGATTCTCTTCCACACATTCATGATCCGAGACAATCAGAAAGAATTACAAGCCAATTTTACACTGAACATTTTTTTTAATCTCCCCCAAGAATGAGTCCATCACCCACCCCCACCCCCACTTATCTGTAACTCTTGTCTGTGCCATCCTTTCAGACTATGAAATGGAGAGAGGTTATTTTCCCCCTCTTCTCCCTGTATGTTAATGACACGCTAATCTGTTCCTGAGCGAGTGCCTTAATGAGGGCGGCGCGCTCCTCACTCCGCTGGCTAGCGCCTGTTAAGATACCATTATGGAAATAGCTCGGAATCATGCGTCGTTCTGGGACCAGACTCAAATGTATGCCTTATTTCCACTTTTAAAGTTTTCCTCTGCCTCCTTAACAAGGCCGGGTTGTTCCTCAGAGGGATGCAGCGGTAGATAAACAAACATGGTAATGACGAGCACGGGGTGAGGCTTCAGAGACTTTTAGCTCTGAATGTTGCTTAGGCTAAATAGGCCACAATGGTTCTGATACACTGTTGCGGGCAGAGAGCATGTGGCAGGAATTCACAACCCAACCAAGCCTACGGAATTACCCAAGTGTTATTTCGCAGTTGCTGCTTTTGACTCAATATTTCTGACAAAACTGCTAAAAGATTAGGGTTTAGTCTTTTTTTAAAGCTTGTGTTTTCATTCATTCATTTTCTACCGCTTATTCTCATGAGGGTCGCAGGCATGCTGGAGCCTATCCCAGCTGTCTTCGGGCGAGAGCCGGGTATACACCCTGGACTGGTCGCTAGCCAATCACAGGGCACATATAGACAAACAACCATTCACACTCACATTCATACCTATGGACAATTTGGAGTTGGCAATTAACCGGAAAACGGAAGTACCAGGAGAAAACCTACGCATGCGCGGGGAATTGAACTTGGGTCTCCTAGCTGTGAGGTCTGCACACTAACCACTTCGCCGGAAGAAAACACAGGCCCGACTACCAATATTGTTGTATATTTAAATTCCTAGTCACCAAATATATGATGTCCTGTGTTTTTCAGACTTTTAGGTTCAAACTTCAACCTAAATGTTTGGGTCAAAACGGTAATTAGATATACGTATATAGACATGAATGCCGTCTGTGTGAGCTTCTTTCTTAGTTTATCTACAGGGGCGTCCAATGTGTGAATTTGCCGCACGTGACACAGTCTAAAAATACAATTGAACAAGAAAAATTTAAAAAAAACAGCAAAATTGGAAAAATTAGCAGTGATTTTACAAGAATCAGGTGAAAATATTAAGTTAAAGTTTTAATCTAACAAGAAAAATATGAAGAAAAATAATGGGATTTTAGTAGCATAAAAAAAACAAAACAAAATGAAGTTGTGATTTTATGGACGTTAAGTTAAGGGAAAAGTTATAATATTTTGGTAAAGTCAAAATATTATGGGAATAAAGTCACACCAGAAGTGAATTTGCGAGCAGCCATGAATGTAATTTGTACTAATTTACCACTGGCTTTCAAAAATTGGGCAATGTAGAACATAATTGCAAACGATACATAAAATATGTAAGCAAAGTAGTTGGTTAATCATGTCAGGGACCCTTTAAAGGGAGGGAAATATGAGTGGGAGCAATGGAGGATGATAGCAGAAGGAGAGAGAGAAGTTTTTCTTTCAAATTGCTGCTCACATTAAATTGACTGGTGGGGTTGAAACCGCATAATTGCTGTTAAGATGATGGAAACATGCATGCATGTTTGACACAAGTCTTTAAAGGTCTACTAAAACTTTAAGACTTTTGTTCAGCATTTTCAAGCCCATACATCAGTGAAACAGTCATTACACACAGCAGTTGTCAAGCTCAGGTGGATGGTGTGCTTGTTAAAGTGTAGGCCAAGCTTAAGACCTGTTATGCTCATTTTTGACCCTTTGTATTGAGTTGTGGTCTCCAATAGAGCAGCAAGACACGATAACCCGCATAGAAAGCTTTCTAAATTTCCCAGAATCTGCACATATTCCAGCTGTGTTTCCTTGGATGTCCAGCCTCCCGCCAAAACGGTCTCCGCCGGCTACGGAGGACTTTCAGACAGCTGCCAAACCCCTCTTTCTAATTTTGAGTTGATAATAAATGCAGATTTACACATTTTTTTGCGAGACTACCTGTGTTTAAAAAAACTCTGGTCGACCCAAAAAAGGCTATTAGCAACTCCAGCCTGTAATTTGCATGCATGAAGGTACATACTCACGCCACTCCCTGTATGCACATTTGATAATGCTACACGACAACATCTTTTGTTCGATTACTTACACAAAGGGGGAGGGGGGGTAGGCCATCAGCGTATGTGGGCAAACCCATATTAGGAAGTCCGGATCGCATTGACATCACAAAACTGTTAGAAACCGATCATTCATACGTTCATAGCCATCCCAAACTTCTTTCAGGGCTCACATGTTCGCATATTGAATTTTTATTGTACACATCTGGTCCAGCTGAAAAAATAGCAATAAATTACATTTTGCAGTGTTGGATCTTAAGGATGTTCTAAGTAAAGCCTCAAAATGCAATAAGAAGAAATGAGAATGAGACACAAAATGATACATGATGATTACCTAAAATGAAATAGGCTGTTCATCAGCTGATAAAAGTTTAAGAGCACAGCCTTTAAAAGTCAACATCTTGGCAAAAATGTGGATTCAGTGTCATTTTACACTGTCATGATCTCTCGATGGCAAAGGCAAAAAGGCTTTCTGTATTTGAACGAGGTTGGATTTTTGAGCTGTGACATTCCTGCTGAGATTGGACGCAGTAATTTTGAGAATCCGGTTGGCTATCAATCAAGACACGAGATGATCCTCGTCCCAAGTGTAGGTTGTTACTGGTGCTAAGTGCAGTCCGATAACAATCGGATGGCATCTGCTAGAGAAGGGTTTTAAGAACATCCCTCATGACTGAAGGTGGAGGAGGAATATTCCAGAGGAATAACCTCACTCTTTTGGACCATCCTGCGTGTTCTCCTGATCTAAATCCAACTGAGAACATTTGGGGATGGATGGCAAGAAAGTTTCCAAAATTGGACATCAGTTCCAGACAGTAGATGCCCTCTTTTTAGGTGGGTTTCTGTTTTTTGGAGAAATGGTCTTAAACCAATGAACGGCCCATTTCAGTTGAATGGTTGTTTGCAATAAATAGCTTACTCCAAAAATGTTTTGCCTCACACCCACTTTGTCTTTTTTCCATTTTGAAGCTCCACTCATGAAGATTAACTTCATTAAGAACAGTGCAAAATGTAAATTGTGGCAATTTTTCAACTGGTCTTAAAATGTTGACGAGGAGGATGTCTCCGTCCTGTAAAATGTCAAGAAGGTTCCAACCATTACATGATGAAACTTTTCTACATTGCACCATAAAAAATGTCAAAGATAATGTTCACATTTTCAGAGTTGCTTTCAAATGGTAATTGTGCAAAAGAATAACCCCACAGTGCTTTTTCGAGTATCAGCAAAGGCTTCTTGCCTGCAAAGCCACTTTCACCCGCAGCATTTATCAAATGATGCATTACAGACATGCCGGCTGGAGGTCTGATTAGACCGGGTGTTGGTTTCTATTCAACTTTGACCACAGGAAAGAGAAGAGAGGTTGAGGAGCTGTCAGATTTCCTTCGGGTAGGAGGGAAGTTTCCCATGCGGGTGATTGAAGGGCAAAGGGAGGTAGAACGACTCGTCATCGGGAATGTGTCATGAAAGTTCAGAAAGGTTACTGGCTTCAGCAAAAACAAGCCCGTGTGGCTTTAACCCCATGAATTCAGTTCTGTGTGTGTGTGTGTGTGTGTGTGTGTGTGTGTGTGCATGCTCCTTTATGTTTTGTGGTGAAATGAAGTGACAGTGAGACATGTTAGGATGCAGAAACATCTATAATGGATGCGGTTGTGGTATATACTATGTCTAGTCATTTTCTTGCAGTTACCATACTCCTGCCACAATTACAAGATTTGTAGGGTGTCTAAAGTGATTCCCATGAACAGCAAATTCAAAGACGTTGAGGTGAAGTAGGCCATCTTGGGCAGTTTTGCTTAAGGAATCCTTAAGACGAGTTTACCACATTTTGGTATACAATGGAATTGTTTGCAGAGCCTGAATTACCAGATCATGTGTGTTCCTATAAAATCTGACTTACAGTGGATGCATATTTGTGATTCAGCACATTTTTGGTTTTAAAAAATTCTCTATTCTTTTTCTATAATTTCATCTCATTCACCCCAAGTCAGTAATTTTAAAAATATGTGCTAATAAAGCATAAAGAGAATAGCATGCATGTACAATGTAACCACATGACTTCAGTGCAAGATGGCATCCCCCTGTCTGTGTGGCTACAGAAGCACGAGCTTCGAGAATCGACTATGTCTGGAATTACAATAAGCTAGCATTGTGTGAGTTGTGTACACTGTGTTATCTAGATTATTTTAGAGAAACTCCTTCTCCGACAGCTAGCCGGGACGACCCAGCAGTGTCCATTGACCATTTTCCCCAAATAGATTTTGTTCCAGTAAAAGTACATACAGTAGTTTAATACTGTTCTAACATTTGCTTGCATGTCCTTTAGTATTTTTGTATTATTACTGTACTGCCCCAAACGTAAGATGGTAATTTTACCCAAGAAAAAAGTCTCAAAGGGTCCACTTTTAGATAAGGATTTCTCCCCCAATTGAGTCAGAGCTCTTCTTCCTGTCATTCACATACACACAAGTGAACTGGATACATGCAATGTGAAATTATTTTTATTGCAAACTTTGATTTCGTCTTAAAAATATTTTTCGTGTCTAATAATTGGTTCAATACAGTATAAAAGAGGAAAAATCCAGTTCTCACAAACTATTCAAATAGTGCAGTGTTGCTATAATACATAATATCACATGACATCACCACTTTTACGAATAGTGAGCTAGTCATTATCTGCAATTCTTTATGCATGCACACATTATCAGCAATGAATAGACACTGGTGCATAAAATTCATCAATTCATTCTAAATGATTCCATCTGTAATAAGGCTGTTGATATGACATTTGGATATAATTATTCATAATGGTTAATGAGTAACTTTTCAAAATAAGTAGTTTGTCAGTCCATTTAGTTGACTAAATAGCGGCTTTGTTCTGCCTTGTGTTTGTTCCGATTGTGGGCCCCCAAAAATGACAAAGCTTGTCTATGGGGCCATTGCTCTACAGGAGAAAAAAAAAAACCTGAATGCTGTTCAGACAGGCCTGGAGGCAGCCTGTGTGCAGCACATGTATCTGCATCCTTGGCTTTGTGGCTTTCCACCATTGTTGTTCAAAATGGCCCACTGCTTGCAGACAACCCCTGGCTTTGTGTGTGTGTGTGTGTGCATGTGTGTCCTGCCGTCATGCTGTGTACTGTACTGAATGAATTCAGGGGAACGAGGCGTGTGAAAATCCCACCCTTGCCTACCTAGCGACACTGGGCTGTGTAAGTCAGATAGAATCGTGCTTGAACACACCACACTGAAACAACCACTCTATTTGTTGTTCTCTTTTATTTCATTACATGGGAAAGATAATGAGCTGGCAAATGACCTCCTGGGACAGGGTTGATGGCTTCACTGGCGTGCACCATTTCCACCGCTGCCATCTCACAAGCTCATACAGGACTTTGTAAATGTAATCGTGTTGTAATGGGCTAATTTTTGCTGAAGACAAGGGGATCTCATTATTCGACATCCATAGTTATAATAGAAGCCCGATACATGATGTTAAGTTGAGTCACTATTCATTCTGTTTAAAATGGACTTTGTGTTCCTTGCTCATTATGCATAGAATGTGAAAATGGCCCGCTTCTATCCTCCTTCAAAGAGTTTTTCTGAAAAGTCTTTGGGAATTTGGGAATTTGGGAATTTTGTCCAATCATCAAGGTGTTTGATTTGATTTATGTCAGGGCTCTCGAGTCTTACCATGGAAAACTTATCCAAACCTTGGCCTTGCTTTGCACACTGGGACAGAAAAACTTGTTGGAAGTATTATATTGTCCAACATAGTATGGTATGGTATGGCTTATTTCAGGTCCAGCGTACCCCCTGGACTGGTTGCCAGCCAATCGCAGGGCATATTTAGACAAACAACCATTCACAAGCAACATCACTTACTACTGAAAAATGAGTACAAATCTAATGTGTGTATAATATTGCTTGTTCTAAAAATGTGTTTATACAAATAGAGGTCTCCCCCTCATCCATGTCTCTTGCCTCTGCATCTTATGAAGAAATACAACAAATGAGACACTAGCCACGTTTACATGAGGAGTTTTTCCTCTTTCCGAATGACCTTTCCGCAAATAATAGTATACATGGAAAGGAATATTCCAATCTCTTGTCTACATGCGCCGCTACAATCAAACAGAATAGTCAATGGGGCATGCGCAGTAAAGTGTAAAACATCCACATCACGTGATACAGGCTTCCCCGAGTTTTTTTTCACGTGTTGGAATAACTCCGTATTGCCAGTTTTTTGTTCGTCCAGTGTTGAAATTTAGTTTGGATCAAAAACAAACTTTCCGCAGCAGTCCAGTGCCGTTTCCTCGCCTCCATTTTTAAAACAGAAGAGCATCTCGAGCTGCGTGTTACGTCATATCTGAGCATGTGCTGAAAGAACGCACCCGGGATAAATTTAAACAGGAAAAGATCAAATTCAATCTTGCTAATATTTTATAATTAAACTCAGGACATGTTTTATGTAAATATATATATATATTTTTAATAAAAACTGGACTTATGAATAAAGTATAGAAGGGTTTAGATTCTGTTCTACAGATGGCGGTAATGCACACCAAAAGTTGCTTGCCAACTGCCAATAAACAACAGAAGAAGAAAAACAAAGACAAAGAAGAACGCACCCTGACAACTTTCTGCTTGAGTGGGTACAAGATACCTCAATCGGATTGGGGAAAGGAATATTCCACCCCTGTCAATTTCATTATATGTTCATTCGGATTGGCACTTTTCTTTCGGAATGAGATGCATACAAAGGTTACATAAACTGAATGCAATTGGAATATTTGGGTCCATGTATACGTGCCTATTGAAGGCGCATATGAGATATAACCTCAGGTGAGGTTTTTTATGTCCCTGACCGCAAGACAGGATGTGGTGGAATTTAATTTGGGAGTTGGATTGATTGAAGGCTCACACAAACAAATAAGAAGTGACCACAGACACTAGCTCCAACTGGGCAGACGGGGCACAGGTGACCTCATCCATGGGAAACAAAACCAATAGACAAATAGGAGGACGCAATTTGTTTAGCCTTAGTTGCTACTTCCTGTTGCTTGCAAATGTCACATTGTCTGCTCTTGTCATATGGTGTTGTGGTGTGTTTAATGACTGTCGAGTAAAGACATTTGAGGGTTATTTGATAAGATCCTGTTTTTTTTTAATGTAAAGAATATATGGAATTATTTTCTTTCCTCCTCCCATACCTGCTGTCTCCGTTTTTAGATTGTTGTGTTTGGGCTCTTGTCTCCCTCGGTATGTCGACATATGCCCTGTTTTTCCACTAATTGGGCCTCTGTATTAATGCGGGAATCTGCAGTGATGTCATGGGAGGATGCAAGCAAAGCCAACGAAATGTTGGTCCACAGCAGGTCAAAGGATGGACGGCTTGTTGATGGCGTATTAAAACAACCTGTCACTTAATGCATGACGTGAGGCCAAGTTGTAGCGGTAAAGGAATATATTAAGTAAGGGAGGTACAGCGAGGCAGAATAACACCTCAACGTTAAAGAAAGACCTCCCATCATGTTAGTGCAGCCTGCAGGCAGTTATTGTGAAACATCATGTATTGTCTGACAGGAGGAAGGTCACAGGGAGTCAGCAGTGCAGCTGTGTGTCTGTAAGCTTGTGATGCATATGAACTGAGATGGTAGTGCAATGGTAAATGCAATCAAAAGGTGTGGACCCAGATCCACACACTTCTTGTTCCTTACTTTATCAGAGAATAATGCATGAATCCTAAATATAAGATGCTGGGTATATGTGATGGTGCACAATCTATTGCTGGTCTAGATTAATGTGAAATATATGCAAAATGTGTTGTTTGGCCTTGGCAGAGGACAGAGCTACACTTGCTGTATGCCAGAAAAGTCCACATTAGATTCATAGGGCTTGTTTTGTATTTGGAGAAGACATATCCCAGTTTTATTTTATTTATTTTGTGTGTTCTGTCGTCGACTGTTACAATAATGTAACGTTAAGGGGGTGGGACAGGAGGACACAAATGCTAGCACACAGTGCTAACATTACATTCATTCATTTTCTACCGCTTTTTCCTCACGAGGGTTTTGTTTTTGGAATGTGGGAGGAAACCGGAGTACCCGGAGAAAACCCACGCATGCACAGGGACAACATGCAAACTCCACACAGAGATGGCCGAGGGTGGAATCGAACCCTGGTCCTCCTACAATCAGAGGTTTTCCTGTTCACTCGGTTCCAGGCTTTATTTTAAGGGGCCATCCATAATTTTCAACATTTTCATGAGCGTACAAACCGTACTCTTTTGAGCAACCCCCCCCCCTAAACCCCCCCCCCCTAAAAAGAGTACAATCCCAAATGAAAAATGTTGATAGGTCCATGACCAACTGAGCCAATACAGCCAGGAAATTCGAACATATCCAATCCAATCCAATAGTGTTCTCTGGCTGTATTTTGGGACTCTGGTTGTATTTTGGGACTCTGGTCAATCAGTCACTGCCCATCAACATTGTATTGAACACGAACAAGATAAAAAATTATATCAAATGCCTCTTTTTTGTACAGTAAACCTCGGATATATCGGACTCGGATATATCGGAAATTCACTCACAACGGACAGATAAAAAAGAACCAATTTTTCTGTAATGCATTTCCAATAAAAATTCATTGCATATATCGGATTTCGCCTATTTCGGACAAAATCTCCAGTCCCGTTCCAATTTCCCTCGCATAGTATATCGGATGGCTGCATCATGGCCTTTGATCCATCTTTGATCCATGTTCACAGCCAAAGCTGAAGATTATAACATCTTTGTATGAATTACAGACATGTTTTCCGGTATACGCATATAACGGATTTCGCTTATATCGGACAAAACCAGTGGGAACAATTGAATCCGATATATCCGAGGTTTACTGTATTTTTCTTTCAAGAAAATACAAATGTATTACAAATTTGGTCTTTTTGTATTGTTCTTTCTATCAAATGATACATGTAGAAAAGTCCTGATGCAACAACTGTTTTCCACAGGATTTTTTAAACAAGGGAATACTTCTTGTATACACACATGATTACTCAAGGAGCAGAAGAGTTGCCCCTGGTTTCCAAAAGCCTGAGGAGATAAAATCTTCTTTGAAATGATTTACACAACCCTTGAACTCAACTCAATGCAAAGTATGCAATAAAGATGCCACAACTGTTTTGAAAAGGCAATCACACCTATAGTCTAGTCAGTGTATCACAGGAAGTGAAAATCACATTGATTGTTACTGCATTGTCCACAAAGTCAAATTCACCACCACAGAGTCATTCAGAAAATGGCAATCAGAGCCAGGTCCATGCCCAAATATAGAAAATAAACACAGAGCTGGCGATTAGATTCAGGATGGTCGGTTTAGTTTTGATCTTCTCCATTTTATTCCTTCGATTTGGAACCTTTCCAAGCCGCCTGGCCAGCCGCGACAGCGTCCTTCCGCTTTCTTTCTGAACGCACAAAGCAGTAAACATTGATGTATTGTTCGTATGCATTGCTCGGTGAGCGATGAATGGCAGCAATTCTCTTGATGAACGAAAATAGGTAATCGAAATCACCGGGGTCGGCCATTGTCTGATTGTTGTGTTGGAATGCAAAGCACGCAGAGCTACGTGGAGTATCGCGTGGACTGGTACGCTCTCGCGCTCGCATACAACGACAGGGGACCAGTCTATTCGCGCTAAAATTTGACTGCGTCCCGCGGTTCGAACATACAGACATCGACATTTTCTGGTTTTCAAAAAAGCGTACGTTGATGTCTTAACCCCCTCCCCCCTCATACGGTTTGTACGCTCGTGAAAATGTTGAAAATTATGGATGGCCCCTAAGATATGTAGCAAAGCCTGCTTTTACAATGCTGTCCATGAAGTGTGATCATCATCATGTCTCTCTAGTTTTGTATGACTACCCCAATTCTTGCATCATGCTTGCATCATACATAAGTCAACATGTTTTGTGTGCGTCAACTGTTCAGATAGGACCCAGCTTGTCCAATCTCTCACACAGCAAACCAAAACAATTGTTTATTTTTTATTGTATTGTTTATTGTTTTGTCTGCCATTTTTTCTTTTCAAGTTCCCCTGCTGTACCGTATCTCTCCACTTCAAAGCCTCTCAGCTACAGGTACATATACCGTATTTTCTGGACTATAAGTCACTCCGAAGTATCAGTCGCACAAGGCCAAAAATGCATAATTAAGCAGGGCTCGTCAATAACGATGTACCGATGGCCCGGGGCAAGTTAAAACAAAATTGGGGCAAGTAAATCCAATCAGTGATATTCCCGTCGGGCAAGTGCACTTTGGCATGCCATACTGCCAAGAGTTCTTTTTTAAAGCGGTTCTTGTTGGGTGTTGGTAAAACACGGACTGCGTAATTTGGTAATTTGCAAACCAATCCTTGCAAATCTTGAAACGGACCAATCAGAATCGTTTATTTAGACCGTGGTCCACAGTCTGCGTTTTACCCACACCCGTTCTTGTCGGGTGGTTTGACTAGGAAAACATCTATCTGGCGTCCCTGCCAACATGGTCTAATTCTTCAACAACTTCTGAAGGAAAACACCAAAAAGTGATGAAACAGTGCCTCCTAAACAAATATTTTATTAGCGGCAGCAAATCAAATGATGGCACAGGTGAGTGAATCACATTACCCAATAACTTGTGTTGTCATTTATTATTTAATAAGCACAATGTTTATTCAACCATGAATTTTTATTTATCAAGGCAAAGTGCCTAGAAGTCTCTTGACAATCCAGATTTCCATGCAACGTCATGATCTATGTAGGAAAACAACCACAAGAAATGATAATCATTTAATCTTTATTTGAGATTCTCATGTGATGCCACAAAAATGAGATGATATCATTATTTTTCTTTTTCTTTTCATTTTACATGGGGCAAGTTCGGGCAAGTAGTTCTCACCTTAAGGCTTCCCCATGGGCAAGTCATTTTTGTTTTTAATGTAGAGCCCTACTAAGTAGAAAAATAACATACATGAGTCGCACTGGAGTATAAATCGCATTTTTTGCGAGTAATTTATTTTACAAACTACTTGACCAAAACAGACATTACGTCAGCAAGTCAAGTTCTAACATGAATAAAAGAATAGAGAACAGGCTGAATAGGTGTAATGATTATTCAGCTACATGAAAAATAAACATGAACAGAAAAGGTGTCCAGTGTTTATGTAACATATACAGTTTTAAGTACAGTAACTATTGTTTTCTTCATGGCAGTAAGCGTAGCCTCCGCTTTACGCCAGTCCCTAACAAGTTTCTCACTTACGCCAAACTATCTCTCTGCTACTCGATTACTGTTTTAGCTGCAAGTTTTACTACTTGCAGCTTGTAGTCTGCAGAATATGATTTTCTTTTGGGGGGGCATTTGTTCTCAGTTGTCTTTGTAAGCTAACGTCTACTGTTTAAATATTGAATTGTTAAGGAGTAGGAGATATCCATGCTGAAGTCTAGAGTGCCCTCTTGTGGCTGTCTGTGAAATTTTATTTTATTATTTTTCATTTATAAGTCGCACTGGAGTATAAGTCGCAGGAACAGCCAACCTATGAAAAAAAGTGTGACTTATAGTCCGGAAAATACGGTAGTTTGCTTCCTGCTGGTTTTTTTTTTTGAGTTTAACACAGGAGCTGTCCAAAAAAAGAAACTATTTTCCGAGCCTATTGATTCGTTGCTGCTGTCATTGTTGCTATTGTCTCATGTTTAGCAACGTCTTCATATTGATTTCTGACATCTGAATTCCACCAGAATTTAGTTTGCCCAAGTCTACATTCATTTTCGGTTCTGATTTTTAAATACCGAGGTTGATTGACACTTTCTAGTGTTTGGCTTTGACAACCCTCATTTGTTACTTTCGACAGGCTTTTAGAGCATGTCTGACGGTTTGAGGTTCAGTGACTGTCACTCTGTGATGGCGCCAATGCACTGCAATGCTGTGGATGAGGACGCCGGTGTCCTTTCACTGCAACTCTGAGATGCTGTTTTTCAGGCTGACTCAGGCTCAGAAGGTCATGGGAAGACTAAACATTCTACAAAACAATTCCAAACTACAGCTGCTGGCTGCAGTGTTTGCTCAACAAGTCTTAGAAGTCACTGAAAAGGTTGCATATTAGGGGTTGATATCGTTCATTAAGGGAGAAAAAAAACACATTTTCATATTAGTTATTAGACCAAACACTATATAGATGGTATAGATATACCAGAAAATACTATGATAAAAATTTGTACCGTTAGCTGCAAACTTATTTGCGCATGTCATCCTTTTTCATTATTTTTTTAAGTTGGTTTTCCTTTCTGTTAGTTTATGCTCTCTAATGTGCTGGGATTCCCTCAGCATGTAGCCTACATACACATGATATTCTCTGACATCGCCAAGCAGTCGGAACACCGGATACAAGTAAATTAATGATGATCATACTGTCTTATTTCCTTTTTCTTTGTCTGTCTCAACCTCTCCAACTCCCACCGATGAGTTGGTCCCCACACAACTTTGCTGGAGGATGATGTGCATTGAATTGAATACATAGTGTCACATTTAACGTAATGCTAAAGAGATGCGCCGCACTTACAAAACGGGAAACGGGTCAAACACTATCCGGAGGGAAATAAGTGAAAATGTTAACTTTCAGGATCAAACTCTTTCCATCATAAGAAGGAAGAGGTGGGATGTTAAGCATGTTTGAAATAAGCGAAACCATCGTCATTACCTTTCATTCATTTTCTACCGCTTATCCTCACGAGGGTCGCTGGGGGTGCTGGAGCCTATCCCAGCTGTCTTCGGGCGAGAGGCGGGGTACACCCTGGACTGGTGGCCAGCCAATCACAGGGCACATATAGACAAACAACCATTCACACTCACATTCATACCTATGGACAATTTGGAGTCGCCAATTAACCTAGCATGTTTTTGGAATGTGGGAGGAAACCGGAGTACCCGGAGAAAACCCACGCATGCACGGGGAGAACATGCAAACTCCACACAGAGATGGCCGAGGGTGGAGTTGAACTCGGGTCTTTTAGTTGTGAGGCCTGTTTGCTAACCACTAGACTGCCGTGCCGCCCATTAGGAAACCAATTGGTGGAAAAAAAAAATCCAATACTAGTCATACTTTTCCCAATCCTGTTTCAGAAGCATACTTCCCCTTTAATTTGGTCCTAACCCATTTGTGCAACTTCTGTGGTGTTCGACGTTATTATATGGTCCTATAGTAGTGTGAAGTCTCCAGGAAATAAATGCAAGCCTGTGTTAATGCCATGTGATGTGTGCGTGTGTGTAAGTGGTTGTCGAGGGCTGTGATGATGAAGATGATGTGTCCTATCCCCATTAGTGTTAGCCTAGATCTGTCAGAGCTTTGTTGCGTTCCTCCTTGGCAAAATCCCAGCCCTTGGGAACAAGGGGATGGGCCAAACACACGCTGTCGCTTCCAAAGACACAACCTGCAATGTCTGGGAAGTCTGTTACTCTAAAAGTCAACACCATTAGCAGAAATAGGAGGCTAAATAAATAAAAAGCAGTGCGGTTCTTGTACACACAGACACACACACATACACACTGCATGCTGTTTTCCGAGTTGATCGACACAACAAATTAATAAGTAGCATTAACCTCCGTGCAGAGGCATTCCCTGCAGTGTTCCCTCGGTTAATTCAACCATGTCCTACATTCTCCCTCTGCTGTGGGGACAAGAGTTGGATGGGGGGGTTAGGGGGTTTGATATAAAGAGATGCACTCTCTGTTATGAACTTTTAACATTGTCTCTAATTAATATCCCTGCCATTAATTTGTTGCGACACAGCATCTGACAGCACCCATCCACCTAACCAGCCAGTTATCTTAAAGCCTGGAAGCTATGTTTAGGGAAAAAATGTGCATTCTCATAACTGATTGACAGGCTTTGGGGGATTTTAAGCACAATTTTTTCTGTAATATTTAGTTGGGTTTTTTTTGTTCAATCTTGTCCAGCTCTGACTCAAGCGGAGTAAGTCTGCTTTTATTTACACTGGATGACAGAAATGAGAAGGAGTGTGTCACATACAGGTCATTCCCGATGTAGCTTTTTTTTTGCAGTTTAATTTTCTGATGGCATGATGATTACACCACAGTGATGGCTGCCCTCAGTTACCTCGTCATAGCATGTGAGGTTTGTGGACCTAAAACTACCAGGAAGTAAGTAGGTTTAGCAGTGTTTTTGTTGTTACAGCTAGTGTAAACAAAAAAAATGAATACTTTGTGTCCACTTTAGTGTGGTTTACGCAATTTAGTGTGAACACAATTTTCGTATTTTTTTGTATAGTCCTTGAACCTGCTGCCTCTAACATTCTAAAACCAAAAGAAGAAACGATGTGGAAAAGCTGGGGCCTTGCCTTTGCTTGATGTGTATTTATAAAGACGCTGATGGATAAGAGGTTACAGACATGCACATGTTCACTAGCGTGCAGCGACAATGAATGAAGATTTTTATGGAAAGCCGAAATAATCACAAAGCGTCCGAAGAAATCATCACGCTCATTTCTTTTCATCATCTGCTTTGCTCTAGTGACCAAACATATGTTTTTGTTGGCTTTACTCTCTCTCTTTCTACTCCTCAAGGTCCAGGAAAACGTCTTTGTGGAGTTTAACCACCAGGAGCTGCTTGAGTTCTACAACAAGGTCAGTTTATATTTCTGTATATGTGTGTATATGTGTGTATATGTGTGTGTGTGTGTACGTGTGTGTGTGTGTGTGTGTATGTGTCAACTTCCTCTTACTCAAACTTCCTCTTTTTTTGCAGCTTGAAATTGTCCAAGGCCAATTGGATTCCCTGACTTGAGCTTTGTGGAATACACACTGTACTAACACACACTCTGGTTGTGTTTGACTGATATTTGTAAGAAAAACAAGCCCTTTTGAAAGCAACACGTATTTTCTTCTTAGCTGAAAGAGGGTCTGATTTTGGAGGAATGTAACATTAGAGGTTTTGTCAATAAAACAATTCTTAAATAAGTGTTGTCTCTCAGTTGTATTTATTGTTTGTGCTGTCATTTGTCTTCTATGAAAGAATGAATCAAAGGAAATCAATATGAAAACACAATATGAAATACAAACAAGGCACTTTTGCAACTAAGAGAGTGGATGTCCAGCCTCGACTTCTGGCAAAACAAATGGACAATCAGGAAGTCATTGTCTGTGTCCTACATCTACCCATACTTGTGTGTGGAAATAAGCAAATCTTTTATTTCACCCTTTTCTAAGTCGGTGCCGATAAGAACTGATCTTTGTAGAGGCAGAATTTATCACTGAACTTTTCACTCTTCTATCTTTTTTTTTGGATGCCACAGCCAGAGCACTCTCTGGTCAAGTTAACGGAAATATTGGGCCATATAGGAAGTCAGATGTTCACTTTCTTTCTTTTTAGGAGTTAAGATCGGTTGGCAAAATATCTAATTTGCCCATTACTGTCAACTACTGGGCTGAAGTGTAGAGCACAAGCAACAAAAAATATTAATTAATACAAAAATAAAATTGACAAATTAACTAAATTTACAAAAATCATTAATGTCAATTAATTGATTATAGTCATATTTTGTGTGTTTTTAAAGGGGACCTTGAGTTGTGGACTCCTATAGAGCAGCTACACATAATAACCCACAAAGAAAACTTGGTCACACGCACTAAGGGCTTCCTAACCATATAACGAAGTCTGCCCTCTCACAAAGCGGCAGTTTGACCACACCTTTTGAAACAGCATTTTGAGCCATCCCAAACTTCTTTTAGAGTTCACTTCCAAATGCGTTAACCTCATTATCTGAAACCTTGGTATTGATTAACACAAGAATACAACATTCTAAATACATTTATAGGTCAGAAAAGTGCAAAAAGCAGAATAAGTCCCCTTTAAAAAATCTTGTTAATCAAATTTTTTGTCTCTTAACTACTGTTTTTGTATGGGAGTTGCCTATTTTTAAAATCTATGTGTTGGGCTTCTTGAGCTTAAGTTGTTGGGGACGGAAAACAATGGCCTTTCACACCTTGAAGCGGACATTGAATGACAGTCATTGTGTTTGTTTGTATGTTCTCCCCGTGCATGCGTGGGTTTTCTCCGGGTACTCCGGTTTCCTCCCACATTCCAAAAACATGCTAGGTTAATTGGTGACTCCAAATTGTCCATAGGTATGAATGTGAGTGTGAATTGGTTGTTTGTCTATATGTGCCCTGTGATTGGCTGGCAACCAGTCCAGGGTGTACCTCGCCTCTCGCCCAAAGACAGCTGGGGTAGGCTCCAGCATACTCCTGCGACCCTAGTGAGGATAAGTGGCTTAGGTGACTCTAAGGTCTTATGTTCTTGTGTCCCAATATTTTTTGTCACACCATACTGGATACGTTTTTTGTGTTCCTGTGAAATGGATACCAACGAGGAAGCCACGTGACTCTGTGGCCTCCAATTTTTGACACAGCAGAATTGGGTAAAACTGGTTGCCTCCTTCAATTTGAAGTCCCTCCCTCCCCCCCTTACCTTCAAAAGGCCAGCTTGTTGAGCACTGCTTGAAGGCGGTCATCGGCACGTATTTCCATTTCAAAGTTAGCCACATGACTCATGTGGCTAGTGAGTGAGCACAATTTGGCTCTCTGTGTGGAAGCTTGAGTTTGGTTGATTCCGTTGAAAGAAATTGATTTTGGGGTCTGAAATTTAGCTATATTAACTACTGCTGCTGCTGTGTCGGCTTTGGAGCTTTTTTAAAATTGCTAGAGAGACTGCAGTGTTGCACTGTGGTGTCCACAAATGGAAGCCATGATGCCGGCCGCAGCAATAGGCACACCTGTACATTCGAATGCAGTTTTAGCAATGATTTTCTGTCATGCTGGGAAACATGCTAGGGAACATTTTTTGTGTGTATGTGTGCCACTACCAAAGAAAATAATAATCCTCCTCATACATTGAAATATTATTAAGACTTTATTATCTGTATGAACCACCTTGAGTCTGCGCAATCTGCGTGCAATCATTGGATTATCAGAATAGTGCTAAATAGGGTAATCAAAACATGACTTTTGAGCATGAAAACTACATTTATCATTGCACTAAAATTAATATATCTGCAATATGTCTGCTCCTGCATATGCTCCTGTGCAATACTATGTGCATATTTTGGATATCTTGTATATATCTTGTATATACCTTGTATATGTCTTGTTAAATTGTCTTTTTTACTCTACTTTTATATGTGTTTTTTTTAACTTGACTACTGCACTGAAGGAGAAGCTCTCCAATGTTGTTGTACATCTTGTATAATGACAATAAAGGCCATTCCAACCAAACATTATTATTATCTTTTCAAAGGCTTTGGTTTGTATGACAGCTGATTGGATTGTGCAGGTGTACCTAATGAAGTGCCCAATGAGCGTTTGGAGAACGTAATTTGGAGTCTCCAACTGGAAAATGCAAACCGCAAAAATAGCGTGAGAGCGCTGTAATGCTTTTACTTTTATTACTGACTTTATTATTTGCATGGTCACATATTCTTGCACTCACATTTCTTTCCAGCAGCCACATCACATACTATTCTGGTTTTGTTTGCTAACACACATAAAAATAAGATGAAATGACAACTCAGCTTTTATTCTTTGTGTTTTTTTTCATCTCAAACCAAGACTTTTGACACATGTCCTTGAATCATGGTACTTGTGGTCATGTGTTTTGCTACAAGGACAAAAAAAAACGTTAAATTAGAGTCTTCCCTGTGTGTTTATGTGACATTTACTGACGTCAGTAGAGTTGCATTTGACCCCCCCTCCCCCACCCCCCTCCGATATCTGCTCGTCCCAGCCATGAGCGCCACCACTTGACCCTGCAGCTTCCACTTCCTGCACAGATTTAGAGCTTCCTCTGGATATTAAAACTTATCTCCAGTGAGTTTACTTTAAGTTCAGACTGTCCTGAAATTTAAATGTCCTCCTACTCTCTCCGGTAGTTTGCTCTGTCCACCACATATGTGACTGGCTGAGTCCTAAAACGCAGTTAAGCAAAAGGTTGATAGTAATTCTTCATGACATTCTGCTTCCTACTGCAGATTGGTCACGGTAATAAAGTAATGGCACTAGCAGAGTGACCTTTGAACATCAGGAAGGCTCATCCAATGACATTGTTAGCCATATAAATAGCCATTGCAACACATATTAATAAACAGTAAGAAACAGACATACTTAAAAGTATGGAAAAAACAATTTCTGTAAGAAATTATGGAAATGGAAATGATCTGTTCCAGGTTCAGACTGTTGCCATCATAAAATCTTTACCTGTAATTAGTAACATTGTTAACTGCCATAGAAGTGGCAAGTACATTAATACCTTAAAACTGTGCTTCCCAACTAGTGGGGCGGTTCCTAACAGGGGGAGGGGTGAGGCATGGGGCATATAGGGGTGTCACGACACACATGAGATGAACATTACATTGAAGAAAAGTACTGCATAATGAAAAATATACTCTAATGTACTAATTTAATTTGGACTATTTTACACTCTTCTGTGTACTCTGTGTGTATGCTAGTGGCCCCGCCTCCACCCACAGAGACAAAGAGGGCTGTATGACTGACAAAGGGGCTCACTTTGTTCATGCCGTTGTTCTATGGAACCCTTCCTGCCCGTTTGGAGGCAGGAGACGAGGAAAACAGACACTCATGTATACATATTGAGGCCGGCAAAATTATCAAGTTCATTTTCATTTATTGTGTGATTAATTAATCACTGGAGAGTTTTCTTCATTCATTAATTTTCTACCGCTTTTCCTCACGAGGGGGTGCTGGAGCCTATCCCAGCTGTCTTCGGACGAGAGGCGGGGTACACCCTGGACTGGTCGCCAGCCAATCACAGGGCACATATAGACAAACAACCATTCACACTCACATTCATTCCTATGGACAATTTGGAGTCGCCAATTAACCTAACATGTTTTTGGAATGTGGGAGGAAACCGGAGTACCCGGAGAAAACCCACGCATGCACGGGGAGAACATGCAAACTCCACACAGATATGGCCGAGGGTGGAATTGAACCCTGGTGTCCTAGCTGTGAGGTCTGCGCGCTAACCACTTCACCGCCGTGCCGCCCGGAGAGTTTTCTTCTGAACTAAAAATCTTGTCACGCCGTGTTACTGTACATGCTATTCTATACTTAAATGTACACTAACAGTATACATGGTACTGATGTTGACCATGCACTTCTTCTCTTATATCTCTTCATATGTGTTTTTTTTTAAGCTGCAGATTTAATGCTTTATTGCTTGCTGAAACACACTGCAGTATTTTATATGAACTTTACTGCACAGTGAAATACTTTGCTGCAGCTGCTGCTTATTGACCTGGGAAACATGTTTATGTAAAACTTTGTACTTGCGCTAGCTCGTCGAGAGGCCATTGTCTGGCTGTCCCGTTTGATTTATGACTATCCCTTCCAAACTACTCTTCCACTCCTCCTCTATATTTTTGGCCTGCTCTACTCCACAACTTTCCAACCATCTCCACGTCCTTAAAGTATCATTATTTTATTTGTTGTGCATCCACGCCCTGCCGAGCTGGCTGCTCTGCTGGTACACGGAAAGGCACAGTCAACAAGTGTCTCCCCAGCGGTCCACTGCCCTGCATGGGTGGCAGTGATGGGTCCGCCCTAGTTTTCCACTGCAGAACCTGCCAGACCCAAAGCATGATTCGCATAGTTTGTTTTCTCCGCATATCCCCAACATTTTCTCTGTGAGTCATCTTTTCATCTCGCTGCCAGCCAGCTTGGTTGGCCAATTTGGCTGATTTTCCAATAAACAAGTAGAGTAGTGGTTTTGATCTTGCGTCACAATGGCAGAGGCGACCTTGGTGCAGCTAATAAAATAGATTTGATTCTTCTTGTGCATGCTCTGATGTATTATGCATAATGCAATATTTTGTCAGGGTTGACAGACTGTGATCATTAACACACAGGCTGCTCTTTGTACTGAGGTTGTTGTTGTATTGTCATTGTAATTGTGTCTCTTTTTGACATACAGCACTTTAAAGATGACAATGGTAGAATATTTACCACTCAAACATTCAATATAAGTCCCTACCACGTCACAACATCATCAGCAGCAGTGAAGACGGTGTAGCTTTTTGCCTAAAAAAGTACAAGACAACCCCTCTCTTTCTAATATTGACAACAAAAAAAATAATTAGCTTACCATCAGCAATTATTTATTTTTAGTGCACCTATGAGTAATTTCACAGATATTGAAAACATAACTTTCATTCATTTCCTTCATTTTCTACCACTTATTTTCTATGAGGGTCGCAGGGGTGCTGGAGCCTATCCCAGCTGTCTTCAGGCGAGAGGCGGACTCCACCCTGGACTGGTTGCCAGCCAATCACAGGGCACATATAGACAAACAACCATTCACACTCACATTCATACCTATGGACAATTTGGAGTCGCCAATTAACCTAGCATGTTTTTGGAATGTGGGAGGAAACCGGAGTACCCGGAGAAAACCCACGCATGCACGGGGAGAACATGCAAACTCCACACAGGGTGGAATTGAACTCCGGTGTCCGAGGTGTGAGGCCTGCGCGCGAACCAATCGACCGCCGTGCAGCCCAATTATGACAATTATCATAATACCAATTACACATTAAAAAACATTAAAATGTTTAAAAAATTAAATATTTTAAAATATGAAATATTTCTTTATGAATATTATTAATATCATTATATATTATATAATATATATATATTATTATATATTTAGTATGATATATTAATATTATTAATATTAAAAAAATATAAATAAGAAATGAGAATAAGAATACATAAATAAATACAATTAATAAGTTAATTATGGTCTTATGGTAATGGACGATGGGCTGCACGGCGTTTGACTGGTTCAAGTTCAACTCCACCCTCGGCCATCTCTGTGTGGAGTATTCATGTTCTCCCTGTGCATGCGTGGGTTTTCTCCGGGTACTCCGATTTCCTCCCACATTCCAAAAACATGCTAGGTTAATTGGTGACTCCAAATTGTCCATAGGTATGAATGTGAGTGTGAATGGTTGTTTGTCTATATGTGCCCTGTGATTGGCTGGCGACCAGTCCAGGGTGTACCCCACCTCTCGCCCGAAGACAGCTGGGATAGGCTCCAGTATCCCTGTGACCCTCGTGAGGAAAAGCGGTAGAAAATGAATGAATGAATGAAAATAAATACAGTACAGATCAAATTTGTAGTGCAATGATACATACATAATCAATAATAATTCATAGTAATGTCATCTTGTCTATGGTGCAGCCTAACTTTTGATTTTGTCTTACAAAAAAAATGGTGGTCTTATATTTGGGGTTGCCTTCTATTCAGCTCAATAGACTTAGACTTTGCAGCCAAAATATGTCATCTGTCTCCAATGTTTGTGGATTTTTCAAGTATTCCTGCAAACAAACTTCTATGTCAGACACAGTACTTTGAAGCAGACTTTCCCCACCATCAGCAGCGGCGTGTAGGTATGATGCATTCATAGCATCTCTGTGGACATGTACGTAAGGCTTTTCTGTGGTGTTTCTGAGGAGTTATTGTCTGCAGAAGACATCTCCAGAGTGGAGCTGGCACTGCCAAGACACGACAGCCCTGTCAGCCCGCACTAATATCTGTCTCATTCTCCCAGTGGCGCTGTCTCTCTCTCTGGCTCATCAGCTTCCCTCCTTCACAAAAGTCTGTCTGTGTGTTTGACACCACTTCTTCTGTCTATGCACTTGGGGTGCATTCCTGACACTAAGTCAACTGGGATAGGCTCCAGCTTGCTTCCTGAAAAAGGAATGACGGATCATTTAGTTGTATTCGCTCTTCTAATTGACTTTCATCAGTGTTGTTTTGCCTTCTTCCCCTTGTTGTAGGTGTTTTTTAATGATGTTACAGAGGATGTATAGCAGCCCTGCCCTCTGCAAGGTGGTGTTGTCTGCTGTAGCGCTGTGTTGCGTAAACAGTCTCAACACAGATGGCGCAGCCCAGCGTTCCGCTACTACACACTACACATGCTGGCAGGCTCACAGCCGGCCGAGTTCACCTTCCTCCTCCATCCCTCCATCTGTCCTCTGTGCGTCTTTCTGACTTTGTGTATGTTCCCGTAGCTCCATAGATGTATTGTATTGTGTTAGCTATCGGGGATTTCCTTTATACCTGCAGCATGATCCTTGCAATGAGCCATGTGTTTTTTTTATGTTTCTGTGCAGTTAAAATATGACTTTATTGTTTTTGTTCTGGGGCAGTCGAGTGGTTAGCGCACAGACCTCACAGCTAGGAGACCAGGGTTCAATTCCACCCTCGGCCATCTCTGTGTGGAGTTTGCATGTTCTCCCCGTGCATGTGCGGCTTTTTCTCTGGGTACTCCGGTTTCCTCCCACATTCCAAAAACATGCTAGGTTAATTGGCGACTCCAAAATGTCCATAGGTATGAATGTGAGTGTGAATGGTTGTTTGTCTATAGTATGTGCCCTGTGATTGGCTGCCGACCAGTCCAGGGTGTACCCCACCTCTCGCCCGAAGACAGCTGGGATAGGCTCCAGCACCCCTGCGACCCTCGTGAGGAAAAGCCGTAGAAAATGAATGAATGTTTTTGTTCTCTCTGAAATTTTCTGAAGAAAGTATGATTAACTTTTTTACTTAAAAAAAAACACTTCATTTGAATAAATGTGCAATTACTGGTATATTCTGACAATGTTCCAACTTAAACCAAATTATAACACTATTATCAGAAAAATGTAGCTACTGCACAACTTTTTTCTTGCAAAATGCAAATGTATTCTCATAACATTCTATTTAGTTTTTCTGATAATATTGCAACTTTTTGTCTACTAAATTTGCTCAATATTCTCTTAATATCTTCTTCTTTCTCTTTCGGCTTTTCCCTTCAGGGGTATTGCGGAGGAAAAAAAATGTCATTGGAGTTGTTATGTATGTAGTTGTTTTTATAGTTCAGTAAAAAAACTTCAATCAAAAACCTTCCAAAAATGACTGAACAATTCAACAACATCTGGATCAGATCTGGATTTGACTACTGACCATGCATACACATACTGTAAACACAATCAAGACCCAATTGAATCTTCTTCTTTTTTCTTTTTGGGCTTTTCACTTCAGGGTTCACCACAGCAAATCAATCTCTTCCATCCAACCCTATCTTCTGCATCTATCGCTCTCACACCAACTACCCTCATGTCCTCCTTCACTACATCCATAAACTTCTTTGGTCTCCTACCTGGCAGCATCCTTCTACCAATATATTCACCATCTCTGACCTCTCTGACTTTATCTCCAAAGCCTCTAACATGTAATGTCCCTCTGATGTACTCCTTCTTGATCCTATCCATCCTGGTCACTCCCAGTGAGAACCTCACCCTCCTCATTTCTGCTACCTTGACTTATAGTAAATCTATACTGCTATACAAGCTGTATATCCAACTTCAATTTTCATAGTATTGGCCCTTGAGAAGCTATACTGTAATACCTTCTTTACCAAAGTGGGATAGGTCAATTGTTATGGGGGTACGTGAATAAAAATGAAAAACAATTAGCGCTTAACTCTCGCAATGATGAGTGCACCTGAATGTCTCACTGTGGAAATCCGAAGGAAGGAAGGAGACAGCATGATGTTCTTCATTGCTATGTGGGAGTTTTACGAAATAAGTAAGTCCCTCTGATGTACTTGTTCCTGATCCTATCCATCCTGGTCACTCCCAATATGAACCTCAGCATTTTCATCTCCGCTACCTCCAGTTCTGCTTCCTGTCTTTTCCTCTGTCTCTAGACCAGGGGTCTCAAACACATGGCCCGAGAGCCAAATGTGGCCCGCAGGACACTAGTTTGAGGCCCCCGCCTTGATATGAAAGTTTAATGTTAGTGCGGCCCACGCAACTTTGATATGGATGCTGTATGGTATCATGTACCCATAAAAAATTATCACGTTTGATTAATGTTCATGTTAAAGGTTAAATAACTGTTAATAGTTATCCTCCCTATCTGTGTGGAAGTGGTAAGTTTTTGGCTATTTAAGTTTAAAGGAAATAACTTGAAGGCTACCGTTTAGGTCGCTAGCTCTCTAGTTTGCGAGTTAGCATGTGTAAACACAAGATCCTGCAGTTGCACAATATGTTGTAAATAAAAAGAGTATAAATGTGACTATAGTCGTGTTTTGTCATGTCTACAGGGCTCTAATAATGCTTTGTTCATTTTAATCTGAAAAAAATAATTTGTCTACCCACCAACTATATGTGGTTTCTCAAGTTTTTATTATTTGCTGTTTTATTATTATTATTATTATTATATTTATTTATTTATTACTGATTGATTGATTTTTTTATTTTTGATTTGTTTATTTATTTTTCATCTTATTTTGTGTAGAAAAATAAAAAGTAAGATATTTGAGAACAGTGGAATGTTTTACCAGAGCTCTTCTTGTAGAAAATTGGAACCAAAGCAAAGTTTTTTAAATTTTTTGTTTTTAATAAATGCGTTTTTTTGGAAAACCTGATGCGGCCCATACCTGGGGGTTCTCTATAACCGTACATTTCTGGTTATATTTGTATAACTAGGCTTTACATCAAAAAGACAACATGAAAAATGAGCAAAGACATGCCATATGTTCTCAGATATATGACCGAGAGTGGATTGGACTTCATGTAGTGTCAGTGTCGTTTCAGGTTTATTTCACAGGGAATATTCCTAAAGTTCAGCATTTCCCAAAGGAGCCTGCAGCAGGTGTCGACTGAAAAGCAACTCATCTTGAGCTAATTAGGAAACAGACGGGGCTTGTTATGCGCACCAGCCAGTCGCATACTGACATGGACAAGAGGTATACGCACACCGCTCTTGTTATATTTATGCTTTACTTTGTCTCTCTTTATTCTTCTTCACATTATTACAGTATATTTGTATTAAAAAATTAGTTTGTATTCAGAGTCATGTTGTGAGATGCAAGATGCATACTCTTGAATAGCTGCCAGGATAACCCCCCCCCCCCAAAAAAATATAATGTGTTACGGTTTGTTATTGACTCTTCAAGAAGGCAATGTTCCTCCAGCGTGTGCTACATTGTGAATTACCCATTTTTGTGCGGCTATATAAAACAGGCACAAGCACCCGAGTAAAATATTCAGCAAGAAATATGTCCTGTGATGGCAGAAAGTGGCAAAAAGGAGCAATCTGAAATATAGAGTCACAAGTTTTATACTTTTCAGGCAAAACATTCTCGGTCTTTATTGATTTTTTTGTGCACTTCTCTTTTTGCAGGGATCTGTAATAACAGAGTAAGTGTAGGAAACCAAGGCTAGGTAAAGTATTTCCATGTGAATATGTCAGTATGAATGGCATCCATAGTCTTCTTGTTGCAATTTATGTACTTAAGGGATATTTTCACATGTATGGATGCCACTTACTTCTCCTTCCTCTTTGCAATGGAAGAGACGTGCATGTGGTGAATGGGAGCAGGAAGGGAGAAAGTAGGACAGAGGCATTGAATGACTGTTACATGCTTCTGGCGAGTTTGTAGCCGTGTATTGAACATGATAGACAAGCTCGGCTCTCACTGCTCCGTGAACACCAGTTCTGCCAGTTGCGCACGGGCATACTGCAGATATTGATAAAGAATTACATTTTTACTGTCAAGTTTTGATGTTTTACACAAAGGTCCGTTCCTACTCGTGCAGAAATCATACTCCTAGACTACCAACATGGTCGTGTTGTATGTTGTGTCGACTTTATTAGGTACAGTACATTTGCACATCCAGCTAATGGGTCCACCGCAAGCTACAACCACAGTGATAAACACATTATCAACCAAAGCTGGGTATTGCTGTCTTTTGACGCAGCATCTGCATTGCATTTTCTACGCCGCTTATCCTCACGAGGGTCGCAGGGGAATGCTGGAGCCTATCCCAGCTGTCTTCGGGCGAGAGGCGGGGTACACCCTGGACTGGTGGCCAGCCAATCTCAGGGCACATATAGACAAACAACTATTCACACTCACATTCATACCTATGGACAATTTGGAGTGGCCAATTAACCTAGCATGTTTTTGGAATGTGGGAGGAAACCCACGCATGCACAGGGAGAGCATGCAAACTCCACACAGAGGGTGGAATTGAACCCTGGTCTCCTCGCTGTGAGGTCTGCGCGCTAACCACTTCATCGAAATTATTCAGACACCCAAGCCGCATTTTCAATCGTCTCTTTGCTGCACGACATAATTTCCTCATGGTCAAAAGCAACATTGTAGTAAAGTTGTTATTGACTTGAAATATACAATTTTTTTCACCCTAGAAATACGTCTGAAAAAGATGTGTTTTTTGGTTTAGGTTAAACTTTCGTGTACAAATTTTGAGACACACTGTTGAATTCAAGAAATAAATCATAGCAAAACCTGAAGGTAGTGTCCGTGTTGATCTTGCTACCTCATATCCTTGTCAACAATCAAGTCTTCAATCAAGGTAAAATTGATGTTAAATGTGCATTTAGAGCTTTCATTCATCATTTATATATGCATTACAAATTGTTTTCTGCATGTAAAGTTATAATTGTGAAACTATAAAGAGTTTTGTGTTAACATTTTTGGGTGTCTGGAAAGGATTCATTGGATTTGTGTTATTTCTTACGGGAAAATTTTATGTGGTTGAAGTATGTTTGAGTTTGGATCAGACCCTCTAGAACAGATTAATGATTAATAGCAGACCAGCAGGGGTTTTGTATTTGGGTCTAGGAATTTCTATATGCAAACCATCAAACAACTGCAGTGAAAAAAAAACATTTTTCACATCTCATTATTAGCAAGTAGGAGGTAGAATTGCAAGGTTTATAGTGTGTCTTTCTTTATAGTGTAACCAAAAAATCCACTATGACCAACAGGTTATGAAAGGCTGGACTACTACGTGATGATGAAGACAGCTCAACTGAAGGGCTAATTTGCCTCAAGATGAAAATGACACAGAGAATGACAACGATAGAGAGACCGACAATGTGTGTGATGAAGGAATTATGACGCTGTTCAATTCTGACACTGTAGAAGATGACTTTAGTGGTTTTAGTTCCCAGGAGGAGGATGTTTTGAAAAAAGAACATGTACATAAAGTGAGAAACAAATCAATGAATCCAATCCATGGAAACAGTTGCTGACCTTGTTGTGGTTTGGTGAACATCTTTTATGATACATTTACACTGTGGTCATCTACCACTATACAGAAGGCTGAATTTTTTGTTTAGCCACACTTTATCTGTGTATTCGAAACCTTTGACTGGTACTGTGCATCATTGTCATGAAATAATATTAGTACACACATTTTTAAAAGGATATATTTGAATAATGAATAATAATGAATTATGTTTTTTTGTTCAAGAGGCAGTTATGATTCCGGTCTTTAACACTTTCAAGTTGCCATTGTGCAACAATAATAGAGCTGCTGCAAGGACACAGGCTTTCATCTCCACTTCAGCTGCGAATATATCACGATTAAAAGACTCAGTGTGGTTATTCACTTCGTGAATACTTTTAAAGTGTCCAGTGTTCTTTGAGTGTCTTATCAGCAAAGAACACAAACTTCCTTAATGGCCTAAATTGGCTTTAAGAGCCCCTTATTGTCAAAAAGACCAGCATATTTTTCATTCAGCAGTATGTGGTGGATCTATCTGGCTGCCTTATAGGGTCTAAAACAGCAAGCCTTGGAAATCGATTTTTTTCTTCCATTCAATCATATAAAGCACAACTTTCCCAGAGATGAAACCCATTTGGGCAGACGAGAGCTTACTTTTAATGAGGCAAGAGGGCCACAGCATCATGTTTTATCACAGTACCCTCGCTCTGCTTGGGACTTATTTTTGAAGCTGAAAACTATGCTGTATTTTTTTTGTCAATGATCATCACCTACTGCTGAGAAATAAAATTGGCATTGGATGTGTTATGTATGTAGTTATTTTTAGAGTTAATAAAAACAACTACAATCAAAAAAACCTTCAAAAAATGAGCGAAATGGTCTTCAACAACATCTGGATCAGATCCGGATTCGATTACTGGCCATGCATGCAAGACACAATTGAATCAATGTATTTATTTATTCACATCATTATTCATTCATTCATTCATTTTTTACTGCTTATCTTCACAAGGGTCATGGGGGGTGCTAGAG
Source organism: Doryrhamphus excisus (assembly GCF_037039965.1). Taxonomy (NCBI): domain Eukaryota; kingdom Metazoa; phylum Chordata; class Actinopteri; order Syngnathiformes; family Syngnathidae; genus Doryrhamphus; species Doryrhamphus excisus. The sequence continues at coordinate 10,416,358 of NC_136359.1, read as the reverse complement.
CCTATCCCAGCTGTCTTTGGGCGAGAGGCGGGGTACACCCTGGACTGGTCGCCAGCCAATCACAGGGCACATATAGACAAACAACCATTCACACTCACATTCATACCTATGGACAATTTGGAGTCGCCAATTAACCTAGCATGTTTTTGGAATGTGGGAGGAAACCGGAGTACCCGGAGAAAACCCACGCATGCACGGGGAGAACATGCAAACTCCACACAAGCCAAAGGTGGAATTGAACTCGGGTCTCCTAGCTGTGAGGCCTGCACACTAACCACTCAATCACCGTGCAGCCCAATTATGACAATTATGATAATACCAATTTTACATGAAAAAACATTAAAATGTTACAAAAAAGAAAAATATGATATTAATATTAATATTATTATTATATAATTATATAATGTATAATTATTATGTATAATGATTGTATATAAAATTATATATTATATTAATATTATTAAGGGCGGCACAGCGGTTGAGTGGTTAGCGCGCAGACCTCACAGCTAGGAGACCAGGGTTCAATTCCACCCTCTGCCATCTCTGTTTGGAGCTTGCATGTTCTCCCCGTGCATGCGTGGGTTTTCTCCGGGTACTCCGGTTTCCTCCCACATTCCAAAAACATGCTAGGTTAATTGGCGACTCCAAATTGTCCATAGGTATGAATGTGAGTGTGAATGGGTGAATGGAAATGAGAATAAGAATAAGAATCCATACATAAATACTGTGTAGATCAAATTTGTAGTGCAATGATACATACATAATCAGTAATAATACATAATAATGAAATAAGTCCAGTCCTGTGTGTGTTTTGTGTTGAAAATTCCCATGATGTGGGGGAGGAATGATCTGCTCAGTCTTCCGGTTCATGGAGCAAGGTAGTGATAGTAATCTGCCACTGAAACTACTCTTCTGTTGGGAGCTGATGTTGATGGTCCATGATGGAAATGCCATGTCATGTCAGGCTGTCCAAAGACAGGATATTTGTCCAGGCGTGTGGCGTAAGTGTTGCGTAAAGCGACAAGCACACAATGTGAAACTTGGTTTTGCAGTTTTTCTGCGTCTTAACTAACAGATGGGTGAAGAGGTAGTCAAATAAACCAGCGTCAGCAAAAAACAATCGTCAGGGAAAGGATTTTTTCTTTAAAAAGTTGAACACCTGCTCCTTCAAATTTTTACGAACCTTTTGCATGATGTTGTTTCAAAGAGGGGTTTTTATTTTCCTTGGGACCACCTTCATCTCCCAGCAGCCATGACATCTTCATCACAACACTGCAGCTAATCCCCCTTCAACACAATCCTATTTGTGCTGCACATTTCTCCAACATCGTCTACCTTCATCTATTATTCTGGCTTAACTTCCTGGTGGCTGCCATCTACACCCCGTCCCCCCATGTGACTGCATATCCTCCATCCCGAGTCAACTGTCAACGTTGCGTTGTGCTTTGTTGTGTGCGATAAACACAAGCACACAAAGGCGTGTGCCTTGCCTGGTCTGTGCTTTATTTAGTGCTTTAGTGTTTGCTTATTGATGCACTTTTACTTAACCATTCATGAGCTGTGATACTGAGTGTTTGTTACTGAGGAGACTGCAACAAGAAATAGGCAGTGCAGTCTCTTCAACTCAATGCTGACAGTATAGCTGTGTGTGTGTGTGTGTGTGTGTGTGTGTGTGTGTGATGGCTGTCCAATGTTTCACAGAATACCTGTTAAGTGTTTTATTAGCATCCAGGGACTTTAACGACAGTAGTTCAATTACAATTAACCATTTGTCCTTCATTCAACAATGTGTGTGTGTGTGTGTGTAGTACAGTATTTTAACATTATGTGCTAGCGTCCTACCCAAGCTTGTCACTCTATCTGTATTTATTTTAATACAAAGGAGGCATTTACAAATGTGAATGTTAATAAATGGAATATTTTGATAGTTAGAGCATAGATAACCTCATTACAGCCTTCCAAAAACATGTTTTAATGTTTTTAGAGCCCTGTAGACATGAAATAACACCCCTATAGTCACTTTTATACTCACATTATCTAATATAATAGACATGATAACCGGTAATAAGACATAATAACTCAGGTTAGCGGGCTGCATGGTGATCGATTGGTTGGCGTGCAGGCCTCGCAGCTAGGAGACCTGAGTTCAATTCCACCCTCTGCCATCTCTGTGTGGAGTTTGCATGTTCTCCCCGTGCATGCGTGGGTTTTCTCCGGGTACTCCGGTTTCCTCCCACATTCCAAAAACATGCTGGGTTAATTGGTGACTCCAAATTGTCCATAGATATGAATGTGAGTGTGAATGGTTGTTTGTCTATATGTGCCCTGTGATTGGCTGGCCACCAGTCCAGGGTGTACCCTGCCTCATGCTCGAAGACAGCTGGGATAGGCTCCAGCACCCCCACGACCCTCATGAGGATAAGCGGTAGAAAATTAATGAACTCAGGTTAGCATCCTTGTTGTGTGGGTCGATGTTGTGGCATTATAAAAAAAAATCTATGTCAATCGATCATCCATCCTCACTATGATGTTTGTCATCATCAATCATTAGCAAGCTACCAAGCTAACAAGTTTATTCATTCTAAAAATAACAAAAGGGTTTTAAAGTGAGTGGGGCCAAAAACATACCACTTCCACACTGAATGGAAGGGAACTTTTTCACTGTCATGCTGAACTCTGCATCGTAATGTCAGGTCATGTCTCATCAATGTAATATTACTGAACCTTAGAGACCAGAATACTACATATGATTTGTTTTTCAGTATTTTTTGACAAATAATAGGCCACAATCAAACACAAAACAGTGATTGTAAATTCATTATCTGATTAGCATTTATTCCAAAATTATTTTCTATTTTGTTCTAAAGAATCAGATTTTTTTTCTCTTGAGATTTGCTTTTTCCCATCAAAAAAGTATTTTTATAACCACAATATTTCAACTTCATTCTTGCAAGACTATATTTTTTTTTATTGAGGAAGAATATTTATTCTCTGTAAAATAATACTCTCCCCTCAAAAGTGCGATTTTGTTTGTTTGTTAAAGTAAGACTTTTTGTTCGGTAAAATTCAAACTTTTTTTTCATCAAAAATTAAATTGAAATGTTTTCAATATTTCAAAATTATTTTTTACAATATTGTGACTTTTTAATGAATAATAAAATAAGAAATAGCGGAAAACGGCACAATGTAAAGAGAAAAAGCAGAAATGTTGATACTAATAACTAACAATAACATAAAGCTTTGTTTTTAAGTACATATATATAACATTATTTCTAGCCCCTTTACAAAATTTATATATAAATATTAAAACAGACACCTATGAATATGTATACTTTTAAGTGCAGAAGCCAAGTCAATGAAAAAGCTAAGATGCTCATCAAACTGAGGTCTTGCCATGTGGACGTTCCAGGTCTGATTTCCTGGTTGAGTAAGTGTATAAAACGCCATCAGACAGTACGTGGGTTTAACCGAGTGCTTGGTGCACAGCTTTTCACAAAAGCATCCACACGTCATTGACCTCTGCATGCTTAATTAACTGCTTAATTAATTGGGAGCCTGCCAGATGCGATAGAGTTTCAAACTCCTCGCTGATAAACGTTCCTAAATGGAGGAAGATGAATGCTTCCCTTGAAGTACATCACTTCTTGGCCTTTTCGTTATTACTTCAAGGCCACATCTCTAATCATGTGTGCACTTCCTTTGTATTGTGTGGCCTCATGGAGATGTGTGTTTTTCTTCATCCTGGTATATAAAAGATGGTTTCTCGGACCTCATCCATCACCGCTACCCTACACTTGGTTCTCACAATATTTAGATGTTTGGCGTGAAGGAGCTTGTCAGCGTTATGTAAACACAAGTGAGTTGCTGTGAATTTGTGCGTGTCACATCCAATGTCGCAGGCATAAACTTCCTCCATTCCCTCGGGCCAAGCTGAGCACATGCACGTGTGGCGTGCATTGATACACCAGCATGAAAGCATGTTTGCCACACGCAAGGTCACATGACACTCACCCAGAAAGTCTGCAAATGCGTGATAGGACACACATGCTGATGCTGACAACCTTAACAGGTTTGCTTGGACTTGATGCTGTACAACGTCCACGCGACATTGTGATGTACACATCGTATTGGAAGATTATTCCACTATGACAGTAAAGGTGTCATTTTATGAGAATGAATCCATAGTGTTATATAAACTCATATTGATACTGTCTCAGAATGTTCCTGTAGGAATTATACTTATGTATAACTTATATATAACTTATATAACTAATAACTTATGTCTTCTAAGATTCAGACTTTTTTCTCTTTAAAGGCTCTGTTTATGTCTGTTTACACGTTTTCACATAATATTTTTTGCATTTTGCTCTTAAAAAAAAGTCCAGAATATTATTTTTATTCATCTGATTTTTTTTCCTATAATAATTTATTCTTGTAAGATTTAACATTTTAGGACTTTTTTCCTCTGAAAAATAAAGGTTATGATGTTTTTCCTCAAAAAAAAATTTATTAAAAAATATAGATAAATACATATATTCTATTATTATATCTCATATATTTTTTAGGGTCAAATTTTGTTTTTAGATATTTCAACTTCATTGTGTCACAAGACTGAGACTTTCCCCCCAAAACATACATGTAATTTCCTTGTCAAATTATAGTCTTTTTCTACCAAAAATGCTATTTTTTTCCACATGATATTTATTGTTTTTGCCTCAGTATAGATATATGTTTTTTCCACCATTTTTCTGTTCTCTCTTTATAGTATTTCAATTTCCTTCAACCTATGTTTACAACTTTATTCTACAAGCAGTTTTCTATTCATGTTTTTATTTTAATAATTTAATCATTTTGTCGAGTGCATTCAAAGATTGAACTTGTTATTGTGCCTTCAAAGTGGGGATGTCCGATTATATCGATACTTACTGCCCAGATAATTGGGCCCATTATGTCAGCTATAGAGCACAAGATAGTGCCTTTAACAAAAAAAAAAATCTTTCCAAAAATAACAAGAAACACAAATGTATTCTTATTCTTATCTGAGATAAATGGAATTAACGTGAACTGAAAGGCATTCAGCACAAATGCATGATACACAACTCCGAGAGCATCCGAGACAAACACAAATACACTTTGCAATATGTAAGTATTCCATCCTTAACAATATAAATATACTCTCTTGTGTGCTGCTGCAGGTATGGCTGTCACGTCAAAGCAGCAAAAACAGGACTTCTTATCTTCTTGGCTCCACAAAAGAAAAGTGTTGTGTGTCAGCTGAATGTAAACCTGTTTATGTGTAGGCTGTGATTCTTATGTCAACAAAATTGTGTTGTTTTCATGGAAAGAAGGACACAAAGACGGGCCACCATGGAAGAGTCAAACAGGAGTCACAGCTTCATGTTCTATTCATGCATGCTGGGTTTTTTCCCTTATAGCACACTTGTTTTTTTTTTTATATAGAGACACCCATACTCGTCAGTCCTGAGTCCTCCACCATCTGGCTGGGTGGGATCACTGCATCCCCAAGGGCCACCCCCCAGGCCTGGCTGCTGGGTAGCCTGCCCAGACATACATTTCTTAGGGTAAGCTATAGCACAAATCCATTATATAGCCACTGTTATGAATGCAGTATATCGCTATATCAATACATCAGCATTGCTATCTTTGGAAAGTTTGGATTAATAAATCTATTCATGTAAAAAATGCTGTTTAATGTATAATGACAGAACTAGTGCATACTGTCATAAATTGAGTCACGCCTACTTCCTTCATTGCATCGTCAAATAGAAGGGCTGGAATATGAACTTTACAGCAGTAAACCATATTTTCTTCAGTCATACATTTAAGTCAACATAGAGGGATGCTGTCTTGATACACAACAAATAGACTGGGAAGAAAAGCACAGGAAAAGGCCAGACGTAAAAGGGCTTCCAAATAAAAGGCATCCTGCATCAGTACTTGAGCGGAGAACAAGCTTAAGTGGACCAGGAGCAGCCGCATGTAAATTTAGAAGTTGAGATGAAAGGCAGTGTGGACGAGAAGAACAAGAAGAAAGAAGGTGAGGAGGGAGGAGATGGTCGGGAACAGCTGGGCGAAAATAGGCGGGTACCCCCCAGGGAGCCTCATCTTCTACATCCATTATGGAGGAGGGGCATATATGTCATATATGTTTGTGTGTGTGTGAGATGGAGAAAGTACATACATAACTGCAGTGCATTTTTTTGTTGCCATCACAACATAACAGTTTAACATTATTAAGTGTCATACAAAAGTAATAAGACGTTAAGCATTATCCGTCTTAACTTTAATGGCCACAAGGCATCTCACCCTTAAGTCACATTCTGGTTGGAAAATGAAAAACAATTAGCGTCTAACACTCACAATTACGAGCGCACCTGAAATCCTCACTGTGCGACGAACTCGCAGCAGGAAGGAGATCGACGTTCAAGTTATTCATTGCTTTGTGTGAGTAAGTTTATCCTTAGATTTTTTGGATACTATTAAGAAGGTCCTTTTAAGAGCTGGGGCACCATGGAAAGATTCTGGTTAGATAATGGACACTTTATACTCAACAAGCAGGGTCAAAACTAGCAAACTGCTATCAGTGCTGAGCTAGCCACTGTTGCCAGCTTCTCAGTAAGAAAAGTAGCTATTGGCTGTCCTATAAGTCGCTGTTCATTGATAAAGCTGACTCCAGGTCAGTAGTGGTCGGTTAGACCGCATTACGAGGCATGAAGGCAAATACTGGTGATTATTCCAGTGTAGCGTTTGAGGCTGCTTTGTCCAATAATAGCATGCCTTATGACGGCTCAATGATGAACAAGTCTTAATGGACGCCACTTAACAAAGACATTTAGCAGACAATGATAGCAGATTGTAATGGGAAGACATTTTAAGTGTGTGTGTGCACTATATCGTGCTTACTGTGTTGTGTTTTTGTGTGTTTCCACTCATTGCACCGCCTCGCTTTCACAAGCCAAACACTCTGAGCAAAGTTCAGAGGTCATGCCATGTCAAGTGTGACAGATGCTGTCCTATCACGAGATGAGGGACCCTCCCCTTCCCTGTGACCCCTCCTGTAACAAGGCCAGGTCACTCACAGAATGGTCACAGTGGAAAAGTGCTTTATTGTCATGAGAGAACAATTGACTCTGGTGGCCCAATGATGCTACAGATTGGAGCCATTCATCATGTCTCTCATGCATATTAAAAACCAATCACGCATATTCATGTGAATGATGCATTTGCATTGAATTTGAAGAAAAAAAATTAAAATAAAAATTCCATATGAAGACCCCCTCTTCGTTTGACGCTTCGTCCACACCCCACAGAATACATTATGATTCATCAGTGACCTGTCAGTAATCTCTCACTTCTCTACTAGAGTGTGCGTCTGTGTGTGTGTGTGAGAAGATATGACCCAATCTGATGTACAGTTTGAATTTCCATCTGGAAGTGACAGCAAATCAATATGGAAGGGCAGGCCGCTTGTGGATGCTGCTGCAGCCCAAGTACGATCTCATGACCTTTGACCTTCACACATGACGCATAACATCCCCCCAGGCAACGCCCAGCACCTCCCCCACTAGGTCTGTCTCTCTAATGTACACACGATACACTACACGCAACAACTGGCGTGCATAGAGACAAAATGTGACACAAAAGTGACTTTTTTTTTTTACAATGTTCTGTGTCCCTAGAGCTTGTGTATGAGTACCATGTGAGAAAATTCAATAACAGGACACATATAGACAACCATTCACACTGGAAATAAATAGCATGTATGCCCACTATGTTAACAAACAGCCACACACAAACACTGCCTACACCAGCATCCTCATACCATATGCCGCTTGAAATACACCACCAATCTGTCACAATTTTGAGATGTTGCACTCATGCACACACATTCATACACACCGAGACCCTTCAGATTTTTTTATGCACTGTGTGTGTGTGTGTGTTTGGCAACTGTGTCTCCTTGCCGGGAGATCTAAGTGACAGGTTGGTGGCTGAGAGCTGGAGGAGGAGAAAGATGGACAGATTAGATACCAGCATTGGTGGGGGTGGGCCTGCTGAGGGCTGCGGGGGGTGGTCTAAAAGATGCGGGGTGGGAGTGCGGTTGCAGTCGAAAAACACCAAGTGGGTGCTCTATTCATTAGGTACACATGAACAATCCAAGAGGAAGAGATCCAGTTCAAGTGCTGTAATAAATGCAGCGGACACCCCTGGGATATTCCTCCTAGATTAGATTATTCATATATTGTATGTTGTTTGGGCAATCTTTCAGGTTGTTGAAATGTAAATCAAATTAACACTGAAAAGTAAACAAGTCCAGTAATCAACAGTCTTATGATTATGATGAACTCTCAGTGGTATAAGTGTGAATATTTTAATAATAGAAACGCTGTGTCATGGTACACCAGCAGGGTGTGTGTGTGTGTGTTGCCAAGTGTGCATACAGGCAGGCAGGTAGCCTAACTATCCATACAGGGGCACCGAAAGCTATTTGTGTAGTTGCGTTTTAGAAAAAAAATAATGCTAAGAGCATAAAATAATAAGGACTTGATTGGAACAAAACTCAAATATTCCAAAATCTTCACCCTGCAACCCAGCTGGGATAGGCTCCAGCATACCTCTGCAACCCTAGTCAGGATAAGCAGCATATAAAATGGATGGATGGTTGAATACTGCGATTTCTACCAGCTCAAATTTCATAACAAGCTTCTGAAATATACTTTTAAAGAGCTGCCCCCCCGAGCTTGCTGCGTGTATAAACCCCTAGACGGCAAATATGAGATGACCTCTTTTATTCCAGACTCCTATAGAGTACTCAAACTGATGACCTATTGTTACCATGACAACAACAGAGAAGCTTTATACTAAAAGGTTCCAAGCGTAGAGGTATAAACCATATAATGCTGAACATCAGATTAGATTTGTTATATCAGGACTGACTGGAACACAAACAAGTTTTGTGCCGTTATGAGGACTCAAGGAAGTGTATGTGTGTGTGTCCTTGACCAAGCAGCAGGCAGCGAATGGTAGCAGTGGTGGGCTCCAGGATTTTCCTCAGGTTTTTCATGGATGCACTCTCACTCACAAACACGCACACACACATGCTACACAAAATGTAGCTTTTATAGCTACATGTAGCTTTTATGTAGCTTTAAATGTAGCTTTTATTGCTACAATAAAAGTACTCATGTTTTTACTCATATATTAACCAATGAATGTTGTATTTTGGTGTGTCTTTTATTCTGTTTACTTGTTTTATTCAACTTCATTCTTTTGTAAAGTGTCTTTGAGTATCTTGAAAAGCGCTATACAAATAAAATGTATTATTATTATTACAACTTTTATACTAAAAGTCAAGGGTGTCCAAAATGTGGGCGAGTGGGCATTTTCCGTCAAATAGAGGCTCTCGGACTAGCATTTTTACAGTTGCTCCTTATATATAGTAGGCCGCTGCTCTTGTCGAGTAGATGATCTTTTGTAGTTGGTCGTTAAAAACAACCACTAGTAAAAAAATAAACAAAATAAATGTGTACGTTTTTGAAAAAATATATTATTGGAAAACAATTTACAAAGATTATCCAAGGAGACTGGTGAACTACTATTCGGAAAAACAAAAACAGCAAAAATGGGAAAAGGGGACAAAGTTTATACTAAGAATATGGTTTTTCACCTGAAACACAAAAGCTAAGATGTAGCTTATTAAAAAAAAATAGAACTCTCGAGTATATCTACATATCTACAAATAGGGATGTCCGATATTGGCTTTTTTGATGAAAACCAATATCCCGATTTTGTCCAACTCTCAATTTCCAATACTGATAAAACATGACACATCTCCTGTGGTGAATGAACACATATGTGTTGTATGAAGCATTCTTTAATGTCGGTTTTCATGATCGGGAAAAAAAATCTGATACGGATATCAACCTGTATCGCATTTTTATGCTGATATCGCGATGGTATGGATAATTACTGGACATCCCTAGTTACAAAATATCAAAGTGTCCTTTGGTGTCCTTATGTGTCCCTTGGTATAAAAAGGCTAAATCCCATCATAGATTGTTTTGTGACTATATTAGCCTTTTGGTGAGGCTGATGGAGGTTTAGGCCGTGCCTTTTTGAATTCTGGGGAATCTGATCTGATCCTCACATAATGGAATGTATTTATCCTTGAAATTGGTGTTGTACTTTTTGCATCGTCCTACTACTTTACTTTGCTATTATTAAAACAACAAAACCAGTGGTGTCTCAATACTTTTGCATAATGTATCACTTCTTGTGTGTTACTGCCACTTTGCTGCACTGCTGAGTTGTCATTTAGTTTTTTTTGTTAATATATAGTATATCTAAAGCACTTTGTGCAACTTCCTTGTGGGTAAATGTCTTTTTTTAAATTCACATTATGATGAAAAGCGCCGTAATTTATTGCAAATGAGGCCGTGTAAAACTCCCGCTGCTTTGCCAGCTTCACTTGTGTTTTTTTAATTGCTGCTGCAGGATTTCTACTTTAAAAAAAAAAAAGGAAAGATTGCTTGAAAGTGTGCACACACTACCCGCAACACCGTCCACCTCCTTTACCAATGCTGTATCATATCAATATTAGGGACAGCTATGATGCACACATGATATGATGGGGTACTTGAACAATAGAACTAGCAGACATGCTACTTTTCTTAGAGAAACCAGCTCACGGGTTATTGTGGTATGAACTTGACTGGCATCTCGGTGAGACCTTTACAGGATTATCCTCCCAACTCCTGGCAACCTCTTGCAGCTTTATGCAGTGTAGCTTTTTGGGTGTTTAGGCAAATGAAATGAAGCTCCCTCCTGCAGGTCTGTGTATGCATCATGTATACGGTATGTTCCATGTGAGCATGTGATGACGTCCGTGTCAAGTGTGTGAGCTGCCCTCTAACATCACCCATGGGTCTTGTTTTGATCCCCTTGCCAGGCTTCCTCTCTTGCTAAACCCCCATGCATACTTCACCCTGTGTCCTCCTACAGTGTGTGTGTGAGTGTGTGTGTGGTTTGTAACAAGGACTTGGCTGTGTTCCTCTTCCCTCGTCTCAGAGGTACACTTCTCCTCTTGCCGCTTCTTCACAGCCCAAGGGCTTTTTTCCCTTTTTTTTTTTTTTTTTACAAGAGACTTGTTCTCACTCTCTCTTGCTGACGATGTTGTGCTGCTTGAACACCTCTCAGCATTGGAGGAGTTTCAGCTGAATGATGCAAATCCTGTCAGTGGGATTATAAACACTGCTGGAGTTCTGCATCTTTATGGACCATTACAATGTTTTCCACCGACACGGTTCAACAAACTGTCATAAAAGCTTTATCAACACTACATTTTATTTTGTAGTCATTTGTAATAACAAAGAAAATACCATCATTATTATTTATCAAATTATCATCATTATTAGTAAAGTTCATTACATATGGAGTGATAGATACATAGCATAGCGTAGAACCAAATGTATTTTTCACATAAGAAATAATGTAAATCCAACTAATCTGTTCCACAAAGGCAAAAATGTTAACAGAAAACATGTCTTTATAGCTTTACGATGATAGTTTGGCATGCAGAAACAATTAAGAAATATATATAAATACATATAAATGATTAATGAAAGGTATACTATTATGCCTTTTCCACTTGACCGACCTATAAATGTAGTTAGAATGTCGCATTATTGTGTTAAACCATACAAATGTTTCAGATAATGAGGTTTGCGCATTTGGAAGTGAGCCTGAAAGAAGTTTGGGATGGCTCAACACGCTCAGTTTTAGAGGGGTGGTGCAAAACCGTTCTTTTGTGTTGTCACAGAGGGCCAGGCTTCCTTATATATTATATTATATGGGATAATATAATTATATTATAGTTGTACATACAGTCAACAAATTCTTTTAATATTATTACTATTTATTTGATTCATTCATTCATTCATTGTCTACCGCTTTTTCCTCACAAGGGTCGCCGGGGGTGCTGTAGCCTATCCCAGCTGTCTTTGGGTGAGAGGTGGGGTACACCCTGGACTGGTCACCAGCCAATCACAGGGCACATATAGACAAACAACCATTCACACTCACATTAATTTGATTCATTATTTTTCATTTTATATAATTCTTTATATTTTTTCTTAGTTTAATTTTGTTATTACTACAGTACACCTCGGATATATCGGACTCTGATATATCGGAAATTCGCTCACAACGGACAGATAAAAAAGAACCAATTTTTCTGTAATGCATTTCCAATAAAAATTCATTGCATATTTTGCATATTTTTTTGGACTTTTTATAACGGATTTCGCCTATTTCGGACAAAATCTCCAGTCCCGTTCCAATTTCCCTCGCATATATCGGATGGCCGCATCGTGGCCTTTGATCCATCTTTGATCCATGTTCACAGCCAAAGCTGAAGATTATAACATCTTTGTATGAATTACAGACATGTACATGAGCATGTACAACGAAAAAAAAAAATTATTCTCAAATCTGTAGAAATGCCTTCTTGTTGCTATTAGCGAGGTTTAGAAACCAAACGATAAACGTAAGTGCAAACGATAATGACGTCACAGGCTATTGAAATGTATGGGAACTTGCCGACTTGTCAATAGCCTGTGACGTCATTATCGTTTGCGTTTACGTTTATCGTTTATCGTTTGGTTTCTAAACCTCCCTAATAGCAACAAGAAGGCATTTCTACAGATTTGAGATTTTTTTTTTATTTCGTTGTACATGCTCATGTACATGTCTGTAATTCATACAAAGATGTTATAATCTTCAGCTTTGGCTGTGAACATGGATCAAAGAAAGTTCCCCCATGGCATTGCGCGTCTGTGTAATGAATGTGGCAGGAAGGGTGGGCCCTAGGTCTACATGAGGCCAAATCCCAAAACGGTAGTGAGGTTAAGATCACGTAGGCCTACGTTATGCTAATCTTGTTGATGTCACTGGCTATTGTCTTTCTCCTGGCTCCAGATTTAGGACAAATATAAAAGTGAGTGACGTCAATAATACTAGCACAGCAGTGAATGAGATCTTAACCTCACTATTGGAAATAACGTAGGCCTGACGGGCGTAACAGGGCCTAGCTTAATTAACAATTTGTTATGCTCAGAGTCCAATAAAGTTAAATTCTCATTACCTTACGTCTCTTTTCATTGCCCAGTCCAGGTACATTGGAAACATAGTCAAGGAAGTGCCTTTTTATAACGGATAAAATCCGATTCACGCATATACCGGATATAAATCCGATATATGCGTAAAACGGACATTTTCCGGTATACGCATATAACTGATTTCGCTTATATCGGACAAAACCAGTGGGAACAATTGAATCCAATATATCCGAGGTTTACTGTATTTATAATTGGAGTAGTAGCATTTCCGTTATTGTTATTCTTTATTTAATATCATTATTATTTGAGTATCTTTTTTGTTGCACATCAAGCAGGTGTCATCATATACCTTTGATTTATTGCATATTTCCAATTCCACTGCTTTCATACTCAACATGTAAGATGTCAGGGTCCCCGAACGCCCCACAGACCAGCTTGTAAAGTCCAATCATGTAGTTGCACACAATAACAACAAAGTAAGCATGAAGCCAAGGCCCATTGACCGCAATTAATGACTCATTGGGAGTGCCATGTTAGTTGACTGGAGAGACATTAGTCTCACATTCTGCTTTTGTGGAAGACAGATTTATTTATTTCTGCCTTTGCATTGATAATCCGGCATAAAAAAAAACAATGATTATGGGATGTGTGCCATGAGTTGTCTCCAGACAGTATCATTGTGAGGATAATGACATGTGGACGGCAAAGCGAGGATTAGCAGGCGGCCTCACAAAGATGGCTGCGACCACAGATTGCGACGTCAGGCCAAGTGAGCAGTGGATTCTGGTTTGCCGGATGAGTGGATACTCTGGCGGACCGCAGGGATTGCTTCTGGTCGTCTGGCGGGCTGCCCCGTGTGGCTGGCTCTGGCTGCGGAGCATCGGGTTTGGATTGACGGGTCGTCATGTCAGGTCATGTTATCTCTGAGGATTGTCGCGAATCAAAGTTGAACTATTTGACGCAGGTTTTCCATCTGATGGAATGTGATTCACAATGTTGCCGTTCAATCGTGTTGTCAATCAGGGCCGTCCGTTGCCATGGAGACCGCACTATAGTAGCGTCAGACCTCTGATCTCCAAGTGTTGTGTTACCACTGTGACTCACAACCACCTGTCAACGACAACACACTTGCTGTCACACCATAGCAAAACAATCACTGCTTTTTGCCTTTTAAAAAAAAATCTGCACTCTTTCTTTCCATAGAAGAGCTCCTACACGTCATATTCGACACACACCAGGAGTTATGCTTCTGCAGTCAGGTTGTTTAGCCTTCCACTTCACTTTACATACTCCATTTCACCTGCTTATATGGCCATTAGCCTTGACTAATTTCATTGTTATGCTGAGGCGCTGAAACACACACACACACACACACACACACACACACACACAGATTTTCCTTGTGAAATGAACACCAAGGAGAAACGTTTGTCATCGTAACACAATCCCATGCCGACAAACATGCTTTCACAAGGTTACCACAAAAGCACCTTGGAGTCAATCATGGTCATCGGTATCATTTTAATGCAAATATGCATACTTTAATGTTGTGATATTATTAGCATTTTAATATTTCACAATTGGATAATGATTTTAACCCTTTAACCTTAAACCCTAAATCGAGGTCAAATCCCATGTTGTCTATGTGTTGTCTTGTGTTGTCTAACCCCAACACAACCCCCCACACCCTAGACCAGGGGTATAATATTTTGAGTTTATTCCCATTTTTCCTAATAATTTGACAAGTTTATAGTTGTAATATGTTTTCCTGTAAGGGTATGACTTTTTTCTTAATATTTTGACTTTATTCTTGTCATTCCAGCTGTTTTTTACATTTCAACTTTCTTCTTGTAAATTTTCTTTTAATTCATTATTTATTATAATTTTTACCCAACTTAATTCCCCCAAAATGATATAATAATAACAATATGATTTAGTTTTGTTGGTTTTTAATAATATTATGACTTAAAGAAAGTATTTTTCCTTTGTTTAATTTCAACTTATGCAACTAAAATCAATATTTTTCCTCATAATATTATGACGTTATTCTCATAAAATTGTGACTTTTTTCTTGTTGGATTAAAACATTTTTTTCTTGTTATTTTCATTTTATTTTTCTAAAATCCCTATTGATTTTTTTGTTTTTGGCATTGTGTGTCTTGCTGAGGGCCACAAATGGCTCGTGGGCTGCACTTTGAACACTCCTGCTTTAGACATAACCCTAAAACAAATCCTAACCCGAGCCCTTTATTGTATTAAAGTCTATATTATCTTTAGTTTTACATTGGGTATTTGGCAAAGACTGAAGCTCCTATTACATTTGCGGCTGTAGACTATTATTCTTCAGTATAAAATGTGGCAAAATACTTCATTTGATAGTAAAGGTTGGACAAAGGCCCTTTGTCCTTGCCCAAAAGAGCATTTTAGGAAAAAGGCGGTGAGAAAAAAAACAACCAAGTCTTCATGACAAGAATTTTATTTCCATTTTTTTTCTTCATTTTTTAAAATTACATTTTGCATTAAATTAAATGTTTTTTAATTCCTTTACAACATACATTAAGCTGTGAATCAGATGTTAAGGAAGTGAAGAGAACAGGGCAAAAAACGTTTGGTGACGTCACAATATTTTACAAGCTTACAAAGGTTTGAAAAAGGTCTCGTCGTCGTCGTCGTTGCTGTCTCGTCGCGCCGAGTATGTGTGTCGTACGTAGCTGGGGAGGCGGGGTGGGAGACAAAAAAGGCACACACCATAGAAGCTCACTGGCCACAGCAGCCTTTCACAGTCACACCCAATAGAAACCAGATTGAACTGTTTACACTCAATGTGAACACCTACAGATTGGAGTTGTCACACTCTGCATGGACACGGCAACAGAAACAGTTCCACTAAGCCTGGAGCGTTTTCATGCTGCATTCAAGAACACTGGGAAATTTCAGTCACTTTAAAAAAAAGTTTAGAAACCCTATTTATTGGTTATAGGCAGCAAAAAAGGCCTTGTTGTTTATTTATGTTCATCTGGAAGGTGTGACGTTCATATTTCCCAGTAGTATTGAACGCAGCATTACCCTTAGGTCGGCCGTGGTTTGAGACAAAGTTGGCTTTCCTCCTTGACAAACCACAAAAACATTCTACACAAACAACACTAAAGGAGTGAGTGCTTCGTTGATTTAAATGTTGGTTGGGTGGGGTGGGACGGGGCGGGGAGGGGGCACTGATTGATTTATTTCAACAAAAAGAAACATCAGACTAGTTAGTGAGTTTACACACCTCCAAACTTGTCACCACAATAAAAGGGGCTCATTGTTATGTGTTAGTATTTGCACAGGAACCAGCCTGTTGATGCTAGGTTAGCATGTGTTGCTAACGCTACGCCAATTGTTCCACTTTAGCCCCCCAAAAAAGTACAAATAAACATGTAGATTGTATAAAAGACAAAATGACAACACGCAGCGAAAAAGCTCATTCATGGCACAGAGATCAGAGATGAACCACTAACATAAACATTGTGTGTGTGCGTGCGTGTGTGTGTGTGTGTGTGTAGGGAAACAGAATTACAATAACACCTACATTCTTCTTATTTTTTAAGCAAATCAGGGAAACATCATGACGTAAGAAAAAATTAAAAAACTACAAGTTAACAGCTATTGAAGAAAACACTGTCACTACTTTTGGGTGTAAGGCACAAATTTACATGTCGGGAGGGGGGAAAATATGCTTTTTTTTTAATAGTCTTCCTCCCCTAGATGGAGTGACGTTACTGACTCACACACACAAAAAAACCCACAGTGCTGATTGGAGGAGCAAAAGGGGGGAATATTCCTTTTAAACGAGACGGTCCATTTGTGGCACACTGTAAATAAATATCTCCTCCTTTTCCTCACTTGAAGAAAGAAAAATCTAGTGGCTCCAGTTTAATGACTTTAAATATGCTTTTTTTTTGTTGTTATTTTTTTTTTATCCCACATGATTAATTCATATTAAAAAGATCTCTCTGCCCTCTCTCTGGTTGAGCCTAAAAAGTCTTCTCTTCAAAAGCACTTCATAAAAAATAAATACAACAAGCTATTAGTATTAACAGTCAAGTGTTTTCTTTTTCAGTGAGGAATCCTCTGGTCCAGGCCCGTCAAAGCAGGCAGGACTTGATTGCAGTAACACTTGGAGGCTTTTCACAGTATTCCGACAGGCTTTGTCTTTTTTCAGTCCGAACTCCCGAGTCCGCCAGCCCTCAAGGTACTGTACACCCCAAAACCCAGCCCCCCCTACCCCCTCACCCACGTGTCCTTGTATGTGCTTACAAGAGAGCCACCGTCTCGATGCTACACGGCGTCGGATCTCGTAGATTGTTCGTCTCAGTAGCACGTGCTCTCCCTGCTTATTTACATGTTGATATAAAAGAAAGTGTGTTCTTAAAAAAAGTGGACTGTACACCAAAAGAGAACTGAAAGGTGGTCAAAGTAGGCCGACTATGTGCACGAGTCACTGGACTTGACCTTGGTGGACAGCGACACTACGGACGGTTTGGGTGGAACGTCAGGCTTGAGATGTTTGACGCCGCCTCGAGGCAGCGAAGCGTAGGAGCTCATCCCGGGCTGCCGCGACAGAGACATCCCTTGTGCTGTCATTTGTATGGAGTCCACCCGCTGGGGCGCAGGGGGCGGCGTCTCCACGCGGTTGAAGCTCTGATGTCTCGCCAAATGGGAGGAGTTGGACGAGTTGGTGTTGTGCTTCTTCAGGCCAGACGATCCCGAGGCGGAGGATCCTTTTCGGAGCCCGTAAACGGACGAGTGGACCTCCAGGCGCTTGCCCATCTGTGGGACCGATGGCGGGACGGTGAGGGATGCTTCTCGTTGGGGGACACGTGGCGGCAGCATCCCGTCTGAATCCACCAGGTTGTGGTGGGGGTTCTTGACCGTCTTGTACTCCAAGGTGGCGCCCTGGTCATCCATGAGGCCCATGGCAAAGTCGCTGGGGTGAGGCTGCTCCACGTACTCGTGTTGGTGCAGGTGAGGAGGGAGTTGGTGCTGATGCTGTGGCAGAGGCAACACCACCACGCTGGGGATGTGGCCCGGCGACGCCCTCAGAGGCAGGTCTGAGATGACGGGGGAGCCCAGAGATGTCATGTCCTTGGTGCAAGCGTTGATGAGGTTCTGGGCGCGTTCCCACTCGCGACTCCCCCGGCTGGGCTTACGGCGAGGCTGCATGGGGGTCGATTCAGGCGTGGGCAGAGCGGCGAGGTCCAGGTGGTGCTGGTCGGCTTTGATGAGCATCTTGCCGTTGGGGGTCAGCCTTCCGTTGTGCATCAGAGGCGTGAGGATGGCCTCGGGGCGGCCATCTTTGGCCTGCGTCTCAAACAAGCCCGTCAGTTTGGTCACGCTGTTCATGGAGCCACGGCGCGAGTGTAGGTGGTGGTTGTCTTTCTCCTTGCGACCGGGAAGGTCCAAGTCTCGGCGGCGGTGGTCGCAGACGCAGTAGACGATGATTCCGGAAAAGATGGCGCCCATGGCGAACGCTAGGATGACAGCGATGGCCAATAACGTGACAGGAACCAGCTGGTCACGACCCTTCTGGTAGCTCTCTCGGATCACACCTGCACAGAGACCACAGACACACACGACTCAGTACGGGTCTAACTGCTCTAGCTAATCACAACACACCTTTTTGGAAGACAAGGAAGTAACGTTTTCATCAACTGGTAGATTGTGATTAAGAAAGATACCATACTCGTGAGCTGCTGTGTCAGTGATGGGAAGAAAAGCCCTGATTTGGGTAAAAGTTTTGGTGCTATTTGCTGGTTTGCATGTTTACATCTTGATGCTCAGTCAGTCTTTTTCAAACATTTTTCGAAAAGAAAAGCTATCATTTTGTAATCAGAAGCACTTTATCCGAACAAGACAACTGTTTTTTGTTAATAGAAGAGCTAAGAACAACACTGACGCTTCTTCTTACTGACTTCAGCAATCATATGACAAATAGTTCTTGAAGGTGACCACTCCTTTCCCAACTGTTTCACTCCATACATTTCTCAGAGACGGTTGGTTTATAAATTATGATATGATAACAATTGACACAAAATGAAGTGCAGTACTTGGCTAAAACCACCAGAGGCCATGTCGATTCAGTCTCAACTACTTTGCGTTTTACTCTTTTTACTCAACATTATTCAGCGCACTGGCATGGAAACAGGAGTTCAGATTCTTCAACACCAGCCATTTCTCAAAAGACAACCCCTTCAGTGTCGGCCATTTTAGACTATTTTTTTCATCAGTTCATCTCTTTCTATCTTTTTTCATTCTTTAGTCATCAGCAGTAGAACATTGACAAGTTTCAGGAAAATATCAGTTCCTGACTAAAAAAACAGCATTTTGTGAAGATACATTTCAAGCATAACTTTTAGCACCAATGCATTTTACTTTTGTGACAGCTCAAATATCTAAACAACTATACACCAACATAAACAACACAAAAAGGGTTAACAATTGATACAAATGTAACACCATGAACTATTTGCAAATGTCACATTTGGAACTGATCTATGTGTGTGCATAAACCTCTGCACGCTACACTCCTCCACTCCTCCAGTGCGTTAATACGTGCAAATGATCCGTGCCGAGCTCTTACCAAATTTTTCATTCTTTTCATGGCTTACAATCACTTTGAGGTGAAATGCATTAGTGGGGAGTTCCATCATCACCAAAACGTGTAAGACGTATAAATACGTGGTTGGAATAGGGCGCTGAGTTAATTTAAAGTATCAACAACTCCTGAAAATTGCATTCTTTTAGAAAAGGTAAATGTAAAAACCTGTAGTTCAAAAAAGCTTTCCGGGTAAAAAAAAAAACAAAACCATAAGTTGTGTTTAATTGGACTGCCTCTCCAATAAACATAGAAAATGACAGATAATTAAAGTGATTAAAAACATATTGTCGAGATAAATGATGAGCCATTTCATGACCGATTGGCAAATGAAAAATGCTTTATCCCATCATGAGTAAACACCTTTTCAAATTGCTTTGGGCAGCAGTATTCAATATTTGTTCCATGAAAAAAAATCTAATCTCAGTGTTTTGATGTGCTGATCGTGTTTTGAAATCCCTGATAAAATATACAAAACACAAAAAGGATATTAACAGATGCCTGAAATACACCAGAAGTCTTTGATGCAAACGGGTGACATTTTATAAAGATGGGATATTATCTGATCAATTCAAGAGAATTTATTAATTTATAGTGGGGGGGTTGCAACCCGGTGAAAAGCAGATATGAAGCAGTATGACATGTTCCCTGAGTGCTGGGGTGTCCAAAGTGCAGCCCGGGGGCCGTTTACAGCACATTAAAAAATTGAATTTAATACTTAATAAAAAAATATTGAGAAAAAAGTTTTCATTCATTCATTTTCATTCATCTACCGCTTATCCCCACGAGGGTCGCGAGGGTGCTGGAGCCTATCCCAGCTGTCTTCGGGCTAGAGGCGTGGTACACCCTGGACTGTTCGCCAGCCAATCACAGGGCACATATAGACAAACAACCATTCACACTCACATTCAATTTGGAGTTGTGAATTAACCTAGCATGTTTTTGGAATGTGGGAGAACATGCAACCTCCACACAGAGATGGCTGAGGGTCGTAAAAGTTTTCATCTAATAAGGATAATGCCGTCATGACAAAAATAAAATTTTAGCAGCATAAAGTAGAAATATTAAGGAAAAAATATGTTTTTTTTGGTCAAAGTTGGAATATTATTATCATGTAATATTATTATTATTAATCAAACAAAATGAAGTTGTAATTTTGGGGCTGCACAGCGACCGAGTGGTTAGTGGACAAGCCTCACCGCTAGGAGACCCAAGTTCAATTCCACCCTCGGCCATTGTTATATGTGCCCTGTGATTGGCTGGCGACCAGTCCAGGGTGTACCCCGCCTTTCGCCCGAAGATATGCCTTAGGGAGCAAGCGGACGGGTTGAAAAAAATGTATAGTCTTTGGTAGCGAATGAGTTAATATTACACCTTTTCACTCAAAATGCATTTTTTTTTGGATGATACTGTAGATAGCCGTGAGCGTGACGATGAATGCATTTCATGATTGGGTTAAACACACCGAGCCTCAACCTGCATATTTATAGTGTGTTCACACATCACCTGCGTGGTGCACACGCTTAATTTAGCATCACTGGGCATTTTTTTTTGTCTCACACACACACACACACACAAAAATACTAACTCCTTGCATGCGCTACTGCTTTGGTGCATCAGTATAGCGTGACTGAGACTCCGCAATAAAATGCCTTGCAAACCTAGGATGGACTTCAAAGGGACACATAGTTTAAACATGGCCAGAAATAGACACTTGTGACAGTGGAGTAGGATCTGGGATGGGAATTGAACTTAAGTAAGCAATAGCATAACATTGCATCATGTCTTGAAGTAAACATTTTGTCTCATCAGTAGTGATGTCCACGTCAGCATGGCAATGTGTGATAAGTGAGGGTACCACTCCAATATTATTGTTACTGTAAGGTAAATTATTCATTCATTAAGCTGGGATGCACTTAGAGAACATCTCCAGTGTCTCCTCAGCAAAACATTCCACAGACTTTGAGACAAGCAGGATAATCTGCTCTCATCCAGACTCACCCAATAACAAACATCCATAATCCTGGATGCTCTCACTCCAAAAAGAGCATCCAAAGCAATCCTAAGCATCCTAAGTAAAAAGTGCTGGCCACCGGTTAGCGTGGAATATCTATCAGCATGCGATGGCTTGTCTAAACATTTCTTTCTTTTCACAAGGTGATGGTGACGTGCGGCTTAGCCATACTTCACTTGGCGTCTAACAAAACATTTTTAAGCCTTTTGCCAGCCAAAACATGGACACGCCTTACTGAGGAGATAGTGGAGAGTGTTATCTGTGGACGGTGGAGAACAAAGACCAGTAGCGTCGTCCAGGCAAACATCTGCTTAACATCTCAGACGCAACATGAGGATGGTTCTTCTCATCTTTCACTTTGTTGGCTTTTTCCTTTTTGTGACCTTTGTGAGCTATCACAAACATATTCACCTGGCAAACAGATCAGCTTAGTTTGGATGCTCGGCGCTAGCTTGTAAACACGGATAACGGCAAATTACTGTTTTTTCAGAATTATACTACGCTCATCTTTTTGTTCACTGTTCTGTATTCTGAATAATGATTTAGCATTTCATATTTTCCTGTTTTTTCTGGTTCAATCACATGAGACTGATCAGTGTTACTGGCCGGTGGCACATTCTAATAATACAATGTAACAAGAAACCAAACAAAAAACACAACAACAGCAAAAATAGACAAATCTGATAAGAATTAAAACTTATAAGAATGAAGTCAAAATATTAAGAAAAAACAATCAAAAACATGTAAAGTTGGAATTTTACGGAATATTATGATGGAAAATAATGACAATTTAATAGCATAAAGTTTAAATATGTTGTTATATTTTTAAGGTTTTTTTTATGAAAAAACAAACCAAAAAAGTTGTCATTTTTGGAAAATCAGGAGAGGAAAAGTTATAATATTATGGGAATAAGGTCAAAAATATTATGGGAATAAAGTTTGTGTGTGTGTGTATATATATATATATATACATATATATATAAAAATTATTTTATTGTATTGAGTATATATATTAATACAATTTAAAGAGAAAAAAGTTTAAATAGTTGGGGAAAAACAACAATATAAATGGAAAATAGCCGTCGTTCAGCGAGAATAAAGTCTAAATATTAAGAAAAAGAAGTTGTATTGTAATGCCAATAAAGTTAATAAAATTCCATTTTATTTTATTTTTTATTATTTTTTTAATAAAAAAATGAACAAAAATGTATGCAATTTTAGAAGCACAGAATGGAAATATTATTTCCTATATACTTTATCATTGGAAAATTAGGTTGGGGGTAAAAAGTTAATATCGTCGTGTGAATAAAGAGCCGCCGTAGTGTAGTGGTTAGCGTTCTGGACTTCAGAACAAATGTCCAGCGTTTGAATCTCCACTAGTGAGCATCATTGGTATTTGTCAGGAAGGAAGGCCATCCGGAATATAAAGTGCTCAAGCCAAATCAGTATGCGGATCAAAAAAAAATCCAGGGTGTATCGGATAGGCTCCAGCATACCCCTGCGACCCTAATGAGGATAAGCAGCATAGTAAATGGATGGATGGATGAAAACAAAAACCAGACCTTTTCCACAGTTTCTATCAGCTATTTCTGTCTATAAGACTGCAGTTGCTCTTTGATTGTAAAAAAAAATCATTAAATGCTTCTAGTGTCTGGAAAGTGTAAATGCTCTTAGTTTTGTAGTCAACCAGGCATCTGGAGGTCAAAGGGTACAGGTCATTCGGGCTGAGCGTTTGATTGAAGGAAGCCGACTGAGGTTCTTTGTTGTGGCTTTGAGGTTAATGCCCTGTTAAACCTGCACTGCAAGCCTCTTCCTGGCTTGTTTTTTGCTTAAACAAATCCTTTCATTCTCTTTCTCCCCTTCCATCGATCACATGACACCCGCATTTCCTGAGAGGCCTTGAGTAGAACATGACAGAAGGAAAACTTTGAAGACCTCCCGCTTTCATTTGAGAAATTGTTTCCCGTCATCAAAGTGAAGGGAAGTCACAGAGGAGCCCGTGCGGGAGCTGTTTACAGCTTTTATAATCAGGGTGGCGACGCCGAGCATGTTCGGGGCCTCTTTGGGAAGCCTGATAGACTTCTCTAAACTTGCATAACACCACCTTGAGGCGATAGATTTCCTGATTCAGTCGTGCTTTATAATCTGTGTTTAATCCGCAACGCCCCCAGAATGCTACATCAGGTCTTCCGAGGTCCAGATTTGAATTCCACGCCGCCTCCAACGATACACACATATCTTCAGATAGTTCACACAGTCAAAACAGCCCTGCATACTTTCATCCCTTCAGACGCTCAGGATGACTTAAAGCCACAGAGCTGGTCTTTGTGTTGATGATGGGAATATGTTGAAAGAAGGCGAGACATCACAGAGGGGTGACGGGGGGCGCCCTAAACCTTTGACAAAAAGAAACTGTTAAACCCAGACATTGCCAGGAAAAATGAATACTCGTCTGTCTTATCAAGTCTCAAGTGCAGTCACTATAAGACACCAGCAGTGTACTTTGGTTATCGTGCATTCGTTATGTAACATAGATATATTAGTGCAGGTACGGCTGTATAAATTTCTTATTCTTTTCAAAAATGAAGAAATGATGGCTGTTGGGTAGTTGACTATAGCCTAGACAGGACATCAGGTTAGATTACATGACCACAGTATGGATATCAGCCATGGCATGCCCGACATGACAGGGTAAAAGAAAGTTCTCCCACCCCGTGTGGAAGTGGTAATTTTGCCTTCTTACTTTGCCTTTCTTCCCCACTCTGTTTGAACTCTTGCGTTTAGAATAAGTACATTAGAAGTTAACTTAAAGTCGTGGCCGTCTCGTGTCCCTGCAGTGATCGATTCCGTAGCGTGCATATTAGCAATGTGGTGTAAACAAAGAATAATAGGGTGTGTAACGGTGACAATAGGGGTGTTATTTTATGTCTATGGGGCTTCAAAAATCCTGTGCAATAACTGTGCAATAAACTGTGCAATAGTAATGCAATAAAGCTGTGTACACGGCTGTAAATAGTGTATGTAACTTATTGATTTGTGTATATTTGTATTGAAATATTTCATTTATCAATATTGAATCCGACTTTGTGAAAATTCACCGACCGCAGTCTGGTCTAGAAACAAATAACCATGATAAATGAGGGACGACTGTAATTGGATTTACTTATGGATTTACTTCATTCATTCATTTTCTACCGCTTTTTCCTCACGAGGGTCGCGGGGGGTGCTGGAGCCAATCCCAGCTGTCTTCGGGCGAGAGGCGGGGTACACCCTGGAGTGGTCATGGATTTACTTTTTCTCCATATTTTCTTATGGAGAAAAAAATAGCATTCATTTCAGTTAGAGTTCTGGCAATGAGCAACTCAAATGATACTCAAAGTTTACTCAAAGATGTGTTATAATTTGAATATTTTTACAGTATGCCTTCTCTGTGTGGATATATTATTGTCATATTACCAAATATTATCAATTACCAAATACAGAAATTCCAAAGGAAGAATGTTAAAAAACAGAAACACAGGAACCTGAGGTCAAGATGCCGGCTAAATTGTTGAGTGCAACCGATATTTTCAGGAAAAATGCATCACAAGACTTTAACTCGGAATGCCTCAGAGGATTAATTCCGTGCATATTTTGCTTTTTCTTTGGCTCACGCGGCAGCCTCTCAGGGAAAACGTCTCATGCAGCAGAGTGCCCTAAAGCTGGCCAGTTGAATGGTGCAATGATAAACTATGAAAACCAGGACTTTTTCATCACTTATAAAACAGGGCGTGCAGATCAGGACAGGATATGAAAAACAAGACATGTTCTGGGAAAACAGGAATTGTCCTGGGAAAACAGGACATTTGGTCACCAGAAGTTAACATCATTTTACAGCTGTTACCTTAAAATCAAATAACACAGCGTTGTTTTAATGACTCAATTGCAGCTTGTGCGTATTTAACAGGCACTCACAGTGATGTTGTTATTAAAAATGAAAGGCAATACAAAGTCAGCACACTGTGGCTGTCTGCATGATGGCAAGCCATTTATAATTAAAAGGCCTAATCGTTTAATTGTGCAGCTCTGCTACTGACACAAGTGCACTAACCTATGCACCGCCGTACAAGAATGAGTTGTTTTTAATCACCACACAATCTGCACTTAATTAGCAGTGGGAGCAACACTTTGTTCCTTATGTCAGGAAGCAAACAATAACGGCTATGTTCAACAACAGTATACTACTTATACTTCAATACATGTGTGCTGCTTATACTTATTCACTCCTCGTTGCTGGTAATGCATTCCAGTGCAATGTTCTGTAATACTCCCGCTAACTAAAATGATACCTTTGTGAAGGCGGCACTAGGCTTAACCAAAACAGACAAATGGAAAAATTTAGCAGCATATTTAAGCGGTCTGGTGGAACAATACGCTCATCAGAGAAGGAAATTGCATCTGACGTCAGTTGAGGATATGCGTAACACCAAGAAAAAAATAGTCTTTTGTTTTTGGTATGACACACAATGAGCCATGTATACTTCACCGACTGCACACAAAACGCTGTGAGCTTTTGGACCATGAAGATATACTCAAAATCCAGTCAAGTTATTGCAGTAGTAACAAGTGTAGACTTATTTACTGGGCTTTTATGTACTGTCAAGTTCTAAGCCCCTGAGGTTGCATCATTAAAAATTTGACCAATTAAAAAATCCACCTTTAGAAAATCTGCACCATCGCCACCATCCCCCATAGATAATGTATCGCTGTTAAAAGATATTCATATAACATGTACAATGCTTTGCAGCTTTGTCGATATCATGGAATATGTCGTTCTTTGTTGTCTTGTTATTTTCATAGCATTTGTTTAATACCAAACTTTCAAGCCAGTTTGTTCTTGTAAAGATGTTCCTTCGAAGCTTTTGTTGTGAAATTATCACTGCAAATAACCGAACTCGAGGTGGACGTCTGTCTGTCTCTCATTGTCTGAATTTGCTTCGTCCATTGTTGTCTTAAACCTTCCTGTTTAAAAAAAACAAAAACTTAGGGACAATAAACATCCAGCAGCAACACAACATTTTGGCATGACTACTCATTGTATGTTCATTTAGCCATTCATATGCTTGAAAACGCTTAATTTAGGTCAAGAATACATACAAAACTACAATTAGAGTGCAGATCTGTGCAATATTGATGTCGCTTTTCTTGGAAGATTAAAGAGGTCATTTGAAATAAACAAGCAGGTTTCTGATAGGTTGAGTAGGTTGCATCATAAGAAGGTTTTTGACAGCATTCAGGCTGATTATGTACAGATAACCTTCAAGATTGACACCAACCCACCAAGGATGATGATGACTCTGAAATGTTCCCTCAGCTGGGCTTCCGTGTAAATGAAAAATAAACAAGACATCATCTTGCAATGTGAGCAAGGTCATACAGTCCCCTGATCGGCAACACGCAGATGCCAGTAGACTGAATTTAAAGGGAATTTCTGATGGTTTTTTTTAACAATTAAGTGGGACTTTTACGCAAAGGGAAAGAGGTATTAGCAGTAGGCTGTGATGTCTGCCGTTGGTTTTATGTGGACTGAGCTTGCCTGGCATGGCAAATCTTGTTTACTCTCTCACTGTAGGAATAAAAACATTAATTTTGGAAACTGAAGTTAGCTTAGTCAGTAAAAAAAAAGATGTTTCTTTATTTTCAAAACATTTAAAAATATATTAAAATAGCAGTTAGCTTAGCAATTTAGAAAAAAAAGTGTTTTCTCATGTGCCACACCCGATTTTTTCTGAGCAGGGAGAGTCTTTCTGGATAAAACTAGAAATGCATGAGTGTGGATGACCACCATGCACCCCAGTGGGCATTCTCCAGTTGTTTATGATACCACATATGTACAGTTATTATCATAATTGGGAACTTCAATAATAACTCAAAATTGAAGGGTGTTGAGATTACTTGTACAAAATCTGATCATGATGGCTGTCGAACTAGGAATGTAATATATACAATTCTAGCTATTTTTGTTGTTGTATTGACTCATAAGAAATAAAGATGGACAGCTCCTCCTGCAAGAGAATCCTCCCTTTCCCAATTCACTCGAACACCCTACGTGCACCACTCTTCTTCTTTTGGATTCTCATTTGCTGTCTTTCTCCTTCACTTCTGCAGTTGTCACCGCCGCATGGCGGCCCTTGCCTCTTAACTAAATCTTTATCATGCATGTTGTTTTCTTGATTTCCCATGTCTCCCGCTCCTCTCTCCTTGCCCCCCCACACTCTCCCACCCCGTCCATCTCCCATGGATAGCTGCTGTAATGAACCCATAAATTGGAGCAACACAGTGGCGGCTACAGGTCGGGGCTGGGGAAGGTGGATATAAGGGGAGGGCGAGTAGAGGATGAGGTGGGGGGGTGGGGTTAGCTAAGCTTTGACAGGGAGAGAGTCGGAAGAAAAGGGGAGAGAGCAGAAAGGTGGGGGAGGCGGGTAAGGATTCATTTGGTCGAGGAAGAGCTATGAGTCTTGTTGGAGAGGAGACAGTCTACGAGGGGAGGAGCAGGAATGAATGGGGATAGGAGATGGGGGGGTATCCATAAATTGGTTGAGGAATCGCTATAAAGGTACAACCTTGGAACATGCCATCCCTGTCGAATATGTTGGAAGGGAGGCGGGGTCACAGTGGCAGGAAATGGCGAGGTGATGGGAGCAAGGGGCAGTGCCTTGAGGCAAGGGGCGGGTATGTAACGTGTGTATGTGGTGGGAGACAACATGGCAGACAGACAGAGAGACAGGCACACAGACGGACAAAGCTACAATGTACTGTGAAAAAGCCACCTAGCAACAGCGAGGGCCTCCCCGACGCCAGAATGCCTGATAACAAAGCCGGGAGGGAGGCTCCTTAATACTCACTTAATACTCACTTTGCAGCGCTTCTAATTACTGTGGCGGCTTTGGCCTAATAATAATATTCATTAAGCGATAAGATCATGCCACGTTGCCGCCTGCAAATGGAAAAGTTGGAGATTAATTTCGTTTAAATCTGCAAATTATCTGGAGAACGGCTCCCGATAGGAGCTGATACACTTGGCTCAAACCAAAACTTTTAATTCTCTTACAGGCACAACATTAGGTACAGCTGCACAATCTAATGACCTCCAATATACATACGTACATCCCTCGTTACACTGACAAAAAATGGTTTCTTGAATGAATAATAAATACTAAATACTAAATACTTTTATCTGAAATTAATAGTAGTCAAATAAATTATATTATAAGTACCCTGCCTCTTGCCTAAAGTCAGCTGGGATTGGCTTAATTTATTTAAGGGTTTAATTAGCTTTACAAAAAAAAATTAGTTAAATCTATTCAAAATAGTTGAGGTTGAGTTTTATATTTAGATTTATTTGACAATACTTAAAAATGAGTTGTTTGAGGCATCAAAATATCTAGTTTCAGATAAAATTATTTTATACAACCACTGACAATAATAAAATTAAGTTCATTCAACAAACCTTTTTTTTCAGTAAACATCGTGGTATGTGAGCATTGTTCCCTCACCCTATGGCGGCTTTTCTAACAATTAATTAATAAATTATGCTCTTTCGTGGTTGACTATGGCGTATTATTAGTAAAAAAAGTGCATATTTACGCAAATACTAAGTATTTATTGTCCAAATTAGCAATTTTAACGTGTAAAAATGGCTAAATTAATTAACTTGTGAATGTAGTATTCTACATTGGTCACTAGGTGTCAGTACTTAAGCACCACCTAAGCACCAGATATGAAAAAAACAGCTTTTATTGCCGGTTTAAATTTGTCATAATAATAATGAGGTAATAATAATAATAATAAATGTTGCCGTCATAGACCACAACAAGCTTCTGCTCCCCTACAAGGTAAATTGTCTTAAATGGCATAAATATTATATAAATATTGTGTTCATGAAGAGAAAAATCACAGAAATTCACTAAAGAAGATGAAAAATAAAGACGTTTGTGTCTCGTTAAATTACTAAAAAAACGCTGAGTATTTTTTCCTTATTTCTCCTGCTGCTGCTTTTTAGAAAGCAGCAGCTTTTGGACAGAAGGAAATTGCTGCATTTCTTTGCTCTGGCAGGAGGCTTTAGAGAGTTTGCTGGGGTTTTTTCACAGTACAGTTGCTACCTGAAGGGCAACAGGAAGGAAGAAGAAGGCAGGATGGGAAGGAGCAGGGGGAAATGCATAGCGTTGACTGCGGTGCTCAATTTGCCATGCTGAGAAGCTGGATTTAAGCTGCACAGAGGCACAACTGTGCATAATACCATCAAAGCAATCAAAGCTTGAAAAAGTCAAATATATAAATAGCCAAAAAAACAACAACAACAACAAAAAAGACTTGAAGCCATGCAAACATATCCAGAATTGCTCACACAGTAAACCAACAGAGAAGTAATTCAAACAAAGATCACTGCAGCTGAACTGAGTCTTATGAGTAAAAGAAAAAGAATGTGGAGCAGAAATCAAATCACTTTGCAAAAGTGTCACATCAAAGAAAAATGATGATCATATGATCATACAGGAAAAATACAACAGCAGGAAGCTTGTTTGAAAAGATGAAGCCCAGTTGAAGTTACCTGAGCATGCTTGGCTGGAGTGCCATCCCCACACCTCCCTTAACCTAAACCTTAATGTATCATCTCTACTATTCAATGTGTGGGACTCTTAAAGGCACAGCTCCAGTGATACACCTGCTCAGGTAACAACAGTGTGATGCTGGCTGAGGACCATGCTGTCTGACATCTCCTTTGTGCTTGGATCTACCTGCTCACTGCTTCCAGCTGACGTGCTGCAACCCAACTAGATTACATTTGATCAAATCGTGGAGCGGACACGCTGAACTGTCGGGGGGTGCAAGAGGCTTTTAATGTCAGTCCGTACTAAGCCATCATTTAGAATAAATATTAATGTCAATAATCAATAATCAATACCCCCTCCAACATACAGTCACAGCACCAAGAAGGTCCATTAGTGACAGGATGATACATACATCCAAAGTGTGTGAAGGAGAGATATCACAGGTCAGATTGCATAATATAATCTGGTCCAAAAATCCTGTACAATAACTGTGCAGTAAACTGTGCAATAAACCTGTGTCTGATTAACATGTACATAAGAGTAAATGGTGTATATAACTTCTTGATTTTGTATGAACTTGATTTAGCTCTGTGCTGCACGGCGGGCCGAGTGGTTAGCATGCAAGCCTCACCGCTAGGAGTTCAATTCCACCCTCTGCCATCTCTGTATGGAGTTTGCATGTTCTCCCTGTGCATGCGTGGGTTTTCCTCCCACATTCCAAAAACATGCTAGGTTAATTGGCGACTCCAAATTGTCCATAGGTATGAATGTGAGTGTGAATAGTTGTTTGTCTATACATATGTGCCCTGTGATTGGCTGGCAACCAGTCCAGCTGCGATAGGCTCCAGCAACCCCACGACCCTCGTGAGGATAATGAATGATTTTGCTCTTGTGTGTTTTGGGTTCCATTGCGCCATTACTGTATTACTAATACTGTATTACTATTATAACTAATACTTTCAGGGTTGACAGGGATTATTTTCTCTTAAGATGGCTGATTTCAAATGTCAGATGATTATGTCGACACTTCTTCAGCACTCTTCAGGGTTTAACTTGCGTGGTCAAATCAGGAGTCCAGTAGCTGCTGACTGGTATTTAATTGGAGACGTTTGTGCTAGCCGGGGTCATATTGATGCAATATTATTATTGTCAGCGCTCTACTGGTAGCCATTTTTTAGCCAATTGTCCTCATTTTTCGGTGTCCACGCTGCCCTAGTGGGGTCTCTAATAGGTTTGTTAGCTAAGGACAAACATGGATGAGCCTCACTGCGTCCCCACCTCACTCACTCACTGTCATTTATCCAGCGAGCTGTCCTTGAGACAACGCAGCATTGGGCGGATTGTTAAGGCAGGGGGAGGAAAAAAAGGGTGTTCAATGTCACGTCTCTGTGACACAGACGGCGCAGGAGCCATCTTCAGCAGGAAATAAATACATTGTCGGCGTAATGGACTGGATATTACATCTCTAGTGGGACATTAGAGTCTGGGGATGATTCATTCCCACAGGGCGTATATATATATATATATATATATATATATATATATATATGTGTGTGTATTTGTGTTTGCATCCTAATGAGCAGTCAAGGTGTGTTTGTCTTGCATTTTTTTAAGGGGGGGTTACGTTCGCAGTGTGAGGCAATTTGTCCCCGAGAGAACGTGATCCACTATCTGCACACCTCGTCAGCTGGAAGCAGCCACACAGCCGTAAATCTCAGTTACACAAGCCCCCCCCATACCCTCTTCCTCCCACCCCTGCCACAAGTGACAGTGGACCAACCCCGTTTTGTTGCGTTCCAAGGCTTACCATCAACTTCGGGCTGAGTCTGAGAGGGCACGGCCATGTAGGGATCCTCCCCTTTGTCTGAGCTCATAGGGGGATCCTTGCGCTCCACCATGCGGCCCCGCCCCAGGGGGCCCTCGGCGGCCTCAGGTAGGGCCGGGGTGGGGAGTGAGAGGGTATGGTGGTGATGGTGATGGTGAAGGCGGCCTGCCGGACAACAAGACAGGTTAACAAAAGGAAAAGGGTATCGGTACGGAGTGGGTGACACACACGCGTAATTCCCTGGGAAGTCTTTATTCCCCGGAGACACGGTGAGCAACTCATTAGTAAAAGTGTCTCTCAGCATTGTCACGTCCTTCTTGTCCACCTTCCTCTTGTTGTGACTGACATGTCAAGCTCAATCGGGCCTGTCAGAATATAATCACATTTCTCCACTATCACCAGAGGGTGAAACCTTTGATATATGAAGGATGACAGACTGGCTCTCTTTCTCAACGCGCACCTGTCGAGCTGCTTTTAAGGAAAGCCATAAAAGCGCTTCTAAACTCACCTTCTTTTTAAAAACCTGTGTGATTCTGTATAACATCTAACATTTTCCACTCACGGTGGAGAGTGGTTAGCGCACAGGCCACACAACTAGGAGACCCGAGGTTCAATTCCCCGCTTGGGCATCTCTGTATGGAGTTTGCATGTTCTTCCCATGTGTGTGTGGGTTTTCTCCGGGTACTCCGGTTTCCTCCCACATTCCAAAAACATGCTAGGTTAATTGGTGACTCCAAATTGTCCACAGGTATGAATGTGAGTGTGAATGGTTGTTTGTCTATATGTGCCCTGTGATTGGCTGGCGACCAGTGCAGGGTGTACCCCGCCTCTCGTCTGAAGACAGCTGGGATAGGCTCCAACATACCCCCATCCCATAGAAGCGCCATAGAAAAGGGATGGATGGACATTTTTGCAACACTTTTGCATTGTACTTTCTATTTTGCCAACATGACATGAAAAGTAAAAATAGTAATAAACGTGTTTTGAGTGAGTATGTGGCTTAGCAGAGGTCGAAATAATAGTAATACGACACGACCAAAAGGTTAACGGACAGAAAATGTTTAAGTACAAACTAAATTTCAGGGTAAAATATGCTTGATTTAGTTATTAGTGACTGCGCTACTAGTAATAGGAAAATTGTGGTGATAACCATAGATCAGGGAATGGAACTTGAGTCTGGGATTAATTAATTCACTTTACATTTTTGTTTAATTAATTAACTTGGAAGTCAAGGATTTGACTTTAGATGTTCCCCTGCATATTGTTAGTAACCGGCAAAATATGCAAATGAATCTATTGGCTGCTGATCTGATGTAGAGATTCTAGTCCTATTTATGCATGAATACAAGAAAAGTAAACAAGCAAATCTGAGCTTGTTTACTTTCCAACCACCCAAATCACATTAGCATCCTAGGTGCCCACTTAGGCCGTCCTCCTCAATTTGGCATGGGCGCCACACATTTCACTTAATAGAATGAAGCCTTTGTGGGGCTCAGCTCACTCATTTTTACACGCTCTTAACACGGAGATGACAGCAGTGTGTGAGCGTAGTGTGTGTGTGTGTGTGTGTGTGTGTGTGTGCACCAGCAGATGTGTTTCACTATGTGTTTATTCTTGTGTTTAAAGAGGGAGGAGGTGTCATTCCAAGGATGGTGGGGACAACACTGAGGCTGCTGGTAAACTAGCACACACCCTCACCACACCACCCAGAGCCTCCTCCGTGTGGCATGGCAATCATTAAAATGATTTATTTAACTATTGGCCCAAGGCTGAGAGATTAGTGTGACAGGCCTATTTTATAATTCATCCCCCCACCGCCAGGGGAAGTGCAATTCAGGCAGATGACACACATATATATGTAGAGAGAAGAGAGAGAGAGCCTCGGAGCTTCTCCATGGATAAAAAAAAGCC
This sequence comes from Doryrhamphus excisus, assembly GCF_037039965.1. Lineage (NCBI taxonomy): Eukaryota > Metazoa > Chordata > Actinopteri > Syngnathiformes > Syngnathidae > Doryrhamphus > Doryrhamphus excisus. Next base: position 10,382,247 of record NC_136359.1, on the reverse strand, counting down.
ATAAACTTCTTTTTTTTCCCGCTATCTGCAGATTAAAAGCCAGGCGACAACGTCTCGGCTGGAATAAAGAAGTGGAGAGCGGAGAGGAGGCCTTTATTTACTGTATCTACAAATCCGTATCAAGCATTGACATAGTTACTGAGGCAGGCCATTGTTCTTTGTGTGGATGTACAGTATGCATGTCATTTATGTGTTTATTAGGGCACAACCTGACGATATTTCCATGCCCCTTGACCTCTAGCAACAGGGAGAATCACAGTGGGGTTACCTCCCCATTGGAGGGTGAGGAAGAAGGGCTGGGATGACATCATAAAAATATTCTTGTAATTGCATATGGATTAGAAGTACTATAGAGCAAGAGAACTCACAATGTGGTAAGACTCCGGCGTCACCATATGTGTTGTGTTCATTGTAATTGTTCTTTTCACACTTGTGGGACACATAACAATGTCTATCCATCCATCTATTTACTATGCCACTGATCCTCACTAGGGTCGCGGGGTATGCTGGAGCCTATCCCAGCTGTCTTTGGACTGGTTGCCAGCCAATCGCAGGGCAAAATTGTAATGCATGACATGACGAACCTTTGTATTTATTTATTGGTACAGTTCTTCCAGTCATGATTGGCTGTTTTCTTACTTTTATGTCACCTTCCCTCCACACTTGAATGACAATTAAGGATGATAAAATCTGCAACACAATCTCAGTCATTCATTTTTAAAGTTAAGACTGTTATAAGATCTGTCAATTGATGAAAAATTTCAATCAGATTAATCACAGCTAAAAATCATAATCACCAGTCTGAAACATACCAATTTTTGTTGATTATATATATATATATGAATGTATTAGCAGCTCTAAATGAACTGAATATATTTTCTACCGCTTATACTAACGAGGGTCGCGATGTGCTGGAGCCTATCCTAGCTGTCTTTGGGTGAGAGGCGGGGTCCACCCTGGACTGGTCGCCAGCCAACCACAGGGCACATATAGACAAACAACCATTCACACTCACATTCATACCTATGGACAATTTGGAGTCGCCAATTAACCTAGCATGTTTTTGGAATGTGGGAGGAAACCGGAGTACCCGGAGAAAACCCACACATGCATGGGGAGAACATGCAAACTCCACACAGAGATGGCCGGGGGTGGAATTTAACTCGGGCCTCCTAGCTGTGAGACCTGCGCGCTAACCACTCGTACACCGTGCAGCTCTTATGTCAATCACACAAGCCTAAAAATCTATTTGTCTAACACTAGTATTTTAATACTAGTACAACACACTTTAAAGCATCTTGTTATGGACAATGAGTACTTTTGACAGTGGTTAACTTCCTTTTTACGCTTGTACAATAGTTGAAAATGTTTTATTGTTGCTAAAAAACAATGAGTAAATGTTTCAAATGGGCCACAACACTACAGTACACAAACAGTCATCATTATGTCCTGCTAACGGTGTCAGCCAAAATGGAGCATTATTATCTTTTAGCGGTCATAATATGTCGGTCGGATTCCGGTCATGGTGAATATTATTTTTGCATTATCATAATATTAGTGGGCCCAGAAGAAACAAGCTGCAATCCCCAAATGGCCGTCGGGTCAGACTTTGAACACCGATACTGTGGATGTTGTTGTGGACATCCGCTCATGTTGTAATGTCTGTTTGCATTATGTCTTGTTTCTTCGTAATGATATGATCTGATGGGAGATGTCATCATTTTCAGACATCTTTTCTCCTCTCTGTTGATGTGCTCCTGGGCCATCAGGGCCTTCAACCAGCAACAAACAGATCCAGCTCATAAGTGATGCAAAGGTCAGGGCTAATCAATGCATTTGCTGAGGGGTTTACGAGGGGAGGGAGGGTGTTAACATAGGGGATGACAGAATCACGATTAAAGATGCTCCTATTTCTAATTCCTTTAGAGGGACCACCAAAGGGGGGGGGGTGGCTGCTACAAGTTGGTGGTGGTGGGGGGTGAAATGGACTGGCCATGATTGAGTGTTTCATTACCTTTATAACTGGAAGGAACGTCTATCAAAAAGAAGGAATGACATAAATTCAGTGAAACATCCGCTCGTTAATAACCCCGTCTTTACAAGTGGGAGGAGTTTTCATTTCCCTGAGAGGGAACAATTCAATGAGGAGATGAAGGGGTGTGGCTGGACTTGAACAGCGTATTGGGGATAAAATCTGTCTCTCGCTTATTTGATTGCCTTTTTTTTAACGGTAAATGTGGGGTACTTACCATTCAGTGCCACAAACGTATCTGAAAGTAGAAGAAGGGATAAAGAAAAAGTACATTATGGCATGAAATTAAGAGCTTTCACACCCTCAAAGACATTATAAAGAGTTTCTTAAAGGTACTAACTTCATATGTGAAATGGACAATTATATAAACACTTCCAGCTCAAAGTATTGACATCCTTTCTATTTAATATTCCCCTTTCTTATTTTTATTTTGAATATGCTCATCTGCTAGTGCCATTCCTAAGAATCCTGCTAACTTACAGCATAATCTAGACTAGGGTTGGACAAATATTTTGACTCGTTAACAAAATTGTCCAGGGGGCCAGAACATACGTATGCCGTATTTTCCGGACTATACGTCGCCCTTTTTTCATAGGTTGGCTTATTCCTGCGACTTATACTCCAGCGCGACTTATAAATGAAAAAAACTGTTTATGTTACATAAACACTGGACACCTTTTCTGTTCATGTTTATTTTTCATGTAGCTGAATAACCATTGTGTTAGCATATCTTACACCTATTCAGCCTGTTCTCTATTCTTGTTAGAACTTGCCTTCCAAGATGATGTAATGTCTGTTTTGGTCAAGTAGTTTGGAAAATAAATTGCCTGCAAAAAATGCGACTTACACTCCAGTGCGACTTATGTATTTTTTTTTCTACCTAATTATGCATTTTTGACCTTGTGCGACTTATACTCCGAAGCGACTTATAGTCCAGAAAATTTTAAAATGTATTTAAAATGCACACACACTATTTTATGCTTATAATTTTCCTTGAATTATTTGTCTAATTTTATCTGTAAAAATGTTATACTATCAGCTGTATGTTCTCATGTCCCTTTTGTCAGGAGCACTTTAAACATCGAACTACATCTAACTACGTCATTTAATTTTACAGTTTTGTTGTTGTTTTTGTTTTTTTTTACTAAATAAGACATCTGACTTGCAAGTCATGTTGCCATGTTAAAAGTTGGAATACTTAGAAAGCAACTAGCGGGCCAGACTCAAATGCATAGTGGGCCCCCAGGCCGTAGTTTGCCCACCCCTGATTGAGACCAAATTTCCCCTCTCCTCAGTTTAAAGGCAAAATATATAGATTTTTCTTTCCTACAGTGAGAGAGTAAACAGACCAAGGTGAGCAGCATGTTTTTCGGTGAGTAGGGAGGCATAGCAGCTTGAGAAAAATAAAAACACATTTTTCATATCTGCAAACTTGAGATGTGTTTACAGGCAAAATGAATAGCTTTTTAGTTCCTAGTGAGAGAGGGAACTTTTCTTCACTGATTCCTCATTATTCTCTATTGCATGCTCTAAATGACGTAGATTGGCTAACCCCATGTCCACCATATTTATGGAGTGTTTTGTGGCGGGACTTTATTTATGTCGCTGTAAAAACATTCATTTCAGAACCTACTAAGACATTGAAGACATTTCCACTACATTCTAATGACCACACATTGAATAGCAAGTGTATAACAGCTGACAATTCAAGTCAACTTCTGACCAAAGGGTGATTGGGTTGAGAGTTCTGTGGCCTGTTTTGTACTCCTAAAATGTGTAAAGTCCTTTTTCCCCACTGTGGCGCTGAATGTTTATGTGACAGTTTGCAAGAAGGAAGACAGTCTTTGCGCCACAGGGTACAGAAGTCCACTGACCGGGGGGAGTAAAGATGCAGGAGGGAATGAGAGGCGAATGGGGCAGATGGATGGAAGATGCTGAAAGAGAGGATTGTGAGGGCGGAACAGATGGGTGGAGGGAAAAGGTGACGGCAGCGAACACGGAAACATTAGATCGAGTTAGCAGAGAGAGATGGTTGCACTGTGTGTGTGTGTGTGCGTGTGCGTGTGTGTTACGGGATGGTAGTGAAAAGGAAAGACGTGAGCGAAAAGGGCCTGCTTACTTTGGCAGTCTCCCAGGCCATCTGTGTTACCATGCTCCACGTCCTGCTCAAAGGCTGATCTGCAGGGAACAGAGACATCATGGTCAGCAGCGGGAAGCGGGCCAAAGCCGACACGTCGAACCGAGTTACAAAGATTCAGGAAAACAACAAACAACGAAAAGCATCCTTCGAAGCGGCGTATTTCTCAGAAGGAGCCTGCGGGACGCCTTCAACTGGAACGCCATTAAAGAACACCTAGAAGGCACCCTGAAGGTCTCAAGACAGAGGTTATGATGCAGGAAGAAAAATCTATAACTGGCATGGTTGTGGTGATACCAACAGATTTATGTGTTATTTTAGTGCAATGACTATTCTACGAGACCTTTCCCCTATTTCTCATATGCTTCCCAATCACATGCTTTGAGCCCTGAGCGCTGAGGTGTAACCGGGCCCTGTGAGAGCCATCACATGACACACAAGGGGCGAGAGAGTTTTAGAGATGCTATTTTCTGCTACACAATCTGCACACAGACCTGTTTTCAGCCTGAAAGACCACCAAGCAGGCAGCAGATCTGTGAAACAGAGCGGACCAACTGTCAAGTGGGATCGCTAGTCACGCATGACAGCCTTCCTCACCCACCACTGGTTACAATTACGGCATGAAGATACTTTCTCAAACCCTCCAAAAATTGCATCGACCACCCCCAATCCCTGTTGTAGAAAATGTGTAAGCCCCACCGAGAAAAGATTCAACAAAGACTAATCAATTACTCTTTGAAACATAATAATAATTTCTCAGCCCAAATGCAGTGCCACCAATTTTTTTTTATCAAGCACCAAATTTCTTCACAGTTACTGTAAACCCTTACCCCCTCTGAGCATCGGTGCCACATATTTAAGGCTTTTCTTCGGCTGAAATCAAACATACTTTAGGCTATTAGGCCATCAGACTGCTCAATGCCAAATAAGCCCCTCTACCTGCCCACACGCACAACCAAAACTTTAAATTGTTGTTATTTATTCTAAATTATTTGTACAAATTACTGTTTACGCTGTACATTGTTGTTCATATTTGACGTAATCTACTTATTCTCCACATTATTACTTATTATTTATTATTACACGGAAGCCAGGCAACGACATTTCGTTGGCAATTTCACTGCTGTGTTATTGTGCAATGACAATAAAGAAAGTCTATTTCTATGTCTATTTGTAAGACACAATCACTACGTCGCTGTTCAAGAAAAGCACGTCCAAATCTCCTCCCAAAAGTCATACAATTTGGCCATACATGCCTCATGGTATGTGAGTTTTTACTTATGATCAGAAAAACGAGCAAAATATAATATTGTGCATTTTCATAAAATTTGACGATACGCACTGTGTGAGTGGTTAGTGCATAGGCCACACAGTTAGGAGACCTGGGTTTGATTCTCCCCTCGGCCATCTCTGTGCGGAGTTTGCATGTTCTCCACGTTTGTGCATGGGTTTTCTCCGGGTACTCCGGTTTCCTCCCACATTCCAAAAACATGCTAGGTTAATTGGCGACTCCAAATTGTCCATAGGTATGAATGTGAGTGTGAATGGTTGTTTGTCTATATGTGCCCTGTGATTGGCTGGCCACCAGTCCAGGGTGTACCCCGCCTCTTGCCCAAAGTCAGCTGGGATAGGCTCCAGCACCCTCGCATCCCTAGTGAGGATAAGCGGTATAGAAAATGAATGAATGAATGCTTAAGGCTTAATTATATGTTACCCCAGTCCAGTAAAGGAATAAACCATGTATACCAGCATGTTGGACAGGATCTGTGGTATCAATGAAAAAAAAAGTGAGGTACTACTAGGTGGGGATCGATTTCTTTGTATTGTACAAAAATCATTAAATTTGGAGCTGCATGTGTACCATTTTTCTTTTGATGAAAAAAAAAACATTTTACATTTAAGCAACGTGCTTTACGACGCAAAAAAATATAACATACACCATAATGTTCAGTATAGGGTTTTTCTTGGACAGCACCAGTGGCATAGTGTTATATGGAAAAATAACTACTAGTCATTTGTTGCGAGGCAAACTTTGTGGGGCATCATTTTATGTGTCTGTGGATTAAAAAGCATGTTTTTCTTTTCGTCTTGACATAAAAATGCCATTTTTGTGGGGCTCTTTGGTTTAAACAACATAAACCTTTAGAAATACATACTTCAGGATATGTGCCCCAATGTTAAACATATGAAAACTTCAGCCTGGTTTTCTGACCAAGGCCCTGTCCACACGTAGGTGTGTATCTGATGGAAGTTATTTTGCCGTCATCATCCACACGAGCCCACAGATATCTGGCACTAAAAACGAACGTTTTCAAAGCCTCCGGCTAAAGTGTAGATTTTGAAAAAATTCAAATAACCAAATAACAAAAGGCAAATAACCGGAGTTTTACGTTTCATGTGACAAAGTATACTGTGACGTCACACATGTGACCTGTGTTTACATCGGAAACAACATGGATGCCCACAGAACTGCATTGGTTGTAGCTATTATTAAAGCGCTGAACGTTGGTGGGAGTCATCCTCCTGGATGAATGGTGCGACAATGTCTGAATGTCACAGTCCTCACTGTTGTTGTTGTCGGTGTTAGTCGCATTTATGTGGTTACATGTGGACACCATTTTTTTCATAAATGTAGAGGTGGAGATAGGTGGTTTTACAAAACACCCTGCTCCGTGTTGACAAGGCCTCACACAGCTATAAAAGGTCACGGAGAGCTGGCAGGAACACAGTTTGTCAGAAGCACACTAGAAATGTAATATATGTGTAAATGGTTCTATTTAATCCCCGAATTAGTCAAGAAATAACAAGTTTATTCCACCAAGCGCCCCCTTTTGGATCTGATGGACCACCACCCACTAGTTCCAACCAAAACACTGATAACCTCTACATTTCAAATCATATCTACCTTATTATGATCAACATCAGAATCTGACTGTGATGTAACACATGTGAAAGTAAACGTAGTGGCTGCGTCATTCACAGCAACTTGCTACCGCACTGCAGACAGTTCAGCTGGGGGTTAAGATCATGCATATTTAAATCAATCTCTACCGTACATTAGAGGAGGTTACACTGACTCATTGGTGATTTGTATGTGAGGTGTGATGTAGTAGCACAGGAAGGAATTAGGACGCTCAGAGCAGGGATTATATCAGGTGTGTTTTTGTCAAATATTCACACCAGAAGGTAATTGATCAATAAGAATTAGCAGTCGCCCATTTGGAATTCCTGGCTTTCATTTGCTATACAAGTACAGTTACTAAAGCCTAAAGGGGAATTGCAATTTTGGGGGGAATCATTTACAATCCTTAGGTGAAACATGAACATTTATTTCTTTCCTAGCCCGAGAAAACGAGTTAATATGAGCTAGCTAACAACGGATGCCATGGTAAATACCTATTTTGATGCTACACACAAAAACCAGCTACAGCAATATTATTATTGTAGCAGCTAACATGAAATTTTTTTCAATCTTGTGAACTAACACGATGCCTCGCTAAACGCTCATTGCCTCATGTGCATTGTCAGCTAGCTCATATTAACTTGTTTTCTTGCGTTATAATAAACAGAAAAAGGGAAATAAATATGTGTTCATGTTTCACATAAGGATTGTGAATGATGGGCAAATCCCCCCCCACCCCAAAAAAAAAGTTCAGTTCCCCTTGTACATACTGTTTGCATCATATCAACTGCAAAATCATATGAGATCACGTGAAGGGACCAATGGTGGGGTGGGCTGGTGACTGGAGGCCATATTGCAGCTTACAAGCTGCTTGTATTTGAGGCATAACTCTAACATGGGAAAAGACAGATGGAAGTAGAAAAAAGAGGAGGACGCGTGTGCAAGCCAGAGAGACAGAAAATGTTAGGGGAAACAGGAAGTAGATGGCTACAGAAAGTGAACACACGGCAGTTTTTGCAAACAGATTTGTTTGCTTTTCAGTTGAGTTGAATACAGGTTATGAGCTTGTGAACTTATTATTGTGGTCTCACTTTTCAATATACAGTATATCTACTGTATGTACGTGAAAAAAGGATAAACTAACGATATCGCTTTTTAATAATAACTGGCAAAATACTGTGCTTTTCTGGTTTTTGTTGCATGTCTGCCAAAGCGGGATTTGTACATGTGCATAATCCATTACTTTCCGATCCTTTTTAGTGATTTCCTACTGAATTCTTGTGAGAACACTTTACGGACAGAGAAAGGGAAGAAACGAGGCGAGATATAACTCTTCAATACTGACAGCTGGTCAGTGCCTTCATACTCAACAAAACACCTCAAGGGGGGTCGGGTTAAGGATTGCACAGAGAGACAGAATGTGATGACACCTGGATACACCACAGAGAGCTTGTTGGTGTTGGTGGGCTGTTGTGTGTATTAAAAACAAACATATCAACGCCGGAGGCTGCTGTCTCGCACTGCTGACTGACGCTTCTACTGCGGGGAATCGTGTAATATTACAAGTTTGTGCTACCTGCACACATAGGTGTTACCTGGCCGAAATTGCACAGGCTCAGACTATTTACCATCTGCCTGCGCAATTCGGTTGTTTAACAGAACTCATAAGATCCACTCATCCTGGTTTTATTGTTAACATTTTTAGTATTTATTGTGTGAGCTGGCTGCACGACGGTTGTGTGGTTAGCACGTAGGCCACACAGCTACGAGACCAGAGTTCGATTCCACCCATGGCCATCTCTGTGTGGAGTTTACATGTTCTCCTCGTGCATGCGTGGGTTTTCTCCGGGTACTCCGGTTTCCTCCCAAAAACATGCTAGGTTAATTGGTGACTCCAAATTGTCCATAGGTATGAATGTGAGTGTGAATGGTTGTTTGTCTATATGTGCCCTGTGATTGGCTGGCCACCAGTCCAGGGTGTACCCCACCTCTCGCCCGAAGACAGCTGGGATAGGCTCCAGCACGGCCGCGACCCTCGTGAGGATAAGCGGTAGAAAATAAATGAATGAATGAATTGTGTGCGCTACAAAAAAAAGCTGAATTTCCCATCTATCTATCCAATCTACTGTATCTTACGCTATTATGTCTAGATAGATAGACCATGCACACGCTTAGCTGGCTCCTTGGAACTCAATCAAAGGGGTTCCCCAGCTCTCTTTGCAAAATAATAACAGGATGGATGCGACTTTTGGCTCATCATTTTGCAGCATGGGGATCACATTCATTCAAATGCCAGTCCTTTTGTTATGACTTCATGTATAAAATGTTCTTCCTCGCCACAAAGCTCCATGTGCTGTTTGCTCAAAGAGTATAGTCGAGCTCTGTGTCCAAGCTACAGCCACAAAATTTTAGTCAGCGTGACCATCAAGTGTTGCCTGGGCTAAGCAGCCAACCCCCAGTCGGGCGGCATACAGCACTTTCCTTCCATTCAGACCTCCAATAGCCTATGCAGCAGAGGGAAATTGTACTTACACACCATAAAATTAGAAAGCTCAGCGACATGTCAAATCCACAGATGAAGGCTACCAGGCATTACAAAAAGGTGGAACGTCGGATTGGAAAAACTTGTAAAACACTTGTATGGCCTTATACTCTTGCAGGGATTACCTTCAAATGCACTGGACCAACATACTCGTTAAGCCTAAAATGGAGGTTGGTTATAAAGTACAGTATTTCTTCCAGCTTGAACTTTCACTCTCATATTAATGTTAAATTATTTCCATCTGTCTATTGCACGCACCACTTGTGAGAAGCTGGAGGGAGAGATGGGATTGATCGATTTTCCCCCCAAAAAAATCTTCAAACAAATATCCTGAATAATCCATTAAATATGAAACATTTATGCCACAACTATAATTTTTTTATTGGCTATGTTGATACTGATGGCCCATTTAATTGCCACAAAAAAATCCCCATGCTTTCCTCAATAAGTGCATCAAGTCATTTGAGTGTTGATATTTGTACAGGCAACCTTCAAAATAAATGTACATTCATCGCCATAGCAACTCCAAAAAAAAAAGGAAAGAAAAAGAGAGAAGTGGAGTGAAGTGGTCTGTGGTTAAAGGCTACACTTGTATGGTGCTTTGCTACCTTCAAGGTACTTTAAGTGCTCTTAAAACATCACTTCACATCATTTTTGGTCTAGAAATTACAGTCTTTACAATATAGTACATTACAGTACAATCAACCCCAAATTGTATTGTGGAGTGACAATACAATCTTATTCCGTGTCTTGTTTTGTATTGCGGTTAAATAAAACATAAAAATCTTGTTATCGTAGACACCAAACTAGTGCAGTGTCTCATCTTGTGTGTCCCCAAAACATGCATCTTTGGCTAACGGGGTGACTTTAAATTGTCCTGGTTGTCCAACCGGGTCCAACCCGTGACCCTAACGATGAAAAGCTGTACAAAAACTGTATAGATGGTTGTCCTTTTCTAACTAGGTGCAGGTTAGAGGTGCCATCATGTCCAAGAGGAAGGACGTTTTTCCTTAATGGCGTCATGAAAACCTGCAACTTCAAAAGCCAACATTTGAGTGTCTCTCTTCTTAAAAGTGGGGCATGATGATAGATAGGGAGATGATAGATTTTCCTCACGTTTGATGCTCATAAACTGGCTCTAGGGACGCATATTAGTGTCGGAACATCATTAAAAAGTCTAATTTGCATACGAGCGGAACATTAACATGCAGTGGGAAAGGGCCAATTCTCTACTTAAAGATCTGGTCGCCCTTTCTCAGCCATTGCTTATTAAACAGTGTGACTGCAGCGACTTACTTGGTGTCAACCACTTGTCTGCAGGCTCCTTCTGCCACCCAACCACAGTAAGGATCCCTGGAGGCAATGCAGGACCTGAGCAACACACAAAACACATCACACACTTGTTGTTGAGGTGAAAGCATGAGACTGTTGTGGCTATCAAACTTACTTCTTGCATCTCCCGTGTCTTTCACAGCGAGACAGCGGCACTTTGACCACACAGGAGGTGAACGCAACCCACAGGGTGCGACCTTTGCCGTCGATCTGCATGCTGACAATACGCTTGTCCTCAGCGCCGTCTATACTGCATCTACAAGAAGGAAAAGAGATGACAGGCTGAGAATGAATAGGTAAGTCTCCAGTACGTGAATTGTATCAGAAGTGAAACTATGTTTCAGGACACCCCAATGAATAGGTGCTAATTTGCTTTAGAAACTAAACTGTTGTATAGGGGATAAAACTGACTCTTTTAAGGTGCTAAAAGTGGCTACTATTAAAACCTGGCAAAGGAGCAAACTCTGAGGTTGAGATGAGATAATGCTGGAATCAAGAACATGAGGTCACGGGTGGAATGGGGCATTGGGGAAGATAAAGAACAGGGTGATACTGATACAACAGATGGCCACAGTGAGCAGTCAGCAAATAACACTGTACTTTACTATCAAATCCACTAACACCATCCACCCCCCCACAACCATCCACAGCCTCTGTCCCTGCTAGTCTTTGTCTGCTCGGCCCCATAGGAGAGCACTGTAATCCCTTTGGGCGTGCTCGGCATCTTTCTTTCTATCCCTTCTCTCCAGCCTTTCCTCTCCTCCATCCTGGGATTAATCCCCCCTCCCCACCCCCGTTTGTAGTGTTTCTGTGCCGCATTAACATTCTCAATTAGGGCTTAGAGTCCATCTACACTGGGTAATGCTCGGCAATCAGGTCCGTGCTGATCCAGCTAACGCCAGCCAGAGGGTAGAAGGCGGGCAAAGTCACTTACTGTACTCGAGTGATGCCAGATGGCCCATGGCCGACTGCTGCTCAGCTAGCCGGGGGAGCAGCGCGGTGAGAGAAAGAAGGCCACATACAGGAAGGAGACACAGAGAGGAGAGAGGAAGGGAAGGAGGCAGAGCCTGCCCTTCATCCCTTCCATAAGGCTCGTCACATGGCAGCAGTATGTTGGAAGCTAACCTCCGTCAAGTTCGGGCAAACTGCTTCCCTTCCTCATAACAAAATAAGATTTCCATGAATTTTGACAGACGGGGTGGCAGGCAATCTAAGGATAAGCCACGGTAATATTTTGGTGCAGGTCTGGCTAAATGTCCACATTATGGACTTTATATTTGCTTTTTGCCATCTGGATTAGGGCTTAATCTCTGATGATTTGGTGATATGGTTGCTATATTTAGTGAAAGTGAAAGTCAGGAAGTGTTTCTTGCTTGAAATGTTTACCGTGCACACCTTCAATTGTACGTATATAAGCACCGCAGTGCAATGCCAGTCTGAAAGCTGCATAGTAAACCCCTCCACAATGCAGCCCAACCTCTTGCAGTGATGGCACCAAGAAGGCAGAGCTTGGGCACTCCTCAATCGCCTGCCAAAGAAACCGAGATAGTCTGGCTCTAGGTGTCCAAAAAGTGGCCAAGGAGCCACCTGTGGAACGTTGCTCATTGAATAAAACCAAAACCCAGCAAAAGTGGAAAATAGAGCAAAAAGGCATAATGTAACTAGAAAAAGTTAGTGAATTTAATTCATTCATTTTCTACCACTTATCCTCACGAGGGTCGCCGAGGGGGGGGGCTGGAGCCTATCCAAGGCAAGAGGCGGGGTCCACCCTGGACTTGTTGCCAGCCAATCACAGGGCACATATAGACAAACAACCGTTCACACTCACATTCATACCTATGGACAATTTGGAGTCGCCAATTAACCTAGCATGTTTTTGGAATGTGGGAGGAAACCGGAGTACCCGGAGAAAACCCATGCATGCACAGGGGGAAACATGCAAATGTCACACAGAGATGGCCGAGGGTGGAATTGAACTCGGGTCTCCTAGCTGTGAGGCTTGGAATAGTATTGCTAGTATGTCATGATGTTTAATCAAATGAGTCAAATAGACATGCTGGGACTTGACTGTTCAGCCTCGGTTAAGGTCTGTTCTACTGAAGGCCATTTTCAAAGTAGTAACATAATGATAGTTGTTATAGTCACTTTTCCAGAAATGACTTTCTTCAGGCTTCCGATTGGCCATACAGTTAAAAAAATATGTGGACTGAAATTTTTTTTGTAACCTTGAACTGGGGAAAATGTTTTAAAAATAGCCCAAGAGAATAATACACGCTACTTATTTCCATGACTTCTCTATGATGTTTGCCTCTGTTATTTCTCCCCCTCCCCCTGCGAGCGCTGCTGGTCATTCATCCGCAACCATTACCCCACCACTAAACATTTGCCTTGGCTGAGTCAAAATGTGGTTGGATTTGACTTTCATATGCCGAATACACAATGGCGCTTCATTCTCTCAGCGGCCATACACAACACACAGAGACATCTGTGAATGCACTGGCAGCCATGTCATGTATTAGAGCCATCTCACCGTGCCTGGCTCTGAAGACAGACCTCAATGGGAGTGTGTGCATGTGTGTTTCCTTTAATCAGCCATGAGTTTTTTGGAGGAGCTGGGCTCTGCTGTGGTCACCGACCACAACGCTACGTTCTCCAGAGCCTCGGGGGTTGATGTCTTTAATTTAAGAGCTGTGGTTGGGCAGAGTGTAACCTGATGAAACTCTTTCAAATGATAGAGTAGCCATCTGCTTGGCTGGATCTACTGTAGAACTTGGGTCAGGGGCTATGTTATACTTTATGTATGTGAAATGATATATGAACACTATTTAAAAAAACGGTATCCATGTGTTTGCAAGATGCTTAAAGGTAGGAGACGTACTTGTCAGGATTGTAGACGTTCAGCTCCTCCAGGAACAAACTGTCGTTGAGGAAGCCGTTGTTCATCTTAGCGAGGAACTTGAGGATGATGCCTTTCTCAGATCCTAGGAAGACCACAGTGTGGTTCTTATGGGGGCCGGCAGCACTGTCCACCGCAATGCGTGTCAGACGATAGCTGAAACACAAAATACAGACACTTTCGGTTTGGGACTTAGGGGGTTTGCTTTCACACCAACACGCTTTTTATGACTTTGTGGGCTATTTCAAGTGTTATTTCAAGTTTTCTGTTTATTTCTATTTTGTCATTTCGGACATTTGTTAAATGTCATGTTTTTTGCACCAGTGTGTAGACTTTGTGAAGTCTTTGTATTAATTTCTATGATGAAAGGTGGCGGTTATCATTAATATCTTGGCTCCCATGCACACATGCAAAGCATTCATGTGCCAGTTGGTTCGAACAAGGTTTTTTCTCACCACAATCAAAGCACACAAGACTTCATTTGGCAACATATAGAAAATTGTGAGATAAAACAAAGTTCAATCCCAACAGGGAATAAAAGTTGCAGGTTTTCACCGCTCACCTCTTTTCCCCTGAGCCAATTTCAGAGATGGCGTGTGGAGTTCATTTAGCACTAGCTAGATCAATCAGCCTGCCTTTCATCAGGCAACTCAAATGTCTCAAAGAGGATTTGTAACAGCAGGGCCCAAATAATCTCTTTGATTGTGTCAAAAAAAAAAAAAAAAAAGTCAAATGACTCCTGCAAGGAGAAAGATCCAAATAAGCATCACCTTTGCCTCTCTTCCAATGGATATGTACAAAATACTTGAGTATGCTAATTACTGTAACCTGTATTATGCAAATGCGTGTTTCATGAGGTTTCAATTGAATTAAAACAAATCGGATGATGTGTGGGCTTACAAATGCAGCTGCACATGTGTGTACAGTGTGGTTCACCGTTTGGTAATTCGCTGCTTCGTGGGTTGCTAAAGTGCAATTTAGCGTATTTTTTTAACAGCGTATGAATGTGCGTTGCGTCCTTGTAGTGTTATTGGATTACTACTGCTAACCAGTAGAGGGTGTTGTATACTCATGCAAGCTTTCAAGGCGTGTCCAGATATGTCAAGTTCGTCATGTATCGCCATCTACAACAGTCATGATTGGATAAGGGTTCTGCATTGTGATTGTCAATCAATGTCCTTCCTCAACCACTGCTGTGTTTCCTGTTTGCTATGATCATAGTTAACTGATCGCCAGGGCGCCATTATGGCATTCTCCAAACGAACCTTGGAGGACTACCAGGATGAGTAAAACAGCATTAGTACAACAGAAGCAATATGTTTTAACAAGGACTTAAAAACGTTACAGTTGAATGGCACATCAGAGGTCTAAGAGATTACACATTAAAATTCTAATGAAATTTGAATTTTGAGAGTGTTTAAACAAGAGAGAAATGTGAGAAAATGTATAAAACGTATAAAAACGTATAAAATGTATTATGAGGGGTTTTCTAGCCTTAAAACATTCATCATAATTGTAAACAAATAAAGTTGGCCACTTTGTGAATTTCACTTATTGCGAGCCATTTTGGCAACCTATGCCCCGCGATAAATGAGGGAAAACTGTACTTGGAAAATGTATATTCTGTTAAAAACAGACAGACATGTTAATAAATGTTAATTTCAATTTAGAATGATGACCACAGCCCCTTCATTGTGCGTTTCAGCCACTAGGCCTAGCTTTATCAAATCAACACTAACAATGGTATGAAGAGTAAATGTGGTTGTGATGTATTCAAGCATCAGCGAGGGAGCCAAGGCTGGCATCAGTGGGATTTGATTTGGGAGAGCGAAGACGAGAATCTCAAGGACATGTTTTGTTGTTTTCATCGATAGGAGCGTCTTTAGTGTATCTCCTTCTTTGTTTATCCTGCTCAGCCAGCACAGGTCCCAGGACCCAAAATCTGCATGGTAAGATGTCAGGGTGGAAGGGGGCTCAAACTCTCGTACTGCAAGTTTCCAGTTGACTTCCTGATCCTAAATTTAGTATTCCACAAAGAGACGCTGACAGGTATCATAAAAGAGCTCCCTCTCCTCGCTGCATATGCCTCCACGACATGCTTCTTTTCCAGCTTACGTAACGCTTTTAACTGCTGATGCCGACTTGCATGCGAAGCTGTGCTGCTCATTTCTAATGTAATAAAACACTGATTATGTAAAACCGAATTGTGATGAAAAGAGGCCTGACAGTTCTAACCTTGATGATAACTGCTCATATTCTAAACTGAGCCTTGGCAGTATGTAGGTCAGACCACGGCAAAGACGTGAGATGAGGATGATGATAACTTGCAAAAAGCCAGAACAAATTCTTTTATGTGGCTGATCTGCTCGCCGCTGGTACCACCAGTGAGGCCTGCCTCAGCTCTGACAAGCACTTGACTTGGAGACCTAACTTTTAGCATTAGAACTATAGAACTAATACTTTACACTGGTTCACCTATTGTTATCCTTCTAAACAGTTACCATCAACATACTTTGTTGAATACAACCTTGCTGGTCATGTCAACTCCTGACTCCAAATACTGAGTTTATGTTCGAACATTATTGTCTTAACTCAAAGGAAATCTAGACTCTGTCTTTATCCCACTATTACGAAGTTGAGTGTAGGAGAATAAAAACAGTAAAAACAGGTCACCATCTGGCCCGCGGTGTGGCACCGCTGTGTTTTAATGAGCCTGACTCTAAGAGTAGCACTTCACTTAATTATTGTGCTGCTACCGAAGAGGCTCAGATAACAACAAGGTGTTTTGGAGTGCGTATTACTTACCGGACCATGGTCTTGAGGAACCATGGTCGGTTGGCGATGGAGGGCACCGCCTCATCCATCAGGGGATGCATCTTGATGAAGTTAAGCGTGTCGTCGGGAAACTCATTGGACACCTTGTACCTCTCCATAGATGACGTTGCGGCGCAGTTGCCAGGCCTGAGAAAGGAAAACACAATAGAGTCGGTTTAACATAGCAAAAAGTATTGTTTTGGTTGTGATCGGTTAGCAGGATAATGTGAAAACTACACAAACAATTTGCAGATTCCCAAGATGGAAGAGTTCCCCTCAATTCAGTATTCAAATGGAAGACCCCAACCCTTTCTCTGTTGGAATTTCACTTTTTGCTGGTGAAACGCCATTAAACTTCATTGTATTCACTGAGTTGTTTTCATATATCCAAAACATTATCATGATCCAGCAGAGTTGTATGATAACAAATCTAATTATATTGTGCACATGTTCCTGATGTCTAAGAGGCTTTAACCAGCACCAAGGACGGGGGTATCCAATTCTCTTGGCTTACAGGATCAAGTGGCATTCTATCTATGTGATATCTTTACACAGAGAAGGTGAGAATGGCAGTAAAATAGAAGCTGCTTTTGATAGCACTTCCCCTTTGCAGGCATCTCACCTCCGAGAGCTTGTAAAACACTTTTACAAGTCTTTGATATGGCGCCACGCCGTAAAATCCACACCCGCTCTCAGAACTATTAGCCAGCTGGCAACTGAATGTAGGTAAGATGGCAAACACGCACTCGGGCCCAGCAACAGCAACGTACGAACTCAAACATATGATATTACGGGCCATTAAGTATGTGATGACCTGTGAAGAACGCAGACTTAAAAGCACTCTTCCATTGCTCACTGGAAGTTAGTTCAAGATTCCTGTCTAAGTAACAGCGGTGCTGAATAGTGTTAATTCACTAGTACGATTAATACATTCATAAAATAATCATTACCTGACAGTCTTAGCAAAAGGATGATTTGTTTTTAAATCATTTCTTGAAATTTTATTTTGTTTTCTAAAAAAAAGAGGTGGGTAGCTTTCTGAACTTAAAACCCTCAAAAATGAAACTACATTGTACTTATAGTGCATGTTATCTACTAAACTCCAATTGTTTTCCTATAAGTAAGATTCAGCCAAATATCAGTTCTCAACAAAAAAGGGGAGAAAAAGGGCTGTAACTTTCACTTTGACAGAAATGTAGGCATATATATGTCTATATAAAATGTCTAAATAATGGCTAAAGAATGATGCCACAACATTAACAACACAAAAATTGTTGTTTTGTTTAACTTCCCTCATGCAACATGGCTCCAAGTCTTTTCACTTCCTGGTTGCTCCATTGCAATCTTTTACAAGGAAAAGATGCTGGCCAAATGTGGTCTCTTGTATTGTAGAGTTGCATCATCACCTCTTTGTGCCTCTCGCGCAAAAAACGTAAAAGACTACTAAAAGTCTTTGGTAGTGAATGAGTTAATACAGGCATAAAATAATTTATTCACGTTGATTTCCAAATGATCTCACCTATAAAATCAATATTGATAATTGATGCTACAAAGGAGACAGCATTTGCATCATAATTCAATGATGAAGATGGTAACAAGTGCTAGAAGCTTCTCTGTGATGTATAACTTCATTTATGTTTGCCAACATATGGGGAGCAGAACGGAAACAGACACTTCTTAACTACGAGTACCGTGTGAAGGCTGAGAGAACACATGGAGGAACCTTCTGCTGCTGCTGGGGCCTAGACCTATGGGTGCCATTGAACCTGCCGTCTGGTCTCCCAGCACATAAAAAGAAATAAATCACAGCGAAAAACAGCCATGTGGCTGTCTGATCTTTGTCCGCCCAAAGGGTTAGCTCGCACCTACGCACGATAAGATGCTGTTGATGAACCGCCTCTTCAGCCGAATGGAAGAACCACCATTCACACACAGCTGAGAAGCACAACCACTGTACTTCGGCTCTGGTTTTTGGAGTAAATTGTCACAAGAAGAGAGGGGAGGAGCTCTTTGCTGACTAATTAGGGAGCACTAGATAGGAGACTGATGAGACTCGACTATCTGTAAAATGATTTGTCAATGTTGAGCTTGTCTTTGATGGCGGGTGATAAAAATTCATGAAAACCACAACTTCAAATGTCAGTCAATAATGCAATCTTGGGGGTTTACACTATAACTGAATTGACATTTTTTTCCGTTTGTAGCAATCAACTGTGTAGTTCTTGCATATTCCTGCAGTGTGTGTGTGTGTGTGTGTGTGTATACTAGTTAATTAGCTACAGTGGTACCTTGGCTTGGGCACCCGCTCCTCGGGAAAAGGCGTCCAGGTAGAGTCAGGGGATTTTTGCTCTTTGAAGCGCCCTGTGAAGGTGTTGGCCACCTCCGCCATGTCGTAGGCACACACTGCCGAGCCTGGAATGCTGCCATTGCACACAAACACAACATAACCAAATGAATGAAGGAAAACACATCAAAGATCCACCTCTGCCAAGGCCACATTATCACCAGGAGGCAGAAAAACATTTGAAATCACTGTTCACAAGTCATTTTTAAAATGTAATATCATAATATCATCATGGCGTTCGAACATAGCACTGAACTTGAGCCATATTTTAGAAGACATCATTTTACAGGTTATAAATAAATGTGATGTCTTATCACTGTGTGTCGGTGGCTTAACATTAACAGCTCTGCCCTACTTCTTATTGGTGTAAAAGTCAATTATACCTCACCAGTGAGTCATTGTAAACCCCGCAGGGAACCACATTGGTTTACCGGTACTTAAAGTTCAGATGAATTGGAGCACTAGTTGCAGTTTCAACTAGATTACAGACATTATGAACCCAATGTCAAGGAAAAAAATGTTGTTTCTATTCTAGGCTCCAACACAAGATGAATTTTCAACTAATTTGTACATATTTTATAGGATTTTGACAATTGAAAAAAGTTAGTATGTACCACATGAATGTGATATCCACTTGTGGCTTCCCCATGGGACAAAAACTAGCTCCAAACTAACTTCATTGGTGACACTTTAAAAACGTTTTAAAAAGTCACATTTGGAGTCCAAAGACCAGAAGATAGACGGATAAATCTAGGTAGCTAGCTGCCGCCATTGCAAAATACAGCCAGTGACAGCTAGGCACAGGAGAGTCAAGTGAGGTAAAATCATCTTTAGATGGGTCTATCAGTCTAAAAAAGGGCTCAACACTGGCTAGTGACTAAATATTTGACTCGCCCAAGGTGATGGAAATCTATCCTACACCACTGACACCAATGACATGGATCATTAGTGTAAGGTTATGAATCTGATTACTGTTTTCACTTAGGTCTCTTTGATTTATGTCCCCTATATTTAGCCATGTGTTATTAAACATGATAGCGGGGAAGCATTCAGTGGTTGCCAAGTCCTATGAGGACACAATCCCTCTCCTCCATCTCTTCAAAACGCCTCAAGGCATCAAAGTTCACCACGGGCCCACTGTGATGGACAACAGATTATTTTGTTATTGCTATTCATTTAAGGGGGGGATCCCGTCTTGTGATAGCAGCTGTCTGTCTTGGAAATTCAATGCATAGCATATTGCTGAGTCACTTTGCTCAGAAATAGGAATCTAACAGACTTTCTTTCATGGTGGCGTCTGTTTCAGATTGATCCGGTTGTTGCATCATGGGTGAAATTCGTGGTGTAGACATGGCGAAACAAAAGCCCAGACAAGGGCGGGATTAAAGAGATAGCTGTTAATTGTTGGATAAGATACAAATCTGCAAACATTGTCGTCTGGATACTCGATATGTGACCAAAGGCAAGAAATTGCAGAGGATCTATCCAAAACAGAATGGTTATGACTGCAGCCTCACAGTAACATTCGATTCTCGGTCCTCCCCATGTGGGCACCAGGGTAGTTCCCGCACAAACTACTTCTAAAATTGAGTTTGAGGCTGTTCCTTTGACGATCTCCGCAAAATTGCTGCGTCTGCAACATAACAGTAAACCGACTATCAGGTGTTCATCTTCAAATCTGTCCTGGTGTTGCGGAATACCCTTTCACACAGTCGGCACCCCGGACTTCCACACACCTTAATTTTTGTAATGATGCTAGTCAGTGTGACAAGGCCTGTCAGTTCATGTCTGCTAAAATGAAAGGAAAGGTATACAAAACTGTGGTGTGACCAGCGATATTGTTTGATCTAGAGATCTAGTACCAGTGAGGAAAAGACAGGAAGCAGAACTGGAGGTAGCCGAGATGAGGATGCTGAGGTTCTCATTGGGAGTGACCAGGATGGATAGGATCAGGGACGAGTACATCAGAAGGAAGTTACATGTTAGAGGCCTTGGAGATAAAGTCAGAGAGGCCAGACTAAGATGGTTCGGACATAGTGAAGATTTGGAGATAGTGAATATATTGGTAGAAGGATGCTGCGTTTAGAGCTGCCAGGTAGGAGGCGTAGAAGAAGACCAAAGAGGAGGTTTGTAGTGAAGGAGGAAATGAGAGTAGTTTGTGTGACAGAGACAGATGCAGAAGACAGGGTTGGACGGAGGAGATTGATTTGGGAATCAGCCCAAAATTAGGGAAAAGATTAGGGAAAAGGGGATTAGGGAAAAGCCCAAAGAGAATGAAGATGCTAGTCAGTGTGAAAAGCACTGGAAAAAGCGTTTCCTCTGAAATTGAGTTTTTTTTTTATGTTGAAATGACTTAATACTGAACAAGCGATTAAGATATTTAAGTTTGGCAACAATGGTCACCTTAGTTTTCTATGACAGCAATTCCACGACATGAACCCAGCTGCCGCCAACAGAGCGAATGCACTCCCGCTAATTTCCTCTCATCACTAAGACATGCAAAACGTTCATTTCAAAACCAGCACTTATAGAATATTTCATAGGCTCTGCTTCATTGACTTTAAATGTCCATTAACCATGCTCAATTGCGTTGTCACAAGCAATTGTCTTATCTGCTAAAAAGCAGCCATAAAATGGAAAATAATACATGCAGCTATCAGCCCAGCCCTATGGCTTTGTGGTAATTTTCAATTTCGATGCTGCCTATGAATATGAAAACCGCTCTGAATACAAATTGTGTCAAAGACAAAAAAAAGGTTAATCACCTGCACGTCAAAAGGGCAGCTAGACTGTTTCAATTGGAGATGTAAACGTTGACCTAGCGCACATCACCACAAGGCACAAACTTTTAACAGTAATAAAGGTCAGTCTGTCAGCGTGTTGTTGTTTTAATGAGCTGTTGTTTTGATAATTGCGTTAATGAACTGTTTTTAAAGGAATTCTCTTCTCTATTTGTTCTTTCACCAGCGCTTTATCTAAACAACCTACCTGTTGTAAGGAGTGGAGAAAGTGGCCATCACGACGTCCTTCCCGTTGATGTGAATGACGTCTGTCACGGCCTGCAGGATGTTGAAGTAGAAATGGGAGTCGCCTGGAATGGAGCAGTTCAGACGGGACTTGAGGAACGACGTCCATTGCTTCTCCAGGACACGAGGTGAGCCGCCACGGTCGTTCTTGCAAACCCTCGCCACCCGAGGAAAGACCACCTGTCCACAACATCAAACCAACGTCAGCTCTTTGGCAAGATTTCAAAATAAATGTACTTTGAAGTCTTTTGCTGTTTTGGGTAGTAACCAAAAGGCTTCCCTGGTTTTGGAAGATGGAAGGATGGATTACTGAGCACTCGAGATTTGTGTTACGTTGGGTGACCAAACTTCCTTTTTTTCCACTTCCTGTATGAAAGCTTCATGTGTTGTCTTCCTATGTTGAAAATTCCAAAGGTCCCCTATTTTGCATATTGTGGATTATAGTATCCGGAATGATTGCATTATCTGGATCAGTCTTTCAGGTTTTGTAGAACCTGTTCAGAATTTGTTCTGTATTATTTTGCTAAGGACACCTTAGCAATGCTCCTAGCCCTACAACACTTCGAAGTGTGTGTTTGCTCGTGTCTATTTCCTGTTACAGTTTTCACTGACTGTAACCCACGGTTTTCCTGGGCCGGATGTATAACAAAGCAACCAGCGCTTGATGCGTTGGGCCCTCTTGGCCCAGGACTACAACTTGGTAACCAAGAACAAGAAGGGAGCTGACATTGTGACTGACGTGTTGTCCCGTTATTTGAGATATTTATTTTGGTAGGTCATACAGGTGGCATTGTTAGAATCATAAGGACGGGGATTCATTCTTATGGGAGGGGGTGTTACGTCCCATAGTGTGTTGGACGCTTTGTGTGTGTGTGTTTTTTTTTCCTTCTCCAACACACCTGGAAGGTAGATCCCAGGTGTGTCTGATTGCCAATCAGGTGGAGCTGGCAATAAGGAGGCTGTGTGCTGTGCGCACTTGGCCATTTTTGTGTCAGCTATTTTTGTTCAATAGTTTCTTTTCCATCCTGGTGTTGCGGATTATTTTTTTTGTTTATTTTCGTCCCGAGTTTTGTGGGGATTATTTTCAGTTGCTCCTGGAATTAAATACTTGATTTACGTTGACCTGCTAGTGTGCTACCTATCGCTTGTACCTATCGGTATTTTTTTTTACACTTTTGTTAAGCCCAAAACACTTTTGGGATGTAACACAAGTGCTCTGACCAATTTTTACGGAGTTATATGCACAAATGCTGAAAACGCTCCTCTCTTGCTATGTTAAAGAATGACAGTGATCCAATGCTTTCATATACCTTTTCCAACAATTTCTGAGAAATTCATCCAAATCCATTCTGAATTGTTCAAGGTATTTTGAACACAAGCAGATAAACGCCAGCAGAAACATAAACCTTGCGCTTGACTGAGGTAAAAAACAAAAACAATGATGTCAAGCTACATCAAGTCTTTGAGATTTGTGTCTTTCATTTCCTTGAAGTCGATGTGATCTGATCTGCTAATCCAGTTATTTGATGTCTATGACAACACACACTTAGGCTTCCAAAGGTGGGTGGCCTTGTGAATTATTGTTGCTAAAAAGACAATTTATGCACAGAGTTAATCAGCTTGCAGAGTTTAAGTCTAAAATCAGGGATGGCGATTCAAATTCTTGTCACTTTACTGGGCACACTTTTCAAATATCTGTTAACTTCCAAAAACATCTAACCTCACAGTGTGGTGTCGTTTTTTTAAATAATTTTCTCACATTTTTTGGAACAATGTCTATGAATTTTCTATCCAGACAGAGTAAACATTCTTTATGCCATGGACGACCAAGACGCTGCAGATTTTTACTCCAACCAGTTTTGCCTGCGTGTGATTTAATTTGCGTCCCTCAAATTGAAGATGTTGATCCTTAAAATCACCCGCTTCAATGACCGGCTGGACAGAAAACCTGCAGCGTTTCGACCCCTTCATGGCCAACATTGACACCCCTGCGAAAAAAGTTTAGGCCTCTGAGTAAATGCTGCTGGCATTTCCATGAAAAGGAGGTCTGCTAATTATCAGGACATTTAAACACCAATACAGATACATAGTATGGTGGCAGAATACTGAAAAAGCCCTTTACTTACTTCAAGTACCATGCCATGAGAAGTGTAAACAACTATATTCAGCTTCTACTTTACAGCATTAAATCTAAAGGGTGACCTAAAAATGCTACTTAGGGTAAACAGTGTGAATGAGCTTAAACATGCATTTAAACCGACACACACACACACACACATACATACGCGACAACCTTCCTTTAACACCTGCGAAAGAGTGTCAAGATTCTAGAAACATGACAAAGAACAGGTGAAACAGTCGATGTCAGCTTTACTAGCTAATACTGTCATGTGTCGGCTTACTGACAGAAATCGTGCACTGGCTTATGTGTAAATGACATGTGCAAATACCCATAGTTTACCTTCCAGATCAATCCTCGACATAAAAACAAACCCCAAACCACCGCGGTGGCTTTATCAGTTTGCCATTAAGCATCAGGTGAAGGCCAATCTGGGGTTTAATAAGCACGCCTTATCCGTCGGTAAATGTTAAATTGCTCGCTTCTTCCGCCTCATGAACAATTATAGTGAACGCAGCGATCAGTATTCACGCTTGTCACTCATGGCAGGGAATCCATTATTCCGGAGTTCTCCTCATCTCTTCTCACACTCTCTCTCATTTGTTCTGGACATATAAAAAAATGCATCATACGTCATTTTCCATTTTCTTCTACCTGGTTTCCAATTAAACCTTCACAAAAACTCAATTGAAAAGATGAAACAGAAGTCTTTCTTGCCATCCCTCTGGTAAAAAACCCAATCTCATTTCTCCCACGAGAAGATGGGAGCAGTATGGTACGGATGCAGATGTATATTTAGACTCTGAGAATGGGATCTCCAGACTTCCAAGGATCTATTTTAAGTCTTTCATCCTGTCTAGTGTTGATCTGCTATTGAAAATAGTTTGGCCTCCTTCCAGGTGATACACCCATATCCTGTTAGTTTCTTCATGTACTTCCTGCTTAGGATACCTCTGATTACAGCTAAACAATTGCTTTGCTTACCTTTCCCATTGTGTTGTACTCCATAGCGATCTCCCTGAAGAAGAAATAGATAAAGTCTCCATAATTTACAGCTTGGACAAAGTAGGGCTCTGAGAAGACAAAAAAAGACAAAAATTGATGCAACAAAGAAGATGTGACATCACATTTCAAAATAAACAGGCATGTCTGTCATCATATGCAGACAATCGGAGAGCCTGGAGTCATCATCCATCATATCACAGGAAGCATTTGCATGCAAGGAATGAGGTACAGGCTGGACTGGTGTGTTTTGTCTTTTGCCCTGCGGTGCACCAATTTCCAGTCTACGTGGGCCCTGCCAGTGCAGCAGCAGGTTGGCAAAAATGCATAAGACACTCACTAACTTTGTATATCACAGCAGATGCAAACATGTGGTCAGGCAGGCATAACAGAGGCCGTGTTGGTTTTCTAGCTCATGTGTCAACTTTCCACTGAATATTAGGAAATGCACAGGTTTGGTGGACAAATAATTGATGTCAAAAATACTGACATACAGTACAGTGAACACATCGACGGTACATTTGGTTATTTTTTGATACTTTTGGCCTTGAAAATGCAAATTAAGTAAAACATGTGACCATTTTCTTTCCATTAATCAAATCACTGTGGTCCATCTAGCTCCAGTAACCCAATGGAATGGTACTAAAAAGAAAATGATCCTGCCGTATCAAAGTGAATTGAGCTGTACTGCTAGGTAGAAAAGGAGTTTGTATGTCTGATGCACTCACCTTTTAGCCACTTGGAGTCATGTTTAACTGTGCGCAGCGTCGGGCTGTCTCCAAGGCTACGATAGATGACCGCATCAATGGCCAGGAAGTCAGTGACCGTGGCAGAGTACAGCTTGCCATCTGGAGAGGAGACGCGGGGATGGACGGAAAGACCAAGTCAAATAAGAGAATGAATGGGAGCAGAAGAAAAGCAACTGGGGGGGGGGGGGGTAATACGGCAAAAGTGGCTCAACCAACCAAGGCTGAGTGCTCAAGATGCAGCTCAACAAGACCTGAATTCCCCAAACAGTACTGCGACGGTGGTCAGTGATCAGTTTACTTTGTCAAGTCCGTTTCTCGGCTTTATGCTCACTGCACTTTCACATACGTAAGTTTGGCATTAATATAATTATGAATTAAGTCATTATTATGGAGCTTTATGAAGAGTTCCCAAAAGGTTATCACTGCCAAAAGCGACACTGTTGCCGCCAATAGACTGAGGGTGGACCACTGGCAGAAAATAATACCCTACTAGACTGCTGTACCTCATGGTGACCACTAGGTAGCACTGTTGACGTGTTTTGTGGCAACATTTTTTGCGACAAGTTTTCAAATATTTTAATATAAAAAGGGCTGCACAGCACCCGAGTGGTTAGCGCCTCTCAGCTAGGAGACCCAAGTTCAATTCCACCCTTGGCGTTTGCATGTTATCCCCGTGCATGCTTGGGTTTTCTCCGGGGACTCCGGTTTCCTCCCACATTCTGAAAACATGCTAGGTTAATTGGCGACTCCAAATTGTCCATAGGTATGAATGTGAGTGTGAATGGTTGTTTGTCTATATGTGCCCTGTGATTGGCTGGCGACCAGTCCAGGGTGTACCCCGCCTCTCGCCCAAAGACAGCTGGGATAGGCTCCAGCACACCCCGCGACCCTCGTGAGGATAAGCGGCAGAAAATGAATGAATGAATGAATAATATAAAAAGACCTGAGAACTCACACAAGGACTACTGTGGCATACACATCTGCTAACATTGGCTTAATTATTTATATTTAATATTGCATTTTATTCCTGATGCTTTTGAGCAAATGTAGCACTTTCTCTCGACTGAAAATCTATGTCTCTTGTACAGAATTTCATCAGGGCCACTTCCGTTGTGAGTGATGCCCAAATTATTCTTGCTGCCATGTCTACCACAGTGAAACAGTAGACATAACCTGTTCGTCCCTAAATTACCATGTTGATATAGAGGCTCCCTGCGTTAAACAGGCAAGCCCAGCTTTCCCCTCAACACACCTCACTGACCCACTAAAGTCACTTCGCAGTACACCCACCGAGAGTGTGATGTGACATACACAAGAAACATAAACAAGCAATATCGACACATGACCTTTGCACTCTCTTCAACCTGTTGCACACATTTGTAATTCCTCACCAGCTACTTGAAAGCGCACACACACACTTCCAGACACCTCAGCACCAACGCGACCTCAGTGCACCTTAGCTGCAACCACAGTGGAAACTCAAACTACATAATTGAAAGGGTGGCTGGGAGAGGAGCCCTCTCCATTACTCAGGGCTTCCAGCTCTCTGCTACACATTAGCCGGTCAAGCTGCGTTGCCTCTGCTGGAAGCTCACAGGGACAGCTCATCAATAGCGCCATTAATCAGTTGGCGGCAAACATGAAAGAGGGAACGAATGTCTTTTGCAGCCCGCTGGGGAGGCTGCATCGGAAGAATTGCAAAGCCGGAGGCCGAAAACTGATTTACTCACTGGGAGGATGTATCCATTTGTGACTCGTTTCACAAATATAGATTTTGACAAAAGGCAAACGACAAAGGCATTGACAGAGGCAACAGTGCAAACTCTCTTAAGATGTCCTGGTGGGGTTCGTTTTTGATGACAATGAAACCTCTGAAGTCTATTCTCACAAAAGCTGTACAATTTGGAGCTCAACATGAATTTTGGGGACAAATGGGCCTCAAAAGTCAAACATCGCTTTAACATCAGCACAGTGAGCAGCTACAGGATTCACTCCGAAAGTGGGTTTTGCTCTTTCTGTGGATTTGTTGTTTTTCTGGTGCAACCTAAGAGAGGTACCGGTGATGGCAAAGAGAGAAATTGTGACAATAACCGTAGAATGTCAATAGCATGCACATGAAAGCATAATAGTCAGACCAGATACGGACAAGACTCTCGAACCCATGGTACACAACTTGTCATCAAAGACCGCCTAAATTCCGCCTACGATCTTTGCGCAAAGTCAATGTTATCCGCAGTATTCCTTCTTAGCGAGTCGTGTTAGCATTTTACATGTCAATCCAAGATGAACTCCTTGCGAGAACAGTAGAAAATTGGGCTGACACCTCAGAAGACGAAATAAACAAACCGTTTGTGATGGTTGACTCGGTTGGTGAAGAATGGAAATATGCACTAGCATAGTTAAAATCAAAAGTGTGGATACACTTCAGCTTTAGTAATATAGTACTTTATAGTATGGAAGAAGTGTCTGACAAAAATACACAACGATACACAACAGACAATGTCAACAAGCTTGCGGAGAAAACTGTCCTTCATAAAAGAAATGGTTATTTTGCTCTTCAAATGCTAAATGTTGTGTCATTCAATTGCATGCTGTTCAACCCTGTCTCTTTCCGGTGAATACATCAGTACTACCATACTACACTAAATATTTATTTTGGTTATGTTTCTAGAGTTGATGAATACATTTCTCAATACCACTGTATCGAGAAATGACCGTTACAGTGAGTCAGGAATCGTGTATCATACCTCCAGCACCCTCCAGGTATATTGAGTTTGAGAACCCTGGATTAGAGCCATGAAGTCAGTCAAGCATCTTCAATGGGAAGTTTCAGACTATAGTTTTACTTTATTTTAGTTTTATCTAATTTCATTAAACATCTGTTTAAACTCATATAATCGTTTTTATATACTGTAAGTATACCAGGATTGTCCAAATGTTGTCAATAAAGGTTTTATTATGGTGTTTACTTTTAGAGGTTGCACTGCACCACTGCAGTTTCAGTTTTTAAACTTACCAGCAAAGAGGGCAACATTGGCATGCTTGGCATCATAAGGGCAACGGGCCATCCCGCTGATCTCCTCTCCCAGAGCTTCCAAGCTGTCCATCTAGGGTCACAAATGGGGTGAAAGGTCAACAAAGGGTTGAGACAATGGTGCTGTGAATCATATAAATAACAAAAACAACCGCAAGCAATGAAAGGAAAAGGTGAAAAGCGTGACACCGAGTGCCTTCTTTCTTGGCACAAAAGAAAAATAAACTGAAATAAAAACAAGAAAAGGCTGCACGGTGGATGGGTAGGATATAGAGGTAGGAGACCCGAGTTCAATTCCACCCTCGGCCCTCTCTGTGTGGCGTTGGCATGTTGTCCTCGTGCATGCGTGGGTTTTCTCCGGGTACTCCGGTTTCCTCCCACATTCCAAAAACATGCTAGGTTAATTGGCGACTCCAAATTGTCCATAGGTATGAATGTGAGTGGGAATGGTTATTTGTCTATATGTGCCCGAAGCGGTAGAAGATGAATGAATTAAATAAAAATGGGAATCCTGGGCCACTAGTCGGGATAAAATAGCTGTGGTAGCAGCTGTCGAGCTAGTCCATGTGACAGACCGATGTCACAAGCAAGCATGTGGAAAGGCCATTTTCCCCCCATTTTATCTTTCCACCACTTTCCATCTTTTATCTCCTGACTGTAGTATGTTTAAGAAGTGCTCAAACAGCCACAGAGACAGAGCTTTAATCCATTTATTGCTATGCCGTGCTGCAAAGAGGAATTAAGCAAGCAGGTGCGCTCAAAGGGAATTTTTTTGATGCGGACTACTTTTTGAATATTTGATCATAAAGGAATCCCAAGTGAATACTTTGCACAAGCAAAGCTTTAATCCAGCACTAATGGGGCTATTTCCTTTTTCCATACGAGGCACTCCAGTTTACTGCAGTGTTGTTTGTGTGTGATTGGCAGCGGACCGCAAGTGGATGAAAGGTCAATATCATCCCACCACGGGTCAACGTGTCTTCCCCCAGCATGTGTCGTCTGTCTGAAAGCAGAAATACACAGTAGAGGTTGAGGTCAGGGAAGACGACCGCTAACTCGGTCTCCTCCTCGCCATCCTCGCTTTGCACATTCTCTCAACAAAGACAAGCACGGATTGCCGAGGCTGTGAGGCGCTAACGCCGCCTTTTCTGGTCTCTAAACGGGTCATTTTGTTTGCTATTTCTGTCTGGGCGGAAAAACCGCTATCATCTGCCCACTAGAAAGGTCACACACGCAATGCTGGAGAAGGCTGCTAGAGAAATTGTTGAGACTTGATTTGGCAGTAGAAATTCCCACTTTTTTGTTCCTACTGTTTTGGTTGCTCGTATAGGAGTGTTATTTATAAAGATAAGTTGTATTTTTACTAAGATGACATTGATTTGGAGCAGTTGAACTCGGAATTCTCGCACACAAAAACACACAGTCCGTGTTAGAACTCCCTCTGTTGATGTCACCGCAGCATTGACCTCTGTCCCGGGGTCTCGGCCGGCTGTCACTGATCTATTCCTGCCGTTTGAACATGCGGAAGACCCTCCTGACAAGCTGGCAGGCATATGTGAGTGCAGAACCGTCCAGGGCAATATCCAATATTCTTAGCCAGGCAACAGAGAACCACAAAACTGCTATGGTGAGCCAAAGCAGTTGTAAACATAAAGCATTTGGATGGTTAAACAGCTTGAAAGCCGTTATGCCGTCGACTCTGCTAGCCTGTAAAAACAAAAGAAGTGCCCGGGCTAAACGCAATCCAAAGTGACGGGGGCTTAACAGGAAGGTTGGGAGTTGCCGTAGCAACATGCAGGGATGTTCTGGATCTCGGCAGACAAACAATAACCTTGTATCTTGACGAATTAATTAGTGCAGACGACCCACAAGTGTTTTCCTTAAAGCTATAGGCTAATGAATTATGCGAACACAATGTAGAACCAAAACATGGCCTTCAGGAGCATTTGTAAACACAAGAATGAGGATCGTGTTCCATTTATTTGATCCTAATTTGGGTGAGAACATGTTTTCACTAAAGAGCTCTTGGACTGGCTGAAATAGTTTGCATGAAATGTTGGGACGATTTTTAAAAAACTTTACCTGTGTAATTTTCATCTGATATTGTTCAAACATCTTCTTCATCTTTCTCTTTGGGCTTTTCCCTTCAGGGGTCGCCACTGCAAATCACATCCAACCCTCCATCTCCATCCAACCCTGACTTCCACAGCTGTCTCTCTCACACCATGTCCTCCTTCACTACATCCATAAACTTCCTCTTTGGTCTTCCTCTACGCCTTCTACCTGGTAGCTCTAAACCAGGGGTCTCAAACTCAATTTACCTGGGGGCCACGGGAGCTAGGGTCTGGGCAAGGCTGGGCCGCATCAGGTTTTCCAAAAAAAACCAAACCCATTTATTAAAAACAGAAAAATATACAAACTTTTTCAGTGCTTTGGTTCCAATTTTCTACAAGAAAAGCTCTGATAAAACATTCCACTGTTCTCAAATATCTTAATTTTTATTTTTCTACACATAATAAGATGAAAAATAAATAAACAAATCAAGAATAAAGAAAATCAATCAATCAGTAATAAATAAATATAATAATAATAAAACGGCAAATAATAAAAACTTAAGAAACCACATATAGTTGGTGGGTAGACAAATTATTTTTTTTCAGATTAAAATTCACAAAGCATTATTAGAGCCCTGTAGACATGACAAAACACGACAAAATACTTTTTTTATTTACAACATATTGCGCAACTGCAGGGTCTTGACACACATGCTAACTCGCAAACTAGAGAGCTAGCGACCTAAACGGTAGCCTTCAAGTTATTTCCTTTGAACTTAAATAGCCAAAAACTTACCACTTCCACACGGATAGGGAGGATAACTATTAACCTTTATTTAACCTTTAACATGAACATTAATCAAACGTAATAATTTTTTCTGGGTACATGATACCATACAGCATCCATATCAAACTTGCGCGGGCCGCACTAACATTAAACTTTCATATCAAGGCGGGGGCCTCAAACCAGCGTCCTGCGGGCCACATTTGGCCCGCGGGCCGCGTGTTTGAGACCACTGCTCTAAACGCAGCATCTCTCTACCAATATATTCACTATCTCTCCTCTGGACATGTCAGAACATGTCAGAACCATTTCAGTCTGACCTCTCTGACTTTATCTCCAAGGCCTCTAACATTTAATGTCCCTCTGATGTACTGGTTCATGATCCTATCCATCCTGGTCACTCCCAATGAGAACCTCAGCATCCTCATCTTTGCTACCTCCAGTTCTGCTTCCTGCCTTTTCCTCAGTGCCACTGTCTCTAGGCCACTCTACACCGACATAAGCCAAACCCTCTTTTTCAAGACAAAATTCAAGAGAATATCTCACTGGTGTGTGTGAGTGGCAGGACAAAAAAGCTCTGATTCCATGAGGGAGAGGTCATTTGGGTACACATCTTGGTCTGCTTGTGTACAGCTCTAATATATTATAAGAGATGTTTTTATAATATATTTTGTATATTTCCTAGAGCCCTGGTGATTTTCAAAGCAATATCCCAAAAGATGGCAGAGGGACCCATGCCATCTGCATAATTATTCATATTACTCATAGTTAAAAGTTCAAGTGCAAAAGTTCTAACAAGGGCCGGAACCAAAGAAGGACGCATCGCAGCGGGAGATAAATCGTCACAGCTCATTTCTCTGCAACCTGTTTGCCTGACATGTCCTGCTTCTGACAGTTTTACACCTTAGAGGGCAAAGTCTTTGCAGCTGTTCGTAAAAAATCTCACAACTTAAACTATGTGGGGATAAATGGTTTCATCTGGAGATGCACATCATAATTTGAAATATGCACCCACCGGCCAGAATGTTATAGGATTCAATGCGAGGATTCAGGCTTGGATTTGATTGTATTGATTTCACAGTTTGTTTGTTTTTTTAACCTGTGTCAAAGCAGGAAGGTGAGGGTTGGTTTGTTGCTTTGTTGGCTGGTTTGTGTGATGATAACCTACTTCAGGATTTTTTTATGACACGTTAGGCATGGAAAAAAAATTCTCACCTTCATTTTTACAAATCATAAATTTTTCAAGGACTTGGTGACATGTCCATTAGGGTGGGCAACGTCCATTTGAACGACTGATTAAATATGGTTGTAAGTAAACCAATAGAACCAAAAAATATATATTGTAAACAGCATAAAACATGTTTTTCTTTGATTGTGTTCACATTTTTAACATATTCAAAAAATGCAAACATTTACCAAAGAAAAATGTACTTTTTTTCAAACAGTTATTACAGTCTAATTAACTCCAACCACAACAATGAGGCCTCCTCATTGAGGCCTACTACTAAAAGTACTTGTCAATCCCTAGAAACTGCTTCATTTCACAATTTGTAATGACAACACAATTTTGCAACGAATAGCAGTTTCAGCCATCTTGTTTTTGGGACCTTTTTTTCGCACTTACAAAAGTTGACCAATGAGTAGCAGTTTATGACATGGCACACGAGTGTCCACTGTAGTGACTAATGCACAATTGGGACCTTGAGACTCATATAGGAGAAAACAGCGTTTGAATAGCTGTCCACTGTAGTGAAATTTGATGGATGAGTGGCTGATGTGATAGTTACAGTGCACTTGCATGGGGGCCAAGTGGGCCGGTGACCGACCAGAACCAGTCGTTGGAGCTCTGTGTGGCAGTTGGCACTGACTTTGCAATGCAAATGAACCGGAATGTAAGAGTATAACCCTTAGCTTGCCAAGGAAACTCCGTACTCCCCATCATGCTGAACAGGCCTAGGATGGTTCCACCAAATAGTCCACTGAGTGCCATTCTAATTAAGAATCTTTCTCAATGTGAGAATCGCTCTGCCAGACTCTGGAGCCAAGCTGTGGATGCATCACCTGGCGACCTAAAACTGCCTCCAGACACCCCACTGATTCCCAACTCTCTGCCCCCCTGGCAACAGGAGATGGAACTCCGGTCCGTTCATATGTGTGATCCCAGCTGGATGGACTGTTTATTATTACAACGCAGTCAGGGAGTGACAGGCGGAGAAAGCAACAGAGGGGAGGAATTAAGACTGGCAGGAGAGAAGAAACTGGGGAGGAGAGGGGGGGCGAGGGCAGTGAGGTAGGTGGGGTGCTTGGATTATAGAGTCGTAGCTGCCAAAGCGTCTCTTTTGGTGTCTCCTGTTTTTTTTTTTATTGTGGAATCCATGGACAAGAGAGGAGGAATAACTCACTGTAGCTAATGAAGAGGCGTTGTTGGAAGAACAGTTTGAAGGTATAATTATTGGTTTGGGTGGTAGACAACTTTCCTGACCCCCCCTCCTCCTCCAACACCCCCACTCCCACCACTCCTCTCCTGCTCACTGCTTGTTGATTAATGTGGGATGAGGCCGGCCCCTGAAAACAGAAGCTCTCTTCACTGTTGTCACACTGGGGAGATGGAGAGGCAAAGTGGAGCCAAGGTGGCACACACACAGACACACACGCATACACATTTGACCAAAACAGCCCGTCCCTTTTGCATCTCATCATTATAGATGGATGGATGCGGATGTGAATGTAAATTACATTTTTGGCGCCCCCTATCAGTTGTCCTATCAGTCCCTTCTCTGCCCCTGCAGAGACGCTTTGCTCAAGTTTTTTTATTCAAGTACTTGTCAGCCACCAAATTTTGTGCTGTTACAGTGGATGTTTTGTTTGAGCTGTGTGAGAAATTTCAAGCGTGTTTAGCAACAGCATCACCATGCGGTTTATTTGTCTTATAAATAATAGCACAAGTAACACATTAGGCGTGCATGCTTTGACTCCTTTTCACTCATTTGTGTGCAGCGGTTCAAGAGTAGAATCAATCTTGCATAGTTTTGTACTCTTAAAGTCACCTCCAGCGACTATACAATAACTGTATTTTAGTGTAGTGTCACAGTCGGGACACTAATTAACACACTAATTAAGGAATTTGGCTGAAAACAAATTTTCCCCATCAAATCTTCTTCTTTCTCTTTGAGCTTTTCCCTTCAGGGGTCACCACAGCAAATCAATCTCCTCCATCCAACCCTGTCTTCCGCATCTGTCTCTCTCACACCAACTACCCTCATGTCCTCCTTCACTACATCCATAAACCTCCTCTTTGGTCTTCCTCTACGCCTTCTAGAGGTGGCTCTAAACGCAGCATCCATCTACCAATATATTCACTATCTCTCCTCTAGACATGTCCCAACCATCTGAGTCTGGCCTCTCTGGCTTTATCTCCAAGGCCTCTACATTTAATGTCCCTCTGATGTACTGGTTCATGATCCTATCCATCCTGGTCACTCCCAATGAGAACCTCAGCGTTCTCATCTCTGCTACCTCCAGTTCTGCTTCCTGTCTTTTCTTCAGTGGCAATGTCTCTAGGCCAAACAACATGGCTGGTCTCACCACAGTTTTGTAAACATTTCCTTTCATTCCCCATCACATTTTATAGTGTAATATATAATAAAACGTCATCGCATTTGCAGTGGAGTGCGCAAATCCCGTTTTCCTCTAACTTTACCAGGTTACGAGCAGCAGCAAAGCCTGCCCAGTAATAGCTAAACCCTGAAACCATAACCTGGGGGGACTATAAAAGCTAACCACACCTGATAAATGTGGGGACATAAATTCCACTTCCCTGCAGTATAGGACTCTCATATTGCTGTGTACTTAACATGCTGAGCCATGAAGGAAATGGAGCGAGCATGTCTTGTTTTTCTGGTAAACGTATCTAGTGAAGCAAAACAGGAGTACGTGCGTGTGTGTCTGTGTGTTTACCCCCCCCCCCCCCCAACCTCCAGCAGGATAACATCAGCATGTGATGTGACCATCTCGTCCTAACAAAGCAAACAACCATCATCTCCTCGCTGTATGTACTCTTATCATTCCTTGGAATGATTCTTTTCTGCCTTCCTGCAGCGTCATTCCGAGTCCTAATATTGTAAATGTCACTTCTAACAATACATTTGAAAGAAATATAATGACATACAATACAGTCTAACTGATGTTTTATTACTGTGTGTTCCTCTGTTAGCCCGACTCACAGGGATTTATTATTCACTGGGAAAAAGAGGCTTGTTGCCTTGTTTTTTTTAAATACTTTTATTTCCTTTTTAACAAGGACAGTGGCATTTTTGAGTTAACAATTAGAACACTGTGTCAGTGGGTTCAGCAGATGGCTGAAAAAAGTACCTCATTCCCCCTGTATAACTGGTTTTCAAGTCAAGTCAAAGGGATAAGTGGTAAGAGTATACAACTACTGCTGGAATTTTTATGTAATATATTGGTGTACAACCCCCGCGACCCTGTGAGGAAAAAGCGGTAGAAAATGAATGAATGAATATTGGTGTACATAAATAAAACTTCTTCAAGACCTGTTTTGAAACAAAAAAGGCAACGCAATGTATTTATAAAATCATGTTCCCAATGGTAGGGCTGCACGGTGGTCGAATGGTTAGCACGCAGGCCTCACAGCTCGGAGACCCGAGTTCAATTCCACCCTCGGCCATCTCTGTGTGGCGTTTGTATGTTCTCCCTGTGCATGGGTGGATTCTCTCCGGGTACTCCGGTTTCCTCCCACATTCCAAAAACATGCTAGGTTAATTGGCGACTCCAAATTGTCCATAGGTATGAATGTGAGTGTGAATGGTTGTTTGTCTATATGTGCCCTGTGATTGGCTGGCGATCAGTCAAGGGTGTACCCCGCCTCTCGCTGGAAGACAGCTGGGATAGGCTCCAGATACCCCACCCCCCGTGACCCTCGTGAGGATAAGCGGTAGAAAATGAATGATTGAATGAACACTTTTCGCCCCGGCTGCATTTCTGTCAGTCACTGTGGTGTGCATTTATTCGTCTGTAGAATATAAGACAACTCTCCTTTGTTGGACTTTTTTCGACAGAAAATATAGCATCTTATATTAAATCATCAGTATGTTTTTTTTTTAAGTTTTACCTAAAACTAAGTTTTACCGATTTAGCTTCATACGCATCAATTTACTCTAAAAAGCCCACCCGCAGTCGTCTTGCAACCTGAGGTCAGTAATGGAGTTATGGTTCATTTTGGCATGACTGAAAGAACGTCTCTTTGAAAGCAAGTCTTATTTCAGGACATTTTTGTTTCATGTGAGAAGCTAGGCCGGTCTGTCTGCCTTTAAATGGAGCATGTCAAAGTCCACCTGGAGATAAAGGAGTTGTGAAAGTCATCCATCTATGTCCGCCCCTGCACTCCCACGTGGCTTTGTGCAAAATACCCTCATCCATGTGTGAGCGGCGGGCCAAGAAAGGAGGCAAATGCGATATTTAAGAATGGGCGTGCTTACCGTGTATGTTCGACACGAAGGATTGAAAGCGTTTGTCCCGCAAACAAACAAGGTGTCGTCGTTTTGCTGCAGGAGGACTTTGATGAAATTGTGACACTCATCCTGCAGCAGATAGAGAGAGAAAAGAGACATTTGTCATCTTTTATAATTGACACTTTCACGCTAAAAGGCACATGCGCGGCTGCAATGAAAGGTTCTGCGGTTGAAATGACAGACTGGTTCCTTTCTTAAAGTGCACCATTTATACGTGGTAACAAACGACAGGCATGTAATCATGACGTCGAACGCTTCCTCTCGGTACGCTAAGACATGTTTATGGCTGATTTTTAATGGCAGTGCCGGTTTTTCAACCCAATGATATTGAAAGCAAAGGAGATTATTGTACAGTAAATCCAGGGAAAACACAATCAGGCTGTCATTTGATAGAAATATAATCACTAATGTGTGCTATAAATTGTGACAGCTGAAGGTTTTACAAAGTGCAGGCAGTGTGTTATTGCACCTGCAGGCAGGATGTTTGTGTGTCTGTGTGTATGTGTCTATGTGTGTATGTGTGTATTCCTACCTTGTGCTTCCCTTTCATCCGGCATGTATCCACGTCTGCCTGCCTGGACTTCCACGTCATTTTCTACAGGAAAAGATCCAAACAAAGAAAACGGGATCAACACGTTATCTCCACCAGCTGGCCACATCATTAGGTATACACAATTCTAATCTCATAAAACAAATGCAGGTCATTATGAATTATGAACTAAAACGACTAGTGTTGGAAAGAGGGAAAATAATGATGCTCGCAAATAGAATGTTATCTAAAAATAGCACAATGTTTTCTTAGGTGGTGGTTGGAAGTAGCATGTGATGTAGTTTATAGAAATATTATAAAAATACAGATACCTCAAATACCTCAAATATATATATATATATATATATATGTATATGTATATATATGTATATATGTATATATGTATATGTATATATATGTATGTATATATGTATATATGTATATATGTATATGTATATATATGTATGTGTATACAGTGAAGAAAATAAGTATTTGAACACCCTGCTATTTTGCTATTTCTCCCACTTAGAAATCATGGAGGGGTCTGAAATTTTCATCGTAGGTGCATGTCCACTGTGAGAGAGATAAACTAAAAAGAAAAATCCAGAAATCACAATGCATGATTTTTTAACAATTTATTTGTGTGATACAGCTGCTAATAAGTATTTGAACACCTGAGAAAATGAATGTTAATATTTGGTACAGTAGCCTTTGTTTGCTATTACAGAGGTCAAACGTTTCCTGTAGTTTTTCACCAGGTTTGCACACACTGCAGGAGGAATCTTGGCCCACTCCTCCACACAGATCTTCTCTAGATCAGTCAGGTTTCTGGGCTGTCGCTGAGAAACACGGAGTTTGAGCTCCCTCCAAAGATTTTCGATTGGGTTCAGGTCTGGAGACTGGCTGGGCCATGCTAGAACCTTGATATGCTTCTTACGGAGCCACTCCTTGGTTTTCCTGGCTGTGTGCTTCGGGTCGTTGTCGTGTTGGAAGACCCAGCCACGACCCATCTTCAATGCTCTGACAGAGGGAAGGAGGTTGTTCCCCAAAATCTCACAATACACGGCCCCAGTCATCCTCTCTTTAATGCAGTGCACTCGTCCTGTCCCATGTGCAGAAAAACACCCCCAAAGCATGATGCTACCACCCCCATGCTTCACAGTAGGGATGGTGTTCTTCGGATTGTACTCTTCATTCTTCTTCCTCCAAACACGCTTATTGGAATTATGACCAAAAAGTTCTATTTTGGTCTCATCTGACCATAAAACTTTCTCCCATGACTCCTCTGTATCATCCAAATGGTCATATGCAAACTTAAGACGGGCCTTGACATGTGCTGGTTTAAGCAGGGGAACCTTTCGTGCCATGCATGATTTCACATCATGACGTCTTAGTGTATTACCTACAGTAACCTTGGAAACGGTGGTCCCAGCTCTTTTCAGGTCATTGACCAAGTCCTGTCGTGTAGTTCTGGGCTGATTCCTCACCTTTCTTAGAATCATTGAGACCCCACGAGGTGATATCTTGCATGGGGCTCCACTCCGATTGAGATTGACCGTCATGTTTAGCTTCTTCCATTTTCTAATGATAGCTCCAACAGTGGACCTTTTTTCACCAAGCTGCTTGGTAATTGCTCCGTAGCCCTTTCCAGCCTTGTGGAGGTGTACAATTTTGTCTCTGGTGTCTTTGGACAGCTCTTTGGTCTTCGCCATGTTACAAGTTAAAGTCTTACTGATTGTATGGGGTGGACAGGTGTCTTTATGCAGCTAACGACCTCAAACAGGTGCATCTGATTCAGGATGATACATGGAGTGCAGGTGGACTTCTAATGGGCAGACTAACAGGTCTTTCAGGGTCAGAATTCTAGATGATACACAGGTGTTCAAATACTTATTTGCAGCTGTATCACACAAATAAATTGTTAAAAAATCATGCATTGTGATTTCTGGATTTTTCTTTTTAGTTTATCTCTCTCACAGTGGACATGCACCTACGATGAAAATTTCAGACCCCTCCATGATTTCTAAGTGGGAGAAATAGCAAAATAGCAGGGTGTTCAAATACTTATTTTCTTCACTGTATATATATATATATATATATATATATATATATATTTATTTACATTTACGTATATATTTATATATTTGCTGCAGCCTGATGTGACCCACGGGTTAAAAAGTTAGCCCCATCCTGCCCTAGGTGGAACTAAAGGAAGTGATATATTGGCGTTTGTATGTTCTCCCTGTGCATGGGTGGAATCTCTCCGGGTACTCCGGTTTCCTCCCACATTCCAAAAACATGCTAGGTTAATTGGCGACTCCAAATTGTCCATAGGTATGAATGTGAGTGTGAATGGTTGTTTGTCTATATGTGCCCTGTGATTGGCTGGCCACCAGTCCAGGGTGTACCCCGCCTCTCGCTGGAAGACAGCTGGGATAGGCTCCAGATACCCCACCCCCCGCTGGCCTCGTGAGGATAAGCGGTAGAAAATGAATGATTGAATGAACACTATGTATATGTGTGTGTATATGTATGTATGTATGTGTATATATATATAGATGTATATATATATGTATGTATATATGTGTATATATATATATGTGTGTGTGTGTGTGTATATATACGTATGTGTATATATATATGTATGTATGTATGTGTATATATGTGTATGTATGTATATATGTATATACATATATATGTATGTATGTATATATGTATATATGTATGTATGTATATATGTGTATGTGTGTGTGTATACATATGTGTGTATATATATATATATATGTATGTATATGTATATATATACATATCTATTTATTTATTTATT
This sequence comes from Doryrhamphus excisus, assembly GCF_037039965.1. NCBI lineage: Eukaryota > Metazoa > Chordata > Actinopteri > Syngnathiformes > Syngnathidae > Doryrhamphus > Doryrhamphus excisus. The sequence goes on along the minus strand of NC_136359.1, from coordinate 10,341,593 downwards.
TATTTATTTATTTATTTGCTGCAGCCTGATGTGACCCACGGGTCAAAAAGTTAGCCCCATCCTGCCCTAGGTGGAACTAAAGGAAGTGATATATTGTATAAAAATTCTACAAAAAGAAGGGGAAAAAAAAGAAAAATAGTTATAATATTACTTGTTTTCATTGCAAATGAACTAAATTGATATTATGATTAATAATAATTTCCAAATATGCCAAATCGTTCCTTGCTAGTATTTCATTGAACAGTATGTTTATAATGGTGTAGCTATCAGCTCTTAACACGGCTCAGCTATCAGTTTACCACCGTGTGAACTTGTAATTCCCTGGCATGAGAGAAGGCCATTTGATACTGACTCTGGATCAGAATGAGATGTACAGATCTCACCACGGTGATTAGAGTGCTCAAAAGAAAAGTGGTGGGATTTCAGTGGCATCTTTCCAGCTATTTAGACAATGTTGAGTAATTTTTAGAGAACTGTAAATCAGTACAAACTGTATACCGACTACTCTAAAGTGCATTCAAGTATTGCCATTATTATATATTGTCATATTATTCTAATAAACATGGTAGCTGAAATGTGAGGGATGTACTTTTAGGAGAAAAACGATACACGGTGACTGTAGCTCAGTGCTGAGCAACACACAATGTCAGTCACATATAAACACCCCCAATTACCAGTCAATGTAAAGCCTTCCAACACACACACCCTCATGCACGCTGTGTGGGCCCCGAGTGGTGCATCAAAATCACTGGCTGCCATTATACTCCATGTTTGGAGCTGATTAAAGAGCCCTGGCCATCCATCAGCGTCTCCTACCAGCCTTTCATGTTGAGGCTGCTCTCATTAAGGCCTTTTTGGCTGAGCTTTGACATTGACGTGGAGGTAGGGGTGGAGGAAAGACTCATCATGGTTTCGATTGCTTTTGCCTGTGTTACGCTGAGGTTGCAACCATGGGATCTTCTTCCCTTGCGCTTCTCATTTTTCCCATTGCCACTCCCACCTCCCCCGTGCTTCCGATGAGCGTGGATGACAGGCGTTCGCTTGCTGATTGGATAATCTACTTAACGGGGTCACTGCCGTGCGCACGGCAAGCTCACCGCCCATGTGCATACGTAACACACACACACACACACATGACAGGTGATTAGGGTTACGTCGTCTCCTGCAGGATAAGACGTCCTGGTCTCGCTCACCTTACTGAAAAAGATCTCGTCACCGGTGGCGGTGTCTGTGTCCACTGTGTATATGTGATCCCTGTTACAGAGACAGAGAGAGAGATAGGTGAGAGGTCAAGCAGTCATAAATCCATTGCGCTCCGCTTTTCACCCTGCAGGCAAAAAAAAAAACCGACCTAAAAAATGTGTAAACTTTGTTCAAACTTAAAAAAAATGACAATAAACAAAAGGAGGCCAGAGCTATTTGCTCTGTCAGACAGAAACAGTCAACAAAGCTTCGGAGTGCTGTGGCGTGGGGCTGCGGGACAAAAGCCTCTTTGTCCCAAAGGAAGGGTTCCACTGTGGGGAGGAGGTGAGGTGGCCAGACGAGAGGTGCCGAGTCACTCAGAGCTGTTCAGGTCAATTAAGCTCAGTGTTTGAGCTACAGGGAATCTATAGAAACACTCATTACAGCTCAGACTTCAAGACTTATATGTGTGTGTGTTTAAGACCGGAAATTTACGAGCCTCTCCTGCCTCTCACACACTACTTATTACATTATTACAACAGGAGACAACAAATTGCTTGCCCTGTTATTCATTTACCATTCAAACATTCAAACATACACCGGTTCAATAATTCTCAATAATTTGAAGGGCTATTGACTGGGGATGTCCAATATCCAGGCTATTATCCATAGCGGACAGTTTTCTTTCCTCCCCTGCCAGTTTGGTCTCCTCAGCGTAACGGAAGTGTTCAGGATTCTTGACCGCACCATTGATCAGTACTGATAATTATCAGCTGATTATCAACTGATTATTAGCAGCATAAAAATGCATTGGATTTTTCCCTGATCATGAAAACCGATATTAGCATCGACTCATATTGGTATTGGAAGTTGGGCAATATTGTTTTTTGGCAAAAAAGACAATATTGGACATTTTATACACACACATAAATAAATATATATATATATATATATATATATATATATATATATATTTACTAATTGACTTTTTAGAACCATTGACACAATTTAACCAAATAAACACGCCCATTCGCCCCAACAAATGAAATCTTGTTTAAAGGATGCTTAATTTAGAACTGCTAAAGAACATTCCTTTTATTAAACACATAACATATTGTAAACTATTTTTGATGACCAATACAGACAAATGACTAAACCACTAAATGACTTTTGTAGCTTTTGTAGGGCAACTTTGTATACCGGTTAAAGAAAACAAATATTAATGTTATAGAATTAGCACTTGTGGTTGTAATAGTAATATTTAAGAAGTGTATTTGTGGAACAAGTGGATTTTTTTTGGTCTACTTGTAAGATTATTTTGGGCTTTATTTCATTTTAGTAAAATAAAACAAAAGGTAATATCTTTTTTAAGAACCTTTTTTAAACTGTCTGTCTACATAACAAAAACCGCTCCAAAAATGCACAACTGTGCAATGAACCGTGCAATAAACCATGCTATAAACCGTGCGATTACCTGTGGCTTGATCAAAATGTACACAACTGTAAACAGTGGATATAACTTCTTGATTTGCGCTATTGGTACTCTGCTATTGTGTGCTCTTGTACTTTTTCTAATAAAAGCATATCTTATCTTATCTTAGGAGGCGTTTTAAACATTTCATTTATGAAATCTAATGCTGAATCTAATGTAAAACCTAGGTCATATGGAAGACATGAAGGGTTAACAAAATCCCACCTCCAACGACTTCAATGAATTAGGAATTAGCAAACCGACATCCAGAGGCAAGCATGGGCTGAGCAATCGGGATAGTTGGAGGGGGCGGGGAGCATTACCTCATTTGCACACAGAAAACCTGAGGTGGCTGTGCCCAAGCGCTGTAACCACTTTCATTTGCTGGAGATTCACCGTTGAATGTGTTTTTAATCAGAGTGCGTACGAGCGCCGTCGTCAAAGCCACATCTTAATTACGTTTTAGCTCCCAAACCTGCGCTTGGCCCGCCTGTCCTGCCTCGCTGTCTCATTAACTAAATCTAATAACGTCTTCGGAGGGACAGGCATCTAGAAATGAATCCACTTATATCACTTTCTGGGGAGGAGGTAGTGGATGGGAGAATGGTGAGGGGATCTCCTTAAGGATGCAACCCAGTCTACTGTACATTATCAGCTTTGACGCTTAAATTGAATAATTAATCTTTGAGAGCAGTTGGAATTAGGGAAGCATGGCTGCTGCGAGGGGAAGGACATATTCCCAGGGAGCTAAAAAGCTCATTCTCATTTTGTCACAGCTGGAATTAAGCAGTTGTCACTAATTTGCACTTGTTAGAAGGAAAGGTAAGATAAAAAAATCTACAAATATAATACTTGAGGTTGAGCTTGGCCGTGCAATCAAACAGACTTGCCTTGGAAGACCATCGCACTGCAACACTTTGGCTAATTGATCCTTTTGATTCCCAGGCTGCCTGTGGCCTGTTTTCTTGTTGTTTTTGAAGTCTCTGTCACCTTGTCGCAGTAAATGTCATCATTAAAAATGGCAACAATGAAGCGAAACGCTTCTAACAATCTGAGGAAAAGACTGAATATAGGAAATGGGATAATAAAAGGACAGTGATGGATGACATCAATATCATCTTCAATTCTTTCTCTTCCAGTTCACTAAATTGTGCCTTCAACTTCCAAATGAAATATCCACACTTTATATCAAAAAGACAAATCAAATGCGATTAAATCAGAGGATTGCTCGGCAGATTTAATGTCATCCCGCGGCTTCTTTTACTGCCTGCAATTTTAAACCAGCTCATGAGCAATATGTAATTGACTGCGCCATAAATTTGTAGCTTCGCTCGCCTGTCTTCCGGGGGCCAAGGCCTTTGCAGGCAGATACAAGAGTTTCGGGCTCCGGTGGAGATTAGTGGGAGCCAAGAACATGAGGAATCCCTTAAACCAGTGATTTTCAACCACTGTGCCGCGGCACACTAGTGTACCTTGAGAAACCGTCAGGTTTGCCGTGAGGAATTATCCAATATCACTTTTTATAATTAACATTTATTAATCATCATTTGCAAATATTATGTCAATAGCCATTATGTCAATAGTATACATGGACCCAAATATTCCAAATGCATTTGGTTTATTTGCTCAAACGGAAAGAATTGAACAGGGATGGAATATTCCTTTCACTAATCCGATTGAGGTATCTTGTACCCGCTCAAACGGAAAGTTGTCAGGGTGCGTTCTTCTCCGTGGTGTTTTTCTTCTTCTGTTGTTTATTAGCAGTTTTATTAAAAAAGAAAATATATATCTATATAAAACATGTCCTGAGTTTAATTATAAAATATTAGCAAGATTGAATTTGATCTTTTCCTGTTTAAATTTATCCCGGGTGCGTTCTTTCAGCGCATGCTCAGATATGATGTAACACGCAGATCCAGACGTTCTTCAGTTTTAAAAATGGAGGCGAGCAATCGGCTCTGGACTAAGCAAAGTTTGTTTTTGATTCAAACTAAATTTCAAGACTGGACAGACGAAAAACTGGCAATATGGAGTTATTCCAACAAGCGAAAAAAAACTTGGGGAAGATGGTATCACGTGATGCTGATGTTTATGTTTTACTGCGCATGACCCATTGACTATTCTGGTTGATTTTCACGGCTCATGTAGACAAGAGATTGGAATATTCCTTTCTATGGATACCATTGTTTCCCGAAAGGTCATTCAGAAAGAGAAAAACTTGTCATTTGGCTACTGTGGAGTGTCTGTGGTGTAAAGACTGGCAGAGCAATGTAATATTGGTCCATGTGGCAACACCTACCTTGTTCCTCCGATAGACTTATTGATGCACGTGTGAGGTCGTGGTGACATTTTGTAACATTTTTGGTTAATGGTGTGCCACAGGATTTTTCCAATGTAAAAAACGTGCCGTGTCTCAAAAAAGGTTGAAAAACACTGCCCTAAACAACCTCTTTGGGGATAGAGGAGTCGGACAATGGAGCACAAACCCTGAACTCACATGAACTCACTCACACACAACACCAGGAACACAAACACAGATGCCACCATTTCCCTTTTCCCAGCTGTACCTGAACACATTCAGTGGAATGGTGGATGCAAGGATTACCTGTATTCATGATAAAACCGTGCTTGACAACTGTACTAAACTCACTAACAACTGATACTACTCAATTCCTGGAGAAGCAACAGTTGGTTACGTTGTGCATCTCTCTCTCACAAGGCATCAAGCTGTTGCTCTCCAAAATGGTGCCCACAGCCCACAATGCATTGCACAATCGCGTGCCCTGGCACAGATCTGGCAGTTGTGTTGCGGAAGCCGCACAAGTGTTCTCATGGGTTCTTGTCGGTCGACAGACATACTCTGTTGCTCCGTGACCTTCATCTTCAGCTTCCTCAGCAAAGCACTTGTAATCTTGGAGTTGTGTTTGGGCTCCTTATCATATTGGAAAACTGCCATGCGGCTCTGATTCCCCAAAGGAGGGGCTCATGTACATGCTGAAATTCATCTTTCCCTCAAGAAACCACAGCTCCCTTGTGCTGGCAGCACTCATGTAGCCTATGTAGACTATGACACCACCACATCACCATTATATGGTTGTCAGCTATTGAGGCAACAATGGCTGTGTGTTGAGTCATTGTCAGTGGATAGTAAATCTGTACTCCTTTACAAGCGGTATGTTAATTACTCTAAAGCAGGGGTCTCAAACACGCGGCCCGCAGGACACTAGTTTGAGGCCCCCGCCTTGATATGAAAGTTTAATGTTAGTGCGGCCCGCGCAAGTTTGATATGGATGCTGTATGGTATCATGTACCCAGAAAAAATTATTACGTTTGATTAATGTTCATGTTAAAGGTTAAATAACTGTTAATAGTTATCCTCCCTATCCGTGTGGAAGTGGTAAGTTTTTGGCTATTTAAGTTTAAAGGAAATAACTTGAAGGCTACCGTTTAGGTCGCTAGCTCTCTAGTTTGCGAGTTAGCATGTGTTTCAAGACCCTGCAGTTGCGCAATATGTTGTAAATAAAAAGAGAATAAATGTGACTATAGTCATGTTTTGTCATTTCTACAGGGCTCTAATAATGCTTTGTTAATTTTAATCTGAAAAAAATTATTTGTCTACCCACCAACTATATGTGGTTTCTTAAGTTTTTATTATTTGCCGTTTTATTATTATTATTATTTTATTTATTTATTTATTACTGATTGATTGATTTTCTTTATTCTTGATTTGTTTATTTATTTTTCATCTTATTTTGTGTAGAAAAATAAAAAGTAAGATATTTGAGAACAGTGGAATGTTTTATCAGAGCTTTTATTGTAGAAAATTGGAACCAAAGCGAAGTTTAAAAAAAAATTACTTTTTAATAAATGCGTTTTTTTTGTTGTTTTTTTGGGGGGGGGAAACCTGATGCGGCCCAGTTTCACCCAGACCCAAGCTCCAGTGGCCCCCAAGTAAATTGAGTTTGAAACCCCTGCTCTAAAGTATATACAAGTTTTATTTTTATTATATGACCATTGAGATGATATACTATAATAAAAATGGCTGCTGAAATGTGAGACTGGGACATTTGAACCCCCAAAATATGTTAGGTGATCATGTGATGTACTGTGTTTAGGTTGAAAGCACAGAGGGTATTAAGTTTGGGGGATGCGGGTCGTGGAATTCATCCAGAGAGAATGAAATAATGGCAGCATTTGACATCGGATAAGTCAGCAGCACTGACTTCCAGTTTGAGTCATCTGATGTGGGCTTCCCATTTCCCGAAATTCATCAACAGAAATGCACGAGTAGGACGGAAGGCATGCCAATCTCCTCCATGAAACAAATATAGCACTATATGAAAGAGTGACGGCGACGAGACGACGGTGGCATAGATTGACGTGAAACCAAGCACAACCATGAGAACACAAGGGTTTTGTGCCGAAGGAATGTCGTTCCGAGAATTCCGTCCATCTGCTGGCTCTTTGTCAAAGTGCTTTGGTGGTAAGGAAGAGTGAACCCCCATTAGCATGCATCGCCTATCTTCTGTTGCTCATTCCCAAAGAGAAATGCTTACATGTGCATCACGTACATGCCACCCTCGGCCATATTCCTCATAACTAGATGACGAGGAGCGGGGGGGGGGGGGGGGGTGGTTTAGCAGATAGGCCTTTGTACATTGTTTTGGCTTTCCCTGCTTCAAATCCTTTACAGAAAGTGGACTGGAGGAGGGGACTTGGGGAGCCTCTCTGGGCTGTGAGGGGGACATGGGGAGCCTGTGAATGGGCTGAGGGCATGAGGGGCCCTCGGTGATGTGGTGCCATGAAATACAACAAGCCAGAGTTCACTCAACCCCTTCAAACTGGGGCAGGTTGGTCTTTTAGCTGGTTCTCAGTGTGGTAGACTCTCTCCACTTGTAATGTGTGTTTGTGTGTGTGTGTGTCTCGAAAGGTCAGTGGGATAAGGGGCATGTTTTTGAGCATGAGGCCCAGCTTTATTGATTTGTATCAGTGGTGCTTTATCCAAAGACACCATTGGAATGCAGAACAGAGGAATGCCAAAACATAAAAACCCACTATAACACATGTCCAATGCTTCCCCTCGCTCAGATCAAGCCAATTGTGTTGCTGCACTAAAACACAAGCGTACGGAGGTTCACAACTGTTGTGGCAGCTGGGGAGTGTAGGAGGAGATGAACTGAAGCACGAAGGGAACAAACGCTGGATTAAAAAAAATATATTTAGCGAGCTGCGCACGTAGCATCTAATTGTTGGCAGGATTAGTGTTCAAAAGCTTGTACACAAATGATAGAGGGACTCAACAATGCCAGAACATGTCCAAGGCATATGGTGTGACTAGCCTGGACTATATTCCAGAATATATCCAGGGATATTCCATGGGGCTGCACGGCGGGGACGAGTGGTTAGCACGCATGCCTCACAGCTAGGAGACCCGAGTTCAATTCCACCTTCGGCCATCTCTGTGTGGCATTTGCCTGTTCTCCCCATGCATGTGTGGGTTTTCTCCGGGTATTCCGGTTTCCTCCCACATTCCAAAAACATGCTAGCTTAATTGTTGTTTGTCTATATGTGCCCTGTGATTTGCTGGCGACCAGTCCAGGGTGTACCCTGCCTCTTGTTCAAAGACAGCTGGGATAGGCTCCAGCATACCCACGACCCTCGTGAGGATAAGCGGTAGAAAATGAATGAATGAAGGAATATTCTATGGACTATACCATAATATACCAAACCCCAGGGAAGAAACCAGAATATACCAGAGGGGTATAAAGTGGAGTTACCAAGAATATACCATAATGCCAGGATATGAACCATCCCAGAATATAAAGTAGGGGTATAAAGTAGAATATTCCTAAATATACCAAACACTAAACCATGAACTGAACTATTCCAGGGTATCACTGGAGTATAAAGAGGTCTAGCCCAAGGTGTAAGGTATATGAGCTCATACATGGAGTAAACATCCAAAACCCAGGGTAATGGTAATGGTCATGGTTTTATTTCATTTGAAAATGCATCAGATTACAATTGAGTGCATCCCATAATCAGTTCACAGTTCCACATGTCCAAAAGGAGTAGGAAGAAGCAAAGCTTATTAAATCCTACCCCTCCATCTGGTACTTTTACAATTTTACGTTCATGTAATTTTACAACAAATTACATTTGTTCACTTCCTGCTTTTCTAATATAGTTGAAGTTTTTTTATTTTTTTATTTATTTTTTTATTTTTATTTTTTTTTTATCACGTACCAAAGTACAAGGTGATATGACCATACAATGACATAATGGGTAGCATAGCAACTGTCAATATAGTGATAAATATAGCACATCATGACTGGTTCAATAATTTAATAATTTAACCCAACACGGCCCGGATTAAACCAATGTGTATAAAACATCCACTGTGCATTTATATACAATATATATACTGCTGGTTTCTGATTCTACCAATTCTACAACTAGAAATGACTTTTTGTGTGTATGATACCTCACTCGGTACTTGTATACACCACTGGGTACATATCTGCTAAAAGTCTTGTGAGAAAAGCATTTCACAAACACTGAAAGTGAGGTTTTGAGCCATATATTAATCCAGGTGAACTGTGTGCAGGCTTTGCTTCTTAGTGCATACGTGTCTGCATGTCAGGAGAGGAGGCCAACGTGTAATCCCACTCATTAGTGGGTTTTAACAGGATTTGGTACAACTACAATAATGGCCACTGTAGCTGAGACAAACTAACCTGCACTGGAGAATGCATGAGCGCCAACGGCAACCACAGAGTTTGCGGGTTGCTGCAAATGTTTCCTTTGCCGCTTCCCAAGATCCCAGACGGCGCTGTCAACAGACTGTGCTCACTGTTGCCATAGCGAGGGGCCAACGGAGCACCAGGAATGGCGACTATGCCCCGCATGTGCAGAAACCTGGGGTATGCCGACAACCGGGGCTATACAGTAACACATTCACGCATGCTCCGTTATACAGAGGCATGTCTACTCATGTCCTCCGACCAACTCAAGCCTAAAAAAAGAACATTTATACAACCTGATATTAGACGGTGCAAACAGTAACTTGACCAGCTCTAATTAAAGCCAGGCCCTGCCCTTTCAATTCTAAGGTGAATATTTTAAAGCTGTAGCCGATTATTACACCAGCATGCCGCCAACCTCTAACTGTGACTGGTGGATTCAATCACAGAGCCTTTAGCCAACATTAAGTTCAAGTTTAGTGATAAAGAAAACTCTATTCTACTTCATATATTAAACTCATGTTCAATTATAAAGAAACAGTTTGAATTTAATTGAAGTTTCCTTCAGCGAGACAATTACAGCTCGCTAATCTTCTTCTCGTAAAATGTCCAAAAAGTTCACATGCCTGTATGTAATTTAACACAGCTTTAGGAAGCAGTGACTATTGTGATACAATAGTCCAATAAACCCAGAATATAATCAGTCCAAAACGCATAAAGCCAAAATCACAAAGGTATTTTTCCGGCTTTGTTAGAGCCAAAACTGCATCATGTCTTGGGTCTGTTTTGTTTTATTTTTTACGACTCGGTTTGGTCAGTAGGGGGGTTCACTACTGGGGTCCAGTAGGGAGGTGTTGGGGAAGATAAATGATGATGGAAAGAAACATCCATTGTTGGTGGACTTGATTTGTTGTTTGTTGGACTTGATGGATTTTACCACATTTGACGCACTGGACTCAAGTCATCTGACTTGGACTCGAGTCATATGCAAGTCAGAATTTTGAGGATTTTAGACATCATCATGAAAATGCGTTCAGTGTGTATATTGTAGGGCTGTTGTTTATATTACTAAATCCTATTAGACTCTTATGAGTATGGTTTATAATAAATACAACAAACTGACACAGACCAGGTACAAAAGTCTGGCAGTAAATATGCTTCTCAGTGTTTATATCTGTGCTGTGTTAGTGTCTCTGCTCCTGGTTCAACTTTGACCTTTGTGCACATTTTTATTCTGCATGAGTGATACCAAATGTCACATGGGTTCTCACAGTTGTAGGAATCCAACATCACAGTGATCACAAAAATGGCTTGTGTGAACAGAGTATGCTAAATGGATTACAAACAAAAGTATGGTTGATTTAAAAGTACACGGCCACAGATGCTCACACACACACACACACACACGCATACGTACAGCAAAGTGAATGATAAATCTCCTGCTGCCCTGTGAGGTATTGGCTCTGAATGTCATGCAGCGTGTACCATGAACATGAAATATGGAACATTCGGGAGAGGAATCCTGCATCAAGAGCAGTTTATAGCTGAATTACTGCATGCTGCTAGAGCACCTGGGACTGTGAGCATTCGCCAGCCACAACGTTCGATACACCTGCACCTTCTGCTCCAAGAACTATGTTAAAAAAATGTGCTCATCCCCCGACCTATGATCAATCCCTTCAGAGCATAATGTAGCTCATGTATACTGTATTTTCTGGACTATAAGACGCTCCGGAGTATAAGACGCACAAGGCCAAAAATGCATAATTAGGAAAAAAAAACATACATAAGTCACATTTTTTGCGGGTAATTTGTTTTACAAACTACGGGACCAAAACAGACATTACATCCTCCTGGAAGGCAAGTTCTAACAATAATAAAAGAATAGAGAACAGGCTGAATAGGTGTAAGATATGCTAACACAATGGTTATATAGCTACACGAAAAACTGTTTATGTAACATAAACAGTTTTAAGTACAGTAACTGTTTTGTTTTCTTCAAACTTTCTTTATGCTGCTCAATTACTGTTTTCAAATTTCACTACTTGCAGCTTGTAGTCTGCAGAATATGATTTTCTTTTGGGAGGCAAGCTAATGTCTTCTGTTTAAATATTGAATTGTTAAGGAGTAAGAGATATCAGCTCTTGTGGCTGTCTGTGAAATGATATATATATATATTTTTTTTTCATTTATAAGTCGCTCTGGATTATAAGTCGCAGGAACAGCCGACCTATGAAAAAAAGTGCGACTTATAGTCCGGAAAATATGGTAGTTATTAAATGATAAGATAATAAGATAAACAGAAAGTGGTCATTTAAGGGAACCAAAATGTTAAATAAACACAACCCTGCAACTTCAGCATAATTGTTGTTTACAAGCGATGTTGGAAGGAAAATAAAATTAGGCATGTATTCAGTCCAAATCCCATCAGGCTTTCTGGAAGGCTGCATTAAGAAGGACTAGTGCCTGGCATCGGCCATCAGCCTCCATCTCTTCCTCTTCTGGCTCTGAATATGATTCAGAATATTAAGGCGCTAAATGATTCCTGACCTGAATTCGTAATCGTGATTTTAAAGCTGATGGGGCTAATGACATTTTACACATATCGGCCCAAAAAAGATATGAGCAAGTTAATGGTGGCTCAGTTGTGTGCTGACATATGAAGAGTGAAGCAGCGGGCCAAGTGAACAGAGCATCCTCTCTCCTCAGATCAACACATCTCATTCAAGCACACAAAACCTGATGATGAATAATCAATCACAGCGTCTGTTGCTACATTTGGCCTTCTTCATGGGTTTAGACAGTTTACTCTATTTACAATTTTACCAGTCGCTAGATTTGTAGCTGGGATCTTGTTATTTCATTGCCAGCATCAAAACGGGAGCCAAAGGGATTCAATACAGTGTGTTGCCATTCAAAAAAAACACTGAATGTCAGGCTTTGGGTCGTGTTCACTGAGGCCATCTGCGAGCTGCAGCACACCAGTCACTGATTGGAGTGATGATGGCAAAGCTGGCTCCGCAACAAACAAGTTATTTGACTGTGCAGTTGACATAACTGTGACTATTTGATACATCACTTTGCTGGCTGCTTGTTTCTCTCAACTGATTATTATTCAATTTCATCCATGTCCTGTTACAACAAGGCCATACTATTGACTACACATGACTTGTCTGCACCGGGATCAATGGCGGGTCAGTCTCAGCTAGAGAAAGTTATTTCAGTTATTTCAGGGTCAAAGACCCCGAGGCTGTATGTTGCAACTCCCGTCTTCCTCTAACAGCAACAACACACATGGTACCCTAAGGCTCAAACCCCCTAATGTCAGAAAATACTACATTTTACAAGAATTTTAGGAAAAAATGTCATTAAAATGCACAAAAACCTCAACAAATATGAAAATCTCAAACAGAGAGTTAGTTTCTCTGACTGTTAGGATTCAAACTGTGTCACAAAGCCAGCTGAGATAGTACTCTAGCTCACCTGGGAGGATAAGCAGTGTAGAAATGTTACTTAAATCAATGCCTGTACAGTTAATAAAGGCGTCACAATGCTAGCCCCGGAACAGATTGCACAGTGCATCTGTTCATATGTACACTTCTTAATCCATTTGACAACTGGTCAGTGTAATAAAGTGGACAGCATACACACACATGCGCCAACAAACACACCCCTCAAATAAACCCTCTGTGTTCCATTCCCCTCCCCTTGTGGCCCTGCAACTGCTGGTTGCCACCTCATGTGGAGCAGGTGGGCGACAGGCGCACCAAAGTCTCTGGCGCGCTTCCCTACACACACACACACACACACACACACTCACTTCTTTCTAATGACCACAGATATGTTCAAAAGCAGCAGCCTCCTCCGGCCACTTAATTTGACATGCTTGGGAGCAAAACAAACAGTGGCGCCCCCTTCCCTCCTCCCATTGTGTCTTTTCATCCAGTCAGGCCAGCACTCAATTAGCTAAGGCGGGGATGCTCAGACCCAGCTGATAAGAATCATGGAGACCTTTTAAGTTGTGCTTTAATACGTGCAATATAAAGATAATTACAAACCTAATAACTCATCACGCCATGAGGCGTAGAAACATTTTTATATTAGCAAATCAATGTGAGTGTTGTTTAACAGCTAATTTGATACTGCACGGACAGGACAAATTAGCTTCTTGTTGATAATAGATTTTAGAAAGGAGCCCTGCCATGTCCTTAGATCAGGTGTGTCAAAGTCAATTGCACAGGGGGGGGGGGGCAAAAATCAAAGCCTATTTTAGGTTACGGGTCGAACTGGGCATAGACATTTTCTTTTCATATGTGTCTATTTGTGTCCATTCATGCCTGCTTGAAAATTTTCAACCACTAATTGCTCAACCACCTCTTTTTCGTTCTATCAATGTCTGTAATGTATATTATATCAACACAAAAACATCACAATCTGTGAGATACCGGAAGAGTTAGCAGATTACATTTCCCAGCATCCTTTGCTGTGGTTAAAATGATCACTTTTTGGTTGTCTTATGGCTTTTTAAGGTGTTATTTTGTATAGACAGGGTGTAATGGGTAAAGTATTGCAGTTTTTAGTCATTTGACTTTTGGTCTGAATCTGGTACCCGTATTAATAATGGTTGTGTATTTATTTAAAATCAAAATGTCAGTAGCTTATACTGGAGGAATCGCTTACTTTCGCAGATCGCTATAAGCACTTTGATAAGGACCGTGAGGTCAACTTTTCCAAACAGTTCCATGGGCCGGATTTGGCCCTTGGGCCTGAGTTTGCCACTTGTGTCTTAGATTATTTGCATACAATGTTCTTCCATAAGGGACCCAGGGTACATAAGAGTTTGCCCAACCGATCTACAGGGGCTTTGTGGACTTTGACCGTGTACCTCGTGGTATCCTCTATACAGGTTTTGGACTTATACAGGTTATAAAAATATAAGGACATCTGGCTCACGCCTGATCCAAAAAGACAACACAGAGTGACATGACCGTCTTCTTGATTGATAGTCCACCTAATCAGACATCAAAAGCCACGTTTACATGTTTTACACGTTTTTCTCTTTCGGAGTGGAGTCTTTCCGAATGACTTTTCCGAAAACACAGTATACATGGAAAGGATTATTCCAATCTCTTGTCGACATGCGGCGCTATAATCAAACAGAACAGTCAATGGAGCATGCGCAGTAAAGCATAAACATCAACATCACGTGATACCGACTTCCCCGAGTTTTTCTTTCACTTGTTGGAATAACTCCGTATAGCCAGTTTTTCGTTCGTCCAGTCTTGAAATTTAGTTTGGATCAAAAACAAACTTTCCGCAGCAGTCCAGTGCCGATTGCTCACCTCCATTTTTAAACGAAAGAACGTCTCGAGCTGCGTGTTGCGTCATATCTGAGCATGCGATGAAAGAACACACCTGGGATAAATTTAAACAGGAAAATATAAAATTCAATCTTGCTAATATTTTATAATTAAACTTGGGACATGTTTTTATAGATATAGATTTTCTTTTTTTTTTTTTTTTAAATGGTTGCCAGTTGTTGCTTGCCAACCGCCAATAAACAACATCCATCCATCCATTTTCCTCCGCTTATCCGGGTCCGGGTCGTGGGGGCAGCAGTCTTAGTAGGGAAGCCCAGACTTCCCGGTCCCCGGCCACCTCCTCCAGCTCCACCGGGAGGACACCAAGGCGTTCCCAGGCCAGCTGTGAGACATAATCCCTCCAGCGTGTCCTAGGTCTACCCCGGGGCCTTTTCCCGGCTGGGCATGCCCAGAACACCTCACCAGGGAGGCGTCCGGGAGGCATCCGGACTAGATGCCCTAGCCACCTCAACTGACTCCTCTCGATGTGAAGGAGATAATAAATAAATAACAATAAACAACAGAAGAAGAAAAACACCATGAAGAAGAACGCACCCTGACAACTTTCCATTTGAGCGGGTACAAAATACCTCAATCGGATTGGGGAAAGGAATATTCCACCCCTGTGAATCCGATTATATATTCATTCTGATTGGCACTTTTCTTTCGGAATGAGGTTAAATTCTTTCCGTTTGAGCAAATAAACCGAATGCAATTGGAGTATTTGGGTCCATGTATACGTGGCTAATGTCAAGCTGCCAACAACCAATGAGAATCATGACGGATGCCACAACAAGAGAGTGAGAGCCTACCTGGCAGCAATGAATAAGGTTTTGTTCATGATCATGATGAGCTGGATGTCCAGTTTGTGTCGTTGTGTGTTATTTCTGCCGGGCTTGTGGCCCACAAATGCCGGGTACTGCTTGGTGTCTGCAGAGAAAAGAACACGGGGCTGAAAACACTTTGATACCAGAAGGTTGTGTTAGGCATGATACGGTGGGGATTTGGATCAAATGTCAACATCTCTTGCTTAAGATGCTCTGTCGTGGTCTTAAATGATGTGCTGCCGGGTAAAAGAAATGCCTGGCACTGTAGCATGAAATAGTTTTGTTGTCAGTGGGTCAGGATGAAAGCGTTTGGTTTGACTAGACAGGAACAGGTCAATGTCATGCTACTGTCACGGAGCCTGAGGACAACATGGCAACATACATATCTCTATAAACCTGCACCGTGTTTACACTCTTTAACAGAATAACCGCACATTTACTAGTGTATGTGTGAGCCAGAACATCAACCATTTAAGTTAAGGTTTACGTTAAGAGTACCGCAGGCATGAGGCTTCAATCATGAAATTAGACTTTATATAACACTCACAGGCTTTCACTTATTTTTACACTTGCATGATAGTTAAGAATGTTATTGATGAGACGGACAGGCAGGGGAAAAAATGTGTAAAATATACTTACAGTTCCCGTGGGAGATACTTATAGGCTCGCTGTCTTCGGGGAAGCCCGCCCCAGCTATGTGCAGTAGCGAGAAGTAGAGGAAGAAGGCCTCTGACCTCATGGTCGCACCACTCTGCTGGTCCTCTGCTGCAGATGTACCTCAGCCTGCATCGAGAAGAAGAGAAGAAAAGTTGAACAAACCTGTTGCAGTTTGATATAAAATAGCATATGGATTTTCAGTGACTCAGATGAGCTGCGTTGCAAGCAAAACAGACATAAGTGGATTAGGAATGTAATGTGCGTCATAGATCGATGTCAGGCTGAGAGGATCTCTCCCGACATGCAGATTAGCCTGCTCTGAAGCAACATCTAGACCTTTAAATACGAGGGTGGAGACCTAAGTACCTCATTTACCACTCGTGAGTCACCCCTCTCCAACACAATTATTACTGCTGCTACCTTAACACTAAAAGCACCTCACACTAACATGTCGTAGCATCGAGTGCACGACAAGAGGGACGTAATTGTTGTTGTTAGTGACGAGGGAAAACTATTTCCATTAAACATCTGTGGATGAGTGGTGAAAACTATCCATGTTTTTAAATGCAAGTCAAATTGGGATAGATAATTGTTTTGTTACATAAACACTTTATGTAAAGAAGAAGTCGGGTCATTTAAACATGTCCGCCTAGTCGGTAATCATGTGTTAGGATAGGCGATTTGTTCTACAAATGTGTAATCTACGTCACCTCCCCCACTCCCAAAAACCTTAGTAAGATTGGAGTCAAGATATGTTTAGATCAGTGCTCCCCAATCGTGGGGTGGGCAATCATTGCAATCATTGCAATCTGCTAATGGCTATCAAATATAACTGCATTGAACGTGTTCTTTTGTGTTTTGTTTTTTTTAGTGTATTATGTATATGTAACTGGACATGACGTGTGGAGTTTGCATGTTCTCCCCGTGCATGCGTGGGTTTTCTCCGGGTACTCCGGTTTTCTCCCACATTCCAAAAACATGCTAGGTTAATTGGCGACTCCAAATTGTCCATAGGTATGAATGTGAGTGTGAATGGTTGTTTGTCTATATGTGCCCTGTGATTGGCTGGCCACCAGTCCAGGGTGTACCCCGCCTCTCGCCCGAAGACAGCTGGGATAGGCTCCAGCACCCCCACGAACCTCGTGAGGAAAAGGCGGTAGAAAATGAATGAATGAATGAATGGATATGACATTTATGCCTGTGGCGCACCTGCGCATGCACAACGTGCATCGTGTACGTAGGGTCACACTACGGGATGACTTTTCACTATTTATGTTCATTCGTTCATTCATTTTCTTGCATGTGAAGAACCGATGGAGTTTCCGGTATAGATCGCGTAGTGACACGATCCAACTGTCATCAAATATGACCCAGGGAGAAATACAAAAACCACTTATATTGGAGTAAATTATTTACTTTTTTTGTCTTTTGAAATGCAATCTGGTCCCTTTCCTCAAAATAAAATGGTACAGTCCTTTCTGTACAGGAACAGGAAGTCGCTTACTAACTTGTTATCGAACACACAAAGAGAGCACAACTATATTCACGAAGGACCCATTTCCGGCATTCACGTCACTAGGGTCACAGGTATGCTGGAGCCTATCCCAGCTGTCTTTGGGCGTCACCCTAGACTAGTCGCCAGCCAATCACAGGGCACATATAGACAAACAATGGACTATGGACAATTACCCTACACACCCTTGGAATGTGTTTTGGAAACCGGAGTATTTGCATGCACAGGTAGAACATGCAAACTCCACACAGAGATGCCCAAGCGGAGAATCTTCCCGATCTCCTGTCTGTGTGGCCTACTTGCTAACCACTCGCTCACCGTGCCGCCACTTATTGTTATTATCCTCCATGAACCAGGAAGTAGCCATCTAAGTAACACACGGGCAAGTGAATGAACACAAGTAAGCCGCTCCACTTTTTTTTTTTTATAGAACTTTTTTTTTGTTGTTGTTTAATAAATGTCAGGGGGAAAAATGAGGATGCTGCGTTGGCCCATTTCCTGAATTACCTGCATGTTTTACTTGATTAAATAAACAGTGTGTCCTCAACAAGCTCATTCTCTAATGCAGTTTTATATGAAATGCATATCTATCAGCTTCTAGCTTAATGCGCTCACCAGACATGCCGCGGTGGCTTGTCTTGTCGTTTACGGCAACAGATTACAGCCATAAATCAAGCCAGACAATTATTGCGTGAGTAATCTAATCAGGAACGAAGTGTTTCATTTGCATAAAGCTTCTCTCTTCTCTTCTCTTTCTTTTTTCTTTTTCTCCTCCCACTCAAGCTGTAGGGGTAAAACATCGCTGGGAAATAGAGGATGCTTCAGTGGTAAAAAATGGAATAAAACAGTCAATTTCATTTACTCCACGCTGATAAAAGTTGTTTATGGCAATGTGTATTATCACTCGCTATAAAGGGAGGGAGAAATAGAAGGAAAAGTAGCGGAGGTCTTTTTTTTACTTAGCGAAGTCTCTCAAACATCAATCTCCAAGGAAAGGAACGTGACATGGGGGGGAACAATTCCTAAAGAATATGAGGGGAAAAGTTATGTTATGAGGGAAAAATATGAATGTGTACTGTTGCTAGAATTAGTATGAAGTCAGCACATTACCACAAAAATGTAGAATTGAATATTCATGATATATGGTTAAATATTAGCTCCAATCTTTTTCTTGTAAAACTGTTTTTCTTTATTATTGATTACAGGTTGTACTTGTATTATTGACACATTATTTGTGCAAATTATTTTTCCCTTAATATTATATTCCTTTCAATATTCCAAATAGTTTCTATTATGTGTTTTATTCTGTTTATTTTTCATTTTAATATTGAGATTTTTGTTCATCTTAATATTACAACTGTTTTCTCATAATATTATGTTCTTTAGGCTGCACAGCGAACAAGTGGTTAGTGCACAGGCCACACAGCTAGGAGACCCAAGTTCAATTCCACTCTCGGCCATCTCTGTGTGGAGTTTGCATGTTCTCCCCCTGCATGCGTGGGTTTTCTCCGGGTACTCCGGTTTCCTCCCAAATTCCAAAAACATGCTAGGTTAATTGGCAACTCCAAATTGTCCATAGGTATGAATGTGAGTGTGAATGGTTGTTTGTCTATATGTGCCCTGTGATTGGCTGGCGACCAGTCCAGGGTGTACCCCGCCTCTCGCCCGAAGACAGCTGGGATAGGCTCCAGCATACCCACGACCCTCGTGAGGATAAGCGGTAGAAAATGAATGAATGAATCAATGATTATATTATGACTCCATTTTCACAATATTTTTAGGTTTCTTCTCATAAGTAACATTTACTGTTTACAATGTTAGTGTTAGGATATTTTGTCATTGCATTCTTTTTTCTGTGTATATACCAACTTCTACAAGTAGTACAAATCTGTTTTTTTCCTCTCTACTGAACTCTGACCTGTAAAATCCAATAAATCCAATAGTAATTGACTGATTGATGAGCAGGAAGTGACACAAAGTTGCTGGACAGATGGCAAATCCCCCCCCCCCTTGTCCTTTAAAAAAAAAAAGTGCAGAAATAAATAATCCTTCGGTCCTATTTCCAGATGGGATTTGATCATGGCGATTCAAAGGTGAAACTGCCAAAGCTGCTTCTTCCATATGTTAGTGCCTTTGAATTTGAATGGATTATTACACAAACACAAACAGTGATTCCCTATAAGGCTTCAAGTCAAAGTCAAAGGCTTTTCTGTCATGTGAGTAACAGCAGGACACACGCTAGCTTTTACTTCCGTGTGTGCACACCTGTGACTTAAATCTTCATCTACAATACGACTGTAGCACGCATCCAGACATGTGCACAGAGCTTGCACATAAAACCAAAAGGTGGAGGTTGCAGATAATACAGGATACTTTTTCTTTGAGATGTACATGCACAATACCACCTTAAGAACAGCAGCTACTATAACCGTGTAGGTGGCATTCTGGATGTGTGTGTGTGTGTGTGTGGTGAAAACTCACATGAAGAAAATGGACCGAAATAACATCATTTAATATCACAGGCATACACATACAGGATAGTATATGTCAGTGGTTCTAAACTGGTTTGGCTGTGGGATACACCATCACCCCTCATTAACAAATGGAGACCCAAATTCTAGTTATTATGTACAGTATCTTATGTTTTAAGGAACTGTCCTCAACACAGCGCTTCGACGCTGCCTCTTTACGGCACGCTCTTCTGTTGCGGATATCTGCAGTTGTGTGTCGGATGGACGTTAAGTCTACACTCATGTCCTTCCTCTCCCCCCCAAGCCTCACCCAAAAAACATAGCATGCACAGACAAGAACGTGAGGTGCATTCACAGACATCGCGTAACTATATATAGATTTTTACACTGTGACCCACTTTTGGGTCTTGACCCACAAGTTGAGAACCACATGGTTAAAACCATTATGAAGCTTGAGTGTTATTCTTGCTAATATATCTGCATTTCTTTGTTATTAGCATAGTTATTAGTATTATGTTTATCTATTCATTATAATGGTTATGTTAGTTTTATCTACAGTGACATTCATGTGGATAAACAGCAGAAAAATGTCAATTTACTCCTGTACTTAGTATTTTTAGTTTTAGTATTTTGAATTTAGGTATTTTTATCCACCAGTCCTAGGTGCCTCTTGCCCAAAGACAGCTGGAATAGGCTCCAGCATACCCGTGACCCTAGTGGGTGGATTGGTGGAACTTATTTATTTTACTATACAATGTTTCTACCAATGTTTACGCCTTTATTTATTCATTATGACTGAAAAAGCTATCCACAAACTCTATTCACTTTGCTATTACACACTTCTTGGGTTTATAAATGACAACATATGGCGCTCCTAACTGTTATTATAGGCACCATTGTCTGTAAAATTCCAAAAAATGAACTGCAAAAACATATGTGAAGCTTGAAATATTGATTATAACATTAGGACATGCCCTTTAATCACTGATGACAAGTGTTTGTTTTTTTTAATCACAGCTCGACATACAGAGGAAGTGTTCCATATTTATAGTTAAGTGGCGGCTTCTCGTAAATGCTGTCTGACAGCTTTGATATGAGTGGAGCGTGCCTATGTGTTTATATTTGGCAGGCAGGATAACGTCCACACATGACAGGAACGCTGCCGCAAGGGGGGGGGGCGTCTTCATTGTGGCAGTGACTGAAATGATGGAGCTCATTTGGGAGGAGCAGCAGCTGTTTGGACAGGTAAAAAACGGATATTTTAACCTTAATTCATCCTTAAGAGGACGGGGTCATTTGGAAGTTAAAAAAAGTACTTAAAGGGTTGTTATCTTGACATTTTGTTCCTTTTCATAGCACCAGGATGTCAATAAAAGTCATTCTAAATGCAGATTAGTAGAATCTAAGCACATAGCACATATGCAGGGTGAAAAAAAGTGTTGATTTAAGGTTTAAATAAACCGCATATACCCGGTAGAGTAAAGGTAATACCTGCACAGACGGGTGTATATTATTACAAGCTACAAACTATAGCG
This sequence comes from Doryrhamphus excisus, assembly GCF_037039965.1. Taxonomy (NCBI): domain Eukaryota; kingdom Metazoa; phylum Chordata; class Actinopteri; order Syngnathiformes; family Syngnathidae; genus Doryrhamphus; species Doryrhamphus excisus. The sequence goes on along the minus strand of NC_136359.1, from coordinate 10,319,834 downwards.
ACATTGTTATTTTAGGAGCTAACACCAAAGAACTATTTTCCTGGTGTAGTGACATAGCACTTCCCACCGCTACCAAGATGTAATGTAAGATATAGCATCCCAGTGAGAACGGACATTGTAAGTGCCAATGAAACGTTTAACCCTTATGCTACATGCTAACGCTAAGAGAATTATGTTTAGTGGAAGTAAACATTTTCGCTCTGGACTCTGTGAAATCAAAAAGGTTCCGATCATGCTCAACATGACCAAAATGACTTTTACTACCTTGTCAAAGCATGTAGAGTACATATAAAACATATAAGATGTGAGAGCTTTATAGATGGAATTGGTTAATCCCGTTACATTGCAGAATTAGCTCTCATGCTAGCAGTTTTTCCAATATTTAGAACGCACAGGAAGGAGAAAGACGTGTGTTCAGGTCTCACGTAAGGATTGTGGATGATGGGAAAAAGTCTGGCGTTACTTGCGATATAACCAAAGCTATTAAGGAGCGCTATCAGGTATCGATTAGCATCATGAGGTGTCAACATAAAGCATCCGTGTCGCCGTTTATGGTGACTGTTATGATGCAGCGATTTAGCTTGACTAAAAAAGGGGGCACAATCAGGGCATTTTTGGTGACACACAACATCTAACCTTACGAAAGGGGATGAGGTTTTCCACTTCTCAGCTCTTCTTGACGAACCCAAGAGCAGAAACACCAGAGGGGTTTGGACCAAAGAGGGAATGATAAGCATAGTACAGTATTCCCCCCAAAACACTGACAAGACATCCGTCCCCCCCCCCCCCCCCCCCCAATTCTTCGCCCCTCAGATGTTCCTTTCAAGTCAATATCAGTGTGAAGACAATCCATCATGGTTTGATTATTAAAAGACAATGAAGCGGACATGAATGAGGCACCCCCGTCGCTGTCGGGGCCATTTATTGAAACAGAGGCTCCAATGCATGAACGTCTCCCTTTAAAAAGGCCTGATGGATTGATTGTGGAAGCGAGCCCAAGAAGGCTCAAGGGAAGCACAGACACAAGGAACAAGAGATCAGAGGCGCAGTGCCAACTTTGCCAAACAGCAGTCCTCACAAAAACGTTCACAGGGTGGAGATAAGCTGGTATCTTAATGACGTCGCCTCTGGGATTGTTAAAGACGTTCAGTTCTCAGCACGCATCTGTGCGTTTTAATCCTTGAACTAATAAACTAGTGCAATACTTGGAGGTAGTTTGACAAAAGGAACCTCAAGGAGAGCGTGGTGTGAGAAAGATTCAAAGTGCACTGACAAGCATGCATGGAGAAGAGGTAACAACAATCTGCACTACTTTGGATTTAGAATTGAAAGTAGGTCATGTGGCACATAGGAGCCTCAGCAATGCATTTCACATATTAGCCAAACATTTCATTTTACCGGCTGCCGAGTGGTTAGCACGTAGGGCTCACAGCTAGGAGGCTGAAGTTCAATTCCCTCGGCCATCTCTGTGTGGAGTACTCGTGTTCTCCCTGTGCATGCGTGGGTTTTCTACGGGTACTCCGGTTTCCTCCCACATTCCAAAAACATGCTAGGTTAATTGCCGACTCCAAATTGTCCATAGGTATGAATGTGAGTGTGAATGGTTGTTTGTCTATATGTGCCCTGTGATTGGCTGGCGACCAGTGCTGGAGCCGGTTTAAGCCCAGTTCTTTTTGGATAAAATAGTTTGATGCAAATGAAAATACATCCCCATATGCTGTTGTGTATGTGTTAGCGAGTGTGTAACTACAGGGATTTAATGCATTAACAGTTGTGCAATGTGATGTAAACAATGAACAACAGGAGCATAATGGTGCCTATAAAGGTGTTATTTCATGTTTCTAAAAAGCGTATTGAGAAAGTCTTAAAGGTTTCATGCTCTAACTATGTAAATATTCCATTTATTAATATTAACTTTTGTTGTGCTAAAACTTTTTTAGGCCTTGGACTCCAAAGTAAAAGTTCAAACTTCATACAAAAAAGTTAATCGTGCATTCTCAAGGGATGGCGCCTCTCCATGAGAAAGAGGTTATGCATTTGAATGTCACAGCCTATTCATGCTGATACAATCTGAACGGTACAGGAAAAATAGGTTGCAGATAAGGAGACGCTTGGTCGCAGATGGCCTTTTCTAACTTTTGTTTGATCCGAATTTCTATCTGGCCCTGACGTCTTTTTCACAGCTCACCTCACCGTGTGGTTGTCAAAAGAGCCGAGCAGGCTGGGAGATTTGTTTTGGGGGTTTTTTTCAGTAAGGGAAAATCATCAGAATGTCACAGCGCTAAATGCTGCTTAAGCTTGACGCCCTCCTGTGGGGCAGCATTGAAGGCGATTTTTACCGAAAACTCCCTGTGGTGCACCGTGCAAGGAGACGCCATAGTGGTCGATCCTCGAGGTTTCAGACTATAAAGCCTGGTTTCTATCAAGCTGTATAATTCGGTACAGTGTACAGTATATTATTCAGGGTTTCCATTGCAAAAGGTACTAATACTTTACATCCAACTCAGTTGATGTAGCGTACTGCAGCAGTGTGCTACCGCGTGGCTCGGTTGTTTAAGGTGGAGCTAGACATGCTGCTGTTCACTGATTGGTCAACAGAGAAACCATAACATTGCGAATTACACATGTCATGTCAAGGTTGCCAAGTCAGGTAAATGCTGTTTTGGGAAACTTTTGTTCATATAAATATATATGAATATATACACTATTAATTGGAAACAAATATTTACAAAATATATTATATTTTAGGACTATGTTGTATATATTATAAATATACATTTTAATATATTCAAACAATACAGTCAGTGTAAGAAATATTTTAATGGGCAAAATATTTTTTTAATGTCATAAAAGTCAGTCTACGAAGTAAACATGTCAAAATAGAAGTTTTTAAAAAATAAGTAACTTTTTTTAATATTACAGTCTCGGCAATATTAGTAATATGAATATGAAAAATACCTCAAATGTATATCTTATTTATACTGTATATCTTAAAATACCTGTCTTTAATGTTTTTACATGAATAGAAAACACACTTTAAATATTTAAAAAGGTTTAGCCAGTCGAAGTCTGCAACATATTATAACTATAATTATTTGTATTATATATTGTATTTATATATATACATATATATATATATAACAGTCTGATATTAGATGGATGAACCACGGCCACCTCATGGCTTTCCTCTACAGTAAACATCCACAGAAATCCATTTCAGTCTCTCATCAAATTTTTGCAAATCCAATATGCATGAGTGTTAAAATGATTTTTTTTCGTATTACATCCGAAGAAAGTGGAAGCAGACTTGAAGCCATTGGTGCATGAGCTAGGTATATTTAGCAGAGTAGGAGAATAAGTCGCTGAGGAACGAGATTTGGCTCAAATAAAAGAGGAGGTGGTACGATCAATAAAACAATAGTTGAGCCAGATGGATATTTACTACCGCCTGTGTTCCTGGACAGGGTGTAAATGGGGAAACTCTGAGAGTCAATAATCTAACAGCGGTTCACTACATGATCTTTTTGTCCTGCAGGTTTCAGAAGATTTAGAGTAGATCAACTTTTTCATGCTGAACCTTTACTGACTGGACGCCACTGCAAAGCCATAGAGCGTGGACATACATAACACAAGTGGCGCAACCAGATCCAGGAGATGATTTCGTATTTAATACAAAGCAGCCATTCTGCAAAAATAATGCATATAAATGAATTACATTTCCTGGATCACCTATTCGGGAAAGAAACAATCAAATAACCTATTAACTGTTTTTTGCATATTATGTTCTGTCTAAATGTTTCAAACTCATTTATCCATGCAAGTATTTTATGGAGTGGTTGCTCTACAAAGTTGACTCGTTCAATGAACAGCGCCTCTGCTGGTTGAAGCACAGGAGTGCACTGAATTTTGCCTCAATTGCTTGTTAATTAGCTTAACAATCAAATCTGTTCATATTCATAATCTCTGTGGAGTTGTTTGTTTATGTTCCTACCACATCTCCCTGCCCTTTCCCTGCTGTATGATGCAGTTCGAAACTCCTGTTTAACTGAGCAGGTATGAGTTGTATCTTGCGGAAGTGGTACAGACACCAGTCAGAGTAGACTATCTAGTGCGGAAGTGGTACACACACCAGTCAAACTGGACTATCAAATGTGGAGGTGGTACACACACCAGTCAGACTAAACTATCTAGTACGGAAGTGGTCCACACACCAGTCAGACTGGACTATCTAGTGCGGAAGTGGTACACACACCAGTCAGACTGGACTATACCGAGTGGAAGTGGTACACACACCAGTCAGAGTAGACTATCTAGTGCGGAAGTGGTACAGACACCAGTCAAAGTAGACTATCTAGTGTGGAAGTGGTACACACACCAGCCAAAGTAGACTATCTAGTGTGGAAGTGGTACACACACCAGTAAGACTATACTATCTAGTGCGGAAGTGGTACACACATCAGTCAGAGTAGACTATCTAGTGCGGAAGTGGTACACACACCAGTAAGACTAGACTATCTAGTGCGGAAGTGGTACACACACCAGTCAAACTAGACTATCTAGTGTGGAAGTGGTACACACACCGGTCAGACTGGACTATACAGAGTGGAAGTGGTACACACACCAGTAAGACTAGACTATCTAGTGCGGAAGTGGTACACACACCAGTCAAACTAGACTATCTAGTGTGGAAGTGGTACACACACCAGTCAGACTGGACTATACCGGGTGGAAGTGGTACACACACCAGTCAGAGTAGACTATCTAGTGCGGAAGTGGTACAGACACCAGTCAAAGTAGACGATCTAGTGTGGAAGTGGTACACACACCAGTAAGACTAGACTATCTAGTGCGGAAGTGGTACACACACCAGTCAGAGTAGACTATCTAGTGCGGAAGTGGTACACACACCAGTAAGACTAGACTATCTAGTGCGGAAGTGGTACACACACCAGTCAAACTAGACTATCTAGTGTGGAAGTGGTGCACACACCGGTCAGACTGGACTATGCAGGGTGGAAGTGGTATACACACCCGTCAGACTAGACTATCTAGTCCCACCTAGTCTTTGAGAGTCCAATGACCTGGATCTACTGTACGTTCCTCTGTAAATCTTTCCATGTGTTTGCACCCTTCCCACATCTTGCTACGATCTGTCTTACCAAAAGGCATGTTTGTGTTTTATAAGACGTGACAACGTCTCTGCTACCCCGTGTATCTTTCTTTCAAGCTTCACCGCATATCGTGATGCCTTTTTGAAATACGTGGAAACATCGGCTCTTTGTCAGTTTGTAGTTCATGCGCCGAGACGGAAATCAGGCAAGTTATAAAATGCTTGCGTCATCCCATAAATAGACACATCCCGCTGTAAAGACCCACAAATGCTCTGTGATTTCATCTTGCCCTCATGCATAATCATTTCATCTTTGTTAATGGTCTTTTTTTTTCCTTAATCGGCAGAGCTTCAATTTCATGCAGTTTCCATTATGCTAAGTGACTGAGTGTGTGTCCTGCTGATAACTGGCTGGCTGGCTGGCCTGGGCCTTGTGACGGAGCACGATGCTAATCTGTTTAAAGGTAATGTGCAGGCCACAGGAGAGTACAGCCTCCAACTAGCACTCACTTTCTTAGCCTCTTCTCATTACTCGGCCATCTGTCTTATTGATTTATTGTACACCACCTTGTTCGAGCAATCTACAGGCGTTTCATTTCGCTGTCCTTTTGCCTCCAAGCAACTAAACACCTCATCCTGCAGACTTCTTCCTCCGTGTGTCCTGCCACAAACCATACATTTATAATAAATGGGATGAAATGAGCTAAATTCAATTACTGTTTGTGATACTGATAATAGAGGACCATTCCCTGAATCTGCACATGCTGAATGACAATTGGCATTGGATAAGAAATACCACAATATTGCCAATGTACAGAATGAATCTGCCTAAATGTGGTTATCTCTGCACACCATATTGTTGCAGGAAGGCAGCCAGCATCACTAAACTAATGACACTGAGGTGACAATGCCCAGGCAAAAGAGGCCCACCACAACGTAGCAACACAATGAATGAAAAAGAACATGTAATTTGGCGCTTGAAATGCATAGAAATGACAATGATTGCCATGGCTGGTTCCATAATGTAGGTTAAGAAATAGGATGCAGGAAAAATAAGCCATTCATAACAAACACAAGTGCTGTTATGCTTAACCCTTTACACAGAACTCATTCCTTAGAGTGGGTTAGAAGCAATAAAAACATATGACATCAAATTCTACATTTTGACGCCCTAAAATTATTGTAGAATGTATTATATTATTTTTTTTATTATGTTGAATGTATTATTATTGTATTTTTTATGTTAGTAATTTTAACATAAATCATTTATAATCATATGCAATTACAACTTTTTATGATCATTGCTGATTGCTATTTAACTGTAAGGGCTTTCAAAACTAATCAATATTATATTCCATCCATCCATGCATCCATTTTCTATGCTGCTTATCCTCACTCGGGTCACAGGTATGCTGGAGCCTATCCCAGCGGGGTACACCCTGGACTGGTTGCCAGCGAATCACAGGGCACATGTCGACAAACAACCATTCACACTCCTTCGTGTGAAAAGGAGTCACTCTTGTTCTGCTTTCTTGAGTTTAGAATAAGTCAATTGGAGCTGCTAAATAGTAGTTAGCCCAGGAGTTTGCTATGCTAGCTCTTATGTCCCTTCAGTGATCCTGTAGCCAGCGCAATGTGATGTAAACAAAGAATAATAAGAGTGTAAAAGTGATAGGGGGTGTTATTTAATGTCTACAGGGCTCTAATAATGTTAAAACCCATATTTAGAAAAGCATCTTTTAACTACAAAAATAAATTTTAAATTGCACTTTGCGATAATTCACTTATTGCAGTCGGGTCTGGAACCAGTTAACCGTAATAAATGAGGGATGATTGTATACCTTTTTCTGATGTTAATTGTACATAATTGTCCTCACTATGTCAGCAATATGGATCCTCAGTGCTCAGTGGGTACAAGTCAATTGCCTCAATGAGACATCTTTATTTGTTTAGCAGCATCATTTGCATGACAAGCACCCAAGCATGGCTTTATAAATCGTGCCGATTCATGACGACGAGCCAAGATGAACGCTGGTACTGCACACATTAACGCATTCATTCATAAGCCTTGGGGGCATTAACTTGAAATGTTTTTGGGGGTGCAAAAGGGGTGAAAGGAACGCATTTCTCCTGCTGTTGTAGGCCAGTGTCAATGATGCAACACGATGATGCAAAGTGCCCATAGCGCTTTAAATGCTTGGTGAGCCGGGTGACATGAGCAAAAAGTACATATGCTAATTGTAAAAGTAATGACGTGTGACAAGTACAAATGTGCTCTTTTCTTAAGGGAGTTCGTCACTGATGTTCCCAACTTGACACAAGGAGGTTTAACGGGAGAAAAATTAATTAGACAGGACATAAGACATTTCAGTACACAGTGAGTCTCTTCTACAGTAAGCGTACACAGTCGTGATGTTGCTTCTTATATATTTAAAAATGGCCCACTAAGCAGAGACCAATGCACATCCCCTCTTCCATAAAAACTGAACTGTTTTGCAATTTATCTCCATGGCTATATTTTCGTTCTCAGCATCTTGAGGAGGAGCAAGCACATCCTCCTCGTCCCGTCACAAACGTCCCCAACAAGCACAGACGACAGTTCTCCGATAAGTCATTTTCCTTGTCGTTTGTGATCGGTGACTTCTTAAATCGACATTGTCATGCCATTTTTCTAATGGAACAGTTGCATTAATTCACAGGCCAAGAGCTTTACATCATGGTAGTCAATGTCCCCTGTGCAGCAATAAAATGATTATGCTCTGGTAGGAATGTTTAATACTGATATTCTTCAGTGGAACCTCCAAAGTCGAATGTATTTGAGCATTTGTAGAAATTTGGGGGAAATCTTTGCCTCTAAAGTAGAGTTGGAGTTGGAGGAAAGCAATGGAAGTCTGAAGCTCACGTGGGCAAGCACTTTATGGCGACAGAGGCAAGGAAAAATGGAAGAGACCTCCAACGATGACATTGGCAGGAATTAAATTGCACATTTTTTCAAACAATCAGCACTTTATTTGTTTATTTGAGAGGACTTATTCTGATTGCCACACAAAGGTAGGTATATTGTATGTGTTTTTGCATTTTAGAATTCTCACCATTCATTCATTCATTTTCTACCGCTTTTTCCTCACGAGGGTCGCGGGGGTGCTGGAGCCTATCCCAGCTGTAGAATTCTCACCACTGTTCCTTAAATTAGTCCAAAATAGCAAACAACTCAACACATTTGTTCCTCACAACAAAAAAGTAGCAATAAAAATTCAATTTTTGATCCCATATCTATCTTAAAATAAACTAACACCATCCTTAACGTTAAGATTTCAACATTAAGATTTCAATTTTGACCACGTCTCCAGCAGATATCTGCAGTTGTTTGTTGGTCGGACAGCCAGCATGTGAGCTCCCCAGTCATTGGGGACTGTCAATCACTGATTTAGACCAGGAATCCATAACCACTGGGTCGTGGACCGTCACAGTAAGCTTTAAGGTACAATGATAAAAAGAAATACATTTATTGTAAGAGGTGACCTGTCCCACTTTGTTAGACTGTCCTTGAACGCACTTCATATTCACTTCATATTTGGTCTCAAATGCTCATACTATGTTTACTAAGTTTTGATGACGTTATTGAGTACTAATCGCGAGTCAGTGAGGAAACAGTAGTTTTTTTCTTTGACAGGAGCCAATCAAGAGGGACGAGTGACCTCACAACGACTTTGTCAACCCATTGAGGAGGTTATTAGTCAATATAACAGTCTGACTTATGTCATCTTATAAAGAAAACTAAACTCATCACACAGCAACTGCACACCAAAAAGGTAGCTGACAAAAGTACAATATAAGTACCAATACGAGTTTAAAACAACCATTTTAACTTCTGTGTTCTATAAAGCAATTCGTTCAAAGCAATACTGCATTCTTTTGGGATATTTTTCTCATCAGAGACAAACAAGTGAGGATATTTCTGAAGAAAGCTAGAAACCTTAGTTAAATCCTTTTGGCTTTCATCTTAACCCGATGAAACCTCCACTTCACACTTCTCCAGCCACATCCAAGGATCAGGATGGATGACGTCCTGTCAAGTCTAAGTAGAAGAGAAAAGAGCCCAAATGAAGATGGACTTATTGTTCCACAAAGAGGCGACCAAGCTGGTGGGCGGGCCCGTTCGTTACGTGTTCACCCTTCAGATTGGCGTGACTTCCTGCAGACACCAGCACTAACACCAATATGACAAAAATAAAAAGTCTCTAGACAACAAAGCGATGGATTACCATGTATTAAAGAGCTTTTTTCTACCGATGCATTCTGAGAAAAGTCTCCTTATTCACTCTGCAGAGGCATCCATCAAAGCTACTTATTCATGAGATAAAGAGGTATCGCTTGGGCCGTCTTTTGGGGAGAGTGTTTTGATGGACGATGCGGAGGGAGGCTGCTTTCTTACGTTTGAAAGCAGCAGCGCTTCAAAGCTGAGTGACGGATAGGTAGAACGCTCTGATTCATGACGCCTGTTCACCTTCACTCCAAAGACAGAGAATAGGGAAGCATGTGGTAGAAGACAGTATCATTCGTATTACAGTGTATCTTGTTGTATTACAGCTTGTATACTATACACGCGTATAGATGTATAGCCACTGAAAATGGATCAACACACAGCCGAGATGACAAGTGTCTTGATGAGGACGCTATGGTGATGGAGTGGCCAACCTATAGTCCTGAATGCAATTGAGCATCTGTGGGGCATCCTCAAGTGGAAGAATGGTGGAGGCCCCTGAGGCCTAATATTGTTGTATGTGGCCAGCAAAGCCTAGAATTAATCTCCCTAGTACTCCTCGAAGTATATCTTTATATCAGCATGTTTGGAACTTGTGTGTGTGTGTGTTGTATCCTCTGGAGGCCACACTCTTTCAATACCATAGACGTATACATTTATATAATCGCAAACACCAGATCCCAAAACTTATTTGTATTTTTTTTTTTTTTTGCCTTTTTTGTACTTGCGTCAAAGTCAAATTTATGCTTGAAATGTATCCTTTCACAAAGCAGTTTTTGCCCCTTTTCTAGTCGGGAATTTTCCTGAAACTTAAAAATGGCTTGGATTGAATGAGTTCATATTTCATCCTGATTGTCTCTGTCAATGGAATTTATCTGCATCCTTTTTGTTCTGTGTCTAAGTCAGTGCTTCTCAAATTGTAGGGCCAGACCACCTGAGAGGCTGGCGGGGGTACTGTCAAGGGGGACACGAGAAGCTTTCATTTCAATTCAGAACTACCAACATGTAGGAATTTATAGTACTCAATATTCAATTTGACTCTTATATGCTTGGGGGGGTGCAAAAAAACTTCTGTGCCTTGGCGGGGCATAACTTACGTACATATAAGTCAAAGGCTGCACGGTGGGCAGAGTGGTTAGCGCACAGACCTCACAGTGAGGAGACCCGAGTTCAATCCCACCCTCGGCCATCTCTGTGTGGAGTTTGCATGTTCTCCCCGTGCATGCGTGGGTTTTCTCCGGGTACTCCGGTTTCCTCCCACATTCCAAAAACATGCTAGGTTAATTGCCGACTCCAAATTGTCCATAGGTATGAATGTGAGTGTGAATGGTTGTTTGTCTATATGTGCCCTGTGATTGGCTGGCGACCAGTCCAGGGTGTACCCCGCCTCTGGCCCAAAGACAGCTGGGATAGGCTCCAGCACCCCCGTGACCCTCGTGAGGATAAGCGGTAGAAAATGAATGAATGATCTAAGTCAACTAGTCTGACTTAAGATAAACACAACAAAACACAAAAAATGATGCCCATCATTCCTTTCACTGCTGTTCGATGCCAGAAGGACATCATGCATGTGGCTGTAACTTTTTGTGTGTTTGTGTGTGTGACAAGGAGATTATACTCGAGGAAGTATGATTAATGACTCCAATAATGAAAATCATCTTAACAGGAAGAAAACAGGTTGGGACTAATAAAACTTTATCCTTATAGGGGAGGAAATTGTCTTCTCTATTTCCCTTAACAACACCCAAAACAGATATCAAAAATGACAAAAACACACCTAAGCATTCTCTATTTTGCTGCAACAGCTCTCAGTATTCTCCTGCATAAAATGTATCTCATTCCTGTTGCCAATAGTGAGTAAATACAGGAGACCCTTATTATTCTTCTCTTTGTTGTTTCATTGGTGTTGGTTGTTGTCCCTGGTGGCTTTGTTTTCACAGTTTACGTTTTAAGTTTGGAAATGGAAAACCAACTGCCCAAAACAGACTAGCAGTACTGTAAGTACTGCTGGTTATTCAAGGAGGTGAAGCTCACGAGTGATCATGATTGTGACGGGGGGAAACGCTCTGCAGTTGCCGCTGCTCGCTGTGGAAAAGGAACCGCAGCGTCAGAAGAGAGTCGCCAAACACAATGCTAGTCGTTTTTAACAAAAGCAAAGTCGCTAGCGACCGGTAAAGTCTCCAGGTCAGTTCAGAAAAACTTCAGAAAACGACTGATTCGCTTATTTGACTGTCAATCAAAATGGGATTCCACTTTGACAGATATCCAATCATCATGCAAAAGCCAAGTACTGTATTTTTCGGACTATAAGTCGCACTTTTTTTCATAGGTTGGCTGTTCCTGCGACTTATATTCCAGAGCGACTTATAAATGAAAAAACTGTCTATAAAAACTGGACACCTTTTCTGTTCATGTTTATTTTTTTGTAGCTGATGAACCATTGTGTTAGCATATCTTCATACACCTATTCAGCCTGTTCTCTATTCTTTTATTGTTAGAACTTGCCTTCACAGATGGCGTATTGTCTGTTTTGGTCAAGTAGTTTGTAAAATAAATTACCCGCCAAAAAATACGACTTATACTCCATTGCAACTTATGTATGTTTTTTTTCTACCGAATGATGTATTTTTGGCCTTGTGCGACTTATACTCCGAAGCGACTTATAGTCCAGAAAATACGGTATTCAGTTCAAAGCCCAGTATTTATCCAATGATCGTCCAGTTTTGCACAGTGGAATAACCCACTCTACACATCCCCATCAAAGTCAGTAGTTTGTCAGTGTCACACTGTGTAAAAGTGCTGTGTCACTGCGAGGATGTATGACAAGGAAGTTGTGTCAGTAGCTGAATCTGAACATTTTAGTCAATGAGATTTTACCACCTTTTGTTGACATTTTAGGGGAAGCTATGCTTCCCCTGCGGTCAATTGCCTCTGAGTACCGTGAAAAAGGCTACGACCAAACCATTTGTTTGTCCATCTGTTCGTTAGTTCCTGGTTCATGGAGGATGACTTTTCCATTATTATGATTCTGAGGAGTGGATCGCTCCATTAATACCCTGTTCTCCGGTCACCTGCCCCTTCCTCTCGTTCATCCATCCGTCCATCCAAACCATTAGAGCCATCTTTAATCCGAGGACGTCATCCACTGTAGGACACAGTCTGCTGGGCTGCAACAATGAAATCTGTGCTTTCCTGACAGAGTAAGGACAGTCCCCTAAGGATATAAGAGGATCAGGTTGCTCATCCGGTAACCTAAACCTTTTAACCGTTTGTGCATTTAATTCCGCCCACATGCAATTATTGAAGACAAAACAACACAAAGGACAAATAGAGCTTAATAGCTTGCTAAATAATAACAGTTCAACTGAATGTTCACGTGTGTTTTTTCATGTGAGTACATTTTCTTCTTGTAGTAGCGACTTTATTCTCATAATAGTGAGACTTTATTCTCCTGACATTCTTTTTCCCGCACCCTAATATTGCTCTTTTTGTTTATTTGTTTCTCATAATGAATAATATACTGTGGCATCAATTAGACCAGAGCCCACTCTTACAGGATATAAAGCAAATTCAAAAATGCTGCATTAAATGTGCAAATATTTCCAACAAATGTGATGCTAAATGCCAAATACTAACTAGAAGTACTTTTTTATGTCCCAGTGTGTGTCCATTATCATTAAGCTTACTACTATGTTAACTTAATTCAAGCAAAACAAGTGGAAAAATAAACTGTGGTAATTGACTTATGATGCCAAGTGCACCCCCCACGGACAGTCTAGTCATCTCTTTGTGGAAAGCCGATCTGTTGATTGCCTTCAAATGTTGCAGTAACAAATTGTGGACAAGCGGGATAACACAAGCATGGGATAATTAGCTACTGTATATACTGCTTGCTGAAAGACAAGCCTGGATGTTTTCTCTACTGTAATGTAACATGTTACACATAAAGCACGCAGTAATGAAACAGTATTAAGTACTGCAGAGCCTCATATATGATTGCTATGAGGTAATGACAGCCAATTTTGCAGATAAATTCGTCCAATTAATTACTAAAACAAATTTTCTGATTGCCAAAGCCTGCCAGTCCAATTTTCATGATTCCCGTTTGAGCTGCCAACTTCATTTCATACACATTCCCGACGGTAAAAGTCCTCAAAGACTGTCATTTTTAGCAAATTGACTCCTTTAGCTCTATTCTGAAAGTTCTGTATTTCGTCATGTGCATGGTGGCCATCACTTCAATGAACGCCATGTCTCAATTGTTAAAATCATTGATTAATCGTGTCTGTGAAGCAACTGAAGGAAAATGGAGTGTACTACATGGCTGCAGCCAGTAGGGGGGCTGTCTCATATCACCGCTCTGTATTAGAAGACGGAGTATTAGGGCCACAGAAAAAAATAATATCTGAGATCTTAAGACTTTAGGATTGCATTTCTGACGGCTTTATCGAAATCTCTGATTTATTTATTTTTTTTAGAATAAAGTCGGAAATTTAAAAGAAAAAAATTTGCGAGTTTATTCTTGTAAATTTTCAACTTTTTTTCTTTCAAATTTCTGGCTTTTGTTCATAAATTTATGACTTTATTCTCCTAATATTAACACATTTTTTTCTTGTAAGCAACTTTGACTTTTTTCTCCTAATATAATGATTTTTTTTATAAATGTATGACTTTTGTCTTTTTTCATAAGAATTTCCTGTTTATCTCGTAAATTGAGGACCTTATTCTAAAATTCTGACATTTTTTTCATAATTTTACAATTTTACTTGAAATATAGTAAGCCAGTATTCATAAATTTATGACTTTGTCATGAATTTGCTACTTTATGCTTGTAATGCATGACATTGTTCTCACAAATATACTGCTTTTTTCTTGTAAATTTATGATTTTATTCTCCTAATATTATGACTTTTTTTCTCATAAGTTCATGACTTTATTCTCATGAATGTGTGACTTTATTTTTGTAAATTTATAACTTTTTTACATAAATTTACAGCTTTTTCCGTAAATGTATGACTTATTTCACATAATATTGTGACCTTTTTTACTTTTTCCCCCCAAATATTTAAAGTTTTTTTTCTCGTTAATTTATAACTCCATTCTTGAAATCTTGAAAAATTATTGATTTTTATTTTGGTATTTACTTTTATTATTTGTACTGATTATGAACATACTCTGCTTGGACATCTCTGTGTGGCGTTTGGATGTTCTCCAGGTTTGTGCATGCGTGGATTTTCTCCGGGTTTTCCGGTTTCTTCCCACATTCCAAAAACATGCTAGGTTAATTGGTGACTCCAAATTGTCCATAGGTATGAATGTGAGTGTGAATGCTTGTTTGTCTTTATTTGCCCTGTGATTGGCTGGCGACCAGTCCGGGGTGTTCCCCGCTTCTTACCCAAAGACAACTGGGATAGGCTCCAGCATACCCCGGTGACCTTAGTGAGGATAAGCGGCATAGAAAATGAATGATAAACATACATAAAAGTGCCATTTACTGCATCTGCCAGAGCACTGCGCCACATGCCCTCAAGCAGAGAAATGATTCTGTGTAAATGACTTTGTTTACCACTCAATCCATTTGCAGATGCTGTGATTTTCTCCTGCAAAGACGTCCTGTCAGTCATCAGTTTAACAATGTCTTTTAGGCGTATGTATCTGTCTCTGGTGGCATATTAACACAATGAATGATGATGGCGTTGCAGAGAAATGACTCTAGGGATGATTTAGAGTGAAAATGTTTATCTTCGACCATGCATCTATGAATACATTGTGTGGTATTACTTTACAACTGGTGAATATATTTCAAAGCTTAGATGTAAAAGAACTATTTGCATGTTTATAAATGTACTTTTTTCACAGATACATATTTTAAAGCAATATTGTTACAAATGACACGCTGTCATAAAAGTGGCCCCACATGGTCGTGGCCCCCTATGGAGTCTGTTAACGAGTCGATGGCTGGCGACAGACAGCTGCAGATAATCCCCCTCGTGCCGTCGGTGCCCGCTATAATGAGCCCGGCTTACTTAGTGAACGGAGGGCAAAGGTGAACCGGAGAGAATTCTTCAAGGTTTGTGGCATAGAGCAAATTTAACATCATGTTGTTGTGCGCCTCTGCTGGTTGAAGCTAAGTACTACAATAAGCGCTGTTGTTCACTTTATTACATATGTATAAAGAATCTTCCACTATGAAATGGACACTGATAACCAAGCAGTAAAGTGGACAGTTGGACAGTTTAGGATGTGTAGTGAAGCCTGTTTTTTCTTCTTTTTTTACAAAGTGGTGGGCGTATACACAGGGCAAGCTCATCTATCTCGGGGTGGGTCGGAGGCTCTGAGCGCCTTTTCTTTCAAAAGTGGAGTATACAAGATAGCGTTTTCAGAGGGGAACATCATTTAAAAGTCACTTTTGCGTAATGGGGGACCGTTAAGGCAACAGAGGCAGATGTTGCTGCAACAAAACTTAGAGGCAAGTTTTGAATAAATAATCTATCCACAGTAAACTTGTTTTCCTCCCACAGTGATTGACTGAATCCTATAAAAGTGTATTTAGTCCGGAAATGTGCAATCAAATCATAAAAAAAGCATTTTAATCCAAATCAGTGGGATAATCTTCCGGCCTTAGTACTGTACATATAATCTGTTTGAGAGGGAGAACAAAAAAACACATAATCCAATATATTCCAATATAGTTTCCTTTATAATAAGAAATACATGACAATGAGAATAATAAAAAAAAATAATCGATTAATTAACTACACATAATGATATGCTTATTGTTTAATTAATTGTTATGATTATCGCTGCTATATTGGGCAATACGAATGTAAAGGTGACTATAGGGGTGTTATTTCATGTCTCTGTGGCTCTAATGTGTTTATAAGACCGTAAACAAGTTTTCTAAGTCATAACTACCAAAATATTTCATTTACTGTATATGTAATTGTTTTTTGTTTTTCATTTATATAACAAACATTTTGTAGTATTTTATTATCATTGCCTTTCCTGATTGGCTGGCAGACGGAAACCACCTGATTCTTCTTCCTTGTATATTACAAACTAAGTGTAGTCCAATACCCACAATAATAAACATACGTAATGTGTTATGAGAAGGTAGCCCCCCCCCTCATGTGCGGGTCTTTCCCAGTGTCTTTTTTATTTGCATCTGGAGTGGAGAAGATGAACAACAACAAGACAAGCTAATCCTAGCAATGTTCCTGTGAGGCTTTGAGCTCAGTGGAGGGAAAGACGCGACTTAAAGCAGCAATCGTTGCCCCCCCGGGAGCAGATTATAAAACAGCAACCTCACTTGCAGGTCCTCTTTTGACTTCCTCCGCCAAATATCTTCTCCTTGTCTTTACCTCAAAGCAAGCTGGAGGCCAAAATGAGCTCACCAAGAAGAACCCCCCCCCCCCCCCCCCCACACACACACACCCCACTCCCAGTGAGGAGCCCAGCCAAGGTCTTAATGAAACAGTGGGTGCACAGGACTGCAGATTAAAAGTTATTATTCTGCTGCTGTGGGCCTTGTTTGATGATGGTGATGGTGATAGAGGGGGTCTCTCTATGCTGGGGAACTATGCACATGGATGCGGGGGAGGGGTGTAACTTGATGGAAGATGGAATCTTATGAGAAAAGGTTCCAGCATTAAAAAAAAAACTTGTATTGGTGAATTTCTTATTGTTAAGTTGCTGTGTGAGGATTTTTGTGTTATTTTTATGATGCCAGACTGTTATATTGAGTAAATACCTCCTACGATTTCCAATGGGTTTTTTCTAATAGTTTTTTCTGAACTCATGATTGGCACTTGCGTACTCCACGCCACAATATGGCATTTTATGAAGTGGACATGTACAGGTTATAGTCTAGTCTAGTTTATACACCGGGTATTGCATCATATATAATATAAATAATATAATATAAAAAAATGCCTCAAATATTTCAAAAACAAAGTAAAAAGTACTTTAAAATGACCAAAGAAGCATGACAAAGAACTGCTTACATGACCTGTCTGTCAAATGTCTTCCTAGAGTGGGTAGTTTTACTTTATTTTTAGTTTTATTTAGTTACTTTCTCTACTTGTATGACAATTAAATTACTTTGTCTATTGTTAAGAAAGGCTATATGAATCCACCGCACTTTTTCCAGTCCACCTGAGATGCATGTTTACTGCTTATTTTATTTAAAAAGTGCTCTTAAATATCGAGGATGGGAAGCATAAAAAAAAAATCCTCTTTTTTTCCTTGAATATGCATGATTATGTAAACACTACCAATGAATGTGTGCAAAAACATTTAGAAATAGACTCACACTTTCTCACACACGCACACTGCAAACTCTCCCTCCTGTGTCGTCTGCATAATACATGAGCGTTCTGTATAGATTGTCGAGGGAAACGGCGTGCAAGGCGCTAACAATAGGAAGCGGGAGACAACCATATGTGTGTAAATGCATAATGTGAATTCCTAATGGATGATTACATAAGTCATGTGAGGGTTTTTTTGTAGGATTTAGTTCTCCCTCTGCAATCCTTTCTTTAAGTGTGGGCTGAAGAAGAGACACCAGCAGGTGCTCGCTTGTTCGCATGGCTCTGGTGTTGCTGCACTTCCACACACTATCGCGCACAGTTCAGTCATAATGTCCGACCACTGTGATGGGATTTAAACCGCAGACCCTCCAATGTGAGCGAGTGTGACCTCAGCAACACACACAGATCTGAAACCACAGTGATCCATCCCCTCATCATATCCACTCAAATCAGACAAATAATGAACTACAATGTCATTCAGTGCAGTCGCACAGACGCCCACCAAGGCAAAAGTATTGACAGAAGTGTGTGTGTGTGGGGGGGGGTTGCCTTTCAGTAAGCAACATCCTGATCTATGCAGGATTATGAAGAGATGGGTGCACGCTTCTATTCCATTGCTAAATTACTGTGAGTACATGTATCTGTATAAGTTCTTGTACATATAAACAGATATATCTTTGCATAGAGATAATGTCATGCCAAGCAACTGAAAATGTCTGTGCGGAATGTTATGATGAATTGTCTAATACCTAAATGTGGTGAGCTCGGAAGCCCAAAGTGGAAGATGTCTTCAGGGGTGAAACCGTATCCCTCGCTCCGACCATTTTCTTTGATGATTTAGCATATTAACAACCTTTGTGAGTAATTGAAAAAGTGGTGTAATGACCTCCCATTTTCCTTCCATTTAAGCCAAAGACGATTCACAGGGAGCATCTGTCTTTGAGTAAAAAAAAAACAAAAAAAAAAACATAACGACCTGCATATGTCATCCCCTTTTTAGAGCTCTCCAAATGCATTTGACTTGAGTATTTTCATGAGTGGTTGACATCTACTGATTACGAGATCTGGTAAAGTTGGGCCTAATCTTCAAACAGCAGCGGACGGAAGGCGGAGGGTCGGGGGGGTGGGCCAGATGGATATGGAAAGATCGGGGTGGACTTTTCATGTGGTTTCATCCTACTCTAAATGGCTTCCAGAAGTGAGCATGCTGCAAACCCTCAACGCTTAAATCAAAGCGTTTGATGTCATGCTACTGGTTTGGTCGCCGGCTTGTGTGTCTAAGATGTAGAAGAAGAGTGAGAGGTCATCCTTTGTTCTGAACTGCCACACTAGCAAGAAGAGCATGGAAGCATGGTGGACCATCATCAAGAAATATGTATTCAATCATCATCAAATTTTCCAAAAAAATTTCAAATAATTACTAGTTCTCATCAGATTAATCACAGTTTCAAATTAATCAATCAGGATTAATTCCTATTTGCAACTATGTGTGAAATATGTCTTGGATTCATTTTTTGAGTGCATTGTACTTATGCATTAAGAGTTACAAAGTGATAAGAATACCCACTTATTGTTTTTCTTTGTGTTTCTGTTTATTTAGCCCATGAATACTGTACCTCAGTGTCCGTGAATACATCTCGCAGTCATCTAGTGACAACGAGGACGGGACTAGAGAGGTGTTTGTGACTTGGAGATAAATATATGTTGTTGGAATGGCACTGCTGTAGAATAAAGTGGAATAAATTTATAAAAGAGCGTCAGATTCTGCGTGACTCTCTGTCTGTTGTCATAACTGAGAGGTGTGGCTTGCCATGATGCGTATGCATCAATTACTTTGAAAAATGTAACATAATTCATTCATTCATACCACTTATCCTCACGAGGGTCGCGGGGGTGCTGGAGCTTATCCCAGCTGTCTTCGGGCGAGAGGCGGGGTACACCCTGGACTGGTCGCCAGCCAATCACAGGGCAAATATAGACAAACAACCATTCACACTCACAATCATACTTATGGACAATTTGGAGTCACCAATTAACCTAGCATGTTTTTGGAATGTGGGAGGAAACCGGAGTACCCGGAGAAAACCCACGCATGCACGGGGAGAACATGCAAACTCCACACAGAGATGGCCGAGGGTGGAATCGAACTCGAGTCTCCTATTTGTGAGGCCTGCGTGCTAACCACTCGTCCCCGCCATTCAACCTGTAACATCAATCAATAAATAAAAAGCTATTTTTGACTGCCCTAATCAATATATGCATTTCGCCAGTGTGTGAGTCACTGGAAGAAAAGCTCAGGCTCGCTTTGGGGGAAGTCATTTAACGGTATACTGGGAGAATACTGGATGACCTGTTGCTTTTCAGACACAAAAGACACCGCCAACATACCATGAATGCTCCAATTAAAGCCTTTATCCAATTAGTCAACGAGGGCAGGGTCTACAAAAGCAAATAACCACAAGGATCTCTAATTACCAGTAATTCAAAACACACTGGCATTAACACCTGGATGTTGCCTACAGCCACATATGTGAATGTTGAGGTTCTTTGCTTTTGTAGCAACTCCAGGTTAATTGAATAGAAGTGTTAATTTGAGCATAGGGACAATGGTAATGACCACAGACCCCCAGCCGTTGGTCATCCCGATAAGGGTTTCATCGTTTTTTCAGACACTCTTTTTGAAATCAGATCCAAAGTCTTGATGGGAAAGTTTGGGGTAACTGAGTCATTTTGCAACAGCAAAACAAACGTGTATTGTTTGGCTTTTATCCCAGCATTATATTACTATATTTTAGTGTTTCATATTATGTTTTCCTGATTGTCATCTGTGGTTGTTGTTAAAGGGCTTTATGAATAAAGTTGCTATGGTATGATGATGCATTAACAGGTATCGATCTGACCGTGTCCTGGGTGTCTTCATCTGTCCTAGCCGGACCCACAGACTGGTCGTTAAGTGTCTACTCAGAACAGAGCCATGGACATTAGCGGCTCCTTAACAAACTCTGCATTGATCGGTACTTAGGGATGACGTTGTGCATGTAATTAGCGATAGTCGTCTTGACTGTGGATACGGTGACATTGCACAGGATTGATGGAGGAAGGATGGGATGCATTAGCTGGGTTTTATTTTTTAGAGTTATTTCACAGCACATTTTATGAGCCTTTTAGCTTCTTCACCCTGCCAATATTCACTACAGATTTAGACTCTTTATTCCCATAAAAGTAGCAAATGAAAGTAGAATTAAGAGTTTGTCCTAAAGGCATACAGATAAATCAGTGGTATCAGCCCCAAATAAGACGACTCTGAAAATAAGACGATCCCTCTTTTTCAAGTCTGGTTTTTATTTATTTTTTTATAATCTGCGTCATTGATTCAACATAACTCCTGTGTTGTTTGCTAACTTGCTAGCAACATTTGACACACTTTTTTGACACAGGTCTCCCCAAGTCACTGGTGTTTGTGAGCGACAAGAAGAAAAGCTCTGATTGGCTTGAGTGATGTCCATTGGCATCGCCTTAAATGTAAGACTGGTCGTCTTATATTTGGGTCAATACTACAGTAATCTAAGACGACCAGCTGTAGCAAAAATCCTGAAAAAATCAATTTTTTTAAGTTATATCACTTTTTTTTTACAAACCATTAGTGCTATTCAATAATAAAAGAAACAATCAAAAACTTGACATGCAAGTGAAAAAATCCAAGCTCAGAAAGCTGAAATGTAGGCCCGAACAAAAGAAAAACAAACCCTCTTTTTTAAGAGATGTTTTTGGAAAAGAATTAATAATTAGGGCAAAGTTGTTTTATAAGACAACCTGACCTACTGTATAGGCAAAAAAAGTCATAGTTCGATCTAAATAGTAATCGCGATGCATATCTTGACATAATTGGAGAGTTTAATACAACAATAGACACCTATAGAAAATACATCTTTGGGGCAAAGCTGTTTGGGATATATTTAGGGAGGACTGGCGATGGCCTTCTATGGATCTTATATTTGGGGGAAAAACATGCATATCTTGACGTAAACAGGGCATTTTCAACCATTAACATCACTTTCCTTGCTCTCCAATCAATTGGTCCCTAGCCTTGCTCTCAAAGTGAACAGTACAACTGTCCAATGCCTTTACGTCATCAAGTGATTGCGCTGCGGCTGCCACAGACGGATGTGGCTGATGGTGTTGTTACAGGTCAAGCGTGTGCACGACGAGGCCTATTTGCACATGACAGATGTTGCTGTGAAAACACCGTTTGTCTCCCCTTTTCACACGCCTTCTGACCCGATGTTACACTGATGCGCCATTTGTGCTAATTATCCAATTAGTATTGGGAGCAGGAGGTGTGATGATCGGGATGATTGCATCCGTACACAAACACAACTGCCTACAGACACACTCAGCTACCGAATGTTTACATTGTCAAAGACGTATTCATCTGTCATCCCCCCCCCCCCCAATCCCCCACCACCACCACCTCTTGAGGAGTTATTTGTTTTGATGCCGTCCTCAGATATATAGATGAAAGACGGCGCTGATGGTGTGTCACCTGTCATGT
Source organism: Doryrhamphus excisus (assembly GCF_037039965.1). Classification (NCBI taxonomy): domain Eukaryota; kingdom Metazoa; phylum Chordata; class Actinopteri; order Syngnathiformes; family Syngnathidae; genus Doryrhamphus; species Doryrhamphus excisus. Next base: position 10,297,599 of record NC_136359.1, on the reverse strand, counting down.
TTTTGGGTCTATTTGCACAGATCAAACCCCCATTCATGTTGGACTGTACAGACCTTATGGTAAGATCTCAGACGGCATCTAAAGGTACGGTTTTATAATCTCAGCAGCTTTGTAGACGCTGCAAAAAAAGCAAGTATGAAAGATCCCGCTTATGCTCGTCTAGGAAGTTCTGATAATCTTGTTGAACTTCAATGGTTTCCCAGTTGATCAACTCCGGTTGGAAATACTTTGGCTACAGTCCAAAAGTAGAACACTAATCCAAAACATTGGATGGGTTTTATTGTCTTTGTTTTGTTTGTATACAGAACTAAAGTTTGAACCCAGTTCCTCATGCAATTAAATGAGATATTGTCTCCAAATTTTTGACTATATCATTTCACAATGGTACCGATTAGAGATGGGCATAATAATTGATTGTTTTACAACAGAACCAATGTTGTAACAGTGGTAAGGAGCATGACTGGTGGACTGACTTTGAACCCCAGCCAACCAGGTTCAGGTTCAGGATGTAATATTAAACCAGACGTGTATCTGCTGTGACATATTGGTAACTGTTAGCCACATTTATAATGGCCTCAGTTCTTCACTCCATCCTTTACTGCCTCCCTCTACACATATACACATACCCCTCTCTGGCTTCATTGTCTCTAGGTCGGGGGGGTGAACAATGTCATCCCACACGGGGCCCCCAGCGCGGTCCCAGCCGAGAAGGCAGGGCAGTGCCACAGAAGAGCCATAATTCAATGTTTCAAGCAGGCTGCTGGATAAAAAGAAGCCTCACACATGGCTGCCTATGTGGGTCAGCCTTGGATCATCTGCAGAGGAGGAGGCCAGTGACTGGCACCAGATTCATCCCTATCAACTCCCCCCCTTAATGTGTGAATGTGTCGTCTTCTCCTGGAAGCTGAAGGCCAGACCCCCCTCTGGGTCATCCCAGCCAAGTCTTCTATGGGAAACCTGTCCTCTGTTGCCGAACCCCCCCCATCCTTCCATCCGCTACCCCACTGCACCCTGATGCCTTTGTGAGCTCCGGAGACAAAACAGGGGGCTCTTTGGGGCCACCAATTAGTCCTCCCCCATGGGGTGACATGGCCAATGAATAGAGGGACCCCCAAACCGTCCAGGCATATAATCTCAGCTGTCTGCTTTAGAGGCGGCACTGTCACAAGCACACAGATTCAACCTTGTTTTCACAGAGGTCTCCTTCTTGATTTAAAGGCATGGCTCGTTGGTCCCCTTCTAAAAACATACAAAAAAAAACGAGTATCCGGATGCCAGCAAGCCACGGGATGGAATGTGTCTTTCTCTGTGTGTGGGTTCATCCAAGAAGATATAGTACAAGGATGGCTTTCTAGGAGACGGTGATTTTTCCCATCAATCACCAAGTGACTTGAACCACAATAGCAACTATGGATCTATTAGCAAAATAAACAAAGACATAGCAGGACAGTCTGCTGCAGGAAGTGTCTATGTCAACTAAAGTGGTGATTGAGAAGGCCCAGAGGAAACCTTTCAACCAGGAACCACCTCAGGCAAACATTTCACAGATGTTGACATGTCTCAATTGTTGCATTGACACCGACTACGGGCGGGCGCTAACTTCACTTTAGACGTGAAGAGGTAGCTTTTGAAAAGTTCTTTTCTATAGAAAGCAGCTACACAAATGTTGCACATTTTCATCATTTGATTATAAAAATATTCAAATATAATACTATGAAGGGCTGCATGGCGGTCAAGGGGTTAGCGCGCAGGCCTCACAGCTAGGAGACCCGAGTTCAATTCCACCCTCGGCCATCTCTGTGTGGAGTTTGCATGTTCTCCCTGTGCATGCGTGGGTTTTCTCTGGGTACTCCGGTTTCCTCCCACATTCCAAAAACATGCTAGGTTAATTGGTGACTCTAAATTGTCCATAGGTATGAATGTGAGTGTGAATGGTTGTTTGTCTATATGTGCCCTGTGATTGGCTGCATGGTGACCAGTCCAGGGTGTACCCCGCCTCTCGCCCGAAGACAGCTGGGGTAGGCTCCAGCACCCCCCGCAACCCTTGTGAGGATAAGCGGTAGAAAATGAATGAATGAATTATTATAATATGAAAATAATATTTAAAAAATACACTTACGGTTTGAAAGTCGCAAACTCACTATCATGGTTTTTCAAAAATGTATAAATCGTCACTATTTAGGGGTTGATTATGGTTCATTATTAGTCCAAGAATATTGAAAGACATGTCATACATAGTATTCTGACCGCTTGGCGTCAGTAATGTTACATTGAAGAGACATTAGCTTAGATTACGTTACCTGAACACTGCATCGAATCTAGTGAAAACCAGTTATCTTCCCATTCTGTGTGGAAGTGGTATATTTTGGGCTTTTTACTTTGTCCTGCTGCTAGCTGTGCTGGGAAAACCTCCATTCCCCTTTCCCCTGGTGTGTTCATGTTGTGAAAGTGTGCTTATTTGTGCCTAGGTACGTATGCTTAGTTTTTTGACAAACCGACACTGTACTCCCTCATGGGAACTTAGTTTGGAATTGTCTTTTTTTCCCTCCCCTGTCCTCCTGTTGTTCCCTATCCTCTTCCTCCTCCATTGCCCAGTCATCCTGTCCTAAATAAATTGGCGGCTAACTAGTTGGCTTGGTAGCATGCTAATGCTTAAAGTGGCAGCCATCTGCAGTGCTCCCGTAGCTTGCACATTAGTTATGTGAATGATAGAAGTGTAAAGGTCACTATAGGGGTGTTATTTCATGTCTACAGGGCTCTAATAATGGTAACCATGTTTAGAAAGTCCTAAACGTTGACTGTCAAAGACGTCTATCGACTTTTTGGGGTTTTTTTTTGGCGGGAGCTACAGGTCGAAGTCTTATGCATCTTGTGTGTGAATTTCTGATTTGTAGGCAATGTATTTCTATCCCAGCAGGGGGCACAGTACACTATTTTCCATCGATCGGCAGCTGACAGAGGGAAATGGCTACGAATCCAGCAGAGACAAAAAGTACAGGCAGCTTAGCTTAGAGTGGCTGTGGATCTGTCGTGATCGGGAAGGATAGGGTTGACGTCAGTAACACCGTTGTTGTTGTTCCTCTATAAATAGTTTTCGTGCGCACACACACGCACACATCTATAGTTTTTAAACACATCTGGAAATAGTTCAAACACATGCAAACATCTGTAAATAGATTGTCTAGTTCTCTGCAGAAAAAGCTAATTATCTCTGTTTTTTGCTGAAACCACCCTATGTCCTACTGCCGATTTATAAAGACCCCAAAAGGCTAGAAACAAACTCTTTTTTTCTGATGAAAGAAGAGGCTAAAGTTTCTTTACACAGTAATGTTTTACATAGTTTCTTTATGTAGTTTTTATGTAGTCCTAAAACTCAATATTCTGCGGGTCTTGAAAGTTAAGCAAATATTGAATCGTACTTTGCTGAAATTCACTTATAACGGTTGGGTCTGGAATAAATTTCAACTATATAACAAAGGACAACCGAGGTGGTATATTAACATTATAAATACAGTATCATGAAATAATGGGAAAGGTTACGAAAAAGAAGCCAAAAATGCTTCATCGCTTTATATGGCACTCGTGATTTTTTTTCTAAATAATTTTATTTCATTTATTAAGTCACATGGTTCTACTACTGCCTTACAGCGATGGAGTCCAACTTACTAAGAATGGCTCCTCGCCCAATAAAGACTTTTACATATTGCAAATAAAGCTGGGAATTTCCAAGTGGACTGTCATATAAATTTCTAATAATATATACAAAATACTACAAACAACTCAACAAAAGTAATACACATATTTTGGGATGACAAATCATGGATTTCATTCATTTTTTATTATTCCATAATAATGCGTCCAGTATGTGTATATACTATAAATGTCACTTTAGTCTGAGATGATCTCTCATCATGCAGACAAAAGGGCGAGCAGAAGAAATAAGTCCAGAGAAGATCAATTGGACATTTTTGTCTTCAGTCCTGCAATCTGCTTCAGTGTACCAGCGTCTCTTCTCAAATGTCAGTTATATCGACAAGCCCGAGCAGGTGGAGCAATACCAGCTCAACTCCTATCTTTGACAGAAAATGTCACATTCATGGAAAATGAAGATAGCCAAGACTCATTTCACATGTGAAAAATAATAGCAGACAAGATTCACACACCACTGGAGAAAAAGAGAGTACTCTATTGATGAGCAAAATGCTGTAAGTCTGGGGTCACCATGATCAATACATGCAAAGCTGTTAAATACTGTATAGTTGAAGAAAAAAACTGCAGTCCTTCCTCTCCTCTGTGCTTTCAAATAATATTCATATAATGTGCAAATATGCATATTAAATTATATATATATATATATACAAATATTATGTTTTTCTTATTTGTGGCCTAATTTAAGCATTTTCAAGTATAAAACTGACTAAATGAACTAAAATAGAAATATAAGGCATTCAGGAAATGCATTCAAATACATACAGTCGTTGCTATGTAGTACTCTACACTGGTCACTTGGTGTCAGTAATGTTACACGGAATAGGAATGTGAGTATTAAATGGTTTATTTTCTATATTTTATGTCTATTGTATTGAGTAATATGAGTGTAGATCAGGACTATGGGATGTTATTTCATGTCTAGAGGGCTCTAATGATGTTACATTAAAACAGTATTTAGAATATCAAATAGTACATTTATAAATAAGAAGTCACAGTCGGGGATGGTGGACAAGTGGTTAGCATGTAGGCCACACAGACAGGAGTTTGGGAAGCTCTGGGTTCGATTCTCCGCTTGGGCATCTGAGGATGTTCTCCCCATGCATGCGTGGGTTTTCTCCGGGTACTCCGGTTTCCTCCCACATTCCCAAAACATGCTAGGTTAATTGGCGACTCTAAATTGTCCGTAAGTATGAATGTGATGGTTGTTTGTCTATATGTGCCCTGAGATTGGCTAGCGACCACTTCAGGGTGTACCACGCCTCTCGCCCGAAGACAGCTGGGATAGGCTCCAGCACGCCTGCGACCCACATGAAGATAAGCAGTACAGAAAATGAATGAATGTTGTAACTTGTTACTTAAGTGATCATAAAGCAGCCACACAATTTCTTGGCAAATGGCATTTTTTTTTAGTAAATTCAGCATTCTGCCGTGTTGGATACATTTTCTTCCACTTGCTTAAAATTCCTTTGCGAGCTTCCTACAGTGGGATGAAGCTCTTCTCCACAGCAACTCAGCAATACCCCCCAAAAAGCTGTCCTTTCGCGAAGAAGCACATAAGCTCTTTGTTCGTGGTCATCAGCCGAGCACAGCCAGGCTATTTTATGCTCGGCTGGAGAGTCAGGCAGCGATTTATCTTTGTTTCACTTCGCATACCTGAGGAATACTCTCCTGTTCCCAAACAGTGCAAAGGGGGCAAAGGGCAAGTAATTTATGGACTACAGTTCCAAAAAACAAAAAAAAAATGAGGCTTGGGGTGTCGTGATGAGGGGATGATGGTGTAAGAAGTTTCTTTTCACTTTAGGATGAAGATGTTAGGTGCAACAAGGCGATAAATCAATGACCCCCCCGGATATGACATATGTAGTATAGTAAGTTCAGGGCAACCCTTTAAAAAAGGAGCTTAAAGGTCCCATCTATTTTTGATTAGCTTTTCCCCTCCAAGGATAGAGTGAAGGAAATAGGACATCTCTGCTTGTCTTTGTCTGTGGCCTCTTTGGATCTTTGTTTGGGTTTGACGAAAGGAAAATGGCGTCAGGTGGTACAGCAGCCCACACATCACTTGTGTGTGTGTGTGTGTGTGTGTGTGTGTTTGACTGGCTGACATTTCTATGAAACCATTAGCAGCAACACACTTAAACACTATCAGAGCCTACTTGTCACATTATGCTCCCTAAAATGTGAACAACATACTGTAGCACTCTGTAGGAATTGCAGCATTTCTCATGGATTTATTAGGATTAGATTACATCATCTTTGGATGTTATTTATGAAAGAACCTGTGAGTACACCTCTCACATTTTAGCATTTATTATACAGGTTACAGGTGCTGCATGAGTGCTTCTGACTCTGGGGAGCTGCGGTTCACTGTATCGGGGTACACGTCTAAGTCAATTTAGCAGCATTTCAGGCACACTGTGATGCTTTTACGGCTACAATATGTTTAAATGGAGTAACCCAAACAAAGCATTATCACCTTTGTCACCTGTATTGGTTCCCATAAGGACTGTACGCCACCACCTATTGTTGCAGCCGGTGACGCAGCCATCTATTTTTATTAGTTGCAAGCAGAGCTGGCTGACTGTATACGCCAAACTGCTTCTCACTCCAGACTGTTGCATTCATGTGGCTTAATGAGTTAAGACAAGCCTCAGCTTCTCCATGACCCAGAAAATTTAGAAAGAAGACTTGAAAAAGAAAACGAAGGAGCGAGCTAGCAAAAAATAGCCAAACCATAAATGGAAGCATAAATACAAACAAATGAGAATGCTGATCATTTTGGACGTGCTGGCTCATTAGGAACTTGAGAAGAATTCATCGTATTCTGCCATGATGAAACCCTCTCTCTCCTCTCGCTCACCCTCCCTTCACTCCCACCCGTCGTTCTCAGGGTCAATTAAGCTACAGTAACTAAAACAGCGGTGCACCCTGTCGCATTCCATCCGCTCCTCCTCACTGAGCGACTTTCGCTAAAACAAACCGGCGTTAAAGAATCCCACTCCTGCGGTCCATTACCATATGAACAACTCACTTCCTGCATGCACAATCAAGCACCTTGACAGAGCCTTTCGTGGAAACGTATTCACAGGGGGTATAAAGAGGGGTCTGTGTGTACGCTCCTGATCCCGCTCCACCTCTCTGCTCAGGCCATGCTTGGATTAGCCCCAGGCTCCCAGCGCTGCAATATTTACCTCGCAAGGTGGGGGGTTTGCACACCTAAGAACGCATAAGCTCACAGCAGGGTGGCCAGGAGTGTAGAGAAGAAAGCACACACGCTTTGGTTAACGTACTGGGCATCTGACACGTTGACACGTTGGGAGTATTTCACATACTAGAGTGCCACCAGGCATAATTAAAATTTTTAAAAAAGACTCAAAATAAGCTACAAAGCAAAGGCCACAGTATGTTAGCTCACTCACAAGTACAGTACAAGTAGCCGAGTCTTATTGTTGAAGGGATTCCTCCTGCTCGTTATGAATCATAAGTGCCATCGTGCATAATAGAAATACAGTAATCCATCATTTATAGCGATTAACTCATCCAACCATTTTCAAAAGACTACCACTTCAGTACCGGCCATTTTAGACTATGTTGACAGATTTTTCAAGGCACACAGAATATTGCGTTCCATGGTTATATAACATGGAGCCTACCAAAAGAAAGCCAAGACTTGGGTCTTTCATCAGAAAAAAAAAGTTTGTTTCTACCTTTTTCTGTTCTTTAGTAATCAGCAGTAGAACAGAGGTAAGTTTCAAGAAAATGCAAGTTCCCAACTAAAAAAACTTTCACTTTGACCCATATTTTTTGCATGGAAAACCTGTTTCTGCCCTTCTAAATAAAGCCATCTTGACATAAAATAACACCCCCATAGTCACCTTGACACTCATATAACTCATAGTAAGAGTAAATGAGCCATCAAAGACATATAGAAATACAACTCATTCTCGTGCATGTAACCTTAGAGGAGCCAAATGGCTGGCCGACAGGAAGTGACGTTGGGCTTCAGAGTTGAGTTTCGGCCACTATTGTGGCTTGTGTTGTTCGGGTGATCACATCTGGTGTTTATGTGTCAGTAACATTACTGACACCTAGTGACCAGTGTGGAATACTCCATATCATTCACAGTTTCTTTGAATGCATCTTCTGAATTCCTAATATTTTTGTATTTTAGTTTATTTAACCACTATTATGCTTAATTTCAGCAACAAAAAATATGTGAAATTTACATCAGTATGCATTTTTTTACTTATAATATGCCATATTCAACCCCCTTGCACAGCAGAAGACAACAGAAAGACTGTCAGACAACAGAAAGTCAAAGCTGACAGTAAGCACACAGTCGAATAATCTCACAGGTACATGAATAAAAATGAATGAAGTATTGGTGCCTAACACTCCCAATTCCGAGTTCTCCTGAATGCCTCAAGGCGCAAGGAGAATGGAGCAGAAAGCAGACACAGCATGAAGTTGTTCATTGCTCTGTGTGCATCATATGAACAAATAAGTCAGATGATTATTTTATGCATTAAGAGTGTCCATCCATCGATTTTCTATGCCGCTTATCCTCACTAGGGTCACAAGTATGCTGGAGCCTATCCCACTGTCGAGAGGGTGGACGAGAGGCGGGGTACACCCTGGATTGTAAAATTGTATCAAAATGTAACCATGGAAAATACACGTAACAAATACAAAATACATCAATCAATTAATTATGTTCAATATTTAGAGTTAATTAAGATTAAAAGGTGTGCTGGAGATCAAATGTGTGAAGGGGTACGCCACCGCAAAAAGATGTGATAAATGCGATCGCTCCTCCCTGACAATTAGCACCTAATGAATGACAGAAAATATGCCACAAAATCAATACATGACCTCCATACTGTGGAGCAGTGTGAGTGCATCCTAACCACCTTCTGGTTTTTACTTGTTTCCTAAGTTAAGTGTATATTCCCTTATCCGATGAATGTTGCATAATCCTTGTCCTTGGAAAAAGCGCAGAGCAGATTGAACTTTTTCCCCTACCTTTACCTTGTGCTGAGGCCGCCACAAGCAGACTTATTTTTTAAACCGGATGCCCTTCCTGATGCAAACCAGGCCGGGAATAGAACCCATGCACAATTGAAAAAGTCTCTGTCAATAGTATTGTGGACAACAAATACAGTCTTGCGGCTAATGAGGAAGCACACTCATAATTCGATCATTTCCCCTGCTATTGACTGCTTGCTAACCTTCAGGGCGGGTGGAAGTGATGCATTGCAAAAAATAGCCTTATCGGCTGAAACACCAACAGAGGGGATGGGAGGAAATATCATATGATACTGTGAGGGCCACCCGCCGCAAGTTTTGTTGTTATCTGTATATTCGATCCATTGGGGGGGGGCTTTTTTTTTTCAATGGCTCTTTGTGGCAGCCTGCAGGGTAGACGGGTGTGCAGCAACACAATCATATCAGCAACACAGGCAAAGTTCTTTTTTAAACAAGAAGGAAACCAAGCATACATTCTGGACTCTAGCATATCCCAACACACTCTGTTCTGCCTGTCATCACTTGACAATAAAAGAAGGAGGATGCCAACATGCACTAAGATGCAGCTAGAAAACATGACTCACTGTCCTCTCCACTCTCTAATGTTCTAATGAAAAACATATTGTGATTGAAAGAATAATGAAGGAGAACAGATGTTTTAGCATGTATCCTTTTAGTGCTCCGAGAAGAATTGCGTGTCTTTGCAAAGTGTGTGACTTCAGCATGAACTCGACTACATTGCAGATGGCAGCACAGGCCTTTTATTCTCTTGGCATGGGATTATATGTCATTAAGGACGACCAATTTAGGAGTGATGAATGACTTTAATGTATCCGAACGGGCATCTACCACGTGAAATCCGTTTAAATGTTACAACTTCATCAAACTTTCCATCCATCCATCCATTATCAATGTCGCTTGGCGTGCTGGAGCCTATCCCAGCTGACTTCGGCCGAGAGGCGGTGTCCACCCTGGACTGGTCGCCAGCCAATCACAGGGCACATATAGACAAACAACCATTCACACTCACATTCATACCTATGGACAATTTGGGGTCGCCAATTAACCTAGCAGGGCTGCACGGCGATCATATGGTTAACACGCAGACCTCACAGCTCAATTCCACCGGTTCAATCCCACCCTCGGCCATCTCTGTATGGAGTTTGCATGTTCTCCCCGTGCATGCATGGGTTTTCTCCGGGTACTCCGGTTTCCTCCCACATTCCAAAAACATGTTAGGTTAATTGGCGACTCCAAATTGTCTGGTATGAATGTGAGTGTGAATGGTTGTTTGTCTATATGTGCCCTGTGATTGGCTGGCGACCAGTCCAGGGTGTACCCCGCCTCTCGCCCAAAGACAGCTGGCATAGGCTCCAGCATGCCTCGCGACCCTCGTGAGGACAAGCGGTAGAAAATGAATGAATGAATTAACCTAGCATGTTTTTGGAATGTGGGAGGAAACCGGAAACAGGGAGAACATACAAACTCCACACATAAATGCTAAAGCAACAGAAGCTTAAATATTTCGACCGGCCATCACCAAATGGCGGACCTCGGCCCGGATCGGGACCCAGTCATAACCTTTTGCGGACCCGTGACCAATTTAAAGTGAATGGGAAATATAATAACATATAATTATGCTCACGGACCGACCATTAAAACTCATGATCACAAACATTAGTGCGAGTTATTATAAGCATCCAAACAGCAATTTTCACATGGATAAAATCTACATCCGACCACAATGTCATTAGACTCCCTGCACATATCTGATATCAGATAGCAGAGAGGAACATATACAATGTACGCAAACCAGTACTATGTATATGCTCTCCTGGAGGCAATGTGTGCTTTACTGAACTCTGAAAATATGACGTCATTAAGAGCATTGACATTTACATATACTTTATTTAAATAACACCATTGCGATGCACAGTTCCAGATCGGTTCCGTTTTAATGCCACATTGAACGCAACAAACAATGAGGGTCTGTTATATTTCATCCTTTTATCCCGGAGGAGACTGAGGACAGCAAAAGCAGCAAAGTGAAGACTATGGAACAACATATTGTATCATCCAGAGATAAGACACAACAGTTTCTTTAGCTAATGTTAGCATTTCTAGCATATGACGCCATAATGATAAATCTGTTCTACCAATGAGTTTGTTTACATCACACATATAGTATCGGTTGACCGGGTACTAAACATGGCAGTACAAACATCTCTTTATGCTTTAGCCCAGGATGGAGCTAACAAACCCGAAAAACCTTGCAAACCAAAGATTCAACCTTTAAGATATTGCATACTATCGCTGATATGCTCACCTGTGTGCACATTCCTGCATGCTTTATGCACGTGCAGCAGCTAGCATCTAGCATTACCGTCTAACAGTTTCAGGGCCATTAAAGCTTGTCCAAAGCTTATTACAGCTCACGCGTATTTGCTCATCAAACAACACCGTAAGAGGCCTCGCAGGAGGATAACGTTTCATCACCCGCCCTCCTCCCCTCAGGTAATAAAGTATGCTATTTGTTCTCTTACAAATGACTGCAATAAGATTCTACGCTGAGTCCAGTGGTGAGATTGCTATCATTTAAAAGGTAACCAAAGCTTCACTTGTGAGCTCCTCCTGCCTCCCTCCCTCGCTTTGAGAGATATATCTCCTTTAAGCTCTATTTGCAGCAGATACTCTGACTTCCCTCTCTCTCATGGCCACATCGTATGTACAACTCACTCACGAAGACGTGCGAAAACACAAAAAACATACAAAGCGACTATTGATTGTAATCTGGCCATCCAGAAACATTTCTAAAGGCTATAAAAAGCTCCTGAGAATGCAGCTAACATCTCATCCACGAAAATCAATACCTTTCCCAACCACTATTTTATTTTATCTCACAGGAATTTAAAATAATAAAGAAATCTAAAAGAAGAGGTAATAACTTTTAGCATTGATTGTTAATTTAACAATGCATCATACTGAGAGATGTTTCTCATATATAGTTTACTCAATTTCACCATAATAGATGAATAAACTGTGAGGAACACATCCCGGTATGATGCATAACTGTCTTGTGTGTATGTACAGTCCCTCGCTACAACGGGGTTTGAACATGGTGCCATGAATGAATGAATCAATTCAGATATGATGATCCTTTCATGGTTGATTGGCTTAAATTAAGCATGTCAAGCATAAAAATTGTTGAATGAACTAACTTCATGAAGTAAAATACAAATACACGGCAGAATAAGCATTCAATTGTGAATGTAGTATTCTACTTTGGCCACTAGGTGTCAGGAATAGGTCAGTAAGAGAGGCACTAGACCTGACTGTCAATAGAGGCATTTATTGCTTGGTTTAAATGATCTTGCAACAGGCACATAAAAATAACACAAGCTACTGTTGGGGCCATAACCCACGAAAAGCTAAAACTCAACTCTGAACCTACGACATCAAATCTGTCCGCCTGCCATTAATGTCCCCTAGGGAACACATTTACTGCGACACACATGAGCAGGAATTTCATTTAAATGGCTTATTTTCATTCAATACAAATGTAATAGTAACTATAGGGGTATTATTTCATGTCTAGAGGGCTCTAATAATGTTAAAAAATGTATTTAGAAGATTGTAAACAGGTTTTCTATGCCGACTAAAGTTATATTAATATTTATTAATATTAATATATACGTATAATAAATACATATATATTATATAATAAATATAAATATATTAATATATTATCATCAGTATTTATTAATATTGAACCCTACTTCGCCGAAATCGATTTATCGAGGTCAGGACCCAATTAACTGACAGGGAGGGGCATTTTACTACATTGTTTTGATCATCCATGGGGAAAAATAGCCACTCAATCAACAGTGCCTCTGCTGGTTACAGCCTAGTAGTGCACTCCATTTTGCCTCAATTTCTACAAGACAATTAAAATTAAGAGTGTATTATTACCGTAATGACCTGAATATCAGACAATATTTTTACCAGCTGGAAAAAAGTGTCTCAAAGGTTGTTAGCAAGTTGGCAAACAACAGTGCCAATCAAAAGGCACATTTCCTGTATTTGATCTCTTGAGATTGTGTAGGTGTACCTAATGCTGGAGCTGTACGATTCACTAAAACGTACAGAATTTGGCATTGCAAATAATCAATTACGTAAGTCATCTCCCCTATGCTCTCCCCATCCCCCTTTCACCGCCACATTTCCCTCCATTGAAGCTGCAGCCACGGCTCAGGCTGTATTTACTCCATTAATTACCTTCGTCTTACAGGCCAGGAAATCACCGTGGTGAAGGAGTTTGCTATCTGACCGCCTCCGGGTGGCACGAGCAATGAGAGCACTCCGATAGAAAGTCACGCTGCATTATGAGAACGGTGGAGGTATAAGGACGGTCGGTAATTGAGGCCATGTAGGCAGCCTCTCACAGACAATCAGTGGAGTGAGAGGCTGAAAAGTGGGAATGGAAATAGCAGGAACCCCGCAGTCATCACACCTCATCGTGCAGAATGAAATATTAACTATTGGGATAACAAAAAAGTACATCTCTATGAGATACAAAGCATTGAATTTTCTTTTTATGTGAGCCCACTTTCTCAGCTCACTCTTTTACCCACAGAATGGATTTGGTACTATTAACTCCAATTATAGGCACATATATTTGATATACTATAATACCAGAGTATTATAATGCCAAATAAATCAAAGCCTCAAGTTTCAAATTAAGGGGAAAACAGGTTTTAGGTGGCCTCGTGCTTTAATGGAGTTGCTAAGGAGCTTGTGGTCATTTCATCATGTGTACAAATGGTTCCACTTCCTCATTCCTATCAGTGTGATCATGTGCTATCTTGGATTGCACATTTACCCAAGTCTGGCTCCACCACACACACTTAAGTCCTTCACCTGTTAATGTGTGAAGCAAATGACTGCTGCAGCGGCGCCAGCAAACAACACATGTCCCCGCTTATCGAGCAGCCGCATGAAAACATGTTTGTTCTTGATAGAGTCCGTCCGTGGGGAGTCAAGGGATGTGAAAAAGTGACGTTTGGAGACCAAACCTGCTATGATATCTAGGTCAGAGCTGCACCTCAAATCTCCAAGCATGCCACCCTCTGTGTGGTGATATAAGCTACTGTAAATGCAACGTGAGCTCCGAATGGAGTTTGGTTCAAAAACAAAGACTATGAGAACAAAGCACAACATTAGGTACACCTGAAACCTGATTTCCATCAAAAACAATCTGTTGTCGTGCTCAATTTTGATTGACACTCTCAGAAAGGTATTTTATTATAGTGTTTGTTGTTAATATTTTCACTTCCTTGTAGCTAAATGAGCTAACACTATAACGAGGTAGGTTTATTATCACTAGGAAAGACCAATACTAGCCAAATCATCTATTAATTGATATAATATTATGAGGCATCGACTGTGGATTAATTGTATCTTGAAGCAACTGAGTCAAAATGCAGTGTACTACTTGGCTGCAACCAGCAGAGGCGCTGTTTGTTTGGATTTAAAACATATGAGAAGTTCCTATGCACTTCATCTGGAAATGTTGACTCTCTAGCCCAGGGGTCGGGAACCTTTTTGGCGAAGAGAGCCTTGAAGGCCAGATATTTTAAAATGTGTATCTGTGAGAGCCATATACATTTTTTTAAACATTGAATGCAATAAAATGTGTGCATTTTTATGTAAGACCAACAGTTTTAGATATAATGGGCTCTAATTACGAAGACCAGGCACACTACCCCACGCCAATGGGGTGTGGCCAGCACACTTTTGTGAGCAGCGCAGTGTCTAATAATAAATCAAATACTTGTTGCCATTAATACAACTTCTGCTGCTGCATAGTTTTGCACCATACTCAGTATATTTCATTCTTTTGGCTATCTTTGCCAGAAGGCTTGGTTCTGCAGCTTTAGCTAGGTGACTATTTGACTAAAGGAGAAAAGTTTATATTTACATGTTGACATCTCAATGACCGATGTAGACTACTGAATCGAGTTTTGGTGTTTGACCTGGAAAATATCAGGAAAGATGGATATGGTCGGCCGTATTGCAGTAGAAAATAGATGGACGAATTAAAATGCATAAGAAAGTTGTTGATTTTTAATATTATTTTTAACAGTCATTTCTGTGATGTTTACTTTAAAATGTTAGCAAAAATACATTTTTATTGTGGTAAGAAATGCTTGAGAGCCAGATACAGTCATCAAAAAAGCCCTACCTGGCTCCCGAGCCATAGGTTCCCTACCTCTGCTCTAGCCCATCTCTAGTACTGTTATACAATTTTCCAATCCACTTCATTTGTTTGGCTGTTAATAAAGGGGGCCTGTTACGCTCATTTTCAGCGCTTTGTATTGAGTTGTGGACTACTGTACAGCAGCTACAGCTTTCTAGATCTTTTAAATTTCTGTTTGGTCACACTCCCAAGTTCTCCCAATGATTTCGAGACAGTAGGGCCACGTTTACTGAGTGCAGGCAATCTGCAGCCCATATAAGGAAGTCCAGATCAGAGTCATCCAAAACATCTTCCAGGGTGCACTTCCAAACCTCATTATCTGACGCTTTGGCATTGTTTAACACGAGAATACAAATTTGTAACAACATTTATAGGTCAGAAAAGAGGAATATGCTTTAACAAAAACGTAACACTAGAAACCACCCCCCAAAAGGACAATAGTGGAAAATCATTAACAGGAACGGACTACAAAAAAATGCACTGAGCAAAAACACAATAGATCTGAGTAATATTGTTCTGAAAATCATTGTGGTGGAGCTATAACTTTTACTAAGAAACCATAGAAAGTTTCCCAGAAGTCACCTTGCATTGGAAACCCGGAGAAATACAGTTGGTCAAAACAGGAGCACCAATAGTAAATCATTAACGAATGCTGATCCTCCATTGCTCTCATATGCTGCTGTAATGCGTTACTATCTTGTTACCAGGCCAGCTAGCATTACAAGATCTCATGTAGTGTAAGAGTGTAAGATCACATGTTCTCCGACAAAATAGATGGATAGATTGACACACAGAAAGATAGCTAGGGGATCATGCTCACCCACAATGAGTTGGCAGCACTCGTGCAGCCCCATACCATGACACTACCACCAACATGCTTGACTGTAGACAAGACACAGTTATCATGCTACTCAATTATGTTGAGTCAATGTTCCCTCCAAGCTCCCTCCTTCATTCATTTTCTACCGCTTATCCTCACGAGGGTTGCGGGGGTGCTGGAGCCTATCCCAGTTGTTGAGAGGCGGAGTACACCCTGGACTGGTCGCCAGCCAATCACAGGGCACATGTAGACAAACAACCATTCAAACTCACACTCATACCTATGGACAATTTGGCTAGCATGTTTTTTGGAATGTGGGAGGAAACCGGAGTACCCGGACAAAACCCATGCAGGCACGGGAAGAATATGCTTCCACAAAGAGATAAAATACAACCAAAACTGAAATTAACACATTTATTCTGTACCATTTTGCAATGCAACGCAATGACTGACAGCCAACAACAAGCGGTACCGATAACACAATGACCAATAATGTCCAGCCAATGATAAGATCCTGTTTGCATGTATTTACTTACACAGCCAAACAATTCATTAATAATTCATTTACAGTTCCACAACTTATCAACAAGACAAAGTAATAAAAAAATAAAAGTAGGCTGGACTACCTCTGTCCTGAGGTGTGCACGTCTGATGACATTTTAAGTTGGAAATATATCCCACTATACAAGCTGTACACTGACTACTCGACAGTACATCCAGGTTTCATTGTTATAATATCGTCCCTTGAAATGTGAGGGGTGTATTCAACTGTGTAGTAGATAGCAGACAGGATTTTATAGTGAGAAAACTTCATAAATTGCGTTAATACGTTCCAAAATCAACAGTCATCCCTTGCGACAGTGTCTAATCATGTAATGTGTCTCTCATGAAAGAGGAGCCGGGCGTTTAGCCATGCTCGCCTTCCAAAGTCAATTAAAAAGGGTTGAATTGCTGTGTGATATATCAATGCATTTGAGAGAAATAAACCTGAAATGAATTTATCAGTGAAACAGATGAGACAATCCAAATGCATTGATTGAGTATGCAGATGCAAGGCTCCTCGCTCAAAGAGAACCACAGAGAAAAATACATAGAATCCCTATAGTCTACTCACATACACACATTTTTCACACACCTTCAGAGCCACTGGTCTTGCTGAATAATCCAGCGGTCCACAGGTTTCGAAAGCCAAGCAAAGAGGCTTCTTAACAAATAAGCTAAAAGGGCCCCCAGTAGACTGTGATGAATGAGTCAAGCCGAGCGTGCTGTGAACATTATCAAGAGTGTAGGGAAGGGGGGGGGATGAATGAAGAAATATATTATCATGCAAGACACTACTCCTCTCTTCTTCCATGCTTCAGCTTGTCACTCTTCCTGCTCGTCAAAGCCTGCCTCGCCTCGTTACCTGTCCACATGCAGTGCACAATGTGTATGCGTGAAATAACGGGCCGGGTGGAAGCAGAATGCTGTTTATCTTGGCTTAATCGTGCCGACTGTTTGCAGTGAAGCCCCTCGCTTCCTTCTTCTGCTAACGCTTTCAATTAGTGGCTCTGACAGGCCTACCTTGATATCCAGAATGCTTCTCAATCTCTATAACACCTGCCAGTATGCTTTGCACTTGTTATCTATATCATTATCGCGGCTGTCTGTCATGCAGCTACTATTTTCTAGCCTTTCCTCATCTGTTGATTTCGTAAAATAGAGCAATCTGGCTGATGTTTACTATCAATAAACTTCTTAATCAATAAGTTGCAGTTGATGCTGTTCCATTCCAATCCTGAGCAGGAGGCAGTAATGCAAAGTGTCAAACAAATCAAGGAAAGAAGGAACTATAAAGTATACTATTTCCATCCATCCATCCATCAATCACCCAGGACATACAGTAGTAGCTCCAGTGGCCCCCAGATAAATTGAGTTTGAGACCCCTGGTATTGCTCTTTTGAATGGATATTGTTTTGAGAAGGTATAGTAAGTAAAGCTTTAGTAAAAAGTAAGTAAAGAGTACTAGAACTCAGCTCAGGAACGAAGTGGGGGAAGAGGTAAGTCACTGTTGATGCACTACACTGCCGATAACTTCATGTAAAAAAAAAATTGAACTATCCCTTTAATATCAATTGTGATATTATAAATGAATGCAACATCAAGTCTCCATGAATGAGCATCACACATCCTAAGCTTGAAAATAAGATGAATAAAAACTACAATTGAACATAATCCAGGTGACAGGTTGTTTTTCTTTTTTTACAAAGCACATTTAAACAAACAAGACTAAAGTATTTTGTAGGAGACGCAGGATTTCCCAACTGTCACAGCAGACAATGTCAGCCACCAAGCAGATCAGCAGCTGAGTGCTCATGCATGCATGTGTGTGTGTGTGTGTGTGTGTGAGATGTGAGTAAGCCTTTGTGAGGCCTCCACTCAGCAGAGTGATGATAAGTACTCCCAGCCCGGCGCTCCGCATGAGCTGATGGACAGACAGGCCGGGAACACTGGGGGCCTTGTGGTTGGCCCAGTGTGTGCCTGTGTGTGTGTGTGTGTATGTGTGGGCACTGTGGTGACAGGATGGGTGGTGGAGTGGGGGGGTTGCATAAGTCTGAGCGTGTTTCCACCAGCTACGCCACCAGACCGTGCCACATGGCTGCAATTTGTTCATTAACTATGTAATAAATGTACACACACACACTCACAGAGGTAATATTGTTCCGAGTTCTGGCTGATTGGATTGTGAAATAAGAGGATACTCCAGGGAATCACTTGTAGTCTGCCAGCCACTGTGACCAACACTGATTTTTTTTAACAAGGTTTCAGATAGAGGAACACGTGTAGTTAATATTTTTCTGTTTGCTTTAAGGGCCACTATGAATATAAACTCAAATAAGAGAAGTTGTGGAAGGTGTCACATTTGAGTGACTGTTGCTTTTTTGTAAACAGTATTAAACATGCATGACTTGTTACAGTTTAGTATACTAAAGTCCTGGGAGCCCCTGGACATTACACATACAGGGGGTGCAAATGAAACATGAAGTTGATGGTGGCAGCTATAACACCCGCCATTACTCTGGGAAGACTGCTATTTCTGTTCTACGTAATTCATCCCGGGGGTCAGCAATATTACGTGGTTAAGGACTATTATTGTTATTTCATTCTTAATGCCTCAACAAATGGCAAGTGAAATCAATAATAAAGTCACATAGTCATGAATTGAAACAGGAGCAATATGTTTACATGAGCCAAAGATCCTCTATATGACAGGCTCAGCTGATTTTTAAAGACATACTGCAAAAAGTATCGTCAAAGATGCTGTGACAGGAGTACTTTAGTGATTGTAGGAATCTACTGCAAAAATGTCTGTCGCTCCCAAGTTTTAAACAGAACTCAAGGGACGTTTTGATGTCATTCATAGCCCTGACATAGGTGTTTGGTCTCAGGTTCCTTTACATCAAACTCCTCCGAGCATGCCTTCATAAACCAGCTTTCCCCTGACTGTTTCAACAAAAACAGAAGCATAAAATTGGCCAAAATGTCTTGGTAAAATGGAGACTTCAGTTAGAGGCATATCTAATGAGTCTAGGCCAACCATGGTGGAGAAATCAATTGATTAAGCAAATCTGTACGAATTCCAAAATCATCAAAAGCCCATAATGATTTGGGGCCTTGTTGTTGTGTTGATCTGTGCTGATCTGTGTCTGTGTGTACAGCACCAACTAGTAAATATATTAGACTGCATCATCATCCCAATTAAATAAACACCTCATATTCAATTCAGTTCAATTTGAAATATAAAAACCTATTGTCTGCAGCAGTGACTTGCTAGTATGTTAAACTATACCATCTTTATTAAACAAATAATATAAATTATAATAAAACACATACAAAAGTGTACATTTTAAATTAAATTAAATTAAATTAAATTAAATTAAATTAAATTAAATTAAATTAAATTAAATTAAATTAAATTAAATTAAATTAAATTAAATTAAAAATTGCTTTAAACTAACAACACTCAAATTAATTCAATTAAATATGCTAGTGTATCCTACAATAACTACAGATTTTTACTCTCCAGCTGCGAATGATTAATATTAGCCCAAGGCCAATCACCGGCCAATCTATCATCATCATTAGGGCATTAGATGAGCCGAGGGAGGCTTGTTACAAATGACCCCATGGCTCGCTATAGGTTCCCATCCGGTTCAAGGGCAACTCTTGAGTGTTTGCATCACGGGATAGCAAGCACCATGACGACCGCCGTAGAGGGAATTGACACATGAATAATAAGAGGAAAGGCTTCCTTTCCTCCATGTTTGGTCCACATGTGGAAGACAGCAGTGTGTCTTGTGGGAGAAGCAGCAGCAGCATGGTCCACCTTCAGTGAGGATTATAGCGTATGGGGGCTTTGCGATGAGCATACAGATCACCTTACACACTGGCTTTCCTCTGCTTTGAAGCACACACTCTCATGCATGCATGCCTGCATCCGCAGATGCACTGTTGAACCACACACGCCTCCAGCATTAATTCACCTGCTGCACCTGGGAATGCGACCGCTGTGATGTCACCTTCGCTACAAAAGGTAAAAGAGCACCTCGGTGGCATCCACACAATGAGCCAACACACCCTCTCACTTCCTCCTTTGTGCTCAGAAGGTCCATACATGGAGGAGCGTGCAGAATTACACAAACAATCAGGTATTCTTGGGTTTCTGCCCACCGGCTGTCTACATTTACAATGACAAACTGTGTAGCATGATGAAGATGGCTTCTATGTGTGAATACGTGTGCGCTTACAGGATATATGTGTGTGTGTGTGCTTGCGGCTGTGTGTGTGTGTGTGTGACACACATTCAAGTGCCTGCCAGTTGGCTCCGGCAACAAACACTCTCACCGGAGAGGCTCACAAGCCAGGCACGATGCGATGAGACGTGGTGATCATGCAACCACCACATTAGAGCTAGTTTAGCCACTAAAGCGCCCACATGATATGATCACCATCACAAGGGACATTAAAAAAGCCAAAATCCAAAACAGGAGCAAGCCCTCTGGAAAGCATAGCATGGTGTTGTTGAGTATTCATTCAGCACAAAGAGGACCATAAATGAAAATGAAAATATAGTGAAAAAGGCAGGAAAAAAGCCTGCAAGCTTGCAAGGGATGGAGGAAGCAATAGAAGAATGGATGGGCGTGGTTTGGGATGTTTGGGTAGGTGGGATGGACAGTATGTGGATGGATAGATGGATGGACAGATTGATTAACTAATGAACAGACTTAGCAACCACCGACTGACACACAAATGGATAGTCAGACCAATCAATTCCCAAAATAATAGACACACCAAAGTACCTGAAGATCAATAGACAGACAGGTTGAAGGATGGACTGACACGCCAATGAAAAGAAAGATGGACTGACCAGGTGACAGATCAATACACAGATAGATAGACCGACCAATGGGCAGACAAATGGACCATTGGCCATTGGGACCAACAAACAACAAACCGACAATGGACATACAGGCAGATTGGCCAATGGACCAAAATGGACCAAATGGACCAACTCACTGTCCTACCGACTAATGGACTGACAGACAAACTAACTGATAGATGGATAGACTGACCCACTGGCTAACAGACCAATCGACCAACCAAGTGACAGACCAATGGACTGTCAGACAAACAGACTAATGTACAGATCAGATAATAAACCGGACAACCCACCAGTCATCAGACCACTGGACAGATGGACCGACAGACAAACAGAAGCTGGGGCCTACCAACAGACCAATGGACTGAAGGCAGTGTGGTACAACCCAAAACAGGTACTCCTGGCATTGTAAACGTCCTTCCTTCTAATACGTCAAAGAGTAGAATGTGATTTCTGCATGATTTACTATCAAAGAGTGCAGCTGAGCATGAAACAGGAAGCAGAGGCCCATCAACATCTATTGCTCTGCTTGTAAACATGGAGAAATAAGCAGCAGTTTACTGTGCTGAAACACAGTGGAGGAGCACCAGCACGACTACACGATTGCTAAGGCTGACAGTGAAAATATTCCACTCTCTTTTGGAGGCAAAGAGCAAAGCAGTAGCAGGGTGGTGCATGTGTGTGTGTGTATGTGTGTGTGCTGTGTGAAGCACATTTGCGAGGGAGAGCATGAAAAGATGCACACGCAGAAGAGAAGAAGCAACTGAGGGTTCACCACTGAGATAAAAATGGAATCCATTTTGGTTCCTGAAGCACACTCATGCACAGCGCCAGGACCTGCTCAGGGTGTTCAAGCGCTTCCCCTCTTCCCTGCTCGTGCTCTGTTTCAATTGTTCTGCCTTCCCCTCACTTATCATTTCCTCCTCTCCTCTACGGTCACACCTCTTTCCTTGAATTCCTCTTCCTCTCTGGAGGCAGCTGGGCCCCCCAACACTGTCACAGGTCGTGAAACTATGGCAACGGAACGACAGAGAGAGAGAGAGAAAGAGAGAGAGGGAGGAAAGCGCTTTCTATGATTAATAGATGAGAGATGCAGTGCCAATCGCGGGAGCCTGGGGAGGAGGGACGGATACACTCCAGCAACACCGTTCAAACATGTATGCACAAGAACAAGACCACGCACAATAGCCGGGAGACCCGCACTTGCCATTAGAAGCTCTTGGTATCCTCCTGGAAATTCAAAACCCAGCCACACCCGGGTCTGCAGAAGTGACAATTTCATTTCCTAAAGATTCCTTTTCAATTCAGCTATATCTACCCCATACCGCCACTGGAATTGGTTGGAATTTCAACAGTTTGAAAATGCTTTGAGATAACCCTACTGGGAAAATGTCTGTCGCTTTAATGCTAATGAGCTGTGTTTTGTCTCGCCTGTCTCCAACAAGAGTGTGCACACTTTTTACATATGTATACACTGTAACTCTGCACTCGTCCAACATAATAGTTTAGCATTTGGAATTGAGGGGACACAAGTGTTAGCAACACTGTTAGAATATATGTGAGCTACAGCGGCAACATTATAGTCACGTTTTTATAGCCACATCATGCTTATTTGCTGACATTTTTTGTTTGTTTCTTTCAGCTTTTTCCAAATAATCAAACTTATAGCTCAAACTCTGCAGCTGAGTGACAGATCGTTCCCGATGGATGTATCCAAAACACGAGGCAGGCTCATGTAGCAGTCAGAGGTCAGAGGTATGTCCGAAAAAGAAAAAGAAGAAGTCCGTTGGATTTAAGTGGTCGCCATAGATCCAGCACATATGGTGACACGGTATGGTTGGTTGGCATACATTGATGTCAATGAGAATTTCCCCTTCTGTCTTAACATACCCTTTAATATCATAACGTACATTTTAAAGTTGTACCTGAACGACTTGAGGACTAAACTGACAACCACTGTGTTCACAAACAAATAAACTACATACCTCAGTTAGCATTATCCACTGTATACAACACGTTTCCTTTCAAGGCCCACTCATTCATCCACAGTCACACAAAGCCCTCCTGCTTCTGTTGCTTCTGTTTCTGCTTCTGCATTCTGGATTATCTCTGTTAATGCTAATGCATTCCCTCCCCTCCATTCCATTTGACTAATGACAGACAACCAAACTCAGCTGTGACAAAAGCATTTCCACATTTTACATGGACCAGTGCAGTATTAAACTACAACAATTCCATAAGGGAGCTGATGTTTTAAGCTGATTTGTAAATGCTCCGTGATGTGGATGCTTTTTTTATTCCAAGTTTGGCCTACAAAACATTTCTCCTACTCATTCTAATTCACTTTGTTTCAAACAACAATAAAAGCCTTGCCAAGGACGATCAGCCAAAACACCAAGAAGACACCCGGCCAATTCTGTCATTAACTTGCAATGCGTGAGTCCAGTATAATAACTGTTTTGCCTCGTCCTTCATGCTTCTGGCACTTCTGGCAACTGGCTCAATCCCTTATGCTAATGAAACAAGGATGCCCGTTGTTTGTTTTTTCTACATGGACTTGTATTCATTGTCGTTGTGAGGAACAACGCAATGAAGTCCTGTATGAGTACTCAACATGGATAACATTTCATGGCAAGAGATTAGCAACTGATTACATTGCCATTGAGTCATGCAGTGACTAGAGTACACTGTATGTATTCCCTATGTTCACAAAGCTAGCAGTATTGATTTGTGTTAGACTTGCTGTATGTATATAAATCAAGTGACAAACATCATAGTTTTCTAATGCCATGCAAGAGACCCACATTATGTTCAAGATACAACAACAACAAGGAACTTGCCCAATGCTGTTATGTCTTAATATTGCTTATCATGTTTAGTGTAGGCTGCACGGTGGTAGAGTGGTTAGCACACAGGCCACACAGCTAGGAGACCCGAGTTCAAGTCCATCCTCGGCCATCTCTGTGTGGAGTTGGCATGTTCGAGTACTCCGAGTACTCCGGTTTCTTCCCACATTCCAAAAACATGCTAGGTTAATTGGCGACTCCAAATTGTCCATAGGTATGAATGTGAGTGTGAATGGTTGTTTGTCTATATTTGCCCTGTGATTGGCTGGGATCGGCTCCAGCACCCTTGCAACCCTCGTGAGGATAAGCGGTAGAAAATGAATGAATGTTTGCTATATTAGATAAAGGTAGTATAAAGGTGACTATGGGGGGTTATGTCATGTGTAATGAACTCTATATAATATCAAAATATTCATTTAGAAGGTCAAAAACAGGCTTTCTATGCTCTAACTACCCAAAAATATTCTATCTAAATATTCTATTGTGGTCCGGGCTGGAAACAAGGGAAGACTGTATCATAATTTGACGGTCAGTGACATTTGGGAAAGCCCCATCCATTTTCCCGTAAAGACATTTTGGTTGATAACAGCCATGTTTGTCAACCAATCTTTGCTCAAATTTTGAACACCCTAAAGCAGTGCTTCTCAAACAGCGTCATCATGTGTATCATGGTGTATTTGATAGAGAAATAATAGCACAAACAACACAGTATTTGGGCATGTTTTGACTCATTTTCACAGGAGTAGAAGCGTCCCACCGTGAGGTTTCTGAATGTTTGACAGTATTTGCTCCAACACTTTCTCTTCTGTTATGATGTGTCATTTATTTTTCAGCCACTATTAACTGCACAGTACATTATTACAATATGATGGGAAACTGCAACGGAATGAGGCACCCAAGCGAATGGAGAACAATAATACTATATTTTTGTTCTCATTGACAACAGTGATTTTACAGTCTATTTTTGTCATGTCCCAACCAATAACAAAGCAATACTACCTCATGCTTTTGCCAATGGAAATGCGTCAACGTCAACGTTGAACCAATCTTTTTCACCTGTTCAAGTCTATTTGACAAAGTCAAATTCAACCTGAAATACTGTACAAGACAAAATTGTAACCTAGCGCCATGACTGAAACGGCCCATTACCAGCCCGCAACCCAGAGATTGGAAACTTCTGCTCTGTAGTTTGACGCTCTCCTAACAAAACAAAAAAAACATACCGAGCCCACACACACACCGACACAGACCGCATTAATAAAACATGCCTTTTATGAAATATGCATCAATGCACATACTATGGTATTGACTCTATAGTGAATGGGCAATGACAGACTGGCCTCATTGTTTAAAGAAAAGGAGGCCAATTCATTTGAAAAGGAGCAAAGCCGTTTATCAATTATTCAAAGGCACTGTATTCAGGCAGCATCTTTCCTCGAGTGGCATGTTTAAATACCAACTCTCTCGCTTACAGACACACACACATACACAGACGTGCAGAGTGTGACCAATTCACAGCAGTCACACACAATGCCATCCCCATTACTGTTGTTTGGGGGATCGGCGGAGCCTAAATACAACACTGTGGTCAGACTTACTGTAATCATATCACAACATGTCAGAGTATTCATTGTTTGTTTTGGAGCCTCTCAAATACAGCATTTGAGTGCCTGGAGGGGAGTGCTTCGGAAAAAATCCTGCAATTCTTCAATCAAAATATGAATGAGAAGCAAAGAGAAAAAGAAAAGACAATACAAACAATCATGTCAGTATTTACATGTGAGTCGGTTATCCTAGTCCACTTTATAACCTGCTCAGAAGTAGAAAAAAAAAATTTTTTAAACACTGGGAGTGTCCAGGATAGAAGAGGTTTTGGAAAGCGATACAATATCACATAATCTGAATGAGAGTAAAAATAATAAAAACAAACATATTAAGCGTGACATAATTATGTGATTATTTGCTTTATATTTCCCATGTTTACCATTATCCCTGTCCACTTCATAACCTGCTAACCAGGGAGTGTCTGGGTGTTGCCATTCAAGGCCACCATACCCCCACCCAGACCCCCCCCCGCCCCATCTCCCCTCCCCCTCCAGGCTCGGTTAAACATATAAAAATCTAACATTTCACCATATGACCGCAACTTTTAAGAAGTGTGCATATGCGCTTCTTAGTCAGAAATGTGCAACACTGGAGATCAGACATTGTGGACTAACTAGAGCAATAGTGACCACTAATGGTTTCAATGCATGATGCACTTGCAGGTCTCTGAACACACCCCATCTGCCTTGCAGCCACACTAACTCAATAAAGGACAATAAATGATCTATATATTTACATATCACACTGGCATTAATATTTCTAGTACCAGTGCAATGCAATACATAAGATAAACACATCGTCTTGTTCACTGTTGACTAAATGAACACTGGTATATACAATAAGAGTTCAAACACCCTATCTATTATGAATATAGAGAGATTATATACCGTATTAATGTTGTTTTCTGTATTTATTGTCAAATCCTGTCTATAATAGTTTCCAGGAGACTGGAGACTTATTTATTCTAGTACATGGATAAACAACACAAGAAGGATTAGGCTGAAGGTTTATGTCTTTAGAATACATTTAAACATAACATAGCCACCATTTGACCTATGCGTGTACATTTTAAAACTTTAACATGTTTGTATAAATGCAGCAAATACAAGCAGAAAGTGAGCTGGGTGCACTTGACGCCCGGCAAAAGACAACCAAAATCTTCCTCCCGTATTTCAGGCAGCAAAAAAGAGCGATACAAAGGGTGTATTAAAGTTAAAGAAAAAGCACAAAATCCTTACCTTCAGCTCATGAATGGCCAGATCTTGAAATAATGAGTCGATTCTTGTCTATTTAGTAATCCATCCAGACGCGATTGTTAACGCAGTTCTCGCCGAGTCACAACAATACGAGCGCTACTTTTGCTCTTGCGCGTCTCACCTTTTTGTGTGTGTGTGTTACATGCCGTGCTTAAATCGGAATATCCATCGCGAAATCCACACTAGATGAGAGAAAAAATTACTAGATTGTTGTAAAAAATAAAAAAAAGTCACCAGAAGAAGAAGCGGGAGTCCCGGCACTAGAGACGGGGGTGCGCGCAGCCGCCGACGGTCATCCTATTTGGGGATGAAGCTTCTTAGCAGACAAGAGCAGGAGCGCAGGCGAGCCCAGCTGTCACACACACACACACACACACGCAGACACACGCACACACATGCACTGGGAGGAGCTATGGCTGCAGAACGGGGGGCTATTGTGTCAATGGGTGCCAGTTATGGACAAGTGTATTTCTATTTTTACGCAGCGGCATTTCACTGGCAAGGAGAAAGCCAAGCTGCTAATAATAGTTTGGACTCTGGGAAGAAGAGCAAGGTGTGTTTAAAAATGGACTAGAATTAGCAGTCATGTACAAGCTGCAACACAAGATGCATACAAGAAGATACAAGATGAAAAAAAGTTATTAATATCAGCATTTGGACTTTTTCTCAATTTTTAAATGTTCAGTCTCCAATGTGCCACAGGCCAGGCCACAAATGGCCCTTGGCCCAAAACTGCTGTAAGGTCAAATACAATCCCTGATGTAGTTCAACCCATTTGAAATCATGGAAATGCAAATAATCTGTTCCAAGCTTAAAATGTGACCTAACAAAGCCTCTAAGGAAAATGTTAACTTCCTGAAACTGACTTTTTAATAATGTTATAAGACATTTGATAGAAAAACCATTAGATTTGATTCCCTTTGATTTACTATCAATTCATTATTTTCATATAATGTCGTCCCTCGTTTACTGTGGTTAATTGGTTCCAGACGCGACTCCAAATTGTCCATAGGTATGAATGTGAGTGTGAATGGTTGTTTGTCTATATGTGCCCTGTGATTGGCTGGCGACCAGTCCAGGGTGTACCCCGCCTCTCGCCCGAAGACAGCTGGGATAGGCTCCAGCATCCCCCGCGAACCTCGTGAGGAAAAAGCGGTAGAAAATGAATGAATGAATGGTTCCAGACGCGACTGCGACAAGTGAATTTCCGCAAAGTAGGAATTACTATTGAATAAACATTTATGTAGTTACAGCATAGAAAACCTGTTTATGACTTTCTAAATACACTTTTTGACATTATTAGAGCCCTTGAGACAAACTGTGATGAAATGACACACAAGTCACTTTTCACGCTCCAGTTATTATTTGTTTACGTCACATTGCCCAGGCTACAGGATCGCTGCAGGGACATAACAGGCGGCTGCCGCTAGCATAGCGAGTTCCCACGCTAACTAGTTAACCTCTCCAATTTACTCATTCTAAACTTAAGAAATTGTTTGAAATGGAGTGGGGAAGAAGGACAAAGAAGCCAAAACTTACCACTTCCACTTGTAATGTTAGCACTGTAGCTCAAGAGCTATGCTAGTGTTGGTAATGTTGCCAACAGGCTTCACTACACATCTTTAAACGGAACTCTGCCTACGATTCATCAGTCACCCACACAAGCGTAAGTTTGATCATTTTGTTTTCTTCAGTAAATAAGCTAACCTAGCATGCTCTTAAAGTGTGCCTGTAATGTTAGCACTGTAGTTCAAGAGCTATGCTAGTGTTGGTAATGTTGCCAACAGGCTTCACTACACATCTTTAAACGGAACTCTGCCTACGATTCATCAGTCACCCACACAAGCGTAAGTTTGATCATTTTGTTTTCTTCAGTAAATAAGCTAACCTAGCATGCTCTTAAAGTGTGCCTGTAATGTTAGCACTGTAGTTCAAGAGCTATGCTAGTGTTGGTAATGTTGCCAACAGGCTTCACTACACATCTTTAAACGGAACTCTGCCTACGATTCATCAGTCACCCACACAAGCGTAAGTTTGATCATTTTGTTTTCTTCAGTAAATAAGCTAACCTAGCATGCTCTTAAAGTGTGCCTGTAATGTTAGCACTGTAGTTCAAGAGCTATGCTAGTGTCGGTAATGTTGCTAACCATGATTAATATCAAAACTTTGAAATAATATAATGCTCGGTCTTAATTTTGTCATAATTAATGACAAAGCAAAATCACAGGTGAATTGGGTCAACTGATTTTTTTTAACATTCACAACTGTGAAAGTGTCAACAGCGAAGGCAGATATTGGGAAGACGTGTGAGGAAACGTAGCAGTCAGGGTAGGGATTCTAAGCGTTGGCACAATGAAAGGAAAGGGTAGGGTCGAAGAAAAATAGATATACTGTGTGTCCAAGTTACCAGATCAGATGATCAGAAGTTGGCAACCATCAAATGCCATCAAAAAAGCCATTTTGCCTCCTCTTCCAGTCAAAAAAAATATAGTCTGGCACCGCAAAACATGACACAGCCTGTAAACGTGTGCATGTGTAGGCCTAGTTTGAAATAATTTCAACACAGAACTCTGTAAGCTTTTTTGAATTATCGCCATTTAAACAAAACGTCACCAACTTGTCTTCTTGACGTCTGTACACCTTGTGTTATTTCATCCATCTGCTCAGGTGGTGATTTTTTTTCTAATTCTGGGCACTTTAATAACCCTCTTGGTGAATTATTTTCTCAAATGCTCTTCTGGTATATGGAGACTTAAAAGTGAAAACACATACTGTTTTACTGTTACTGCCGAGAGGTCCAGCCCGCCTCAAAGTTGTCACAAAGTCAGAGAATTGGTGATTGCAAAGTGTTGACATGAGATGGCAGAGAGTGATAGTATGTAGGATGTCGGATACTCTTCTTGTGCAAACAAGGAATACAACAGAGAACAGAGGACCAAATGGAAGATGAGGAACAAGAACTGCTGTGAGGCCTTTTGAGTTGAGACAGGCTCTTGGTGACAGTGGCTATATGCTAGGTGATTTGGCAAACTCAGCAAAAGTGATCAGGGAAACAGACAGGAAGGTGTTAGGTATGTCATCTAGACAGAAGGAAGATGATCAGGGAACTTGGCGGTGGAAAAAAAAAAAAAACTCCAAGAATGTATAGCTCAAAAAAGACTACCAAACAAGAACTGGGATAGCTGTCAAGTTCTTTTAGACAGTCTGCACTTGAAAAGGCTGAGAAGATCCGAGAGGATGCTTGATTAACTCTAGATTTTCTTGAGTGTTTTCACACCTCGACTATTTACAGGAGTAGGGAGGAATACAAAGATATGAGACTGAGGGAGAAACAGGGCATGAAGCTGATGAGCCACACAATGAAGCTCTGAGAAACAACAGGAAGCAAGGAAGGCTAAGGAAATGGGTACAAATTAGTGAGCAGCAGTATGGTTTCATGCCCATAAAAAGTCCTGATGGAAAATAACAGAAGGACTTCCTGTGCATTGTGTCTTTGTGGATTTAGAAAACGTACGATAGCGTGTTGGGGATAAAATCTGGAGTGACAGAAAAGTGTGTTTGTACAAAGTTGTACAGGATATGTATTAGGGCAACAGGTGTCACAGTTCCAGGTGGAGGTCTGAATGCATCAAGGATTGATCCTCGGCCCCCTTTTGTTTGCTATGGTGATGGACAGATAGACCTCTGCAGTGAGAGCAGAAAACAGTTTGCAGAAAACCCGGCGAGGTGGAGGAATGAGCTGGAAAATCAACAAATGAAGGTCAGTCATGTGTCTCAATGTAGTATCGGGTGGAACTGATAGGAAGGTGGAGGAGTTTAAGTACTTAGAGTGAACCCTTCAGCACAACACAGAGTCTGGAAAAGAGATGAAGAAGTGAATGCAGGCAGGGTGGACTGAACAAAGAGTGTCAGGAGTCCTTTGTGACCAAAGAGCATCAGCAAAAGTGAAGAGATTTACAGGGTGATAGTGAGACGGTTCGGGTTAGGGCTGCTCTGACCAACAGACTGTCTAGACCAGGGGTCTCAAACACGCGGCCCGCGGGCCAAATGTGGCCCGCAGGACACTAGTTTGAGGCCCCCACCTTGATATGAAAGTTTAATGTTAGTGCAGCCCGCGCAAGTTTGACATGGATGCTGTATGGTATCATGTACCCAGAAAAAATTATTACGTTTGATTAATGTTCATGTTAAAGGTTAAATAACTGTTAATAGTTATCTTCCCTATCCGTGTGGAAGTGGTACGTTTTTGGCTATTTAAGTTTAAAGGAAATAACTTGAAAGCTACCATTTAGGTCACTAGCGCTCTAGTTTGCGAGTTAGCATGTGTCTCAAGACCCTGCAGTTGCATAATATGTTGTAAATAAAAAGAGTATAAATGTGACTATAGTCGTGTTTTGTCATGTCTACAGGGCTCTAATAATGCTTTGTTCATTTTAATCTGAAAAAAATAATTTGTCTACCCACCAACTATGTGTGGAAAAACCTGATGCGGCCCAGCCTTGCCCAGACCCTAGCTCCAGTGGCCCCCAGGTAAATTGAGTTTGAGACACATGGTCTAGACAGTCGTTTTGCTTGGATTTCATTGGTGAGTTTCAAAATACGGTGTACTTTGTTCCAGCCATGGCAGAAGCCCCCTTATATATCTGGAAGCTGAGGGTCATAAACAGGTTCAAGCCAGACAAAGAGGAGTTGCTGTAAGAGCTCGAAGGGGATGCAAAGCTGTGAAATAGGATAGTAATTGTTGGGATTGTGGGGTTGATTTAGAGTGTGGACTGGCGAATCCATTCTATGCATTCGGGATCCTGATCTTTGGTGGAATGTTGTCAGGTCCTTGGGCTTTTCCCATTTTCAGCTGTTTAATGGCTGAAGAGGGTGGGTGACCATTTCCTCCCATAGCGCCTTTCACTTGCAGGACAAGCCGAAAACTGTGAAAGTGTAAAAAGCAGTTGATGTATTTGGACTGTGAGTGGAAGGAGAACACGCAAACGTTCTTGCTCTGAATCCCAAAAGGTCCCAACCTCCAAATTTTGCTTCACAGTGAAGTCCCCGACCAACTAACCTCACAGCATGGCGCCTCAGTTCGCCTATTTTTTGTTCTTTATTTAAGTCATTGATTGCAAACTGGATTATGATTGAAAGCATCTGTCGTATGTTTTTAAAGTCTCACGTCTGTCAGCTCTCCTATGTTGTAGGTCAACCCCCTCGCTCCCAATCCTGCACCCCCCTCCATGCCAGCCACCTCACACACACATCGCTCGCGGTCGTATTGTCTAATCATCTGCTCCGATCTCTTAAGAACGACCATAAAGTAAAAAGCCAGCAATGTTCAAAAGTTTTCATGGTACATTACGTCTACAATCTAATGTCAAGCCTCTGAACAAATCAAAAGCAGCAGCAATTTGTCTGATACGTAACAAGCATGCTAAACACAACACATGCTCCCCATTTGCAGACAAAACAAAGCACCCACCTGGAGACATCTATATTCTTTTTTTTTTTTTGTGAAATAACAAGCCACCTGAATAAAAGAAATTCACGCATTCTGTCAGGCACCGCTGGCATCTTGTTACTGTTCCAGCTCAGTACAGTACAGTGCCTCCACATGGCCGTGTGCCAGACATTCTAGTCGACTCTACAATAGGACACTAATGAGCTCATGCCTGCAAGTCCTTTCTTCATCATTTCATTTGGTTTGAACACAATGCCCCAAAACAGGGTGACGTCAACATGTTTGTCTTATGACACATCATTGACTGTAATGTATTAGTTAAAAAAACATTAATATGATATTGTTTTACAGCTTTTGGGGGAAGGCAGACATTTGTTGGCATGAGGGAAAAGTAGGATATTTATAGTAGAACCTCTTAAAGGTTAAGTTGAGTGTGAATGCATGCTTAAATCTTCTATGGCACTCCATTCTTCATTCATTCATTCATTTCTACTGCTTCATGAGGGTCGCGGGGGTGCTGGAGCCTATCCCAGCTGTCTTTGGGCGAGAGGCGGGGTACACCCGTATTACCATACCATATGTAATACAGTTATCATCAAAGTTATACAATCATTAGACAAGTGGTCATTGACTTATGGCCAATTAGTCGCTAAGTCCCACCATTGGCCCTGCAGTTTTGCTTGATGGAGACCATGTTTTTGAACATGTGCAAGTGTGTGCCAAATTCCACGATGATTTGACTAAACACTCTGAAGTTATACTTTGTGTTTTATTGAGCTGTGTGAGAAACGTCCAGTCAACCTGACTTATGGGGGTGAAATATTGGGCTTTCATAACAGCTCTACCATGTGGTGTATTTGCCAGAATCCAATTTATGTGCAGTGGTCCGGTAGCAGAAGAGTAGCTTAAACAAATACATACAGTCATGTAGAAAAAAAATGTTTATGTTCTTTGCTTAAGAGATACTATTATAATTGTGCTACCTGTATGTTAAGATCCCTCAGAAATATGTTTTGATCACTCTAGACTTCCTTCCACAGAACATAAACAAGTGGAAATGTGAAGTCAAACACCAGTCCAAGGCTAGAAAGGACTATTGTGGAGCCATGATACTTTCCTGTGGGGACAGAAGCCACATATGGAACGTTTTAGCAGTCAGGTGTGCAGGGTAGCCACAAATTGTAGATGTTTACCATTTTTTCCACTTTATACCTTGTGGCTAACATAAACTGACTCCAGTCTTCATTGATGTAGAAAGAGAAGAGGTATACCAGACTGACAGATTCATGCCCTGCAGCAGTGCTTTCAATACATGCCTGTGTTGTTATTATATTAAAGCTCAACACAACAGCATCTGAGCTTTATGTAGCCATGGTTATAATCACATGATGACAGAGGCAAAAGTAAAGTTGCAGAAAGAAGAATGTTGGGTGAGTTGTCAGGAAATGTGGAAGGAAGCAGCGTTTCGGAGAAATCCCTAGTGTGTGCTTGCTGTCTATCCCATTCCGGCTCATGAAGGTAGCTCTATTTCAATCGCCTCATCCCCACAAGGAGCCCCAAAATGTGCCTGGGACCACTTTGGTGTCCAAGGCATGTAAGGTGCTTGCATATTTTCCTGAATTCCAACTAAGCGGTCTTGCAAGATTAAAAACGTGAAAAAAGCGAGAAAAGATATCTCGTCACATAGACACTAGGACTGGGACAGTATTAAGTAACTAATCGGACAATAGTTGAAAATGAACTGGATAATTTTGCCAGCCTCAATATACAGTATTGCCATGTGCATGCGTGTCTGTTTTCCTCATCGCTCGCCTCCAGGCAGGAAGAGGATTCATTCAATAATGCTATGAACGGAGTGAGCCTTTTTGTCAGGCATACAGTCTGTTTGTCTGAATGGGTGGAGGCAGGGCTGATAGCATACACACAGTGCTGAACAGTGTATCCTTATGAGGACAATGCAAGATAACAAAGTAGAAATGTAGAGTGTAGAGTGACACCCCTACTGACCTCCAACACATTGCAACGTTTTTCCACCGTAAAGTGTTGCCATTCTAGTATAAGACTCAATAAAATGACTAAACTGGCAACTAAAGTGAAATAACAAACAAAAGGGTTGCCACAGTGTGGCAAACGGCACTGTCCACAATCAGCAGTGTGTGCTCTGGCAAGAATGACGCAGTCGATGGCAATGAATGACCTTTATTGTGAAGCCACACTGTTAAGTTGTGGTACAGCTTTGTCCTTCATAACAACAGAAGTCAAAACATGACTAAGTTCATTCATTCATTCATTTTCTTATCCTCACAAGGGTCGCAAGGGTGCTGGAGCCTATCCCAGCTGTCTTTGGGCAGCAGGCGGTTCACACCCTGGACAGGTCACCAGCCAATCACAGGGCACATATAGACAAACAACCATTCACACTCACATTCATACCTATGGACAATTTGGAGTCGCCTCGCCCTCTGACCCCCAACCCTTTATCCCCCACACCAGGGGACCTCTGTGAAAAGAGAGCCAGCTAAAGTAGATTGCATTATACTGTACTGTATGTCAGGTGTTGGGTTTTTTGGAAAACGAGCGGCGGGGTACACCCTGGACTGGTCGCCAGCCAATCGCAGGCCACATATAGACAAACAACCATTCACACTCACATTCATACCTATGGACAATTTGGAGTCGCCAATTCACCTAGCATGTTATTGTAATGTGGAAGGAAACAGGAGTACCCAGAGAAAACCCACGCATGTACGGGGAGAACATGCAAACTCCACAGAGAGATGGCCAAGGGTGGAATTGAACTCCCGTCTCCTAACTGTGAGGCCTGTGCGCTAACCACTCGATTGCTGTGCAGCCTCTTATCCTATTTAAAATCCCCAAATCTTCAATCTTGTATCATTAAACAGCATTGAGAGGTTGCTGCCAGACAACATACACCATCCTGTGATTGAGTACTTAGCAGAAGCCGCCCTATTTTCTATACCTCACCTCCTCTCCATGTGGAGGAGGCGTCAAAACAGTCACAATCAACAGCAATAAACACCTGATCCTGCATGACAGAGTGCCACATTCGTCAGGAAGTCAGTTGTATATGTAACACAGAAATAGCTGCAATACTGTTGCCCTGCAGCATTAATAGCTGACAGTAATCTCGGCGAGGTGTCACTCACACCAGCACAGGTTAGTATGTGATACATGTATGTACACGCACGCACACGCTCTCACAGACGTAGACATAGATCATCACAGACACATCCGCTCACAGTGCACCCACAGTTCTTTGCAGCTCTTGGAACGAAGCGTACGAGAGAGTGATTGAGTGGGATGCCCCAGTTAGGAATTTAATGATGCCAAGATCCCTCGCCTACACACACATACACACACGAGCGTGTAGCGCAAACACAGGCTCAGTGGTTTGTAGGTGTTGATTGGTAAACAATGGTAAATATTACTGTACGTACAAGTCATCCAGCATTGCATAGGGAGCTTTGTAGTGCCATCCAATTGGCATGTAACATTTTTACACCATGTCAATTGGGAAGACAACTAAATATTTTTAATCATGCTTCTGTACTGCTAACAACAATGTTGCACAACTGGTAGAAGAAGTTTGTGAAGTTTTTTTTTTTTCTTATGCCGCTTATCCTCACGAGGGCCGAGCGGGTATGCTGGAGCCTATCCCAGCTCTCTTTGGGCAAGAGGCGGTGTAAAACCTCAACTGGTCGCCAGCCAATCACAGTGAGAAGTGATGATGTAACTATGTTAATGATTGTGGACGTATGGGTGTAAATTAAATGTATTTCATAATAAATGTTTTAATTATCATCCAACACTATTTTTCTATTGACTCCTAGTTATTAGATAATTAACGGTTTACCAAAAATGTTGATGATGATTCATGTAATAGGACGTTAGTGTGCATAAATCTGTACATAAATCTGTACATAAAACTATTTGTGGGGAACCAAATTTCAAATGTCATCCCTAGACAAAGTAAATAATAAAATATAATAAAAATATATTAAATATAATTTGCTGTTTATAATAATTAGGGATGTTGGAGAATTATCGGTATCGAAAATCTATAATATATCTCTATATAATATCTATAATAATAATTATTATTATTATCATCATTAATATAATAATAATAATAATAATAATAATAATAATAATAATAATAATAATAATAATAATAATAATAATAATAATAATAATAATAATAATAATAATAATAATAATAATAATAATAACTAGTATTACCTATAACTATAACTATTATTATTATTGTGATTATTATTGTATAATTTTTATTAGTATATAATTTTTATTATTATATGTTGTAATTGTACAATATTCTAACTTTGTCCTGGTATTTTAATGTTTTCTTATAGTGAGTTGCATTTAAGGTTAGGGTTTGTGGTGGTGGTACAGTTTTTATAATATAAAAATAATATATAAATGGAAAAATATATTACCGCCTATGCTGAAAAATAAACACAAAACAACAACAAAAATGCATTGAATCTATTCAATAAGAACCCAAATCAAAGTGCAGGTGTACTAATGTATTGTTAAAGTCAACATGCATTGAGGCCTACCATATCCAGTCGATGAATATCAAGTCATGATTCAAACAAGTCAAGATTGACATATTCAGGATTGTTAGGCCTTGTGGGAGGTTTGTGATCTACCGAAGACTTTTTGAGTGACATACTGTATCTGTTTGGCTTAAAATATGGAATATACATTAAGAAATACTAGTGTGGCTGGGCATAGGTGTGTGTTGGCTCTAATGGCAAAATGATGTAATGCATCATCCATACTGTATGGTACAGTGCACACGTGCACACACAGACATGCACACACATGTGCAGACACACAGCTCGTCCCATCTGAAATTCCAAGTTGCAATGCTCTCTAACTGTCACTGCTAGTTACAGACCTATCATGCAGAAATGCTGACTTATTTATGGCTTTCATGCAAACGTGGAGAAACTGAGGCTGGCTGGCTGTATGTGTGTGTGTGTGTGTGTTTGTGCATGCAGGTAGTTGGGTGGGTTGAGTGCCTGAGCATGGGATCTCATGTCCCCCCCATTACCTCGTCTACATCGCCTCCTCATGGGGCGTCATAAAGGCCGAGGGAGACAGAAAAAGGCAGACAGTCATGGACGATGTTGAATTATTGTTGGGTTTTGCTGTTTAATTTTAAATTGCATATAAAAGCCGGTATTTTTCCACCTTTTGTGCAACAGTACAGAGACAGAGTAGGGGGGACAAGTTGACCTGGCAATCTTTTGAGGTACAAAATGAAGCCTGTTTTGCACAGCGACCCCACAAAATTGGTACATGGCAGCAACAGTGGATGCCCCCTCCCCCGCGGGAGTGTCGGTTCAAACCCAGCTTCCTCCATTCCAGCCATCCTTGGGCAAAACTTGCCTCCAGTTTGGCAGCCATGTTTCTATCCGTCGACCCCTGAGCTACATTTGTACCTAGAGATGTAAATTACCACCACCAGCGTGTGACGGTTGACTGGCAGTTCCACATAAAAACAAAAAGGCATACTTGTTTAAATTGAGAGTAAATGGTAACGAGGAAGAGATTAAATCAGGGCGGGGCTGCTGAGGCAGGACGCAAAGACAAAAGGCAGGAAGTAGAACTGATGAAAAAGGACTGTATTCCAAAATAACACCATAGAAGACAAAAATGGGAAAAGACAAAAATAACATCATGTTCATGACAAATATACAGCTGCACATTTGCATACAAAAATTCCACACATACATGCTGGAAAGGTTCGAAACCTAACCTTAAAGGGGTCAATCTCATATTTTGGCCCTTAGTTTAAGTTGTGGACTCCTTGAGCAGCTAGACACGATCTACAGCTTTGTAGATCTTCCAGAAACTGCACCTATTCCAACTGTATTTCTTGGATGAAATAAGCAGTGATATTAATACAATAAATAATGGTGAGGCAAAACATTTCTGATTGTCCTGTCTTTGAACACATAAATTTCTCTTTTGAAATAATTTGACATGATTTTTAATCAGAGGGCGGCACGGCGGTCTAGTGGTTAGCGCGCAGACCTCACAGCTAGGAGACCAGGGTTCAATTCCACCCTCTGCCATCTCTGTGTGGAGTTTGCATGTTCTCCCCGTGCATGTGTGGGTTTTCTCCGGGTACTCCGGTTTCCTCCCACATTCCAAAAACATGCTAGGTTAATTGGCGACTCCAAATTGTCCATGATTGGGATAGGATGTACCCCGCCTCTCGCCCGAAGACAGCTGGGATAGGCTCCAGCACCCCCGTGAGGGAAAAGCGGGAGAAAATGAATGAATGAATGATTTTTATCAGGCTATAGGACATGGTAATGTAGACCACTTGTCAGTACTGCCAGTTATTGCTAAGCAGAGTTCACGGGGCTCAATCATAACGCAGTGGCGCAATTTTTGCTTTTCTAAAGGCAAATATTATGGCTGTGTTTCATTTCATACCCACAAATATTAGGATTCATCCATGGTCACGCTTCAGTGCTTCACTGTGCTACCTTTAACACAAGTTAACTCATTTCTACACTTGTATTTCTGTTAATTCCGATGGGAAAATGGTGTAAACATTCCTGCAACAGTTTTTAGCCTTACAGGTGAATTTCTGTAATCATATTGTAGCTGTGTATTTTTTCTTAGCAGTAAAAATGACACATACCCCCCATTAAATATAGCAGTATAGCTTTGCCTCCCTTATTGCTGTACAAATAGCAATCCAATGCAGGATGGGAATGATTATACAAGCTTCATTGGGAAGAAATACGGTAGCATATAGACGGAGGAAGCAGAGGCTCCCCTTGACATTTCATATTACGACCCAAATCTTTATTGCAGCTGTTGATCCTGATCCAAAATCCACATCCAGATTTGACCCCCTGCATTTGCAAGTTTGAACCTGACCCGGGAAGGTGGTTGTGGGTGATTTAATGGCATGTACGCGCTCTACCTCCTGAATAAGTCATCCTGTGTCTGCGTACACACCCATAGTGCTCATCTATTTTTCAATCTGTCTTCCATTCTCACTCACGTTCTGTCTGCTCGCACACCGGCCACTATATTTGGCTTTTTTTTATAGATCTATCCTTCTTGTAGGGTGAAAATAGAATACAGTAATATGCTTTCAAAGGTTCAAGTCAGCTAGACCAGTTGCATGTGCTTTTTTGTCATATTGTATAAAAAGTAAGTATAAAAGTTATAAAAATTGAGTGCAGTGAGGAACAATCTATTACATTTCCAAGATGATCCATAATGTATAATTGGAGCCCATCATAATTGGAATAGAAAATGCTATATAGGAGAAATAATCCCAACAAGTCATAGAGTTTATATTTCAACCTAAATTTCCTGGCCCAAAAGTTCCCAAATTATCTTATTCGCCACATTTTTTGCCTTTTTTTAGATGGTCTGTTTTACTTTTTTAATAGATGCTACGATAAGCAGGTTACCAAAAGTGTGATGATATCCATAGAACCAGAAATAGAAGGGTGTATCTTCTTAATACAATATGAACAATACAATGTATTAAACATCTATTACTGTACCATGATGAAGACTACCATACCGTACCATCTATTATCACATACTACAGTATTAATTGGCCCTGTACCCTAGAAACCGCCCATGAATGATACGGGAAAAGGCCGAAATGATACTGTGTCAAAGCCCAGGGCAGTGATACTGATAAAATACAGAGTTTAACCATGTCCAGTATCAGCCCCCGTAGCTGTCCACTCAGAGCGCGCTGCTCTGGTATCGTGTCCGTGAAACAACCAATCAGAGAACAGCGCACAAGCGTGAACACACAGTGTTTGTTTTGCTGCCATCTGTGCTCTGTCAACATGTCAGCGGTTGACACTCCCGGCGAAAGATATAATACATGTAATAAACTGAAAATTTTCTGGAAACAAAATGGTCTTTTGATTAAATAGTACGTGATAATAAGATCATCACATGGTTTGTCTGGTATCAGGCCCAGTATCATGCCCCCAAGTGTCAGTATCAGCCCGAGACCGAAGGGTAAATACCGTACCAATCAATGGCTTTAGGTGGTTATCAGTGGTTCATTCATTCATTTTCTATCGCTTATCCTCACGAGGGTGGTGGGGGTGCTGGAGCCTATCCCAGCTGTCTTCAACACCCTGGACTGGTCGCCAGCCAATCACAGGGCAGATATAGACAAACAACCATTCACACTCACATTCATACCTATGGACAATTTGGAGTCGCCAATTAACCTAGCATGTTTTTGGAATTTGGGAGGAAACCGGAGTCCCTGGAGAAAACCCATGAGAACATACAAACGCCGCACAGAGATGGCCGAGGTTGGAATTGAACTCAGGTCTCCTAGCTGTGAGGCCAGCGCGCTAACCACTCGGTCGCCGTGCAGCCTGTTATCAGTGGTTATCTTCTGAAATAATGTTAAAATGGCATTTAAATTAAAGGTTAAATGACAAAATACACTTAGCGACGTTTTCGCTCCCTAAATTCAGAGGACATATGTAAAAATGATCAGCATAGCATAATTTATGTCTCCAAGTGCCACACGGGGTCACACTGTGTTTTATTCCCAGTAGCACCTCAAAGGATCATTAAGATTTATAACATTAGCGCTATATCTTTACCGATGGTGACATTGGAGCATTAATGCCATTATGATCAGCTCCTCTGCATTCCACCTGAGACAAGACTTTGTCTTTGAGACGTTAAATGATTGATGGCTCAGATGAAAGTGGATGTAGGTCAGGAGGGGTGAGGGTCGGCGTAAATCAGGATGGACCATTTCCATACATGGTGATGAATGATGACTATCGCAGGTGTATGAGTCCAGATTGCACATTTTACGCACATTTTCATTTCACGGTGTGTTTGGAAGGCCGGGACATTTGAAATGGTCACACATATCGTGTATCAGGATGTCTCTAAATCAATTGTCTCACATCCGAGACGGTTGTCTGCAAGGCTGATGCCAAAACACAGAATGATGAAGATGAGTCAAAATTCTATGCGAACCAAAATATACATATAGTGAATGAAATCGCTTCGCCGGTGCAGCTACCCCTTGTTGATAGCCCTAATTACAACTTTACAGTACATTGTTGTTTATCATGCACTATTCATGCTGACATTACATCTATATTGCATTACCTCTTGCCCCAGATTTTAGTGTCAGTATTTCTGACACACATTGGCTACCTCCCCTTTTCGACAGTGTTTCTCCTGTGAAAGAATTCCGTTTAATCTCCCGTCTGTGTGTGTGTGTGAAAGTAACTGTCTTGCAATGGAGCGATCAGCAGCACTAACAACAAAAAGGGGGCCACCAAGCTCTCTGTAGCGCTTGCCAGGCCATCAAAAGGTAGAATAAGAGCCAAATAGAAGAAGGATTTAAAAAGATCCTAAAGGCAGGTTGAAGGGCAATAAAGAGCAGAAGCTGGCGTCACAACAAGAGAAAAGCACTGCTGTCAGCATCGAGGAGGGCAGGTGATGGAATAATGACACAGGGAGGAGCCTGTTTGACTTACGCTGACCTTTCCCTGGATGTGGCTGCTGGGGAGGAGATGAAGGAAGCCCTTAACTGATGGGATATCCTGCCAACCTCGTCGTCCACCCACTTTTACCCGTCTCTTTACGGTCACCTCGGCAGGATGAGATGGCGTCCAAGCACAACACAAACACACACCAGCGATGACGCACATATGTGAAGGTGTGGGCAGACGGACACTCAAGGTGTCACTTGTACCAACACATAAATTCTTGTTTGGGGGAAATGGGCCTCTACATCAAGTGAGACGTCAGCTAATTGTGCAAAACCTCATCTGAGCAAGTCTTCTTCTTTTTTGCAACACGTATTCCAAATGAAGGAGCAGCTTTAACAAGGAAAAGAACAATATACGGTGGAACCTTGGTTAGCGTCATTAATCCATATCAGAAAGTACTCTAACCGAAAATGAAAAATAATGTAAATCCATTTACAGTAACCTCTACCAGGAAGCCAAAGATGTCAACACAACACATGTATTGATAGCTTTACAGGCATAAAACTATTTGAAATGCATATATATACGTAAATCTACTGTAACACTTCCATGTAATATTTGCAGTTATCTTGTCATATTGACAAGATAATATCATTGATATCTTGTCATATGTTGATGATTTAAAACACTACAAAAACCTCTTTTCTCGGCGCATTGATACACATACTTATGCTAGCTCTGTCAACAACAACAACAGCAGCGACAACACTTACGATGTCCGCTCTCCTTGAGATGGCTGTGTCTTCCAGCACAAGACGTTCCAAGACGTTGCTCCAGTTCTCAGGTAAAGAACGACAAACAAGCATCTTGTTGAGTCTCTGTAGCGACATGGAGAGCTAGGTATCCTGTCCTGAGCTAGGTATTCTGTCTGTGACACTGAGACTTATAGGCCCCCGCGTGCCAGTCGCGGGCTGATACTGACACTTGGGGGCATGATACTGGGCCTGATACCAAACCATGTGATGATCTTATTATCACATACTATTTAATCATGAGCTTATTATCATGTACTATTTAATCAACAGACCATTTTGTTTCCAGAAAATTTTCAGTTTATTACATGTATTATATCTAAACAGTGTAAACACAGGAAGTTTAGCTTTTGTTTTTCCATAATGTAACGTGCCAGAGAGTGGAATTTTGATTTGAGAGAATCAGGCTCGTATTCATCCCCATTTTCTTTTCTGATTGATAAAATAAACATAGACACGTGTTTGTCTAACTCAGGCGGGGGAATACTTTCTACCAGTCTTCGTTCGTTCTTGCAGTTGATGAACCATTCAGAAAAAAGCTTGAGGTCGCCCTTAGTTTTCCGACTTGTATTTGCATTTTTAGTTTTTTCGATCATTTC
Organism: Doryrhamphus excisus; assembly: GCF_037039965.1. Lineage (NCBI taxonomy): Eukaryota > Metazoa > Chordata > Actinopteri > Syngnathiformes > Syngnathidae > Doryrhamphus > Doryrhamphus excisus. The sequence goes on along the minus strand of NC_136359.1, from coordinate 10,254,286 downwards.
AAGAGTGTCCTCCTCATTAATGGTGATAAAACGTTCCATTTCTAATATTCTGTTTGCTATTTTCCCTATTTGTCTTTTGCCGGGAGTGTCAACCGCTGACATGTTGACAGAGCACAGACAGCAGCAAAACAAACGCTGTGTGTTCACGCTTGTGCGCTGTTCTCTGATTGGTTGTTTCACGGGCACGATACCAGAGCAGCGCGCTCTGAGTGGACAGCTATGGGGGCTGATACTGGACATGGTTAAACTCTATATTTCATCAGTATCACTGCCCTGGGCTTTGAAACAGTATCATTTCGGCCTTTTCCCGTATCATTCATGGGCGGTTTCCAGGGTACAGGGCCAATTAATACTGTAGTATGTGATAATAGTAATTATCGAGGCGTTGCGTTAGTTGGTTAGTATCAATGCGCCCTCAGAAAGAGGTTTCGGTAGTGTTTTAAATCATCAGCGTTAATGCATGACCACAGCATCTATATCAAGACATGCAACATTGTTAAAGGTTTTTTTTTTAGAGGGCTTCATAGTTGAAATAAGTGTATCCCAATCACTGCTTTGTTAGCTAGCTCATATGAACTTGTTTTCTCGTATTATAATGCACAGAAAAAGGAAAGAAATATGTGTTCATATTTCACATAAGGATTGTGAATGAAAATCCCCCAAAAAGTGCAGTTCCCCTTTAAGGGCTGTGAGCAGTAAAGTAAATGCTTCTTTTAAATCCCCAAAAATGTGAATGCAATAAATGTTTTGTCTGTGAAACAGATTCCGAACCAGTTTCGACTCTAATCCCTGACTGATGCGTAGAGAACTGTTGACTCTCTTGCAGTTAAAACACTTGACATTTAGCGTTTTTGTTTTGTTTGCTAAAGAACAACGCTTGACTCTGGTGCTTGACGCTCTCAGCATCGGCACAATGAAGGAAATTAGATTAGAGAGCTGAAAGAACGCAGCATGAATCACCAACATGGAAAGCGTAGTGGTGTGCCATGCATCTGGTGCACACAGTTTGTTTTGCCACAAATGAAAAGCTTATTTTTTATAAATGTTTGGGGATATAAATGATCACGCAGAGCAGAGATGACTTACTACTATCAAATGGAAACCATTTTCTTGAAAAAAAAAGTGGGGTTTTATTTGTCATTATGCTTCATTATGCTTTATTACTCCCTTATGTCCTTGGCTGTCAGATATAGTACTGTATTTAAGTGGGTATTTTTCCTGTGGTAAAGCGGTCCTCCATCCTCCTCCTCCTACTACTAAGGGTGGCTACATGAAAGCATGGCCACACTCAAAGTCCAACCTCATTCTGGCATTCTCTTTTTACCTCCACATGCACTAATTACAGCTCATACAGGACATCAATATTACTCGTCAAAGCGCGGTTTTATAACACCACAACTTGCATTCATGGGGCCGAACACACACAGAAAAAATAACTAATGGATTAAACATTAGGAAGAACTGATTCATCCCTCAAAATGTGCTCTACGATATCTGGAGCGAGACCTCATTTTGACAACCGAGATTTATTCTAGTGTTTTTTTTTTTTAATCTTCTTTAAATCTGCATAAGCCAGCGTTCTCGTCGATTTTTTTTTCCAATGTAGAGACACACTCCACTTGCAAGAATGATATGAAGACTTAGGTGAGACTTAGGTGAGCCACTGAGGTGAAGTTATAAAAGTTTTATGTGCTTCATTACTGCCCTCTTGCGTCTCTAAGTGGAAAAACCTGCTATTTCCAATGTATCTTCTCCATGGTTTGACGCCTGACAAAACGCTTCATTCATTCATTCATTGAACCTCCTCACGAGGGCCGCGGTCGTGCTGGAGCCTATCCCAGCTGAGGTGGGGTACACCCTGGACTGGTCGCCAGCCAATCACAGGGCACATATAGACAAACAACCATTAAAACTCACATTCATACCTATGGATAATTTGTAACTCCAAATTATTTAAATTATGTCACCTACACGGGAAAAATCATAAAATGTGAAAAAGGAAAATAAATGCACAGCTTAAGTAGCTCAGGGACTACTGTTGAGTGTTTTTTATTTGTCTTAACTCAACTTCTTACAGTATTCTCCTGTCTTGTGTAATATCCAGCTAAAAAACACACATACAAGTAAATACAAATCTGGGGACCAATTACGCTTTTTCCACTTTCCTTACCTATAAATCTAGTTAGAATGTTCTATTCTCGTGTTAAACGATGCCAAAGAGTCCGATAATGAGGTTTGCGCATTTGGAAGTGAGCCCTGAAAGAAGTTTGGTGTGGCTCAAAATGCTCTGTTTCAAAACGCGTGGTAAAACTGGCCCTTTGTGATGTCACAGAGGGGTGGACTTCCTTATATGGTTCATAGTTAGGAAGCACTTTGGGCGTGTGTCCAATCACTGCGTAGTGGGCATGCCCAGAGCTGTGGGTGGAATAAATTAAAACAGACCTTTTTGGCAAGAAGCACGAATCAAAGGAAATACAGCTGGAATAAGTGCAGATTCTGGAAGATCGAGAACGTTTTCTGTGTGTAGGTTATTGTGTGTAGCTGCTCTATAGGAGACCACAACTCAATACAAAGGGTTGAAAAATGAGCATTAAGTCAAAATTTGGCAAGGATACCAATTGTATGTATACAGTATTTATGTATACTGATCACAGTGTGGGGGCTCACCTAACTAACTTACCTAACTTCATTTCATTTATTTCATGTGATTTATTCATAATCTGTTTTGTGTACTGCATACAGTGTTGCTATTACTAGAACCTTCATTTCCCTGAGGGCACAAACCCAAGAGATGAATAAAGTTATATCTAATTTCACATTTACTCACATCATACAAGAATACATCTAGTAGGTATTGACTTATTCTCGATTATACAACATCATCTCCAACATCTCCCAGCCATGACAGGTTTAGTGCTGTGAGAGCTATTTTATTACAGACATTAACCATACCTTTAAAATGTTCATTTTGCAGGGTTTTGCCAAATAAAATCAGCAGCTACATTCAGTGAAATATATATCACATCTCCTCTAAATTTCTGATTTACTTTACTTCATCATATGCATTCATGAAAGGCAGCAGTCGAAAACAATACAAGTGACAGGCTATGCAGCATTTAATGCTCTTCTTCTGTGACCTACTTTCTCGATTGTTTCACCATCCTGACCGCCATGACAATAAACGTTGCCAACCACTACTAAAGTCTTGACATGTCAGCCATTACATTATTCATCAGTGAAGTCTGTCCCTTTTATTCCCACTTGCATAGATTTGTTTTGAAGCATCCGTGCCGCTCTACTTCCTAATTCAGCACTCTTTTGGATCATTGCAATCTCAAATTTCAAGTAGTCAAATATGGTGACATTTTCGCTGTGGCTATACAGTATCGCACACAATATCTCAACGCCTTTATTATATGTTCTTAAGGAACATTCATTCATTCATTCATTTTCTACCGCTTATCCTCACAAGGGTGGGGATTGGGTGAGAGGTGGGTTACACCCTGGACTGGTCGCCAGCCAATCACACGGCACATATAGACAAACAACCATTCACACTCACATTCATACCTATGGACAATTTGGAGTCGCCAATTAACCTAGCATGTTTTTGGAATGTGGGAGGAAACCGGAGTACCCGGAAAAAACCCACGCATGCATGGGGAGAACATGCAAACTCCACACAGAGATGGCCGAGGGTGGGATTGAATGAGTCTCCTCGCTGTGAGGTCTGCGCGCTAACCACTCGACCGCCGTGCAGACCCTTCTTAAAGAACAGTATATCGAAAATACACTATGATATACTTTAGAGTTGTCAGTGTACACCAGGGGTGCTCACACTTTTTCAGCATGCGAGCTACTTTTAAAATGACCGAGTCAAAATGATCTACCCACTACAAAAATGCAAAACATCTATTTATTTTCAAATGTATTGAGGATTATTTGTACGTACAATGTATGTTGATGTACCTTACATAACCAAATGAGCCAATATTGCAAAACACACATAATTAACTATTACATTTTTTGTAATTACCTGAGTTTACTTTGATGACTTGCACTGAATTGAATCAGCCAGGGATGCATAGTCCGGACAGTAGCTGCTGATAGCCAGGTTAGCCAGGTTAGCCAGGTTAGCCAGGTTAGCCAGGTTAGCCAGGTGAGCCAGGTTAGCCAGGTTAACCAGGATAGCCAGGTTAGCCAGGTTAGCCAGGTTAGCCAGGCAAACGCACTTCGAAAAAGACATTGTGAAAAAAAAAGTCCACCTCCCATTCCGTATGGAAGTGATATGTTTTTGCCTTTTTACTTGGTCCAGCTCCTTCATTCATTTTAGTGACCATAAACTTTAGCGAGGGCTTAAAATCTGACGCAATTCGCCAACTAGCTTAGCACTTTGCATCGTTGTTTACGCATGAGTGGTGACCTAAAGGTCAAAATTCAGTTGTCATCTGATTGGTTGTCCTGTATGTCAATCAAGTAACGGGGATGGATGATAGGCTGACATCGTAAGTTCTGCTGCACTTAGAGACGTTGTTTGATTTGATTGGTCACCCAAAGGGCAACATTCAGTTGTCATCTGAATGGCTGCCCTGTATACCAATCAAGTGACGGCATTGATGCTAGGATGATATTTTTTTAATGTCACGCCGCGATCGACCAGTACCACCTCCGCGATCGACCGGTAGATCGCGATCGACTTAATGAGCACCCCTGGTGTACACCATGATTTTTCAGTCGATAGTAAATATATACTGCTATACAAGCTGTACACTGACTACTCCAAAGGTTAATTTCTATTGTATTGTATTTTTCTATTGTATTGTATCCAGCTGTTCAATTCAGATACAGATGATGACGACAATGCTGGATTTGTGGATGGTTTGATGGATGCTTCTATGCCAAGCTCTTTTCAAATGCACTTCTGCCACCTTGTGGCCGTTTTTATGGCTCTAAAAGTGACATCCATTTGTGTGCAGTTGCCTCATTACATATTTTTGCCTCTCACACAACAAAATGTAAAATACATATAAATACGTATGTCACTGGGATCAGGCGTTGGAGAAGAATATAATCCAAAAATAATATTAAAATATAAATACTGTACATCTTTGGTACTCTGTGCTACCCCCTCACACACAGACAGAGCAGCTAGGTGCCGCTCAACCTGCCTCACTCACTCGGCTGCAGTACAGGAGACGACGCCATGATAAGATGTGACTTTGTATAACAATATAACACCACACCTTAGCACCATGCTGTCAGAGCCTGTCAATGAGAACATTCTATTTTTTTCACTGAAGTTTTAGACAACCTAGTCACATCATGTAAGTTGCATCTCTGTGAGATAAAGATAGATGCAACTGTTAATTCACATGCCCATCATTATCAAATGGTTAAATAACAGCAATAAAATGAGTTTTTTGGTGTACACATAGCCCATATAACTTCAATGATAAGGTTAACATACATTAACCAGACAACATAATACGTCATTACTTAATTTTGATTGATTATATTGAAAATGAAGGGTTGACCGTTCAATATACGTTGTATATACAGTATTTATTCCATATTTTGTGGTCAACAGCGACACCCAATGGTTAGTGAAGCAATGTCATGCACAGCACATCACCTCAACTGTCAACCTCTGTTTTTGTTTTCCAAACATTTGGTGCTCGATCTTTCCATCCTTACATTTGAGAAGTTCTCTCCTACCTCATATTCGGGTTACTTCAGGTTTGGAAGCTCTTTTGATTAGTCTAAAAAATGTAAAAAGAACTCGGTGCAGTGTTCATCATTAGTTTTCAAAAATCCCGTATGTCATGCAGTTGGTAAGCATGGCTCACATTCAAGTTTGTCCTGATTTAGCAGCTGTTTTGATTTATTTTTTGTAATATATTGTAATTACATTCCGATAATTACAATATATAACAAAATTGTCTGTTATGTGTTGTGCTTTTGTATGTGTTGCCATGAAAAGATGTGTTCCGGGGTTAGGGGAGCAAAATTTGTGTAAGGGCAGGAATTGACGAAGGAGAACTTCCACAGAGTTGGCTGAAAGTTAGTTTGGCGTGGGTTACAGCCGTGGCAGTACCCCGTGTTGGGAATTGTGGTGCTTCGTGGACTTAAATAATGTTCCGCCTATCTGGTCTGGTGTTTGTGCTTAGCGCAGAGTGTTACATTATAATACATGTAAAAAAAGCGTGGTCTATCATTAGTAGTGTTATTAGGCCGCAAAAATCTAGCAAGATTAGCTTATAATGTGTGGCCTATTGCTTGGGGCACTGCAGTTCACAGTAATAAACTTCCTTAGTATTTGAATCAGACATTGCGTAAACACAGCAGCAGGCAAATAATGAAAGTTGAGGCAAATACAAACCCTGCTGCGCGTCTTATTCTCCTGGTAAAACTACAAGTCCCAGAATGCATTGCAACAAAAAAAGTCTCACTATCATGACGCATCTACAACATAGGGGAAAGCCTACACTTCTGAAGCCTTCTATTTGCTAACCTTGAGGAGAGGTTTGTTCCTTCTGGTTAGCAACCAAATAATTAGCGTTGTCGCTTCCAGGATTGCTTAGTATGTGTCATGAGTGCTCTCCAGCTGCCTTTTTATTAGGGCTTGCTGCTGGTAAGAGGGCTTCAGTGGCGAGTAACGCGCTAACCCCAGCTAGCTAACTGAAGTGGACCCGAATTGGAACCAGTTTGTGAAACAATAACTTAGGAGAGCAGCATTCATATAAGAAGACAGCCGTCCAAAAAGGAAGGACTCACAGTGGACGTTAAACTGGCGGGACATTGCCCTAAAAGTGCACCACAAAGGTGAGTAATAGTTGACCTGGAACCCCGGCTAGCTTAATTTGACAGCAGTGTAGTCATGTTCCAACACCAATAGCGAAGCCAAATTGCAACTTAAATGTACGTGTAAAAGTGACTAAACGAGGTAAAAAGTGCGTGTTATCTTAGTAAATTCTTGCTCTAGCCCTGCCTGTTTTAATATACTGCCGACTTGTCACATGAGTTACCACAGCACAGGAAACGGGACGTAGAATTGACATTTTTCTCAACCGGGGGAAGCGTTGTGTTGCTACCGCATTTTACATTATTGTGATCTTTACATTCGAAAACGCTTTATTATTTACCTTTTTATTTAATGTGGTACACTACTCAACAACTATAGCTAACTTTAATACACACTCAGTGGACACTTGATTAGGTATACATCATTGGCTTTCATACTCTAGTGATACAACAGTAATACTTCCCGTTACTGATTATTATGCCAAAAAAAACCATGCTGTACTCGATGTACTGAAATATATCAATAGCAGCATTGGATTTTCTGCCACTATACAAATGCTCCCCACATTGCAGTATAACTTCTGAAGGGACAGTACTGTAGAAATTAAACATAGTAGTCAGTAGTATACAGCTTGTGTAGGAGTCTAGATTTAGCCACTGAAAATGACTCAACACACAGCCATTGTTGTCTGAATAGCTGGCAACACAAGTGAGTAGCTGGATAGTTGAGTAAACCTACTGTCAAGCATGGTCTGGGGCTGAATGAGTGCTGACATCAACGGGGAGTTGCGGTTCATTGCGAGGAAACTTGAATTCTGACATGTGCTATGACATTGTGAAGCACAACATGATCCGCTCACTTGGGCAACTGGGCCGCATGGAAACTATCCAATATGATAATCAGCTCAAAAACACCTCTAAGATGACTTTGCCAAGTAAGCATAAACTGAAGGTGATCTAGACCAATGAGCACCCGTAGCGTATCCTCGAGCGGAAGGAAGGTGGGATCGAGCATCCCCCAGCTCTGTGATATCACATGGAGGAGTGGAAGAGGATTCCAGAAACAACCTATGCAGCTCCGGTGAATTCCATGCTCAAGAGAATTCAAGCAGTGCTAAATATCAAAGGGGCTCACACTCCATATTGATATTTTTGACATAATTCAGACATGTCCACTGGGCACACTCACTTGTGTTGCCAGCTACAAGCACAGGCAAGTTGATCACTGTTGTTATTTGATGTTTCAGGTCATTGGATAAGTGGCATTGTAGCGGTGGAATATTAAAGAGATCTTTCACACATCCCCACAAGTAAAAATCACACACAGCGCTGGGGGTCTTGCAGGCCAAACACAAAGGGCAAGGTCTTTGGGCCCCCTTCCATGCTTGAGAACTGAAGCAATGTGTCATGAAATCGGGACAGTGTTTTGAAATAACTGCTATCCAAGCCAGGCTGCACGGCGCTCGAGTGGTTAGCGAGCAGACCTTACAGCTAGGGTTCAATCCCACCCTTGGCCATCTCTGTGTGGCGTTTGCATGTTCTCCCCTTGCATGCGTGGGTTTTCTCTGGGTACTCCGGTTTCCTCCCACATTCCAAAAGCATGCTAGGTTAATTGGTGACTCCAAATTGTCCATAGGTATGAATGTGAGTGAGAATGGTTGTTTGTCTATATGTGCCCTGTGATTGGCTGGCGACCAGTCCAGGGTGTCCCCTCTCACTCGAAGACAGCTGGGATAGGCTCCAGCACCCCCGCGACCCTCGTGAGGATAAGCGGTAGAAAATGAATGAATGCTATCCAAGCTGTACCCTTACTACTCCAGGTTACATCCATTTATCATTTCAATGGTATTGTCCCTTGACAAGACTAGTGCTTGCTGAAATGTGACGTGTACTCACTTTTTCTGTACTTACTTTTCACCGCAATCACTTAAATCATAAATAGACATAGTATTTTTGGGGGGGCGTTTGTAACCAACTTGTCCATAACAAAGCTGACTTTTCTTCATGTGGCTATTAAAAAGACTGGCATACGAAATTGTGTGCTTTTTTTAAAATCAAAGTAATAAACCAGATCAAATCACGCCTTGTCACCAAAATGCCTGCTGTGCTTCTTTCATGTGGTTTGTGGCGTTAGTGCACAAAGAGCTTATTGTGTCAAGATGGTCTAATAGCAGAAAGGTCACAATGTGATTTGAAACAACTTTATATTAGCAGTGGATGAGGCAACAATCTACATTTTTTTCCACCTCTGCTCCAATCCCAACAATGATAAAAAGAATATCACACACAAGCGCTCAGCCAGACATGTTCATGGCTTCACAGACAGTCGGACACATAAAGTCCTGGTCACGGTATTATCATTATTGCTGATTTTCTACGCGGCTGTAAGAAACTCCCCTCTACAAGTATGATTTTGTAGGAATCCAAATGTTCTGTGTACTGTTAAGAGTTTTTGATGACTTGCGTGGCTGTGAACACATATGATGGAGTGCTTGTGGGTGTGTAGCACGAGTGAGGAGGATGCTTAGTGCACAGACGTAGCTCATGGATCGGAAATTTATAATACATGAATTACGCTGCCATCGGAACCCAGAACTCTAATTCGCAATCAATTTCAGTCAAAAAGCGCAGGGCTCGACATTTACAAAAACAGAACATAAGCTCATTTTACACAGAATGTAAAGGCCAGCAATTTTTTTTCTCGCCTTTGTTTCGGGGTTCTTGTTCTGTTGAAAATGGCACTGGCGAAGAATGGAGTGACAAAGTTATCACACAATTATTGAGCCATCAGCACTGTGACATCACTTCAGATGCTGGAGCTGGTGTGAAAACATTCCTGCAATATCCAGCCTCACTGGGTTCTGTGTAAAAGGCACCAGCTGGATGATCGCCAGACTTATTTATTTATGTGGTGTCTCTGTTTAAGACAGTCCACTGACAAGCTCAGTGCTTGACGATTACAAACAACACAAAACATCCTCTGTTCATGTCACCGCACTTCATCAGTCCCTCCCTTTCCCCCTCTTTCTCTCTCACAGCCTGGCCACATCAAGTTTCAGGCTACAGATGAAGATGAAGACCAATGTGAGAAAGTAGGAGGAAGGGGTCATTCACAAGAGTCATGAATCTTCATCAGGTCCTCACAGGGGCAGTTAACCCCGGGGACAATTGTTTCTCTGTAGGGAGCGTCAACAATGTACCATTCACGGTAAGTTACATCATATATTTCTTCCCACCTCACTCGTTGACAAAGTAATATTGTGTTGTGTTATTGTGTATTTTAAATTAATTAATCGGTGTCTACAGGTACAGTTTGAGTAACAACCAGGTGGAATTGACAAGACTAGTGCAACTAAAAATGGATAAAGATCATGTCCTATTGGCTGTTAATTTACATGAGAATGGTGTTTTGTAGTCTCAAAATGTGTTTCCAAAGTGTTCATTCATTTGCTACAAGGGACATTGCCAACTCCTGGCCTGGCATATGCATATTACAGCATTGCAGTGTTTTATTTTGTGTGTGAATGTACTCTTGAGGAGTGAGCATGCTGTGGGTTTTGACTTTGTGGATTAATTTGGACTCTTTCAACTGATATCTATTGTGAAATGTAATGCCTATCAAACATAAAGAGGTGTGACTGCAATACATGCATACATGCAACATTTTGTTTCATCAAATGGAGAAATTGACTGTCCTAGTGTATAGTATACAGTCGTCCATCGCCACTTTGCAGATCAAATTTTGAGGCTTCACTCTGTCATTGTTTTTCCAAAATATATTCATTACTAAATCACGCTGGAACCGCACTGTGGACTAGTGGTTAGCATGTTGGCCACACAGTCAAGAGATCTGGAAAATTTGGGTTAGAATTGCCACTGGGCATCACTGTGTGGTTGTTTGCATGTTCTCCCCATGTGTGTGGGCAAAAATGGCAGCATTAACTAAAGTACATATGAGGTATTGAGAAGACGGTATGATCAACATGTAGTACTCTGCACTGGTCACTAGGTATCAGTAATGTTTAGTGAGACACACAAACACCAGACTTGATCACCACAACAACAGGCTTTTAATGCAGATTTGAATTATTTCACAAGAGGGACAATAATCCTGAATAAAAAAACTACTGTTGCTTCAGTAACCAATGCCAAAGCTAAACTCAAGTCTGAACCCCCAAAGTCACTTCTTGCCCAGCCGCCAGTCAGCTTCCCTTGGGAACACACTTAGAGCACGCTTATTTACTCTTAGTATGTTTACTGTATTAGGTAATATGAAGGTAAATGTTGACTGTTAGTCCATGCCGAGAGGGCTCCAATAATGTTTATAATCATACTTACAAGGTGCTGTAACTAAGAAAATATTCCATTGATAAATAAAGATTGGTCTGGAACCAATTAACAGTGATAAATGAAGGATTTCTATTTACACTTATTGGCAATACGTCTATTTCTAGTGTTTTTTTTTCTAGTGTTCTATTGTTTTTCTTCCCACTTGCATAAGGTCACATGTTCTTATAGTTGTTTTTAGTTTTTTAGTTACTCTGTGAGTCCCACCCCGACTGTCGACTGTGGTTTTTCAAACAAATGCAAGCTTGACCACACAGAATAAGAAATAGCAAAGGACCCGTGGTCGTTCCACTAACTTAGCGTTATTGATTGCTGTGTCATTAAGATTCTAGTGCAAAATCACTTCCTCATATTGCAGGAAGTTCTTGTGTGGCGTTCAGAGCTGGGACGCAAAGTTTATCCCACTATCGGTATTCAAAGCAAACTCTTAAGATACTGATACTGTTCTGCAAATTTCCCCACTGAGGGACGAATAAAGGCATATCTTATCTATATTGGATAATAGATCAATAGGGGAATTTTTTTTCCTTTTGTTAGTTGTAATCTTATCTGTGTGTCCTCTTCCACTTGCGTTCCTTTCAATAGGCCTATGCTTCTGGCTGTGATGTGGTCATTTTGGGCACCGACTTTGAACGAGTGCAGATCATCCCTGGTGCCAAACATGGCAACATCCAGGTGGGATGCGTCGACTGCTCGCTGCAGGGAGGACAGGTAGTGTACAAATCCTGTTGATGATTGTTGTTTCCACTTCATATTTTTAAGAGACGTTGCTAAGAAACAGAATAAACAAACCATATTGACGGCCTCTTTTTTTATGCTTTTGGCTTCATCACAGTGCTTGTCATATGCCTTGGTTATTAAAAAAAAGCGGGAGGGGGGGTAAAGAAAGGACAAAAGAGGTGGAGCTATGTCCTTTTCATAACAGATTTATAGAGAATACAATACACACTATAAAAATTACAAAACTAAAGCCTAATTTGTGTGAATGTGATGGTTTTGAGTTTAATTTTTACACATTATAATTTTTGTTTGTGTGTGTATCTGGTTATGAATTCTGCATATGAAATTTGCCTCACAATATGTCAAAAGTTTGCGCACACTTTCTTGCGCCATTAAATGAGGATGCCGTGTGTCCAAACCTTTGACTGGTACTTTATGTGATGTTTATTATTGCCTAGTCATGCCTAGTCATGGCAACAATCAGAATCAATTTTACATTGCAAATTACCTTGTAAATATTACAGGCAGGCATAATTTAATTCATTTTGGAAAATGTGCTTATACACCCTTTTATCAGCCACCCCGTGATCTTAAATCCAATTCAATTGGACCTGAGCCCCTTTCACATGCCTCTGGCATGGCCTTTGTTGAGCTTACAGGTCCGCATAATTTCCCCCTTATTGCATTTTGTGTGAATGTGCGCATGTCCATCCGTGTACGTCCCCACATGACCCTATTCCATGTTGACAGTATGCATATTATGTACACAATTTGAGAGACTGCCTGCCTGAATGTTCTTTGCCCCAGAGAAATTATTGCCCATTGAAGCTGTTGAATATCGTGAGCATGGAACACCAACTATGTGAAGTCTTCTGAATCATTAGTGGGAAGTTTGCATGCGGTGCTGACTCAACATCAGCTTTTTATAGGTGTGAGGCATTTTCAACTTGTCTAGGGCATTTTTATATTTTCTTAAAGTAAACAACAGTACCCCGCCCAGATTTACTGTAATGTGCAGAACATTGTGTGAAGACTTTGCATTGGCATCTGTGGCTGTAGGCAACCTCCTGATGTAGTTTTTATTAACTCTACAAGAAAGCAGTAGCTGCATTTGAATAATCGAGTGCTCATAATATTGTATTTTTATAATGAATAGCATGAACTGAACTGGATAATTAGTTTTTCCTTAAAACATTTTCCTTTTGTCTGTTGGCAGATTGCAGCTTCCTATGGAAGCATCGTATGCATTTTTGAGCCAGTTAAGCATCTGGACCACAAGGACACATCTTTGACAGTGAGTAGGCTTTCATTCACGTTGTCCAAAATAATGGGACAGACCCAAGACTCCAACCCAGAATGACCAGCTAACTACATGCACCATTGTGCTGCTCCACAGTAAAACATGGTGAAATTATAAATATTTAATGACATAATTGTATCATTTCATAAATGATTCCTGTTGTGATATCCATGCAAAAGCGTTCTTCATCATCATTGTCGGGTCTTGAAAGTCAAATAATTGTTGCACAGTATCTCTTTCAATGTGGTTGCATATTAAGGCCGTAGTCAGTGTGGCCTGATCACATGCGAGTCATGTTGCACCTGATAATATTGGTCTCTGTTTTGTTTCGTTTTTGCACAGAAGTTGAACTGCCAGTGGCAGAAGACTGGTCAATTTGTTTTGCAGTCTATAGTGCACAACCTGAAATGGCACCCCAAAGGTATTTGAACATAAAACAGCAGGCTTTACACAAAAGATATACTGTACCTTCTTATTGATTCTAAATGAGCGCCTGTGTCTGTCTATACAGGGAGCATGCTTTTAACTGGCTCCAGTTGCCTGCAGTTATGGTCTCATTGTGAAGGAGGGAAAGAAAAGCAGGCTGAAAGAGACGCCCTTTGTAGTTGGAGGTGCATCTGGCAAAGCAAGTATGTAACAAAGTGGCAGTATGTTTTCTGTATTGTGCCATTTCGGTACTAATGGGTTGGATGTTAAGTTTTTTTTCAAGTAATACAAAACTATTCTTTTTTTTTTTTTGATAGGACGGCCTCTCCTGTCAGTTTAATGAAATTTTCTCCTGATGGAGAATTCTTTGCTACTGCTGGTCAAGTAAGTTCACAAAAGCATGATTCTCGCTGATCAGTTAATTTAATAATGTAATGATTATCATATATATATATAATAATCATATATAGAACTCTGCTTAGTTGTCCTTTTTTACCTTCAGGATGACTGCCTGGTAAAGGTGTGGTATAGCACAAGTAAGTGGAAGTCTGGGATATTCAGACTGTTCACCCCCCCGGAATCCAGTGTTGACTTACAGGGAGAGCTTGCCTTTTCCTTTGTGTACCTGGCCCATCCACGCTCGGTCATTGGCTTCTCTTGGAGGAAAACCAGCAAATACATGCCACGGTATGCATACACTCTTCACTAATGTACGGAAGCGTAAAGCTGATGGAAATGTCCATGATTCAACATTTACTTTTACTATTGTGGCAATGCAGCAATGGCCAACACAATAAGGAATTTGCACAACCTGTTTTACTGGGGATCACACAGTGGCTTTAGGTGATCCCTGTTAGCCTGCTAATGTGCATATGTGTCACTATACTGTATGTCTGAACACCAGTTGTGGTGTATAGATAAGTCAGCAGACATGAATGTCTCCGCCAGACTGTTCTTAAATTCTAAGAATACCGAATATGTGTCAGTGCACAGCGACTGCTTGCACTAACATATGCACATGTCTTTTTGAGGAGGCCAATGCTGATGATCGTTTTAACATACCAAAGGAGCTTGTGGCAGCAGTAGGCACGTCGGGCAGTAATTTGACTGACTAAAGAGTACAGAGAGCATCTCCCAGTAGTGTAATTGCAGCGTTTTCTTTAAGAAAGCTCAAGCACTCTACCCTCGGCAGTGTTCCCGGATGTGTCAGTGAACAATGGATTCCAAATAATTTGCACCTGAAAGAACGGAGTGGCTCTAAACTACTAAGTCCTAGAGCTGAGTCACTTTTCCTGTTATGCACACACACACACACACACACACACACACACACAAAACCCCGGGACCAAACTTTTGGCAGGAGGTAGCAGCAGCATCAGGTATTGCCAGCTACTTCGGACTAATGCCAACTTATTAGCCTAGACAACGGCAACAACGGCAACCTGGCGCTCTCTAAGCTGTTTATAGATTCAGCAGAATGAGCACATGAGTTTGTTGTCTAGGCTTAATCATGTTCCACCTTGAGCACTTGAATACTGTATTATTGCTCCGCTGTGAATGACTGCGTGGTATTTTCTAGTTAACAGACAGATACTGGTAAAACATCATATTAGCAAGTGTGTTTTTTTCGGAAAGGTCAACCTACAGTGTTTGTCAACAGATAAGCAAAAGAGGGAAAGTACACCTAACCACACAGCCTGTAGCAGCAATTAAATTTTAATTTTGCTACTGTATTTTCCTTATTGCCACAATATTATTTCAATACTATTCCTTTAATTACACAGTATCACCATTGTGCATGTTGTCATAGTGATTTATGACTTGACCTTTCCTTTCTCCTTACAGGGGTTCAGTGTGTAACGTCCTGCTCACCAGCTGTAAGGACAGCGTGTGTCGGCTCTGGGCGGAGACTCTGTTGCCAGGTGACAGCCTCCTATCTGGTCACCATAGCAACCAACACACTGATACTGCCGACTCGTCCAGGATAAGCAATGGGAACGCGCAAGCACCGGATGTAAGCAACGACTACACTCAACAAAAATATAAACTCATCATTTTTGTTTTTACTCCCAATTTTCATGAGCTGAACAACTTTTTTACATACACACAAAGCCTCTACAAGCATTTATGATTCATAAGCTATCCACCTCACAGGTGTTTCACATCAACATGCTGATGGGACAGCATGATTATTGCACAGGTGTGCCTTATGTTGGCCACAATAAAAGGCTGCTCCAAAATGTGCAGTTTCACTGGGTTATGGTCTCGGCAGGCGTGTACAGTATTTGAAGGAAGTTGTGGTCACACCAGATACTGACTGGTTTCCGGACCCCCGAACACCCCTATACAGTCAAACTGCACATTTTGGGTTGACCTTTTATTTTGGCCAACCTAAGGCACACCTGTGCAAAAATCATGCTGTCTCATCAGCATCTTGATATCCCACACCTGTGAGGTGGATAGATTATAAATCATGAATGCTCAATAAAACAGATTTAGACAGACCCATATTTGAGCGAGATGGGCCTATTGTATACATAGAAAAAGGTTTACCTCTTTGAGTGTATGATAACTTGATCACACACTAGATTAGTAGGGTTTCCCAAACTCACTGCATATAGCAGCACTTTCTTTTTGAAGGCTGCCGTAAACTTCAGCTTTACAGGTGCCATGTCTGCACTGGTAGTTGTCTTTTGTCCTAAAGGTGAATCACAGGCACCACGCATGGAATATCTTTGAGTGAAAATCATTATTTAAGGGAATACAAGGCATCTTGGAGGTGTGTTTGGGTTTGTTATCCATGCGGCCCACTTTCACATGACACTACCACCGCCATGCTTGACTCAAGTCACAATTATCTTGCTCCCCACTGCTTTTGCCAGCTATTTAGACAATAATGGCCGTGTGTTGACTTTTTGTCAGTGGCTGGTAAATACTATACTGCTAAACAAACTCAAACTTTAATTTCTATAGCACTTTCCCTTGAGGAGATAAAACATGGTTGCTGAAATGTCAGATGTGAGATCTTGTGGCATAGAGCAGGTGTTTTTGCTTTAATTGCATTTTCGTCCTATATCACCTCGCTTACAAGTCAGCGTATACTATTGCTTATACAGTACTTCACACAACAGAGAAACCCAAACAAGCCTACTGTGAGATTCAAACAGCATACAGAAATAAACAGACTAATTGGTTATCAGACATGAAGAAAGCTTTTGAATCTTTGTTTTGATATAGGCTGTCAACTAGAGAGAATATTGGCCTCCTTTCTGCAGGCTGTGTACGGTATGAGCCGCTTTAATGACAGATGTAGCTAATATTCTGCGTTGAGTGCTTTACTATATTTTATAACATCTTTTTAGAACATGTTCTACTTCGGTATACTCGACAACATTATAATTGTTTGTTTTCCTATATTTTACTTAGTTTGATGTACAGCCTTCAGTTGGCTTTATGAATAAAGTTTGATATGATATTCACAAGGTGCTGAAGACTGTATGAAATATACAGGTGTGCGTAGCCAACTCTAATCATACATGTATGTAATTATTGTTTATTAAAATAAGAACCATCTGGAGGACCCACACATTTTTGATTTAAGGTCCTCTCCAGTGGAGTAAACAGTCTTGCAAAATGTTGTGTGAGAAGTTCTTAATGTTGACTAGATTATACGCATTCCTACATTCATCTCCTCAGCAGCATAACCTGAGCTGGTCTTGAGGCAAAATTTCTGTCAAGCTCTGTTGTACCACACCCATACTTATCTACTCATTACCAGCTTACTGTTTTTTATTGCTTCAGTCTAATTGCCTTTTATTTATTCTTTGTTTTTTTCCTTTTTTCCTTCATCCTCCGTTTTATTGGGATGTTTCACAGCCCTTGCTCACTGGCTACTTACCCCACAATCAAAATCGACATTGCAACCACAAGAAGAGCAGCAGCAACCTTCCCCATGCCAATGCGCTCTGTCACTTTCACATAGCTGCCAGCATCAACCCTGCCACAGGTCTGACTGAAAAGCACACATGCCACAGACAAGTACAAATAAATGTTCCAAATGTATCTGAGGCTTTTATTGATTTTGTATGCTATTAACATATTTCAGACATTCCACTGCTTCCTTCCATCTCCTCACTGAGTGCTGTGGAGGATGAGGAACCTGGAGGTCTTTTCACCGTCCATTGGCTCAACAACAAAGAACTTCATTTCACTTTAGCAATGGAAGTCTTCCTTCAGCAGATCCGTGGCAGCCTAGAGCAACAGAACGAATGCTCTCAAGAAGGTACACATATCTATTCAAATGGGTTAACCGTAGGCCTCTAGTTTAAGGCGTGTGCTCATTCCAAACTATTTTACATCTTTCTTCCAGATACTGATAACGAGGATAACTTTAATCAGGAAGATGACAGGCCAAGTGACTCTCAAGGACCTGATGCCCTGGAGCTCCCACTGGCTGCTGTGGATCACCATGTGGACATGCGTTTGGATGAGTGGAACAAAGGAGCGGACATGCTGTTCAGCATCCATCCCATGGATGGCTCCCTGTTGGTCTGGAATGTGGACTGGTTAGATGAATATCATCCCGGAATGTTTAGACAAGCTCAGGTATTTGTCAGGCTATATTAACACCCAAACATTAATGTATTCAGGATTCCTATGCAAGTATGGAAAATAGAAACTCAAGTATTCATGATAGCATGGTTGTATTTTTTAAAAGATAAAATTGTGAAACTAAAAAATAATAAATGGCTCAATATATTTTTTCAAGGTGATTACTAGGGCAGCTAAGATGTTTGTGTGAGAGCACACAGTGGGAAAACATTTGGGAGGATTGATAAGTCAAATGTCTAGCGCTCTGCTCTTATCCTCTTCCAATCCTTTGTATGAGTTACTTTACCTATAATCATTTAAAATATGGTGACATCATGACATACATATAGAATAATGGAAACACATGATTAGTTCCATAATTTATTTGCATGATATTAGGGCTGCAACTAATTAAGTTGATTAATTCGAAGCTTGTTGTTTTGAGTGATCAGGTTTCTAAAGAATTGAATACTACAATAGTTGTTGATTAATTGGATGGATGAATCACAGATTCCTTGATTAATTGTTGCAGCTCTAATGATACACATCTATTCCCTGGAGTAGGGAAAGAGAAAGGAAGGAAAAATGAACCCTTGATAAAAAGAACCCAGAAATAATCCACTCAATGCGGGTGTTAATTTATCTGAAGCAGCCCAGCCTTTCTCGTAATAATTTTCAATCCACACCTTCAGACCATTACTGTATATTCTGATTATATTTGCATTCAATTCAAAAGTCTTCTGATGTGTTTTTATTAAATTTGAAGTGAGAACCTTAGAGTTGTAGCTTGAAATCATTGAAAATGTAATTTAAGGTGGACAACCTGTTTTTATTTGATTACATATTTTGATTTAGGCACTACTGTTGAGTATATTCGCTTTTTCCTGTTGTTGAGAGAGCGAGAGAGAATGATTTATCCTCTGTGTTCACATAATTTTTGTAATTATTTTACTTTTAAATAATTCATTGGTTCTTGACATTGAGAATGACTGAACTCCACTCATTAATTACGTTGATTAATTACTCATTAATTACTTCTCTGTCTCCCAGGTGTCATTTGTGTCTCGTATCCCTGTGGCGTTTCCTGCAGGGGATGCGATCTCCCTCAGCCACAGCGTGGTCATGTATGCTTGCAACAAGAACGTGGACCTGGCTATCCAACACGGTAGACAAAGACCACCCGGAAACACATTACCCCAAACCAAATCTGCACTTATTTCTTATGGCCGTCAAGTAAAAGTCGCCCCCAGCAGCAGTCTTCGCCTGAGCATATTCACCCCAAACGTGCTCATGATCTCCAAGCATGATGATGGCTCCCTCAACCAGTGGGCAGTTAGTTTCGCAGAGGACTCCGCTTTCTCCACGGTGCTCAGTGTGTCTCACAAGTCAAGATACTGTGGGCACCGCTTCCACCTAAATGACCTGGCCTGCCACTCACTGCTGCCTCTGCTCCTCACCACCTCACACCACAATGCACTGAGGTCCCCTGAGGCGGACAGTATTCTTGCACCCCCAGAGGTCTTCTCCTCTGGGCTGTCTTCTTCACACGGCTCTCGACCCAGCCGGTTGTCCCTTGGGGGAGTTTTGCAGGATCCCAATGCTATCTACAGCGAGCTGATTTTGTGGAGGGTCGACCCCGTGGGTCCGCTATCCCTGTCAGGAGGCGTGTCTGAGTTGGCTCGGATCAATTCTCTTCACGCCTCTGCTTTCGCCAATGTAGCCTGGCTGCCCACGCTCATCCCCAGCAGCTGTTTAGGTATGGATATTATTCTTTTTAACTATTGGTATTTGCTCAGGATTACATCCCAGTACTACTCTACAAATTGGACAAGTTTTTGATACATTTGTGTTCATTCCTATAAAAGACATAAAGAATCCTATTCTGTGGAAAGACATATTATCCTCTCTTGTGCCGCTAGGTGCGTATTGTAATTCTCCCAGTGCCTGCTTTGTTGCAAGTGACGGCCACTCACTCAGGCTTTATCAGGCCGTGATTGAAGCCAAGAAACTCCTGAGCGAGCTCTCCAATCCTGAGATATCAGTAAGTTTACCACCTGCACTCCCCAGACTCCCCTGGGTCATCGTCCACTCCGCTAAGACAGGTTGAAGTACAAAAAAATCAATTCATGTCTTCCATTGCACCTTGTCGCACATGCATTAAAATACTTAAGTGTTGTTGGAGATTTTTGCTCCTTTGTTTATTTTACTTCAGAAATATGTTGGCGAGGTGTTCAACATCATCAGTCAGCAGTCCACGGCAAAACCTGGGTGTATTATTGAATTGGATGCTGTTACTGACTTTGTAAGTACACAATACATTGAATGCATATGTTTGTTTGTGCAACAGGTTTCTTCATATACCAGATCTATTTACACATGACTTGAATAGCAGTCTCGGTTTGTTGCATGGAACATTTAGCAGGAGTCTCTTCACTGTGAAAGGTCAACCATGAAAAAAACCTCAAACTAAAATGCCTCATGTCCCCCGGAGTGTTATATGTACAGTATGTTTGTGTAGGTAATGTGTCAATGTGTATCTACAGTGTAGTGCATGAAGTCTGACATCTAGCGTCTTTCGTCTTAAAGGCTGCTTTTGTCCTTTGCAGCAAGGAAAGGAGACACAGCTCCTTCACGTGTTTGAGGAAGATCTAATCCTTGGCAGTGAAAGACCTGACACAGCGGAGGAATTGTTGAATTCATCTCAATCTGGTAAGGACATTATTTCATATAAAGAACTGGATCACACGTATTTACTGTATATTCTTTTTTTGCCCCACAGCACCGAGCAAGCCCATCTTCACTGCAAGTTTCTTCCTTGTAGTTGTTGAATTAACCCCAAGTGGTCGCTCACTTTTACAGATGTGGCATCTTCATCTCGCTGCCAAACCCGTCAGTAAGTACATTTAATAAGACTATTATCAACAAATCTCAAGTGCTTACTAGTGCTTACTCACTTGTAAGCACTAGTCTGGAAGACTTCCAGAAACAGCACTATAAATAATAGTGTTTTTAGGCCAGCACTCCTGGTTCTGAAGGCCCTGGGCAGATTACATTGACATGGCAACACACAGAAGCTGAAATCTGATTGGACTAAATAATTGAACGTACACATACATATACTGGTACTGTAAATTAATTTAATAGACTTTTGGGAATTAATCAAAGTAATTTAATAGAACTAATAAGATATATTAACTTGTATATGTTGGTCAGTGCTTCTGATAGTGTTTAGGCCAGCAGAGAAGGCTTTGAAACCACTGGTGTATTGTAAGTAAGTGCATTGACCAAAAACTAGCATTGATGCAGGAATTTACATATTTCATAAGCCCTACTGGGAACACACTATTGTGTGTCTGTGGCTTTAATGCTCAAACTGTTTGTCCACACATTGCGCTGACTGGCCCATATGTTGCCTCCATTGCATAATAGTGGACCTGTAACATGTTCTGTATGTTTAAATAAAGCGGAAAAGATTGACTCATAAAGGTCCCCATTCCACTGACTTCCTCTGACCCACAGATGAGACATTCACGGCCAAAGATCCCCTCACAGCTGCTTCCACAACCCGCTCTCAGTTTAACTTTGAGACCTTCAGTTCCCTGATAACTCAGAAGAGTAAACCCTGCACATCCAATCTGCAGAGCGCCTGTCGCCTCAGCCTCACCACACAGCGGCTTTGCAGCCAAGAGTTGCCTCTGCCAGCAGGAGTGGAGGCCATCAGCATTACACCCTCAGCAGGTGTGCAGACGTGCGCTGTAAAAGCAAAAGAAAATGTTTGTGCATGCATAATTTAATTTATTGCTTTAAGTTAAGTTATTGTCTTTTCTTTTAGGTCACCTCAGTGCATCATGTTCAATGCCAGCTGGCCGTGTGCCATACCTTCTTGCTACTTCCTGTTCTGATGGGAACGTGCGATTCTGGAGGTGTACCGTCACACCATCGGAGACCCTCAGTAGTGACAATTTGGTATATCAGTGGGAGGAGTGGCCTCTCCTCGTGGAAGACAGGCTTCCCAATTGCAGTGCCCTGAGTGTGCCGAGTCGTCCCATTCAGGTCAGCTGCTGTCACACAGGGAGGATTGCAGTTGCTTACAGGCAGACAACACCAGATTTGCCTTTGAAATTGACACCTCAACTCAACTCTCACACACTGCTGACTTCTCCTCCCGCACTCGTTTCTTCACCTTATTTGCACCACAACAACAGCCACACAAGCCAGCACGTTCCTCCCACCATTACAGTGCAGAACAGCCCTAATCTGTCCTCGAGCCCTTCCCTAGCAAACAGGAGAGAGCAGATGGTCTACATCAGCATCTTCCAATGCGAGTCCACAGGTGGTTCCCAGTGGATTCTAGAGCAGACTGTAGTCCTGGACGAAGCAGATACTGTAGCTAGCTGTGGCATTAGCAACAGCACAACTCCATGTAGCAACATCAACTTGCCTGTTCCAAATGAGCACTGCCTTGGTTCTTATAAGAGTCTGGTTCACTTAGACTGGGTCTCCCAAGAGGATGGGTCACATATTCTGACTGTTGGCATTGGGACAAGGATTTATATGTATGGCCGTATCTCTGGCAAGCCCCCTGAACTCTGCCTTTCATCTGATGCCAGTAGAGACCAGTGCTTTTCCCGTCTGGTTTTGCTTCGATCTGTCGACCTGATTTCCTCTGTTGAAGGCTCACTGCCCATCCCCGTCTCCCTATCCTGGGTACGTGATGGCATTTTGGTGGTAGGCATGGACTGTGAGATGCATGTCTACTCCCAGTGGCAGCCCCCAGCACCAGCCAAACCAAACGCTGCCGTTGTCCAAGACACAGACATTTGCAGCAGTGTGTCCTCCATTCTCTCTGCAGTCAGACAAAGCCAGGAGGAAGGTCTTACTCTTGGGCCTCTCAATTCCTTACTGGCTCCTCCTAAAAAGGCCCTTACGAGGTCAATGATGAGCCTCGCTCAGAAGCTTAGTGGAAAGAGAACAGCTTATGATCTACCCATGGAGATGGAAGATTCAGGACTGTTTGAAGCAGCTCATCAACTCTTTCCCACACTACCACAGTATCACCCAGTACAACTATTGGAGCTTATGGATCTGGGGAAGGTGAGTATGATTTTTTGAATTGTATGATTTTGGAAAAATGTGATTTCTAGTTGTATTGTCACATCTTCAGCAGAGATTTTATGTGTTTTGTAATTGTTCTTGAGATAGTCCCATACAAAGTAGATGTGCTGAATCACTTTCTTAGTTAAATATCATCCCACCCCATATATACGCCCACCGCAACCACAGAGTGAACAGATTCATAAAAAGCAGGCATTGTTAATTATATTATATTAAGAAAATGTTTGTTTTTTTAAATGCCACTTAGGTTTGCCGTGCCAAAGCTATCCTCTCCCACCTGGTGAAATGCGTCGCTGGGGAAATAGTGGCTCTGAAAGACAACGCCACCAACCCAGAGAAACGTGTACGCTCTCGGACCATCAGTGCAGGAGGCAGCACGGCCAGGGAACGGAAAATGTTTGGCAAAGAAGAGAACTCCACTCCAGATTACACGGAGATCAGCTCCATTCCTCCTCTGCCTCTCTATGCCCTTCTTGCAGCAGATGAAGATACTCCCCCAAAGCCTGGTCAGTATTCACTATGTGAGCTAATATTTATTTGCATTAAGGAGTCACAATCATTATCTGGGCAAAAACAGAAATGAAAAGATATTTTATTTTGAATCTTATAGACTTTTAAAGGCAGCATATTGTCATATTGCTTTTACTTATTGTGTCTTTGGGGATGCACAACTATAAAGCAGAACATACACAGTATCCGCATTTATCTGCTTGTTGGTACTGTAATTCAATTGATCTGTTTTTCTGCTTGGCCTGAGGGTGTTTTGGCAGGAGGGAACATCTCACGTAATTGAGTTTTTCCATCTTGTGTTTTCTCATAGAAAAAGTCGGCAGTTTGAGTGGTGATAGTGGGCATGGATCCAGTCACACAGACGCTTACGATGAGTTATTTCACGCACCCAGCATGGCGGATTTGGACCCTCTGGATCATGATGAGCAAGAAGAAACTGGGAACAAGGTAAGCTTATGGGAAGGACGATTTTTAGTTTTGAGGTGAGGACCAGAGTTCATTTGTTATTGTCTCGTTTCCTGTCTGTAGGTAATTGACTTGTCCCAGTACAGCCCCACATACTTTGGCCCAGAGCATGCCCAGGTTCTCTCCAGTCATCTCCTCCACTCCAGTTTACCAGGATTAACCCGGATGGAGCAGATGTCTCTCATGGCACTGGCTGACACCATCGCTACCACCAGCACAGACCTAAAAGACAGCCAGGGCAAGAGCAAAGGTACTGCAGCTGGACGAGAACAAAAGATGGATACATTCGTTCCATCATTCCATATTCGAAATGCTGTGGAAAGATTTTCAAACGTGTTATTCATCATTCACTCTCCAGGCGGCGAGACGCTAGATGAGTGCGGCCTAAAGTTTTTGCTCGCCGTCAGACTACACACCTTCCTCTCGACCTCTCTCCCGCCAGCACACCGAGCACAGTTGCTACGGCAAGGTAAAGTGGCCTTCAGTTGACACGCTGGCTAGTGTTCTAATTGTTCTCCTGAATTATTAAGCACTTTTTGTTTTCAACTTGGATGCTCTTATACTTAATTTACCTTTTAACCAGCTGGGCTTCTTTGACTTTTCCTTCTCCTTGGCCCTAAGAGTGGTTGTTTAGAGGTGGAGGTAAATAAAAGCTGGCAAGTAAAGTTACCGAAGGCCTGTGTTGTAAACTCTAAACATAAAAGTCTTATTGAGAGATGAGGGCAAGGTACTCTATTTATCAGCTTTAACTACCACAGTAAAGTTACCCTTGAACAGGTCACTACTCTCTACATCTGTAAAAGTCAAAAATCTGTGTTGTAGATATACAGTATGTAACCTTTTGTTCGTCTGTACTTAAATGTACCTAAAAAATACAGCAACTTGCTTGTACCACCCAATGTTCTTTTCTGCAGGCCTCTCGACGTGTCACTATGCCTGGGCTTTCCACTCGGAAGCTGAAGAGGAGCTGCTTCACATGCTGCCCTCCCTCCAGAAGGGGGAGCCCACTTGGCCTGAGCTGCGGTCCATGGGTGTGGGCTGGTGGCTGAGGAGTACCAACAAACTTCGCAGATGCATTGAGAAGGTTTGAGAAGACACCTTTATTATTTTTTATAGTTGTTGTTGCTATTAGAATAGCAATGTTACCACATCAGTTATAGCATTTGTGGGGGACTTATATATAATATGATATGATAGATGATAAACCATAATAATACACTGAAATCACCCATAAAGCTATGCCTTATTCGGATAGAACTGTCAAGAATATGACCATGTGAGCACAGTGTCTTTCTCTCCTATGTCAGGTTGCTAAGGCCTCTTTTCAGAGAAGTAATGATCCTCTGGATGCAGCTATATTTTACCTGGCAATGAAGAAAAAGGCAGTGGTTTGGGGACTGTACAGGTACCATTACTATTACTACCTTTATTACTACCTTTACCCCGTGCTATCCTTGATTGAGAGACAAATGAGACAGACTTAACCGATAGAATCTGTCTTCTAGATCTCAGAAGAATCCCAAAATGACAGAGTTTTTCCGCAACAACTTCAGTGAAGACCGGTGGAGAAAAGCAGCCCTGAAAAATGCATTCTCTCTGTTGGGGAAGCAAAGGTTTCATCATTCTGCAGCCTTTTTCCTTTTAGCTGGCTCCCTGAAGGATGCAGTGGAGGCAAGTGGATCACAAGACTTAAAAAGAGCTGTGAATATGAGTAGGATGTCTACAAATGTATTTAGCCATGAGCTAGCAAATCATCTACCCATCTCAGCAGTAATGATCTTCATTTTTACTGTTGATTCTGCTGATTTTTTTTTTTTACTTGCGATATGTCTGTTTAAAGTCGTTCGTTAGTGTTTCCATGCACACCAGGGATTCAGACTCAAAAGGCATACTGCTCTTTGGTTAACCTTTACTCATGACGGTTATTTCTGTTGACAAAGTCCCTGACGCAATGAGTCATATTTTTTAATCTGGGTGAGTAACTGGCCCCTCTCTTAGCACTTTATGCAAATGAAGTTCATCCAAGCAAAGAGCTATCATTGATTTTGTTTAGTCTTTTTGGCTGGGAGGTAGTCTGATTGAAATGCACCTCCGTACTACGGACAAGTACAAAACTGCACCTCATCTTACTTCCACTTTGAGTGAGCTTTGGGACACATATTGGACATTATCTATGCTCATTTTGATGATACGCTTCCTGTGATTCATTCAATCATTTTCTACCGCTTATCCTCATGAAGGTTACGGGGGTGCTGGAGCCTCTCCCAGCTGTCTTCAGCGGTGTACACCTTCGATTGGTCACCAGCCAATCACAGGGCACATATAGACAAATAACCATTCACACGCCCATTCATACCTATGGACAATTTGGAGTCGCCAATTAACCTAGCATGTTTTTGGAATGTGGGAGGAAACCGGAGGCTTCCCGTAATTGTTTCATGAAGTAATATTATTGTATTTGGCTATGTTTTTTTTTTCTCAGGTGTGTTTGGAAAAACTTCAGGACCTTCAGCTGGCTCTTGTGATATCCAGATTATACGAGTCTGAGTTTGAGACAGCATCCACCTACAAAAAGATCCTCCAGAGACATGTGTTGGGACACGATAAACAGGTGCGGCTTTCAATGTCACACGCTCCAGCATGCTGTTGTTTTTCAACCGAAAGATAAATCTTGCATTTGATAAAAGGAAGCGGGTGATATTTTGATCCTCC
Organism: Doryrhamphus excisus; assembly: GCF_037039965.1. Lineage (NCBI taxonomy): Eukaryota > Metazoa > Chordata > Actinopteri > Syngnathiformes > Syngnathidae > Doryrhamphus > Doryrhamphus excisus. Next base: position 10,227,300 of record NC_136359.1, on the reverse strand, counting down.
AGTGCCCCCTTTGACAAGTACGATGCAAATGAAAGTCTGTGTTCCTGACAACCACAAAGCAGTGTTTCAGTGAAGCAATGAATGAATATTCAGCTTTTCATATTTTCAGATACCAATGCACCAGGATCCATTCTTGCGGAGCATGGCCCACTGGGTGCTGGAGAACTACAGCAAAGCCTTGGACACTCTGATGGAGCAGACTGCCAATAACACAAACTCTGGGTCAACTGATGCCGGTAGGTAGACTGTTTTCCTTGGCTAATTGACTTTATAATTGCATTTGCTCGAGCAGCTCCATTAGAGTACTTACCAATGTGGAGCACCAATCAAGCTATTTATTGTTTTCCTTAGTGTGAACATGAGTCAGACATATTGTTGAGAACCCATACCAGTGTTGAATTTGTATTAATTGACCAATATTTATGTTCTTGTTACATACTAAACATATACAATTTGACAGCTGTGTTTTAAGACTGGGCATAATAACCATTTTGTTGATCGAAGTGCATGAATTTGCTGCAAGCAGCAGAGCAGATATTGAATCAGTCTCATCTATATTGCTTTCTAAAAAACATGGCTTCAGCTATGGGCATTGTTCTTTTTTTTTTTTTCCTTGTGTTGCTCCGACGCATTTGAAGTGTGACGTTATGTTTACCTTTAGTAAATAGTGCATCAACATTGTCAGAAGCGTCATACAGAACAGTGTTCTCTCATAGCAGGTTAAAAGACAGAATCCAGGATAATTTCACTTTGTGTCTCAGTTCAGCTATATTATGACACTAAAATAAAAATACATTTAATTGCATGAGATGTCTTGAACAACTGAACTTACTGTGAACCATACAGATGTATTCACCATACCCAGGTCAGATCCCTGTGCTGCACCCTTCATAAAGTGCAGATCAATGTTGACATCTCTGGTGTGACAAAATATGAAAGACTTCATTTATTATGAGATACCCTTATGGATTTTGCAGCATAATTCTTTCTATTCTGCTTTTGTGAACTGTGTGAAACCTCTGAAAGATTTAAAGGTGCTGTCTGCCTTGGTTAGGTACTGCATGGGGGAGCGAACCCTCAAACTGAATGGTAGGCGAACTGCCTATAAAACATATAGTAGGTATAACAGGTAAACTTTTCAGACTACTCTACTAAATACTTAATGATTAGATCAATTATTTCCCTTTTTCCTACTAAGTATAACTTCTGCTATAGATTTAATAAATCTGAAATAGAAATAATAAAGGGGAAGTTGCATATCAGTGTGTCGCTGGAGACATTTCTTCAACACATACCATGCCGTGGACGTACAACAGCGAATCGGGAGGGGGGATTGTCAGCTGACTGATGTCATATGACATGTACAAAGTGACGTTTATGATGTGGGTGACACATGCAATCAACCCACACTAACTTTGCAGTCGACCGGTAGCTCACAATCGATATAATGGGAACCGTTGGTGTAGGGTGTAACTGAGGCGACTTTCAAAACCCTCTTGGTAACTTATTTTCTCAAAAGTGACTAGCATCATCGTTGGGAGATTTTTCCTGGTATTAGGGGACGTAAAAGTGAAAGCACATATTGTTCTCAGTAGTGAGTGCACACTGTCTGCCTCTCCTGGAGTCACCACATAGGCGATTAGTGTGTCACAGACCCCAAGCACATAGCCATAGCGTACTTCTCGTCATAAAATGTATTGCTTTGCTGGAGTTAATTACATGGTTTTTATTTTACTGCACAGTAACTTGCGACAGACTCGATTCAAAACTCACTCATTGTTTTTTTTTTTACGTGCAGTGAAATTCACTGCATACACTAGCCTACCTTCCCTTCCCTTGCTCATCCCATCAGTAGTCAGAACCCAGTCTAAATGTGCACGCTCTACGGACGTTCACGTGACCACCAGGCAGCGCTGAGTGAAAGCTGTGAAGGCCAATGATTCTATTGATGTCAACATTTTTACAAAGTTAGTGACAAATATAGACATTTATGGTTTCAAGAGGGACAGTGCATGTAATAGCTGTTAGTTTTTGACACTAACAGATGTCCTATCATGTGTGTTCACTAGGTTCCATGCTGACGTCTTCAAGTAGTGCTGAAGTTTTCAACTTTTACACTTACCTCTGCACCCATCCGCTCCTCCTCCGTCGACATTTCGGCTCTTCCGATAAAGCCAAAGTAGCTCTGACCGCTGAGGGTCGCAGGCCTGATTCCATTAGCTTGGAAGAGCGAAGACTGTTTTTCACTGCCGCATACGCTCACTTGCAAGCGGGCTGCCCAATGCTGGCGCTCGAAGTCCTCTCCAAGATGCCCAATGTCCGCAAAAACTCCAACCAGGAGGCCACTGACCTCAGCACTGGTAGTAAGAACCTGCTAACATCAGAGCCAGATTGGTCCGAATCTGCGCTGAATGGCTATGAGTCAGGTGGGGACAGCCACAGCCAGTCGGATTCAGTGTTGAGTTTTGACTGGAGCCAGCCATCAGTGACGCTCCCGGATGAGCCTCTGGACCTGAAATGGGACAGCGACAAAGATGACAACGACGAAGAAGAAGAAACTAAAAATGGTCAAAATGTCAGGCCTACAGACAGTGTGTTCCACGACACTCAGGACGTCATGTTGCCTCCACTGGAGGCCATCGCAGGCGAGGATAATGTCGACAGTGACGACTTCATTGACCCTTCTGAGGATGTTATGGTAGCCCAGCTGAAGTTTACTACCTGCTTGAAGATTCTGACCAATGAGCTTAGGACACTATCAACAGGGTATGAACTGGATGGAGGAAAGCTACGTTACCAGCTATACCAGTGGCTGGAAAAAGAGGTAATTCACACAATGGTGTGAAGTTGTCTGTAAACTAAATGCTAAAGCCTGCATCTGATCTCCTTGGCAGGTGGTAACTCTCCAGCACTGTTGCAATTACAAGCCCTCTCTTCCAGAGGTGTCTCACCCAGATGATTCACCGGTGTGTGGATTGGTTGAGGATGAAGTGGTGGGTACTGGAGCTTGTCTCCTCTGGGTCTCTGAGATTTTCATTCGGTGGAATTACTCTTGTAACGTTCATTAAAGACACCATCAAAGTGCATCATTAAAGTTACGCTCTACAGTAAACATGCAGTAGTCATTAGTAAGGACTATTAAACTTTTTAATCTTGTCACCGTAAGCATCTAATCACACTGCACTGACGTCATTTAACACTTCTATTCTGCTCTCAACCTCGTTGGGAGTATCTGGGGTTTGTTATGACATGCTTTGATATATTAACCAGCGTTGTGATTCTCAATTCATTTATTTCTGCGATATTTTGGCCCTCTGGGAGTTTTTCTGAGTGTTTGTGTGTCACCGGAGTCATTTATTATACACAAGTAAAGCTGGAGCTTGTGCGCATCGCATATATTGTGTGTTTCAAAACAGTGTATTGTTGAACAGAAGTGTATAGTACTTTTATTTTTAAACACCCCCTGCACCATAAATACATTTTGCAGGCCTAGTGTGTTAATTACATGATGAAGCACATTTGGGTTTTTTTCCAGGCCACGAGTCCCTGTAGTGACAGCCAAAGGAGCAGGAGACATTGGCTGAAGAGTAACCAGCCCTTACTGAGGATGTTCCTGAGCTACTGCAGCTTGCACGGTTCCCATGGTGGTGGACTGGCCTCTGTTCGCATGGAGCTCATTTTATTACTTCAGGAATCCCACCAGGTCTTGTAGCTTTTTATTTTGGCTCGGCTTTTTTGATTGAACAAATTTATAAGTGGAGCCTGTTGTTGTGATGACAGACATCCAGACCTACTACATATTAGACATCACCACCTCCTGAGTGAAATCCTGCCTCAGGCTAGCTCAGTGGAAGTTTCAGTCAGAAAACAATGAAAAGAACTTTGCAAGTGCTTTTTTATTTTCCTGCTTTTGCAACCAAGGAATTAAAGGCAGTTCATCCCAGCGGTGGTCCCATAGTTTTCTCCTTTTGTTGTTGAGGAAACAACAGTGCTTTGTGACTACAGTCGTAGAGTGTAGAGATTCTGTTAAAAAAGTCCTTATCAAGGCAACAAGATTCTTATCAACGGAGTGTCATGCACGTACAGGGCATCTAGTAAACACATAATAGTCGTTCTTTCTCTCGGTGTCCTTCATACTAAGCATCCTGTCTTATGAGCATTATGGAAAATGTTCCCACTTTATACACTTGCCAATACAACTTGCTATGTAATTTCTCCACAGGACAACTACACCTCGTCAGCTGTGACAACATGCTCTCAGTACACCTCCATCCCTCTCCTGATGGCGTGCACTGCCAACGTGAAGACAGTGGTGGCCAATCCCATAGTCCACCTGACCAACCTGACTCATGACATCCTGCAGACCATCAACTCGCTCAACTCCCCTCCACATCCCGATGTCGTTGACAATGAGGTGAGTAAGGTTTAATAGTATTTCCACTGGTTTTATTGTCACGTGCTGCAGTGACATTTTTGCCTGTTATGTCTCTTTTCAGATATATGTAATGCACACCCTGGCTGCTTCTTTGTCTGCATGTATATACCAGTGTCTCTGTGATGGACACTCATACAGGTAAGTTCAAGCAGTTTTAACCTTACAAATTCATGGAAATAAGATCATCTTTCTGTGTGACATATTTCCATGTACTAATTATCTCATGTTATGGCATGGACACTTACGGCTTACCAACTGGTGCTGCCTATACAGTATATGGACAAATGTTTTTTTTTTCCCCCTCTTTAAATTTAGTGGGTGCGGTGCGCTCCATAGTCTGGAAATTACGGTTCTTCAAAAATTAATGCAAATATGTTTTCTCACCTCACATACATTTCCCGCTCAGTGTACAATATGGCATGTGTCTGGTGTGTTATTAATGCACTGCCTGAGTCCAACTGTGTTTGTAAAATATCTTTATGACAAAAGGTTACCATTTCAGCATTTTTTCAAAATGGAAACTAGAACCGGAAGTCAGCTCTGTTGCCCTTTTAACAGTCAAGATTTGTCTTGTGTCTTTGTCTTTCCATGATGTCTTCAGCGGTTGGCTTGGTTACACAAGTCTCTGCTTTTCTAATTGATCATGACTGCAAGTTAAGCAACCATGAAGCCAAACAAAGTTGCCAGAATTTTGATAAAGAATGTGAGAAACACGATCCGGCACAGGTTCATAGGATTTGCATTATTTCTTATTGGAATAATCAATTTGGTTCGGAGTGTGTTTAGATTTGAGTTGGACTTGAGTTGTGGAATGGATTTAATGATGCAAACCGAGCTTTCACTGTAGTGATTATGGCTGCTATGAAAATGAACATTGGCATTCTTTTGCTGTGTATATGTAGGCTTGACTGACTGGCCCAGTTTTTAGTGTGCAGCAGCATCTTTCTGAGAAACATCTTGAATTCTTGAGGAGTCTTCAAGTAGCATCAATATAACTTTTTAATATTCCGCCATATTCGGCTTCACTGGTGACACCAACCCCATTGGGTTACTCGGTTAACATTGTTTTCCTCCTCTTGCTGGAAGATTTGCTGAGGCAGAATGAAAAGAAATAAGGGGCTTTGTGGCACAGTTAACCATGCTTACATAATTATGACAAAATGAGATGATCTTCCTTCCGTTTGAATGACACTGGTTTTATGAATAATGCGTCTTTAAAAAATGAAAAAAAAAATGCAGTGTTTGAACTGATATTTTGTCAGTGTTGGCTTAAATTCTTAATTAGATTTGTGGCAAATGGGAGATACATTGTTTATTTAAGATGGTAAAATGTTACATGTTACCCAGTCATTGTGACTCCAGCAGCGGGGATTCTAAGAGAAAATCTTTTTTTGAAATTATAAAAAATTTGGCTTCCAGCAGTGCTGCTGTGTGAATTTCTGCCATGTTTCCTGATGTTGTACAGACGCAATTTAACGTATGCTTGACCAGGCTGGTACTCGTGATGCTGTAAGCGCTGTCAGCCTAGAGAGATTTTGGAAGATAAGAGATAAGAGAGAAAGGCTCATTATTTTTTTTAAGTCAGCTCTTTAAAGATTGCTATTTCAATGTGTACAACATTTTAAACTATGTAATTAATCGAGGACTTGCCTTTTTCCCATATTCCCCATCTGCCATATACTTACGGTAATACACACACCAACCATCACTGTAATAGTATTGAGAGTTGAAGAGGCTTAACTAAATGACTAGCTCTGTTTCTAATTTAACGTGGTCTTTGTAATGGTAATAGGGACATTTTAAAAAAGTGTGTCATTAGCCTCAGAGGTTTGTTGAAACCATGCTTCTGTGTTCTCTTCCTCAGCGTTGGAGCGAGCAAACCAGAGTGAAAGATGGTCTGAATTTTTTACGCGCGTCTTGAGTGTTGACAGCTCTCTGTTCAGTGTCTGTTGTTGTTAACTGCGCTCATGTGACCTTTAGTGTGGCTGACCGTGGGGAGCCAGAAGGTTCACATAAACCCTTTAATCACATTGACGGTGTGCACAGTGTGCGACTTAAGGGATTCTGGTTCTTCTGTCATCGCTCTTGAATGATGCTCTCTTTGACGTTCTTGAGTCTTTCTCCATAGAGGCTTTGAGAGGAATTTGTTGAATGCTGAAGAACTAACCAAGGCAGAACAGAGAGTCTTTTAGGATGTTACTAGACCACTATGTTAAAATCTGGTTGATTATTAGACATTATTGTGTGATACATTTTGTGTTTCTTCACTCTCTCGTAGTGTGTCCTGTCAGTTCAATGCCATGTTTTTAATGTTTTAATGTTACATTGCAAATGAACTTTGTCCTCTCTCGCAGTCACATGAACCACTTCACAGGGATGGTGTATCAGAGCGTCTTGCTGTCTCAGAAGCAGCCAACAAAACCTGCGGGCATGGATGAGACGATTCAGCCAAACACTTCTCCTGCACAGTGGCCAGGTAACTAAGGGTGTTCATGTCTGCCACATTTGTAATTTATGAACTTCAGCAATGTAATCTCACCCACATCAGGCCCGAATCCTAAACTCCCAAGGACTTAAACCCCAAAGTTTCACTTCCTTAACGTCTCACTTACTTTTCTAACTTTTTTCCTTTGCCTCCCATGTTGGCCTCCTGTCGCAACGCTCTGCAGGTATCGCCTCCATGAGCCGTCTGTTGAGCTCAGCAGGTGAGGAGAGTCAGCCAGGTCTCGCCGTGCTGCTCTGTGAAGTCCTGACGGCTGTTTATCTCAGCCTGTTTGTTCACGGCATGGCCACTCACTCCAGCAATGAGCTCTTTCGCATCATGGCCCATCCTCTCAGCAGCAAGCTCTGGGTGACTGTGTTTGGAGGAGGTGCACGGACCCCCGTGACTGAGAAAGCAAACAGTCCGGCAAAAGCAACCCCACCAGGTGAGTGAGTATGATTATATTAATTAATATATAATATAATGATGATTATTATTTTGTTTGTAGTTTTCAGTGGTTTGGAACTACACCTCATTATGATGGGTGGTGCATTCATATTTTTGAATATCTTTTTTACAGTTCATTTTCAAAATACAGTTTTCCACTGCTATAACACACATGATTAAATTAATACTTGGCTAATGTAGCAATCATAACTTTGTAGCGTGGTGTTGTACTGTATTTGTCTACAGTTTCACCGGGCGTAGACACCAGCAAAAGAAAGCCCAGGCGATTCCGTCTGCTGTCGTCACGCAGTGCATCGAGGGAAGAGTCCAATATCGAGAGGGACTCCCCTTCTAGTCCCAAGCCTGAGCCCGTTGTGGACCAGGAGGCCACTTCCATTTTCAAAGAATGTTTTGTACCCCCAGAGCTCAGCATTTGGGATTACTTCATCATGAAGGTATCCCAGAACACTCAAAAACAACAACTATTACCATACAGACCAGGTCCTTATGATTCTTGTGGTCTTATGTTCTGCTAGCCATTCCTGCCACCGACAGAAAACAGAGTTGAATACGACTCAGAAGAGAGTCATGGGAGCGAGGATGAGGATGACGAAGATGAACTTGATGATGATATATTTCATCCCAGCTCTCCTCAAAAAGAACATACAAACTACAATTCATACAGGTGGATATTTTTAGCTTATGTGTACTGTATGTTGATAGACTTTGAATGCAACTTTATAGCACTGATATTTCTTATGGCAAGAAAAAAAATCCCTATAAACAATCATATCTCCTTCCAGTTGGTGTTTAATGCGCTTGGCAATGGTTCAGCTGGTGCTAGTCAACCTCAAGTCATTCTACCCGATGGCAGGATATGATCTATTGGGTCAGTACTCACTGGCTTGAGCAAAACATCCAGGAAGCTGCAGTGTTGCCGTATTGTCACGCTCTCGCCATCTGCTTTTAATTTCACTTGGCACAGACCTCCCTGTGGGCTCCCCGCTGTGTCACAGTGTGCTGAAGACGCTGCAGCGCTGGGAGCAGGTGCTGCAGAAAAGACTGGAGATCTTTGGCGGCCCCCCCTCCACGTATATCGCCACACACTTTCAAGACGAAGCGGTCACACCGGGCCCTGCCATTCTAAGACACAAGGTTCTGTTCGAACCATCCAATACACCATTCAGGTACTTGAATGAAGTTCCAGTATCTGCTCAATGTGACACTTGCATGGAAAAAAACAATATGTCTGACTGATATGTCATGAATATTTATGGCACAAAACAACAATAATTTATAATTTACCCCCAGGACGAACCACCATTCAGCCCTGCCTGTCAAGCGTCTTTGGCAGTTCTTGGTGAAGCAGGACGAAGTGCAGGAAACCTTTATCAAAAACATCTTCACCAAGAAACGGGATGTGAGCCAGGTAAATGATGCATTGATGTTGCACAACTGAAATTGTTTTATTTTCATCGAATAACATTTTACTTAAGACCACAGCTTTTATTTAACCACACTATACCTATCATTATTACTTTCAATGAACTCCTTTATTTTGCTTTGTTTGTACTGTAACTGCATGTTGATGCATTCATTTCATTCACATAATTACAGCCTGTTTGATTAACGCCACAATAATTCATTTTCTGTGTGTGATTGTCTGCATGGTCCCACCACTTGATATGTGTTGTGTTGTATGTGTGTGTCTTTTCCCCTTTGTCATTCTACCTCCAAAATCATTAGTCGGTTGAGGACCAGACTGATATGAAATGTTCAGGGATGGACGAGACGGGACGCCATCAGGTACTGCTGCTGCTATATACAGTAGATGAGTTATTGGGAATTACTAGAATAGACTAAAGTCATTTTATATGCATGCTGTGTTTTTCTATTTTTATTGGGGGTGTTATTTTGCTAAATCAACATATTTTACTCCAAGACCAAGTTTGTTTTTCTAGCAGTGAACCAGCATACTGGTGTATGCGTGTGTGCTGTTAAACCTCATGAAATACAGTATAACATCCTCACCATTCAGTAGTGTGGGTGGGTGGTGCAAAGTTAATTAAGGCTTATAAGCATGAACATCACATGGCCTATTTTCACCCCCCCTTGCAGTAGAATAGCAAAGATGGCCTGTCCTCTAGCTGTGATGTGGACAGAACTGGAGCGCATTCATTTTCAAGCACAAAAAATGAGGCCAGTGTTTACGATTAATCTGCATTTGAAGTATAAATCTTAAATTGCTCCAGACCCCGAGCCGCCTTACTGAACACACACGCTGCCTCGTAGCTCCCTCCTTTAGCACATTGCTAATTGTCCCAGTCTTTCAGAGGACCGACCTGCGAAGCTGAATAGATTCTGATTCATGGACCCCACGCTGTCGCAGTCGATCTGCATCCCGCGGAGATTATGTGCCGTGCGTAAATGGCAAACCACCATATTTAGATTTCTGCGAGTCAAGTTGCACTTTATCTCATTTGACAGAGAGAGGCACGGCCGTTTCCTCTTGAATAAATGCTGTAAAGACTGTGATTTAATCTCCCGCTTGGAGGGTGCATCTCATTTTGAATAATTGCAAACTAGCATTATAACAGTCACCTCACTGGCTCTGCTCGTGCTCATTGCTCAAAGGCTGTTGTGCTCCTGCTGTCTTGTGGTACTAACCCGGTTATGTTGCTCACTGGGGGTTAGTAGCGCGGCCCGATGAACCCCCACATGTCCTCCCCTAACCCCTCTAGGCACAACAAACCAGCACATAAATACACTGACAGTGTGCACGGTGTTAGGACACAAAGAAGCAGGCCCCAGCTCGTGCTTTGGCTGCTGGCACGTCAGCTGTTATCTTCGAAAGAGAAAACAAAAACAATTTGACACTTTATTTATCCTGTCAGGTCACTTGCTTTGTAGTTGGAAGGAAAATGCTTTTTGAAGTTGTGGCTGCTCTTTGCTTAAAGAAATCTTGAAAGTTGTGATGTGAACGTGTGTGCAGACTGAGTCTGATCTGGGATGCCCTGGAGGGAAGGCCCGCATCATTCACAAGGAGTCAGACATCATCACAGCCTTTGCCATCAACAAGGTACAACTCTCTCACACGATACTTACGTCACAAAAATCAGTGGTGTGTTACTATAAACATGCACACATAACCAACGTGACCATGCTGGTCTTTCATCCACTCTCTCCTTTGTTTGTGTCTTCAGGCAAATCGTAATTGTTTAGTCATGGCCTCTACACATGACATTCAGGAGTTGGATGTGTCATCCATCTTGGCCACACAGATCTTGACGTGGATCGATGACGAGGAGGTTGAAGCTAAAGGGTAAGCAAGGGGGTTGCCTTTTGTTAGATAAAGGCTGGATTGCTGCCATTTGGGCAAAATGCCTGTGTTTGCACCCTGCAAAGTCTCTTTATATATACATAGCATTCCTGGTACCGTATTTCTTCAAATAGTCTGAACTGTCTAAAATGTTAACAGAATTAGAGTGCACTTTAAACCTAGGAAGAAAAAAGTAAAAAATAATTAAAAAAACTTCTAATCACATAGTAATACAGTGTTGTGGTAAAGTGTGGTAGGATCATAACAGTGGATCATTTCAGTGAGTGGGACCATAATACAACAGTAGAATTTACTCTGTATTGCATTTCGTATAATACACATTATTTCATTTTGTGTACCCAAAATTACTTGAAATGTGACTCAACGTGTATGCTGTTACTGTACCTGGTTGCCCAGAAAGATGCCTATAAATAAAATGTATAATAGTAAAAACAACGTTGTAGGAAATGTATTTTACAGCATATCTTATTATTTACTATTATTTAAAAAAATTATAATTAAAAAAAATACACTACAATAAGTGTATCACCCCCAAGTGTACTACTAGTACTCTCGACAGTTCAGTAAATAAATGTCCCCCGGCCATTTTTCAAGACAACCCGCTTTAGTTACGACCATTTTAGATGATTTTGGCTCATCTTTCAAGGTACACAGAATATTGTGTTCTTGGGCTATATAGACATGGTATATACAAAAATAATTATTTTCTACCTTTTTCCATTCTTCAATAATCGGTAGTAGAACATAAGTTTCAGGAAAATAGCAATGTGTAAAAAAAAAAATAGTATGGTAACCTTCTGCACGCTACCTTTCTCCACGTTTTTCCACTTCTTCCCTGCTGTCATGTATGTTTTTTATTCACATGCCACCTGGTGGCTGTTTTTATGACCTAAAACTCCTCTAAAAGGGACATACATTAGTGTGCAGTTTCATCAGCACCTCTTTTTGCATCTCACAATATCGAAGGATTGAGTGTTTGGGTTTATAAATAGATCTTTGGTATTGAATGAGTTAATAAGATATTACAGTCGGGGAAAAACTGTCCATTTTTTCTGTTTGTGTTACAAAGGGTTTCAAGCAAGGCTCTACTGGTTTCTCCAGAAAAGCACAGCTTGTTGTAAATGTCGCTTTCATCCGCAGCAGACGCCATAATATCCATCTTCACTTTTGGCTTAGTTTCTGTTCCCTTTGTAAGATCCAACTACTTTGATGTCTTGTAGAATAGCTAATTGTTCTTCTCTCGGCAGAGTGGCCACTGATGACTTCCTGGTGGTGCATGCACGTGACGACTTTGCCTCCCTCCATGGCACCACGCCGTATACTCACAGCAGCCCCGGCACACCCATCAACATGCCTTGGTTGGGGGGCCATCAGACAGGCCGCGGAGCCTCTGTGGTGAGTTCCAAAGATATTTATTGTATTGTGTGAGCTCAAAACAGCTGCAAGAAAGACAAAAACTAAAACTGTTGTAAGCACACGAGTGTCTGCTGGGGTACCTAATGTAGTGGCTACTGTGTCTACAGTGCACCATAGTAATGCACGCCTATGCATTACAGAAACACTTCACTGACAACTCGCACTTAAAATACACATAAACACAGTTCCTGTGTAAAGGGCAAGAGCGCACTAAAAAAATGGGTTGTTTACCACAGTTCATTTCTGCATTTGCTCATTAACATCTTCTCCTCCTCCTCATTTTCACCTTCCTCCTTCAGATGATCAAGAGAAATATCAACAATGTGAGAAGAATGACCTCCCATCCCACGCTGCCGTACTGTAAGTATAAGTATCTGTCAGTCCAAAGCTGAGTGCTTTAAATCTAAATGATGTTATTCCTCTTGTAGCAAGAGATTGTATTCTGCTGCCCTGTACTTCTACAAATGTATATATCGGAAAGTACCATTTAATTTTCTTTCATGTTGTTTATTCAGACTTGACGGGGGCACAAGATGGGAGCGTGAGGATGTTCGAGTGGGGTCACTCCCAGCAGATCATCTGCTTCAGAAGTCCAGGCAACTCTAGAGTGACCAGGATACGCTTCAACCACCAAGGAAATAAGGTTACATGTTGACCCTCGCCTATTTAGAACAAACTATTCTTAGCTTGGCTGTCACAAACTCACTATGATCCGAGCCTGTCACACGGAGCCACATTTTCACACATCCTCTCCCAACTTTTGCCATGCTGGCACGAAGCGCAGCAGAGAGTTGACTTCAGCACACATTGTTCTTCGGCTGAGTGCACTCGCCTCCAGCTAATCATTTCCTCAGATGGTGCCTCTTCAACCTCATTGTCGTCTCCTCTGTCTGCTCCGGCCACAGAGAGCAAGACACACTTAAAGAATTTGCAAACATTTCTCCAGCAGTTACATAGGCAATGCTGTGTCACCTGAAGGGGGCAATGAATCCCAGCAGGTGTGCCGGTGCTGCCTGCTGTGAAACAATGGAGCATTCTGACATGATTCTAACCAAGTGGTTGCTGTTTTGTGCAGTTTGGAATCGTGGACGCTGATGGCAGTTTGAGTCTCTGGCAGACCAACACGAGCGGAGCCGCTCCCAAGCCCTATCTGGTACACATACAGACCAGCCTGTTCAGTCATGTGCTTGTGGTTTTCCTTTTCTAACATTTGTCTTATCCTTTTTGGGTCAGTAACCCTCTGGTGATGTTTTACCCCCACGCCCCTTCTCTTTCCCCCCCTCCTACTTGTGTTTTCATTTTGTTTACTATTCTGCTGCCTCTCGATTACTGTCACCGCGACTAAGCATCTTGTGTGTGTGTGTCTCTGTGTGTGCCAGACGCAGCAGTGCCACAACAAGACAGCTCATGATTTTGTCTTTGTTGGCTCCTCCTCCCTTATCGCCACAGCGGGTCTGTCCACAGACAACCGGTAACAACTTATTCACAATTCTATACAGTGGAACCACTAAAGTACAACACAGTACTGGCCTCTATTAAGCTTTTTTCTCCATTGGAAATAATGAAGAAGGAAATAAAACATTTATAAAGGAACATCATCATCATTAGTGTAACAATAAGTTTAGTATTAAAATGCAAAACAACAATAAATTGAGTAGTTGCCTTTTGATGACACATAAATAACAACCGATGTAGAGGAGATTATACGTTTACATTTTACTGAGCAGCCAGGACAGAATGATAGAATGCCAATGATAGAATTCCCTACACCACCATAACATCCATTTGTAGGTCCATAGTTATTAACGTGTTTCCTCTTTGTTGCGACTGATACTCTTGTGGTACCATATCACAAAAAAACTAAAGATTTCTGGGCGCTTTTGCTACTGTGAGCTGTATCCGTCCAGAAAATTTAGGTCAAATTTTTTTTCAACCTCAGGGCCATTCAACTTTAGAGGTTCCACGATATAGACAATGTATTTTTTATATGTTTCTGTACAGCAGAATAACAAAGGGTTTGTTGTATTTGCCACGCTACAGGAATGTATGTCTGTGGGACACTCTGGTCACTCCCGCTAACAGCCTTGTTCATGGTGAGATGTCAACACTCATCAAATGACATCATCACAAGGAACTTTTTACATCTTGTTTATTCCTTCTCCAGCCTTTTGCTGCCACGAGTCCGGCGCCACCGTGCTCTTAATGGCGCCCAGGCAGCAGCTGCTCATCACAGGCGGGAGGAAGGGCTGGATCAGCATCCTGGAGCTCCCTCACAGACACCAGCGCCAGAGCTTCCAGGCCCACGACTCGCCTGTGAAAGCGCTCGCCGTTGACCCGACCGAAGACTGCTTCATTAGCGGGTCCGCCGAAGGCAGCATAAAGGTACCTTGTTTTTGACCTCCATGAGGATTTTCATCTTTTGTGCGTTTGCTGGTTGAGAAAATATATTCGGAAAGTACAATATCTGGCATTATGGCTGTGTGGTGACTGTTGAACTCCCAATGAAAAAAAATAGTCAATGCAAGAGAATGACGCTGGGAACACGTCGAACACGAGTGCATGTGGGATCGCAAGGTTTATAGTGTGTCTAAAGCAATTAATGTGCGGTCCCGATCCGGCCTTGCTCACTGGCACTTAGATATTGCGTGTATTATTCGCAGTAGCGATGCCATAGTTCACATGCTCACACTTCCAACGGGGTAGCGAGAAATATTGTTTTAATCTCATGAGATGTTGTGACACCCCTACTGACCCTTGAGAAGGTATTCTGTAATAAAAATGCTGACAAGTCAACAGTGCATTCACTTTTGTGAGATACTGTAATCATAAGATGACATCATAATCTGATCCAAATCCATATGGTTTAAGATGTATACAGTATCTGTCAGCTCTCATTCAGTTTTTAAAATGTCTATGCTTGTGCAGGGACACAAGCTGTTCGCGTCAAAGCAAGTTTTAGTGCATTTGACAACAATTTGAACAGAACATGGAAATATCATTTAATGCGTGCTGATATCTCAGATGTCATTTCTCATCACTTCAGGTTGGAATTTAATGTAGGAGTTGTATTTCATTTTGTTACCTTGATTAAACTTTACCTCATTTTAGCTATTAGGATTCTAGGAGCTTCCGCCGAGCTCTTTGTATTTGTGTTACTTTCAAGGTCGTGCTCCCCTGTTAGATCATCAGTAACCACAGGAGGAGCAACATCATCGTAGTGTTTCTTCACTCGTTCTACATTTCACCTGCAGTGCCTGATTCCTTCGAAAAAACACAACTTTTTATCATCAGACCAAAGCTTCTCGTGTTAAAGTCTGGCTCTTGTCGTTTCGGCCATCGCAGTCAGTAGGAGCGAGTGTCAGGGTTGAGACCAACCACCTTCTCCTGTCCATAACATGACTGACAGCCAACAAAGTGCAAGGCGGAAGCGAGGGGGAAAAAAGGAAAGTCTTCTGCTTGAAATCCAAATGACTCGTCTTCTGATAGCTCGGGATCTTGTGAAGTCTTTCATTTCACATTGAAAAGCAACATGGGGCTTTTATGTGTTTGATGGTCGCGTATGGCGCTGCCAGATTACGTGGCATTAATTAAGTCATGTGTACAGAACAGCCTGTGAAGGAGCTCATCAAATAAAAAGTCTCCCATGCTGGGATTTTAAACGGTGCATCAAGTTGCTTGGCGGTTCATCGTTCAACTGATTGCAAGGATGCAATGTAAAAGACTGCCACATGACTTGAATACTATTGTCTTATTTATCTTGATAAAGTAGATATTTTATGGTTATTATTGATGAGGTTGGCATTTCATCAGGATTTTTTTGGATCTTGTAGAAATTGACAGAGCTAAGGTTAGATCGAGGTCTGCCTTCAAAAGTCTAAATTCTCAACCTTATTCAGGACACTTAGCATCCATAGGTACATTGCGCTTTCAATGCTAGGTGTTAGCATGTTAACAATCGCATGTTAGCATTGCTAGCATAATAGCATTTTTAGCTGTTTTCAAAAGTAGAAGCACCATCATGGTAGGTGTTAGCTTGCTTACATTAGCGTGTTAGCATTGCTAACATACTACACATAACAGCATTTTTAGCTGTTTTCAAAAGTAGAAGCACCATGCTAGGTGTTAGCTCTCTTACATTAGCATGTTAGCATTGCTAGCATACTAGCGCATAATAGCATTTTTAGCTGTACATGTATGTATTTATACAGAATCTATATCCATTTACTACATGAAATTGTCAGGTTTACAAAAAAACATAATTTTTTGTGTGGTGGCTTTTATTTTGTAGTGGCACACCGCCGCAATAAATGACATGTATTGGAAACCCTGGTAAAGTGTATTTTGGTGTACTCCTGCTAACAAAACTATTCCAATGTGCCGTCAGGTGTGGAACCTGGCCACGCAGTGTCTGCTCTACAGCTTCCCCAACGAACACGCCCGCCAGTCGCTCTTCAGGAACCTGGGCACGGGCGTGATGCAGATCGAGGTGGGGCCGGCCAATCACATTTTCTCCTGCGGCGCCGACGGCACCATGAAGATGAGGATCCTGCCCAACCGCTTCAGCACCAACAACAACCACCACCACCAAGGCGACCTCAAGAATGACGTTGTCAAGTTCATCTAGCTGGAGGGGGCTTTTCCATCCTGTTCCGGTTCTTGGTTCACCAGCTTGAGCGCTGTACTCCAGAACCTGAAGTGGACACAGGGTGTTTTTTCTACAAGACATACACTGCCATGGTGGAGGTGAGAACGTCTTCATCCTTCATTGATTGAAGTGTTCCCTGAAGTGCTTTAAGATAAGCGTCACCACTCTCCATCCAGCTAAGGGGGAATCTCAAGTTTGGCATCTAAAGCACATTTGAATTGTGGGGAAGTAAAACAGGTACTGGTCGTACTGAATTTCCTAAGCTTTTTTCCCTCCCCGGACCCAAACGTACTAACAACATCTTGTATTGTCTTATATTGTACATAAACAACACAGAAGGCAGCCATTTTATACGATAAGTCCTGCTTTATGATCAGTAAATCAAATATATTGACACACAGCTCACTTTGGGAAACCCTGCACTACGCCAATGGGGAAGTAGTCCAGTATAAATGCCTGCACAAATGACCTTTATTTCCAGTGTTGTGACGAGCTGGGCTGGCACACGTGATGCACCCGAGGCAGGCAAGGCATCATTTGCACATCAAGGTGAAGCTAAGTAAACAATAATGTAAATACCATGTACAGTACATTGATATGATATTCCACACCCATTGTATGAAGTGTCCTTAATCCTTTGACCACTGCTGGCACAGTCCTGACAGCAGTCCTCATCCTTAAAAGGTATACGAAAGTTGCACAAAAGTAGCTTGCATTTCATTTCACAGGCTTTTTGCATATGTTCCCTAATAAGCTAAAGAACAGGTGAGCTACATTTAAAGTGGTTAGCTGTACAGTACAGAGGCTTTCTTCCAGTAAGAGCACACACTCTGCATTATATCCTCTTCATTACAGTGCTTTCTCTTTCCTGTTGGAGAATCACTTCTTTTTTGTGCCACTATTAAAAACATTGTAAATGTCACATGGAAGGAGAGTGCTGAATACAAACAAGCTACGTAATAAATTGTTAATATTACCCCAAAATGTTGTCATATTACAATTTTACATCATTTTGTGAGAATAATGTTGACATCCAAAAGTAAAGGCATCATTTGCAAGATGGAAGTCACAAGATTACAAGGACAATGTCAAAAATTGTGTGACAATGAGGAAAAAAACTTTACATTTTACAAATGTACGGTCATATGGCAAGAAAGAAGTCATTATTTATATGGTCATTATTTTAAAAACAAAACATATGGTCATAATATTACAAGGACAAAGTCCTGATTTGGCAAAAATAAATTCATGTTATGATGAACAAAAAAGTCATTTTACAAAAATAAGGTGCTAATATTACAAGAAAATAAGTTTTTCCGAGATTACAGTTGTCATTTTGCCAGAATGTCGCAGGTTTGCAAAAATGCATGTAGAGGAAAGTCATTTTCAAGGTCACAATTTCAGTGAAACCAGATAGAATATTAGAAAGGTATTTGGTAATATTATGAAGAAAAAGTTGATTAAAAACCTAATTATTTTATGATTATTTTCATAGAAAAAATGTTCCTTCTAAAATTGACTTTATTCTCATAATATATCAATATTATCATATTATTGTAATCCTTTTTATCATATTACAGCCTAATTCTCCTAAGATTACAAAATGTGTCTTGTAAAATTGTAATGTTATTCCTCACAATATTGAACTGTTATATTACAATTTAAATAATCATAACGCTACGATTGGACGTGTTCAAGCTTGTTGTCCGTGTTTTTCTTTTTGTGTCTCTACAGGAGGTAGTTTGTTTTGTATAAAGTAGAAAGAGAAGTCATAGAGTAGTTGTACTTTTTAGTAAGAGAAGAGCGGGTCAGCCACTTGCTGAAGAATTGTGTACATTTATTTATGAAACTTGTATTGGTAGGAAAAGGCACATGGCTGTTTTTCTCTTTGTTTGGTGATGCAGGCCTAAACAATCACTGTGCAATTTGTTTTTCCCCCCCTTGCCTCTGGAGAGTGTATGTGGAAAAAGGACTGGTAAACCCATCAAAAATGAATTTTATCAAAGGCAACAACTGTGTGCTGCTTCTACAAGAGGATGGAGAGAGAGAGATAATCAATTTCTATCCAAGCAAACAGCTTGACTTTTCTTTTTGGAAACAAGCTTCCATTTAATCTTTGTTCTTACGACTGTGAATTTTGATTCCATTTTACAATGCAGTACGAATTGTATCATTAAAATAAATTATGCAGAATAAAATATAGAATGCAGAAAATTGAATTGTTTTGTCACATTGTATGATTAAAAAAAAAAAAAATTTTCGGGGGAATTAACGTAAGTAACGTAGTGGTTAGCGCGCAGACCTCACAGCTAGGAGACCAGGGTTCAATTCCCACCCTCGGCCATCTCTGTGTGGAGTTTGCATGTTCTCCCCGTGCATGCGTGGGTTTTCTCCGGGTACTCCAGTTTCCTCCCACATTCCAAAAACATGCTAGGTTAATTGGTGACTCCAAATTGTCCATAGGTATGAATGTGAGTGTGAATGGTTGTTTGTCTATATGTGCCCTGTGATTGGATGGCGACCAGTCCAGGGTGTACCCCGCCTCTAGCCCGAAGACAGCTGGGATAGGCTCCAGCACCCCCCTCGTGAGGAAAAGCGGTAGAAAATGAATGAATGAATTAACGTTTCATTGCTAATTTCCCACTCTTACGGTGGAGAAGTTTCCCCTTTATCAATGAAGTCAACATAAGAAATTAGTTTGTTTATTTAGTGAATTGGAAAATAATTTTTCTGTACAGTTTCAGTTCATTAATACAGTTTTTATGTCATTGTGACTTTTTTTTAATGGGGACAGATGCATTCAAAATGAGCATAAAGTTAAGCACAGCAATCACATTCCAGACATAACTTTCATTCATTAATTCTTGCGATGAGTGGACTATCCTCTATCCATCCACGTGCATTCCATCCTGGAGAGGTGGTCGCTCACAGCCTGGCATGATCCTTCAGGATAACCTCCAGCTTTTGACTCAGCATGACATTTCCTCGAATCTTAAGTTTCCCAGAAAAGAAGGCCTAGGAAAGCAGGGGAGTAAAAAAAAAGATCTTTGAATGAGGCTGCACTCCATCATGGACACGGGGGCAATGACAGCAGAGTCGTGGACCAGCTAATCTTTCTCCAGTTGCTTGAAGGCTTTTTAAAAACACACCAGGATCAATACGGAGCGGCATGGCCGGGCATATAAATTGATGACGAAGACGGCCGCTGCGTGTAACAGATGAAATGCTGCAGAGATATCAAATGGTGCCCATTGATTAGCTGCTTGAAAGAGGCCTGTGTCTCTTATGGACTGTGATGTGATGAAAGGAAGAAGTCTTTACAAATTGGCCACTTTCACTGACATCTACAAGACGGGGGGGACTCTCGGGAGGAGAAGGTGGGGGGACAACTTCCACTCAAAAACTCGTTATTTCAAGAGCACAGTTGTCAAGGTTGGAGTTACTACTTTTTAATGCCTAGAGATGAGAGAAGCTGTAACACCCCATACTTGGTAGAGGAACTGAAAGGAAAGCGTTGTTTTCTCGTCATTTAAAGACATGCGCTGTGGGCAGAGGACACATTCAGGTGGTATCCCTGTGACACTGCTTTTTTTTCCTAAAAGTTTACCTTCTGAGGGTTGACTTTTCCCAGCACCACGTCCATAAAGTCCTCATCTGACACGGTGAAGGTGACGTCCGCCTTGCCGCCGTTGGGACCGGGATGCAGTGCGCCACTCCCGTTCTTTAAATCGATAGCTGTAGATGATGGTTGATGGTTACAGAGGCCACCATGTGAGATCAGAAGTTGCACACTCACTCCACTCTGCGGCATTCTTGCCGTCTTTGGTGATCTCCCAGCCAAAGACGGCGTTGACCTTCTTGACCAGCTCGCCGCCAGACTCCTTTATCCGACGTCCGATCTCGGCAAACACCAGCTCGCTTTGAAGACCGCCCTGCAAAAACGGATTTTTACTGCCTGACCTTCCCGGCGTCCCTTTTAGAGGAGGCTTTCACACACCTGAGGAACACCGACCGACACCTCCGCCGTTTCATGTAGATCCACATAAGCGCCTGCTAGCACGACAGCGCCCGTCTCCTTCACCTGGAAGACAGAATAATAAGTCACAAGCAGAGAAGCTGCTCCTCACTGAAACCTTCCCTAGGTTGTGTTTACTGACTTTACTCTGGATGTGAACCCTGTTGCCTTCCTTCCACATCTCAGTCTGTAGGCACTGACCAGGCATCACTGGCTTCACAAAGCGCACCTGGAAAAAAAAGAAAAAGTTTGCTCGTACCACCTGCCAGTTATTAATGATAACCGCCACCATGAAATATACTGTAGATACATAATGATCCAATTGGCACAATTTCTCGCATGTACGTGTTCTGTAATTCATGCAATTTATCCCCCCACCAGTTATTAATGATAACTGCCATAGTAAAATTAAATAGTACATTGCCTTATGCACACACACAGTCAACATAATTGGTGTGATCGCTCCTCCCGCCTGTTAATAAGAAATGATAACCACCCCCTTGCCACAAAGGCAAACAGGCACAACAATTAATACAGTCGCTCCTCCTGCCAGTTAATGATAACAGCCACCACCTCGCATAACATCACGTCACACAAAGTGTCAAATCTCATAGTACACTGTCGCACATCGTGGACTAATGCGGGCGCTCCTCCTACCAGTTATTAATAACAGCCACCACCTTCCTTATAATGCACCAAGTCAAAGCCCGCCTCCTGGTGTGCGATAATTCATTCAATCGCTCCTCCAAATTATGAATAACAAATGCTCGAAATAAGGCACCAAGTCAAAGCCCACGCCCAATCTATGCCTGGCTGCTCCCGCCAGTTATTAATGATAACCACCACCTTCAAGATGAAAAGACGAGAAACAGGAAAGTTGCAGTGAAACAGTGCTGTGTAATGATGATGCAAGCTGTAGAGTACACACCTTGATGGCCTTGAACCTGGCGGGGTCGTTGTCAGCAAACTGCTTGAGGACATGTCTCGCTGCGAAGCCAAACGAACACAAACCGTGCAGGATGGGCGCCTGGAAGCCTACAGCAAGATGAAAGATGGGGCGGGGGGCGGGGGGAGGTGGTTCTCACATGTTTTTCATGGGTCCCAACATTTCCAAAGTCCTACCTCCCATGGCGGCAAAGCTGGGGTCAATGTGGAGGGGGTTCCAGTCGCCGCTCAGGCGGTACAAGGCAGCCTGGGGGGCCCACAGGAAGGAGACCACGTCAGATTTCAAAGCATGTGAAGAAAAGGAGATGGGATCTAGTAACTCATAAGCCTTTACCTGGTCTCTGGTGGTGGAATCCACCAGCACTGCATCTGGCGCCCGCTGCGGTGGCTGCACCACAGCCTGCAGGGAATCAAACACACACACAGCATGACTCCTTGTTTGTTAATCCCCATATCCCCTTATCACTCAATACATTACCTTGGCTTTCTCAGACGCTCTTTTGCCTCCAAAGCCTCCAGCGCCGACTACAAACACCGAAAACTGGTTGAAGCAGATGAGCACGTCGCCGCTGTAGGTGTTCACTGGAGGAACACACACGAGGAGCACTTTTTTTTTAAACCACGACGTCCAGCACCACTTCCTGTCACTTACCATCCAGGAGGATGAGAGCTCCGGAACCTTTATCCAGCACATCAGCGATGGACGCTTCCGAGGTCAGTATTCCTTCAGATTGATGTCAAACATTTAGATTGACGTCCGTGCTCTTGAATGTGGAGCGTTGGGGGTACGTACCAGAAGTAGGAAGAGGTTTGTAGAGCTCCAGGTAATGTTCGCCATGCAACACCTGACAACACATGAAAGTGAGGATCAACACTTAGGTTCTTGGCCATGAACTTGAACTTAATGAACTTCGCCATGTTTTTGTCCCTTATTTTTTATTTTATTGGTATTACTTGATGATTAAGCCACGTTGGAGGGTTTAGGATAGGTTTCAGGTCTAGGCCAGACTAGGCCACTCTAAAGTCTTCATTTTCTTCAGCCATTCAGAGTTGGACTTGCTGGTGTGTTTTGGATCATTGTCCTGCTGCAGAACCCGAGTTCGTTCCAGCTTGAGGTCACCAACAGATGATGACCGGATAGTCTCCTTTTTTGGTAGACAGCAGAATTCATGGTTCCAGGTCTTCCAGGTCCAGACCATCACACTACCACCACCATATTTTACTGTTGGTATGATGGTCTTTTTATGAAATGTTACTTTTTCAGTTGATGTAATGGGACACACACCTTCCAAAATTTTAATCTTTTTTTCCCGTCAAACCATAGAGTATTTTCCCAAAGGTCTTGGGGATCATCAATATGTTTTCTGGCAAAATTGAGACAAGCCTTAATGATCTTTTTGTTCAGCAGTGGTTTTCATCTGGGAACTCTGCCATGCAGGCCGTTTTTCCGTGTCTTTATGGTGGAGTCATGAACACTTACAGTGCATCCGGAAAGTATTCACAGCGCTTCACTTTTTCTACATTTTGTCATGTTACAGCCTCATTCCAAACTGTATTAAATTAATCTCTTACCTCAAAATTCTACACAAAATACTCCATTATGACAATGTGAAAAAGTGTTTTTTTTTTTAAACTTTTTTTGAATTTATTAAAAATAGAAAACAAAAAAATCACATTTACATAAGCCTTTGCCATGAAGCTCAAAAATTGAGCTCAGGTGCATCTTTTTTCCACTGATCATCCTTGAGATCTTTCTACAGCTTAATTGGAGTCCACCTGCAGTAAATTCAGTTGATTGGACATGATTTGGAAATATAATAACTGTCTATATAAGGTCCCACAGTTGACTGTGCATGTCAGAGCACAAACACCAAGCATGAAGTCAAAAGAACTGTCTGTAGACCTGCGAGACAGGATTGTCTTGAGGCACAAATCTGGGGAAGGATACAGAAAAATTTCTGCTGCTTTGAAGGTCCCAATGAGCACAGTGGCCTCCATTATTCGTAAATGGAAGACGTTTGGAACCACCAGGACTCTTCCTAGAGCTGGCCGGCCTTCTAAACTGAGCGATCGGGGAAGAAGGGCCTTAGTCAGGGAGGTGACCAAGGCCCCGATGGTCACTCTGTCAGAGCTCCAGCGTTCCTCTGTGGAGAGAGGAGAGCCTTCCAGAAGGACAACCATCTCTGCAGCAATCCACCAATCAGGCCTGTATGGTAGAGTGGCCAGACGAAAGCCACTCCTTAGTAAAAGGAACATGGCAGCCCGTCTGGAATTTGCCAAAAAGCACCTGAATGCATCTCAGACCATGAGAAACAAAATTCTCTGGTCTGATGGCTTAATAAATTCAAAACATGTCAAAAAAATCTTTTTTCACATTGTCATAATGGAGTATTTTGTGTAGAATTTTGAGGTAAGAGATTAATTTAATTCAGTTTGGAATGAGGCTGTAACATGACAAAATGTAGAAAAAGTGAAGCGCTGTGAATACTTTCCGGATGCACTGTATATGTCTATGGGCCAGACACTACTGGGAAGGTTCACCACTGTTCCATGTTTTCGTCATTTGTGGATAATGGCTCTCACTGTGGTTTGCTGGAGTCCTAAAGTTTTACAAATGGCTTTTACCATGTAGTTTGTCCTTTTTAATTCTACAAATTTTCATTGAAAAACTACATTTTGTGTTCAGTTGTGTTGTCAGTTGTGTTTGATGATGTGAAACATTTAAAGTGACAAACGTGAAAAAATAAATAAATCAGGACTGGGACAAATACCTATTCGCACCACTGTACATGCGGAAGGAGGCGGCTGATATTTGCTAACCTGTGTGACGTCAATGTCAAGTCCAGGCACTGTGCTCAGGCCGCCGCTCATCATGGCCGCCTGAGAGGGAATGACCCCGAAGGTGGGGAGGCAGCTAAAATCTGGGTGGCCTTCGTACAGGAACCTAAAAAAAATAAGATAATTGAATAGGAGCATGTGTGTGGCTGAAGACACCATCTTCAGTACCTGAGGTGGTCGGGGTCCTTGGTGGACATGCCCACGCCCAGCGCGTACAGGATGCATTGCACGTGTGAGAAGCTGAACGTAGTCTGAGGAAGTTTTTGTCCCACTGCTGCCATCTAACACACAGAAAAGCTTTTCACGTCAGTCTTGCGTGAAATGTGCTCTGATACAGTACCAGTCACAAGCGTGGATGCACTAACCTCATAAGAATACACTACAAAGGAGGCATTAAACCTAATAGATACATTTCTAATCATCAAATCAGCATCTGTGACACCCTCATAGTGGCCTGCTTCTTCATTAGTCTCATTAACAACCCGCCATTCTGGGCTTTTGTTCACGCCGGTGCCGCTCAGCCCGCACGTCACAGCTCCCGCTTTGTACAATAGTGACCAGAGGCCAGATGAAAACGGCTCCAAGCCACTGGAGGAGCCTTTTTAATTAAGACTGCAGACATGAGAGTCATGCTGCTTTTCCAGCGCTTTGATGCAAAAAGATTGGGAGTCCAGTAATGAATCATTAATATGCTCAGCCACACATACACATAAATGTATGTACTACTTATCTGTACAATCAAATGAATTGGGGGGCAAAAAAAGTCTGGTTGTTGTTGCATCGTCTTGAAATGAAATAGTGTGATGATTTCAGTGTGAAGTAAAGTGTGTGCGAGCACCGCGGGCACATTTGACAGATTAAAAGCATGCACAGAATACGCATGCAAGATAAGTTAAAAGGCAGAGTTAACCACTTCTACTCACAGGATTGATGCCAGAGCTGGAGGATGCCGCAGCAGCAGGACCGGCAGTTGGGCCGGTGCCAACATCGTGCCCCGACTCAACCTTAGACAGCACCGTCATCATGGACTGGAGAGATTCTGAAAAGAGGGGAGAGATTAAGGGGCTGTGGGGAGGAGCGGATGAGCAACAGAGTGATGGGGTTGACTTGCATGGCTTGTTTTTAGACAAAGTTCATTTAATACCGTTCTTGCATGACTAATGGAGTCAGTGAGTGCAACATTTGAAGCACCATTGGGACATGACCTCTGTTTAATAGTATACCGTTTGTTTACCCAACAGACCCAGATCAAAACTCCTCAGACTTATGGTGTCAGAAGTGGGATGGTTCGTTGTGAGGCGGTTTGTGGTTTTTTTCAACCCAAGAGACTCAGGTAGGTAACTACATGAATTCTAGAAGTAAACACAATCTTTGTTTGCATTAACTCAGGTGTACGAACATGTTTCTCCTTGTATCGATTAATCAATAACAGCGGCCCTTCTACAAGACGGAACAAGACACAGCTCGGGGACCGACTAAATCTCACTTATAGAATTAAAAGGAGAGTTGTCGCTCATTGGCAGGTAGTTATAGCAACAAGCCTCGGTAATAAGCTACAAATGAGGCAGCACAAAGCCATGCTAATGAGGCCGACTTGCTCCCGCTGGGCCCTGCCACCCCCGTGCGATTCAGCGCAAAAAGCGGCGTCCTCCTTGCCAGTGCACGTCTGAAAAAGGGATGCAGGAGGCGGCCGAGAAATAATAAATAATAATAATCAACACACTACACGCTGCTCACCTATACTTATTTCCTCCACCGTTCTTGACCTCTAACCACATATTTACTCACTATGCTGGAAGCAAATGCAGGAGGAATACAGATGAGGAAAAAGTAGGGTTGGATCTTTTAAAGATTTTTATTAGGAACAAAAATATTGAATACCGATGCCTGTCTCTAGCATAGGTAGATCAATCATGATAAACAATAAGGCCAATTGTTTAGGCAAGCTGGATGATTGAATGGAAACACCTCGTTTCCGCATGTTGTGCGAGCATCAATAAAATTCGGATTCACTGTTTTTGGTCTCGGATTTCTGGCTGGAATGACTGTATTTTATACTATTTATGGTATGAAATTTCAAAAGCAATTCCTTTAAGCTCAATGTGAATCTAAATCTGTTATAATAAGTGAATGTCCACAAAGTACACAAAAAATACTCAAACAAAATATTTCCATAGTTAAAGCGGTGAACACCTGTTTATAAATACAATGTTGACCATTATTAGAGCCCTGTTGACATGAAATAACACCCCTATAGTCACATATACACTCACATGACCAAATATAGTAGATATAATCAGAGAAAAAAAAAGCCATTGAAGACATAAATAAGACTCGTGCACGTCTGTTTCAATAAATGTCTTTGGGATGTGTGGAAAGGAAGTGACGTCGGGGATTCAGAGTTGAGGACAGCCACAACAGTAGCCTGTTATTATTATGATGATGATGATGACTATTAATATCGTTGGCTATCAAGTCTGCATGTTACTCGTGACACCTTGTGGCCAGTCTGGACTACAGCTCATTAACGTCTTGCATTGCCTTAAATTTTGGATTTTGACATTTTATCCTTGAAAATACTTCATTTATCCCAAGAATACATACTATTTTTTTAAGTATACATAATAGGCCATAGTGAACAACAAAAAAGCTATCATTTGTTACTGAATTTTTGAAAAACCGTGATAGAGTAAAGGAGTGATGTTCATACTGCGATGGACGACTGTACATGGTGTCCGCTCATCCTTCAAATTGAGTAAAGCCGTAAATGGCTTCAAAGCAAACAATCCCACTTCTGACACCATTAGTCGAAGACGTCTCAGTCTTCAAAATCAGTAGGGTTCTTGCTGAACATGAGCTCCCACAAAGACCAGAGTTCAATTCCACCCTCAGCCATCTCTGTGTGGCGTGTTCTCCCCGTGCATGCGTGGGTTTTCTCCGGGTACTCCGGTTTCCTCCCACATTCCAAAAACATGCTAGGTTAATTGGCGACTCCAAATTGTCCATAGGTATGAATGTGAGTGTGAATGGTTGTTTGTCTATATGTGCCCTGTGATTGGCTGGCGACCAGTCCAGGGTGTACCCTGCCTCTCGCCCGAAGACAGCTGGGATAGGCTCCAGCACCCTTTGCGACCCTCATGAGGATAAGCGGTAGAAAATGAATGAATGAAAGCTCCCACAAAGCAAAGTACAGGACGGTCCCTAGTGTCGATTTTTTTTTCCAGGTCCAAACCAGTCCTGGAAAGAAAATGCCAGTACCCAGCCTAGTACAGAACTGATCTGACAAAAGCTGTAAAAACAAGAGACTCTGTTTTATGACTGATGTTGAGAAGTTATGTTAAATTGTGTTCATATTTAAAAAAAAAAAAAAACATAGTCGGATAGCTTTATAATGGATACTCTGGAGTCACCCCTTTGGTTATTCCAGCCAGGATTGAACTCCCGGTCTCTAACCTCAAAGCCCTCGCTGCCCCTCATTGCCGGAGCATCACTGACCTTGCACTGTAGTCAGCTTGGTGGAGTGAGTAAAATCACAAACTTGGTCCCACTGGTCCCTGACAGCCTCGGGAGTCATGGTCTGGTTCTTCTGTCTGGTGGTGCAGCCCTGTGTTCTCTCCCAGCGCACTGCACACATGCACATTAAGAGGTCATTTTTAAGCCTGTCACATGCTGCACTGGTGGAGCTGTGGGCTAATTAACATCACAAATGCATACAGACGTTTCCTCCGGAGGAATAAAAACCAAAAAACACTCACATTTGCCAATCCAGCCTGCGCCAACCTGAAAGCATATGAATCATCCAAATGTTGGAACAAGTATGTGCTGTACTTCTGTCAAGAGAAACAACAGTGGGATTAAGACCTCACTGCGTTACCTCAAAGAGTCCTCCGTTTTCTTGGCATTGTTCATGACAGAGCCAGAGCACCATGGGAGCCACGTACTCCGGCTTCAGCGCCGCCACGAGATCTAAATAAAACAAACACAGGCGCTACAAACGACAGCCTCCTTTCAGGGCACATCTGCCATCACACGGTTGAGAATCACTTCTGCTCCAGTGTTTTTCCAGTGTGTTATGCTAAGAAGACATTTGCTACTCACACATTTTAGGGCAGAACGGTGCCCAAAATTACCAGCAAGTCTGTGTATATTTTGAAAGATTACATTTACGTTTTCTACGTTTAACCGTAGAAAAGCGTGCCAAAGTGGCAGTATGTCAATTGTTACTTACCAGGAGGCATGACCGATTCGGTGAGCCGCGACCCGGCAACAGGAGCGATGGTGTTGCAGTGGATGTTGTACTTGCTGCCCTCGATGGCCAGGGTGTTTGACAGGCCCACTAAGCCCAGCTTGGCGGCGCTGTAGTTGGCTTGGCCGAAGTTGCCGTAGATGCCTGCAGCCGAAGCCGTCATGATGATTCTGGACGGAAACAATCTGGCGTTAATGCGGTGTGACAGGCATCACATTGGAGTCAATGGGAGGAAGATGGTTTAGAATGAGGTATGACATGATGGACGAGGTAGCTGAGGTCAGAGCTTCATTAGGAACTCCCCCTTGTTCTGCATTTAGCCAGACCCAACTGATTTTTAATGTCTGAGTTAGCTTAGGTCAACAAACAACTTATTTATGTGACCTGTCAACCACCTTCAAGACTTGGGTGTATGATGTTAGATAAAACCCTACCTTCTATAAACCAGCCACATTTACTCCAACAATCAGCATTAAATAATTAGACTTCTTTGTCAATGCACCAACCCGAAAAATGACAAAACGGCCCAGATAGCCAAAGCCAAACATCAAATAATCGCACGCTCTTATCGCTTTTCTATCAGGAAGAACCAACCCATCCCTTTTTTGTAACAGCGTCTTGAACAGGTAAGAAAGCTACTGATTTTATCATTATAGCAGGTCTAAAATGATTAAAGTAGATAAAATCAAAAGGTCGGAGCAACTTAATCCTTTCATATCCTCTCCCATCATCACAGTGTAAATCTAATGTTGACTTTTGAGCAGAATCAGCACCTTCGGTCAATGTGATTGGCATTGCTATCTAATCCTAAGAGCTGCATAATCTAATTTGCGTGTTTTTTCCTCTGGGATGATGTCCATGGCTGTCTGAGCCTTCTATTACAACAGCATCAAGTCAACTGAGGTCACCATATTAGGAACTGATTTACATATTGATTACCTGAGGCTCCAAGACACTGCTTTTGGTGTTGTCTGATCCGGTTGTATGTTGCAACTTTCTATTAGTAGAAGTAATAGATTGATACCATATTTTATCCACATGCTTTGAACTATGCAGGTTAACTAAAGACACAGATAACGCATGGCTAAAAGAACTACAGTTTCAATGCTGCTTAGAGTGCAGATCAAGGAAGTAGTGAAGTGGAGGCTAAAATCACATTCTGAAGTCTTATGCAGTGATCGTGTTTTGATCTGACAAATCTTAAGTATGTTTGATGAAGTGCATTCTTAAATCGTGATGGAAAAAGCGACTCACATCACATCACAAGAGCTAACAATTAAATACAATTTTGTGGGTTGGGGTTATATTCAAGTAGAGAGATTTCTTTGTCATTGAAAATAAATACAACTAAAATTCACGCACAAATGTGAAACGTGAGGCATAAAAATGACACAATAACAAACAGTACCGAAAAACATTCCATAAAGTAGTCCCGATTTATCACACAATGCACTAGTAATACATGATGGTAGCGGTCTTACCTGCCGAATTTTTGTTTTTTCATATGGTTCCAGGCAGCACGTGTCACTAAAAACGAGCCTCGCAGGTGAACTCTGTGAATAAGGTCTGAAGGACACAATTGTAGGGGTTGAGATGAGATGACGGCACATTAAATTGACATTTTCACAATTCAGTTATATCTCATGAAAACTACAGATGAGTAATTGTTTTTTTATCATAATATATTACATTTTAATTATTATATGTCACGGTTTGTTCTTTTTTTGACCAAAAACTAACTTGGACTTAACAGCGCCTCTGCTGGTTACTGCCAAGTAGTGCACTCATTTTATCTTAGTTCAGTGCTTCTCAAATAGTAGGCCATCCGGTCGAGGTGTCAGACAGGCAAGGAGAAGCAGGGACTTTCATTATCTGCCTGTGCTTTGTGTGAAATGTGTGAAATTATCTCATGATTTTAAACCTTATTTAACAATGAAACCTTACGTTCTTGACTGCTTATAGATGTACATGCATGCACTCTATAACGCACAAAAACAAACATCTGTGACATTTGCATGGCTCTGTGTAAGCCAGCGCTATTTTAACAGATCATGTACAGAATGGTACAGAATGCCTGATTAGGCAGCTGTTAGATATTTTGGCTTTTCCTGACACATAATGTTTGCCCATGCAGTTTCTTATTACATAAGCAATACATTTGGGGCACTTATTGTAAACCGTATAATATTTTTTGCAACATTTAATTTTTTTTTTACCTTGCAATTTTACATTTTCTTGCAATATTACAATACTTATATTAGTTTGTTTGTTCTATTTGAAGAGCTTGCAACCAAAAGGCACTAAATCCAATTTTCACTAAGTTGCATGTTTTTCATGAGTTTAATAGACCTCTGTCATGTGTATCCAAATCACATATTTTGGTTTTGAAATCATTTTAAAAAATATGAAAAAAAGTTATATGAAATTTATGCTTTCAACCAAAAGGCGCTATTTCCATTTCAGATTTCAACCAAAAGGAACTAAATCCCTTTCTTTATTCTTTATTCTGATTGGCCCAAGTTTCCCATCTATTGATAATCTGACCAATCACAGAGAAGAATACAATTGGCACTGCACATACAGAAAGCCAGTATCAGTGCGCATCCTGTTTTGTTTGTGTACATTAAGTATGATAGTTGATTGACGTATGATAGTTACAGTATGTTATGCAATTCAGGAGAACACAAATTGTGTTTTTACAGTATTCTGTAACATGGAAGTTTTTTTTACGCCATAAAAGGCATGTCTCTACCTTGACACCTCCAACTTTCATGAGAAACATTATTTTACTTGTACTAAAAAACATACAATGTAAAGAGTTTGTAATGAGATGATTTTTGTCACTGTCACCTTCATGGTGCAGTCAAATATGAGCACTGCTTTTAATAACATTTTTATTATTGTCTGCAAATTGTTATTTTTCATGTGTCGCTCTACTGCAGCCTACAGGTTGAATGCACCTGCAATGTATGACATGTCTTGTAGTTGTGTTAAAGCTGATCATCATAGAATGTGGATGATGTTAATGTGTGCTATAATATCTTAACAACATTTTATCAGTAACAGTGTACTAGTGGTAGGTTATAACATTTTGTTTCTGTAATGTTTGAAGGTGAACGAGTGCATGTGTGTGTGTGTGTGTGTGTGTGGGTGGGGGGTGTGGGTGTGTATGTTGACAATGGCTTCTGTGTTGTAATTATTTTATTAGCATAGCACATTAAAGCACCTTACATTCTTTTACAACAATGCCATTGAAGAAGTTAAAGGTGACTTCAAATTTATTTCAGCCAAAAGGCGCTAAATCCGAAAAAAAAAAAAATTTAAAAAAATATATAAAATACATGGTGTGTGCAGGATTTTTATAGCATGCATTTTTATGACCTATACTGATAGCTCTTTCATTTGCAATATAGACTTGATGACCAAATAGATTGATATGTGCGTAATTAAAAATCATTGATTTTCTCGAAATCAGTCAAAATGGATTTAGCGCCTTTTGGTTGCAAGCTCTTCATTTTCTTGTTATATTACGACCATATTCTCATCAAATTAAAGTTTTTTTTTTTGTAGTAAGTCAAATTTATTCTTGCAAAACTTTATTCTCTTAAAATGTGGGTGGGGTTAAAGGAGGTCATTTCCTTACCCCAGTCCAAATCACTTGTCCTGGCAAATGACCGGTCTCGGAGTATCCTAACCAAGAGGAGAGGAATGTTAAGTCTTTGGTGTAATGACCGCCGTGATGGATTTCCAAAAAGACACAATAAGATGACTTACCCAGCATTGTTTACAACAACATCTGAAAAACAATAATTATGAAATATATTTACTTTATCAATAAGCTACATGCATATAACAATCAACTGAATACAAAGGATTGTCAGCGTGGTGAACAATAACATTGACAACAGCTCTGTCCCACCAACAGTGAGCCAACAAGTACTAAAGCACAGAGCTGGAACTGAGGGCTAGCCATGATTAATGGTATTGATCACTCACCTGTTCTCGTCCCGCTTTGACTGATCAATGAGCTCACTCACCTATTCTTCCAAAAGCATCCAGAGCTGCTTGAATGAGCTTCTCTCCATCTTCTACAGAGTCTGTGCGTGCAGGGAAGAAGGCCACCATGGTGGGGTAGAAAAGCCAAACTTTAAAAATGTGCAGAATGAGTGATTCTCTATATAAAGTGACGAGTGAGAGTATGTGCGATGCAGGATAAAAATGCAATTACATTGAACTATAACTTCTACTAATAGCTCCTGAAATTAAACAGTATATATTATCTTTAAATAAATACAGAAAAAGTGAACCTAATGTTCAATCTTCAGTGCAATCATCTGCACTCACAGCAGTAGCAGGGTTAGCGCCATTAGCGCATCTATCTCACGTTCCCCATGACAACAGATGATGAACATGGTTGGTACCGTCTTTATACAGCAACCTTTATACTGTCTTTTTTGCTGTTCACTCCTGCTATGCAGCCTCTCCTCCTTTGTATCGCCGCTGAGATCTCCGATCGCTCTGTGTAGCGAAGGGGTGCTCAAGTCTAACAGCTGCCCCCGAGTGTAAACAATGGAGCAAGCGGCAAGCTCCAAACGTTTAAGGGGTCAGTATGGCACAAAAATACAATAAAAAAAGTAATAAATGAAGCACTATTAAACACTAAAAACGCAGTCAAAGACACGGCGCTGCTGTAACTAGCTTGCAATCCGCCGATGCCATCTTGAAACACAAAAATTCAGTCTATATTCATATCAATGATATGCTTATTTTTGATATCGTGCTTAAAAGAATATCGATATCACCCGGCCCTATGACAATGGTTCACCCTGGAATTTTGGGGACATCTTAATCCGGAAAATTGTGGATGAGCCCAGAATCCAAATTTGGACTTCTGCCAACATTTTCCAAAAAGAATATGGCTTAAAGGTCATGCAAACCTTCACTCCCCTTGTGCACCATGTCCTGACTGCTCAGTATCATACGTTACATTTTATTCATAGGTCTTACTTGCACTTTATGACAGTTAGACTGGTTGTTATGGCTGCAGATTGATTATTTAAATTCTAATTGATTCCTATGGGAAAACACTGCTATGAAATTAGAACAGCGTTGTAGAACAGATTGTGTTCGACGTCAGTCGTTTCAGTGTATTATGTAACAAGATGATAATGTCAAATCTGCTCTCCCACGCAGAGATGTTAGGATGTGCCTTATTTACGCTGCTATATTGGCAAGGTAAGCATAAACAGATATCTTGACAAGATGGAAGAGAGTCCAAAACTTCTCACCGTAGTTGGCCACTGCCTTGCCTCCCTTGGCTCTTATCTCCTCCACAACCTTATCAGCAGCCGCAGAACTCTTACCGCCCCCTTTAGTGTCTGCCCCAAGGTCATTCACTTTAATGTAGCAAGAGGAGAGAAAAGATTAGCAATAAATGGGTGAGAAGTACAATTCTCCACCGGTGATTAGGGCAGTTCAGCTTAGCCTCGTCATACGCTTCAAGGGCAAGTTCATCAAAGATATAGCCAGGCATGCTGATATTTAGATGTTTATAGCTTCCAGCATGTGTGCTTAGGCTGAGTCTAAATCACTGCGTCAATCAATACATACCGTCAATACAGCCTATAATATGCTATGATGTATCCTCTTAAATCCCAGAATGCGGCATAAGATCACAAGCATGCCACTGTGACATAGGGTATTAGCATAGTAGCATGATGCGCCCCTGCTTAACTCGGGCTTAGCGGCGTACTATGCAAATTACTGCTCCTTTACAGTCAGCAGTAATGCATAGCTAAAGAGTTCACCTCCAAAAGACAGCAGGAAATGATGCCTTGGAGAAAAGAAAATAACCACACGATACGCTACAAGTAAAAAAAAAACACAATAAAGCTTATATCCAATATTATGACAGAATATCAGGGCCCTATTGAAATATTGTATTGTATTGTATTACTGTATTTTCAATATTAATGTATTATTACAACCACACTCAATTACCACTACTTTTTTACCCTCACATTAACCATGGTATACATTTTTCCCCCCCAGACAAATTAATGATACTCAAATTGCAAATTGTTTACTCTCGCAATGCTCCAACTTCATTCTTGTTCTTGTTCAACTTTGAGCTTGTAAAAATCTTTTTTTTTCTTGTCATATTCCAACTTTATTTCCCTACAATTGCACATCTTTCATTTTTATGAGTTTTCCACATTTTTTCCTTGATATTATACATTTATTCTCTCACAATTAGGACTTTATTCTCTTTAAATTGTTTTTTTTTTCCTTGTAATTTTTTTCTTATAAGTTTTTCTTAAAGTTGCAGATAGCAACTTTATTCCCCCCAAATTACAGGCCTTTTCTCTTTATATAGTGAATCTATTTTCATATAATTTAGATTTTCCCCATGTAAAATAAAAAAATATGATATGAATTGGAATATAGTAACTTCATTCCCCTAAATCACAGACTTTTCTAGCTATATTACATTAAAGCTTCATTTTTCTTGCTAATTTTTTTTTTAATTACAGTGTTATATTGGGTTTTTACTGGCAATACGACATTACAATTTTAATTCCCTAAAATTACTTGTTTCTTCTCATGCCATGACTTAATTCTCATAATATTACACCTTTATTCCTTTTATTATTTCAAATTTAGTCTGGAAAAATTCCAACTTCGCAAGTGCAAATGTGATGATCCTTAATGTATCTTTGTTAAGCATGTTTAAAAGAAACCATCCCCATTACTTTTGTTTCTTTTAAATACAGCCTATTTTGCTGTAATATTACTTATTAATAACAGTATTTTTGTCATTTCCAGTGAGTCTCCACAGGAATACAATTTATTTGTGGTAATGGGTTGCAGGTGGGATGAGGGGGCATCACAATACTGTACATGTATTAAAAAAAAAGTGACAATTCATAAGAGTTAGGTTGATAACGCCCTCTGCAATCTTCTCAGATGCAGGCTTACATAAGTCCAAAAAGAACTTGACATCCAAGAGTCCATATATTTACCTATAACAGAGGCACCTCTTTCTGCAAAAGCCAATGCATATTCTTTTCCAAGGCCTGCAGAGATGAGGAGACATCAAATTATTATTTTTATCCAACAGAGTAAACACACAGACACACACTGAT
This sequence comes from Doryrhamphus excisus, assembly GCF_037039965.1. Classification (NCBI taxonomy): domain Eukaryota; kingdom Metazoa; phylum Chordata; class Actinopteri; order Syngnathiformes; family Syngnathidae; genus Doryrhamphus; species Doryrhamphus excisus. Next base: position 10,191,346 of record NC_136359.1, on the reverse strand, counting down.
TGTTTGCACGCACCCTTTCACACACTTGGCTCGCTTGCCCAAGTACTTTGAACCTTGCATTCGACTGGAAAATATGCCTCTCGGCAGATTTGAAGTATTTTCCCCCCAGCTCAATAGAATATCTACAAATGCGTTACATTGCTTCTAAAGAGGTTATGTTATTTATGTGGGATCGTTTACTTTTTTGTTGATTTTCTAAATGCAGACTTATTAGCGAAGCAGCAACATGAACAGCTGACACGAGCAGAAAGGAAACGCCACTAGAAGTCTGTCACAGTAAGGACATGACTGAGTGAACAATGTGACCACTAGCTTAGCATACTAAGCTAACCTACTTAAAAGTGAGCATACATAGCATTAGCATCGATGACAGCCAAGCTAACAGCCAGCAACGTTTACACTGTAATTGTACCTCCTCCGGCGCCTGTGACGAGCACAACTCTTCCCTCAAAGGACAAAGACATCGCTGTGAGATGCTTATTCTTCGGAGCTGGACCACTACTGTCAGTTGGTCGTCCTGGTGTTGCCAATGTTTACTAGTTTGATAAGTTCCACTTCCGGACTTCCGGCAAAATGGCGATAGGGCAGTCCACGTCTGAAGACGCTCAGACGAAAGATCGCCAAATACTAATGCAAAACGAGCATATCTCTGACAAAGACAACCTCGACTTAAGAGTGCGTTTGTACAACTTCCACACACAGTATGTGTTTCGCCAAAACGCTAACGGAAGAAGAAAAAACATCGGCTCAACAATGGCTACCGGTAATGCTACGGTAATATAACTCAGTTGACGCTAGCCTGCTAGCTAAAAGCAACGATATGTAAACACACTATTATGCCACACCAGAGAAGATGAACATAATTGCCAGCAACAAGAACAGCCTTCAGTCTCCATCCAAGACAAAAAAAAAATCGCTGAGGACCAAATTGCAAGAGCAAAGTGAAATAAACGCAGAAGGAAATTATGCTTCTGACAAATCGAAACCAAGTGTTGGAAAATAATGCCAGTGAAATATATCGTTACAAGCCACGGTGGAACTTGCGTCTTAATGGAAAGAAGAACAAGAAAACTGCTGACATATTACCACGTTGGATGGAAAATGTGGACTTAGTTGTAGACACGGTGCACCGCCTCGGACGGAGGATGGACAACCGTCCAAGACAGTTCATCATCTAGTTCGCTAGGAGACATCACAGGGATGAACCACCACCACATATGCAAAGAGATGAGGATTAGATTCAGACAGGACCTCACCAAAGAGAACAAGCAGTCTCGCCAAAATAGAGAAGGTCTGATGTGTGTCCCAAAGATGACGGCATAAGTTAACACAGTCAATATTGAAAGAGTTGAAGGAGTTGTGCTCCAAGTTAAATTCGAGTCAAAGGCACTCGGCACCCGAAGTTGCTAATTTTTGACCCAAACAATGGCAAGACAAAGCAATTTCAGTCATGGATCTAGGACATGGGTGGGCAAACTTGTTGACACGCAAGGCTCATTGGGTTAAAAAAGATTTGATGGAGGGGCTGTCTCCACATAGGTAGCATCAAGCAGAACGACATGCTCACGGTGCAACGAAACGAAAACACAACATGACAAATTAATGTGTCACAAACAACTAAGCGCCAAACAACACTTAAGAAAACTTATTTCTGAATGCGCTCAAGGTATGCTGAGTATTCCCGCTGCAACAGTAATATGAACAATAAAACATATATCAAGAGTGTGTTAACTTTTCCTTGTTTATTTATTGGACGAACTCCTCAACATATTTTGCAATCTTTAAATGTTTGGAGAAAGAGTACCACAAGTTACCCAGCATGTAAATATATGGCATGGGTATTGCATGAGATTGTATGCCCACATGGTGCAGTAGATAGGTTACATTGTGTGTTGTGTGACGTGTTGATGTGTTGTATTGTTTAGATGGCTTTTTTGTACAAACTAAAGATTCCATCCGACTATTTTGGCAACTCAAGCATGCCACAATAGCACTGCAAGTCTTGTTGCCAGTTGCCCACCCCTGATCTAGGAGATCTGCTGGAGTGGCTGCATTTGTGGCCAGGTAAAATGATTCATTCTGACACTGATGTTAATGGCCATTGGTTAATATTGTTTATATATATATATATGGTTTCAACAATGACACTATGAACAAAGTTCTTTTGACTAACCTAGCCTCACAATGTGAAAACCTCAAAATTCTCTAGTTTCAGTACGTCTCAGAAAGAAGTCACTGGAAAAGGAGCAAACTATTATTAAACAACTATTTCATGTATGTAATCATCCTAATCCTACAGAAGATGGCAAAAACAAATCACGAATGCTGCAGTCTGAAATAGATGAAATGTACATGAATAAACCAAAAGGAGCCTTTATTAGATCTCGGGCCAAGTAGATTCAAGAAGGACAAAGGAACTCACCATATTTCTGTAGGCTGGATAAAATAATAGCGTCGAAATGTTGATCATAAACGGTGTAGAGGTCAGAGATGAAATGAACAGGATAGTATGTATCCGAAGAAGTCTTTTCAGACATTTGTTTTTGTTTTTTTCCTTTGTAATATCTTTGTAGTAATAGTAATCTTTGTAATAATCTTTGTAATATGGCTGCTCCTGTGTTTATATGTTCTATATTTGATTGCGCTACATTGTATTGGCCCTTTGGTTGTTTATAAAGTTTTTATTTACTTTCATGTTCCATACTTAATTGCGCTACATTGTATTGCCACTTTGGTTGTTAATAAAGTTTTGTTTGTTTTTTTAAAACGGTTCCACTTCCGCAATTTCCAGAAAGCGGTGTTAGGAATAACCAATCAGAGGCCAGTACGGCATAGCAAAATAATTAGCAAATTGATAGTTATTTTAACTCAGTCGTGCTTAAGGTGATATGTTTAATATTGCTTTAGTGTTATAATACACACAAACAACATAGACAGTTCAGTTGCAAAACATTCAGCGAGGAAGAGGAGGGGCGGGAGAGAGAGAGGGAAAGCTCCCCTCCCCGGTGAAGCTTGCTGGCTTCTCAGACTCTCCAAGGAAGCCGTGATGGAGACACGATGAAATGGACGGGGTTGACTCGGACGAGCTGGAGTGCCGGGCGTTTACAAAACGGCAAATGTGCTTTATGGGGTGTCAGGCAGCGTATTTTATTACAAAATAGACGAGGATGTGGAGCACGACATCAATGGTAACTTCCAGTCTGTTCACTCTGCTTCTCTTTTCTTGTCCGTGGCTTTTCTTTACGGTCACATTGTTTACAAAATGTTGAATTTGACACGCTTATGTCGTGAAGGATATTCGTGGATGCTTGTTTTGTACCTTTCGATGGCGTAAGGTGTTATAAAAAGAACCACAAACCCAACCAAACTCGATATTCTTTGATTCATTGTGACATTATGGCACAATATTTACATCTAAACGTTGTGTGTCAGACGTCAGTGCGCACGCGCAGGGGCGGACGGCTTTAGCTCGCCGCCTGCCAGCCAGTCGTCCTGCGATGTAGGCGCACAAGTGGAGGAGAAGAAGGCAAACTGAGGAGCGTGGACATGGCGACAAAGTGTCAACAGCGTGGCGTGAAGATGATTTCACTCAGGCGGCCATAAAGTGCAAATCATGTCCGGGACAGCTGATGCAGACGGTGCAGAGGGAGCAGTCTCCAAAGTGCAAGTCAAGAGGGAGATCAAGACCATTGTGGAGAATTTGGAAACCATCCTGGGAGACCTCAAGGATGTGGCCAAGGAGCTCAAAGAGGTAAATGCGCACACACTCTCAAAGATGATGCTTTCCGGTAGTGGAGATGTCAACCTCATTACCATTGGGCCTGCCTGGAACAGACAATGTGACACATAAACGTATATCTTGCTCCCCCCACTTGCCCCTGAAAAGCAGGTGGAACAGGCGGAGGTGTGAAGGCACAACATGGTCAAAAGCTGAGCTTAGCTGGAACATAAATAGTTTTCTTTGATTCAATACCAGTTTGCTGATTTTGGCTCAAATCCACAAAAGAAATGACAAATAGCAGCACTGTGCTGGCATGGAAAAAGTTTCCTTCGGTCAAGACATACCATGGTATGCTGCTTGCTGTTTTGGACTGTGTAAAAAGTAGCGCTGTATTGGCAGGGACCTACTCAAAATGTGCAAAAACCCACTGACAAAGCAGAGCTGTTTTGGCGTTGACATGAACCTTCCTGTATTCAAGATGGAGAATTGCTTGCTGAATTGGACTCAAAATGTACCAAACCTGCAGATAAATATCAGCACCAAATTTGCTTCCTTTATCCCTTAATGCATCATATGCTGCTTGCATTTTGCTTACATTTTGACTCAAACTGCAGACAAATAGTGGTTAGCCATCCCAGTAATCTCACACACGGGCTTTGATGAATTTGTATTCTTTTCTAATGGAGGCATTGTTTTTTACATCCCATTTCATCACATCCAGACTGTCCACGGCCACCTGCCAGCTCAAACTGCACCTTTTATTCCCATCCACTGCTTTATCTTTATCCGTCCATTCTCCTCCACTCATCTTCATCATCTCTCCTCTTGAACTCTAAGAATCTTCCTCTGCTTTTATCTCAAGCAACTTTCTCCCAGCAGGCACAGGAGATAAATAAGACCAAGAAAGCGTTATAGTCATTTTTTTCTCCCCTCCTTTCACTTCCCATTTCCCCCCTTTGTTGCTGGCAGGAAATTGCGCAGAGGATCATTTATTTGGACACCACGCAAGCTGAAAAGATGCCTCGAGGGGCCGTTGCTATCAATGCCAGCGTTGGCCCTATAATCCATTTGAGAAGCATGTATCTGGTAGACAGGGGGGAGGCACCCTGCACAGATGCTTGGCACAGGCCCGGATGGTGCCTGGCCTACAGCAGCGGCTTCACACTGGGATACTGCTCTTTACGTCTTGCACGTGTCCCAACAATTTATCCCTTTAAGGAGCGCGGAGAGACTTTAGCGCCATTACTTTTGCTGGCCCTGCATTATCCTTCTTTTTGGCTCCCAACACGCTGTTTTCCTCTCATTGGCATAAACACAAACACAAACAAAGGTGATGGTTTGGGCCAGACAACAGGGCTTACTAAAAATGAATGGCTGCCAGTTGTTATTGTCATTTTTTGTGAATGCCTCAGCAAAGCGGATTTGAAGTGAGCTTTGTACCAGTCAATGAGAAGGTGTGTATAAACTTTGAGACCATAGCTGTGACATTGTAACTTTTCTTGATTACCTTAGAAGTGTTCATACACCTTGATGGATTATACTAGCAAAAAATCATCTATAGTAGGAGGGAGAAACTAAACCACATGGTTCCAGAAGACCTCAGAGACAGAAAAGTGGTAAGACATTATTTTCCTAAAGCACACCGTGCCCCCTTTAATACTTCAATCATACCATATCTGACCTGGCAGGAAGGCAGGCTGATGTTAAATGTCATTCAAAAGCTCCATTCATCTGTAATGATTGTCTTATTTTTCGAAATTGCAATGAACTGGACCCAAAATGCAAACAAATAGCGGTGCATTACTGAAATGGAAATAAGCTTCCCTTATTAAAGACTGTGCATGATATGCTGCTTCCTGATTTTAACTTAAAATATGCAAAACCTGCATACAAACAGGCATGGCATTAAGCTCATTTATACAGTTTGTTGATTTTGACTCTATAAGGTGGTAAAAATGTAAACAAAAAGGCCAATATATTGGCTGGCAATATTATATTATATTTATTCAAGACAGTGCATGACGTGCTGCTTGCTAATTCTGACTCCAAATGTGCAGAAACCTGTAGACAAATAGAGCTCTGCTGACACAGAAGTATCTTTAATCAAGACGGTGCATGACATACTGCAATGCCTCACTGAACTCCGTAATAAGAAAAAAGAAGACGCTGACACAAAAAATGTGAAAAAAATCAAACTATGGAAGGAGAAGATACACAAAAAAATTGTCAAAACTTGGATTTAATGAGAAAAGTGAAACTACTAAAGTTGAGTTAAGAACTGTCCAACACATTGTTAAAATATGGAAGGACAGTGGGGAAACTTGGGGCCCTGAATTTCCCATCATCAATACAATATCTTGGCCAAATATGAATGCAACTCTGAAGCAGAATTTTGTGGAAACGATGACACAGCCATTGTGTGAGTTTTTTCGGGCCATGCAGCCAAGCAGTGTAAAATAACTTTTTGTATAAATGCCATGACTGTGTATGTAATCGAGTACCATTTTAACAAACTGCAGCTTTTGTGACTATTCCCTCTGACGCTGAAGAAGCATTGAAAAGCAGCAGATAATAACCAATCATACAGCTTTGTATTCCTACTAAGGATGGCACACTTGTTGTTGGGCTTTTGTTCATCTCTTTGGCACACATTGATTGCTGGCAGTTGAAGCTTGGTGGAGTTTAATTCCCTTCAATACTCGTGTTGCGTGTATTTATTTATGTGTGTGTGTGTGTGTGTGTGTGCATACCCATAACAAATCTCTCACACTATTTCTGTCCTTTTCTTCAACAACACAACATTGTCTGCAAAGATAGTTCTTTGGTGTTTACCGCTCACAAGACTGCAAATTCTTCCAGGTAATTCATTCACTTTAAATCGCTCTTTCCTTGCCCCAATTTCCTCAATTTTGACATTGGTTTCTGCCATTATGCATTCATCCCATGTCCCCCTCTACCTTGGTACACCATGTACAGTACAACCACCGATAAGTGTTTGTGCTGTCATTTTGTTGTGTTATACTTCCAGGGCTGATATCTGATGTTATTTGGAAAGCCTTAGGTTGTCCGAATGTCATGGCAACAACAGAAACTAAAAACACTTTTTGCCACCAATATTCCCCTAATAATTGTGTATTCAACTGCTTTTCTGTGTCTGATTCTGTAACTAAAAGGTGGGTAGTAGGATCGGTATGACTCAAGCCAAGCCACAGTGGAACCGTGGTTAGCATTTTTAATTTTTCTGACTCAAACCAAAACGGATGTTAACTGAATCAAATTGTACCATAAGAAACTTGATCTGATCCAGACTTGTATTGTTATGGAAACATGTTTATTAAAAATTTAAATTAAAATTTGATTTAACAAGGACCATTCCAGAGTATTGGTCAAGGTAATAAAGAGAAAGGTTTGTTTATTTCAAACATGGCTAACATAATCACATTCAGGAACACAATACTTACTTTTGAACAGTTCAGTATGTCTGAAAAGAGTAGCGAGAAGATTCAACAAGTCCTTATTGTCATTATGGCATCCAAATAATACAATTTTGTTTGTTAGTTGTACGCTTCATAAGACGCAAGGACACAGTGAACAACAAGTGCTGTCACAGTCTTTACAGCAGCGGAACACGTGTGTGTGCATGTTTGACTACCATCCAGTGTTCTCTGTGTGTATGACTACAGGGGAAGTTCTCCCTTCTTGTCTGCCGGTGAGTGGTGTGTGTGTGAAAAGTCTTTATGAGTGTGGTGGTTCTTTTTGTAACACTCCTTTATCACATACTACAGTATTAATTGGCCCTGTACCCTAGAAACCGCCCATGAATGATACGGGAAAAGGCCGAAATGATACTGTGTCAAAGCCCAGGGCAGTGATACTGATAAAATACAGAGTTTAACCATGTCCAGTATCAGCCCCCATAGCTGTCCACTCAGAGCGCGATGCTCTGGTATCGTGCCCGTGAAACAGCCAATCAGAGAACAGCACACGAGTGCTTAGTGCCTAGTGTTTCTCCAGTCACCGAAAAACCAAAACTTGATTAATGGAACTTTAATTGTCAGACATTGATAAGATAAGACTGTTGATAAAATATTATTGTTGAAATATTTTTGCAATTGTTGTGTTTACACTGTTTAGATATAATACATGTAATAAACTGAACATTTTCTGGAAACAAAATGGTCTTTTGATTAAATAGTACGTGATAATAAGCTCATGATTAAATAGTATGTGATAATAAGATCATCACATAGTTTGTCTGGTATCAGGCCCAGTATCATGCCCCCGCGTGCTAGTATCAGCCCGAGACCGAAGGGGGCATGATACTGGGCCTGATACCAGACAAACCATGTGATAACCTATAAGTACCGTCTTTCAGAAGGGAGTGGTACAAGTATTATTGCCCGAGTGGGAGGGATCTGCCGTTTTCCATTTGATTCTTCTTTAAAGTCGACCGGCATAGAGTAAGTCCACATCTGGAAAAGGATGGCACACTAGGAACTGTAGACGTTTGCAGCCAAGAGGAGAGTAAAGTCCGTTCAGCTTCCTGAGGAAGAAAAGGAATTTCATCTTGACCATCCATTTTCTATGACACATGTCCTGACTAGGGTCGTGGGGGGGGGGGATAATGGAGCCTATGCCAGCTGACTTTGGGAGAGAGGAAAGGTACACCCTGGACTGGTCCGCAGCCAATTACAGGGCACATATCGACAAACAACCGTCCACAATCTCATTCATAGTGTAACTATGGACAATTTAGAGTCACCAATTAAACTAACATGAGTACTCCGATCTCCTGACTGTGTGGCCAACATGCTAACCGCTAAACATTATCCGAAATAATGACATGTTAAATAATACATGAATGAATTCATGAATAAACAATATCGACCACAATAGGTCTTAGCATTCTGCTTCCTCCACATACCTCGTAAACCCTATATTTGTACTCTTTGTTAAAGTGGCTCATATTAGGGCATTTTGTGAAAGGAAGTCAGTATTCAAATGGAGAAATCTAAGTTTGAGTTGCAAATAACATTTCCTTCCGTCTGTGATGGTGCACAGGATCGTTGCAGTCCATCACTCAGGTGCGAGTTTGGCAGGCTCCGGGCCATTGCCGTAAATTGCTGAGCTATTTTTCTCACTACAGCGAAGGTGTCAGTGTGATATCTCAATCGATTTTTAATCTCTTGAATCGGCCTCCTCGATCCTCGAAAGTGAAGACATTTAAAGGGTATATATGCAGCAAGCATTTTCATGAATTGATTAGGATGAAGAGATACAGACACTGGTGTTTAATATTTATCGCTATTTCCCACAGTTGAGGTTTATTATTCTGCCGTTCCTCTATCGCCAGGTCGTCCATGACATTGACACGCTGACGTGCGACCTGCAGCTGGAGGAGGACGGTCTGACGGACAGCTCCAAGACGGACACGCTCAACTCCAGCTCCAGTTCCACCACCACCACCACCACTACAGCCTCAAGCCTGGAGAAAATGAAGTTTTTCGGCGATGACTGCCTCTCCAAACCCGCCCCGCTGCCCACCATCCATTGCGGGGTGCTGACCGTACACAAGAAGGCACACCCACCCTTGCCACCACCCAGACTTACCTCTGTGAGAGCCGAGGATCACAACGGGAAGAGTCTGCCTCACCCGACGCTTGTGTTGTCAGGGAATCTGTCCAAAGCTAACGGATCACTATTGAAGAATGGTGGCGTTTTTCCCTTAAAGCCAAACCGGGACTTGTTCTCTCCTACATCATGTTTTATTACCAATGACGGCGGCATACCAGAATCAGGTCTGGTACCCACGCTGCCCAGACCTATGCCTCTGCTCCACCATGAAAAGAACAAATGCCCCAAAGCCCCCAGCAGGGAGCCCCGTGAGAGGGTGCGTTTCAGTGAGAAGGTCCAGTACCACGGCTACTGTCCAGACTGTGACCTACAGTACGATGTGGATGACTCAGAGCTGCACTTGCAAGCCGAGCTTAACGACACGAGGCTCAGCCCTGTGCACTGTTGCTCATCTTTTTCCCCTCCTCCGCTCCCCCATGACCTGGAGAATGGTGGCCTTTTGGTCTACAACAGTTTTCCACCAAAGGCCAACACCCCTTCTCCTCCTCCTCTACCTTGCGTACCTCCTCACCCCGCTTCCCTCAAACCTCAGAAAACCATCCTGCGTAAATCCACCACAACCACAGTTTGACGACAAGCCCCCCCTCATGTTCTGTGTAATTTCCACAAACCTGAATCATTCGTAGTGTTTTCTACTTAGCCAGCGCCTTCTTCTCCGGTCCAATTTTTCGGATTATTCATACAGAGAGAGGCCGGAAAATGGGAGACAAAAGGAAGCGGAGTGGGATCACATGGGCTCCGAGAAGTATGCGACAGATTTGGACAAAGCGGTGAGTGTTTGTGTAAGTGTGTTTGTCAGGACAGGGGACGAAGGGGCAATTGCATATGTGCACTGATGCATATTTGGCTGCCTAGAAGTTGCTTGTGGATATTCACACATTGCTTTATTTGTGGTTGCTGACTTCGGAGGTGCTCTCTGTAGTTTACATTTAGGAATACATGTGACCATACTTGGAACACAGATGTCCTTAAATTTAAGTTTAAATTAAGTTTTATATTTCTCTGAAAAATAAAGCACAGCAGGGTGCACATTTTGACAAATGTTTACCCTTTCGTGTGCAGCAGTAATGGAATAGAAGCACGTTATCCATACAGTTACTGTGTAGTCTGGTGTTTGTGGAGCAGCGATTGCAAAATATAAAGAGGTGTTAATATTTCAGGAGAGAGTGGGCTGACTGTGCTCAAACTAAATTGTATCTGTGTCTGTACGGAGGCTCCTGCTACTAACGAGTCGAGGGAAGTTACGTCAGAGAGCCACTGATTAATTCATGCTTTGTTGAAAGAAAACCAGGAAATATGCTTCCCTTACATTTCACAGCTTATCATTCACTGACACATGCATAGTCGGTCAATAGGCCAAAGACTCACATCGTGACTAATCCTCAAAAGTGCGAATCGCTAATGAAAGAGTTCAACCAGTCCCACTTTTCACCTTGACCACTTCTGCAATCTGGAGTTGGGGATTATACAATATCAACAGACATCTTGCACGCACATTGCAAATAACTACTGAAAGTTTGAGGCGGGAATTGCTACCCAGATGAACACTGACATGGAACGCTTACCCACACATCTAACCTTTTACCCAAGTTACCTTTCTACACAGTCACAATTAACTTTAACAGGGCAATATGTAAAATAAATTGTACCCCCAATAGTTCTGACAATAAAAATGTTGCCCTGGTGTGTCCAAAGTGTGGCCCTGGCAGGCAAATTTCAGCCAGCAGCTTGTTTTTGTAACAATAACATGATTTATTCATGAGATATATAATTAGATATACACTAATTAGCTTTGTCGCCTATAACACAGAGTGTGGGTGTGTTGCTCTTGCTCAACATGGACTATGACCTACAAAGGTCATAGTTGTTTTGCTGTCTCCTGGCTCTCTTGTCTTGTCTCTTGAATCAGGGCGAAAACGTTCATTTACCGGTAAGAGTAGTCAGTCCATAGGAGCAGGAGCAGTTGAAGGTGCTGGTCAGGTATTGCATGGGAGGGGTGCTAAATTTCTAAGCATTATAAACCCGTCCACTCCATACTCGGCCATTGCAAGCCACGACCTACACACACACACACACACACACACACACACACATGCAGTTTATTGTCAGCTAATTATAGCGGGCAAAGGTTAGCTGTCATAGAGTGTACAGTGGAACCTTGGTTAGCATCGTCAATTTGCTCCAGAAAGTCTGACTCGAATCAATACTGATGCTAACTTCATCTAAATTTCCCATTAGAAATCATCAAAATGTCATTTATCCCTTCCAGAAAGCCAAAAATGTTAAGACAAACCACATTTTTAGCCAAAAATGTTAACACAAGCCACACCACACAAACGTTTTTATAGTTTTACAATTATAGGATGTGTACAAATACATATACATACTGAATTAAATGGATAAATGAACATTTAAGGTTACTTTTACCTTCACTGAAGACCGAATTTAGCCTATCACAACTACACAATGATTTATGTTTAATGTTAAATTGTGACAGCCCTATTCTTTTAAAGAACTATTAGTAACATACACAAGCTGGTGATGCTGTTCTTATATATAGATATATTTTTAGATTAACTCATTCAATACCAGACATTGTTCAAACACCGTCTCTCTTGGTACTGGCCATTTTTGATGATTTTGACTTGAGTTTTCAAGGCCACAGAATATTGTGTCCTAGGGTTATATAAACATGGTATATACCAAAGGAAAGATTAGAATCTCATCTTCCACCACAAAAGAAAGTTTGTTTCTCCATTTTTCCATTCTTTAGTAATCAGCAGTACAACATAGGTAAGTTTCAGCAAAATATAAGTTCTCAACAAAAAATCTTTTACAAATAACACCATTAACTATTTACAAATTTCCAATTTTTTAACAGAACTGTGTGTGCATGCATTTTCGCACGCGATTTCCCTCCGATTTCTTCTTCACGCAACACGGCAAGATTACTTTTCACTTCCTGGTTGCTGCAGAGCATGTATTTCAATGGGAGAGATGCAGGCTGAGATCTTTTAAAATGTATGTTTTCGTCTTAAAACTGCACCAAACACGCTCTCTTCGATGCAAAGTTGCATCATCACCCTTTTTTGGGAGCGAGCGTTTGCGTTGAAAAAAACATATAAATACATCTTTGTGAGCAAAAGAGTTTTAAAAAAAAAAGTCTAATTTAGAGCCTAAGAGGGAGAGCATCTTTAATGCTACTTTATTAGCTTTCATATTAACAGAGCTGCTTTGCTTGTGTGTGAACTGTGTGTACACTGTGTGTGCATGAGCGCAAGTGTGTGTGTGTATAAAAACACATGTCCCCTGGGCCGACTTGGGGAGACAGCATCCCCTGGAGTGGGCTGAGAATAGTAGCACCTTCCTGGCGGTGATGCCCTTAATTAGCTGCATTAGTCTACAGGAGATAACGCACAGCGCCTCACACGACCTTTGTTCTGACATCAGCCTTCACTAAGCTACAACTGCTGCATCTTTTTTTTACCCTAAATACAGGTAGAAGAAAGGAAATCTGAAGTGAGTCAGAATGGAAAGTGGAAATATAGGGCAGTGGTGTCCTTCTTAGTAGAGCATTATAAACAATTTGCTCTGTAGATGATTTTTTTTTAATTCATGTTAATTTTCACCCCCCACATCTGTTATCATCTTGTTTGTCCATCTGTTAGCATGATTACGCAAAAACCACTGGACTGGTTGAAATTAAATTTAATGGAAAGATGCAATGTGGCCTGCATACACAGCATACACATCCAGGAATCTGACCTAGTATTGTATGTTGTTATTGTTTTCAGCTGCATATTTTTGCATATTGATGACGCGCATTCTAGTCCATCAGAAACATATACTGTACCAAGAAAGAACAACATAACTGCTGATACATTCTCAATGCCAGTATAGTTATCTTAATTTGTCTGCGTTTGTGTGCAAAAAGGTAACATTTTATGGGTTTGTAACCATACTCCACAGTCAACACTGGACAAAAATTGCTTCTCCATCTTCTATTTTGGCATAGTTATGACAGTTTTGCATTCAAAAAAGCTGCACGGGGACATAAGAGACAGTAGTGCATTCTATGAACTGGTTTGCAACTGCTAAACAATTAATAATAAAGGGGAGGAGAAAATGTTTATTACATATTAAATATTGCTTGTTGTATTTACCTCCATAGTGGGGGTGGTAACTGACTCAAGAGCAGAGAGGAAGAGCATCAGTTTGGTGTGGGGCAGGGGTCTGTGGGCGGATGTGCAACACTGGGGTTCCACAGGGATGCATGTTGAGCCCATTCCTGACATGTAATCCCTTTAAGTTTACATGTCGACTGTCAACAGTGCGCCCATACTGCCACCGCTTAGTGCTAACGAGTCAGTTAACCCCGTTGCTATCTGTGCCTGACATTGTGCAAAATAACAAACACCTGTGGTTTCAACACATCGAAGCCCAGTTCCGATTGCGAGGAATAACACAGGACATGACCAAGTATTTCCACGTATTGGCCACGTTGGACCGTCACTTTCTCTCATATTGTAGGAATGGTATGAGGCACAATTTTAGTGGTTTTGAAACCGTGGTGATTTATTCATATCATGATATACCTTGAAACCACTAACAGACCCATGCCTAATCAGCAGACTGGTGTCGTGGCTCTTATGCCGCTTCACAAAAAGAAGGTTCAAGGTGAAGGCAGCAGCGTTGGTGGCCAAGTTGGACAGGTGCGAGATGCAAAAAAAAAAAAAAAAAACACACATCAAAGTTTTTTTTTTTTTTTCCTTTCCTCTGAGAATGGAAAATGTCCAACGGTGCCATCTGCTCAGAACTGGCAGTACCGTACGCCCTCCTCCAGTGTGCAGAGGTCTGCTCAGAAATGGCCTTTTGTCACACATACGCAGTCTGATGTTACATAAACACACCAGCCTAATTGTGCAGTTTGGCCCAAAAGATGCTAGTTTTTAAAGACAGTCACATGTATGGTCATGTCAAAAAAAATCACAACACCCCATTGGCTTTGTCCGGGTGAAAATGTGTTCACACATGCACTATTACTGTGTTGCCTTTGCATATTTTTTTTTCAGTTTAATACACCACATTGTGAAGCCACTATTAAACCCCTTAAGTCGGATTGACTTGAAATTTCTCACACTGCTCAATGCGCTCTATTAAATTTGGTACACACCTTTAGGGGACTGACAAGCACATGTCTGTAAAATTTAAGCAACATTACTTGAAAAAGATGGCCGCCATCAAGGAAAACATCCTTACAGGGGTACAAATAGCAACTAATTAGCAACTAATTGTCCATCAGTTGTTGATCACTTGTCTAATCATTGTAGAACATCAAGGATTTTTACACAACACAACTCATAGTAGGCCATGGCATAGCCAGCCCTGATGGAATCTGATTAGTATCTGCAGCCTTTATGGACAAGCAGTGTCCTTATTGAGTTGGATATGCTTACTGATGACTAAATCCAAATCCAGCACGTGACCCTTGCTGGCCTTCCAATCCCAACATCTAGATTATGGATCACTATAAAAATGAGCCAAGAGGGAAAGAGGATGGTGGGTAAAAAAAGAAAAAAGATGCACACCATGTGAGAGAGAGTGTGTCATTTCATGGTGGACCCATGTTTGTCCTCAAGATGATTGCTGTCATCAGAGAACAGCATTTCCAGTATTTATGATGTCCTATTGGGACTCTAATGAGTCTGGCGGCGGCATGTTCCCACTTACACACACTCAAATTCGTACACACTTGAGATGGACGCAGTTACAGCATGGCGTGCGGCCAATATCATTAATAGGCACAACACATAAGCACTTTGGCTGACGTACTAATGTAGTCGCTGAAGAGGAAATTGACACTTTATGTAAAGCACTGCAAGTCAGGACTCCTCTGCTTTGTCATTGTTTTCTTAAGAATAGGTATTTCATTTATTTTTATTGTGAATTAACAAAAATATGTGTAGAAGCCGGTTTGTTAAATTTTGCTTCGATGTCGCTGTCAGGCAAATTGGCGTCTTTATTCAAGACATTGCATGATATGCTGTTTGAAGAAAAACAAACACTGGATCGTATCAGAAATCTGCATGCATATACTGTAGAGACCCTACAATGGCATGAAGTGATCAACGTTATTATGCTTGCATCACATGATCAACGGCATATGCTACCACATCACGATGGGCTCGTTTTTGTTCCTTTTCCTTTCGGTGCTACACTGTCTGTTATGCAGTTGCCTAAATAACAATGTTGGACTCTTTTGAGGCTAAATTACACTTGAAATTAACTTCTTCATACATGTGTAAAAAGAAGTTAACCACTGTTAATATGAAGATGTAAATGATGCAGTGCAACTGCTATGGTCTACAATGATAGAGGGGGTTTGTCACTCATTCTTGTGATTGTCACACAACTGTAAAAAAAAACAAAAATGAAAACACTTTTTAACTCATTCAATCTTGGCCATTTTTTATGATTTTGACTGATTTTTCAAGGCACACAAAACATTGTGTTCTTGGGCTTTATAGACTCTCATCTTTCATCTTTTCCGTTCTTTAGTAATCAACAGAAGAATATAGGTAAGTTTCAGCAAAATATCAGTTCTCAACAAAAATAGAGAAAAGATACATTTCAAGCATAACCTTCACTTTGACACAAACTTGGACATATATATTTAGCCAAAATATGTAAAAGGTAAACAACAATTCCACAACATGAACACAAAAAAATATGTCTTTGGTAGCCAATGAGGTCTATAAACTGCAGGTGTCCATAGGATATTTAGTACACAGAAAAATGTTTGAAGTTTTTGATTGATGGCTTTTTTCCAAATAGTGAATGTAATACGGCCAGCTAAACTATGCCGAACAGCGCTAGGTACACAACGCTAGTTACACAGTATCCTACCAAAAAAGTACGCTACCAGAAAAATAATTCATCACCGTCTTCATCATCCTCCTAGGAACTAAAACCATTAAAGTCGTCTTCTTCAGCTTCAGAATTGAACAGTCTCATAATTCTTTCATCACACACTTTGTCAGTCTCGTTCTTTTGTCGTCACTCACGGTGTCACTTTCATCTCAAGGTAAATTAGGCCTTTAGCTTGAGCTGTCCTCTTCTTCATGCAGTAGTCCAGCCTTTCAAAACCTGTAGGTGACTGTGGATTTTTTGGCACACTATAAAAAAAGACAAACTATAAGCCTTGCAAACCTACCTCCACTTGATGTTCCCAGCGTCTCTCGGTAGTTCCAATGATGAACCAAGTTGAAGCTGTAGAAATTCTACACTTGATCAAATGTACTTATTATTTGTCAGATCAAAACACCAGTGCTGCATAAGATCTCAAAATGTGAGATAAGCATACAATTCCCAATTTCCAGAAGCTGCACGCTGATGAAAAAAAAATTACATCAATTACATCAATTAGTGTATCACTCTACAGCAGGGGTGGACAAATATTTTGACATGTGGGCCGCATTGAGTTACAAAATTGTCCGGGAAGCCAGAACATATATTTAACACAAACACACACACTATTTTATACTATCAGCTGTATGTTCTTATGTCCCTTTTTTCATGAGCACTTTAAACATCAGACCACATCTAACTATGTAATTTAATTTTACAGTTTTGTTGTTTTTTTTTTTACTAAATAAGACATCCGACTTGCAAGTCATGTTGCCAGTTTGTATGTTAAAAGTTGAAATACTTAGAAAGCAACTGGCGGGCCGGATTCAAATGCTGCTGTACAGGGTGGGCAAAAAGAAGGTTAAAATTAATTCTTAGACATTTCAGCAACCCTTCTTTTGGGGAGTGTTGCCAAGAAAAAGGCCAAAATAAAACGCTTTAGACACTCACAGATCACGCACAACAGTGCAACTTTCCATGTTAGCGGTTTCTACTGAAAACATTTTGTATTTAACACAGAGTGGTTAAATGGTGTCATAATGCCTGTAGTGCTGTCAATTCAAACTGACCTGTGGGCTTTTTTTTCTCTCCATTGGAGTATGATTGAGTCTGATGTATTGTGCAGGGCTCGACAATAACGATGTACCGATGGCCCGGGGCAAGTTAAACAAAATTTGGGCAAGTAAATCCAATCAGTGATATTCCCGTCGGGTAAGTGCACTTTGGCATGCCATACTGCCAAGAGTTTTTTTTAAAAGCGGTTCTTGTTGGGTGTTGGTAAAACACGGACTGCGTAATTCCGGTCCAATCCTTGCAAATCTTGAAATGGACCAATCAGAATCGTTTATTTAGACCGCAGTCCACAGTCCGTGTTTTACCCACACCCGTTCTTGTTCGCGATCAACCAATCAGCCATCGTTTGACTACGAAAACATCTATCATGGTGTCCCTGCCAACATCATCTAATTCAGGTGTGCTCATTAAGTCGATCGCGATCTACCGGTCGATCGCGGAGGTGGTACTGGTCGATCGCGGCGTGACATTAAAAAAATATCCTAGCATCAATGCCGTCACTTGATTGATATACAGGGCAGCCATTCAGATGACAACTGAATGTTGCCCTTTGGGTGACCAATCAAATCAAACAACGTCTCTAAGTGCAGCAGAACTTACGATGTCAGCCTATCATCCATCCCCGTTACTTGATTGACATACAGGACAACCAATCAGATGACAACTGAATTTTGACCTTTAGGTCACCGCTCATGCGTAAACAACGATGCAAAGTGCTAAGCTAGTCGGCGAATTGCGTCAGATTTTAAGCCCTCGCTAAAGTTTATGGTCACTAAAATGAATGAAGGAGCTGGACCAAGTAAAAAGGCAAAAACATATCACTTCCATACGGAATGGGAGGTGGACTTTTTTTTTCACAATGTCTTTTTCGAAGTGCGTTTGCCTGGCTAACCTGGCTAACCTGGCTAACCTGGCTATCAGCAGCTACTGTCCGGACTATGCATCCCTGGCTGATTCAATTCAGTGCAAGTCATCAAAGTAAACTCAGGTAATTACAAAAAATGTTAATTATGTGTGTTTTGCAATATTGGCTCATTTGGTTATGTAAGGTACATCAACATACATTGTACGTACAAATAATCCTCAATACATTTGAAAATAAATAGATGTTTTGCATTTTTTGTAGTGGGTAGATCATTTTGACTCGGTCATTTTAAAAGTAGCTCGCATGCTGAAAAGGTGTGAGCACCCCTGGTCTAATTCATCGTCTAAACCACTAGAAATGATAATCATTTAATCTTTATTTGAGATTCTCATGTGATGCCACAAAAATTAGATGATATCATTTTGGCAAGTCTTTTCATTTTACATGGAGCAAATTCAGCAAGTAGTTCTTACCTTAAGGATTCCCCATGGGCAAGTCTTTTTTGTTTTTAATGTCGAGCCCTGTTGTGTATGGCCATGAAAACCACGGAATCATCCAGTCTGCCAGATAGGTGAACATTGAAGTTTTATAATGAATGCTTCATTTATTACAGTTGCTTTTCCTGTAAAAAGTCATCTGTCAAATCTTATCTGCTTTGAACAAAATGTGCTATGTTGTGCGCCTGCAGGGTCAGAAGCGGTAGTGTTCAACCATTCAGTTGAATTAAACTTTAATTAAACCCTTTCATCTGGGGTATGATCCCGATCACGCAGACGGCAGCGTTGGAAAAATGAACACAAAAAATCCTGTTGAACATGTTGAGACGCTTAGCTCTATGTTCTCCGGGTGGAGGTGGTGTTGGAACAGCGTATGAAGGACAGGAGCAGGGTCTAAGTGTCTTTCACTTGTGTAATGTCAAATATTTGGATGGGGTTGTTACGGGCAGGGAGGAGGTGGATCTTCGCCGCCTCCATCATGACTCAAGACTGACTCAGCCGTGTTGACCTACCCCTTACAGCAGCTCGCAATGGTGCTCCATAGCCCACCTCTCCCTCTCTCTTTTCAGCTCATGTCTTCCTTCGTGTCTTTCTTACCGTCCCCTCAGATGATGCACAACTCCCACTCAACAGCAGCTGTATGCATAACAATGCTCCTGAATTGTGTGTGTGCACTCCATACATGCCGGGTGGGCTTTGGGCGCTATTATTACTATTATTAAATCAGACATGTGACACTCAGCAGCACAACAAAACAACCTTTGGCTGCCTTTCAAATGGTGTCTTTAATCAAACAGCCCACCGTGCCTATTTGTCTTTGGCAAAAAAAAGGCCTCGGCTCTCGCGTGCATCCTCCACTCGATAGCTTTAAATTACAAATGGAGCCTCTCGGGGTGAAAACATCTACTCTCGCTCATTATGCTTTCCACTGATAAATGACACCCCGGCACGTTGTGTGTATTCACTTTGAGCGGCGACGCGATGAAGTGTAAAAGCTAATTGGGCAAATGATTACACCTGCTGCTTCCGTAATTAACTCGAACACACTGTGGCAGGCCATCTACACAGACCAGTAATGCTCGGAAAGTGACAGAAACTGGACTTTTGATCACTGCCGCCTTGCATAGCAACCAAAATGAATAGAGGTCTTTCCTTGACGTCAATAAACAGTTAAAATATTTAACCTGTAACATTTAACATCAGCTACCTATCTTGTATATGATCTAAAATCAAACTGATTTTAGTATACTTTAGTATACAGTTATACAATAACTTTGGACTGCACAGGCAAGACACCCGAGTTCAATTCCACACTCGGCCATCTCTGTGTGGAGTATGTATGTTCTCCCCATGCATGCGTGGGTTTTTTCCGGGTACTCCGATTTCCTCCCACATTCCAAAAACATGCTAGGTTAATTGGCAACTCCAAATTGTCCATAGGTATGAATGTGAGTGTGAATGGTTGTTTGTTTATATGTGCACTGTGATTGGCTGGCAACCAGTCCAGGGTGTACCCCCGCCTCTCGCCCAAAGACAGCTGGGATAGACTTCAGCACCCCCGCGACCCTTGTGAGAATACACGGCAGAAAATGAATGCATTAACAATCTGAAGGCAAAAGACCAATTATAATTAATAATAATTAATTAATATAATATAATTAATATATATTAATAATAATATAATTCCAGACCGTGGACATACTGAGCGAGCCAGATTGTTGCAGAATGATAAAGTCATTTTATACATATATATGACAAAATGAATCGATCGAGGCTGCACGGAAGTCGAGTGGTTACCATGCAGGCCTCACAGGTAGGAGACCCAAGTTCAATTCCACCCTCGGCCATCTCTGTGTGGAGTTTGCATGTTCTCCCCTTGCATGCGTGGGTTTTCTCCGGGTACTCCAGTTTCCTCCCACATTCCAAAAACATGCTAGGTTAATTGGCGACTCCAAATTGTCCATAGGTATGAATGTGAGTGTGAATGGTTGTTTGTCTATATGTGCCCTGTGATTGGCTGGCGACCAGTCCGCCTCTCGACCAAGGACAGCTAGGATAGGCCCCAGCACCCCCGCGAACCTCGTGAGGAAAAGCGGTAGAAAATGAATGAATGAATCGATCGAGAGGAGCCCTCGGAGAAGGCCCAAAGGTAGACCTAGGACACACTGGTGGGATTATGTCTCACAGCTGGCCTGGGAACGCCTTGGTGTCCTCCGAGTAGAACTGGAAGAGGTGGCCGTAGACTGGGAAGTCTGGACTTCCCTGCTGAGACTGCTGCCTCCATGACCTAACCCAGATAAGAGAAAGTACATGGATGGGCAAAAAAGTGAAAAAGAGCAAAGACAGAGGTTTTGTTACCAGTGGGGTGCCCACTAACACAGGCTGATTCCGGTTCTGTGTTTTTTAATGTCAAAGTCAATCAATTCATTGTTTGTTGCAAAGGAATATCTGTATTACTCATCTAAACTTTGACCTCCACTCCACAAGAAACCCGCCTTGCTAACCTTTAACCGCTTGGTTCAGACATCCTTCAAAACCGATACCATTCCTGTTAAATGGCCTTTTAAATTACTCGCTTCCGTCTGAGGCGAATGTTTGACTTGTCGCTTGTGTCTTTAAAAACGTCGAACTGCCACTCACACTCACAGAGCCTCTTTGCCCGTTTTCTTGTCATTTTCCAAGCTGGCAAGTGCAGGGCGCGCCATAAAAGTGTGCAATAAGGCTCAATAAACGTGTCAAGTGTGAGCTACGCACACATCGCCACTGAATATTAATTAGCTGCTATGTCTCCTTCTTGTCTGCCAAGAGCTTGTTTATGCGTTCATTGTACAGCCTCAATGCATCATTCGCTTTGATTTTTTTTTTTTTTTAGTGGCATGATTGAAAAAGACAATTTTATGAGGGAATCATCAAAGTGAACCAAGTAACTGTGGCCTTGCTTGATTAACTTGCATCTTGGAACTCTAGCACATTAGCCTTGGATATGATGCAAGAAATTCCATGTGTGTCCTTGCCTGCATGCACATTTCTTTTATTTTGGTCATATTGGCCAGAGTTTTAGCCGGCAGTGAAATTCGATTAATTTGATTTTTTTAACATGAGTGTTTAAAACCCTCCAAAAGATGCCATATCAGGCCTTGTTTGTTGTGGTAAAGATGTCTCCTGCGACACATGGTGGTATCAGTCATAGTATGAGTAATTACAGCCACAGCTCTAATTTTCCATGGGGGGGGGGGACTGCAGCTTTACAGTTGCTATATTGAGTATGTTTTTGTTGTAAAGATGTCTACTGTGACACATGGTGGTGACTATTTTTGTTAGTACTTCGAAAAAATACTATTTCACACCCATAAAAGTCAGCTGTACAGATGTCATACAGGGTTTCCCCAAGGATGTTTTAGGAGGATCTACCTCCTACTGCAAATAGAGAATATTCATTCATACATTCATTCATTCATATTCTACTGCTTATCCTAACGAGGGCCATGGGGATGCTGGACCCTATCCCAGCTGTCTTCGGGCGAGAGGCGGGGTACACACGCCAGCCAATCACAGGGCACATATAGACAAACAACCATTCACACTCACATTCATACCTATGGACAATTTGGAGTCGCCAATTAACCAGGAAACTGTAGAAAACCCACGCATGCACGGGCATAACAGAGATGGCCAAGGGTGGAATTGAACTCGGGTCTCCTAGCTGTGAGGCCTGTGTGCTAACCACTCACTCACTGTGCAGCCCAACAGAGAATATATATTTACTACATTATATAAATATGATTATTTATGCGGGCTGCACAGTGGTCAAGTGGTTAGCGCGCAGACCTCACAACTAGGAGACCAGGGTTCAATTCCACCCTCGGCCATCTCTGTGTGGAGTTTGCATGTTCTCTCTGTGCATGCGTGGGTTTTCTCTGGGTACTCCGGTTTCCTCCCACATTCCAAAAACATGCTAGGTTAATTGGCGACTCCAAATTGTCCATCGGTATGAATGTCAGTGTGAATGGTTGTTTGTCTATATGTGCCCTGTGATTGGCTGGCGACCAGTCCAGGGTGTACCCCACCTCTGGGATAGGCTCCAGCACCCCCGTGATCCTCATGAGGAAAAAGCGGTAGAAAATGAATGAATGATTATTTATGCACATTGTACATGTATATCAAAAGTATGCAAGTTACAAATCAGATACAGATACAACATATATCCATCCATTTTCTATACCACTTCTCATGAGGGTCCCAAGCATGCTGGAGCCTATCCTAGCTGTCTTTAGGCGAGAGGCAGGGTACACCCTGGACTGGTCGCCATCAAATTGCAGGGCACAATTGACTGATGTCACATGATGTCTACAAAGGGCCATTTACTGTAATGATATGTGTGACGACCCACACAACTTTGACATTGCTGATATAGCATATGGCCATTCATAAAACATATTATTGAACGTTGTTGTCATGTAATTAAAAAAAAAAGTTTATTTTGCAGTTCCACGATCAACCATATCATGCAAAGTGTGTTGTGGTAAAGACTCAGGGTGTCACAAGACAAGATGCGACCAAACCCGAGATTAGGTTTACCAGACGAGACAATATTTTAATGTTACTTAAGAAAAGTACAATGAAAAAATCTGGCACCAGTCCAGGCTGTACCCCGGCTCTCACCCAAAGACAGCTGCGATAGGCTCCAGCATAGGCTCCAGCATAAAGGATAAACTGGCATCCCACATTCCAAAAACATGCATGTTGTGTTAATTGGCGACTACTAATTGTCCATAGGTATGAATTGTTTGTCTTTATGTGTCCTGCGATATTAGAGTGTTGTGTATTGACGCCGGCAAAATGTTCAAGCTTATTTTCATTTATTGTGTGACTTATTAATCAGCTATTGTGCCAGGCCTCGCGCCCATGAACGAGAAAATGTTAATATTGTGACACCCCACGTCAGGACGTCAT
Source organism: Doryrhamphus excisus (assembly GCF_037039965.1). Classification (NCBI taxonomy): domain Eukaryota; kingdom Metazoa; phylum Chordata; class Actinopteri; order Syngnathiformes; family Syngnathidae; genus Doryrhamphus; species Doryrhamphus excisus. The sequence goes on along the minus strand of NC_136359.1, from coordinate 10,167,696 downwards.
GGTGGTATCTTCCGTTATTAAGCTTTTAACAGCCATAGCACAATTGTTTTCCTGAGGGGAAAGACACCGTGTCTGCTCTGCCTGCAGTGTGTGCTGAAGTTGTGTAGCGATGTCTGTTGTGTCTTAAATGTGTCAAACTGTGACACACGGACACAACTCCAGCTTTACAGATGTCATGTGAGCTTTGGATTTACAGGTGTCAGGCATGATCTGTTGGCAGTGTTGGCCCCTGTGACAATGACCTCTACTGTGACAAAGGGTGTGATCAGTCATATTGTGCAGCTAATTACAGCCACACTTTGAATTCTCCTGGGGTGGAAACTCCGGCTTTACAGATGCCACATCTGCTTTGCAGGACTGATTCAACAAGATGAAAAAAGTAGCCATTAAGACTGTCTTGTCACGAAGGAGAATGTTTTAGGCTTTTTTGTCCATGGAGGGAAATGCACCAGATGGCTCATTAACAGGCTGGGTGGTGTGTGTGTGCGTGTGTGTGTCACCATACTTTCATTTCCCTCAGTGCAAATTGTTGTTAGCACTCAGTCAAGTGTCTCTTGTCTGTGTCATATCACATTGTGGCACTTATGCCTTTGCTCTTTTTCATTCCACCGCAGGTCCCCTCCGAGACCCTTCAGCGACACCTGCAAGCGGGATGCTCGTTTGGGCGGAGGCGAGGAAACCAAGCATCAATCTTATTTTGGAAGGCTGGCGACCAACAGGAGATGAATCAAGGCTGTGAATTTGGAGCACTTCAACAACAACAACATTTTCAGGCTTAGTGAAATGAGGGACATTTCCCTGTGGGTTGTACTCAAAATATTGGGTTCTCAAAAATACAGCAGCACATTCTAAAAATCAACAGTAATGTCACAAGAATAAAGTCAAAATATTATGAGGAAAAAGTTGGAATCTACCAAATTTTTGAGGACCATGTTATAATGTAAAGAAAAATAACATAATTTTAGTTGTCTAAGGTATATAGAATATAGAACAAATATATAGAAAAATACAGTATTTTTTTAAGTTGTAATATTTCGTGGAGTAAGCAAAACAATTGATGAAATTTTAATTTTTGGAAAATAAGGTCTTGGAAAAAGTTATGATCTTACAATAATGTGCAAATATAAGAAGAAAATTATAATAAACAGTAGACATTTTTAAAAAGTGCTGTAATTTTACAATACTAAAGTGAAAATATTAAGAGTAAAAAGTTGGCATCTAATGAAAAGTCATCATTTTATGAGGATAATGGTAAAATAAGAGGAAAATATAGAATATATAGAAAGTTTGAAATATTTTGCAAAACAAAGTTTGTGGAAAAAGTTACAATCTTGCAAGAATGAAGTCAGAATGTAAGAATAAAATCGTAATTCCAAGAAAAAAAAGCAAGTTTTCTATTTAAAAAAACAGCCGTAAAGTCAAAATATTCATTCAGCCATTTACAAAAATAGTTGCACTTTTACAGGAATAAACTCACACTATCGTGATGAAAAATAAATATGTAATATAGTATAGTATATATATAGTATGTATTTAATAATATGGCAATAAAGTCATAATATTATGAAATGAATTAAGAATGATTAAAGAAGAAAGTCGAAATATTTGGCAAATAAAAGCATAAACAGTACTCAAAAAATGGTAATCAACTGTTTTTGTTAATATATAACTTTTAACATATTTACAAAAAATCTAAGCAGCTCCTGCGTCCTTTTATTTTTCACGATGTGACCCTCGCTGGAAAAGGTTTTTATATAACATTTTTATAAAGCGATATGAATAAGTGTCCAATGGAGACGTAGTAAGCTGTACGAATTAGCAGTTCCTGGAGGTCTCTGCTAATTCCAAATATGATGTCCTGCAGCATATGCACGTTACACTTAAATAAGAGGAAGATGAATGATGGTGGCTGCTTTGTGTCTAAACAATACGGTGCATCCGGAAAGTATTCACAGCGCTTCACTTTTTCTACATTTTGCCATGTTACAGCCTCATTCCAAACTGAATTAAATTAATCTCTTACCTCAAAATTCTACACAAAATACTCCATTATGACAATGTGAAAAAGTTTTTTTTTTACTTTTTTTGAATTTATTAAAAATAGAAAACAAAAAAATCCCATTTACATAAGTATTCACAGCCTTTGCCATGAAGCTCAAAATTGAGCTCAGGTGCATCTTTTTTCCACTGATCATCCTTGAGATCTTTCTACAGCTTAATTGGAGTCCACCTGCAGTAAATTCAGTTGATTGGACATGATTTGGAAATATAATAACTGTCTATATAAGGTCCCACAGTTGACTGTGCATGTCAGAGCACAAACACCAAGCATGAAGTCAAAAGAACTGTCTGTAGACCTGCGAGACAGGATTGTCTTGAGGCACAAATCTGGGGAAGGATACAGAAAAATTTCTGCTGCTTTGAAGGTCCCAATGAGCACAGTGGTCTCCATTATTCGTAAATGGAAGACGTTTGGAACCACCAGGACTCTTCCTAGAGCTGGCCGGTCTTCTAAACTGAGTGATCGGGGAAGAAGGGCCTTAGTCAGGGAGGTGACCAAGGCCCCGATGGTCACTCTGTCAGAGCTCCAGCGTTCCTCTGTGGAGAGAGGAGAGCCTTCCAGAAGGACAACCATCTCTGCAGCAATCCACCAATCAGGCCTGTATGGTAGAGTGGCCAGACGAAAGCCACTCCTTAGTAAAAGGAACATGGCAGCCCGTCTGGAATTTGCCAAAAAGCACCTGAATGACTCTCAGACCATGAGAAACAAAATTCTTTGGTCTGATGAGACAAAGATTGAACTCTTTGGTGTGAATGCCAGGCGCCATGTTTGGAGGAAACCAGGCACTGCTCATCACCAGGCCAATACCATCCCTACAGTGAAGCATGGTGGTGGCAGCATCATGCTGTGGGGATGTTTTTCAGCAGCAGGAACTGGCAGACTAGTCAGGATAGAAGGAAAATGAATGCAGCAATATATAGAGATATCCTGGATGAAAATATTGCTGCATTCATTTTTCCTTCTATCCTAACTAGTCGAATAATGGAGACCACTGTGCTCATTGGGACCTTCAAAGCAGCAGAAATTTTTCTGTATCCTTCCCCAGATTTGTGCCTCAAGACAATCCTGTCTCGCAGGTCTACAGACAGTTCTTTTGACTTCATGCTTGGTGTTTGTGCTCTGACATGCACAGTCAACTGTGGGACCTTATACAGTGAAGAAAATAAGTATTTGAACACCCTGCTATTTTGCTATTTCTCCCACTTAGAAATCATGAAGGGGTCTGAAATTTTCATCGTAGGTGCATGTCCACTGTGAGAGAGATAAACTAAAAAGAAAAATCCAGAAATCACAATGCATGATTTTTTAACAATTTATTTGTGTGATACAGCTGCAAATAAGTATTTGAACACCTGTGTATCATCTAGAATTCTGACCCTGAAAGACCTGTTAGTCTGCCCATTAGAAGTCCACCTGCACTCCATGTATCATCCTGAATCAGATGCACCTGTTTGAGGTCGTTAGCTGCATAAAGACACCTGTCCACCCCATACAATCAGTAAGACTTTAACTTGTAACATGGCGAAGACCAAAGAGCTGTCCAAAGACACCAGAGACAAAATTGTACACCTCCACAAGGCTGGAAAGGGCTACGGAGCAATTACCAAGCAGCTTGGTGAAAAAAGGTCCACTGTTGGAGCTATCATTAGAAAATGGAAGAAGCTAAACATGACGGTCAATCTCAATCGGAGTGGAGCCCCATGCAAGATATCACCTCGTGGGGTCTCAATGATTCTAAGAAAGGTGAGGAATCAGCCCAGAACTACACGACAGGACTTGGTCAATGACCTGAAAAGAGCTGGGACCACCGTTTCCAAGGTTACTGTAGGTAATACACTAAGACGTCATGATGTGAAATCATGCATGGCACGAAAGGTTCCCCTGCTTAAACCAGCACATGTCAAGGCCCGTCTTAAGTTTGCATATGACCATTTGGATGATACAGAGGAGTCATGGGAGAAAGTTTTATGGTCAGATGAGACCAAAATAGAACTTTTTGGTCATAATTCCAATAAGCGTGTTTGGAGGAAGAAGAATGAAGAGTACAATCCGAAGAACACCATCCCTACTGTGAAGCATGGGGGTGGTAGCATCATGCTTTGGGGGTGTTTTTCTGCACATGGGACAGGACGAGTGCACTGCATTAAAGAGAGGATGACTGGGGCCGTGTATTGTGAGATTTTGGGGAACAACCTCCTTCCCTCTGTCAGAGCATTGAAGATGGGTCGTGGCTGGGTCTTCCAACACGACAACGACCCGAAGCACACAGCCAGGAAAACCAAGGAGTGGCTCCGTAAGAAGCATATCAAGGTTCTAGCATGGCCCAGCCAGTCTCCAGACCTGAACCCAATCGAAAATCTTTGGAGGGAGCTCAAACTCCGTGTTTCTCAGCGACAGCCCAGAAACCTGACTGATCTAGAGAAGATCTGTGTGGAGGAGTGGGCCAAGATCCCTCCTGCAGTGTGTGCAAACCTGGTGAAAAACTACAGGAAACGTTTGACCTCTGTAATAGCAAACAAAGGCTACTGTACCAAATATTAACATTCATTTTCTCAGGTGTTCAAATACTTATTAGCAGCTGTATCACACAAATAAATTGTTAAAAAATCATGCATTGTGATTTCTGGATTTTTCTTTTTAGTTTATCTCTCTCACAGTGGACATGCACCTACGATGAAAATTTCAGACCCCTCCATGATTTCTAAGTGGGAGAAATAGCAAAATAGCAGGGTGTTCAAATACTTATTTTCTTCACTGTATAGACAGTTATTATATTTCCAAATCATGTCCAATCAACTGAATTTACTGCAGGTGGACTCCAATTAAGCTGTAGAAAGATCTCAAGGATGATCAGTGGAAAAAAGATGCACCTGAGCTCAATTTTGAGCTTCATGACAAAGGCTGTGAATACTTATGTAAATGTGATTTTTTTGTTTTCTATTTTTAATAAATTCAAAAAAAGTAAAAAAAAAAACCTTTTTCACATTGTCATAATGGAGTATTTTGTGTAGAATTTTGAGATAAGAGATTATTTTTTGGAATTAAGTTTGGAATGAGGCTGTAACATGACAAAATGTGGAAAAAGTGAAGCGCTGTGAATACTTTCTGGATGCTCTGTATATCCATCATACATGTCACTAAGATGTGCCAGGCAAGCTATCGGTGTGTTTTCTTACTTTTTGCCCCGCCCCCACACAGATAAAACAATGCTGATTCTGATGGAAGTAATAATTTGCATCAAATGTTTCCGTGTATGCAAATCTACATGAGCATGTTTGATATCTCTATATTTCAAGCATTTTTTTCTACAGAGACTTTTAACATTTGAATAGAGGATATTTTTGATATCACGACTGAAGACGACTGAAACGTGTCACTGCGCCCCGCAATCAGCGGGAGGAGAGACGCTGTGCAGACGGAGAATGAAAGTGGAGAACATCAATGGCGTGAGGAAAGAAGCGCTGCAAGAATGGCGAACGTGAGCGCTCACTTTGTCCTTCCTTCACCGACTTTTTCTATGCATTTGACGCAGAGAGCCCACTCTGCTCCACACACACACACACACACACATCGCTAACATGAACGATAACACATTCTCATTTTGTCAGTACAGTGGAACCTTTTAAATCAACAATTGACTTTTACGCTTTAAATGAATGAATGAACTTTGTACTGTATGAGAGCTCAGCCTGCATCTAATGACTAAATCTGTGCATGTGATGTGCTTTTTCTTGAGCTTTTGGGATTTTTTGCAACACTTATTCAAAAAAAGGTTTGTCGTTGCGATAGATTGTAGCACAGCACAAAAGGCCTCACTTATCATACCTCATAAATAGGGATGTCCGAATTATCGGAACCGATAATTAGCAGTCCGATATCAGCATGAAAATGTGATATTGGTATCAGATTTTTTTCTAGTTAATGAAAACCAATATTTAAAAAATGCTGTATACAACACATATGTGTTCATTCCACCACAGGAGATGTCATGTTACACCTATCGGTATCGAAAATTGAGAGTCGGACAATATGGGCATATTGGTTTTGTGCAAAAAAGCCAATATCGGACATCCCTACTCATAAGGTCTAAGTTCATCCAGCATAAAAGGATTCAGTCTTAAATGCGGGTTTTGCTTTTTTGCGACTTTTTTGCAACACAAAAAAAGTCCACCGTCACGCTTAACAAATAAGATTCCATCTAACCTCACAAGATTTCAATTCAGCCAATATCAAAGGATTAAATGTGTGATTTGCTTTTTCTTTGGATTTTTTGCAACTCTTTTATACCAAAAAAGGACCACGGTCACACTAATACGCAGTTCACATTCCCTCTTCATATGTTCTGCTTCCCTTTGGCTTTTTCCCCCCAAAAAGAAAAGAATACACTGCAAAAGTAACAACAAGCATGGAGGTTTTGGTTTGTACATTTTGCAATGTTTGCATATGACATCTAGTAAAGTTAAGTGTTTTGGTTTTTTTTATGTCCTAATTGGAACTTAGGTTTTCAATGACAGTAAACAATGTTAAAATGTCACATGGGAATACACACAAACAATAATATTGTTTTTGATGGTGACATTTTGACTCTGGAACTCTGGAACTGTGGTTATCTCTAATGGGAATAATTGCTTCTAAATCCAAACAAATTAACGGATTGGGTGTGATTTTAGAGGTTCCACTGTATAACTAAAGCATGGAAACCAAATACGAAAATGGATATTCATACGACTTGATGATCAAAAGTCAGCAGTTCAGTTTGGATCAGTAAATATAAAAATAACATGTAAAGAATCCCCCCCCCCTCCAAAAAAAATGAGGTACATTCTATAATTTTCCCACTGGAGTGTCTCATAAAAGACATCTGTGATGTTTTTGCTATATGTGTCAGCAAACTGATGCAGAAGCAATGATGAGAAGTAAATACTTTGCACTTCAACTTGTCTGTGTGTCATTTATGCTCATCTAGTCTCCATCTGTGCTCTCACACTCTCAGAACTTATAGTCAAAACACAGGAAATGAAAGCGTCCTCCAGAGCATTGCACGATTAATCATAGTTAGACCAAAAGCGGCGTGGGGCAGATCTTTTTTTCAAGGGAAATGGAAATGGCATCGGCAGCTGCATCAGTTAATTGCGAGATTAGTGTGATGAGACCACCAAAGGCCAACAGCTCTCTCCATGAGTTAGAGTAAATTCACGGTCAGCGGCAATATGGCTGCTATTATAAATGTGAAGGTCAGGTTAGGAGAATTTAGAAGGCTATGGCGACGGCACAGAATGTCAAAGGTTATGGAATATTTGAGAGCGTGGAGGCGAAAATTACCTTCATGCTTTTAAGAATGGAAAGTGTTTTTGAATGTACAGTATACACATGTACAATGGGATTTAAAACTACTCTTATACTAAGGTCCATAGCAATATAATTAGAATCCGTCTGTCAGGTCTTATGGACTGATAAATGTTTCTGTCATCACCTACTGATGTTTTCCTACCAGTCTACCAGTTGGACATCTGTCATTTAGTACATTCCAAATGGTTAGTCATCACTCTTTCATCAAGGTTAACTAGTTCCAGACCCGACCACGATAAGTGAATTTAGTAGTATTCAATATTCATTCATTCATTCATTTTCTACCGCTTTTTCCTCACAAGGGTTGCAGGGGTGCTGGAGCCTATCCCAGCTGTCTTCGGACGAGAGGCGGGGTACACCCTCGACTGGTCGTATTCAATATTAATAAATGCAATATTTTCTTAGAAAGGGCCGCACAGTGAATGAGTGGTTAGCATGTAGGCCACACAGTCAGGAGATTGGGAAGAAGATCTGGGTTCAATTCCGCGCTTGGACATCTCTGTGTGGAGTTTGCATGTACCAGGTACTCCGGTTTCCTCCCACATTCCAAAAACATGCTCCAAATTGTCCATAGGTATGAATGTGAGTGTGAATGGTTGTTTGTCTATATGTGCCCTGTGATTGGCTGGCGACCAGTCCAGGGTGTACCCCGCCTCTCAATGAAAGGCAGCTGGGATAGGCTCCAGCATACCCGCGACTGTAGTGAGAATAAGCGGCAAAGAAAAAGGATAGATTTTCATAGAAAACCTGTTTATTAGGGAGGTCCGATATTGGCTTTTTTTGCCGAAAACCGATATGCCGATATTGTCCAACTCTCAATTACCGATACCGAGTATTAGTATACCTGTGGCACAGATATGTGCGGTATACAGCATTTCTTTAATATTAGTTTTCACAATACCGATATCAACCGATATTGCATTTTTATGTTTTATGTATGTACTTTTAAGTACCAATATTTATCGGACATCCTGCTGTTTATGACTTTCTAAAGACATTGTTTTACAATTATTAGAGCCCTGTAGACATGATTTAACACCCCTATAGTCACCTTTACACTCCTGTTATTCTGTGTGAACAACGCAGTGCTCAACTGTAATGCACAGGCTAGGGGAACCCAGCAGGAACATAAGAGACGGCCGCCGCTAGCATAGCAAGCTACCAAGCTGACTAGTTAGCCTCGCCAATGTAGTTATTCTGAACAGAAAGAATTTCAAACGGAGTGTGGAAAAAGGACAAAGTAACAAGCCAAACCTTACCCTGCCACACTGAATGCGAGGACAACTACGTCATGTCGGACATGACATGGATTGTGAAGGTCATCTAATGTCATGTCTCATCAATGTAACATTAGTGATCCCTCGTGGCTGGAATACTACATATAATATACAATATTTTTAGAATTATCATCCATAGTAAACCATGAAAAAGTGGCCATTTACTTATTCATTTTTGAAATACAGACTGCAAAATATTGGCCTCATTGATCCAATACATAAGGTACGATACCTGTACATGAAGCCTACTGAAATTGCCGGTAGTGCAACTCCCCAGGATGGTTTGACCTGGACAGTAAGACTCTTCATTGCATGGATGATCAAGACTGCTGCCATCGCTTACTTGTGTGCATTTCTCTACCCAAAGTCTTCTGGCATCAGAATTGCCTCATGCATGCCACCACTGGCACCCTGAAGGCAGCCTCAGCTTCCAGTCCAAATTTGTACCATTGTAAAGTGTCAACTCACATCTGTTTTGTCAAATGAACAAGTTGGATACGCGTCCATTGGTACATTCATTCATGCATGTCACTCTTACTTGGCAAGCTGCTATGGCGGAAGGCTCTCAAGGCAAAACATGACAATGCTTCTAATGTGCAGGCGGCCAGTGTTGTGTACCCGAGGGCAACAGCGTATATCCATATACCGCGTGTGTGTGTGTGAATGTGTTGGTATGCTTGGGGTTGTGTAGCTCTTGTTGGAAATGATCTTCAAGTTCATTTAGATAGGATTTGCCTTAATTGGCTGAAATTAAATGTTATGAATATATGACATGCATTAGAAAAACACCTGGTGTGTACAATTACAAGGGATCCATCCATGCACAATGAAAATTATATATAAAATTGACCATATCTATTTCATAGACCATGAAATAGATTTTATATGTACGTATATATGCGGTGGCACGGCGGTCTAGTGGTTAGCGCACAGACCTCACAACAAGGAGGACCAGGGTTCGATTCCACCCTCGGCCATCTCTGCATGTTCTCCTCGTGCATGCGTGGGTTTTCTCCCGGTACTCCGGTTTCCTCCCACATTCCAAAAACATGCTAGGTTAATTGGCAACTCCAAATTGTCCATAGGTATGAATGTGAGTGTGAATGGTTGTTTGTCTATATGTGCCCTGTGATTGGCTGGTGACCAGTCCAGGGTGTACCCCGCCTCTCGTCCGAAGGCAGCTCGGATAGGCTCCAGCACCCCCGCGACCCTCGTGAGGAAAAAGCGGTAGAAAATGAACGAATGAATGAATGCTATGTAACATGACAATAGTTATCAGCAAATGTTGTTACCTTGCATTTAAAAATAAGTTTAAGTATTCATTTTGTCTGAACTGTGCACTTTTGTGTAAATGTTGTATAATGTCTGTACATAAAGTCTGTATATTTTTACTTTTTTTGTATCCATGCAGCGGTTGCAGTCACACATTTGATAGTCGACATCCCACCTTTCCAAGGGCAGCGATGGGATACGCTCGTTTCATGTTATTCTATTTGGATGCCACCCATACCAGGAAGCAGCAGTCACATATCCCGCCCATCTAACTGGTTCCGTTAATAGAACATGAGCGCTCCTTGTTGGTCATGTGACCTGGAAAAAAATGGGAGAAAGAAGGAAGATAGATAAATTATTGTTCTACAAGGATTTAACCGAGACGAAGCATCTTTTGTAACGGGTAACGTGTTTAAAGCTAACATTTACGTTGTTCATATTGTAATCGGGTCGCTAACGGTGCTAGCTGACATCGCTACTGAGGTTTATTGTGTTTTTGTGAACTCTTCCGCAGTTAAAGTGTATATTGTCTCGAGCCAGTCAAACCGGGGGAAACGGTATACCGCGAATAACAAAAATGGTGTACTAGATACTTTGCTTGTCTTTTTACTTCAACATTTTTCCAGTCTGAGCAAAGTGCTGATGTGCCAAAAAAAAGGGTGGCGACAAAGCCTGAATCATTATCTGGGTGTAGGACATAACAGCGACATGTTAATTTCCATGTAACATAAACTGTTGTTTTAGTCATGTTTTTTTTGTGAAATAGTGTGGAGATATGATATTTGAAGGTTTGTAAACAAACGATGATGGACGCAGGAGACAACTTGGCGCGTAAGTCACTAATAGTTTTAGATGAGTAGGGGTTTTCATATTTCATATGGTGGCCTGGGGCATTTATTTTTATTTTATTTATCAACTGCAGAGAGAACCTGGTAGCTAGTAGGGGGCTACACTTCCACCTTCAGTTATTTTTATTTTGTATATCATGGCAAGAATTTGTTATACCTTCGCATATTTCATATTTACCTCCGTATCCAACAAGATATGGATATCTAGGTATGAGCCTGTATATATTTTTCTAAAATTCAATCGTGAAATTATGACTTTTAAGAGGATGCCCTGTGTTGAATGTGTGTTGTTTACCAAAGGCTGTGACCCAGTTTATGGTAGCGCATGTGACTCCAAAGCAAAGTTTATCCTATTGTGAAAGACTTAAATCTGAAATGTCTGCCTTTCCAATGGCTTACAGATGAATAAAGCACACGGCGAGGAAGAAGAAGAGGAGCGACGATGAAGCTGAACGAACGCAGCGTGGCTCACTACGCCACCTGCGACTCACCGCCCGACAAGACGGGCTTCCTGTTCAAAAAGGGCGAGCGCAACACAGCCTACCACCGCCGCTGGTTCGTCCTGAAGGGAAACATGCTGTTCTACTTTGAGGAGCGCGACGGACGCGAGCCCATCGGTGTCATCGTCCTGGAGGGGTGCACCGTGGAGCTCTGCGAGTCGGCCGAGGAGTTCGCCTTTGCCATCAAGTTTGACTGCGCCAGGGCTCGGGTGTACAAGATGGCGGCCGACAATCAGGCCGCCATGGAGTCGTGGGTGAAGGCGTTGTCACGAGCTAGTTTTGACTACATGAGGCTGGTGGTGAAGGAGCTGGAGAGGCAGCTGGAGGAGATCCAGGAGGCTGCAAACGGAAGCAGGGCGAGGACATCCAAGCGAGGGTCCAAATCAAGATCTGGAGCATCTTCAACATCATCCTCTTTGTCATCATCATCAAGCATCTCTTCCACATCAGCTTCTAGTCAAAAGAACCACCAGGATGATTCCCAGCTCATATCCGGATCTTCTAAGGAGAACTGTGTCGCATGGAGCAAACCACACTCAGGCTTAGCCAACGGTTCCTCTGATGTAGTGTCCTCCTGTGTGGCCTGGGAGGGCGGGGGTCAATCTGGGAATGGCTGCATGGGGATGGGTCACAGGGCCAACGGGGTGAAGGCGCCACCGGTGCCACCCAGAAGAAGAGGAGCCTCTCTGGAGAGCCCCGTCTGCCCCGGTACGGGATGCTTTACCAAGCTTCATGACTGGTACGGCCTGGAAGTGGAGGAACTGAGGGCCCAGTGGCTGCAGAGCCAATAAACATAAGGAATCTAAGCATATGTCATTCCGGAGGCTGGAATGAGCCTGGACCTAACGCAAAAGGGAGACAACATTCTGGACTGATTACCAATCAATCTCAGTCAGCTGTGTGAACCACTACACTATTAATAGCAAATACAACATTCCTTCTTAACAAATGATTTGCTTTACCTCTAAGAGAGGACTTATTGTAATGGTGATTGACACTACATCCTGTCTGGCACAGGAGGACGAATCAGTCTTATTTACTAGTCAGGTTGGTATAATGCAAAAGAATCCATAAGTCATCACTTTATGACACAAAGTAGTGTTTAAAATGTAGCTAACGTTCACTGCATGTCTTAATATCTAATTATAATTTAGTGCCTATACTATATTTACATTTACCGGTACCTACCGTGACCCATATCTTGTGAACACATACTTTTTAGTTTGGCTTGGCAGTCAACTTCAGCATTACGGTACATTGTTTGCGTATTTGATGATCGATGCACCCTCTTCTGTTTGAGTTGAGTTGTTCAGGTACACCCTAGGTTCCCAAAGCGGGGTACGCATACCCCAAATAAGTACATTTGAGGATTATTTTGTGCATTTGGAGTGTTGAATCTTAAAGAATCCATGCACTGAGGCTTTATCATTGGTTGAATGTATTTTTTTTTTACTTTGGATACTGCTTCATCGTGGTTGTTAAAACATTCCCCTTCAATCTGGTATTAAATGACTATGCAGTCTTAAACCATAATCATTGTGAGTGGACAAAAATGCACAAATTGAAGCCATTCAAAGGGTAGAACGCCAACATCAGACTGGAATAAAAAGTAGGATGATTATCTATTTCTTACTGAAACTGTATAAAAACGTGGCAATATAAAAAACACATTTTTGACCCGGAATCACTATAAAATTAATTCACCAGTTAATCATTTTCAATATTTCTAGTTAATTAAGTAGGAGTAGAGGGTGCTTTGCTTCAGGTCAAATGTATTAAGAGCGATGCAGCTGCAAAAATGAACACCAGAGATTGACTAACTCAACAAACTAGCCAAATTATAGCTAAAGGGACTTTTGGAATTCTGTACACTATTATAAAGGGTCCTAGTAACTTCTAACATCGTCTACACTGTAAAAAGTGGAAATCTATGCAAGCTTAAATCTTTTTTTCTCACCAGCCACTTTATCTCAGACCAATCAGGTTATGTTAATATATCTATACATAAGGTAAACTTAAGGTAAACACATTTTGCATGATAAAAGTGCCTAGTAAGAAACATTTTGACTTTTGATTTCCACTAATTGCAGTGTAGCACAGTTTTCCCTATCTGGGACAGCCCTAATAAAAGTCCTCAGATAGCCATAGTAATTGATGGAGCAAATAGTATAATATTACATATTATGAGCATTTGTAGGGGTCAGTTTCAATTCCCACATTCAACTTCAAGGACACAAGTTTTGACTTACTGGAAGTGACGATTGCAATATTTATAGGCTTTCTCTTATGTAGTTTGTTTTGGTGAATTATAACCACTCCAGGTAGTTCCTACGTAGCCAAGATGGCGATGAGCGAGGGTGTTTAGGATACATTGTTGCGCACTCGCCATTTGTGGCATGATGAGTGCAACAGCCAGGTACTGACGCTGCACTGCATTTTGCAGTTCAGTATGCTAAGTGTAGGCTGGGTTAAATATATATTTTTTGCACTTTTTATAACAGATCCTGAGGTTTTAGCAATTTTTACTATTTCATGGCACACTTGATCAAATGCTCTTCTTGGCTGGAGTTTGATCACCGTTGAGCTAGAGCTTGCTAAAGAACTATAGAGTTCATACAAAAAAAAAATCAAATGGCTAATATTTTGCATCAGTAACGTCCTTATTGTATGTACCAGGTGTACATTCATCATTCACTTGAAAGGAAAACTGCACTTTTGGGGGGGGGGGGGGGGGGGATTTTGCCCATCATCAATGTTGAACACATGAACACATGTCTTTTTCTGTTGAGTTCTAAAGATATAAAAATAGATTTCAAAAATTAATGCGCATAGCGGGACACACCTATTGACCTGATACATGTTGTGACCTTCCTGTCCTTCCTGGGTGCATTAATTTCACAAAGCAACACCTACACCTAGCATCAACTTTTCCAAACTCAAAAATAAAGTGGCAAGTGGCCCAATACATTTTGAGCGCAGAGCTGATGCACTGTGAGGAATGTGTGGTGAGGTTAGTTGCTAGCCGGCTAGTAGCTAGCCGATGTGGTGTGGCGAGGTGTCACTACACCAGGAAAGTAATTATTTGGCATAACAATGTTGCTGTAGCGATGCAGGTCACATTATGCACTGTACTGCACTTTGTGGCCGTTTTTTGAAGGATTTTCAAGGGCAAAATTCCCCCCAAAAGTTTTCCCTTATTATTTTTTTAGTTGACGGTAGGCTGATGATGTATTTCCATTCTATTTTTTCCACTACAGTGCCAGTTGTGATCGAGGCTTCATTCAATTGTGAGGATATTTGTCTCTGTGCGTTTATTTTCCGCTTACTCTGCCATGACACGTATTTGAAGTGGGTCACATGGAAGAATGTGGAAAATTTGGTTGCATGAAGCGTAGTAGTGGACATCTAACAGTGCCTCCACGTAGTAGTGTAGTGTGTACATATGCTTTTGCAGTCCATGTGAGTCAAGAAACAGATACGGATAGGTGAAATCATACTGTCACATGAGATGAAGACATTAGGTTGCTATACATATTTTTGCTAGTGGCTTGACATTGGGTATAACTGAGGTTTACAGGATTTCAGTGGTGTCCTTTGTCATTTGGCTGCACAATCAAATCATGTCGTTCCTTCACAGTTCACAAAACCTGTGTTATCAGTGAACATCTAACCTCATGTTTCCTCTTCCATGTTGGAAGCACACCAGCGCCTCCACAGTGACTCAGTCAGTGCACATTCACAAAGCATTTACTTTGCTGCGGCCTTATGTTTATTTTTATAACCATTTTCCAGTCAAGTATTATTTTAGGACCAGATTTCTTTTCGGTTTTGTTTTTTTGTTTTGGCTTGTTTCTTTTTTTTCTGTGAAACGTTTAGTGGCTGGGTGGCTTCATCTGTTGATGCACAACATTATTAATACATTATCATAACATTATTAATCTGTTGATTAACTTTACAAATCATGATTGTTAAATCACACATTGTACTATGATGAAAAGTGCCAATTTATTAATGAAAATCTCAAATTTAATAACATCTTAGTTAATAGTTTAGTCATTTTTTTATGTCTTTGCAAGTGTCTGTGTTTATTTAAAAAATGTGTTTACAAATGGATCATGTTCTGAAAATCAGTAATAATCAAATATACTGTAATGATGATGATGGTACTCTCCAATATGTTTAATCACTTCTTCAAACAACCGAATAAACTATCAACGTATATCCTTAATGTGAATGGTTTTATTGTTTAAAAGGTGTGAACTTTTGATTCATTCTTTAGATTTAGGAACAGTTACGGTTATTTGACTTTACGGCATTACAGCTATTAATGGCTTGTACCCATTGACGTTCTTCGGAATATTCCGGCGATTTCCGTTTTTTCCTGAACGACGGGCTACTAGCTAATTGGTTAAACACATTGTGAACTTGACTGACTTTATGACAGTCAGTCTAGAACAGGGGTGGGCAAACTACAGCCCGGGGGCCACATCCGGCCCGCCAAGTGTTTGAATATGGCCCGCCCAATCTTTCCAAAGTACTTCATTTAAACTCAACATACAACCTGGCATCATGGCCTGAGCCAACCTTTTGATGGTTTTATCAATTTCATTTTTTAACATGGTCTGTTGTTTACAAAGTGCTCCTGAAAAAAGGGACACAAGCACATAATAATAATAATAATTATAAAGATTATTATAATTATTATTAGAACTATTGTGATGATTATAATTATTATATTAATGCTAATTATTATATTATTTATATATAATCTTATTGTTATATTTGCATATTTTACATAATAATATACTAATTATTATTTTAATTTTATTGTAATTATAATATTTTATTATTTTTAAAATATTTAAATATAAATATAAAATAATAAATAATAATAGCAGATTGCATGACAATTTTACAGATACAATAATACCAGGTGGACTGTTACGTGTAAAATATATAGTCCCCCCCCGTAAATTTTGTCATATCAATGCGGCCCGCGAGTCAAAAAGTTTGCCCACCCCTGGTCTGCAACCAAGAGAAAGGCACTTCTGTCACCGTCGGTGACAAAACAGTGCGACACAAGCACAAGATACAGGTAATTATGCTGCAACGTTAACTACGCAGGAATGTGTTAGAAACGGTGAGTTAAGGTACCGTAAAAGTTAAAGTTGCTAAAGTTGGCCAAAGTCTTCATAATGAAATGTCATCTTATTTTAAAACGTGTGTCCATCCACAAAAAAAACAGCCAAGTTGCATCTCTCAATATTATCTTTGTTGTTTCCATTACAAATGACCACACACCGCTTCACACACGGGTTGGTGTTATGCCACTTATGAACACTGAGCGTCGCTGTGCATCAGTTTGACCATTCACCGACCATCACTTTGCAGAATTGTATAGAGTATAATCAAAGACAAGTTAAAATGTTAGATTTTATGCATGTTACATTAGCTTTACGATGTGAGTTTTTCCAAATATTGTTGAGATGTTATGTTTTTGTTTGTATAAGGTGCATGTTCTCTGAGGCTAATCATGCAATGTATAATATAACATAATATATATATATATAAAATATATAATATATAATAATATAATACAATATGGGGCGGCATGGCGGTCGTGTGGTGAGCGCGCAGACCTCACTGCTAGGAGACCAGGGTTCATTTCCACCCTCGGCCATCTCTGTGTGGAGTTTGCATGGTAGAAAATGAATGAATGAATGAATAATATAATATGATATGATATCACAGGGCACATATAGACAAACAACCATTCACACTCACATTCATACCTATGGACAATTTGGAGTCGCCAATTAACCTAGCATGTTTTTGGAATGTGGGAGGAAACCGGAGTACCCGGAGAAAACCCACGCATGCACGGGGAGAACATGCAAACTCCACACAGAGATGGCCGAGGGTGGAATTGAACCCTGGTCTATTATATATCATTATATTAATAATATTATTAATAATTATATTATATTATATTATTACAATACAGTTGGAGAATAAAGTCATACTATAACCTTTGCCCACGGCCAAAGGGCACACAAGTCCCCCTTTTCATAGCTGTCTCAGGCAATGTCTGTTATGATAGAATATTAAAATAATCTGAGATTTTGAGGGAAAAAGTTGTAAATTTACTTGAAAAAAATGTAATATTACAAGAATAAAATTGTAAATGTATGAGAATAAAATCATACATTTATTTGAAAAAATTATGTTACCGGCATTGTCTTAGACAGCTACAAGATGAAAAGGGGGGACTTGTGTGAATTTTGGCATATGGAGGGGGCGGGCTAAGGATGGCAGAAATGAAAAAGGCTACACATAATCTGTTTGTGCTCAACTGCACTGTTTTGCTGCAACGTTATAAATAAAATTACATTAATTTCAAGATACTCGGTCGTAAATGAAATTATCATTACACTTGAGTTTATGCACCATGTGGGCAAATGCTATTCCTATATAAAGATCCAATAGTTATTGAAATATTAATTATTGAAATAATTTCATTTGACATTAATTATTAATAAATTATGATTAATTGCAATCTACATTACAAAATATACAAAAAGAAAATAAGATGCAAATAAATAAACGAATATACCTTACAAAACAATATATTAAGACAGGAAATGATAAGTGAATAAGTTGAGCTTTATCTTGAAAAAAACGCTTTACTGCTATTGTGCTTCATATTTGGAAGGCTTAATGTAATTTAGAATATTATCAAATTATCAAATTGCTATTTTTATTCATCATATGTCTTCATGTTAATTGATTATTTTAACCACAAGATGTTGACCAAGGAGTCAGTTGGTTTCTGTGGAACTTTTATTTTGGTGAGGCGGAAGTAGAGACGCGCCGTTGTGAAATTTCCCCAACTTGTCACTGTTGGACAGTGGTGGTGGTTTTTTTCGGTGAGCGGAAACGAGGGGTCGCCACTTTTCTTTCTTTCCGCGTCAAGTTCGTGCCTGAACCCCCCCCCCCCCTCCTCTTTTTTTCAGTCGGGGAGACATCGCCAAGACAGTCACAATGGGAGCCAGCGAAGAGACGTTTTGGTCCTCGTATATTTCTTCCCGCTAACTTTGTAGTCTTTTTTGACTCACTTTTAAAAAGTTTTTTCGCCACATGTCCGTTATGCGAAGTCCAAACTGTTGTGCTGTCGTCGTGCTGCGGTGCGTGCCCATCCGAGATAACGGAGGACGTGAGTATGCTACGAACACGCCGTTTTACTAACTTGAAACTCTTTTCACAACGTGTCCTTTTCCGAACGTGTTTTTTCTCCCAAATCCAAATTCAAGTCATTAATTGTTCTTATGTGAACCTTTAAAAGGAACTGGTATAAACGTTCCGTGAAGTGCTTGGCTTCTCATCAAGACGTTAACTTTCCATATATTTGTATTGGAAGTAGCAAGTTTTTGTGACGCTGCCCTCCAAAATTTGCTCTTGTGGCTGTCACCATGGCAATGACGCACACATTCTGTACAAACATGCAGCAAAATTAGCATTGGCATGTAGGAGCTAATGCTAATGTTGTCACTGCAGATAAGCGTTAAAGGAAGGTGCCCAAATTGTTATGTAAACATGACGTGAATCAATGACAAACAGCAGGTAGCATGCTACCAAGCTAATAAGTGACACCTCCGTGAGCAGTACCATTGTGTGTCACAAGGGGCACCAGAGAGTCACTAAAACACAAGGAAGTACACAGCACAAGTTAGAAAGCTAACCTGCTAGCACAGTGTTTGTATCCTGGGTGCAATATCACTTTGTTCCTCAGGAGGTATTTCTAAAACACAAGGAATTACAAACGAAGTGCAGTACCACTTTGTGTCATGAGAGGAGTTAGGTAGTTGCTGCCATACATGAAAAAGATCGTGCAGTGTATGTAATTTGCGTAATACCACATTACACCACAAGAGGCTTCAGAGAGTCATCATCGCACAAACACAAATGAAAAGTATGCAGCAAGTGTGCACTGAAGCTAGAATACTATCTTACGAACTAGTAAAACATATTTGTGTCATCTGGGAGTTATTGAGTGCAAAAAAATAGCCCTGTTTTAGTGTATTACCTCTGTGAGCCACAAGCAGCATCAGGAAGTCACCATGGCACAAATAAGCCACCCTAGAATCTCAAATCCACTGAAGCTAAAATGCTAACCCACTAGCACATGTTCTATTCTGTATGAATTATCACCATCAGTCCTGATTGTTGTCCCCATAATACAGGAAAAGAAAAGTAATGAAACACGTCAAGTGCCCACCAACCTAACCCATAACCCCAATGCCTGTCCTGTGTGTAATACTACTGTGTGCCTCTAGAGGCATCATGGAACCATTCCACAATTGTAGCTAGCTTTCACCATTTTTTTTCACTTTTATATCATAATATCAACTTTTGTATGTATTTACGCAAAAGAATACAAGCACCATTTATCTGCTGCAGCGGATGTATAGGCTGATAATTTACACCCCTGCAGCAGTGGAAGGCATGTGGTTGCGTCATGTCTGATTGAGTCACTCAGACGTGTCTAAAGTGAAAGATGTGCCTGGAGGGTGTGGAAGCAGCAGGTTAACTGGTGTAAAGTGTGATTTATGACTTGATGTTTTGTCACACATCATTAATTGCCTTTGTTTTTGCTAGTTTTTGCACGCACAGCTTTGCTCCTATTGTTATACATAGATGCACAGATAACATGAGCATTGTGCTTTGTTGGACTTGTCTGTGAACTTTTATCATTAATTTAAAGACAAAGTCAACTTCACCGGCTCACTTACAGACCAGTACACGTGACACCCACCTCATGCACAATATTTATTGTTTGATTGTCCCTAATTTATCACAAATCTACCACAATAAAAACACATAAACAATACTCTGCACATTCAGCGAAATGCTATATTTGTATTATTCTTTAATGGTCCTGCATCACTTACTTTTCTGCTTTTTTCATTCTTACTCTTGTATTGTACGTTTTATTTTTACGCTCTTAAATTGTTATTATCCCTGTGATTGGTGGGTGTACCCCGCCTCTCGCCCAAAGACAGCTGGGATAGGCTCCAGCACCCCGTGACCCTCGTGAGGAAAAGCGGTAGAAAATGAATGAATGAAATTGTTATTATATAAGACTCTTCTGGTTTTTTCCACATCTCATCTCATGATATGCTAATACAATGACCATAAAGACTTGAATCAATTAGCTCTTCCTCGGTCCTCGGGGGTTCTAAGAACTCTGCAGACAAGACCACGAGAGAGGCCGAAACGGCGCAGCAGGGAGGGGGCAATGGACAAGGAATGGAGTTAATTGACTGACTAATTGGAGTATGAGTTGTGGTTTTTAAGAAGAACGAAACAAATTAGGCCGTTAATATTGAAAAGAAAGACGCTGTATGTTTGGGAGTAGTACGGAAACTATAGACACTGTTTGGAAGTGTGGCTGTGTCAGAATTGTGGATTTTTCTTCCGTCCCCCCCAAGACAAAAAACACAGAATTCCCATCTTAAGTTCATGTTTGTTTTGAGGCAAACGCATACATATGGCCTTCAAAGCAGACGTAATTAGAGAGTCCTCATTCTCCGAAGTGTCCCTCCACCGCAATCTTGTTGCTTTGTGGGTGTGGAGGGGGTTGTTGATTACAGGTCCGATTTGTAGTTGCAGCAGTGTTGAAAAGCATGTGTGTACTTGTCTGTTCCATGGTTGTTCTTAGCACGGAAGGAGACACCGTCAAAGAAACGCATTTGTTTCTTTGCTGTTTAGCCACAGCACGGTTCCCCAAGCTTCACGGACACATCTTGATATATTTCTACATAGATTTTAGTTTAATCGAGATGTTGTGTTGTGCAGCAGAACTGTCACAAGAAGTAAAAGCACATGTGTTATCACACAAGTGGGAGGACAAGCCTTAAACCTGCTTATTCCAAAAACTTGTTCAAACAAGATACGGCGGAACATATGAGGTTGCGGCCAATCCTTTACGGCACATTATGTAATTTGCTCAAATGTACAGATGACTTTCACCATACAGCAGGGGTGTCCAAACCTTTTCAATCGAGGGCCACACACACAAGCGTTGATACATTACGTGCTTTCAAAAATGCTTAAACCTGTTCGGTATAGGTCAATATACGCTACGCCAGGGCTGCTCACTTTTTCAGCCGTTCAACTACTTTTAAAATGACAAAGAAGAGCAGCCATCAAACGGTTGACTTTTTATTCTATATAAATAGGCACTACAACTGAAAGCAATGTTATTAAATATAGACATCTTACTGCTGAGTTAGTCTATCCGTAATCGGAATAATAAAGATGAAAGTTGGATACGCGTGTGTTGCTGGAGAAATCTGTTCACCGCAAAGACGCAACAGCCAATCAGGAGGGGAGACGACTGATGTCTTGTGACATCTACAAAGTGATGTTTATGATGGCCGACGCTAACTTTTGTGAGCTCTCCAGCTCTCAATTGACATCTTGACCACCCCTGCTCTAAAGTATTTCGACAAAACTTCTATACAGAATTGCCAACATGTTGCATTTTTTTGGACTTGGCACACGCATTTCAACACTTGAATATGATTGTGCGCTTTGCTGCACTCAGGGTACCCATATAACTGGGTTTAGTTTCGCACCAGAGTACAGTACGCATGAAAACCTTCCCGCGTAGCGTGATCTGACGTGGGGAAAAAAGGCAGTTGCTTCTGCCAAAGCCTTTTCCCCCGATTTTGGGCTATAATAAATTTGACTGTTGTAATGCATTCATTAGTTCCAGCTGTAATTATAGTGTCTCTTTAATTACCTTTGTTCACTCGCAAACCGGTACATTTAGGAATCAGCATTCCTGGCACAACAAATTTACGGAAGTTTTTTTTGTTTTCTCTGAAATTTTTCTTCAGCACAAAACGGCACATTTCCCCCACTCAGATAATTTATGTCTAGTATTAACGTCTAGTGACATTTTGTCCCAGCCTGAAAACGCAATCACGACTGACTGGTGCATTGAATTGGTATGTTCCAAAATCTTTTTTTTTTTTTTTTTTGAGCTCGGATTAGTGGGCATGTCCTGTCATGTTGGCAGCATCAAACGACCGTGTGTGTGTGTACTGATAATACATGAGTGTGCTACAGTACATAGACCAGCTATGTTGATTAATAGGACAAGAAAGTTTTAAGGTTTTTAATACTTTCAATGTGTAGAAATATACAATTATTGAAAATGTGCCATTTTCTAAGCAGCATTTGCTCAAAGCTGTCTAGAAAATATGCCTCCATAATTGGACTTCCAGGAAGTCAGATGGCTGCCAATGATTCACAGTTGAATTATCCACCACCACCATTCACCCACCCGCGTATCTCTCGTCTCCAATATTGTCAGGAGTTTTCACAGTTTGCAATTAATCGAACAGTTCACACGTAGCGATGAGTCATTCCTTAAAGCCTTTCCTGGCTCAGCAAGAGACGGCGTCATACTCCCAGGGTGGAATATTTAAGCTTGGCTCTAGTCGTGTGCCTGATGGATTGTTGCTTTCAGCTTTTTGTGCAAACAAGCACGTGTTTAAAGATTCCAATGATAAGTTGTTGTTTCATGTTCTCAGTTATGTAGTGTAGGGTTTGGTTTGCAATAAAAGGTTCTTTGTGCCCCTTCAATAGCCATGTATACATGGACCTAAATATTCCAATTGCATTCAGTTTATTTGCTCAAACAGAAAGAATGTAACCTTTGTATACACCTCATTCCGAAAGAAAATTGCCAATCCGAATAACTTATTATCGGATTCACAGGGGTGGAATATTCCTTTCCCCAATACGATTGAAGTATTTTGTACCTGCTCAAACGGAAAGTTGTAAGGGTGCGTTCTTCTTGTTTTTTGTGTCGTGTTTTTCTTCTTCTGTTGTTTATTGGCGGTTGGCAAGCAGCCTTCTATACTTTATTCAGAAGTCAAGTTTTTCTTTGAAAAGAAAATATATATCTACATAAAACATGTGCCGAGTGTAATTATAAAATATTAAAATAATTTTTATCTTTTCCTGTTTAAATTTATCCCAGGTGCGTTCTTTCAGCGCATACTCAGAGATATGACGTAACACGCAGCTCGAGACGTTCTTCAGTTTTAAAAATGGAGGCGAGCAATTGGCACTAGACTAATTTTTTGATGCAAACTAAATTTCAAGACTGGACGAACGGAAAACTGGCAATACGGAGTTATTCCAACAAGTATAGAAAAACTCGGAAGTCGGTATCACGTGATGTTGATGTTTACTGCGCATGCCACATTGACTATTCTGTTTGATTATAGCGGCACATGTAGACAAGAGATTGGAATATTCCTTTGCATGTACACCATTATTTTCGGAAAGAGGAAAAACTCATGTAAACGTGGCTAATGTCACGATTGTGTGTCATGTAGACTTAAATAACGCCACTTGTGATAAGACTAACTGATCATGTACAGTCTTTTATTTGCCTTGCATAAATTCAATAACAAAGTGTTCTTGTTGGAGTACAAACACTGACATTGTCAGTCTGTAGAAAATTAACCTGGAAAGATAAAAAAAAAATCTCCAATGTGTTCAGATTTATGATGCATTCATTTTATAGACTGTGCTCCTGAAAACTGGATCAATCTACTCCAGGGTCAAACTTTTGCCTTTATAAAACCTTCATAAACTGTACAGGCATTTTTTAAATAAATAAACATACAATCTGGGATGTCCTATTTTTATCTTTCAATTATATTTGTGGTGCTCCCTATGGGAAACATGCTAGCATACATGTACAGTAATCCATCATTTATCGCAGTTAATTGGTTCCAGATCTGATTGTGATAGTAATTTCCGATCACGTGATCAGATTGGGTCATCCCTAATTTTCACCCCAGTGTGTTCAGCCTTTTAGGAGAAGAGTGAGATTCCACAAACACACCCATACAGCGGAACTTTAATCTCGACCATAATCTGTATGACTTTATACGACATTTGCCTTGTTTCTTATAGCTACATCAGGCGACCATGTGAATTGTACAAAGAGATCAATGGGGATGCTAATAAAGCTCTTATTGTGCGTTGTATCCTCGACGATTGTCTGTGACGCCAGATGCTCGTTGCTGGCCTCGTTCCCAAACTTCACATGTGTCCATCTTTCCAAAACGTTCCCCTACTCAACTGTGTCTGTCATTGGATCTCTGGAAGTTTTATTATTTCCTTAACATGCCAGGTTCAGTCTTTGGGGGGCATAATGATTGACTGCAGACATCTTTTATTATTCATGCTGGAAGAGAAGACATTGTTTTACGACTATGATCATTTATCGACTTCTTTTCACGGAATTGTCTTGTCCCACAACACGTCCATGTATTGCTTATTCTTCCAGCCCTTGCTTGGTGCTTTTCAAATTTTCCCAGCGTGCCTCTTCGTTCCCAGACCACGGGAAATAGTCCAAGAGCTGCAGAGCTTTATTTCTGTGCGTCGTAAGAATAGCAGCATTGTGTCGTGGCCGAGCGTGCATTGTTGTGGGAATGGAGAAACAAGCTAGAGAATGGAGAGGAAAAAAAAAAACCTTTTTGCTGACCTTACGAGTGTCTACCACCTCATGTTTGCACTTGTTTTTCTAGGTGTGGAAAAAAGGGTCTTGTAACATATCAAAGGAGTTTCCTCAAGCCACCCAGAATAAAAGAGTTATTAAATGCCAAGCATTCGACAAAAGAGGTGGTTTAAGGTTGCCGTGGCCCCTCAGCGTTGGTATTTTCGCTAAATTCAAGAGTTCGGTGAAAACTCGTGCTGCAAAGTAGCCGGCGGCTCCTCTCGTTTTTTTGTTACCGCAGACCAGCTGATGCTCCGCTCAGGTTGTGGGAAGTAAGTCTAAGGTTATCTCATGTTTCAGTGTCGCTTCCTCCTTTACAGCGTGTTCTTCAATTATGCAAGCCATGTGATATGTTCAGACTCAAAGCGCGACGGCGTCTCATTCACACAATGGCCTGTCCCCTTATATCTTCTGCACAGCATTGAGACATGATGCTCTTTCACGGCGCAGAGCTCCTGCTGGCCTTCCACAGCGGCCTGTCGCGCTCCATTATAAAACATGAAGTGAAAGTTACAGGAAAAAGGTCACATGGTGTCTGCGCTTCCTAACTAGTGTGTTGGCTAACATGAAGCGGGTTGTTTGCCCGTAATAACAATAATGAAGGGTTGGATAATTCCGGTTCTTTTTATTCCCTCCCCCACTTCTATTGACAGACTTGCATAATAACTGCTATTCTAGCCTTTTCCAACTGTTTTTGCTTTGTCATCATGTAAATATACACCAAATCTTCCACCCCCACCCCACTTGCATCAGATGTTTGAGAGCCTGGTGAGTTCTGACCACTCCATCTTTAAATAAATGCCAGACTTGAAACGCCAGAATGTTTCTTAACAAAGAACTGAAAGGAAGAATCTGGTGTATAGTCATTGGAAAGGATTTTTGGATATGGGATTGGATGAGCCATCTGTCAATCATCCATCACCCCATTCAGCAGATGAGTCATAGCGTTTCTGTCTTCCATGCTATTCTTCACTCCTTTGAGCCATGAAATACACCTCATTTGACAAAGCAGGAGGGGGAGAATAGAGGAACGTGTGGAGCACTAACAGCCTTCAGTCTTCTTCTTGCAAACTTGGTGTTTCTGTGATTTTTTTTTTTTTGTCAATTTATCCTATGCAACGTTTGCAAAATTTGGACCTGAGCATAAGGTTAATTGTACAGTGCTGGACTTGGGTGCAATTCCCCCTACCTTTCCTACCATTACTTCAATTTCTATGACATAGCAGACTATTTGCAATCTTATTTAGAGTCATTCTGATTTATATATTTTGCACAGGGTTGCTGCTGTCATGGATTTTCTTTCGCAAGGGTAGCACCCACATGAATGAAATGGCATGGCTTTAAACAGACTTCCCCAGACTTTTCCACTCTCCCTCCTCTGGCACAATTCGAAGATGTGGGCTAGGGCGCGATTGAATGTGCACACACTTTCAAGCATAAACGTGTCAGAGTTGTAGAATGAGTGGAATACGATCACAACTTAATGATAACCGACACACTTCCTAATAGAATTAACATGCAAAATAATCTAACACAAGGCACACCCACTAACTCGTAACGACTTTCATGTTCGCATTTAATTTTTAATGCAGGGGTCTCAAACTCAATTTACCTGGGGGCCACTGGAGCTAGGGTCTGGGCGAGGCTGGGCCGCATCAGGTTTTCCCCCCCAAAAAACGCATTTATTAAAAACAGAAAAATGAATAAACTTTGCTTTGGTTCCGATTTTCTACAAGAAAAGCTCTGATAAAACATTCCACTGTTCTCAAATATCTTATTATATTTTATTTTTCTACATAAAATAAGATGAAAAATAAATAAACAAATCAAGAATAAAGAAAATCTATCAATCAGTAATAAATAAATATAATAATAATAATAATAATAATAATAATAAAATGGCAAATAATAAAAACTTAAGAAACCACATATAGTTGGTGGGTAGACAAATTATTTTTTTCAGATTAAAATGAACAAAGCATTATTAGAGCCCTGTAGAAATGACAAAACACGACTATAGTCACATTTATACTCTTTTTATTTACAACATATTGCGCAACTGCAGGGCTTTGAGACACATGCTAACTCGCAAACTAGAGAGCTAGCGACCTAAACGGTATCCTTCAAGTTATTTCCTTTAAACTTAAATAGCCAAAAACTTACCACTTCCACACGGATAGGGAGGATAACTATTAACACTTATTTAACCTTTAACATGAACATTAATCAAACGTAATAATTTTTTCTGGGTACATGATACCATACAGCATCCATATCAAACTTGAGCGGGCCGCACTAACATTAAACTTATATCAAGGCATATGAAAGGCATATATTTCATATCATATCAATATCTGAGTTAATGCGATTACTCCTCTCGTAAGTAATTCATGACAATCGCCGCCTTCCACAATAGAAATAATCATATCAATAATCAATCAATAATCGACTCCAAATAAGACTGGAAATAATTGCAGTAATACAGCAGTCTATAAGTGATGGCACACGCATGCTCGGTGTGATGGGGGGAGGTGGAATCAGACATGGCACCAATGACGTGGCGCGAGTACTCCCTGAGAGAGAGCCCATAGTCTGTGTTTTAATTCATCCCTACAGTGTTTGATGGGGTTTGAGGTCAGGGCTCGCAATACTGAACAAGTTCTAGCATGCCTCTGTGGACTACAGGGGGTACAATCATGCTGGGCCGTTGCTCTGCACAAACTGCAAATTCGGGGAGACTTGGGGCATACTCACACTTGCTTGTACAATGCTGTAAACCTGCAATTTTTTCAAGTCATTATTTCAATTGTAGAAGGTGGCGGCGACATTTCTTTATAACGCAAAAGGATTATTCGCAGATAAATAAGCATATGGTGGGTTTTGACTTAAATCTCTCTTTGTACAGTATATTACTATTGGCAAGGATGAATTGTATTGCCATTCTATTACTAGACTATATTTCATACATGCATAAATAACCATGCCGTGCCCTGGCCCACCAATTTGAATTGAGCCAAAGGAGGGGAAGTGTACTGAACGAGCGTGGATCAGAACACCCACACTAGGCAAAGGTGCCGGACCTCAGTTGTGAAGTCGCAAAATGTGGCCAACTGTGTAGCTCCTTAAAAGGCTAGGTCAACCTTTTATGAGTTAATTTGATGTATATAATGCTACAGCAACATTTACACTAACCTTAGATGCACAGCTGGATGCCTGGTAGAACAAAGATCCTTTGCTAGGCCACCTGGACCTCCACCCCCAAACCAAGCCCTGTCTCCCTTTCGACCTCGCCCTATGATTTTCACACTTCCGGACATCTGTCAATACCTCAAACTTGTGCCTTAACTTTTCTCCTTTTTGCTTTCTAGTTTTATTTCCTCCCCCGCCCCCTTTCTTTCTTTTATTCAACCCCCCTTATGCCCACACATTTGTAGTGCTTTGTAAATGCAAGCCACTGTGATTCATTCTGTGAGTCACACAATTAAAATTCAAAGGTGGTAACAAAATCTGTTTTTCCTAGCAGTACCCTGTGATGCACATGTTGACATTTTTTTCCTCATCTTTTTTTTTTTTTTACACTCCACGTTTTCAGGGAAATTACGAATGTGATATGTCTAATAGATTCATGCAGTCTCATCAAATTATATCACAAGCTGCCTAATCATAGCAGTAAATTGTTGGGAGGCAGAGCCCACATTGTGTGCATCCATATTGTGTCCCAACAAGTGTCAACATCACTTTCCCAAAGCCCAAATAACAGACCTTTTAACCAGAGTTCCAACCAGAGCTCTGCAGATAGTATAATTAGGCTTTCCTTTCAATTGGGGTTTCCACCCAAACCGTGTACTGTTGTCTAATGTCGCACACCACAAAACCACATAAACCCAGACGCAGGTCAAGACCAAGATTTTGAGCAGCAGCTGAGACCAAGTCAAGATCAAGACTGAGGCAAAGTCAGACATGACCAGTACTTTGTAGTACTGATTGTAGTACCAGTACAGTACTACAATCTGGTTACTATAATCACTAAAAATGTACAATACAAAGATGAAACACTGCTGTCCCTACATCTTTTGTAGAGTCGAATCTGAGAGGAGACCAAATTAAAATGCAAATACTGACACTGAAAAAGTGATCTGAAGTCAGTCCAATGTTGAGTTGTACACAGCATATATATATATATATATATGCTGAAAAAGTGATCTGAAGTCAGTCCAATGTTGAGTTGTACACAGCGTATATATATATATATATATATATATATATATATATATATTTCATTATGATCAGTGGGTTACAAGGTCAAATTTACTGTACAACACTTATGTTATTTTAAGAATTTGTGCTTCAAATTGGTGTGTTTATGATGTAATCTTTACTGTGTAAACATTAATGTGCCTAAAATTTACTTAATAAATAATACTTAACTTAATAAGTTAAGAAAAACATTCATCACAAGAAAAATGTCTGATATTCAAAGTTAGAGGTTGGTACATGCAAACCAGCAGGCAGGTGTGTGAAGACACCCTTGGCAAACAACAGAGAATGAGTTATGATGTTAATTTTAAGATAATAGTCATCAATGAAGCAGAGTTAACTGTTGTTTAGGCAAGGAATAACTCTGACTTAACTTATGTTGGATGAATTATTGGTTAGTTACAACTTTGCAAATGTGAGTGCTCAGTGTTCTTCTGGCTTTTTTGATGTAGGCATCAAAAAGGGCATCATTGGCATCCTTGCTTGCAGTGATAGGCACCCACATATGCAGCTTTGCTTGCAATAATCTGCAACCACTAGATCATTTAGTCGCCACATGATGATATCTATCTGAGGCATGTCAGGGCAACAACTGCTTGCATCACACGTTCATCTCAAAATGCTTGGAGGTCCATTTCAAGGACTTTGTTAAAAATCAAACCAGCGAGTCATGAGGTAACTCGTGCCGACAAGATCAATTGGTATGTGTCTGTCATGCATCCTGCTTACTTCCTGCTCGATTAGAATCGGCTTGGGGAATACAGGGGAGCTTAGTTGCACTACGCCTGTGAAGTTAGAAGAGGTGAGTGTAACTATTTATTTTGATGTTTGCAGTCTGTGTGGTGATGAGAGGCAGAGAACTCCCCTGATGACGACTGAAACTAACAGTCTGGATCATCCATGAATCTGCTGATTAGTTCCTCTGCAGTTTTTTTCTTGAATGCCCATCACAAGGTCACTGGGTTTGGTTTGTTGGACAATAGGTTATACAACAACTACAAGCAATAAATGTTGCCGAAGGTCAGTGCGGGTTGCTTTTTCCACTTTTCTGACCCATAAATGTAGTTAGAATGTTGTATTCTCGTGTTAAACGATGCCAAAGTTTTAGATAATGAGGTTTTTGCATTTGGAAGTGAGCCCTGACAGAAGTTTGAGATGGCTCAAAACGCAAGATTTCAAAAGGCGTGGGATCCAGAAGCAGAGCGTTCTCACCGGGAAAGGTGTATTAATATTGGACAAGCTGTGCATCCACGTGCCGCCCTTACGTCAGGCTTCTGAGCTCCATGGCACCAACAGTGCCTCTGACAAAGTTTGTCCCACAATGACCACTCTTCCTCGGACAGGCGAGGTTTCCACATGTTCGCCTTTTCTTGAGCGGTGCTACGTTACCACCGAGTTATTTACCAAGTTTATACACGGCAAGTCAGGGGTCTCCGGCCAGTAGCTCCTTAACGCTCTCCAAAGACTTTATTCATATATTATAACTCCTATACCCACTATATGTATTAGAAAGTGGGGTTTGTTTGTAGTTAGGAAGCACTTTGGGC
Source organism: Doryrhamphus excisus (assembly GCF_037039965.1). Lineage (NCBI taxonomy): Eukaryota > Metazoa > Chordata > Actinopteri > Syngnathiformes > Syngnathidae > Doryrhamphus > Doryrhamphus excisus. The sequence goes on along the minus strand of NC_136359.1, from coordinate 10,136,999 downwards.
ATGTCACCAATCACAGTGGAGTGGGTGTGGGCGGAGGCAGACCATGGATGGAATAAATTAAAAACAATCCAAGGAAATACAGCCATGGTTATTGTGTGTAGTTGCTCTATAGCAGTCCAAAACTCAATACAAAGGGTTGAAAAATGAGCATAATAGGTCCCCTTTAACACCAGTCATGGCAGATTAGTTTGGTCTCTGGGATAATTTGATTCATCAGCTAATAGTGAATGTCAGATGAAGACCATTTTCTCCATTCTCATTGCGAGCTGCTTTCCTGGAAGACAATTTGTACCAGCAGCTGTTTGACACGTGAGTATGTCCAATAAAGGCTGTGTTGCTGTTTTTAATTTGAAGCTTGCATTTGAGCGGCAGCATTGGTAGTTTTTCCTTCATACTGTAGCTGGGACCAAGCCTGTGGCTGATGTAGTTGTCTGAATTTATAGTACAGAGCAGGAAATAACTGACGTTTTTTGAGGTTGAGGCTGAGAAAAGCTGTGACCGATTTTGATGTGGGTTTGAACATGTGCATTGTGCGCATTTGACTTTTTTGAGTCTGTTTTCTTGAGTTTTTGAGGAAATAATTTCTTTTTATTATAATTTTTCCTTTCTGCAATCCTTTATATTGCAAAATAACCGAACTGGCCAGTAAAAATGTTTGTGTTTACGCGAAATCTCGCAAAATGTGACATAATGTGTATGAAATGACATCCTCATGGGGAAGAATGTTGCGGTAGGGAATGATTTTGCTGGCTGAATCTCATCACAAACACTAACCCATCCCCTTTCGAACTAAACATGCCAAAACGGTGGCAAAAAGACTTGGAAACTACTAAGGTAGTGGGGACTCAGGCTGGGTGAGTGTTTACACGGTGTTGTTTTACCGATTTAATTTCAGCTAGTGTTTTATAATGCCCGCTGACAACGTGCAGGTTCTGACACACCTACTTGTCAGGTAATGATAGTGATTTAGCTAGGTTTAGCTACTAACATTAACTATTTTTGAATGTATTGCCTATAATAACAACATCATGGCTGCAAATTGATTTGTTGACCGCCTCTCTGTGACTGCTTTTGTGTAGTGAATGCGTTGTTTCCCTGGGGAAAACTAGTTGTAGTTGTATAGCGTAGTTCACACATTCCATTTTATTGTCTGGCTTAATATGAAATGATTGAGAATATTTACCGATCATCTTGGAAATGATGTTTCCACATACCCCCTGCAATTTTGTCATGTACCACTTGGGGTACACGTAACCCTGGTTTGGGAATAACTGTCCTATATGTGCTGTTTTTAAGAATCTACTGCAAAAACACTAGTCAAAGATGCTTTATTAGAAAACAAGAATGTTGTGGTGTTTTTCTAGCAGTCTGTTGCAAAAATGTTAGTTTTGAAGTAAACATGTAGCCACCAGTTGAATAACCTTGTCATAGGAAGACAAAAGGACAGCTTAATGGCTGTAGTCAGAGTTCACAAGGAACAGTTCGGTGATCCAAAAATGTTATGTTTCCCCTCACATCTAGAATCCATAACTCCGAGGTGCGTTAATGCAAGCACATCTGGAGGAGCAGACAACAGGATGACAACCATGGGAACAGTGGCAGCTCAGACCCCCACCAGAGGCATCCAGCAGAGAGGAAGTGTGTGTTCATATGTGTGCGCGTGTTGAGTCAGTCACTGCTGAGTCATCGCTGGGCTGGCCACGCAGATAGAAACAGCCTTCTGGGGGGGCCAGCTGCAGGGGCGCGATGGGGACATGCACTGATGCATGCTTTAAAGAGTACAGGAAGGGAATTAGTTGTTGTGACAGGACTCCTCCAGGAACTTAAGTGATGCAATATTGGGCCATGCCAAGTTACTCTGCTCCCCGCCCTCCTACATTGGCGTTTGTATGTTCTAATTTGTAAAAAAAAACAAACCAAGCGCAAGCGTGTTTCATGACACAGTAAAGAAACGTCTGCCTCCGAGTGGCGTCACTGGGGACACGGCTGGAGATTTGGTGGAGAGATAACCGGTCAGGTTGGAGCATGTTTTTGCAGAAACACAAAGAAGCCCCCTTCTATTTCTTGTGGTTTTCTGTGATCTGTTGGATTACTGAATGTGCCCCCCTCCCCCCCAACACACAAACCCACATTTAACCATACGCACATATACTCGCATGCTTCCTGTGTGTAGAAAAGACCCTTCTCAGCTGCATGGCAGTAAGATGGTATGTATTGTAGACGTATGCTGACTTGTGTCGTGAAAATGAAAAATGTAGTGTTTTCTTGAAATCCTTGAAAGTCATCCACAGAGAAAGTTCTTTTTAGTTAGATATTTTACCTATTTGTGCTGATTTTACTGCATTTTTATTTCCCCGAAGACTGAACCCAGGCTCAAGCATCGTCATGCATACAAAGGCAGGGTGTTTGAAGACGTGATAGACAGGATCTGCATTTCCTTTGGATAGCCATGACTACAAACAGTCTCTTTGTCGAGATAAATGGTTAATTCCCAAAACTGCAGTGCCATGCCTTTCTAATTATGAGAAAAACTGCTCGGTATCAGTGGTGGGTATTCTTTTTGCTTAAAGCTTCATTGGGAATGTGACTCTCCGTCATTATTGAATTTAAGGAAGGTTTGAGGCCGCTCCAAAAGCCGCATCTATTGTAGAGCTACCAACTCTGCCGGATTCTGCAATTAGACTCCTGGAAATTGCCCTTGTCTCCCTACATCCTGACTGAAGTTAAAAAATCTCCCAGATTGTGAGGTTTTTGTGTGGCTATAAAATACTTAATTTTGTTTTTCGAATTTTGGAGAAAAAAAAACAAATATATTGTGTCCATGGGTTGAAGGCAACCACATTCTCGGTGGCTAGTTCTGTATGCCGCCTTCGAGTGCAGCTAGCTTGCATCAATCGCCAGCTTGCTCGCACCATCAGCACATCAGACTTACAGATTTGATTACAAGGAAATGGCTTCCAAGAAGATAAAACATTCCTAGAAGGCCATGTTTTCGGAAGTTGAGTCAAGGCAAATATCACGCATTCTGTACGGTTTGCATATTTCTCTAAAGAGCGGTGCGCGAAAATGTTAATGAAAATGAAATCTTATTTAATTTTCAGTCCCACTATTCATGGCTACATCCTTGCTGTTAATAATAAAAATGAATGGGTTTCAATTCTCATTGATTGCGGTTTATTGGTTCCAGATCTGTCCGCGATAAGTGAAATTCCGCTAAGTAGGAATTCCGCATTTTACAAATGCTCTGTTTTTAAGGACAACATTGGCGTGAGGGGGCGGCACGGCGGAAGAGTGGATAGCGCACAGACCTCACAGCGAGGAGACCAGGGTTCAATTCCACCCTCAGCCATCGCTGTGTGGAGTTTGCATGTTCTCCCCGTGCATGCGTGGGTTTTCTCCGGGTACTCCGGTTTCCTCCCACATTCCAAAAACATGCTCGGTTAATTGCAGACTCCAAATTGTCCATAGGTATGAATGTGATTATGAATGGTTGTTTGTCTATATGTGCCCTGTGATTGGCTGGCGACCAGTCCAGGGTGTACCCCGCTTCTCACCCGAAGACAGCTGGGATAGGCTCCAGCATCCCCGCAACCCTTGTGAGGAAAAAGCAGTAGAAAATGAATGAATGAATGAATGAATGAATGAATGAATGAATGAATTGGCGTGAGGACAAATTGCCAAAACATCTGTTTTTGAAAGAAGTTTGTGATGGCTGTGAGCACAAAAGAAACTAAGCTAAAGCGCCATACACATCCGACCAGAGTGTGAAAATGGGCCGTATGGTGTTTGTCATTTTATGTCAAGACAAATGGAAGTGTCCCAGTGATAATCCTAACCCAGTGAGCACTTCAAACTTCAAAGCCAAAAAGGCAAGAGGAAGAAGGGGAGGGAGGCGGAGGAAGAGGAGCATTGGGGGTGCACTTCGAAACGGGTCACGTGTCAACACCCAAGCGTACAGATGGCAGAGTCGGCAGTGTGGTTGATTGAGAAATTTTCCAACCATACTTCCTTCATCAGACCTCATTCAGTGTCTGTCTCAATGACTTATTACTGTGTTCATTCATTTCACATACTGGACCTTCTGCAATCTGTGGAGGGACTTTAGAAGAGATTTAATTGTCTAAATTGCTTTCACTTTTTTCTCCTTGTGTCATTCCTCTCCTCACTAGACGATTCGATAAACTCCAAATTTGAGAGGGAACCAGTCTTTTATTTATTTACTCAAGGTTCTTTGCAGACTCATGTAATTCAATTTGTACTATTTGAGATAGACTGCGGATGTTTTCTCGCAAAGTTTGAACATTTCAGTATTTGACCAAAATGCTGTGACTTGGTCACTCTTTATTGCACAGCACATTATTTCAATTTGCTTGTAATTAAATTTCTGTTTTGGAACTCTGTGTTTGTCCGCAGTGATTCTCAGACGGTCTGGTTACTGCAATGAATGGTAACACATTCCATCCAGCCAACACCACCGTGACAGCAGGGGGCGGCCCTGGCGTCGCAGCGCCCCCGAGAGGCTGGAGGGAGTTCTGCGAGCTGCACGCCATCGCCACAGCGCGCCAACTTGCAGGACACTACCGGAGCTTCGCCAGGGAGCGCCCCCACAATGACATCCTCCCGCCGGAGACGTTTTCCAAGCAGTTCACCGACCTCTTCCAGCAGCATTTCAGCTATGAGGTCGACAAAGATGGCGCTCCCCTCCAGCAAAGCAACTGCCCCACTGCTGCCGGCAATGCTACTGTGGCTCCCCCCATTCCTTCACAAACCGTAATCAGTCGATTGCGGATCACCTCTTTGTCCGGAGTCCAGGACTATCGGGAGGCCGGTCGACAATCGGGAGGAGCCGCTCGCTTTGCGGTGGTGTCACCCAAAGTGGAGCCGGTGGTGGCGAGCAGGGAGCAGGAGCAGCTGCTGCGATGTGCCCCAGGAAACCCCCGATCAGGAAACCCAGTGCTGCTCAGGGGCTTGACCCGTACTTTTGGAAGCGGATCGGTGCTGTTCCGTAGCCGTAGTAACGAGGAGCTGTCTGGCACAGACAGTCGACAAGCATCCGACTCCTCAGCCTCCACCCCTGCACACGATGTCACACACTTCTCCGTTAGTCAGATTCGGCAATCCGTAAGGCGGCTTTTTAAGAAACGGCCACTTCCCAGGCCCCCCTCATCACAGGACCTGTCCACCAGCAACCCCACCCATTCCGTCATCAGCCCCTCAAACAGTAGCGATAGAGTCAGCAGCGTGCCCTTCACATCTGAGCAACCTTCCTCTTCCTCACAAACCCGCTCTTCACTGAACTCTGACTCCACTCCCGCAGCGCCACCATTATTATCTGGAGTAGCTTCCAACTTCCTGGATCGTTTCCGTTGGTTACGCAGCGGGAGCATGAGGCAGAGGAGGTCAGAGGTCAGCAGCTGCTGTAAAGAGGGCCAGCTGAGGTACTTGCTCGTGGATGACGCCATCTCAGACTCGCAGCCACGCTGGCAGCGCTGCCGCCTGCTGGTCAGGAGGATCAGGGTCGCTGAAGGCGGAGGAGGCGAGGGCTACCAGTTGGAGCTTTATGATCCTCCAAAGGTACGAACACGTGGTCATGCACACATCTCTTCAAATAAATTATCATGAAGCGTAATTTATCACACTGAGATGGTTGATATGAAAGATCTCAAGCATCCCAACGAACAATGTAGTTGTTAATCACATTTCAAACTATTGTCAAGTTGCTTCTCTCTGCCTTCATTGCAGTTCAGAGCCAGGCTTAACATGCTCTGAACATACTGTAGAAATGCTAGTAGTGTAACGAGCGTTCCTCGGTTTTTTTTTCTCGGTTGTTTTTAAGTGCATTTTATGAATGAAACATTTTAAAATGATAAATGACGTGATTGTTGACCAGAACATGTCTGTGTAGAGTTTGCATGTTCTCCCCTTCCTCCCACATTCCAAAAATATGCATGCTGCATGCTTGCATCCTTTCATTTTTCATTATGTGGCCTTCAGTTGAAAAAGTTCGGACACCCCTGATTGATATATTTCACTGGGAAAGTGAAGCAAAAAGGTCTGACTTCTCTTCTGCACTGTCACTAGCCATGACTCCTGTTAGGCCTGCCCCTCACTCACTCGGTGTGGCAACACGGTATACCTCTGTACCTTATCAGATATTTCGTACCATGTATTCATATGATGCAACCCTTGGGCCAGCAATTGAAACCGTGCCCAGTACAGTGAAAGGCACCAACGTGTACCATTCCACCACCAGACGTGTAAAATAATTGATGTTATAATCAGCAGGATAAAAGCCACCACGTTTTTCTTGTCTTTTGTACATTGCATACAAGTCTCACACAACATACAGTGGGGGTACAAAGTCATTTCCTGCATCCAGCTTGTTTAGTCTCAGGGGCTTTCCCCTGCTTTTTAAAATCATCTCTGTTTGCCTTTGGTTGATTCCTTATGTGCATAATGCATCAGTTAACTTAGTTGTGAGTTTGCCATGTGACAACACACAGCAATGCTATCTTGCTATTTGTCTGTTTTTGTTTTCTGATCAGTCATTGTCACATTTTAACTATGCCCAATGAGTGTTGTGTGATGTTGTGGAACTAACCACACTCACCGGATGTTCTTTTTCAAGGTTCACACGTTAAAACTGAACTCCGTTTGTTGAAGCGTGAACGCGATCACCCCAACCCCGGTGTGTACCGAACATGTCTTGAGACTGCTTGAGCGATGGGTATTAGCTATGGATGGGAATCGGGATCCGGTTCTTGTTCAACTGGTTCCCAGTGTTGCAATTCCTTGGAATAATCTGCATAGGCTACATGATGTGTGTGATGATGTCATTCGTCATTCCAGTCAGCAGGAAACATGGCGAATTAGTGGCACAAAGCTACATTTGAAAAGAAAGGATGACAACAGGGCAACTTGTATAACCTGCAAAGCGCATATTTAATTGAGGACATTTTCATATTACCAATATGCAGAAACATTTGCACACACCGTATGCAGATAACTTTGAATGAACGTTGCACTTTTATTATTATAGTTTATATTTTCAAATTTTTATTTTTAAACGACTTTTTCCTGGGAAGACACCCTGGTACCCATCGACGAGCCGTTGTCTGTGGGCCTCTTAAGACCTTACTGTTGGGTTTGTAAGGTTTATGTTACTTCTAAACTAAGCAAAGTTGATGCTAACCGACTTCTTGGTCTTTGTTTTTTCCAAATGGAATTGCAAAAATTGAATTGATTACTCCTTAGCCTCCAATCCCTCCTGTGAGCTTGACATAAACTCATTCGTTACCAAAGATATAGTTATACGACTTTCAGGCGTATTTATGTGTATTGTATGTTTTTTTGAGAGAGTCGATGATGCAACTCAAAAATAGCGCATGTGTGGTGCAGTTCTAAGCTGCAAAAACAGCCACAAGGTGGCGGCACTGCATTTTATAATGTAAGCCTGCATATCTCCCATTGAAATACATGCTCCGCAGCAACCAGAAAGTGATTGCACAAAGGAAGTTACGCATTGAAGGTCAATTTTAACGCATGTACACCCATGTGCACACACACAGTTCAGTTGGAAATGGGAACATTTGAAATAGTTCATGGTGTTATACAGTAGTTGTAAAATATATATATATATATTTTCATGTGAAACAACCATTTTTTGGTGTTGGTTTTTGTTGAGGACTGATATTTTGCTGAAACGCACCTGCTGCTTCTGCTTCTTACTAAAGAACGGAAAAAGGTAGAAACAAACTTTTTTCCCCCGATGAAAGATGAGTCTAATTCTTCTTTTGATATATACCATGTCCTTTATAACCCAACAACACAATGTTCTATGTACCTTAAAAAATCAGTCAAAATCATCAAAAATGGCTGGTACCTAGAGGGACGGCGTTTGAAATATGTCTGACATTTGATGAACATTTGCAACAATAGTGACTGTTAGATTCAGCTTGGGTCGCTCACGACAAAGGACGCTAACAAGCCAAATGCACAGAAAATATATAGGTACTCGCCACTAATGAAAGGTAATGTAAGGCGATGAGTAGAACAGATGGAATCGGATTCACAGTCTAGCATTTAGCCTGGTGGTCAGTCTAGAGCTGCAACCATACTTCCGTCTGTTGTGGCACTGCCTCCATTATGCGGTGGTAAGCGGCTCCACCACTGTGCAGCCTGCTGGGTGGGTCATCCCACCTGGCTGTTAGGACATGGTTTCTAACCCTAATTTCAGTAACTTGTGTTCAGCTCTCTGCAACGTTTGGGGCCTGAAGAGTTAACTGGATAATTGTGCTGCTGTATGCATTTGGATTATGCTGTTCATTTTGTGCTTTAAAAATGCAATCAATCGTCATGCATACATGCAACATTTTAATGCCAAATTGCCATTCAGCTAATGTGCAAGGATTCATGTCCTCTTGCACTCTGGTGATTATGTATGCCTCCCACGCTGCTTCCTGTTTGTTTGGGGCTCACTTCAGCCACACGCTTTCCTAAAAGTGTTCTACATGTGACTTGATCAGTCTTGAATATGAAACTTGCCCTCACGTGTCAAGTTTTGGGCCAAACAAACCTAAAGTTTGCATGTTTGCGTTAGCACCATAGTCACAGCACTAGTCTATTCTTTTCTTTACTCATGCATGAGCCCGTGCTTGGCTCTCACATTGTGGTAGAAAACACTGCAATATATCAAGTTGGGTCCAGCTGCAAGGCGGCTCTTGTTTGCACACCCAGTCCCTCAGGAGCCCCACACTGGTAATCATAGTGGCTCACTTGACTGTTGTCCTAGCCACAGTCATCTATAAGGTCAATGGAAACAGAGCTCTGTCTCGTCTGGGTGGGTGCCAGTGTGTATTCTGGCCTACGCGCTTACGGTAGGTCAATGAGAAAGATGTTGCATGTGTGCGCTTCGTAGTGTTTTATATTTAGAAGCCCTCAAACTCTCTGCCAGCTGTAAGCCCAACCACATGCTTGAAGTAATTGAGTTAATGATAGAGGCCGAGCTCTGTGTGCCCGCGCATACGTGTGCATTTGTGCGCGGCAGCAAAGGCCTCGGCAAGGTTTTTGCCGACTGCTATGGCCGCTCTTCTTTGAGGGCTCTCGCTTTTGTGTGTTTGTGCGTGCACACACGTGTGGAATCTTGGCAAGGCAGAGACTTAAGAGCCCAGAGAATGGCCTTAAAAGGAAGGAGTGCTGTTCACTATCATGCACACAAGTTAAGAGTCATGTGAAGAAAAAGATCATGTGAGGAAAATTAGTTTTAACTTGCACTGATGTTTCACGCACTTGATAACTGTGTGAGAGCACAAATATGGCTGTAATCACCACGTCCGGTGTTGGCAAGTGTTATTTATATCTTTGGTATGTGTCTTTTGTGTGAAACAGCGGCATTATCAACAAACTCATTTAGCCAAAAGAGGAAGCTGCTTGCCCACTGATAATATATTCAAGTGGGAAAGTTGCAGCCATGACGCAGAAGTCCAAAGAAATTGATCAGATAATCTTGCAAGAGGATTTGTCCGATTAGTTGCAGAGACAGTGGAGTGTTACAGTAAATATGTCAATGGTGGGGGATGACGGTGAATAAAAGTGCAAATGCAGTCTTTATCAAGTGTTGTCAGTGGAGGGAAAACTTAAGGCCTGTTTCACTTCTGCATTGTCAAGATTGAGGTTGGAACGCGGCATTGTGTAATGAACGTCTGCGGCCTCATCCTTGTTTGCAATGGAAGTTTGATCCAAAGTGATACATACAGGATTGTTCTTTGAAGCCAAAAAATCTGCATGATCAGATGTTTTAAAGTCGGCCTGAAAGTGGCGGTCAACTTTTTGGCATGTAGATTAAAATTCCCAGTAGGAAATAATGGAAAATATATGAATCTCTTCCAGGGAGACTTACTGCGTTTCAACCTCTAAACTAAGTGTTTTCAAACGGTCTCATCCAGGGACCCACATTTTCCAATTAAGTTGCAATCCACTTTCATTGAAGTCATTTATTTGCATTCTTTTTTTGCATTTTTATTTATGTCAATTTTATTGTTATATACACTTGCTAATTGTTTTGTATTTTTTTAACAGTTGTAAGTCATTTTTATTTTTATTCATTTATTTTACATTTTTAATTCTTTTTAATGAACGGGTAACCATTATGCTCATTTTCTGCCCTTTGTATTGGTTTATGGACTCCTATAGCGCAGCTACACACAATAACCCATAACAGAAAGCTTTCTAGATCTTCCAGGTTGTGCACCTCTTTCTGCAGCCTTTCCATGGATTTCCTGCTTCCCACCCTAATGGTCTTTTTAATTTACTCCACCCACACTCCCAAGCGCTCCCTAGGACTTCTGGATATGTATGTCCGTGTTTGAGTACAGGAAATCTGCAACCCATATAAGGAAGTTCAACTACAGGATGCACATACACTTATGTTAATTTATCGAGGGCTCATAATTATCAATCTATTTTTTCAATAAATCGATATATCCATGATCGTGACAGGCTTATATTTGACTTTAAACATTCTTAACACACAGATGGACAAATGTCTATAGAGTGAATAATGCCTGGGCTTTCTTCCATTATTATTATTAGTGTTGTTGTCTTTGTTTTTACATTGTTGCCATGTTGAACTGAATAGCCAGGGCAGAGATGTTCTCTGCTTTTCTACATTATTTCAATTTCATGGTCATCACACATTTCTTCATCGCCATTGCTGGTGACTTTCAGATTTTGAGGTTTTACTCCTACAGTTACTCAGTCAGGGAGGTCAAAATGTGTTTTTGTAGTATGGTATCTGGTCCAATCTGGACCTTGTGCAAATTTGATTGAAACCAATCGTTTAACTGAATTTTTTTATTTTTTACTGCCGCAACCACTTTTTATAGCTGTGTGGGAATGACTGCAATAACCAAAACAATTTTCTTTTCATAACCACCATAAGTAGGCATCACGTCTGTTTTTGTTCTGCACATGTGATGACAAAACTAGTAGGCCCTGCAGAAGTGAATCTTGTCATTTCAGCTGAAAAGACGGAAGCAGAGACATCACTGACGCCGCGATATCTTCTCGGTCCTTAGTGTTCAGTATCTCCAGGAGGACAAACCAACCCGAGAACCTGTAAACAATTTACATTCCCCTGTTTGTCGTTTTAGATTAAGCAGCCTCTACAGCCAATGTGACATTGACATTGCGTATCGCTACACTTTCTTAGCTTCAAGGTTGTATTCTGTCAACGTGAACCCTGCTTTCTCTCAACTGATGCACACTTCAAAAAAATCAAAAAGGACTGCCGACAAGCTGAGAATGTTGCCAGGAAAGTTGCGGTGTTGTTCCCTTCCAAAAGTCACTTCGATTCCCACAGACGGCTAAAAGTCTCACAGCGGATATGTTTCCTCAGACCTCCTGTAGACTTCACCCTAATCACATCTCAGCTGTGCATGTGTGCGTGCATGTGTGTATTTGTTCCAACTTTTCTCGCCTTAATCTTTCCCACATGGTTTCTTTTCATGCTTGTGTGATGTTCTTGACTTTGTCCTTTGCTTTCTGTACGTGTTTATCCTCCCAACCACATATTTAATGAACTGTGTTTTCCGGTCTATAAGTTGCTTCATAGTATGTCACATCAGTCACAAAATGTGTCATGATGGGGAAAAAAAGCCCATAAAAGTCGCACTGAACTATATTTACCGATATTTAGGATTTAGCAGTCATCAGAGCGAGTTTGTTTTTTACAACGTTTAACAGCATTCAACTCACGAGAAGATGACGAAGCCAGAGGGAGGATGCAATGTGTACATCAACAAACAAAAGCTACACAAGCGGAAATAAGTCATTATTCGAGTATATGGATACAATAAAAACGTAGCTGTTTAATACATTTCAGAATATTCCCGAATAATTTTTAATAGTAGGAGCGTATGAAGCAGCAGTATTTTAACACCAAAATGCCATTTTCTGTATTCATAAATGAATGAAAATAGACTGAAAATCATGATTTAGTATTTAGTTAGTCTGTTGCTGACACAGTAACAACACTATCCAAGCTAGACATAACTAGTGTCCAAATTAAACAACACTGCTGTTTAAGCCATTCTCAATCCACACGTATCATATATTCAGATTTGTACATCACTTACCGACACAGTCGTAAAATAATTACTTTTTTCAGTTCTATGCTAGTCGTCATACCTTTCTGGTGTTTTAGAGTTTCAAGTTGGGCGCTCAACTGTGGTTATGGACATGCTTATGCAGATGGTAGGTAAAGGCGTTTGTAGCGTCAGTGTATAATAGTTTTTGCATAGCCCGACCGCCTTGTCCATCTGTTGCATGTTACTTGTACTTGAGCTTCTCATATGGCAACACGCAGCGTTAATTTGGCTCTCGTTGCATACCACAACTAAAGCACTCAACACACATGGGGCCAGTCAACTTAACCAAAAACCAAATGGAAGCAACTAAGCAAGCGAGAGGGAGAGTGGGATGGAGAGACACCGGAAATGCAACAGCAGGAGACATTAGAGACACAGCCGGGAGCGTTAAGATAGGAAAGCCAGGATGTCTGTTTTTTAAGTGTTAAATTATTTCTCTTGGACCAGGATTTGCAGAAGTCTTGCATAATCTGGTGTCACAAAATGTCCTGTTGTAGTTTTGTGGTTGATGTTTTGATGTGTTTGATGTGTTTGATTGGTATTCAAGACTCACTTTTACTTGTCAGTTTTGACGCAAATCCTGTGAGTTTTCCTGGAAAATTGATGACACGTGCACATTGAATCGTGCCTGGGCTATTGCATCAGAAGAAAAAGTGAGCAAGCCTTCGCTATTTGCATTTTAACCATTATCGGCCAAAGAAAAGTGATTAAAATGTGAGCTGAGCTAAGATGTGGTAAGCAATAATTCAGTATTTTGTTTACATTATGCTCCATTGAGTCTTTGGCCTGCATCTCACATATTCTGGAACTTCACTGTGAGTGTGTGTGTGCTTTGCTGTGACAAAAAAATCAAGGGAAACATCTAAAGGAAGTGAAGCGGTTAGAGTCATGTGGTCAAGATGTTTATCAGGTTGCTCTCGCGTCTTTTCTTTCTAGTGTCACTTTTTGCAAGAGTGGCTGCCTTCGAATATATAAAACCATACACGCGCACTTCCTTCTTAAAAAAAAAAACCTCACACATTTGACCCTTAATAAAAATAATAATACAGTTTATTTGTATAGCGCTTTTCAAAATACTCAAAGACACTTTACAGAAAAATTGAGTTGAATAAAAACAAGTAAACAGAGTAAAAGATACATTAAAAAGATACGTTATGACCAATAATGTTAGATTCCCAATACATTATTGTCATTTCCATTGTGGGAAAACACTGAAAGGCATATTTTTCCTGTGTTAGATTTGTGCTTGAATGTTTAAATATTTATTTTTTAAAATAATTTTCGTAAATGATTCTGTGTTTGAAGAAAGCGGAGCAAGTGACTTCAGATCCAGACAGTCCCACCCGGAACCTGTGCTCCACTACAATGCACTTCTTTGTGAATTTCAGTTGTTTGTTACATATTCATTTATATTACCCGCTCGTTGTGTTGAGGGCTTTTGCAAGAGCACTCAAAGAGACTGAGTAAGCTGGTTCATATTTCTAAGATGAAATAATGGACGCACATTTGAGAAAATGTTAACATTTTGTTGCATGGTTTGAACAAGTACTTCTGGTAGAAAAATTTTATATGTATAAACATAAAATGAGGCTGCATGGCATAGGAGTGGTTAGAGCGCAGGCCTCATACAGTGAAGAAAATAAGTATTTGAACACCCTGCTATTTTGCTATTTCTCCCACTTAGAAATCATGGAGGGGTCTGAAATTTTCATCGTAGGTGCATGTCCACTGTGAGAGAGATAAACTAAAAAGAAAAATCCAGAAATCACAATGCATGATTTTTTAACAATTTATTTGTGTGATACAGCTGCAAATAAGTATTTGAACACCTGTGTATCATCTAGAATTCTGACCCTGAAAGACCTGTTAGTCTACCCATTAGAAGTCCACCTGCACTCCATGTATCATCCTGAATCAGATGCACCTGTTTGAGGTCGTTAGCTGCATAAAGACACCTGTCCACCCCATACAATCAGTAAGACTTTAACTTGTAACATGGCGAAGACCAAAGAGCTGTCCAAAGACACCAGAGACAAAATTGTACACCTCCACAAGGCTGGAAAGGGCTACGGAGCAATTACCAAGCAGCTTGGTGAAAAAAGGTCCACTGTTGGAGCTATCATTAGAAAATGGAAGAAGCTAAACATGACGGTCAATCTCAATCGGAGTGGAGCCCCATGCAAGATATCACCTCGTGGGGTCTCAATGATTCTAAGAAAGGTGAGGAATCAGCCCAGAACTACACGACAGGACTTGGTCAATGACCTGAAAAGAGCTGGGACCACCGTTTCCAAGGTTACTGTAGGTAATACACTAAGATGTCATGATGTGAAATCATGCATGGCACGAAAGGTTCCCCTGCTTAAACCAGCACATGTCAAGGCCCGTCTTAAGTTTGCATATGACCATTTGGATGATACAGAGGAGTCATGGGAGAAAGTTTTATGGTCAGATGAGACCAAATTAGAACTTTTTGGTCATAATTCCAATAAGCGTGTTTGGAGGAAAAAGAATGAAGAGTACAATCCGAAGAACACCATCCCTACTGTGAAGCATGGGGGTGGTAGCATCATGCTTTGGGGGTGTTTTTCTGCACATGGGACAGGACGAGTGCACTGCATTAAAGAGAGGATGACTGGGGCCGTGTATTGTGAGATTTTGGGGAACAACCTCCTTCCCTCTGTCAGAGCATTGAAGATGGGTCGTGGCTGGGTCTTCCAACACGACAACGACCCGAAGCACACAGCCAGGAAAACCAAGGAGTGGCTCCGTAAGAAGCATATCAAGGTTCTAGCATGGCCCAGCCAGTCTCCAGACCTGAACCCAATCGAAAATCTTTGGAGGGAGCTCAAACTCCGTGTTTCTCAGCGACAGCCCAGAAACCTGACTGATCTAGAGAAGATCTGTGTGGAGGAGTGGGCCAAGATCCCTCCTGCAGTGTGTGCAAACCTGGTGAAAAACTACAGGAAACGTTTGACCTCTGTAATAGCAAACAAAGGCTACTGTACCAAATATTAACATTCATTTTCTCAGGTGTTCAAATACTTATTTGCAGCTGTATCACACAAATAAATTGTTAAAAAATCATGCATTGTGATTTCTGGATTTTTCTTTTTAGTTTATCTCTCTCACAGTGGACATGCACCTACGATGAAAATTTCAGACCCCTCCATGATTTCTAAGTGGGAGAAATAGCAAAATAGCAGGGTGTTCAAATACTTATTTTCTTCACTGTAGCTAGGAGACCCGAGGTCGATTCCACCCTCTAGGTTGCTAGGTTAATTGG
This sequence comes from Doryrhamphus excisus, assembly GCF_037039965.1. Classification (NCBI taxonomy): domain Eukaryota; kingdom Metazoa; phylum Chordata; class Actinopteri; order Syngnathiformes; family Syngnathidae; genus Doryrhamphus; species Doryrhamphus excisus. The sequence continues at coordinate 10,121,567 of NC_136359.1, read as the reverse complement.
CGACTCCAATTTGTCCATAGGTATGAATGTGAGTGTGAATGGTTGTTTGTCTATATGTGCCCTGTGTGACCAGTCCATGGTGTACCTTGCCTCTCGCCCGAAGACAGCTGCGGTAGGCTCCAGCACCCCTGCGACCCTCGTGAGGATAAGCAGTCGAAAATGAATGAAGGAAACCTTAACGTAAAGGATTGCGTTTGTTGATAAGATAGATGTGCTGGAATTTTCAATCGGACCTTTTACGTCTTGAGAAACAATTGTCACTTGATGTGTAGGTTTTTGGTGAATATGTGGAACAGAGATGAGGAATGTAAAATTATTTCAACATGAATATCATCTGCCAAACTGAAGAGCACGAAATGATCTCTTACAGTAAGTGTTAATTAATTTTCTGCATTCACCTACAACCACCAACGAACGACAAGTCACACGACCTTGCCGAGTTGCATGTGGAAAGCCCCCAAAGTAAAGCTGTGCAGCACTCTCAACCAAGCATTTTCCTTTGGCTGCTGTCCTACTTTTATATCGGCGTTATTTGCACCCATACTGACATCAAAACACATTCCACCGATAATAACTACATGCTTAGACGTAATCAATATCATAATTCACCTCACCCCCCATTTAGTTGGTCATGGCACACAATATGCAGCTATGCCTCCAAGGCTAACAAGGCATAGTCTTAAAAAAGCGATCATTTTAAGATGTACTCTAACAGTAATGTGTGTCCCTAGAGCCTGTTTATGAGCAGTACACGTGAAAATAATGTGCACTGCCACTTCCCCTCACAAATCGCTCAGTGTTATATTTTATTTTATTTATTTGTCTCCTGTCGTATCTCTGCGCACTGTCACCTGTGCATTCTGTATGTGATGAAGACGCTTACATTTTCGTCCGCTGTGGAACACATGTATTTTGAACCCATATTGTTTTGAGAAGCCAAAGTCTTTACTTAAATGTGCTCAGCAACTGATCACGGAAATCCGACCAGAACTGGACTCATGGGACCAGTTTGGTGGGGGATATGTCTCTGTTTATGTACTACACTGCTGATGGGGATTTCATACAATTTCATACAAGTTCATACAAATCCCAACAATAAGTCTGTAAGTCTTTCTTATTTTGTTTGTAGTCAACTTTTTTCCCCCCACACTTTTTAATTCAGCATTTGTTTTTCAGCTGTCTGCAAATACTCAGTGGCTGCAGATGGAACTTTTCCAGGGCCAGTAAATATGAATATGAATAAGCCTTTTATAAACACATCATGTATTAGTTGAAAAACAACTCACATTTTAGCCTATGTATTATCACTTTCACCCCAACGCAGCCACTTCTTTGCTTTGAATCATATTTTATGTATGATTAGAATTTATGTTCATGTAGAGCAGGGGTGTCAAACTCAATTTACCTGGGGGCAGAACAGAAAAATATACAAACTTTTTCAGTGCTTTAGTTCCGATTTTCTACAATAAAAGCTCTGATAAAACATTCCACTGTTCTCAAATATCCTAATTTTTATTTTTCTGCACAAAATAAGATGAAAAATAAATAAACAAATCAAGAATAAAGAAAATCAATCAGTAATAAATAAATATAATAATAAAACGGCAAATAATAAAAACTTAAGAAACCACATATAGTTGATGGGTAGACAAATTATTTTTTTCAGATTAAAATGAACAAAGCATTATTAGAGCCCGGTAGACATGACAAAACACGACTATAGTCACATTTATACTTTTTTTATTTACAACATATTGCGCAACTGCACGGTCTTGAGACACATGCTAACTCGCAAACTAGAGAGTGAGCGACCTAAATGGTAGCCTTCAAGTTATTTCCTTTAAACTTAAATAGCCAAAAACTTACCACTTCCACACGCATAGGGAGGATAACTATTAACAGTTATTTAACCTTTAACATGAACATTAATCAAACTTAATAATTTTTTCTGGGTACATGATACCATACAGCATCCATATCAAACTTGCGCGGGCCGCACTAACATTAAACTTTCATATCAAGGCGGGGGCCCCTGATGTAGAGTATATATCCTGTGTGGTTATCGTCTTTTTTTCAGCCTCAAAAATCCCATATCGGTCAGGCTCTCATTAGCATTATAGCACAGACACACAAAACAATAGGCTTACGAAAGGAACTGTCTAAATTCCAGCATCAGGGCTAGATTTTGGCCAGCACACTTCCAATAATCTATTGTGGGACCACTGAGACGTATTTCAAATTGTTGAAAAATAGATATAACGGACCTTGGCAAAAAGGTTTCTTCTGTTTTTCCTTCATCCAGTCTCCCTCTGAAAGAGCTGTACAACTTTGCTCATCCCTCTCCATAAGCCTGCTTCTCTCATTCTCTCTGGTTTCCATTACATTGCTCTCAATTATTTATTATCGGGTGCCTCTCAAATGTTTGTTAAAAAAAAATCTTATAGCCAGTGAAGCTTACTGGTCTACAGAGCTGTATAGCCTCTGCGTTTTAAAAACATCCAGAGGAGGTTGGCCCTGGGCAGTCACGTTTGGCTTTGACGCTTGTGTGGAAAATGTTTGATCTCCCTCCCAGTGCAGGCGCGTTTCTGGATCAGCCCGAACCAGGAAGTGAAGTCAGGAGGAGTGAAAGTGCATTAGAATGTTTGTCCAAACTGCAAACGGGGGAAGAAAGAACACAGTGTGGGTCATTGCCTTAGTTTTTTCTTACAGTCAAACAATCTTAAAATGGAATTGGTGATCACAGATGGGCATTTGAGCACATTTCCTTGATCTGTAAATTATATCCAGTCCTCGTCAAAAGTTTACACTCTCAAGCTATTGAATGAGGTGTGTTTAAACTTTGACAATTAATCTATGTTTTGATCATTTTTATTGCTGAATACAAACTTTCTTCTTCCAAAAATGCATTAGAATGTTTGTTCAAACACTGTAACCAGGGGAACAAAAGAAACAAGAAACTTCATTACAAAACACTGTTGTTGTTTTTTTACAGTTTTAATGGAACCCGTATTAGTGCTTTGTATCAGGGATGGACATTTGAATACATTTCCTTGACCTATACATTGGGGAAATGACTTACTTTTTTTTCCATTCATTTATTCATTTTCTACCGCTTATCCTCACGAGGGTCATGGGCATGCTGGAGCCTATCCCAGTTGTCTTTGGACGAGAGGCGGGGTAAACCCTGGACTGGTCGCCAGCCAATCATGACATACTTAATACACAAAAATATATACAGTTAAAGTAAAAAATCTGGACCCACTCTCACTTGCTGTGGAATCTCCTGCCGCACGGTGGTTTAGTGGTTAACATATTGGCCACACTGCATGATCTAATTATACATTGATAAATTATGCTGTTTGTGGTTGAATATAGTCTACAAATTGTACATATTTTAGCTTAAATTAATAATTTTCAAGCATAAAATGGCTAAATGGACTGTAATACAAAAACAAGGCATTCAGAAGACACATTCAAAGACGCTGTCATCTTTGGTATTCTACACTGGTCACTACTTGTATCGCCGTTGTTAGCAACAGGTTTTTGTTGTAGTTTTGAATTATCTCACAACAGGCAAAATAATCCCTAATAAAAACACAAGCTACTGTTGTGACCATGACCCACGCAAAGCTGCAACTCAATGGTGAACCCCCGATGTCACTTCCTGTCCACCCACCACCCAGCTCCCCTAGGAGCTTTATGTCTGAAATTGCTTATTCACACTTATCATGTCTGCGGTTTTGGGTAATATGAGTGTGAAGGAGGCTATAGGTGTGTTATTTCATGTCTATAGGGCTATAATAATGCTGAAACATATTTAGGAGGTCATACACAGGTTTTCTATGGTCTAATTATAGTTGGAAAATATTCCAACTGAACTGCGATAACAAGGGATGCCTGTACATTGAGAAATGGAGTGCCTGTGTTTAGTGCACATATGCTAAAGCTGTGTATGGATCATGTCAAGGCAGCTCAAGGAGGAAGGTCGTTTGACGTTTGACTAGCTATTCCCACATATGCACACAGTTGCCTGCCACGCAACACGCACTTAACTAACCGTCACTCTATCTCACACGCCCTTAACCGACACACACAACGTCACATGTGTAAGTACGCAAGCGACCATGTGTTGCAGATGAGGAAAAATAGCTCTCGATGTTCTGTGAATGACGACAATGTTCCATGCTGGTGTATAGCTTTTTTTAAGTTTATGGCTGCTTATGTCAATGCCACAAATCTTTTTTCCTGGCAAAACCTATCATGGGTATGAAAAGATGAAAATCAGAATATGCAAAGTGCCTTTTGCGTATGCATGTTCACGTTCTATTTGATTCCAAACTCTGACATAAACTATTTGTCTTGGATGGCGCTCCAAAATGATGCCACTGAATGGATATTCATTCATTTTCTTCCGCTTTTCGTCACGACGGTCGTGGGGGGTGCTGGGACTTAAAAAAATAAGTACGATCTTTGTAGGTTAGCCCCTTACTCCCATCTCAGTTTATTTATACTCACTATCACAGAGTGTCATCTTGGGCCAAAGGGCAAAATTATATGAAGTGTACATTTCTGTTAAAAACAACACACACACACACACACAGCCAATTCAGCGAACGGGAACTTGAGATGGCTTCTGTGAATCTTCAGTGTGCTTTCTTAACTTCTGCATATTTGGCCTTGCACGTCAGGGTTTCTGAGAAGCGTGCAGAGAAGTGAACAGACAGTTTAATTCATCGACTTCCTAGAACTTTCTCCTCGCTATCAGTTTTGCGAGCCCGACTCGAGCACTTTTTGAGTGTGAGAGTTGTTGGTATTTTTTTTTTTTAAAAGTAAATGTGTCGCCACATCCTCCAAGCTGCGCAGATGGAGGTGATTGTCGGTACATCTGTATTAAGAATTTAGGCTTTATAAAGATAGTAATGTTCAGTTTTGATTGCTTTCCCGGGTTTTTCATATGCTAAGACGTTATATGAGGCTTACACAGACTTTATTGATCCACAAGGGAAATTGCTTGGTTGCAGCATCTCAATTGCAGAAGAAAAGGAAACACACTCCTATGAAAAAAAATATAATCAAATCCTAAAAATATAAGCAAATACAATACATTTACACTATATACAAGGGAGGAGCATTATCTTTTACATACAGGTGAAGTATTGTAGAGCTGAATGAAATCCTGTAGCGTTCACTGTGGGAGTGGAACTGGAGGAGTCTGTTCAGAGGATCGGAGTGAGGCCTGAATAAGGTCCCTCAGCTGACTTGGTTACACGCCTCTGTTCTTCAATATAGTGAAATATCAGATGTACATTATCTTTAAAAATCAGCACACACCTACACGGAGCCCAGGAAACATCATGAATGTTTTTTTTTCAACCCTTTTTTTTCCATCCACACACAAATGTTTTGCCAAAAGCTACATTTCTACATTTTTAAGGACAAAACGCTATGTTTGCATTTGAAAGAGAGGCCAAAACTTTTATTACAGTCAATGTTTTGAGATAGGACAGTCATTATCACAAAAAGTTAAATTTATGTCATAATTATAAGGCAAAAAGTCAAGTCATAATTGTGCAATTAAAAAGTCACAATTATGACAAAAGCCACAAATTGAAGTAAGGAGATAAAAGGTCAAAAGACACAAACTGAGCATGTGCCGAATAAGGCGTTTTGTATGACTACTTATTTCATAACTTTTTTTGTCTCATAATTATACCTCTCCTATTTCAAAATTATGACTTTCTTCTCTCATAATTGTGACTATTTATCTCATAACTTTTATATTTTTGTCTCGTAATGAACTTATCTCGTAATTTTGAGTTTATATCTCATAATTATGCCTCTCCTATTTCATAATTAGCACTTTTTATGTCATAACTTAGAAGTTAACTTAGAACTTATAACTTTTTTTTGTCTCGCATGACTTAATGACTTTCCTAGCTCATAATTTGGATTTTCTTACCTCATAATTGTGACGTTCTTATCTCATAATTGACTATTTTTACTTCAATTTTTTAATATCTTGTCATATTTTTTACTTTATCTTTTAATTACGACTTTCCTATCTCACAATTATATTATAACTTTCTTACCTCATAATTATGACTTTTTTATCTCATAACTTCTATTTCTTATGTCATAATTCTGACTTGTCGTAATTTTGACTTTTTATCTCATAATGATGACTTTCCTAGCTCATAATTCTGATTTTCTTACCTCATAATTGTGACTCTCATCTCATAGTTTACTTTTTAGCTCATAACTTTGATTTTTATGTCTATTTTTGACTCTTAATTATGACCATTATGACTTTCTTACCTCATAATTATGACTTTTTATCTCATAACTTCTATAGTTCATCTTGTAATTATGACTTATGTCATAGTTTTTATCTCATAATTATGCCTTTCCTATGTCGTAAGTGTGACTTTATCTCGTAATTATGAAGTTTTTTTTTAATCTTTTGACTTTTTGATCTCATAATTATGACTTCCCATTTGTTTCCTTTCAGTGGCGGAAATGGGCTTCTATACTATTTTGTTTCACTTGCATGCCACAAAGTTGGAAAAAAAAGTACTGTAAAAAGGAATTGCATTTCCACAAAATTTGTATCTATTCCTTTTTGTAAATGACCACTTTTTAAACTGTAAACAATAGCCAACCCTGAAGTTGAGTAAACACCCAACACCCCTGCGCCTCAATGAGGAAATGTTGCTTTAATTGAACAGAATGTTTACTTCCTCTCTTCATGTGCAAACTGCAAGTTCCCCAAAAGCGCCAAAACATGACATGTTTCAGTCCGATACAGTACAGCACTTGATGGCGAGACTCGGTACATAGCAAGTAGGTTGTTTGGGACTGTTTAGCTACATTTGTATACGCTTTGAACCATACTGAATATCTTTAGACTTGGAAAACAAACACAGCAACATTCCCAGCTTGACCCCAGGGGAAGCGCTGACAGATGTGTCGATTACGACGTTTAAGGTCAAGGTCTCCTCCGCCTCACACAGCCCCCAACGGGTGGTGTCTTCCAACACACACGTACAGGCATCCATCCTGGACAGTGTAAGACCACAGCGACCCTCGGAGGGATAGTGGAATGTTTGAGTGTCAGTCAGTTGCCGTGGCGATGACCTTGAGAATGAGACTCTGGGAATGTCGTGTTGGACTCCTAACATCCTGTGTGTCACTCTTGTGTGTGTGTGCGCACAACTGTTATGTGTGACCTAGTGGGTGCGAGGTCGCGTGGTCACATCTGTTCTCAAGGTACGTTTTCATCACCACTTTGCCACGTGGAGTTGTGCATTGGATGTGACGTCACAGTTGAAGTGAACGATATTGGCATGTGTCTGTGTAGGTTGACTCAATGTGAAAAAGAAGAGTAAAGAATAGTCATAACAGTCATAACACGTGATACCATTTTGTTGTATTGATATCATGCTGAGTAAAGTATCTTTACCGGTGAGCTGGAGTCTGTCTCAGCTGACTTTGGGCAAGAGACAAGGGTCAGATACACACATCCTCTGACCCCCCCTTCACACAAGTTGATTCACAGCCGTCAGATCTGTTGCGATGTGTGTTGCTCAACCCCTCTCAGACATCTGCCGCTTGTTTTTGTCTTCTCCTCCTCCTTCTGCTTCACTCCACATATGGTTCCTTAAAGATGCTCTTAGTCACACACTCATTCACGTTCTCACAATAGATTCCTTTGCCATGACTCACTCTCGCTAAGACACAGATCTCATTTATCATTTGCACCTGCGTTGTCGTCGTCGTCGTGTGAAGTCATTGGTACACGGCAGAATGCAATGGGTTAAATAAAAAAACAATGAATTATGCTTTTCTTAATGATCATTTGGATCAAGAAAAGGAGTTGAAAGGCCATCCCTAATGGAGTCTTAACAGCTGATTAGAGATCCAGTCACCACTGTTATGTTACAAGAATTAATCCAAAATATGATGGGATTATTAACGGGAGAAAATTTACAAGACGAAAGTTGAAATACAGTAGTTCGAAAATGATAACAAAAAATAACAAACAGAAAACAGCTGTAGTTTTACAAGAATAAAGTCAACATATTGTATTCCAAAGAGTAAAAAAGCTGCAATTTTTTTTATGCGAATAAACTCGTAATGTTCTGAGGAAATATAATTCATTTTAGTACCATAGGCAAACAAAATGTAGTTGTCATTTTTGGAAAATTAGGTTGGGTAAGAGTTTACATTTTACCATAATAAAGTCAAAATATTATAGAATAAAGTCATAATATTACGAGTAAAAAAAATGTCCAACCATATAAGAAAATGTGAATATTTTGGAAAAAAAAACAGTAGAAAATGATAACAAAAAATAACAGAACCGGAAAAACGCTGTAATATTACAAGAATAATGTCAACATATTGTATTCCAAAGAGAAAAAAAAAGGTCACAATTTTACGAGAATAAACGCTTAACGTTCTGAGGAAAAATAATGTCATTTTCGTAGCATAGGCAAACAAAATATAGTTGTCATTTTTGGAAAATTTGGTTGCGGAAAAGTTTAAATATTACCATAATAAAGTCAAAATATTATGGAATAAAGTCATAATATTACAAGTAAAAAATTTTTTACAAACATAAGAAAATTTGAATATTTTGGAAAAAAAACAGTAGAAAATGATAACAAAAAATAACAGAACCGGAAAGTCGCTGTAATTTTACAAGAATGTCAACATATTGTATTCCAAAGAGAAAAAAAAGTCACAATTTTACGAGAATAATCGCTTAATGTTCTGAGGAAAAATAATGTCATTTTCGTAGCATAGGCAAACAAAATATAGTTGTCACTTTTGGAAAATTAGGTTGCGGAAAAGTTTAAATATTACCATAATAAAGTCATAATATTACAAGTTAAAAAAAATGTACAAACATATAAGAAAATTTGAATATTTTGGAGAAAAAAAACAGTAGAAAATGATTTAAAAAAAAAATAACAGAACCAGAAAGTCGCTGTAATTTTACAAGAATATCAACATATTGTATACCAAAAAGAAAAAAAGTTGCAATTTTACAAGAATAATCGCTTAATATTCTGAGGAAAAATAATTTCATTTTCGTAGCATAGGCAAACAAAATATAGTTATTTTTGGAAAATTAGGTTGGGGAAAAGTTTAAATATTACCATAATAAAGTCAAAATAGTATGGGAATAAAGTCATAATATTACGAGTAAGAAAAATGTACAAAGATATAAAAAGAAAATTTGAATATTTGGAAAAAAACAGTAAGAATGGGGATGACAGCAAGGAGTGACGTTGATACAAATAATAGCTTTTTTCATATATAGGTATACGTATCACAAAGCTGGGATGCCGTTTTTTTTTCTTCAGATTAATGGACGACTGTAGTTGTAGCCTAGCAATGTGATAATAAAGGAAAAATCTGAACATTTACCCGGTGAATGCAGATTGAATCCATTCGTGGTTACCGAGGGCTGAAATACTAATATCTAAAGATCTTTGGGAAGTATTATGAAATTGGAGGTGTTGCAGCAAGAGTTGTTCACTTTCAGCCACTGGCTGAGTCACGTCTGCCGAAGTGAGTCATTTCCCTCCCATCGCCGTGTCAGCATGGTTGACACAGACGGCCTTCCGACTGATGCCGTCCATTCACAAAAACTGGCCATCTGAGGAAATGGAGCGGGCGGAGGGTTAGTTCTTTTTCGTGTGTGTGTGTGTGTGTGTGTGTGTGTGTGTGTGTGTGTGTGTGTGTGTGTGTGTGTAGGATTAGCATAGACATTCCTGAAGCTCACACGTTGTCACATGGACTCACACTCATCCGGTGTACAAAAGCCCTGGAATCTGGCTTTCTTCTTCTACTGCTCTCCATCGCTCCCTCTTTTTTCTTCTCCCCCTCTTTCACCGTCTCGTCTGTTTCCTTTTGACGCTTTTGTTCTCTCACGACACTCACTCACCCCCACCATCTACATATTTTTTTTGCTATGTTCCCTGGCGTACAACATGTTGTCCCCATTGGGTCTTGGCTTGATGTAAGACAGGCATGCGAGCCATGTTTGGACGGGAGGAAGTTGGCCATAGCGGTGAGAGAGCCATGAACTAAATGACACTCACTATCTTATCTGACTATCTCTCGCACCAATACACAACAAAAGTTATCTCAGATACTTTACACATGGGGCAGGTCAACAAGCTTGTACCTTGCTGCGGTGGCCCTCAGTCTCCTCTTGGATAAACAAATGGCAAAATGACAGGAGACACAAATTCACCATTTTCAAAAATTACAATTTGAAACAGAAAAGCTCCATAAAGTCGTTTTTACAGATTGGGGTGTCCCGATACAACTTCTATTATAATATCAACATTTCAGCCTTGAATATTACATTCTTTGAATATTACTTTTCTATTGTGGATTGTTACAAAAGGCTTAATCAATTCATATTATTCAAACCGAGAACGTTAGTCAGCAAGAGCAGGTATGAGAAAAAGTCATCCATTTACTTCTCTATGGTTGTGGTGTATAGTTTTATCCACATTGGAGTAATGCTGCTTCATATTGGTCGCATTAAACTTCCCCGGTTCTGTGCCACCACAGGAAACTTTCATGACAAGTTTTACGCTAAGCTGTAACATCTTTTTTACTGCCACACGGTTGACATCACTCCTTCTCCCAGACTATTGTTGTGAGAACACGGGTTCTATCCGGTCGCTGACGGATAGACTTGCTGATGCGGAGTCTGGAATCGACTACTCATATCGGAGATGATGCAACTCCACAGTAAAAGAGCGCACGTTTGGTACCGTTTTAAGCTGAAAAAAAAACGCCACTATGTGGTAGAAGTGCATTTTATAAGACCGCAGCCTGCATCTTTGTCTTGTAAAAGATCGCTCTGCAGCAACCAGGAAGAGAAAAGGCTTGGAGCCATATTGCATGAAGGGAAATTTTAACACATGCATGAACACACACAGATCACTCGCAAATGGGAATATTGTAAATAGTTCATGGTACCAAGAGGGACGGTTTTTGAAAAATGGTTGTAAAAAGTAAAATATTACTGTTGGCACTGGGATGGTTTGATTTTTCAGTATGATGGAAAAAGTTTGGGCACCCCTGCTTCACTCATTCCCGCTGATGCGTTTAGTGCAGCGTGGTATTTTTTTGAAGTGGCAAACAAAGTCGTCAAAGAAGTGGAGCTGTTACTGTGCGGTGGAAACAGGGCACGAAAATTAGGTATGAGATACCCCCTTACTCCAAACCATGGCATCCCATACTAGTTTCCGAGGATACATATGGAAGTGAAGGCAAACCAAGATGGATCCAAGAAAGCTAAAATAGCCCGCGTGTGAGAAGACACGCCAGCTAATCAAATGTCACTAGCACTGTAGAGCCCGCAGATCCAATCCAGCGCCAACATGGCCGGCGGCATAAACACACACACACACACACACGGATGGATGGATGGGTCGGTCAGCCGTGCGTGCGAGCCTGCGGGCCCCCGTGGGGTCAAAGGTGACAGCTGACAATAACACGTGCAGGCATGCGAGTCAGAAAGTCATGAGAGGTTAAAAAGTGTCATTCATACGTTGGCTATTCTGTATCGAGTCGCTGTGCGCCGGTCGAAGGACGGGGACAGTCGCCAGGCAGTGATGATGATCAACAGGTCTTGCTCTTCATCAGCCCTCCATTCATTCAAGTCATACCAACCTATCGAGCCTTGATACTCAAACGTAGACAGTTTCAAGGCCCTGCTGGCAGCACACTGTTTTGTGCATCTGTGGCTTTAATGCTAATGAGCTGTGTTTGTCTGCAGCTCCCATGTCCATAGCTTTATCTTAAGGTGTGTAGAGAAGCCTGTAAAGGCGATGTGGTTCCAATTTTCTTTTTCATCTGCCACATTTACCGGATCAGCTGTGTTGTACGCATCCTGTATGTACGCCATGTCTCATGGAAGGGCTTCACGACGACGACCATGGCTGTGTTCGAAACCGCATACTTACCTACTACTCATACTAACTCTGAGTATGCAGTGTGTCTACACTGGCAGTATGCGAGAAGTTCCCGGATGCATACTGCATTCACCAGAAATGTTGAGTATGTATCATCATCTTGCTACTCACAGTCAAATTACCCAGGATGCAATTTGACGTGATGTCACCGCGAAAAGAACACTGAGCAGCAGGATGGACCAAACGGCAGTGTCAAGCAGGATATATTACGAGTTGGATTGCTTCTTGTTTTCATAGTAAAAGCAGTGATTTATGACTGTTTTTTTTGTATGAGAAAACTAAGGGGGTGTTTTATTTTGTGAAAGTAACCGGAAGTGCGTTGCTCACTTCGGCGAACTTAAATTTTGCTGAAGTCGTCCGAATGGTTAGTATTTGGACAAATAAATGGCACACTCGGGATCTAAACAGACACTTTTTTGCCTGATTTTTTTTTTTTTTAATCTCAATAAAGTGATGTATTTGATGTGCTTAGAGCTAAAACAGCCTCATCCTGTCGATTCCGGCCCGGGTAGGAGCACAATGCATTGTGGGTTATCATGTAGTACGCTGTAGTGTAAACACTTTGCATACTGTCTGATGGATTGGGTATGCAGTATGCAGTGTGGATAGTATGGGCATGGAAGTATTTAGTAGTAAGTATGCGTTTTCGAACACAGCTCATGTCTTCCATCCTGTCTCATTTGATCGGCTAATGTTCTCGAGCGTGTCTTTCAGGCCTCCAGCCCCAAACTGACGACTCACTGCTCCGATATCCAAGAAGTCCGTCGCTGTAACCGGCTGGAGATGCCTGACAACTTAAACACGTTTGTTTTAAAGGTGTGTGTTGGTTCATATGGTCTATTATGCGGGGCATTTGAAAAAAAAAACATCTTTGTCCCTTTTTGAAAGGTTAACCGAGGCAGTTTGATATTTGAGACGGACAACGACCAGCAGGTCAGCTCTTGGACCACGGAGATAAAGGAATGCATCAGCAACAGGTGGGAAACACTCCGCCGGAACCACCGTGCCGTGTTTACCATGACTCTTTAGCTGTATTGTACTCTCAAGTGGACTCATCCAGATAGTGGACCGCCATGCAGTGTGTAGCAAGAGGAAGTGTGGGGGAGGTCCGAGTGCTCAGGAGAATATGTCCGCTTTTCTCATTTTCCCAGATGTCAACCACACACGCACATATGCACACACTCAAAAGGTCAAAGTTCATCCTTGAATTCTGACTAATGTCAGTTCACACCCGGAGTAGAGACGTTTCACTTTTACCGAGCAGGTGCCATGAGTTCCAAAGAACATAACGATATTCAAACTAGCATTAGGAGTGGTCCACTACGACACATTTAATGCACCAGCAGCTAACAAACAACAACAACTAACGGTTGTTTTTATGTGATTAATGGAGTTATCATTGAACAATTAGGTTGGGGAAAAAAGTTACAATATTATGAGAATAAAGTCATAATATTGTGAAAAGCAAATGTTTGAAGATTATTAAAGAAGAAAGTTTAAATATAATATTTACAATTTTATAATAATTAAAATATTTTAATATGTGGGCGGCACGGCGGTCGAGTGGTTAGCGTGCAGACCTCACAGCTAGGAGACCAGGGTTCAATTCCACCCTCAGCCATCTCTGTGTGGATGCCTCCCCGTGCATGCGTGGGTTTTCTCCGGGTACTCCGGTTTCCTCCCACATTCCAAAAACATGCTAGGTTAATTGGCGACTCCAAATTGTCCATAGGTATGAATGTGAGTGTGAATGGTTGTTTGTCTATATGTGCCCTGTGATTGGCTGCCGACCAGTCCGGGGTGTACCCCGCTTCTCCGAAGACAGCTGGGACCCTCACGACCCTTGTGAGGAAAAAGCGGTAGAAAATGAATGAATGAAAATATTATAATGTGTAAAAAAAACTACATACATACATAATGCAATATCAGCAGTCATTGCATGTGAATTCTCAAAAGATCAAGAGTAAGAAATGTAAAAAGTTAAAGTAAGAAAATTTGAATTTTGAATGAACACATGAGCCCTTCGGAAGCTGAAGCTGAAGCTGGACTGAATTGCTGTGGAAATACACTAAAACCTAGAATGAAAGGAGGAGTAAACTGGTACAAAATGGTTCATGGAGAATTTTAAGTGACTTTTCACTAGCAGAGGGCGCCATTTAAACTGACCATTCATTTTGAATGGAAATTTTTTATAAAGAAAAAATGAAATTACACTAAATGTGGGAATATTGTGAAAGGTCTGAATAGTAGCACACTTGTCCTGAATGAGTTTTGATGTTGGATTTGTCTGAATTAGTTAAGAAATGGAGGAGTAGTTAGCGGACCAAAAAATGAGACATTCTGTATTTACACAATAACAGCAAAAATGAGTGACGTTGATACTTGTAACAGGCGTTTTTACAAAATATATATCATTGAGTGTGTACCACTAGATGGCGCCCATGTAGCATCACTGGTACTCGTAGCACAGTTTTGAGAATCCACACTGTAAACAACATTCCTATGTGTGTGTGTGTGTGTCCTTCAGGTCAGGCAGTGTGGACCTGGAGCTCCTCCCCTCGCCGGCTGACAGCTCCATTTCGACCAATCACAGGGCGAGCTCGGAACTGGGAAGTCAGAGCGAGTGGCGGCCTGTCTCTTCCCACCTGGTCCACCAGACACGTCCCGTAACAATTAGCTGTGTGTATCCTTTTGCTATGCTTATACTGTAGATTTCCATATGAGTTGATTCTAAGAATGCTTGTATATTTGCTTAGCATGGATCATGTGACCTACACGTACTTGGCTTGTGGCAAATGTGGAGATATTAGAAATAGTATATAATAATATAATAATAATAATAATAGCAAAGGGAGCCACAGTTTGAGCATCTATGCATAACAAGGACCCTTATTTGATGTACTGTTCAACTTTTACATCAATGATATCTCCAAAGTCACGAAAGACTTAAAGCTGGTATTATTTGCGGATGATACCACTACTTTTTGTTCTGGACGGAGTACAGACGAAATCATTAGAAAGGTCAGAGACGAAATGCTCACACTAAAAAGATGCTTTGATAATAATAGATTGTCCTTGAACTTAAGTAAAACTAAAATCATGCTGTTTGGTAACAGCAGAAACAGACACACACCAGCAAAGACAAATAGACGGTGTAGACATTGAAAAGGTGAACAAAAATACATTTCTGGGGATCACAATAGATGAAAATATGAGCTGGAAACCTCATATTACAAATATACAACATAAGGTGGCCAGAAATATTTCAATATTGAACAAAGCAAAATTTGTTCTCAATCAGAAATCACTCCACACTCTTTATTGCTCTCTGGTTCTACCATATCTTACTTATTGTGTGGAAATATGGGCTAATAACTATAAAAGCAATCTTCACTCACTAAATGTACTGCAAAAAAGGTCAGTAAGGATAATTCATAATGCCACCTATAGAGAACATACTAACTCCTTATTTCTAAAATCACAAATACTTAAACTTGCTGATGTACTTAATCTTCAAACAACTAAAATAATGCATAAGGCTAAAAATAACCAAATATCTAAAAATGTCATCCAATACTTCTCTACAAGAGAGGACAAATATGATCTCAGGGAAGAACTAAATTTGAAACACTTCTATGCTAGGACTACATTAAAAAGCCATAGCATTTCAGGATGTGGAATCAAACTATGGAATGGATTGCGTAAGGACCTCAAACAATGCACAAGGATGAGCCAATTCAAGAAACAATACAAGCAGTTGATGTTTGCTAAATACAAGGATGAAGAGTCTTGAACCAGTCATGATGTGCTATACATATCACTAAATTGACAGTTACTATGGTAACCATTATGTCATTGGATGGTCATATCACCTCGAACTTCGGTACGTGCCAAAAAAATAAAATTAAAAAGATTAATAAAACTAAAAAAAAGCAAAATTAATCAAGTAAAAGAAACTTAAAACTAGATTAGGAAAGCAGGAAGTGAACAAATGTAACAGTTACTGATTGTAAAAGTACCAGATGGAGGGGTAGGATTTAATAAGCTTTGCTTCTTCCTACTCCTTTTGGACATGTGGAACTGTGAACTGATTATGTGATGCATTCAAGTGTAATCTGATGCATGTTCAAATGAAATAAAACCATTACCAAAAATCCTCATTTCTCCTCAGGCCCGGTTACCTTCACTCTGCCGGAGCCAGTCATCCATAAGACGGATCACTTCCTGTTCTCCTACCCGTGGTTCCACGGACCCATCTCCCGGGTCAAGGCGGCCCACCTGGTTCAGAGCTCGGGCGCCGAGGCACACGGTGTCTTCCTGGTGCGTCAGAGCGAGACACGACGAGGCGACTACGTCCTCACCTTTAACTACCAAGGAAAAGCCAAGGTGCACTCTGAGCCTCGGAAGAGCGTCTTTTGAGATGATTGAGCGATTCTTGACTTCCTCTTTGTGTATGCAGCACCTGCGCCTGTCCCTGACGGACGGCGGCCATTGCAGGGTGCAGCACCTGCGCTTCCCCTCCGTTATTGAGATGCTCAGCCACTTCCAGCTCTCCCCCATCCCGCTCGATTGCGGAGCCGCTGGCGCCGTCACGCTGTCCAGCTTTGTGGTGGCAGGCTCCAGTCCCCCATCACAATGTAAGGACCCCACCCTTAGCATATATTCTAATAGTGCTGATAATAATAATAATTTCTTTTCTGTCAGGTCACCGCTGGAACTCCGAGCCCAGCTTGGCTCACTGCAGCCTGTCTCACAGCCAGTCGCCATGTTCTTCTACTTCCTCCACCTGTGGCACCAGCGCCCCCAGTTCCGGCCCCCAGCCGTCTCTTCGCGCCGGCAACCCAGCCCCGCCCCCGCCGGCCACCACCCCCCTACATCGCAGCGAGTCAATGGGTAGGCGGCCGCTGCTTCGCCACAGCAATCCGCACCCTCCCGTCATCCCCCAGCGGGACTCGGACTATGAGCTGGAACCGGAGCGCGGCCGCAAGCGAGCCATAGACAACCAGTACATGTTGCTCTGACCTCTTGTGGAGCCGAGGCGTTATTGCATGAGGCGCTATGTATGATGCCGTGGGGCTGGCACAAGCGTCCACAGTGAATGTATGTCCCATTATTTCTTTTTTTTTTTCTTTTTTTCTGGAGGGGAGGGGGACAGTTTGGGCAAGCAAAACTATTTTTATAGATTTTATAATAGCGCTACAAGCTAGCACCTCCCAACCAGCAGGGGGTAGCGAAAGAGCAGGAGTGTCCACCACCAGTAATACAATGAAATGCTAGCTTAGCACGAGTCACAGGTGAGTGCAGCACTTATTTATGATCCACACCGAGGTGGACCGCTTTTTTATTTTATTTTATGCTAGCTTTCTGGGTCGCTCTTTTAAGAACTAATAATGCATTTATTCTTGGCACAAGTCTCATGTAAACAACTAAGCACTCTTTTTTTTTAGAGCGTATGGACACTCTTATTCTTCTTTTCCACACATTATTTTATTTTGATGTGCCTTCAGTGCACTTTGGAAAACAATGTACCAAGTAGGGATGGGCATAATAAAAAAAAGGGCAAACTGAAGTACGGCGGTGTTTAGTCGATCTCTTATATTTCCTTTTCTTTAAGTCTTCCAATGGCCATAAATATAAAAGAGAAAAATGTCTTGTTAGCATAACTTATTTTCTCGCCGTTTAACTGTTTGTTCTACTTCCGCCTTCAGTCAACTTTCTTTCCGATTGGCTATTGGTAATCCATGTGACAGTCATGGAGTCCGGCGTGTTTACAGGATTCTTCATCGTTAATATCGAATTAAACATGAAGTGAAATGCCCATCCCTATCAATCAGTGTGATTCATTGGTGACCCTAAATTCTTTATAAGATTTAAGTTTTTAAAACGTTTCCGCCCCGTGTGTACCTCATGCTGCGTTCAAGTACTAAAAGCTCGTATAGTAAAAAAAAAAAAAGAACTTTGGCTTCGTGACTTTGTTTCAGGCAGTAAGCTCGCAAAGGCAGCCCTCACAAAAAACACACTTTTGAAAAGTAAATATATAAAGACACCAAGCCAAACGCTAATATTTCACTGCTAGCATTAATTGTTTCATGAACTAATAGCAACAAAATGAGGGCCATTCCTACACTATGTTCAATAGAGACGCTTTGCGGTGCTGCAAAAACAAAATAACTTCAACCAAAGCTAGTGAGCAACCTTTAATGGGAAAATGTGCCTTTTTCTTAATCAATAAAATATAAAGAAGCTTTATGTTGCCAGCAAGAAGGGGTAAGTCTGTGCTTTAAACACTAACATCCGATTTACTTTTTACCATCGCATTAGTCTCAAACGCAGTCTCATTTTTATTCTGCGACAACTATTCCGATAAAAGTGACACACCAGCTGATGTATTCCAGCAACTGTAACATGTCGACCAATCAGGAGTTGCCTCGTTGCAGCTAAGAACAGATAAACCAAAAAAATGTCAGGGTGCAGAAAAGTGTGTCGTGCAATAATCATTTCTAAAAGGCCATACTATATTTCTAATTAAATATGAGCTTTTGTGGGTTACGTGTTCTTTTGTGGCTTTTTTTTTCACAACAGTTCCTTTGAGGGTTTGTTTTTAGATTTGCAGCAAATGCTCAAGCAGTGCCACAGGTTTTCTATCCCTGCAAGATAGCCACAATATCCTGTGTAAAATGCAAAGCTTTACATTGTCATTAATAATTCATTTTGCTTAAGCTACATTTTATGACCCCCTTCAGTCATTTTCGCCTTTATTT
Source organism: Doryrhamphus excisus (assembly GCF_037039965.1). Taxonomy (NCBI): domain Eukaryota; kingdom Metazoa; phylum Chordata; class Actinopteri; order Syngnathiformes; family Syngnathidae; genus Doryrhamphus; species Doryrhamphus excisus. The sequence goes on along the minus strand of NC_136359.1, from coordinate 10,102,804 downwards.
GAAAAATGTCCTAATGATGACTAACGTGTTCTCAATACTGTTTGTGTTTTTACCTCAGCACTGTAAAGCTCCACCCGATGACCACCGCAGAGCTTCTAAAAACATTGTCTTTGCAATCCCTTTCATTCAGCCCTCTAAATTATATATCAACTGTATATTTGACTTCTTTTTGTAAAATAAACCTAACCAGACTAAAGCCTTGTTCATTTATTTGATGTTTTTTTTTGTTTGTTTAAAAAATAAATAACAGCAACTGGTTCAGTTTTTAAAACTTTTTTTATTTTGTAATTTTTTTGGCTCATTTTTTTAAATTATTTATATTATCTACAAAGTAAAAGTTTTAACTTAAAAGTTACATTAGGGTCAGGTGAGAAGTGGGTTCCGATCACCGTCATATTTATTTTTTCCATAAATAACGCTCCTCATGTCCTCTTGACTTTTTTTTTTTAGTTTGGTTAGAAACTTGTCTTGTAGCAGCAGCAGCAGCCATAACACAGTAAGATTAATACTGTCTATTTACCAGGTGCAGACAAAGTTCCAGTTGAATTCTTCTTTTTCGGATTAAAGATTAGTTATCTCACTTTGTGATCGGCTTCTTGTGGCAAAAACACATCACTGCATCAGCAACCTGTTAACATTCTCTTATTGCCTTGTTGGGGAGGGGAGGGGGGGGGTAGGAGGGAGGTAAGCTGATGTGAAACATGAGGATGATGAGCTAAGAGAGGAGGAGGAGGAGGGCGGGGGTTGAGGGAGGAGGAGGGCTCCTTGTCTCTTCATGAATGGAAGGTTCCACTTGAGGAATTCAGCTCACCAGCGCCCTCTATCTACAGCTGCTGCTGGTGATGAGGCTGCACTGCAAGTTGAATGAAAAAGTCAATGAAATGAGGACGCGGCTTTGTAGGCAAAAGAAGCGTGCTACCTTGTGGATGTGCCAGGTAGGAGAAATGTGTGGTGGAAGAAACGGGGATGTGGTTGAGGGCCGTCTGAGCCATGGGGGCCTGGGGACCTCCCGGCGGGCCCTGGGTGGCCATCAGCATCATTGGGGGGTGGGTGGGTCCCGGGTGGTGAGATGGCACCATACCAGACTGCATGTGAGCCTGGCAGTGACAACACCGAGGAGGCGAGAGATGAACAGAAGGATGAAACGGAAACGTCATGTAAGGACGATGAAACGTTTGGCAGCTCCAAGAAATGACCGAGTGGCTGGAAATGCGTCACCGCTTGTAAAAATATGCCAACATGTTAGGAAAAATACTTCAGAAATGATGTTTTAAGTTTTCATTTTTGGAGAAACAAGTTGTGGTATCATAAATCAAATATAAAAAAGTTTAGCAAAAAAATAAATTGTATTATTCCATGAAAAAAAATAAATAGCAAAGATGCTAGGCTGGTTAAAAAAGGGTCAGTAGGGGGCGTACCTGCTGCACGTGAGCCATGTGGTTGGGGTTGTAGCCGTGCTGCACCTGCTGGGGGTGGATGTAGACCGTTTGCTGGGCAGAGGGGAAGGACGCCTGTGGGGACTGGGGGTTGGGGCCCGGGGTCATGGAGGGGGGTGTGGGGGCCAAAGCCGAGTACATCTGCTGCTGAGGCTGGTTGGCCAGGTGGAGGGCCTGGGCGGCAGCGGCTGCTGTGGCACAGAAGATATGTTTACACGGAAGCTAAAAGACACGCCCCCTGTGCCAACGCCACCTTTGAAGCCAAATGTACGCACCTGCTGCTGCCTGAGGGTGCTGTGGGTGCTGGACCGGGCTGGCGGCAGGGTGGCTGGGGGGTCCTCCATGCTGAGGGGGCCCCCCTTGCTGACCTTGGCCTGTGGGTGTGGCAGAGGGCTGAGGGTGCTGGGGGTGGGGGTGCAAGGTGGCACTGGGGTGGGGATACTGCTGGGGCATGGGACCAGGAGACACTGGCGGAGGCAAAGAGAGGTCGCATGAGACGGCGCCTCATCAAGACAGCAAAGGAGAGGTAGGGGGCGGGACTTACCATACATGGTGTGTGTCTGCTCTGGGTACTGTGTGGTTGAGGAGGACACCAGGCTGGGCTGGCCGTGTGTGTGCGGCGCCATCATGCGGGCGCTGCCTTGCATTACAGGACTGAATACATGCTGCGCCTAGAAGAAACACCACACATTATTTCATCTCGTGTGTGTGTGTGTGTCAACATATAATGGTATTCAGCCCCATTACAAAGCCATACAGTATGATGCCATTCCATTACAAAGCCCCAACGGAACAATAATACCCAATTCATGACTATATAATTCAGTATATTACGGAACAATACGACTTCCAATGCGATACAATTCCCTTGAATTAAAATCACATTAAAAAACATTTTTTTTTAATACTAATGATTGAAAGTGTCCAACAGCAAGCCTTCAAATGACCTGTGACTGGTAATGTGGCATCTGCTGGACCAGCGGCTGACTGGGGAACTGCTGCGGGCTGCAGGTGAAGTACTGGGCAGAGTAGGCGGGGCTCTGTGTGATGATTGGCGGCCCCGCTGCCGTGGCAGGGTGCATGATGGTGGGCGTGCCTGGCGGGTGATGCTGGTCTGACCTCTGCTGGCTCATGTTGGGCACTGATCATGAGGAAAAGATAAAAGATGATGAGCATTTAAACTACATGCAACTTTTTAAAAAAATGAGTTTGATGTTTTTTTTTGTGCTGTGAGAAGAGAAAGGACATAGTTCTCACCTTTACCTGGTCTGTATGGTTTGGACTGGTTGACAGGCATATGAGGCATCTGCACCTGGTACATGGCTGGAGACTGCAATGGGAGGAATATAACCATAGGAGGAATTATTCGACGGAATGAGGTGACGTTTCTTACACCACTAAAGTCTGGTGGACTTCTACACTAACTACAAAGGACACAAGCATGTCACGACTGTGGGCTCCGTCTCTTACCTCCACTCATGCATTGTACATTTCAACTGTTAAAACAAACCTTCCTGTCAATAATAAACCCCATGCACTTCTATTGACTGCAGCAGGAAATGAACGCCTAGCAGCTTGAAAACAAAAGTTAAGAAGAGGAGGAGGAATTGCAATAAGAAGTTGGCAAACCAACATCTGAATGCGTTAAAAATTGACAAGCAAGCAAACATCTGAAGAGCTGATTGGGCTTTAACAAAAATGTAAATAAAAGGATATGAAAAAAATTGAAATTTAAAAAAAATTCACAAACCTTCCATATTATGCTTTTCTAATGGAGCGAGAGAGAGAGCGATAGAAAGAGAAAGAGGAGGAGGGATGGGGGGAAGAAAAGGGAAAATGTGTGTCTTTACAAGTGTCTGATGTTGGATCACCAAGTTGTTCTTAAAGCAACACAAACATGACAATCCAGAGTTGTCACACGGGTCCGCTGGGGAAGAGGCGGGTGTCTCACCTGCACGCCGGGACTAACTGGTGTGAGTGGATACATTTGGGGGAAGCACACCGTCTGACCGTAGACGGTGGGGGGCTGCTGGACCACAATGGAGGGGCTGGGTTGGCCCTGGGGCCGGGGCGGTGTCGGGGTATTGGCCGGTTTAGGCTGCTGGGAGCAAGATGCACGTTACTTACATTTCCTCAACCCGTGGCTTCTGCTGTTAAACGCCACAGAAGTATTTACCGTGGTTGTTGCCCCTAGTAACAGCCTTACCCTAACAGCCAACAATGGTTGGCTGCACCCTCACCTGTGTGTTAAACCTTGGCTTGAACTCGTTAGCGTTGGGGTTTAAGGTGGACTTTCTCACTTGACTAGAAGAAAACAACAGGATGTTATTATGAGCATGATGTCACTTCATCGACCGACTCATACAGCTTTACTCACTCTTGCACCGCCTCCTTCTTGTCCTCCTTCTCTTCATGCTTGGGCCCGCCAAAAGTGGACGTGGCTGTTGTCTGAACCCCCTGCGACGTCACATCCAGGCCCGCCCTCTTCTGGTCCGGGCCGGAAGGAGACGGGGACAGGGCGGCGGGGCTGCCGGGCTTACTCGTGCTGATGGCGCCGGCAGACGGGGCCGAGACACCGTGGTCTTCGGGGCCCACTGCAGAGGCTTTGTCCAAGGGGGCATCGGTAGGCTTGTCTGTGGGATCTCTTGAAGGTTTGGTGATCATGTGGTCGAAGGAAGGGTCTGGGTTGGAACTAGATTGCAACTGAAGAACAAAAGACATGCTGGGACTTAGGCCGTGTTCACAAATACTTCAGTCAGTACGCTTCAATAAGTATACTGTGTACTATGTACTAATGTGCAAATTTTAACATAGCAGCGCCATGTCACTGCACACTTCCTGGAAATGAAGTGCAATATTTAACGGCTTTCTCTTATTCTCTCATTTTTTAATTGTGAATTGCAACCACTCAAGTCAGTCCTGCCCCTTTCACTGCATAGCCAAGATGATAACTACCAAAGATGGCCAGTGTCCATCATGGTACACTCATTATTTTGGGGGTTTTGAGTGCAACAGCCTCAATATTTTGCCATGTGCATGCACGTCTGATGTTCTCGTCTCCTGCCTTCAATAAGGGAGTTCACTCTGTGCTTTTGTTCCATAGAACAACAGCATGAACAGAGTGAGCACATTTGTCAGTCACATAGTCTCTTTGTCTCAGTGGGTGGAGGTGGGGCTGGTTGCATACACGGAGTGCTTAAGAGTGATTGCTCGTGAGGAACAATGCAAGGCAACGTTGTCATACATTTTTTCATTGTACTTCTTAACAGTAATGTTAAAATCTTGTCTCCTTCTTGCAGACGACACCTCGTGTATCTCGTCTGGTGACGCAGTAAGTACGGAAGTACGGAAGTGTGCAAACTTAAAACAAAGATACTCACCCTAAAATCTTCACTAAATTTCTTTAAATTGTCTATTTGTTTTCTGTGGTCAGGGGCCAAGGAGGGGGGACCTGTGAGGGAAGGAAAACTCATTTAGGGTTTTGACCAAAAGTGGTGTCTGGTGCTTTAATGATGGTCAGGACTTTGGACTACCTTTGCACACGGGTCTGTTGACACTAGATGAACTGTCCTTCATGTTGTCTTTGTTGGCTTTAGGGGACGTCTGCCTCGTCTCCTGGACGCGACACTCTTTTACTGCACATAGATGACACCATTAACCCTTACAGCAAGATGAAGCAGGGTGAGAGCTTGTGGCTAAACTTTAAAAGCCTTACCATCAGAGGCGACCAAATTGGGGCCGGGGCTTCCGGCAGTCGGGGAGGAAGCGGACGTCGGTGTGGCAAAAGTGTCAATGGGAGCTGTTCCTGTCTGCGGGGATGTGGAGGAAGGGGAGGCTCCGCCCATGCTGTTCTGACGAGGGGAGCGCGGTCTGTGAGCTGAAGAAGAAAAATGTTATCATCCCAGCACCTTGACATGTAAGGTACGCCTCAAAAGATGGGTTCCGTCTACCTCCACTAACTACAGAAGACCAGGTTCCTCCTGATGAGTTCCCTCTGTTGGACGGCGTCACTGGGAGATCTCCGGGGGAATTGTGGGAAATCAGATCCACTACCGGTGGCATTCCTGTGGTCCGGCTGGTCGGGACTCTGTGGGCACGGGGCATCCTCTGGGATTTTGGAGACATCCTTGGTGGACCTAGAAGAAGGAAGACAGAAAAGAAAAAGACATTTGAGGGTGCCGTTGACTTGTGTCAAGTTAAGGTCACACCGGGAGTGTTTAGAGTGCGTGCTGGGCATGCTCGTTAGTACCACAGAAGTGATCAAACCAAACACACCAAACGTTTCAAACCGCAGCCAGGTGAAGAGTGAAGAGAACGAGAGAGATAGGAGGGGGACAAGGCAAGGTGGTGCTGGATAGATTCACCAACTATCAGAGTTTGTGCAGGTAAATAGAACTTGACCACCCAGTGAACATTTTGCTCCCAAAATGGAGGGGGTGAGGGGTGTCACAAACCAGTCACACTGGCAAATCTCTATTCCATGAATGACATGGAACATGCTCAAGTGGTCATGGACACAATCTTTTATTTGCAACTTTAGGAAATATCAATTTATTTACATATTTTGGCAGAAATTCAACCTCATTTGCTGCATCAAATCCCAGGTGTAGGGAAAGATACATCAATGCATTTTTACTCACATTAACACAAAACCTCTATCTTTTAGAGGAGATATCAAGTTTAAAATAAAGCTTTTATTAAGTGCTCAAAAAGAGTTATCATTATGCTAGAAACGTTGATTGTAAGATACCTTCCTTATTATCAAGTCAGTCTGCGTCAGCAACTTCACCTAAGACTATTGCTCCACACTAGACCTGGGCAAATGTAGTTTTGAAAGTAGCTGCGTGTTTTACGTTTAGGACGTGTTAAAGCTGGGAGCATGGTCACTCTGTGGTTAAGATCAATCCATCCACCTTCAACTCATGCCTTTGCCCAGGTCTACGCCACACTGATGTGGGTACCTTCTGAAGACATGCGTTTGGGCAGAGTGGAGGCCGGCGATGACGGCCCGTGGTGGGGAAAGGGAGACGAGGAAGAGGGATGGGAGGGATGGGATGAATGAGAGAGAGGCCTGGAAGGTCGAGAGGGGGGTCTGGAGGGTGGCCTGGTGGGCGTGGCCGCCCGAGGAGGCAGGGAGGAAGGGCCGGGCTGGTAACAAGGGAGGGGGCGGGAGGAAGGAGATGGACAGGGTGAGGGCCAATGGGATGAACCTAAAAAAGGGAAGGACAAATAATCAAGAATGACACAGCAGACGATGACCAATTCAAAACGAAAAAAGAGGCGTACAGCAAGGACAGGTGTGTGCAACTGATTAACATGAGACACGACGCCAAGGCTTTTAAAATTATTTCACAAACAAAGACAGTCAGAGAGGAACACTAATTACAAATGCATGCAACTAAAATGCAATTCTGTTCAATACAATTAAAACTCAGTCGGTCAAAGGATTCAAATGCTTAATCAGAGTAATCCCTTTTCAAATTAATCATGATTAATCATCACCATTTGCAATTTTGTCTGAAATATGCCCATTTTCATAGTACTCGATTATCCGAAGGCTAACAATCTGGCATGATATATATATATATACATACATACATACATATATATATATACATACATACATACATACATATACATACATATACATATATATCTATATATACATATATATACTATATATACATATACATATACACTATATATACATATACATATACAGTATATATACATATATACACATATATACATATATACATATATACACACATACACATATACACACATATATATATACACACACATACACATATATATACACACACACATACACATATATATACACACATATATATACACACACATATATATACACACACATACACACATATATATATACACACACATATATATATATATACACACACATACATATATACACACACATACATATATACACACACACACACACACACACACACACACACACACCACAAGCCTCTTAAAACACAGCAGAACATTTGTATCACACTTTAACCGTGGTACTATGAGCAATGAGGGCTTGCATTCAAAGACACCACAAGAGTCACAGTGCAGGCTAAATAAGATGATTCGTGTTCATGGTTTTCGCTCGCCGCTGTCATACACGTACTGGGCGCACATACCCAACAGCAATTTCAGAAGCGGCCGACAATTTGTTGTCATTGTGTGGTTATGACATAACATGACAAACATGTTAGTGTTTGTTACGTGGGGCGTGGCTTGCAAAAGCCAAGCCGGAAGACCAGCCCCCCTATGTATGTAGTACCTAACCAAAGCAGACAGCACCTTGAAACCATTGCCTGCACAGTTCATAGAGGTTCTATGATCACGCCAGTTTGAGCCTGGAGCAAACTATATAGCATTACTTTACATTAATTCCTGTGAAAGGTTGTTTTTAAATTACAACAACTTGGAAGTCAATCAGGGTCACGGAAAACGTTTGGAGGGCCTACTTTGTATTGTATTACGGTAAATATAACAGTGATGGAGAAAAACAGTAAAATAAGTTGACAAAATGCACACAATTGAATATCAATTGAGAAAAGTTCAGATGGATGTCTGTGATGAGCTTCCCTCCGGTATAAAAGTTGAGACTAAAGTATAACAGGCATGTGTGATGCACCACTCATACCTCCATTCACCACCCTCTGGTCAGCCCCTGTGCTCTGGTTATAGTCATGCAGTCCTGCTCGCGGAGTTGAAGGTCCGGCTGAGTTCGGAGTCAGGCGTGGCGAATTCTGCCGTCCGGGCCCCCATGACATGGCCTCCCTGTTTCTTTGCCCTGGGTGAATGTACTTGTTCTCCCTGGAAGCAGACATTGATCAATACATGACTCCACCAAGAGCACTGCCTTAGTAGAGCCGTCTCACCTGCTCAATGTGTGCATCTCTCTTTCCCCTCGTACCACCGCGGTAAACTTCTCCTCCTCGGAGCGCTCGTCGTTCTCCAGGGCCACGCGGGCCTTGTACGTGGAGCTGGCTTCTATCTCCTCAGCCAGCTGGGCAGCTCGAGCTTCCCTCTTCAGGAACTCCTCGGAGTTGTCCCGCTCTAGTGGGACCCTGTATTGTAAGGTGTGAGGAAACAGATGATGACGAAATACTGAAAACATTTGCAATTCATTTCTTAATGAACATTGCATACTTGTTGCTGACAAAATGAATCCACAAAAGGAACAGCGCACTGTTGCTTACGTATATGTGGACAGGCTGCTGTCATAGGTAGATAAGACACCGTACTTCTCTTCGTTGTACTTGAACATGTCATTGGGGTCCCACCCGTTTGACTGAAAACAAAAAAAAGACAAGAAGTTGCTTTTTTTGTAGCCCAAATGCCAGTGGTTGTTGTGGCTTTGTGTCATGTTTTCGCACCACATCAGTATCCAGAGACTCGAGGCTGTCAGAGTTGTGGGTCTCTCCACCATCCCAGGGCTCCAGATCTTTCTCTTTGTGCTCGCCATTGATCCTGCCGCTCACCGCGGAGTCTGTGAAGTTATCTGAGACACGCAAGGATACACCTTTATGCTCTGCAGACACACAAACACAGACACATACCAACAGAAAGCAGAGAAGCTGCATTCTTACTGCTTAAGCACCAAAGCAAGTACATGCCTTCAGCATTTCTGCCACAAGATCTTTTAGTGCTTTTTCAACACACGCATTAACCACACACCAAAATATAATTCCTTTTAAATAAATAGCTAATTCGAAGAACAGTATGAAATACTACTTACTGACAAACATGTTGAGCAAAGTCTTGTTCTCATATTTTAATCCTACTTACAAACTATGAAAATATCCATGGACAACATAAAGCACATCAGCCATAACAAAAAGTTAGAAACTACAAATGCACCAGTCTGAGATAACATTGCCTGAGTCAGGTTAGCAGAGATGGCGGAGAGGCTTTATGACTGCTATCTGTCATAGAACTTGCACGTATAAGGTGAGGGGGTGGTGAGGCAAAGCAAGCATGCGTTTAGAATGCAGTCAAAAATACCTGGGATTTTCATCCAATCATCTGAAAGCATTTTCTCATTTCTTGCGTGAATCGTTTGTGTTGCTTACAAGCTGTTGCTTTCAATGGAAAGGAGATATTTACTGTACCGCGTGGTACTGTCCTCGACTATAGACTTCACTGCATGTTCACTTACAGTGTGTTGATCTGGGTGGTACACTTTCTTGAACAAAGCAATGCAAAGAAGGCCTGGGCCCAGGGAAAATTACACAAATTTTCAACCAGTTAAGGCACGATTAATAGTAGTAGCCTTGTGTGAGTGTGCCCTAAATCTAGACTTGAAGCATATTGAACTTTTACATCGCATGTTTGTTAAAAAGATATCAATAAATGAAGTGGAAGCTGGCTTATTTTCCACTGAAAGCAACATTACACAAGATCTGGTGGGAAAAATATATCAACTCAGTGGAACTGCCTCAGAGATCATACATTTTAGACCCAAATAGGATAGGGCTGGGCATGGTTTGAATTTCAACGATTCCAGTTACGCTTCCTTGTTTTGAATCTGGTTCTTAGATTCTCGACTCCGATGCTTTTGAAAGGCAGGGTCATTAAAGTTTACATAGTTTAAATGAGGGCTCTAACCACAGTTCTTTTTGGATTAAATATCTGAACATTACCATGAATTGTTTAATAATATTAACTTAATCAACTTTCCTATGATTTTTTTATACAGTATATAAGGCTAACTTTTTATCTTCTACATTGGTGTCATTGTTTTTTCCAGTAGGAGAAGTGGGCATAGAAACAAGGAATCAAAATAAAAACATTTTAATGATCCCAGGAGAATCGCAATGTCAGTCCTGGTTCCCATCGATGCTCGAAACTTAATGCCCAACCCTAGTCGAGTATACATCGGAATACACCATTTACTCTCTGCACAAGCAACGGCTGTGTTGCTAGAACAGCCCCATGACCCATAAACTCAAATGCCACTTGGTCAATGTCCTAATAATAATAATACACAATATCATTTCAAACGGGGGCAGCTTCAAAAAGGGATGGTAAGAGCAGGATTTTGAGAGGATAACATATTCCATATGAAACATGAAGGGGACTTACTTTTTAGCACAGTAGATCCAGCGTCACCACAAGACATTATTTCTTATGTCTTAAACCGCGTTTTATTATTTTAACATTTTACCAACAGTTGTATGACTAAGTTAAGAATGTAAAAATGTTTCTATAATTTTTCTATACAGTTTCATGACCCAGGAACAATTTATTCCTAGTCCCATTATTTTTGATCCGAAAAGTCCATGGACCTTAGTAGTTCCACTGTTTTGATTTTTAATTTTGTAGAAACCCCCAGACAGCATCACCATACAGGGCATGAAAAGCAGTAGCAGCACTAGCAATTGCAACAGGTTTGATTTTCGAGTAGAAATGGGTTACAGGACAAAGGTGGGAGTATACAACAGACATAATATATTACCTGTGTCAGAGGAAACTAGACCATGGGAGAGCAGAGACAGACAGATGACAAGAGTCAGAAGATGGACTGACAGAATGACCAGAGGCCTCATCTATAAACCTTGCGTATGGACAAAACGGGGACGAAAAGTTGCATCCGCCGTTTGATCTAGAAAAATACAACCTGACGTAAGCATGTGTGCACTGGTTCTTTCGTAACTAGCAGACGCACTTTTTGGAGACATGGCAGAAATGCGCCGCACATTTTAAGTGGTGATTTGAAGTCATATGTTAGAAACAAACATGCAATGGATGCTAATAACGATTTATCCATCGCTGCGTGAAAACATTCTATTGTTGACTTCAAAACATTCCTGGAAAGTGTTATTTTACATGAAACTGACAGATATCAGTAGTCATTTATTCCAAATACCATTACGCACGTGTATCGTATCCGGATGAAAAGACACATGAAAATCATGACGCAGTGCTTGAATATTTCAGAATTCTCATCATTATAACATTATGTGTTAGATTAATGTAAATTATAACAAACATTAAGTTGTCAATTAAATAATTCTATAGGGTTTAGATTTGCAAGACTATGATGTCTTCAGTGCTCCATTTCTTGCTTTTCTTTGGACAATTTATCAAAAAAATAAAACAATTTCTTGTTGCACATGCCTTTATTTGTGTGGATAGTGTCAGTGCTATCCTCTTTCTTTTTCACATGAGTATCTACCTAATATTTTGAGGGCTTTAATGTCATCATTAAGTGGATTAAAGCAATTAGTTTTACTCCATTCACACCTGTGACAGCAGACTTGCTGTTACTCAGTATTTTCATACTTTATTTATCATGCCACTTTTGTGTCTGGATGGAGGCTCCAATGGAGGCTCTTTAAATATGGACGCCACATTCACGAGTCACTTTGCGTTGACATTCTATGGTGAAGTGGAGGCGTGGAAAGGGCGTGACTTAAGGCGGAGTTGTGTATGCACACTTCTCCTCAAGGTGGAATCTATAAACCACAAATTGTGTGAATGCGTGTCTACGCCACATTTTATAGTTCGGAATACGTCTGTCCACACGCACATTTCTGGCGCACGTAGACTATTAGTCAGATTACGACGCACATTTTTATAGACAAGGCCTTAGAGTGGTGAACAACTGACTTACTACCCAAAATCATATTATGAACAGTGTGGCTTTGTGTTTCATGTTTGAATTTTGTGGTCATCACTAATAATAAGCACTGCACTATCATTTGTTCCCCACCCCACTCAACACCATTACACTTGTTCATTTCCACACAACAAAACCCTGGCACACAGTCAATAGTTCTCAAAAGGAGGCTTGGATGGGTCAGGGTGAATTTGCCATAGTCAGTCGGTCTTTATTGAGTGCCCTTGCTGCACCAGGGCATCCTTAGGACCAATCAATACATTACATTAGTCTTCAGTAAGTGGCCTCTCAAAGCAGACACATGACAAAGTCCCTGCTTGGTAGTTAATACAGGCAGAGAAAAATCAATACGTCGTGTGTATGCGCTGATTTACACAGCCGTGTGTTTATTTGTGAGCCTGTGTGAATTCATAGTGACAAAGTCACCTTTTCTTACTGTGACTCCGGCATGGGTTTTATCAAGATTTATGCAGAAGAATAAAAAGAAAAAAAAGGCATACCTTTTCTGGCAAAGTTAAGGTCGACATCTTTGAAGGACACCACAACGACATCCGATGCCTTAAAGACGATGCTTTCTACTATGTCCTCCTTCCTGGGGCCCACACTCGGCTCTGGGCTCCTCCTGTGGGCTGCGTCCAACACCAGGTCACACTGAGGGAAAAAAAAAAGTTGTGATGGAAAAAAAATCCAAGTGGGAAAAACAAAAGTCCAAACTAAAATGCTAGAAGGTTGAATTTTGCGGGAGGGGGGAAAATCCCATGAGTCAAAATGATAAAAAAGAAATTCCTCTACCCACACCCAAATTTGCAGTCTTCTTCCTTCCTTATTTCAGTCCACAATGTTTCATGCAAATTTTGTGAAAAAAATGCTCCCATTTCACACAGACAATCTGTTAAATTGCCGAATCAAAGCCCTAACAGAAGATCTGGCTTTGCCAACTAGCAAGAATGCAGCTCCTCTGGGCAGCATTATTCTGTTGAGTGCAACATGGCCACAAAAAGCCCCAGTAGCTATTCTAACCTTCTCTGTAAAACAGTACTTTAAAAAGTAAAGAAAGGATTAATTGATCGCTAACTTTTAAATTGTTGCCCAAAGTCCAGCCCAATTTGAAACTTGTTTGAGTTTAGATTTAATTGGGTGAAACATAAACACTGCTCACAGGGACTGACTGAGTATAAAAGGGAAGATGAAGGACCTTGTATCTCTCATCCATAAAAGGACAGACTAAAAGGGTGGACTTTGTCGGTCCCACTTCAGTGGTTCGCCTTCCCACCAGAGAATTTCATTTCATGATTGCCATCTTACCTCTGGACCGTAAGTCTTGAACACTCCTTCGTAGATCGCTCCGTTTTTCACCTTCAGTTCACACCTGGTGCCCTGTAATCATCCACCATTCGTTAATGTGAGATGTCAGTGGAAATGTGAATGCGCTGAAGACGAGTTTAGAAGTAATCTGCTGTGACACACAGTGATGACTAATCAATGTTTTTGTTGAAGCAAGAAGCCGTCGGAGCGAATCCCACAAGCTATGTTTTATTGTTGTGGACATTTTTACTACGTTGTTTAAAGCAAGCATAAGGCCATCTTGCAATGCTGCTTTTACTATTGTGGCACAGTATTCTAACTAGAAGTGTATTTGAAAGCATCATGACAAAGATCAGCAAGACAGTGAACATACCACAACCGATGTCAAGACGTGGACCATCCTCATGTTTGCATAAACGCCATTGAAAATAACCTGAATATGTAAAAAAAAAACAAAACAAAAAAAACACAATGCCATTGAATGGCCTCTCTCTCATCCCTCTCCAGGGTCAATGCCTTGCAACACAGTTTTAAAAGTGTGTTGTGTTCTTTCACTCAAACAGGTTACTTACAGCAGCAGGACCCTTGGCACTGTGTCTTCCCCTGTAAAAGAAGAAAATACCACTGACGACATATGCTCGCTTGTATTTTACAAGTGATCAAAGTGTTTCCATTAAGAGGAATGACAGAAATTTCAGGCCACTTTCATTATAGATCACTAACTGAGATTATCCTCAGCAGCAGGGACCACACACACAAAAACACAGCATGTTGTACTCAAATGAAACAGAATCCAGGAAGACTTGTTGGTAGTAAGACAAAACTGTTTTGAAAATGCCAAAGATTAGAGTGGTTTATTATTCAAACCATACACATTGTTCTTTCAGCATGTTCCAACACCTTATTCAGGAAGTACGTCCTTGAATGCATGTTTTTCTAGTAAAATTAACCATGTCCTCATGTATGTCCTTACTCTTAAATCCTTAACGTGTGTACACCAAGCTATTCTATGTCTCTTATGCATCTTATTTTTTTCGAGTATGTCCTAAAATTCACCTAATTCAGGTATCATGTCCTTAAATGCATGACCGTATTCTTTTAGTACTTACTTCACCTTATTCGTGCAATATGTCCTCAAATAGACCATGTTCTACAGGTATGTCCTAAAATGCACCTTATTCATTCCAGCAGGTGCCTAGAATGGATCATGGCTTCTCGAATTTCCACTAAAATGCACCAAATCCCTTAAGTACTATTTTCAAAAATGTAACGTGTTATTCAAGGGTCTCCTGGAATGCACTTGGTTCTCCTACTGCAACTGCAAGAAAGTTATTTTGTCCAGTATTTACTCCAATACAACATGTTCTGGAAAACATCAGATTCCTCTAGCAGTCCTTAAAGGCATCTTATTTTGTTTAACATGTCCTGGAATGCACCTTATTCATTTCAGCATGCATAATACGCCTTGTCCAGAAAATTCACAAGCTATAATACACCTTATTATTCTGGAATACAATGAAACATATTTTGTCTAAATGGCCTAAAACGCACCTTTTTCCTGCAAGCATGTCCTACAGCACACACTATTAGTATAGCAGGTAATAGAATGCACCATACTTTGTCTGGCATGTCCTAAAATGCACCTTCTTTTTCTGACACGTCCTAGAATGCACCTTATTCATTCCAGCATGTCCTCGAATGCACCTTTTTGTTGAGCACATTCAGCCCACATTCGCCTTCATTATAATCAATGCCTATTTCCTACAATTAATCGCTTTCCACTGAAAGATTCACGTCAATCTCCACTATATTCTAGTCGTAAAAGTCCCCACTGAAACGTAGCTTGTATAAATGTGCTCATTTCGACGGATGCGTGTTTAATGTAAGAAAAAAATGACGGCCTCAGTGGAAAGCTACGCAATGAGAAAATAGGGCGTACTGTGCCGGTGACCAGTGAATGATAAGAAGCAGCCTTGCACACGTCCAAGTTACAGCAGCTATTTCACTGATAGCCTGCGATCAACTTGATCCTCCGGAACATGTGCTTAAAAGTCATACATACTTCAAGGGCATTATTTCACATGAGCGGCAACGTCAAGGTTGACAGTTAATTTAACTCCATTTTCCTATCTAAACCCCCTTTCTCCACGCATAGACACACACACACACACGCCCTACCACCTCGTTCGATTATTTACACGAAACCCGTGTCTCGTTGCATTGTGTGGATGCTACTGAAACACAATTCAAGAACATGCAAGTGATGCGTTCAGGTGACAAATGCAATGATTAGAGGCCATTCAATTACGAGCTGTCAAACGGCTAATTAACGCTAGCTCGCCGGACTCTACGTCAACTGGTGCCCTCTGTACAAGCTTAAAGGAGTATTCGGCCAAAACGTGGCGTTAACACACAAATAAAAGCGATATTGTGATATGAATGTGCATGAGGCGGCTATAGGTTGCAACATTTCAGGGACAAACAGCCAGGCCGCGCTAGCATGGGGGACCAAGGCGTCGCAAGGCCCGTTTAACGTTGGCAAAACCGCCTTCACAGGTTTGGAGTACAAAATGGGCATGTCATCTCTCAAAAGCACCACCGTGAGTGGCCACTGTGTCCATACTCTGGAAGCCTACCGGGGTGGGTCACGACGGTAATTAATTTATATTTTAATTGCACAAACCTGCCCAGATTCTGTCGTCCCCCGCCGCTTCCTCCAGCGCCAGCGGCGTTACCACCACCGGGCTTGCTGCGATTTCCACCGGCCTTCATTGACATGTCGATCCCATAAAAGACGGCGTGTTAAAATGACCAGCTCGACACCGCAATTCTCTCTTGGACGAGGACGATTGTGGTGTGTGTGTGGTTGTGTGACAGTTGGCCGCTGCCGTTAGCAAGTCTGAGGCTAGCAGGCTAATGTCAACGTGCCTCTCGAGGGAAAATGCTATGCTAACAAGCTAGCTGGCTTGCTAGCCCAATTAGCAACCAGTACAATTCGTATTAAAACTGAAAAAACTCTACTTAAAAAAAGACAACACGTACAAATGACTCTCTTAAAATAAATACGTGCGTTGAACCTCTTGCCAACGTGTTGTGTAATCTAAACAAAATTAATTTCTAATCACAAAACGTGGTTCAGTGCTGTCTAGGGCTTTTTCCGTTGCTAACATCTACAAGACCAAAACAGTCTGAAAGGGGACAAAAAAACAGCGGAGGGATATTTGACATGCGTAACGACACATAGAAGCCTTGCGGTCGTTAACGAGAACACACAACCATACAAACAAATCCTTATAGACACGTTTGTAAGTAAGCAAAACAAATATACTGACAGTATATTATTTTAACACAAAAGCTCTACATAATGGAACTATTTTCAGGAAGTGCACGGTGGCTGTGCTGTGGCATCCACGTGAGCCGGCTAGCGCGCAGCATACCCATGCGCATCAGTATGCATATACTATACTGCAATCAAATATTATCAATCCATTTGTATTTATGTAGCATTATCTATATATGCATATGTTTTGCAAGTGTAAACATGTGATGTTAAACATGTTAAACATGTTCAAAACAAACCTTACCATCATGCATATACAGAGCATGATGATTATACTGTGGACAAAAGATGACAGAAACCGTCATTTAAATTGTGATTATTGCTGATGCATTGATATTATGCATCCACCATAATCTACCGTTGCATTCAACAATTAAGGGTACATACACAATAGGACGTAAAACATATCACTTGATCAATATCATTGATCTTTAATATCCGATGTTAACGTTGTCATTTATGTTTTTTGCAAGTTGATAAACTTGCAGCAGCTTGCAATAAACAATAAAACATTCAAATAGTTCAAGCCACTAATATTATTATTGGTCACTCTAGTTAAAATTATATTTACATGACAATACATTGGAAGATTTGCCAAGGGAATGTATTTCTGTGTGCTGTATGTAATAATCCATATTTGATACTAACCATAAATTATACAAATTACTTACCACAAAAAATATTTTTACAAAACTACCTCATTTAACATATGCTTGCTGAATTTTGTCTCCCTCTTGTGGACAATAGAAACTATAGCAGAAATAATGTAAATCATTTATCTATTTACAGTTCCTTCAAATGTAAGTAAAAGTACCTTGTTTGTTATCTGTTAAAGCCTGTTTTATTTTGTAGACGTCATTCGTTAACAACAAAATTATATACATGATCATGTTTGCATTGACGTGTTTATTAGACTTTATGCACGGCATCCAATCGTGTTTAATACAATTTGCAGACACATTGCGGAAAGAATAGCCATTTTATTCATGTTAAAAGACAAATAACATTTTGATCAGGCATTATGGTTGACCTCCTATTGTGTACCTTCACCAGTACAGCTGGGCACCCCTCTCTGACATAATGCTACAAGATTAGCAAAATAGGTCCGTTCGTCGCCATGGCTATTTAGACTACTTTCCCGCTGTGTGGCACTTCTTTACACGGACAACAACTGGAGCTTAATACGCTATCTGGTGGGAGGATGTTATCATAATTTGCCGTTCCTAAAAAAGCAGAAAACTTCGCTCAGTTGCCACCTGAGCCATTCAGCTCGATAGCTTTTTAGCTAGCTAGCCCTGATCGACGGCATAATAGACTGCCTGGCGTTTATATTGTCATGAACGCGGTGTCGTCGTTTTGACAAGTTCACATTTGAGCTTCCAATGACAGTAGAATAAGTGGCTTTTACGTGAAATGAACGATCAATCGTTTGTTTTTTAACAGATGCTGTTATAGTGAAAAGCCACCTGAATCGGGTGCTACATCATGGCAACATGCAAACAATCTACTTAGCAAGCTAGCGTCTTGCTCTAACTAAAAATACACCCCTTGTCCTCTGTCCCGCATGCTGAAGCGGTGGGCTTGTCCCCTTAATTTCCCACGTCTCCGGCTTTTATGGTGACCTTGCTCGGCGTTTGGCACTCTACATGGTCACTACGGTGGAATCAAGGCGTCAGGAAGAGCGTGTCAGACCCCGAGGTGGTGAGCCGGGTTGGGCTGACTTTACGCCGCATCGCAGCTGCCGGGTGGTTCTGTTGTCCCCATGGCCTTGTGCCTCCATTAGTAGTCATATAACGAGCCCCGGTCCAGCCCCCGGGATATTGGAGTGAGACCCATCAAAGGTCAAGGATAAACGCTTTTGTTTCCACTGTCAACTGCGTGAGATCTGCGGGACATCTTTGTTAAAGTGGATCACAATGACAGAGGATAACAGTGCAGATAACTTCATCAAGGTAAGTTCTGTTTCCATGTGTATTCTTCGTGTCATGCCGCACGTCTGTTTAATGCCACATTTTTCATGTCTCATGAGCTCCATTGCAAAAGTTGTATCTAAACTGCTACCGTTGCAGATATGAAAATGCTCACATTTGCACAGAGTACGTGGTATTCATTTAGTGTTGTGCAGTTGCCATTAACATGCATTAGTGTAAAGTTACCAGGTATGCTGTTGCTCTTGTCAACTTTGCAAAGATGAATGTCCCCATTGTGGGACCAACAAAGGCTTATTCTATTACATTTTTGTCAGTGTAGTGCATGAGTACAGTAATTGGTGTGCTTTATCGTGGGTGGAGAACACTGCATCATATGGATGCATCTGATGTTTTGGTAATCTTATTTGGCTACAAGAGAGGGTGATAATACTCTGTGACACCCACATTTAGTGCCTTTTATAAAATAATGATGGAATTGTATGTACAGTACATCAAGGCACATCATGTTGGGTATGAGTTTGTGCATTCTCTTAGGTGAGAGAGAATGAGTGGCTTATATTAGTTCAGTCAAGGCAACAACAATCCTCCTTGTTCATGTTTTGTTACACCCCGGCTTTGGAATTCCTTCCCTTACTCGCTACCTTCCATGTGTCACTGGCCTGGCATCTTAAGTTAGCAGCAAAATGTCATCTCAAGTGCCCCGAGCCACTTGCTTTCACAACTGGGTCAGAATGTGCTTAATGATGGGATGACTGCCCCTGAGAACTGGAACACACACAGTGTGTCCACTTGAGCCATCATCATGGACAATGTAGTTTGCAAAAGAAAGGAGTTGACACAGCCCACGGCTATCTTGCTCTACAACCATCAGTGTTTGGACAAATTGTGGTCAAATCTAGCGCATATCTAACTAACAAGTATCAAACAATATGTGGCTGATGCCTATATCCTTAATGCAGGAGACATCCATTCTAGATGAATACAGCATCAACTGGACCCAGAAGCTGGGAGCTGGCATCAGTGGACCTGTGAGGTGAGTGGGACCAAGATATCTACTCTCCTCTAAAACTAAGCTTGTAAGCAGTGTAACGTTACTGACGCGCCAAGAGCAGAATACTACGTAAATACCTGTTTTTCAATATTTTTGTACTAGTAATAGTTCATTGTCAGCCACGAAACAACGATCGGGAGACTGAATTGTTCCTCTACAGGAAAGCGCTTTTAGTCAGAGTCTTTCAGTCACAGCTGTATAGGAGTGGAACTCTGCCCCAGACAAGACAGAGCTCATACTTACTATTAAAAAAATAAAAAAAAAAGCGCGTAGGCCTCACAGCTAGGAGACCCAAGTTCGATTCTACCATCGGCCATCTCTGTGTAAAGTTGGCATGTTCTCCCCGTGCATGCGTGGGTTTTCTCTGGAGACACTGGTTTCCTCCCACATTCCAAAAACATGCTAGGTTAATTGGTGACTCCAAATTGTCCATAGGTATGAATGTGAGTGTGAATGATTGTTGGTCTATATGTGCCCTGTGATTGGCTGGCGACCAGTCCATGGTGTACCCCGCCTTTCTGAAGACAGCTGGGGTAGGCTTTAGCACTCCTTGCGAGAAAATGAATGAATAACACAGCATATTGGAATCACTAATACTACCATTAACAGTACATTATAAACTTATTCAACATCATCTATTGATGAGCTAGTGTTTTATTTGATGTCCTTTATTAAAGGTCTGCCTCCTCCGTAGTCCAACTTGGTAAAGTTTGCTATTGTACAGTCATGTACCTCTCGTATTAGTGAGAAGCCATCATTCCATCATACAGTGAGTGTTGGCCACAGGACACAAGACATCAGTCCACAAGGCAGTGGACTCATCAGTGTGACATATTGACAGACTCATGAACTCAATGAGTCAGACAGCGCAGTCTCTGTTTCATCACCTCTGAGTCACTCTTGTTTTTCGACTCTTTGTTTCTGAAATTGACTGTGATTCACGAGGCCTTGTGCCTAATAGGGCCGCTGCGCATTTGTAATTCATCTCTAATAGAACATTTGTTACTCAACATGCCCCCCCACCACCACCACCACAATCTGGACCTGTACACAGCTTTGTGATTCACTTTTCCCTTGCAGTTGGTGAACTTTGGCCAAAGCAGAATGTTCTCTTGCTGTAATACTGAAAGAGTAATGTAGTGTATTCTTGGAAGCCTTTCAAGGGTCAGTTTTTGTTGTTAGTTCTCTCTGTCTTAGATAAGCAGGAGTGGACATTTTTGGAACTTTCATGACAGAAACGTATTACTTTTGGCTGCTGTTCTTCATGGGAGATCCTCAAACGACAGTTAATAAACACATAATAAAGATAAGTCCAAATAGTCAGTTGACGAATGCAAGTCCAGTGAGAATGAATCAAGGTTGGTTTTTTTTGTTTGTTTTTTGCAGCCCTAATGCTCAGCTTCAGCGTTCTCCACGCTGGAGAATTCACTGTTCTTATCTATCTACTTCCGCAATGCCTCATATGAGACGAACATAACTTGACAGCATTGACTTTGCTTTCAACACTTTCAACTCCTTTGTATTTGGTCCTCAAGGGTTTGTGTGAAGAAATCATCACAGGAACGCTTGGCCCTGAAGATCCTCATTGATCGCCCAAAAGCCAGAAATGAGGTTGGACAAAGCACCAGTGTCTATTTTATAGTGTCTGTTCTGTTTGCCCTTCAGTCGCACTCTTTTTTTCTGCTTTGTATGGATGTAACATTGCTGAACGCGACATGTAGGCACCCTTCTTTTGCTTTCAAACAAATCTCTCATTACCAGAGGTATCTTAAAATTGGCTCCATAACTCCAGCTGCTTGCTAAATTGTTCAACCTGGTTGCTCATGCTCATGTTTCTGGGCAAATACACAGTAGAGTTCTTTCTATCAAGTGTATACTTATAGGTCATCACATGGTTTGTCTGGTATCAGGCCAGGTATCATGCCCCCAAGTGTCAGGTCTCGGGCTGATACTGGCGCGTGGGGGCATGATACTGGGCCTGATACCAGACAAACCATGTGATGATCTTATTATCCCATACTATTTAATCATGAGCTTATTATCACGTACTATTTAATCAAAAGACCATTTTGTTTCCAGAAAATTTTCAGTTTATTACATGTATTATATCTAAACAGTGTAAACTGTGTGTTCACGCTCGTGCGCTGTTCTCTGATTGGTTGTTTCACGGGAACGATATCAGAGCAGCGCGCTCTGAGTGGACAGCTCAGTATCACTGTATCAA
Source organism: Doryrhamphus excisus (assembly GCF_037039965.1). Classification (NCBI taxonomy): domain Eukaryota; kingdom Metazoa; phylum Chordata; class Actinopteri; order Syngnathiformes; family Syngnathidae; genus Doryrhamphus; species Doryrhamphus excisus. The sequence goes on along the minus strand of NC_136359.1, from coordinate 10,080,863 downwards.
TGTATCACTGCCCTGGGCTTTGACACTTTTTCGGCCTTTTCCCGTATCATTCATGGGCGGTTTCTAGGGTACAGGGCCAATTAATACTGTAGTATGTGATAATTGTATTTAACAGTCTAGCAGTGTTGCAGTTCTATTGTGTGAGTTCATTGTCTCTGCTTGTAGGTGCGCCTCCATATGATGTGTGCCAACCACCCAAACATAGTGCAAATCTTGGAGGTGTACGCCAACAGTGTCCAGTTCCCACACGAGTCCAGCCCGAGGTGAATTTGTCCGTCTATGTTCATTCCATCGCCACAACTTGTATGTACCGCATATTCAGGCTGTTTTTTCCCCCTGGTTCTTCCCCAAGAGCCAGGCTTCTGATTGTGATGGAAATGATGGAGGGCGGCGAACTGTTCCATAGAATCAGTCAGCACAGACACTTCACTGAGAAGATGGCCAGCCAGGTCACAAAGCAGGTAGGTGATGGATGTGTATGCACACAGAATGCTCTGTTTCCTCATTAATCCTCACCAGTGTTGTTTGCTCGCATGTTTCAGGGTGTTAAACCCTTTTTGGCGCTTGTGTTACAGCCATTCTGGCAGTCTCTGTGTCTCATTAGCAGCTCCCTGCTTGGATTCGGCAGCTGATGCCGCACTCTATCAGCAGAACACATGTTGTTTGGACACACACGTGAATAACAGCATCACTCCTCCTACAGATCAGTCAAGCCTTGGAACACTGTCACTCCCTAAATATTGCACATCGGGACCTGAAGCCAGAGAACCTGCTCTTCAAGGATAACTCTTTGGTAATTCCAGAAATGTGCTCACATCATATGTTCCACGCTCGAATGACATCTTCTTGCCAATTGCCTTGCCTCAGGATGCTCCTGTGAAGCTGTGCGACTTCGGTTTCGCCAAAATTGATCAAGGGGACCTGATGACCCCGCAGTTCACTCCCTACTACGTAGCACCTCAGGTAGAAAACACACTGAAAATGAATCAAACTGACTGCACATCAAACCCACTGTTGCCACACAGGTACTTGAGGCTCAAAGAAGACACCAGAAAGAAAAGTCTGGAATCATACCTACCTCACCCACTCCTTACACCTACAACAAGGTGAGACTCAGACCTTTTGTCAGCTTTACTTCACCCACAAGTCCTTTGGAATTTTTTTTTTTTTTTTTTGCAGAGCTGTGACTTGTGGTCGCTGGGCGTCATCATCTACGTGATGCTATGCGGCTATCCTCCGTTCTACTCCAAGCATCACAGTCGCACCATTCCGAAGGACATGCGGAAGAAGATCATGATGGGCAGCTTTGACTTCCCCGAGGACGAGTGGAGTCAGATCTCAGAGATGGCAAAGGACATTGTGCGCAAGTAGGTTGGCATATCTTCTTTGTCTTTTGCCACTGTACAAATGCGTCCGTTCCAGGGACCGAGCAATGCTGCATGAATTGGAGCCGATTCTCGCAAGATTTGTCTTTACAAATACAATATCAGCTTCCTGTACTTCCCTACTATAGCTTCTTGTGTCTCTTTTCTTCATTTGCACCCCCCAGGCTGCTAAAGGTGAAGCCAGAGGAGAGGCTGACCATCGAGGGCGTCTTGTCTCATCCATGGCTCAACTGCACTGAAGCCCTTGATAACGTGCTGCCCTCTGCACAGATGATGATGGACAAGGTAGGCGGGGATATTATTTGCCATGACTGTAAATATTGACAGTTACAAGGCGACAGTAAAAGCAATTTCTCATCCCTCTCAGGCGGTCGTCGCAGGAATCCAGCAGGCCCATGCAGAGCAGTTGGCCAACATGAGGATTCAGGACTTGAACGTCAGCCTGAAGCCTCTCAACTCTGTCAACAACCCAATCCTCAGGAAGCGGAAACTGCTCGGGTGGGTTTATTTTTTTTTATTTTATTTTTTTATCCTTAGAACGTTGAAATTTGGTGGCGTGAGTGCCAACCCTGTTTTGTCGTCATTGTTCCAGCTCTAAGCCCAGTGACGGTTTCTTCATTCACGACCCAGAAAACGGAGGCGAGGACTCCAACGTAGCGCTGGAAAAACTACGAGATGTCATTGCACAGTGCATCCTTCCACAGGCGGGTCAGTAAAAACACAGAAAGGGAGCAAATACCTGATACTTTTTGCATGCGTACTAAGAAGCTGCTCTGCTGCGTGTCTCTTTAGGTGAAAACGAGGACGAGAAGCTGAACGTGGTGATGTATGAAGCCTGGAGGTTCAACAGGGACTGTAAACTGCTACGAGACGGCCTGCAGGGTCTCAGCTGGGATGGTTAGTGCTCAGCACGTCTTGTGATGTCTCCTAGATTTGCATTTTTGCTTGTTACTGGGCCTTAGCTGTGGATGTTGCAGTAATATACTGATACAGTTTTCACTTTGCTGCCCTCAGGCTCCAGCATAAAAATCAGTAGTAGTAATAGTAGTAGTACTAAATGTACATACTTAATAATTATTTGAAGTAGATGAAGAAGTGGAAAAGAAAAAGGTAGCAGTCATTGGCCACAGGTCATTCATTAACAAGTATGTTGCACAACGCAACAGAACCAATGTTCTAATAGCCAGCCAACATCAATACCACTGGTGGGTTCATTCTGATCAACTGTTCAGCAAATGTTACAGGCAGTTTCACAGTTCAGTTTATTTGTGTTGGTTCACTCAGGGGCTTGTTTTTATTTTATTTTTTTTTGTATTGCAGGTCGAGCCTTCTCCGACAAAGTGGACCGTTTGAAATTGGCCGAAATCGTGAAACAGGCCATCGAAGAGAGGACAAACCTGGAGGAGTCTCATTAGCAAACGACTTTCTATTGTTGTTTTATATTAACTTTTTATCCCCAGTCGAATAATTGCGCCCCACCGCCCCCGCCCCCGCACCACACACACCACATGGATTCACTTGCAAGGCCTACTGTACAGCTGTAGATACACATTTCCAAAAAAAAGAAAAGACTCATTGGTACTTGCATCAACAAAAACAACAACAGACTATATTTTCGTTTTCCAAAAAAGAGATTTTCTCTTAGGGAATTTTTATTCTTTTTATCACAAATATTTCATCCTTTTCTTCACCTTTCCGAAGAGTTTATATTTATTTGAAGCAAAAGTTGCTTTATTTATACAGTTTTATTTTTAGCCTGTGAGCAGGCTTTAAAGAGAAGCATTCTGCCTTTTATGCACTCTGTCATTTTCTTTTTCAACCTTTTGGTTGTGTGCAAAAATGCGTGCCCCCCCCATGTTATTTTAGTGTAAAGCCCTTTCTCTTCAAAGACGGATTTTACATCCATTAACACCGAGCCTCCCCTTCTTCCTCACAGCAAGTTGGCTTTGCTTTTTGACTACAATAGCCACTTGATCTTGAGCTTCCTTCTCTAAATGTCGTTGGAAGGCTTGATTTTTTTCTTTCCCTGCTACTGCTCCTTCCGTGGACGTGGTCTTTGATGCGTCAAAAGATTCATCAGTTTGTCAGCAGCCTTAAAAACTTTCAGAACTCTTTCATACATGAAGTGGATTTGTTTTTACTACGCCTTTAAAGACACGCAGGTTCTTCTGTCTCGACATGTCAGTAGAGACTATGCGATGGGGTAATATTGCCTCCACAGTTAGCCAGTGTGACATTTCCATGGCGATCGCCCAACTGCTCTTTGTCTTCTCATTCATGGCGTCATTATTTCTACCTGTCATTGAATATTTTCTTTACGTATGCAAATTGATGAAGTCTTACCTTTTTAGGGACAGTTCCTCGTACATTTCCATGTTGTTGTCTTTCAAAAGGTAAATGTTTATCATACAATTTCACATTTACTTTCATTTACATTCACTCTCATCCAAAATGAGTTGACTGTTAGACAATTATCGAGGCGCTTTTGTTTACATCCTTCCGTAAAGAAAAGGCCATCTGTTCTGACATAATTAAGAGAAATAATTAGGGGTGCCATCGACAAATGTAACCCACTTGATGCCTCACAGTCGCCCCTTTAAATCTCCATGACAACCATGCTGACGTTAAAAAAGGCCTTATTGCACACATAAGAAACGTGCCTTGGTAACCTTTGCTCATTACAAGACTTGGGCTTATTGTTAAAAAAAAACAAAACTAAAAGCATTCCATTTTATTCAGTCATCTCTACTATACATCCCACAACGCTCCTCCCTGCATGGCCCTGGGGTCAGATTTCACAGATAGTAACTTCCACTTGTCTTAAAAGATTGTAAACTAAGTTTGCGCTCAAGTTCACAAGGAGGTGGTGGTGTTTGGTACAACAAAATGCTTCCTCGACCAAATAAATAGTCATCTGTCCTTCATGGTTTGTTTTTCTCTGCTGATGTAGCATGAATACACATCTCTTTCTGCCTTCTCTGGAATGTCATCAACATGCTGACTTTGTAATAAAAACACTTTTCAAGAACCTGTCTTTGTTTTTCTTATGACTTTATTTTTTAGTACATTATTATAATAATTATAGAATATTTATTGTACATGACTTTCATTCTCCGGTATTTTCCATGAATTATTTTGCTTCTTGAATATTTTAACTTTATTACTTCGTTACACTCACAATTATACTTTTTTGTTTCAGTGTTGGCACCAATACTAGCCAACTAGTTTGGAGTAACTGACTGGAATAAAATACACTGTACAATCCTCCATTTTGCATTCTTTTGCACACTGTCTCAAATAAAAAAGCAAATACTGTCTTATGTTAAAACTCTTTAATTCCAGATAGAAGCAGGTAGAAAGAACGAGTCAAGTTATGGAAAGAAAATACACATCACACCTGCAAACAAACAGTTTCACATATATAAAGGCACTTTTTTTCCTAAACATTTGTCATAAAGCAGCAAGATGTTTCTCCCAAGTAGCCATCAAAGTATTTTACATGATTTTTTTAAAGGCAGAAAGTGATGGAAGATGGTCAGTGGAAATGTTTCATGACTAGATTTTATTTAATAAAGATACACATAAATCAAAGAAAGGATGCAGCAAATGTTACCTGCATGACTCACTAGCAGCACCAACTAGGTGGAATGTGACTTTTGGTCCCAGAGGGACAGTTTTCTTTAATGTTTGCACTGCTGTGATGCAGCAGGAAGGGAATTAAGACAAAAGATTCAAATAGAGTTTCTGTAACAAACCACGAGGGCAGCAAAGTCCATGTGAAGTATGTGTTAAAACCCCTCTGGACTCCTCAGTCCGAGTCCTCGTCATCCAAATACTCCTCAGCGTGGCTTTGCGTGCGGGTGTGACCTGAGGGAAAAGCAAAGATGCTCAGGGTTGTTCAAACAGGCCGTCTGTCTCAAACATCAAGGCTGCCCTCTAGTGACAGCTGGACTTACTGCTTGCCAGCTTCTTTTTGAGAAGTGTGGCACAGAGATCATTGGTGGCCATCTCAACAGCCAGCTTGTTCTCGTTGTTCCTGATGTCTGTCTGCGCATCTGAAATCAAAACACGCTTATTTTCTCATCTCTCCTGTTTAAATTAGACCCTATTTGCCCACCAATAATGGAGATGTAGTGTCTAAAAATTTATTTCTGATGTATCTAAAAGGAGGAGATTTAACATCCTGAACATCATCCTGGCATCATGAAATGAATACATGATTATATGCGCCTTTCCATACAGGGTTAATTCATGCAGTGAAGAAAAGGTGCAAAAGAATTGGGGGTTTTCAAAAACTAATTACAAAATAGTAAATACTTATTGACTGCCGTATTTGAAAAGGAATGTAACATGAATTACATCAATCTCCCAGCAGAGTGGTAGTGGACGGGATCAATAATGTTTTGTACACCGCAAAAATAAAATCCCTACATTGTTGAAGAATTAGCAAAACTAGACGTGGATACTCACTCTTGTTCAGCAACATCTCCACAATGTCGGAATAACCCTTCCATGCGGCAGCGTGCAGAGGCGTGTCCCCAAGCTTATTCTATGACAAAAAAAACAAAACAAAACATGCAATGCTCTCCATAGTCAGATTTTTTTTTCTTGGCTTTAATTGTGACTCGTGTCATTACTGTTCTCACCTGTTGGTTGAGCTCGATGTTGGGCTGGTTGAGTAGCAGCTCCACGACATCTGTTCCAGAAAGACAACGGTTATTACAGTGAAATGTTGTTTTTCCCTGAAGTCGTATTTCTCCTCTCTTGTAGAAAAGTGTTGTAACATTTTTGGGTAATAAGTAATTGTTAGTGGGCTGCACGGCGTACAAGTGGTTAGAGCGCAGGCCGCTCAGCTAAGAGACCTGAGTTCAATTCCGCCCTCGGCCATCTCTGTGTGGAGTTTGCATGTTCCCACATTCCAAAAACACGCTAGGTTAATTGGCGACTCCAAATTGTCCATAGGTATGAATGTGAGTGTGAATGGTTGTTTGTCTATATGTGCCCTGTGATTGGCTGGCGACCAGTCCAGGGTGTACCCCGCCTCTTGCCCGAAGACAGCTGGGATAGGCTCCAGAACCCCCAGCGACCCTCGTGAGAATAAGTGCTTGAAAATTAATGAATGAAGTTATTGTTAGCTTTATGCATTATTTTAGCTGTTTGAAGTTGCACAGGTTTGGTCCCAGTATTGACACCTGGGGTGCTCCACATGTAACATTTGAACTTGCAGATGTATATTCCCCCAGCTTTACATATTGCTTCCTGTTGGCAAGGGAGCTTTTAATGATTACCTTTATGTCCTCCATGACATCCCCAGTAGAGGGCAGTATTTCCCGCCTTGTCCAAGCCGTTGATTCCCACCTTGTTCTCCACACATTCCCTCAGCCAGCTAAGATTCCCTGATGGAACGAATACACACACATACATATGTGAGTGGTTGCTAACAGCTTACACACAAACAGAATTGAAGAGAGAAGTGGTCACACCTCGTTTGGCAGCTTCGTGCATGGGATGGTGGATACACTCTGCCTGTTCCGTCACTAAAAACAAGCCAGACAAGTGTTTTATTTAGAGATGCACTGATGAGAACGACCATGATTTGTCCTTTTTACTGACCATAGTTGCGTGGAATAAGTCCTGTCCTGCCTCTACATGTTCCTTTCCACCAGTTACAATCACTCTGAGGACAACAGGAAAGCCTTTTTTTAATTTTACATCTCGCAGCAAGAAATGAAAAGGTTTACTTACTTACTGTGTCAGAGATGTAGAGGATGTCTCCTTCCTCAAAGTAAAGTTCGTCAGGCTGCAACACACACAACTAAATGTTTCAACCAGCTGCTTATGGAGAGCTGCTTCAGTTACACCATTAATCATTTTATTACATTAATTACATAAGTCACCTAAAAATTGCAAAAATAAATTAAGCACTGTACAGCCGCTGCATGGCGGTTTCAATTTTGTGTCTTTACGTTTTTTCAAAAATTTACAAATGACTAAATCATTCTGTGTTGTCGTTGAACACGGCCTACTATTCGTTTTAAAATGTGCATATTTATACAAATGTGATGTCATTTTTTCCCAATTTAAAAATTTTCAGGCATAAAAATGGCTATACAAACTAAAATACTGATAAAGGCATTCAAATTGTGACATGTAGTATTCTATATTGATCTCTCGGCGTCAGTAATGTTACTGTAATGTTCAGTGAATGTCTACTACATGGGGTAATGTATGTAGTACATGAGTGTAAAGGTGACTATGGGGTGCTATTTGATGTCTAGAGGGCTCTAATCATGTTTAAAAGCATATTGAGGTCATGAACAGGTTTTCTATGCTCTAACAACAAAAATATTCCATTTATAAAGAAGGAATCCTACTTTGTGGAAATTCACTTATCACGATCGGGTCTGGAACCAATTAACCTCGATAAACAAGGCATTACAGAACATTCTTTTCTGTTACACAAAAAAAACACGGCAAAGAAAAAGTTATTCATTCTCATCTAACCGAGGTCTCATTGTGTAACTATTCTCATTCATCCAGGTATGCTCATGGCATTCAATTGATCACAACTCGACTGGACAGGTGGGACAACTCTCGTCTGACTAGGTGGGAACAGCTTTCTTATATTCACTGGGTAGGAGATCTACAAATACAATTAATGATCGTGGTCTCTAATTAGTGCAGGGGCAAAAAAAACAATGGTAACTGTGGCTGTGGGCAACCTACTGATATATATAATTTTTAACCCCACAAAATGGCAGTAGCTGCATTCCAGGTATCATGCAGTACCAGCAGCTTTTATCTACCTCTGCGTGCACTTTAAAATGTTGGTCATGCTACTCAGCTTATCCGTGTGAAACTCATGCATGTTACACTTGCCGTAACATTGTTTACAATTAATTGATCAGCAGTTTGCTACTGACAGGGATTACAACATTGGTTTTGTTGCTGCTGTGTTGTAATATAGTCATAAATAAATGACGATGGGTGCTAGTTTTTCCTTTCTACTTTGTCATGCAATGATTTTGGTTTAGGTCAATAAATGTCACAGATATAATTGGCGCTTTTAGAGTATATTTTATTTATGTACTTCTTTCACCACATACAGTGAAGAAAATAAGTATTTGAACACCCTGCTATTTTGCTATTTCTCCCACTTAGAAATCATGGAGGGGTCTGAAATTTTCATCGTAGGTGCATGTCCACTGTGAGAGAGATAAACTAAAAAGAAAAATCCAGAAATCACAATGCATGATTTTTTAACAATTTATTTGTGTGATACAGCTGCAAATAAGTATTTGAACACCTGAGAAAATGAATGTTAATATTTGGTACAGTAGCCTTTGTTTGCTATTACAGAGGTCAAACGTTTCCTGTAGTTTTTCACCAGGTTTGCACACACTGCAGGAGGGATCTTGGCCCACTCCTCCACACAGATCTTCTCTAGATCAGTCAGGTTTCTGGGCTGTCGCTGAGAAACACGGAGTTTGAGCTCCCTCCAAAGATTTTCGATTGGGTTCAGGTCTGGAGACTGGCTGGGCCATGCTAGAACCTTGATATGCTTCTTACGGAGCCACTCCTTGGTTTTCCTGGCTGTGTGCTTCGGGTCGTTGTCGTGTTGGAAGACCCAGCCACGACCCATCTTCAATGCTCTGACAGAGGGAAGGAGGTTGTTCCCCAAAATCTCACAATACACGGCCCCAGTCATCCTCTCTTTAATGCAGTGCACTCGTCCTGTCCCATGTGCAGAAAAACACCCCCAAAGCATGATGCTACCACCCCCATGCTTCACAGTAGGGATGGTGTTCTTCGGATTGTACTCTTCATTCTTCTTCCTCCAAACACGCTTATTGGAATTATGACCAAAAAGTTCTATTTTGGTCTCATCTGACCATAAAACTTTCTCCCATGACTCCTCTGTATCATCCAAATGGTCATATGCAAACTTAAGACGGGCCTTGACATGTGCTGGTTTAAGCAGGGGAACCTTTCGTGCCATGCATGATTTCACATCATGACGTCTTAGTGTATTACCTACAGTAACCTTGGAAACGGTGGTCCCAGCTCTTTTCAGGTCATTGACCAAGTCCTGTCGTGTAGTTCTGGGCTGATTCCTCACCTTTCTTAGAATCATTGAGACCCCACGAGGTGATATCTTGCATGGGGCTCCACTCCGATTGAGATTGACCGTCATGTTTAGCTTCTTCCATTTTCTAATGATAGCTCCAACAGTGGACCTTTTTTCACCAAGCTGCTTGGTAATTGCTCCGTAGCCCTTTCCAGCCTTGTGGAGGTGTACAATTTTGTCTCTGGTGTCTTTGGACAGCTCTTTGGTCTTCGCCATGTTACAAGTTAAAGTCTTACTGATTGTATGGGGTGGACAGGTGTCTTTATGCAGCTAACGACCTCAAACAGGTGCATCTGATTCAGGATGATACATGGAGTGCAGGTGGACTTCTAATGGGCAGACTAACAGGTCTTTCAGGGTCAGAATTCTAGATGATACACAGGTGTTCAAATACTTATTTGCAGCTGTATCACACAAATAAATTGTTAAAAAATCATGCATTGTGATTTCTGGATTTTTCTTTTTAGTTTATCTCTCTCACAGTGGACATGCACCTACGATGAAAATTTCAGACCCCTCCATGATTTCTAAGTGGGAGAAATAGCAAAATAGCAGGGTGTTCAAATACTTATTTTCTTCACTGTAGATATTTGGAGATGACTCTGGAGAATACTCTGATGTTAATAAACTACATTACAGAGCAAAACATGTCTCTTACCGTTCTGGGGTCAAAGGTGTACTCGGCTCTGAACACCTTGACTTGGCCTGAAAGACAATAAATAATTGACTACACAATGACAGACAGAAGAAATCCATACTTTTCAACGGGTCATTTTGTAATGGTAGACGTAGACTGTATGCAATGCGGCAGCACTTGTTTGAAAGCAGCGAGCATGCAAAGCTGTTTATACAGGCAGTGTCAGCAGGTCCTTGCATGAGTTGGCTGCAGCTCCTCGCCCTCGGGTGCTGGCTGCACGGCTGGAATCTGCACAATGTTGGTGCAGGCTACTTTCATAGATTATCTAATTATTATTAGAGTTGAAATAACTCTTAAATTTATTTGAATGTTTGAATGCTGGCTTGCTTGTTGCCTGTCTTGTGTGTGTGTGTGTGTGTGTGTTAGTCTAGACACTGCTGCAGTGTTCTAGGGGGTGGAGGGGAGTCTAGGCCATCACACAAGACTCAGCTCTGTGCACTTCACAGGCCCGGTCATGTTGCTCTGAATACACACAGTGTGCTGACATGTCCATGGACAAGGGAAGAAATGCTGCAATATCCAATAGATGCAATACAAAGATTCTGCCTTTACAATGATAATAATGCCTCAGTTTTGATTGACAGCTGCAAGAAAGTGAATAAAATCTGTTCTACGCAAATACCACAAAATAAACTACTAAAAAGGCTTGAGGGTAAATTCCTCAGCTAAACAACTAGACACACACACACACACACAGTCCTCTTTTACAGTTTCTCTACACATAGATCATTAAAAGTCCATCTGTTGGAACATGTCCCCTGTAACACACACTACCCGTTAAAACCATTACAAATGGCAGTTTTTTAATATACAAGCAAGTCTTGAAAATGCACACACGAGGCAATTCCACATGCAGATGACTTCATATGAACATTTTCCATCAGTGTCCATCCAAAATCTGTGACTCTGTAAACCTTATGATTCAATCTGAACAAGATGCACAGAGCTGTGCTTGGAAAAACTGAACCATCTCTCTTTAGAACTATGCATCACAGATGAGGCAATGGCTATATTTATGAAATATATTTGAGGTACTTCTGCTTCATGCTATTTTCCCTGCAGTTTTAACTTTTTAACACTGTTGTGGACTGGCATTCTACTACATATATTGAAACAAAGTCACTTTTTAATGACAATTCAAGTGCTGCGCGCTCATTTTTAAAATTTCAACCATCCATTTTCTATACTGCTTGTCTCCATTGGGATTGTGGGTGTGATGGCGCCTATCCCAGGTTATAGACCAGAGAAGGGTTACACCTTGGACTGGTAAGCGATTACATGGAACATAATAGGTCAATAACCATTCACACCTATGGACAACATTAGTCTAAAATGTGTATTGGGGGGGGGGGGGGGGGGGGGGCAGGGTACTCCAAGAAAACCCATGAACATGCACACTCCACATAATGATTTGAACATACTGGGTGCATGTCATTCTCATTACTGACTCACTGTAAACCGATTCCTTCAAAAAGTTCATTCATTCATTTTCTACAAGCCCATTCCAGCTGTCTGCGGGCGAGGGGCGGGGTACATAATTATTAATAATCAAATTACATAATTGACCAAAAACGGTCAAAAATTGCTGAGGTGTGTTTGTCAGGACAAATTGTCAATTCACAAACAAAGCAAATACAATCTTATTAGGGTTGTCAGCCATGTTTTTGTTGTAACGTTGTGTGTTATATTTTTAACAATTCCCCATGTTGCTTTAATGCAAACCTAACATTCTGTTATGCCAATGCGCCTGCGTCAAAACGTTAACCTGGAAAGCCTATCAGCGTACAAAACTATAAAACGTATATTCTGCTAGTTGGTCAAGAGATACATATCAGTAAGCAACCCAGTACGCTAAATCATCATTGTTTTAATATGTACTATCAATGTAAAATAAAGGGCAGGTCAAAATTCAAATATGATACGGGCTTCTCGGATTTGTTGTCACCTTTCGACCTCTGACCTCAAACGCAAGCAAAATAGGGAAATCAGGGAGGCCCGCAGACTGTTCATAACCGCTATATCATCATGGCCATTTTCCACGTTTCTCATAAAATCTATTTAATCCTGGTGTTGCCAATGTCTCCAAACATATTTTAAATTTCCTTTAAAATCAAATAAACACATACAATCGCTATGCAGCATTCCCTCTTCAAGATCGTCCGCCCACAAACCTCAAAGCGATAACTAGCTTGTTGCTAGCAAGGTGTTCTTACCTTGCCTACATTCGGCGACATCTAAACAACAAAGCCCATATAAAGTTGAGCTTACCTGGTTTGGCCGGCTTGGGAGGAGGCTTGGACATTTGCGAGTATAAAAGTGGAATGGAATTAGACGCACTTGAAGCACAAGTAAAGAAAAAAAAGTTCACTGGGCTTGACAGCGGTTAGGTTTTCATCCCCTCCAATGAGGAAGTAGGAACTCCTGCCGCGAGCAACACGGAAGTGTTGCTCTGCGCATGAGCAAGAACCACAGCAAATTAATAATGCAAACGTCATTACTTTCTATTAAGCGCACTTGCAATCCAAAAAACAGATTTAAAAGATCTTACTTTAAAAGATAATAATTTACAGCGCTGTTGATTTTAAGTTATGTACTTCTGGATGTGCTGTTATTATGTTCAATATACAAAGGGGCAATTTTGCACATATAGTATTTACATCTAATATAAATGTATATTATATAGCTAAAAACCATAAAAGACGTGATGAAAAATTTATTTGTATTATTCCATATACTTGCACAGAGGCTGTCCTAATGTGACGTCACATCCAAGTCAGCCAATCAGGAGAGTCGAAAGACGGAAGTGCATGACTGTGTGCCGATGTCAATGGACTTCACACTGCATACCTTACTCTCAGCTCTTGCAGTGTATACATGCGTGCAAAATATAGTACTTTATGTAGCACTTTAGCACAGCGGGCTAATGTTTGACGCCCCGAGCGAACTTTGTTTGAGATGAAGACACTAATTGTGGGAGTGGGTGGGTAAGTAGGAATGTGTCGACGTCTGTGTGAGTGCTAGTTTTCCTGTATATATTTATTGGTGATGGAAGAAATAGGCATGCCAACGTTTCTATTTGAAAGTGTTGGTGTTAGTGAAGGAAAGCAGCATATGACAAGCATGTGATTGAATGCATACCAACTAAACAAGGGTGTTGACTTTTTTGCATTAGTTGTGTGCTTTTCTACTTCAGGATGACCAATGGAGGAAAATCCACTCTTTCCAAAAGTCTAAAGGAGAAGATCCCCAACAGCTGCATCATTGCACAGGATTCATTCTTTAAGGCAGGGGTCTCAAACTCAATTTACTTGGGGGCCATTGGAGCTAGGGTCTGGGTGAGATTTGGCCGCATCAGGTTTTCCAAAAAAAAAACCCAAAAAACGCATTTATTAAAAACAAAAAATTAAAAAAAACTTCGCTTTGGTTGCAATTTTCTACAATAAAAGCTCTGATAAAACATTCCACTGTTCTCAAATATCTTTATTTTTATTTTTCCACACAAAATAAGATGAAAAATAAATAAACAAATCAAGAATAAAGAAAACCAATCAATCAGTAATAAATAAATAAATAAAATAATAATAATAAAACGGCAAATAATAAAAACTTAAGAAACCACATATAGTTGGTGGGTAGACAAATTATTTTTTTCAGATTAAAATTAACAAAGCATTATTAGAGTCCTGTAGACATGACAAAACACAACTATAGTCACATTTATACTTTATTTACAACATATTGCGCAACTGCAGGGTCTTGAGACACATGCTAACTCTCAAACTAGAGAGCTAGTGACCTAAACGGTAGCCTTAAAGTTATTTCCTTTAAACTTAAATAGCCAAAAACTTACCACTTCCACACGGATAGTTAATATTAACAGTCATTTAACTTTTAACATGAACATTAATCAAACGTAATAATTTTTTCTGGGTACATGATACCATACAGCATCCATATCAAACTTGCGCGGGCCACACTAACATTAAACTTTCATATCAAGGCGGGAGCCTCAAACTAGTGTCATGCAGGCCACATTTGGCCCGCAGGCCACGTGTTTGAGACCCCTGCTTTAAGGTAAGATGCTTTTCTTCCTCACATCAACATGAGTTACAGTGAAAGCGTGCTCATAGTGCCTTTCTCCAGGATGATTCGGTGGTACCAGTGGACAGTAACGGCTTCAAGCAGTATGACAGTAAGAACACGTGTGTTCAACAATGCGCTTGATGAAAGCATGTCAGATACCTACAGTGTATGATGATGTCTCAGTAACGCCCAACGCAAAATAATCAGAATATGTTCTTGTGATGTCATCCAGCACTTGACGCCCTCCACATGGACATCATGATGAGCGAGGTTGACGCCTGGCAAAGAGATCCAGAGACCATCGTTAAGAATATAGATCCGGCTCCAGAGAAGACGATACCATCGTCACCAGATGATGTGTTTGTGCTGATAGTGGAAGGCTTCCTCATATTCAATCACAGGTAAGCAAGGACACCAATCACGACTGTACTGCTGGATTGATTGTGTACAGTGATTATAGAAAGTGAACACACCAACTTGTGAAAATCGATACAATAAACACAAACATTTAAATTATTGTTTTTAGCGTCTTTGAGGACCAATTGCCTGTTTTTTCTTTTTTTTTTTTTTACATTTAAATGTAAAAATGTAACACCTTTTTGCATCTTGTAATAGATAACCTAATTTTAATGACTAAATAAAAATTAGTGCACATCTGACAACCTGCATGAATTTGACATATTCAGCATGCAATTTGACTCCATGCTTCATTGCTTTCCATTATCAACGCGTGTACTCACGTTTGATATACTATATAATAAATATAATTTTGTTTGCAGAGCATTGAATGAGCTCATGGATAAAAGGTACTTCCTGGAAATACCTTATGACACCTGCAAGGAGAGACGAAGGTGAGACTCAGTCCTTTTTTCATCCGTTATTTGATGTAACTTTTCACATTTAAACATCCGCTGCTTGCACAGTTTGAGGGTGTACAAACCGCCTGATCCTCCAGGCTACTTTGATGGACACGTGTGGCCCATGTACCTGAAGAACCGCCAGGAGATTGAGGGCACGGCCACGGGAATCTGTATTTATCCTCGATACATGTTCTTGTTTTTATCTATTTGTGTGGCATCTTAAAACCTGTTTGTGTGGCAGTGTTTTTGGATGGACTCAAGTCAAAGGAGGATCTGCTAGCCACTGTTTATCAGGATGTTTGTGTGGAAATGAAGAGGCTCAAATGTAAGCTCCCGCTAGATTTCCATTTATCAGTATGTTCAATTATGGGAGGCAGATTCTTAAATCATGGTTGTTCCATTCATTCATTCTTTCATTTTCTACCGCTTATCCTCACGAGAGTCCCCTGTGGTGCCCCAATCACAGGGCACATATAGACAAACAACCACACTCACATTAATACCTGTGGACAATTTGGAGTCACCAAATAAGTACCTGTAGAAAACCCACGCGTGCACGGGGAGAACATGCAAACTCCACACAGAGATAGCCGAGGGTGGGATTGAACTCAGGTCTCCTAGCTGTGTCTCTGCACGCTAACCACTCGACAACCGTGCAGCCTCTCTGCAGTGATTACAGTTGTCAACAAAGAATGACAGGAGTGTAATGGTTACTACAGTGGTATTATTTCATGTCTACATGTCTCTAATAATGGTAAAGATTATATTTAGAAAGTCACAAACTTTCAAACTTTTTCTATGCTCAAACTATAAAAATGTTCAATTTATTAATATTGAATCCTACTTCCCAGAATTTCACTTATGGCATTCAGGTGTGGAACCAATTAACCATGCTAAACAAGTGATGAAGTATACATTTTTGCACATGATCCAGTCATTGTTTGATTTTCTTTACAGATTCAGACTGTAAACTATAAACGGTGAACTGGAAGAGCTCCGATCCCATGGAGTCAGTTGCTTGGAGTTGATGTGCACCTAAACGGACCAAACTAACTTGCCATAATGTGTTTTTAGATAGCGGTCACTGTGAAGATGTAATGTGTGACACTTTGTTTTTAGCTAACCTGAGTTCTCATTTTGTTGTTTGCCACATCATGTCTTTGTTTTAGCCAATATGTCTGATTATAGCCATATATAGAAATTGTCAGAAAATGAATAGTCAGAAAATGTCATTAAACTCATGATTAAATGTTGAAATAAAGTTGTATGTTTGTGTGGAAGAAATGTCATACTATTATGAGAATAAAAATAAATTATATTAGGAAAAAGCAGTAAAATGATCGTACTATTGTAAAGTTATTAACAAAGAAACAACAACTGATTGTGAAAATCAATCAAAATGTGATTTAACAGTTAAAAACACATAAAGGATGTAGCCCCTCTGAATCATATGAATAATAAACAATGATTGATCGTACTCCTTCTTTGTTGTATTACCTTATGTAACTGATATTATTATTTCACCCCCAAAAGTCTAGTCATGATTAATTCAACGTAGAAAAAACAATATTTAATTGAAAAAGTAGCTGTGAGCATGTGACTGGTCACGTGTGAAAGTCTCACTTCCGTGTTTCCACAGATTCAAAGTTTAACAGACTCGTTGACTCTCTCTAAACGGACTTTTGTTCTTTTGTCCTGGAACAAAAATGAGATCGGGCTTCTTTGTGTGTGTGCTTTTTGTCTGTGGATGTTGTCCTCACCTGACGAAGCAGACTCCGCTCAAGAAGAACATTGTCAATGACAGACCTGTTATTGGTACGTAAAGCTGCGCTCAATCGGCAATATTTCAGATCCAACTCATGGCACTATTTTTTCCCAGACGCTGTAAACGCGACACGGAGTAGATGAACAAAGGTTTTGTTTGTGAAAATATATATTTTTTGTGTTTGTCTGTTTGACTTCCTGTTCTTTGTCAGCCCTATAAAGTTTGCCTAGCAACAAGTGACCAAGCAAACATCTGGGGCAGTTTTTAAATGTAAAAAAAAAAAATTGCTCAAAAGTCTCAAAATAATAAAATACTTATAATATAATAAATAAAATAAATAAAAAACATAAAAGCAAAACAATCTAATTTTAAATAAAAGTCTAATCAATAATAAAAATGTAAAATTTTAAATGGTATGGTAAATGGTAAAAAATGTAAAAACACAAAACTTCAAAAGTGTCAAAATTATTAAATAATTTAAAAATAAAAATTACATTAAAGTAAAAAATCTGATTTAAATAATAGTGTACAAAATAATAGAAATAAATACAAATATAATGACTTAAATAAAAGTCACAACTTTATGACCACTATGGGTCCCAGGTTGAGACTAGTTGGGCACCATTAGCTTTATTATTATTATTATTATTATTATTATTATTATTATTATTATTATTATTATTATTATTATTATTATTATTATTATTATTATTATTATTGACCTATATTGGATTGGAATCTTTCCAATCAACTTCCTCATACTGAATACTTGAATAGGAAAGTGTCTCAAGACTTCTGACTCATACTTTAAAAATATACGTGTGGCACTTTGTATAAAAATAACATAAAATATAATTAAAAACAAAATGAAGTGGCGGATAACATAATTTTGCTGCCTCTCTTGTGTCCTGCAGGTATTTTGACTCAGATAGTTTCAGACGCTGCGATGAAACCATACGGTAGCACCTACATACCCTCTTCTTATGTCAAGTACATTGAGTCTGCGGGAAGCAGAGTCATGCCCATCAAGTCAGTTTTCAGCCATTAAATTAAGATTTAAGAACATTTTAACTACTACTAACTCAATGTTTTTGTTTAACCGTCACACAGATTAACTCTTCCTACTGCAGAGTATGACAGCATCTTCAGGAGGATCAATGGGTATAAGAACCAACAGACTGTGTTATAGTTTACATACATTCTCTACATTAATTGGGATTGTTGTTCCAGCCTCCTACTCATTGGTGGAGCCTCTGATTTGGAAACATCTGACTTTGCAAGGGTGTCAAAGATATTTTATCAGCTTGCTATGAAGGTTTGTGCTGTGGAGCTTTAAAAGTGACTATATACGGAACAATGACAAACCATGAGAGCAAACATTGCAGATCAAATAAATCAGGACAGTGTGTGTGTTTCAGGCCAATGACGCTGGAGACTTCTTCCCAATATGGGGTACATGCTTGGGAATGCAGCTGCTTACTGTCCTGGTCGCTGGGCAAAATCTTCTGACTACAGCCACAGCTGAGAATGTGGCCTTGCCTCTCAACTTGACAGCAGGTTGTCATTCTATTGTGTTATTATGCTCATTTATTAACGCATTATGCGACGTAGATAGGGTGGATACTGTACAGGATGTGTTTATGGGTCGCTGTGCTGTATTCTACCACTTGGGGGCAGCAGAGAAAATAATGAGTCACAGTTCTTATACTGTAACAAATATGTCCACGCATTAGGTAGACATGCACAGATTAACTAATAAATAAATACTATAAAGTTTATACATATGTACGGCGGTCAAGTGGTTAGCGCACAGACCTCACAGGTAGGAGACCAGGGTTCAATTCCACCCTCGGCCATCTCTGTGTGGAGTTTGCATGTTCTCCCCATGCATGCGTGGGTTTTCTCCGGGTACTCCGGTTTCCTCCCACATTACAAAAACATGCTAGGTTAATTGGCGACTAAAAATTTTCCATAGGTATGAATGTGAGTGTGAATGGTTGTTTGTCTATATGTGCCCTGTGATTGGCTGGCAACCAGTCCAGGGTGTACCCCGCCTCTCGCCCCAAGACAGCTGGGATAGGCTCCAGCACCCTTGTGACCCTCGTGAGGAAAAGCGGTAGAAAATGAATGAATGAATAACTAGTCACAATAGTTATGAAAATGTGTACTAGTTTATGGTTGTATATATTTAGATTATTTTTAAAACGTTACATTTTAAATATATTTTATATATAAGTTTGTACTTGCATGAACAATTTAAATATCTTAACATGTATAAATGTATAATAACAAATGTTAATAATGCAATAGCTTCTTTAATTACTGTTTGTGTACCATTTGCAGCATTTCTTGCTTTTCAACTGTATTAAAGAGCAGCATTTCTTTTCCAATTTAGGAAAGTAAAAATAATACAAACTGTAGTAAGTGATTTCAGACCTTTCACAATGTACATGCAACACTAAAATACTAATGATGTCTTTCTAAATTAGTTTGCATGGACGTACTCTCAACCTACATCAGTTTATACAATATGTGAAACTCCTGATTGGTCTGGTACGTAATCATAATATTAGAAAGACAGCTCTGAGTCTAACTGTCAATATGCTGCAACTCTTGAATTAGACCTCATTGGACTGTGTAGGGCTGTTAAATGAATTGTCCGAATAATTGAGCTTGAATTTTCCCTCACAGCAGCCTACTCCAGTAGGATGTTTGAGGGCTTCCCTGATGAGCTAATGAAGGCCCTGCAAAGAGAACCTCTCACTGGTAATTTTCACCACTATGGACTCACAGTGAAGGTAGGCTCCACTGTGACACAGTAACTGCACATTCAACTTTTGTTGATTTGAGAAATCCTCTGATTGTATATAACTCTGGGAAAAACTGTTGATTTTGTTAATACTTGGGTTGTTTATATTGTTTATTTTTCTATATTGTCTATTTTGTACTGCTTAACTGACTCTGTACTCTTGCTGCTGTGCAATGCAAATTTCCCCACTGAGGGACGAATAAAGGCATATCTTAATCTTAATCTTAATGTTAATCTGATTAATCTCCTTGTGATTAACATGTCGTCCTGCAGGCCTTCAAGCAAAATGAGAAGCTGCAAGGATTCTTCACAGTAATGTCTACAAACATTGCTGAAAATGGAGTTCCCTTTCTCTCAACTATTGAAGGTTAGCAAAAATGTACTTTTCATCTCAATTACCAGTGCATGGTACGGACAAAAAATTGTTGAGACACAGGTACTGTAAATTTATTGCAATGGCAGGCAAGCGATACCCCTTCTACGGGGTCCAGTGGCACCCGGAGGTGAATCGTTTTCAGTGGGACAGCACACGGAACTTTCCACACTTGCTTCACGCCGTCCAGCTGTCGTCGCTCCTGGCAGAGTTTTTCGTCAATGAAGGTTGTCATTAACTAGCTAACTGCTAATCAGGCGATGAGTGCTGCAACTTACAGTTACATGTAGCACAAACTATATATAACATTGGTTACGTTAATCACACCGCAAGTCTCTTATTTCTGCTTTTTTCTTCTTCTTCTTCTCAGGGAGGAAAAGTTTGCATGATTTTGATGACTCTAAAGAGGAGCCCTTTGCACTGATTTACAACTACACGCCTGTTTTTGCTGGAAACTTCAGCGGCTATGAGCAAATCTATTTCTTCTAAAGTGCTGTCTTGCAACTGTTGTGATAAGGGTGACATTTCACAAGGCGGACGAGTCACACAGGGTCACCAAGATGTCTTTTGCAGATGTTATGCTAAGGGAGTCTGTTTTATGGGTAAAATCAAACCCAGCAATGTTACAATGTATTCCCCGTCAAAGCATTATTATTTCATGCTATCCAATGATGTAAAAATAATAATAATACTCAAGGTATTAATTTCACAGTTGGTTTATTATTGGAGTCGTAGTTTGCAGTGGTGTAGAACAGCACATTCATTCATTCATTCATTTTCTATCGCTTATCCTCACAAGGGTCGCGGGGGTGCTGGAGCCTATCCCAGCTGTCTTCGGGCGAGAGGCGAGGTACACCCCGGACTGGTCGCCAGCCAATCACAGGGCACATATAGACAAACAACCATTCACACTCACATTCATACCTATGGACAATTTGGAGTCGCCAATTAACCTAGCATGTTTTTGGAATGTGGGAGGAAACCGGAGTACCCGGAGAAAACCCACGCATGCACGGGGAGAACATGCAAACTCCACACAGAGATGGTCAAGGGTGGAATTGAACCTTAGTCTCCTAGCTTAGAACAGCACAGTATCTTAAATATCAGCATAAAAAGGTGATATCAGTTGATATTGATATCAGATTTTTTTCCAGAACATGAAAAACGATATTTTAAAAAATGCTGTATACAACACATAGTATATGTTCATTCCACCACAGGAGATATGTCATGTTACACATATCGGTATTGGCTGATATCGGTATCGGTTGGACGATATCGGTTTTCAGCAAAAAAAAAACAACATGGCTAACTAGTTAGCCTCCTATTTATTTGTGCTAAACTTAAAGCGTTTCTAACAGAATGGACAAAATAAGAAGCCACAAACATACCACTTCCACACATAAAGGGAGGAGAACTTTTTTCACTCTATCATGTTGGACATGCTGATATAAGATGACATAATCTAAGGTAATGCCTCATCAATGTAACATTATTGAGGCCTAGAGAACAGAAGACTACATATAACTTGTCTTTTGGTGTTTTTTGTACTAATAATAGACCATAGTCAACCACAAAACAGCGATCAATTATTATTCATTAATATTTTTAAAAAACATGATGTAGCGAGGGATGACCGTAATAGCATTTATGATAATAACTATGCCATTGTCACATTTTGTTTTCTATGCCATTATTTTTGTATCTCTTCTTTCCTGTGTTTGCCTTTTTTGTTTTTCAAAGCCAAGTCATATTGATGTGCAACTCTTATGCCTTTGACCTTGTGGTACCACCATAATCTCCCCCCCCCCCCCCCCCCCCCCCCCCCCGGTTTCCTGGTTTTATTTATCTTTTGCTGCTCATTTTTTATTTCCGCTTGTTGAGCACTTTTTCCTTGATTTTTGATTAAAATGATCTTCTATGCATCCACTACTTTCTACAGTGTCTTCATCTTGGGAACCAGCCCACTTCGGCACATGACTAAAATAAAATAAATAATAAATTAAAAATATATATATTAGGAAAGTAGGAAGTGAACAAATGTAACAGTTACTGATTGTAAAAGTACCAGATGGCTTTGCTTCTTCCTACTCCTTTTGGACATGTGGAACTGTGAACTGATTATGGGATGCACTCAATTGTAATCTGATGCTCAAATGAAATAAAACGATAACCATTACTCAATCATATAATGATTTTTTGGGGGGGATACAGAATGGGTAGAAAGGTTCACGGGGGTTACCGTCCAGGATCCCCCTGCTTTTTTTTCTTACTTTAACTATTTATTTTTTTTGACTCTGTGGAGGGAGGAGGACCTGCCCCTGGCTACTCATCGATACGATACGTCTGTGGTATCGGGAACAATAGTACAATTTTAGTCAGGATTATCCAGTAAAGAAAAGGTGAGTGGACAATCACGGATGTCGGGAAACACTCTGCCTCCAGTCAGCCGATGTGCACATTGGTCCCCACCCACGTCACGATGGTGTGTGTGTGTGGGTGGGTGCTGTAAAGGCGGTGATCTACTTTGTCTTCTCTCCCACAGATGCTGCTGGGCTCGCCTCACTGTGATGACGAAAAACACAAGCAGGGCAGCAGAAGCGTGGATGAAGCCGAGGATGCAATGTGGATCATGTGTTTGTCGTCTTCATCTGCTACGTTCGGTGATGACCTCATCTTGACTGTCTAGTTTAGCGTCCCCCCACCCCACCCCCGGCCACTTTCTTGAGGTCAACCACCAGCTTGTTTGCAAACAAGACTCGGATCCTGCAAGGAAGACTTCCCCCCACCCTTGATGCATTGATGCAACCGTTTCAGTGGTGCAACGGTAAGCAACCTTTTTCACTGCGCCTACATTCATTATCTTCTGCATGATTTGAATGCATGAAAAACACATGCAAGGCAGCATCCTTATTGCATGGGACAACTCCTCCATTGTCTATTTTACTACATGCTAATGTCAAACAAAGTCAAACCCCCCTGTTACCGCGTTGGCAATGGTGATAAATGATGATGGATTACAGCTAGTTTCCCTCTTTTTGGGCTGCAGCTATCTCCTTGCTCGTGCTACTGCTGCTGTTTTGGACAAGAACAATTACTCCCTTTGTGCTGCTCAACTCCCCTCCTGTTTGGAGGAGAAATAGTGCAAAGTATCAAAGAATGACATTCTGCAGGGAGGGGAAAATAGAGTCTCAAATGTTGTTGTATTATGGATCATCGCTGGTGGGTTTATATATAAAAAATGATCCGAATTTCATTCATTCATTCATTTTCTACCGCTTTTCCTCACAAGGGTCGCGGGTCCAAATTTCATAAATTGTAAAAAAGCTAAAATAGTAATTTTCTATAAAAGTTCCGAACTGAAGTAAAATGTTATATAGCTAGATAGCCTTTAGACAAAGAGTTATTCCTGTTCTTGTTCTTGCTCATCCTTGTGGACTTGTTGCTAGGCAGAATTCAAAGGGCTCCATTATAACAGCCCGCCCCGCCAATGAAAATGTCTTAAAAATAAGTGAGTCAAATACTTTGTGACGCCCTAGAAAACTTTACTAATCAACTAGCTGGAGCTGTTGGATCAACAGAATTGTTCCTATTCTTGAAAACCTGTGAAAAAAGGCCCACAGAGGTCAACTTTGTTTCATTGATTCATTCATTTTCTACCGCTTTTCCTCACAAGGGTCGCAGGGGTGCTGGAGCCTATCCCAGCTGTCTTTGGGCGAGAGGCGGGGTACACCCTGGACTGGTCACCAGCCAATCACAGGGCACATATAGACAAACAACCATTCACACTCACATATACCTATGGACAATTTGGAGTCACCAATTAACCTATGTAATTAACCTAACCACTGGACCGTCAACTTTATTTATGCAGCATCAATTTGCTACAGAGATGATGTCAAAGAGATGAGGAAAGACACCACAATAGAAGGAATCTAAACAAAAATAAGGCTATCATTTATTTTATGATTGAAGCACTGCTCTGTATTAACTGCAAAATACTATACACATATGTATTATATTCATTCATTCATTCATTTTCTACCACTTATCCTCACAAGGGTCACAGGGGTGCTGGAGCCTATCCCAGCTGTCTTCTGGGACTGGTCGCCAGCCAATCACAGGGCACATATCGACAAACAACCATTCACACTCACTGCATTTTGTTGCCCTGTACCAGTGACATGAGCAATAACAATAAAGCTGAATCTAATCTAATCTAATTCATACCTATGGACAATATGGAGTGGCCAATTAACCTAGCATGTTTTTGGAATGTGGGAGGAAACCGGAGTACCCGGAGAAAACCCACGCATGCACGGGGAGAACATGCAAACTCCACACAGAGATGGCCGAGGGTGGAATTGTACTCAGGTCTCCTAGCTCCAAGTGAGTAGCAAGATAATTGTGTTTTGCCAACAGTCGTGGTTGGTGTTAGCATCATCATCAGGTGCTACATGACTCCTGCCGAGCTGCGGTTCATTGAGGAGAGCATGAATTCCAACATGTACTATGACATTGTGTAGCAGAATGTGTGTTACCAGCTGCAGAGCTGCACTGTGTATGACGGCGTCATGTTTATGACAACACATATAATGTTGTCATGTTATCCTGTCATGGTTTGGCCTCAATCGACTTTTTTTAAAAATATAAAAACATAGCAGCTCCAGCAGGCTTGAATGATCCCCCTCCTTTTCTTCCTCCTCCTTCTTCTTCTGTCTCATGTGAACTGTTGAATATTTGATGCAAAGTTCTGTCTTTAGAGCAAGCAGTACCAGCAGATTTGTGCGTAAATAGGACAAAACCCCACCAGAAGCTGTCAAAGACGCTATCAAATCACAGAGGGGCTTTCCTAACGTATGTCCAGCAGGCAAAATTATATTAAATTGTTTTTATTTTTGGCAACATGTCTTCAGTATACCAATATATAGGTCAGTGGTCCTGCAACAACATAATAGCACATACAGTACATAGCTGTCTGTGTTCAGTGCATACAAAGGTGGAGGAGGAGGATGTGTGCACTCATGCATTTGGACATTCGTAGGATAGGATGAACATGCAGTACACTTGAATGCAAATGACCTAGATTTGCTCAGTGTGTGTGTGTGTGTGTGTGTGTGTGTGTGTGCAGGAGCTTTGCAGGTGTCATCAGCTAGTGCTACTTCCCTGCCTCCACATCGTCTAAAAAGCAGATAAATACTGTCTATATTTGCCGTGAAGTCATTTCGCAACAGAACTTGACCGCCAAGCCGTTGATGAGTTCTGATTAATAGAGCATCAGTGTTCATTCACACAGAGTGGAACAGAGAGGCGTCCGTTATTGATCATCTCAGGCTTCAATTTTAAACTGCAAGGTGGGAGACAAATGTCACTAGAAATGTCATCGTGTTACTTTTTTGGCGGGGGGGATTCTGCGATCGATGGAAAAAGTAAGCCCAGAGAAAACAATAACTGTTATGGAGAAATAAGATTGGTAAAGGTCGCCATCCTGACATCCATCACCATATATTCTTTGCTAGTTTTAAAATGAGTCATCTGTCTGTGAAATTATGTCTTCCTCTTACCTTTATGTGTCAAATGGGGTACCCCACAAGTCCCTTCTCAGTCCACTTTTGTTCTTCACTAGCTCTCCAAAGGGTTTATTCATTTATTATTGACAGAAATAGAAAGTGGGGTTCTGCAGTTGTTCGGAGGTCCTCTGGAACACTTGGGAGTATGACCAATCACAGCGGAGTTAGCGGGCCATGGGTGGGATAAATTAAAACAGACCGCATTGGAATTACAGCTGGAATTCTGGAATGTGTGTGTTATTGTGTGTAGCTGCACTATAGGAGCCCACAACTCAATAAAAAGGGCCGCCTTGTAGTTTAGTTTTCAGAAAAATATATTTGTAAGGGTGCTTCTTTTGGGAAATGTTCACTCTTTTGTGTGCAACAGTCTTAACTTCCTGTCTGAAATGGAGTACCCCAGGGTTCCCTTCTAGGTTAATTATCATTTTCCGTATACGGTACATGAATAATCTCTATGAGAATATACACAAACATCTATCCATACATTTAATAATGCTTACATGTACTTCAATCATCCATTTATGTACACAGCCATCCATTCAGTCATACAATAAATGTATTGATCCATACAGTAAATAGCCTTTGCATTTAAATTATATGGACTAAACCATGCAGACCTTTCAATGCACACACAAAAGGTTCGTTCTATGACCAAGTGTGTAATTATTGCTGATGCAGATATAGCAAGCAGATTACTTTTGTTGCACATCACAATGCCCCCGTTTGTTATTCCGTCGTCAGCAGCCTCCTGCAGCTCTCTCTTCCTGTAACCTTGGCGATAACAAGGATGATGATGTCTTACGGTGGTCAAACCCGCAGGAGTTGTGCATCAAAGTATGATGAGACAAAGAAGGGCGCCTTTAATGGAAGCACCATCTGTTTGCTGTGGAGTTGTTGACTTCAGCTCAAAACTTGAAAACAATGGACTGTTGTGCTCTCAGAGGGAGTTTAGTGTGGGTTAAAGTGTACACAATGATAAGTTGAATTTATTTTTTAAAAAAACCTCTTCATTCACCCAATGTGGTGCTGTAGTTCTAGTCATATGACAGTCAAGTAACTGGGAGTGTAAATCATTTACGGTGATGTGCAGCAACAACTGCAGTCTTTTACAGCATGTGGAGGAATTTTTGCCCATTCATCTTTGCAGAATTGTTGTAATTGTTGTCACATTGGAGGGTTTTCCAGCCTTTGTAAGGTCATGCCACAGCATCTCAGTCGGATTCAGATCAGGGCCCCATTTCACGAAGCAGTTTCAACCAACTCTGAGTCTAACCCTGAACTCTGAGTTGATCTACTCTGAGACAGGAAACTCTGAGTTACGGGTTTCAGAACAGGTGATTTCATTTGGTTCAATCAACACAGAGTTTGTTCACTCTGAGTTAAGCGCGTGCACCACGACTTTAAAAAGCCCTCATCAATGGAGCCCCGTTCCCTCGATTCACCATGGGTGACCATGTAGTTGGTCTACATTTCTCATCAAATGTCTTTACACTTAAGACACCACAGAAAAAGTAACTGGTTTTCAGGCAATTCTCACTTGTTTCACGCACATTTTCAATTGAAATAAGTAGAAATAACAAACTTGCTCCACTGACAGATTTTTCAAATTATTTTTTTAAGTGAAATGTGATTGAAACATGTGAACATTGTCTAAAAACAATTTACTTTTAGGTGTGATTTGAAATTAGACATTTTGACGAGAAATAAGACAAATATTGTTGGTATGATTTTGAGTTTTTGCAGTTTGATGCAGTCTGACATTCAATCTACCTGCACATTGATGCTGTGAATGGATTTTCTGTTCACATAGTCTCCTTCATTTTCTGAAGGAGCAACGATGGGAATGTGCGTCCCATCGATGCACCCTATCACACCAGGGAATCCTAAAAGAAATGAAAATGACAAATCCCAGTGTGAGGTTGCAGCACCATGTCATTAACTGAATATGATTTATAATCATACATTTTAACTGATTTCTACATTCACCTGCAATTCTGTGGAATTCCTTCTTGATGACCCCCACGGGTTTATGTCCCGGGAACACAACGAAGGAGTTGATTCGTCTTTTTAGTGCTAGGGACACTTTCCTCACAGCTCTGCAGACGGTGGCCTTGCTAATGTTTTCTGCATCACCTATATCAGGGGTGCTCATTAAGTCGATCGCGATCTACCGGTCGATCGCGGAGGTGGTACTGGTCGATCGCTGGTCGATCGCGGCGTGACATTAAAAAAATATCATCCTAGCATCAATGCCGTCACTTGATTGATATACAGGGCAGCCATTCAGATGACAACTGAATGTTGCCCTTCGGGTGACCAATCAAATCAAACAACGTCTCTAAGTGCAGCAGAACTTACGGTGTCAGCCTATCATCCATCCCCGTTACTTGATTGACATACAGGACAACCAATCAGATGACAACTGAATTTTGACCTTTAGGTCACCACTCATGCGTAAACAACGATGCAAAGTGCTAAGCTAGTCGGCGAATTGCGTCAGACTTTAAGCCCTCGCCAAAGTTGAAGTAGCTGGACCAAGTAAAGAGGCAAAAACATATCACTTCCATACGGAATGGGAGGTGGACTTTTTTTTTCACAATGTCTTTTTCGAGGTGCGTTTGCCTGGCTAACCTGGCTAACCTGGCTAACCTGGCTAACCTGGCTAACCTGGCTAACCTGGCTAACCTGGCTAACCTGGCTAACCTGGCTAACCTGGCTATCAGCAGCTACTGTCCGGACTATGCATCCCTGGCTGATTCAATTCAGTGCAAGTCATCAAAGTAAACTCAGGTAATTACAAAAAATGTTCATAGTTAATTATGTGTGTGTTTGCAATATTGGCTCATTTGGTTATGTAAGGTACATCAACATACATTGTACGTACAAATAATCCTCAATACATTTGAAAATAAATAGATGTTTTGCATTTTTGTAGTGGGTAGATCATTTTGACTCGGTCATTTTAAAAGTAGCTCGCATGCTGAAAAAGTGTGAGCACCCCTGACCTATATTATATAAAAAACTTCCATTGGCAAAAAAACGAAGAGCAATACACAGAATCTGGGTGGATGACAGTGGACGTCCACGGTTGGTGATGTTTTGAATGTCCTGACGGATGAGATTATGGATGTAAGTGATGGATGGTGAAGTGAAGCGGTACCGTTCGAAAAGAAAATTATCTGGAAATGATAGCGTGTCCAATCTCGGCCTGTGGATAACTTCCCTACGAATACGGAGCTCTCTTCTGAGTAGTAGTGCCTCTTCGTCTGCAGGGTCTTCTACAAACGGACATGCCATGGTTCAAAAAACAATGCGACACACAGCACACCTTGAAGAAAAACGACCAAACTGGCTTTAAACACGCGCGACAATGAATGAATCACACCGTGTGTAGCGTAAGAGGGCAGAGACAGAAAGAAACTCGAGGTTCATTGAAGAAAACCCGGTCCCGACCAGGTTATGTTCACAGAGTCTGTTGCCATAGTAACTGACACCGAGGTTAAGTTACCTCTCTCTGTGAAACAGGCTGGAGTTTCCCTCATTTCAGGGTTAACATACTCAGAGTTTTCACTAAACCTGCTTCGTGAAATGGGGCCCCAGGACTTTGGCTAGGCCACTCCCAAGTCTTTGTTTTTATTTTTCTTCAGCCATTCAGAGGTGGACCTGCTGGTGTGTTTTGGGTCATTGTCCTGCTGCAGAGTTTGCTTCAGCTTGAGGTCCCTGACAGACATTCTCCTTCAGGATTTTTGGTTCCATTTATCACATTTAGCAGCAAAACAGACCCAGACTATCACACTACCACCACCATATTTTACTGTTGGTATGATTTTTTTCTGAAATGCGGTGTTACATTTACGCAATGGGACACACACTTTCCAAAAAGTTAAACTTTTGTCTCTCTTGACCACATTCATCCTCTACCGCTTATCCTCACGAGGGTCGCGGGGCCTATCCCAGCTGTCTTCAAGCAGTGGGGTACACCCTGGACTGGTCGCCAGCCAATCACAGGGCACATATAGACAAACAACCATTCACACTCAAATTCATACCTATGGACAATTAACCTAGGATGTTTTTGGAATGTGGCAGGAAGCCGGAGTACCCGGGGAAAACCCATGAGAACATGCAAGCTCCACACACACAGGGATAGCCGAGGGCGGAATTGAACTCGGGTCTCCTAGCCGGGAGGTCTGCGCGCTAACCACTCATTCACCGTGCAGCCCCTCTTTGACCACATAGTTTTATTAACAAATATGTTGGACAACAGCAACAGAACCAATGTTGTAGTAGCGGCAAGGAGCAAGCTGCTCATCCAGCGTTAATAGAACTGATGAGTTCATTGTAAACAATAGTACAGCAAGTAGAACGCATATGGAGTGTCACAACAACAGAAGAGTAGTGCATCCGACATTTTAAAGCGCATGCAGAGGTAGATGGTTTTGTAGGTATGCACCGAATGAAACGTTTGAAGTGGTTGTCTCTCTGTCTCCTCTCACAGGCTGCTTCTGTGGTCTGACTCAGGACTATTCCAACAAGTCGTGCACCATGCCTCCCATCACCTTCCAAGACCTGCCTCTAAACATCTACATGGTCATATTTGGAACGGGCATCTTTGTTTTCATCCTCAGCCTCATCTTCTGCTGCTACTTCATCAGGTGAGGACACATGATGGGATTTAAAACGCTGAACTCTGCAGACTCCCAAATGAACTGCAGGGAACGTTTTTGTTTGAAAGGCAGGATGTGAGGCAACGGGAAGTGTTTGCCGCAATGTCAGTGTTTGTAGCAGGAGAGTGGGAGTACAACAATTGGGGAACACCTGCAGTTTGGTCTAACAAACCTCAAGGCTGCTGTACATATTAGATAAGTTTGCTATTTAAGAGTAAGCCCCTTCTCTTCAACTGCTGGTCAATTGTGTGTGTCATCCTCCTTTTACCCCCCCCCCCCAAAAAAGCCCCTTTTGTTGAGAGCATTTAATCATGACTCATAGGCAGTGACTCACTTCCTGTGTCCACATTAACATGCTGAAGGTAGTGCAGGGTAGGAGTGCGACTGAAGCTTCATTTATGGAGCTTGATTCATCTGATGAATGTGCAGAGATGAATGCCTCTCTTTGTCGGGGAGGGGGTGCTTTCCTGTTATCCCCTCCCTGCCTGCCCCACTCCTAAAGGCTCCTTCCCAATCAAGCATATCCTGCGTGGTTTGTGGTGGGAGACCCAAAGACAAAAAGAAGTCAAAAGAAGCCTTTATGTATTTCTCTGTAGAATCCCCCCTTCCTTTTAACGTTTGACATACATTGAAGCATACAGGATCATCTCAGCCTCACATTCAAGCACCAAGTGAGGGTACCTACACCAGAAATTTAAATTAATGATGGGCATTTAAGTAAATATCCATGACGACAGGCAGCGAACATTGAATCCAAGTGGGCCATGTTCTGTGTCTCCTTATGGAGGCGGCGGATCGGAGGCGGTAATGGCGGTATTCCCAGAACTCATCGGTAGACATCAGTGGGGAATGACTTCCGCACGGCTTAGAAGAGATTTTAGACTATCATCCGCCATCCCAAGAAGGGGAAGCAGTACACTGTCAACACCGTATATATACGTATTTGCCAGTCTAGATCTGTTTTTGGACTTGGTGAAGGGATTCATCCATGTTCCTTGAGGAATCCTGTGGGGAGTATTCCAGGAGTATGGGGTACTGGACTAATTCAGGTGGTTTGGTCTCCTTATGAGAGAGCTTGGTCTGCATTACCAGTAATAAGCTTGACTTGTTTGCAGTGAGTGTTGGATTCCGCCAGGGCTGCCCTTTGTCATCCCTTCTGTTCATTACTTTTATGGACAGAATTTTTATCATCCAGGGCGTTGAGGGGCTCCGGCTGCAGGATTGGGTCTCTGCTTGTTGCAGATGATGTAGTGATACTGGCTTCATCGGGCCATGACCTTAAACTCTCACTGACTCAGCTGGTATGAGAATCAGCTCGTCCAAGTCCGCTGAGTCCATGGTTTTTGCTCGGAAAAGGGTGGAGTGCCATCTTCAGGTTGGTGAGGAGATCCTGAGTTCAAGTACCCCGGAACTCAAGGTCAACAAGAGTGATTTGGACTACTGTCACCTAAGGTCATGAGCTTTGGGTAGTGACCGAAAGGACAAGTATGGTGGCTGGGCTCTCCCTTAGAGATAAGGTGAGAAGCACTGTCATCTGGGGGAGTCTTGGAGTGGAACCGCTGCTCTTCCGCATTGAAAAAGGGTGCCAGAGGAGGTGGCTTGAGCATTTGGTCAGGATGCCTTCAGGACGCCTCCCTGGGGAGGTGTTCAGGTCACATCCGACTGGTAACTATGTTCATTTATCCACTCATTTTCTACCGCTTATCCTCACGAGGGTCGCGGGGGTGCTGGAGCCTATTCCAGTTGTCTTCGGGCGAGAGGCGGGGTACACCCTGGACTGGTCGCCAGCCAATCACAGGGCACATATAGACAAACAACCATTCACACTCACATTCATACCTATGGACAATTTGGAGTCGCCAATTAACCTAGCATGTTTTTGGAATGTGGGAGGAAACCGGAGTACCCGGAGAAAACCCATGCATGCACAGGGAGAACATGCAAACTCCACACAAGCCAAAGGTGGAATTGAACTCGGGTCGCCTAGCTGTGAGGCCTGTGCGCTAACCACCTGTCCACCATACAGCCCATATTATATATTAACATTATTAATCGAAATGCCGGTTAGAATAAAAACTGTTTAATATTGATGAGCTTTAGTGTTTTTTGTTTTTTTATGTGATTCCCCGCGTACAATGTTTCACACAGTAAGAGCTGGTCAATGGAGACCCAGGTTTAAATTCTTGCACACAATAGCTGAAGAAACGTCCATCATTCTCCCCCT
Organism: Doryrhamphus excisus; assembly: GCF_037039965.1. Lineage (NCBI taxonomy): Eukaryota > Metazoa > Chordata > Actinopteri > Syngnathiformes > Syngnathidae > Doryrhamphus > Doryrhamphus excisus. The sequence goes on along the minus strand of NC_136359.1, from coordinate 10,048,302 downwards.
TTAACCCACTTCTCGTGTTTCCCTCTGCATGGGAAACCTGCACACATGTGAAAGCTGCATCCTCACATTGTTCCTCGTGAAGGTTTTTGCTCGCAGCAATTAGCGCAAACAATAAACCAAATGTCATAAACAACTCAATAATTGTTATTTCCATTCTTGAAACGGTCACTCAGCGACATGTGACTTTGGTTTGGTATTCAATCCAGTGAGGCCTGACAAAATCCCTGACAAAATCCCAGACGGTGACAGACTAGGGTGTGTGTGTGTATTTAGTTGTGCAAAAATAACTGCTTGAACAGACACAGCTTGCGCTGTGATAAGCATGTCGACATTGTTGCCTTTGTGGGCGCTGAAGGGATTCCAAATAGAGGGACGAATCATTGGTTTGTATTTGTCATCATTGAAAAAGATGGGCATGACTCTTCATTACACTGGTTCACACATTTTTGGATAAAAGTGGCTAAATCTGGTTTATTTTGATGGGATGAATTGAAAATCAATTGATAACCGCGCATTGATCACCATCACTACTTTTGTTCCGGAAGTATTTTGCTTGTAGACCAGTGAGTGATCAGAGAGCATTGGACCCTTGAACAACCTTGGTTTCAGCAGGGTGTCCCAAAATAAGACAAATATTTCCCAACAAAACAGAAAAAGGCGGCTCGTCTTACATTTGCAGAGATTCAAACATGCAAATCAACGGGTGGCATCAAACGACTTCTCCACAAAGGGAGCTGCAGCTTTTCTTACAGTCACTCACACACCTAAAACAACAATTGTTGCTGATTTGAAGATAATGGTGATCAATGAAGCAGAGCCATAAAACAACTGTTGAGCAGCTAAGATATATGATATGCCGTCATCCCTCGCTACATCGAGGTTTGAATACCGCTGCCTCACTCTATCACGTTTTTTTCATTAATAAATGATCGCTGTTTTGTGGCTATCTATGGTCCATTATTAGTCAATAAGTATTGAAATACTAGTTATATGTAGTATTCTGGCCATTAGACTGCAGAAATGACACAAAGCATTGATGAAACATGACATTAGATCATGATAGAGTGAAACAAAGTTCTCCTATTCCGTGTGGAAGTGGTACGTTTTTGGCTTCTTATTTTGTCTTTCTTCCCTACTTTGTTCAAAACACTTTCTTAGGTATACAATAAATAAAATGGAGGCTAACTCGTTAACTCGCTAGCATGCTGTACATGCATCGCTGCAGTGATCCCATAGCCTGTGCTTTATCAATGTGATGTAAACAATGAATAATAGGCTAATAATATGGCTATAGGGGTGTTATTTTGTGTCTACAGGACTCCAACAGTGGTAAATAAAGATGCTTTCAATGCTCTAACTCCAAATACATATATTCAATTTATTAACATTGAATCCTACTTTAGTGAAATTCAGTAAACCACGGTTGGGTCTGGGTCGGCATATTTTTGACTTTACCAATATTTAGTAATGTTTTTGTCAATTGTTCCTTAGCAAACTCCGACACCAAGCCCAGAGTGAGCGGTTTGGATACAAAGAGGTAGGTCTGAAGAACAACACATCAACACATCCAAATACTGTATCGTCTACATTTACTGACATTTCAGCACGATTTTTCCTCTGTGTGTCTCTGCAGGTGGTTTTAAAAGGAGATCCCAAAAGGTTGAATCTGCATGGGGTAAGAATGTGCATGTACATTTCCCTGCCTGTGCTTTATTTCCACGTGGGAACACTTCTTTGCAAAACAATGTAAATGTCAAAAGGCTGAGCGTGCTGTCTGTCACTCACACAGCAGACGTGCGCCGTGTGTCTGGAGGACTTTAAAGTGAAAGACGAGCTGGGAGTGTTGCCATGCCAACACGCTTTCCATCGAAAGTGAGTACATGACAAGGGCAGGTTGTATTTCAAATCACACTTGTCGTTTTCCTTATACAAGCATGTTCCATCAAGGGTAAATAATGGCCCGTCAAACAAACAAGGCTCTCTTTGCATATTCCTCGACTTAGGTGACCTCCATTGTTGTGCCACGGCTATTAAAAACTCATCAAACAGCTTCCTTTATTATTTTGGCAAGGTCGTTTAGTTTGGGTCAATTTCAGTTCCGCTGCAAATGATTAAAAATAGCCCCTTTGTCTCCTTATGCTGGGGGACGTTTTCCAGCAAGTATCATTTTTTTGGGCTTCTCTAAGACTTGTATTGACTCTGGCCACAAGATAGAGTACAAGGTATACTTACACCAGCATTATAAGAGCCAACAAAATCACCCTTTGATGGATTTTCACGTAACATCAAATGTACTGTTATTGTGTAATGTTTATTTTTGTGGTTGACATGAGCATACCTAAAATATAAACATACTGCGATGAGAAGAGACACCACACATGCACTCAAACAAGCATCACATGTGTTTACCAACCGATGTCCGAGTGACTGACATCCGCCCATGTGTCCGCCCCTGCAGGTGTCTTGTCAAGTGGCTGGAGGTTCGATGCGTCTGCCCCATGTGCAATAAACCCATTGCCGGCCCCCCTGAGCAGCACCACAGCATCGGTACCCTGCTGGATGAACTGGTGTAACCTAGCAACCGCATCCCACCTTGGCTGTAGTGATGGTAGCCACCGGCAGGATGGAAGGACCAGTGTTTGGCTGCTACGAGGACACCATAAGAGCACTTTGGGGCTGGCTAACCACCCAGAAAAAGACTCTGCTGAGGGATGCTGTTGCCTAGCAACCCAACCCTGAGATGGCAACACGGCGGCACCTTCTTGATAATCTTCAACCACCCACACGTCCCTGCTCCACCAGTTTTCTTTCCACATCTCCCTCTTCACATATCTTCAGTTCCTTCCAGTGAGGTCAACAGCTTTTTTTTCTTTCTTTACAGCCAGGAGGGTTCTATTGACTCCCGTGAGAAAGTTGAGGCATTTACACGAGTGTACATCCGTGTTATTTGAAGAAGATGAGAGCAAAGCACTGTAGCAAGGACATGGCAAATTTGATCAAACGTGGATAATATTTTCTGAAAGGCCATTTGACTTCAACTACAAATCACACACATACACACTAATTCATAGTGTTTTAATCAATGCCCATTTTAACCCTTTATAGTGCAAGGCACCATATTTGCTAAGTCAAAGAGGCATCACTATTAACCTTGTGATCTTTCCCAATCAATCGGCAAATGATGATTATGATTATACATCTATAAAATAATACAAATAAATAATTACATCATCACATACAAATTTTTAAAATATATGTACAGGAAATTATATGAAATCAACAAATAATATATGATCATTTCATAAATATTAAATATAATTCTAAAGATTATGAACTGATATCATAATTACATTTTTTAAACTATATACAATAATTGTATATATGGTTGAAAATGCCATATAAAGGGTTAATACCACTAGTGTTGTACATTTACTGTCCCCCCATATGTTTTTATTGTGTTAACGCACACCCACTGACCACAACATCACCTGCAAAATCTAATGAGATCCAATTCAAGAGCTAATCAGAAATTATAATAATATAATAATAGATAATAATGCTTTAATTTAACAATATACTTATTATTGTGCGCTGGTCTTGTGCTGGTAGCAGCCAGTGGTGTAGAACTGCACTGTGTCACATGTCGCTAAATATTAAAATATTAGTAATAGCTGCGAGTATGATGCAGTACAGCTGTAATTTCACACACCACTGCATACTACAACTACAATAATACATAAAACTGCCTCATTATCCAGGCTAGGTTTTTACAGCTTTTTGGATCTCGTTAGATTGTGCCTGTTGCACCCAGAAATACCCCACTGCAAGAGTTGTGCTGTTCCATGTTGAAGTATTTTGAAGATTAATGCACTTTGTGTTCATATAAAAGACCATATCAGCTCGCTGGGATGACGTGGCTGCAAAGTCTGCAGTATTTTGTGACATTAATGTTGGTGCTTCTATACATTCTGTACATTCCACTGCTGTTTTTTAACTAAAGAGTTGAAAGTGAAAAGCAAAACACTGCCTGACCTGAGCACAAATCTCACAAAAGCACATTGATAATAATATTAAGAAAAAACGCCAAACAAGTTCCACATTTTTGTAAACTAACTGATGTAAATAAACGGAATCAACAATAAGTCTACTTGTCTTGTTTGTTGACGTCTTCATCTGCAGTGTACATGTGGCGCCACCCTCAGGTCAGATCTGGTACAAAAATTATTTAGTATTATCCAAATCGCTTCTGTTTTGTGCGAGCTTATTTCTATTTTGTTTTACATGATCTGTAATATATTCCAACGAATGTCCTAGGTTGCAATTTGGAATTTATGAATATTTTTATTTACGTATAAACCCTGCTCAAGCACCCAGTAATAATAATACTATTTTTGATAATATTATTAATATTATTATTATTAATGATAATTTATTATTATACCATGACGTGTATACACATGACAACCCTCACAAACAAACAAAAATATCATAACTGAATATTATTTTTATGTCTAAAGTGAGTTAGTTTGACGAAAGTACCAATGATTTTACAACTCCCGGAATTCCCTGTAATGGCGGGTGTTTAGCCCCTCTCCGCTTTTCATTGGCAGTGAAACAGCCGCACATTATCGCCATTGTAGCTCATAAGTCGCAGCTTTAAATCAATACTAAATATTATTTATGTGACACTAGTTGGCGGCGCATTTTGTCTATGTTAAAAAACCGCTAACATACATTTTTTCTATAAGTTGTGCCACTACTTAGACTGCCGTTAGTAGCTAGCTAGCAGCTAGCTAGTAGTTAGGTTACGGCACTATTTTAAATTACGGTGGCTGCTAAGGGTCAAAAACTTCAACAGTTGCTGACAGGTTTACAGTTTAAATTCTACAAATATGTGTTATACTTACTAATTGTCATTATAACATTGTTAAATCCGGTGGAGTTGGCCAAGTTAAAGATTTTTTATTTACATTACCGTCAATGCAAGCGATGAAACACATCTAATGCAAGTCAGTCTTCCTGTAGTAATTAGAACTAAACGTCAGGGTTAGTAGCAAGTGAAAACAAGGTCATATGTGTACATTTCCTCGTGAAAAGTGCAAGACCCCAATTACCCGAAATAGGAGTGCCATGCAACAAGGAGGGAGGTGCTGGGAAAAAGGTGGAGACTGAAGGAGAGCAGACAAGGATGCATGCAGAAGCTCACTTTGCTCCTGCAGGACCACTTACAGCCTCATGTCACCTTTATTTTAACATTATCAAACATTGTGATGTATATTTTTGAATTAGGAGGATAGTGACAGATTCCAATTAGATGGTGAGTACACATATTCTTCTGAATTTAGCATATAGGTGTTTATTTTCACTTTAATCTGTTTGTTTACTGCATATGAAGCATTCAAAAAATGCTATGCAAATGTTATTTCACTACCAGTGTGACTGTGAAACCTGTAAAAAAACGCTCATGTTGGTAAACAGTGTTGAAAAGTCTGCATTGTAATAACATGTATCTGCAATCCCTTCTCTCTTGCAGCCACACACACACACACACACAGAAGGAGTGGGCCATAGATGGGTGGAACTGGAAACATAGGCAGCTCTTTCATGAGATCAGCCTCTACCTGTGCAATAAAGAGGCAACTGTGCTAGGAATAAACCGAGGATGGCAACACACACACAGACACACACACACAGACAAGCTTGTTTTTGTCATTTCGGCCTGGTGGCATTCAGAGGAGGGGAAAAAAATTAGATGATTAGCGTTGTTATGTGGAGCTTTGACACAATTTCAACTTGATGGAGTTAAAATTCTGTCATAAAACACTAAATGTTGGAAATTCAAAAAACATCAAACATTATATTGTAATAATCAAATAATCAAATAATCCAAAATAAATACAAACTGAAAAAAACCTGCAAGCCTGAGCTGGACAAAAAGGTATATACATATATAAATATGAATATGCATACCAAATACAAAAAAATAAAAATTCACTCACTGGCCCCAGTCTAATCCAATATTAGAGAGTAACAGTCAAAGTTTTGGACACACTTTTTCATTAACTAGCATGAGCAACTGTGCCCAAACTTTTGACTGGTACTGAAAATGTGTTGATGACTTCATTTAAATCATTCGTTCATTTTCTACCGCTTTTTCCTCACGAGGGTCGCGGGGTGCTGGAGCCTATCCCAGCTGTCTGCGGGCCAGAGGCGGGGTACACCCTGGACTGGATGCCAGCCAATCACAAGGCACATATACGTAGACAAACAACCATTCACACTCACATTCATACCTATGGACAATTTGGAGTCGCCACTTAACCTAGCATGTTTTTGGAATGTGGGCGAAAACACACACACGCACGGGGAGAACATGAAAACTCCACACAGAGATGGCCGAGGGTGGAATTGAACCCTGGTCTCCTAGCTGTGAGGTCTGCGCGCTAACCACTCGACCGCCGTGCCGCCTCATTTAAATCAGTTATTTTTTAACAATTATTGTTGTTATTTCTAAGGCTTTTAAATATATATTTTTTTCATTTTAGGAGCTTCAACTGCCTGTTTGGTGATATCCGGACCTGATATGTGACACTCTATGAAGACGTCGCCTGTGTAAAAATGGCTAATTAAAAGGAGTGACATCTCGTATACTACATAAATACGTACATACAACAGGGGCTATGGATGACTTCTCGTGTTGTTCCACGTGACATTAACTCAGTCATCTTATGATTTGAAGATGTTTAAAAGATGGCTTCTGGCCCTGCTTGCCCGGGTCGGCTTGGTGGTGCTGGGCTTCTGCTGTTGTGTGGCTTTGCTCTACCTCCTGGCCTGTAGGCCTGCATCCAGAGACCTCCAGGAGAACCCCCTGTGGTCCTCAGGCACCACCAGCAAGGAGGGGTACATGGCGCTGCTGCAGGAGAGGGAGGACTCCCATAAACATTACATTGACAGCCTGACCAAGCAGATAGCGCAGCTCAAGGAGGCTCTCCAGGAGAGGACGCTGCAACTGCACGAGTCTCTGGAGAAAGCCAAAAGCAATGGGATTCTGCCTCTTGGTCTGGAGAGTTTGCACAAAACGCCCACAGAGTCTGACCTGAAGGTCAGAACACCACTTATGATTGAAGCAAAGTGTGAGAAGAGGAATAAATTGGCATCCTTTTATGATTACAGGAGTTCTTCCGCTCACAGTTGAAGCAGGCCGAGGTCAACGCAGGCATGGCGCTACCCAACGAGTACGCCGTGGTTCCTTTTGACACTTTCACCCTGCGCAGGTGAGCTTCTTTTACTATTAACTACTCATCATAAATGATTTTGCAACTGAAAACTGTGAAATTGTATTTTATTCTGTTATTATTGTCAAATTTCAAGAGCACTCAAAACAAATGTTTCCTGATCTCACCTGTGACCTCCCGTAAATTGTAATGGTAATGGTTTTCTTTCATTTGAACATGCATCAGATTACAATTGAATGCATCACATAATCAGTTCACAGTTACACGTGTCCAAAAGGAGTAGGAAGAAGCAAAGCTTATTAAATTCTACTCCTCCATCTGGTACTTTTACAATCAGTAACTGTTACATTTGTTCATTTCCTGCTTTACTAATATAGTTAATTAAAAAAAAAAATTATCACGTACCGAAGTTCGAGGTGATATGACCATCCAATGACATAATGGTTACCATAGTAACTGTCAATATAGTGACATGTATAGCACATCATGACTGGTTCAAGACTCTTCATCCTTGTATTTAGCAAACATCAACTGCTTGTATTGTTTCTTGAATTGGCTCATCCTTGTGCATTGTTTGAGGGTCTTACTCGATCAATTCCATAGTTTGATTCCACATCCTGAAATGCTATGGCTTTTTAACATAGTCCTAGCATATAAGTGTTTCAAATTTAGTTCTTCCCTGAGATCATATTTCTCCTCTCTTGTAGAGAAGTATTGGATGACATTTTCAGCTAATTGGTTATTTTTAGCCTTATGCATCATTTTAGCTGTTTGAAGATTAACTATATCAGCAAGTTTAAGTATTTGTGATTTTAGAAATAAATAAAATGGAGCTTTCAGCGTCACCTAGAGGAAAAGTGTTAACAACTTGCGGCTATACACAGTAATCCACCTCTTTCTTTGGCATGTCAACCTCTCAACATGTCTAAGGGAATATCTATGATAGGATGAGGGTCAACCAATCCATCCAAAAATAAAAAATCACAGAAGATCAATGTGCTATGGAGGGAAGCGAGGCTTTCGCTGGTCTTGTACTAAAATGCCACTTCATGCTGAATGTGTGCGATGTGTGCTTCCACTCAGGGTGTTCCAGCTGGAGACCGGCCTGACCAGACACCCCGAGGAGAGACCCGTGAGGAAGGACCGCAGGGACGAGCTGACAGGAGCAGTGGAGACGGCTCTGCATGTCCTCAATGGACCTCAGCAGCATGTGGACAACAGCAGGAGGAAGCACACCTTCTCCCCATCAGACTTCATAGAGGGTGAATGCATAAAATATTAGAATTGAATATCTACTGATAATAAGGTTTGTGACCAAACAGAATAATCCGAGAAATTAAGTGTTGCATTGTGGTCACAGGGCTGACTCGCACCGAGCGTGACAGGGGTACCGTTTACGAGCTGACGTTCAAAGGCGACGGTCTACGGGACTTCACCAGCATGGTCCTCTTCAGGCCTTTCGGCCCTGTGGTGAAGGTAAAGAGCGAGAGGGTGGACACGCGGAACATGCTCATCAATATCATCGTACCACTTTCCAAGAGGGCCGACGCATTCCGAGAATTCATCCGCAACTTCAGGTACCACCTGGGACAACAGCAAAAAATGTTATCACGGAGCACGCCTTGCTGTCAACTTCCTTGTGATGTTTGGTCCAGAGAAGTGTGCATCCATCAGGGCGGGAAGGTCCATCTGACAGTGGTCTACTTTGGGCGGGATCAGATTGACCAGGTGAAAGCCGCGCTAGATCAGACCACCAGGTAAAGTGCGGGAGCCAGGAAGTACGAGACACCATCACATGATGATCAACAGCCACCTTCTTCCTGCAGGGAGACTCGCTTCAGGAGCTTCACGCTCATCCAGCTCAATGAGGAATTCTCACGTGGGCGGGGCTTAGAAGTGGGCGCCAGGGCTTGGAGGCGGAGCCAGAATGTGCTGCTCTTTTTCTGCGACGTTGACATCCACTTCACGGCAGACTTCTTGACTTCCTGTCGCCTCAATGCAGAACCTGGTGGGTCGGCTTATCGTCTTGGTTACGTCGAATGAATGAAAATGATGTCGGCTAATTATTCGATATCAGCATAAAAATGCGGTATCAGTTGATATCGGTATCTGATGTTTTTTCCCGATCATAAAAAAAAACCAAGATTTTCCTAAATGCTGTATACAACACATATGTGCTCATTCCACTACAGGAGAAATGTCATGTTACACATTTCGGTTTCGACTGATATCGGTATCGGAAATTGAGAGTTGGACAATATCGGCATCTTGGTTTTCTGCAAAAAAAGCCAATATCGGACATCCCTATTTTTTGTGAATTTTTTTACTTCCAAATATAATAAATGTATTGCCACAGGCCAATGAAAAACAAGCTTCCGGCCCACAAATAGTTCTCAGGCCACACTTTGGACACCCCTAGTCGAAAGATTTGCACATGCAAACCAACAGGCGGTGCCAAACGACCCACGCAAATCAGAGCTTTTTGTTTTTTCCTGCCACTCACACATAGCAGTGACCTGCCAGATTGTTGTTCGCAAGTTACTGCAGCAAACAACCGATAATGCTAATTTTAAGACAATGGTGATCAATTAATCAAAGTCATTAAACAGCTGTCACGTAGCTAAGAAATATCATATCCTTTTTATTAGGGATATCCAACACTGGCTTTTTTGCCACTTTGTTGATATTTCTCTCAATTTCCGATACCGATATCAGCTGATACCAATATGAGTAACGAATGAATATCTCCTGTGGTGGAATGAGCACATACGTGTTGTATAATAATAAAAATAATCTTATATAATAATAATATATAATATATATATATAATATATAATAATAATTTTTATACTGATATCAGGCTGATAATCATCTGTACCAATAATTATCAGACATCCCTACTTTTTATTGTACTGTAATGGCCAGTTGGCTGCACGGTAGTGAGTGGTTAGCATGCAGGCCTCACAGCTAGGAGACCGGAGTTCAATCCCACCCTCAGCCATCTCTGTGTGGAGTTTGCATGTTCTCCCCGTGCATGCGTGGCTTTTCTCCGGGTAGTCCGGTTTCCTCCCACATTCCAAAAACATGCTAGGTTAATTGGCCACTCCAAATTGTCCATAGATATGAATGTGAGTGTGAATGGTTGTTTGTCTATATGTGCCGTGTGATTGGCTGGCGACCGGTCCAGGGTGTACCTCGCCTCTCGCCCGAAGACAGCTGGGATAGGCTCCAGCACGCCCGCGATCCTAGAAAATCAATGAATGAATGAATGAAAATAAAAACAGGTCTTGAAAAATGTCTTCTCATCAGGATGGTCTTATATTATATTCATTTGAAGTCTTACCTTATCACAGTTTGCATTTGTGGTACCCTTGAAGGCAACGTCATAAAATGCTTTACATTCTTGCACAGTTTTCTTCCGAAAGCCACCATGGCAACACACTGATATGAACCGTTTGTTTTCATCCAGGTAAAAAGGTGTACTACCCAGTCCTCTTCAGCCAGTACAACCCATCCATCATCTACAGTAATTACACTCACCTGCCATCCATTCAACAACAACTAGTGAGTTAATACTGCACAGAAAAAAGGTTTATAATATTTATATTCATGCTAAAGTCTTTTGGTTGTTTTTGTCTCAGGTGATAAGAAAAGAAACAGGTTTCTGGAGAGATTTTGGTTTTGGGATGACGTGCCAGTACCGGTCGGATTTCCTCAACATAGGTGATGAGTCACAAAGACGAGACACTATGATGTCAAAGTGGTCTACACTTTCTGTTGTTTCTTTGTTCATTGATGATACGCTGAATAATAAAGTGCTGTATCGTTTCATATCATGAGGGTTTATATATAATGCCTTATATTCTAATTGGGACCACCTGTTTTTTCTCTTAGGCAAAGAAGGACAAAGTGTATACGGGGTATGGTGTTTATTTGTTTGAGTACTTTTAGCATTCAGCCAAATAATCGGGGCATCACGCCACCATTGGAGTTGTGACCTTTGCTCTTATTTCTCCCCTTCATGTCAGAGCTGGCTTCATTGCCGCTGACAGTTTTCAACATAATTTATGATGAAATGATAGCAGAATACTCTAAAAGAAGAGGTAATAAAGAGGAAGTGAAGATTTGGCCGTCAATTCATTCACTCCTAACCCCCTCCTTCCCTTTTTTACAGGCGGTTTTGACCGTAGCATTAAAGGCTGGGGTCTGGAGGATGTGCACCTATACCGGAAGTACCTTCACAGCAAGCTGATGGTGATCCGCTCGCCGTCGCGTGGTCTTTTCCACCTGTGGCACGAGAAGACGTGTGGCGACGACCTGCCTCCAGACAAGTACCAGATGTGTATGCGGACCAAGGCCATGAGCGAGGCCTCGCACGGCCAGCTGGGGGAACTCATCTTCAAACGGGAGATAGAAGCCCACCTAAAGAAGAGCAGAAGTTCATGAAGTACATGTAGATGAATGGGCATTTGAATAAACCTTTTTTTTCACAAGATGAATGTGTATTCATTTTATAACATGTCGATTGACTCAAGTTATTCATGATTCACATAATCTATCCACTTCATAGGCGTGGCATGAGACACTATTGTTGCAGTGGTGTGACTCGGGTTGGCCACAATAAAAGGTCACTCCAAAATGTGCAGTTGAATTGAAAACCAGTCACTATCTGCTGTGACCACCATTTGCCTCAAATTCCAAGTTAGATTTTTTTCACAGGTGCACATAAGCAAGGCAGACATCCATCCCAGTTGCCCCCTGTGTGTTAAAATCTGCAACACACTGTCACTAATGACGTATCCTTGCTGTGTACAGAGGTCCAACTTTGTGGAATGTCTGGAAAAATTCTGTTTTAATCAACATTTCAGTAAACAGTGACAAGGCATTTGGGGAAACACGCGTGGAATTCTCTGGTGGCTAAATCTAATCAAACAAGTGCTACGTTAGCGCCCTAATAATAGTGCGATACTCCCTAACCGCATTATGGTAGCTCAGGATGATTGACACACCAAAGAGGGCGGGGTTTCGCGGTCAGGATCGTTCGAGGAGTGTCGTGAAGGCCGTACTGGCACCTGATTGGCTCGCGAGTTGCACTTAGGCTTCCGTGTTCCATGCTGCCTTCCATGTATTATGATAAACGGCAAGCTAGACACAATCTGTTTAACCGGTCGGACATGCAGGGTCGAATTTCGAAATCTTAATATCAGAATTTGCTGAATATTTCCAACACAATATTGTTTTTTTTACCTCGACGTCACGTATCGGTAGTAGCAGCTAGACGTTTTGGCATTTCCCAGTTTTCAGCGAAGACACCATTAATCACGACGGAAACCAAGCGCCAGTTTCTGTGTTAAACCGGTATGGTCTCCGCAGATACAGCCGTGTAAACGATGCTCTCTCCAGGACGGTTTTTACAGGAGTGAGGCACAAAAGGACAATATAGCTACGTGGATTCCTTTTACAAAGATATTAACTTTTTTTGGGAAGACATACCTCCCCACGTAGTGTTACAGAACCATGACAGAAGTGTGTTTCAGGTCTTGGCAGCAATAGGAGAAACATCACTGGAAAGGGAGGATTGTTTTTTTAATACAATTGTTTTTATTTTGTTCCCCCAAAAGAAGAGGATACAAAATGTTTGAAGCTTCTGGAGTGCCAGTCATCCTGTTGGACATCTCTTGTCTCATTCTTGGTATGTAAATACTGTCTTATTTCATCACTATATTCGGCCATATTAACATTCATATAGATACACACTAGCAGCTAGCAAGGTGGAAAAGTCGCACCCTGTGTGTGGTTTTTTTTTCTTCCCAAAGTTGTATTTTTAGTTCACTGTTTGGTTTGTAATCATAAACCTACCAGACTGCAGGAATTCTGCAATGCAGTGTATTCATCTCCCCTATTTCCTGTGATTAATAGGTGTTTTTGTTTGTTGTGTTCAGTCTTGTCTTGTCTGCATGTGTTGTAATATGTTAAAGGCGTCATCAATAACTAATAACTGTCTGTAAAAGAGCCATTCGGTAATGCAGATGTCGCAAAACGTCATCATGAGGCATAATCACGACCACAAGACCGATGAAAGAAATAGTCATTGTCTGGAAACGAGGCCCCCAGGTAATACAAAAGTACATTGTTGTGTTCTCGGCAGTTGTAATGAAAGACCATCAGTCAGAAATCTAACATCATTGACTAAATTGAAATTTAGTCAACCCCAGTTGACCCTGATTCACATTAGAAAGTGATGCCCTTATCAGTTGCATTGGTGTTCATTTAATACAGGGGTCTCCAAAGTGCGGCACAGGGGCCAAGTTGTTTTTTTTTCATTAATTTTTTTTCATTCCACCATGCGGCCCAGTTTTTTTTTAAGAAAACAAAAAAAATCGCAAAAATGGGAATAATAGAGAAAAGATGCAAAGGGAAGAAATATTGATCCTAAAAACAGATGACACTAAGCCTTTTAGCCTTTTTACAATTTTTAAAAATACATAGTGTTTTTTTTTCTACCAATCTAAATGTATGTTTGTGTGGAAATCTAAAAAGAAATCTCAAAATAAATGAAGTCATTTTTAAGGCTAGTAGAATCTAAATAACTGATTGATTATGCCCATAAATAAGCTGCACGGTGGGCAAGTGGTTACCACACAGGCCTCACAGCTAGGAGACCAGAGTTGAATTCCATCTCTGTGTGGAGTTTATGTTTGTGTGGGATTTCTCCGGGTACTCCGGTTTCCTCCCACATTCCAAAAACATGCTAGGTTAATTGGGGACTCCAAATTGTCCATAGGTATGAATGTGAGTGTGAATGGTTGTTTGTCTATATGTGCCCTGTGATTGGCTGGCGACCAGTCTGGGGTATATGAAGACAGCTGGGATAGACTCCAGCACCCCCCTGCGACCCTCGTTTGGATAAGTGATAGAAAATGAATGAATATCCCATAAATGGTGTCATTCTAGCCGGGGTGTTTGTTTACCTATGCAAAGACTGTACACGTATACAACGTTTGTTGGTTGTCAAACATCGTGCCAGAGCGGCATAAAGAGACTGGCTGCACCTGTTCTAAACATTTCAAAGTGATTTACGATCCCTTCCTCCCTCTGCTAGTCGGACTTCCCTTTTTCATCTTGACTCCTCAACACAGTCCGTTCAAACGAGGCTTCTTCTGTGACGACGAGTCCATCCGCTACCCTCTCAAAGAGGACACCATATCCTACCAGCTACTGGGGGGCGTCATGATCCCCTTCACGCTCATTGTTGTAAGTATGGAAAGTGTGTTTGGGGCTTGTTGTGCTTCATAATATCAGTTGGAATTCATGTTTACGCTCAATGAACCGCGGCTCACCAGTGGTGGCAGCACTCGTGCAGCACTACCACCAGACAAAACAAAGTTGCCAGCCTTTTGACTTTTGTTGACTCTATTTCAGTTCCCAACTCTAAAGTACATGCTAATGTACTCTGCCTTGAGAAGTACTGTAGTAGAAGTAGAGGTCATTCAGCGTTCTGTGTCCTCCTCGACTAGGTCATCTGCGGCGAGTGCCTGTCGGTGTACCTGTCTCGCATCAAGAACCAGAGCCTAGGCCCCAAATACGTAGCGTGCGTCTACAAGGCAGTCGGCTGCTACTTGTTTGGGGCGGCGGCCAGCCAGTCACTGACCGATATCGGCAAGTACTCCATCGGGCGTCTGCGGCCGCACTTCCTAGCCGTGTGCAAGCCACTGTGGGATCGCATCAACTGCAAAGCAGGGGGATACGTGGAGAACTTCACCTGCACCGGGGACAAGTTCCTGGTGGAAGAGGCCAGGTAAACATACAGATGTGCATTTTGTACAAACATGCACCCCAGTCAGTAGAAAACAGGCATATTTTCTGGGGTTATTTCTATTGAAAATGAAATGCATGACCATATTTTGCTACCCCAGGAAATGTCCTTTTGTGTCACAATATAATAATAATAATAATACATTTTATTTGTATAGCGCTTTTCAAAATACTCAAAGACACTTTACAGAAGAATGAAGTTGAATGAAGCAAGTAAACAGAATAGAAGACACACCAAAATACAACATTCATTGGTTAATACATGAGTAAAAACATGAGTACAGTTAAAACATGAGTAAAAGCGGGGCGGGGCACAGCAGTCAGATATAACAAGTTAGACATTAAAAACAGATTTAAAGAGGTGGGTTTTTAGTTGGTTTTTGAAGGAGGGAAGGTCAGGGCAAGCACCGAGTGAATGGGGCAAAGTGTTCCAGAGGGTGGGGGCAGCGATGGAGAAAGCTCTGTCTCCCCAGGTTTGGAGCTTGGTCTTACAGGGGAGTGCCAGGAGGTTTGAGTCTGAGGAGGGAAGGGGACGCGGGGGATTATGTGGATTGAGGAGGTCTGTGAGATATGGGGGGGTCAGATCATGGAGGGCTTTGTAGGTAATGAGAAGAATTTTGAAGTGAATGCATTGGGGAATGGGAAGCCAGTGGAGGTTTTGGAGGACAGGGGTAATGTGTTCACGGGAGCGGGTGGAGGTGAGGAGGCGGGCAGCGGAGTTCTGAATATATTGTAGTTTGTTTTTGATTTTGGATTTTGATTGTTTGGGTTTTGGATGGTGTACCTTAAAGAATACTGTTGCAGTAGTTCAGTGTTTTTCAACCTTTTTTGAGCCAAGGCACGTTTTTTACGTTGGAAAAATTTTGCGGCACACCAATAACCAACATTTGTTTCTTTCAGCTTTTTCCTGATTACAGACTCGCCACAGCAGATCCTTTTGATCCGCATACTAATTTAACCATGTAACCATGTTACAAAATGTCACCACTACCTCTCACGTGCATCACTAAGTCTATTAGAGGAACAAGGCAATCAGCTACGTGTTGCCACACGGACGAATATTACATTGCTCTGCCAGTCTTTACACCAATGACACACGACAGTGACATAATATTTGCAGAAAATTATTAATACATGTTAATTGAAAAAAGTGATATTGAATAATTCCTCACGGCACACCTGACGATTTCTCACGGCACACTTGTGTGCCACGGCACAGTTGTTGAAAATCACTGCCATAGTCGATTCTGGAGGTGATGAATGCATGGATCAGGGATTGAGCGGCAGAGAATGTAAGTGATGGACGGAGTCCAGCTATGTTCTTAAGATGGAAGAATGCAGTCCGGGTTAACTGTTTGATGTGGGGTTCAAATGAAAGGGTGGGGTCCAGGAGGATACCAAGGTATATAGCCAAGGTATAATACAGTGCTTAAATTTGAGGTCTGGTGGGTACTTTATTGATTGATTGCCAAATCATGCTATTTTCCACTAAATTCTCTGCTATGTTGTATCCTCAGTCGAGGTGGAATGAATTGTAAAATGTTCATTATAGCTGATCTGTTCTGTTGCAGGCTCTCCTTCTACTCCGGTCATTCCTCCTTCTCCATGTACTGCATGTTGTTCCTTGTTGTAAGTACAATCTTTCGCCAACATATGATTGGCCAGAATCGGTCCAAATAATGGTCATTTTAATGATACGTGATGATCGAGTTTTAGTGCCAATTTAGTGTTTGCCCACCAGATCTAGCAGGGGCACTGTAGTGCAAAGTAGTTTGTATACAAATGGAATGACCCTTATACTGTAGCAGGGGGGTTAACTAAGAAACGATCAATTCCGCTCACCAAGAAGTGACATTTGTTGCATGCTCTTAATGCATCTTTTTAAAAACCACCCCCCCCCAGCTGTACATTGAAGCCAGGTTGAAGGCCAAGTGGGCAAGACTCCTGCGTCCCACCCTCCAGTTCTTCCTGCTCGCCACCGCCATCTATGTGGGTCTGTCTCGTGTGTCCGATTACAAGCACCACTGGAGCGACGTGCTCGCCGGTCTCCTGCAGGGCGGCGCAGTTGCTGTCTTCACCGTGAGTGAATGTCCACCCCCCCCCCCCCATCGGCCCCTTACGTGTCAGGAATAACACCATCCCCTTTTGTCACGGCAGGGGTGCAGTGTGTCCAACTTCTTCGAGCAGCCCATCGAGAAGGGGGTGTGCCAGGAGGAGGGAGGGCAGCACGCATGCTTACAGGAGAACCCGCCCAACTCCAACCACTATGGCAGCACTGACTGAACATCACCTTGGCCGGGAACGGGGGAGAATAAGGGCGCACATGCACTTTATTGACATGCAAAGAGTTTTACAGGGGAGGGGTGGGTATTTTATGTATAGGAGGAGTCGCTTTTTACAGCCCATGTGTGTGTTTTGTTGCGAAGAGAATGAGTCTTATGTGCTCGCTGCAAGCAGGCTTGTCAGAGAGAGACTGTCCAAGTTAAATTCCCCATTCATTTACCTTACACAATGTCATCTTTGGCATTTTTATTGTTTATGCCTTTGGAAGCTCGCACTGTATGTTTGTATCATGAAAATGGAAAGAATAAAAGCGACTTCCATTTTGCTAATGCTGTGTTTTTTTTAATGCATGTACACGTTAAGGTGTACTTGCGCAAACTCATAAGATCTGATGCAAGACTTGTAGCAAAACTGTGCCATTACCTCAATAATCCAAGTACTGTATGCCTCTCTTATCCAGCAAATTACATAGTCTCTTCGTTAGTGTCCAAAGTGGGCGGGGTCCAGCTTCATTGGCGCCCTGTGCAAGACCCCCCTTTGGTTCTGTTAATAAATCACCTTGTCGGAGAGCAACATTTTCATTTCCACTTTCTCATGCACTCATAATTGTGGAAGTGGGGAAAAAAAAAACTTAGTATGACAAAAGGACCTCGCTGCAGTATGTACAGGGTTTTGTTTCTCACTCATGAGCATCGAGCTGTGTTGTTTCAGTTGACGGTTAAGAGTTGAGCAAGGCAGAAAGGTATTGCTATAAAAGCCGAAAGACAGCTGCTGTTCTTGTGCAACACAACAGGTATTTATTCTATGTACAACACTACGAGGTTTTGGGAGACGTGTAGGTAGTAATCTGTAGGTTTGCGAAAGTATGTACAGGAGCAGCGGAAGTGAACACATCACCATTGCAAGCATGAGTTAACACTATTACGCAACTATTGAAATGAACGGAATATATTGTATATATTTAGATTTTTGTATATGATCATTAACTTAAACTTCCAGGATGTCAACTCTTTCAATAGAAATGCTATAGACCAATTAAAATAAGACTGTAGTACATGTCACTTAGAATATTTTTTGCATTTATAAGTCATGATATATTTAAAATATTATTTATAATACACCATTTTGTTGGACCTACTTAATTCCTTCAGTACATAAGACCATTATAGTTCTGTGGTTTTTACATTTTTACCATTTAAAAGTATTTTAAGAGGCATTCACTCATTTCAATACGTGGAAAATTTGAAATATCACTCCTACCCCTCTAATTTCCTCATATTTTAAAATGATGCATTTAAATATTACTATATCAGTGAAATATAATACAAGTAATAATGAAAAGTCATCAGAAATTTGTGAGATGCGGTTAAGAGTGGAGAGCAAAGAGGAACCAAGTACCAATAAATCACTCAACACTTCCAGACGTCACTTTCATATCTTGCAATGTGTTTCCATCAGAGTGTGTGGTCAGTGCGTTGAGACGCATTCAGGACATGCCGAAGCAATAGGTTGTCTTAAATGCTGACTCAGCATTAATGACAGTTTCCCCTGCTAAGTGGTTGAGTGCTTGGAGAGGTATGAAACATTGCTGTAGAAGTGGTCACGTGATGTTGAATGGAGAGCTCTCCTGCTGTCACGATGACCGCCAGTCCTCATGACTCTTGGTCATGTGACTCACTACTACATCTTGCCAGACAGTCAGTCTCAGTCATTTATGGAGACTGAGATGCAACCTACATTCATTATTTTTATTGCTATTGACTATGCCACTGGTATAAAATATACCAAAGGTAGGTAAGCTAATGTACATTTTCATTTCTGTATGTGTGTGTGTGTATATATATATATATCTCATGTAGCCAGTTGAGGCAACGTACATACTGTGTCTTTAATGCAATAAACTTTGTTCCGGACTGCATTTTAGGAAGTAAATTGATTTATGCTGCCATCTGGTGGCCGTTCCATATCGGCACACTTGTATTTCATAGAGCCTCAGCTTGTACTCTATTAGCCATTCAGCGTTTACAAGAGAACATACTTTTTAAATGTCTGCTTTAAATTGTAAATGCAATGATAACTTAAACAGATGTTTGATGGCACTATGTGTACAAGTAAACACGCAGTGGTTTTACTTAGCAACTACACCATTACATATTTTTCCATCGACAAAACAACTCATTTCATTCATACACATATTTATTATAGTAAAAATTTGATGCCCAGGTGAGACAAGTGCTGACAGACTTCATTCTAACATGAGCTCCCCTGGATCAGCTGGACTCACTTCGTACGCTCTGAAGTGCCCCACGTGACACAAATATTTCATTCTCCAATTTAGCTGTTCAGCGTAATAAGTTAACAGCTTGGTAGGTTTGTAAAATTTTATTATTTGGACAAATCTGTACATGGAGGCCCTCAGTGTGTTCACATACATAGTCATGTTTGGGAGGGAGGGTGGGGACTGACACTGAAGACGGGACAAATGCTGACCTGCTTTTACTCAAAACTGGACAGGAAGTTGAGAACTATCTGCTTCAGTTTAGCATCGGATGCCTCAGAGATCTTGCCATCAGCCCTGAAAGAAGAGTTTATTTTTAAAAATGTGATCAGGTGTGCAGGAACTAGCGATGTTCAATGGGAGCTTACTTGATTGCGGCGAGCAGGTCTTGATGCTGGCTGAGGATGTGCTGCAGGAAGGCCTTCTCAAACTTTGTGATCTTGCTGGGCTCCATCTTGTCCAGGTGACCCCTGACCCCAGCGTAGATGACCGTTACCTGCTCCTCGATGGCCATGGGAGCTGGAAGGAGGGAACGAGGAGACATTAGGAGTTTACATTATGCTTATTCTGATTCAATACATTGACTAACTGAATTCATTAAAATGACTACAATATCGTGATTAAATTGCCTCTATGGTATTGAATAAAGCATGGAGACCCACAGATGAAGTGTTGCAATAAGCTCACGGTAAATATTCCACCTAACATCTTGAAAATAATGCATATTTTGTTTCCAACAACTCAGCGGTTCTTAGGAACTTAAAGCCAACACTCACAGTACTGTCCCTGCTTGAGCAGCTCGGTGAGTCTGACGCCCCTGTTGAGGAGCTGCTGGGTGGCGGCGTCCAAATCGGAACCAAACTGAGCAAAAGCGGCCACCTCACGGTACTGAGCCAGCTCCAGCTTCATGGTACCAGCCACCTACAAGATTTTTAAAAACGTTAGATGAGTGATCCAAATGGAAATGAAAGACCCCATGACTCACCTGCTTCATGGCTCTGGTCTGGGCAGCAGAACCCACTCTGGACACAGACAGACCCACGTTGATGGCAGGACGGATACCCTTGTAGAACAGCTCAGTCTCCAAGAAGATCTACACCAATGAATGAAGTTAATGTGACGGACTAGTGGACATGCTTGACACAAGACCAGAGGAGGGCAAGACCTGGCCGTCTGTGATGGAGATGACATTGGTGGGGATGTAGGCGGAGACGTCGCCGGCCTGGGTCTCGATGACGGGGAGAGCGGTGAGGGAGCCGCCCCCGAAGTTGTCGTTCATCTTGGCGGCCCTCTCCAGTAGACGCGAGTGCAGGTAGAAGACGTCGCCGGGGTACGCCTCACGACCGGGAGGACGACGCAGCAGCAGGGACATCTGACGGTAGGCAACGGCCTGACAAGACACAACACTTGATTAACGTCCTCTCACAGGAAGCTGAATTACTTCAGTAATATCAGTGGCCAACCTGCTTGGACAGATCGTCATAGATGATGAGGGCGTGCTTGCCGTTGTCCCTAAAGTACTCGCCCATGGAGCAGCCCGAGTATGGGGCCAGGTACTGCAGGGGGGCCGCGTCGGAGGCGGTGGCAGAGACCACAATGGTGTACTTCATGGCATCAGCATCTGTCAGCCTCTTGACCAGCTGAGCCACGGTAGACCTCTTCTGTCCGATGGCCACATAGATGCAGTACAGCTTCTTCTTCTCGTCGGTGCCCTCGTTGAAACGCTTCTGGTTGATGATGGTGTCGATGGCAATGGCGGTTTTGCTGCAGAGTGCAAGTAATAGTCATGTTTGTCTTTGCGAGGTGCGATTCCCTGACAAAAGAGCAGTCAGCTTTGACAAAGCAATGAAGATCATTTCCATCTGACCAGCATGCGGGCTAAAGAAGATGGCAGTTCAACAAAGTTCCAACAAACTACTTGGCTGCAACAAGCAGAGCCAGTATCAGCAAATTTGCTACCTTAAGCATTAATTTAAAAAAGGAAAAAAGCCCCCCAGCTGGTTTGCCAACTAAGCAAC
Organism: Doryrhamphus excisus; assembly: GCF_037039965.1. NCBI lineage: Eukaryota > Metazoa > Chordata > Actinopteri > Syngnathiformes > Syngnathidae > Doryrhamphus > Doryrhamphus excisus. Next base: position 10,026,673 of record NC_136359.1, on the reverse strand, counting down.
AATTTGAAGCATCAGACAAGACAAATGAGTCTTACTAGTTTTGGATGAAGTGCTGCCAGCTCATGATTAAGGCAAATTGGGCACCAACCAGCAGCAGGTGCACTTTAACCCATCTACGACAGCTAAAACTAGGGATCGACCGATATGTTTTTGCTCCCTCAATTTACATGGAAAAAATGAATTATAAATATTACAGGTCAAGTTAAAACAAACTTTATTGAAATGTAAACACTGAACAGTAGGATTCAGCTTTCTTAAACACACATTTAAACGGCATTATCAACTTTAAAAAGGAATAAATATTCAACTTTGTGCAAAACATCTGTCGTAGTTTTAAGTTTTATCTAGCATCGATGTGATGATTGCTCCTCCGCAGTGAAACGCACACAAACTTTAGTACAATATAGAAAACATTTCGGCCATCATTAAAGTTTGTGTTGTGCACGCTAAAGACCTGATAGCAGACACGGCTGCTCCAATTTGTTGTGTGCGTGCGCTCCGAGACAGCGCACACACCTAACACGACACACATTTAACCTCAGCCTGGCATTGGCTGAATGAAACTCCTCCAAACACCATGGGACTGAATTGCCAACATTGCCATTAAAGCGGTGTTGTAACAGCTGTACATATTAGCCTCCAACTACATCAACAGCTCCCCAATTCCAACGGTAGGCACTTTTAAAAGATGAAGCATTCAGCAGCATTCCTGGTTTTCAGACCTACAAACTAAACTTTTTTCAAGCACGTATATTGCATGTATTTGGCGTTCATGTTTCCTATTTCAAAGCAGGTGGCAATATTTCAACTAAGTTTAACTGTTAGAGGCTAATTAAAAGTTTAACGTACCCTTGTTGCGATTCACCACTCTTGCAGTGTGGAAGGGGTACCGCATACCTCGGCAACACAAAAGCTGCCCAGAGGATGTCCGTCTGTAAATCATGCGGTGGAAAAATACATCGGCGAACCTAAGTGCGTATCGGCCCATACCAAGTAAAGAATGCAAATATCGGTCGATCCTTAGCTAAAAGTGTACTTCAAATATGAGAACTTACAATAATCCAATTGTAACCTAAATCTATATGACTTATGTATACACACTCACCCAGTCTGCCTGTCACCAATGATGAGCTCTCGCTGGCCTCTGCCAATGGGCACCAGACTGTCCACGGCCTTGATGCCAGTCTGCATGGGCTCCCTCACAGAGATACGGGGGATGATACCGGGGGCCTTCAGACCTACACGCCTACGTGTCTTAGATCCCAGAGGACCCTATGGAGAAGTGGGCAGGAAAATAAATAAGATTACAATTTAGAGATTCATCTCACCTTGTTCCTAGAAGTTAGGGGTTTTACTGACCTTTCCATCGATGGCATTTCCCAGAGCATCCACCACACGACCAAGCAGCTCTTCCCCGACAGGGACATCCACGATGGCGCCGGTCCTCTTGACAATGTCACCTTCTTTGATCAGCTTGTCGTTACCGAACACGACAACACCAACGTTGTCGGGCTCCAAGTTCAGAGACATACCCTGGTGGTGTAACAACCACAACAATATTACGCATTTCTTTCACAGTTTAAGTGTGGCTTTCCAAACCGACCTTGAGTCCAGAGGAGAATTCCACCATCTCTTCAGCCTGGACGTTCCTCAGTCCATACACCCTGGCAATACCATCACCGATGGACAGCACGCGCCCAGTCTCCTCCAAGTCAGCGGAGGTATCTGCTCCCATGATCTTCTCCTCCAGGATAGAGGACACCTCTGCTGTGCCTTGAATGACAAAATCAGGCAGTTGCTGAGCCAAAATAAAAATAAAACATTCCAAAGCATAATTTCGGTAAAATTGTGTCACAAGATCTTGCAAGAGTAACCCTTTACATTTTTTTCCCGGTTTGACATTACTATTTCAAAAGGCTGTAGCTTGAAAATGGGTAGAGATTAAGGTGTACTGTAAATTAGAAAATATCAGTATGACCCAAACTTTGTGATGGAGTAAATTCACTCCTCCAATGCACATAGTGCGACGTCACCAGGCTCAGAATTTGTCCGATCCCAGTCTTTACGATACAATCTCATCAAAATATCTGATACAATTGATACTCTTCCTCACTGCTGTTATGTACTGTTATTACTACATGGATATCTTTCTCCATTACACCTTCGAATATTATCATTCATCCAGGCCTTGCAGTCCACTTTTTGTCAAGGACTCAGCCATGGATACAACCAGCTATTCCATGTTCCCCGCGGTATCATATTTACACACCCCCCCACCATTAGCGGTGTTTGACAACACAACGCGTCTCCACCTGCAACTCCAAACATGGTTAACTAAAGCATTGATCAAAGTTTGTGTTGCTTGTGAACTGCGATGGCGGACTTGTAGCTAGTACACGGCACTTGCAAGTGTATTAACGGTTACACTTTGAATAAAACCACATCCACAGATGTAGCTTGGTTTAACATTATAGACATCTGTCATGCCTGCTGTAAAGTATTCACTTCTATTAGCACCATATTTGCTGAACTGGCTTGTTAAATTCAGCAATGTTGGTTGACGCAATTTTGAGACTATGCATAGGTGTAAATCATGACAAGATTTCTTCTGGGCCAATAAATCAGATAAAAATTAATTCAATTTTGCCAGCCTTAATACGCATGCATGTCTGTTTTCCTCCTGTCTTGCATCCAAACAGACACACTGCATTGGTTTCAGCAAATTTGTTCCATAGAGCAACATGAACAGAGTGAACCCTTTTGTCAGTCACACAGTCTTTTTGCCTCAGTAGGAGCAGGTGGGAAGAGTTTACCATAGTAGAAATTATATTAGTAGATTGCAATATAGTTCTACATTTTTCCTTTGTTCTCGTACAGCCAATCTCGGGAAACATCTAATCTCTAAATGAGGGTCTCATGACACTTTTCTACCTACTCGTGTGGATAGAATAGAATAAAACGTAACTTAGCATTGCTGTAGCTCAGGATAAGCTAGCCAAGCTGGCTTAGTCTAACACCCAATTCCAAAACAGAGGGCACAGTGACCTTAAATGATCAAACTTGATATTCATTCTATTTTCCAGTCAAATTAGTTGACTTGCTTACCAGTTTTCTGCAGCCATGGTCTGTGTGTATGGAGGTGGTTGACCCCAATGCAGGCTGCTGGCACAATCTTTGACACCTGGATTCAATGAATTACATTCAATTGCAAATAAACATATAGCGAATTATACTACAATGGCAATTATTAAGAGCATTCACGCTAAATGTGGAAGGAAGTGCGACGCCTGTCAGCGCTGCCAGTTACTGCCGGGCTTTCTGACCTTCAAAGCGTGGCTGATTGGGTGGCTAGCTCGAGCTAGTTAGCATGTGTGCTAACATTAGCATGACTCCACAGCTGCTATCGCAAGGACAACGTCAACAAACTTACAATTGTGAATAAACTCACTATTACAAAGATGATATTCACTTAAATGGAAGCGAGCTGTATTTTGGAGTTTTTACGACTACAAATTAAGCTAGCTTGAGGCCCACTGGCGTTGACATTAATGCGACGTTACCCTTCACACACACACAGTCAATGCATACTTTTAAATTAAGCAACTGGAAGGTTCAAGCATTGACTGATTACTTACGAGTCCAGCCCTTCTAGGCAGGGTCCTGACCAACGCTGCAGCAACTCGCACAGAAAGCATTTTGTCTGCTTACTAATGACCTGTCCTCCACCACAAGCGGCTTCGACCTGGCTGAGGGAGAATGTAATGGCTGAATGAACTCTTCTTCTATTTATCTGGAAGCTGCTGCCCGATTTACCGGTCAACTCAACACTGCCTCTTATCGTCATGGGTGTAGTATTGCAAGCAACGTCTGCAAGGTCACGGCTCCACAGCCTTCATTTGAATTTATATGTATTGAAATTACATATCTCATTTCATACAGTCAATGGAAACAGGGATAATTGGCAAAACTACAGCAACTAAAGTAAAGATAAATTATTGGTCGTAAATAAATAATTTTTGGACCATTTAAGTGGAATTGGATAATTTCCTTCAGCACGCCAGATGACTATGTACAGAGGTTGGGAATCACTGATCATAGATGATCTTGGACAAGCATGAGCATATTGCTTCTGTCTTCTATATTGTCACAATGGTGGCCGACAGGGGCAAACATCCAAACACAGAAATGACCCAAAGCCAAAAATACACAGACACCACTAAACAATGGGAGAAGAGGAAAATGCTGCTAATTTTTAATGGTGCAATCGTGTAAATGCAGTTTTTGCTGCACTTCGTTGTTGTTTTTAGGTTTGCGTGTATTTCTGTCATTTGCAACATTTGTTTTTGAGCTTGATTTTTAATTTGTAGCATTTTCCAATTATATTTGTTGAATGGTGTTTGTGCGTTTTGGCACATCGTGAGTATGGATTGTGGTTTGGGCACAAACAGTATCAAAAATGGATGAGTGCATATGGAGTCTTGCAGCGACGAAACAGCGCCACCTTCGCTAGATCGGCGAAATGACATGTCTGCCTTTGTCAGTCAGTCAGACGGTCGCTTGGCTTTGCTTTGACCGTGTGCAGTTAGCCAGCCAGCCGCCTGAATGTAGATCCGCATGGGCTGCGATCACGCCATCAGTCCTAATAACCCAGCGGAGTCGTAAGATAAGGATCCCAGGATGGTGTTAGTGCATGTCGGATACCTGGTTCTCCCCGTATTCGGCTCAGTAAGAAACAGAGGTAGGTTGTAGTGTGTTCATATGTTGCCCTGTTTATCTTAATATGCACTGCAGCTGTCGGCTAGCTAGCCAGCTAGCTACAACTTAGCCGCTGACTTAGCTAGCTTGTTAGCTACTCGTTTCCGCTCAAAATTTCTCACTAAAGTCAACGCAACTCGGTGTAGCTCCGATTTGTATAGTTTGCAGATGACTGTAAACCACCGAATGATGTGTTTTGGCGGCTGTATTTGGCGCTAATTAACATACAAATACCGCCACTATGGTTACGCTGACTGGCTGTGGCTACGTCCTGAAGCGGAATCAATTGTCACAAAGGATTCCGCACGGCACCGGTTGTGCAGTTGCTAACCACATTCCTGCACAGGACTAAATTCTTTTGTTTCATTTGTTTTATACCAAATGTAGTTGAAGCACAAGGCACACCTTCAATTTTCATACACTGGTGTGTTTGCACCATAAAAAATACCGCAAAATAGACGTAGCCTAACCAGCCAGTCAGCTTATCTGTGCCTGGATGATGTCATTTGAAGATCATCTGCCTTCACACCACCGCGGTTTTATTAATAACCATAGCTGCCAGAGTGCTAATCGATACAACGACCCATGACGATTGGCTCCCAGCGTAATCTTTATTTGACAAATTAAATCACATTTGCTGCAAATTGGCAGTTAGCGTTGCGCACACACAGCGAGACGTGAGCAAGCGGCTGAAAAACACTCGTAAAGCTCCAGTGTAACATTAATTTGACAACAGTGGCATCAGTGATTTTTCATTGTGCTTTTATTTCTGTTCTTATTTCCCTGTTTCATAGTATGGAGGCTGGCTCTACATTCTGCATTTATCAGATCTTTGTCGTCCCCCCATTGTGTAGCTAATGATCATCTGCTGCTGTGTGGTGTGGCGTGGCCTCTGCCTGTTCTCTGCATTTAGCTGTATTGTGAACCCCTTCTTCATTTCCTCTTTCCATCAGAAGACGACATTGGTATTAAAAAAGCACCCCAATCCTCCTCCCTCTCTCTTCCTCCTCCCCACTCAAGATGTATTCCAACCATGTCAAGCAAACTAAAAAAAAACATAGCTAACATCTTAGAGCACCTTTTTGTCTTTGATTTCTGTCAGATTTGCTGTAGTAGCACCCTGAGTGGACATTTAGCTTCCTTTTTTTAAATTGAATGTCATTGTGTACCTTCCCATCCAGTCTTTGATATAGACACAACATGCTGTAAATTCCTGTAAAGTGGATACATTTTTGCATGATCTCAGAAAAAAAAAAGCAGCTGCACTCGCATTGTTGAACACCAGAATTCGGCTCATCCTCCTCCTTCACTCAAGGTGCAGTGTACATTTCATTGAAACAAATTAAGGCTGCGTTCACGCTTGTGGCTCGGTGCGCTGGTCAACAAAATGGAAACTTTGTGCGGTTCGATTAGTGTTCACATTGGTATTTTGGTCATGGGATCAAAGGCTGTGTAGTACAGAACGTATTAGGAAAGTTTGGGTTTGATTGGACAGCTTTCATGACATTACATGATGTGATTTAAATATTCCAAACACAAATGCTATTTGCTAGGTTGAAAATATAGGTTATGTGTATATTTACCACCATAGATTTCACCAACAGCTTCCAAATAATATAGATAATACTAAAGATACATATTTGTCATTTGTGCATTTTAATATATGGTGAACCCGAACCGCACCAGACCCATCTCTGAAGCGGTTTAGGTCCGCTTATTTGTGTTCGGATCATCGCGCTCCTACTAGCGGAGCAGATGCACCAGAGTTTGTTTCAGCCGAACCAAACATGACAAGCGTGAACTCACCCTTAAAAGCATGCCGTCAAAATTCGCCGAAAAGTGAAAGGTACACTGCACGTGACAACCTGCCATAACCGTCTCCATTTTTGTGTAGTCCTTTTGTACCCCTCTTCCCACTTTTTGCAAACAAATTTGAATCACACTGAATTGTTAGGGCTGCTCGCCTCGCCCTCCCTCCACTCTTTTTTTTTTTTTAAATAACATAATACATAAACCAAGCAGGCAAAACATGTTCACTGGTGGTTCACCACTTTCTCCCTCACTAACAAAGAGGCCAAAATGCTATCCATTTCACAGGGATGCCTATAATTTCCTGCACTGCTAAAAAGAGATTCTCTATTAGTCAATAACGTCTTTATTGTTTGGTTGTGGTCTCTCTTTACCTTTTTTATGTTCTGGTAATAGTACTTTCAATGCATGGTCACATTTTATGATTCATATTTATTTGTTTTGTTTTTCTATACATTGACTTGTGAAAATCCAATGTAATCTTTCTGTAGTAAAGATGTTACCCTGCTGTACTTGAATCATGTGCTGTAGCTCATTGGATGCTGCTTTTGTTCCTTTTTTTAACCCTATACGGAGCATGGTGGGCCTTGCCTTCAGTCTATGTTGTTTATTTTGTGTTGCATGGATTTGATACTATTACTAGAAAGTCGATAAGAGAGATTTAAAGGGAAAAAGAACACCAATTACTAATTTTCAATAAAGAATATAGTGTTTTTCCTAACCTTCAGTGTGCTTCTTGCTGATTTCCATTTATTGTCCTCCTTCTACCCCCCCCCTCCACCCCCACCCAACCTCCTCTCCTGCTGTGACAAAAGATAGATGATTTTCCACGCTTCCTTCCATCACAGGGCCCCACACGAATCTATCTGCTTTCATTCGTGGTGATCTTCACACCCCCCACTCCCCTCCTCAAACCTTCAAGATGTTTGAAAACGTGTGCTGCTCGTGCTACCAGCCTAAACTTGACCTTTTGACCGACTGTAACAAGGTCATTTCCTGTCTGCTGCCTGGCTGCAGTTACGAATGCTCTGACCCTTCATAATGTGTTTCAAAATATGTCCCAAAATTTAAATACATTGAAAAACATCACTTCATTGCCTCATAGAGCTCAGCAATCCTCTCGTCTTTATTATTTTTTCCAGGCAAAACTTACTGAAACCATATGTGAAGACGTGCTGATGCACAAGAAAGTCTCGACAGTCTGCATACACCGCTTGCCAAATAGCTGTGGCCGGGACTACATTATATATTTAAAAAAATATATTTCTGCTCACTGTGAATGTTTGAAAGAGAATATAAATTTTTAAGAAGAAGCCAGATATGGTGGATCCTTTTTTCCTCTGATTTAAAAAAAAAAAAAAAGTATGTTCCAGTCACAAACTGTTGTTGTTGCTGGAAATGTTTTAATTCCCATTCGATCATTGTTAACAGTTACACTAGTAGGGGAAAAATAACTACTGTTTATAAGATTCCTTTTTATCTAACGATTGAGTGTGACTAATTAGCATAGCAAGCCAATGCTCTGTACATTACAAGCACAAGCAATGAATTATGTTAATGTTACTGTTGCTGTATTGTACTGAGCAGCCAGGACAGAGCCGTTTACATTATTTCACAATACTACGTTGCAATCATTTCCGCTTCTATGGTAGCTATGTTACCATCACTGGTACCCTTCACCAAAAAATAAACTTTGTAATGTATGTCCAAATTGCATTAGCTTTAGCATATAGGAATGTTAAAGCTTCCACTGTAGTTCTATGCGTCATCCGCTCCGGTTCCAAGAACGGGAAGGGATTCCAAAATGACATTGATTTCCGTGCAGCTTGTCCCACCCCCAGAGAAGTGTTTGTCACCGTAGGTAAGAGGTAGGGCTTCATTAACACGTGATGTCTGTCTCTCACACACACACATACACACAATGACACCATATTTCACCCACAATTAATTCCAACTCAATTTTTGCTCTTGGCATACCTGACATGTTCTGCTTCTCCCCCCCCTCCCTCCGCTCCGACCCCCCTTCCCCAGGATCCCAATTCACCCGGCAACAGCAGCAGCAGCACAGCCATGCTACCTCTTGCCGTCACTTCCAGCTAGGCCCCCAGGCCACGCTGCCCATGGACTTCCCCATGCCCCACCCGGGCCAGCCGCAGTCGGGCATCAACCCCCACCTGGCCCCGCCCGGCCACCAGCACGGACCCCCGCTACACCACCCGCCCCTCAACCCCATGCCCGCTCCCCAGTTCCAGGACATCCCCGCCCCTCCCTTCCTACCTCAGGCATTACACCAGCAATACCTCCTCCAGCAGCAGATCCTTGAGGCTCAGCACCGACACATCCTGCCACCCAACAGGTAACCCCACCTGCACACTCATGTGTGTGTATATACAGTATACAGCTGTTCCGTATCCATGTTTATTTCACTTATGTCTGCCTTTATTTGTCTCAGTAGACGCACCCCAGAAAGAGTTCCTCACCAGCCCCACAGACTGCGTCCAGGCTATGAGTTCGCCCCACCTCTGCACGTCCCCCCTCAGCCGGTGGTGCAGCAGCCACGCTACCTGGCTGAGGGCACTGATTGGTAAGAAAAATACATGCTTGCTTACAGACCTTCACTTTAATAGCCCACACGCCTGCTCTTTATGTTTGACTTCCACAAAAGCTGATTACCGTGAATTATGTCCAATTAAAACAACATGGTTGGAGCTGAGTTTTATTCAAGAAAACGAGGCGGCAAACAGCGCTCACCTCATGACGCGTGTAACATAAATGAGTATTAATGAGTTTTCCAAGCTTTCACCCAGACACATAAAACAATATCAGCAATATTTGTGCCTTAAGTTGTTGGAGTTTTTCTAAGTAGTATAAAAGAAGCACTGTTCCAAAGAGGTCAGCACTTTTTAACTAATAAACACCATCGTGAAAGCATATTAAGTGATGAATAATGTGGTAAATGACAGGATACTTCACATATCTGTGGAAGCAAGTTAGGTTGCACCGTTTCAGACAAATTATAGTCAGGGTGTTTATTTACCTCAAATGCAAAGAGAACAGGGCGTTAACTGGAATGCAGTTTCTTTCTGACATGTCAGACTACTGACCAAGGTAATAAAGTACAACTAAGATCATATTTTGGAAGCTGAATCATATCACATGTGGCAAAAATGAGGGTGCACTGAAAACCTGGAATTTTTTAGTATGTTTTAGCTCTGTGCACGTGTGTGTAGAACTGCAGTTTGACCACAAATCTTTAATGGAAGGGAAAAAAAACTTCAGTAACATCAAAATGTCATTTTACAGCAAATGACATTGAATAATGTTTTGTATGCAATATCAGCCAGGAACAAACAAGTGTTTTTTTTTTGGTCTTTGCAGGGATCTAAGTGTGGACGCAGGACTCCCCCCACACCAGTACCACATCCACCCACTGCCGCAGCACTATCAGCACTACCTGACTTCTCCCAGGATGCACCACTTCCCCAGGAACAACACCTCAACACAAGTGGTGAGCCAAGAATCATTTTGCGTCTGGGATGAACCCTCGAGCGGCGCTTCTATGAGCCTCAACAATACATCATTCAGACATGCGCTGCGTCCTCTGCGCTTCTGTGTGTCTGACTCCGGACTCTCTTTTATCCATCCTTTTCCCAGGTCGTACACGAGATCCGGAACTATCCGTACCCTCAGCTGCACCTGCTGGCGCTGCAGAGCCTCAACCCGTCCCGTCATGCATCGGCTGTAAGGGAGAGCTATGAGGTGGGTGACACTATTCATTCATTTTCTACCGCTTATCCTCACGAGGGTCGCAGGGGTTGCTGGAGCCTATCCCAGCTGTCTTTGGGCGAGAGGCGGGGTACACCCTGGACTGGTGGCCAGCCAATCACAGGGGAAATATAGACAAACAACCATTCACACTCACATTCATACCTATGGACAATTTGGAGTCGCCAATTAACCTAGCATGTTTTTGGAATGTGGGAGGAAAGCGGAGTCTCCCCAACCCTGCTGGTTGGTGCAAAATGGAGCAGCGACACTATGTATAACTCCCATGCATATACTGTGTGTACTGTATAACATTTGCTCATTTTTCTTTTCTTTTTTTTCCCCTGTAGGAGCTTTTGCAGCTGGAGGACCGACTGGGCAGCGTAAACCGTGGAGCGGTCCAAACCACCATCGAGAGATTCACTTTCCCCCACAAGTACAAGAAGGTAAGAGTGGGGAAAATTTGGGTGGAAAATGGGGGAAGCCACAAGAATTGGAAGTCGAGTTCAAAGGTCAAACTCATTTCCAGTAGCAGTACCAGATTCAAGTGAGACGACAAGTCTGCAGATTGCATGATCTCACAGTTAGGGATGAGTCACTCTGGAGTGAATTTTAATAAGCACGTCTCGAGAACGTGACCTAAATACTTGGAGAGAAGACTGGCACACTGTTCGCCTCACACAAAATTGAGGCTTTTCCATCCCCTCGTCTTCAAAAGCCCAATTAGTACAGCTTTTCTTCTAGAAATAGAAGTAGCACCATAACAAAAGTGTGTGTCTGTGTGTGCTACAGAGGATCCCTCAGGACCTGAAGATGTGTCTGGATGATGAGGAGCTAGACACGGATGAGAAGTGCACCATTTGTCTGTCCATGTTGGAGGATGGAGAAGATGTCAGGTACAAGAGCACGCTGCCACGTGTAATTTGTTCTATGAATTTGAGAATTTTATTTGACTTGCTCCAGAATGTTACTGGTGTTTTCAGAGAGTCGTGACGGAATGTCTCATTTGCTGTCACAGCTGACCTCTACAATGCTGCGACACTATCATGTGACACCAGCATGATGTATGAGGTCGTTGAGGTCATTTCTAACGTCAGATAGTCAGTCAATGGACACTCTATCAAGTACGCGTGCGCAGTCTTGAGAGTAACAGCTGGATGACAAATTCTGCCTTTGCTCAGATAATAATGCTCAGTTTTTAACTGTTGTATAATTAAACTAAAATAAGGTAAAACTACTCATCAGTTGACCATGATTGATAGATACCAAATGTGGCATGAGTGCCATCTAGTGAGGTTTAATAGCTACTGCTGTGTTGTAGTGTGAGAATAAATATTTGTAATTATACCCTTTACATCAAAAAAATTACAACATAAACATAGTAATTTCCAAGAATTGAGTCGTGATTTTGTGTGAAAAAGTACACAATTATTACAATTTTATTATTTTATTATTTATTATTATTTATTATTTTATTATTATTAATTATATTACATTATTCTCGTAATTGTATGACATTTTATACATAATGACAATTGTCATATAATTACATATTTTTCCTCATACTATTTCAACTGATTTTTCACATCATAGTTATAGTTTATCTTCGTAATACCATATAAATAGAACTCTTGTAAGATTTTGATGTTATTGTTAATTGGGATTTTTTTTCCCCCTCATTTAATGTAATAATGTTTTGAGAATTATAGTTCTCAAAAAAAATACAATGTTTTTTAATATTAGAAAATATTTTGTCTTCAGTTTCATTTTTTTTGCAATTTTTTTGTGTAGAACTCATGACTTTATTTAAAATGTGATTTTTTTTTTAACCTGGTCCTATCATGTCGTTGGAGTGAGTTCATTCAGTTTTTATTTTTCCACATATTACAACTTATGTCTGATTTCTTATAAAATTGACTTTATATGACAATTTGGATAAAGTTACACTACATTAAATTAATAATTTTACACACAAGAAATCAAATTTGGAATGTAGCTATTTTTTTGGGGGGGGGGACACAGGATTGTGGTGCCTTCACTTACTAACCAAAGTGTCTCCTCTCTAGGAGATTACCCTGCATGCACCTCTTCCACCAGGCGTGTGTGGACCAATGGTTGGCCACCAGTCGGAAGTGCCCCATATGCAGAGTGGACATTGAAACCCAGCTCAACCCTGACAGTTGACACCCACAGCCTCACATCCCACAATCCTCCACCATCTCCTCCTTGTGACAAGGAAGGGGTATGGTAGGATCAGCAAAGCACACACACACACACACACACACACACATATACACAGGCAAGAATGGGGATCACTCATTTTAAGACTGGCTGACTAAGTGGATGTATAAGAAAGGCAAACGTAGACATAATGCTGCACATGTGTACAGAACATGACACAAAACCGTTAGCATGAGGTTGTTTGGTGTGTGTCCTGATCCAGTATTTACCAGAGTAACAGTGTTGTGTAGCAACGGAGAGACCATGTTTGTGGGCGGCTATAGCGCTGGTCTCCACCTTTCAAAGCTGACTTGTGTAAAAAGGCCAAAAATAATGAATAGAAAACAACCCCCCTCTCTCTCTCTGTTCTCTCTCTTTCTCTCTCTCTCTCTCTCTGCGTGTGTTGTGGTTCTCCGTTTGGATTTAAATCGCCATCGATGCTAATGCGGCTAACTGCAAGCATGGCTTCCAGTGATGTGTGTTGTGTCGTAGTGGGATGGGAGGGGTTGCCCTCGCTAGATTACACCAACGAGTGTAGATGTGTGTGTGTGTGTGTGTGTGTGCCAGGCTTTTTGGACTATCGTCGTCAACGTGGAGCAAGTAGAAGCAGGGACCCGCGTCGTGTGCATGTCACCCACTCACCCACAGGAGGGGAGTGGCGGGTGGTCTACCCAACCTACCCCTCCTCCTTTACACGCACTCACACCAAAGTTGCCCTTAGACACTGACCTGAGCCTTGTCTAACAGCAACGCCGCCATCTTGCCTCACTCGCCACAGGCATGAGTGACATTTCTCAGAACCTTATTGCCTAACAAACAAGCACATTTATGATCATTATTATTTTTCAGTGATTCTCCTTTCCCGTGTCAGTGCAGGGAAAACAACCCTCCTCCCCACAAACGCGTTCGCCTGCTTGTGTTTGAATGTGTGCCCCCGTTAGCCCCGCCCCCCTCCTGTCCTTCCTTGTGTGTGTGATGTCGTGAAGGAGGGTGAAAGGGATAAGAAGCCATTCATTTAACAACCAAACAATTGTTTGTAATGTTGTCTTTTCATATGTTTGTATGCCATTATTATTACTTTTTTAAATTCACATGCCAATTATTTGGGACACGGTACTAATGACACACGCAGTCACAGTGAAGATAAAGAGCTGCAATGCTGCAAAAAAGCATATTTATATATTTGTCATGTAGCTTGTGTTCATGTAAATGCACTATATTATGGAGTTGCCTGTTTTATTTTTAATTTGATTTTTGGTGGCGTGTGTGTGTGTGTGTGGCTTCTTCTTGTCTTAGAGTTTTGCTGTTTTGGTTCCATTCCAAGTATTTTCATGCTTTCTTGTGTGTGTTATTTACCAAGGAATGTCAAGGCCACATTGAAAAGAAGGTGAACAAATCTCCATAGAAAAAGTAGTAACCATCCAAAAATACAGCGGTAATGGGGGAAAGGGGAGGGGGTTTCTGTAAGAATAAAGTTATAATATTATACACATTATGAGACTAAAGCTTTAAATATGTAATAAAATTAGATTACCATGTTTTTGTTTTATTTTATGAGACAAAAAGACCCATTTAGGCAGAATTAAGTCATCATGTTGGGTAATAAAATCCTAATATTACCGGAATAAAGTTGTAATACAAGATGTAAACATATATTAGATATATTATGAGATAAAGAATTGACTTCTACTCCCAAAATTATGATTTGAGCCTCACAAAATTCTGTAAACATTATAAAATGACAGCTTCATTGTTGTAATATTTTTTCCATCCCAAAACGTGACTTCATTTTTGTCTCTCAAACATATTTTCCTTGTGATATTCCTTGCAAAATTCCGACTACAATCTAGAAACATTTCAACACTATTCTCATGAAGTCACACCTTCATCCGTGTTATATTATGACTTTATTCTGCCAAAATGACAACTTTATTGTTGTAACATTTCAACGTAATTATCGTATTGTATTTTTGGGGTCTTTTCAGTGTGCGCCAAACATTCCTTGGCCCTTATTGGATGGTAACTTGACTGTGTTGCATTGTTCTTTTCCCTCTCATGTGAGACCTCCATCCAAAAACAAAACTAAAAAATGTGCTGAAATAATGGAGGTTCTGCTAGTTCACATAGAATGCTGTGATTTTAAAGATGCCTTAAGTATTTAACAATCATTATTTATTACTAACTGTAGCTAGCTAGCTATTGTGGTGGAATATTTAATGTCTCTATCTCATAACTTTGCAATTTAATCGATATATTTATTTAAAATAAGACAAAATATTACAAAAAAAATACCTCATTATGCATTGGTCGGTGGGGATGCATCTGCATGCCGTTTGTGTGTGCGTGTGTGCGTGTTTTCTTCTGCAAAGAGGAAATTAGTTGACTGGTTGTGCGTGTCTCCCAGTCCAATTTGAAGCCAGCATGGTGCTGTTGATGGAGATGACATTCCCTTTAGCTTCACTTGCTTTGATCGGAGCCTGTCTTTGTCTTAGTAACTGCTCCACAATTAGCTCGCTTGTTTGTTTGGTTTTTTTTTTTGCCATACGATGCTGCTTTCACCTCCCATAATCAATCATTTCCATCCTATCTTGGATCTCTGCTTATTCTTCCTTTTAGAGGCCACATTGTAGTTGAGCTGTGTTGCCGATGTATTGCTGGCTATTTGCTTTGTGAACGTAGGGGGATGTATCTTACTTAACATTGCTAACTTGAGCCATTGATCTTATTGAGCAAACTGTGGTGATACCAATATAAATGGAGTTGTGGATATAATAAGCTAACTTTTGCGTGTGCTTTTCCTTTCGATACTAATCCTGCAAATAATTCTTTTAAAACGAGGGACAATTGGAATTGACTGAAGCTGGCTTTACTATTTATTATTATTATGATTGTTGGTTTATTTTATTTTTTTATTATTGTTTTTGTGCTCTCACTGGCCTTATACCCACCCTGCTCCCGCCACAGTGTACCCCGTTTGCTCCAGAGCCAACTGGACCGTAGCCATAGTATTAACTCAAGCTGATGAACCGGAATGAACAGTAGAAACTTTTAAAGCACAAGCTTTTTAAATGCATGTCCTTCTCAGGTTTTCCTATGTGTATGTGGGAGTAGCTCTGTTAGATGTGTTTAATATGATGCTGTACCTTCTTGAATATTTCTTTCTTTGCTGCTGAGAATACAAAAAAAACAAGAAAAACAATGTTATTAACCTGCCAGTGAAAAAGGGAAGTGGCCATCTTTGTACAACAACACTGCTGTTTTGCTGTAACCGCGCAATGTTTTATGATCTTGAGTATTTTATAGAAAAGTAGAAGTATGTATCAATAATATGAAAGCAATAGCGAAATCATAATGAAGAATAACATGATCAGTGAATATTGTGGAGAAAAAAAACCTTTAGATTCACTCTGGGTGGATTTTGTACTGTATTTATTACTAATGACAATGCAAAAAGTTGCATAGCTTAACCCAAACTGTTCTGTCTCTTTTTTATTTATTGTCTTGTATATGATCTTTTTGTATGTGTTTTTCAAATAAAATGCCTAAAATGCTGATGACAATGCAGTTTGTGCGGCTGTTCTTTTTTTTATGTGTATGTTCACTTTGTGTGCACTTTTTCAATACATGGTTGGACTTGGGAAAATATGTACAAAAAATGTACAAAACCTAATAAAACATGGTCTCAATATATCCACACATTCAAAAAAAACCCATTGCCTTTAAATTAATATATGATAGAATGAAGTGATTTCTTTTTTCCTTCCTGACACTTGGCACAAACATATGAGAACACAAAGAAAGAACACTGCCGATCTCATCTCTGTTCAGCTTGACTAAAACTTGGTTTTGTTTTACCCTAAAATGTGAGGGGGTTCAGAAAAAGGGCCCAGGAAAAACACATATAAACACTTACCTATCCATTGATAAAATGATTACTCATTACTTGTCATATGAGAAATGTGCCAAGGGTTGAGAGGGAAAAACATTTAAAAATCTGATTTTTGAAAAAATGTACATACCTTTTTTTTTTCCCTAGTACTTGGGGTAGAGGACCCTCTCAGTGCGCCCGTCAGCCTTACCTGAGTCGAGCCACTTACCGCACTGAAAGATGGTTGTGACTGAGTTGGCCGTGTTGGTTATCTCCACGCATGTCAAGTACCAACTGCAGTTGCACCCACTATTGTCATGCTGCACTTTTACCCTGAGCAGCTCCCCGAGGTCCAACATCTCCACCAGGAAGCGGTCTGTGTGACCTCGTTCGAAGAGGTTACGAAACTTCTTGCGCAGGTGACGTCTCCCTGAGTCCCCGTTGACGCCATAGACGGTGATGTAGACGTTTGCGTCCGTGCCGGCGTCCTTGACGTCGCCTGTGATGATGATGATCTCGTACTTGACCGGCACCAGGTTCCGAACTTTGCTTGCGAAGCTTTCTATGGACTTGTAGCACTCGAATGTTTGGAACTGGTCCTTTTTGGCCGCCAGAGGCACTTGGGCATCGCAGTGGAAAAAATACCTGATAAGAGAGAGAAAGATGAGATCCACATGACTAAAAAAATATGACAAGCTTTGTGATACAGTTCAACTCCGGGACTGTAGGTGGCTGTGATGTGACTAACACTTTGGAGCCACTGCAAAAACGTACAAATAAATTGCTCGATCTGCACCACATTTAAATCCACAGCCCATGTGACTCCTCGCCAAGGTTTTGTGGAAATTCATTCATTAATTCATTTTCTACCGCTTATCCTCACGAGGGTCGCGGGAGGTGCTGGAGCCTATGCCAGCTGTCTTCGGGCGAGAGGCGGGGTACACCCTGGACTGGTGGCCAGCCAATCACAGGGCACATATAGACAAACAACCATTCACACTCATATTCATACTTATGGACAATTTGGAGTCACCAATTAACCTAGCATGTTTTTGGAATGTGGGAGGAAACCGGAGTACCCGGAAAAAACCCACGCATGCACGGGGAGAACTCCACACAGAGATGGCCGAGGGTGGAATTGAACCCTTTGAGGTCTGCGCGCCGTGCAGCCCCTTTGTGGTAATCAGTGATGTAGTTGTCAGTCATCTGGATCAAAGGGCAGTGTGATGTCACTCACTTGTTTCCCAGCTCTTTCTCTGTGACCACCACCTCCGCAACGTGCCAAGAGGATTCATTCTTCACCTTCTTGCCATCTTTGGTGATGTGGCCAATGCAGATACCAGCGACTTCGCCGACGTGTTTCGACGAGAACTCGAAGATGGAGGTGGCACCGCTGTGAACGGGACATAAAAATAAGGTACCGGGTCTTACTTGTAAGGGGTGTGCTGCCTTTGCTTGAAGCCCCACCATGAAAACTTGTTCTTCTTATTCTCAAGAACAAATTCCTTGGAGCGAGCTTTCCTTCCTTCCAAGACAAGCCAGACATTTTCATTGGTGGAAGCGTCCTCTGTGTTTGCAGTGGTTATGGCAATTTCGTATTCTGTGACGGAGCAAAGGCACACGGTCACATGAAATGCAACATGTGCAGCACATTCGTGTTCTTGTCATTGTGTTTTTTTACGAACTGGTTTTATCACTGAGGTCCACAGAGTCATTGTTGGCACATGCCAGCTCCCTGATGATCTGCCCGTCGTCTTCATTTTTCGCCAACCAGCGGTCACATGGGAACCTGAAGGTCTGGTCCATGGTCTCATCTTTGACATCAATGTAGTCCAGGTGCCATCCCGCACCCAGACCTAGACAGAAGGTTTTGGGAGAATTAAAAAAAAATACATTTCTCATACTGGAGCTTGTTTCCAGAGATTCCGCACCTTTGTTATCATGCCACACTCGCACTTTGGAGAGCTCGCCCAGACTAAGCATGTCGGGGAACCGGAACACATCTTTCATTTTGCGCTCAAACTTGTTCCTGTTGGCACTCTGCTTTAGCTGCAGCGTCCCCGTGTCACCAAACTCTCCGAACACCATCAAACACACGTTGGCATCTGTGCCAGCACCTGACAACATCAAGAAAGGACAAATTCATGGCTAATTAAAGGGGACCAATTATGCTAATTTTTGGCGCTTTTCTATTGAGTTGTGGACTTGTATTGAGCAGCTACACGCACAGAAAGATTTCTAGATCTTCCAGATTCTGCACTCCTTCTGCATTGTTTCCATGGACTTCCTGCTTCCGTTTAATTTACTCCACCCCCAATTCTCCTCTAGGAACACCCACCCACACTTGAAAGCCATCCGGAGGACTCCCGGATATGTCGGTCCGTGTTTACTGAGTGCAAGCAATCTGTAGCTCATATAAGGAAGTCCAGATTGCACTGACATGAGTTGAACTAAGTGTTGGAAAAAACTTATCTGACACTTTGGACTCATTTAACGTGAGAATACAAGATTTATAGGTCAGAAAAGAGGATAACGTGTGACAAAATGGAAGAACCTGAGTGCGACCCACCTGTGACATCACCGGTCTGGACTTGGATGATGTAGGTTGTTCTCTCCACCATCTCCTCGTCATCCACCACAGCCGCCAGCTCACACATTTGAGTCCTTCTGGGTCCTTTGGTCTTCGAGAGCCAGTTCTCATAGGTAAACATGTACACCTCGTCTGTGTTCAGATTTCGCATCAGGATCTAAACGATGCAAATGCAGTGACAATTTACCAACAAACTGTAGAAATAAAACCTTAAATTCCATCCTTGCAAGGTCATTACCCTGTCCAGGAACCAATCGGGACGACTACCGCCGCCATCAATTCGAACACGTATCTTCTTGAGAGGAGCAATGTCATCTACTTCCAGATTGAATGTGTCCTCTTGGTCTCTCTCAAACCTAAACAACACTGCTTTAAAAACTTGACAAGACTTGCGTTTTCTCAAAAACTATGATAAATGATCGCGTTTATCGTTTTATATGACGGCCTACTATTAGTCAAAAGATATTGACATAAGTCATATGTGGTATTCTATATTGGTCACTGTTAACTGCACTGCATGGAGTCAGCCACCATGGGTGCATAGTATTCTCCTCCCATTGCGTGTGGACGTGGTAAGTTTACTGCTTCTTACTTTGTCCTCCAGTGTATCCCAACTCAGTTTTAAACCCTTTCTTAAGTTGAGAGCAAATAAATTGGAGGCCTACTAGCTATCTTGCTATACTTGAAGTGGCGCCTGTCTTTTGTGTAGTGATCCCATAGTCTACATAACAGGTGTGCAATGCGGTGTCCATTGTTTATATTGTTTATTTTTCTATATTGAGTATTTTGTACAGCTTAACTGATTCTGTACTATTGCTGCTGTGCAATGCAAATTTCCCCACTGAGGGACGAATAAAGGCATATCTTATCTTATTATTTCACAAATGTACGTGTATGCCAAATGTCAGGCTGGCTGCCCTATATAACTGTCAAGTGACAAATGGATGATAGACTGATGTCAATCTTTTTTTTAATGCCATGCGATAGGCTAACATTATGTTCAAGATAGTACAACAACTACATTCTGGAGCTCAATACAGTTATGGAGAACTGACCTGTCCTCATTCTTGTCCAAGAGCATTTCCTCTGTGCTTCCATTGGCTCCATACACAGTCAAGAATATGTGTGTGTCCGTGCCGGCATACTGTGTGTCCCCTGTGATGACTGTGGTGGCATAAATCACCTACACAAACACAAATGAGACACACGGAGGTTTTGTATCACCCACTACTGAGAGACAATGTGGTGTATTGGCTGTGACTCACTTTGCGGTTGATGTTGATGGTGCTGGCGTCCAGCACGTTGAACAGCCTGACTGACAGACCGTCTCCCCTGTCTTTGGCCAGCCAGCATTTGCACAGGAAGCTGTACTTGATACCTTTGGTTGGCACGGCAACCTCCAGCTCATCCACCAACCAGCAGCTCTCTGGTGTGGCGCCATTATGGCCAAGCTGAGGAGAGAATGGCAAGGGAATGGAGGGGGAGAGGAAACCCCAATGAGATCCAACACAAGGGCTTTGTTAAAATGAATAACAATCCTAGTTTTGAGTCTCACTTCCACTCTCTTGATCTCTCCCACGTCAGTTCCATAGCACACAAAATGCTCCATGCTGCCAGCTGTAAAGGATTTTTTCCCATCTGGCAGGTCGAGCCACAGCCGGTCTGTCTCCAGGTCTCCGGGGCCGATGATGATAACGTAGACCCTAGCAGTGGTACTGGCATCGCGTTCGATCCCAGTGGATAGAGTGAAGTGATAGGGGATGACTATAGAAGGCAAAAAGGGAAAATTCATGAATAAGAAGGATTGGTGGTTTTGTCATCACACAAGCACAGTACTTTTTATAAGGTAATAATACTCTTTGTCTTACTTGGACCATCATCCAGCGCTGCCACCTTCTTCTTCTTTTTCTTCTTGTTTGCATTCCTGTCCAGCCCCAGTTTGGCCTGAGCCATCTTTTTGGAATTTGGATCAGTGTTTCTTTCACCTTCGTATCCCTGAAGCACAAATTCTCCTACTTATTGACGCCGTCCCAGCTCAGACACCTGTACAGTGAACCAACCTTTACAAAGAAGGTCCTCTCTAAACGTTTGTCCTCCTTCTTCTTTGAGAGCCAGCGCTCACAAAGAAACATGTAAACCTCCTCTGTGTCCACATCCAGCACCTCCACCTGGTCCAGGTACCAGTCGGCACCCACCATGGAGTTGTCGTGACGAATTCGTATCTTAAACACTTGACCCAGGTCCACTGCTTCAATGGTGAATTTATCCACCTGACACAGGGACAGAGCATTACATCATGGCAACATTTTTACTTCTTTTTGTATCGCATCTTTGCAGTTCTTTACCTGTCCTCTCTCAAACTTGTTCCTGTTGTTCTCCGACACGGCAAGTTTGCGCTCTCCGGTGTCACCGAGATCTCCGTAGATTGTGAGGAAGACGTTGGCATCTGTTCCTGCTTTGTACATATCACCTGTGCGTACGGACACCTGGTACGCGTGGGCTAGCATGGGAGATGACATGCGTGATTAGTCATAGTGGGTTACTGTGAAGAGATTGAGTCAAATTTGGTTTTATGCTAGGTTTCTATCAGGGTATGTGCTCACTTTCCAAAGCATCCTCAACCTCTGTTTCTGTCCGTTTCAGAGTGCCACCCCTCAGGAGTTTCTCTGTGATGATGTCAGATGGCACCAACTCCCTCACCGTTTCTCCATCATCTTCCGATTTAGCCAACCAGCGCTCACATGGGAAAATTGTTGTCTCTGATCCCTGTAATTAAATCAAGCCCAGATGTGTAACTAAAGTCATTCAGTGGATAGGCTAACCTAGCATGATATTGATGGTAAGCAGTGACGTCCAGTCAGGGGAAGCAGACTTGTCATGATTCATTCATTCATTTTCTGTACTGGACTGGACTGGTCGCAAGCCAATCACAGGGCACATATAGACAAACAACCATTCACACTCACATTCATACCTATGGACAATTCGGAGTCGCCAATTAACCTAGCATGTTTTTGGAATGTGGGAGGAAGCCGGAGTACCCGGAGAAAGCCCACGCATGCACGGGGAGAACATGCAAACAGAGATGCCAGAGGGTGGAATCGAACTCGGGTCTCCTAGCTGTGAGGCCTGTGTGCTGACTTGTCATGATGAAAAATAAAAAAAAATTAACAATCGTAACATATCATTGAATTGTATTGTAATCATTTAACATTTTCTTCAGTAAAAACAGCTCAATTTCCACATTTCCTGATCAATTAAAGGGTAGAAACCAAAGGAGAGGCTGCCACAAGCATCTCTTCTCGGCTTAGTGCGCGCAGAATTGGATCATGGCGCCTGCCAGCATGTCACCAATAATATAAGGTTGCAGAAACATTTATTAGGCTACCTTTCCTTTCCTCAGCAGACGCCTTATCTCCACTCGGTCGAGGTGCCATCCTGGATTGGAGCCCCTGTTGTTGTGCCCCACCCGAATCTTCTCTATAATGTCGCCAACATCTTCTAACTGGTAGACGACATACAGCTTCTGGATACATTGCCAGGTGAAAGTGTGCAGAGATCACGAATAATATTCAACTACTCTACCTCCACTATGAACATGTCCTCCGCTCCCCTCTGAAAGTACAGTCGCCTCTCTCGCTTGTTGACACACAGATGCTTCTGCAGAGTGCACATGCCCTTGCGACCATACAAAACGATGAACACGTCCGCATCCGTCCCAGCGGCGAACACATCGGTGGTGTAGATCTTCAGCTCGTAGGGCACAACTGAAAGGTCAAAGTGCAAGGGAAAAACCTTTGCTTCAGGTATTATATGAACATGTAGAAACATATTCACATATGTGCAATACAACATCTAATGCAAAAGCGGCACCATGCTGCAGTCTGTCTTACAATAATAATGCACTTGACATTGTAAATGTATTATAATTGTAAAATATACAAAAATGTATTATGATTTCCCAAGATTAGATTATTAGATTATCATGCTATATTAGATGTAAAGTTAATAACGATGGGTATATGGGTAGGTAGGTACTGTAGGTGCAGTACATTTTATTAATAGTAAGAACTGCAAATTGCACCACTGTTGTGGTAAAAGTAAAAAGCCAAGTCCCCATTTAACACTTGTATCAAGCAGCTTAAAGGGCCATTGCCCTGAACTAAGTACCGGAAACATGGCTAATGTTTCCGCACTCCACAATCTCATTAACGCATTTCCTGATGAGGAGCGCTGTAGACTCACATGGCATGTACAACTCAGTCTGTAACTCAGCGGGATAGAGATCCCTCACAATACCGCCGTCGTCCTCTCCCCTGTCCAACCAGCGCCCGCAGGGGAAGCGTAGCCTCAGACCTTGTGAGGGGGCGTCGATCTCCACCCAGTCCAAGAACCAACCAGGTGAGCCCCCTGTTAGAATAAAAAAAACATTTTTTATTCTGCTTACTTTTAAAGACAATTTTTTCTTTCCCCACCTGAGTTATCATGACCGATTCGAAGCTTTTCCAGCTCACCCAAATCGACCGCTTCCACTGTGAACTCATTTATCATCCCTTGCTCAAACTTGTTCTTATAGTTCTTACAGGCCTTCAGATTGATGATGCCTGTGCGTTCAAACATGAAACTCAGATGCACTGGAACTTGATGTGTGCAAATGAGGGGAAGCTGATGTGTTTTCTTACCCGTGTCATCATTTTCTCCAAATAATACAGCAAAGACATTTGCATCTGTTCCCGCATACTTTTTTTCTCCGGTTTTTATCTTGATGGTATATGTAGTGGACATGGCTGAAAAAGACATAAAAGCTTTTTCGGTGCTTGAATCCATCACAGTGTCAGAGAAACCCTATACACCTGCTTGCAACTTGAATAAATACTTGAACAGGGCTCCCTTTTATCTTTTCCCTCCACTATAACATGAAGCAGCATTGCAAATGTGTTACATTTCTGCTCCAGCCCCAGAGTGGCACCGCCGCCTCCTTCATCATCCTCATCTTTCTTCATGAAGGCCTCATCCACGGGAACCAGCTCTCTTGCTATCTGGCCGTCATCTTCATCCACTGCCAGCCAGCGATTGCAAGGAAAGTAGTACCTAACAAAAAATCACAGATGAAGTCACTAAATGACTGGAAAAAACATCAGAAATGGACGCGGGTTTCACCTACGTTGTATCATCCTTTGTGTCCACTATTTCCACACGATCAAGGTACCAAGCTGAGTACGACCGTGTGTTGTCATGACGGATCCGAAGCTTCTTCAGAGGACCCAAATCAATAGCTGTCACAATGAAAACATCCTCCTGCAAAACAGACCAACCCAACTGTCATGTTACAGGTCAAAGACAAACATGCGCTACCATCACAAAATCAACAAATTACACCATCATGTCAGAGGAAATGTATAGTCACAGAAAAGCAAATCAACTGCTGGTAACAAAGTACACTTATGCAGTACAGTTATGTACTTAATGTTGTGGCCCATAAGTTTACTTGGGCTGTTTTTGTATGCAAAGCTTATTGAACACAAGCGGACTAGTCCTGCTTGTGATCCAAGATAAAAAATAAACAGGGTGTAATTGTCTGAGGACATGATTTATGTCCCTGCATTTCTAGGTGTAATGGAGGACTGAATAATTCATAAGTTGGATTCAAGTAATGAGTAAAAGTAGGACAGGTTCAGTGACACAGTGGACGCCCCAGCTCCTCTCAGTCACAGCTGGTTTGCCTGCCATGGGAGGAGGTGTAGTTTGTAATCCAACCAGAATATGTTCCCACCCCACACCTCAGTGTTAAGATCGTGTCAAGTGGATGGGCGTGGGGGAGCAAAAAAGCTGACTAAAATTTGCAGCAAGAGAACATTCTGAGGAAGACGGCACAGAAAGATGTTCAGTACCTCCCCTCGTTCGAATTTATTGAGGTTGTCGGAGTTCTTGAGATAACGCTCTCCGGTGTCCCCGTTCTCGCCGTAAATATTAATGAAGACGTTGGCGTCGGTCCCGGCTCCCAGCACGTCACCCGTGAAGACACACACTTCGTAGGTGTTGACTGTGAGACAATACAAAGGATGAATTACTAACTCCTTCTTAACCTATTGTCCGACATCATGGGCAGGAAACTGTGTCAAATCCACCCTTGAGTGCCCCCAAGAGGAACAATTTTTTTGCATGCAACTTCTGCATGAACTTTCTCAATACAAGAACCTGACATGAAGTATTTGACACTCAAACTGTAGCATAAATAATATAAATGAGAAATGCTATATGGGCGGCACGGCGGTCTAGTGGGTCCCCGTGGGTTTTCTCCGGGTACTCCGGTTTCCTCCAACATTCCAAAAACATGCTAGGTTAATTGGCCACTCCAAATTGTCCATAGGTATGAATGTGAGTGTGAATGGTTGTTGGTCTATATGTGCCCTGTGATTGGCTGGCGACCAGTCCAGGGTGTACCCCGCCTCTTGCCCGAAGACAGCTGGGATTGGCTCCAGCAACCCTGCGACCCTCGTGAGGATAAGCGGTAGAAAATGAAGCGGTAGAAAATTAATGAATGAATGAACTGCTATATACGTGTGTGTGAAATGAATGACACAGTCCCTTCAGTTGACACTTTAAATATGTTTTCTGCACTTCTTCTTGACTGTAATTGAACTTACCATTCCAATACCTAATCTAATCTAACCTAAACGAATCTTGTATTGGATGTTGTTAGATTGTGCATGATGTAAGTTCTGTGAGTTAGTAGATGGTTTGCTAAGAGTGTGTTGTACCTTCCAGTTCCTCTGCGCCGTCAGGCAGCAGCTCAACCTGTAGCTCGCCATCATCCTCTCCCCGAGCCAGCCAGCGCGAGCAGGGGAAATGATAGGTCAACACCACTTCCTGCATCTCCTCTCCTCCTTCCTCCTCCTCATCGTCCTCCTCCTTTTTCTTTTTCTTCTTCTTTTTCTTGTCTTCCTTCTTCTTCTCCTTGGGCACCATAGCCATCGTTATGTGCTTCACGTCCACCGTCTCCAGGAACCAGCCAGATCCTATCCCTGAGCCGTTGTGACCGATGCGGATTTTGAACACCTTACCCACGTCTTTGGCCTCAATCTTGAAGAGGAAGAGTGGTTGCCACTCAATTGTTTTGACAATAGTAGTCTTGCTTTGATGATACCTTGAATACGTCAGTGGTGTTTCTTTCAAAGTTGTTGGATCGGCTGTCCAGAATGATGACTTCTGTCTTGCCTTTTTCTCCGTAGAGCTGAATGAACACTTTGGCATTTGTGCCAGCGAACATCTCATCTCCAGTTGTGACTGATACCTCATAGCTGATCACTGGTAAAAGACAGGCAGCGAATTTTACTTTTCGGCAGGGTGTACTCAAACGGCACAATAATGTGAAGAGTGTGTGTTGCGTACGTTGCTGTGTGTCCAAGATCTCGCTGGGGTAAATCTCCACCTCTGTCTTGCCGTCGGCTTCTCCCTTGCACAGCCAGCGATGACAGGGGAACATGTAGTGCTTTCCTTTCAGAGGAACCAGGATCTGAACGCTGTCCAAGAACCAACCGGCCCGCATGCCCTCGTTGGTGTGGCCGATCATCATTCGGTTGATCTGCAAGTGAAAGATAAGAGCTCGACATTGCAAAGGCAGTGCTCCATCAAAGTCAATGTCTCACCTGTCCAATATCAGCGGTTTCCACAGTGAAGATGTCAATGCGCCCCGTCTCAAAGTAATTTCTCAGGTTGTTGTCAGAGACCACTAGCATCATTTTACTAGTGTCACCTTTGTCCCCATAAAGCTTGACAAACACTGTGGAGTCTGAGCTGCCCCCGGGGATGTTGCCTGTCTTCACTGCGATGTGATAGCCAACATCTACAGTGGACAAATGACCACATCAGTGCACATCATCATGAGGATTTAAGAGCACATGCAAACCAAAATCTTACTGTAGAGACTCTGTCCATCAGAGAAGGGGACTAATTCCCGAACAATCTGTCCATCATCCTCGCTGCGATCCAGCCATCTTCACGCCACAACGAACAGTATGTGTTAAAAGCAAAGTATTACTTACACATAACTGAGCGGGCCCACTCACCTATTGCAGGGAAACTCGATGGCCTGCGTCTCAGCCTGTCCCTCCTCCCTCACTATGATTTTATCTAAAAACCAGCCACAGCCGCCACCTTTACCATCATGTCCGATCCTCACCCTGCGGATCTGTCCGATGGTGACGGCCTCAATGATAAACTCATCCAGCTGAGTAAAGCAAATCACAGTATGAAAAATTACTTATGTAAACAAACGTACAGTGCATCCGGAAAGTATTCACAGCGCTTCACTTTTTCTACATTTTGTCATGTTACAGCCTCATTCCAAACTGAATTAAATTAATCTCTTACCTCAAAATTCTACACAAAATACTCCATTATGACAATGTGAAAACGTTTTTTTTTTTTTACTTTTTTTGAATTTATTAAAAATAGAAAACAAAAAAAATCACATTTACATAAGTATTCACAGCCTTTGCCATGAAGCTCAACATTGAGCTCAGGTGCATCTTTTTTCCACTGATCATCCTTGAGATCTTTCTACAGCTTAATTGGAGTCCACCTGCAGTAAATTGATAAATTGAAGTTGATTGGACATGATTTGGAAATATAATAACTGTCTATATAAGGTCCCATAGTTGACTGTGCATGTCAGAGCACAAACACCAAGCATGAATCAAAAGAACTGTCTGTAGACCTGCGAGACAGGATTGTCTTGAGGCACAAATCTGGGGAAGGATACAGAAAAATTTCTGCTGCTTTGAAGGTCCCAATGAGCACAGTGGCCTCCATTATTCGTAAATGGAAGACGTTTGGAACCACCAGGACTCTTCCTAGAGCTGGCCGGCCTTCTAAACTGAGCGATCGGGGAAGAAGGGCCTTAGTCAGGGAGGAGCCAAGGCCCCGATGGTCACTCTGTCAGAGCTCCAGCGTTCCTCTGTGGAGAAAGGAGAGCCTTCCAGAAAGACAACCATCTCTGCAGCAATCCACCAATCAGGCCTGTATGGTAGAGTGGCCAGACGAAAGCCACTCCTTAGTAAAAGGAACATGGCAGCCCGTCTGGAATTTGCCAAAAAGCACCTGAATGACTCTCAGACCATGAGAAACAAAATTCTCTGGTCTGATGAGACAAAGATTGAACTCTTTGGTGTGAATGCCAGGCGCCATGTTTGGAGGAAACCAGGCACTGCTCATCACCAGGCCAATACCATCCCTACAGTGAAGCATGGTGGTGGCAGCATCATGCTGTGGGGATGTTTTTCAGCAGCAGGAACTGGCAGACTAGTCAGGATAGAAGGAAAATGAATGCAGCAATATATAGAGATATCCTGGATGAAAACCTGCTCCAGAGCGCTCTTGACCTCAGTAGACTGGTCATGTACCTTGACCATATAGACAGTAGACATTAGCACACAGCCAAGATCTCAAAAGATTGGCTTCAGAACCATTCCGTGAATGTCCTGGAGTGGCCCAGCCAGAGTCCAGACTTGAATCCGATTGAACATCTCTGGAGGGATCTGAAAATGGCTGTGCACAGACGTCTCCCATCCAACCTGATGGAGCTTGAGAATTATTGCAAAGAAGAATGGGCAAAACTGCCTAAAGATAGGTGTGCTAAACTTGTGGGATCATATTCAAAAAGACTTGAGGCTGTAATTGCTGCCAAAGGTGGATCAACAAAGTATTAAGCAAAGGCTGTGAATACTTATGTAAATGTGATTTTTTTGTTTTCTATTTTTAATAAATTCATAACATGTCAAAAAAACCTTTTTTCACATTGTCATAATGGAGTATTTTGTGTAGAATTTTGAGGCAAGAGATTAATTTAATACAGTTTGGAATGAGGCTGTAACATGACAAAATGTAGAAAAAGTGAAGCGCTGTGAATACTTTCCGGATGCACTGTAACTCGATTCCACTCTTAGTCCAAACATACAGTATAAGCCCCTCTCTGAAATTCATAAAGTCCATTTTCCAGCTCTCAACTTACATTCCCCTTCTCAAACTTGTTGATGTTGTTTTTGCAGTTGACAAGCTGTCGGTCTCCAGTGTCACCACGCTCACCGATGAGATTGAGAAAAACAGATGCGTCAGTGCCACTGCCGCCGAGGGTCCCGGTGCAAATGGTCACTCTGTATTTTATCACTGCATAACACAACAGCGTCATTCCCTCAGTTGTCACTTTATACTCTGTCACAAACTGGGCATCATTGTAAATATTTGGATACTGTAAACATACAAGGCAGCGGTTCTGCGATGAGTTCCCCAGTTGCAGGAAGCTCTCTCACCACCTCGTTGTCATCTTCATTAGTGTCCAGCCAACGCTCGCATGGAAACTTATATTTCTCCTTGGTTAATGTTTTTATCAAAGTTGCCTAATTACAGAAAGTAATTGAAGAAAGTACTGAATAAAGCACTGAGAAAACTTGCATATTCACTAGTAGTAGCATGTACTTTAGAAATATGGTACAGGTTTTGCATGAGGATGGTGTGCTAGATGCTTGCTTTCTCCAATAATAAACACCTCACCTTAGTCAGATGCCACCCTGCGAAAGGATTTCTCTTCTCATGCCAGATACGGAGTTTGGCCAAAGTTCCCAAGTCAGGCAGTTCAACCTGTAGCAGAGTGATCAAGTGTGACGGCATAATAGAAACTATTGGTAATAACAACATGTGTATAAGGAAGTACTCACTATAAACCTGTCCACTTGACCACGCTCAAAATTGTCTGTTTTGTTGTCTAGTTTGATCTCGTCAGACTTGCCCTTCTCTCCGTACACCTGAAAATTGATATCAGCATCGCTTCCAGCGTTGGGTAGGTCAGATGTCCAAATCCACAAGGACCAGGGATGCTCTGGAGGAGAACCACATAAACAAACGTTGATATCTCTCCTCATAACAGATTACCAGATTTATTAGCTGAGCCAGGTAATGAACATACTTTTTTGCCTTTTCTGCCTGAGCGAGACCATCTCGTAGAGTTCTCGCTCAATCAGTCCATCTCCTTCCTTCTCATCCAGCCAATGAGAGCACGGGAAGGTCTGCTCGATCCCTGTGAATGGGCAGTACACCACCACCTACAAACAAGGAAGACATGCAGCATTGGGTGAAACTAGTCATATCGTAACCAGACGGTGTTATATCTTTTACGGACCTTCTCACAGTACCACCCAGCACTGACCCCGTCGTTATCATGTCCGATGGTCACCCTGCTGAGGGGGCTGAGAAGTGCTGCAATCTCGATATTGAAGATGTCTGTCAGACCGCGCTCAAACTTCCCTCCTTCAAGAAATACCTGGATCAAATAAAGGAAGAAAAATAAGCCAGATTTAAGTTCATCTTGTTTATTTTAACACAAAAAAATAGATTAACTATAACATACTATGACACAAATACTTACCTTGCCGCTGTTCTTTGAGCCTTTGGTGCCATGCATCACAATGTGAATTTTGGAGTTGGTCCCGGCCCCTCTAATGTTTCCGGTTACAATCTGGACATTGTACACGATACCTGACAGGAATAGTTACATGTGAGCCTGCCTGTGGGTCACTACGGTTCACAGGATCAACAGCAACTGGAAGAATTAATTACTGACTAAAGAATCAACAAGTCGAGTAGAAACTGAGCCTTTTTAATTAAACAAAAAAACTAAAACAAACATATGCCACGGCAGTAAACAGATATTCTTGGTATAAATATGGGCTAGATTTTTCTTACCCGTCGGTTGGCTCCCTCCCACCAGAATGTCTCTCTGTATCTTGCCATCGTCCTCGTCAATGGCAAACCAGCGGTTGATAGGAAATTCATACACCAATTTGTTTCCCAGATCATCCACGGTCACCTTGACACAGTAAACGTAAACATGAGTGCATTACGTAGCTGTTACCAGCAGAGTTGCTATGACATTGATCACTGACATTGAAGCAGGCTTCATCCCTTATACATATATTGTTATAGTTCCACATTTTTGTCTACCATGTTAAGAACATTTAAGATGAGTCATTGCTGTTGAGTGTCGGTGTCAGTCAATGCTGCAACTGCCTTCAAATCTACTAACACATCCGATGTAAACTAATCCCTTAATGGGTTAGGGTTTCCCTTTACACGTTGGCTAGGATGACATCATATGTGCTCTGTCCGTGTGCTTGCGCGTGTGCATGAATGCTATAGATGGAATCAACTCATCTCACTGTATAGGCGTCTAAGATGAGAGGGCTTATAGGAAATAAGAGGATCACAGATCTTATAAGTACCTCTCCACAGTGCATTAAGAAATAAGTCATGATTTTATGAATGTCATGAATTTGATGTGTTTTAAAAAATCTTAAGCTACCTTGTCTACAAACCATCCTGCCGAAGAGCCTTTGTTGTTATGGCCGATGGTGATCTTCCTGACTTTGCCCAGGTTTGGGGCTTCAAAGGTGAATTTATCCTCTGTGCCTTTTTCAAAGTTATTTTTGCTTGTATTTAACAGTCTCTCACCTAAAAGGAAATGAAAGTGTGATGATAACCATAGAACTGGAAATGGAACTTACTGTAATTAATTGTTAATTTTACCAAGTTATTTCTTACCTGTATCACCAAACTCTCCAAATACATTGATAAATACATCTGCGTCTGTTCCGCTACCTTTTATATCAGCAGTGAAGACACTGACCATATACTTATTATCTGCAACATGAAGTAAACTTGTTAGCACTTTGTTTTAGTTGGTAAAGTATCAATACTGTTATGTATTCCATACATTTGGGCATGTCCATTGCGTCCATGCTGCCCAGCAGATCTCTGACAAAAAGGCTGTCTCCTTCCACTTTACTCAGCCAGTTGTTACAAGCAAAGTAGTACCTCAGGTGAGGCCTGATCACATCAGTCACCACTACCCGGTCCAAGTACCAGCTGGCGTTCAGACCTGTGTTGTCGTGTTCAATCCTGAAGCAACACAACAACAAGATCTTCTCATTGTCATTCTCCAAAAAACATGTCCTGTCTTCACTTACCGTATCTTCTTCAAAGGTCCCACATTGTGGGTTCTTATTCGAAATATATCAGCTTTGGCCCTCTCAAATGCAGTGCGACTCCTGAAATTGCGAGAAGGTTAGCATAAGAGAGAGGAAAAAACACGCTATGCAAAATCATATCACACTAAGACATGCATACCTTTTCTCTGTGCTGTGAGATTGGAATAAAGGGTACAGTTTAGTCCCAATGGAAAATATTCAGTCAAAATTAATCAGAGTTTAAGCAGGAATTTTTAACCTTACTAAGGGGCGTAAATCAATGATCTTAGAGAGGAACTCACTTGCTGGCCAGATGGACTTTGGGAGTGATGCCAAATTCTCCAAAAAGAGTGATAAACACATTGGCATCGGTGCCCGCTCCTCTCTCATCGCCAGTCATGGTCACCACTTCATATACTGGCGAGTTGAAAAAATGTGCGTAATTTACAGACAGGATAGACAAGAAACTATATACAGTGGTTGCTACGTCATGCTATCGAGTTTTTTCTAAAATGTATTAATCTATAAATGACTGCTGTGTTGTTGTTGACTACGGCCTATTGTAATGGTGATAAACTGTTGTCTATACTGGCCACCAGTTATCACTCATAACACGCACCAGATTTGATCAATTATTGCAAGTTTGAATTATCTAAACAGGCACAATAATGACAAAAATAATAAGGAATCATCATAATTACAATAATAAAACAAGCTACTGCTGTGGCCGTACTCCGGCTAAAATTCAATCCCCAGACGTCACTTCCTGTCCACATATCCAGAAGACATTTATTGAAACACACACTACCATTAGTCTTATTCATGTCTTAAATGGCATATTTTCTGATTATATTTATAATGTTGGGTAATATTATTGACTATAGGGGTGTTATTCTATGCTTAAAGGGCTATAATAATAATAAACAATGTATGTAGAGGGTTGTGAACAGATTTTCTATGCTCAAACTACCAAAATATTTGTTTTACAAATACGGAAGCCAACTTTGCAGAAATTCACTTATCACAGTCGATAATTATGATGAATGATTATTGTGATCTGGAACCAATTAACTCACAATAAGCCAGGGACCTCTTTACAGGGGTTAAGGTGTGTGCTATCTGACATCTATCTGTAGATGATTTTATTGTGAAAGTGTCACAAACATCACAGGCGCCAACAACATCCTCCTACTTGTCTACCGTCAGTACATACTGCAGCTCTCCAATGAAAGCATCTTTTGCACATCGTGTATTCTGGAAAAAGGTGACATCTGAGGCATAACAGTTTGGATTGTGTAAGCTTGGGCCTCAGCAACGCATGCGATGTACACAATATTGCTGGATAATGGGAAATATCCCCGCCTTGTGGAACACCTTTATACACAGGAGGCATCCCGGCTCTTTTACAGATTTGATACTACCTCAATTTTTCCGCCTTTTTTCTGTGTCGCTGTTTTGTGTGGATAGCACAGACATGGAAAAAAGGCAGAAAAGCTAAATTTTCAATGTTATATTTTTCATCAGCTCTTCTCCTTTTGGGAACCAACCAATCAGTTTTTTTTTACGCAGGCTTACCTTTCTTTTTATGGTACTCATCTTCGTAGTTCTCCACTGATTCCACCTGGTAATTTCGAAGCTCACTCTCATAAATTTCCACGTAGTTCTCAACCTTCTTCTTCTTGCCTTTTGTCTTCTTGGTGTCTTCATCGCTGTTCCCCTTCTCTGATGCTTTCTTCTTCTTGTCTCGCTTCTTCTTCTTCCCATCGTCCTCATCCCCTGCTATCTGTTCTTCCTTTTTCTCCGAGTCCTTCTTGGATTTTTTGTCTTCATCTTTGGATTTTTTATCCTTTGAGCCCATCTTGTCTTTTGCCAAAGGCAGACTTGTTGCTTTTTTGGTTGTTTCAATCACATCAGGAAGATTTCCCTCTCTTTTCGTACTACTTGAGTAGCTGTTGTTGTCTTCATCGTCTGTGCTCTGTGAGATGTCGCTGAGGTCATCCCTGCGTACTTCTTTGTTTTTCTTCTTCTTAGCCTTTTCTTTAACTTTTTCAGTCTTGTTGCTGCTCCTCACATTGCTCCCAAATGTGTCATAGCTGTCATCGTCTTCTTCATCACTGTCCTTCTGCTGCTTCTTCTTCTTTTTCCGTCCTCCAGCATCCTCACTCACCTGCTGACTTTTCTTCTTAGGCTTCTGTTGCTGATCCCCAGAGTCATCGTCATCCACATCTTTGGTTTCCTCCTCCACACTCTGACTTGTTTTTTTCTTTTTTGCGGGCATCTTTAATTTATTTACTACCTTGAAACCGATTCCCGTGTGTTCTGGTGAAACTTGATTAAAATGACCCCTGACAGCATAGAAGTGACCCACAGGTCTGCAGGGTTTCCTCTAGCTTTCTAGACCGGTGTTGTGTTGGTAGACACTGGGAAGCTCCCTTCTCTCCATAACAACACATGCACTGACCTCATTTAAAATGATAATCTACCTCTCACCTGACAAGGAAAGACCACCCACCTCCATAGGTGTTAAAAAAGATAGAAAATGAGATAAAACAAGGAATACATAACAATGAATGTGCAAAATGATTAAAAAAGCCAACATACAGTTATAGTGTATACAATGGAAGTCCATTTCTATCACTGAAATATAATAAGGGAGATTAAAACAATTCCAATTTCTGAGATAAAAAGTCATTAATTATGAGATAAGAAAGTATGATAAAGATAGAAGATAAAGGGTCACAATTCTGATTATGAGATGATAGATCAGAACTATGCCATAAAAATTCGAAAATATGTGATACAAACTGT
The DNA here is from genome assembly GCF_037039965.1 of Doryrhamphus excisus. Lineage (NCBI taxonomy): Eukaryota > Metazoa > Chordata > Actinopteri > Syngnathiformes > Syngnathidae > Doryrhamphus > Doryrhamphus excisus. The sequence goes on along the minus strand of NC_136359.1, from coordinate 9,991,839 downwards.
GCATGTGCCGGGTGTCACGTGACGAAAGCTCCTATTTTGGTAATATAATTTCAACATTTTATTTAATAATTATGGCATTCTGAGCTCGTAATTCTGTCATTTTCCCTCATAATTTATACTTTCGATCTCATACTTTCTCATACTTTGGGATTGTTTTTCAGTGGCGGAAACGGCCTTCCATGGTGATTTTGAAAAGTATATATACTATAACCATGCTGAATTACTTTTTGACAGACTTAGGTTCTCATTGTTTGATTTAAAAATATTTTAACACGCAAATAGTAAAAATAGCATCTCAATATGCCAAAGTGCATGACTTTTTTCTTCGTATTATATTGTCGGCGACAATTCTAGCTAGCAAATGTAACCAGCATCACCTTTAGCTCGCTAATAATTGCTACTTTTAATTTGGTGAATTACAGGTAAACATTGTTATTTTGTGAATTTGATGAGTTCGTGTCTACTTGGGTTACCTGTCGTTGGTAAACGTTCAACATTCTTGCAGTCTTCGTAGGTTCTTAACGTTATCGTAATAATAATAAAAGAAAGTTAACTGACAGCCGAATGCTGCAATTTTAGCCTTAAGCTTTTGTCGCCACCTACCGGCCATGCGGTGGATAACCGGAAATGCTAAAACCTAAGTTACATTTTTCATTAGGCCAAAGGGGCCAAACTCAACCATACCAATACACAAAATAAACATTAAAGTAAAAATAATACATAAGATACTGATGACTTATGAGTATGAAAGTTATCCTTGGTCGCTACCATTAGGCTGAAATAAGGAATTGCAGCAATGTCGGATATTACTCGGCTACAACCGGAAGTGAAATGAATTTTAAAAACATATTGAAAGTACAGAACAGTAATACAGGACAATATTATGGAACTCAATAATGCGGTCTTGCAGAACGCCATCAATAAAACGAATAAAGCAAATGTAAGATATCGAATCCAATCATAACAGAGACAAAACATAATTTATCCCTTATTACGTTTTTCTTTGACAGGAATTGTTTTCGGAAATGAGAAGTGTGCGTTTAATTATTATTGTTTCGTTAACCATAACCAAATTATGGTGAAATATTATTATAATCATTTTATAAAGTCAACTAAACAGAGCTCATCTACTTTTATTATGCAGTTGAAGCGCCGAAGAACTGGAGTCTGAGGCGGGGTGTCGAACTTGGGAGAAAACTTTATTCTTCTCACAAACATTAACTCGCACTTCTCGCGACGTGAGACATAACAGCAACCTTGCAACCACGAAAGGAAGAGGAACCCCCTTTTCCTCGCGCCCACCCCTCCGGGTGGCAACCGCTCCCCTATCGATCGTTCCGGGGTGAATTATGCACCGGTAACCAAGCACTACACAGTTCTCTTTTTTGGCAGTAGGAGGCGACATCTTAATGCTGATGGCGTGTCTGGGTCTTTCTCTTTCTCATCTTCATTCTTGTGGTGTTATTTAGAAGAATGTATCAATTAACATGTCTTTGTCATTGCTTGGGTGTTGAAATTTAGCAACGGTTTATTGATATGTATAGTTTACCTATACAAATATTATGCACGTGCTCAGTTTTGCCATCCTAATCGTTGCATGTTTGAATTCCAAAGTACACGCAAAGACAAATAACCAAATAACCAAATACATGTACAAAGGTCAGTCATTTTGGGTGGTACTCAAAGAAAAATTATACAGATGATCTATCTTGTGTTTACAAAATACTTGTTTTTTCATCCTACAAAATGACGTTGCCAACAATCTAAACAAGATGACATTCAGATGTATCGACAGGAAGGGAAACATTTAGGACAACTGAGGACGCTCAACTTCACTCACAGAGATTATCTGCAACTTGTTTGAACAGAGATTTAAAAGGGCTGCTATCTTTGACATCATTCCAGTGTCTCAAACCAAGATCCTTGCTGGGGTTTTGCTAGTTTGACAGCGTTGCAGCCAAAAACACACAGTTTATCATTCTTAACTGACAAACAAGTGTAAAAAGAACACTGTTAATATGAAACAAAAACTGTAAAACAGCATTGCTGCTGCTCCTCCAAGATGCTTTGCAAAATAGATCTCAAAACAAACAAGGCAGGGTCTAACAGTTCACAATGGACGCACAGAAGGAAATGAAGAGGACGTAAACGGCCGCAGCAGGATATGTGAAAAGAAACACAGTCACTGTCATCTTGGCCAGCCAAAAGCCCCGAGGTCCACAATTGTGGTCCAATTATGTTTGGACAAGAGGATCAGATCACGGTGAAACCCAAACACTGATTTATTTGACAAGACCAAGGTGGTTTGCTTCTTCTCATAGTGACATGTTGGTGTGCTGCTTACATAACAAGCTGAGGTCAACACCGGTGGAGATGTTTATATCAATAAGGACAACAGGTGACATCCGAGATGACATCGTACTTTACACACAATGAAACATTTCTTCTTAACTTTCCTGAAGTGATGATGTCGGTGTTGAATTCAAATTTTTTCAATTTTCCTTGTTGAGAAAATCTGTCAGTATCTGCTGTAGGCACAATTTGTCTCAAATATCTTATATACACCCATCCAGAGCACCCTAAGCATGCTCAATGTTGAGTATACTGGCCGTGCAAAACTGGAATATTTTCACCTTTCAGGACTTGCATACAAATCTTTGCTATGCGTTTGCGGTGGTCGGGCATGAGTGGTCATCACAATATCTTTGCTGTAAAAAGTCATAATTGTACGAGAAATAATAAAGTTGTAAATTTCAGAATAAGAATTTAGTAAATTTCTGTGATTTTTTCTGTAAATTTAAAATTTTTGTCGTAAATTTACGCCTTTACTCTTTAAAGTTCATATTATTTTAATACGTTATGATTTTAATATGTGACCTTTGGCCTGGAGCAAAGGAAATATTATGACTTTTTTCAAGAATATAGTCAAGTTTTTTTCTCGTAAATTTACAACTTTATTCGCAACATCTCTGATTATGTTAATACTCATAACAGGCATCACCTGAGCTGAGACAGCTATGAAAATTGGGGGACTTGAGCGAACATAATACATTTTGTAAATGTAGAATTTTTTTTTTCCTGTAAATTTCTGACTTTTTTCTCAAAAGTATGACTTTGTTTTTGTAATTTATTGTAAATTTACGACATAATAACTTTTTTCATGTACATTTATGACTTTATTCAGACCTTTGGCCTGGAGCAAAGGTAATATTATGACTTTTTTCAAGAATATAGTCAAGTTTTTTTCTCGTAAATTTACAACTTTATTCTCAACATCTCTGATTATGTCAATACTCATAACAGGCATTACCTAAGACAGCTATGAAAATATGGGTCCTTTATATGGGTGACATTTCGCCTTGAGCCTAGGTAATATTATGACTTTCTCGTAAATTTACAAAAACATTTTTTCTCAAATGACTTTTTGTAAATTTACGACAACAAAACATTTTTAAGGTATGACTTTATTCTAGTAAATTGATGACTTTTTTCCGTAAATTTACTACATTTTTGTCATAAATTTATGATAAAGTGGTGGTTGTGAATGAGTGATAATCACAATATCGTCGTAAAAAGTCATATAGTATAAAAAAAAAATTAAACTTACAAGAATAAAGTTATACATTTCCGAGAAAAAATATATAAATTTACAAGAATATATAATATAGAATATAGAATGTAAATTTATGACTTTAAGGTGGTGTTGATAAACACCTGGTCGTCACAATATCGTAAAAAGGAAAAACTTTTCTTAAATTTTATTTTACCATACCATACCATAACTCCATCTGCAACACAACTTGCAGCTAGCTGCTGTATATGGTAAATGAAGAGGCAATAATTGTTTATACTTTGAGCATCTCATTGGAATGTACTCTTCCTGTTCCAACACATCATAGATTGGGATTCAGAGTTGATGTTTTGAAAAGCAGGGTTATAACAAACATTCAGATCAAATTTCCACACTTGTAAGAGGTTAGTATCTATTTAATTTCTTGATTTATCTCCTTCTTTCAGCTTCTTCCTGTTGTCTCCTGATTTCTAATTAAACTAGGAGATATGAGGACTTCAAGGGTTGATTTTTTCCAAAGCAATAAGTCTTCTGCCAGCTGGGGTTATTCAATATTTATTTTACCAAAGCGCTTCTTTTATTCATGCAAAGTATCTTATGAGGTTTTGGATATCCTTATGATGGAATAATTATTGATGCAGTGTAGCCTTGAGCCTTGAGTCAGTGTCAGGAAAGGTGAACTGCAGGGAAACAATGATACTTCAATTCAAGAGAAAGTCAAGTCGCTGGTTTATTTGGAGCAAATAAGGCACAATAGCTTTTACTTACAATCCCACAAACTAGCGGTGCTTTTATATGATTGTTTTAGATCAGGGGTCTCAAACTCAATTTACCTGGGGGTGAAGCCGGGCCGCATCAGGTTTTCAAAAAAAACCCAAAACGCATTTATTAAAAACTGGAAAAAAAACAATCTTCAATGCTTTTGCTTCTGCTAAACCCTACACTTTTTCAGTACTTTGGTTCCGGTTTTCCACACCAAAATATCTGATAAAACATTCCACTGTTCTCAAATATCTTAATTTTTATTTTTCTATACACAAAATAAGCTAAAAAAAACAAATTAATCAATCAATCAGTAATAAATAAGTAAAATAATAAAAACAGCCAATAAGAAAAACGTAACAAACCACATACAGTTGGTAGAGAAATTATTTTTTCAGATTCAAATGTACAGTATTAACAGTTATTTAACCTTTAACGTGAACATGAATGAAACTTAATTATTTTACCCAATTAGCAAGTTAGCATCGTACTCAGTTCCATCTGGGAGCAGCGTTGTAACTTTAACAACATGTTTGATGAGATGCTTTATCTTGACGTGTATTTTCCGTTTTATTCCAAATCATTTCCTGCATTTATTTGTACCCAGCGTCATAAGCCTTTAGCTTCATTGCTAATCCAAAGCAAAACAGGGTGGGGTAACAGGGTAGGGTAACAGTATGGGCGGGGCAAAATCATGGTAATGTGTCCGGTGTGCACACAGCTTTAAGTTGTCATTTCAACATTAAACTTTGGTATCAAGGTGGGGGCCTCAAATTAGCATCTCGCGGCCAAATGTGGCCCGCGGGCCGCAAGTTTGGGACCCCTGTTTTAGATGATTGACTATAAAAAAGAAACTTCATTAAAGCTACTTTGTAGACGCAATCAAATGACCTGAGCTTTTACATGACAACTTTTCTTCATAGATAAACATAAACAGACGACAGATTTCCCTGACATAACTTCAATACTCGTGGAGTGTATTTAATGTCATACCAAAGACATAATGAATGCCTTTTGTGGAGTAACAAGACCAAACCCTCCGTATGTGAGTCAGTCCACTTAGCTGTCCTGTTGCAGCTTGTAAGAACACTTCAAGTGGTACCAGCTTATGAAGACCTCTTTGGGTGTTACCACGCCGCTGTTCTGCACCATAGCGGTGAATAAATCCACTACATATGCCTTCACGCCACATGTGTGTGACATCTGCAGCAGCGACATCTGATAGGGTGTGTGTGTGTGTGTGCGCCTTGCGAGCATGCTTGTTCTCTGCTAAAGCGCTTCCATCCACGTTGATCCACGCCAACAATAATTAGTGGTGAGGCACAAGCGGAAGAAACCTGAGCTTTCAAACACACACATGGAAATTATGATTAACAGAATGCATCTTTTCCAGTAGTTGGACAATAATTGGCTCTCTGGATAACCCAGGAATGTACTACCATGAAGGAAGTGGTTATATTAACATTTCAGTCAAGGTTTTTACAGCTAATTATTGATGTTTTATTTGGTTACCAAAGTGACCCTACACTCAATCTGTATCTTTGCCTTTGTGGTTTAGTGTTCCCTTGGATGTTGATGGCTCACCACTGACGAAATAGGGATGGTGGAAATAATCATTTCACCGATTGTTAAGAATTGTGTGGAATTGATTGTTGGTTATTTTGAAATAATTGAGACAAATTGGGTTGCACGGCTTGGCTGCAACCGGCAGTGGCGCTGTTGATTCAGTCTTAGCTCATTTGTTGTGTACAGAAGGACATTCAGAGAAAAGATGTCCTGTCCATTTATAAAAAAAACAAAAAACTAAATATTATGGGAATGAAGAAATTCATTATGGGGAATTTTGATTTTGAATTTAGAAACAGGTGCTGCACGGTGGGAAGTGGTTAGCACGCAGGCCACACAGCTAGGAGAGCCAAGTTCGATTCCACCCTCAGCCATCTCTGTGTGGAGTTTGCATGTTCTCCCCGTGCATGCGTGGGTTTTCTCCGGGTACTCCGGTTTCTTCCCACTTTCCAAAAACATGCTAGGTTAATTGGTGACTCCAAATTGTCCATAGGTATGAATGTGAGTGTGAATGGTTGTTTGTCTATATGTGCCCTGTGATTGGCTGGCGACAAGTCCAGGGTGTACCCCGCCTCTCGCCAGAAAACAGCTGGGATAGGCTCCATCACCCCCTGCGATAAGCAGTAGAAAATGAATGAATGAATGAATTCAGAAACATTAAAATGAGGAAAAAGAGTATATATTTTCCCCCAAATTATGGTTAAACTGTAAATTTTAAGTTAAATGTTCAGTGCCTTGCTTATGGTCACGTTATACATAAATATCAAAGCTTTATCACCTTAAACACTCATCCATGGATGCCTCACTGCATGGCAGCAATGTGAATCACATGCAAAGCCTGTTAATTGTCTTTCAATTCATGATTTACAACCATAATTACTTCCCTGCATATCAGTAAGAAAAAAAACATTTGATGTTGCAACAACTCTGAGTTGTGTTGAAGTGTTAAGACTGTTAAGCTGCAGTGAAACTTTCACCATTTGTCAGCAAACCTCAGAGTTGTAATATGATCCCAGAACAACAGGAGAGATGCTCCAAAACCGTTTTTGCACTAAATGATTAACGAGATTTGCAGAAACACCACAGGGACAAAACCATCCTCTTATAGGTGATGACGGGGAATAATGATTGATTGGAAGATGATAGCGAGACGGTGGCGGTTTAGTCAAAAGACACAAGAGCCAAGAATCACTGAGTTAAGTTGGCGGGGGAATGAATACAAGTAGCTTCCAGTACTTGGGAGCATGTGACTTTCAGTAGAGACACTTAGCAGCTGGATAAAAATACTGGCTTTTTGGAAACTGACAACAGTTCTACATACTGTAAAAACTTAGTAATGATTTGGACCACACGGTTATTTAATCAATCAACAAATACACTGTACAACACAACAGCAACAGAACCAATGCTGTAATAGCGGTAAGGAGCAAACTGCCCAGTCAAGTATTAATAGTGTTGCTCATTGTAAACAACAGCACGGTATATGTAACACGCATGAGTTTCACACCAACCGCTGAGTGGCGCAGCAAACACTTTAAAGCGCATACAGAAGTAGCTAAAGGTGCTGGATGCAGCAAGGATGAAAAACATGGAAGGAAATGAAGAGCAGGGATGGATTAGACACACCGTCAGGAAGCTAGCAGGCAGCAGAGAAGAGAGTGAGGTCTCACAAAAACTGGAGGCGAGACAATGAGGAAAACTTGAAACAAAAAAAGGACATTTTCGGATATTTTCATAATTAGAAAACCTGTTTAAGACCTTCTAAATAGGATTTTTAGCATTATTAGACCTCTTCACACATAAAATAAGATTCCTATAGTCACTTTTACACTTGTATTACCCAGTATAGCTGACATAATAGAAAATAAGATGTCTTAGACATAAATAAGACATTACATAGACTCGTTAGCATTGACAGATGATATTTGGTGGCTACAGCCTCATCAATATAATATTCCTGACACCTATAGAATGCTACTGCAATGGCGCATTGAACATTCACATGGGAGCTGCTGTCAGCCACCTCTCACACCTGTCCCAGGCACTCTCCATACTGCTAACCATGCTAACACTCTTTAGTAGCTAGCTGATGTCAAACACATCACTTCCCTGGGCCTGTCTCTTAAAGGCGCACACAACATCACAATTACAGTACAGTACATGCAGCAACTTCTAAATGCCTTATACATTTGGATTGAATTTGGCCCTCAGAATATGTGCAATTTGCTTATATATGCATATGTTTTGTGTAATAATTAGTCACATTCATCCACAAAATAGTCCTCATTAATTAATAACATTTTGAAAATAACTATAAAGGCAATCTTCATTCACTAAATGTACTGCAAAAAAGGTCAGTAAAGATAATTCATAATGCCGCCTACAGAGAACATACTAACTTATTTCTAAAATCACATATACTTAAACTTGCTGATATAGTTAATCTTCAAACAGCTAAAATAATGCATAAGGCTAAAAATAACCAATTACCTAAAAATGTCATCCAAAACTTCTCTACAAGAGAGGAGAAATATGATCTCAGAGAAGAACTACATTTCACACTTATATGCTAGGACTATGTTAAAAAGCCATTGCATTTCAGTATGTGGAGTCAAACTATGGAATGGATTGAGTGAGGAACTCAAACAATGCACAACGATGAGCCAATTCAAGAAACAATACAAGCAGTTGATGTTTGCTAAATACAAGGATGAAGAGTCTTGAACCAGTCATGATGTGCTATACATATCACTAAATTGACAGTTACTATGGCACACATTATGTCATTGTATGGTCATATCACCTCGTATTTTGGTAAGTGACAAAGTATTTTTGTATTTTGTATTTTAATGGGATGCACTCAATTGTAATCTAATGCATGTTCAAATGAAATAAAACCATTACCATTACCATTACCAAAAACCGTGATAGAGGGACGACTGTAGTATTACTGCTCTCTTCTGGAGTTAAAAAATACCACATCAGGACGTTGCCTACAGCCACACCAATGTTTTTTTGACCTGGTGCTGATCTGTTTTTGTAGACGACACATCACACTCTTGCAGAGTCAGTGGTTAACTGCATGGAGACATTAATTGAAGTATTTAAGATATAATTATAATTGTATACACAAACAAGTATATACTAGTTACGGTTGGCGCACATGCATGTGGCAACTACAGGTTTCTAATATCATATAATATATGCACTACCATTGTACCCTACTGAATTGAAAAAAAGCATGCGTCAATGTCTTGATGGTTTTTTTTGTCAGTCAGGTCAGCACATGTGGATACATTTTTCCAAGTTTCTGGAGCATTACATAACAAATGCTGTGCTGCTCCTGATTTCATGGGAACTTAATGGTGTACACGAAACTGCCTCAAAACCTTTGAAAGCACTTTCTCTACACGCTGTGTATATTTGTGAAGGATTTAACAGTCAGGAGGGTGACTAATTCTTTGCCTCCAGCCATTCACATTGATCTGTCCCCACGGACTGATTTAAGCTGCGTTCATATATTTTCCATGAAAATGTTCAACTATTATTTTTTTCATCTGATTTTGTTTTGTCTTGTCTCTTCTTTCTCACTGCCATCTTGTTCTCACAACTCAGGAAAAATAGAATACTTGAAAAGCATGTATGTCCACATTTGGTATTTGGTATCACAAAAAATGTGAAACTGAAAAACAAAAAAAGCAATTTTTGGTGTTGTTTCTTTTCTTTTGACAATACAATTAATACGTATTAGTGTTTTTATACAATGGACTTTGGAATTTTAACACTTTTACTGTCATACAAGCACAAAAAGCAGTTAATCACTGTTTGCTAAAACTCTCCATCCATCCATTTTCTATGCCGATTATCGTCACTAGGGTCTAGTGGGTATGCTGGAGCCTATCCCAGCTGTCTTTGTGCAAGAGGCGGGGTACACCCTGGACTGGTCGCCAGCCAATCACAGGGCACATATAGACAAACAACCATTCACACTCACATTCATACCTATGGACAATTTGGAGTCACCAATTAACCTAGCATGTTTTTAGAACGTGGGAGGAAACCGGAGTACCCGGAGAAAACCCATATATGGGGAGAACATGCAAACTCCATTCAGAGATGCCCAAGTTGAGAATGGAATCCAGGTCTTCCCGAGCTCCTGGCTGTGTGGCCTACATGCTAATCACTCGTCCACAGTGCGGCTGCTAAAACTAAATAAACATAAAATAAAGTAAAACTACTCACCACCGTACAGACAATCAGAGAGAGGGAGAACAGCGAGGGGTTTGCAGAGTGATACACTACTGTTACCCAAATGCCTTGTTGTGTGTCTGTCTCTGAAATACAGTAAAGAAAAAACAAAACACACTTAAGTGAATCCATATTCACTGACCTGAGGTCTGCTGACATCAAGGATGAAAATGTCTGAATGTTTTGACTATCGAGGCATATTTTTCCAGAATATTTTGGCTCCACTCCAAAATATCCAACTTTTGGAGTAACAACATAACAGGAGAGGTGTCTGGTCTGGTTCAGTAGTAGATTAAACAGAGTTATCATGGCATCCACAAAGGCGCTGTGGCATATTACATACTTTAAAATGTTATCACTTGGCATGTGTCATTCTTGTCTTTTTTTTCAAACCCGCAAAGGATACCTGGTCGCCATTTCACTTCTATTTGGTTAGAATTGGTATCATCAGTCCCTGCATCAGATCTGTGTTGTATCACTTGTGGGTGTTTTATGTCACTGAGCGGCGCAGGTGTCAGCGGACATGTTGACGCTGCAGTTTATCAACATGTACAGAAGCTGACAGAACCTGCCTCCTTTCCTTGCCTGCTTTATGTTACTGGAGCTTCCTTTATTGCGGTATCAGCATCATATCTGCTATTAAATAACACATTTGACAATGAATGTAACCTAAAAGCGTTGAGGTCGTTGAGTCAGTGAGGCGTTGTTGACTGTGAAGTGACAACTGCTCACACAGACGGTAAGTCCACGCCCAGTTGCTCGTTTTTGTTTGCGTTGAAAACAAAGCAATTACTTTAGAGTCCTGCTTCTTTACTATACCTTTTGTTAATTTTGGTGGAGGTGGTGCCGAAAATATTGTATATTATTGTTAAAGAAAAGAAAGAATGTATATACAATTTATATTTAATTCTATTTAGTTCTATCTAGTATCCACTATATACTCATACGTACACAATATGCCTATATGTTACTTTCATTTACTGTATCTCTGCTGTCTTCCCAGAGTCTGCAAGATGTTCCGGCCCTTTTTTCTTGAAGCATTGCTTGTTTAAGCTTAATTGCAATGACTCGGAGCTTGACACCATGTTTATTATTCCACCACAGAAATGTCCCCCCCCAGACATTTCCATCCGCCCTCCGCCTCAGCCTTATCTGTGTGATGCATCTGCCACCGTTTAACCGGCTTTTTTTGTCTCTTTGTAGATCTAACTTCAAATGTGTTTGCTTTCGTTTCCCAAGGTCATCCGTCTAATGCTAATGAAGGCCTGGAGATCACATCCTGTAAGCAGGAAAAGAAATGTGAGAAACTTGCTGCTGGTATTTTTCACTTCTTCCTTTTTGTTCATGGTATATAATGACAGGTCAGAGGTCATGTTGTCGTCATGCTAGCATACATGTAATTCCTCAAGGTTTTATAATCATGACACAAATAACTTACAGACAGTTATTTAAGTCCTATCTGCAAATATGTTTTGCTCGATGTCAGCCATGTTTGTCAACCAATCCTGCTCAAATTTTACACATGTGCTTGTCGGTCCCCTAAAAGTGTGCACCAAATTTCATGATGATTCAGTTTTGTAGGGTACATTGTGCTATTTAAAAAATAACAACTTTTCTTCAATATTTTTTTGCTGCTAAAATTACATTATTTCTGCTCATCATATTACAAGATTATTTTCATAAAATTGTGACTTTTTTCATTAGAATAAGATTTTTATATTAATATTTTAACTTTATTATAGAGACATTTCTGCTGTTTTTCACTTTTTGTTAAAAAAATCACAAATATTTCAACTTTCTTCGTATAAATTGTAATATTTTGACATAATATTACGAAATATTTTGACTTTATTAAAGTTAACTTTTTCCCAAGCCTCATTGTCCAAAAATTACAACTTCATTCGTCGTTTTGTTTGTTTCTCATAATAATAGACTTAGAAAACATATTTTTTCTTTAATATTTCAACTTAATGCTAATACATTGACACTATTTATTCCTCATGGTAAACTACAACTTTTTTCTCTTAATATTTGGACTTTATTCTTGTAAAATTCCTGCTGATTTAAAAAGTATGTATTTGTACAATGGCCCTCGGGTCACATTTTGGACACCCCTGGCTTACACAAACACATACATACTGCAAGAGTTAAAGACATTAATAAATAATTGAAAAACATATTTAATAATACATCAAATTAAATATCATATACTGTACAAATGTGACAGGTGGGATTAATCATATATGCACAGACAGGAGTTGAAATGGTCCCCATATGACAATAATTGTGTGTGTTTAAACACTTTTAAATTTTTCTTACTTCCACTCAAGTATTTTGAAAGACAGTCCTTCACTGTGTCATAATCTGAATGTGTCGAATCTGTATCTGTATCTGGAAATGACACAAAAGTGGCAAAAAGTTGTAAGTGTAAAATGGATATTACAAAAAAATATTTACTATTTTTTACATTTTGACCAAAAAATAAATCTATACTATTTCTCAAGAGATGCATATTTACTATTCGCTAGAAATTACCAGGATCTGGAAATGGCTAATATTTGTCATTCATTTTTTTACAGTCATTTCCAGCTTGAAAAAATATTTACTCAAAATGTGAATAATTGTGTAATAATTGTAATAGAATCTATATAATATCCAATAATAACACCACAAAATGAGCCACTATTATTTTTATATATACGTTTTTTGTCTGCTATACATCATCAAGCAAGGTGGCGCTGTGCAAGACAGGTAATCAATTCCAAAAATGAAAGATAACCATCAGCAGTCGGCATAAAGTATAAATAATACATTCATATACATTTGACTTTTCCCAGTTCTTCCATGATGTAGGAATTAGTGATGTGCAGATCGATACTGAACTATCAATGCTTCCGATACCAGATAATGAAAAATTGTAACAATTTGGAGTCGCCAATTAACCTAGCATGTTTTTGGAATGTGGGAGGAAACCGGAGTACCCGGAGAAAACCCACGCATGCATGGGGAGAACATGCAAACTCCACACAGAGATGACCGAGGGTGGAATTGAACTCGGGTGTCCTAGCTGTGAGGCCTGCGTGCTGACCACTCGGCCGACGTTATTGAAATTAACCCCAAAAATTATTTCATTAATAAAAGATTTATGCTATGAAAAAAATTACTCGACAGGTGAATTTGCACAAAGTATCTGCATCGGATCGGAATCGCCGATAATCGGATTGGAAACAAAATCAGTGTTAACACACATCACTACTAGGAATGCAGGGAATGAGCATGAGAACATCCTAATTGTTAGTTCAGGCGGGTTATTGCCTTTAGAGCTGTGACTGGTGGTGCTACAACCTTCTCACAGAGAAGAATAACTCCATGAAACTCAATTTTTCACCTTTCTCCATCAAAAACTGAAATGAATGATAAAACACAGGAAAACGTCCACGCGAAGCACATACTGCACAGACCACATGTGGAAAACATTTGAAAACAGTCACTAATTAGGTGTCACATGTAGGAATCTTTTGTACCTTCTTCAGATATTTGAGATGAAATTTTGTGTCTACTCCAGCACAAAAAGGAACTACTGCACATTAGTCATGGAGCTGAAATAACACGTCCTTCCAAAAAAAAAAGAAAAAAAAAGTGCTGTCCAATAGAGTCCAAAACAAAGACAGCTCACAGCAGTATCACATTCACTGCTACTTCTACTGACCACAAGCTCATGAATCAGCTTGTCCCAAAAAATATTATTCCTGACGTCTTAACTCATCTACTTCAACTGGAAAGCTACCCAAATTTGATTGTCACAAGGTGGCCCAAAATAGTCAAAGATGTCTTTTCCCGTCACGGACACTTGAGTCACAAAGAAATGGGTCATTGATGTTGGAATAACATCAGTATTTTAAACACGATAATAAACCCAGCTCTTATTGTTGGAGATGTGTGAGGTAGTTCAGGGTCACAAAGCCTAATTCACAATCGTCCGTATATGTCCGTCAAGCTTTAAGGCAAAGTACAGTGGAACCACAGTTAGCATCCGCACCAGGTTGCTTGTTTTTTAAGTTAACAACGGAAATCTAAGGCAAATTTTGGCCTCTGTTTATATACACGTTCCGGTTAGCGTTATTGTGTTCTTAATGTCATTTAACAAATAAGCTAGCTTGCTAACATGGCAACCAGAACCAGAAGTCAGCTATGTAGCCTGTACAAAACAATTCCAATTACCCATAAATGACAAATGAAAGGGATAATTTAATATTTAAGGTTACTTTTACCTTCATTGAAGATGTGACTCACTCTGAGAGTGTTCCCAAAGACACAAGATGGGTAGTGAGACACAACACGGACACCATCTTTTGTTTTGACGTTCCGATTAGCGTTATTGTGTTCTTAATGTTATTTAACAAAGAAGCTAGCTTGCTAACATGGCAACCAGAACCAGAAGTCAGCTATGTAGCCTGTACAAAACAATTGTAATTGCCCATAAATGACGAATGAAAGGGATAATTTAATATTTAAGGTTACTTTTACCTTCATTGAAGATGTGACTCACTCTATGAGTGTTCCCAAAGACACAAGGTGGTAGCGAGACACAACACGGACACCATCTTTTGTTTTGTCATGAGTTATTTCCTGAATTCAATTCGGTTTAATAGTGTTTTGAAATATTGGCTCCATTTTTGGGTTTGGAGTTTTGGGTTAAACTCCAATTAACTCAAGAAATAACTTTTGGAAAAACAGGAAGGGGGTGTCTCGCTGCCACATGGTGTCTTTGGAACACTCACATCAAGAACTATGTCTTACAGGTAAAAATAACTTTCAATGTTCATTTATCCCTTTCATTCATCATTTATATGTATTTGGAACTGTTTACCGCAGTAAAACAACAAAATATGAAAATGTGTTTTGGCTTTCTGGAACGTATTAATTGGATTTCCAGTATATTATTTGTTATGGGAACAATCTATTCAGTTAGCATACGTTTTGGTTAGAGTTGAATCTTCTGGAAAAAAAATATGATACTAGTCAAGGTTCTCCTGTATTTGAACTAAACTTAACAGAGGGAATGATAACCTTTTAGTGAAAATTTGAACAGAGAAGCTTTACTAAGTATCCACTGAACAGTTTTCCCCTTGCTCCTTAATACAAATAAACAAAGAAGTAGCTTGCTAAACAACTAATTAGCAAACAAACGAGAGTTGACTCTGGTTCCTGAAACAAAGGAGCCTTCCTCTTCAGCCTGAATTCAAACGTTAGTGTTCCGTCCTTCTAAGGCTAACGTCGGAACCAGGAAATAGCCTGCTAATTAGCAAATAGGGAGACTAATAAACACAAATTCGGCAAATCACCTTTTCCCTTTTTGAGTTATGATGGAGTATCTTAAGGTACTTCAGAAAGTAGCCTGCTAGCTAACATACAGCCCCTGACTAAAAAATTCCAATGTACTTTCGTTATCCTCTTTAAACCAGGAAGTAGCCTTCTAATTAGCAAATAGGGAGACTAATGAACCTTTTCCACCTCACCTTTTCCCTTTTTGAGTTATGATGGAGTATCTTAAGATATACTTCAGAAAGTAGCCTGCTAGCTAACATACAGCTCCTGACAAAAAAAATGCAAATGTACTTTTGTTATCCTCTTTAAACCAGGAAGTAGCTTTCTAACTAATAAACAAACACTTTTACCCATATATATATATATATATATACAAATGTATTTATGTTATTTACTAATTTATTTTATTGATTTTGGAAATGATCTTTCCTTCCTATATACTAAAAAATGGTAGTCCCTTCATCTTACATCGCCTACCGTAAACCTGTAGGTTCCTTTCTATTTAATAAACAGATAATCAAGCACATTCTGCTGTTAGAGGAATTTATACTCTTTTTGTTGTGTGACTTATGAAGGAAATGTTACCAGTGCACCAACTCGGTAATGTTATGACCCCTTCGACAATCATATGGCATGTACCATAAACCAGGAAGTGGTGTGCAAGGTAATATAATAAAGTGCACACACAATAAAAACAAACTAGGCTCACTTTTGGTTTGTCTTTTTGCCGTAGACTCATGAAGGATCAAAATCAGAAATGGTGCAGTTCTGTGAACCGGGAAATGACCTGTTTAAGTTGGTTTAAATGTAACGTGTGCCCGGGCTCAAACACAGGAAATTCGGAATGGGAGATGAAAGCACTGACCGTTGGGGCAAAAGTCTGGACTAAGGCCAAGGTTGTGAGGTTTTACCAACGCCCACTTGCACAGCCGCACCGGCTGGCATCCGTTACATAAACCTTAATGGGACATTCATTGAAATACTTGGAAATTCAACATCCTGGGCCTTCTTGCTGTGCGGCAACAGCTGCTAAAGTGTTCATTGTTTGCAATGTTTTTCTTGACTGATTGACAGTTCCTGTTTTGAACTCGCCCTGTGGGGAGGGTTAAGTCAGATGCATTTCTCCTGAACCGTCTCAGTGCTGAGTGACACCTGTAATGCTGGGTCCTTCACTGGGGAGTCCTTAAACACATCGGTCCCCTCCCTGCCCTGCTCACAAGTCTTCGTCACCTGCAAGTGTCTCCATGTTGAAGACCAGGACAGCTTCTCTTCTTTGTGATAGCCACAACCAATGTGTGCCTCCTTTACCTGTGGGAGATGCAAGAAAGTCTGGCAAGTGATATCCTGAACTTCCAGTGAATTCGAGTCCTGCTTGGACGAGCACGGAGGAGCGGCGTCCTTGCAGCGTAAGCTTCCGTCGGTATGCTGCCTGCTCCTGGCGCCCATCTTGCAGAAAAGACACTTGATGTTCTCCACCAGTTGGAGGAGGACGGCCTTCCGCAGCAGGATGTAGATCCAGGGGTCGAGGATGGGGTTAAAGGAGGCGAAGCGAATGGCCGTCAGGTCGGGGTTCTTGTCCAAGCGCCGCTCTACTGGAGGCTTGTAGAGCTGATTCAAAAACACTTGAGCCTGCATAGACAAGATGGTGGTGTAATATCAAAAATGTGAATAGTGGAATGTCCAGAAATCCAATTTCCGACAATTCCTGCAAATTCCATGCAAATCCATTTAGAACTCTTCAAGTAATTTTGAACATTAACAGACAGATAAATGCGGTTGGCTGAGGTAATAAATATACAGACAGGTTATTTTTTAACCTTTATCTAAAATTAAAAAGTGGCCTCCTGCCTACTGCAATTGTCAGCATGCGGCCCTAAATGGAAAAGCTTTGTCTGTTAATGTGACTCCCTCCTCCTGCCAAGTCTCCCTGTCCTTTCTTCTGTGTGAAGTAGTCGTAATGCAAAGTTGTGTAGTTATTCTAAGAATTGCACTAATTCTGCCTTTCCACTGTGCAGTGTGACGGGTCCTGAGTTGAAGTAGAAATTTGTGCAAATGCATGTAAAGCTTGCTCTTGATCATGCAGTCATATATTCAGTATAATTATAATTAATGAAAGACTGTTTTCATAAGGGCGTTTTCTGAACAAGGGAACTTTAAATCCACAATACATTGATAGAAAACACTGAGATGTCATTAAAAACTAGGTAAAGCGGGACATTTTTACACAATAAAGCTATAATACGACAGGAATATATCTCATATCCAAAACAACATCGTGCGTAAATTGTGCGTAAAAGCCAACTTACAACCAGTGGGATGGAGCAGATAAGCACCACCGCCGAGGTGCCTATGAGCAGGATGACCATCTGGATCTCTGCTCCGGCAAGACGGCCGAAACTGCGCCCCCTTCTGCGCGGATCCACGTCGCGTCCGAGGTCAGTCCCCAGCGACGTCCTGCGCACGTATCGCCGGTGCATGCGTATGAGAGCCCCGCACACCAGCACGTTACACAGCACCGTGGCCAGGATGAGCACGGAGCTGAAGCCTGCGTACATGAAGTTAAACGCCGCGTCGCTCGTCTTGTTGCTCCGCCACTCCAAGAAGCACCACGTCTGCGGGTACTGCTTCTGGACTCGACCGAAACCTGCCATGGGCAGGGCGCAGAAGAAGGCATTGGACACGTAGATAGCCAGGAGGGTCAGCCCGGCCAGCTTCTGGTCCACATAGTCATTGTAAAAGTAGGCATGGTTGATAGCCATGTACCTCTCCACGGACATGGCGCAGATGATGCTGAGGCCAGCCAAGGAGAAGAAGATCATGGTGAAGCCAAAGTACTGGCACAGAGGCTCCCCTCCCGGCCAGGACCCCTTCACGTAGGTGGCGATGGTGACCGGGCTGGCCAGCAGGGTGCCGAGGAGGTCGGTGACAGCCAGCCCGCAAACCAGCGTGTAGAACGTGGTCTCCTTCTGCTCTTTGCGGGACTTACACAGCACCACGATAGCGATGACGTTCCCCACCACCCCGAAAATGAACATGATGGACGGGATAGTGGGGATCATAGTGTGCCCCGTCATGGACTGCTCGCTCGTGGTGGTCTCCATCATTCACAAGCAGTCACTGGACATTAACTTTCTCGACACGCCGGAACCTCCACCACTTCTTCCTTGGAGAACATTGTTTGAGAAAAAAAAGTCCAATAGCAGTTCAAAATTGCACTAAAAGAGGAGAACATCCATTATCTGAGCAGGACTGAGAGATGAATGAGAGCACTACACTGCCGCGATTCGTGTTCATTCAAAGCTTCCAGTCCCTCCCACAGCCCTCAAGCCAAATCATTAGGAACCCCTCCCACATGTGGTGTTCACGTCGGCTTAAATGTTGGTGTCAGGAACTATAGGATTGTCTACTTAATTTTTTTTTGCCTACAAAATAGTCTGTCCCCAAGAGCACAGGATTTTTCTCTTAAATCAACATTTTACAAGTATTAACTCTTCTAAGTGTAAAGATAAGTTAACCACTGTATGATAAACATTTAAAAACTGTGTGATTTAGATTGATGATTGCGCCTGGGAGGCAAGTCCCTTCATTTAAGGACAAAATACAGCTGTTATGATTTAAACCAGGGGTCTCAAACACACGGCCCGCGGGCCAAATGTGGCCCGCAGGACACTAGAAGCCCCCGCCTTGATATGAAAGTTTAATGTTAGTGTGGCCCGCGCAAGTTTGATATGGATGCTGTATGGTATCATGTACCCAGAAAAAATTATTACGTTTGATTAATGTTTATGTTAAAGGTTAAATAACTATTAATAGTTATCCTCCCTATCCATGTGGAAGTGGTAAGGTTTTGGCTATTTAAGTTTAAAGGAAATAACTTATATTTATTTATTTATATAGGAAATAACTTTATTTATTTATTTATTACTGATTGATTGATTTTCTTTATTCTTGATTTGTTTATTTATTTTTCATCTAGTAGAAAAATAAAAAGTAAGATATTTGAGAACAGTGGAATGTTTTATCAGAGCTTTTCTTGTAGAAAATTGGAACCAAAGTGAAGTTTTTTTAAATTTTTTTGTTTTTAATAAATGCGTTTTTTTGTATTTTTTTTAAAACCTGATGCGGCCCAGTCTCACCCAGACCCGAGCTCCAGTGGCCCCCAAGTAAATTGAGTTTGAGACCCCTGCTTTAGACGTTTTGTACTTAGCAGCCAGGAGTCAGGGGTCTCCAATGTGCGGCTCGGGGACAGTTAGCAACCCAGAATGATTTAAAAAAATGTATTGGTCTGTGGCATATTCTAAAAATACTGTCAAACAAGAAACCTACAAAACAACAACAGCAAAACTGAAGTGAACACGTTTTGGTCAAATTCTGAGCAACAGTATCCGAAAGATATTTAAGAATTGCAGCAGATTTCAAAGTGTGACGCAGGTCTCCTCTGGGAGGTGCTGGAAAACTTAATGGAGGGTGCAGCAGCTTGAGAAAATTAGACAGAAGCGTCTGTTTAAAACCTTTAAAGTAACCTTTTACTATGTTTCAAGGTGGAATAAATTGATTTTAGTGATTTTTTTAGTGATTTTTTTTCCAGAAAATCATTACTAGGAACAAGGGTAGGCCTATGAGGGGACGCTAATATTAAACACTACATACTGAATGACCTACATTTTGTAGTCTCACATAATGAGATGCATCTGACGTCTGTTTTATTTATTCACTCCTTCCTGACATCATTTTAGCCACAACCGCCTCATTGACTGCAGGTGAAGGACGAGACGTTTCTTGTATGTGGCCATGCCCTCATAAATAAACTACCTCAGTCATCTATCCTACTAGTATGCCAGGGGTCCTCAATAGGCTGCCCGCCAAAGCTTTTCATTTGGCCGGTCAAACATCATCTAAATAATGTAAACCATTCATTCTAACTAGACATGCTAATTCTTCCACTCCTCAGAGGACAACAGCGAGGCGTATGTGTCACAATGAAGCAGCAGTAGAAGAACTCAACTCACATTTAAACAATTACAGTGCTATATCCTATAAAAATAAAAACAAGAACAGGAGACACTGAAATTTGGACCCATGCAAGACTCTTGATGTTAGCGGCTTGCTGTAGTACAGGTAATACGAGACTGCTAACACTGACAGATGATCTTGCAAGGTCCACATAATATTGTGTTCTATGGCTAGATATGGAACATACCAAACATGGAACATACCAAAAGAAATACTGTATTAGACTCCTATCTTTCATCATCTATTTTTTCTGTTGTTTCAGCAGTAAAACATAAGTAAGTTTCAGGAATATATCAGTTCCCAACTAAAAATAAACCCAACTTTTGTGAAAAAATACATTTCAAATACCCAAAATACGTCAGCTTCAATATCTAAACAGCTATACCAAAATAAACAACACAAAAGGGGTTGTTTTGCATCAAAAATAATTTATTTACAGTATAACGGCATGAACTATTTAGAATTTTCACATTTGGAACTGAACTGTGTGTGCAGGTTTCCCTATAATGCTTAACCTTCAGTATGCTACACTGTTCCACACTCTCTCGCATCCTCCTTTCTGTCATGTGGCCGTGCCTACATTAAAACAGGAAGCCCGGAATCCAAATAAATGCAGCTGAATAGGCGCAGATTCTGGAAGAATGAGAAAGCTTTCTGCGCTGGTTATCGTGTGTAGCTGCTCTATGAATCCAAAACTCAATACAAAGGGACAAAAATGAGCATAGTCGTTGCATCATCACCTCTTTTTGCCTCTTGTGCAAAAAAACTTAAAAAACATCGAAATACGTTGTTGGTTTGAGTGTTGGCAAAAAAGGTATGAATACATATTTGCTATGTAAAGAGTTAAGCTTTGTGTTCATTCATTCATTTTCTAATGCTTATCCTCACAAGGGTGGCGGGCGTGCTGGAGCCTAATTCCAGCTGTCTTCGGGCGAGAGGCGGGGTACACCCTGGACTGGTTACCAGCGAATCACAGGGCACATATAGACAAACAACCATTCACACTCAAATTCATAACTATGGACAATTTGGAGTCGCCAATTAACCTAGCATGTTTTTTGGAATGTGGGAGGAAACCGGAGTACCCGGAGAAAACCCACGCATGCACGGGGAGAACATGCAAACACCACACAGAGATGGCCGAGGTTGGAATCGAACTTTGGTCTCCTCGCTGTGTGACCTGTGCGTTAACCACTTGTCCACCATGCTGCATATGCTTTGTATTATAGGTGACAAATGAGTATAACATCTAAATAGTAATGTACTTTTGATATTTACTATGTCCCTCCTGACGTGGACTGAACAGCGCTGGTGTTGAAAGAGTACTTTAGCCTCAAAGACCCAGACCTTGACTCTCGTGACTTGACGTCATCAAGCTCTTGGAAAACAAACTTTTTGTGTTCTTTGTTGCCAGGTTGAAAACAGTGGGCACAGCGTGTGTGACAATACACTTACTTTCCATTAAGGTGTAGGCGACATACAAACTGTGTTGCGTAACGTGGGAGTAATGATGAAAAATTGTATGAAGTCAGAATCCTGTGTATGTACTGTATGTCTGTCTTGGTTTGAGCCTTTACAGAATGCACTGAAAGCAGATTTGGCTGATTAGACCCTCATGAATGTGCTTTTCCTGGATTTGTGTGTTGAAGTCAGATAACCTGCAGCACGCTGGTACTATGCGCTATAGCTGAAAAATAAGCAGTGTTCCTGTCAATACTTGCTACTTTTGTTTCTTTGGGGGCAGAGAAAGGAAACATTGCGTTTTGTTTAATTCCTGCTCCAAACAATGCCTACATTGTATCACGTCGCCATAACGGTTTATTGCAAAATGAAAACTAAAAAAGGTGTCAGCGACTCCAAATGCAGGTTTTTTTCAGTTCCAACTGCTACGTGCACAGCTCGGAGTCACTCCCTGTTTTGGTTGGAAGCTAGGTGTGAACCGTTGCTTTATCATCCGATATCTTGTTTTGGCCGCAGGCTTTTTGATTCGGAAAAAAAACATCATCATCATGCTGCGGAGAGTAAAAAGAAAAAAAAAGATCTCCGAGGGCAAGCACGGACAGGCCCAATTTCCCGCTTGGATTTAAGAACGCAGTGTGTGCACGTAGGAACCTGCATTTTGAAGGTCTGAGTCTGACATGCGTTAAAAGCAAGACATGACGTTCATGTTGAAGTAAGCCCCATAAGCCTCTGATGAAATCACACCCGACTGGGGAACAAACGGCTGGGTCACTCCCAAAATATTTTACATTCTCCATAGACGAACATTTTGATTACACGGTATTGAGTGATTAACTCGATGAGCATGTTAAACAATCACACAATTAAGAACTATTTTATATCACCCAAGTGAAACATGTCAGCCAATAATACAAATAAGTGATGTGCAGATAGTGTTTGTGTCTCTATTTAAGTCCCTGTGCATATGTATGACTGTTCGCTAGAGCCATAATGCTGCTAATTATTAACTCTACTCCGCATTAGGGGCAATTTATTAACAGGACCAGAGGCTCTGGTTATTCAAAAAACAGGATGTTGTTTTGCTAATAATGTTTGTTTTGAGACGTCTTTCCCTGCATATAAATTGTTGTTACTATAATAATACAAAAATACGTTGTCATTATTTTGGCTTTTAGATAAAGCGGTAATGATTTTCCTTCAAATAGCTTGAAAATTATTTTGAGAGCAGACTGGCTTTGTCGTCGCCATGGCAACCTCAGACCTGCAGCATTTGAGGCTTGTACATTAATATTGCTGGACCAGCCAATGCTAATTTGAACGTTTATTTCAAGACATGTTGTTATAAGACATACAAGTACTGCTAGAGCTTAGCTTCTTTAGCATTATCCAAAAAGCATGTAAAAAAATAATGTAAAAGAGTGGCAAATAAAACCATACATTCACCAAAATATATGTCAGTAAAAACAAATGTGATGATTTGGACCCCACATGAGTTTTACACAATTATACAAAGCAATAATAAGATAACTGTACAAAGTTAGGTTGATGCAAAATGGTGGCAAATAAAACCTTGCACTCTTCAAAATATATGTCAGTGATCACAATCGTGATGATTTGGACACCACATGATTTTTACATAATTACCTTAAAGCAATGTCACATCATACAAAGCAATAAAAAGATAACTGTACAATGTTAAGTTGATGTAAAATAGTGGCAAATAAAACCATGCACTCAAAATATTGTATGTGTCAGTGATAACAACTGTGATGATTTGGACACCAAATAATTTTTAGATATCATACATCATCAACTTTGGCCTATAACCATCTTAGCTTCTTGTGTTGCAGCTGGTTAAAAACTTCTGTTAGAAACTAAACAGAAGATGTTCAAAGTATTTCCAATGTTACTTAATGCAGGTGATGGTGGTGGACGCCAAAGGTAACGATTGTTATTGGATTTCCAATAAGTTCCTGTACGCCGTCAATATTATCTGTGTAGCAGAAATTGTGTGCATATTTTGTAAACAGCACATCAGTAACAACCTCCACTGCAAACCATTTTACAGGATGGAATTACAGTTAGAAGGAACCTATTAAGGTCACTTTTGGGCCTTTGTAGTGAGTTGTCCGCTACACACAATAACCCGCACAGAAAGCTTTCTAGATCTTCCAGAATCTGCACCTATTCCAGCTGTGTTTGTGCTTGGACTTGTGCTTACCGCCTCCGGGCACACCCACTCCACTGTGATTGGTCCCACTCAGCTCCTGTAGTTTGTACCCGCCATGCCTAAATAAGGAAACTCTCTGAAACAGAACATTCAGAAAACTTCCCAGACTTCTTTTAAGGGTCACTTCCAAATATGAAAACCTCATTATCTGAAACTTTGCCATTGTTTAACACAATACAGCATTTTAACAACTTTTATAGGTCAGAAAAGCGGAAAAAGCACTAATATCAGAGCCCATAAAACTGTGATATTCCGGTCAGGTTTTTGTGTCCTTTTCCAACCCCCAACAATCCAGGATTAAATCATCAATATTCATTTTATCCCTATCACGAAATAACCACTCAATTTTCATTTTAACATCTCTGCAGTTTTGGAGAATGTGGTAAAAATTGTGGCGAAAATTGGTAGAAATAAGTCCTTACATGTTTCATGTCTTTTTCTGCTTCTTCCTGCAAACAACATTTGAATTAAAGATTAAGAATTATTAGATGCTGTGATTTCAGTCCTATCTTCAATCTGGTCATCGGTGTTCCCCACAAGCTCCGGCTTTTTTTTTTGTTTTGATTTGGACGAGCTGTATTGGTTCTTCTAAAATCAAGGTGATTAAATGATGACATGACATTACAATGGTGTGAAGTCATCAGGTTAGTCATTGGATTTTGATTTTTACAAGTAATACATGCAGCGCTGCTCCTTCATGTTAGGTGGATGGAGGGAAAACATTACATCATAACTACATGTTGGTCAGTTATTCCAAAAAAAATTAACGTATAGTATTGAAAGGTCATGAGTAATACCGGAAACTCAAACAATATAAAGTGCTCTGAAAAAAAGGCTTCAAATTGAATTAAATAAATGAAACTTAGATTACAAATAAATTATATTATATATTTTTTTCCAATGTGCACACATAATGAATGAGAGGCTAAATCCAATTCCCAATTATAACCTCTTGCTTGTCTGATTCATTGCTATATATTGAATAAATGTGCAATAAACCCCTGTCAAGACAAATGCCATGCTCATCTCCTTGCAAACAAATAAGACAGACAAAATAAACATGATTGCTAATCGGTTTAAAAAGGGAGTACATGAAGCAGTTGACCTTGTTGAGAAATGAAATATGCAGTGGCCACAATGGGGTCAGCTAGACCTCAACACTTTAGTTACATGACAACAAAAATCAGCAAAACGAGACAGAACATGATGTACAGTGCTGAAGTCTTGATAAGAAAGTGCTGGCTCCCTGGTTAATATGTCTAACCAGCTGGAATATCAGCTGGCAAGACAATTTCCTGGTGCAGTGAATGTCTCACGGTAGCACACAGGGGTCTGTATCCAAGCTGATAAAAACATCCGTTTTCTCTCCTATTTATTTAGCTTTTTCCCTCCGCCCAGGGCCATGTGAATCAGCAGATGATGCAACCGTGGTTTTAAGAGACACTACTGTGGAAAAGTCTTAGAGGACAACATGATGTATCATTATTTCTGAGTCTTTGAACACAATCTAAGTTGAGTTGCCCCCCCCCCCCCCCCCGACAGGATTTCTTATCATTCAACATCTAAGCAGTTGAAGCTTCTGTCACCAAGTCAAGCGCTTCATGTTTTATACAGGTAGCGTCGCCTTTCTGGCTTCATCGTGCCCCTGTGTGTATGCATGCATGTTATCAACACCATATAATGCGTTCACTGTGTTTACTGCTCATAAATGAGTCCCTATGCAAGGGAAGAACTCCCTTTTTGCAGATTAGTTATCAGCAAATTCTTCAGAGCAATACCCTTTTCTTTACCCCTGTGAGAAAACTCCCCAGCACACGGGAAAAGCAATGGGAGGATGTGATCCCAACATTTTTTTTCCTACTCATGACAAACAGGTCACACAATGGACACCACTAATTACATTTTAGCCCACAAAAAATGCACATATTCATATTATTAACATAACTTATTGCGCCTGCTGGAGTTCTGCCCTGGCAATCAGACGCTGCCGATTCTCCTCCTCTGCCTTTTTCCACATCTCCTGTTCCCTTTGGATCAGCTGCCTCCTCTCAGCCTCCCAGGTTGGCAGCATACTCTCGTACTGATCCAGGTCTAGTCTCTCGGCAGAAGGGAGCTGCTGCTTGGCTAGACTGGTCACCAGTGACCGGAAGGTGACCTCAGAGTCAACTTTTGCTCCAGCTTCCAGCTGACTGATCAACTCCTAGAGAGGCAAGAATCATAGTGAGGTTGGAAACAACAATGCAATGGGACATAACACATTTTAATCTACATATATGAAAACATTGGTTGGTGTCAAACCCATGTTACACTTGCTCTACTGTTGTTTACAATGCATCAGGGATGTTGTTCCTTAACACTATTACAACACTGGTGCTAATGCTGCTGTGTTGTGCTCCCACATTCCAAAACCATGGAAATTGTCCATAGGTATGAATGTGAGTGTGAATGGTTGCTAGTCTATATGTGCCCTGTGATTGGCTGGCGACCAGTCCAGGGTGTACCCCGCCTCTCGCCCGAAGACAGCTGGGATAGGCTCCAGCATACCCGCGACCCTACTGACAATAAGCGGCATAGAATATGAATGGATGTGAATGTGCTGAGTAATACTTGTTTATAAATGATCAGGTGGTCAAAACAAAGCAACACTTTCCTTTCACATTCTCGCACACTCCAAATTCATTCACTCATTCATTTTCTAAAGCTTATCCTCACGAGGGTTGTGGGGGTACTGGAGCCTATCCCAGCTGTCTTCAGGCAAGAGGTGGGGTACACCCTGGACTGGTCGCCAGCCAATCACAGGGCACATATAGACAAACAACCATTCACACTCACATTCATACCTATGGACAATTTGGAGTCGCCAATTAACCTAGCATGTTTTTGGAATGTGGGAGGAAACCGGAGTACCCGGAGAAAACCCACGAATGCACGGGGAGAACATGCAAACTGATGGCCGAGGCTGGAATTGAACTCGGGTCTCCTAGCTGTGAGGCCCACGTGCCAACCACTTTTCACCGTGCAGCCGCACTCCAAATTATTAATGTAAAATAAATTAGGTTATTCAAATGTCTGAAATGACACAGTCTTCGTGGTTTACATACATAAATGGTAAGTATAACTTCATTTATAGCTTATATAAACAGATCTGACTCCATGGTGTTTGCATTGTAGTAGTGCTTTACTTACCCACTTAACGCTATACTGTGTAATTGTGACAATTCTTACCTTGAATCTGCTCTCATATTTGGACAGTTTTTCTCTTTCCGCCTGATCATCTTCATCGACGGTTTCCAGTTTCTGCTCGTCCTCCTTGTCCGACTCATCTCCAGACGAGTCAGAAGACACTGAAGACAGTTGTTGCAGCACCACACTCACAAAATCCAACTATAAAAAGGCAAGAAAAATCACATTTATCATCATAGACATAACTGTAATAAAATCCTGATAGCTGTGTGGGACATTTGCCAGCTGAACTCTTCTTCCTAATGAAAGCAAAAGGATCTACGTGAGACCGGAGGGACAAGGACATTCTGGATGCAATATGTCCTATGTGTCCTGGGGTGCTATGTTATTGTCTGTCACAGCGTGTTTGGCCTATTGTGGCGGGGATGCTCACAGACACTGCCGGTTGCTCCAGGCCCTCTCAATATCTCATTAGAAAAAGGCTGGATTATCAAACAGGATTAAGGAGGCACCTCATCCGACTGTGGCTGCATGATGCATGTGAAATAACAATGTAACAGCATGTGTGTGTCTGCAGATGAAGACCATCTGTATCACGTCCTCCAGAAGATGAGGATGCTGCTAGGAAGGCTGCACAATGATGTGCTGATAAGATCCACGGGAGAGAACCAGAGAGCATCCAGGTGCTTTCAGGTGTTGACCTATAATTGAGTTTCACCCTAAATAGCACAGATCACCTACAATATCCCACCAAAATGAGTACCCCAAGGTTTCAATAACCATTATTATTACAGTATGTCTTCAAGTAGTCAGTGTACAGCTTCTATAGCAGTATATTGACTTACTATGCACTGAAAGTGACTCGACCCAAAGCCATTATTGTCTCAATATCTGGCAAGTGAGGACAATAAAACCCGTTTATTTTGATGCCCCTCGGACTGGCTGACAAACGCGGTTGCTGAGATAACTGAAATCCAAACCGAAGCCATTGCTTGAACATTTACTTGTGACTTTTACCAGACATAAGGAGAATGAGCCGTAATACAAAATTTAAAAAAAAAATGTTTACTTCAGTTTTTCCTGTTTGTGCATATTTTTTATTTAGATTCTTCCATCGACATACAGTGAAGAAAATAAGTATTTGAACACCCTGCTATTTTGCTATTTCTCCCACTTAGAAATCATGGAGGGGTCTGAAATTTTCATCGTAGGTGCATGTCCACTGTGAGAGAGATAAACTAAAAAGAAAAATCCAGAAATCACAATGCATGATTTTTTAACAATTTATTTGTGTGATACAGCTGCTAATAAGTATTTGAACACCTGTGTATCATCTAGAATTCTGACCCTGAAAGACCTGTTAGTCTGCCCATTAGAAGTCCACCTGCACTCCATGTATCATCCTGAATCAGATGCACCTGTTTGAGGTCGTTAGCTGCATAAAGACACCTGTCCACCCCATACAATCAGTAAGACTTTAACTTGTAACATGGCGAAGACCAAAGAGCTGTCCAAAGACACCAGAGACAAAATTGTACACCTCCACAAGGCTGGAAAGGGCTACGGAGCAATTACCAAGCAGCTTGGTGAAAAAAGGTCCACTGTTGGAGCTATCATTAGAAAATGGAAGAAGCTAAACATGACGGTCAATCTCAATCGGAGTGGAGCCCCATGCAAGATATCACCTCGTGGGGTCTCAATGATTCTAAGAAAGGTGAGGAATCAGCCCAGAACTACACGACAGGACTTGGTCAATGACCTGAAAAGAGCTGGGACCACCGTTTCCAAGGTTACTGTAGGTAATACACTAAGACGTCATGATGTGAAATCATGCATGGCACGAAAGGTTCCCCTGCTTAAACCAGCACATGTCAAGGCCCGTCTTAAGTTTGCATATGACCATTTGGATGATACAGAGGAGTCATGGGAGAAAGTTTTATGGTCAGATGAGACCAAAATAGAACTTTTTGGTCATAATTCCAATAAGCGTGTTTGGACGAAGAAGAATGAAGAGTACAATCCGAAGAACACCATCCCTACTGTGAAGCATGGGGGTGGTAGCATCATGCTTTGGGGGTGTTTTTCTGCACATGGGACAGGACGAGTGCACTGCATTAAAGAGAGGATGACTCGGGCCGTGTATTGTGAGATTTTGGGGAACAACCTCCTTCCCTCTGTCAGAGCATTGAAGATGGGTCGTGGCTGGGTCTTCCAACACGACAACGACCCGAAGCACACAGCCAGGAAAACCAAGGAGTGGCTCCGTAAGAAGCATATCAAGGTTCTAGCATGGCCCAGCCAGTCTCCAGACCTGAACCCAATCGAAAATCTTTGGAGGGAGCTCAAACTCCGTGTTTCTCAGCGACAGCCCAGAAACCTGACTGATCTAGAGAAGATCTGTGTGGAGGAGTGGGCCAAGATCCCTCCTGCAGTGTGTGCAAACCTGGTGAAAAACTACAGGAAACGTTTGACCTCTGTAATAGCAAACAAAGGCTACTGTACCAAATATTAACATTCATTTTCTCAGGTGTTCAAATACTTATTTGCAGCTGTATCACACAAATAAATTGTTAAAAAAATCATGCATTGTGATTTCTGGATTTTTCTTTTTAGTTTATCTCTCTCACAGTGGACATGCACCTACGATGAAAATTTCAGACCCCTCCATGATTTCTAAGTGGGAGAAATAGCAAAATAGCAGGGTGTTCAAATACTTATTTTCTTCACTGTATATATATATATAAATATATATTATGATTGGTGGTGGCATTGTCTGGGGCTGCATGAGCACTGCAAGTACTGGGGAACTGCGATTCATTACTTACAGAGTCTTTGGGCAGTTTGACATCACCGGACGATGCGGTGACGTACTCCATGATAGCCAGCGCTCGGCCCAGATAACCTCGTGTCCAGAGAAGAGGCATGCCTTTGAACGCAGCGTGGATGCCGTTCTGCATCTCCACCTTGCCTAAAATTGAACAGAACTGCAAACTAATCACTGAATCAGCAGAAAACCAAAAAGCATGTACTTGCGCACCTAGCAGAGTGTTTCCCAGCAGCTGAGCAGCGAGGCCGACGCTGTTGTCTTGTTTGAGGCCACAAATAAGCAGCGACGCTCCCAATGCTCTCTCTTCTGACACCTTCGTGCACGTCAAGTCACTTGTATAGTCATTTGTCTATGTTTTTCATAACAACACCTCCCGCCTTGTGTTTCACTTACAGTGAGTTGAGGTGCAGTTGCTAGGTAACTGCCAAGAGCATACAGCGACAGGATCTGGGTGGAGGAAAGGTCAAAGGACTCCTGGAGCATCACCTCTTCCACCACGGAGAATGCGCCTAAAAAAAACAGCCACACAATGTGTTCATTCATTTCAATGCTATACATTTAAAAAGGACAGTCCCTAGCCATTTTGGGGTTTCACTCTCATGAAATCAGATTTTGTGGTTGAATACGAGGTATTTTTACTCAAAGCAAATGAATATTGAAGTTAATGTCACATGTTTTTCATTTTCAAGCATAAAAATGTCAAATCAAATTAAAATACAAATATAAGGCATTCAAAAGATGCATTTAAAGACACTGATATCGTATTCCATACAAGGAGAATTTTTTAAGTGACTCATTAAAAAGGCTTACTTTTTAGGTCCTCATCTTTCAGGTAAGAATCTATAAGCAGGTTGAAGGTGAAATTATCAGGGAAAATTCCGTACTGGACCTACAACAAACATACACAATATTATTCATTCACATTAAGACAATATTACACTCAGGGAACTTATGACCACAGCCAAACCTTAAAGGGGACCTATTATGCTCATTTTTAGCTGCTGTATTTAGTTGTGGACTCCTATAGAGCAGCTACACACAATAACGCACTCATAAAACTTTCTAGATGTTCCAGAATCTGCACCTATTCCAGCTGAATTTCCAAAACGTTCTGTTTTAATTTATTCCACCCATGACTTGTCTCTGGGCACGCCTACTCCGCTGTGATTGGTCACAGCGAGCTTGTAAAGCTTATACCCTGGCATGCCCATATAAGGAAGTCCTGCTCACTGTGACATTACAGAGAGAACTCTCTGAAACCGAACGTTCAGGGCCATCCCAAACTTCTTACAGGGCTCACTTCCAAATGCTCACTGCCAAATACCCTTTGTACCTTGTTTTTAAGTGTGTGCAGAGCCTTATCTCTGGCGCCATGTTTAAAACACTGTCTGATCCAGCTGTGAATAGTCCAGTCTCGAAGGTACCAACAATTTGGACTGTGACGAAACCTGGAAAACGACAAAAGGTGTTTGTTTTATTTTTTAATCATAACCAATTGATAAACCGACATTCACATCCATCTGAGATAAACAGCTGAATGTACTTATTGGGAGTGGTAATCACAAAATAGCTATCGAAGCCTCAATGGTCACCAAAAGGTCAACATGTGAATGATAGTGAAACATTTCAAATGTCATAATCACTAGAGTGGAAGCAGATTCCAATGTAAGAAGTAAACAGGAAAAGTCTGGAGTTGCGCAGAACAAAGAAAAACATGACTGTGTCCAACGTAAAAAAAAACAACCCTAGACATAGCAAGTAAACAGAAAATACATTACAGAGAATTGGGAAAAAGATACAACAGCACACACAAAAAGCAATCGTGAGCTTGACTCGTCTTACTTGTAAAGATAGTACTCTGCTTGGTCAATCTCCTCACGGCATGATATGTTGTCGACAAACTGAAAAACACACAAAGAATTAAATCGCGACTCAATAAGACTCAATAATAAAACCAATACGAGGTACATGAGAAGCTCACCTGTGACATTGTCAGAGAGCTGACTGGGAGATTCCGCTCATATATTCTGTCCATGTTATTGGCCAGGACAGCTATTTGTTTTTTTGGGAGGGGGGGAGGGGTGAAAATGACAAAAACAATCATAAAAGGTGAGCTATATGAATTTGATATGATTTATGAAGTGTACACAGTGTGGTTATTGGATTCATGATATTTTGGGTAATAGAGGTGAGCTACTCAAAATCAAGTAGCAAGCAACCTGTAGGAGACAATTGCTTTAAAGTGACAAAAACAATGACTGTAGAACTTCATTGCCCGCTTGTGGTCATCACAAGTATTGCATCATCAAGTAATTAACAGAGTATGAGGTTATCCACATCATTAACACCACCTTATAGTACACAGTGTTTATATACTATATCACAAAATAAGCACATTCACACACCGACTAGAACAATATGTAACTCTTGGGGGTTTGTTTTCAGCAGCCTATGACATAAGACCATAATGTACATACGTGGACCATAGAACCATATATAGGACTAAGTCGTGTTATATGTGATAGAATAGGAGCATTGCTGTTTACAATCTCACCCAAATTCTGAGGGTCCTTCTCTCTGGCCTCCCATGCTTTGGTGTCTGAATAAGCTGTGGAAAGTAACCATCTTCTTGCTGCAAACAAATATAAGCATTAGAAAACAGATAGAGTGCTGCAAAGGTGACTATTTCCCCATATATACGATAATTAAAGCACAGCAGTAACAAGAGTGTAACGATGCTAGCGGTGGATAGCCAACAAGTGAAGCTGACATTCTGCTCTTCTAGCCTCCAACATTAAAACCATGCAAAAACTACCACAGTCACATTCATGTAAGCTCTCACAATTAAACAAGGCGTTAATTAAAGCAACTTAGCCGTGAACATACCAGGAAAAGAGGATGATAAATGTTTAACTTTGACAGCAGCAGTCAGGCAGCGTTTAAACATGGAGGCGGCCATCTTTGGACGACAACACTTCCGATTCTGAGCAGGGGTGCATGAGGTACTTTTTCGATGATACGTCCGATTTAAACCAAAATCCGTGATTATCTTTAGTACATTAATTTAACCGTACATTAGGAAATACAAGTTTAGCTAATAATCTCGCACTTAACTATGTAACATGGAGAATATTTAGGAGTACGATAAACATATCCCCTTAGATTGTTCTCTTCAGTAGGGCTAACACAAAGACAATAGAGGGCGCTGTGTACGTAAGAAAATGCACTTTGCAGTCCTACTGTCATATGAATGGCCACCCGATCATGTGAACTTTTATACAATTATTAACAACAGAGTTTGTTGCCTTGTCCTGATGTACTACCCATATTTTTTGCAAGATTTAATAATTTTAGCATAGCAGGTTTGTGCGCCTTGTGTGGCCCTCTGCTATAAACACACAAAGCTCCTTGGCTGGGTGTCAATGGAAGTGACAGGTTGAGCCAGGGGTGGGGCAGTTTAGTTTAAACAAAACGAGGAAGACTTTTTTACAACTCTCCCGTTGTAAGTGGCAAAACAGGAAGCCTTTACCTGCACAGCATGCAAGTCAAAGGAAAGAAATACTTGATGGATGAAGGCGCAAAATGTAAATATTGTTATGCGAGCACATTTCTGTTGCTTGCGTGCATGATGAGCTTGTTAATGGATGTAAACACAGGAGGCAAAGGCAAAATTTTCCGACACTAAATTGCATTTTATCAGCAATAGTACATACATATGCAAGCGGCAAGGCTATTCAACTAAATTGTTTTGGGGGCCATGCACATTTACAAAAAGTTAAGGATTTAGGAGGTCAAACGTCTTCCTTCATTATTAACCTTATTTTGCAGGAATGTGTTGCTATATTTTTAAGGACATACTGCTAAAAGGCAAGGCCAGATATGACGGGGGCACTCTGTCAAAAACACTAGTCAAAGATCCTCTATTGTTTTTACGCACCTGTTGCAAGAGATCTAGTCGAAGATCCTCAATATGACAGGAGCACTGTGTGTTGTTTTTAAGAACATACTGCAATAAAACTAGTCAAAAATCCTCTATATGACAGGAGTTCTCTGCTGATTTTATGGACCCACTGTGAAAAGACTAGTCAAAGATCCTTTATACGGCAGGAGCACTCTGTTTTTAAGGACCTGCTGCAAGAGAACGAGTCAAAGATCCTCGCTGGGACAGAGTCATTGCATTGTTTTTATTGACCAAAACTACAAGTCAGAGATCCTTTACAGTACATACAGTAACAGGACTCTTGTTTTTAAGCAGCCACTGCAAACACACTAGTCAGAGATCCTCTATAAAACAGGAGCACCCTGCTGTTTTTAAGGAGAGGTGTCAAACATCATCTCTATGATAGGAGCACTCTGTTTTTAAGGACCTGCTGCAAGACAGCTGGTAAAAGATCCTCTGTATGACAGAAGCACTCTGTTTTTTTTAAGTACCCGCTAGAAAAATGTTACTCAAAGATCCACTACATGTCAGTAGCTCACTGTTTTTTTTGTTTTTTTTTTAAGGTCTTGCTGCAAAAATACGAGTCAAATATCCTTTTAATGACAGGGACACTCAATTGTTTTTAGATTGTTTGTAGATCAGTGCACATGATGTTTCAGTCGGGAGAAGATGAAAAAATAAATGTGGGATTGAAATGTGTAGGTGAGCAAAGGAAAGGAGGATGTGAGATGTTCCTCAAAAAGTGTGCAGTTTCATAATGGGACAAAGTGGTCGTCAGTGTTTCGGAAAAGAGAAGCTGCTCTTCTGCATTTTATCTGATGAGAAATGACTTTGTACATGATGCTTACTTGGAATGTATGCTGATGATGATGGACATGTAATACTTATACTTAAAGTACAGAACAGTACAGCAGAAAAACAGATGCTACAGTAATTAAGACATGGGAGAACAGCAAAAGGTGTAGAAAGATTCTGTGTTTATTTATTTATGAATAATGCCTTTCATTCATTAATAACACTCATGAAATGACTTTTTGCACTTGGTGTGTGTGAAAATAAAGTACTTTGGTACGTGACAAAAATACAAAAAAAATTTTAACTTAAATTTAATTAATTTAAACTTAAACCATATTAGGAAAGCAGGAAGTGAACAAATGTAACAGTTACTGATTGTAAAAGTGCCAGTTGGAGGGGTAGGATTTAATAAGCTTTGCTTCTTCCTACTCCTTTTGGACATGTGGAACTGGGAACTGATTATGGGATGCACTCAATTGTAATCTGATGCATGTTCAAATGAAATAAAACCATTACCATTACCAAAGATACTGCAAAAACATAATAAAACAATCTCTTGTATTTGGTTGTAACAGTTAGAAAGCTACATTGACCAAAAATAATTGATCGACTGACCAACCCCCAATAGCTACATCAAATGGTTTGGTCCACTACCATCTCACAGTGCCTCCTAACTGCAGAGTGTTACTTGTCAGTCAGCAGTTACCGTAGAGCAGAGTGAAACTATTGTGCGAGTACCCAGTAAAATAAACTAGTAAAATAGTAAAAGAAAGCCCAGGAGTCAAAAAAGGAAGGAGAGAAATGTGTGAGAAGAGAGACAAACGAAGAAAGTGTCTCATGGAAGTGAACCTCTTTACACACACGACTGCTCTCCGACTCATCTCTCAAACACCATCATAAAGTTTGCGGATGATACCACCGTGGTCGGGCTCATCTCAGGGAGGGGGGGGGGGGTGAGTTGGACTACAGAGACGGAGTAAACAGACTGACAGTGTGGTGTTCAGCAAACAACCTGCCACTGAACACGACAAAAACAAAAGAGCTACTACTGGACTTCAGGATGAGCATAGAGGACCCAGCACCGCTTTACATCCGGGGGGACTGTGTGGAAAGGGTCAGCTCCGTCAGATTCCTGGGCGTGCAGCTCTCCGCTGACCTCTCTTGGACAGCCAAGTGAAGAAAGCCCAGCAGCGACCCCATTTCCGGAGGGTGCTCAGGAGGAACAACCTGGAGGAGAAGCTGCTGGTGATGTTCTTGATGATGACCATCGAGAGCATCCTGGTGTATACTGCATCACATCATGGTACGCAGTGTGCTCAGCAGCAGACAAGAGAGCGCTGCAGAGAGTGATCAACACGGCACAGAAGACCCCTGGCTGCTCTCTGCCCAGCCTGGAGGACATTGCCAGCTCTCGATACCTCAGCAGAGCTGCCGACATCATCAAGGATGCATCCCACCCCGGTAACCACGTGTTTGACCTGTGACCCTCAGGCAGGCGCTACAGGTCACACAAAACCCGGACAGACAGACTCAGGGAGAGCTTCCTTCCCAAAGCCATCACTGCAATGAACAATCAGAAATGAACATTACTTATTTTTGCACTACTAAAACACACCTCACTGTCACTGAAAAAAAATGTGCCATTTACTTGAGAAAAGCTAGGTAACAGTTTACACGCACAATTCCTAAGGGGCCATCCATAATTTTCAACATTTTCACGAGCGTACAAACCGTACTCTTTTTAAAAAGAGTACAATCCCAAATGAAAAATGTTGATAGGTCCATGACCAACTGAGCCAATACAGCCAGGAAATTCGAACATATCCAATCCAATCCAATAGTGTTCTCTGGCTGTATTTTGGGACTCTGGTCAATCAGTCACTGCCCATCAACATTGTATTGAACACGAACAAGATAAAAAATTATATCAAATGCCTCTTTTTTGTACAGTAAACCTCGGATATATCGGACTCGGATATATCGGAAATTCGCTCACAACGGACAGATAAAAAAGAACCAATTTTTCTGTAATGCATTTCCAATAAAAATTCATTGCATATATCGGATTTTTTATAACGGATTTCGCCTATTTCGGACAAAATCTCCAGTCCCGTTCCAATTTCCCTCGCATATATCGGATGGCCGCATTGTGGCCTTTGATCCATCTTTGATCCATGTTCACAGGCAAAGCTGAAGATTATAACATCTTTGTATGAATTACAGACATGTACATGAGCATGTACAACGAAAAAAAAAAAATGTCTCAAATCTGTAGAAATGCCTTCTTGTTGCTATTAGCGAGGTTTAGAAACAAACGATAAACGTAAGTGCAAACGATAATGACGTCACATGCTATTGAAATGTATGGGAACTTGCCGACTTGTCAATAGCCTGTGACGTCATTATCGTTTGCGTTTACGTTTATCGTTTGGTTTCTAAACCTCCCTAATAGCAACAAGAAGGCATTTCTACAGATTTGAGAATTGTTTTTTTATTTCGTTGTACATGCTCATGTACATGTCTGTAATTCATACAAAGATGTTATAATCTTCAGCTTTGGCTGTGAACATGGATCAAAGAAAGTTCCCCCATGGCATTGCGCGTCTGTGTAATGAATGTGGCGGACATTTTCCGGTATACGCATATAACGGATTTCGCTTATATCGGACAAAACCAGTGGGAACAATTGAATCCGATATATCCGAGGTTTACTGTATTTTTCTTTCAAGAAAATACAAATGTATTACAAATTTGGTCTTTTTGTATTGTTCTTTCTATCAAATGATACATGTAGAAAAGTCCTGATGCAACAACTGTTTTCCACAGGATTTTTTAAACAAGGGAATACTTCTTGTATACACACATGATTACTCAAGGAGCAGAAGAGTTGCCCCTGGTTTCCAAAAGCCTGAGGAGATAAAATCTTCTTTGAAATGATGGACACAACCCTTGAACTCAACTCAATGCAAAGTATGCAATAAAGATGCCACAACTGTTTTGAAAAGGCTTAACAATCACACCTATAGTCTAGTCAGTGTATCACAGGAAGTGAAAATCACATTGATTGTTACTGCATTGTCCACAAAGTCAAATTCACCACCACAGAATCATTCAGAAAATGGCAATCAGAGCCAGGTCCATGCCCAAATATAGAAAATAAACACAGAGCTGGCGAATAGATTCAGGATGGTCGGTTTAGTTTTGATCTTCTCCATTTTCGCAACGGCACTTCGGAACAAATCCGCCCTGCTCGATTCCTTCGATTTGGAACCTTTCCAAGCCGCCTGGCCAGCCGCTACAGCGTCCTTCCGCTTTCTTTCAGAACGCACAAAGCAGTACACATTGATGTATTGTTCGTATGCATTGCTCGGTGAGCGATGAATGGCAGCAATTCTCTTTTTGATGAACGAAAATAGGTAATCGAAATCACCGGGGTCGGCCATTGTCTGATTGTTGTGTTGGAATGCAAAGCACGCAGAGCTACGTGGAGTATCGCGTGGACTGGTATGCTCTCGCGCTCGCATACGACGACAGGGGACCAGTCTATTCGCGCTAAAATTTGACTGCGTCCCGCGGTTCGAACATACAGACATCGACATTTTCTGGTTTTCAAAAAAGCGTACGTTGATGTCTTAACCCCCCCCCCCCCCCCCCCCCCCCCCGTACGGTTTGTACGCTCGTGAAAATGTTGAAAATTATGGATGGCCCCTAAGTAAGACCAAGGTTTGATTCAACCCTCGGCCATCTCTGTGTGGAGTTTGCATGTTCTCCCTGTGCATGCGTGGGTTTTCTCCAGGTAGTCCGGTTTCCTCCCACATTCCAAAAACATGCTAGGTTAATTGGTGACTCCAAATTGTCCATAGGTATGAATGTGAGTGTGAATGGTTGTTTGTCTATATGTGCCCTGTGATTAGCTGGCGACCAGTCCAGGGTGGACCCCACCTATCACCCAAAGACAGCTGGGATAGGCTCCAGCACCCCCGCGACCCTCGTTAGGAAAAAGCGGTAGAAAATGAATGAATTCCTAAGAAACCTTTACTTAGAAAATATTCAAGTAAAATTTACTCGTCAGCAAGGTTTATTTATTTTTTTATTAAAAATACTCTTTAACATTACTTAAGATGTCAGTCCCTGGTGGCGTAATGGTACAGCTGCTGCCTTGTAAGGCAGAGGGTTTGAGAATCCGTTGCACGGCAGACAGCTGGGATAGGCTCCAGCATACCCCCACCCTAGTGAGGATAAGCGGCATAGAAAATGAATGAATGAATAACTAAACCATATGGATGTCATTCAACAGCTGTACTGTGCTTTTTCCTTGTCTAAGCTGTTGAGACCAAATTCTTGAGCATCAACGTCCTTCAATATTCTGTGAAATGGATCGAGAAATTATTTTAATTATGGCAACAATACAAAATCTAAAATCATCACAATGGTTTCTGATTGATAAACTACAAAGCTGCTTGACAATATTTGTTGTTGTTTTTTTTTACTTTTTACTTTTACTTTTTACTTAAAAAAAAAGTTTGAAATAGCTAGTTTAGTTAGTTAGTTAGTTAGTTTGAAATAAAAATACTTATTCATCTGTGTTTTGAAACCTAACCTAAACATAACTACAACTTTCAAAATAACTTATAGGTAAATGGTTTTTTTTCTCTATCTTTAATCCTCACTGTTTACAGACGGGATATTGTTAAGGAACTCCATTATCCAACACCAAATCAACAAACAAAAAAACCTTAAACTATATTAAGAAAGCAGGAAGAGAACAAATGTAACAGTTACTGATTGTAAAAGTACCAAATGGAGGGGTAGGATTTAATAAGCTTTACTTCTTCCTACTCCTTTTGGACATGTGGAACTGTGAACTGATTATGTGATGCATTCAACTGATTCATGTTCAAATGAAAACCATTACCATTACCATTACCATTGCCATTACCATTACCATAAAAATTAAACTGCCATTTACAGATTAAAGTAACAATATACATATTATTGTAACGTTACCTTCTCAGTCAGGCGTCTTAGTTGGTGCAAGATGCTGCCTTACACACAGAAAGGACTTTACCTTTAGGTTGACAACGAAATAAGCTAGTAATTCCACAACCACTCTGATCCAGTTTAAAATTCCTAAAATGACAGAAAAACATTTCTAAATAAAAGATGTGTTTTATATGTGCATAAAAATACATTCCACGACTATTGCTTTTAGCAATGAACAAATGCTTTTTGCAGTGATCAGAATGAATGCTTATGTTATGACTCATACAAACACACACAATATGAAGGGGACCCCCGCTGCTTGTTTGATGGCAAGAAAAAGAGACAGAAGGCCATAGAGCTTTTTTTCACTTCCTCTTCCTCTACTTTGAAAGGGAAGCAATGGGTAAAAGGCGCAGAAATGGGCTGGAAAATACATTGACTTGTTCTTTTCAGCCTCTGTTGCTTGTTTGTTATAGTAGTTAAAAGACACAAACCTCTTATCATTTAGCAGAATCGTGTTTAATGACGCAGACTGAGACAAAATGCAAAAAACATTTTTTTTAAAATCACAGTTTATTTGACGAACAGACTCAATGATTTTGAGTAGCAAACATGTTGCCAAATCTTTTTTTCAATCATGTGTACAGTGATTTACAACATTGCAACACATCAAAAACATCTTGTTTAATATGGTGGCCGGGGGTGTTTATTTCGAGAGTACCAGGAGTTTATTAGGGGTAAGGCACTACACAAATAAATAATGACACTAAACTAACTTAATTTATATTACTTTTCAATATTTCTATATGATGCGCAAATCCTATTTTTGCTGTGAATATGGGGTTGTCAATGTTCAAGTTTGCTTGTTTTTCTTCAAACGCCACCACAAACGTCAGCTTTACAGATGCCATGTCTGCTCTGCAGGGTATGTGCTGTGGTAAAAACAGTTGCAGTAAAAATAATTGCAGCCACCAAGTGATGCTGTTGATTCTAAGTGAGGTTTCTATTTGAGGTACAGGTACTCATTTATGCAAATGAGTTTGGGTGACTGCATTTCTTCGGACGCTACTATTTGATGATATTGTATAAGAAGGTGTGATTTATTTGTAAAATTATTAAAATTTTTGGTGTGTTTTGAAAAATTCCTGAGAAGAATTATACAATGATATGTACAAGATGTATATTCACAGCTTCACTTGCATGCTTGCGATAAGATGAGATAACACACACTTCCCTCTTTCCTCCAAAAAAACATCACACACATTCGGGAAACCCTGCATCCTCTTGTCACTCTTCTTCATCGTCTTCCTTTGCTTTGTCTTTCCTGTCCACCATTTCTTCTGGAAGCTGGTTGTGATGAGCGTCATCTTCCATCTCAGAATCAGCACTGTGGTCACGTGACTCACTGTGAGCCACCTCATAAGGAGACTCGACCTGTCCCCATGTGGCATTCAAGTGTCCCTCTCCACCTGGCTCCCTCTGGTGAGTCTCATCCTGCCTGAGTTCAGCTGGAGACCCCCGCCCTCTCACTTCCAGACCCCCTGAGGTGTCATGTCCATGATCATCTTCAGGGCTGTACTGGCTGCGTCTGTACAAGCTCTCCTCATCCTCCTCCTGACAGGAGCTACCAGGCACGCTCTCGCCGTCAGACTGGGGAAAATGAAGACTGGGCAGACCTGGGGGCTTCTGGGAAAGATCGAAGGGCTTTTTTTGGTTGAAATGGCCCAGGAGGCTCATGGGAGAGGAGAGGCAGAACCGCCCCCTTTGTCTGAACACTGAAATAAAACAATGAAGCAATACTTTTAGTGTCATGTTCAAGGGACGCTGCAGGCCCTCATTTGTATTAAGTGTTATTTTTATATTTTTTATTTCGGGGCAGAAATTAAACAGCGATTTATTAAAAACTAAAAATATATACTACAGTACATGCCCACTGTCATGTCTTTGGATCAAAGACATTAATAAATTCATATGTTTCATAAGTTAGTTAAAATGAAAGTAATAAATAGCTAACAATTTACAGAGTGAGACATCTTGTCTAGAAAGTATCGTTTTGGGCTACTAGAGAGTGATTGCTCGCATATATAGACAAGCTTTGTCATTTTCTCGGTGAAAAGCAGTCTGCCCTCACGGCAGAAACGAAACGGGAAAACCTCATAAACACGCTGAAAGAAAGTTGCTCTAAACGCTTGTTTCTCGGGAAATTATCACCTTTGTAAGTATATTGGTGTATAAAGAACTTACATAGATGCATTTTCTATTTCAAAAGTTGTACTTGTTTTGTCAAGTTGGCTAACTTCATGCTACTGCTAGTTTGCATTTGCAGTTGGTGTACGTGTGTTAGCTGATGTGTGTTTAGCCTGCAACATGAGCAGTATTGGAATTTTTTCTGTGAGTTTCAGTTACCACTTATTTTTACAGGAAAGCTTCATAAAGCAAGAAAAGCAAGCCTTGTGTGTGGAGTTTTCTTCATTGGTGTGCTGAGGACAGCACAGCCGCCATTCTACTATCCCTGCGAATACATCAATAAAAAACCCTAAAATTCCAATTTTTGATATTCTAAAACCTATAATATTCCTCTCACCATTATTAAATGCATTTTTAATTCAGTTTAGAGAATGTGCAGTTAGACAGCATCACATCTTGCATCTTCCGGCTGGAAAATATTGAGTGAATTGACTTGGCACTATTTTTCTCCTGCAGATATTGCCATCAAACAACTATTTAAGTTACCATCCATCTAGTTTCGGTAGTACCTGTCTTTGTTAGGTTCACAGGTTAGCTGGAGTTAGCTCCCCACTGTTTTTGGCCAACCCTGGACTGTTGGTATTTAAGTTACCATTAAAAATAAATATATTTGCAATTGAGGAATAGGGTTACAAATGCCAAACCACAAAAAGGTGGGGATCCACTATACATGTACAGTATATAATATAAATATTTTTGTCCTTACATCTTTCATCCAGCCCTCTGTCCATGACGCCGTGTTTCACCTTCATGTGTCTAGTGAGGTTTCCCTTCAGCGTGAACTTGCTGGGACAGTAGAGACATTTAAAGGGCTTGCTGTTAGAGTGGAGGTGCATGTGGCCCATTAAGTTGTGCATCCTGTTGAACTCCTTCCCACAAAGCTGCAAAGGCGACACAGACACAATGACACGTAATGATAATCTTGAATAATAATGCATTTTTTCTTT
This sequence comes from Doryrhamphus excisus, assembly GCF_037039965.1. Classification (NCBI taxonomy): domain Eukaryota; kingdom Metazoa; phylum Chordata; class Actinopteri; order Syngnathiformes; family Syngnathidae; genus Doryrhamphus; species Doryrhamphus excisus. Next base: position 9,948,738 of record NC_136359.1, on the reverse strand, counting down.
CAGCATGTTTTAAAGAAACAATGGCCTCGACCAGGGGTCAGCAACCCGCGGCTCTGGAGCCTCTTTTCTGTGACTCCCATTGCGATGCTTTGATATCGGATATATAAGACCCGAGTGGGGAAAATGCACATATTTGTAATGAATTTTAAAAAATCTGTGTGAGACCATGAATGCTGGCTGAGTTCTGACTGGTGATTGGATGAGCACAAGGAAGGCAGCGGCATGGGAACTTGCGCCAGAGTAAACATAACCGGTAAGTTTACAGTAATTTAAACATACATTTATAGAAGAGTATCTCCAATACTAGCAAGACTACTCCATCAACTTGTCTTTTCTGACCTGAACTACTTTGATACCCCAAAGTCCCTTTTCCAAATTTCCCAGCAAAAACTGGAGACTCATTGGCTCAGAATGTGATTTCATCCCAGCTGTTGGTCGCCAGCTAAAAGAAACAGGCTGTCGATTGACTGTGCTACACATTTCTTCAGGTGCCAGGTAGTAGAGGTTAAACCAAGATGATAGCATGATAACCCTACTGGTACTCACTGCACTTCTAGTTCTTCTATTCTCTTCTTAGAGTTTATAGACCTTGCTTTCAACATATGTATTGCGGCTAGGCTATTTTTCTTTAGTGGGCAAGGGGGTAAAATGGCTCTTTTCATAGTAAAGGTTGCCGACCCTGAGCCTAGACCTTCAAATATTGCCGAATAGAGTACAAGGCCATTTATCATATACAGTAAGCGTACGGCTGAAAGACCATGCTGGTGTACATTTTGTTGTATACAGTATGTCAGCATTGCCTCTATTGTGTTTCAAAATTTGCAACATTTTGACGACACGTAATCATGAATGAATGTGCAGGCGTTTCCACACTGATACACCCGCTCTAACCCCCCGCCGACGACGCCGTCCTTGATTTCCTCGTTTCCTCTCTCCGTGTCTTCCCTCTGCTTCTCATCATCATCACACACACACACACAAACAGAAGAAAAACAGAGGGACGGAGCGAGAGGAAGCAACAGAACAGGGAAGGGCAACTCCTCCGTTGTCCTTCCTCTCCATTCTTTTTTATTAGGGTGTTCCTTTCCTTCAGGAGGAGAGAGGGACTCTAAACTGTCCGAGAGGACCGTGAGAAAACAGGAAGCCCCCCTACCCAACTTTGCAAGCAGCAAAGAAAGCGAGATGAAATCTATTTGTGGGCCTCGTTCTCCGGGGAGGCTGGAGGCCATTGTTAGAGAGGCGGTTGTGTGCGGCGATATCCTTCCTATGAGCGAGTAGGCCGCCGCTGCCAAAAGCCTCCCTGCTATCTGGTCATGCTCTCAGCCACTTCTTTCTAAACACTGAGGTCAAATCAGCCTTTTTATAGACGCTCGCTTCACATTTGTCATTTTCAGGTCGCACTGCAGGATCGCCCACCTTGCACTTGTAAGGTTTGATGTCGGAGTGGACGATCATGTGGGCCTTCAGCGTCTGTTTCTGGACGAAGCTCTTGAAGCACTTGTGGCACTGGTAGGCTCTCACGTTGGTGTGGATGAGCACGTGACGCTTCATGTTGGCCAGCAGCGTGAACTCGCGGCCACAGATGCGGCACTTGTGCTCCTTCACACCCTGAGATCAGAGTGGGAGTTAAATTGTGTTGTAAAGAACCTGACTTGCTTACTTGCATGTTTAACTAAACACTTGACGCTGTGTAGGAGTTCCCGCCCCCATTAATAATCATTACAATTTCTCCCATAGAAAACAATAGAAACAGAATTTATCATCGGTTCCAGGGTCCGACTGGCTCCACACCAACTTTATCTGTATAGGCACAAGGTTTCAGTAAACTTTTATTAACTGTCATACTGTCATGAGTGTAAAAGGAAGTCAACCATTGTTAATAGAAAAAGTATCAAATGTGGTCTAAACTTAAGTGACTGCTAGCCAAGTATCTTCACATAAACACTTCCTGATGTACATTACCTTAAATTGGCTTACACAGCGTTGCGGCTGATTTATGGCTAAATTCTATTTTTGTGACATTTCCTTTAATTCAGAACTACTACTAATTGTTTAGATACTGTGCCGCTTGCAGGTCAGTCAGGAAACAATAGCTTTTTATTTGGCAGGAGCCAATCACAAGCTATAAGTGCACTCACAACAAGCTTGTCAAGCCGTTGGAAGGCAGTGGAGGCCAGTATATAAACCAGTATAACTTACGGTGTCATTTTGCAAAGACCACTTCATTAACAGCACTAAATTCATCACACAGCAACTTAATACTTAAAATGTGTTAACGCAAATATACAAACACGTCACAATATGACTGAATTATCGGATTATCATTATAAAAATATAATTATAAATCTGATATTGAGACATTGTTCTATATTTCTGAGGTATAATGTTTCAGTGTTAGTTGCTGTGTGATGAGTTTAATGTTTGTAAGATGACACAGCGAGTCGCTTGTATTTTGTAATGACCTCCTGCAATTTCCAGTTGGTTGTTCATTCATATCTTATGTGCACCGCATTTTGCCATTAACATTCATGCATGGTTCATGTATTCAAGAAAATGTAAACAAATAACAACATTGAATAGATTTGAATGACTTCCCCCAACTACACCTTTGTGAATGAATTCCACCTACTTTGTGAGTGAGCGTGTGTTGCTTGAGGTGGTGTGACTGGATGAACTCCATACCACACTCACTGCAGATGTACGGTCGGATGTCTTTGTGCTTCATCATGTGGTTCTGTAGCTGACTCGGATATTGGAAAGTCTTCTGGCACTCGGAACACCTGCAACAGAAATCACCATTTGTACTGGAAATATAAGCCATACTAGTCTTCAGCTGCAAAGAAGTTGAAGTTTACTGCTTGGTTGGGCCTCACCTGTACAAGGTGGGTCCACGGTGGGCAGTCAGGTGTCTCTTTAGCTGGCCCAGCGTAGGGAAATCCAGGCCGCACTCGACACACACGTTGTCCTGGCCTTTCTCATGTTTCAGCTCGTGAGCGCGAAGTTCGCTGGGGTACGCAAAGCCTCTGGCACACACCCTGCAGCTAGTTAGGGAGGGGGGGGGTGTTAAATGTTAGAGCAGCTTTGCCTAACTTTAGAATTGAACACCAAAATTAGACCCCCCCCCAAAAAAAATTAAATTTATACTTTTTCTCCACTTTTTTTTAGTACTGTATCTCAAACTTTTTGGGTGTTTAATATTATACATAATGCTTTTGGTGATATGTATATGTGATTTAAGTGTATTGTTGTTGACCAGTGAAAAGCATGTACCTCAAAATTGTTTAATTCATTCATTCAATCCCAGCTCATTTTTGTTTTTTCCGACTTAAAACTTCACCAAAAGTTCTCTCTTCTATTGTTGAGTTGCGTCATCACCCCTTTTTGCCTCTGGCGCTAAAACATAAAAGACGTAAAAATATGTCACCGGGAGCAAGCGGTCAGGTGGGAAAAAAAAATACGTCTTTGGTCGTGAATGAGTTAAATAAATAAATAAATAAATAAATAAATAAATAAATAAAAAAACACCACCGTTAAACAGCTTTCGATTTATTCAGTGAAAAACATTGAGCTTCAAATTTTGTTAATTGTTTTTGTCATTGCAGAGTGGGTTTTTAGTGTTTTTTGGGTGGGATTTTGAATATCTTAGACAACGATTGACATATTAACTGTATTGTCATTGGTCTATATGGAGTGTAAATAGTTCTGCTCTAGGAGTTCTGCCTAGCAACATGTGGCTGCAATTGTGTGACATTCCTGCATCTGCTAGCTAGGGTAGCTAAATACACATAACACTTAAACAGTTTCCATATTAATTATGCACATCTACGTTGTTTAGTATTGTTGAGCACTTGCATTTTCCTTTTATGTTGCCTATTAAGTGGTAGGTGCTGCATGATCTTTCAAAATAAAAGCACACAGAATGAGAGAAGACGACGAGACATGCATGTACCTGTAAGGCTTGACGTCGCTATGCTGCATCATGTGCCTCTTCAGATGGCTTGTCTGGGTGAAGGCCTTGTGGCACACCTGACACTTGTGTGGCCTCATGCCCTGGTGGGTGAGCAGGTGTGTGTGCAGGTGGCTCAGCTGCTTGAAGAGCTTCCCGCACAGGTGACAGCCGTGGGGTTTGATGCCCTTGTGGCCCAGAATGTGCGTGACCAGGTTGTACTTGGATGTGTACGACTTGTCACACATACGACACTTCCATCGCTTCTGATCCCCACCCACGTCCACGTAGTAACTTTCGTCCACGTGGACATCCAGACCCGGCTTCTCTGTGCTGCTTGGTCTGCCTCGATGGGGGGCATCATGGCTGCGGAGTGCCGGCCTGACATCCTGCCTGGCGTTGAAGGCGCCAGGTGGGAAGGGCATCACAGGGCCGGGCATGAAGAAGGAATACGGGAGGAGGCTGGGGTGGAGAGGTGGGAAGTATGACGGGTGGATGAGAAAAGGAGGTGGAGGCCACATGGAGGGCGGATTGAGAGGCTCCTGTTTCACCTGCACAGGTACATGGACGGCCCTGTGATGAAACCTGTTCAACTCAATCATGCTTGGGATGGGCCGTGGGGGTGAGGCGGGGGTAGGTTGAGATGAGAAGGAGAGGTGGGAGGCTTTTGGTATGCTGCTTTCCTCCTCTTCATCCACTCTTCTTTGCTCATACTCTTGGGCATGCATTTTGAATGGAGTTCTTTTGCGTTTTTGGGACCCAAGTGGACTGTTGCGGTCTCCAGTGGGTGACATACATTTTGGGGCCTTAAGAATGAGCGGAGATGGGGTTAAGTAGAAAGACTCCTGATCTGCTTGATGAGCATCTTCTCTGAAACGAGGACTTCTCGGTGGTGAGAGACTGACTGTTTCCATCTTGATCCTCCAGAAAAACGACAAAGGAGCATGTTGAAAATTACAATATTGCTTGTGAATGTTGAGAGATGGTGTCACCAAGCCAAAAAGTCAAAGAAAGACATGAAATGAAGACCATAATAAGTACTCTTTAGTCAATATACAGTAGTACATCGCAGTATCATACAGTTTATACCATACAAATATCCCCAAATACTGTAAATGAGCAGTATAGGGATGTTATAATAATCACCATTATCATAATAATGGTCAGGAGGTCCATACTTTTCATTGCACAGTGGTGTTGTCATGGGATCATGTGAGATTAAAACCTGAGTTTAGAAAATGCAATAATAAATTAATTACACTTGCTAATTTTGCCGGCCTCCATATATTGCCATATGCATGTGTGTCTGTTTTCCTCCTCTCTCGCCTCCAAAAATCAGGAAGAGAGCTCACCCTGAATTGGTTCGGGACCTAGACACTTCATAGAACAACGACAAAAATAGTGAGACCTCTTGTTATTCATACAGTCGCTTTGTCTTTGTTGAGGGAGGTGGAGCTTTGTCAGGAGCAATGCAAGGCCACATAGTGGATATTAGGTTGGAAAATGTCACGAGCGGGCTTCACCTCCTCGTGACAGCTCTCTTAGTTTCCTTCTTTGCCTCTGTTCGGTTTTCATGCCCTTATTTTGGTTCAACTTCCTTTCTTGTTCCCTTCTGCTCTCTGACTCATTTCACACACCTGTCTCTAATTTCCACTCTCCCTATTTAGTTCAGGTGTGTGCTCTTTCGTTTGTGGCTTCATTGTCTTTGTTTTTGGTTTGCCTGTAGTTGCTGGCTACATTGCTTAAACGCCATTAAATCCCTTGTGCCTACATTTTTGGTCCTGCTCTCTGCATCCTGGGGTCGCATCGCTAAGCTCGCAAGCCTGCTCGTGACAGAAAAAGGTGCTTGCAAAACCAAATGCCACAGCCACAGGGAATATTATTCCAAGGTGAGCAAGGTGAGCCCATGCCAAAACATATCCACCTGATCCGGTTTTCCCATCTAGGGAAAGAAAAACATCACATCAAGATGCAAAGCTTTCGTGCTGACGTTCACTTTGATGTTTGGTCAGCAAAGTCAATTCAAAAGCAACAGCAACAAAATTCTGTGTGTTCACAAAAAGTCATCTCAAAGGAAATGTTGCTCTTTAATACAGTGGAAAAGGCAGCATTTCAAGAAATGCTGCAAACGTTTGAGGGACAGTACAAATAGCAAAAATACATCACAAACAACAATACCACAGCTTTACAGAGTGAAATATGACATATAAAAGGAAATATTGCATTACTAATATATATTATCTATTATTATATACCGTATTATACTGTACTACTGTACAGTGACAATACATTACTAACACACAAATGCTTTTCTCACAGCATCATACGTACGACTTTTACTACTCCAAACCTGGTTTCAGTTCATGACTGCATGCGTGTGTCACTGGACAATAGATTTGTGGATCCACACATACCGACACCTTTCACTTCATACTTTCACAGAAAATTTAGGAACTCTGTCAAACGTTCACCTGTTGCCTTTCGCTTCTCCATCTCCCATTTTTTTTTCTCATCTCTGTTAAACTTCCTTTTTTTGTCTTCCACCCTCCTCTAATACAAACCTGTGCATGGAACCTAACCAACAATGATGTAAAACAGTCATTGCAAGACTATTGTGATCATCATATCTGCTTCTGCTCACATCATTTATTGTTTAAGTACACTGATCCACAAACTACAAACACAACCAAACCAAGTACTTCAAGTTTTTTGGAAACGCACCTGACACTTTATTAGGTACAATCTAATGACATCCAATACAAAAGCTTTATCCACACACATTTACACAAATGACGTATTCATTTAAAAATATGCATACTATTGCGAGTGAGTGAGGGTTCGGTTAGGTCAGATAAAAAAAACACATTGTTATCATTGTGAAAGTAGGTTTTTTTTTATAAAGTTCATTAGAATATACATGGGATATATACATATTGTGAGTATGAGTGGTGACTTCAGAGTGTGAAAAGACAATGTTTCTCCATGTCATGAATGGAAACCAAATACATCTGCGGCAACCATCCCTTTCATTCTATGCAATGTTATTGTACAGAATATTGTATTGTAACATGTTATTTGTTCACCTGATAACATATTATCAAAATGCATTATCTTCTGGCATGGCTGAAAAGGTGCAGCAAACTGCTCTCCACACAATCCCATTCCAAAGAGAAGTACCTCCTTGTGCCCATGTGCCCATGTGCCAGTGTGTGCCATGTGTCAGTGTGGGAGTCTGCAGTCTTGTGTGTGGCCTACCCGAGTGAGCGCCGTGATGCCGTGGCTCCGTGCTGGCGTTCTCCCTCCTTCTCCGTGCTGACAATGCTGCGGCCCATCCACAGATGAGCTTTTTTGGAGGGACTTAAGAAGGAGAACAGGAACAATCACTTTGTTCTCATTTTTCAGATGAGTACCTTCGGAGAGAAGGAAGGAAGGGAGGGGAGAGGAAGTCAACAAGTCGAGTGCCTTCCTGCAGAAAAATAAGGAAACACTAGATAGACATCTCCATTTCTCTATGAAATAAAGGGATCTGCAGAGCTTTTGGAGGAATGCAGGGAGGGGCCCGTGGATGGTTGATGTTCCTTCGAGACAACAATGCACTTTGAACGGGTAACAGCATGCAGCCATGGTAGCTGTAAACACTCTCATCTGGAACTTCAGTAAGAAAAACAGTGCATCACCACAATATGAATGGAAGAAATATGGAATATAGAATAATTATATGATTACATAATATTGAACACTGTACATGAAAATCATATTCATGTAAAATAATCAGTAAGCCCGCTGCGTTAATAACACGTTGGATTTTACAGTTGTACAGAAAGAAAATATAAAAATAAAATGATCATTCTTTTTAAAAGAAAAATGAAATTATAATCATATAATCATACAAAATATCCTCAAAATGAAAATATCATCTTTTTACCAGCACCAGTGAATTCTGAATACTGTAGGAATTAGGGATGTCTGATATTGTCTCTTTTGCCGAAAACCGATATGCCGATACTGTCCAACTGTCAATTTTCAATACCGATATCAGCCTATACTGATACTGATATGTGGTGGAATGACCACATACGTATGTGTTGTATACAGCATTTTTAAAATATCGGTCTTCATGATCGGGGAAAAAATCAGATACTGATATCAACCGATTTTTATGCTGATATCGGGTCGATAATTAGCGGTACCGCAAATTTTCGGACATTCATTCATTCATTTTCTACCGCTTATCCTCACAAGGGTCGCGGGGGGTGCTGGTACACCCTGGACTGGTGGCCGGCCAATCACATATAGACAAACAACCATTCACACTCACATTCATACCTATGGACAATTTGGAGTCACCAATTAACCTAGCATGTTTTTGGAATGTGGGAGGAAACCGGAGTACCCGGAGAAAACCCATGCATGCACGGGGAGAACATGCAAACTCCACACAGAGATGGCCGAGAGTGGAATCAAACTCAGGTCTCTGTGTGGCCTGCGCTCTAACCACTCACGCTGTGCAGCCCCGATACTTGCAATCTGATCATCTAAAACCAGCACGTAACACCATTGGTGTAAAACACAAAAACAATTTTAAAGTCTAAAGCTAGAGAGAAGAGATGACATCAGCCAACTAATGCGATTGCTCAGAATGATGTGGCACAGTGATGAGTCGAGTGTGGGGGTGGGGGGGCTGTAATTGAACTCATATCATTGATAGAGGGAGACTGTCCTCTTTGGTTTGTGGTCCATCATTTGCTGTGTTAATGAGCTCATGAGACCAATTAACCTAAGGACCTGGACAATGTGTGCTTCAATACAGGCAAGACAATTAAGGAGTTTTACGCATGTGATTATGAGATTATGCATGTGTGCGCAAAAACAGTTCAAACAGGGAACTCAAAAGACGTACAAAAACATAATAACTCACTAGTGGGGCAGTGTGTGCTACACAGACAACAAAAAACACAAAAAGGATTGGCCTTAACCAGGAGCAAAATAGACTTTTTTAGCCCTTTTGACAGTCATACAGTCTCTTTGTCTCTTTTTGGTGGAGGCGGAGCTGCTAGCATACACACAGAGTGGTAGTGTAGTGGAAATTAAATTAGTAGATTGCAAAATATTGTCATATTTTTTTCATTGTACTTTTCCTAAAGTATTGTTAAAATCTGAATCATGACAGAAAACTAATTATACTTGGGGCTCTATTTTTGTTTCGTATTTTCGCCTACACCATGCCAACAGGACGTGGCCAGCGCATTTTTCGTGAGCAGCACGGTGTGGCGCAACACGGCGCACCCACTCCTCCACCCCTCCACCCCTCCCACCAGCCCGAGTGGCAAAGAGGGAGGAGAGTGAAATCTTAACCAATCAAATGAACGCCTCTCATTGTCTTTAAATCTGCGCATCAGAGGCCACAATGCCACCATGCACCATGTATACACCACCACGTGGGACATATGTCATCTGTTCAGTTATATTAAACACAGCAGCAGGCTAATCCAAGTATCGTGATCGTGATCAAGAAGCATGGAGCCACGGAGTGGAGCTGTTGTGCTTTTTCTGGCGGGGTTTTCATTTCTACACTGTTGATGGGGGGGGGCATTTTTATACATTATATAGTGGTTGCTGTGAATGTTTATTGCACTGAAATGTGCCTGACACAATGAAAAATTGTTGTGGGCAAAACAGTTAATTTCAGTGAACCGGATCATTCCGGTTCATTCAGTAAAAAGATCCGTTCATTTCATTAATTTCGGCCAATGATCTCCCCCTGTGTATAAACCTGGTCCGCCGTATCGAGTCTGTCCGTTCACTTGTGTTCACGTTTGTTTCAACTCAACAGCGCAACATGATGACTAGTAGTGTGTCGGTCATGAACGAACGGGTCAAAGGAACTAACGGAATGAACGAGATCACCTACAGTGTTGGTCAATCTCTTGGTCTTGGTCTTTCAGTCAGCTAACCCCACCCACAAAGAGAGAGGCGTGACGATAGGATAAGACAGGCAAGCACGCAAATAGTCCCGCTCTGCAAAAGGAACGGTGAACCGACTCTCCAGCCAATCAAAAAAAAAGCATTTGCAACTGAACGGACTGAACGGGTATTTTAGGGGCGGTGACCTCGTTCAGTCCGTTCACAAAAAGAACTAATTTTTTTGATCCGTTCGTTTATGACTGAAACGACTGAAAATCCTGCCTGTGAGGTTTTGCTGACATTTGTACACTGTGTGCCTGTCAGCCAATTTACCACTGCGCAGGGTGCGCAGGGTGCGCAGGGTGCGCAGGGTGCGCAGGGTGCGCAGGGTGCGCAGGGTGCGCAGGGTGCGCAGGGTGCGCAGGGTACGGAACTGGCCATCCTTTAGGGCACCTTTGGCATGCTGTTTTGTCACAAAATTGTCACTGCACCAAACTGCACTGCACCACCTCTGTCCTGTGGCCACGCACCCCAAATTATGATATATCTGTCATATTATGATTATATATGTGTTGTTGTGTACTGTAATGCATTTGTGATGTATTGATGAAGCAATAAAGTTTATTCCCAAAGAGGTGTCTGGAAGCTCTTAAAGGCACTCAACAGTTCCTCCACGGCCATCCAGCATGATTATTAAAAAGATTTCACTGCTCCTGCATAATTTCACCTTATTGACCTCGCTGACTTCCTGTCGTGTCCAACATTCACAGTCACGCACTTTAATGATTGGAGAGGCAAACTGGGTGCTGCTCTTTGACCTGCCTGATGGTCAGCTCCATCACCTGACCACAAGCGATTCATTAAAGAGCCCTAAGTGGCTTTTGGCTTTCTGTGGCACTCTTAAAAAGAAGCCAGGGAAGTATATATAAGACATGTTGGCACCACCTGAAGCACCATAATCATACTAGGAGAACTCAACCAGCCACTAAACAGCAACAAGTGAGGATTTAGGCTTGTGCTTTCAATTCTAGTTTATAATATTTAATTCTACAATTCTAAAACAATCCTTTTTAAAGTTCCTATTTCAGCAAAGATGAGCGGAGCAGCCGTGTCCCTGTGCCTCTTTTTCCTCCTGTCTGTATGCTCAGCGTGCTACATCTCCAACTGTCCCATTGGCGGGAAAAGATCCATCATGGATGCCCCACTGCGCAAGGTAAGCTCTTAAAATTGCACAATGTTTTCTGCATGACTGACATCCAGGCCAATAATATCAATAAGTAGTATATGTTTGTATACAAAAGCCCTTTAAGAGCTTTAGTGTTGTTTATTCTTATTTATATGGGGTCACCACTGTTAGTGTAAAGCAGAGGATGCCAAATTTGTTTTCATTGAGGGCCACATCACAATTATGGCTGTAATTGTAACTGTCAATATGCAGTTTATGACTATATATAAGAATATAACCTCATGGGTACAGATTTCTGTCAAAATGAACCACATCTGGCCCCCGAGCCTTGAGTTTGATACATGTGGTGCAAAGGAAAGCATGATTTCTAATACTTGTGATTGCTTTCAGTGCATGTCATGTGGCCCCGGAGACAGGGGTCGCTGTTTCGGCCCCAATATCTGCTGCAGTGAGGGCTTTGGCTGCCTTTTGGGCTCTGCAGAAGCAGCCCGCTGCCTGGAGGAGAACTACCTGCTCACCCCCTGCCAGGCGGGGGGGAAACCTTGTGGATCCGAGGGCGGGCATTGTGCCACTTCGGGACTTTGCTGTGACGCAGGTATCTAACCTCTTTATCATTTGTTTTACTGTGATCTATTTCATTAAATATGGTATATTATGGGGCGGCACGGTGGTCTAGTGGTTAGCACGCAGACCTCACAGCTAGGAGATCAGGGTTCAATTCCCACCCTCTCTGTGTGGAGTTTGCATGTTCTCTCCGGGTTTTCTCCGGGTACTCCGGTTTCCTCCCACATTCCAAAAAAAAAACATGCTAGGTTAATTGGCGACTCCAAATTGTCCATAGGTATGAATGTGAGTGTGAATGGTTGTTTGTCTATATGTGCCCTGTGATTGGCTGGCGACCAGTCCAGGGTGTACCCCGCCTCTCGCCCGAAGACAGCTGGGATAGGCTCCAGCACCCCCGCAACCCTCGTAATGATAAGCGGTAGAAAATGAATTAATGAATATTCTTCAAGAAATGCAAAGAAATGATCGTGGTTCACTATGGCTTATGATTAGTCCAAAAATATTGAAAGACAAGTCATATGTAGCACTCTGGCCACTAGGTGTCAGTAACGCTACACTGATAAATGAGATTACATTACCTTAACACCGCATTCAGTCAGCCATGGCATGTCCGACATGATAGAGTGAAAACAAATTCTCCTCCCATTCCGTGTGGAAGTGGTAAGTTGGCTTCTTACTTTTGTCCTTCTTATTCACTCTGTTTGAAACAGTTTTGTCAGTTTAGAATAAATACATTTGAGGCTAACTAGTTAGCTTGGTAGCTAAGATATGCTAAGAGCGGCGGCTGTCTCTTTTCTCCCTGCAGTGACCCTGTGCGTCATTGTTGTGCAATGCTCCAATAATGGTAAAGAATACACATTTAGGAGATGCTAGACAGGTTTTCTATGTAGTATTGGTTGTTTTTTGTGTGGTTGTAATGTTTGGTTACCTACTTTAGATATAGGGCAGGACAAAAAAGTAGAAACAGCAATTCGCATGATGCAGCGCAGATTTACACCATGGCAAACCTAAAAAAAAAACACAGGGGAAATTCTTCTCTGTGTGTAAGAAATCACTCAATAACCTTATGAAATCAATTGACTACTTTTATGGGGAAAAGGTTGACAGCATAAAAGGGTTAAAAAAACTGATAAGAAGATATGGTGATAGCACTTACTTCACGGAGTACTTTTCCTTTTTCAAAGAGAGTTGCACCGCAGACCAGGCGTGTCTCACGGAGGAGGAGGCAGACGATCAAGTGGGCCAATACGAAGGCACCGACACCGGGGACATCATCCTGAAGCTCCTTCATCTGGCCGCTCACGCCTCTCCTCATCGAGGCGCCCAATGAGTGGACGCTGAGGAAGTGGAGGGACGCATTAGAGCTTTAGTGCATATTAACAGTTAGTGTCTGTCTGTATATTTTTCTGTATGAAAATGGGAATGGGAGTGATTTGTCATCCAGCTATCTTGCATGTTGAAATAAAGTTTCGAGAGTACACTACAAAGAGATTGAAGTTCGGTCCTCAATATCTTTTTTTTTTTTCATTGAGAAGAATGACTCAGCTCAGAGCTTATCACACTGCACTGTTACACCATGATGACATACACAATTATCTCTCATCCATCTTGTGCATGTGTTTGTGTGGCAACAACACAGCCCTGTTCCTTGACTGATGATTCATGGTCACGAAGGATCCATTTGTCATCTTAACAGTAAATCTTCCAATAGTTTGTATGCAAATGTTGAAATATAAACACATCAGGAGTGCAGACCAGTGAACACGACATGAGAGGTGATTGGCTTACGGTGATTGAATCATGCTGTGTGACAAAAGGAGGCCTCACGGGGAGCTAATCTCCATTAGTCGTGACATCAGCAGAGTAAAGTTCCTCTGCAGGGAATGAAGAGCAAGGTTCAAATACAGTACAGTGCAGGGCAACACATGCACAAACCTTGTATGAGGACTTGCATTACTTGTATTATGCTAATGTTTCCAAATGTAACAGAGTGAGCATTCCCTCAGCAAATATTGCAGGATTTTTTTTTACCTCTCATGCTCACTGTAGGAACTAAAAATTCTGCCTGTGACATATATAAAATTAGCTTAGCAGATACTTTTCTTTATTTTTCCAAGCTGCTGTGACTCCCCTGATGTCTTCAGGTGCCTCCCAGGGGAAAACCCGTAGAATACATTCATTTATTCATTTTCTACCGCTTATCTTCACGAGGGTCATGGGTGGGGGGCGGGCTGGAGCCTATCCCAGCTGTTTTTGTACACCCTGGACTGTTTGCCAGCCAATCACAGGGCACATATAGGCAAACAACCATTCACACTCACATTCATACCTATGGACAATTTGGAGTCACCAATTAACCTAGCATGTTTTGGAATGTGGGAGGAAACCGGAGTACCCGGAGAAAACCCATGCATGCACGGGGAGAACATGCAAACTCCACACAGAGATGGCTGAGGGTGGAATCGAACTCGGGTTTCCTAGCTGTGAAGCCTGCACGCTAACCATACATTTATAATTTCATTCATTCATTTTCTACCGCTTTTTCCTCACAAGGGTCACGGAGGGTGCTGGAGCCTATCCCAGCTGTCTTCGGGCGAGAGGCGGGGTACACCCTGGACTGGTGGCCAGCCAATCACAGGGCACATATAGACAAACAACCATTCACACTCACATTCATACCTATGGACAATTTAGAGTCGCCAATTAACCTAGCATGTTTTTGGAATGTGGGAGGAAACCGGAGTAAAGGAGAAAACCCACGCATGCACGGGGAGAACATGCAAACTCCACACAGAGATGGCCAAGGGTGGAATTGAACCCTGGTCTCCTAGCTGTGAGGTCTGCGTGCTAACCACTAGCCCGCCGTGCCGCCCCATTTATAATTTATTGTATATCATTTTGACAAAAATATGTCAAATAAATCTGAAATATTTTGGGCATAAAGGACAAGCAACAATGTGAAACACTTCCGGGTATGACACATTGCAGTTCTCCATTACTGCAGCCAAATGCAACCATCATAATAATTATGATTCACATGAATACCTTTTTGATACAGCTCTTATATTAGATTTCATTCTTTGTGCAAGCATCATGTACCTCATGTTGTGCTGCATCAAATTCCTGTTCTATTCCCTAAAACAGGGAACTTGGGGTTCATCCTCTGTGTCTTATCTGCATCAAGTGCAGCTTCTTTAATTAGAGACACCTGAAGTTAATGATTGCAGCAGCCTCGTGGTGAGAGTATAAAAGACAAGCCATAGTCTGCTCCTTTACCTTCACCTGCCTGATACCATGTCCTTCTCTGGAAAGTTCCAGCTGGAGTCCCAGGAGAACTTTGAGCCTTTTATGAAGGCCATTGGTAAGGTGTTGATGCTATGATGTGTTTAAGTGTTCTGTCAGAGATATGTAACTGTTTTTGGGGGGGTGGTGGGGGTGATACTTAGGTCTCCCTGATGAACTCATCCAGAAAGGCAAAGACATCAAGAGCGTCTCCGAGATTGAGGAGAATGGTGACAACTTTAAAGTGACGGTCACTACTGGGTCAAAGGTCCTCGTCAACTCTTTCACCATCGGGCAGGAGGCAGAGTTGGAGACCATCACTGGCGAGAAGGTCAAGGTAAGGGTTGGTCAAGACTTCAGGACAATGGTTAATTTAGATTTACCCTTAAAGGTATTAAGCTGTATAGACTCATACTGGGTGGTTTCTAATTTGGACCTTTTTGTGTAACTACGATATTATGAGAGCCGTGTTACAAAATTTGGTTTGACCTTTTTAGGCCTAAATTTACTACAATGGGAATCAACCCTTTTGGAAAGATCTTGTGCTTAATTGATCAAATTGGCTTTGCACATTTTTCTGTAACTTAATTAAAATGTACTTGGTATTGTTTAGAGCTTGTTTTTTTTTTTTTTTTTTTTTTTACAAGTGTACCAAATGAAGTAGCCAGTGAGTGTTTTCATTGAATGACTTCATTGTTTAATTTCTCTCAAAAGGCGGTGGTTCGACGTGAAGGCAAGACATTGAAAGTTTCCTTGAAGGGAATCGAGTCGGTCACGGAATTGGTTGATGGCAACACGATTGTCAATGTGGGTAATGTTTTTTTGAGAATTTTTCAAAAAGCTAATTTCAGTGTATGTTACGATCTTTTCCTTGCAGACCATGACACTCGGTGGAATTGTGTACAAGAGGACAAGCAAACGCATGTAGAAGTCTGCACTTGGTATAATAAAAGTTTGAAAAGGCACAGTGTCATTTTGGGAATGAATATGAAGCTTAAATTTTAAAGGGGCATATCTGGAAACCACTGAAGGTAGCAAGTCTAATGGAAACAGTCAACTAGTCGGCACACACAGGTAGCTCATTTCAATTCAGGCCATGGTCTCATGAATTCAGATTTTTTCATTCATTTTTGTAAACATATTTTGCTATGTGTTGTGGCATGTCATCTGTATACAAATGTAGGTTTCTGTCCCTAAAAATGGCGCTTTCAGGGATACAAGCATGTCTAACGGTGAAGATGGAACTTTTTCCTTGTTGCCGACCAACAATTGTGTTTATACTTTAGCTGAGTATAATTTCATAATGCCAAACATTACATTACTTTAAGCATAAGGAAATGATTGTGTAAAAGTAATCATATGCCTACTTTAGCTTTCCATTGACAATTATGGACTTCAGAGGATGCTACTGATTTGCTCTCTAAAACTGCTAGGGACATTGTGGTTGTTTGAGCTGCTTCACCTGCACATTAAAAGCATCCCTGCATAACTGTTGTCGAAGCAATTAAGGATAATTTGCCAAAAACTTCAGCAATGGTACAGTCACAGCAGATGGTGTTCCTACTTCATACACATCGGAGTAGTTGCCAACCAATCGCAGGGCACATCGACTCACATTCATACCGAGAGTATGGACAATCTGGAGTTGCCAATTAGCCCAATATGTTCACACATGGGGAAACATGCAAAATCCACACAAAGATGAACCCAGGTTTTCCCCCAATTTTTCTGACTGTGACCAACATAAGGACCTAAGGAGCCAATTCAAGAAACAATAAAAGCAGTTGTGTTTGCTAAATACAAGGATGAAGAGTCTTGAACCAATCATGATGTGCTATATATTATCACTATATTGACAGTTACTATGGTACCCATTATGTCATTGTATGGTCATATCACCTTGTACTTGGTACGTGACAAAAAAAATAACTATATACAGTAAAGTCTTGTTATATCGATATTGTCGGGAGTCGGAAAAAATATCGATATAACCGGACTGTCGATATATCCGATCCTGCGCCGAACTGCATTAAAAGTGGGCAATAATGCTATATAGTATAGAACAGGGGTCAGCAACCCATGGCTCCAGAGCCACATGTGGCTCTTCAGCCTTTTTGTTGTGGCTCCCTTTGCAATGCTCAAGTATTTTTTTAAACACCTGAATGGGGAAAATACACATCTTTCTGTGAGACGCAATACTAGCAAGAGTATTCGATCACAACACAGCTTTTTCTCCTCTGAACTACTTTGATACCCCAAAATTCTCTCCAAATCTGGAAGTCAATCAAAATCTTGGGAGACTCGCAATTCGCTCTGGATGTGAGCATGTCACTCACATTCTCAATACCTGACGCTCCAGGCGTCAGGTATTTTAATCAAGATACTGTCATTAACCTATGAGTTGGCCTCCATTACACATGCACACTGCACGTCTATTCATTGTATTCTGCTGTTAAAACTTAAAATTAAGAACCATTCAAACTTCCGAAAGTTCATATGTTATTGTTTTTAAAATATGTTTTGTGGCTCCAGTATATTTTTCTTTAGTGAGCAAGGGGGTGAAATGGCTCTTTTGATAGTAAAGGTTACCGACCCCTGGTATAGAACAATGTCGAGCAGCTTAAATCAATCTTTGCTTAAGGATTTCAATACCAAAAAAGAACACGGCGAACGGCTGCTTCCAGTCAACTTTATTTTTCACACTTCCACCAGCAGAGCACAGCACACACACCGATTCCCGCACTTCCTGGTTCACAGGTCATGCTCAACCCGCCCCACATAGCTGGCCAAACACATGCCTGCAACAAAAGAACCAACTGCGTTTGTGGTTTCTCTCGTGTGTATAGATTCTATACACGAACGCCAGCATGTACATATGAAAAACAGTGATTATTGCAAGCGATAAAAAGATATCTGAATACAACACAATTAAATACATGTATTTGTACGCTTGTGTCTTCGTTGGAATAGGTGTGTATGCTATGTCAGTTGGTTCTTCTGTTGCAGGCATGTGTTTGGCCAGCTATGTGGGGCGGGTTGAGCATGACCTGTGAACCAGGAAGTGCGGGAATCGGTGTGTGTGCTGCGCTCTGGTGGTGGAAGTGTGAAAAATAAAGTTGACTAGAAGCAGCTGTTCGCCGTGTTCTTTTTTGGTATTGAAATCCTTAAGCAAAGATTGATTTAAGCTGCTTTTGTATCGATATAAGCAGACCAAATTGGCTGGCGGGAGATGAAAAGGGCATCGTAGTAACCGGATTATCATAATAACTGGGTATCGTACTAACGGAACTAATTATATCATAAAAGACTAGAAATTTGCCGGGAAATGAAAATAGTATCGTAATAAGCAGTACTTCGATATAACCGATATCGATATAACGAGACTTTACTGTAACTAAAAAAAACTATATTAGGAAAGCAGGAAGTGAACAAATGTAATAGTTACTGATTGTAAAAGTACCAGATGGAGGGGTAGAATTTAATAAGCGTTGCTTCTTCCTACTCCTTTTGGACATGTGGAACTGTGAACTGTTTATGTGATGCACTCAATTGTAATCCGATGCATGCTCAAATGAAATAAAACCATGACCATAACATGCACGCCTCTGATTGGTTAAAGTTACCTGAACAGTCCATTACTTTGGCATGAAACATGAGACAAGATAAAATTTTCAGGTGATTTTATTTATTTTTTGTATTACTTTCTCCGATGGAAGAGATTCTTGATTCCGTCCTCTACTGACTTGGGTTCGTGCATCATGGTCATGGGTCTGTTCTTCAGGGCTGCTTCTCTCATGCTGTGGTAAACATACTCATTCTGCTTGAACATCCTCAGCTCCATCTCTGTCTGCATGCGCATGGACTGCAGGGATAAAGAGTACAGAGAAGTGTTCAAATTTTATATTATAGGATGCAAAATTATGGTGGCTGGTGGCAACATAACATCTCTCAGAAAAGACCTCAAAAGCGACTGAAACATTTTTTTTTTACCTCCAAGTCCTTGGTGATGGGATGCATGGGGCCGTGTGTGATCATGAGAATAGCATAGGCCTTGCATATCATCCCGTGGCCAACCTCGATCAGTCCGGCTTGCCAGTGGGTGACTCCTGCTCGCATGGCAGCCATCCCGAGAGTGGGGTTGTTTGGGTGGTACAGCTTCCTGTCAGACAATGGGAAGATTGCAGTAATCCATCAAAACCATCCCAAAGTGTGCCACTTTGTGGCTAAAAAGATTTGGTTCTTCTTACATGTAACCCTCCACCATTTTGCGTGCGTAGTCTGCGGCATCTTCAAAGTACTGCAGGTAGGCCTGCACTTCACTCATGGTGCTCCACATCCTCAACAGGTAGATGTGGGTGTCGGCAAGAACGGGTTCTGTTTTGTCTATGCACGTTCTGCAGATTTTCACCACCTGAGGGAATAAAGCAAGCATTAAATATGAAGGGAACATGAAAGTACAAAGAAAGAAACTCATGTGATTGTTTACCTCGTGGTAGTCGCCCTTTAATCGGGCCTCGTCCATCTTGTCCAGCATTTGAAAGCAATAATCAGTTGCCTCTTTCACTTGTTCCTCTGAAGGCTGAGAGAAGCCAGAAAAACGTGAGCTTTATTGCAATTTAAGCTTAATGGTTTATTGTTGCCAGACAGTTTTTTCCCCCCAATCTAAGATATTAAGATATTGTAACACGATATCTCGAGACACCCCTGTCACAGATGCAATTCCAATGTGTAAGGAATTTTTATGACACCCTTATTGTGTTTACACATTTGAGACAGTTGGTGTAAACACACTCATACAGCCTAAAGCACACACACGCAGCCATACCAGCATACTCTGCTTAACTAGGATGCCAGTGCAGGCAGAAAGGTTTTAAATCGATCTCTTATTGGCCGTCGGATTTTAAAAAAGGTGTGTCAAAATGCTATAGATGTGTCAATATCGACCCGGACGATTATCAGGCAATCACATTCATTCATTCATTCATTTTCTACCACTTATCCTCACGAGGGTTGCAGGGGTGCTGGAGCCTATCCCAGGTGTCTTCGGGCGAGAGGCGGGGTACACCCTGGACTGGTCGCCAGCCAATCACAGGGCCAGGCAATCACACTGAATGGCTTATATTTGTATTTATCCTTTTTAAATCCCTGAAAATGCTCCATTCAGTCGTAAACTACCGGTATAATAAAAAAATAAAAAAATAACAACTAAATAAATAAACAAATAAATAAATAAATAAATAAGTAAATAAATAAATAAATAAACAAACAAATAAATAAATAAATAAATAAATAAATAAATAAATAAATAAATAAATAAATAAATAAATAAATAAATAAATAAATAAATAAATGGCCTCAGTATGAATTATTAACTGATATATTTTAGAAAAATGAATTACTGTATACCCTCAATGAGATTATATAAGGATATCAATAGTTCTTTAACAAAGGGCAATGGCCAGGCCCATAAAGACAAGGCCCTGATTATTTCTTATCATAAGACCTTTGACCTACTGAGGTGCCTCGTCCTGATAGCACACTATATTCCATCATCTTACTAAAGCAACTCATTCCTTGTTTTTCCTTCCTAATATGTATTTTAGTACTTCTTTAGTTGGCACCTGTCTGGCTAACAGCTGTATGAATTCTGCCTAGCACCAAGAGGCTGTGGAAAGCAGGAAAAGAAATCTGAGCAAAATAACTTTTGCTGTTTTTCCGACTCCTTTTTGTAGTATTTGTAAAAAACTCGAGATTTTTCATTTATTTGCAAAAAACAAAAACACCACTTAGTGGTTTGCCGTAACAATACATAAAGAAACTATGTGGTGGTTTCTATAATTAGCACTTTACACACAGATAACAACTAGGTGGAATTATCTTTTGCTTTAAATAGCCTCTGTGACCCCTCTTCTCATGTTTCCCTTATCAGACATGTCTCTGCTAAACGTGGCGGCAAACCATTCAACCCAGTTTGAATTTACCAAATTGAATTTACCAATATAAATTTTCTCATATCAGAGAAGGTAAAGCAACATTTTCATAACGAGGGGCCAACCTTGACGTCTTCCTGCTCCCGCCCTCCCATCTTGAGGTCATCTTTGATGCGACTCTTGCAGTGTTGGCACGTGCAGTCGAAGAAGTACTGCGTCTTTAGCAGTCTCTGTCTCTCCTCCGACAGGTTTATGAAGTCCACATAGGAGACAGTCAGCTCCTCGCCCTCTGCGATTTTACCCAACGAACGCAGTTCAATCCTGAGGACCGGGACAAAGAAACACTGCTGATTTGCTCACATTTCACTTATTGAGGTTTTGGATTGCGGATTTATTATTGGAGTGATGATTAAACTGTAATCCATGCTGTGTTTTTAGTCCAATCAGTAAAGGTTGGAGAAGGAATACTGTAATATAACACTGTTAATAATAGCAATCAGTCCCTTTAAACATACATGTACTTAAACTATAAAAATATTGCCCTGCATAATGTATACGTAGTAACAGTCCACTTAGGAGTTGTAATTATACCTTGTGGATTTATTGTTGACTCGGTTCGTTGAGATAACGGGTTGTTGCTTTGGAGCGTTGTTACGGTGCATTGTTTTGGAGGCATTATTATTATTATGATAGAATTTTGTTTGGTCAGTGGTTAAACAAAGACAACACACACTGCACTCACACTCTGCACACAAAGTGACATAGCAGCTTCTGTGTGGATGATTAACCAGTCCAGAAAGGCAGATTAAGTTGAATTATGTGAGAATAAAGTGTCCCGTGATGGTTTGAGTGTTTAAAATAGCAGGATGTTTGGACCTGACGTACAGACAGGTGGGGTACAAAGATGGGAGGGTGATCTCAGTGCCATTTTTAAAAGACAACACACACGCACGAGGCTTATCTTTAGAGGTAACGCACCTACGTTGAGAATGAAAAATAGTATTCACAGCTGATTGACTGAAAGACAAACAGGGAGCAGTTTTACACACATACACACACACACACATATAACACAACATCACATACAACAACAACAAATGTCCAGTTAGGTGTTATAGACATGATCCAGGCGCCAACGCACATAACTTACTTGCCGTGGTTGAGAATGACAGTGCAGTTGGGCCAGCAGTCATGATTAACAAGACACAGATTAGGGAACAGGCCCACCCCTACGGCCTGAAGACCCCGCTGGTCGCTAACCGTGAAGCCGTTGCAGTTAATCTACGAGTAGGAATTAGAAAGGTGAAAAATAACATAAAATAAGAATGAAAAGCTGCACCTGTGTCTGAACAACAAGAGAAATACAGTCAGTGTGTATTTGATTTTGGAGTGTAACCCTTCCACCTCTGTAGTGCCGCATGAAATAGGGTAAAAATGCGGCAAACCTGACCTACCTACAATAGCTAACAAATTAGACGTTTCTCACACAGCACAATAACCTCTATAAACTCCTTTCTAGAACATTAGGGTGTTTATAATCACCATGAATTTTTGCAAACCAATTTAGGGGACTGACAAGCACATATCTGAGCATAAACATGGCCGCCGCCAGGCAAAATGTCTTGACTAATAACACTAAATACTAAATACTAATACTAAACTAATTACCAATAAACCACACATGTCAAAATTAGGATGCCACGCCCCATTTGTTTTTTTTTTACATGACCGTAAAGCCATTTATGACTTGTCTTGACCATTAGGTTCCCTCATCCTTCATGCACTGAATCAATCATGTTATCACCTAGCTAACAACACTGATGTCACACACTCACCGAGATGCTTGATTTCCTTTTATGTACATTTTGTTGATCATTAACATTTATAGTACATCGAGGGTCGGCTGTTATCAGCTATTAAACCTTAATATGACAACATCTGATTCTCGGCTGCTTGGTCAAAAGCTAAAAGATGCTTGCCATAAACACAGGATGACTCATTTTGAATGCAACCCAAAATAAGATGTCTGCCACAGCTGAGGTCAAAGTACATGTTGCTTGTCATTGCCAAAGCTCTTTTTTTATTTATTAATCAGTCACAAGTTTAACCGATGTCTACGAAAGCTTACTAAAGAAACTATTGTGATAGACAATGCAAGTCAAACTAATTTGGAATGCTGAATACTACGTTCAAAACAAGATGGCCGACTGAGCTCATTTTAAAGGGGAAGTGCACTTTTTGGGGAATTTTGCCCATCATTCACAATCCTTATGTGAAAGATGAACACATATTTATTTCCCTTTTCTGTGCATTATAACACTAGGAAACAAGTTAATATGAGCTAGCTAGTCATTGGGACACAACTGTTTTGACTATGAAGACCTCAAAAAAAAAATTCCAACAACATTGCATTGTTTGATGTACACTATTTCCCCTCTCCTTGGGATGGCTGTGTCTTCCAGCACAAAACGTATGCTCCAGTATTCAGGTAAAAAATCCTGATGGCAAATAAGCATCTTGTTGAGTCTCTTTGTTGCGAAATTGAGAACGAGGTATCCACTATTCCATCTGTGAATGATGCTGAGACTAGTGCTTGTCGTGTTAGTCCGCCATATAAAAATAGTTTTTCATGTTAGCGACTACAATAATAACATCGCTGTAGCTTGGTTAATATACAAGTCAGGTATGTAAAAGGAACACTTTTTGTGTTTTATGTCAGGATTAAACATCAAATTAGGTATTTACCATGACGTCCGTTGTTAGCTAGCTCATATTAACTTGTTTTCTCGCGCCTGGTGCCTTAGGTGTTTTTAATTTGTTTGTAGAGGGCCATCAGTGGGTTTGCGATTTGATAATGGCTGGTTTAGCGTATCAAAAATTATTATTTGTAGACTCCTATAGAGCAGCTACACATGACAACGTGCAGACAAAGCTTTCTAGATCGTCAAGATTCTGCACCTCTTGCTGCCCAAATGATCTGTTTAATTTACTCCACCCCCAGCCCTCCTCCAGGTACGCCCACTCTGCTGTGATTGGTCACACTCCCAAGCACTTCCAAGGACTTCCGGACAGCTGCCGAACTCATTTTGTATGATTACTTACACAATATAAACACAGTTATGACACCCATAAAATGTTACAGCAACAGTTTGGCGGATAGTCCAGTGCTTCTCAATTATTTCCTGTCATGCCCCCCCTAAGGGACAGACATTTTTCCAAAGATCAGAAAAGTAGAGAAGCATACTCGGTTTGCTTTTTTTTTTTTTTTTAGTTTTTTTTTTAGTATTTTCTATTTTAAAACTATCCTAAACGTGAACTCTGAACGGATTAGCTTTGAAAGTTGAAAGAAGCAAACAAACGCACCAGTCCGAAGACGTGTGAGATGACATCACTGGTGTGCTGTTTGCTGTTCCGAGGCCAGTAGTCTAGGAAGTTGTGAATGTCCACTTTGAACTCCTTCAGCTCGTCCTCCTGCATGTCCTCAATATGGTCCTCCAGCTCGTCCAGCGTGGTCAGCTGCATGTCTGACACCACGCTGCCATCCTTGTCCAAACGCCACATGATGCGTGCCACCAAGCTGCACGTGGAGACATTTGATTCATTATAAGTGAACACACAGATGACCTTTGCTTGAATGTGGAACACCCTGGTTAAAAGTGGCAAGACCAAACAAATGTACTCAGAATTACTCTTTAACATCATCATCAACATAAAAAACGGAGGTGGTTTAAAAGTCTTAAAAATGAGTCATCTACCTCTTACAGAACTCATGATTGATTAGTTATGTCTGTAGAGGCAAGAAGTTGGAACTGACTCAAGTTCTTATGAGTCGATTCACTTGCATAGCACCTTGTGTGATTTCTTCTTAGACGGATGTTTGTGCCACATAAAAATATGCAACTTTCAAAATAAGTATTAAAGCATTTTTTAATTAGATTTTTATTTGTGATTTTATCAGGAGGGGGCGGCACGGCGGTCGAGTGGTTAGCATGCAGACCTCACAGCTAGGAGACCAGGGTTCAATTCACCCTCGGCCATCTCTGTGTGGAGTTTGCATGTCCTCCCCGTGCATGCGTGGGTTTTCTCCAGGTTCTCCAGTTTCCTCCCACATTCCAAAAAAATGCTAGGTTAATTGGCGACTCCAAATTGTCCATAGGTATGAATGTGAGTGTGAATGGTTGTTTGTCTATATGTGCCCTGTGATTGGCTGGCCACCAGTCAAGGGTGTACCCCGCCTCTCGCCCGAAGACAGCTGGGATAGGCTCCAGCACCCCATGACCCAGTGATAAGCGGTAGAAAATGAATGAATGAATGAATGAATGAATGAATAGTATAAGATGGAACTTTAAATATTTCCTCTTGTTGGGGTATAACATTTATGGACAAAAGTAAAGCAGCGGCATACATGTTCTTTCACTCACCGAATGTTCTCATTGGGCGCTTTGCCATAGGTTTTGATGGCAGCGCATTCTTGCTTGTGTTCGGCCCAGCCGGCCCTCTGACAGGTGCGGTCGCAATAGTGAGCAAACTTGCACTGGCCACATCTCTGGAGTTTGTCTTGTCTGCGGAAACAGCTGTGGCAAATACGCTCTGCAAGGCTGCAAAATACAGTAGCCATGATATTGTCATTTGTTTCACTTCTTGCTATAATATTCAAATATACAGTCCATCAATCAAAACAACTGTTGCCAGGAAATTGCCTAATTCATGATCAATACAAATTGACACATTTTCAACCCTAAGTACGAAACACAATTTCAGAGATCTATCCATGGAACAATATGTGTAATATTGTGTCTGTTGTTTGCAGCTGTATTGCACCATATACTAACTAGTATGTTCAGGTTTTTCTCAAGGCGTCCACATACGTACTTTTGTCATCACTCCAGAAAATTGGCTTATAAAATACACTCGTATGATTAAATTACAATAAAAATACTTGTACAT
Organism: Doryrhamphus excisus; assembly: GCF_037039965.1. Lineage (NCBI taxonomy): Eukaryota > Metazoa > Chordata > Actinopteri > Syngnathiformes > Syngnathidae > Doryrhamphus > Doryrhamphus excisus. The sequence continues at coordinate 9,922,979 of NC_136359.1, read as the reverse complement.
AGCATATGTTTTAGCATTAAAAGAGCCAATTTGAGGTAGATTTACAGACCACTTCTGTCCCATCCCCCCCTTGTTTGTACCTGTCAAAGACAACAGCTGCCAGACTGGGTTCAGAAAAAATGACATCTCCAGCCCAAAACTCCTTGTTGGCCTTCAGGCCCCTCCCCTTTCCAGGTGAGTCAAATACCGCCACACTGTCCATGGCTGCGACACTGCTTCTTCTTTGGTACTGCTTCCTGAGATGCTCCTGGACAAGCTGGGTCCTGCGAAGGAGGGTGAGAGGATTGTCCAACTGGTGGCGGGGAAGCTAAATACTCAGTTAGGGGCTGGATCGGTTCAGGATCCCACAGACCAATCCAGTTCCTCTGGGGTCCTCCTAGAAAGACAACTGCACAGTGCATAGCTAAGCTACTTAAAATAGCCATCAACTTGAGCTAGACCACTAAGGTGCATAACATGGGTTGGGGTCTTTTCTCTGACAAACATGATGTGTCTCACGAGGACAAAGTGTCCCGAGATCCAAGCTAGTTCAGGAATTATCGGAAAAAAAACTTTGTCATTCACTGTGGCCCTTTAAGGGGACACGGTTGGTGTGGATGTCAACTTAGCAGGGAGCAAAATCCCCCACAGTAGCAATGAGTTGGTAGGTGCCAGGTCTCACAGGGTTATTTTTGTCCCTCACTTGTTTCTGCCTGTCAGGAGTCTGTGGGGATGTTGGACAGCTGCGAGAAGATTGCCACACACAACGTAGACCTGCCCCCCACTCCGCCCAACCCCAACTGTTCTGGTGCTTTCGAACACACACAGATCAGTCAGCAACTGTTGCTGTGGAAGCCTGTGCTGTAGATGATGATAATTAACATCATTCATAAGAACAATAAACAGTCTTTCTGATTTATTGGCAAGATGCATTGTTAACATTTAGCAGATGTGGCTGATCAGTCAGTACAAATATTGCAGTGTAGTACAGTACTGGCTTTTGCCAGTGTTGATGGCAACGTAGAGCCATAACAAGTTTCTAACAGGGGTGCCGCCAGGAATTCTAGGCCACATTCAAAGCAAATCATATTGTCCCTGTTTTGAAAAACAGGAATAAATGAGTTAAACATCATATTGTGATCACAACTGAAAGAAGTCGAGGTGTGCCCCCGAGGCAAAGTCATTGTTCAAAAGAACCTTCATCAATTTTGTTGCGGATTCCTTGCACGGATTCAGCTGATACTGGACGCCCGTCAACCTCCGAATAGTCTCCTGCATCTCTGTATCCATTGGACCTGGAAGATGAGGAGATTATATCCTGTGATTCCTTCTCCTTTCATCTGTTAAAGCTTTTCGTGCCAAAAAGTGTACCTGGTGCGTAGCTGAGCACTTTGACATTGGGATTCTCGGCTGCCAGAACCCTGAACATCATCTCCCTGGCTGCTTTGGCACTGCAGTACAGCACCCAGGAAGGCAGAGCCTCCAGTGCAAACGTCGAGGAGCAGTTGACCACGCGCCATTGCAGGCCCGATCTGGGTGGAAAGGCCTGCAAGACGCCTGCGGTCAGCACCAATGTGGAGCTAACATTGAGGGCCAGGTAGGCGTTCACCTGGTCGAGGTCAGTGAAGCTCTCAAATGGGGAGATGTCACCCAAAGAGGCTGGTCAAGAGAGGAATGGTAAATGTTAAACATGGTTCTTCAAGATGGTTTGACGTTGTAGTGTTTTGTGTGACTGTCAGTATACTGAAGTCACATGTTGACATGCTCAGTCTACGCCCAAAGCAAGACTTACCAGCGTTATTGACAAGAAGCACATGATCTATTTCGTTCCCTGTATACTGTCTCGCCATGTCTACCGTGTCCTTCACGCCTTCTTTGGTGCTCAGGTCGGCTTCTACGCATTGAACTATTAGGTCCTGGCCTTCTGTCAGTCTGTGCATTTCTTCCTTCAGCTCCTGGAGCAACGATCTGGAGCGTGCCACCAGCAGCAGGACGGAACCGGGCTTCAGATCCTTTGACGCCTGGAAGAACACATGACATGGTCACGTTGTGTGTGTGTTTTTTTAATTCCCGAAAAAGTCAACAACTTACAAGGTGTGCCAGAGCCCTTCCGAATCCCTTGGAGGCTCCAGTGATGATGCACATGCACTGTCCCAAAGTGCTGGCGCTTGCAGCAAGGACTTCAGACATGTCTCCCAATGTTGTTGAAATGACAGGAAAGAGGAAGCAAAGTTAAAGAAGGGAGCAGGACGAATGCAGAATGTGAGCACTGTGATGCTTTTATAGGCCTGCGAGAACAACCGACACAAAGGGATTTCATGCTCTACATTTTACACTGAAAAGACTTTCATACTTCCGCTCCTGGCTACATTTTACACTGGACACGGAATGTGTTCTGCTTACCAAATTTACATTAATTTTCCATCACTAGCAGTGTGACTCGTCAAAGGCAACTGTGGTCGCACCCATAGGCAGGGGGAGGAAGGAGAAGTTGTGGCTGTAGGGTACAATTACAGAAGGAGGAATGTAATATGTTTTAACAAGGATACAAAAATGCTACAGTACAGCGGAACAGCGTAAGGACTAGTGGTGGGCAAAACCGTTCATTTCAGTGAACCGGGTCATTCTGGTTAATTCAGTAAAAAGATCTGTTCATTTCGGTCAATTGGTCGTTAGCCTGTGATCTCCCCCTGTGCATAGACCCGGTCACTCATGTTCGAGTTTGTTTCAACTCAACAGCGCAACAACACGTGATGACTAGTGGTGTGTCGGTCATGAACGAGCGGGTCAAAAGAACTACTTCTTTTTTGTGAACGGAATGAACGAGGTCACCAACAGTGTCCGTCAATCTTTCGGTTTTGGTCTTTCAGTCAGCTAACCGCACCCACCCACAGAGCGAGGGGCGACGATGGGATAAGACAGGCCTGCAAAAAGAACGGTGAACTGACTGTCCAGCCAATCAAAAAAAAGCATTTGCAACTGAACGGACTGAGCGGGTATTTTAGGGGTGGTGACCTCGTTCATTACGTTCACAAAAAAGAACTAATTCTTTTTGACCCGTTTGTTCATGACTGACACACCACTAGTCAGGAAACAAAGAGGCACGGTCAGAGGAGTGAAATATGTGTGAGTCACGTTATAATTTCTTTTGTCCAATCTCGTGAGGTGATCATTAACATTCAAAGAAGGCTTGAACTTTTTTGACTGTTTAAACGTGAGAGAATTGTGAGAAAATGTTCATGCCTGTCTGGGAAAAGCATATAGATGTTGAAAACAGTCATTTTACCTGCATAAAGTACAAATATTAAGAGAAGTATTTTTGTGAGGAAAATATTTTATGAAAATAAACTTGTAATATTAAGAAAACTAATGTCATTGAAGTAGCATATTAACTCATTCGCTACCAAACATGTATTTATACATTTTTTCAACTCAGCCGCTCGCTCCCAAATACGTATTTGTATGTTTTTTGAACAAGAGGCACAAAGACGTAATGATGCAACTTCACAATAGCAGAGATCATGTTTGATGTACTTTGAAGCTGAAAAAATGGCCACAAGGTGGCAACAGTGCTCTCAAAAGGGAGGAAGTTGAAAGACATCTCGCCACACAGCCCGTAGGAGGATACACAGTGAAGGAAAATCCTAACGCACTGTTCAGGAAAATTGTAAATAGTTCATGGTGTCATATTTGTTAAAATAAATATTTTCATGGGAGGCACGGCGGTCTAGTGGTTAGCGCGCAGATCTCACAGCTAGGAGACCAGGGTTCAATTCCACCCTCTGTGTGGAGTTTGCATGTTCTCCCTGTGCATGCGTGGGTTTTCTCTGGGTACTCCGGTTTCCTCCCACATTCCAAAAACATTCTAGGTTAATTGGCCACTCCAAATTGTCCATAGGTATGAATGTGAGTGTGAATGGTTGTTTGTCTATATGTGCCCTGTGATTGGCCGGCGACCAGTCCAGGGTGTACCCCACCTCTCGCCCGAAGACAGCTGGGATAGGCTCCAGCACCCACCGCGACCCTCGTGAGGAAAAGCGGTAGAAAATGAATGAATGAATGAAAATATTGTTGTTGTTTATCGGTTTTGATGGCTGTATATATATATATATATATATATATATATATATATATATATATATATATACATGGCTAAATTTGAGTCAAAGTCAAAGTTATTCTTGAAATGTCCCCTTTTTTTCAGAATTGATATTTTGCTGAAACTCACATACATATGTATGTTCTACTGCTGATTACTAAAAAAATATATAATAATTATAAAAAAATTATATTTTCTAATCATTCTTTTGGTATATGTCTATATAGCTCGAGGACACAATATCAGTCAAAATCATCCCAAATTATTGATACCGAGAGAGACGGCTATTGAAAAATGGCGGGGATTGAACGAGTGTCATTTTCGTAAATTCTGAAAAACAAACAAAACAATATGAGAATTTAATTTTTGGAAAGGTAGTTTGTGTAAAGGTTGTAATATTATAGGAATAAAGTCACAATATAGTCATTTTGCAGTTAGCAGACAAAACACACGACAAACGCTTTCTTCCAAGATGATGGCGCTCTCTTGTGGCCAGAAGTGTGTAGCATCTCAAGGGGGCATGCTGCATGTTTTTCTATGCAAATTTCCCATTACGTCATACTGGTTAAATGCCAGCAAGTTAGTTATAAATATGCTTTCCTTTCCAGTAATCCATTGTTATTCAGCACACATCAACAATTTTAGAATAATGTTAAAGCTACTGTCAGAGAAGTATTCATAATATACAATACTTTCATTATTGTGATGGCAGAAGTGTATTGCATGATATACAGAGAGGTGTTTCTAATATTGCGATTACCTGGGGAGGTGTGCCTAATATTTTGTCCAACCTGTTTCAACAACCCATCCAATCCAAGCAGGCCCCTCTCCCGAGGGATACCACCGACTGGCTGTAAGCCAAAAGGGGGCGTTTGCATCATGTTCGCCGGAGGGGCGGGTCCAGAGGTGGGTGTGTGTCTCTCAGCTGATGCGCGTATCAACCGAACCGACTCCATCATCAGCATCCGACGCTGACAGCGGTCGAAGTCGCTGCATCTCCCCAGCACCACCGACGCGCGGCGGCATCGCACAATGCACCGGGCCCATAAGAACCGGGACTGACACCATAACAAACGACGCCGATCCCGTCTTCCTTGCACGGTTTGTGGATCTGCAAAAAAATAAGTGAGTAAAAAAAAACATCCCTTTGACGATTGGGGCGCCGCGTAACGCTAGTGTGCTATATACAGTCGCTGAAAAAAGAATGAAAAACATCAAGAGGTGCTGCGTTTGAATTTCACCGTCAACAAGGACCGTGGGTTTCACTGAGATGCGAGGAGGGGGTTTGGATTCCACGCGTGGGGCCTAGTGAGTGCGTGGAAGCGCGGTGCAATGAGGGCTCGATGCGGATGCTGCTAAAGCCGCCCTTGCCGCCCAGGGATGCAGAGAAAAGGGGAGAGAGAGAGAGGGGAGTCGTGAGGGGAGGGGATGGAGCCACTCTGGCACCTATATAGATAGAATATTTTACTACTACTACTACATTACTGCTGCTAGTACAATACTATCCAACTAACAACAAAATAACATTCTGGAGTGCGTTTTGATGATGATGTTCATAATATATGATATTTAGACAACATTAGCCACACTTCCACAATCTAATGCCCCCCCCCCTCCCACCCGTATATAAATAAGATGGTCATATTATTAGAAACACCTCTCAGTATGATGCAGTGCAGTTTTACACCAGTGCAAACTACAACTACTTGTATTAAATTAATACCACAGTGAGATATGGTCAGAACTGAGCGTCATAAATATACATTTCTGAAACGTTGTGTAAGTGTATTAAGTGACGTCGCCATTGAGTGTATCATTGATTTCAATTTTTCATGTGAAAGTGCGCTCATTCTTAACTACCTTGCAAATTGTATAAAGATGGGTTAAACACAGTAAAATAAAACTAAAATAAAGTAAAACTACTTGAGACTTTTGCACGGTGGACGAGTGGTTAGCACGCAGACCTCAGAGCTAGGAGACCCAAGTTCAATTCCACCCTCGGCCACCTCTGTGTGGAATTTGCATGTTCTCCCCGTTCATGCGTGGGTTTTCGACTCCAAATTGTCCATAGGTATGAATGTGAGTGTGAATGGTTGTTTGTCTATATGTGCCCTGTGATTGGCTGGCGACCAGTCCAGGGTGTACCCCGCCTCTCGCCCCAAGACAGCTGGGATAGGCTCCAGCACCCCTGCGACCCTGGTGAGGATAAGCGGTAGAAAATGACTAGATGAATACTAGAGACTTTAGAGACTCTTGACAGACACATGTTCTGTTTCGATCATCACACTGTCCACCGTCTAATAAGCCCAGGAAAAAGCAAAAAAAGTGAAGTTAATCCTTAAAATGCTGACTGTTCTTCAGCAATGAATGTATGGCCTGTCTGGCATATTATATCCAGCATATTGTTGACTGTTGGGGGGCGTTTCACTGTATTATATGTGGGTAATGCAGCTTAGGTGACTGTAAACAGAAGCGCGATTAGGGTCCCAGTGGTCCCCCATGTTGCGTAAACATCAGTATGTGCTGTGATGTTAAAGAGATGGTTATTTAAAGCTGTGGAATTGTCAAATTTTATACTAGTCCGCTTCTAAATGAACATTTTTGCCGTTCAAAACACACTCAGAATCCTTCCAAAACATGCTAACATTTGTCTTAGTTGAACATGGTAGCTGTACTTACATTGTCTGCGGAAATTTTATCCTGATTTTATGCCAGCTTAAGCAAAATGCATCCAGTAGGGTTAATTTCATGCCAGTTCCACCAATCATGTCTCTGATACACATCCGTGTAGTCGTCTGCATCTAACCCTCTCCATGCAATAACAATATTGTATAACTCCTTTCATTTCTCTGTGTCCTCTAGTGTGTGTGCCCCCACTACCTGCATTAGGTTGTGATGACCCACACTGCATCCAAATGTATCTGTGACCCTCCCCAATCCTGACTCCTAACCTCTAACCCCTCACCTTTGACCCCCTCACTATGGGCAGTGTTGGCAGTGGGGTGGCAGGCGAGCAGGAGTTTGCCATGAAGTCCGTAGGCACGAGGACCACGCTGCCCCGCGCCCCTCCTCTTTCACGCCGTTGCCCTGGCGACCGCAGCTGCAGCGCAGAGCGTCTGCCCCGCCCCCCCGCCACTATATCCGACGGGACGGCCTCTAGCGACGAGCGAGGGAGCGTTAGTATCGGGACCGGCACCTGTACCGACCGGCCCACTGAAACGGCATCCACCACCAACACGGAATGTACCATGGCGGCTCCCAACAACAACAACCAGCTGGACTGCGGCAACGTGGCGCTCAGGAGGGAGTGGGAGAGACAACGTGAACGGGGAAGAGACAGGGACCGGGACCGAGACTGGGACCGGGAGAGGTTGGAAAGGGAGCGAGAGCGGGAAAGGAACAGGGAGAGAGAGCGGGAACGGGTGGAAAGGGAGAGGCTGGAGCGAGAGCGGGAGAGAGAACGGGAGAGAGCCCGGGAGAGGGAAAGGGAGAGAATTGAGAGGGAGAAGATCGAGAGAGAGCGGGAGAGGGAGCGGGAAAGAGAGAGGGAAAGGGAGCGGGAGAGGATGGAGGGGGAACGACTGGAACGGGAGAGGGAGCGGGAAATGCAGGCCGCGGGTCTGGATGTTTGCGGGAACATCGTGGGCCGAGGTGGAAACGAGAAGAACAGCGTTGGGATCAATCAGCACCAGCACAGAGAGATGGTGGCAGCCAGGAACGACGGGGAGACAAATCCAGCAGGTCACAACCCACCCAAAATCATGGCGGTCTCAGGAAAACTGGAGCAGGTACCGTTCCCCTGGATACCTTGTTGTGATATTTTACAAACTTTTTCATCCATCCATCTTCTATACCACTTATCCTGGTCAGGGTGATGGAGAAGCTGGAGTCTATACCACCTGACTTGGTGTGAGCGATGTGGTACAATCTGGACTCTGGAAATGAGAATAGTGATTGACAGGTGATCAATCCAGGATGTACCCCATCATTCATCACGGCTTAGAAAGACTCCTTCCTTTGTCATCTCTTTCTGCTTTATTTCTTATGTATGTAATATCTCATGTATGTAATATATTTTATTTTCCAGGCAATGCAGAGAGATTCCGGCCTGGTTCGTCCCTCTGCCTTCAAACCGGTGGTGCCAAAGAGTTTCCACTCCATGCAGAACCTGGTGGGCCAGGCAGGCGGGGCTGGCAGTGAAGGCAAAAGCGAGGGGAGGGGAGAGGGCTTCTGTGAGGGAAGAGGTGGCGGCAGGAGAGGAGGCAGGGACGGTGGAGGTGGGGGAGAGTCAGGAGAGGTCCCAGAGGCCCTGCTTCTGGACCAGGAAAGCCCGGTGAGAGTCAGCAGGGGTGAGGGAGCAGGAAACGGTAACGAGGTGGTTCAGGGAGGGATGTCCGACTCAGGCAGGAACTCTCTAACTAGCCTACCCACCTACACGGGCTCAGGATCTGGTTGTGGACCTCCAGCCGTTCTGGGGCCGCTGAGTGCTTCCACAAGCCACATCAACAGATTGGGCATGGCTGGGGCGGCTGCGGGCTTGGACAAGCCTGGCTACCAAGTAGGTACTATACAGACATGGACCGCATATTTAGGACACCGGCGCTCATGAATTGTGTCGGTTTCCACCAGAATGGACTTTGCGCCTCGGACAGCGGTCGATCCTCGTCGGGAAAGAGCTCCTCCTCCTATCAGAGGCTGAGTCACCTGAGTGATGCACCAGGGCCGCTACGTCCCTCCCCATCATCCGATGACATCATCCAGGATCTGGAGGACCGCTTGTGGGAGAAAGAGCAAGAGGTCAGATGTATGCAGGTTTTCAAGCAATATCAAGATTGATTTCTTTTTTATTGCATACAAAGTTTCGCACTGCATGGCAGACAAGTGGTTAGCACGCAGGCATCACAGCTAGGAGACCCAAGTTCAATTCCAACCTCGGCCATCTCTATGTGGAGTTTGCATGTGTCCCCATGCATGCATGGGTTTTCCGGTTTCCTCCCACATTCCAAAAACATGCTAGGTTAATTGGCGACTCCAAATTGTCCATAGGTATGAATGTGAGTGTGAATGGTTGTTTGTCTATATGTGCCCTGTGATTGGCTGGCGACCAGTCCAGGGTCTACTCCGCCTTTTGCCCGAAGACAGCTGGGATAGGCTCCAGCACCCCCTTGTGAGGATAAGCGGGAGAAAATGAATGAACAAAGTTTCGCCTGACTTATTTGACTCAGCTGACTTAGGATGAAAGATTAGGTCATAAGATGTCTAATTTACATGACACATGTTGTGTGAATACTTTGAGGCCATATTTCTATGCGTTTTCAAAACTCAGAGCCAGTGTTTGTGTGTGGACGGGTAAAACGGTAAAACAGAACTGTTCGATTCCAGGCTCCATAGCAAGTCCCAAAGGTTTTTCAATCAGTTCTCACAACTTCACTACAGAAGCACTACAGACGTAGTATATATACTCTCATTGTCTGTGGTTACATCTCGGTGCCTACTCGTTCCCCATTTTCTCCTGCTCAGACTCCAATCTGTACTTGCTGTATTTTGCAGTATTTTGGTCATTTTAAGCATTACCACTGGGTGCATTGATTTCGCAGAATGCTACTTCCGTCAACAACAGCAGCATAGGAAGAACGTTAGCTACCACTAATCATGGCATACTTCATGAGTGTTTTACTTTTACTCCCCCCGGCCAGGGAATAATGTTGCTGGATGCTAGGCAAATCCATCTACAGTGAAACACTAAGCCGTTCCCATAGTGCTATCATGTAGTACTACTGCATAATGTTTCATGTTAAGTGGATAAAATAATACGTTTTTAAACCTTATTTAACAACAAAACATGAAGCTATTGACTTACTGGTTAAGGTTTCATTTGATGCACATTTTTGATGTTTCCTGGGCTGATTTTAAAGATGATGCACATGTCATTCAACTTTTTACATCTAATATTTGACCATATTGATAAACATTGGCGTTACAATGCATGACCAAGTCAAGTGCGGTTGCTTTTTAAGGTTTCTTATTGGCCAAAATGCGATGGTAAAAATGTTTTTTTGTACCACGTATGAGGTGTGTTGAGAAACAGAGGTACGATCGATTGTTACACAGACAATCCCATTATAATGTTTTTATGAGCAGGGGTGAATCTAAAAAAAAATTAAAAAAACACAACACTTTGGACTGAGCCTGGCTGGGCATGACCCCAGTTTATTTAAATAGCACCAAACAAAAGTGCCGTGGAAGCAAGAACGGGACGGCCATCTGCCTCAACCAATTATTATTATATTATGCATCAAAGGACAACGTTTTGACATAAAATTGCTTCTATTCTTCTTCTATTCTGTTTGATCTCCACATACTCCTTTCCCATATAGGTGCAACACATGCGCCGCAACCTGGACCAAAGCGAAGCCGCCATCATTCAGGTGTTTGAGGAAAAACAGCGTGTGTGGGAGCGGCAGATGGATGAGCTGAGACAGAACTATGCTTCGCGCCTGCAGCAGGTAAACTCACCGTTGTCCTCCGAATCTCACTCATATCAGACTTGCATACCTGCTTCTATTGACAGTTCAGGGACCCAAGAATCATGCAAATTTGCATGGTACTTATTACAGGATGTGCACAAATCTTACTTTGTGTTTATCGGCAGGTCACACGGCGCGCTCAACGCTCACAGACCGCCCTGCAGGCCCAGATAACCCGTTTGTCCCAGGACAAGAGGAGGCTCCAGGAGGAAATGGCCGCCCTGCTTGCCCAGAGAGAGGAGCTGGAGAGAAAGTGTTTGGATTACAGGAAGGAGCAGGCTGACATATTGCCACGTCTGGAAGAGACCAAGTGGGAGGTGAGATCCTGTCATATACGTATTATGGTTATTCATTGGTCAGCAAGTTAAGCATGAATACTAAAAATTCACCTTTTTTACATGTTAGGTGTGTCAGAAGGCCGGCGAGATCTCCCTGCTCAAGCAGCAGCTGAGAGAAAGCCAGGCCGAAGTCACCCAGCGGGCCGGAGAGATGGTGGCTCTGAGGGGCCAACTGAAGGAGCTCAACGCCCAGCTGAGAGAGCAGGAGGAGGCCATGCTCGGATTGAAGGAGTCCTACAGCACCAAGAGTCATGAGCTGGAGAAGTGTGAGGCAGAGCTGAGGAGAACGCTGTCAGAGGTGAGGACTGAAAAGTTCATTCATTCATTCATTTTCTACCGCTTATCCTCATTAGGGTCGTGGCGGTGCTGGAGCCTATCCTAGCTGTCTTTGGGCGAGAGGCGGGGTACACCCTGGACTGGTGGCCAGCCAATCACAGGGCACATATAGACAAACAACCATTCACACTCACATTCATACATATGGACAATTTGGAGTGGCCAATTAACCTAGCATGTTTTTGGAATGTGGGAGGAAACCGGAGTACCCGGAGAAAACCCACGCATGCACAGGGAGAACATGCAAACTCCACACAGAGATGGCCGAGTGTGGAATTGAACTCGGGTCTCCTAGCTGTGAGGCCTGCACGCTAACCACTTCTACACGGTGCAGCCTTAGTCGTGAAAAGTTGGTTTTACAATATTTACATTCATGTTGTTGTAGTTTGCAGTGGTGTACAATTGCTCTCCACTCCACTCTACCCAATAAAATGACCAGAGTGGGTAAGGTCATTATTAGCCGCTGCTAATAAGACATGACTTTTGAATTGAATACCCTGCTATATAAACCATAAACATAAAACAAAGAAAAGAACAAAACGCATTGTATAATTTCCAATAAGTGCAACTGCTGGATCTAGAAGGTTTCCGGTAAATCCAAATAATTGAAATTCTAATCCACCAAAATCCTTCCTGGTAAGGAGGAAAGGGAGCATGCTGAAGTGGGGATTGAACAACATTTAGCCAAAGCCAAAACAATTTTATCTTTTGTGCTGGGTGAGCTCATAAGAAGCTTACATAGATCAAATATGCATATGGGTGCTTTATGCCATAGCTAAACGGATGGCCAAATTAAGAACAATTCTCTTCAAATGTAGGTATACTGGTTCCAGACTCGACTGCGATAAGTGAATTTCCCCAAAGTATGATTCCTTCTTTATAAATATAAATTTAGAATATATATTTTCAGACTTCTAACATAGAAAGCCTGTTTATGAACTTCTAAATACATTTTTAACATTATTAAAGCCCTCTAGGCATAAAATAACACCCACATAGTTACATATGCATTCGTAATACCCAATATACCTCGCAATATCACGGTTTCATTATCACTCCCTCCCTTTCTCATGTTTTTTTTTCAGAAATTAATTAGTTTAGGTTAATTGGCGACTCCAAATTGTCCATAGGTATGAATGTGAGTGTGAATGGTTGTTTGTCTATATGTGCCCTGTGATTGGCTGGCGACCAGTCCAGAGTGTACACCGCCTCTCTCCCCAAGTCAGCTGGGATAGGCTCCAGCACCCCCGCGACCCTCATAAGGATAAGCGGTAGAAAATGAATGAATTAATCAGTGAATTGTTTCGTGGTAGAGCGAGGGAACAATGTTTGATAACTGCCGATAACTTCAAAGGCAACGGTTGAACCAACAACTTTCTGCCGACAGGTCTCCATCCTCCGAGAGAAGCTGGGTGTTTTTGAGGCAGAGGTGCTGAGCCTAAAACGAGCTCTGAATGAAGTCAGCAGAGGTGCCGAGGTTGTCGTGAGCCCAAACCTAGCAGCGGCGGGCCTCTTGCCGCCCTGGGGGGTCGTCCACTGCTCACGAACCCCAACAGATCCCTCCACCAACTCTCTCCCCCCGACGTCCGACACTCTGCTGAGTCTTCAGAGTGACGAAGCCAAAGCCCAGAGGCAGGAGGCTCAGAGGCAGCAACGTGAGGAAGCTCAATGGCAGCAGCAACAGATGCAGCAGGACATGCACATCCGTCCGGAGGCCCAGCTCCGCCAGGAGGCCCAGCTCCGCCACGAAGCCCAGCTCCGCCAAGAAGCCCAGCTCCGCCACGAGGCCCAGCTCTGTCAGGAGGCCCACCAGTCACAGCGGCTCCAGGATGCTCACTGGGATGAGTCGGGTGAGCTGCGCAGACAGCTGGAGCAGTTGCAGGCGGCCCTGCGCCTCGAGAGGCAACAACGCGAGCGCCAGGCTCTCAACTTTGACCAGGAGCGACACACCTGGCAGGACGAGAAGGAGCGGGTGTTGAAATACCAGGCGCAACTGCAGCTGAGCTATGTAGAGACCCTGCAGAAGAATCAGGCATTGGAGAAACGTATGAGCCAACTGGGAGCCAAACCCAGCACCGCCGCCACTGCCGCTACCACAACTGTCACCAACTCCTCCCCCTCCTCCTCCTCCAGTTCTCCACCACCCCCACCACCACAAGCCCTTGCGGCTCTCTCTCCTCAGCCACCATCCTCCCTCCCTGGCCCCATCGCCCTCACCCTCTCCCCACCTTGCGAGGACCAGAAGGGCCCGCCTTCTCTCCACCAGCTTGCCCCTCCTTGGGCAGGACCTTCACGATTAGAGAGGATAGAATCCACCGAAATTTAAGCGACACACTTCACCACTCCGACATACAAGTAAGAACATTTCATACAACAACAGATAACAGATGAAAACAGTTTTTCACAAGTTGCACACCACTTGCTTGTGAAAACGTGTGCCACACTGCAGGAAAACAAAATGACAACGTTTAAATGATGGTCATTTCATAGCCCATGCCAGAAAAAAGGACCAAGACAATCAGGGATATTGTCAGAAATTACAACAAGAGTATTATTATTATTATTATGCGATATTTATTACTCATTGTAAGTCTGTGTCAGTCGTATAATGTACAAGTAGAACTAGTGGTCAAGAGTGTGTGACGTTAACCTGCATTTTTGGCCAGAGAGCGCCTTACTCCATCTTTTCCAGCATGTGTAAGAGAATAAGTAACACTGGGGATCACAAAAAGAGAAGAAAATCAAGTGTGAATATCATTTTTAGTGATTTGATTATAAATATATATATATACATAGATATCTATATAGGCCAACCACTTACACCACATGACGAAACACCATTGGACTTTCATTAAAGTCATAACATTTCATGCACAATGTCCAAGCATGACTCAAACATATCCTCCAATCCAACAGAGCTTATTTTTTTCTAAAAAAAATAAGAAATAAACACATTTATTTGATAATCAACCCAATCCAAATATGAGTATATGGACAGAAGTTTACGGTCACCTCCGGTGACTAAAAATGAACACCAGAGGTCGTTGTTGAGCTATTACGGTGCTCCAAGATCACGTTCCTTTCCTCCTCCATGAAGCTGTAAAACAGTGACAACAAATGGAAGCACACAATCTGAATTTGGTTGATGGCAGGAAAGAAATCGATAATCCAAAGTATAAAAAAATATAGAATGTATGTTGCATAACATAGCTATATGTATAGATTGTACATGTGTGTGAATGGGGGAAAAGTGTGTGTGAATGTGTGTGTATGCTCCATTTATGGAGGAATGATGACAGAGGGACTAGTGGCAATACCAGAAGTAAATATATATTAAGATAAAATGGCTTTTTTCATGTTGAGCAGAGTAAAATGAGCAATGACGCTTGACATAAAGGGAAGCGAGTTTTAGCTTTGGTGTATATCTGCATAGTTTATTAAGAGTGAACAGTGGGAGCATTCAGGTGAACTGCACTACATCATGTCCAGTTGACATGTACATTAGACTCCAATGTGAATAACATGGCTTTTATATGTGTTGTTTACGCCAGCATACAAAGATGTTGCTCAAGAATATTAACTTATCGCTGAGGTATCTCATAGTATTATCATCTTTATTACTGTTACTATAAATATGGTGAAACGACATGAAAAAAATGTGCCATTGAGCTTTCCTTTTTGTGTTTTTTATTTAAATTAAAAACCGTGTAGATGGCCTATCATAATGGTGTAACCATAGCAACCATGTACAAAAAAAGAAGAGATGCTCCTTTTTGATGTAGATGTCGTTATTACAGTCTTGCATTATTTAGAGAACAAATTGCTATCAATTTTATACATGTTTCAGATTTATTGTTTATATTTATGTTACTAAGTATTGTTCTGGCTTGATTATAAACCACATCTTTGTTCAAATCAGCTGACTGAATAAATGTGATTAATTCAGCAGGTCTTGTTGTGCATTGCATTAACGTAATGACAAACTTGGACATCAACATCGCTGATTCGCTCATTTAACTGTCAATCAAAAAGGGAATCCCAACTCAGACAGATCATCCAATCCTGCAGAAGCTGAGCTTCCCTTGCAGTCTTGTTACATTAGCTTTAACTTTAAAAAAAAAAAAAAAAAAGCAAAATGATCCAAAATCCAAAAAAAGCAATATTAGATAGATAGATAAATAGATAGACTCCCTTTATTGTCATTGCACAAAAACACAGTAGTGAAATTGCCAACGAAATGTCGTTGCCTGGCTCCCATATAATAACAGACACAAAAGAAGATAAGTAATAATAAATAATAATGATGATTAATACATGTTGTAAACATCCTGGCCTTTAAATGGTAAGAACCCCCAAAATATAATTCACATTAGATGTGTATATGTTAGGCTCAAGTGGCTGTTAACGAATGGTTCGTTTAAAGTGGAAAGATGTTAATACAAAGTTTTTACCGTGGTTTTTGGGAAGCTGACATTTTTGTTATGAGGTTCAAATGTTTGAAGACCATGGAGGGAGAAAGTTAATACCCAAATTATGAGGTGAAAGTGCGTGACTGACAGTTACAAATAACAGGAGAGTGGAACACTTGACTACCGTAAATCTTAACGTATTAAAAATAATTATATTCATTTCAGAAAGGCAGTCGTCACGTTTGACCCTTCGCAACTTTAGTAGCTGCTAACATTTATGCTAATGCAAAGTATACTAGGGACAGTTGGTTAGAGCGACACAGAAGTCGGTGATAACGTATTTAAAGGACACCGGACTGTATAAAAGAATATAGATTGTTGAAATAATTATTACCATTATTATGAATGTAGAATATTATAATACTATTATTAATAGTAGTACTATTATTTGATTTCTCTCGTACTCATCTGAATATAAAATAAGTAAATTGCCCATTGATACATACTCTGGTACAGTAGGGGGCGGTATGCACCTTTTTTAAAGTCATGGTTGCAACCCGCCATCAATCCAAAAGAAGAAGAAGAAGAAGAAGAAGAACATTCATGCTAGCTCGTACCGGGTGAATTGAATTGTTATGCTATCGGTCGTCTACAAACTAGCTTAAAATGGACCAGCGCCCCCAAAGCACATAAAGTCAGCTTTATCGTGGGGTAAGCTTTAGCAATATATAAAGTGTAGTCGCTCAGTTTATATGAGGTACGTGTGTTAAGTGTTGTTATATCAATAGCTGTATTTACATTCCATTCAATTGGTCGTTTTGCTCAATCACAGTCATAATGTGTATACAAAGGTGGCTTTAGTGCAATTATAATTAGGTGAATGTTCTTGTGGCTTCTTGTTGCCGTCAGTGGTGGAGGATTTGTGAAAAAAGGTGACTCATTTCAACGTGGATTCAATGCCATCAAGTCAGAGTTTATGTTATATACGTCAGGCACAGTTGTCTTCTTTTTACCAGCTCCCTGTATTCTTCGTCGGAATGCTTCATGTCTCCTTGACCTACCAACCGTGAGGAATTTTTCAATGGCTTTCTTTTTCCAGGTTGAAGAACATGGTCGTGAATCTCTGCTTACCTCACTTTAACACAGAAATAAGCTCCAACAAGGTAAACAGTCCACCTTCACCTTTGGCTTCCTCAGCAAGAGACTTTTCAACTTCTGGTGTGTTTAGGCTCGTTTTGTTAGACTAGCTACGATGTTAACCAATATAGTAGACAAAACAAGACTATATAAGCCATTTAAAACACGAATAAAACTCCTGGTCGAGCGGTGTCACAGTAAATTTGTTCCCGAGGGCACCTTTGTGATGAGTCTAGTGCCTGTGTGACCGAACAATTCCTGACATCTAGTGACCAATGAAGAATGCAGTACTACATTCACAATTAGAATGCTTATTCTTCATGGTATTTGTATTATTTACTGATTAATTATGCATGCGCAACATTTAGAACACTATTGGCTGCTCTGGTCACATAGACAATGTCCTTAATTGTTTTCCTGTCTTGTCCTGTTAAACAAATCGTGCACCGCATCTACTTTAAGTATTGGCATGGACAGATGGACACAAAGATTCTTGCTAAACTTGGAAAGGGGAAAAAAAGGACAAGCTGGAGGTGGCGGACAAAAGCTGTGAAAATAAAGCGTTGAGGGGCAGAGTGTTGTGTGGGAGACTGAATCACCACTGACCTTGCTATGTTCTTGTAGCTCTGTTTTGTCCTGTAATCATAATAGCTGTTTTTGCTACATACTCTTGAGTGTTTGAGGTCTCGCACACCTTCTCGTCTTGGATTTATAATTTTATTTGCCATCCTTGGACATTCATGCATTTGAGGATTTTCAATAATTTTTGTACACTCAAGTATTCATGGCATTCAGCTACTTTTTTGTTGTAGGGCATTTTAACATACATTTCTTTTCCACATAATGCTATAACATATTGGGGTGCTACAAGATCTAGCAAGGTCTCTCACACCTTCTCGTCTTGGATTTATAATTTTATTTGCCATCCTCGGACATTCATGCATTTGAGGATTTTCAAAAAAAAATGAACACTCAAGTATTCGTGGCATTCAGCTACTTTTTTGTTGTAGGGCATTTTAACATACATTTCTTTTCCACATAATGCTATAACATATTGGGGTGCTACAAGATCCCCTAAGATCTTGTGGGCACTAGGCCTGGGGCGATAATTAATTCATCACACAACAAATGAAAATGAACTCAACAATTTCTCCGGCTATGTGCATGCATGTCTATTTTCCTCGTCGCCAGGCAGGAAGAGAGTTCACTCTGTGCATTGGTTTCAGCACCTGGGCGCATTTGTTCCATACAACAGTAGCGTGAACGAAGTGAGCACTTTAGTTCACTTCAGTCCTTCTCTTTGGGGTGGAGGCGGGGCCGGTAGCGTACACACATAGTGCAGAAGAGTGTAGTCTCGTGTGGAGCAATGCAAGGTAATTTAGTAGAAATGACTCGAAATATATTGTCATTGTTTTTTAATTGCTTTTTAAAAACGTGTTAAAATCTCAACTCGTTCTCAAAGTATTGTCTCGTCTCATGGCACCCCTACTAAAGTAACATACTTTTACTATTTGTCCCCAATTGCAGTTGTGTGCAGATGGCTATGATGTCACAAACCTCATATCAGCAGACCCTGCTCTCCGCAGGCGGGGCTTCAAGCTGGAGTACTTTCTACGTCCACCTGTGCAGGTGACTTCTTGCTGTTTGTTGATCATTTCAAATTATGTATCCTCAAATCCTTTGGCTTAGAAAGGAGCTAGCAATGTTGTATTTGCTGGTCCATTGAACGACTAACAGTGGGGTACATCACCCCATACTGTATTTATTCATTTAGTATACTTCAAATTGGAATTTGCCAGCGCATCCAAGTCATACAGTGCCTTGTAGTATTTCATTACTTAATTTCTCTTCCTTCTCAGCACCTGAATACTACTGCCAATAGTACTGCCATGGTGAGCCGTGGTTGTACTTATAATAATATAATGTAAAAATATTTGTGAATTTTTCAAAATTGCAGGTGTATGAAAGAATTGTGATCTTAATTCTAAGCCACAGTCGTGATTCACATTTTTGCAGAACCCTGCTGCTCTACATTTTATTTTGGCTTTAGAGTCAATTTAGTCATCAACAATCGTTAACAATCCATTCTTGTTATCAGGTGACGTTAAGGTTCGGCTTTCAGGTGGAGCTGTACAGGGTGGATGTGGAGCTTTGGCCTTGGGGCATGGACCTCGGGCAGACCAGCAAGAGACTGGAGATCAGCACCAATTCCAATTTGCTTCGTCCTCAGAATTTTAGCCAAGGCAAGGGACAAGACCAGGTTAATATCCGGCTTCAGGCACATGTGCAGGTGGAGCAGAAGGAGGGAAATGGAAAGCAAGATGGCAAGTTCAACGGCCATCTGTGGAGTGTCCAGGCTCAAGCATGGGACGAGGAGTCTCAACAAAGGAACCACAAACAAAACACCAAAAGTCATTCTCAATCAGACACTCGGTTTAACAATCCTGAGCATGACTTTAAGATAGTTGGCCGTTGTCAACTCAAGGAAGAAACCAAAGTTTGCTTCTCACATTCTGCATTTCGTCCTCGGCCTCCCTTCCTCTCCCTTCCTCCTCCTCTTCAACCAGACAACTGCCGCAGAGAGGATCTATGGAGTCGAGGTCACCTTTCTTTGAGCTCTGTCTCACAGCTTCGCGTGACATTGCCTTTTGGCGGGGCTGCATCCGCTCTTGGTCTCAAGGCTTTGGTGGTGTGGGGGCAACCGGCTCGTTGCTGCCCTCCAGAGGAAGTGGAGAAGATTAATTGTGTCCACAGGGCCAGTCGAAGGCCGCCACCTCGACCTGTTGCTTCTGTCAGTCACACTGAACCGCCCCAGCAAGACACACCTTCAAGGTAAACGGTTTGACTGTATGCTACTTTATTCAGTATAATAATGCAGGGATTATCTTAATTCCATAATCACTCATAACGGGGTGGTTTTTGTAATTATTTTTACAAGCATAACTAGCTCATGTGGTCAAGCATGCAGCAGTTTAATAAATGACCATATTGTCAGATGGCTACATTTTCCATTCCACTTTCTAATGCATTCCAAAACATTATTAAAGTTAATATCCCCACTATATAGCATTGATGTTAGATAATAGATGTTTAAGACTGATCAAGAAGATACATTCCTGATCAGACGGGGAAATTATAGCATTATCTGTGTTTTAGCTTTCTATTGCTAAAAGTACCTGCTGAAATTGACTATTTAATGTGGGTACATCCCTCACATTTCTGTAAATACGTTATCGTGTTTATTGTGTCTGTGTACAACTTATGTGACTTTCTACATTTACTGTTTTGGATTTATTATCCTGCATGTAAAACTATAAAATCGCTGATAACGTCGTAACCGTTGTAGTTGATTGTGAGGAAGCTTACAAGTACATTTGTAATGAAAATACACAAAGGACACAGTTTGACTTTCAAGACGCGTGAATCATATTGTATGCTAACCAGAAAATTTACACAAGCAGATACAAAATTTTGCTAAATTTTTTACGTTAACCAAAAAACATGCTAACCAGGGCAGATGCTAAGCAAGCTTCCAGTGTATAATACAATATTTGCAGAAATATGAGGGGTGTACACACCTTTATGTGGTAATGTATATGAATTGGTAAGATATGTCTATTTTTTTGTATAATCTAAAATATATATGGGACAATACCTATATTTTGACAAATATCAGCTGTATTTTTGTGTCTGATTCTAGCACTCTGTCAACCCCAGAGGAATTTCTTGACCCCATAACCCAGGAAGTGATGACACTGCCCATGCTTCTCCCGAGCGGCGTGTCCGTGGACAGGACCACCCTGGAGGAGCACCAGAAGAGGGAGGCCTCCTGGGGGCGACCCGCAAGCGACCCATACACCGGCGTGCCGTTCACCGCTGCCTCTCAGCCTCTGCCCAATCCCCAGCTGAAAAGCCGCATCGACAGTTTCCTCCTGCGAAATGGAAATGCAAGGAGGGATGGGACTTTAGGGAGACGGGGAGAGGCCGAGAAGCCACAAGCATCCAGGCTAATAGGCCCACGTCCTGATGAACGCTCTGTGGTAGTACCAAACAAACAAAGGGAGGACGCGGAATCTGGACAGTCATCAGATTGTGGAAATATTGATGGAGGGAAGAAGCGAAAGCTAAAAGAACTGTGTGGATCAGAACCATCAACAGCTGAGCAACTACATCAAACGAAAATACAAAGAAGCGACACTTTGAGTGAGTGTAAATACTTTCTACAGTGTACTGTATACTCATAAATACTCATAAATTCTACTTTATTGGCAACATTCTTCCGTTTATAACTTTTATTCCCTGTCGTGTCTCTTCCAAAGGGCAAAGAAGCAGAAGCTCACATGAACAACGTCTGTCAGCCAGCCTGGATGACGCCCTTTCCTCAGTCCTAAGGGGGCGACCCTCTTTTACCTCAAACTTGTCTTTGCCGGGGCAGGCCCCTCCTGTCTCCGAGTCACCTCACACTGCTGCTCTCACTATGCCAGGTTACACAAACTTCAAAAGAAACTTGTCTATATTAACGCATGTTTTTCTAACTGTGCCCCAAATAAATGTCCTCCACAGGGGATGACAGGACGTGCTCCTCTTGCTCCTCAATGCTCTCTCTTTACTCCATGCCTTCATCGCCTGTGTATCGCCTGCTCTGCGGTCATTTGTTGTGCCGCACCTGCCTACAAAGAGACTCACCACTATTGAACTCTGTCGCTTTCATTCTATGTCCTACCTGCCAACGGCCTACGTCTCGCAGTGACATCATACGTGTGCATCACTAGCCTGCCCGGAGACAGCGCAAAGAAACAAGTAGTTCTCAAGGTAAAGGTACGCAAAGAGTCTTCATTCGTATATGCGCATAACGTCGTCACAAATCCCTCAACGTATTGCCGTAAACAGTTTGGAATAAAAAATAAATAATTCTCTCTTCCCCCTGTCGCCATTTCTTTTCAGTGAGGGGCTTGCAGCCTTGGTCCGATGGTTTGTGGATGCACAAAGAGAAGGCTGAGCACAGTGTGCATGCCGCATGAAAAGGAGGAAAGCCTCCTCGATCTTTCATGTAACGCTACAACCTCTCTTTCGGACACTTTCAGCACAATAAATGCGGAAATAAAATAACATTAGTGTACGGCCCGTATTTATGTTTATACGACAGAGTCACCCAGAGTCTTGAAAAGACCACCTTTTTTTAATGGCGGTTTCCGTGACAACAAGTGTAAATCAAGGTCATGATCCTGTATCCGCTCAGTAAGAGCTGCATGCAAAATACCCACTGATACAAGCCGAGTTTTGCTCCACAGCAGGGGAGTCCAAGTTTTTACGGCCCGGGGCTGCATAGTAAAAAATCAAAGGATGCGGGGGCCACTTTTACTTCTTTTTTTTTTTTTTAAACCAACCCATGCTGATATGCTGAGATGTTTTTAACAGCCTGCATCTCTGCCCAGTGTTACCTGTTACAAATTAGTATAGTCGAAAGTTTTTATCCTTTTTTGCTGATTTTTTACAAATATTTCATATTATTATTTTGACTTGATTGTAATATTACTTTTTCCCAGAACTAATTGCAACTTTATATTTTTTTGTTTTTTCCTCATATTATAACTTCTTAAAATGTTTTACTTTATGCCTGTTTTTCTCTGAATATTATGAATAGCATTAGTCTGTTTAATCTTTATTCTTGGAACATTGGTACCCTTTTTTCCCCCTCATATTTGTTGTTCTATTCATTTTTTTTCCCATGTGTGATTGTATTTTTGCCTAGGGCAGGGGTGTCTAAACTTTTTCCATCGAGTGTAAAGTATGCGGGGGGCCACGTAAAAACATTTATGTGGATACGCTGAGATGTTTTTTATATTATATTTAAAGAGAAAAAAAATAGCCTGTAATCGGTGACAAAGCGTATTATTAGATAGAACTTTTTACCCTTATTTTACACTTTCTTGTATTAAAATTGTTGTATACTTTTTATTTTATCCTCATAATATTTTGAGTTTATTATGTTAATATTATAATTTCTTCCCAACCAATTTTTTTCCCAAATTGCAACTTAATATTTTGTTTAGTTTGTTTCTCATATTGTGATTTTTGTCTTTAATTTTTCAACTTTTTACTGTTTTTTTTTATTTTTTTTTAGTTTTTGTGTTTATTCTGATTTTTTAGGCAATACTGTAATGGATTTAAAAATATACATTTTCAATTCTTCTTAAACTATTTAGAACTTTTTTTTTTCAGAAGTTCCAGTTTAGATTTTTCCACATTTTTATGAGATACTCAATTTTGAGTTTTTATTAGCTGAAAGTTATAATCATTAAAACCAGGTATTTCACAGTACAGTGAATCAATAGGAGATTGGATTGTCTCTCATATATTGTAATATACTTTTTAACCTGGTGTTCCCCAGTACCACTACCCCTGGTACTTGTACCACAGGTTGAGAATAAATCAATTCGTCCACTGGTGCAATAATGAATTGCATTTGTGGCTTGAATGCAGCCAGTCACATTACATACAGGTCAGTTTTGCAGTTATTGTTTAATTGCTAATCAGCAAGACAATACTTAATAGGTAAGGCAGAATGCTAAGCACAGTAACAACCTGATGCAGATTTAAAATGCTAATTCTTTTTTGTTTAGTATTAGAAATAGTTGATATGATGATTGGCCTTCACAACCATGCTGGAGTCTTAATGAGCATCAGACTAAGTAAGTATACAGGTTGTCCTTTTGCCACCAGCTTGATTGTTGGTGCACTGTTGAATACAGACAAAAGCATTTGTGTGTGGATAAGTGATGCACCAACACATCCGCCTCGACCTCTCGCCATGACGTCACAAGTGTCACTCATCTGCTTATAAAAACAGGCTCCGTAGCGACAACAGCCATCCGCCAGGTGGAGCGAACACCTCAACCCAACGCGTCAGCAACCCGCACCGCTATCATCGGCAAACAACGATGGCTCACTCCGTACTCCCTATCTGCGTCCTGGGACTGCTCGCCCTCAGCACCGCCCTCTCCTCCGCCTGCTACATCCAGAACTGTCCTAGGGGGGGCAAGAGAGCCTTGGCCGAGACTGGACTCAGACAGGTGGGCTACATGGTTTTTTACTTAGTTTTTAAAATTTAATTCCAAATTTCAAGTACTTAAAAATATAGCAAAACTTTTCTGATCATTCCATTATTAAGTACGTATTATGATTGAACAAACTAAAAATGAAAACATTTCTTTTTTTGGAGATTTTTTTTTAAATGTCAATTGTGAACACTTCATACAAATACTATATATAATATATACACATATTTTAAAAAATCCGCGTCTATTAAATACAATAAATTTTCGATATAAAAAGTTCAGTTATTACTATATTGATATACTCATTCATCTGTCCATTAGTTGATTAAATAGTGAAATATATACTTGTAAACTATGACTCAAATGTGTATTTGTCACATGCAAAATTGTTTATCATGTGGGGGGGGGGGGTTGTGGTAATCAATAAGCAACAGTGTATGATTATGGCATGATAAAATATGTACTATACAGTGTATGCATTACACTACTGTATATAACATACAAGTCATGACATGAATATATATTATTTTGTACTGGATAACTGGTTTTATGATAATGGGATGTGGAAAAGTGAGATATTACAATAGAAAAAATCCTAAAAGTCGTAAAGAAGTGTCTTCATGTCAAGCATTAATATAATGCAAATACATAATAGAGCCTGGATCAGATGGATGGCTTGAGGCTTTATTGTGCCCATATTGTCCCTTCCAGTGCATGTCATGTGGTCCCAGGGACAGGGGGCGCTGCTTTGGTCCCAACATCTGCTGTGTGGAGGGCTTTGGTTGCCTGCTGGGCTCCCCGGAAACATCTCACTGTGTGGAGGAGAACTACCTGCTCACCCCCTGTCAGACAGGGGGACGGCCCTGTGGCGCCGAGGGGGGTCACTGCGCCCCTTCGAGCCTCTGCTGTACCTCTGGTAACATTTTTGTCAAATAAATACAAATGCGTATTGTGAGTGGGAAGCAAGATTTTCACAGTTTGTGTCATTTATTTTGCAGAGGGCTGTTCAGTAGATTCCTCCTGCCTGGGGGAGGCTGAGGCTGAGGCTGAAGCTCAAACCTCTGCAGGGAGTTCACCTGCAGAGCTGCTGATGCGCCTGCTGCATGTGGCCACCAGGGGACAGACTGAGTACTAACGCTGCGTTTCTCAGTTCAAGACCTCTATCTCTAATCCACTAAATGCCTTTGAACCTCACATACATCACATTCACTTGTAATAAGGTATACATCTTTCAATAATGGGCTACATTTTTGCAAATACCCCCCCCCCCCATTTGTGCTATTTAGGTATTTTATTAGATTATTATTATGGGCATTTTTTTTCATTCCCATTGATGGGGAACCAATCATGTGCTGATTACATTTCAATGCGCCTCAGGTTTCAGGTAGCAATGTAAATAAACAAGACACCATATGATAAGGAAGTTGGACCACCAAGTTGTCAAAATGTGATTGTATAGTGACAAACAAATAAAACAATACAGAATATACCACTGTCATAAGGAAACGTGTGTTCATCCCATTATTTGAACAATTTCAAGGAAATTATTGTGATTCCTGCAAATGGTTTGGATATACTCCACATTAAAAACATGTCGCGGCCTGTTTGAATGGAGACTGGTTCATCAATGGGCGGGTACGAAGGTGTGTGCTCATCACCAGTGTGCCTGCCTGCACATATAAGTATGAGTAAAGAGCACACAAGCACGTTTCTTCAACTTACTTCATCTATACGATCATGGACCTGAAAGTGGCTGTGGTGACCTTGTGACCACTTTGGCTTTCCACTCGACTGAAGGTAAATTATGACTAGCATCTAGTGATTCTCAACTGGTGGGTCACAGAGCCGTTTTCAGTGGGTCATCGGTCTTTTCACCAAACAAAACTGTGTAATGACCTTGCATCTGTGTCATGTTTATGGGCGACTTGGCTGAGCTTTAGCAGGAGTTGTCGGGCGTTGAATGTGAACTTAACGTCCCGTCCGTCCAACACACAGCTAGCTCTCTTGGCGGCCGTGTAGTTGTTGCAAAATGTAAAATGTAAAAGATATTGAAGACGTTTGGGTAGAAAACTTTCTGTAATTTGGGTTGCCGCAGCCACACTATTTGAGAAACACTAATATATATACAGTGGTGTGAAAAAATGTTCTTCTTTTTGCATGTTTGTCACACTTTGATGTTTCTGATCATCAGATATTAGTCACTGAGAACACAACTTAAGGCAAAGTGCCATTTTTAAATGAAACTTTTTATTATCAAGGGACAAAAACATAACTGAAATGAATTCAGTCCAGCTTATAAAGCCATTTCTAAAGCTTTGGGACTCCAGCAAACCACAGTGAGAGCGATTATCCTCAAATGGGGAAAACATGAAACAATGGTGAACCTTCCCTGGAGGGGCCTGCCCACTAAAATGACTCCAGCAGGGCAGCGATAACTCATCCAAGGGGTCACAAAAGACCCCACAACCACATCCAAAGAACTGCAGGCCCTACTTGCCTCAGTTAAGGTCAGTGTTCATGACTCCACCATAAGAAAGACACCAGACAAAACTGTCGGAATGGCAGAGTTCCAAGATGAAAACCACTGCTGAACAAAAAAAAAAGTAAAAGTAAGGCTCGTCTCAATTCTGCCAGAAAACATCTTGATGATCCTCAAGACCTTTGGGAAAATACTCTATGGTCTGACAAGACAAAAGTTGAAATTTTGGATGGTGTGTGTCCCATTACATTTGGCATAAAAGCAACGCTGCATCCCAGAAAAAGAACATCAAACCAACAGTAAAATATGGTGGTGGTAGTGTGATGGTCTGTAGATGTTTTGCTGCTTCAGGTCAGGACCTGGGCCCCGTTTCACAAAGCAGGTTTAGTGAAAACTCTGAGTATGTTAACCCTGAAATGAGGGAAACTCTGAGTTTTCCATTTCACAAAGGGAGGTAAGTCAAACCAGAGACAGAGGAGTAACTCCAGCCTGTTTCACAGAGAGAGGTAAATTAACCTCGGTGTCAGTTACTATGGCAACAGACTCTGTGAACATAACCTGGTCAGGACCGGGTTTTCTTCAATGAATCTCGAGTTTCTTTCTGTCTCCGCCCTCTTACGCTACACACGGTGTGATTCATTCATTGTCGCGCGTGTTTAAAGCCAGTTTGGTCGTTTTTCTTCAAGGTGTGCTGTGTGTCGCATTGTTTTTTGAACCATGGCATGTCCGTTTGTAGAAGACCCTGCAGACGAAGAGGCACTACTACTCAGAAGAGAGCTCCGTATTCGTAGGGAAGTTATCCACAGGCCGAGATTGGACACGCTATCATTTCCAGATAATTTTCTTTTCGAACGGTACCGCTTCACTTCACCATCCATCACTTACATCCATAATCTCATCCGTCAGGACATTCAAAACATCACCAACCGTGGACGCCCACTGTCATCCACCCAGATTCTGTGTGTTGCTCTTCGGTTTTTTGCCAACGGAAGTTTTTTATATAATATAGGACAAAAGTGAGAAAAGTGTCCCTAGCACTAAATAGACAAATCAACTCCTTCGTTGTGTTCCCGGGACATAAACCCGTGGGGGTCATCAAGGAGGAATTCCACAGAATTGCAGGTGAATGTAGAAATCAGTTAAAATGTATGATTATAAATCATATTCAGTTAATGACATGGTGCTGCAACCTCACACTGGGATTTGTCATTTTCATTTCTTTTAGGATTCCCTGGTGTGATAGGGTGCATCGATGGGACGCACATTCCCATCGTTGCTCCTTCAGAAAATGAAGGAGACTATGTGAACAGAAAATCCATTCACAGCATCAATGTGCAGGTAGATTGAATGTCAGACTGCATCAAACTGCAAAAACTCAAAATCATACCAACAATATTTGTCTTATTTCTCGTCAAAATGTCTAATTTCAAATCACACCTAAAAGTAAATTGTTTTTAGACAATGTTCACGTGTTTCAATCACATTTCACTTAAAAAAATAATTTGAAAAATCTGTCAGTGGAGCAAGTTTGTTATTTCTACTTATTTCAATTGAAAATGTGCGTGAAACAAGTGAAAATTGCCTGAAAACCAGTTACTTTTTATGTGGTGTCTTAAGTGTAAAAACATTGGATGAGAAATGTA
This sequence comes from Doryrhamphus excisus, assembly GCF_037039965.1. Taxonomy (NCBI): domain Eukaryota; kingdom Metazoa; phylum Chordata; class Actinopteri; order Syngnathiformes; family Syngnathidae; genus Doryrhamphus; species Doryrhamphus excisus. The sequence goes on along the minus strand of NC_136359.1, from coordinate 9,894,974 downwards.
GACCAACTACATGGTCACCCATGGTGAATCGAGGGAACGGGGGCTCCATTGATGAGGGCTTTTTAAAGTTGTGGTGCACGCGCTTAACTCAGAGTGAACAAACTCTGTGTTGATTGAACCAAATGAAATCACCTGTTCTGAAACCCGTAACTCAGAGTTTCCTGTCTCAGAGTAGATCAACTCAGAGTTCAGGGTTAGACTCAGAGTTGGTTGAACCTGCTTCGTGAAACGGGGCTCCGGAAGACTTGCTGTGATGAATGGAACCATGCATTCGGTTGTGTACCAAAAAAACAACCTTAAGGAGACCCTATAATGTGGCTGAATGACAACAATTCTGCAAAGATGAGTGGGCCAAAAATTCCTCCACAGCACTGTAACAGACTCATTGCATGTTATCACAAATGCTTGATTACAGTTGTTGCTGCTACGGGTGGCCCAACCAGGTATTAGGTTTAGGTTTCATTTTGAAACTCAATTTTGTCTTCAGTTGTGTTGTCACTGAATAATATTTATTGGTATCTGACTCAATTTGTGCTCCAACTGCAGGTGGCATCCTTAAATGCTGTGTGAAAACCAGACAATCCGTCCCCAGAATAAAACTCATGATGGTCAGAAGATGGTACATGCAAGACAGCAGCGGCCCCTGTGACATCAGCGCACTCATGTGAGCGACAATAAAAAAATTTAGAGTCGTAAAAATGACCGGTAATTGCATAAAAATGGCAGCAGAGCAGTGTAGAGAGTAGCCGACAGCAGCTCCTGTGTGAATGTTCACTGCATATGTTCTCTTTGTCTTATGAAAACAAATAATTCCAGGTGGACTGTTATAATTGTTGGTGTTATATCCACAGCCTTCATGTGGCGGACCGGAAGAAGCCCATTTGTGCTCATCCCACAGTGAGGAAGCATCTGAAGCAGATCCGGCTGGAGATGATGCAAATGAAGCTGAGAAAAGGGAACTGAAATGCAGCGAACGGGCGTATGTCTGACAACGTATCTTTATGTCATGCATACTTATTTAGATTTCATCTATCATGACAAATAACTACTGTTGACTTCTGATAATGAATGAGGCCGATACATGTCTGTTCACAACACCTCCCATCGATACTGCCTGGGGCTTGGAATGCTCTTGGCTCATATATTATTTTTTTTAACTTGCCAAAGCTAGTCATTTGATAACTGTGGTATTGTTCCTGCTATCCCGCAAATAAAAACGTTCAAGTGGTTCCAGTCTGATGTATATGGCTTCAAAGACAAAAACAACAAAACAAAACAAAATCATTTATTTTCCATGTGTTGTAAGTGACACTTGCAACGTTTATTCTGTTCACATTTTAAGAAACAAGACACGCGCAGACCTCACAGCTAGGAGACCAGGGTTCAATTCCACCCTCGGCCATCTCTGTGTGGACTTTGCATGTTCTCCCCGTGCATGCGTGGGTTTTCTCCGGGTACTCCGGTTTCCTCCCACATTCCAAAAACATGCTAGGCTAATTGGCGACTCCAAATTGTCCATAGGTATGAATGTGAGTGTGAATTGTTGTTTGTCTATATATGCCCTGTGATTGGCTGGCGACCAGTCCAGGGTGTACCCCGCCTCACGCCCGAAGACAGCTGGGATAGGCTCCAGCACCCCCCGCGAAAAAGCGGTAGAAAATGAATGAATGAATGAAGACACGTCATGTTTTTAGAGGGGGACATTGAGAAAAGGCCATATAACGACAAAGCTGGCTCCATTTGGTTAAATCAAACAGTTCTCTCTGGTGGCCAATTACGCACAAGGTTATTTGTATGTTGTGGTTGTATTTGTACTGCTGATACGTATATTTGACTTCATTAAAATGTGCTTATCTGTGGGTAATGTGTATTTTTTGTACCTCTAATTATACTATTTTATACCAAATCTTAATAGACAGCGACAATGTATTTATTCTAATAATGTTTTATATACTTTCAATAACGTTGTCTTTCTTCTGGGAGTAGGCCCCGCCCACCTGCTCCAAAGAACTGGAAGCCGGAAGAGGCCACATCTTTTCTCGAGTGGAACCCAGCCAAGTTGTTTCTGGAGTAAGAACATGGAGACGTCAGCTCAAAAAGAAGAACAAGAACATTCCACTTTTGTCAAAATAATCTCTGCTGCTTTTTACGCTGTTAATTCGCTTTTCATCACGGTCGTAAACAAAACAGTATTGACGAGCTTCAGGTAGGGTGCGCTGTGGCGGCTACAAGACAGGAAATGTGTAAAGTTGAAAAAAAGTTATTTCTCTCATTGACTGAATTTTTAATTAATCACACTTTGACAGGTTTCCGTCCTATATGTGCCTAGGAGTGGGCCAGGTGAGCTTTGTCCTTTTGAAGTATAACAACGTTTATATACTGTACAGCTGTTAATATCACACCATTGGTAAACACAGGCAAGACACCGAGATTTCCGGGTGCCCCCAAACGTCTCCTAAAAAGTGCTTATTGATTTTTTTCACATCGATTCAAAGTGTGTGTTGCTGTTTTAGTCTTAATTCACCTGCTTAAAACTACATCAAAATCGTCGTTTCGACTGTTCCCCCTCCTTTCTCATGGAATGGACTGTTCCATGTTACTGCACGTGCCGACTGATTCAGCAAACCGGGAGAAAAAAAAACGAAAAAACGAAAAAACTGAATCAGCGTTGCCCCAGTGAAATTACCCAGGTAAATTATCCAGGTGTCAACCTTTTCACAGTCAAGACACATGACAGGAAGAGCCAGACACTCTTGACAGCAGTAGTTCTAGACCCGAGTCACGCTTTTCATCACAAAGATGTGAGTATTAAAGCAGTAAACTACACTAAATGTTGCTTAACTTATTGACCTGACCTCAAAGATATATTTATATGTATTTTATGGTTTTTTTTGGCACAGTAGTAAAAAGACATATTGATGCAACCGCGTACTGTTGGATGTCACTTTTAGAGCAGTTTTAAGACATAAAACGGCCACAAGGTGGCAGAAGTGAAATTGATATGCGCTTGGCATAGATGACAGCAAAGAGGAAGTGGATGAGCATAATGCGCATTGCAGTGAAATTTCAATGCTTGCACATGTACACGCATACGCACACACACACACACTTTAGGTCCACATGTAAATAGTTCATGGCGTTATAACTATGGCTGCCAATCGATAAAGATACTTGATAAATCACATTTTGCTCCTAGTTAACTCAGAATTAATCACATTAAAACGGGTTCATGTTTTTATCAACTACAGTAAAATTGTTGAGATTATTCCCACTTGGGTAATAATACAGTATATGTATATCTTTTTGCAGATGCTTACCACCATTGTTGTCCTCTATGTGGGTAAAAGGAACAAAAAAGTCAACTATGAAGATTTTCACAGAGGGGTTATCTGGAAAGTAAGTCATTTTGGAACTTTAGGAATTTAGAAATAGAAGTCTGCTTTAAGGCAGAGACATATTTATTACAGTGTTTAAGATTATATTTTTTTCTATTATAGAGCATGTATCATTTTATGTATCATTTTTTGTTTTAACGAGGTAGATTTTCCCTCTTCCTTTACTGTACATGGCCAATCACATCACAGGACTGGCAAGCACCCAAAAACTCAGGTTTGGACATTATGAATGTGAATATCATGACATATACAGTATTAATATCATTCCTTTTTGGTCCTTTTTACGAATTCTCTTCTCAATGACGTCTTTTACAGCTTACCCATGTTAACAGTTTTGCGGAAATTCACAATAGTGATGACAATGACCATGGAAGGGTACATATTAAGGTTGGTTTCGCTTTTTCTTGAGAAGTACTGTATTTTATTAAATAGTGACCTCAAAGCCATAACTAGAACCTGTTAAAAAGCCACAAATATATTGCTGTGGTTTCACTGGACAGCTCATATTTTCATATATAGGATTAATATACCGGCCGCACACACAGTGGATGGGTGGTTAGCATGTTGGCCATGATGGGTTCGAATCTCCATTTGCATGTTCTCCTCGTGCATGTGTGGCTTTTCTCCGGGTACTCAGGTTTGCTCCCACATTCCAAAAACGTGAGTGTGAATGGTTGTTTGTCTATATGTGCCCCGTGATTGGCTGGCAACCTGTCTCTCTCTGCAGTTGAGTAGTCTCAGATTTAGATTGTCACTATAAATATGTATATATACAGTATTTTTGTTTTTTTTGGTTTTGTTTTTGTTTTTAGAAAAACATTTCCTAGAAGCCTTGTGTGCAGTGTTGTGACCATAGTCCTGGGTGCTGTCATAGCTGCAAGGTACTTTCTAAAGTTTTTGAAATCAAAGAAAGTGCCAGGATTGAATTGTGTTTTTTTTTTTTATTTAATAGTTCAGACCTGGCCTTTGATGTGGAAGGTTACACTTTCGTCTTGCTCAATGACGTCTTCACCGCAGCCAACGGTGTTTACACCAAGAAGAAAATTGGCACCGAGGTGACACAAAAGCTATTAATCAGTGACCAAGTAATTGTGTAACTGTTTAATCATTGTAGTAGCTTTACCCAAAGTACACAGAATCACACTTTTTTTTTAAAGGGCCTTGGGAAATACGGCGTCTTGTTTTACAATGCACTTATTATTGTGGTACCCACTCTCTTGGCAAGTGCATTCACTGGAGACTTACACAAGGTCGCCATCTTGTTGTATTATTTTTCCCAATTCTACACACACACACTCACCTCTTCATGTGTTTTCATGTGCAGGCTGTCGCATTTGAAGCCTGGGTTGAAGCCACCTTTGTGATCTGTTTCCTGCTGTCCTGCATCATGGGGTACAGTATGTAACATGTCATGTATAGTACACACCTCAGATTACTTTAGTACTTTAGCCTCACACAAGAGACGGATGGGCAACACTTTACAAGGTACAGAAAATAACAGTAGTTATAACACGATGAGAAATAACACTGCTGGTTAGTTCCTCATTAACAACTGCATTTTTGTGTACCTTATTGTAAAGTGAGAGCGATGGAAACTCTTTTGAGTTTTATTTCTAACACAGTATGGAGCTCATCTCTGACACATTCGCTCTTCACAGTCATAACATGAACACGAGATGTCATTGGGTATTTTGCATATAATTTGCATATGGTTTAACAGACGTTGTCTTTTGGTTGAGACAAAAGTAAACCTCATTCTTGGTTTGTTCATTTAAAATTTAGGGGTGTACTCACTTTTGTGGGATAATGTGTATATACAGTGGTACCTTGGTTAACATCATTAATCTGATCCGGAGGGTCCAACTCAAACCAAAATGGACTCTAACCAAAGCATATATTCTTATAGAATATAATGAAAACCCACGTAAACTGCTAACACAAAATAACAATAGACAATAACGATAGTTGTACATGCAGAAAATGATCCAAAAATACTGACCAATGACTGGACAACTGAAGGTTTAATGTCCCTTTTTACCTTGTTTTGTTAATAAATAAAAAAATAAATAAAAAAATAAACACATTATTCTGCTGAAAGCACAATTTGCCAAACTGTAAAAAAACTGTCCCAAAAATTGCAGAGCCCGTGCGTGTGGTAACCCGTACGTCGGGATGTAACTCACACTTAACCGCGGTACCACTGTCTGGAAAATGATTAGTTGTATATTCATACAACTGGGATACATTGTGGTCATCTGGTATTTTAGGTTCATGCTGATGTACTCCATTGTCTTGTGCAGCCATTATAATTCCGCGCTCACGACCACAGTCGTGGGTGCCGTCAAGGTAAGAATATGCACACGATGTTACCGTTTATTTAGTTTATAAGACAAATGAGCACAATAGAAGCTAATCACACATGTAATGCCTGGTGCGGAATGTTCCACAGAATGTTGGAGTTGCCCTCATGGGCATCTTTGTGGGCGGGGACTACCAATTCTCTTGGAATAACTTCCTGGGCCTCAGCATTTGGTGAGTTTCTGATGTCATGGTTTTTATACAGTTATATATATTATTGCTGATTTAGACTGAAAAGTTAAGTGTTAATAATTAATACATCTGGAGAATCTCAAACTAAATCTTGCTTGGTAGCTCCCGTTTGCATGCCATTATTGTAGCATAGTGCGGCAGTAAAACTAGATGAGACTGAATCAACACCGCCATTGCGGTTTGGAGCTTGTCAATGGCTTAATTAATTCACAATCAAATAATCTATCATCTGGCTGCTATGTTTTGTCTTTGCAGTCTGTCAGGTGGACTTGCTTACTCATACCTAACATTTAGCACCAAAACATCGCAAAGGACCACTGAAACGTCACAAGAGCTGAAGATTGACTTCGCAGAAGACCCCCCCATTCAAAACAAGTAACTAATACTATATGCCATTGTTATTCGCCACTTGGCGGTGCTGTTTAGCTCCATATTGGAGTGTCAAGACGTCTTATTTATTAAAAGTATGCAGCAGGGCTTCCCAAACCTTTCAGTCGTGTACCCTTTACCCATGCACCCTTAAAAAATATAAACCACACAATGAAACATCTTTAATGTATTATTAAATGGACATATGAACACATGCAGCATGGAATTATGCACCAAGCAGTAGAGAGCATTATTAACCTGCACTTCTGTGCATTTACAGTGTTAACAATCATTAACAAGGACAAGGTGAAAGGAAGAAAAGAAGAAAACATACATGTCTGTGCAGCATCCGAGTCTCAGTCCACCTCACACATGGTGCGTTCAGGAACAAAAGGGGCTGCAATGTGCCAAAGAAGACATATTTGTGAAAGCATAAATTTACATACACGTGCAAAATTTGGGGTTTTCTAATATAGAGCATGTCTATAGTGGATCCATCCAACATTGAAATGCCTTATTTGTTGATCTAATGCACACACAAGAGTGAACAACTTCATGCCATCACCTTTCTTCTGCATTGTACTACTTACCTGCTGTGGCTGTTCATGAGGTGTTTGAGCGCATTAGGTAAGTCTCGGTATTCAGCGCTAAAGTAGTCAAGCCGTTTTTTTAAATTCACATAGCCCCCATGACAATCTTCATAACCGTAGGAGTGGAAAAAAGCCAATACAGAATGAATGTCTCAGTGTGTGAATGTTTATTGAAAACCAGCAATGTTATTACATAATGGACAGCTTATTAGAGAAGCTTTAACAGAAACCAAATCAAGCAAGTAAGGGTCACTCGATACATGTCAGAAGATGTTAGCATGGGAGGGAACTGATTCTAGAATTCCATGACAACGCTCTTGGTAAGTTGTGCACAATCAATATTATTCTATGTATATATTAAATGCCATCATTTTTCAAAACCACACTCATAAAACAAACAAGCCTATTGGTTAGAAGAAATGTTTCAGAATATAATATACAAAACATCATTTGGTGTCTTGGCTCTCAACTAAATTCCAGTTTCACCTCTTGGGACATTTGGGAATCCAAAAAATGCAATCCTATCAGGTTATTATGCATGGATGGCTCCAAAACAGAAAATGAATTATGGGTATTAAGAAGCAAGATACAGTGTTCTTCTGTAGTGTAGCTTAAAAGACAAACATACACTTGCATCCTGCACTACAATACAACAAACGTGTTTGACAAACTGCAGGCTATTTCCTGGACAGCACGTGTATTTCAGGCATTGCAAGATGGAATCCAATGTGTTTTTTTATAAGCCCAAGTGCTTCATTTAAAAAAAAAATATTTTACATACTGACCCAAGAAAGATGAACTATGAGCTCAGAATGAACTGTCCATACATACATTTAAAAAACACACAAGCCCCTTTTCTCATTTATACCAAACACACTATAATATCCTGTCTTGGCCTTGTTTCCGCCAAGCTGTACAGTACTGCACTGCACTACAAGGGTGGGGTGAGATACACTAGATACTCTGGAGTAGCATCAAGAGCCGCAACGCAGGTGGGACACCGCCTACAGAACCAAACATTTGGAGACACTTTAACATTATTAAATGAGAAAGTATCTTTTGACAGGTACTGTATGTTTCAGTGGACAGCGTGCAGTTTGTTTCACCCAGCACGTACCGCTCCTGCACTTTTGCGTTACACAATTGTAGCTGTACGGTGCATGCTGCGGTTTTGCAGGATTTGTGCCAGGCAACGATTTACCAGATCTGAACTGTACCACTTGGTAGAAACAAAAGTAAAATGTGCCAAAATGTGGCACAGCAAAGTCTAAATATTTTGCACCTAAGTGTACTGCTGGGTGGAAAAGGGTTTTAAGTGCATGTGCTGATCCAATGTTGTGAGAAGCGGATTAGGCTTGCAATGATCACCTGTCCTCGCGGAAAGGAAACATGACCCATGTCTGACTGTATTCCCACCCCTACCCAACCCCTAAAAATCCCACCATCTCTTCACCTAATACAGGTTAAGGCCAATTTTTGCTTCTCTCTGTCTCACACCGACACGAGGCTGAGGTGTTACACCCTGTCATCAAATCTTCAACCATATTTACAATCACACACACTAAACATACCTTTTCCGAAACTTGTTACCGTCAAAGTGCAAACAAAAAAAACACAATCTGAACTCTTTGATCGCCTTTAAAAGGCAGAAAAGAGTGACATTCTTCATATAGTAAAATCTACAATAGCAGCCTAAAAGGATAAGTGGAAGCTGAATAAGGTGCTTTAGCTTGTGCCTTCCAGGGAGGGGTGGGGCTGCTGTGCATCAACACTGATCTCAGGCCGGTTCTTGAAGCAAGAGTGGATCTGTGTTAGGAAACGGTTCTCTAGCTACAGCACAAGGAAGGAAGGCAGACTGGGGCTGGACGTAAGTGATTTGGGGTGCTGCTCAGGCAGACAGGTTGGCCAGCTCAATGAGCGCCAGAGCACCGTGGAGACGCTCCCGCTGCTCCTGGAGGCGACGCCTGGCGGCTCCGCCGTGGCTGCCCTTCTCCTCCTCCGCCATCTCTTCCTCTTCGCCCTTCTCGTCATCGGACTGAAGGAACTCCATGGGGTCCCGCTGCTCCTGGTCCTGCGCTCTGGCTTTACTCTGTACCTTCCCCTTGGTGGTGGTGGGGGCACGCTGCTCACGGGTCCGCCAGTACCTGCAAATAATCATTTGGTAATTGAAAAACAAACAAACAAAAAACAGAAGGTATTGTCGGTCAAGTGGATGTTGTCTTACTTTGCCAGCCACTCTGCCACTGCCTTGTTGTCCACAGACTGCGCCTTGCCTGCCCCTTCCTTTGGCTCCTCCCTCTTGAGACGGGAAAATGGATGCTTGGGACAATGACGGTTGGCGTGCGTGAATCGATTGCCACACCCTGAAGACAAAACCACAGATTGAATTAACATTACAGGAGACAAGAGGTAAAAGTGGCAGTGTGGAGCACCACTGTCTAATCAAACACAATCTGTGTACGCTTTATAGCAGGGGTGTCCAAACTTTTTTTCCCCACTGAGGGTCATGATGTTTTTCACCTTTTACTTTAAAATTAATCAAGCTAAATACATATGCCAATACAGTATAGGTCAGTACTCAATATGCTCACTAACTGACATCTAAAGGCAACAAAGCATATAGTTTTTACCCTTAGTATGATATACTGGTTCTCACTTTAACATGCTTACACAGACTCTACGTGAACTTTACTGATGAATATTTTTTGATAACTATTTAACCTGTTCTTTATGCAATGCATTTCTGCACCACAGCTGTGTTATTTTGGTAAAACCCCCTGCAAGCATGGTTCCAGTTTTGGTGGTCAGTGACCGAGCACACTTAAGGCCACTGGTACCAAAATAGTCGCATGACTTCCCTGTGAATGACTCAAACCCACAATTTCAAAAATGTCACCTTTTTCTGAGCAAACAAAGGGTTTCTCTCCAGTGTGCAGCCGCTGGTGCGTCTTCAGCTGACCACTCTGGACAAAGGCCTTGCCACAATTTGGATAGTCACACAAATACGGTCGCTCGCCTGACAGATGGGAAGACACGGGGGTCACATGACAGTAAATACTGAGTTACTAATCTTTCCTAATATGCTTTTACAAACACTTAATGCTCACCTGTGTGTGTTCTCTTATGGGCCTGGAGTGACTTCTCTCTGGGGAACACCCGGTTGCAGATGTTGCAGCGGATGCGGCTAGAGGATGTTTCCCCTTCACTGATCAGCTCTCGGACAGTTTCAGCTCTCGGACGACCTCTGCGGATGCCATCCTGAAGATGAGGGCAGCAAATGGAGGTAAAAGTCAAGCGACAGATTACAGATGCAGACACTAGGCTAACAATGACCTTTTGAGAGGTATTAATTGAGTAAAATGTTTATTATTGTACTTGTAGTTTGCAGGGGTGTCGAAATGCAGCGCATCATACTGCTTGTTTACTACTTGTTTACAGGTGTTGGATGTCATTCTACTGAGCAGATGGCCTTTGGAGTCTGCATACAAAATATAAACTCCCATTCATTTTCTACAGGCTAAGATATTAAGTGCAATAGTGTTACAATTCATAACTGTTTGGTTTGCTCACAGATCTCGCGAGAGTTACAATGAGATTTTGTCCATTCACTTCCGACTACATTTTTTGGCGCCAGACAAGACGTCATAAATGAGCAGCTGCTCCACAGGAGGGGGTTTAAAATCCAACAAGTCACACCCTAATGTCATAAGCGGACCGATTATTATTATTATTATGGACATCAGAGTAATTTGTCATATTAAATGACATTCTGTTTGATATTGTGTTCGTCACATGCAAACTAGTTGCAGTATAAGCCACGATTTTAGCGCTCGAACCAATTACAGTAGTTTTAAATAAACTTTTACCTTCATCTGATCGGGTGATTGAGACGCGTCGGCCTCTCCGGTGGTCCCGCAGGGAGACGAAGCCCCGCTCAGTGAGCCCGGACTCAGTGACACATTGTGGGCGTTCTCCCCCCACTTCCACGGGTACACCATGAAGTCGCTGAACCCCGGGCTGGTGGGAGTCATGGCCTCGGCCTTAATGGGCTTGATCGGAGTGGTCTTGATGACCGACACCAGAACCCTCTTGGGTGAGTCGTTACAAAAGATAACATGCGGGTGTTTGCTGTCGGCCATTGTTTGGATGCCGTCAAAAAAACCCGGAAATGGCTGAAAATGAACAGCTTCTCTTTAACTTTAACAATAAGAAAATGTCGCGCCGTGTTAATCCGGTGTGAATATGTCCTTCATTTCCGAAGAGCAAAAATACAGATCCGTCTTCAGCTACAAAGTATATGGAATCATAAAAAAATATCTCAATGTTAATCTTGGTGCTGCACGTCTGCTCTGAACAGAATGCGCCCACACAAGTGCTATACCGCGTTGCAAAATCGCGCCCGATCAGCAAACAGACCAATTAGATACACAGAATCACACCCACATGACCAAAGCGGCCAATCGGAGCAAATAGATAGCCCAATGTCCGGAACATGATGGCAAACCTGCTGTTGTGATTGGTCAAAAGATTGCATCCAATCAGGTTTGAAGAATATGGGCGCTCGCTCTCGTTGGCCACCCAGATTGGACAACGAAACGAAGGTTGGTCGTCCGGGCGCCCGGCGCGTATCCAATAACACCGAAGGGCGGTTAGTTTTACAGCGCACAAAACAAGCAGATGGTACTTTTTCCCGCGCTCGCTAAGTCTTGTTGACGTTAACTGGTTTTGAGGCCAATTTAAAGGTATATGCAGCAAAACCAACGAGGCGCCAAGCTTCCGCAAGGGCGGAAACAGTTGAACAAAGAAGTCACTGTAGCCCTGGAAATCGTCGGTTTGCTACCTTATTCTTATTTGTGTATAACCTAACACAATCTACAGCTCATAAATGTAATGCTGGTGTGTGATTGTGTTTGCTCATTCATTACCTCAAAACCAAGACTCAATTCAGAATTGTGGGGGTTTTCTGCAAAGATGGCTATACAAAACCTTTCTATATTTTCTATATTGTTTTCATATTTTACTGATCTCTCTATATTTTGTTTTTTTTTACTGATTTTTAACTTTTACTGACCTTTTATTGACCTTTTACTGATTTCTATTTTTTGTGTGTGTATGTTTTTTATTGACAGCGAGGACGAATTTGTTGTTTTGTGGATGAATAAGCAAATCTACTGTCACTCTAAGATGACAAAGACTTTATTGACAGCCAGCGACTCACATTGCCCAACAGTGTGCTCGAGACATGCTGTACCTCCGTGATCACCACTGGGTGGCACTGTTGTGTTTTACGTTTTGATAACGCTTTCCTTTTTGTTCAAATAAAGTGTTTTATTGCAGTTGATTGATGCATCAGAGTGCTTATTCATCCATTCAATAATGTAAAAATAAAAAAGATGAACAGGCTGAGTACTCACACAAGGACTGTTGTGACATATACATTTTCTAAGTGACATATACATTTGCTAACATTGGCTGAATTAATATTTCATATGCTAGTGCTAGTTTACGTGTCCCGGTTGTCCTAAGTTGTTTGGGTCTTGATGGCGAGCTTCTGGTGTCCTCCTCTGTACCCAGGAGTCTCAGCCCGAAGAGGCAACATGGGCGTTTATATTGGAAAAAATGTCAAATGTATCGGTACAACTCGACCTGTGTTGGCTTGATATCGCATCAACACGAAAATGTACAGTATGGCCCACCTCGACTCATGACCATTAGGCCGCCATTTTCTGATGATTTAATAAATTGGTATTACGAGGGGGCGTGGCCTCGTTTGCCTCGCGCACCTGCAAACATTTATAAAAGTGGACCAAACGTTTCCCGCTTTTGTGCGAAGCTCAATGGCGACTTGACCATCATCTGGAGTCCTGTTATTGCCGAAGAATAAGACGATGGTGGTTAGCGGAGTTGATTGTCAACAAACTACCCTTTAGCTGTGAGAGACGTGGTGAGTTGAGTTTGTTGTCCTCTTCCTCTGTCACACACAGATTAAGATGCTGCCGGACGCCTATGGCTGCGCGGTGGCCAACAGGTTCGGGAATCTTCCAGACGACGATTCCGACCCGCTGGACCTGATAAACGAGGTGGAAACCGAAAAGGAGAAACAGAGGAAGAAGAAGAAGGAAGAGGATGAGAAGAAAGGCAAGCAGAGAAAACCCGGTCAGAAGGAATCTCAGAGGGACAGGCGTGTTCCTATAGTAACTCCAACCACACTGACTCTTCCAGTGGTTGATGCAGGTACACTACGAGAGGCGGCCATGTTTTGCTAGACAACCTAGGCCCTCCAATTTTGGCCCATGAATAACATAAGTTCAGTTTGGACCTGAGTCTAGTCATTTATATCTTTAACAAGTGTTGAGCGGGCCTTTTTAAACAGTTCTGTTATGTAGAGGATATATGATCTTTCACTATGTAGCAGTAAAGCACTTACTGTATGTTCTCAGTCTCCAAGCAGCCACCCCGTGCTGGAGACGAGCGTGTGGACACCAAGAGAGGCTCAAAGACTGCTGCCTTCGGGGAACGTAGGACCAACCCAGCCGTGTACCCTCAGGAGTTCTCTGTCCCAAAGTACATTTCCCAAGCCACGCTTGTACATTTCATCCAGTTCTTGCCGAACAAGACTTGTTTGTGTCACAGGCCTTTCAACGATCAGGATGCAGAGCCCAGGAGCCGAGGGGGTGGCCGGGGTAGGAGAGGAGGAAGCAGGGGGTATATTAGGAACCTAGATACCACTGGGCTCAGAGGCAAAAGAGAGTATGACAGACACAATGGAACGTAAGTGTTTGTATTGTTTCAGCGTTTTTATGAGCGCTTTTTGATGATCCTTTTTGTGACTGTAGTGGCATCCCTCCTGATGAGAAGAGGGGTGGCAGAGGTCCCTGGAACTGGGGATGTGTGGAAGAACCAACAAGGTGCGTGTCTGTCGGTCAACATCACCAATGTCAAATGAAGTGGTGCCAATGGAGTGCTTCCCTCTTGTGTGAAGCGAGTCAATGGAGGTGACACCCGATGATGCTCACGTCCAAGCTGAGGAGGCTCAAGCCGTAGCTGAAGACAATCAGAACATGTGAGTGTTGAAAAATGTATATATTTTTACTTGTTGAAATTAATCCTTAAACAGAAGTTTTGAAGCATACATAATACAACTGATAACTGTAAATTCCAGTTAAGAATCATTGCCTATAGTGTAATTTGTAGGACAAAGAACAGAACATTAACCGGAAACTCTGAGTTGTGATGGTATATAGCATAAAAATCCGAACCTCAAAAGTGCCAAAGGTCAAAATAATTTAACTCTACCTGACTAAAAATGGCAGCAATTTAACTACTATGCCTGGTCTGTGGAAAATAGCACAGTAAAGAAGCATAAAACGGTCAAAAGTGATCACTTTCAATAATGACGGTGATTTTTGATGGACCACCTATCAAAAATGATCCACTCCAAATGTCTGAGTTTTGGGGCCCCTGTGTGATTGAGTTTGACACCCCTGCTATTGAAGAAATGCCCTTTTTCTTCCCAGTACATTTGTTTCAGTCAATGTTTTGTGCGATTAGTGTGGAAGTCGATGAGGAAGGTGACATGGTGGTTCAGGTTGCCATGGAGATGACCCTGGATGAATGGAAGGCTCTGCAGGAGGTCAGTCGTCCAAAGGCCGATTTCAATATCCGCAAAGCTGAGAACACCATTCCATCGAAGGCCAAGGTCATCCACCAGTCCAAACATGTGGAAGTACGTAAAGATTTCTATACCACCTTATACATACACCTTCATGCATACCCATGTACCCCAAGCCCATCAAATTGTCATGACAGGAAAAAGACCGTCATTGACAAAAAGCAAAATGGTCATTTTCATAATCCTAACAATGAAATGGGGATGAATGCACAGGTAGAGGCAATGGTTGCTGTCCTTTAGTCACTTCTGCTGGCCACATAATGCCTAAAATGTTCGATAACGGCTGCAGACAACCCAGTAGTCTGTCTTTACCGTCCAATCTTCAGCATCTCAGGGACAGTCTGGAAATGGAGGACGGTAATTTCTTCCGCCGCTCCATGAATGACATCACCTCCCTCCTGGACATCAACTTTGGCAGTCTTGGACGCCGGGGGAGGGGCAGGGCAACCCGTGGTTCAGGTCCACCGGGCAACCCAGAAAGAACCAAACTGCTGGAGAAGGTTTGTCTTTGCTTTATACAGTATATAACATTACAGCAGTGTTGACCTGTACCTAATGCCTGCTTGCTTCCAGGTGAGTGACGTTGCGCCTGACCCGGATGATCCAGAAGACTTCCCAGCACTATCAGCAGGCAATTGAGTTCATGCTCCATGTGACCGATGTGGAGGGGTGGGGGGGATGGTTGCACTTAAAATACTTGAAACAGTTTTCATGGTTCCTCTATTCTTGAAGTGGTACTTCAGACTTTGGCAGGAAGTTGTATGACAGTGAGCAGTGTCCACTTTGTCTCATGAGCAGAGTTCTGGTTCGATTTCAGTGATGAGGAATGTTCTGGTTAGTTGGTGGGGCCACTGAAGGAAAAAAGCGTTTAAAAGGGTAATTTGTGTCACGAAAAATAAGACCTCAGATTTCTCTTACCTGGGGGGTAAGCTACCGTTGATGTACTACACTGCTGATGGGGGTGTCATACATGTCAAAGAATGAACTATCCCTTTCAGGTTTGGTGTTTTTATCCTGATGGATTTGTTCTCATTCACGAATGGTACTGAGCTTTGACTGCTTGAAAATAAAGATGTTTGCAAGTCTTACTGTTACGAACTCTTTATATTTCACTTAAAAGAACGCACCAGTACATAAAGCAGGGTATGTACTGTATATATTTAATGAAAAAGTGATTATATTAGAATGTATGATATACATGAGTTAATGTCCCATTAGGATGGTTATGATCACAGGATACAGTACAAAATATTAAAACATTTCCAATGTGGCTAAAATGTTAATATTTACAGTCTTCATGTAGCTGACAGTGATAACATTAAGTGACCTCTACTTCAGTTGAGGTTTGAAATTGCCAACCAAGATAAAAAAAAAACTCATGAATAAAGTGTGTGTGTGTATATACAGTATAAAATTCTGAAGTTGTACTCCTCTGGTTACAAAACGTTCCACCTCCAAATGAAATCCGCATTTTCACCGAAGTAAAGGTGCTCTTGCTTTAGGTATGGAGTGACTGCAAAGAACATGGAACACAAAACATTAGAGTTCTGCTTGTGTAAAAAAACGAAAGCATTACACCAATACAAGGAGATAGATACCATAGCTTAGAAAATCGCACAGATTGCAAAGAGCGGCGAGCTTTATGTCCACTGGAGGCTGCGCTTCTGTCGTGTGCAAAACAGAAAAGAAGCAAGTGAATGAAGTTAGAGATTAGCAAGCTGGATAGTAAATCAAGTACAGGAATGGAGAGTAGAGTGCAGACCAGAGAAGCTATAGCCAGTCATACTCCCCCGAAAAACTGAAGGACATGCAAAAAAAGTGCAGGCAGACTTGACAAAGACCGTCAGGAAAGAACCAGGTGGATTTACAAGCACCATCTTCATCTTGTGTGTCTGACTAAGGCTTGCCTGCAAGTGCGCCATGTTTAAGTTGACGGGAGTGCATGTGTTGGTTGCGTCTTTATGGCCGCCACATGGCTCACAATGCACGGGGCCGCCGGCCATTACGTGAAAGCTGCCCACCAATGGGGTGCGACACACGGTGCTGGCAGAGAGAGGTGGGGATGCCGTGAGTGTTACCATACATGAGTGGCTATAGCCTCTGGCTTGTTTTAACAAGGCAATAAGCACTGATACAATCCTCATAAAATGACATTACCAAGCATCACTGTTGTGAAAGCTGCAACGGTGACTTCATTGTTGTTGAAATACCAACCCCTACGCCAATCCATGCCTATGCCAAGATTTGGACACTAGGATCACTTTTGCTGTTTAAAAGTGACATCCAGCCCGACCCATTGAAAGGTCAGCTTGCTGGGACGTGGTGTAACATATAAACAATATACATTTCCAGGTTGTGATGTGGGTTATATTGTTGCAGTATTGCCGTAAAAATGATGTACCATTTCAATTTGAACTGTACATACCACATGATACACAAATGGCTTTATCATATTATTATTTCACAGAGGGTGCAGAGGTTCCATTGGCCTCCTACCTGCATGCTCCGCTGACTGGCAGTGAGGTTCTGGTCCTCTTCCTACTGTCCGAATGGTCGGACAGAGCCAATGAGTTGACGCTGGTCTGAAGCACCGCCCTGCTGCGAGGAGACCATTTAGTCGTGAGTTGTTGCTGCTTTTATCTTTGTGTCACGGCATGCATGATGGCGATTGTATGGCAACCTTACTTAAGAGACGCCGACCTGGTGTGAACCTTATTCTCTTCTTGCCTGTGAAAACAGACGATGACAGTTTCATTATGGAGTGACTGTAGAAATAGGCTGGCTCTGATAGCAACTTCAGCAGTCAGGTGAGATTAGTGAAAATAGCCAAATTAGTAGGACGGAGGGTGGGGCGCAAAGGGTGGAGCTACTCATTTATATCCATTGACCAATAGCCATCAACCCAGCCATCAGTATTTCATCAACAGAATCAAAAGATAGCGCTACAAAATAAAGTATGGGAACAATAACTTACAGCATTCTCAGTTAGATCCAGATTGGGTGGGGCAGCACACATTTTTTTGTTGGGGGAGGGGGCGGTGGAACTCATAGAAATCCTAACCCGTCTATACAGAAATGCAGCATGGAAGAAGGGAAGCCATACACAATCCACCACAGGGCAAGGCTACACAGGGAGGGGAGCAGCATGGCTACCAGCCATCTGAAAAGAGGACAAATTCAAACAAGAACAAAAAAACTAAAAAAGAAAAAAAAGAAGGTATAGTGATAAAAGAGAGACAAGAGACGGCTGGGCTGGACACAGAGATGCACTTCGTTCCAATGGAACTGGATCAGTAAACAACAATGTCCATGTTAAGACGTATTGTTGCTGTATGGAACCATAACTCCTTGTGAAGAAGAAAATCATGGGGCCATTGTTCTATTACCTTTTCACTTCCTGATTACTGTGCAGAGTATATTTATATGGGAGAGATGCAGTCCGAGTTCTTATAAAATGCACTTCTGCCACCTTGTGGTCATTTTTTTCGGCATCAAACATACTCTCTCCTATGTATGGCGGACTGAACCAAAAAGATGCATTCAAACTGTGAATGTACGTAGTACACTATACTGGTCACTAGGTGTCAGTAATGTTACTTTATTGTTCAGTGAATCGCACCAAAAGTGATCGCAGGAGCATCATTTATTGCCGCTCTGAATGATCTCACAACAGGTGCCATAATAATAAAAAAATCACATAATAATAATACTAATATATAATACTAATGATTTTGTTTTATTTATTGTTTTCGTGTCTTAAGTGTTTTTTGGTTATTTTGGCTGATTAGACCTACAATATTGGGTAATATGACTGTAAAAGTGACTATACGGGTGGTATTTCATATCTACAGGGCTCTAATAATGTCAATAAAGGAACATGATGTCTTGCAATCATCTACTAGTGTAGAAATAAAAGCGTACTGCTTCCTAGTGGACAGTGTGTGCACTGATCCAGTGTCATTAAAAACAGGCAGTAAAGATGGTGTGAACCCGCCCTGACATTTATTGCATGTTAGACACATAAAAGACATGTATAAGCGTGCATAAGCCAAAGGGTGCGTTGTGCCTGTTTTGCCATGCATGGAAGAAAGAAAAAAAAAACAGGCAGAAAAGTTGATATCACATTAGTGTTTCCTGTCATGTTAACTAGTGAAGCCAGCTGTGGTTAGATGCTTGTATAGCAACCACCCTGCCTTCATAACATTCCCCTTAGAGTAGAAAGAAGCCACTTTTCATCCAACAACACATCTGTTTGTGTACAAAAGGAGTGTTACGGACACCTTTTCTTGCAATATCATGACTTATTAAAAGCTTATCTTGCAAAACAACCATATATTGGTAGTATTACAAGTAGCTTCTGGTCAAATTCCGACCCCAGTGAACTTTTTTTCTGCAAAATCAGAACTTTATTGTCATTGCATTGCAGCTTTCATCTTGCCAATTTACATTTTTACTGCAAAAATTACATAATGACTCACAAATTTACAACTTTATGATATTAGGACTAATATCCCCTTCAGAATTTACAGATATATTAGTTAAAACGTACGTGACTTCAATGCAAAATTAAGATGGTATTGGTGCCAAGATCCAACTTGCAAAATTACACTGTAAAATGTGTGATGCAGCTTTTATCTTGTTACGTCGTGCCTTACCTCAAGATTATTTTTATTATTGTTTGTATATGTATTATTCTTGCAAAATGACATTTGTGCCATATTTCGACATTACAGCATGTACAATTATGACTTCAAATTGATTATAGTGACGTATCTCAAAAGATTACATCTTTAGTGTTGTAATATTAAAATAATTTATTTATGACACAAATGACGTATTACAATATTAGCTTTTTCATACAAATTACAATGATTTTGTGGTAGTTTATTTTGAATACTCCTTCATTCATGTAAGGTTTTAGAATCTACTACAGTCAAATCAAGATCAGCAATACCATTTCACTCTGACTGAACATTATTGAACCTAAAAAAATAAGCATCCTTTACTAATAGTTCTGAATGGAAGCCAAGCACTAAAACATAGGTCAGTGCACTCATATCCAATGCAACACTACAACAGATACAACAGAACGGCTCAGTAAGTCCAAGAAAAGGCAGACCTCCAAGTACAGTGATGCACCTAGCTATTGCATATCCATGTTGTGCCACAGCAAAATAAAAAGGAGAATAACATAAGCCACACCATTCAATGGCATAGCAACTAAATGTACAGGAAGATGCTACTGCTGAAAAAACAAAAATTGGAGGAAGTAGCATGCTCTTACCTCCTCAAACCTCACACTCTGCACCACTTTCCCCCCGCTAGCTGTTAAACGACAGGCAACACGTTGGCCACAGCGCCCCCGTGAAGCCGCAGCAGAACACTAGCACCTGCCTGACACGGGACAACAGAGCCACATGGGAAGGTGGGCACAGGCTAGCCAAATGCACTGGATTTATTTACAACAACTGCAGTTGATTGGCTGTCTATTCATTCGCTATGCAGCATGTCTGCTTCAGGAACAAGGAGGACCAGCAGGCTCCAAACAGACAGATAATGGGTGTGTAGTTTGGGGCATTGCAAAGTGGGGCAAAATTGGGGCAATAATATATATATATATATATATATATATATATATATATATATATATATATATATATATATATATATATATATATATATATATATATATATATATATATATATAAATATATATAAATAAATATATATATATATATAAATATATATATATATATATATATATAAATATATATAAATATATATAAATATATATATACGTATAATATCCATATTATAGCTTGGGTTCCTTGCTAAACGACAACTTTATTCCAATATTATTAGGACTTATCTTGCAACATTTCAACTTCATTGGTAGTTTAATAAAGTACTTTAATAATACACTTTATACATAATAATTTGCTGAAAAATAACAAGTTTATTCTCATCGTATTGCAACTTATGTTGCAAAAATGATGACTATTCTTGCAATATTACAGATTTTTTTCCAGCAAAATGACAACTTTATTCACAAATTATGACTTATCTTGCAAAATCTACTTTGTCCTTGCATTACTGCTTTTTTTGTTTAAAAATAACAGCTTTGCTCTTTTATTTCAACTTATCCTTGCAGAATTACAGCATTGCATTATTCTTGGCAAATTTATGACCTGTCTCTCTCAAAATGATGATGACTTATTTTGCAAAATCACGGCTATTACCCCCCTCCCCTGGCAAAATGACAACTTTACTTTGACATTATCTTGCAGCATTACAACTTTCTTGTAACACTTTTCCCTCGCAAAATGAAACGTTTATTCATGTAATGTTGCGTATATTGCAAATAATATGTTAGTTTCTTATGCCGTGATATGTATTTAGCTAGTGTTTTAGTTTTCTGTGGCTTTTCGGATTGACGGCAACCTCTGAGCATTTGCACACAACGGCTGCTTCTAGTCTTCACATGCAATTTCTTTCTGTTTCAATGCAAAAAAGATTGATTTCTTCACTGCAATGTTGTACGAAATGACAGGGAACATTTACAAACTCCTATTCCAAATAAGTTATTTACACTCTCCAGTCTTCCATTGATTGCAAACATCCCAAAAGACTGAAAGTTCCATATTAATTTAGCTTCCTCCTTTTCTACCTGAACATCACAAATGACTTCCTGGGTCACTCCGTCTCCATACTTGACATATTATCAATCACAACTAATAGATTACAGAGCGGCTTATATTCCTCCTAGACCTGAATTCAAATTGACTCCAAAGAACCAGATGAGGTTTATAGGAGGAGGAATACTACACGGCCCCCGAGCTCATCAAGAAGCTACACTATACACGCCCTTCCGAGGATCATCTAATGACATGATGAACATGGCAGCAACATCGCTATCGTCATTTTTCAGTCCATTGAGGTGTTGAGCATGAAAGCAGTGGTCCATTGTGGTACTTACGATAATGAACTTGAGGATCTGGCTTGCCTCTTGCTCTTCAGGGCTCTCAGTTTGTCGCCCTGCGTCACCCCGTTCCGCTCTTCATTGTCGTCATACTGCAGAATAGAATAGCACAGTTTTTCAAGGAGACAAAGTACGGTTTGACAATGGCTTCCAAAACATACCAGCTCCGTCTCTCCTTTCTTGGATGCCCTGTTCTTGTTGCTGCCGTTAATGGTTATGTCGTCCACTCCGGAGAGGATTCTCGTCACGGCAAGTTTACCGTTCTCTCTTTCGCTGAGCATTTTCTCCCGGAAGATGTCTCCCTCGGCCCACAGACTGTTCTGCTTCCTGCCAGATGATGACATTACAGCACATTAGGAAGATTACAGCGTCACAACACTGGCGTACATAGAAACAGGAGTTCAGAACAACCGATCACTTCATTTTGATGACTGGCCATTACTAGATGAGATATGGGCGTAGTATGCACTCACTCTTCAACAAAGTTCTGCTGAGGCCCGATGATGGACCCTGGGCGACAGATCCGTATCCAAGCAATCACCTCCGCCGCAGTCATGCAGTAATGCTTCATCATGTAGCAGCCAATCAGAGTGCCAGTGCGCCCCAAACCGGCTGGAATGCACCACAGGTGTGTGGAATCAAAGTAACAGTTGACTACACACCTCACCTTTTCGCAAGCACATTTACAGGATGTCAGTATGTCTTCAAAAGTAGTCAGTGTACAGCTTGTATAGCAGCATAGGTTTACTATCCACTGAAAATGATGCAACACACAGCCACTATTGCCTAAGTAGCTGGCAGCCCAAGTGAATAGGAAGATAATTGTGTTTTGCCTACAGTCAAACACTGTGGTGGTAGTGTCAGGGCCTGGGTTGCATGAGTGCTACTGGAACTGGGGAACAGCGGTTCTTTGAGGTAAACAAGAATTCCAATATGTACCTTGACATATATGTCATTAATGCTATATAAGCTGTACACTGGCTACTCTAAGTTATGACTGTATTGTATCCAAAAATAGGTGGCTGACTACGTTTTGTGAAATTCTGCATGCTATCTTGGCGCTTACGTACCCTTGCAGTGGACAGCGATGGCTCCTTCTGAGTTTTCACAGATATTGAGGAACTTCCTGACAATGGTGTCGTTGGGCGTGCTCCCGTCCACAAAAAAGAGGTCATGATGTTCAAAGCCTGAGTCTGTGAAGCGCCGGGCATCGTACATCTTTTTGTTGAGTCGGATAATACTGGTGATGTTGTGTTTGCTAAAATAAGGGATGTAGGCCTCGGGTGCATGCAGAGGGTAGCCTGAGGTAGCAAACAAAGAGATGTTTGTGAGAGTTGCTATACAGTATATAACACTATTTGATGAGGCATCATGCTTCAAGACTAGACATACCGTTCTCTATTTTGCTTTTGGGATGAGGCCCACTAAATGCAAGGAACTTCCCCGGAATAATCCAGTTCAAATCACCATTTTCCGCCCTCTCGTAGTGCTCGTATTCCTCCACGTCAAAGTTGGAGAAGTCTAGCCAGCCGTACTGCAGCGCCTGGCGGAGGGTAATCTCATCAGCGGTGTGACTCAGCAAAAGAGAGGACGAATGAGCCGTAGAACGGAGACCTACCTTGTGCACAGCACGGAGGCAGTCGAGGATGTTCAGATTGTACATGCAGGTTCCAAATGAGGCATCTCTGTGAAACATTTTATTGCAATTTTTACTTCTTTCAGCACCAAACTCTGCAGCTTTACACCCTCATATAACATAACCTTTGTGGCACAGAATAATGATTACATTAATAAGACAAGAAATAGACCGTCTACAGTTTTTACCGGAATGGAACATAAGTGCAGTTCCTTGACACCAGTAGACTGTACGCCTCCTCTGGTGTCATATTCAGGTACATCACCTACACACACATATATGGACAAATGAGCTTACTAGGTGGATAAAACACATTGATTATGCATTGTTTCCACTCACTGCATATGAGCCTATGAGGTAGGCAGCATTGGCTTGTTTCTTCTGATCACCACAGGTATAAAATACAATCTTCTTCCTTGAAAGTGTAATGGACTGTGCAAAGACATAGAAAACTGTGTATGGGACACTTTAATTGCACAGTTAAAACATGACCACCAGCACAATGTAATTTAAAGTGGCAGTTTGGTGTGAACGGCTGCAGAAGCAAATGGAACTTATTACAATAGGTGTTAACATGTGGTGCCAAGTGTGTGTACTTTATAAGATATAATGATGATAAAAGCCATTTTAAAGATGTGGCTGCATGACAAATGAATAGTGACAATCAATGTATAGAATAATAATAATAGTCTCACTGTGAGTGTGCACGTTTTCATGTTTTACAGTGGTTAACTTATTTTTACACTTGCGTAACAAGTCAAAATGTTATGCACCTTTAGATGCAAATCGCCCTTAGATTGCACTTTCCTCATTAAATGATTTACAGTTTTGCACCCTAATGTAATACAGCCACAGCCCAGTGGTTGAGCAAATGTTGACACTTGTACGCTTTTCCTCACCCCAGCGTGGTGATTACCTTGAGTTTCTTTGTCAGCTTGCAACAGAAGCGATAAAACATGGCCAGGTTGAGAGGGCCAAAGTCCGCATAGAAGCTAAGTGAGGAGAAAATGATTAATTAAAAAGCATGTAATTTTTCTCAGTTGTCATATTGTTAATAAGCCTATGCAAACAGGGACTCTTGCTATGCAAAAGTGCTAGTAGTTGTTTTGCCTGTGAAGAAAAAGCAAAAATGCACTGCAAATGCCATTGCAGAAACAACAGTCAAGGTGGGGTCCGCCCATTTAAAATGGCCATGAGTGCAGTCAGCGGGCAAAGCACAGGGTTATATAGTCACTGACTTACTTTTCATATGCCAACTCTTCATCTATGCAGAAACAATGTCGCTCAGTCGTGCTTTTCAGCTTTTGTTGAAGGATGGCGAAATACAGTTGATCTAAAAAAAAAAAACGAAGGGAGGAGGAAGAGTTATTATTGTCGTGCATACTCATTGGCTTCCATAGCTTTCTAAGTTTATTCTTCTTTCCTCCTTGTTGCTATCTTACCCTGGATGATCTCAATGCATCTTGACAAAACATCCTCCTCGTTCATGTTGACTTGAGCTCTTTTAAACATGTTTCCTCACAAGAACGTAAGCATACTTAGATAAAAAAAACTCACTCGTAAATGCCCAAAATATAATTAATATTTTATAAACTTCTCGCGTTGCTGTTAAAGTGTTTAAATCCCAACTTTACCCTTCTCAAAAGTCCCCTCTGTCGAAGGAACCCGATGGTGAGTTTCATGTGTGAATAAAGTGCGCACTATGCTAAAAGTAAGCTCCGCCCCGCTCTCAGCCTTCGCGAGACACCATTGGTTAAAGCAGATCTAACACATGACGCCATTCGAGAAAGATGGCGTCAATCACTTATGGTTCCACCTCTCTTAGTTTAAAGTTCTCCCGTTCTGACACGGGATAGGCTGTGGGAAAGTTGCCTAGGCGGTTGTTGGCATGTCTCGTCAGCCAATCACAATCGAGCTTTTCCACTTCTTGACTGTAGTAAAGGATGAAGGACATCTAAGTAGTCACTGTAATACTCTTTTCCTCGAAAAATTAATCACTATTCGTACTTACACTATTAATTAGCATTTGTGTGATAAATCCACACAAATAACGTAGAGTGCATTAACCACAAATCAACAGACGGTGTCGCCACATTAATGTGGTGCAAAAACAAATCACAGCACGTCCTTTATTTAAAAAAAGGGACGATTATGTGCAAATGTAAAAGTTGACAGCCTTCATCGTATAGCCACTCTTACCTTACCTGAAATCTCAATGTAAATATCCGAGTTTGGCTCCGCCTCTGAGGCGTCCAGAGCTGCACAGCGCCTCTTCCTCCTCGACTCTATTCGCCTCCCTTCGCTCTTTCGCTTCATGTTGCCTTTCAAGGCTGCAGCACGGTGGACATGATGGTTCTCCTGCAGGGCCCTCCGTCTTGTTGACACTAGTTTTGTTGCGGTGCTATAATGCAGGCATGTCCTCCCCGGATCTGCGTGGAGTGTACTAATGTCAACCGAGCTCCTCCAGCCAATCTCGTTTGGTGGTGGTGGTGTTGGTGACGTGCACGCAGGCAGGGGCAGGTTTAATGCCGCCATGCAATAATGGTGACATCATGATCTACTGTATCATATCTAATTTGGAAATATATGCTCTTACGCAGATGGGAAATCTAAACATATTCTTTTAATAGTATTTCTTTTATTATTTCGTTGTAGAAAAAACATCAAAACGAGACATACCCAAGTTATAGTCTTTAAAAATAATGCAAACATGTTAAATTGCAACTGTTGTACCAACACCCATATTACCACCCCAATTACAACCTAGAGATAAAACCCATGCTTTATTTAATACACAAACACCTCTGGAATGAAAACAACTGAAAACAACAAATATCAACCACAAACCAAAACATTACATGCGTTCATTTGGCGTTGTAAAAGTGTAAGTTGTGTACCAATACTTTTTTTGTACAGCATTACTGGAACCATCCACCTCCAAAGTGAAAATAATGCCATCCGGCTGTGTGAGCATCATCCTCCATGAACCAGGAAGTAGCCTTCTAACTAACAAAAGCAGAGCTGTTTGACTGTACTGAGTTAGTTGTGGGCATTGCTAAATGAAGGAATGAATGCATACACCGTACTGTACAACATAGGGATGTTCATGAGTCTTGTGCAAAGCCATGCAAAACTTATGTAAGTTGGGATGTTAAACAAGTTGTCAGTGATATGAATGATAAACCTTTCCCAAACCATTTCAAATTGGCTTAAGATGCGTAAATGAGGCCCTCTTTGGGTCATGGTAGCTGGCTACACATGGATGACCTTTGCCTTCGCACTAAAGTTCACAATGTGCTGAACTCCTGCAAGTTGCAGGAGCCAGTTTATGGGCATGTGGTCCAGACGGTTCATGTCGAAATGGCAGAAATGCACTTGAGAACCTGCAAAGAGTCAGCATGAATGGTGGATTCATTTGCAGAGATAGGAGTTGACGAAATATTACCTGGCCCTGCAATGATGGCTCCACCTTGCTGATGAAGATCGCCCTGGAAGTCGAACACGGGACTAGTCATAGCTCTCCATATGCTCTTCATTTGACCCATGAAGACACCAGACTTCACATGAGGACTTGGTTGAGCTGCACGTGTGAACAAAATGTTCATTATTCACTGCATCATTAATACGGTAGAATTTACACTCGCAGCTGCTTGTTGCATTGACCTGATACAGTAAATTTCTCTTCTCTTTTCATCCCCAGCTTCTGGTAGATGATCCTTTCAGGGTCCACATAGATGTCATGAGGATAGCCTGTCTGCGAGCAGAAAGGCTAAAGCAGACATTATAATGTAATCAGATGTTACATGAACACAGTAGTTTTATTATAATATAGTACAGTGGATCCCTGATATGCACAACGGAGTAGTAGGGCCACATTGGGGAAAAAATCTGTAATTTTCAGAATAAAGTCATAAATTTAAGTTATAAATTTTGGAGGAAAAAAATTGATTACCGGTAATTCCAGTTTTTTAATTGAATCTAACACGCTAGAGTGCATAATCCAGATTTAAGACCTGTATTATGCTTTACACACTTACGTTAATTTTACATTATAAAATGTATATGTACTCACGGCTAATGAACCATAATGAATGATGATTGATTGAACACATGAAATCTAGCCTTTAGCCTGGTCATCAGAATAGGGCTATAACGGTCTCCTGTATGGTTCGCAGTCTAAGATTATCTCTAATTTATACATTCTATTTAATTTAAGGTGAGTGAGATGTGTTTTTTGTGAAAAAACAGTATTTCCTGAGAGAAAATGTTTTACTGGGTGTGTTTAAAAAACCTGTTTTGGACCAAAAATCAGCCAAATTGCAGGTATGTGAATGGTGAATTGCAAATATGTGGGGATCCACTGTATATAAAAATGGGCAAGTACCTACAACTATGTGATAATGAGCAGACTGGCCGATGACAACAAGACCAACCTCAGCATCCTGCGGAAAGAAAACACCCAACATTAAGTTTTACATACATCTTTTTGTATTTATACTCACAGTAGGTAGCTTGGAAATATACAAAGATGTACCATGACAAGTTCAAAACTATTTCAAAGTTTTCCCGTAATGTATTTCATCTGAGCAAAGCATTTCATTGGCGCACAAGGATGGATGGATGCCGGGACACTGCAATGCTGCCTCAGTCCACCAGAGGAGCCCAGAGCAGAGGGGAGGCTGATATCATTGCAGTGCCTCAGCAGGCACCAATGAAATACTTTACTTAAACAAAATGCATTAAAGGAAAACATAATTTTTTAAATCTTTTACAGGTTAAACTCATATTGGTACTTGGTACTCTGAGTTATCATTTGAGTTATCGTTGAGTGTTAAGTCGCTGCGTGATGAGTTTAGCGTTTTTGTAAGATGACACCATGAGTAATGACCTCCTGCAATTTCCAATGGGTTACCAAACCCGTAATGACTGCACTGATAGCTCGGGATTGGCTCCTACCAAAGAAACAGCTATCGTTTCCTTGCCGACTCAGGAACGGCACAGTATTTATACCATTAGTAGTTCTGGAGTACTGTATAGGACATGTCACAAGATTATAATGTAGCCATTAATTTGCCACACACCTTACTTATCTGCCATTTATCCACTTCCTTGGCATATTCCCCAAAGCTGGGACCAGGGTTCAAAGTTGTGTCAATTGTCGCTGTCTGACAAGTATTATACGTCATAATACGTCACACCAGATGTTGCCATGCATATAAGGATCTGATCGCAGCAGGTGAAGCTGCTGTGTGAACATGCACTGTTACAGCAATGTGTGAAATGCACTGGGGATAGTCGCGACAATAATCCATGTTTTGCAAGTCCAAAAAGTTTCTCGCTCAGGACTCACCTCTAGCACCTTTTTGGGTATTTTGCTCAAATCATCCACATATTCTTTACAGCTGTAGCACAAGAAATTCTGCAGGAACATTTGAAGAATGTTAAAAACATGTATTTACAAATTCCTGCACATGTAACAATGGTCAGCCCTCGTTTTCTTTTCACCTTTATGGTTATGATCTCTCCCATCTTCCATGACAAGCTGGGACATCTTTACTTACAGGTAAATACTGTATATTACATTTCAAAATGCAAAATCATTACCTACCCGCACAAATATTATGATGGACTTCCTGTTTTGATATAAACTCTTGAACGGGATCGACATTCCGTGCCGGTCATAAATACAACACTCTTCTACAGCTTGGAGGTGCACGTCGGCTGGAGGAACTCCACTTTCACGGCTTTCTTTCTGGATTTGTCGAGTTATTGGCAACTTTACGTCGTCTGCCATTTTCTTCGTGGTATTTTTAGTGCTGTAAAGCCACGCCCAACTGCTCCAACACGTCACAACTACAATTTAAACTCTAAAAATGGATCATGCAATTATTTATTCATGCCTTGTGTTTATATTGTATATATGTTAATATTTTGTTTATTATATTATGTTTGTTTTACACTATAATAAAAAGGTGATTACACTTTAATACTTTGTTGAGTAAATCTGCATTAAAACACAAATAAATTCACACAAAATGATGACGAGAAACGTTATGAAGAGATTATATACCAAGTGATATTTACTTCGTTGACGAATTGCACCTCGTCGGCTTCCGTCGCTATGTCCTCTTAATGCGGAAGTATTTTCAAGAGCAGCAACAGCCGCACAGCCGCAGCTGCCACTGTTGGGTAAACGCGTTGCTGCTACCCCAGCGGGCTTCCTTGCCTTCTCTTCTCTACTCTGCGTGGATTGTCAGCGTTCATCCGGGTCAGGCAGAAGAGGACTATTATGTGAGCTCAGCGCCAAGTTGTGGGAGCGCCGTGCACACTGGTGAGAGAGCGCTACAGCTAGTTTAGCATCCGAAGATGGAGCAAAGCTAGCCTGTCAATGCAGATCTAATAGCCCCCTTTTTCATCATACACTAAAGCTTGCAATGATGCTGTAGGGATTTTAAAGCGACATCACAATGGTAGATCGTCACTATAGTATTGCTTTGTTGGTGGATGTGCATCAACTGGCCACCTGTTCTCTGTTTACATCTTTATGTTGTCATTCGGTAGCAGCCATGCCACTGTTTCTGTGCCAAACTGGTATTACAGGTACACATGACCAGTCGAATAAGGCTATGCAATGTAAGAAATTGACAGAGACTGCCAGAGAGTTGCAGAATTAAAAAAAAGGTAGTTGTGGTAGTGCTTCATACTGTGATGATTCTAGTCTCTAGAGGTGTATCATTCTCTAATTGTGCAGTTAAAGATGTTGAACCTTTTCCCATGATAACACATGTTGTTTGATCTCCATCCATTTTAGAGTTTTCCTGAGTCATCTATATGGGCCATATTCTTTCGAAAAATGGTTACCGCCTGAAGAAGAGGTCTCGCAAGCAGCATCACAAGAAGAAGAAGAAGAGGAACTGTTTCCTGCAGGGGCCTTGCATGCTCTGCTTCATTGTGCACAGTAGTAGCAGCAGCAGCAGCAGCAGCAGCAGCAGCAACAGCGGCGGCGGCGGTGTCGTCGTCGGTGGCCTCAACGACGACAACGATCCATTGGAGACCACCGGCATCAACGGCAATAACAGCGGCATCAACAGCATCGGCCCAGCGATAGCCGCCTCCAAACTCGCAGAGCGGTACGCGACGCTCGCCTCTCCTGAGGACTGCTCCAAGTTCCTGCTCACTTCACCAGAGTTAGCTATTTGGGAAGGCCAGGGGAGGAGCTTGTTATCAACTGTTCCGGCTAAGCTGATTCCACCGCCTGCTCTTTTTCGGACTGCTGGCGTGTCTGTGACTGTACCCATTCCTGTGCCTGTACCTGACTACGCTGAGATGGTAATCTAATCTTTATTCTAAAAAAAAAATGGAACTAAGCATGTCACGTCTGTTTAAAAGGAGTGTGGACCAACCACACAACCAGATCTCTATGTTAGTGGTCTACATTGTGGTCATCTTAGCATACATCTTGTGTCTCCTTGTGTACAGGTGTGTAAGAGGAAGTGTTCAGAGGTCCAGAGGTGCACCCCTTGCAACAAGCAGCCACGCTGTGCCTTTGCTGCCCCCGATGGGGGCTTGGAAAACGGTGGAGTGGGAGGAAGTGCTGGAGAGGCTTCTACGAACTCTGAAACTGGTCACTGCCACCTTCCACTCCGCTCACTTCCCTCTTGCTCCTCCTCTTCTCCATCCTCCTCCTCGACACCGGCCGATGGTCAGGTTGGTCCACCCCATAGCTTGGACATGTCCCCCTCCAGCCTGCAGAACTACGACGACTGCCAGGTCAAAGGTTGTGATGCTACTGACCCTTTAAGTATCAACCACCTGCCTTCATCTATTCTTCTTAAGGTCAGACATCATCCAACACTCCCCGAAGTTGGCTGTTTGTATTAAAAGATGTAATTCTGTGGGTTTGGTGACAAGCTACCTTCTCTCTGATCACAGGTTCTCTCAAACTTGACGGTGAAGGAGCGCTGCCTGTGTGCTTCTTTAGTCTGCAAATACTGGAGGGACCTCTGCTTGGACTTCCAGTTCTGGAAGCAAATCGACCTCAGTGGCCTACAACAAGTAAGTCAACACGCAGGGAAATATGAATAACGTGGGAGTTCATTTAGCTAAACCATAAAGACGATGGGTCGTTAATTGTGGAACTTTGTGGAAAGTGGAGAGAAGAATATAGCATTTATATACAAGTATATTGCACAACACCACAGCAAGAGAACCAATTTTGTAATAGCGGTAAGGAGGAAACTGCTCAACCAGCATAATTACAGAGTTTCACATCAACACATGGTTAGTGCAACCAACATTTTAAAATGCATGCAGAGTTAGATAAATCAGCTTAATACTGACCGCTCATCATGCATCAAATACTGCCATCTTAGGGAATCAATACAAAACAACACTTTGTTGCCTTTGTAGCACACACACCCCCTGACTCAGACTTTTCCTTTCTTTCCAGGTAAACGATGATCTCCTGGTGCAAATAGCCTCTCGACGTCAGAATGTGACGGAGATAAACATCTCCGACTGCAGGGGGGTCCACGACCACGGCGTCTCAGCTTTGGCTTCTCACTGTCCAGGTCTGCAGAAGTACACAGCGTACAGGTGCAAGCAGCTGGGAGACTCATCCCTGGCTGCCTTGGCTTCACACTGCCCTCAGCTGGTGAAGGTGCATGTAGGCAACCAGGACAAACTGACGGACAGAGCGCTAATAAAGGTATCTATCTGGAGTTCTATGTAGTCTTCTGACAAACAAGACAACCGCATGACCCTTTTCCATGCTCCCTCAGATAGGAGAGCGCTGCAGTGAGCTGAAGGACATTCACCTGGGTCAATGCTACGGCGTCAGTGATGATGGCATGGTGGCTTTGGCCAAAGGATGCCCCAAACTGCAGAAACTGTACTTGCAGGAGAACAAACTGGTGAGTCCTTTTACTTTGTGTGCATCCTCATTGTCGCTACTGTTCCCAAAATAACTGTGGGGAGCAGTGTGATTGGTTTTGGACTGTTTTCTTCATGTTGTTATGGTTCCCCGCCCTAAAGGATGTCCTTAGACACCATAGCAATGTTATTTAAAGTTTGCTGGGACAGATTATCTTTGAATCCTGCAGCTTACCACAGTGATATTGGGGTTACCGCAAAACTGACTTGAAATTGTGGAAAATAACTTCAATATCCATCCATCCAGCCTTTTTTTATACCGCTTATCCTCACTAGGGCTGCAGGTATGCTGGAGTAATCTGTGTATTATGGTATGTTCCAATTGTAAAATAAGTGTTTTCTGTAGAAAAAGACCTCAGATATAAAGTCAAAGTACAAAGAACAAAAAAATATCACTAATGTGAGTATGCCAAAAATGTATCAATATAAAGAGAACCGGATTTAAACTAAATCATTAAATAATTACTAATGCAATAAAAATGGATACAAATGATAATAAAAAAACAATACAGCAAAATACACCACTTGCAATGAACTTGAGAAACACAATATTGATAAATAAATGACAATAATAATTATATTTACTCAGTAATAAATAATTATTAGTTTTCCTTCCATTCCATGTGGAAGTGCTATGTTTTTGGCTTTTTACTTTGTCCTTCCCCACTCCCTTTCGTAAACACATCAAATAAATTGGAGACTAACTCTTATATGACCCCGGAGGGATCTCGGAGCTTGTGCATTAGTGTTGTGGCATAAACAAAGACCAATAGGAGTGTAACGTAGACTATAGGGGCATTATTTCATGTATGCAGGGGTCTAATGTTTTATTTGTTTCTTTCGGCTTTTTCCTGATTACGGAGTCGCCACAGGGGATCCTTTTGATCCGCATACTGATTTTTGGCACCAAAAAGGTGATTCCAACCCAATACTAACAATGACAATAAAGAGGCATGTTGTAATAAAATAATAATACATAATACTAATAAAATACACATATCTTGGATAAAATAATACAGAAAATGTTTAGATGAAAACAAAAATAGCATTCTAATAATCTTGTAAAACAACTTTGTCTAGTAGAGTTAGACATGATTTCACAACAGTAACTGAGGTGGTAGAGTGTTATTAAATTGACCACTAGAGTGTGCCATTTCACCCTCCGAGAAATGCCAGTCTGTTGCATTCGCTGACAGATTTTATTCAAAGCACTGCAGTTTGCCAAATGGCTATCACGAAACCTCTTTGAACGGCCATTTGGCTTTGTATCTGGACTTTTGTACAGAAATAAAATATAACTAGTCATTTGTCATGTCAGCCTCTAATCCCTTTCATTTGTCTTTTTTTCCCTCTTCTTCCGTCCCTTCATTCCAAAGTAACCATGAAGATCTTGATGAATTAGCCCACTCACTATTGTTAACAATAGCTCAGTTTGTTAAAAGCCCATTCATCAACTTAATTGTACACCATATTAGGCAGAGCCTCTTGCTGAGAGATGAATATTGTTTCTATTAACATTTCAGCGCAGCGGTTTGCATTGCAGACATTTCTAAAAATGTGAGTCATTCTTTTGGAGTTTAGATAAGTCTGAGGAGGGGATTATTATGTCTAGGCTGGGGTTATACTTTACCAATTAAAACAACTCAAAAGGGCCGAAGGAACTTTAATGAGGTCATCTTCTGTACATGATCTGCTTCTAATATGGGGCCTTTAGAAAACTCTTTCCTCCAAACTTGATTAAGCAAAGCGCCACAGGATGTTACAGTGTGGTCTCTGCTTTTTTCTTTGCCGTTCTTTTCTTGCTTCATGTCATCGTTGTGGGTTTTGGTTCCGTACCGGAGGGTCTTCTCTCTGTTTGGAGTGCCGTGTGAGCAAAAGCTCTGCTTTGCTCATGTGTCCTTGAAGCACCCACCTGGCTGTTTTACAGGGGTGGACATAACAATGGATGATTAATAATTCTGGAAATTGTGTGGAATTTTTGTTGTTTATGAATTATGTTGAAATGGATTGCACTACTTTGTTGCCTAAGAGATATGGTGAGGGGCATGCCCAGCCGGGAGAAGGCCCAGGGACAGACCTCGGATAGACCTGGAGGGATGTCTCACAGCTGGCCTGGGGATGCCTTGGTGTCCTCCCGGTGGAGCTGGAGGAGGTGGCCGGGGGCCGGGGCTGGGGGCCGGGAAGGTTGGCTTCCCTACTGAAACTGCTGCCCCGGTGACCCGGGCCCGGATAAGTGGAGGAAGATGGATGGATGGATTTGTTGGTGTTTGCAACAAATTATTTCCTACATGGGGAAAAATTGCCTCGGTTTTTGTTGGACCTTTTGGAGCAAATTCATGAGGAAAACATGTTCCACTGATATTCCTTGAAGGGGATAGGATATCACTTTGTCGGAGTAACATTCAGGATGTGTCCATGTGTATTTGTTGCTGGACAGAGTGGCACTCTGAGATGATCCGAGGCGAGGAGAGTCTTTTCAGGGAAGCAGGTGGCTTTAAACGTCTCTTTGCACTGCGACCCATGCATTCCTTAGTGCTGCTCATCCACTATTTATGTCACACTTGGTTTATGGCAGCAGTTGCCTTTCAAAGCTTGTTTTCATCCTCTGAAGTGTTTGCTTTCCTCTTGCCCATTCTTATTCCGTTGTCTCCCATCACCTGGAAGGGCAAAGGCTCGGAGAAAAACACATTTTCTTCAGGGAGGAGAAGACTACTGTGAAAGTTTTGAGTTGTAAAAAAAAAAAACTGCAGCACTGATTCTTCTTTGCTGTAATTGTTTCTTCCTTTCAATTAAACTCACCCTGCAAACGGTGAACATTTTTGCCCAGGAAGCACTTTTCTTTTTTTTTTTTTTTTTACGCTCTCCTAAATGTGCTTTATCTGCCCTCCTGTCTTGTTAAAATCACAGAGCGTGCGCTTCATTTTACCGCAATAGGATTGAAAGATTTTCACACACACATGCACTGATTATTTACAATTTTAATCAGTCCAGGACGTGGAATTGCAGATGCCCTAACATAGATTAGCATGTGCCCTCAATTAAGGGCTAATTACTACTTTGCATTTTCAATCAGCCTACGCAGATTTTTGCTACGTTTTTCCCCGTCATTCTCCGGCACTTCATGGGAGGGAATTTATTTCTCTTAGCATCAACATGAAAAGGCGGTCCGTTGGAGTGAACTGTTTCTCTGTGGCCTGATGGGCTGTCATTGTTAGGCTTCCTACGGCCATCGAAATGACAGCGAACCCCTCCCTAACCGACGGGCCAATCAGGCAGATTAAATTGTATATTGACATTTTCAGATTTAATTAGCTAGATTATAGGGCCCTCTGAGACAAAGGAAGTGCTAATGATAGCTGTCGCTGATTATGGGATCACCCTTTTGACATGTATCAATACACACAAGGCCTTGTTAAAGAAAAAAGACGGGGACAAACACAACACACACACACACACACAGGCGCTGATGGACTGAACAGTTGCCAGCTGTACTGGAATGTCCTGTGGAAACTTTATTCACATATTTGACTTCAATCACACAGAAATAGATCCACCACACACACACACACACACAAATAGTGCATTGTGTCGCAACTTCAAAAGCGGAGGAATTTTTGGGTTTGTCACATGATTTCACTTTAACGCCGCAAGGTTTCTGTTTTACAAACACCCATGGATTGCTAGATAGACAGAAGCTGCTGTGTATTACTCTGGTTTTCATTTTTATTTACTGATCAAGCTGCCGGTCTAAGCTTTGGGGAAATTTCCTGGGTTATATAAAATCCTTTCCCACACAGGAACATTCATTCATTCCTTTATTTTCTACCGCTTATCCTCACGAGGGTCGTGGGTATGCTGGAGTCTATCCCAGCTGTCTTCGGGTGACTGCTCTCATCACACCTTTTCTTTCATTCTGGGGGCATCACAAAAACACGTGCTGAACTGGCGTCTAAGGAGATTTGCTGGGGTCTTGCTGTGACATCACATTTTTTCCACCGAAAATTTAGTTTGTGGTGTGTTTGACTGATGTACAATTGTGTTTTTGTACAGTGGGTTGAGCACAAGTATGCATTTCTACATTACATCTCAGGATGTTACATATTTATTTACCAAATTTGTATGAATTACATTTTTTTTTTTATTTAATTTTAATGAAATTCGACAGTTTTAAGGCCCCAAATATTTTTTTATGTATTTTTATTTTATGAAAAAATATTTCCATCTCATATTTTGCATATTTATGGACCAATTGTTTTTGAATTTCTTTGGTACATATTTATTTAATATTTTGCATGTATGTACTGTATGTAGTTTTTTTCTTTTAAATACATGTATTTAATTTCTATTTATTAGATTTAAATTCTGCACATTTTTCAACCAAATTAATAGTATTTTTATTGAAATAATTTGTAAAGTTGTGGTGTTTTTTTTGCATATTTAATGCAATTCCACTTGTTTATTGACTGAATGTTGGTGGTACCAGGTGATGCGTATTCTCATATAGAAAAGTTGTACTTGGACCATTGCGCCTATTTAGATTCTGGGTGTGTATTGGGACGTAACGACACTTTCCTCTCTTCAATATCCTCCTTCAAGTGCTTCTCCATTGATCTGTTTCACCCCCCAAAACGCTGGTGTGTGTTTGTGTGCATGTGTTTGTAGCTGTTGCTACTCGGACGTCTTTGCCCGAAGAGTAATAAGATGCATTAATGAGCTCAGACTTAAACTTGGACAGGCGGCTGCACTCAGACACCATCAATAAGTTCCCTCCGCCGATGTGCCCACACAACAAAACACACTTTAAAGCTGGTAGAGAGAAAAACAAATAGCAGAACTGGAAAAACTTTTTTTGGGGGGGGGGGATTACCAGTCTGTGAAGCGATATTTCACCGTAGTGATTTTGTTTCGACATTCATTACTCAGGGAAGGGATTCCTGAGCAACATGTCCTTAAGAAAGAGTAGTGGAATGATTACTTTTGATGTGACAGACACATGAACTCCACCTAGGCTTGTCACTGTAATCAATAAATCAATTAACCGCATGCCATATAAAAACAAACCCGATAATTATGACAGCCTTGGTAAATTGACATGTGCATGCGTGTTTGAGTGTACACACACAGCGCTGCAAGGAAGGAATAACAAGCAAGCAAATGCAAATAAGTGATTTTCCGGACACGGTACCCGGGAATGATAGGAGTACCACACAGGGGTACCACCAGCAGTTTCTTTTAGCGTCATGACACACAGTGATTTGAAGCCATAGACATGTGAAAATAAACTGCAAACAGTGTTTTCTTCACGCCTCTTGTGCATAAAACACAATCTGATGTCAATTTCAGCCCGTTTGCGCATCGTCATGTTCTGAAGTTTGTGACCGGCTATGAAATCAATAATACAAAACAGTGGAAGTTATGTTTCAGTTGCTGTGATTCTTCAAATATAACACCTCACTGAGCACCAAACGCATTTTGCTGCATCCAAAACGTATGCTTTGAACAGGCTCTGACAAAACGTTCCATCTCATCAAATGTAAACAGCATATTTCACACACACTGTTGGTAAGCTCTTGATATTCCAATTCCACTGTTAAATACTATTGAGCAATTAAAGTTTATTGCTTTTGATACGATCTGCACACCTTATTATGCTGTATAATCTTTACATTCATGAAAAAAAAAATGGTCTCAAAAATAATGTTGACTTTTTTTTATGGCAATATTTCCATTCTTAATTTATTGAAGTTTTTCCCCTATCCTCCTCTCCAGCGTGATTCACAGGTTGGTAGTTGCAGTTTTACTGTGTTCCTACAGAGGGCGTAGTAAGGCAGGATATAAGCAGGATATATTTTTTGTGAGTGTGTGTGTGTGTGTGTGTGTGTGTGTGCGTGTGCGAGCGTGTGCAAAAATTGAGATTTTACATTATTTTGTGAAACTGTATCTCTTATTAGCATGGAGAATAATAACTATATAGAAGTTTGCATGTGCACTCCGCCAATACAATGGAAATTCTGCCCATGCAAAGATAATGGTGTCCCTTTTGATAGCTGCTATCAAGGCTTTGTGTATCTCATTAGTAGGATATAGGAATAAAACATTAGAAACCTTGAGTATGATACATATTAACTACAGCCATGGTAATAATTGTCATTGTGGATACTGTTTTTGTATTGGAACTCATTAGATTCTGCAAATGTATCTAAATAAGTCCTATGGGCGTATATACAGTATAAGAATCGGAAGGCTTTATTTGTTCCTAAGGGATGTGGTGCAAGAATTAAAAACAATTCCAATAGGTCATCTAAATGAAGCTGGGACCGTATTGTGGAGAGTAAATTTGCCAAAACATTCACCCCTATTGTGTTGCCTGTGGTATTATTTTTCTGACAAATGCATCACATGTTGGTGCTGTTATTAGGCACCCAATGGTCGAACCCTCATTCACTGGATTGACAGCTCAGTGATCTGTACAAAACAACACAAGGTGTGTTGCCAAATCACCATGAAATTTGGTATACACCTTTTAGAGGACTTGCAAGCACAAAGCCTGTGTGCAAAGCCTGAGCAAGATTGGTTGGGGAAAAACATGGCTGCCACGCAGGGGCATGGGCACGACCTAAGAGTATGGTAACATTCAGAATCCTGCTGAGATACAACTTTATGGAGACTAGGGGTGTCATAAGAAGCTGCGTTCATGAGACAAGATGATACACGAGATTGGGTCTGTGAGAATGACATGAGAAGAGATTTTAATTTTACTTTTAAGAACGTGCAATGGAAAAAAACATGACAATATACACACTGTGTGTATGCTCGCGGGCCCGTCTCCCCCCACCGAACTGAGAAATTGCATGACTGACAAAAGGGTTCACTCCGTTCGTGCCATTGTTGTATAGAAACAAACCGATGCACAGAGTGAACTCTCTTCCTGCTGATTCAGAGGCGAGAGACGAGGTATGAGCATGGCGGTATACCGAAGCTGGCAAAATGAGTTCATTTTCATTTATTGTGTGATTGATTCATTAATTTATTAATATCCCAGGCCTAGTCTCCATGAGACATTTTTTTTTGTCTGAATGCGAACTCTTGTAACGTTTTGCTATCGCAACACTTGGCATGTGATTTCTTACAGAAAAGCACTGACAAAACACCTTGACCACACGCATACAACTCTTCCTTTTCCTAAGTGATTTGCTATCGCTTTAGAAGCACACACATATTTTCTCAATTTTTTTAACCCCAGCCGCCCTCGACCGCAACCTTTATGACCTTGTGTCCGTACTTTGCTCTGAGGTGTATTTAAAGAGCATGCCGTTGTGTTTATCGAGCTCCAGATGGCGAAAGCTCCTCCTGACACCCGGCCAAGGGATGTCAGCGTGATTCATGGCCCTTTGTGACAGCTTGCTGTGGGACGCCTTTTTACTCGTCTTAATCCCTGTCCCGCTTTCTTCAGACGCGCTATCTGGCTCTCATCCTCTGTGATGATGAACTTTTTTGTTTTGTTTTGTTTTGTTTGACAAGGGCTGCAATGATGCCATGGTTGTGGAGTGGATTAGCGTCCTTGAAATAATCTCACTATTCATTCATCGATTTTCTACCGCCTAGCCTCACAAGGGTCGCGGGGGTGCTGGAACCTATCCCAGCTGTCTTCGGGCGACAGGCGGGGTACATTCTGGACTGGTGGCCAGCCAATCACAGGGCACATATAGACAAACAACCATTCACATTCACATTCATACCTATGGACAATTTGGAGTCGCTAATTAACCTAGCATGTTTTTGGAATGTGGGAGGAAACCGGAGTACCCGGAAAAAACCCACACATACACAGGGAGAACATGCAAACTCCACACAGAGATGGCCGAGGGTGGAATTGAACTCGGGTCTCGCTGTGATGCCTGCGTGTTAACCACTTGTTCCGCCGTGCATCCGTTCTCTCACTATATGCGGGATAATAATCGTAATATTAACATGGGCTCAACTCAACTCTGAACCTCTGACATCATTTCCTCCCCTACACATCTGTCCACCCGCTGTTAAGATTCGCTAGGGAACACATTGTCTGTGACACACACCAACATGAGTTCTATTTACACCTTAAATGGCTTATTTGCTCTCATTATGTACACATGTTTCTGTTTTGTACTAGTACTGGTCATGCATTATCATGTACTGCCTTCTTATTGTCAGAGCACACGCTGCCAGTTGCAGAAACTGATGCGATACACTGAATGAACATACAAATAAGCGCTCTGTGGTTTTCAACCTTGGCGCAGATCCGCGCTCTACTTTTTTTTGGTTTATTATCCTGCTCGTGTCCGACACCCCACTCGTTCAATCACCCCCTCCTTCACCTGTCTTCTCCGTGTCTGTGTGATTGAGAGGCCAAAGCCGCTCTAATCACTGACTTCATTAGTGATGATTAATACGAGGCAGGAAGGCGTGTGTTTGCATTCATTTATTTACATACCTGTCGTGTGTTTTTCTTTGTTTTTCTTCGTCTTCAGCGTTTCCCGACCACCCCACTCCAATGTGATGCATTCAGGGTCCGGCCATAGCAGCAGTAACAGCAGCGGTTCAATACTCGGGGTAATGAATGTGTTTAATAAACGCTGTGGGTCGATGGGCTTAATGAAGGTGTGACATAAGATGGGGTCCGCAGAAGGCTGCTGTAACGAGACTTTAACGAGCCGATGGGGTTAACGAGGTCAGAAACTGTATTGGTGAGGGGATCCCAATTATGGTCTGTCTGTCTCTGTTTTTATCCTTTCCTTCGGCTCTCAAGGCCGGCCATGCTTCCATTCTTGATTGCTACACTACCACTGTCCATCTCTTAATTAATACAATGTTTTCATTTATGTTCAGTTTTTGCTTCCTCTCTTGTCATAATTTGTGTTTTCATTTCTGTGCACCTCTCACTTGCCTTTTTGCCTTCTTTGTACCACCTGTCATGGGCTGCTGGCAGAAATCTAACCAAGATACGAGACCTTTTTACTGAGAATTTAGTTTGATTTCATTAATGTTGTAATTAGTGGAAAAATACACATTTCTAGGGAATTTTATTTTTATTTCATAAAAATATAGGCTGAAATGGCCGCATGGTGATTACTTGAGTTTCATACAAATAACGCACTATAATGGTTTTCCTGAAATATATAAAGTGTCCTAACGGTCTACCACTAACAAAAATGCTTTGTAATGCGTATGAAATAGATGAAATATTTTTTTTGCACAAATACATTAATAGACATAACCTGTTTCTGGATCAATTTTTTATTTTTTTTTTTTAAACTAATTTTTAAATTATCAACCTTTATTAATTGTGCTGGACTTTGATTTTTTTTAATGTACGAAAAGTTAACTGCTGTGAAAAAAAAGTTCATTCATTCATTTTCTACCGCTTATCCTCACAAGGGTCACGGGTATGCTGGAGCCGATCCCAGCTGTCTTCGGGAGAGAGGCGGGGTACTATACTGGTGGCCAGCCAATCACAGGGCACATATAGACAAACAACCATTCACACTCACATTCATACCTATGGACAATTTGGAGTCGCCAATTAACCTAGCATGTTTTTGGCATGTGGGAGGAAACCGGAGTACCCGGAGAAAACCCACGCATGCACGGGGAGAACATGCAAACTCCACACAGAGATGGCCGTGGTTCGAACTGAGGTTTCCTAGCTGTGAGGCCTGCGGGCTAACCACACGTGCAGCTGTGAAAAAAGTTATTAGATAAAATACAATAAATATATTAAAATAAAATACAATGCATTATTAATAAGCACATTATAAAATAATAATATTCAAATGTAAGCAAATACACTCCAGTAACTTAAACTCTGTCAATTCAACTCATTGCATCATCATACCAGAGTTTCCTCCACTGGCCTTGTTGATTTTTTGCTGGCTCGAGTTGTCGTCTTTGTTTTTTTTGTTTTAAACTTAAAAGTTGCGCCTGAACAGAAAAAGCAGGAAAAGCACGGCTTGTTTTAGGAACTCGGAGACCCCTGAGTTGTTTACCACATGTTTTACAGGCATTGTAGGTGGGCTATGCTGAATAGTTTATATTTGATATGCTGCATTCAAGTAGGCAGAGAGGGAAGAAAAACACAACTTCTCAAACGTTCAACGCTTCACAATGTCTTGATTGTATTTGGGCTTTTTATTGTTGACATGGTTTGTATTAGTGTCGAGAATTGCTGCATAGTATCTCTTGCTTAGTGAATGTTTATATAATTCATTTGTTGGGTCTTCCAGTTCATATCCGCCGGAGATTTTGGGAAAAGGATCTGAAACACACAAGCTTTTAAAATGTTGATGCTTCTGTGTGCTGTGGTTGGAAATTATTGATTAAATAAAACCATTAAGTATTGTGAAGTTACATTGAAATATAATATTTCAGAGGAGAGTTGAAATTCCTTTTTTATATACTTACTGTTCTTTATGAAGCCAATCTGGAAGCAGTTCTTTGCAACCACAAAATAATAAATAAATATGTGGTATCTGGTAGAATTGACGTTTATATGATTTAGAGATTTTATTTTGCATGTTTTGTGGTTGTAGCGAGTACATTTTTATTTTTTGGTGTAGCGGACAGCCTGGTTAGAATTTGAATAAAATAGACTTTATTTAGCATCTTTGTGATGCCTGATGTGGTCACAGACAGATGTTTTTAATATTATTGTTTGACATTATGCAAAAAAAAAAAAAAGACAGTGAAAATGACCTGACTGA
Organism: Doryrhamphus excisus; assembly: GCF_037039965.1. NCBI lineage: Eukaryota > Metazoa > Chordata > Actinopteri > Syngnathiformes > Syngnathidae > Doryrhamphus > Doryrhamphus excisus. Next base: position 9,852,116 of record NC_136359.1, on the reverse strand, counting down.
GGTTCTCACAGAACTCATAAGGGAGCTTTTTTTTGTATTTATTCATGCTTTTTTTTTCCCCACTTGTCTGCTTGGAGCAATTCTACTCACTCGCTTATGTACATGAACACACTGAAAATTGCATATTTGGGTTTGCTCTTCTTATTTCTTCCAAATGTAACTTTACTGAAGCTTTGTGTTACTTGTTAATGAGGTGGCTTTGCCTGCTTGCTCAGCTGATGGACTTTTTGAAAAGTTGGACTTCTTTGTATTTTTTCCCTCTGGATCCGCACTGCTTGATCCCAATGTTAGTACTTCTAAGGGATAAAAGTAGTATTTTGTTCTCTCTTGTTAACGGGATGTAGTTAATTGGCTGCACATTAAAATCTTTAGTATCCAAATACTTAATCATGATGAGCAGGGAATTATACTTTCATTGTCATACACTGCGTTATAAGGAGGGAATATTAATAAAACCAAATGCAGTGGAACCTCTGTGGCACTGGTTGACTTCCAAGTCCTGCTTATTTGGAAGCGATTGCTCTCATAAGGAAAGAATGGACTGTAATTTCCGCACTATGGAGCCGAAGCCATTACATTTAAAGACACATTAAGATTTCTACATATGGAGGACCCTGCATGTTTGATGGCGAAATATGTCAATTGTTCAATTCAGATACAGAAGATGAGGACTTTGATGGATTTGTGGGAGACGATTAATAAAAACATGGTGTTTTGTTAAATATAAAAAAGTCCAAGTAAGTCACTGTTTTGCCTCCATTGTAGGCCACATGTTTTAGCATGTGGTTATAATATGGTGTGCCTTATGTATGGGTTAAGTACAGAAATAAAGCCCAGAATTGAGGCTGCGCCTTGTAATCCGGTGCGCCTTATGGTGCGGAACATACGATAATTTATAATGAACATGAACCAAAGAGTGAATATTACTATTGACACACTTGAAAGGCCACTCTAAGCTTAAGTGATGTGGGTTGAGATCGGGAGTTCGGTGAACTCGCTTTCTTGATAACTGGCATGTTGGACCCACTCACTTGTTCTGTTTTATTACCACCTACAGCAGGGGTGGGCAAATATTTTGACTTGTGGGCCGCACTGAGTTAACAAAATTCTCCGGGGGGCCAGAACATATATTTATCATATATATTTATATAAATAAATATTTATATATTTAAATATATGTAATATAATATATATTTTTTATATATTTATTTTATATAAATAAAATATATATACGTATATATATTAAATATTTAAATATATCATTACATATTTAAATAAAAATGTATTAACACACACACACTATTTTATGCTTATAATTTTCCTTTAATTATTAATCTAATTTTATCTGTAAAAGTGTTATACTATCAGCTGTATGTTCTCATGTTCTTTTTTTCCGGAGCACTTTAATCATCAGACCACATCAAACTATGTCATTTAATTTAACAGTTTTGTTGGTTTTTGTTTTACTAAATAAGACATCCGACTAGCAAGTCATGTTGCTAGTTTGTATGAATATATTAAAAATTGAAATACGGTCGAGTAGTTAGCACGCAGACCTCACAGCTAGGAGACCAGGGTTCAATTCCACCCTCGACCATCTCTGTGTGGAGTTTGCATGTTCTCCCCGTGCATGCGTGGGTTTTCCTCCCACATTCCAAAAACATGCTAGGTTAATTGGCGACTCCAAATTGTCCATAGGTATGAATGTGAGTGTGAATGGTTGTTTGTCTATATGTGCCCTGTGATTGCCTGGCAACCAGTTCAGGGTGTACCCCGCCTCTTGCTCGAAGACAGCTGGGATAGGCTCCAGCACCCCCTTGGCATTTGTGAGGATAAGCGGTAGAAAATGAATGAAAGTTGAAAGACTTGGAAAGGAACTGGCGGGCCGGATTCAAACGCTTGGTGGACGCATGTGGCCCCCGGGCCGTAGTTTGCCCACCCCTGACCTACAGGAACAATTCCAATTTAACAATGTTATGAAATAAATTTCTAAATAAATGTTTTTTTTTGCACACAGTTTTTTTGCACCCCATTCCATGATGCATTTTTTGACCGATGCGATTTATACTGACTCATTTATACTGACTAGTGACTCATCGTAAAATAGAAACTTATAGACTGACTTACGAAAACTTACTGAAAATACAGTAAATACAATTAAATTAAAGGAGCCTTTCCTGTGTTTTCCATTTCTGGTTCTATGGTTATCAACACAGTTTCCTCATCCAATTGAAGAAAAAGCAAAACACACGAGTAGTGTTAATCCTTTTGTTGCTCACTTAGTCCCAGATTTGCCGATGTCTCGATTTTTTTCCCCGATAATTTCAAGCTGTACAACTTTTGGGGGGCAATGAACTTTTACCGGTTTGATTGTAATCATACAACTACACAATACAGTGTCTTTACATGATGGAAGCAATTTTTCTCAAAACAGGTATTTTTTTCATGATTGACTGAATAATTAGCATCACGTTTGACTTTTTCCTCCCTGTTTTTTCCTTGTTTTTCTGACAGCTCTAGTAAGTAATTCCACGGCATGATGAATTACTTGTGAGTGTTTTGAATATTTAATGGTGAGCGTAATTAAATGCTAATTCCTACTAGTTTATTTACTTGTACAGTCTATCCTGCCTGCATTGTTTGGCTCCCTTCTTAGCTGGTGAGTTTTTGTTCATTTACATGTCACTGTTGTGAGAATGGCGTGTGATTCCACCGCGTAGCACATCAGCAACGACAGTATATTCATGTTAAAGGTCTGGACATCAAATTGCACTTTCTCTTCCCACCCATGATTCGTCTCTTTTTAGCAGTAGTATTGTACCATGGGAGGCAGAGGTCGGGGTGGGGAGTGTGCTTCCTGAAGCACATTTCATTGCTTGGTGTTGCTGGAGCGCAGCACCATTATGAGATGTTGCATCCAGACAGCCGATCGATTAATGGCACACTTAACAGCGCTAATTAGCGCAACATGTAGAAGTGCACAAAGCGTCATGTGACCCCAGACGACCTCTGCCGCATAACTCACATCTCTGTACACACCATGTGGGCCAGCACAAGAACATAGAGACGTCTTCTAAACAGATTTTGTCGAACAGAAACTTGCCCGCTTGGGCATGCCTACCCCCTCCTTTCTGCTGTTCACGTCTCCCATCACTTCTAGTCGACTGTTTTACTACAATTTCCTAGACAATGTGGATTATTCTCATTTTTACTTGGAGTCATTCTGATTATTTCCACTGTTGAATATGCCGGCCATAATTAGTTCCATGTGAGAGCCAAGCCAAGCAGACTTTATTTGGATAGCACTTTACAAACACCAGCCACTGACCAAAGTGCTGAACAGTAGGGCTGTCACAAGATCTCCTGAGATTAAACCGTGCAAGATTCATTCATTTCTCGTTGTGGGCACTATGCTTGGATTGATAATAAATAACTTAATGAATCACGCAATAAGTGAAAATTTACTTGATAAATTGCCGTTTTCAATATATTGCCACCAGTCTCCCACCTCCAAACAGACAGGTAGAGCAGGGGTGGGCAAACTACGGCCCGAGGGCTACATGTGGCCCACCAAGTGTTTGAATCGGGCTTTCTAAATATTTCAACTTTTAACATACAAACTGGGAACATGACTTGCAAGTCGGATGTCTTACTTAGTAAAAAAAAACAAAACAACAAAACCGTAAAATTAAATGACATAGTTTGATGTGGTCTGATGTTTAAAGTGCTCCTGAAAAAAGGAACATGAGAACATACAGCTGATAGTATAACACTTTTACAAATAAGATTAGACAAATAATTCAAGGAAAATTATAAGCATAAAATAGTGTGTGTATGTGTGCTAAATACAGTATTTTCTGGACTATAAGTCGCTCCGGAGTATAAGTCTAGGCCCGAAATGCATAATTAGGTAGAAAAAAACATACATAATTTAAAATAAATTTTTTGTGGGTAATTTATTTTTAATTTAGAGAACAGGCTGAATAGGTGTAAGATATTCTAACACAATGGTTATTCAGCTACACAAAAAATAAACATGAACAGAAAAGGTGTTCAGTGTTTATGTAACATAAACAGCTTTTTCATTTATAAGTCGCTCAGGTTGCAGGAACAGCCAACCTATGAAAAACAGTGCGACTTACAGTCCGGAAAATACGGTATATGTTCTTGCCCTCCGGTCAATTTTGTTAACTGTCCCACGTGCGTCCCACGAGTCAAAATATTTGCCCACCCCGGAGGTAGAGGGTTCATAGAACAAGAGCATGAATAGAGTGAGCCCTTTTGTCAGTCATAGAGCCTCTCGCTGGGTGGAGGCAGGGCCGGTAGTCTCATACTGGTTTATATAATTCTGCCCGATTCCGAATACAGTGGTAGGTGGACCACTGTAAAGACTAACTAATAAACAACCAATAATAACCTAATACTCATTTGTTGTCACGATAAGACATGGCTTATAACCATGTCGGTTTGTTTCCAGGTGTAACAGTTCACCTTTCTAACCATGTCAAACCACAGTCAGTGATACTCTCACCAGTAGCTAATTGAAATGTGCGTTTTTACTTACTCTTGTACTGTTTACATCCTCTGAGAGCGACTACCACTTCATCCTCCCTGCTTCTCTCTCCCTTCTCCCCCCCTTCAGCGTCTTTCTCATCATCCTCACCAGTGTAATTTAGCTTGGCTAAATTAGCACTCAATTAAAAGTGAATTTGGTGAAAATAAGCGTGCCTCTGAGGGCGCTGGTGATGGAGGGAGCTGGACGCCCTGGGGGCCACCCGGCTGGCTGTCTCGCTGCATCATGTACTCGAGGACACGGAAAGTAAATTGTGTGTGTGAGTTAAAGCAGCTGATTTGCATTTAGATAAATCGGCGTGGATGTGTGGTCGACATTGAGATGCACAGGGACCGCCGTATGGAGCCGGACCCAACTACCTGCACTGCAGGAAGTGTGTTTTGTCAACTGTGGTGAGTGGATGGAAATATGCAATCTCCAGATATGTGGCAAAGCTTTTTCTAAGTATGCAAAAATAGTGACTTATATGAAGTGACTGTGGCCATTGAGCCATGCAGTTGGCTTGTTAGACATTTGTTACTTAATTTCCACATTTGCCCTTCATCCCTCATATACATAAAGACACTTAAATATTAAGAAGTGTCCTGTACATCGTGTCCAGAAGCCTTTCCATTAATTTTTACATTTTACAACCTACCCAAGCCTCCTCAAATTTGATTCTTCTCAAGTGCACACTAAAGTTTACTGCCTCTTCCTGCAAAATATCTTAATTCTCAAATCTTTTTAGCACTCAGTAGGGTGCACACGTCCATGAGGCCTGAAAAAGAATGCCAGAGACGGGGAGAATTCCTCCCTTCTGGCTTAGCTCACAGTAATATTTTAAAGTAAGATAAAACAGATCAGGAAACAAGCGAGTGTGGTTTATAAATCAGATTGGAGATGTGCCACTCCAGCCCAGCAGGTGGCAGTGATATGTGTTACCAAGCACAGCAGGATAGGAAACAGCAAACCATGTGAAAGCGTGTGTTGTAGTGTATAGCTTTAAGAGGACCTGCATGCATGCGAGTTGGACGCAGCGCCCTCACGTACGGCTTCTCCTGAGCTCCACTGTACCAGCGTTGCCTACGTTACCACTCTTTGAGTTCATATATGGTAAGTCGTGGATTTCCAAACAGTAGCTCATGGGCTACTAGTAGCTCCTAACCAATCAAGTAGCTCTCCAAAGGGTACATTGTTTGATTATCAACTCCTATACCGACAAAATTAGAAAGTGGGTTTTGGCAGGAGCCCGGAAGTACTCTGGAGCTCTTGGGAGTGTGACCAATGGTGTGCCCGGAGGAGGCTTGTGGGTGGAAGAAATTTAAAGAAACCATTTTGGCAATCTAAGAAAATACAGCCGGAATAGGTGCAGATTCTGGAAGATCTTTCTGTGCAGGTTATCATGTGTAGCTGCATCTCACATCTCAATAAAAAGGGCTGAAAATTAGCACAATAGGTCCCTTAAGTTGTTAACAAGTTAAATGTCACAATGGATTAATGTGCCACTCCAGTCCTGCACTCGGCAGTAATGCAAATAACAAATGTAGTAAGATTAATAATAATAACAAAGCTTTCTTGTTCAATGAGTATCATGTTTCTGTCGCCTTTTTCTTGTTTTTGGTGCTATGAGAGTGAGAGTTGGGACAGGCCGCAGGTGATTGACAGCGAGAGCTGACTGTGTGCAGATGGTGCTGCGTTGCATGGCAGTAAATATGACTCCCGTGTGACAGGTGAAGAAGGTCAGTTTGTGTGTGTGTCAACACATACCTGTAAATCCTCTTTTTGGTCTAGTTGTGGGTCCTTGTTGTACCTCACTTTGCTGAGTCATGAGAAGACAGGTTTTAAATCCATCAGCTATACAGCAAAGCCGCCCGTTTTGTCTTGATTAAGACTCTTGATTGATAATCTTAAAGTGATGAGCGCTGTTTAACCTCTTCTTGTGCATGGACCATCTCCCATTCAAGTGTCTTCCTCCATCCATTAAAGCCTTTTCATGTGTGCGGGAATTGTACCAGTGTAAAATGGGATTAGGATGGCAGGAGACAAACAGATTTATGTACTGGCAACATGATGAATCTCCAGTGCACACAGTGTTCACATTGCTGCCTTGTCATGTGTCTGTCTCATTGTGGTTGTAGTATAGTGTACTAGAACTACAGCTGTGCTTGTCCATACCTATCCCAGTAAAATGGTGTGGCATGGTATGATGGTATCATATACAACAATATTTGAAAGTGGGACAGGAGGACACAAACATTTTAACAGCATGTTAGGTAAACCTATTTGCTGAAGAAAAATAAAGGAATCAAACATGCATCTCCCACAGGTGTTGCAAAGACTTGCAAAGCTCCAGGCTTTATTTTAAAGGGATAGTTTGGATTTTTTGGCATGTACTTGTATGACATCTCAGGGCTCTACATTAAAAACCAAAATGACTTGCCCATAGGGAATCCTTAAGGTGAGAACTACTTGACCGAACTTGCCCCATGTAAAATGAAAAGACTGCCATAATGATATCATGTCATTTTTTGTGGCATCACATGAGAATCTCAAATAAATAAAATAATAAAATAAATAATACTGTAGCGTTGCATGTGTGTTGTATTCCGGGCTGTAGTTTCATGCATGGACGCTGGGGGGCAGTCATGTTCAGCTCGCGGTCTTGGAGCGTGTGTTTTGGGACCAAAGAAGAGGAACGAGAGGGAAAAAAGGAGAAGTTCGGTTGCCGTGCGCCCAGCTACTGAGTTAAGTCTGCAACAGGCCAGTAAGTTGTTTTTCATGCTGCCTTGGAAATAAAAACCATGATAGAGGTTCATCACTTTTTGCTGTTTCCTTCAGAATTAGACGATGTTGGCAGCGACGCCATGATGGATGTTTTCATAGTCAAACGATCGCGAACAACGGGTGTGGGTAAAACGCGAACTGTGGATTACGGACCGCGGTCTAAATAAACGATTCTGATTGGTCCATTGCAAGGATTGCTTTGCAAATTACCACCGGAATTACGCAGTCCGTGTTTTACCAACACCCAACAAGAACCGCTTTAAAAAAAACTCTTGGCAGTATGGCATGCCAAAGTGCACTTGCCCGATGGGAATATCACTGATTAGATTTACTTGCCCAAATTTTGTTTTAACTTGCCCCGGGCCATCGGTACATCGTTATTGTCGAGCCCTGCATCTCCATCAGCAGTGTAGTCCATTAACTGTGGCTTACCCCTCACTCGGTACCGTGCGCACAGTTCTGTTTGTATTGGTGGTGAGGTTAGTTATTGGGGTTACTTATGTTTGCCGTCTCAAAACAATATTCGTTCAAAAGAGTAATACATTTGAAATGGAAAAAAAATCAGACAAACTGCTCTGCTTCAAAAGTGAAACCAAAAATTGATAATTGTTTTAGTGCTTATATTTTACTGTTTGAACATAATGTAAATGTACATTTTCCATAATAAGGAACCTTTGCGTACAAAACTGAGCATTTTTGTCACTGCAAGGACAAAATTCAGTGCTTTATTGTCTATGCCTGCTGCATGCCTGTAGTATATGTTAATTGTATGATGTTTATATTATCCTACACTATGTGGAGGTTCTCATTCTACTTTGTCAGCCGACTGTATTATGTGAGGGAGCTTTGCTGCTGACTGGGGGAATTAAAGAGTTCTCCGCATGATGGATTCAGCAAGATCAGGTAGCACTTGTGTGTGCGCGTCTCTTTATTTTACTTCCTCCTGCACCCCTCCCCTTCTCTCCCTGTTTCTTCGTAATAAAGCAGAGTATTTATTTTACCCTCTCTGGCTCTCAGGTCTCTTAAAGGGTGTCAGAGACCGTCACGATATTAGACGGTATGTGTGTGTGTGTATGCAGTAGTGTGAGTGTGCACGCTTGCTGTCTGCTTGTCTCATCACCCATCCCAAACGTACAGTTGTGTCTGCTCGCGTGCTAACACAGAGATTGAAAGTTGCTGATTCCGAGCCGCCGGGACTCGTGGAGGAGAGGCCTCTGGCGGGGGTTGATTGAGCTGTGCTGAGCCGAGGTAGAAAAGTTACGCGAGCGCTCTATTACCTGTCGACGGAGTTTATTAGCCTTGCAGATGCGACGTAGCAGCGCCTCAGTGCAGCCGAGCAAATAATTATATGACACCGGTCCACAAGGGAGTTGGGGGCTAAAAAGGTTTGTCCGATTCCTGTAAACAAGACATGCAGGGTTAGACGCTTTTTTAAAGTGTATGAGCCACCCCTTAAGTTGCATTGGACTCAATCATTCTGACTTGCAGAAGCCATAGTTATTAAACACATTCCCTTTGTGCATTTTAGTGCTAAGTTTTCTAATCTGCTAATTTTTTCATTAACATTAAATGAGACAACTTTTGTGGGAATTTGTTTAGTTTTTGTTTTTTTTGCCAATGCCAGCAGAGAGCAAATGTGCTTTGAGCTTTTTTTTTTTTTTTGCCGGCGAGTTAGCTCTTCGCACTTATGGGATTGTGGCTGACAGTTGGCACAGTGGATGATTTATGAGTGGCCAGGAGAGTCAGAGATGGATGAGGACAAATAACTTTCATCCAAGTTTTCCGCTGGCGACAAAGGAAAACTCATCCTCTGTCTTGTTGTTCTATGCAGCAGTTTGCTGGTTTAGTTTCCAGTTTCCTCCCTAGTTCATTCACTTTATCATCCCAGAACAGTCACATATTCACTGGTGTATCAGTAGTACAGTCGGCTCTTCTTACATCATGGTTTGAACAGTGCTTCTAGTGATTGCTGATTGGTGGTTGACTATGGCCTATTATTGGTAAATATTGAAATACACATTGTGTGTAGTCTGCTGGTCACAAGGCATCACTAATGTTTGAATGTAATTCACTGACGACCTGACAATAGAGTGAGTCAAATAAATAGAGTCAAATGGAAAAACAAGTTATCCTCCCATTCCTTGTGGAAGTGGTAAGTTTTTGTCTTGTTACTTTGTCCTCCTTCCCCACTGTGTTTGAAATTGTCACCTTACTTTAGAAAAAAAAAAAAGAATTGGAGGCTAACTAGTCAGCTCGGTGGCATGTCATATTTAAGGCGACTAAATAATAACATTGTAAAACTGACAATGGGCTGTTATTTTCTATCTACGGGGCTGTAATAATTGTACAAATTGTGTTTAGGCAGGTTTTCTATGCTCTAACTATGAATTTATTCCATTTATTATATGGAATCCTATTTTACAGAAATTCCTTTATCATGGTCCGTTGTAGAAGCACTTAACAAGTTAAACAAAGGGACCACTGTATTTACTTTACATCTAAGGTCATTGGTTAATGTCTAATTCTAAATTAGACCACTTTGTTACCAAGCCCATGAGAAAATATTTGCGTCTAATAACCATATAGCCAAATGGGTAATTGATCAGAGATTATTTTATTACAGAGCTAAAACATTGACTAATTATTGCTTGACCAATTAATGGTTGAGATTCAACAAACCAAGAAAATTAGGAGGCCATTGACGGGTTTTGGACACCCAAATGTTGGCTCAGGTTGTGGCCTTTCTCAAGATTTAGACAATCCTGTAGTCGACATTCCCGAGGCTTACCCGCTCAGTGTGTGTCCATCCCTGCTTGTCTTCTGCCTTTCTGAAGCTCCTACTGTAATCCTGAGAAAGGGATCGGTGCCACTTTTGCCTAGAGGAAGGGTTTGCGGTCCACGTCTCACAGGGACCAATCAAAAGTGTCTTTTGGTTACGTGGGTTCCTGGGCTCTGGTTTGGTCAGACATTTGTCATAGACAAGCTACTGCTACTGATTATTGTCTTTAAGGCCTGTTAAGATCTGTTTGCCACTATCCTAATACAATAATAATATTCTTCACTGATGAGCAAGAACATGTAAGGGTAACAGTGATACGACTATAAGTCGATATTTTTTCCTGATCAAGACGGTTCGTCTTCTATTTGGGGTCTAGGAAGTCAATACATGCAAACCAACATATGGCACCAAGTAACCTCTCCCCGAGTGAGTCTTTTCTTCCTGTCACTCACACACACCAGTGACCTGGAAAGATGCAGCTGCGACAGAGACCCGCTGGCAAAAAGTGTCTCAAAGTTTGTTTGCAAGTTAGCCAACAACAGAGGAGGAGTTATGATGCTAAATTAAAGGTAATGGTAGCTCGTCAAGCAGAGTTGTGTAACAACTTTTGAGCAGTAATATTACTGCAAAAAAGATTTGTCTCGTATGTCAAAAAGTTTTGAACGTTGTTTAGCGCAGGGGTTCTGGTCTCAACACGGGACACATATTTTCCACTTTTATTTAAAGCATTTTTTGTTTTTATTAAGCAATTCTTCAATCGTGGGCTGCACGACGGGGGAGTGATTAGCGTGCAGACCTCACAGCTGGGAGACCAGGGTTCAATTCCACCCTTGGCCATCTCTGTGTGGAGTTTGCATGTTCTCCCTGTGCATGCGTGGGTTTTCTCCGGGTACTCCGGTTTCCTCCCACATTCCAAAAACATGCTAGGTTAATTGGCGACTCCAAATTGTCCATAGGTATGAATGTGAGTGTGAATGGTTGTTTGTCTATATGTGCCCTGTGATTGGCTGGCGACCAGTCCAGGGTGTACGAAGACAGCTGGGATAGGCTCCCACCCCCGCCACCCTCATGAGGAAAAGCGGTAGAAAATGAATGAATTTTTCACATTTGTCACTTTTGAAACATTCATACACATAATTACATGTCCAAAGTACATTTTATCAAAGAAATGGGAAGATGCATGTAAATAATACGTCCATTCAAGTTAAATATCATCAGTTGCGCTAAATAAGACCAACAAAATCAGCTATCCCACTTATAACTCTGTAATGGGTACATACCGAATAGGAACACTAAATTATTGCTCATAAAAGTTCATGTATTGCATATTTACTGTATTGTATATGTATTGCATATCCGCTCCTCGTTGATGTAGCCCAGACAGCCTCCCCAGACCCCATTTCCCAACTTCCCTCTGCTAGAAGACCCGGGCTATCATGGTACGTGGACACTCACGTACCCATGTCTCTCACCACCCCTCCTCCGAACCCTGATTTCCCTGATCGTAGCAAACAGGTCCCCTTTTTGTTTGGACTGATAAAAGGAGGAAAGCGAGGATAGGAGGGGGGTATTAATTTGAGTGCCGACCAGATGACACATCTGCTTGTTGGTGCTTCCGCCTCTCCCTTCCCTCCTGTGGCTTTCCCTGGCCGTCATTCTATTATCTCCGGTGAGAGCGGAGGAGGCTGAGAAGCCTGGAGAACTCTCAGGGATGAGACACTCCTCTAATCCGTTCTGTGTTGTCTTTTGCACACCCCCCCCTCCCCTTTTTTTGGTCCTCCCGCTGTCTTCATTCAGCATGACCTCACTTCTCCACTTCTCCACTCCCTGAATGGAAGAATAACAAGTTGTGTTTACGACTGATGTGATCTCACGAATGACTCATAATTTTACATTACATTTTACTCTACATTTGCATGACCATGTCCACACAAACCGTCCTTTTTTTTTCTTTTTTTTTTTCTTCTTTGATTCTAGTGCGGATGGCCTGTCCTTTGTGTGTGTCACGTCAACTTCCATGGACCCTTTCCTTTTGACCGGTCCTTTGTCCTGAAATCGGGGTCATGGTCATTGGTCCGTAGCAGGCATGTCAAGGGGCGTGCTTCGTACCCTTTCTGCTCTTGTGACAGCGCTCCAGGTCCACACAGGAAGAGATTAACGCTTCTAGTAATTGTGGTCCTACTTTTTATTTTCTATCACTGCAGCTATTATTGTTGTCTTTTGGACTTGCTGAGTTTGACTGACCTCGAAGCCAATGGGTGTCAAGTCCTCTCAAAGAGCACTTCGGCTTCCATATGGACAGTGAATGAATGAATCTATTTTAACACGGTCAACATTTTGCAATTTCCACATAAAAACCCCTCACATTTCAGCAACCATTTATATTACGGTATATAGCTTCTCAAGGGACAATAATATAGAAATTCAACTTGGTTATATTGAAGATTAGTCAGTGTACAGCTTGAATTGCTGTATGCTGTATTTACTGTCCACTGAATAACTCGGCCATCTCTGTGTGGAGTTTGCATGTTCTCCTCGTGCATGCGTGGGTTTTCTCCGGGTACTCCGGTTTCCTCCCACATTCCAAAAACATGCTAGGTTAATTGGCGAGTCCAAATTGTCCATAGGTATGAATGTGAGTGTGAATGGTTGTTTGTCTATATGTGCCCTGTGATTGGCTGGCGACCAGTCCAGGGTGTACCCTGCCCTTTGGCCGAAGACAGCTAGGATAGGCTCCAGCACCCCTGCGACCCTCATGAGGATAAGCGGTAGAAAATGAATGAATGAATGTTGTTTCCACAAACCACAAATGACGTGACACATAGGTTGGCGGTTGGGTGGTACTGTGTCTTTGTTTAAGCATCAAAGTATTAACTCAGGCTGTTAACTCAATCCTTGCCATTTTTCATGATATTGACTGATTTTTCAAGGCACACGGACTATTGTGTTCTTGGCTATGTGGACATGGTACCAAAAGAAAATTAGACTCTCATCTTTAATCCAAAAAAAAGGGTGTCTCTGTTTTTTTTTGTTCTTCGGTAATCAGCAGTAGAACATAGTTTCAGAAAAACATCAGTTCTCAAGTAACTTTTTGTGAAAAGATGCATTTCAAATACAAGAAAATGAATGAATGAAAATAACTCGACAAAGCAAACATAAATTCGAACATATATATACTGTGACATTATGAAGCAATGGAAACTGAGTTGCATTGCAGTTCTTCAACAAACACTCCTCCAAGATGACAAGTGTCTTGCTGAGGAAGCTTAAGGTGAAGGTCACAGAGTGGTCAAGTATGTTTCCTCAAGATATGAACTGAACATCCACCAGGTTCACCAGTGATGTCATGGAGACGTGGAAGAGGATTCTAATAAAAACCTGTGCAGCTCCGGTCAAGTCCATGCCCAAGAGGATTAAGGCATAATACACATAATACATAATAATGGTGCTCACACTAAATATTGACACCAAGAACACAATTTACAATCCTCACATAATTCAAACCCAGACACACCATATGAGAGCAACTTTTATATTCCAATGCGGCTGTAGGTCAATAAGGGCGAGCAGAGGCAATGACCTTTAACCTTGATCTTTGTCTTGTGGAAACAGATCTAAAATGTCTCTGATCAGAGGAGACAGGAACTCAGGCCAGCGGGTGCACCTCCCTTGTTTCCTTGGCCTCCTGCCCTCGTCTATTGACATCCTGCAGACCCCTGCCCCCATCCCAATTTATGCTCAGCAATCCCATGCCTGGTGCACCAATAGGGAATTACTGTAAGGATGAATGTGAGTCTGTGGGGTTGGAAGGCGGGGGTGGGCCGTCTTGTCTGAAGCTGTCACTTCACGCTGACACGGTGTGACTCGGAGTGACACTGAGCTCCACCGTAGTGTCTGGGAGCAGTCTGGGCTCTGGAAGTGTGACCTGTGTGACCCGCTCTGGCCGCTGGGATCGACAGAGGGCGGCCTTTTGTTTGTGCCGTGTAAGTGTTGCATGGGAGAAAAAGCCTTCCACGTCCCGTAGGAACAGCTCAGAAGAAGCTTGCCGAGCTTCCACGGGTTGAGGCAAGAATCGAACAACTCTTAATGCTCACATAACAGATACGGAAGGCATAACGTCATTCATGTGGTTAATTTGGAGTGGTAATGAGTTCAGACTAAACTAATCGGATTCCAGTATGGGTGTGACAAGGATAGATCGCTGAGGCAAATAGTATGTGTTGACAAGAAATCTGGAGGAAAATAACCGACAAGTATGCAACAAAGTAGGACTAGAAGTAACGTGGAAACTCCAATTATCTGCAGCATTGCAGCATCGACCCCAAGCGCTTTTTGCTGATTTTTACTTGTGTAATTAATGAGCGAAAAGCCTTGACTGTGCTGTTGACATTCTGTAACCATTCCCTTTAGCTATAAAGATCCTGCATAAGTAAATTACAAATTAGTATTTAATACAAGAGCATACTTAAAAAAAACGATAGGGACTTAATACTTCTTTAAATATTGTCAGACATGTTTATTATTGACACGTTTAATTATTATATTTCTACAAATGCATTATTCTATTACCTGATACTGATTTAAATGCTTGATTTTGTATTATTACAACTTGTGGCCCTCGACCAAAAGTGGAGTGTTTAACACAGCCTCCGTCTGACACACAGCTGCAGATATCTGCTGGAGAATACCACAAAAAATTGTCTGACGCCAAATCAGTTGACAACCTCTGCATCGCAATCAAAAAAATTGTTCAACTTCTCTTTACCTTTTTTGTTTGTTTTTGCCCCAGAATGCTTTGCAGCATTTAGTCCTTGACATACCCTGTAAACTTCAGCTTTACAGATTCCACACTGTGATGTGTCAATGACGGCGACTGCTACACTTTTGGATTATACGTCATAAGAAAGTTTATTACAGCCTGTTTGATTGATGGAAGCTGTTTATTTCTTCAGTTGTCGAATAAGCGAGACATGACAAAACACCAGATTTGAAAATGTCATCAATATTTAATGGGAAGGTTCAAACATAACCTTCCTTGGTGGAGGTAAAAATTATACAAAAATATGGAGCGGCGAGTTCCTTGCAGCACAGACCCTTCTGACGCCCCCGCCCCCAAGCCCCCGCTGTGCAACTCTAAGGGAACGTTTACTGGACTGTGACAACCTTCAGTTAGCCAGAGAAAACTCCCCCACTAGTGTATGGACTTGCCCTAACAATGTGATTAACATGCAGCATGTACGTTTCTAGTGGCGCCATTGTCGCCCTTTCACCTTTTGTCTGCGTTTCACTGCCAAGTTGTCCTTTTTGTGGACGTTGAGCTGCGCTGACAGTCTCGTGTTTATGAATCCAGGCGCACAATAATCCTCCAACTCTGCCTTCTCCCTCCCTTCCAGTGAATAAAACGATAATCAAAGCAAGAGTTACTTATGTGAGAAAATGCAAATAGCTTGCACCCAGCCACTTGGATGTTTCCTGTCCACTCTTTTGTCGCACAAGACTCATTTTAAAGTTAAATACAGGAGAACTCTACCTTTTTATGTTGTCCCCCCCCTTCAAATTTCCACAAGCACTGAGGTTCTCTGTGGAGAAAACGCAGCCTTGCTTTCGCTCCATCCATTTTGCAAATACACAAGCCTTGTTAGACCGCTGCACTTGCGTGTATAATGATGCGTCCTGCTTTAGGCACAAGGTAAGACTAATGGATATCGCCACTGTACTTGTTTGTGTAGCTCTCCCGTAGATGTAAGTGGTGACATCGGGGGTTCCAATTACCTGTGCAATATCAATGTGGTGCTTTAGCACAGAGACTTGACTCCACTTACAGATGATACCTCTCTCTCTCCGAGGGTCTTTACTCTTCCTCCTAACATGTTGTGTCATATAATAGATGAGCTGACATTCTCGGCGACTCGATGGGAGCCCCCGCTGCAGTGTAGCGATGACGGATGCTACATTTGTATGTGTGTACTGTATGTGTGATTGGCACCTGTGGCGTTGTCAACAAATGTATCTGCCCAGAGTCAACACTTTAAGCATCTAAATCGGTGTTGTGCTTGCCTAATGGCGGTATTTGTGAGGTGTCATACACATTGAGCTTGACTCACTGTACCCATTTCTCGCTGGTTGCTTTGTCTCCTGCTACTTCAATTACTTAGAATTTTATTCTGTCTTTATTTGCTATATTGATGTAACATTAACATAGGATGGAAAACATGCATTTAGTTGAATAAACTGTACTGTGATTGGATAGGAAAACCTGAAAGTTGCTACTATGGCCCTCTGAGGTTTAAAGTCGTATTGCAAAATATACTGGACGACATCGTCATACACTCTTGGAGTGAAGCAAAAAAACTTAAATTAATTCATATTCAATAAATTAAAATAATTAATTCCAAGTTTTTTTTTAAGCTGTGGTGGTCTGTTGCATCGGAGGGTGGGCCAATTTTGCGGCAAACTTGCTGAGAGGACTTAAACTGAGGATCTAAGTTTGACACAAATCTACATTTAATTTGAAGCCTGCTTTAGACAAATGCGACTAAATCGGAAATGACTTGTTCAATAATATATTTTTTGGTTCAAAATAACACAATTAACAATTAAATTTTTTTTTTTTATTTAGAGTCCAGGGTTATGATAGGATGAGTGTATCCAACTTGCAGCACTTTTAAAGCTACAATGACGAAAAGAAAGGAGAGCTGAGATATTTGAGTTATATGTGACCGCCAACATTTAAATTGTACTTTACTTACAAAGCTTACTTACTTACAAAGCAGTGTCCTGTTTGACTAGAACACTTTAAAAATACGAAGAGGTGAAGCAAATATTCTTTGAAGCTACTACTTGCCGCCACAAAAGCAGTGAGAGCCTGGCAAAATGTGTAAAGAAAGATGTCAAAAAGGCAAATGAGATTGAAATGTGAACAGTCACACACGCTGGCATAGATAGGCTTAACCTGTGACAAGTTTTACAGACTATTTTTCATTGTCACGATAATAAGGAACAAAGTGAACATCAACTCAAGGTACTTTTATCTAGTGACGCATTCGCAAGTGCCAGCAGGGCAGACAGGCTATTCTAGTGTATCAAAATAAAGTGCTGCGGAAAATATTTATGATATTTTAAATAGTTTTCAAGCTAATTTTGGACATCTGTGTCAAATAATAAGCTATAATCATGCAATAGATTAACATTGTTTTCAGGTAGGTTGCACGGCGCGCAGGCCACACAGGGAGGAGACTCGAGTTCGATTCCACCCTTGGGCATCTCTGTGTGGAGTTTGCATGTTCTCCCTGTGCATGCGTGGGTTTTCTCCGGTTTCACATTCCAAAAAGGTTAACTGTTAATAACTCCAAATTGTCCGTAGTTATGAATGTGAGTGTGAATGGTTGTTTGTCTCTATGTGCCCTCCGCCTCTCGCCCAAAGACAGCTGGGATAGGCTCCAGCACGCCCGCAACCCTCGTGAGGATAAGCAGTAGGAAATGAATGAATGTTTTCAGATAAAAAACAAAATGAAATGGCGGTGCGCCACAATCAATTACATGTAGCGGAAACACTGTAATTACTAATTAAAATGTTTAAAAGACTTTACACGTATTTGCAACCTCACACGTTTTGGAAAAACTAAAATAAAAATGGTAGAATCGCTGAAATGAGTCAATAAATGAAGGTCAGGTGAAACAAAGGAGAAACTGCTTTGTAACTGCTTTGCACGACCATTAAAAATGTTACTCATTTTCTATAGGAAAAATGATTTTGATCATGTTTTTTTTCTGTAAATGAGAAGTAAAGGTCTGACTGGTTGCACCATAGATTCAACTTTATCTTGTGTTTAGCGTACTTGCCCCATGGCTATCAATCTTGAATGTGACGGTGTGTGTCACGTGCATGCCGCAGTGTGCTGCCCGTTAAGGGGCTGAGCACTCGGCTCTGAGTGGACAACGGGCCCTGTGCACCGTCAGACCAATTAGGCAGCAAAGCAAGACTAATGACTGTGGATCACTTGGCCCCTGAAGGATGGAGCTGTCCCATTTGGACCGCCTCGTTATGTGATTGAGTATGGTGTGTTTGTGTTGGCCCCTGTGTCCATGTGTGTGTTTGTTAATGTGAAGCAAGGTCTAAATGATGACAAGCAGATGCCTGCAGTGGGCACATCCACCCAGAATTCGCCACAAGGCGACACCTTACAGGCCCACATCTGGTTGCACCATTGGGGGGGATGTGCAGAGGTGAGGATAAATTAATTTCTATGGTTCCCTCCTTTCTAAGCATGCTAATTAAACACTGTGTGTATGAGTGTGTATGTCATTGAGTGTGAATGACTCAGTCACAGTTCAGTAATGCGTCTAATGTTGAGAGAGAAGGACAACGGCATGGTGGAAAGATGCTGAAGACAGAACCGAAGCCATGTTTTTGTTGCTGGCCGTTGGGAAACCACCAGGGGGTGACACCTCCAGGGATTGAATGATAATGTTTCGGTTAAGCAGCAAATGCCTGCTTTCGCTTGTACATTGGCCTTCATCTGGATTCCTATGCAGTTTGGCCCCAAGTCTTTTGCAGACTTAGTTGTGTTTTTCTGTTAAGATTTGCAACAGCTGTGTTGCTCCTTTTACAACGCTATGCAAGGTTCGATGAAAAGCAAGCTTCGATTTACTGGCTGCTGCACTTTGATACAATTCGGAACTATGCTCTGCGCTCTCAATTTTATTTTCTGTTTTTGCAGTTAGTAAATCAATCGGTTAGTCCCCGCTGAATCTCAATTCTTCATCCTATCAAGACATTTTGGATGATTTTATGCTTATAACTTTGTGGGAACAGATTTGAAAAGGCTCTTTTTTGTACACTGCAGAAATCTAATCACGATGAAATATTTGAACTTGAGGTCAAAGCATTGACCCGTGACTTATATACTGTTGCTGCAATTTCTCAGAATTTGTGTACTATTTTGTGGACTACTTTCTTTTTGAGACTTTGTGATTATTTCCTTTGTGCAAAGTGGCGTCTGTTCTGAGTTCTTTGCAAAAGTAGTGATCGTGTTACATGACTTAAATGACATTTTGTTATTCCCCACATGAATGTCATCGTGGGTGTGTGATGGGTTTATTTATTTGTATTATGAAATGCCCCAGTCTAGGGTGTACCCTGCTTCTCGCCGGAAGTCAGCTGGGATAGGCTCCAGCATACCCCCACGACCATAATGAGGCTAAGCAGTATAGAAAATGAATGGATGGATACACTCTTCTGCATTTTGTGCGTATGCTAGTGCCCCCGCCTCTACCCTCCTGGACAAAGAGTGTCTCCAAATAGGTATGAATGCGAGTGTGAATGGTTGGTTGTCTACATGTGCCCTGTCTGGCTGACCCCCAGTCCATGTGTACCCCGTCTCTTGCCTGAAATCAGCTGGGATAGACTCCAGCATACCCCCGCGACCATAATGAGGATAAGCCAACAGCGGTGCTCAATTCCAACACGGGAAACTTCCTCATTATCCACCTATCACACTGATGGCAAGCGACGGGAACTCTGAATATGAACATTACAACGCATAGAGGTAGCCACAATGGTGCATAAATCAGTGTGACCAATCACAGTGGAGTGGGCGTGCCCGGAGGCAGGCCCATATGTGGGTGAAATAAATTAAAACAGGCCATTTGGAAATCCAAGGACATTCAGCTGGAATAGGTGCAGATGGTGGAAGATCTCAAAAGTTTTGTGTGTCTTATCATGTGTAGCTGCTCCATAGGAATCCAAGAAAATGTGACTTTGTGCAGCAAAGTCCATAAAGGCATACATGAGATGACGTGCCTTTATAATTACACTTGTGCTTTTTACAACTAACCCCCCCCCCCCAAAAAAAAAACAAAAAAACTTGTTGCCCCGACCCTGGCTTGTTGTATGTGTAGCCAATTTAAAAGAGAGAGGGCAGAAGATGGAAAGACACAATAGAATTTAAATTTACTCTATTAATTTATGTAAATGGTTCCGAGCAGTTGTTTGTATGTAGGTGCTAAATAGCTGAGCCAAGCATTGCCGTGTAGCCTGTATGTAAATGTAGGTGTGCGCTAATTGAAATTCAATACCCTTCTCATCTTGCGAGGGTTGCCGGCCTTTCTCAGCTGAGCTTGGCCTCCTCCTCCTCTTTTCTCTTCCTCTTTTCCACCGCGCTCGTTTGCCCTCCAACCTTACCTAAGTGGGTCTTTAATTTAAAAGTAAGCGCATTAACTTTCTCAAACACGGGGGTAGATAAAGCACTCCTTGCCAACAGATGAATAAACAGCGAAATAAATAACGCTCTATGCAGGTTCGTTCCCTCACACACACAAGCAAACATGGAGGGGGATCGATAAACAGTGGTATTGAGGCATCTCTTGAGGTCTGTGTCTGGCTCAGTGTGATGCTTGATTTATTTGTTCTTAGCAAGAGACGGCAAATCAGTACTTCCCCTCAGGGCAGAGAGGCTCCACACAGACAGGCAACCTACTTAGTGTCACTCCTCAACCCCGCCGGATAAGGCATCTGCACGAGCTCTTTATGTTCCGCTATATTATTTATTGTCATTATGTTTGCATATTCCCTTTGTATATAATAGCTAAAGGCCATCTCAGGTATTGTGAAGTGGTGAGATGCATTAAAGGTGCGGTTTGTGTGGGATGATGAAAGCCTTATAAAGACTTGGGGCCACTTTACACCAGAGGTTATTCTAAGCATTTCATTTTAAAGGCCAAAGTGGTCAGATTGTTCAGCTCAGTTTAGTATAGAACAGAGTCCGTGGGCAAGCCATAACCAGGCAAGGAAGTCTTTCCGGATCAAAGACAAAAAAGGAAAGTATCGTATCTTTTATTATAAGTGCTATTATTGTATTGGAAAAATAACATACTGTTAGAAATCCCACATTTTTTGCATGTCTGCCATTTTTTGTTTTATTATGTTTCACCGAGCTTTCATTCCCACATTCTTCAGTGGTGCTGGAACGCATCATAGTTGTGTGCTATGAGACAAAGTACAAGTTATGTATAACTTTCTCCGATGCTGCCAAGTTCCTTTCTTCTTTCACCTCAACCGTTGTTTCCAAATGCTAATGCTGTGTGTGTGTGTGTGTGTGTGTGTGTGTGAATGCGTGAAGGTGAGTTTTGACATTATTATGTGTGTGTTGAATGTTAATGTGTGTATTTGTTCTGTGCACAACCTCAAGTTAATTCCTGCCAGCACACGGCTGTCACCAATATGTCAAACAACGATGTTGTCTCTGGAAAATCAGACTCCAGCTTTATAACAATGGTGAGCCTGCATTGATTTTATGCTGTTAAATAGAACTGCATTTTTTGTTCAGTACAGTCAGACAACAAAATGGGTAGCGTTTTTATTATGAACAAGGCCAGGATTGTGTTGTTGGTCTTTGAGCTTTTGACGGCTGTAAAGTGTAACAGGAAGACTAATTTTCTTTGGTTATTTTTCTATGACCCTCTGTTACATTGTGCGTGTCTTTGTTTTGTGAGTAAGTGACGGTAGGAAAAGGTCTTACTCGCTTACTCGTGAAGTGAAAGTCTCGTGACAATCTAATGCAACCTGAAGTTTGCATTTTCCGAGAAAGACTGATAAAACACTGAAACACACCTGGATAAACAGGTGGACAAAATTTATGTAACATGCATGTTACATGCGTGTTTTTCTTTAGATTTTTTTGTGGCTAGCTTTGCTTTGTCGTCTGCACATGTAGATTTTCCAACAAAATCTCACCCCTGTTGTCATCTAAACCAACCATTAGAAAGTTGTATTGGGGTTGGGCATAAGATGTACAGCAGAAAGGGACAGAGTGGAGCACTCACCTTGCCCCAGGCCTTTCCTTAAGGCCTGACGCTGTGTGTCGTGTTCCTCAGCTCCTCAGTTCCACTTGCTCTCCTTTACCTTTCTTTTCTCTCCATTGCCCTAAGACATGGAGCCAAGCTGTCCTCTGCAGAGCCACAACTGGCTCGGTTGAGACAGAAGGCAGGGGTACAAAAACCTCTTTGAATTCCTTTTCATCGCACTTCTGACCTCTCTGTCTTAGAGGACAAACAAGCTTGTTTGGCCCTGCCGCTCTTTCAAAAAACTTTTTCTTGGAAACTTTTAATGAAGAGTTACCTCTTTGTTCGTACTACAGTGGATTGTGTTCAAAGAAATATGACTCAAGACTAAGTAACTTTTTTTTTAACTGCCAATGTGCCAACCAGTCATGTTGATTGTTTTTGGCTCCTGCACCATTTGGCTTGAACCTGGGGGGGGGGGGGCTCCAGTGAGTACCTCCACATTGTCCATGGGGAGGGGATTGGGACACAGCTTCAACAAACCTGACCTCTTCTTGGCGCAGAAAACACATCACATTTTTTTTCAAACCGTAATCCTTTTCACAATATTGTTATGACCAGGCCTTTATACCACTGCCATCATTGGCCCTGACATCACATCAGCCACAGAAGACGAAAGGAGCACCATCAGCAGCTATGGTCACCTATGCCAACACCCAATAACAATATATATATATTTTATTTTAACGTGGCAGAGCTAGTTCATGTGGTTTGTTGGACTTATGACTTTGGCGTTGTTGGCAATCAAGAAAGAAAAGTTGAAAGCTTGGAGTGCTAATTTTGAACTTCATAAAATGTATCAGACAAGTGCTGTTTAATATTTGACTACTGTACGCAACTTAAAAAAATGAATCACGCGGCCTACACAATGGTGCAGCTAATTTATGGCTAAATTCTAATCTTGTGACATCTTCTTTACTTGAGAACTTCTAGTAAATATATAAATACAGCACTATGGTGCTTGTGTGTCAGTGAGGAAACAATATGTCTTTCTTTGGAAGGAGCCAATCGTGAGCTATGTGAGCTCACAAGCTTGGCTCACTGTGTCATCTTACAAAGAACACTAAACTCACAGCACAGCAACTTAACACTCAGAAGGTATACCTGTGGAAATAGTATCAATATGAGTTTAAAATATAAAAACATCTAAGTTAATGCCTCCCTCTGTGCTCCTCTAGCTAAGGAACTAATGACTCAACCGGATTTTAGTTTGTAACGTCCTGAAGATCACAATGCCGGTACTGTAACTACTTTGATTTATGAATCCAAAATTGAGTGCAAGGGTCTAAACGTAAATCATATGCATTGAGGCACATGCAAATTTGTTCCCTTGGTACACTGGAGTCTGCGATCTGTAGAAATTAAGGTAGGGTGAATGTTTTTGTCATACAGTTGTGGGAGCTTTTGTAAGGTGGATATGATTTAATAGTTGTGGCACTGTTGTAGCATCACAATGCTTTTTCTAAAAAAGATATACATGAAAATTTTCCTCACCCTAATAAGGCCAAAGGGGCCATTTCAGTTGCATTAAGTTAAGTTCCCATGTTGTGTGTTTTTTAGTCTCCATGAAAAGGAAAGAGGAATCACAAACTGACATTAGATTTATAAAAGTATTAAAAATATATTCAACAGAATAGAATTGCATGGACAGTAAACCAGACAGTAGTCAGGGATCCCCGCAGCAGTTTCTGTGCTCTTCTAGTCTGCTCCTGATCGATAGCTCTGTCCGCCTTATGTATTTGTTGTCCTTAGACTGATCGGCGCCAGTGTCTCCCAAGATAACTCTCTACAGCTTTCTTTGACGAAGTTGGTATATGACCTCAGAAAGTGATAGTTGGCACTCCTACAATGTAATGATGCTTTTTCCTGCTCTCTGACACTGCCTATTTTGGCTATACTCTGACCATATCTGGCTGCTGACGAGGCCTGTCACGATAACAAATTTGGTTATCGAAGATGCTTAATAGTTAATAATAATAATAATACATTTTATTTGTTTAGCGCTTTTTAGAGTACTCAAAGACGCTTCACAGTAGAGAAAAAAGAAATAAAAATAGAGTTGAGTGAAAACAGAGTAAACGATGCATTAAAATCCAACATCCATACATTAATTCAGAGCTAAAACAAGGCTAAAAGCAGGACGGGGCGCAGCAGTCAGGTATAAAAAGTTGAGATGATTCTCACTCTCTTTTGTGTTCTTTTCATATAGAACCAACATGCACAGACGCATGCAGAGTGAACCCTCTTCTCATCCAACACACCTATTTCGACTACAAAGCCCTCCAAAAAAATAACTTTTCTTGAGCTAGAATGCACAGAAAAAGGAAAGAAATATGTGTTCATGGCAGTTCCCCTTTAAATCATATACTAATACTGTCATGCTAAAATCTATTCAGGACCACAGTTATGCTACAGTCTGCTTTTATATGTCACTCTGTTCTCAAATTTGTCACACCATTATGCTAAAATCTACTGGTCTATGTCACTTGATTAATGAAACATCAGTAAGTAATAATGCAATCAATAAGTACCAACATAATATATTCAGAAAATGCACTGAAAAACATGTTGATACATGTATTGTGTAGTGCATTGGTCACAGCAATATTACGGTAACAACATGTTGTAATGTTGATTTCATTACATGAACCCACCTCGATGTTAATATTATTGGTGGATAAGGAGGAACTCTGTGTTGTAGGACAGAGCGGGAGTAGGAGACAAGTGTGTTGAAATTGAGCACTCCTGTTTGTGTTAGTGACTGTATAAGAATGCTACATTACATTAGCTACCGCACGAAAAAAAAAAAGAAACGGCAGCAAGGAACTCTCCCAATGCTAACAAGTGAGTCTGTATTATGTTATATTTTCAATTATTATGTCTACTATATTGGGTAATACAAGTGGAAATGTGACTCTAAGGGTGTTATTTCACGTCTAGAGGGCTCTGATAGTGTTAAACTATTTAGAAATATGTACATTGGCTTTTCTGTGCTCTAACTAAGAAATGCTACTTCACTTCTAACGGTTGGGTTTGGAACCAATTAACCGTGATAAACAAGGGATAACTGTTAGTTGCTAAAGGTGCAAATTACAGATATTTTTCCGTGCTTTTTGGTACTTCTGCACAATTACCCTTGGACTCACTGAGGTTAAATGGTTATGCTGTCCTCAGATGGAAAAAGAAGAAAATCCCCAACTCACCCTTGTCCAAAGCAGAGCTCCTCTAGAGATGTAGTGAATATTTTAACAGGACAAAGATTTGACTTTTTAAGAGTCTACCAAATTGGACGCCCGCTTTAACAGCGTTTTAATATTCTGTTTAGATGCTCAATTAGATTTGTAATTACTCCTCAGGCATGATTGCGTTTATATTGGTGGAGTTCATTAATACTGGGGGACCCCCGGTCTGTAGCGAGCCATGCAGTAAAAATGAAATTAAAAACTCTGAACACGAGAGGCTCCTGCGGGGCCGTGTGGAGGCTGTGTGATGCAGATTAGAGCCTGGCTGTGAATTGTTACATTCAGTCTGTAACATTCTCATATTCGTGTGTTGTGCTTGACCTGATATGAAAAATGTCGTTTTTGATGGAAGGTAGAAATCAACTCATTCTGTCACGCTGGCATACCTCCTGGCTTTGCTTTAAGATGTGTCGTGAAGCCTGTTTAAACGTGGTGGTTGTATACACATGATCTCACAGAGCTCACTTTTTAACATGTCATACAAGTGTAAAAAGAAATTAAACATGATAAATCATAAAGAAAACAATGTACCTTTGTAAGTTTGATCACATATGATGACTGGTGCTCATGTGTGAGTTTGATGTTTTGGTGTATATTCTTCTTTGGTGTTCATGTTGCATACATACAACAAAAAACAAAGATAGGGAAAGCACATGCATGAATTGATCCAAATCTAATTAATTATTATTAATTCATTCCATTCCAAAGACTTTATACATATTTTGACATTTTTTTTTCAACTCGACAGTCACAAATAGGGGATGATGCAACTCCACAATCGAGCAGAACACATTTGATGCAGTTTTAAGCCGAAAAAAATGGTGGCAGCAACCAGGAAGTAAAAAAAAAAACATTTTTAATACGTGCATGCACACACACAGTTCAGTTGCAAATATGAAAATTGTAAACAGTTCACGGTGTTATGTTATTTTCGTGTAAAACAAACATTCTTTGTGTTGTTTGTATTGTGGCATGGCTGTTTTGACATTTTGGCTCGGTATCTATGGCTAAGGGCCGCACGGTGGACAAATGGTTCGCATGTAGGTCACACAGACAGGAGCTCGGGAAAACCTGGGTTCGATTCTCCGGTTGGGCATCTCCTTTTGGAGTTTGCGTGTTCTCCCTGTGCCACTAACATGCATGTTAGGTTGAGAGCAAGACTCCCAAATTGTGAGTGTGACTGGTTGTTTGTCTATATGTGCCCTGTGATTGGCTGGCGGCAAGTCCAGGGTGTACCCTGCCTCTCGCCCAAAGACAGCTGGTTTAGGCTCCTACATAACCATGACCCTAGTGAGGATAGGCCTAGAAAATGGATGGCTAAATATGTGTCAAAGTGAAAAGTTAGGAAAGTGAAAGTTGTATTTGAAAAGCATCTTTTCACAAAAACATGTGTTTCTACATTTTTTTCTCGAGATTTGATGTTTTGCTGAAACTATGTTCCACTGCTGATTAAAGAATGAAAAAAAGACAGAGACACACTTTTTTTTTTGAAAGATGAGAGTCTAATTTTCTTTGGGTACCAAGTCTACGTAGCCAAACGACACAATAGTCTGTGTGCCTTGAAAAATCAGTCAATATCATGAAAAACGGCAGGGATTGAATGAGTTAATGTGAAATTTTGATGCTTAAACAAAGACACCGTACCAGCCAACCGGCAACTTATGTGTAACGTCATTTGTGGTTTGTGGAAACAACATTCATTCATTCATTCTCTACCGCTTATACTCATGAGGGTTGCGGGGGTGCTGGAGCCGATCCCAGCTGTCTTCGGGTGAGAGGCAGGGTACACCCTGGACTGATCGCCAGCCAATCACAGGGCACATATAGACAAACATCCATTCATACTCACATTCATACCTATGGACAATTTGCAGTCGCCAATTAACCTAGCCTGTTTTTGGAATGTGGGAGGAAACCGGATTACATAAATTACATTTATTACATTAATTAGAAAACCCATGCACACGTAGAACATGCAAACTCCACACAGAGATGCCTGAGTGGGAATCAAACTCGTGTTTCCAATCTGTGAGGCCTGCAGCCGGAAACACAACATAATGTGTGCAAAACAATGACATCCTTTCTTGTTTACATTTCATCTGCGTGTTGTTCCAAAGATGGCCGTCCACAGAGTTCAGGCGAGGAGTCCGAGACGAGACTCAGATGTGTTGACAATTCCCTGAATAATTTAGTCATGCATTCCTCCGGTGTGTTCAAGCAACACCTGCATCTGGTGCACTCACTTTGGTCCCGTCATCTTCTCTCTGGATCATTCGTTTCTTCTGGCACCCTGTCCCTTCCTGGCACACTGTATATGGACGCCCAGGTGGTTCAGTCTCCCAGTGTAGCACTCGCAGCGCTGTCAGAGAAATACAAAGGCTTTTTTTTCCCCCCCACTGCTTCATGGATTCCAAAATTAAATTAGACGAATGGTTGAGTCCTGCCAGTTCGGTCACACCACCTGGGCGGAGTAATGGGAACATTTGGTGTAAGAATTACAACAAAAAGGCTTGTGATTCATCTTACATTTGCTTTTACGTACGTCTTGTTCTCATTTCATTCACAAATGAGCCCACAGAAATGGCAGAAATATTGACTCAATCTTACTTCTTAGGCATCCTGCACATAATTTGCTTTCACCTTGCTCGAGTATAATACATAATAGAGCGCCTTTTCATGAATTGTCTGGCTTTGGTCCCAACATTAGGCATAGTCTGCTGCCCCTGTAAACAGTCCCTTTCCTGGCATTTAAATAAGCAAGGATCTGCCAAATTGTAATAGTTTATAATACAACTGTCTGCTTATTTGTTCATTTCTTTTTCCTTCCAATGCCAAAAATAAAAGTCATTGTCACATTGAATAATTCTTTGAGATATTCTCTCTATTTGTTTGGCTGCCAACTGCTGAATGATGCCAGTCAGCTTTGGCTCCTGCTGTCTCGCCCGGAAAAAGGACAAATTGTAGTGAACAAGCCACAGTTTCCTTCTAAAGAATGTTTCTTGCTGTTTTTAGTGGAAGAACTGTGGCCTCTTGAACTCTAGTTCTTTTTAAACTAAGCTCTGATTACCTGTCCAACTCCAGTTTAAGAATTTCCAATGCTAATTCTTCAGATACTGTTAATGATGTTTAGTTTCTGCCAGGGTTTGAGGAAGTTAGGAGTCTGAGTGAGGTTGCACTCTTTATGAACTCTTTAATGTGGCAGAAATACAGGGTATCGCCATTATGATTCATTTGGCTTTGCCTGTATTCTTGTCTGCAGGCTTAGGGCCACACATTTGTGTAGTGTAACTTTTTTTAAAAATCCCTGCAGAATGGCAACCCAGGTAGACATCACGGTATCCAAGGAGGTTACTGTATAATTCACGAAATTTCATGTAAATGCAAGCAGAGGTGTTTTTGTTGTTGTTGTTGTCTGCAGACCTCACCTAGTTACGGTTAGACATGCTGTATGCATATTCATTCATATTGTTACATGAATTTGGGAGTAAAGCCTGTGGCATCAAGTCAATGAGTTCTCAAAAGGAAGACTATCGAACAGCCATAATGCACAAAGTTGCGGCACAAGTTGTGGCTCATGTTTTTCAATAACGTTTCATGAGATAGTGATTTTACAGATTTGTCGTCAGTATTTAAGTGTTCTTTGTAACCTTTTAACAAATAAAACAAACTTTGAACTCAAGGTTTTTTGCATAAACATTGCGATACAAGTAGATTTTTTAGTGTTTGTCGTGATTAAAAATATTTACAGGTGTAGCCCTTGATTTTTAAAGGAAGGTATTTGAATGAAATCTATTTTTTTTATGATTGGAGCTGGTTTTGGATAGGATTTGGTTAGACATATATATAAACAATATTATTAATATGCCATTAAAATGCCATGTCTCCCTACTGTGTGTGATTGTGTGTGTGTGTGTGTGTGTGTGTGTGTGTGTGTGTGTGTGTGCGTGTGTGGGTCTAGTTTGGAGGGTGGGAAGGAGGGGCTTTCTTTTGTTTCATTGTTTTTCCTTTTAATTGTGGAAATTGTTTTAAATTTTTTAATGCACTTTGTGTTGCATTTCTTTGCAGGAAAAGTGCTATACAAATAAAGTTTATTTGATTAATACACTAAAAATGAAAATGTATTCAACTACAGGGAGTAAAGCCATATTTTCAATGTAGAAGTAATTTTTTTCTTTTATTGTATTGATAAAAATATACTGTAAGAGGGTATCTTCTTCCGAGAAAAAAGTCTGTATTGTAGTTTTGTATTTGAGGTTGAGAGACATACATGCGAGTCTCACCAAGCGAGTCAGAGCTTTTTTTTCCCCGCTACTCACACGCACCAGTGGCCTCAAAGATGTCATGCTGGTCATTTTAACACAATGGTGATCAATGAGGTTCAGTACTGTTGAGCTGCAAGAAATATGTCTTTGGTTTTGTGTTTGATTTGGGACATTGCGGTATTTATTATCTGACAGTACGGTTCCAAGTGGACTTGGTATGGAGTTTTGTACTAGTCTCTGTTGACGTGAACTCAGTAAACTGTCTTTGGTCCAAATCAGCTGGATGACGGTTCCAAGACAACTTAGAATAAGGTCTTGAACTAACCTCTTCAGCAACAGATTACACGATGCTACAGCTTTATGTACTACAACTTTATTGTAGTTGACTCCTTGGACGGGGCTACTGTGGGTGAAGTACCATTATAGTTTCACAACTTGCTCTGTCCACAAGAGGCTAAGTAAAACAGACCTGAGAGGAGCGGCTGGATGAAAGTCTTTTAGTGCCGGCTTGGTTTTATTGAGCTCGCTTTTATAGTTTGATATGGTTTCTGCCCATTGGGGAATTGTTGTATAATGAACCTGTTTATGTATTGTGCAAACTGCTTCAGTGCAAAGTGCTTCAGCAAAGAAGTAGAGTCCTTTCTCACTCTATTAATGTCTGCATTCATTGCTTCTAATGTGTGACATTCTTGGGTGGGGGTGGGGGTAGGAGGAGGGTTTCGGGGAGCTGTTTATTTCTATGTTAATTGTTTGACCCTTTTTTCTTTTTTACCTACGTGGCTTAAATGAAGCTCGGTTGACATCACTGCTTCTTTTTCATGGATGGCTTTTTTGATTACAGAGCCAAGTGACATTTTGTATTTTTAAGCAGCTATTATTTTCTGGCAGGGAATATTAGTTTTCCTTCATGAGACCTTGACATACAGCTAAATGAAGTTTCTTCATCTCTGCCCTGGCAGGTCCGTCTCATTAACTTCTCCCCCCCATTTTCTCGCTTCAAGATCAGACTGACCACACATTTACAACACACACACACACACACACACAGTGACGTCTTTATGCATGCATGCTGCAATTTCTTCCATTTCCAAGTGGTTAAATATTGGCTCTGCGCTTATGTTTGCTGACATAATTTATACCTAATTGTTCCTTTTCCTTTCTGGTTTTATGATTGCAGACAAAACCTTTGCTCATGGGTTGTTAATGCCGAATGAGCCCTCACGTCTGTATGACGGACAGCCCGTTCACTTAGTATTACATAAACTAACCGAGCCAATCACAAAATAATATACAGTCATCCCTTGTTTATCGTGATTAATTGTTCCAGACCCAACTGCGATAAGTGAAGTAGGATATCTTTGTAGTTAGAACATAGAAAACCAGTTTAAGGCCTAAATATGTTATTCATTCATTCATTCATTCATTTTTTACCGCTTATCCTTATGAGGGTCATGGGGGGTGCTTCAGCCTATCCCAGTGGTCTTCGGGCGAGAGGCGGGGTACACCCTGGACTGGTCGCCAGCCACACTCAAGGCACATATAGACAAACAACCATTCACACTCACATTCATACCTATGGAAAATTTGGAGTCGCCAATTAACCTAGCATGTTTTTGGAATGTGAGAGGAAACCGGAGTACCCGGAGAAAACCCACACATGCACGGGAGAACATGCAAACTCCATACAGAGATGGCCGAGGGTGGGATTGACTTGGGTCTTCGAGCTGTGAGGTCTGCACGCTAACCACTCGTCCACCGTGCAGACTAAGCATGTTATTTTTAGCATTATCAGAACCCTCCAGACATGAGGTAACAATCTTATAGTCACCCTTACACTTGTATTACCAATAATACACACACATCGTTCACAACTAGCTAAACACCAGGCATTCTCTGCAGATGATATAAACAAACAAACAAAATGGTGATTGTCTGCCTTAAGTCTGTAAACGAAAGAAGCCAACAGGGCTTTTGGTTTTTCCATTAAATGGTCTCAGGTCAGTTCCAGTCAAAATTAAACAAGCCAGTATCCATGTTCACACACATCACTATAAATGTGTGTCCCACATCTGTGCCGTTGTACCACACACTCATCCCACATGTCATGATGCACCCTTAAGTCATGTACCCTTAAGGCTCAATTAGTCTTTTTTTTTGGTCTCCCTGGCAGACCCGCTGTATTTTTAGTGTCCGTGCTATGACTGTGAGGATTGTGTATTTATAGTTTGACATCATTACTCACATCACCTCTCTGACATTTTTTTGATAACTTCATCGTCTATCTTTTGGGATCTGTGCAGCCCTGGAGTTTTTAAATTTGAGATCCAGGTGACTCCTGGAGTGTTATTTTCAGCCAAAGTGCCCAATTCTGTTGTCATCTATTAACATGTATTTTTACGTGACCTGTATCTGACATGAGGTTAATATTTGCCTTCAGATATCTGCTCACCAAATGCCTGCTTGTCCTCATCACTCTTGGCTTAAAAAATATTGTCACAAATCACAAACACATGCACAAAAAAAGAAAAGTCAGTCTGTAAAGGCTCCTCTGATTTGTTTCCAAGAGCTGCAGCTGTATGCTCCTTTCTGTCTCTTTTCTATCCATCTCTGTGTAATTGATTTAGGAAGGAAAGATGTGCATGGGGGAATAAAGACAACAATGCATCCTCAGGTCTCCCGCTTTTAATTTGAACTCCGTTTCTCCTCCTTTTCATGTCTAGAATTTGCTTGATGTTAGCGTTGCTGTAAAAGTAACATGTTTCTTAGCCCTTTGCATTTTAGATTGCGTGGTTCTGCAGATGCAATGTTTGTGGATCATCGTGGTTTGTCTGGGTTGTGCTTTTACAAACACCGTTCCAGTGGAGCTTGAGAGCCGTGTAACAGACATCTGTGCGACTCAAAATTTTTTCGAGTCGCACTTTTTAATGACTTTCAAACAGCAATATACATTATTTGCAACAAACATGAGAAAAATCTATCTCGTCTACCTCAATTTTTGAGAGAAGAGGTGCTCAAATTGTCACTTTTGAATCTTTTCATGACGTCATGAGGGAAAAACCTCCTTCCGTGATGTTGACATGATGTTGCCTCTGGCTCGCTCTAGCTGGATGAGCTTGCACTGTGTATATGCCCACCATTTCAGAGGACAGCTGTGTTTGAAAACAGGCTTTGCTACACATCTTGAAAGAAAGCCTGGAGCTCTGCCGACTAGTCATCAGTCAGCTACAGACGTGTGATATCTATGCGTAAATGGCAAAGGTTCATGTTCCTTTTTTTTTTAGTAAAAAAACACAACTTAAAACAGATTAATATCCAGTGTAAATATCAAATCTAGGGCGAGTGGTTAGCGCGCAGATCTCACAGCTAGAAGACCCGTGTCAATCCCACCCTCGGCCATCTCTGTGTGGAGTTTGCATGTTCTCCCCGTGCATGTGTGGGTTTTCTCCGGGGACTCCGGTTTCCTCCCACATTCCAAAAACATGCTAGGTTAATTTGCGACTCCAAATTGTCCATAGGTATGAATGTGAGTGTGAATGGTTGGGCCCGAAGACAGCTGGGATAGGCTCCAGCACCCTTATGAGGATAAGCGGCAGAAAATGAACCATCGGGTTGTCTTCGGGCGAGAGGCGGGGTACACCCTGGACTGGTCGCCAGCCAATCACAGGGCACATATAGACAAACAACCATTCACACTCACATTCATACCTATGGACAATTTGGAGTCACCAATTAACCTAGCATTAACCTAGCCACAGAGATGGCCGAGGGTGGAATTGAACTCAGGTCTCCGAGCTGTGAGGCCTGCACGCTAACCATTCGAATGCCGTGCAGCCTTAATTATTTCATGCTCCATCAAAAAAATAAAATAAATAAAATAAAACGCTTCTTCACAGTGTGATTTAGAGTGCAGATTTATTTACAGCTATCCCAGCAGAAGTACTCACTCAACCACATTTCAATCTCTATGCAAAAATTCTCCCAACACTAGAATGCACCAACACAGCAGCAGCCCACCTCCCACACCAAACACACACACACACACACACATTTCCAAACATGTCATGTTTGCCCATTCCTCTCAAAATGGGTGGAAAAGAATCAGGAGCTGGTGACAAATGGTGCGTTCACCAAATCGCCAACCACAACAACAACAACAACAAAAATCCAATGCTTTCCATTAAAGTTTCCAGCATGTTGGCAGAGTAACGCGGTGGTGTTTGGAGGTCATTGTTAAAAGCCCTTTGGAAATCCCCCCCCCCCCCCCCCTTCCCCCCGCTGCCATTTTCAACCATCAATCCTGTGTGTGTGATTTCAGACTTTATTAGGCTTCAGTGGTGTTTGGACATCCGGAAGTGAAACACTAATAGGACAGAATGATGCAGAAATGGACAGAGAGCCCCTGCTGGAGGTCTTGAAGTTAATTTGTCCCTCTTCCCTTTTCTTCTGCCCTCTTGTACATTTTCAATAACTCACTCATTTTTACCGAGTGCTCTGCTGATTCTGTTCATCATTTTCCTCCTCATGCTCCAATATTCGTACATTTTTTACATCCTTTTATTCCTGCAATTTTGCCCTTTCCTAAAAGCACTTAGAGTCAGCGGGGGGAAGCTTTTAGTCGCTGATTACTCCTACATGGTAATTTCTCCTTGTTATGCTCGTCTTTCATTTATTCCCCCTTTCTTCTTTCCTCAATTTTGCTCATCCAGTCTGTTGGTGGACAACGTGACACCCAATATAGAGCAACATGGGATGAGAGACAATTTAAGTTGAATCCATCTCCCAGTATGCCTTAGTAGGCTTAGGGTGCTTTGTTATTTTGTGGGTAACCTGTAGCTGGAGGGACCTCCGTGATGCCCTACATTATATCTTTTTTTTTTCTGACAAGGTGAAACATGTCTTTCAGCAGGACACAGCTATTCTTTGTCATGGTCAGATTTGTTTAAATACCCAAAACACTTGAACTGAAAAGCTAGGACCCAGTAGACTCTTACAGTTTTCTTACTTTTCTGTTTCCATACGTGTGTCATTTTTGTTGTTGTTGTGCCACTTGGGGAGAATTTTATAGAGAACAGACAAAAAATTATGTCGTCATCTTTTGTTTATCGCAGTTAATTTGTTCCAGATCCGACCACCATAAGTGCATTTCCGCAAAGTCGCATTCAATATTCATTCATTTTCTACCGCTTATCCTCACAAGGGTCGCGGAGATGCTGGAGCCTATCCCAACTGTGTTCGAGTGAGAGGCGGGGTACACCCTGGACTGGTCCCCAGCCAATCACAGGGCACATATAGACAAACAACCATTCACACTCACATTCATACCTATGAACAATTTGGAGTCACCAAAAAACAGGAGTACCTGGAGAAAACCCACGCATGCACGGGGAGAACATGCAAACTCCACACAGAGATGGCCGAGGGTGGAATCGAACTCCGGTCTCCCAGCTGTGTGGCCTGCGCGCTAACCACTCGGCTGCATTCAATATGAATAAATGGAAATTTTATTTTTGCTGTTAGAGCAGAGAAAACCTATTTATGTCATTATTAGAGCCCCATAAACATGAAATAACACCCCCATAGTCACCTTTATACTTGTATTTGTCTTTGCCTACACCATCACTGCAGGGACACAAAACCGGCCACCATAGCATAGCCTGAATTAACTAGTTAGCCTCCAAACTTTTTATTCGAAACTTAAGAAAATAAGAAACACGTATCAGGAAAACGTATCAGCAAAAGCAAAAACATATCAGGAGAAAAAAAATGTTGTCGGACATGCCAAGTCGTGTCTCATTAATGGAGCATTACTGATTCCTAGTGACAAGAATACTACATATAACTTTTTTTGGACTATTTTTGAGGACTAATAATAGTCCATAGTCAACCACAATACAGCGGCCATTAAATAAATAAGCCATTAATTAGATAGATTGAAATAGAATTGATGTAGTATTAGAGGCTGGACATTGAGTCGATTGAGTCATCGACTTTCAGAGCAACAAAATCACAAGCTTTGTGCTTCAGGGTTTACATATGCAAAATAAAAACAAACACTTTACTGTGCTTAGAGTAGTAACAGGACTTGCTACCGCTATACAAAGAATGATATGTTTTTCAACATTGCACTCAGGATGGACCTGCAAAATGCTTCTTCCATGGTCTTCTTCTTGCAGCGTAAGGGCCTCCGAATGATAAAAGGAAGCAGAGTGCTGAGGATAACATAGTGCTACGTTTACAGGCAGCATTAGAGGGGCGCATAAAAATATGATATTATGGGATGGCTTGCTGCTGAATCAGCTCGACGGGTGGACTCACACAGAGGTCTGCTATCCTAGGCAATCTTTGCCAGAATATGTACAGTTTGTAGTCTGTACTGTACGTTTGAGATTGATTAGTAGAGCGAGGTAAGTTAAGGTATACTTTGTAACTATTAGTTGTACTGTTTATCCATATTTTATAACTACCTCTACATACATAAACTTAATACACCCTGTACTTTTATACCTGCTGATGTTTCATACTCTGCATTTGTGGTTCACATTAACTTCATCTTCTTTTACTGTGATGCAGATAGTCATTTTTAACCGCATCAGCATCAGTGCATTGTTTATGAAGTGCTGTTTGGAGCTTACCATAGGGAAAAAGAGATGGTTGCTGCACTTTTTTTTCTTAAGCTACTGAAAGACTTTCCAAATGAAAAACAATTGGTAGACCTCACCTTAAGGCAGCCAATGGAAAAAAAAAATCTGATGAGTCAGCAATAGCAAACAGGATGGAGGTGATGAGGATGAGATCTAGGTTACCTACGTTCATCCTGCAGGTCAATTTAGACATTTTTACTCATGTTACCTGCATCATATCAGTGTGATCATACCTTGCAGTGTGAACATCGCCCCAGAGGGTGCAGACATCCAATGCCAGAATAGACGACGTGATTACAACAAGCACTCACTGTTGATCATGGCATCAAATTCCACATAAACAAACTCCAGCCAGGTTAATAATAGTTCATGCAGTGAGGTTAAGACTTTGATGGCTATGTGATGAAAAGTACTTGGAAGAAGTCACAGAATAAGACAAAGCCTGTGCTTGTCCGATCTTACACAAGTCATTTCAACGGGAATAGCAAGAATGTCTTCAGTGTCATTGTGGGAAGTTAATGTTGAAATGACTTCCTTTAATGCAAAATGATAGCAACCTTTTAATGTCCATTTTTTGCAAGTGGTCAGTGATGAAAATCCAGTCTGAGAATGGCAGCAACGATTGGATTTCATTGTGGAAAGTTCTGAATAGTTTCTTTTAATTTTAATTCACAATGACGGTACTACCAATTTCTGCTACCACACAACGGACACACAAATTAGCAAAGAGGCTGCTGTTTTCTCGTCTCCCCGTTATGCTCATCGGGCAGATTGTCTCTGGTGATGGAGTTTTCCCAATTTTGACCCAGAGGTGATCAATCAAATATATTACATATTATTTTTCAAATACATTAAACCACATTTCTTAAATCCGGTGGTTGGGAACCCTGGTTGAAGGTAGCGTACGGTAATCCCTCTTTTATTGCGGTTCATTGGTTCCAGACCTGACTGTGATAAGTGAATTTCTGGGAAGTAAGAATCCTTACTTATGAATTGTTTTTTTTTTCATTTTGGTTAGAGCATTGAACACTTGTGTATAAGCTTCTAAATACAGATTTTTAACATAATAGAGCCCGCTGGACATGAACTAACACCCATATAGTCACCTTTACACTCATTACCCAA
The DNA here is from genome assembly GCF_037039965.1 of Doryrhamphus excisus. NCBI lineage: Eukaryota > Metazoa > Chordata > Actinopteri > Syngnathiformes > Syngnathidae > Doryrhamphus > Doryrhamphus excisus. The sequence goes on along the minus strand of NC_136359.1, from coordinate 9,814,890 downwards.
TATAGTAGATATAAACAGAGAACATAAGCCATTTAAGACATAAATACAGCTCTTTTTCATAACCCGTCCCTATCGGTACAGGCCCTCTTTGAGGATTTGTCAAGGTCGTTGAGCTATGTAGACATGGTATATACCAAAAGAAAGATTAGACTCTCATCTTTCATCAGAAAAAAAGTTTGTTTCTAAATTTTTTCGTTCTTTAGTAGAACATAGGTAAGTTTCAGCAAAATATCAGCTCCCAACAAAAAATGGACAAAAGAGGCTTTCTGTGAAAAGATACATTTCGAGCTTAACTTATCACTTTGACACAAATTTAGCTATACATATTTAGACAAAATAGCAAAACAACAACACAAAAAAGGGTTGTCTTACACGAAAATAGCAATTTTTTTTTTTGTACAAATATTACACCATGAAGTATTTACAATTTTCACATTTGCAAGTGAACATCCTTTTCACTTCCTGGTTGCTGCAGAGTATGTATTTCAATGGGAAAGATGCAGGCCATGCTGCGAAAATGTGCCCTTCTTTCTGGTTTAAAACTGCACCAAACATGCCCTCTTCTACTGAGTTCCATCATCACCTCTTTGTGCCACTTACGCAAAAAAACCAAAAAAAATATGTCTTTGGGAGGGACCTGTCAGGTTGAAAAAAATATATAAATATGTATATATAAAAACCTGATGTTTTCGGTATTTTGGCATCTAGTTTGGAACCTAATGGACTGATTAGAAAGATGACATCCGTCCTGTCTGCAGGGAATATAAACGTTTTCTTTGAAAGAAGAAAGGGAACTGAAACAATGTGAGATCAAACATTTGTTCTTGTAGGTTTTCAGCTACAGGGGAAATATAGAATATGATAAAAAAAACATTGATGTGTACATTTAGTCTGACATCCCGGGGAGTTTTAGTCTGCCAAAATGAAGTATTTGACCCACTTATAAACCTCTGTAGACTTGAAATATATTTGGTTACTAATGAGCAGCAGTCAACATTCATAAGGAATTATCTGGGATTCACTTGCTTCCTTTTGGGTGTAAGCAAGTCTGTAATTTCTTTTAAAACACATTTACACAAACAGCCTTACTTTCATGAATTTGACTTTTTTTTTTTAAACATGTAACCTGAAAAATTCACACCCACTCCTCTCCTTTCTTAAGGAGCTTCTAATCACCATTGCAACAAGCGAGACTGTGAATTGGTTCCCTTCTTCAGGTGGAGAGTGGAGAAAATATGAATTATCAATATGCCGTGAGCAAAATGGAAAATTATTTTTTCATGGTGATTGTCTGATGTCTGATACAGGATTGTAATACTGAATTATTAATCCTTTCAACGCAATGAATATTTGATTAAAAAAAATGTCTTTGAGGCGATTCAAGGGATGCGGAAGAAGGTTAGAGGTCAGTCAGAGTCAGAAGGCAAAGTGTAGAAGGTTATTGGAAGTGGAGATCATTAAAATTCTAACCGGTAACATAATTTGAACGAATACAATCTACTTTTACAATCTGAAATGTCTGAAGAAACTGCAGATGGGGACAAACTGCAGAGAAACGTATGTGTTAATCTTTACTGTTCTGTATGACACGTTCGCTGAACCTGCTGACTAACCTGCTCACACTAATAAATTCTTACTTACTTCTGACTCTTCAACACGACCAAGTAATGTTGGGAAGGCGTCAGGCTTCAGCAACAGTTGGTCAGCTAGTCCAGCTGCAAACTAGCCCATGTTCAAGAAACAGTCCAGTGTGAAATACAGTAGTTGACAGATTAGAATCATTGTCTTTTCCTGGTAGGGAATCAGGAACTCCAACCACATGTGCCTGATGCATCGATAGGAGTTGTAAACAAATGTAGCTTTCCGTTACACCCAACTAAACGCTTCATGGTAGACATTGGTAGCAACCTAAACACATTCACATTTTTGAATTATTTGACAACCCTCGTAAAAAGATAAACATACCATGTGAAGTTCATGAAAAATAACGGTAAATAAAACTTTACTTTCAGGTAGGGCATCTCTTCAAGTGCCGTCCAACCACAAGAGCAGAGCAGAGCAGCTTGTTTTAACTAAAGCAGGGGTGTCCAAAGTGCGGACCTATTTGTGGCCCACAGTGTTGTTAAAATGGCCCGTCCGTCTAATGGTTTTAGCAATCAGTGAACTACAGCAAACGCTGACAAGTGTGAACACAGCCTTTAGATTATTCATTCATTTTCTACCGCTTATCCTCACAAGGCTCGCGGGGGGTGCTGGAGCCTATCCCAGCCGTCTTCAGGTGAGAGGCGGGGTACACCCTGGACTGGTCGCCAGCCAATCACAGGGCACATATAGACAAACAACCATTCACACTCACATTCATACCTATGGACAATTTGGAGTCGCCAATTAACCTAGCATGTTTTTGGAATGTGGGGGGAAACCGTAGTACCTGGAGAAAACCTGCACGGGGAGAAGAAAAAAAACTCCACACATATGGAAGAGGATGGAATTTAAGGCCTCCTAGCTATGAGGCCTGCGTGCAGCCCGCCTTAGATTATGACAAATATTAAATATTGTTATGTGGATACACAAGAAATTAGTAAAAAAATAACTGAGTGTAATCCAACATCCATTATTCATGCCAGACCTCAAGGATCAGTCGTCAAGAAACAAACAAAAAGCCATGTTCTTTATTAAGCATTGTTTCTTCTGTTACTGCAGAGATTTATATGACTTGTCACTTAGACACCATTCATCACAAAGTCCTCCTAAAATAAGATTAGAAAGCTATGTTTTTTATAAGGAGGGGAGGAATTCCGACGGCTCAAATGATCCGAGTCGCCGTGGAGATCAAAGTGTGACCACACATACCCACGTCACAAAAAGAGATCTGTCCTTCTAGAATACCAAACATGTTTAAAATTAGCAAACCAACATCTGCACATATCCAACACAGTGGAGAAACACATTGGAAGAGTGCTGCCAAATCCATACAGACTTATTGAGGATGAGCGTCGTCACATTGGCTCGTTGGACCTCAAGTTTTTGGTCTTAAATCGCAACATCTGCAGTCTCACAATAGCCGCTTTCATCATTTTTTGAACATTTTCTGCTCAAGATGAGATTGATGAGGCTTAGCAAATAAGATTGATGAAGGTCGGCAGGGAAAGATGCACATTGTGTATCCATCTGCCTGTAGGATGTCGCTCAAACAAACCAAAAACAATTATCAGCTCATGTCAACAATCACGCTGGTATTATTTTGTGTCCCTTCTTTCACACAATATTCCCATTGTTATTAGCTTGGTTGTTATTTTGTTCCCCACCAACTGTGTTCAAAGACAGCGTTTAAACAAAGTATTGTCCACCGCATTGACAGGCTGGCATTTATTTCTTAGCCCTGTCGAGCTTCGTGCTGATTTCTGAACAAAATGGAAAGTCATTTTTCTGAACCAGTACATGTTGCGTCATTCACCGTGTGTAGTATTATGACTACCAAAAAAAAGCTTTCATTTTATACATTATGTCGAATTCCCACTGCTCTTTCAGCAAATTTTTCCTTGCTTTTTCCTTGGTCTCTCTATGCACATCTCACGGCACCCTGGGGAGTGGAGATTCTCTAACAACCTTTAACTGAAGGCTCATGGACCTAATGATTGAGGAGCATTGCTATGATAACACAACATAAAAGGTCACTTTCCACCAGCAAGGCTTTCCTTCCATGTATTATTAACTCATTCAATGACAAAGATGTCGATGGAAAGACGACTTGTCTGACTTTGGATCTGTCGTGATTGCAAAGCATAGGGATGACGCCATTGTCGTTTTTAGTCTAGAAATATTTCTGTAAATAGTTCAAACACGTGCAAACATCTGTAAATAGGTGATTATTTTGTGTAGTAAAGTAAGTATGTTTGAGGTGTCTGTAAAACAAAAAATATGGACATCAGTCACCGTTATGCTTGAATTTGCTTCTCTGCAGAAAGAGCTCATATTCTGTTATTTTGCTCAAAATCTGGTGTTTTTTGCTGAAACCACCCTATGTTCTACTGACGTTTTATAAAGACCCAAAAAGGCTAGAAACAAACTCTAAAGTTTGTTTACATAGTGGGTCAAAAATGCCCCAAAACGGTATGGAATTCTCTTCTCTGCAAATGGCTGTCATGAACGAGTTAAGCACACCTTGCGGAATCTGACCAAGCCCAGGTACGATTATCTTGCACATGGCTAATGCGGCAGTGAGTAAAAGTGTAGAAGTGACCCTTAGCCATCGGTGATAGCGTAGAGTTAATTAGCGCCATGATGACCCCTTGATATTGCTCTCTCGGTCACACACACACATCGCATTTGCACAAACACACACACACACACACACACACACACGCGTTAGATTTAGCTATTAGCCTGTTAATGGGTTGGGTTTCTTGGTCATTAATTGCCAACTGTAATGGGAAAGATAATGGTCCTCTTGTTTACAGCTGGAGAAAATTAATGGGCAATGCTCGATGATGGACCTTTTCTGAGAAACATAACTCTCACTGGAAAACGATTTTTGTACTATATTGGAACGTATTCGCTGTTGTGTTTTCCTTTCTTTGTATTGTTGATTAATTAATCGTTAAGATTTCTGTCGATTGTTGACTAATTGAGTCTTGAGGGTATCAAGGAAACGGAGAGTTCACAACTTCGCTGCAATCAGTAGAGGTATTGGGGAGCATTATTCTGCTTGATACGACACTGGCATGGACACAGGAGTTCAGTAGTAATGTTAAAAATTTGGTCCCATCCTTATTTTTACAATTTTTTCGAGTAGCTGCACCATTCTTTTTAAACACCTCAAAAATCGGTTTGTGCATACTCGATGCCAGTGTTTCCAGGAGTGGGAACGGAGGGCATCCATTGTCTGGAACTGATGTCCATTTTTGTAAACTTCCCTTGCTATCCATCTTGGGTTGCCAGTCATTAATGCACAGACGAGGGCATTCAGTCATGAGGGAGGGATGCACCCCCTGCAACATCTCCACTTAGCCAGCAACTGGTGTTTGACGCTCCTGCACCACCTGAAGCTCCATTGTTTCATTGAGCGAAAAAGCACCCCAGATCATGAAGCTGCACTTGGATGATATTTGTATTCATAATATGCTAGTATGTCTTTTGAAGCATTTTGAACACAAACCACAGGAGGCACCACAAATTTCATTTACAGTATGTCTGTATATGGACTTTTTATTGTTTTTTTGTCAGTTTTTCTATTTGGAAACATCCTTTTGTCTTTAACCACACATTTAAAAGCCCATTTCAGAATGGTGAATAAATTGCTGCAGGACTCTCTGGTTCCCTTACATTCAGGCCCTCTGGTAGTTCACAGAAGACAATGTATGGCGTAAGCATCGTTGCTCGTCCCCCGCTCTTTACATGAAGCATAGCTCCTTCCCTCTGACAGCACATATCTGTCCCTGTCACTACTGTTACCATCAGTATGAATAATGCCCTCGTGAATGAGCTCTGCACATCCCCATAACATGTAACAGCCTTCTAATTTCTCTGCCCGAGGCACTGTCACCCGCCTGGCCCATCATCTGCATTACAGAACTTCCCAAATCCTGAAGTGTGCACGCGCCCCATGAGGATTTAGGATGTCACCTGTCCCTGCAACACTCCACCAGCTCTAATCATAAATCCCCAGCAGGGAAAGGCTACATGCCTGGAGGGCATGAGGGCAGAGGAGGCCGCTACCCTGAGGCCAGCCCCAGGTCTTTTGAGCCTCCCATGACTCCTAAAAGATTGAGGAAATGGGAAATGAACAATGGGGTCCTTAAAAAAAAAAACCCCATAAAACTTGAAATCTAAAATTGTACTGTTCCATTGACCAGGAGAGAACCAGCCACAAGTGCATACTTAGTCTAAATGGTTTTTAATGGTATTAATGGTTATTAATGGCATATTGTTGTAAAGTATTGTGACACTACCAAAAACTACTACGAACATACGTCACACATTGATCCACCATTACTTGTTTTCCTCAAAACTAGTTTGATGGCTGGCCTAAGCTCATGTCTATCTTTTGGGCACCTTCGATTTGACTGAGGGTGCATTCACACTTGGTCATTTGAGCCAATATTCCTTCCTTCCCTCCCCTGCACACCTCTTACCCTTACAGCACTGGATCAGAGAGCTCACACGATAAAAACAAACCTGATTTTTCATGTCATATGTGCTCAAGCATGGCATGGATTGCATCATCTGCATATCCAACAAGTGCATCAAACAATAAAATTACATATATGAGTAAAGAGACGTCTATAAGCAACCGAACCCTGCTGCTGTTTCTGTGACTGAACAAAGTAACGATTCGGTTTTATAACTGTTCTAACCATCTGCTTCAGGTTGCCTTTTCAAGACATGGTTTCCAACGACTCAATGAAAGTGAAGGTAAACGTGTGCAAGGTTGGCATTTACATCTTTCCAAACCATAGTCAGGGTACAAAGAAATGATGTCATTGCTAAGTTTATTTGGGTCAGAACCATGATCGACACGTATGTCACTGTAAAAAGACAGTATACAGTACATCCAGAATGCTGGAATGCCTGTGGGCATTGACCATGTGACCCACATATTTAATTTGGATACCACTAATAACAAGATCCATCTTCAAAAAACTGTTTTAGAGGACATTGGAGATTTTCCTTATCATGTGATGTTTCTAGCCAGTGAGTACCGTGTCAATAAGAAGAAGAGGTCATGGTTCGCTGCCTAGCCCACTGAATGGAACAATCCAATATGGGCCTTAGCTGTGTGATGCCTGGCATCAATGAGTAGGCCACCATAGGCGTCTCTGTCCCTCTGGTCCAGGTAGGCCCGTGGTCAACTTTGTGTCTTTTGCGCCCATTTGTCATCATTAGCTTGGGACATAAAACTGCTCTGTAAGTAAAGTTTAAATGTTAAAAGTCAATTCCGGGGCACACGTTGATGGATTGCCCTGGACAGTTACCATGGGAACAGGGAAGGGGTTAAGAGGTTCACCAAAGTGTCTCAGGGTGGCTTTTACAGTTCCTTGGTATAGATGGAGATAATGGTGTTCTGTGACAAACTACAGACTTTCTTTGAAGAACATTTGAGAGAATACCTTTATCCATCAACTGCTTAACCTATGCTGGCTTATGGCCGGTTTTGGACCCCATCCCAGTTGACTTAGGCCTCTCTGGACTGATTGCCCATCAATTGCGGGGGATGGGGTATTAAATTTATCCTGTTCCAGTTGTAAGGTTGTGGTTAAATTGACATGCACGCCGAAACTCTGTTAACTTAAGTAGATATTGTTGCCTTTTGGTGCACTGAAATCAAGCAAATAATAGGAATAGAGTCAACTGTCGTTCAAAGTTATGCTTGATGTTATAACATGTTGCATGTTGCTTGGAACTTGGAAGTGCTGTGGCGCTTAGTGTCGCCACTACGGTGCCTAGTGGCGTGCAGTGGCTCAAACTGCCTCCCAACTGGCTCGTGGTGGCTCGTAACGGCGGTAAAAATTTCAAAATGTTTAACAACTTCATTGTGCCACTTGCATCAAGCAGTCGGTGCAAAGTGTCCACCAAGTGGAACCAGATGGCGCAAACAATCCACTTATTGGAATCCACTGGAATGCCATGGCGCGAGCCAAATTGCGCCAATGATGCTAGGAGTCCACTGTGCCGGCGGCAGTTGGTGCCAGTTCGCGCCAGTTTGCGCCAAAGATTATGTGATTGGCGCGTAGTGGCTCGCTGTGGCCCCGAATAAAGGCAATATGGCAACATGCCGAGCGAACATTAATACGGCGCCACAGCAAGCCACTATGCGCCAATCACATAATCTGGACGAGTGGTTAGCGCGTAGGCCTCACAGCTAGTAGACCCGAGTTCAATTCTACCCTCTGCCATCTCTGTGTGGAGTTTGCATGTTCTCCCCGTGCACACGTGGGTTTTCTCCGGGTACTCCGGTTTCCTTCCCACATTCCAAAAACATGCTAGGTTAATTGGCCACTCCAAATTGTCCATAGGTATGAATGTGAATGTTTGTTTGTCTACATGTGCCCTGTGATTGGCTGGCGACCAGTCCAGGGTGTACCCCGCCGCTCGCCCGAAGACAGCTGGGATAGGCTCCAGCATCCCTCGTGATGATAAGCAGTAGAAAATGAATTCATGAATGAATGTTGTGATTTTAATTTAATATCCCCCGACCCAAAAAACACAACCACAAAACTTAAGACACCAAGTTGACATTGAAGGGAATACAGTATGTGCGAAGGAAATGAGTAGACTGCTGTGGTATTGCCAGCTACCGCTTCACATTTAAAGGCACGAGAAGTGACACTGGGCGTCCTCTGCGGTGGCTTCACATTTCCGTTTGATGTGCAACAAAGAACGATTGATATGCGAACAGGACACGAGGGGACTTGAAACCTCGAGAGAGCCATTTCGTGCTTTTGACAGTGTGATGTAACGACTTTTACATGTTGAGGAGCAAAGCAGTTCTTTTGACTTCCTCCCACAGTTGCTTCTGATTTCAGTCTGACACTCAAACAAAGTTGTATTGATCCTTTGTGGAAAAACGGGGGCTGAGAACAAAAAACCCTCTTCATCTTTCCCCAGCAGATATTTCAGGAGGTCCTCCTTGAAGGGAACACACCTGCAGCCCATAACAACGCATTGACACAAGCACGTTGAGATAAACTGTGTGAAAATCTTGAGGGAAGCAAAAGTTTAAGCGATTGAATAAATGACAGGTAATTTTCAGTGGAGAGCGGGGTGTACAGATGAGTGCGCCGATCAATCAGTCAGGAGATCACCCATGCAGATTCTAGTCCTCCTCGGCGTACAACATCGATGGAGCAAGACAAGATTGCTTGACAAGTGTAAGGAGGTTTGTGAAATTGTGGTGCAGACATAGATTTCCATTGGAAAAGCATCATTGTTCTTTGTGGATCATTGGTGCTAAGTAGGTAGCAGCAACTTTTTTTTGTAAGACATGTGAAATGATACAGTTTAGTTTTCTTCAGCCCACAGTGTCTTGCATGGTGCACAGCAGGAGAAAAAGTGGATGTATTGATTTTGGGAGTTTCATTTTTCAAACACAGTAGTCTTTCACAGCCACCGCTTTCGATTTTTGAAAAAACTGTGCTTTTCTTGTGATTTTCTGGGCCTTTTGTCACCGAGTGGAGTGGAGTGTGGTGGCACCTCTGATGCTTGGTGGGGACAAGATAACAGCTGGTTCATTACTGAAGTGACTGACATGTTTGAATCATGTCTGCTGTCATGTTTACTTATATAGTTCCCTTTCAGAAGTATATGGAGCTGTGAGGTCAATATCTGTATTTTAGCTGTCAACTGAAGACATTCATTCATTTTCTACCGCTTATACTCATGAGGGTCGCGGGGTGCTGGAGCCTATCCCAGCTGTCTTCGGGCGAGAGGCAGGGTACACCCTGGACTGGTGGCCAGCCAATCACAGGGCACATATAGACAAACAACCATTCACCATTCATACTAGGAGTGTGAATATCAGCACTGAGGACGATTCGATACATTTCTCGATGCACTGCCAGCGATACGAGACTTTAATGATACATGGAATTTTCTGGTGAGTTCAAATCAATGCAATCCGATATGATATGGTGCAATTCAACATGATACGAATAAGTGAAGGGAACAATGGAATTCAGTATGGTCCTACAAAATTTTGGCTTTATTCCTTCTAGGCACTTGGCAGTAAATTCAACGAAAGTGCTCTTTGTCTTTTTTACTATGCACCACTTCTTGATCATTCTTTTTGCCATCTTAAAACGGCAAAGACTTTTCAAAAACAACTTTCCTCAAAGCTTTTGCATCTTCATGCAATTACAATAGCAGTGGTTCAATGGTGGAGTAAAACAATTAAACAATAATTACTGCTGTAAAAATTACAGTACGCAGCAACGACAAAGTTAAAGTGACACTTTCAACACTGCAATCAATGTTTGTTTATATTCCTGTCTGCAAAACATAAAGCTAATAAACTGCTAAAGTGGAAAACAACTTATACCCTTTTAAAATTGTTTCAAAATTCAGGAAGAAGCCAACTGCTCTGTTGTTCTAATGCAGGGGTGTCAAACTCATTTCGCATCGTGGGCCTAGGGAGATGTCAAGTGGGCCGGACTATTAAAATTATACCATACTCTGCTATAAATAACCAAAACATCATGTCTTTCCTTTGTTTTGGTGTAAAGAAGCACAAGAACATTAGGAAAATATTGAAATTGAATGAACTATCCTTTTACAAAACATTTCATGAAACACCTCATATTTCCTTAGACAAATGTGCAATTTACTTATCATTCACAAATATGCATTGCAACTGATCCCACTGATGGTACAAAGGCACAAAACTTTAATTGGTACTGAAAAATATAGTAATGCACTTTAAGATTAAATGAGACTTTTAAAGAAAGGGATTTTTAAACCACTTACACATACGCATATAAAATCTAAATGTAATCCCTGCGTACACCTTACAAACTAAGGAGAGTGATTTTAAATGTGTAATGAAGAAAGTGTTCGTCTGTCCTGTAAATCTGTAAACTTCATACATGAAACATACATACACATACAATATATACTGAAAATTTATGGAGTTGTATGAACAGTAGAATTCCATCACACAACTTTTGTTTTGAAGCTGCTGACTAACATTAAAGTGCACATTTTTTAAATCACCACAGTAAGGATTAATCTTCACAGAGCTGTATTCTTTCAATGCAAACAGTATCTAAGGCAGCATTTTAAAGGTGTTAGTCTAGTCTGGACTTGTATTTGTTCCTGAAACTTGGCATCTTTTGGCCTGTACAAGTGCATCAACACCAGGTGTCATGTCCTGACTAGCTGTCACTTTCAGAATGTCATTTAAGTGCTTGTTTGTGAGCCTTGAACGCATTTTTGTTTTATTAATATTCATCACTGAGAAAATTTGTTCAAAAAGGTAGGTTGTCCCAAACATGCACAAAATTTTAGCAGCCAGGGCTGTTAATTTGGGGTACCCTGGTGGTAGATACTGATAAAATCTGTCCAGACCTACAGAGGCAAATATGCCCTTCAAATCTGCATCACACTGCAAATCAATTATCTCTAGCTGAATTTCGACCGGCAGATCAGAAGCTTTAACTGTGAAAGGTGAGCGAAAAACTGAAAATTCTGTCTCAAGTTCACCAAATACCTGAAAACGTTTCTCAAACTCCCGCAGGCTAATATTGGCAAAAGCTTGTCGCTTCTCGGGACATACAAGTTCAGCCGCCTTCATCATGCATCGTTTAACAAAGTCACCATCGGAATACGGCTTCGATGCTAATGCTATTTCGCTAGCAATTAGGTAGCTGGCTTTTACCGCTGCTTCACTGACTTCTCGGCTCTTGATGAAAGTTGACTGCTGTTTCCTCAGACCCGCCAGCAATTCGTTAATCTTATCTCTTCTCAGTTGTCCTTGCAAGCTGTCATATTTTTCGCTGTGATGAGTCTCGTAGTGGCGTCGAATATTATATTCCTTCAATACCGAAACTTGTTGCAAACACACCAAGCACAAAGGTTTTCCGTGCATCTCTGTAAATAAATAGAACATGGTCCATTTTTCTTTGAAAATTCTACACTCCTTATCTAATTTTCTCCGTTTGGATAACGACATTTTGGCTAATGAGGGTGTAGCGGAGAGGTAGAGACCAAGGTATTAACAATGTCGTAACAAGCAGCAGATGGCGCATTGATACCGTCTGCTGTTTTCAGTCTGTCTCAGTGATGTGGCTTGTCTTCTACTCTGATGGAAAGAGTGCGCCCCTTAGCGGATAATCCATGAATTGCAGCGAATTACAAATATTAATTCCATGTCTTTTATGCATTTTTTCCACTTTCAAATTATCCTGCGGGCCTGATCGAACCTCCTTGGGGGCCGGTTCTGGAGGTGACTACACAGTAGCTGTCCAATATCGGTTTTCACTTCCATATTTTTCAATTAGTAGGCAAATCTCATCAAAATATGAACTTGCTTTTGTACCAGTCCAACAAGTATGCACTGAAACTGTCGGAGAGGGCTTGATCATTTAGTAGACCGTAATTTCAAATACAACGATAAAATGATAAATGGGGGACAACAAAATCAATACTGACTGCAACCCAGCTCACCTGCATCACAAGTAAACGCAGCAAAAGATCATTACCGTAAATCTCTCCCAGTGTCGAAAAGAAAGGGTCGAAATTGGGGATGGGGGGGGGATTTTATTACAGGCTTTTATTACTGTGAAGCATAAGGTTTATCGAGGTGGGCTATCTAGTCAATTGGAAAATGAGTGTTTAAAATCAAGTTTACAATGTTATATCAAACAAAGGGAAGTCAAAGATCACAGGAGCGTGTACCCGCATACGCTGTTTGTCAATTGTTAATTATGGATAACACTGATGTTAAAGGGATGGTTATGCGGTTGCCTCGAGGGCGCACAGTTTAGGATCTGAAAGTTCAACTTTTTTCCACAACCTTTGCTTGATTATTTGGCTAATTTGACTGGAAATGTGAACATGCAATAATTGAGAAAATGGACATCTCTCAATGAGCGCTCTGGTGTGACCCGAAGCTCAAAATAATAGATAGCACTGAAAAGATGATGAGTGCTGCAAACTTTTTTCTGAGTAGCACAGCAGTGCCAAAACTAGAGAAACTGCAGCTGCAGCCAATCATGATTACTTAAGAAAAGTTAATAGGGCCAGACCTTATCTTGTAAAAAATACATTCTAGAAACTTCACTGACACTTATTCTAATAGTTAGGAGACTGTACAGTCACGGCCAAAGGTTTTTGAATGACATTAGCCATGTTTACATGAGGAGTTTTTCCTCTTTCCGAATGACTTTTCCGAAAACAATAGTATACATGGAAAGGAATATTCCAATCTCTTGTCTACATGCGCTGCTATAATCCAACAGAATAGTCAATGGGGCATGCGCAGTAAAGCGTAAATATCGACATCATCTGATACCAACTTCCCCGGGTTTTTCTTTCAGTTGTTGGAATAACTCCGTATTGCCAGGTTTTCATTCGTCCAGTTTTGAAATTTAGTTCGGATCAAAAACAAACTTTCCGCAGCAGTCCAGTGCTGATTGCTCACCTCCATTTTTAAAACCGAAGAACGTCTCGAGCTGCGTTTTACGTCATATCTGAGCATGCGCTGAAAGAACGCACCCGGGATAAATTTAAACAGGAAAATATAAAATTCAATCTTGCTAATATGTTATTAAACTCGGGAAATGTTTTATATAAATATATATTTTCTTTTAAAAGAAATACTGGTTGCCAGTTGTTGCTTGCCAACCACCAATAAACAACAGAAGAAGAAAAACACGACGAAGAAGAACGCACCCTGACAACTTTCCGTTTGATCGGGTACAAGATACCTCAATCGGATTGGGGAAAGGAATATTCCACCCCTGTGAATCTGATTATATGTTCATTCGGATTGGCACTTTTCTTCCGGAATGACGTGTATACAAAGGCTACATTCTTTCCATTTGAGCAAATCAACCAAATGCAATTGGAATATTTGGGTCCATGTATACGTGGCTAGGGTTTTCACAGAGTTTGCTGCTTCGGTGGTTAAAATCTTTTTTGTCAGATGTTCCTTTGTTGTTTGGTATCCTCCTTCATTCATGGCTGTGTTCTCAGGCAAAATTGTGAGTGAGCCTACCCCCCCGCACATGAATGATTTCAGGATAGTTTATGGTTGGCATGACACAGCACTGATGGTAGTGCTCACCTTTTCTGCTCTGGACAAGCTTTTTTTCTGGATGCCCTAACTCATCAGAGAGGGGATTCATAAGAGAAAATGGTTTCACCCCAGTCCAATACTTGTATCATTTGTCGGCCCCTGATATTTTTCCTTGAGAGAAGCGGCTTCTATTCTTTACACAAGGCCATCTTCCAAACGTTTTCATCTCACTGATGCCTGCTACCATTCCTGAGCAAGCACTGTATTGGTGTCGCTCCGATCTTGCAGCTGAATACACTTTCAGAGAGAATCCAGATGCTTGCTGGCCTTTTTTTTGGATGACCTGAAGCCTTTTCTCTTTTTAAAGTTCTTACTGGTTCTTAATGATTAATGGTTGGTTCTGGTGTGCTCAGCAAGGATGACTGCACCCGTTTCCTTCCTTCCAAGTGGAAAATTAATATTTGTGTCATTCTGAAAACATGTGACATGATTGGCTGTATATATTTGAGCTTGTATGTATTGTTTTTAACACTGTGTGGATGAAAGGAAATTAATTCATTAATTTTCTATCGCTTATCCTCACGAGGGTCGCGGGGTGCTGGAGCCTATCCCAGCTGTCTTCGTACACCCTGGACTGGTCGCCAGCCAATCACAGGGCACATATAGACAAACAACCATTCACACTCACATTCATACCTATGGACAATTTGGAGTCGCCAATTAACCTAGCATATTTTTGGAATGTGGGAGGAAACCGGAGTACCCGGAGAAAACCCACGCATGCACGGGGAGAACATGCAAACTCCACGCAGAGATGGCCGAGGGTGGGATTGAACCCTAATCTCCTAGCTGTGAGGTCTACGTGATGAATGGAAATCCACAATAAATTTAAAATGGAAAAGACATTCAAGTTTGTGTGTTAAAGTCTGACAGAAGTACACACTTCAACATAAAAAGTTGCTTTCAAAGTAAATTTCTCAGGTTTATTCACAATTTTGTCCTCCTGTGGGCTGGTCATAATCTGTTTCCTGCTCTGCAATGGACATCAATTCAGTTCATCATGACAGCAGTCGGATTCAAAAGTTTCCCCTTGATAAAAATCAGTAACAATAAAAATGACTTCTCAACAATATTATTGGTTTTCCTTTGAAGACTTATTCAGAGAATGCCTTCCAAGCGGCCGTGAAGTAAGTCTTATGCAAAGCAGCCAGACAGGCATGAAGATGGATGGTTAATAGAATGTGTTGCCGGGTATTCAGTAATCATTATTAATCTGTGTGTCGGCAGATCCTTTCTCGGCTTGCCGCGGCGTTCATAAAGCTTGCTTAATTAGATTGATTGATTAGAAAGCTGTGATTCAGAGCCTCCTCCGCCTCCGCCTCCATCCCATCAGGCCGCTAATAAGATCAGAGCGCTCTCAAATTCATGCACCTCTCTACACACGACTCACTGTGGCCTGCTGTATCGTCGCTTGCTGCCTGCCTGTCACGTCCAGAAAGGATTTGCAGGCGAAAGCCGCTAAACAAATACACCACAAGACCTGAAGCTTCATTATGTTAACAGAAAAATAGAGCAAATCTCTTCAATCTGTTGAGCCAATGACGTAACAGCTTGTTTTTGTGTGTTCTCCATGCATGTTGCCTGTAGCTTTAACACTATCATCGCTATGTTTGCTCCACTGTAAACACTACACTCACATTTTAACAGCACTGACATGCTAGAGTAGCCTATTCACTGAAGAAAAACAAATAGATCAAACTTACCCCCCCACGTTTGCAAAGCTCCAGGCTTTGTTTTAAGATTTGTAGCGAAGCCTGTTTGTTTTATTTGCTTCCAATCATGTTGTTTTTACTTCCACAGCCCTCTCGTATGATCCTCTCTCTAAAGCTATCTGCTCCTCAGATCGATACCCGGGTCAGGCCCCCCCCCCCCTGTACTTAGTGCACAACAGCTCATCAGCACAGAGGAAACACAGTAAAGAGACTCTCCCTTGCTGTAGTAAAACTTAACGACTTTCCGTGTTGCTTTTTGTCTCCAGGCATCGGATATTACAGCGGATGATAAGTATGCATTTAGATTTTCTGCAAGATCACCAGTCCTTCAAATCCATACAGCCCAACAGAGGTCTTTAAAGGAAGGGGATGTTTTGTGTGTGTGCGTGTGTGTGTGTGAGCGAGCAAGAGAGAGAGAGAGCATGTGTGTCCTCTCTAAGGCTGTGATGAGTCCACTGCAAGATCACCCCCATGAGAGTATTTATGGAGAAATGATTACCTTGGAAAAGAGCAGAACTTTGATGAAAATCATCCCACTTCAATTTGCACCTCACAGGCATGTGGTCGGTGTCCTTGTTTTTGCATAATATTGGAAATCTGTAAAATTGTAGCAGAGTCATTCTGTAACAAAATGCTTTCATCAAGGCGTCATTACATTCAGTGGCCTCTGATTGAGAATCTAAGGTGGGCTTCAGCGTTTTTATTCCAAGGGGTTTTTGTGTTTTTTGATGGTTCTCAAGCATTTTTTATGGTAGTGTACCAGACATTAGCAGCAACAATAGCTTCACATGGATTGAAAAACAAATCTCTATAGTTTTTGTTCCCCTCTCACTGTATGAGATATGTAACTTTTAAATGTTTTTTTTAAACAATTTGAAATAAAAAGCCTTTTAGTGGGCTTTGCTGGGAACATGCTGTTATGTGTGTCTGTAGCTTTAATCGGAATGAGTTAGTCCATGGCGGTCTCCTACAGAGTCGGTGTCGCCAAAGGACCACCCTGCTGGTCCGCAGTTGTTTGAGCAAAGATTTTCCAAGTGCTCCTCTACGAATATTTCCAAAGTGTCACTGTTGGACCTTTTATCCAATTTTTACATATTGGAATTTCCAGATTATATGGACCGGACTGGTATGAAAGCCGCACCTGCTAAGAGAACATAAGATTTGTACCAGTCTATAAGCCACTGGTACCCAAGTCGTAACGTGCGATATTTAGTACACAGAAGTTACACAGAAAGATTTTTTTTTACTTTTTACTAAATAAATGTTTTTTTTTCCAAACAGCACGGACAAGTGCATCGAACACGGCTAGTTAAACAATATCCTGAAAAGTCATTCAGCTCAGTCTTTGTGCTCCTCCTGGGAATAAAAAAAACACTAAAGTTGTTTTCTTCAACATCAGACCTGAACAGCCTCATAATTCCTTCATCACACACATTGTCAGTCTCACGCTTTTGTTTTTGCTCTGGGTGTCACTTTCGTCTCGAGGCAAAATAGCCCTTTAGCTTGAGCTGTTCTCTTCATCAGCAATATTTTGGACACTTGAGTGTGTACTTAATCTTTAATAGAAAGATTGATGTACTGTATTTTTATGTGTTGGTGGCCAGAAACCATATGATGGTAGACAAAACTGACAAGCTTGAAAGTCCTTATTGGGGGTGATGCGACCCCTGGGTGCGATCCCAGCATTCAGTCAGTAAACACTGCAAGATAAAACACACACACACACACACTCTCAACATGCAGCATTGCCTGTTTTTGCTGCTACAGCACTCTCAACAATTATCTATCTATCTTTATGATTGCAATGTTGCGTGATTCCAGCCCACTTTTTCCACCTCATACCTCTTTCACCCAGAGACCAGTAAACCCCATCCCGACTGAAGGGTTTGTGAAGCCCGTCCACATCTCCTCTCAACAATCCAAAATCTCTTCAATTTTTTAAGACAAGCACAGTGTGTAAGCTCCAAATTTCTCCCAGGAACACACATTGTCATACTTGCACAAATCTAATCTGATATGCTACATGCCCTCTTGGCTTCTTGTTGTACACTGCTGGGATTGTATCTTTTTCTTCATTGGTTTCCCTTCTCACCTGCTGGAAATAATGGGATATGTGTAATGTTCTCACTGTGGTGAGTCAGGACTTGACTCACACGTAGTGGGAGCCTTGGAGGTGGCCTCTCCTGCGATTGGACATCTTTGATTTAAGGATCACATTGATTTTTCCATTGCTCCTAGTCAACCTGATATATAAGTATACATATATATTTATTTTTTTTTAGAGGAGGACATGTTGCTATTGGTGCTCTGGTTCTCCAATTTCACCTGCCAGCTGCTATTGAGCTACACCGGTCCTTCTGGAACTTTTATTTTTGTTCTTTCTGCAAAAACACAACACCACACGCCTCTCCCAGCCCTGCAAGATAATGCTCCATATGCATCAGGTTTTCCAGTTGGGAGCACTGACTCACATTCGGATAATCACCTCTGACTGCAGCACTGTGCTGAGGTGGATTCAAAACCTGAGGTGCAGAATTTTTGAGTGCATCCAGCTTATCGATTGCTCCGGCTGACGAAGTACAGTCGAATGTTGCAATCAACGGTGTCCGGGTTGAGCCACTGTCATCTGGGGGTTGATCTCTTTTGGCAAGTGCTTTGAGTACTACACAAAGTATTGCTTAGCTTCCTCGCAACTTCTTGCTATTGGCTTTACAGCACTTTGTTCATGAACTCATTGAAATTGCTTCTTAGAAGTGTTACTATTAGTTTTTTTTGGTTGTGGTTTCGAACATTACATTGAAATGCTTCATGTTAGTAAGTGTCAAACGGATCTATCAATGCCATGCATCTATCTAGTTCATGTTTAAATCTTTAGTCACTAAATATTGATGTGTCATTAATTCATGCTAAAAGGTCCGGTGAACACCCAAGTGGGCCAAAACCTAGGCAATGAAGGGAAAGGGAAAAGCCTTTCCCTTCACGTACACCATGTCGAGATCAAATTCAGTTCTCACATTATCAAATTACTGGTACTTACTTAATTGATTTTGGCCCCATGGCAGATTATTTAGCAGCTGCACTCAATAAAAAATGCATGGACAATGAGTCGGCAAACACGTAGGGTGCTTTGCCTGGACATGTGATTTGGCAGAAGCACAGCTTGAGGGACGGCAGATAGCTTGTCTGGCATATTGCCACACCCATATAAGGAAGTCTGCTCCTCTGTCACAAACGGGCAGTTTTGCCACGCCTTCTGAAACCGAGCGTTTTTGAGCCATCTCAAATGTCTTTCAGGGCTCACTTCCATATGCACAAACCTCATTATCTGAACTGTTGGCATCGTTTAACACGAGAATACAACATTCTTATTACATTCATAGGTCAGGAAAGTGGAAAAGTGTAATAGGTCCCCTTTAATGTTATGTAGGAAGATAGTATCAAAGTTAGGTTTTGTTTTCTCTGGTAGCCAATAAGGGTAATCGTACTAAATTCTTTTGGACACTTAGTAATTTGGTGGTGCGGTGCTACAATGCTTCATCTAGTCCACTGGACCTCTGCGGTCACATTCCATTATGAACCATTTCAGCCTTTTCCAGCCACTTTGGCTTCTTAGGACTAAGCCCACAGACACATCTTTGTGCTTCAGTGCAGTACTGGGAGGTTGGGTTTTCTCTTCCTAGATAAGCTGTTGTACAGGTTGTGACTTGGCCACAGATAAATAGACACTGTCTTTTTTTTTGGTGTGTGACTTCATGGAGCGCGAGGCAGCAGTGTGAAAAGAACCATGGGTGAGAACAAGGAAAAAAAAAAAACAACCCCTCACTTAGTACCATCAAAGTGTTTCTTATTTCTTATTTGCACTTATTTGTTTAAATTATTTTCTATCAATTTAATTCATTCAACATTTAAACGCAGGAAGTGAACCAATGATCAAATGAGAAATTAGTAACACACGGAGAAGCTCTTCTTCTTAATCCTTAATCCTTTTAATGTTTAATGTGCAAGTGTAAACGTGTGTAAATTGTTAAGCATGTCCGAAACAAATAAACCATCAGCATAATCACTTCCCAGCACATTCGGTAGGTGTCCAGGAGATGGTTCTGCTGTATTCAAGTAGCTTTACTCTTATAAATATTTTCAAAAATGACAAACACTCCAACTTTTGCATATAATAAATACGCATAAAAATATAAATACGCATAAAAATATAAATACGCATTATAATAAAAATGTTGCATACATTAGTTGTCATGAGATTTTGTCGTGACAAAATTCAGAAAAAAAATGGGCACTCGGCCTGAGACAATAATTCTTCCTGGGCTTTTGTTTTTATCACCCCAAGCCAATGAAAAAACATGTCATACAGTATGTCACAAAAGTGAGTACACCCTTCACATTTCTGCAAATATTTTATTATATCTTTTCATGGGACAACACTGAAGAAATGAAACTTTGCTACAATGTAAAGTAGTCAGTGTACAGCTTGTATAACAGTGTAAATTTACTGTCCCCTAAAAATAACTCAATACACAGACCTTAATGTCTAAACTGCAGGCAACAAAAGTGAATATACCCCTAGGTGAAAATGTCCAAATTGGGCCCAATTATCCATTTTCTTTCCCCAGTGTCATGTGACCCATTAGTGTTACAAGGTCTCAGGTGTGAATGGGGAGCATGTGTGTTAGATTTGGTTTTATCACTCTCACACTCTCTCATACTGGTCACTGGAAGTTTAACATGGCACCTCATGGCAAAGAACTCTCTGAGGATCTGAAAAAAAGAATTGCTGCGCTACACGAAGATGGCTTAGGCTATAAGAAGATTGCCAACACTCAGCAGCACGGTGGCCAAGACCATACAGCGGTTTAACATCACAGGTTCCACTCAGAACAGGCCTCGCCATGGTCGACCAAAGAAGTTGAGTGCACGTGCCCAGCGTCATATCCAGAGGTTGTCTTTGGAAAATGGACGCCTGAGTGCTGCCAGCATTGCTGCAGAGGTTGAAGGGATGGGTGGTCAACCTGTCAGTGCTCAGACCATACGTCGCACTCTGCATCAAATTGGTCTGCATGGCTGTCATCCCAGAAAGAAGCCTCTCCTAAAGATGATGCATAAGAAAGCCCGCAAACAGTTTGCTGAAGATAAGCAGACTAAAGATATGGATTACTGGAACCATGTCCTGTGGTCTGATGAGACCAAGATAAGCTTATTTGGTTCAGATGGTGTCAAGCGTGTGTGGCGGAAACCAGGTGAGGAGTACAAAGACGAGCGTGTTTTACCTACAGTCAAACATGGTGGTGGGAGTGTCATGGTCTGGGGCTGCATGAGTGCTGCCGGCACTGGGGAGCTACAGTTCATTGAGGGAACCATGAATGCCAACATGTACTGTGACATCCTGAAGCAGAGCATGGTCCCCTCCCTTCGGAAACTGGGCCGCAGGGCAGTATTCCAACATGACAACGACCCCAAACACACCTCCAAGACAACCACTGCTTTGCTAAAGAAGTTAAGGGTGAATGTGATGGACTGGCCAAGCATGTCTCCGGACCTAAATCCTATTGAGCATCTGTGGGGCATCCTCAAACTGAAGGTGAAGGAGCACAAGGTCTCTAACATCCACCAGCTCCGTGATGTCGTCATAGAGGAGTGGAAGAGGATTCCAGTGGCAACCTGTGAAGCTCTGGTGAACTCCTGCCCAAGAGGGTTAAGGCAGTGCTGGAAAATAATGGTGGCCACACAAAATATTGACACTTTTGGCCCAATTTGGACATTTTCACTTAGGGGTGTATTCACTTTTGTTGCCTGCAGTTTAGACATTAAGTGTATTGAGTTATTTTGAGGGGACAGTAAATTTACACTGTTATACAAGCTGTACACTGACTACTTTACATTGTAGCAAAGTTTCATTTCTTCAGTGTTGTCCCATGAAAAGATTAATAATTAATAATAAAATATTTGCAGAAATGTGAAGGGTGTACTCACTTTTGTGACATACTGTATGTCAGGAACACTGTGCTGTTCCTTTGGCAGTTGCCCAACACAACAAAAGGGCAGGGAGAACAGCTTGGGCGGGAAATTACTCCAAAAAGTAACTACAGATTTATTTCTAAGCACTTTTTTCACAGCTAAATCACTCTGAAAATGTTTTATGTACTTTCAGAAATGAACTCTGAATATCAAGGTAGAACTGATTAAAAAAGATTTTTTGCCATGGAAAGCCCTTTGGTGTTTCCTCCTCAATTAATCAGCCTCAGCAGTCGATTGGCTCTTATTTCCAAGTGTCTTTTTTATCATCTTATTCCGTTGTGGTGATTGATGAGAAGCGTTTGAGAATCAGGGAGAGGACAATCTCCCACATCTTCGTGGAATGGAAGTTGCTATCAATACCTGTATTGATGAGCGCAATGGAATCTTGGTGGAAATGTTCTGCTTCCCCATTGATTCCCGACGATCCATTTTGAGCCCCGCTAGTCGACGGCTGGGTTGAATGAAGGGGAGTGGTCCATCCATCATAAGTCGATGCTGCTTGGCAGACACGTCCCATTTTGCCAATTATCCTCCTCCTCCGCCTCCTCCTCCCTTCCTTCTGTGGTCCTGCTCTGGTTTCTTTATTTCAGCTGCTCATCAAGCACAGAACAAGCCAGACTGCGGCCCAGATGGAGCTGACATTTAGTCATGAATTTGACAGCACCTGTCTACACCCACTCGCTTGTAGAAATTGTCTTGTGGGAGTTATTGTCAATACTTGTGTGTATATATATGTTTTGTTCCCTTTTACGCTGCTTCTTTGTGTATGAAAAAAACAGCAAACTTAACACCACATCTCATATTATCTTGTTCAGGTGACTGACCAGTCGGTGCGAGCGGTGGCTGAGAATTGTCCAGAGCTGCAGTTTGTTGGATTCATGGGATGCCCTGTGACGTCCCAGGGAGTCATCCATCTCACCGCAGTAAGTCTACATCTTTGCAGCCATATTTTTGACCTGGGTCATTGTGGCTGTTGCTACCTTGAAAAATTAACTCGGTAAAAAATATATATATAAAAAAAAAAAGAAAACCTTAACTCGGTATCCTCTCCCATTCTGTTGGCGCCCTGCTCCATAAAGGTTAATTTAATTTATTTTGATTTTCCATAAGCATGCACCAACTTTCTTCATTTTGGGGTATCAGCAATTGGCGGATCCTTACATATAAAACAGAGTTCATCCACCTCAAAAGACCTAAAAGTCCACTCTCTCCTTTTGCACTGCCAGACTGAGAGTTTGCCATCCAGCTTAGGCTAAATCGGCTCAAGGTAAGGCTAGTTGGGCATTGGCCAGCAGTTACCACTTATGAGCAGTGAAAAGAGCAAAGCTAATTTACCAAAGGTTTCAGGATGCCCACCGATGTCGTGGAAGTTTGGCGTAAATTAAGGACAATGGCCATGGTTTGAACACGCATATTTATTTATTTATTAAATTTTTTTTGAATTTTCTTTTATTTTTTAGAAGAGAAAAAAAACCAAAACACAACAGGTACATTTATGCATGTACACCACTCGTCTCTTCTGCAACTGTCAAGAGGCCTTCCGAGCACTCACACAGCAAAAATGAAAATATTATGACTCTTCTACTGAGTCACCACATTACCTGTTATGTTAAATAAAATAAATGAAACAACATAAAAAGACAAAAAAAGCTAATGAAAATAAAAAATCACAATATATAAATAAAAAAATGCGGAAATACTCTGAAGTGAGATTGTGTGTTAATGCAGATGTCAGCTCAGTTGCATATACTGCACTTCCTTGATTGACTTTTAGCAACATTGCGTGGAGAATAAGCCGTTTACGTTTAATGGGGCTTAACGTTTTGTTGGGGTTTAGTCAAAGTACATGTTTTGGATGCGGCAAAACACATTTGGTGCACAATGAGGTGTTATAAATTGGGAAACAGACAAAGCGGATGGAGTACTGAAATGCTAATCACATGTCAAGTAGAGGGGGGGGGCAACTGCACAGAACACAAACTATAGCCATTGTGTCGGATAAATAGAAGCGAACAGATGACTAAATACACTCTTTGTATTAAAATACACATGGTATATTTACTGATATGCATAGAATGATAAACTAAATACATTACCATGTAGATGGAATGATAAAAAAACAAAATACACGACATTAACATACAACTATTTAAAGAGCAGTGCCGCAAAGCATGATGGGAGCTCCCACTAGAGCAGGGGTGGGCAAATATTTTGACTCGTGGGCTGCATTGAGTTAACAAAATTGTCCGGGGGACCAGAACATATATTGAACACACACACACTATTTCATGGTTATAATTTTCCTTGAATTATTTGTCTAATTTTGTCCAATATTTAAACATTTAAGTCATTTTGCCCATTTGTATGTTGTTTGTAAGTTGAAATACATGGAAAGCAACTGGCGGGCCGGATTCAAACGCTTGGTGGGCCGTATGTGGCAACCGGGCCATAGTTTGCCCACCCCTGCACTAGCCTTATTTGGCTTGTCCAATTGCTACTCTTACTCTTTACTCTTACTTTTGTTGTATGTTTTCGCATATTTCCACAGCATTTCAGTCCAGCTTCAGCTTCCGAATGGCTTTTAGTTCATTCTAAATTTGGATTTTGGCACCTTTTTAAAAGCGTTTCAGTTTCGCTTCAGCTTTTCAGTATTTACACTCAATGTTTGCGTCATCTACTTTATTTTATTGTCTTACCACAAACTTTTTCATGTCACAAAATGACAGAGGCTGGACTTGACATCCGATTGTGTTTTATACACAACACGCACAAAGAAAGTATTTGATCGTGTAGCACATGACACACTCCTAGCACTGCTCCCCACTGGGACAAAGAGAGTGAATGACTGACAGAAGGGTTAATTCTGCTATAGAACCAACACCCCCAGATGCACAGAGTGAACTCTCGTCATCCAGCATGTTTAGCAGGAACAGAGGAGGAAAACAAACATGTATGCACATGTCAATATATCGGGGCTGACATAATGATCAAGTTTGTTGTTACTTATGGTGCAGTTCACTGATTTATTGATTATTGTGACATGCCCAACCACAAGTGTGGACTCACTTGGGTTTTTGTAGCGTAGATGAGACAAGGCTGACTTTGACTGAATTACAGTGACAGTATGTTGCACTAAAACTGCCTCATGTTTTTTTCTGCTTAAAATACACTGCAAAATATCCATCCATTTTATACAGTATACCTCTTGTACTCAGAATCACAGATGATCTGGAGCCTATCGTAGCTGAAGGCTGCAAAATATAAACCATTTTGGTTTTGTTGCACCGTATGGAGATATTGTTTTCATGAGCCATGAATCGTATTGTATGGCAAAGTACTCGAAGTACTAGATTCCCAGCCTTAAATCTAATGATGGCCTCAGGGTTAGTCGGTATGCGATAACCACAACTCAACCACACTTGGACCTTTCCTGCCCAACACTTATTGATTACTGCAAGATAGGACTCCTCCTCCATGGTAACATATGCTCGTGCTAAAACTGCATTATAGATTAGGCTTTTAATCTTATTGCACATCAGAAATGAAGGTGAAACAGGAAAAATATATTCGTAGGTAATCGGGCAAACTTTAACTTGTTTTTTTTTTTTCTATCAATACCGCAAGTCTTGAATTATTGAGGTGCATCCCTAGGATTTGTATTGTTGTTTCTGAGGTTATTGAAGCGGTAGTTGTGTGTTTACTTCCAGCATTCTGTTCCTGCTGCACTGCTTAAAGTGTGACATGAAGTTTCTTGAACAGAAATGGCTTACCTCAGTAAATGTTGAAGCGTGCATGTTTGATTTGTGTATAATCCCAGCTCCTGCGGGCTCTGCGTTCACTCCAGGGGGTAAATTTGTACTTTTGGAGAGGGAACCCAGAACCTGACTGTGTCTTTTATGTCAGACTTAATTCTGAAGTTATTATGCGTTAACTTTTAAATCTCATGAAAGCCTAATGAGATGAATCCTAATAATATGCCGCTTGTCTTCCAACACCCTGCTGTGTGCGTATTAGCATGCTAATGAGTCGGGGGCACTTTGGTTAAAGATGCTCTGTGTCGTATAAACATGGACGCACACAATGAGTCGTCAGACTGTAGTCAGAACACTTTGTCATAACATTCATTTACAATGCATGGGTGGTCTTATAGTATATGCACAATGCAATTGCATTTATTTTTGATGAACTTAGGTGCACAAGCATGTACCCACGTGGGGCTGCGTGCGGCCATTCCCCGCCCAAATGCAATTACTGTTGTGTTAATAGGACTGAGACAGCCGATGCCGCCCTACATTATTAGATTAAACAGCAGATTAATTTGCACTTACGGTTTTGGCCCAGCTATCATCTCGCCGGCCTCCCCCGACCTTGGCCCGTGGTGTTGTAGACAGACTGTAATGAAGCCAGCCAGTCATAACAACGCTGGCATACACTGAGGCGAACGTGTACACGCACACGTCTGGCCCACTTCATTATTATTTATTACCATGTTAACCCGGGGGGGAGTTTTAGCCGGCTGTAATCCTGATATCTAGATTTTATTTTAAATTACATGCTGATTGGTTATTGACTGTTTATTTCAATTACACCCTAGACTTTTTGCAGACCTGGTGATTGCATTATTATTTTATTTATCACACGATTCGCATATTTTCATCAAACCGTTCCGATGGGGGCATACTTACTCTGGACTCTTGAGACATTTATTGAAGATGCTGTCAAAGAAAAAAAACATACTTTTAGCAGCCCCACTGGAAAGAAAATTGTGCAAAAACACAAACGGAACGTTACCTA
This sequence comes from Doryrhamphus excisus, assembly GCF_037039965.1. Lineage (NCBI taxonomy): Eukaryota > Metazoa > Chordata > Actinopteri > Syngnathiformes > Syngnathidae > Doryrhamphus > Doryrhamphus excisus. The sequence continues at coordinate 9,788,565 of NC_136359.1, read as the reverse complement.
GACCGTAATGTCAACACTGGCGATACTAACTAAAATCCTCTCTGGATATACATATAATTGGTCGAGGCAAACGGCAGCCCCACACTGAGTCTTGGCTCCGTTCGCGGGAACCAAAGTGCATTCTCATGTGGGGTTCAGTTGTTTGTTCATGCGTAAGGGGCTCCATATATAAAGCGCTTTAAAATGGCTTCAATTGCTGTTACATTAATAACATTGACTTGTTTTGCTCTGACATGCAAAGCATTTGTTCAACACAACAGTGTTGGAGAAATCTGGAGAATCTTGGGTGTTAAACTTCATAATGTAGCGCCGACAGTGTGTGATACACTTTTGTTAGAACTGATGCAACCTCTGACTACTTTGGTACTCACAAAGAACAGGAGCATGGCAAAAAGCTGGGAACAAAAGTGCTATTCAAGGTAGCAACGGTTGGGAGGAAGTCAGTGTTTCAGTTTCAGTTTCAATGTCAAATCTCAATTCCAGTCTCGGGTATAGAGGTGCAAGTCCAAGTCAAGTCTCAAGACACGGCAGGCCTGAAATCTCTTAGCCCTTACAAGTCATAAGCACCATTTTAATAAAATAAGACCGGACTTACAAAAAAAGAGTGCTGACATAGTATTCAGGATTTAGTCAGTGCACACAAATGTAATCCTCACATTTGTTGTTTCTTCTTAAATCCGATTGGCCATGAGTAGATTCTTTCATGGAGGCAAATTCAATCGTTCATTCATTCATTTTTGACCGCTTATCCTCATGAGGGTCGCGGGGGGATGCTGGAGCCTATCCCAGCTGTCTTCAGGCGAGAGGCGGGGTACACCCTGGACTGGTGGCCAGCCAATCACAGGGCACATATAGACAAACAACCATTCACACTCACATTCATACCTATGGACAATTTGGAGTCGCCAATTAACCTAGCATGTTTTTGGAATGTGGGAGGAAACCGGAGTACCCGGAGAAAACCCACGCATGCACGGGGAGAACATGCACACTCCACACAGAGATGGGTGGAATTGAACTCAGGTCTACTAGCTGTGAGTCAATGAGGCAGATGCAAAGGAAAAATATGTTATGTTGGAAATTTCATAATAATGATCACAGGTTTTTGACTCGCAGTGTGTGATCACAGTAGTTGAATACTTTGAAGGGCACTGAAAGCCATTCAAGTGAAGATTTTGATGATATTATAAAGTCAAAACCGAGGGTGTCAAAATTTTGACTTGCTCAAAGTCTGACTGGAGTCCAAATCATATGACTGGAGTCACAATGCCCCAATGCGGCCCGCAAGTCAAAACATTTGCCCACCCCTGGCCTAGAGACTAGAAAAAGACCACTTTGAGTTCTTACTTTGTTGTGGCACTTTTCCACAAGTTCAGTCATCCCTTGCCACTTTATGGTTTGAACTTCGTGGCTTCACATTAACACAATTCTGCAAAATAAATGGGTGGGTAGTGAAAGTAAAGACTCCTGGAGAGTTTATCTAAATTCCAGGAATCAGGTTTGTCCGAATGAGTGGACTTCTGGGAGCATCTTAGCTCCTCCCAAGCTCCAAGTCATTTTTTTTTCATTTTTTTCAATATCATTTTTGTGATTCTTGCTCAGTCCTGCTGCTGCTTTGCTATTTTTACTGCGTCTCATTCCCTCTCCCTCTACTAATCTTGTCGTTATTATCTCCTTTAGCAGGTGATTCCTCCTCATTTATTCCCAAATGGCCCCACCCAGTGTCGATTGAAAATAATATTCTTGCATCTAGAATCGTTGCATTTCTGATGACTCCATGGACTTGCAATTCAAGTTTTTTTTTCAACTTCAATTATTACCCTCCCTCCCACTCATTTGGCTCTTCAATTGCATCCATGTCTGTCTGATTACCCCAACCCCTTCATTTTCCACTCTGTTGTTGGCGAAGAGAACTGAGCAAAATCCATTATTTTTATGAAGTTCTTTTTTATGGCACCCTCGTTTCAGATTGATATCTTTTTATTTAATTTTTTTACCTCCTCCTTGCAAATGAGGGTGTAAGGAAATCAATTGAAACGGTATTTTCCTTATCAAGTCATCTTATTTTCAGAATGGGCCTCCCATGGTGTTGATGCAGATAGTGTGCAGAGTAACTACAAAGACGTGGCATTTATGCTCCTTTTAAATGTTTTCTGCGGTGTTTAATTCCACACGGGCTGTATAGCTCCTTTGTGATGGGCAACAAAACTCAATATTTCTAGCAAGGCCCTGCATGATAAGCCACTGTCTTGTTTATGACAGCATCAGGCCGGTATCAGCATATAAAATGATCATATTATATCAACCTGCTTTTAAAATGTCCAATATTGGCACACCGCTACAGGCAGTCGATGATAAACTCCGCCTCAGCGGCAGAATAGAGCCCATGCCATCACAACAACAGCGTGCGAGTTGTGTTAACAAAGTGTGGCAAGTCCGGAATAGACGTTGTGGCTCAGTGCAAAACTTGCCATACAACCAATCTCATCGCGTATTTGAATCACAGCATCACACGGGAAACTCCCACGGGATGGCGAGAAGTCATTAACTATAACAGAAAAGTGCCAGCCCCTGTCATGGTGAGTAATATCGGGTTTAAGCGCTTCATTGAGCGCCTCCAACCCAGCTGTATTATGCCCAGCCACTACATTTTGGAGAAAACTGTATCCCGCACGCATAAAGAAATAAATGGGTCAGTTTTTCTCGTGCCTACTGTTGCTGACTATTGTTCTCTGTCTGAATCAATCACTGAATCAATCCTTGTCTAACATTCCATGTTACAATGTGGTCATATCCAGAACTGTCTGGACATTCATTCATTCATTTTCTACCGCTTTTTCCTCACGAGGGTCGCGGGGGGTGCTGGAGCCTATCCCAGCTGTCTTCGGGGTACACCCTGGAGTGGTCGGCAGCCAATCACAGACAAACAACCATTCACACTCACATTCATACCTATGGACAATTTGGAGTCACCAATTAACCTAGCATGTTTTTGGAATGTGGGAGGAAACCGGAGTACCCGGAGAAAACCCACGCGTGCACGGGGAGAACATGCAAACTCCACACAGAGATGGCCAAGGGTGGGAATTGAACCCTGGTCTCCTAGCTGTGAGGTCTGCGTGCTAACCACTAGACCGCCGTGCCGCCCCAAGGGTGTGAAGTAATTCAACACCCTTGGGGTTCTTTCTTTTCGATCAGGCAATGATGATCTCTAAAAGATAAAGGGCTGTTTTTGTCTTTTAGTTAATCGGAATAAGAATCAGAATCAGAATGGCCTTTATTGTCATTATACAGGATGTACTACAAGATTGGAGAGCTTCTCCTTTCAGTGCAATAGAGAAGTTAAAAAGTCTACAGAAATAGTATAAGCAAAAAGACAGTTTAACAAGTTGCAGTTGCAGGGAGGCTTTAAATAAACAAGATATATACAATATGAGATACAGACTTGTGCACAGCACAATTGAGGCTCAGTTTATGATATAATCGACCTTAAATCCGGCAACATAATGTTTCTTCCTCACATTGCTCTGACTGATGTGTTTAAATCACCTCGTTACCGTTAATGTCTCACTCGTTCTAAACCTTCTCTATCAGTCAGTCTTTGGACAGTGCCTCTCTCACGCATATGTGCGGTGTGAAAAAAAAAAATATATAATATATATATATTTTACACACACAAACAACTCAGTCGCTCTATCTTCCTGTCAAGAGCTGCTCTTTTCTTGTGGAAGTGATTACGTCCAAGGTCGCCTCTATCAGAGTCAGTGTCAGTGTCAGAAAAGCCTCTCATGGTCTATTCCCTCGTTTTGTGACGGCTTCCCCTTTGCCTGTCATGCCTACCCGCAATGCCCCTCCTCATACATCACTGCCCTAAGACTCGGCGGGTCTCCCTCCTTTCCGTTTGAAAGTTCCAGTGTCAGGTTGGACAAGAGCCGCACTGAGACATAACAAATGACGTGCCTATTGAGGAATGTGTCAGAGATGAAACAACGTAGATTTGGAGTCTGCCATGGCTGTGTGTCGTCCCTCTGGGATGTTTCTGGTCTTAATTTGGAGACATGTACGATCGTTCAGCCGTGTTGCCTCAATGGTTTTGTTTTGCACCACAGACATTTGGGACCTTTGATAAATATTGCTTAAATCTGAGGCAACTGAACCACAAGCAATACCTCAACTCGCAGTCTGGTGGCTATTTAATTTCATAACCACAATTATACGTTGCAGTCTTCCTGGTGGCTGTGCGGGGGCAATATCAATACCATGGAACTCAGACGTCCTTGCAGGAGTTCTTCAGATTGGGAATTAATTTCCCAGAAATTTCCTGAGAAATATGATCTCAGGGAAGAATTTAATTTGAAACACTTATATGCTAGGACTACGTTAAAAAGCCATAGCATTTCAGTATGTGGAATCAAACTATGGAATGGATTGAGTAAGGACCTCAAACAATGCACAACGATGAGCCAAATCAAGAAAAAAATACAAGCAGTTGATGTTTGCTAAATACAAGGATGAAGAGTCTTGAACCAGTCATGATGTGCTATATATATCACTATATTGACACTAACTATGGTACACATAATGTCATTGTATGGTCATATCACCTCGTACTTTGGTATGTGATAAAAAAAACAAACAAAAAACCTAAAAACTATATTAAGAAAGCAGGAAGTGAACAAATGTAACAGTTACTGATTGTAAAAGTACCAGATGGAGGGGTAGGATTTAATAAGCTTTGCTTCTTCCTACTCCTTTTGGACATGTGGAACTGTGAACTGATTATGTGATGCATTCAATTGTAATCTGATGCATGTTCAAATGAAATAAAACCAATACCATTACCAATTTCCCCCCATAAGAAATAACAGACATATCACATTTAAACGCTGTACGCTTAGTGTTTTAAGTAGTCATATTAATGCATATGAATGTGAAAACAGTCTTGTTTCTCTTTAGAATTGACCACAGTGAGTGACGTTTCTTACTCATAATTTGTAAGGCTCGGTTTTACGATAAATGCCCTTCCTGATGCAGTTGTCCCATTTATCCAGTCTTGATTTGTAGAGTTATGGGCAGGAACCAGTAGGGATAGACTATTATAGACGATTACAATTTTGCTATGGTTTTAAATTATAGATCCACCGCTTTCCTACAGCTTATGCTGCTGCAAATCGAGGGCTACCAGGAGTGTATCTCAGATGACTTAGTGCAAGAGGCGGGGTACACTCTGGGCAGGCCGCCAGTCAGTCACAAGGCACGTACTATATACTGCAGACAAACAGCTATTTATACTGATGCATTTTTCAGTTCTATACTGGAATTCATCCATCCATCCATTTTCTATACCGTTTATCCTCACTCGGGTCGCGGGGGTTTCCTGGAATCAAAACTGACTTTGGGCGAGAGGCGGGGTACACTCTGGCTGCCAGTCACAAGGCACATATTGTATAACGCAGACAAACAACTATTTACACTGATACATTTTTGACTTCGACGCTCAATTTGTTCCACAATGGCAATCCATGCATGGAATTCCACTCATGAAAGTGGCAAAACACACTACACCTCTACCCCCCCTGCATGGAATATGTGCTGTCTGCAAGTACATAATCACAGTGCTCTGTGTCACGCTGATAACCCCTCTTCCCCAAGCTAATGAGCCAAATGTGTGTATGTGTGTACTTTTTCCTATAGGTACTCATGCCCTGTGTGTGATTGTGCACATTCTTGTGTCCCATGGGTACAAGAGGTGTTAACTGAGCGGCGGGGTGGGGGCGAAATGGATGGAGTAAAAGGGGCTTTGGACCAAGAAAGGTTATAAGGGTTGAGGGGGTTGCAGAAAAAGGTAATAATGATTTCCTCTGCTGCTGTACAGAGGAGATTGGGGGATTTATGAATATAATAAGCAAAAGCCAGAGGGATGGTGTGTGTGTGTGTGTGTCGCGGAGTCATTGAAGAATAATTAATTTAGCCATCAAGACATTTTAATCCACAGACGGATGGACGATGAAGGGGGTCGTTGACCTCTGGGGTCTGTATGTGTGTGGTAGCTTGTCTGGTTATTGGCCAAGTGAGGAGTGCCAGCGACTGTCCTGTCTGGCCATCAACCAGGACTCTTTGTTGTCGTGCATGTGCAAGCGTACCGCCGCTCACTATCTCCTCCTCGAACCTTTCCTCACCACTGCATTTGTTATCAACACCGGCACATGCAGGATTAGTGGCTGTAAGGGGAGTAAAAAAAAAAAAAAAAGAGTGTAGCAGAGGAAATAAGTGATAGACAGTAGATGGGCACAAGACTGATAAAGACCCAACGCTCACTCACAGAGACACAAAAGCAGTCAGTTCAGTGGTCCATGACGTGACAATGTATTGTTGATCCACACCGATGGCTTTTCCAGTTTTTGACTCGGTCTTCCATGCATTAGATTGTGCTTTCACCAGAATTTAGTGGAGGGTGGGCGGCTTTGCATTGATTGCTCTTTACCATCTATTATCCTGTAGAAGTGAGATATTAATATTGAATCATTTCAATGTAGTTAGAGAATGGGTAGTATTAAATAATATTCATTATTAAAGAGATTTATGAAATAAATGTAAGAGTAGAAAGAGAGGCCTTTTGAAAAAGTTTCACATTTTTGAGAATTTTTTCTTTCTTCTTTTTTTTTTTTTTTTTTTTTACTGTATAATGCATTTACTTTTGTGCTAAATCCAACTGCATTCTCAGGGTGATTTTCTACCCAGTGCTTGATTTAATCGAGTCTGGACACATGCTCTCCTCTGTCTGACTTAACTCTCCGGGACGCCGCGACAAGATTAAAAAAAAAAAAAGTGTGTATGCATGAGTGCCCACTTGTATTCACGTAGTGACACGGCTCCACTCATCTCACCTTTTTGGCCCTTGTCGCATCCTGTCTTGACACCGTCTGCAACACATGCGGACGGCTGAGCAGAATCTGTAATGGCGGCAGTGCCACCACCGCCACCACCGCCACAAAAACAACACACTTGTTGTGACTTTGACTTCCTCTTCAGAACTTTTGAATGGACAGAAACTTTTGTTGAAGTGTGGTTTGTGTGCACAAACACACACAAGTTTCCTCCAAACTTTTGTGTTTTTGTTTTTTGTGAGTGACTTTTTTCACGACTATGCATTTTATATAGTTGGATCTGCTTCATTACCCGTTGACTAATTGGTATGTTTCCATTACAACAACCAACTAGGGAAAACCTTGGACTGTTTATGCCAAACTTTATAAACAAAAACAGATTGTCCAGAACAATGCCCTATAGACAGACAATCGCTGTTTGAATTCAGGCAACCCGATTCCGATTGGCTGCTCCAGTCCTGTTATACGAATATCCGGTGTAATTTGGTCGGCCATGACATTGATTTCCTGCAATCAAAGCAGAGTTAAGACCATAATTCTCCATGTCAGCCAGTTAAAATCAATTTCTGAAGGGCGTTGGTGCGTGTCAATATGTCTTTTCAGCACATGTCCTGGCGCATGTTGTTGTTGGTGTTGTTTCTTGAGTCCGCAGATGGCAGCACTGTCTTCTTTTTGAGAACAGTACGAAATGTGGTCTACAGGACTTAGGTGAAACACTGCACACTGCACATCACGCCATAAGAACACAAATCAGGAAATGCTACCAGAACTAAAGGTCATATGAGGTTTTCTCTTCAGTTGCTTTTTTCAATAATACGACAATAAAAAAAAATAAATTAATTAACCTTCCTCTTGTGTAAGCTTTCTGGTATCATCTCTTAACGGGTCAGTTTTGACCCATTTATTAAATCAGCTATAAAATACACTACATACAATAAGTTACCATCAAATTTGCTTCTCATGTCTTGGTTACCTTCTTAGGCTTCCTCATCCATGAAAATGTTGGTTCTAATACTTTTGGTGTGGGCATGTTGGCCTTTTTTTGTCACTATACCCCTCGATTTCAATTTCAAAAAATGGTAAAATGAACCTCAAAAGAATCATATTAATAAATTGAATGTTCTTTTGTTACCTGGCTATTACTGAGGGCTATAGAACATATGTCTTAAATCAATTAGTTTTATTTATTTACTCATTTTAGTATTAATCACGACATCTATGGTGTTCGGGTCAATGTTGACCCATATATATATTAATGTCAAGAAAATGTAGAAAAAGTTATTGTTTTCAGTAACAGAACTTTAGTATAAACTGAAATAAAAGAGCAGAACAGGTCCAGATATTGGTTCACTGTACTTCTTGCCATTTTTTCCATGATCCAAATTGTAAATGTGAAATCAGCCAGTCAAATGAGTGAATTCACCTCATATGTCTGGACCTTGGTTTTCTGCTGGTATACTGGAAAAACGGTCAGAATGAGAATCCCCTGAAGCTTACATGATGAGAAGAGGAGCTGGTTGTCATTGTGTTGGCTAATTGTACACTTGATGATTTCATTTGTGGCTCAAAATATTGCTTTATAGTCATATTATTATAACCGTGTCGAAACCGACCCTAACAATACAGTGGTCATAATTTCAACCAGACCATTTTAAAATGTAGAAAAAAATATTTTTTGTTTTTATTTTGTTGAAATAGAGTTTCCTGACAAAGTCAAAAAGCCTTGATGCAATAAACAAATGTTATGTGATTTTTTTTATGAATTAAAATGTAAAACGGGTCGGTGCAGACCCAAACACAAGGAGGAGGAGAAGGAGGGTTAAAAAAAAACGAAGCGGTGGGCCGCAAATGGACTCCGGTCCGCACTTTAGAGACCTCTGAGTTAGCTGGAAGAAGGTCCACTTTGAGACCCTTTGTTTTCAGACCGCATAACACTGTTGTCATATTAAAAAACGCCCCAAAATGACAATCGAAATCATATTAAATCATAATGATGAATTAAGTAATGTTGTGAATTAGTAGCTCACACTATTTTGGCCCCAAACAATGCCTACTCTGTTTTCTGGACAGTGACGTTTGATGGACAGCACTCCTGCGGTGCACAAACTATGACATCATATCCTCAGCATGAGGTCCAGCAGCTTCCTGCTTGGCATCATATGACCTTGTGTAAATAAATGCAGTAATAACACAGGTAGCCGCAAGTGAGCGTGCACTTCTTGGCCTTCTAACCCACGCTTAATGTAATAAAGTGTCAAATCCACTCTGTCCTGTCTAATATGGAACCCTCAGCGCTTATTATTCTTTCTTTAATTTTAAATGGTGTGTTGTGTGTGACCTCAGACTCTCATTCTTCCTGTCTGAGAGGGGCTTTAATTGAAGCCGGGCCACAAGGAGCACCTCTTCTGGTCATGTGGGCCACATGAAATAATCCTCATTTAATACAAAAATGTGCTCATCCATCCCTCGTAATATGTGAATTGATTGCTTTCGTTTTATGTTTGAATGTGTTTTGAAACTTGTGGATAATTTACATGCAATTTAACTCAGCACGATTTAATAATGTTTTACAATAATATGTTTCAGCCATCTACATTTAAATGAAAAAACACGCCTTTAAGACATACAAGGATTTCATTTACTAATGGTCGATTAATGTCATTACTGCATGGGTTCATATTATTCCATTGTATTCTAGGGGTGTCAATTGTATTTGTGCATTTGCGCACGTGTGCACACACAGAAGTTGGAATATTCATAAAAATCAGTGCGTGCATTAATTTGTGTGCCTGCCTGCGTGTATTCATGGGTGGGGACGCCACGCTGGCCTCAGAGCAGCTGGATTTTGCAGGTTTCAGTGTATTTTACGAACGACATGAATAATTATCCAGGTGTAGCTGCCAACTCGGGGGGGGGGGGGTGTGACGAAGTCGGCGTGGTCACAGGCGGCAGCAGACAAAAAAAAAAAAAGCCCCCTGCTCACATCCACTTTTTTTTTTTCAAGTCGTCTTTTTTTTTTCCTCTCTGTAAATCACTGCCTTTGTTTTGCTTCCCCGCCGTCCACACCGGTTCTCCATATTTGTTTTTCTTCATTGCTCTGACACACAAAACGAACTATTTCACGAGTGGAAATGATTAAATAAGATTGGAGCCGTCTTGGAGTCAAATTAATGTAATCTGTCAACTATAAGAAAACAAACGCCACCTTTGGGTCCTGTCACATTATGTCGGTGTGACTAATTACTGAGAGGTCGTCCCCCTCCCACTTTTCTTCAGGATAGTTTATTGTTAAATGGTGAAATATATTTCCATGCATCGCCTTTCATGGATGGATTAAGAAAGTTCCATTCTTCGCTGCCTGCTTCCTTTCACAAACACATATTTCCTATTTTCTTCCACCTAGCTACACCACTAACCAATCAAATGTGACTTTAGTTGGCCCCATTTCTCATTGGTTAGCCACATCAATGACACTCCCTCCATTGGCTGGAGCACCGATTTCATTTAGCCGACATAAGCAGTTTTAAATTTGGTGAACCAGTACAATTTTTGTTGTCAGGGCAGGGATTTCCTGCAGGTTTAATTACCGTTAAAAAAATCGGAATGTGTGTGAGGATGAGATGTTTGCCTGTGAATGTTCTATGAAAGAGTGACATTTGATGTCACAAAAACTCAGGCTAATTGTGCATGAATAATTCAGCACCTTTCACCCAGCATTGGCCACAGGGTCTGACAAAAACTTTCCTTCTGCCATTTTTCTGTGCTACTCTACAAGCGCTTATGCTTTGAACTGGCAAATAGCAGCTTTTTCGCTCACTTGACCTTCTTTTCTTCACACACACACATAAGCTGTTAACGTCACCGCTATTCAGCATACTACACAATCACCACCATGCATGAAGACCTTTAAAACAAGGCATATGATGCAATTTTCCCTCAAGCGTAAAGGTTTTTTTTGGTGTGCATTGACTCTCGGCATGCCTTCCAAGTGTGCTTGGAGCCTGTGGCCCCAATGAGTATTCATGCTGCTGCGTATATGTCAAACCTATGGAGCCAACAGTAGTGCTCACTGATCTTAACGCCCGATGTGAGCTTGTTTTCTTTTTAGCCTCCGCCGTGACATTTAGCACCCCGTCCCCCCTAGAGAGCCGCCTGGAATGTCGTTCCTCCATTACCTTGCACGCTTCCCGACACGAAAGCTTGTGTAGTTGTGTTAAATTGCTTCATTCATTTCTAAAGCAGGGCTGTTTCTTTTTTTTCAGACAGGAAGCTCAGATTGGGCTATAGGATTAATTCCAATCCCTCTTCAGGGGGGTGTCCATGTGAACCAGAGAGAGAGAAAGAGATGACTCAAAATGAGGGAGATGTAAGGAAACAAAACAAAACAACTACATTCTATAAATTTGAAAGTACTACTTATAGAAAAATTAACACTTAAATTAATTGAGTAATCACCAAATAAGTAATTGTACATACAAAAGTGCATTAAATAAATATTGTTAAATTCATTCATTCATTCATTTTCTACCGCTTATGCTCACGAGGGTCGTGGGGGGTGCTGGAGCCTATCCCAGCTGACTTCATACTCCCTGGACTGGTGGCCAGCCAATCACAGGGCACATATAGACAAACAACCATTCACACTCACATTCATACCTATGAACAATTTGGAGTCGCCAATTAACTTAGCATGTTTTTGGAATGTGGGAGGAAACTGGAGTATCTGAACTCAAACTTGGGTCTCCTAGCTGTGTGGCTTGCGCGCTAACCACTTGGTCACCATGCAGCCTATTATATATATATATATATATATATATATATATATATATATATATATAATAATTTTGTAGTTAGAGCATAAAAAAAGCTGTTTAAACCCATCTGAATACGGTTTTTAACATTGGTAGAGCCCTCAACGAAGACCTGTACTTATACATGTGTTACTGTGAATATGTGCTACAGCTCCTTAGGGGAGCTGCGTGAGGGCGGGCAGGAAGTGATGTCAGGGGTTCAGAATTGAGTATTAGTTTTGCGTGAATAACTGCCAGAATTTTCTATTGTGGATTATTGTGCCTGTTGTGAGTTTATTCCAACCGACAATAACCTGTTGTTCCGATGACCCAGTCTGGTGCTTGTGTGTCTCACTGAACATTACAGTAAGATCTTCTGAATGAGTTGTATTTGTATTTTACTTCATTTAGCTGTTTTTATGCTTAAATGTTTAATTTAGACCAAAAATATGTATGTAACATGTACTTAAATATGCATGTGGCTGTATTCAACCACCAAACAGAATGATTTATTAATGAGTATAAATAAAATTGGAAGTATGAAGGGGTGAGGGACGACTGTGTATGGTGAACTACATGCATTATTATTATTTTGATGGGAGGATATTCTTTTACTTTGACAATGACATGTAGGAATGTTACATTACATTTAACATTATTATGATTTTAGCTCACCAAAGTCAGTACATCAATCATATTTCATAGATGGATAATTGTGTCTTTTATATAGTCAAGCTCGGTGCAGTAGTAGTGCACAAATGCTGCGGCCACAGGTGAGCTGCGGTTCATGTTCATTACGGGAAACATGAAATCCAACATGCATATCCATTCGCATTTGACCCAATTAAAAATACCTCACCGTATTTAATCTTTTGCAGCTGCGCAATTTGACCGTCCTGGACCTGCGGCACATATCTGAGCTGAACAATGAGACGGTGATGGAGTTGGTGAGGAAGTGTTGCAAACTCAGCTCCCTCAACCTCTGCCTCAACTGGAGCATCAATGACAGGTATGTCAGCGCTGCGCTTCTCATAGTCGTACGGTGACGCACACTGTCACATCATTGCAAACACTACAGTATATTACAACTGCTTGGGAGGGCCATGTGCTCACACAATTTGTCAAAGAAAAATACAAGTCAACATATACCGTATATTCCGGTGTAGGAGCTGCTACTTTTTTCTTAACCCTGTGGTGTGCTGCTTTATGGTTAAATTCTAATCTCGTGACATCTTCTTTAGTTCAGAACTACTTAGACCTGTCACGATAATGGATATATTGATTTATATCAATAAAGCCAAGGAGGAAACAATAGCTCCGACAGGAGCCAATCACAGGCTATTTACATAACTATCAACTAACAGTGCTTAATTCATCACACAGTAACTTACTACTCAAATGATGTATATACAAATATATAAAAATGTCCAAATATGACTTTATTGGGACATTCCAATTTTTCAACAAGGCATTGTGTCTGAGCAACACATTCATTGGGGAGCTGCGATGACGTCAGGTGCTCCTCTGGTTTCCAGAATTGCCATGCCCTTTTCTTTGCTTTCTTTATGCTTCTCCAAGCAATTCAATGGTTTTCTCAACTGAAATGCATTATTTGAACACAAATGTTTTCATATAAAACTTGTATTGATGCATGTTTTTCTATATTGAGGTACAACATTTGAGTGTGTATTTCAAATAGAGGCCTAAAGTATCGCAGTTTTAAAACAATATCACTGTTCATCCAAATTTGAATACCAACACAGTTAGTAATATCGGCCCTTTACCAGTACTTTTCACAATATCAAACAATAACTTACCATACTTACATATAAATATGTGACATATATTATATGTATGTATATGACATTATATATGACATACTCTGTGATTGGCTGGCGACCAGTCCAGGGTGGACCCCGCCTCTCGCCCGAAGACAGCTGGGATAGGCTCCAGCACCCCCGCGACCCTCGTGAGGAAAAAGCGGTAGAAAATGAATGAATGAATGAATGGACTTACCATACCACTTGAGTACCATAACCTGCCAATACCAGACTATAGCGACAGACCAAGGGTGGGCAAAGTTTTTAACTCTGGACCGCATTTACCGAGTTTACAAAATTGGCCGGGGGGGGGGACTATATATTAAATACATGCATACTAGTTTCAGCTTAAAATCCCTAATTGAAATCAGGCGGTCTGGATTCAAACGCTTAGCGGGCCGGGTATGACCCCCGATATCACATATTGTGTGGTGTTGTACATCAGCTATTGCATATATTAGTTGATGAACATTACCATCGGTCATACATTTGGCATGTACACAAGTGTGATGGACATTGTGCAGACACACATACACACCTGGTGGAAGTTAACACACGCTAACACACAGCTGAGAAGAATCCTTGTGGGCTTCATCACCAAAACCCTGAGAAAAAGAGAAATCCACAAAGCACATTTTCTTTGTGTCGCTGCGCCGATACACCCTCTGCTTTGGGAGAGAGGCTGAACGGTATTATAGCAACCCGAGTAAAGCATCTCCTCTTTTATTTATTATCCTGTGTTTTATTCATATCTTTCAATTTAATCTATCGATTTGCAGCTACGCTTGTTGCTCTCTCCACCGACTGTGCTCCCAGTCTGGCTGCTCAGGAGTGTGAACACGATATTGAATTTAGCCTTGTGGTGCACAATGTGTGTGTGTGTGCGCGCGTGCACACGCGCATGGGCTTTGTGCAGCACAACCCATGACATCCAACATTTATTGTGTGGACATTTCTTTTTTTTTGCTGGTGTACACCACAGACAGGCTATGTTTGCAGCAGTGATGTGTGATGACAATGTGACGTTCATGCCTAGTCTCCGCCTTGCAATCAACATGAAATGGGAGTTCGGTGAAACAGACACATGCAGCACACACTCACACGGTGCATTGATCCCATAATGATATTTTACTGTACTGGCTCGTGGGCTCAGGGTGTCCGTGCATCTGACTGGATATCCAGATCACCTGTGGGAATATTGGAATTTATAATTGGTTTTGTGCATGCATATGTGTGTGTTTGTGTGTGTGTCATCCTGCATTTTGCATGTTTTAGCTTTAAGAGTGACTGAGGTGGTCAGCCATTCCTGATGAATCTTCTACCGTCAAACCTCCCAAGGGGCGGGGTTTGGAATTTCACAATATATATGTATGTGTATGGTGTGTGCGTGTTGTTGTGTTCATTGTGTACATGCTGACTGCAGCACAAGGACCCAAAGCAAATAAAAGCCTTCCAGTCGTAAGATGCTTTACTGTTACTCTTTACAGTCACACAACTCCAAGCAGGGAGGAGGTTGAGGCACTCGTATCTACACAGATGTGTGTGTGTGTGTTAGAAAAGATTGGATTTAAAGGTTTAATAAGTATAAACCTCCACACCAGGTAGTGTTATATATTTAGTGTGTGTGCGTTCTTGCATCATTCTAAAAGTGTGTTACAATGTCCAAACCATCAATTGAAGGAAAGGGTGTGTTTCTTTTCTTCACCCGCCGGTGATGTCAGGTGTGCACTGTTTGCATCATGCTTATCCTCATGACTGGAGCTTGCAGGCCACTGTGTGATGACACGATGTCCAACAGCTACTTGCATGAAAAACCTTTGAGACACAAGCTTGTCTTGGACTCGTGCACACTCAAGCATGCTTGCCTACTTCTTTTCTGAAATTAATGTTACCAATGAACCAATAAAATGCACACTAATCGTATTTATTGCCCAATTAACTGACAAGAGAGTCTTTACTTATGTACTACTCACAGCAGTTTACGTTGACAATAGCTGGATTGGTTCACATTTAATTGTCCAAACACCACCAAGTCAAAGAGTAATATTATCAATATTAAATACAAAAATAATAAAATGTAGATTTAATGCAAGAAGCTATTAATATTTTTTTTATTATTATTTATAGTGGTAATGGTTTAATTTTATTTGAACATGCGTCAGGTTACAGTCCAATGCATCATTAAAAAATGAAAATGAAAATGGAAATGAAAATGAAAATAAATTAATGAAATAAAAATTCTAATTATTGTTAGATAATTGTTGTTATTGATAATTATTGTTATTGTTATTATTTGTTTTTAAACTGCTTTAAACTGCTAGCTCCTAAAGAGCAATTTATATGTCTTTTTTTTGCCTGAGAGGCACAAAGCAGTGATGATACAACTCCACAATAAAAAAAGATCATGTCTGGTGTAGTTTTAAGCTGAAAATAGGGCCACAAGGTGCCAAAAGTGCAGTTTATAGAGGTCAGTATTCATCTCTCCCATAGAAATACATGCTCCACATTTCACAGAGGTGCATATCGGGTACGTGCACGGAAATGCAGTTCAGTTGCAAATGTGGAAACTGTAAATAGTTCATGGTATATTGAATTGTTTTTGTCCTTTGCCCACTCTGCATCAGTAAAGTAGAATTTTCTTTTGTCAGAGGTCATTGGTAGCGGAGTGTTGCCTGTCATTTCATTTTTTTTAGAAAACATGTAACATTTGATGATCTTTTTTTTTTTACTGTTACCCTCAGAGGTATTTTGTAGAGCCATTCTTTTAGACAGCGACATTATCCTTGTCCTGTAATAGTACTGCGATCCGCTTGAAGAGCTATGTGAAGGTTCTAAAGGTCATGTGTTTCTTGGCCGCTTTTCCACTCACAGTGGCAGCGACACGTACAAACGTGGCTTGCTTGGTGTCACAGTAAAGACCAAAACGACTCCTCTGAGGGCACAGCGGGGTCACAAGCAGTGTGAGGCCTCCAATGGAATGCCAGGGGCAGGTAAACAGGCCGGCGCAGGAAATGACCCCTTATTTCCAGGAACCATTTGTCCCCTGATAAGAGGCCATTGGAGAGATAGAGCCCTGTGGGTGGTAAAGTACTTGGGTCATTTTTCTTTGACCAACCTCTTTATTTTTTCTCCGCTTGTCTTTCGTTTTGTGCTAAAAGAAACGGCGCACCCTCTGAATCTCCCCCATCCTTCTTGGTAATGGCCGTGAATAGCACCCATGTAAGAAAGCGAGGAGAAAATCAAGACTTCCCCCTTCGTCACGGGCCACCGGGCAGATTGCGGTGGTGGGACGTCAATTTTTGCACACTGTCATTTCTCGGCATGAGAGGATACAATGTGCTGCGATTTCTCTGTATTGTCTCGAACCATGATGGCGGGCCAAAGTGGGGCGGCCTTTTTCAAATTTCACAGTTTGAAAATTGGGAGGGAGCCGCCATCAAAGTGAAATGGCTGAATAAATACTGGAGTTTTCTGTCTTTTTTTTTTTTAAAGATGGGTCCTTTCTTTCTGCAGCCTTTGTGTTGTGCACATAGTGGATTCATTGGCATCTCTGTTCGCACAATGTGTGCTTTTTTTATGGGCATTCAGATTTTACTGTATTTTTTTCAAGACCTGAATCACTCTTGGAGATTTTAAAGTGTAATTTGTACAAACGATCATTAGCTATGATCATGTCTATCCTTTAGAGAAAAAACTTAATCGTAGATTTGATTCTGATTTAATTCTCAGAAGGACATTTTTAGGAACGTGAGTGTGTGTGTGATTGTGCTCTTCATAATCATTGTCATACTTTTTGTGTTGAAGTACGTTTTACAGTAGGTATTGCTCAAAAACAGCAGTATGAGCTGTTAGCTAACGTTTTTTGAAGTAGTGCTCTCCTCTCATATAAAGGATCTTTGACTGGCATTTTTCCATGTGCATCCTTAAAGACAGCAGGACACTCCTGTAGTATAGAGATTTTTTTTTTAATTCACAAGATGGATTAATATGGACTGTCTTTATTGTTCCCGTGTCATAAGATCTTGCAAGAGAGACATAATGTCCGCTGTCGTCTCTCGTCTCCAAACAGGCGATTATTATTTTCAGCATCGTGGCATATTTGTTCCATAGAACATTGGCAGGAATGGAGTGAACTCTTTTTTCAGTCATATAGTCTGTTTGTCTCGGTGGGTGGAGGCGGGGCCGAAGAGTGTAGCCTTATGAAAAGGTAATGTAAATTAGTCGATTGCAAGATATTGTTGTATCCAGTCGTGTGAGAACCTGTTTGCCTCCTTCTTGATTTCTTATTTTTTTGCTTGTTTGTCACATTTCAATGTTTCAGATCATCAAACAAATTGACATATTACTCAGTGACAATACAACTGAATGTCAAATGCCGTTTTTAAAGGAAAGTTTTATTATTAAGGGACAAAAAAAAAATCCACTCTGTGTGCATGCTCCCAGCCACCCATCGATAGAAACAGACTGTATGACTAAATGGCTCACTCCGTTCATACCATTTCTGAAATCAGAAAGTTAAGAGTTTGGCTTCTCAAAGCAATATGCGTTCAAAAGAGTAATACATTTGCATCATAAAAATCAGACCTCACAAATCACTCTGCGTTATATTTTTCTCCTGCCGATGAAGACACTCACATGTTCTTCTGCCGTGTACACGTATACAAGATGTCCCTTACATATGGTTCTGAGAAGCCAAACTACTTACTTAAAATGGCCTTAAAAAGCAACAAAGCAGAACTACCTTCCTCGTCACCGAAATCCAACCAGAACTGGACTCACAGGACCAAGTGGGGGGTAAATCACCATTGCTGTACTATACTGCTGATGGGAGAAATGTCTCTTTATGACCTTCTCTGGTGTCTTTTCGCATTCCAACCATCTTTGAAACAGATCTAGTCTTATGGTTCGACTGTGTTCCAACACTGTGAAAGCCCTGTCCATCCATAATGGTCCAAAGAAGCAGCAAATGTAACAAATCCATAAGCTAAACTTCCACGTACAACGTTGTACTCCAGCTACAACCCCTCTTTTTTTAAATTGTTTTTTTAAAGTTGTTTTCTAAATGTCACGGAAAATGTCAACAGAATCCTTACCAGGAAGAGACAGACATTTGTCTCTGTCTTGTTCCACTGCCATCTGTCTCTCCAGATTTGAGGAGAGTGCTGAGAGGCGTTCCCATGTCCTTGTCACTTTTCTTTCCGGCTCCTATGATACGTCCTACTTTTTGCTCCTCAGGGTTTCATGCATGTGTCGCAGAGAAGCCGTGACATGGCCTTGCATTCATTTATCAATTAAGAATCCAGGTGGTTTTCGTTATTAATTACCGCCGCCTGTGGTGACGTGGCAGGGAGATCAGAGTTCTGCAAAGCAGGCATACTCTTGACGGCTTTGCGTTGCCTTCGTGTTAGACAAGACTGCACACTGCATACATAATAAAGTAAGAATAATAATAAAGTCATGCAGCTTCCTTTTTGTTTTTCCTCCAGTTGCCTTTCTTAGGTTCATTTATTAGGTTCAATTATTATTTATTATTATTATTTGGCATTGTGTGTATGAAGGTGCACTGCGACAACACCCTAGCAGCTGTGCTTAATTTTGAGTAACGTCAAACCTCAGTCTTGTCACACCGGTCTTATTCTATTAAAAAAATAAAACAATTCAAAATGCATTCAATTTATTTGTCAGATTTAATAGATTGTAACATTGTGAAAATGACATTTTATTTGAGAGACAATAAACAGTACTTGGCTGCATCTTGGACGAGATCTGCATCTGCATCTTCAGGCATCTCTGAGTGGAGTTTGCATGTTCTCCCCATGTGTGTCTGGGTTTTCTCCAGGTACTTCGGTGTCCTCCCACAAAAGCATTCTATTCTATACATCCATTTTCTGCGGTGGTTATCCTCAAAAGGGTTGCTATCCCAGCGGACTTCGGGCGAGAGGTTGGGTGCACTCTGGACTGGTTGCCCTCAAATTGCCATCTATTGTATTCTGTTTAGTAATAATTTAAATGTAAAAACAATCATTCATTAGTTTTCTACAGCCTGTCCTCGCGGGGGTGCTAGAGGGCACAGGGCACATATAGTAGACGTCGCCAATTAACCTAGCATGTTTTTGGAATATGGGAGGAAACCGGAGTACCCGGAGAAAACCCACGCATGCACGGGGAGAACATGCAAACTCCACACAGAGATGGCCGAGGGTGGAATTGAACTCGGGTCTCCTAGCTGTGAGGCCTGCGTGCTAACCACTTGTTCGCCATGCAACCTAAAAACAATCAAACTAACAAAAATGCTATAGTAAAAATCGGGCTGTGTCAATTTTTTTCTTTTTTTTTTCTTTTTTTTTTTTTACAAATTAATTCTAATAATTATATAATAATAATGATTATTATAATAGAATTATTATCATTCAGAATAAAAAATCTATTTGTCTTTTTTATATTAGATTTTGTTAGCTATAAATTAAAACTGTGCATTTTTATGAGCCTTACCCTTACCTAAAAGCTCTGACATAAATGTCCATCTCCGCATTATGAAGCGTCCCAATGTAATTCATTACTTGGAAAAGCATGCATGTCACAGCTGTAGTGCTCCATTAGACAGCAGCTTCATTCAAAAGGATACCATCAACAAGTCTCGACAGTGAAAGCCATGCTAACCAAATTGTTGACCCATGACAGCACGAATTATTGCTTCAATTTTCGCCAAATACATGTTTCCCCTGAATGTAATTCTCCATCCGATGTTTACCCTCTGTTGGGTCATGCTTGGTAAATTGTTATTGCTCTCGTCGATTACCAGCACAGGAGAAATGACAAAGAGCCTATAAAGAACATGATTTAAAATCCCAAATATATATATATAATTTTGTTTTTTCCAAAGAAGATTACTGCAGAGAGTGATTTTCTCTTATTTGATTTTCCTGCTTTTATCCAACTTGTTGTGGCTTTATGTTTTTCATTAACTTCCTCTTTCAAGGTTACTCGACTGTTTTTTGTTGTCTTCTCATGAGTAGATTTGTGAAGATGATTCCAAAAGATTCCACAACTTAATCTTCGGACTGCTCTTCCAGGAATAAAGCAAAGGGCACATTTTATTTGGCTTGTGCCCTCATGAGTTGTATTTATTTTCAGTGCGGTGGCCGTGCAGTTTCTTTTAAAACAGGCCAGTGCAGTGTCACTTTACCACCCGAAATCAGCAGTGCATATCTTGCAGCGCTTATATTTGCACATATATATACACATAGCTCCTCTGATTTCCCGGCCAAACCACAGTGGGCATCCTTGTATGTATATTTCTAGACACTTTTTAGTACATATGGCCACAAAGTTCCATCAGACTCCCGCCGAGGAGCTTGGTTTGTTTTCGTCCACTCTGTGAAAAACGAGACTGCATCCGTTCACCTCACAGATGCTTCTAGGTGTTAACCGTGATTGCTGTCACTTAGAATCAGCGTGTCAGTAGGTAATGTCATCACCTACAAGTGTTCTCATGAAGTGCTCCAGTGGTCAGGAACCGTAGTGATGGTTGGTTCATAGTCATCAAGACTACAAATTTAGTTCCCAACCATTCATGAGATGCTCTTTCTCGCAGCCACCCAGCATGCGTCCAATTAAGCTTGTTCTGATAAAGGTGACTTCAATAATGTTCTGTCAGTAATGTGTGTCCCCACCAAACGTGAGGATTGAAGTGAAGACAGGCTTTGCTACACATCTTAAAACGAAGCCTGGAGTAAGAAACATAGGAGTTGTAAATGTGATCATATTGTTTTTTGCACACATATTTTGCATATCGCACGCAGTTCGTGACCAAAAATGGTCAGCATTGGCGTGGAATGACAACGCTCCCACAGACTTAATACGCCTTACAAAGTACTGTTTATTACTAGGGCATGATGGCTTGGGATGACTTTGAACGCTCGGTTCCAGAGAGTTTTTTCTAACACTGGCTCTTTGTGACATCAGAGTGCCGGGCTTCCTTATATGGGTGTGCACTGTAGGCCAGTAATGTGTGTCCTTGTGACCACCAAACATGAGAAAAAAGGCAGGCTTTGTTACACATTTTAAAACAAAGCCTGGAGCTCTGCCATCTCATATCATCAGTTAGCAAGAAACATGGGGTTGTAAATGTGATTGTGTTGTTTTTCTTCACTAGGCTAACCTTGCACAATGTTGCTGTTAAAATGTGTTAGCAGTGTAACTCATGTGGGCTGCACGCCGGTTGTGTGGTTAGTGCGCAGATCTCACAGCTAGGAGACCCAGGTTCAATCCCACCCTCAGCCATCTCTGTGTGGAGTTTGCATGTTCTCCCCGTGCATGCATGGGTTTTCTCCGGGTACTCCGGTTTCCTCCCACATTCCAAAAACATGCTAGGTTAATTGGCCACTCCAAATTGTCCATAGGTATGAATGTGAGTGTGAATGGTTGTTTGTCTATATGTGCCCTGTGATCTTGCCCGAATATACTATACTGCTGGTATTTACAGTTAAAGAGAGACGTGCAACGCACTTCAATTTTTCTTATTAATAAGCAGCGGGGGACACATGCAGTAAACAATCACAGGAGCTGCTGTCGGCCACTCTCTACATTTCTAACATGCTGTGAGCATGCTTTTGTGAAGCTTTGTTTGAGTTTTGTTACGTAATAAGTTGCCGGCTTATATCCTTACATTATGTATATGTTCTTGACTGCACAATCAGAGTATTGAGCTAACGCAGCCATAAACCGCCTTAATTCCAGCATCAAAGCAATATTTTGTCCAGCATACTTCCATAGTGTTCTACATCAAACAGAACACTATGCACGCAACAATTTTCAGGATTATTGCGTGCAGTTTGTTTGGCTTACAGGTGGCAAGCGGCACAGTCCTTGGCTTACAACGGTCATCCATACTGTGAGGTCAGAGCGCCGCCTGTGTAATCTAAATGGTAAAGAGACTGCAGGGCTTGACTGCCCGTGTTCCACCATGTTGGAGACCTGGCATTTGGCCCCCGTTTGAGGACCAAAGCTGTAATTTTCCATCGTCTTCTGTTCTCCCGGGGCCTTGTGTTGGAAAGTATTCTTTTATATGCTTATCCTTTCATGTTCTCCGTCTTTATCATCAAATGCACACATGTCCCTGTGCCCTTGTTCTGTCCTGCCAGCATGTGGTATGAATTTGCCTTGTTCTTATTGTTGTGCTGCTTTTATTGATACCATCCCTCCCCTTTGTCTTCCTTCCTCCCTTCTTCCTTCCCATGCATCCTCTTCATCTATTAAGCCCCCGTTCCTCCCCACAGCACTCACACTCATCGGTATGATCTCCGCCTTCCTCTTCACCCATGGCACATCCTCTGCGCAAACGGGAGTGTGAGAGAGCCAAAGGGAGAGCGTGATGCAGGGGGCCCAAGGAGCAGGGTTTAATGAAGCCAGCCTAAATGAATTTACTGCCTCCCATTGAGCCGCAAGCTCCCAAGTGGCCGACTTAGCCGTTGTGTTTTCAGGCGGTCGCGCCATCCTGCTACCTGTTTGTCACACCTCCGTAATTAGCCGCTGCTATTGAGGAGAGTAATTGCGTATTAGAGGCGCTCTCTGTTATGGGAGCCTCAAAAGTGAACATTTTCATGCAAATCGGGGGGGCCGAAATGAAGAAAATTACCCAGGGTGTCTAGTGCGGGGAGAAATACACGGAGGTCATTTTCCGTCAAAGCAAGAAGAAAGGAAATTGCCGGTACTGTTAAACGGATGGAGGACGTCTGCTTAGATTTGTTCACTGGGATATTTGTGTACAAATCTCAGGGGGATAAACACAGGGAATGTTTTTTTTTTGTTTTTTTTTGCGCCATGGCTGATTTACCATTTCAAATTGTTGTTTTAAACATCATTCTGTGATGGGGGTTTGGAAGTAAATTGGACTTATTATTAACTGCTGCTGTTGCTCACCAGGTTTGTATTACAAGGTCCTGGGGACAAATACTGTGTTCATTGCTATTCCTAGTCTTTACTCCATTGTGTCTGTCTGTGTGTGTGTGTGGGGGGGGGGAGTCTGTAAAACAAAACATAAACGTCACGTCAGCTGTTAGTTGCAACCCCTTCGGTTCAAAAGGGAGACGTTTACAAACTCGTAATTAACACAGTCTAGCTTTAAATGACAGAGAAACTCACTGACCATTGACCATTGTTTTAAAAGCGTCCAATTTAAGATTTTTATAGCCTTTTATAAAATTATGTTTTAACCAGGGATGTCATTGACTACAGTCAAATCTGATTCATTATGTTGCACTACCGCTAATAGTATAAAGCTAGAGCTTCATGCAATCATGACAAATCAGCAGATCTTGCTTTTCATTTTCTAGGGTCATCTTTAACATTAATAATAATACTTCCACACTTGGCATGATTTTTTTCATAGCCGTTAAATCTGGAGAGCAGGGGTCTCAAACTCACGGCCCGCGGAACTCTAGTTTGAGGCCCCCGCCTTGATATGAAAGTTTAATGTTAGTGCGACCCACACGAGTTTGATATGGATGCTTTATTGTATCATGTACTCAGAAATGACAGCTTAAAGCTGTGTGTGCACCGGACACAATTGAGGCGATTTTGCCCCGCACATATGGACATTCTTTGTAAACTTGCCATTGGCACCCTCCCATGTAGTCCGAATGGTACAGTCTTGATCACATGACTTTTTATTTGGATTCGACGGTGAGCTTGATAGTCCCATCACATTTCTCCAAATCGAATTGTCACCAATTCTAAAACGGTGTTTACATGCGTTTTGGCACCACATTGTTCTGCAATTTACCGTTTATTTACTTATTTATGACTCATCCGACTAGTTTGTGCACTATTTGTATTACGCACTTGGCACACAGTTCATGACCGAAAATGGAAAGCATACTGTTTATTACTCGGGCATGACGGCTTGGGATGGCTTTGAATGCTCGGTTTCAAAGATTTTTTTTAACACTGACTCTCTGTGACATCACAGAGTGCCGGGCTTCCTTATATGGGCGTCTGCCTTCCCCCAAGCTCTTCCATGTAAAGATATATAAATACATCTTTGAGCTTGGGCGTTCCAGTTGGCAAAAAACAAAACAAAACATATAAATACATCTTTGGTAGCGAAGTCAGTCTTCCAAGCTTGTCGTCTCCATCACTCTACTTGATGTTGTAATTTATGTATTTTTTGTTGCTAAAATCACTTAACACTGATCTACTATGACTTTCTTGGAACTGACATTCTTCAGACACTCCCTGGAAACTTGGGCAAGCTTTCTTCTTCCTTGGAACTTCCAACCACCTCATTTCATTGAAGTCGTAATTTATTTGGGCCTCATATTGTAAGGAGAGGCAGAAGTCAGTGTGAAGAAAGCTTTGCAGCTACAGTTGTCCTGCCAAACAACGCATAGCTATCACTTTTATTTATAGTTCCAAACCCTCTGAAAGAAGTGTAGGGTATCCTATGTTGTGAATGAATTTTAGTTCACGTTTGACAAATCGGGAGCACTAAATGTGTCAGACATTCAGAATGTTTACCGTGTTGGGCCTGAAGTGGACTTATCTAATGCTCGGGCCCTTGAAGCGCGCCAAAGCTCCTATATTTGATGTCCACTTCCATTACCTATTAAGCCTTTGTCAGATTGCAGCACTGTGAAGTGGGCGCCGGTTGCCGCTGGTAACACTTCTCTCCAGCTTGCAGTCTATTCAGCTCATGCCGCCACCCTTCAGAGACCGCTAATAACTATTTGCTCAGACTTATACATTCTCACCCGCCTGACTTAATTTTTTTTCCTCCTCTCTCACCCCATTCATCTTTCTGAAGCCATATTTTCTTTCCCTTTTTTGCCCTCACTCCATTCTTCTTCTCTTCTCCGGCGTCATCTTTCCTTTCGTTAAAGCAATAACTATTTAAACCCTCCTTTGCTCCAAGGTCCCGTCAGATCCCCTCGAAGCCAAATGCTATTAAATAAGGTCTCTGGAGCTCAGCTGGAGAGCCTGTGTGTATGTGTTTGGATACTGTATAAGTGGGAATCTTTGCTGGGGCGTTTTAGTTTATGCATTCACTTGGGTGTTGAGGTTATCTCCTTTTTTGGTCTTCAATAAGACTGGACTCCATTGGTGGAGAACTCAAAAGAGGCTTATGAAAATTCAACCGAGAGCCAGCTGCAACCCGGAAAGGGGTGAAAATCTAAATATTGCGGCGTCAATGACCTTGCGGTATGACTTTTTGCATCTCTTGGCCATATGTGACAAGCCTTCAACACAAACAAGAAGATTGAACGCACACGTGCCTTCGTTCTCCTTGGAACAACTGCAAACACATTTTGTTGTAGACGTTTCTCCACTTTAACTCCTACTAGATTTATCTGGCTTAGAATGTGGCCTTCTAGAATGTGAAGTCTCCACATACCTTTGAGGCAGCCACCGCTGTATGAGTTCCTGCTTTTTTGAAATCAGAGTCAGAATGGTGGCTTGTCACCTTGTAAAGAAGTCTTTATGACTCTATCTCTTACTTCAATCTTTTCTGTCTCTATGTATTTTGCTTTCAATGGTTCGCAAGGAATACTCGGCATTCCCTATAATTTCAGAGTTCACTGCTTTTAATATGAAGCAGCAGCTGTTTTGGTTTTGCTTTCGTCACAACCTCTGACCTACCATAATTCAGTTTATAACTTGCTGTACCGGAGGCCGAACCACATTCACTCATGTGAAATTTGCTCCGAATATTGAAGGATGTGAACGTCTGCGTCCATACACTAGCATTTACAAGGCTAAAACCCCAAACAGCTAAGAGCAAATTGAATTCTGGATTGGAATTATGGACGTAATCAAAAGTGAGCATGCTTCAATTTGTACCATTCTTGGACACTCGTGACACCTTGAGTTGTTTCGTTTGATCAGTGTGTGTGCCGTGTCTTACGCAAGCATGGTAGACGTCACTGCTCCCAGCACGGTTGGGATGTTTGCTCATGCATGAGCACCGACATGGGAAACAAACCTGAAGGTGAATCAATTGGTTTGCTCCTCAACTCAAAAATAATCTACAATGCCATTAGTGTGATTGTTCCTCCTGACAGTTATTAACAATAACTGTGCAATACAAGGCTGCAAGGTGGAGGAGTGGTTAAGCACAGGCCTCACAGCCAGGAGATCTGTTCAGTTCCAACCTCAGGCATCTCTGTGTTCTCCCCGTGCATGCGTAGGTTTTCTCCGGGTACTCCGGTTTCCTCCAACATTCCAAAAACATGCTAGGTTAATTGGCGACTCCAAATTGTCCATAGGTATGAATGTGAGTGTGAATGGTTGTTTGTCTACATGTGCCCTGTGATTGGCTGGCGACCAGTCCAGGGTGTACCCCGCCTCTCGCCCGAAGACAGATGGAATAGCCTCCATCACCCCCGCGACGCTTGTGAGGATAAGCGGTAGAAAATTAATGAATGAATGAATGTGCAATACAAATAAACAAAAGGACCCGACGACGTGAAAACTCAAGCTCATTCATTCCTCCTGCCAGTTATTGATGGTGACCACCACCTTGCATTACAACAGTTAACGGAATGATTCTAACAAAGTCAAACCCCAGGTTATTAACGGTCATCATCACCTCACATAATAAATATAGACAGACCAGAGCAACTCGGAATAATCCACTAAGTGAAACATATGCACGGGCACGCACGGACACTTGTAATCAGAGTAATTGTTCCTCTTGACAGCTTGAATAGCATAAGTAATGAATGACCTGTAGGTAGCCACAAAGACAGCATAGTTGCAGTGTTGTATCCTGAAGTGATGGTGTATGTACATAAGCTGCTGAAGTATGAATGAGTACACCTTCGTGTTACTTGGGTGTAACCAAGCATGACTGTAATATTACACTCTGGGTTGAAGGTCAGTCTGTGATTTTATCAATATCACTATAAAAGAGCTCATTCTCCAGAATCCAAATATTTATTGAGCAAACTTTACAGTCCCCATCTTAGTGTTGTGGTGTTAAGCAAGTTAAACAGGGAGGGAGACCTGTCTCATTTGCAAATTAAATCCGCTTTAATATGACGGCTGCTTGGCATGTCAGCTTTAAATATGATAGGCTATTAGCTATTCAGTCCCGCTGTCCGATTAATGCACGCTATGCAAAAATGCAAACGTGCAAAAACCCGTCTTCAATCAGGCAGGACTACACGCTGAGATTGTGTTAAGAATGAGATGGTTAGAGGTGAGGTATTCATCCTGTCCTTTCGCAGGGCGCAAATCAGTTTTTGGCCTTCCACGTTTGTCAGCACCTTGTCTGCTTAATTTAAAGATGTCATGGTTTATGGCCGACGTGTCATGGCACGAGGAGAGGTACACTGTGGGGCTTGTTAGGTGGCTCTCTTGCCGTGATTTGCATTTGATCTGAAGCCTTCACCTTTATCACCAGAGAAGTATTCAGCAGAGGGAAGGTGTAGAGTAAATTAGAATGAATGTAAGGTGTGGATGGGAGATACTGCTGATGACTTCAGGGCTTGTGAGTTTGTTGAAAAGCTGATCTCCGATTCTGTGCTTGATTTTCCTTTGATTTCAAAAAAATAAAAAAAGCACATTGATTCTGCCATTGTTCAGGTTTTGCATCATTCTCGGTGGAAATTGGCTCTCCTTCCTTCGTCAGCCACTTTTAACAATTAAACCTGTCGACAACCCCCTCCCGAATAAATTTAACAGCACCTCGTAAAATTCTCTTCAGACATCACAAATATTGATTAGCATATCCGTGCAGTGGATAGTGATGCAGTACATTTTAAGCTAATAAGCTTTTGACTATGCAGCGAGGGAGAGGCTGATGCTGTCTCTTTTTTTTGCCATCTTGTGAAATATGCAATACATCTTCATTTTAACGATCTTGTAAATGTCCGCACCCGCATCTTTTCTTAATGAAAAGAATACATGATTGTCAAATAGATCTCGTTTGAGATGAAAACTGAAGACGTGATTTATTTCAGACATTCAAGTTACATTAAGCAACATCAAGTGGGTACAGGTGCACAATTCATGTTTTAAATTAACTTGATGTTGCGTTGCGTTCGTTAATGTAGGCTTTCAGGTTGCTTCTCTGCCTCGGCTTTGCCACTTCGTTTTTTTTTTTTTTTTGGTTGATGAACTTTAATAATGGTGATGATGACAGGTGTGGTAGTGTTTGCGACATGATGCGATTTTTTTTTAACAGTTTGCTTCTTGAAGGCATCCACTTTCTCTTCTAGTTTAACCACTTTTCCTTACAGTCCCATCAACTTCCTACCGAGTGCTTCAACATCATTCTTCGCTTCCTTAGTAGTTGTTTTAGTTGAACTCGTCTTTTATGTCGTTCAACATCCTCGTGTTCCTAGTGCCAGGTTGTATTCAAGCCAGTGGTGTCAGCAAACTGATCTGTAATTATGGTTGGGATCTGTCTTAGTCAGAAACTTTTCATTTCAGTCCTTCCTGAGGGCGCTGAATTATCTGAATGTTTCCTAAGTAGTTTTATGGGCTTTAGAAGTTGTTATTGTTAATGAAGCATTCATTTAACGATAAATGGTCACATAATTACATGGTGGCTGCACAGTGGACGAGTGATTAGCACACCAGCCTCACAGCAAGGAGACCCGAGTTCAATTCCACCGTCTGGCATCTCATGAGTGGAGTTTGCATGTTCTCCCCGTACATGCGTGGGTTTTCTCTGGTTTTCTCCCACATTCCAAAAACATGCTAGGTTAATTGGCGACTCCAAATTGTCCATAGGTATGAATGTGAGTGTGAATGGTCGTTTGTCTATATGTGCCCTGTGATTGGCTGGCCACCAGTCCAGGGTGTACCCCGCTTCTCGCCCGAAGACACCGGGGATAGGCTCCAGCACCCCCGCGACCCTTGTGAGGCTAAGCGGTAGAAAATGAATGAATGAATGAATGAATGGATGAATAATTACATGGCATTCCAAGTGGCTCTTTAAACACCGGTTCATTTGAGCATTTGTGTATGTAATCATAGCAATATGGAAGTTTTTACAAACAACAACGTGGCAGTTGCAAGAAACACACAGTGGTTGGTCTCATACAGGACTTCATTCTCCAACGACTCACAACAAACAAACAACGGTAAACCTTGAATAAAACCACGCCTCTAACCCGACTGCGGACTGGCGGCCAAACAGGAAGTTAGCCAACACTTCTCGTAGAGGAGGCGGAAGCTTGTTCGGGAAAATGAACCTGCCGTCATCCGAGCCCAGCAGTGACAGCATATTATCCATTCTGCAGAGAGTGGCCTACAGCAGCTCCTGTGTGAATGTTCACTGCATGTGTTCTCTGCTTGTTCATGAAGCGCCGTGCAGCCTCCAATTAAACCAGTGTTTCTCAAATAATGGGGAGGGTGTCAACTGTTGGGGGGGAGTGAGAGGCAATAAGGACTTTCAATGATAGTGCAGACCTGCCAGTATGTACACATTCATCTTAATCTGCATGCAATATGGCTTTTGAATACACTTGTATGCTTCACAAATCATTTTGTTGAATGTGGTTAGCATGCACCAGGCCACCGTATGGCCCAGGCGCTGTCATTAAACCCACAAATTTGACCCGATGAGTTATTCCATTCCATTCTCCTCCACTTCTCCGCCACCCAATGAGTTATGATTTAATTTATTTCCAACATGCATACAGTTTATATTGAATGTGTGAATGGGAAAAAACACCCACTGTAACTTCTGGGTGTTTATCTGCATGACCATGAAATTTGGGACATGCTTTTATGAGACTGTCGAGAACATTTGTAAAATGTGAGATTTGTTGAAGAACATGGCCACCAGCAAGCAAAAAGTATGTGCATGGTACTAATTGTCAATAAGTCATTGGCCGTTTTTCTAATGATTATAAAACATTGAGGATATTCATTCTATTCACAGTCAACCGTATACTAACATGTTTATTAAAACAGTTTGAACTCTGAAAGGGCACTCTATTATTTACAGTCATGTGGAAAAATACCCTTCAATCTTTAAAAAAAAAAAGACAGAAATTCATATTCTAAATGAGTCTACTCACAGGTGCTTCAGACCTGTATTACAGTGAACATGGTGCTTTCATGTTTTTACATTTCAGAGTACATTTTGCCCATCCAGAATGTCAGCGAGTGATTGATGTCAATGCATATTTCCATTATGCCTTTAAGGCCTAATTCTAAAGTGCTCTTTGAAAAAAAACGGTGCGTGTTTTGCCAAGCCCGGAGCTGTGACGTGTGGGCAGCTGAAAAGCTACATGCAACATGTGATTACAGCAAAGGTTAGCATACGTTTAGAGCAACTTAATGGTGTTAGATAGCTGCTTGTCAATTTGGTCTCCAACCTGCCAGAGAAACTTTCATCTTCCCACGGTTTTTATGCAAACGTCCAACAATGTCACTGACATCAATTTGCCCCTAAAAGCTGTGCTGTGTGTCGGGTTATTACACAGTTGACACAATCATACATTGTCCTCTGAGAGAGAGAGTGAGTACAGGGAGAACATGCAAAACAAGGACATAGCTTTATGCCAAAGGTGCAATGGCTTCATCCTTATATATATGTACAGTGAAGAAAATAAGTATTTGAACACCCTGCTATTTTGCTATTTCTCCCACTTAGAAATCATGGAGGGGTCTGAAATTTTCATTGTAGGTGCATGTCCACTGTGAGAGAGATAAACTAAAAAGAAAAATCCAGAAATCACAATGCATGATTTTTTAACAATTTATTTGTGTGATACAGCTGCTAATAAGTATTTGAACACCTGAGAAAATGAATGTTAATATTTGGTACAGTAGCCTTTGTTTGCTATTACAGAGGTCAAACGTTTCCTGTAGTTTTTCACCAGGTTTGCACACACTGCAGGAGGGATCTTGGCCCACTCCTCCACACAGATCTTCTCTAGATCAGTCAGGTTTCTGGGCTGTCGCTGAGAAACACGGAGTTTGAGCTCCCTCCAAAGATTTTTGATTGGGTTCAGGTCTGGAGACTGGCTGGGCCATGCTAGAACCTTGATATGCTTCTTACGGAGCCACTCCTTGGTTTTCCTGGCTGTGTGCTTCGGGTCGTTGTCGTGTTGGAAGACCCAGCCACGACCCATCTTCAATGCTCTGACAGAGGGAAGGAGGTTGTTCCCCAAAATCTCACAATACACGGCCCCAGTCATCCTCTCTTTAATGCAGTGCACTCGTCCTGTCCCATGTGCAGAAAAACACCCCCAAAGCATGATGCTACCACCCCCATGCTTCACAGTAGGGATGGTGTTCTTTGGATTGTACTCTTCATTCTTCTTCCTCCAAACACGCTTATTGGAATTATGACCAAAAAGTTCTATTTTGGTCTCATCTGACCATAAAACTTTCTCCCATGACTCCTCTGTATCATCCAAATGGTCATATGCAAACTTAAGACGGGCCTTGACATGTGCTGGTTTAAGCAGGGGAACCTTTCGTGCCATGCATGATTTCACATCATGACGTCTTAGTGTATTACCTACAGTAACCTTGGAAACGGTGGTCCCAGCTCTTTTCAGGTCATTGACCAAGTCCTGTCGTGTAGTTCTGGGCTGATTCCTCACCTTTCTTAGAATCATTGAGACCCCACGAGGTGATATCTTGCATGGGGCTCCACTCCAATTGAGATTGACCGTCATGTTTAGCTTCTTCCATTTTCTAATGATAGCTCCAACAGTGGACCTTTTTTCACCAAGCTGCTTGGTAATTGCTCCGTAGCCCTTTCCAGCCTTGTGGAGGTGTACAATTTTGTCTCTGGTGTCTTTGGACAGCTCTTTGGTCTTCGCCATGTTACAAGTTAAAGTCTTACTGATTGTATGGGGTGGACAGGTGTCTTTATGCAGCTAACGACCTCAAACAGGTGCATCTGATTCAGGATGATACATGGAGTGCAGGTGGACTTCTAATGGGCAGACTAACAGGTCTTTCAGGGTCAGAATTCTAGATGATACACAGGTGTTCAAATACTTATTTGCAGCTGTATCACACAAATAAATTGTTAAAAAATCATGCATTGTGATTTCTGGATTTTTCTTTTTAGTTTATCTCTCTCACAGTGGACATGCACCTACGATGAAAATTTCAGACCCCTCCATGATTTCTAAGTGGGAGAAATAGCAAAATAGCAGGGTGTTCAAATACTTATTTTCTTCACTGTATATAAGACGGGTTGAACGTAGAATAGATAACAACATAGTTTTAGACACCAAAATTCCGTCATTGTTTTGCCATGATAACATTTTTCCTTATCAACAAGCATGTCCTCCCAACAGCAGCAGGATATGAATCACAGATGAGGAATGAATTGATCCGTCCCTAATTATTTAGTTGCATTATTGATCGTAATACTTTCAGGAAACAAACTCAGTATGTTAAACCTGCTGATAGCGACAGGAAAAAAAAGGAAAGAACATTTTACCACAGACACATGCACTTTCAATGAACTGGGATGAATCAAAAACTGCATGAATAAGACCAAAATGCAACAAAAAAAAATTTTAAATCTTAATTTTTTGTGTTCGATGTGCACATCAACAAATTCATTTAAATTAATTTTCTACATATTGATTTACTTCAGTGCTTCTGATTTATTTTCTTCCATGCCCCCTTAAGGACATATTTTATGTTTTTTGCACCCCCCGCGATTTGGAATGCAAGAGATACTGATTATATTTATTCATTTATCTGTACTGTACAGACTGAACTTTAACCTAAAACTAGGGAAATATAACAAAATGGAGAATATACAAAGCAAGCAGACCTCACAGCTAGGAGACCCGAGTTCAATCCCACCCTTGGCCATCTCTGTGTGGAGTTTGCATGTTCTCCCTGTGCATGCGTGGGTTTTCTCCGGGTACTCCGGTTTGCTCCCACATTCCAAAAACATGCTAGGTTAATTGGCGACTCTAAATTGTCCATAGGTATAAATGTGAGTGTGAATGGTTGTTTGTCTATATGTGCCCTGTGACAGCTGGGATAGGCTCCAGCATTCCCTGCGACCCTTGTGAGGATAAGCGGGAGAAAATGAATGAATGAGAACATACAGTCTAATTGCATGTTGAGTACGATGAATTTGTATATGTTGGTAGCTCTACATTTAAATGAAAACTGCAGAATAGGTGCATAATCTGGAAGATCTACAAAGCTTTCTGGGCGGGTTATCGTATCGTACTCAATACAAAGCGCCGAAAATTAGCATGCTAGGTCCTCTTTAACATCCATCCATTTTCTATTTCGCTTATCCTCACTAGGATTATGGGTATGCCGGAGCCTATCCCAGCTGTCTTTGGGCGAGAGGTGGGGTACACCCTGGACTGGACGTTCTCTTTAACATGTCACTGTTATTGCCGAGACATGTTGAATTGTGAAGGTGTAAATGTGGTGTACCTTAATATGACCACTTTTATGTATTGTGAGCATTAAAGACGCAACAACCCATTCAATGTAGGTCAATACAGTATGGATTGGGATTGGGCCAATTTTTACCATTTTTAATCGAGATTAGAGGATGAGCCCACCGGATCTTGACAGCAGCTACCTTATCGTGTGGAGTGGTTAGCAAAGCTACAGCCTTTTTTTGCCTGCATTCTAATAGTAAGGTTCATTTCACTCGAACAGCACATTGTCGTTGAAGAAGGTAATGACAAATAGAGGCGTCTTCAAAATGCAAACAAGGTTGAGTTAAGGATCTCAATCTGTAATATTCATCAGCATGGTACACTAATGGTGCGTCACTAATTGATGTTTGTGTCCATGTGTGCTTGCTGTGCATATATCCACTTTTAAATGCTTGTGTTTTCATTGCATGTGGATTACTGTTTGCCTACCAATGAAAGTGTGAATTTATCCCTCAGTGGAGTGCGTGTTATGCGTCCCATGCGTTCTCATCCCCAACCCCACAATGTTTGACCAAGTCTTAGAGCGCAAAACTGCATTTGCCCTCTTTCTTTATATTGCTTTTATTGTGAGTCCTAAAAAGTGCTTTTGTTGGAAGCTCGGCAGCCATGCCTCACACCTGCCAATTCCACACAGAAGTAATATCTGATAACTTCATCATCCTGAAACACTACAACACACGACTTTTTCACTGTGACTCTTTGTGGCCAATTATCTTCCTTATGTTGGCTGTGTGTTAATCTGTCTAGTCATGTCACGTCAAGTTCATTTATAAAATACCTAGCATAGAAGTATGCTCTACATATATATTGAATATCGCCTGCTATATAAAATAGGCTTTTTTAGACATATTTTTCCAATCCATACACTCACTCCTAAACGTTCTGTTGCATGAGAGACTAAACACTCCCAAAGATGCTCCCAAAGACGCATTTATATGTCACGATAGGCACAAAGAGGTGATGCTGCAACTTACAATAGAAGAGAGCATGTTTGATGCAGTTTTAAGTGGGAAAAAAACCCCAAATATACATTACATACAATATACGCTGCCGTGTTGCATGAAGGACGTTACGCATTGAAATTTTAACATGTGCACACACAGTTCAGTTGCAAATGTGAAAATAGTGTGTAAATAGTTCACTTTTTACTCTAACTTTTTATTCTGCTGAAAGATGAGAGTCTAATCTTTCTTTTGGTATATAACATGTCTATAGAGCTCAAGAACAATAATCTATATGTCTAGAAAAATCAGTCAAAATGGCCGGTACCGATGAGTTAATGATGTTTCTGGTTCGGCACTTTTAGTATGGAGAAAAACACCCAGGTTCTTCCATTTTTTCAAGCTCTGAAATGAACATATGAGTCCAAAGTCCTAGTTTCACAATTTATTTTAACAGAAGTGAGTACGAGCGCTTGTAATGCCAGCGCTGGAGAGAGCGATCAGCCACCAGCCAATGTTTAGCACAGTCTGACTAATCTACAAAGATAAACTGTGATCCCCCTCTGCTTCAGTGGGTGTAAACCTCCGTTATAGTTGTTGGAATATTAGTTTAAAGAGTAAGTGGACACAGTGGAGATGGAAAAAACAGAATAGATAGATTAGGGTAGTGGTAAGAAACAATGTGTCTCTCAATAATGGTGTAATACCATTCCCCATAGTACACTATATCGACAAAGGCTTGGGACTCGGGAATCAACTAGAATGTACATAGTGAGCCATCAGACTCTCTCTCAGAACCTCT
Organism: Doryrhamphus excisus; assembly: GCF_037039965.1. NCBI lineage: Eukaryota > Metazoa > Chordata > Actinopteri > Syngnathiformes > Syngnathidae > Doryrhamphus > Doryrhamphus excisus. The sequence continues at coordinate 9,752,926 of NC_136359.1, read as the reverse complement.
GACCTCACAAATCTTCTGTATAAATGGACAAAACATTCCACAGGCACAAAAAACATGTAGGACATTTTCCCAGAAGAACTCCACATTTTCTTCCATTTTCACCTCCTGTTGGTCCAAATGCTTTTCAAGGCAGTACACAGGCCATTCCAGGACACTGATGAGACATTCACAGTGTCCTGGGGGAAGGGAAATATTATCACACCAGCAGTGATCGGCACTTATATTGGAGTTTGTCTAACTGCATGTGCAGGTGACTCGCCTCAGGGGTGTCGTTCTAATGAAGCTGTTGAGATGATTACGCCGAAAAAGGTCACATTTGTCTCTTTCTCAATTAATCCATCAGAGGGAGTGAGACAGGAAAGGGGCGATACTGTAGTGATACGTTAACCCCTTTGCACAACCTGTATTTCAGCATTTAATTAGGATCATAGGCATAGGTTTTCATATGTCACAAATCTAATTCCGGAATACCGTTCTGCACACACAGTTGTGGCAATATCTTGCCTTTGCAGGGGTTTGTGTAAACAAGCAAAGGCTCATTGCCAGACTACTTTATTGACCTGAATCAGTTTACCCAAGCAAGCACACCAGTGACACACTGGGGGGGAAAAAAGGGAATGAGTAACGAAATTCAGTTCTGTATTGGCACTGGTGCCAACATTCATGGTTGTAACCAGACCGAAAAATTAAGGTGCATCATTTCTGTGGTAAATTAACGCTGACACAGCCACCTGCATGGAGGGCTTGAAGGTGATGTATAACCCTTGACAAACTGACACTCTTTTAAACTTTATTTATAACTTAACATGCTCATTTCACATTTTGTTGTATTGCTGCCCACAAAGGCACCACAACACCTTATCAACCGATTACGACAAACGGGGTGCAACAGTGAAATTTTGAGTATCATGGACAGGAACACAAGGTTGTTGGTTGATTTCCTTTGTTTTGTACTGCTACCGCTTTTGCTGTGATAACTATAACAATTTTTTGTTGACTTTATGTCACGTTGGTGAATTTAAAAATAGTGAACTGTTGTTTTCATTCCGGTTCATTCAGTAAGAAGATTAGTTCCTTTCATAATTTTGTTCTTTTGTTAATTTCGGTCAATTGGTCATTAGCCTGTGATCTCCCCCTGTGCATCGACCTGGTCAGCCATGTTGAGTCAGTCCATTCACTCATGTTCACTTTTGTTTCGGCTCAAGGGTGCAACAACACGTGATGACGTACCTTGAAAACGGAACTATTATGACAGCCCTCCGGATCCACGTGTCTCAGCTCCCCGGTCCGGCATGTCAATATCTTGGTCTCGCTCTTTCAGTCAGCTAACCCCACCCACAGAGCGAGGCGTGACGATAGGATAAGACAGGCAAGCACCAAATAGTCCTGCCCTCCAAAAGGAACGGTGAACTGACTCTCCAGCCAATCGAAAAAAAAAAAAAAGCATTTGCAACTGAACGGATTGAACTGGTATTTTAGGGGCGGTGACCTTGTTCATTCCGTTCATAAAAAATAACTAGTTCTTTTGACCCGTTCGTTCATGACTGACATACCACTATTTGGCACTCTGATCGGATACAATGAAATGATAGCCACCCCTACTCAAAAGGTCAGCACGTTAGCAAACAACATAGAATGATTCTATGAGTTAAGATAACACATATCAACAGTTGGTGAATGTTTTCCTAAAAACTGGTCTATATATATTCAGGAATGTCTTATTATGCAAGATGATGCTTTGTCTGTATACTTGTGAGGTCCAAATGAGCAATGATTCATCTCTCCCAACACTAGCCCTTTGATGTAGCTGGTAGTGATGTGTCAGTTGCCAACAAACAGGTCTTAGAGCCGCCCTTTTGAAGTGAACGACGGGGGCCGGTTCTTTGAAGTAAACGAGCCATCGATATTTCTCATCCTTTTTTCCTTGTTAAAGCCGCACGTGATTGGTCAAAAATGCGTGATGCCGTGTGTGTCGACACGAAGCAGAAGGGGGTGGGAGGGTTTACGTATGTGAGCAGCAGCAAACTGAGCTGAGGCACTTTATGTTTCTGAATGCCAGGCAAAACCTGTTGGATGCTGCTTTTTTTTTAGTTTATACTTGTTTAACATTTTCTTGATGTTCTGTTTTCACTATACATAGTTGGTAATTGGAAATGCCAATAATACATATATTATATATTATATTTTGTTGCAATTTGAGCATATAAATGAAGCCGTGTAAACCATTTGGCATAGTTGTCTGTTGCACCCACCCATCTTCCGCTTATCCAACATCAGGTTATGGGCTAGTGGTGTGTCGGTCATGAATGAACGGGTCAAAAGAACTAGTTCTTTTGGGTCACCGCCCCTAAAATACCCGTTTAGTCCGTTCAGTTGCAAATGCTTTTTTTGATTGGCTTGAGAGTCAGTTCACCGTTCCTTTTGCAGGGCGGGACTATCTGCGTGCTTGCCGGCATGTCGCGACTCGCTCTGTGGGTGGGTGGGGTTAGCTGACTGAAAGACCGACACCGGGAGATTGACCGACACTGTCGATGACCTCATTCATTCCGTCCAAAAAAAATAACTAGTTCCTTTGACCCGTTCGTTCATGACCGACACACTACTAGTCATCACGTGTTGTTGCGTTGTTGAGTCGGAACGAACGTGAACATAAGTGACTAACTCGACACAGTTGACCAGGTCTATGGACAGGGGGAGATCACAGGCTAAAGACCAATTGACCGAAATGAATGGATGTTTTTACTGAATGATCCGGTTCACTGAAATTAACAGTTTTGCCCACCACTATTACGGGGGTAGCAGGTTAAGCATTGAAGTCCAGACTTCTCTCTCCCTGGCTACTTCCTCCCCAGGTGGATCCTGGGGTGTTCTCAGGCCAGTTGTGGGACACCATGTCCTGGGTCTTCCCCGAGGCCTACCACCCTGAATACTCCCCAGGGAGGCGTCCAGGAGGCATGTTGACCAGATGTCTGATCATTATACATTACCAATTCATTTTGGTAAGAAATTTAAGACACAAAATTCAGATTTGCGAGCCGAAAAAGTCAACTCTTTTTTGTTTTTGTGACATTCCCTTGAAAGAGCCCCGGTGTTGCCTGAAAGTGAATGTGTGGTCTTCAAAGCAATGAAAGAAGGCAGTTCATCATGGCAAGGTCTGTTTCTATTCATTGTGTATGTATAAGCTTCTGCACTCAAGAACTCTTTGCATTTGGATTTGTTGTGATGTTCCTGTCGTCGCATGTACTAAGACTTTTGAGTACATGTGAGAATTCCTGTAACTACAAGTGAGGTGCGTCACTGATCACTCGTCAGTCATCAAGCTGTATGCTGTCCTATGCTGTACGCATGTTTTTGATGGCGTCCTCTGGCGTGTTTTGATGAGAAATATTGTTTTGTTCTCGTTCTCCTCATCAGAGAACTTGTGACAGATTGTGTCAGGTGAGATGCCACTCCAGTGAAAATTTGGAGCACTTTTTTTTGACAGGCGGCACCGTTCGTTGTCGGGATGCTTCTATAACAGAGATGAGAGTAAATTGGACCAGATGGAAGAGGGGGGCCTGAATATATACCAAATCGCTGCGGACCACTTGAAAAGCCTCCTGTCTTCACAGAGCAGGCGTTGATATTATGTTTGGGGTGTGCATGAAGGATTTTTGAATTGCTTCTCCCTTTGTCAAGGATTCTTTTTCACTTGGAGGTTAGCGTTTGCATTTAATCAACGTTTTACGACGCTCCTACTTGTGGATTGTCTACCTTTTGAGAGGTGCACATGAAAGTCAACATGTAGGTACTCCACTGTGCAAAGAAACATCAGGTTGTTTCGGTTTGAAACCGGAGACTCTTATAAAAAACAGAGCCAGTTTGAAGGCAGGTTGTACTGCATCATCTTGTATTGTCTTGGCTTTGCTGCACGGGGACATGTGTTGTCTCCCGCCTCCTTCCTGACAGCCACTAGCTCATTATTTCCTCGTAATTCTACAGGGAGCAGGCCACAATTCCCTCTCATGCATGCACATGGGGCTTTAGACCACTTGACCTTGGTTGCTATGACAGCTGCGGTAAAGCCAGCACCGAGTGTGTCTATTTGACGTGTCCCGTAGGCTTACCAGCCCACCTGTGTTCAGTGTTTGAGTGTAATGATGATTAATACCTTTTGTTTTGAAAGCCAGCAGAGAGTCGTTGTTTGTTTGCAACTTTGCTCGTGTGGGTTTTTACGCCTTTCTCCAGTTTTTTTGTGCATCAGTAGCTCTCTGAACTGTCAGCATCACAATTTCGCTTTGTAGTTTTGACACCTTCAGCTTCGTCCCCATGGTTCATTAACCTCTTTCTAGAATTGTGAGACGTTTTACACTCAGAATTTGTTCGTTCTTGACAGTTTTCAAAAATGAAGTTGAAAAAGTGTTAAGGCTGTGATGTGAATCCTGGTGCATGCCAAAAATAGCTGCATTGTCACATATCCAACACGCTTATAAGTCAATGTGGTTAATGTCTTGGACATTCCAAATGAACCAATAGCCACGTTTACATGAGTTTTTCCGTCTTTCCGAATGGAATCTTTCCGAATGACTTTTCCAAAAACATGGTATATATGGAAATGAATATTCCAATCTCTTGTCTACATGCGCCGCTATAATCAACCTGAATAGTCAATGGGGCATGCGCAGTAAAGCGTAACATCACGTGATACCAACTTCCCAGGGTTTTTCTATACTTGTTGGAATAACTCCGTATTGCCAGTTTTTTGTTCATCCAGTCTTGAAATTTAGTTTTAAGAACGTCTTGAGCTGCGTGTTACGGCATATCTGACCATGCGCCGAAAGAACGCACCTGTGATAAATTTAAACAGAAAAAGATAAAATTCAATCTTGCAAATATTTTATAATTAAAGTCGGGACATGTTTTATTTTGATATATATTTTCTTTTTATATTCTGTTTAGATTCTGTTCCACAGATGGCGGTAATGCACATCCAAAGCTGCTTGCCAACCGCCAATAAACAGAAGAAGAAAAACACGACAAAGAAGAATGCACCCTGACAACTTTCCGTTTGATCGGGTACAAGGTACCTCAATCAGATTGGGGAAAGGAATATTCCACCCCTGGGAATCCGATTATATGTTCATTCGGATTGGCACTTTTCTTTCGGAACGAGGTGTATACAAAGGATCAATTTTTTTTGTTTGAGCAAATAAACTGAATGCAGTTGGAATATTTGGGTCTATGTACAGTGCATCCGGAAAGTATTCACAGTGCTTCACTTTTTCTACATTTTGTCATGTTATAGCCTCATTCCAAACTGAATTAAATTAATCTCTTACCTCAAAATTCTACACAAAATACTCCATTATGACAATGTGAAAAAAGGTTTTTTTGACATGTTTTGAATTTATTAAAAATAGAAAACAAAAAAAAATCAGATTTACATAAGTATTCACAGCCTTTGCCATGAAGCTCAAAATTGAGCTCAGGTGCATCTTTTTTCCACTGATCATCCTTGAGATCTTTCTACAGCTTAATTGGAGTCCACCTGCAGTAAATTCAGTTGATTGGACATGATTTGGAAATATAATAACTGTCTATATAAGGTCCCATAGTTGACTGTGCATGTCAGAGCACAAACACCAAGCATGAAGTCAAAAGAACTGTCTGTAGACCTGCGAGACAGGATTGTCTTGAGGCACAAATCTGGGGAAGGATACAGAAAAATGTCTGCTGCTTTGAAGGTCCCAATGAGCACAGTGGCCTCCATTATTCGTAAATGGAAGACGTTTGGAACCACCAGGACTCTTCCTAGAGCAACCACAACAACCATCTCTGCAGCAATCTACCAATCAGGCCTGTATGGTAGCGTGGCCAGACGAAAGCCATCAGACCAGAGAATTTTGTTTCTCATGGTCTGAGAGTCATTCAGGTGCTTTTTGGCAAATTCCAGACGGGCTGCCATGTTCCTTTTACTAAGGAGTGGCTTTCGTCTGGCCACTCTACCATACAGGCCTGATTGGTGGATTGCTGCAGAGATGGTTGTCCTTCTGGAAGGCTCTCCTCTCTCCACAGAGGAACGCTGGAGCTCTGACAGAGTGACCATCGGGGCCTTGGTCACCTCCCTGACTAAGGCCCTTCTTCCCCGATCGCTCAGTTTAGAAGGCCGGCCAGCTCTAGGAAGAGTCCTGGTGGTTCCAAACGTCTTCCATTTAGGAATAATGGAGGCCACTGTGCTCATTGGGACCTTCAAAGCAGCAGAAATGTTTCTGTATCCTTCCCCAGATTTGTGCCTCAAGACAATCCTGTCTCGCAGGTCTACAGACAGTTCTTTTGACTTCATGCTTGGTGTTTGTGCTCTGACATGCACAGTCAACTGTGGGACCTTATATAGACAGTTATTATATTTCCAAATCATGTCCAATCAACTGAATTTACTGCAGGTGGACTCCAATTAAGCTGTAGAAAGATCTCAAGGATGATCAGTGGAAAAAAGATGCACCTGAGCTCAATTTTGAGCTTCATGGCAAAGGCTGTGAATACTTATGTAAATGTGATTTTTTGTTTTCTATTTTTAATAAATTCAAAACATGTCAAAAAAAACCTTTTTTCACATTGTCATAATGGAGTATTTTGTGTAGAATTTTGAGGTAAGAGATTAATTTAATACAATTTGGAATGAGGCTGTAACATGACAAAATGTAGAAAAAGTGAAGCGCTGTGAATACTTTCCGGATGCACTGTATATTGATGTTCTTTCGGCAATTTAGCTGACTCGACTCACAATTCAACATAATCATCTGAATATGTCAATATTATTTCTCATGAGTTCCCTTTCTGTGAGTCTTGTGTACAAAGCAGCATCCAGCCAGAGTATGGATCATATTCAGGTTCATGGCAACCTGTGCCTCATGACTCCTACTTCAATACGAAATTTGGCATCAAATCATTCCGCCCGTGCTCCTGCAAACACATTTTGCTTTGTGGCAGCCATTTATTTTCAATCAACCTTACTCAAATTTTACAGACATGTGCTTTTCAGTCCACTACAGTCGTGTACCAAATTTGGTGTTGATGTGGCCAACCACCCTAACGTTCCAGTGTACGTTCTGTAAAAGGCATTGAGCAGTGTGAGAAATTTTCAAGTCAACCCGACTTATGAGGTCAAACTTTGGGCGTTTAATAACAAAGCCGCCGTGTGGCGTATTCATCAGAAAAATAATACCACAGACAGCACAGTGTGTGGGGGGGGGGGTGTTTTGACCAATTTTCACTCTTATATGTGCTGCGCTTCAGGAGTAGAAGAGTTAACGTGAACACATACTAGTCCTGTGCCATACTGTGAATGAAATAGGACAAGCCATGGCCTCCTGTTATGTGTGAGAAGTTGTTGCCCTCAAAACTATTTGACAAACATTTGGGTGTTGCTATGGAAATTAAACACCGTCGTCTTTGTGTTTTCTCTCCTCTGCGCTCTTTTCCCTTTTACTTGCTTTTCTTCTTGCCCTAATCTGATAGACTACACATTTCATGCTTCACTTAGGCCTGTTTTGGGTTCTGATGAAAATAAATGTAATAGATTCTGCATGCTGGTGTTGTAAAGTAATAGATTCCTCTCTTTTTTTAAATCTTTTTGTGCTGCAGGCTAATACAAGTGAAGTTTCTTTCCGAAGTGTCGTACCACGTTTTTTTGCTTGACCCATCAGGTTTTTGTTTGGGACTGTGCCAGTGCCAATGTGCATGTAGGTGTTATAAGTGGATGATCCTACATGTATGCCAGGCGTGTCTGACTTTTGCTGGAGTTGTGTTTTGGCACAATAATGTCCAGTTACTCAGAGCGCACAACACTTTAAGGGGGTAATGCGATTAGCGGAGAAGGACAAGGATTTGTTCGGAGAGGATAATCAAACACAGGCAAAAGTCGGGATTATCAATAGATGGAGGAGGAAAAATAGGCCATATCCCCCGTCCAGGTCTTTATCCTGCTCCCTGGTGAGTTTAGAGGATAAGGGACAATTCGTGTCTCTATTATGGGTCTATTATTGGTCCTTTTTCACTCTATCCTAATACACTTGAGTTGGGTAAATCTCTTTTACAATTACAGCCACATTAGGGGGATTCCTATTAAAATCTCTGACCAGGAAGTCCCAGTTTGCGATGGACACCTCTCCTTTGTGGGTTTATCTACTTCATTTATTTCTTGTTCAATATTGTCAGCTAGAATTAATTAGGTTCAGTCTCTTTCCTTCTTCGCCACATTTGGTAACAATTTATCCTGGTGAAGTTTTATCTGGTTCCAGAATTTCTAATAGCTAATCCAGCGCATCAAATGTCACTCTGATCTCCATCCCATCCATCCATTTTCTATACCGCTCGTTTATACAGACAGATAACCAGCCACACTCACATTCACAGCTATAGACAATTTATAGTCTCCATTTAACCTAACATGCATATTTTTGGAATGTGGAAGGAAGCCGTGTTACCTGCATAAACATGCAAACTCCGCACAGATGTTCAATTGGAGAGACGAACCCACAGACTCCTGACTGCGGAGCTACTAACCACTAGTTCACCGTGCGGCCCACTCTCGTCTCATGAGTCTATGAAAGCATTGGAAAATGAGGGGGCTTTCAGCCTTCCTTACCTTGGCCGCGTCTTTGAGCACTGAACACCTTGGTCTTCTGAACACAGCACCAGAGTATAATGGCTTCCTGGTAGCTTCACCTTTTCATTTTTATTAAAGAGAGGAGAAATATGATCTCAGGGAAGAACTAAATTTGAAACACTTGTATGCAAGGACTACATTGACTACGATGAGCTAATTCAAGAAACAATACAAGCAGTTGATGTTTGCAAAATACAAGGATGAAGAGTCTTGAACCAGTCATGATGTGCTATACATATTGACAGTTACTATGGTAACCATTATGTCATTGTATGGTCATATCACAACGTACTTCGGTACGTGATTAAAAAATAAAATTAAAAAAACAGCTTAGAACTATATTAGGAAAGCAGGAAGTGAACAAATGTAACAGTTACTGATTGTAAAAGTACCAGATGGAGGGGTAGGATTTAATAAGCTTTGCTTCTTCCTACTCCTTTTGGACATGTGGAACTGTGAACTGATTATGTGATGCACTCAATTGTAATCTGATGCATGTCCAAATGAAATAAAACCATTACCATTACCATTACCAAATATTTGCCACTTCATTCACTTCTTTTTGTTTGCAGTGACTATTTGCAGAAAGGTATTTGATGGTTCTGTGATCACTTACCAATGTTATTCAATAACATGGACAATAGTCCCTCCTCCCAATTTTTGTCGGTCTATCTGTCTTTTTGGGCACATTTTGCCTGAGGCAAAATGTTGCCAAAAAAAGTTGCCTGACACAACTTGTCACAAAATGGGGCCACACAATAGACAGTGTAGGCTTAGCTATAATTATCAATCAAATATGCAGCATATGGTCAAAATACTTGCCTTTTGAGCAACATGGGCATCAAAAGTATACACAGGAAGCTACTGCACACACTGTTATCAAAGTTGAGGCGTGTTCACACTTGTGGTGTGGACCAATAATAATATATATTTTTTAAAAAGATACTTTGGTGCAATTTTCTTAACATTCACGCTGTTTTTTTTAATCATTGGACCGAAGGTTCCACCATAAATAACATACCGTATTTTCCGGACTATAAGTCGCACTTTCGTTCATAGGTTGGCTGTTCCTGCGACTTATACTCCAGAGCGACTTGAGGTAAATGAAAAAACATATATGTAATTTGACAGACAGCCACAAGAGGGCACTCTAGACTATTGCACCAATATCTTCTACTCCTTAACAATTCAATATTTAAACAGTAGACGTTAGCTTACAAGCACAACTGAGAACGACATAACACAAATGCCCCCCAAAAGAAAATCATATTCTGCAGACTACAAGCTGCAAGTAGTGAAATTAGCAGCTAAAACAGTAATCGAGCAGCAGAGAGAAAGTTTTGAGTAAGTGAGAAACTTGTTAGGGACTGGCTTAAAGCGGAGGCTACTCATGTTTATTTTTTGTGTAGCTGAATAACCATTGTGGTAGCATATCTTACACATATTCAGCCTGTTCTCTATTCTTTTATTATTGGTAGAACTTGCCTTCCAAGATAACGTAATGTCTGTTTTGGTCAAGTCGTCTGTAAAATAAATTACCCGCAAAAAAATGCAACTTATGTATGTTTTTTTCTACCTAATTATGCATTTTTGGCCTTGTGCGACTTATACTCGGGAGCGACTTATAGTCCAGACAATACGGTAATAGTCCCGGACTTGAACCGAATCACACCTGAGTGTACTTACAAGCGGACCGAAACCCATCCCTCAATTGGTCTCCGGGTTGATCGTGTTCACACTTGACCAGTTGAACGGACTGCACCATCGGAGCAAATGCACCACAGTTCATTTTTACTGAATCAAACCTGACAAGTGTGAACCCTCACTTTTGGTGGTTATAGTGGTTAACTTATGTTGTCGACCGCTATGTTTAAAACCAGAGGCTCCGCTGTTCTATATATTTGGTGTCTATGAAATGGTGGGCCCCTATGCAGTTTTGCAGCCCCTCTGCAGATCCCCCCCGTATGAATTACAAATGGAGATTGTGCATGTACATGACATGATTTCAAAACCAGTAGCTCCCATTTCTTTGTTATTGTCTAGTTCTCCTCTGCTTTTTGTCACATGGACTGAAAGAGCCATCAGGGAGAGTATTATAAACAAAACTGATCCAGTAGTTAGTTAGTGATTCATTGCACCCCTAAATTTATGAACACACCTCTACGCTCTGCCTCTTCACTGACCCTTTGCTTTGTTGTAATCTGATGATGCTTTCATAGAGAGTTTGTGGAGGTGAAAGAGACACCGTGGGCGAGAGCTAATGTTCTCTGTGATGTGTGTTTGCCCTCAGTTCGCAGTCCAATCATAACAATCTGAATCATCAGTTCAAGGGCAAGTGTTTCCAAAAAAGAGCCTATGTTTGAAGCAGAAATGCGGCCAGGAGGAGTCGCTCAACTTTTATAACTCAGCATCTTCGCCGTCAAACATGGGAAAATATGTGCGGTCTTGGCCTCTGCTGGTTTTTGGTGGTGTGCGTACGTGAGTGTGTGTGCAGATTTATTCGCTGTACAGTATCCGTTTGCCTTTGAGTGCCTCTGCATGTGTACTGTATTTCCATGCAAGCGGCGCGGTTTCTCACGCCGGTCATAAGAGCTCGTAAAGCAGCCAAAGAGAGCTTGATGTCATCTACCCAACCACAAATACACAATTTAGGACCTTGCTAACCAAAGGGACGGCTTGACCGCTGAACTTGGTTTTTGGGTTTTTTTGCAGAGAAGGCATCCAGCTTGAAGACTGGATATTTTGACCTGCATTAAAAGGACATACACAACTGTTCTTGCTGCTGTCTGATTGGACCCCCCCTTTGAGCCAAAGGAAACAGCACAGCAGCTATTAAAATGACTTCGGCCTCTTTATGTGCCCCTGTAATGTTTTTCAGTGAACCCACAGTGTCCAGTTGAAGTTTCTCTGCTGTGTCATTTAAAAAAAGCTTCACCGCATCACAACTTAAGGATGTGGCTTCTGTCCTGACTGGGTGTGACAAGCAAGTCCACTTTTACCTTTGCTCTTAGGGATAGGTGTAATTAATTATCGATTACCAACGTGGTATTTATTTTATTTTTTTTACTACTATGGGAAATAAGTCCGAAAAAGACGTCAGCTTATATTGCATACCATGGCACCAAAGGATTTATTTCCCAGGAGCTTTTCTTTCTATCACTGACACATACACCATAGTAGGGAATTCTTAAGAGGTCTTGTGTTATATCTGGGTTAGTATAGTAATACAATTTGAGTTGCTGATGAATTGTACCTTGAAGCAATGTTGGATGAATTGAGTGCAGTACTTGGTTGCAACCAGCAGAGGCACTGTTGATTCAGAACTACCTATATCCATGAATGCAGCTCCACCTGACATTATTATTCTTTCTTTAAAACACTGGAAACAGTAGTTTGGACCATTCAGATGGAGATATTCTCTCATTTCATTATACAAACTGTATTTCATGGTACTTGATTATCTTCATTTGGATCCCTTTATTTAACCTTCTTTGTCATTGCCTGTGGCACATCCTGTTGTTTATGTGTTGTGTGTCGACAGAGCGAGGCCGTGCAACATCAGCAAATTCCTCACTATCACGATCTCAACAGGGCCGCATGATCGGTATGGAAATTTGCTCAGCTAATAGTTGTGCCGAAATCGTATTCTGGTGGCTGTGGAAAAAGAGTGAGAGCGTGAAGTGGAGGGAGATAGACATGGAAGAAGGAGAAAAAGAGGGCGAAAAAGGAAGAGGTGGCATAATGCTTATCATTTAGATGCAAGGCCAGATCCATAATTCATGTTGCTAATGAAAGCTAGGAGGTAGCCAGTGAGTGCAGGGGGCCATGCTGATCAGATGGGAGGTAATAGCATTACCATACAAATATAGCCTCCTACTTTCCTTTCCTTATTTGTCTTAGCTGGTACATGTGTGTCACGTTTTCTCTTTGCCTTCTTTTTATTCAGTTTTCTTCTGCTTTCCTCTCTTCCCCCGCCAAGTCTTTCCATCAGCACAGTTGGACTTGCCCCGCCCCTGCAGAATATAGACTGAATCATTTGCCTTCACACTTCTCTCAGATTGAGAGAATACATGGCGTCTGCAGGAGACCGGAAAGAAGTGTGTCTGGTTGGGTGTTTGTCACCCTACCCAGTAGGTAACCCAGGTTTGTGTGAGCCGTTTTGGACCACGTTGGGTGAATCACATTGGACATTTATTACTGCAATTTCCCTGACTTCCCGGTCTTATTTTAAGTTGTTTTGATTTCTGTTTTAGAAGGTAGCAGATGTCATTAATTACTTGTGAGAGGAGTGATCACAAGAATTAAATTATTCATTGCACACACAAAAATAGTGCCAGATGAGTCTTTGAATTGGATTAATATTATGAATTGTGTTTGTTATCATTAAGAACTTGCGAGGAGTGATGACATTGCTGTCATTTTATGACTTGGTTACTTTGTGCATCTGCTTGTTCGTGAACACAGAAGCCTCTTCCGATTGTTACAGAGTGTGCCATGCTTCGGCACAGATCAGGGTGCTTACTCCAGCCAAAAGTGCCATGCTTTAGGTGTGAAGTGGGCCCAGGCCTGAACGATTGGTCTAGTGTGGGTACACCCTTAGAGACAGATGTCACAGGCACTTGGCCAGACATCATACTTGCTTCAGAGAAAGACCTGAGAGATTGGGTCCCTTTTTCTAACCAAAAAAGTGGTGAAAGACTGCCAAGATTGAGCATGGCAGAGAATTACCTGCATACTTAATCCCACTCATGCACTATCGTAGAATCTGTAGTGACACTCAGTGTGTAACACTATGACTGGTCTGCACTGCTACTTTCCGCACATAATACCGACATCTTTGTGGCAAAGAAAGACTTCTCAGAGCGGAGGTGGCAGGTGTACTGGCACCCAATCACAGTGTCAAGTACAGCAAGCGACTCTCTACTTCCTTTTTTTCAAAAGTGCACTCACAAACAAGAGCAAGAGAGCAAAGTGTCCTCCTCGAAGGGCACTCGCCGAGATGGAGATGTGCCTCACATTGCTTTTCATGCAGCCACAGAAGGCTAAAAGGCTGGCAGGGGCAATGAGATGCCCTCGCTCCTGCTTTTGTCTGCTCAGACACGCGTGGCCAAAGACCCTTAGACTCGCAACTTCAAACCGGCTGCATTTCAAAGCCCCCCCCATTCAGAGAGTCACTTCATCAGTCTGTCAGTCAGTCCATCACTTAGTCAATATAACGATTCTCTCCTATCTCTCTGAGGTCCTCGTAGCCGTTGGTTACCTCTGCAGCCTTTTCTCATACATGCATTTATGAGCTGTTCTGTCCCGCAAGGGGTTCCCATTTTCAGATCAGTTGTATTTGATGAAGGCTCTTCTCATCACTGCATCGCACCTGTTCCTTTCCCCCTGCTTGGTAAACTTTGCTCAAAGTTCTGACGAATGCACAGCTGCCTATTGAGTTTCTTAGTCGGAGTAGCAAAACCTGTCAAAGTCGTACAATATGTACGTCAAACAAAGTCACAAAAGGTTACGTATATTTGGCTCTTCGGGATGAACCTAAAATGTAATGTCTTTGTTTGACCTTCTTCAAATGTTTGAATGCACATGTCCAACTGTGCAAAACTTGCTTTTAGTCTCTCTGAATCTCTGTTTTCAAAGTACTGTGACATGTTAAGCTTAGTGTCTTCTGAGAACATCTCGTTTGATGGTACTGTTGATCAGTTATTAGATGTAATAATGTAATGTAATTGAACCAGGAAATTTGAGGGTTGATTCATGGATAGTACACTTTTGGGAATTTTGCAGCTTAGCTCCTTGTGAGGAGGACGAGGTTGCTGAGGTTCTCATTGGGAGTGACCAGGATGGATAGGATCAGGAGCGAGTACATCAGAAAGACATTACATGTTAGAGGAGAGATAGTGAATATATTGGTAGAAGGATGCGGTGTTTAGAGCTGCCAGGTAGGAGGTGTAGAGGAAGACCAAAGAGGAGGTTTATGGATGTAGTAAAGGAGGACATGAGGGTAGTTGGTGTGAGAGAAACGGATGCAGAAGACAGGGTTGGATGGAAGAGATTGATTTTCTGGAGCAACCCTTGAAGGGAAAAGCCCAAAGAGAAAGAAGAACCTCCTTGTTAGAAAACATTACGTTGTGCAAATAGTTCTCAGAAAACGGTGGATTGCACCGTCTGGGCTGGAAATTAGATCCTGCCCCAGGTGGAGGAGCTCAAGTATCTCAGAGTCTTGTTCACAAGTGAGGGAAGGTTGGAGCATGAGGTCGATAGGCAAATTGGCACAGCATCTGCACTAATGTGGTCGCTGTGCCGGGCTGATGTGGTCGAGAGCTGAGAGCTCAATTAAGCGGTCAATCTATGGTCCCTCCCTCACCTATGGTCAAGAGCTTTGGGTCATGGCTGAAAGAATGAGATCGCGTCTGAAAGGAGTTTCCTCCGTAGGGTGGCTGGACTCACTCTAAAACTCACTCACTCTGGACTCACTCTCATCCAGGAGGGGCTTAGAGTAGAACCACTGCTCTTCACATTGAGAGGAGCCAGTTGAGGTGGCTTGGGCTTATAGTACGGATGCCTCCGGGGTGAGGTGTTATGGGCATGCCCAGCTGGGAGAAGGCTCCGGAGAAGACCTTGGACACGCTACACACGCCTTGTGTCCTCCTGGTGGAGCTTGGGGAGGTGGCCGGGGACTGAGAAGCCTGGACTTCCCAAACCCGGATAAGCAGATGGATGGATGGAAGTTGTGCAAGGAGTACGGAAACATTGAACAGTTGGATGTGTTGATTCCAAAGTATAGAGAAGGCCAATTTAAGTTTGCTATGAAAAAAAAACACTTTTGGTCAAGACCAAATTGGGTGTCCGTACTGGATTGTTTGTGTTTGGCCTTTCAAGTCTCACCAGACTTGCATTATACATACATCTATACATACACTGTGTGTACCTGTGAAGACCTCATGGCTATTTCACAAGAGCCAATCTAAGTAATGAAGGAAGTAAGAAGGTGGGGAGAGAGAAGGAAAACGCACGTATCGGACCTACGGAGGGAGCGGCACAGAGCAAGGGAGCACTCGGTCCAAATTATAATACAAATCATATCAGGTCAATCATTAAAGCGGGCAGGATTTACTAGTTTCATTTCGCTTCCCGAGATTCTCGAGTTTAATAGGGCAGCTGGGAGAGGAGAGGGCTTGGAGTGCATGGCTGAAATGTGGAAGTGGTGCATCCATGAAGGTTTATGTGCGTGTGTCTACTGTATGAATAACCCTCTACAAACCATCCACTGACTAGACCAGGGGTCGGCAACCTTTACCATCAAAAGATCCATTTTGCCTTCTTTTCCAGTTAAGAAAAATTACCTGCAACCGCAAAACATGACACAGCTTGTAAACGTTTCTAAGTTGTAATTTTTTTTTTTAAATGTTTACCTGTTACAAGAACTGAACTCCACTAACAGAAGTGCAGAGTGCATGTGTAGGACTACTTTGAAATAATCTTAACACTGAACTATGTAGACCTTTTGGAGTTGTTCTGTTTTTTGTGTAAAATTCAATCAAACCTTAACATAAAAAAGCCTTTTAGAGTTCACTTACCAATGCCGTCCGCTCAATATCTTTTACATCACTTGACTCATTCATTCATTCATTCATTTTCTAAAGCTTATCCTCATGAGGGTCACGGGGGTGCTGGAGCCTATCCCAGCTGTCTTCCGGCGAGAGGCGCAGTACACCCTGGACTGATGGCCAGCCAATCACAGGGCACATATAGACAAACAACCATTCACACTCACATTCATACCTTTGGACAATTTGGAGTCGCCAATTAACCTAGCATGTTTTTGGAATGTGGGAGGAAACTGGAGTACCCGGAGAAAACCCACGCATACACGGGGAGAACATACTCCACACAGATGGCCAAGGGTGGAATTGAACTACGGTCTCCTGACCACCGTGCAGCCCATCACTTGACCTCATCAAGTTGCTTACTTGTGATGTTTGTTGATTCTTTTGGTCCTATCCTTGATTGTCTTTTTTTTTTTTTTACTGTGGAGCGTTCATCCACTTCTTAAAACTTTGCGCTGCTCAACCTCACAAAATCGCTCTCTGGCGGCCATCTCTTCATTCCAGGCTCTTCAGCCATTTTTCTGATTGATTTCAGCATCCAGTGCTGGAACCAAACATTCATTCATTCATTTTCTACCGCTTATCCTCAGGGTCGCGGGGGTGCTGGAGCCTATCCCAGCTGTCTTCGGGGGAGAGGCGGAGTAAACCCTGGACTGGTCACCGGCCAATCACAGGGCACATATAGACAAACAACCATTCACACTCACATTCATACCTATGGACAATTTGGAGTCGCCAATTAACCTAGCATGTTTTTGGAATGTGGGAGGAAACCGGAGTACCCAGAAAAAAACCCATGCATGCAAACTCCACATAGAGATGCCCGAGGATGGACTCGAACACTGGTTCCCTAGCTGTGAGGTCTGCGTGCTAACCACTTGCTCGCTGTGCAGCCCGGAACCAAATATATTGTCCTTATTTTGTTTAAATAGTGTGAACCAAGAGGATAGGATAGCCTATCCAAATGTCAAATCCAACCGACCTGCTTCAGGATGCGAGTTCATGAGAAGTGAACTTTATCTGCTCAGGAACATGTGGCCATACAGCCATAAGCACCAGCTATTAAATGTTCTCTGCTGTTATATTGTTTTGCCAACGACTCCTTTCAGAGTGAAGAATGAACAGTCTTAAGCCGGTTCGACCGGAGCCAAAGTCAACTGGCCGAGTTTTTGGCGCGAGCGCAAAGATAAACAACTTTGTAGCCGCAGAGAACAATGAGACGGCTGATGGGATTACAGGAAGTATTTCAAGTGCGCAGGATTGAGTGTTTGATTCTGGAGTGGTGACGTACAGCACTTAATTCTAGAGGGCAAGTTTCTTTTTTTTTTTGTTTTTTGTCCTGAGTTTTATGTCTTTGCTGAAGTGGTGTTTTTTGGCAGAAAACAGTGAACGTTTTGCAGACATTAAGTTGTCTTGTGTGTGTCTCCACTTGGCAGTTTTTGTGGTTTTTCTTGGCACAAATGTGTAAAAAAAAAAAAAACAACAACAGTGTTTTCTGGGCACTTACCACCACAGACAAAAAGAAAACATTCATGCTTACTTCTAAGAAAGGTTTTTTTTTTTTTTCATACCCTCCCGCTGTCCACGTGTTTGTTCGATTCCCGTAACCAATCAGAGCGGGCCACAGCCTTTGTTATGCCTGCCGCTATCACGTCGTTGTCAATCACTGTGTGAATGCACGCTAAGTATTAAGCCGCCGCGGTTGTTTCGCAAGTGGAGATGGGCATCAGTCAGTGTGACAGCCAACGATCCAACTGTCATAGCGCACCTCAGACGTCCACACACTCCATCATGCTGCCACAGACTGGGGATAGAACTATGCAAGGATGATGGAAGGTTGGCTAGAATTTCATTTAATATGCATGATAACTTTAACTATGCTATCTCGACTATTGATTATATAAATGTGCGTGCAAACTTCCGGAAACAACTTTGCTAGTTGCTTCATCATGGCACCGCCAAATCCAACCACCATATTGCATATTTATATTGCTAAATGCATTACCATCTGCCACCATGAACGAAAATGGCACATTGTTGTATCTTTTTTTTTTTTTTTTAAGCCAGATGCACACACTTTCCCCCATGATGCCTTAGCAAGAGGCAGGATTTTCAATTATTTATTGTGGAGCTTCTCACCGAGGTTTCCTCCATTAAAAAAAGTGATGTGATTATTAAGGCATTACTACTTTAAATTCATATTTGTATTAATTATTCTATTTCATTATTTCATTGTATATTAAAAAGAGCATATTTTAAAAATATAGACATATTTTTATGCAGTAAAGCACACTTTTTTAATTTAGTAGTGAGTTGAAAGAAAATGAAAGGTTATTCAACAAAGGGTAAACAGTCACAAAAATCACTTTGTTAATTATTTGTGGCAGTTAACTGCCTCTCTTAAAAGATTCCTTTACAATTAGATTTTTATTATTTGTTTAGTTAAGAATACTATTAATATATTTGTTAAAGCATGTTTTATCACCAAAGCCTCGTGAGTTAGTTTTTTTCAGTACTGGCAGCATAATGGGATTTTAAAAAGAAAATGTTAGTAAATAAAGGGTATATATGTTTATATATTGTATATATAAAGTGCACAAATCAAAAGAAAACAAAGTCCTTTGGAAAAACAAACGGGTGGGCAATAAGACGTTCACTGTTGTTGCTGCCTTTTAAAAATATTTAAACATCGTTAATTAGGAATAATATTCATGTTTTTATTTTGTGTAGTAATCAGCAAAGCAAATTTAGAAAAAAAAAAAACGAGTTTTGAAAATATCATGGGTGTTATATGTGGTGTCTTTAAAATATTATTTTTATTTATTTTAAATGATGAATTTAGTGGGTGGTAAAATATGTGTTTTTTTCAATAGCAACACATACTTGTAAGATATTTAGTAATAATCACCAAAAACCCTATTTAGTTAAGTACATTTCCTCGTGGTAGCAAAATATCACCCAGGTAATCCTTGAGGCACATAATTTACATTTATGTCAAAAAGGAAGAACCAGTATTGATTATCCGTCATGTGACTTTATACGAACGGGACCGGCCTCTCGGGCTGGTGTCCTCGTGCATCATTGAGACACATGTCACGATGACCTTTGTTTATAATCCAACATGACTGCATTTTCCACCGACACATGCTCCACTAGAACATATTGACCTTTGTGTGCTCATTTCCTGTAAAAGCATGTCGTACCAACAGTCCGGAACAAGAGAGAACATAAATTCAGAAAAGGAAGGAAAAGTGAATGAGGGTGGAGTGGGGGGAAAAAACACAAGCCATAAAAGAGAAAAGGTCATATGTGGCTAAGAGAGTCAAGATGTATGTCACTGCCCTCTCTTGAAGACAGTATAGAGTAGACGTATACTGTACGTCTATCAGAATCATTATTTGAGGCTTCAACTTGTGTGTAAGTTTAAATCTAAAAGATGGGAATGACTGCAGACTTTTTATCTGCCTTCCCCCAGTTTGTTCCGCCCTCAGGCGGGTCTTTTGGTCTTGTGAGGCTGTGAATATACATGACAAGAACTTGATTGGGCATCATTTGGGATATATTTTAGTGGCGTAACAAATACTACCAACCAAAACGGCATCTGCTGGGTTGAATATGTACTGAAGGTTATTTTTATGTTCTAATATACAGTATTTGCCAGCTTAGAGTTCATAAAAAGCTTCAGTACCAGCCATTTTGGATTTGGATTGATCTTTCAAGGCACACAAAATATTGAGTTATTGGGTTTTAAAGACAAGGATGTCCAAATGAAAGACAAAACTCCTGACTTTCATCAGGAAAAATGAAAAAAAAAATGTTTCCACCTTTTTTCTGTTCTTTAGTAATAAGCAGTAGAACATAGTTAGGTTTCAGGAAATAACAGTTCCCAACTAAAAAAGAAAGGAGAATAAAAAATGTAACTTTGACACTTCTTTTTTGCTTTTGTTTTGTGACAGCTCAAATAGCTAAACAATATCGCAACATAAGCACCAAAAAGTGTAGATTTACATCAAAATAACAACTTATTTACAAATATAACACTGTTATTTACAGTTCAGTGACTATATTCAGTGTTATTTCATGTATACATGGGTCTAATGTTGTTAAAATGTATTGAGAAGGGCATAAACAGGTTTTCTCTTCTAGAAAGCACTCCTTATATTAATTTTGAATCCTACTTCACGGAAATTCGCTCATCACGGTCTGGTCTGAAACCAATTAGCCACAATAAATGAGGGAAGTTAAGTTAACATTAAGTTATGTTAACAGGACTTGTTGTAAATGACCTTCATGAATGAGGAATTGAACTCGGGTCTCCTAGCTGCGAGGCCTGCGCGCGAACCACTCGAAGGAGGCTTCACGGCGACGTGCAGCCTCCTTTCTTTCTATTTACATTTATTCAAATACTCTTTCCCCACTTTGAGTTTCTATTACCTCAAAGTGGTAAATGGATTTGGAGAGATCTGCGTGGTTCCCGGAGAGATGCTTGTGGGTGTTATTCTCACCCACCGCATGCATGACAAAAACACTTGTTGTTGTTTTTTTTTTTTTTTCCACTTCTGCCAAGCGACTGTCAGCCTGTTGCGAGTGAATCTGCTCCATCCTCGTCATCAGCTGACCTGCCTCTTCAGCCTCGTCTGCTGATTGTCTCTGATTGGCCGCGTTTATCTCCGACTACAGCGTGGCAAACCATTAGCGTTGGTGGTGTTGAGAGGTTGCGGTTTTGACTAATCAGTTATATTTGCCCTTGCTTTTTAGTGCATGGTGTGCCTCGCTGTGAGTGCCGCCATGTCACTGTGCCGATCCTGCGTGAGAGCCCGAGAATTGAGCAATTATTGGAGGTGGCAAAAAAAAAAGACAGCAGTGTTTTGTTAGCTTTGTTGGTAACCTGAGCCAATCACTGCATGCTCACTAAATTTAGTGCCAAATATTGATATATTGATATTGATATAGGGCTGCAAGGTGGAGAGTGGTTAGCGCGCAGGCCTCACAGCTAGGAGACCCGAGTTTAATTCCATCCCTCTGCCATCTCTGTGTGGAGTTTGCATGTTCTCCCTGTGCATGCATGGATTTTCTCCGGGTACTCCGGTTTCCTCCCACATTCCAAAAACATGCTAGGTTAATTGGCGACTCCAAATTGTCCATAGGTATGAATGTGAGTGTGAATGGTTGTTTGACAGTCCAGGGTGTACCCCGCCTCTCACCCAAAGACAGCTGGGATAGGCTCCAGCAACCCTCGTGAGGATAAGCAGTAGAAAATGAATGATTGAATGTTTCACAGTCTGCAACTGATGTATACATGTTTAAAAACGTTTTACCTATTAAGAAAACGTTGACTGACTTTCATTCCTCGTTTATTTTAATTAATTGTTCCCAAACCACAATAAGAGAATTTCCGTAAAGTAGGATACAATATTAATAAACTGAATCCATCTGCTTATGCGGGTTTGGGAAGTCCAGGCTTCTCAGTCCCCGGCTACCTGAATACACACCGAAAATTATACCGTTTGGAACAGCACCAATCATGAGATCTTCTACTGTGCAGTTGCATCATCATCTCTTTTTGCCTCTTGTGCTAAAAAAAACAAAAAAAACAATAAAAAAACAAAGAAAGATGTATTGATATATATTTGGGATTGGGTGTTTGGGTTGAAAAAAACATATAAATACATCTTTGTATTGTGTGAGTGTGTGTAAAACTGGACAGGCGGCAGCGCAAAGCCATATGACGTCAAATATGTTATTCTTTTGAACTATTTTATTGAATTTACTTTTACTTTAGTTTACACAAAGTGGGGAGCGAGTCGCTGTTGACGGACTTCCCTGCTTCTGGGGGTGTCATACAACTTGATGTAAATCCCTTGAATACTTTGTTTCTAAACGAAGTATCAAACAATGATCAGAGTGTTTTTATCTTGGTGCTGCTCCACTAATCATGGCTCCCTTCAGTAATTTAGTTTTTGAGACAAAGGATGACGACGCCTTGGAGACTATACCATTGTTAGCTATTTGACTAAAGCAGGTACATAACCCTGGATAGTGAACATAATGTTTTGAAGATTGATGCACAATTTCCAATTAGAGCGAGTACATTTGCCACTAAACTATGAATTATGTATGTATGAATGAATTAACAGTTGGGATAGTTGTGGCTGTTTTTGTGTGGACTGAATCAGTCGTTCAATGCCTTCCAATGTATCAATTATCATATAATCGCTGCATTGTGGCATTACTGTTAGCACACGTTGTGGCAGTGTGCAATTTCCACTAATACAGTAGTACAAAGAGACGGAGAGTAAAATAGTTTTGCCATGTGCACTCAGTTCTACCCAGATACTGCATCATAATAGAAAGGTGAAGGTTGCAGACGAAATAAAGCAAAGAAGATAGGAGAGCAAAGGCGCCTAGAAGTCGATAACCCATGTTCTGAAGTTTGTTTGAACCAGTGTATGTATGTGGTGGATCATAAAGGAGTCAAAGTGCCAAAGGCTTCCTTATTACAACTTTGCGAGTCCATGCAAAGGAACAAAACAAATGTGCTGCTATTATTTATATTTATGAAATTCATGCCATTTGGCCCAGTGTGAAATGATGGGTCATTTTCATGCAATAAGAGGCGCCTGTGCTGAATTTACAATCACGCCCCACCATCTTCACCATCAACTCCCAATCTGCCGCTTCCCTCCTCCTCCTCATTCCGCACCTCTGGATATCTGCTGAATATGGATGGCAGCAAATAATGGAGTGGGACGCTGAAGCAGAGAGAGAAAGAACTGACTTGAGGTTTTGCTTCTGTTGCCAGCTTCTCACCTCAGGAGATGTTGCACCCGAATTTATGCCAGTCGGAAGCCAGGTGGAATCGCTGGTGGCAAAAAGTGTGTGTTTGTGTATGTGTATAAGTGTATGTGTATGTGTGTCACACGTGTGCTGCAGATGTGGTTCACGTTTTGGTCTCTGGAGGACCGCAATCAGTGAGCACACACATTACTAGATGATGGTCATGTGACTGACCCAGCCTGTTTTCCACTGTGGACCATAAAAAAAGTCTTAATGACCGTCCATCTCAGTCACACTAATTGTCCATTTGTAATTTAGAAATAAAGGAAAATTTTGGATTTCATTATTTTTGACATCAATTAAGGAAAATGTCGATCTCTTCTGAACTCCTGTTTCCATGTGTGTGCACCGTATAGTGGGTGCAACCATAGCTGACATAATGGTTTGTACTTCAGCCCTAGCCAGTAGTGCCTACACCTTTAATACCAAGGATTGCAGATTTGGAATAGTACTGGACAACAACTGGACAAAGGTTGAATAAATGTCAATCATGTTGTTTGTTTATGGTTTATGGTTTGTTTATGGTCACTTCCTGACCATCCATACTATCCACGTATACATGGACCCAAATATTCCAATTGTGTTCGGTTTATTTGCTCAAACGGAAAGAATGTAACCTTTGTATACACCTCATTCTGAAAGAAAAGTGCCAATCCGAATGAACATATAATCGGATTCCCAGGGGTGGAATATTCCTTTCCCCAATCCGATTGAGGTATTTTGTACCTGCTCAAACGGAAAGTCAGGATGTGTTCTTCTTCGTCGTGTTTTTCTTCTTCTGTTGTTTATTGGCGGTTGGCAAGCAGCTTTCGGTGTGCATTACCGCCATCTGTGGAACAAAATCTAAACCCTTCTATACTTTATTCACAAGTCCAGTTTTTCTTTAAAAAGAAAATACATATCTATATAAAACATGTCCCGAGTTTAATTATAAAATGTTAGCAAGATTGAGTTTTATCTTTTTTTATCTTTTAAATTTATCCCGGCTGCGTTCTTTTAGCACATGCTCAGATGTGACGTAACACGCACCTCAAGACATTCTTCAGTTTTAAAAATGGAGACGAGCAATCGGTACTGGACTGCTGTGGAAAGTTTGTTTTTGATTCAAACTAAATTTCAAGACTGGACGAACGAAAAACTGGCAATACGGAGTTATTCCAACAAATGAAAGAAAAGAAAAGCCGGCATCACGTGATGTTGATGTTTACGCTTTACTGCGCATGCCCCATTGACTATTCTGTTGGATTATAGCGGCGCATGTAGACAAGAGATTGGAATAATCCTTTCCATGTATACCATTGTTTTCGGAAAAGTCATTCGGAAAGAAAAACTCCTCATGAAAATGTGGCTATTGACAGCAAACAGACGTCACTATGATGTGCTGCGTTCAATGAGTGATTAGATAGCTAATGGAAAACTCTAACATTACAGGGTGTACCACTGTCTCTCACACAAAGTCAGCAGGAATAGGTTGAAGCTTACTCTAATCACCCTAATGATGACTGAGCTGCATAGAAAATGAATTAATTATTATTATTATTATTGTTTTTTTTTTTTTTTGGTTGCATGGGGCAAGCTAGGCTATTAGAAATAGAAACGTGTAGCATTTATCCTGTATTTCTTTTTAAACTCAATAAAACTGGTGCCAAACAAAGTGCCGTGTTATCAATATGCTTACAGCCCAAACATACATAACATTTCACACGGATTATTATCTTCAGCCAGTGGAAAAATTGGACATGCAAACAGCTCATATGCATTATGTATATTGCTCCACAGCTTCCCATCATTAAGCAACCTACAGTTTATGTGCATAGATAATGTACATAAATGTATAATAATATGCCTCCAATGCCTGTATTTCTTCTCTGTTGTTATTGGCTGAACCCACTCACCCCTTTGCGTATACGTAGCTTGCTGTGTGCTTCAGGTATCTTCTTTAAAATATGTGTTTTTATAACTATACATATTTATCCCTATGAGGAAAATCCCTGCTGGAAATTCCCTTGTCGCATTCATCATGTGCTCTGCATGAACATTATATCCTGCCCCTGGAGAGAGAAATGAATTCACAGCGGCTGCTTCTGCTACTGCAGGCAAACTTAATGTTGTTCATCTTAACACACACACAGGCACACACAGGCACACACAGGCACACACAGGCACACACAGGCACACACAGGCACACACAGGCACACACAGACACACACTACATTGTGCAGTGTTTGGCTCGGCAAAAACTGACGTGCTGATTTTTGTTTGCAAATCTTTCCCAACTAAATACAGTTGGTGCGTACTTATGTAATTATACGTCCTCTAAAGTTTTATGACGCAATGAAGCAGTATGTTGCTGTATTTGTGAAACTTTTTAGGATGAAGTTGATACTGTTGTTAATTGGCTCAAACTTAACAATGATTGCAATCAACAGACGCAGCCCAGTGTGAAGGTATATTATTATAGTCATTAGTGGCTACAATTACTATGATACCCCTCTGCTTCTTGTATGTTTTTTGTTTTTTTTTGTTGCACTTGTAACCAAAGTATTTTCTTTTAACTTTGCAGACTCATTTGTGTTTGTGAACCAGAATGGCCATTGGAACATTTGAGGATACGAGGCTAAAAATGACATAAACAAACATTAGGGGGTGCAATAATACATAAAATTGACATTTTTGTCAGTAATATCAAATAATGTCATTAAAAAATTGAATGCTGCATCTTGTACAGCATTATCAATGTGAGTCACTTTGACCAATATCATAAATTCACATTTCAGTTTGGAAGTGCACTCTATGAATATAATTCAATAAACATTAATTCATTCATTTTCTATCACTTATCCTCACAAAGGTTGCCGGGGTGCTGGAGCCTATCCCAGCTGTCTTCGGGCGAGAGGCGGGCTACACCCAGGACTGGTTGCCAGCCAATCACAGGGCACATATAGACAAACAACCATTCACACTCACATTCATACCTATGGACAATTTGGAGTCGCCAATTAACCTAGCATGTTTTTGGAATGTGGGAGGAAACCGGAGTACGCGGAGAAAACCCACGCGTGCACGGGGAGAACATGCACACTCCACACAGAGATGGCCGAGGGTGGAATTGAACACTCTCTTAGCTATGAGGCCTGGGTGCTAACCGTTCAGTCACCGTGTGGCCTCAATAAACATTGAGGCGTGATTATCAATGTTTCAATGAACATGAAAGCACCATAAAATAGGAAAAACTAACAAACAAAAGGCATTGTTGCACGCCTTAAGAACATGTATGCTAATATTAGCTTGCACCGTTGCTTAACCTGTGGACAGTGATACTCCACATGGTCGGTCTTCTATTGGATGCAATGGATGTTTGCTTTGAGTAATGCATTCATTACAGCTAGGATTTTACACTCATCATCACCGGTCTCTTTACTCCGGTCAGCAGTTGTTGCCGTTTGGTGCATTCAATACCGCTTGGTTTCAATTTCCCATATTACATAACACTATTGTTTTACCTTTTTTTTCCGCTACCCTCAATCTCCTCTTGGATAAAATGTGTCTGCTGCCCCCAGCCATTGGTTGATGTCGCAACATCTCAAATTCAGTACAGCGCGACTGTTATACTGTCTCCCTATACGAGTATAACATCATTCTTTACATTCCTTGCAGCTTGGTTCTCATGAGAATATAACACTGATCTTCCTGCCCTCAGTCTCCTTTCTGATTTATCCCTGTTTTCCTGCTGCTCTCGATCTTCTCCTTTGGGATAAAATTGGTCTCCTTTATTTGCTCTGACAGATGCATTTGAAGAAACTTGGTGTTCCTGATGTGGAACACACCGTTCCTCCGATCCCCCGAAACTAAGACTAGAACAGCTGAGTCAAACTGGTACCGTCTGATGGAAAAGTATCATAGTACACCACAAGCTCTTCTTTAGTTGGTGTGCAAACTTCGAAGCCCTCTTTTCTGTTTTTGCCCTTCAACTTCTCATAGTGTATTTGTGCAGCTGTCAGGATAAAAAATATTGAAGCAATAATTAATTTTGTCCCTCAGTAAATCCTCTGTAGAACTGTTAGAGTGTACTTAATTAATGAGGTTAATTACCCGGGTTTAGAGTCAATCATTTAGATTCTTTCTCTCCAGCTCATTTGTCTGTTGGAATTTCACTCCATTAATTTGATACTGACCAAGCCACTTAAAATTCAGCTGAAATTGCCGCACTATCGCCGTGGGGTTTGTTCACAGGGCGATCTCTGCTATTAAGTCCTTGTCGATTCCCATATCTGACACTGTTGAACTTAATATATTAAAACAAAAAAAAAAATCCATAATTTATTCTAACATCATCCTCGCATTTCATAGCAAAGACGCTAAACTTCTGGTTTGGAGGCCAACAGTAAACGGGAAAAGAAAGGCTTTGGGATAGACTCATGAGCATTGATAGACGGAGCAATGGGGGAAGGGAAGAAACTGCTTTTAGGCGGATTAATACATTGATGAATCCATTTTTTTCTCAGGGCTTATTTGTCTTAAGCCAAACTCTGTATCAAGGTGAGGAAAGACATGGTTAGGTAGAAAGATTAAAAGGGAGTAAGTGGAGCAGTGCTACTGTTTGCTGGGACCTTAGTGATGGATTAATGGGATCCCAATTTAATAAACGTCCCTCACACTGCACTCACAGGTGAATCAAAGACAGCTTAGTGACTTTACATTCGCCTTTCTCTGACATTTGTGATTGGTTATCATTCCCAATAAAGTTGAGGATTAAAGAGAGACGGAAGGATGGGAACTGCATGTACCGTTAACCTGACCTGAATTTCAGATGACCCTGGATATACATAAGACAAACGTTCTTCAAGAACTCAAAGAAAAAATGAGTGTTTTTTAAAGTGTGTGTGTGACAGGAAGAAAAGCCCCGACATGGAAATGACCATTACCGTGATTTGTTCACCTTAACTAAGGCCATCCTAGGTAGTGCAGCTGGCCTACCTCCATTGCACCCCCCTCATCTCCTACCTCCAACAGTTGACTCCAACAGGATGAGTGCTGTTATCGTAGTGTGCTTGCGTGGAGTGTACAACAACAAGGGTGTATCTGTGCCAAAGACGCACACTCCCAGTTGTCATTTTATAACAGCTTGTAGACAAACTCATTACATCCAACACCTGCTCCTGTTACGTACCCCGAGGGTGCGTAAGGGTGCAAGTGTGCAAGTCAAGTAGGTGAATTTGATGTCATTTAGCCGCAGTCGCCCGCATTGGCAGCGACACCAGGTAGTCCTTGTTCAAGGCAGAGTGGGTGGAAGGATGGATGGATCAATGAATGGATATCCAAGGAACTAGTATTTGTGCCAGTTGGCTTTATTGTTTAAACTGTACATGTATGCACTGTATGCAGTACGGCAGCACTTATGCACCATTCAAAACTGTTCCACACATGTGTGCTTGCTCAGAACATGAAATTACCTCTTCTTCTTTCTCTTTGGGCTTTTCCCTTCAGGGGTCTGCTTCTTTCTCTCTCACATCAACTACCCTCTTGTCCTCCTTTACTACATCCATAAACCTCCTCTTTGGTCTTCCTCTACGCCTCCTACCTGGCAGCTCTAAACGCAGCATCCATCTACCAATATATTCACTATCTCTCCTCTGGACATGTCCTAACCATCTCAGTCTGGCCTCTCTGACTTCATCTCCAAGGCCTCTAACATGTAATGTCCCTCTGATGTACTCCTTCCTGATCCTATCCATCCTGGTCACTCCCAATGAGAACCTCAGCATCCTCATCTCTGCTACCTCCAGTTCTGCTTCCTGTCTTTCAGAACATGAAATTACTAGTGGCCGAAAAGTGCAAAACACCCTCAACAAACAGCAAAAAATTTACAGTAAACCCAACCAGGAAAGAGAATTTACACGAGGCGATAATGTTTCGACCAATCCGGTGCAGGGAGTTGGGACATTCCCTTTTCATTGTGTTAGTGGCCGGGAATCACAAAACCCTTCAACAAACATTTCAGGAACAAGAAATGAGCATTTCAGGAAACAGTTTTATTAAGTTGTGTGTTACATATAATGTCATCACTGTTTAGGATAAATCATGCTGTGATTGAAACCGTGGGGTCCATGTGTCTATTTATGTAGTTTTTTTTTTTTCCCGTGTTTTGCACTTCCCGACCAGATATACTGCTTCCTAAAAGAAGCTGCACAGCAATGTTCACTTCAAGTCAAGATAACAGAAGCCATTACTTGCAGGATTAATACTCCATGATAATTGTAAAACCCATGTGGAAAAATAGGTAAAATTAGACTTTAGGAAAGGTGAAACCGTTTAGAAGGAGAACTCCAAGCAGGTTATTACTGTACTTGTGATGTATTAGACTTTAAGCCCTTTTACAAATGGATGGGTAGTGGAGGGGATTAAAGGGATAATCCACCATGTATTTTCTTTTGCTTCCTATCTTGCTTCTTTTAGCGTCATTCTCATTGTGTCCTATGTCTCCACCAAAGCCGTACACTTCAGCGCTGTGTTTTTTTCCCTGGTACCGTTCACTTGTGACAATGGAGAGAGACAGACAGAAGATGATTATTTGAACTTGCCCATTTTTACTCTTCAGCCTTTCTTATTACACTTAAGGCCTAAATCATTCGTACCTGGGCCAGATTTTCACTTGAAGTGATTATTTTTTTTACATTTGGAAATGACACAAGAAAATGTCTAAAGATTTTATACGAACATAATCACCTTTTTTATTGTTATTTACAGTTTTAAAGCTCACCATATATTGGATGTAATATTTTCAAGAATAATGTACAGAGGTTTTCAAGTGGGACACACGTTTACCTTTGAAGACTTGAAGTTGTAGCCCACTTTAATATTCCATACCTAGAAAATACATTAGTTTTTCCGAAATAGAAATGAATACATAATTTTCATGTATACACATGGTTTCAGAGACAAAATAGTGTCAGGAGTAATTATTACAAAAACTGAGGCGGAATGTGATAACGGCATGTAGAAAAACTTAAAAAGTAAATATAATTTGTTTAATCAACATTTGACAAATTAATAATTAAATAATAAAACAGCTTCAGGCTATTCCAGTTTTTCAATTAACTACAGCCTATTATTATTTTTTAAAATGCATGTTTAAGCAAATTTGTCATATATTGGCCTAAATTATGCATTTCAAGCACATGTGTTAACTAAAAGAAGTAAAATACAAATATAAGATATTCAAAAAGCACATTGAAAGATGTGTCAATATGTAGTATTTCACACTAGGTGGTCACCTAGTTCACTCGGTGTCATTAATGTTACCTTAGCCACTACAAGAAGTTGATGGGAAAAAAAAAGAAACAACAACAAGGCACATTGTCAATGCTAACATGTTTGTCTGCTGTGTGCTATTTTTTCTGATTTTGTTTACTATTTTGGATAATACGAGTGTAAAGGTGACCATAGGGGTACTATTTCATGTTCAGAGGGCTCTAGTAATGTAAAATATTAGAGTAAAATTTACTGCATATAAAAGTACGTAGACAGGTTGCCTATGCTGCAACAACAGAAATATTTTATTTATAAATAAATAATCCTACTTTGTGAAAATTCACTTATCACTGTGTGGTCTGGAAGCAATTAACCGCAATAAATAAAAGATTCCTGTCTATTAAGAAAATGCATCCATTTAAACAACAGGTGGCTCGGGCATCTAGTCCGGATGCCTCCTGGATGCCTCCCTGGTGAGGTGTTCCGGGCATGCCCAACCGGGAAAATGCCCCGGGGCAGACCTAGGACATGCTGGAGGGATTATGTCTCACAGCTGGCCTGGGAACGCCTTGGTGTCCTCCCGGTGGAGCTGGAGGAGGTGGCCGGGGACCGGGAAGTCTGGGCTTCCCTACTGAGACTGCTGCCCCCGCGACCCGGACCCGGATAAGCAGAAGAAAATGGATGGATGGATATTGGTAGTTTTTGTAGAATAAGCAACACTGAATTTTTTTCAAAAATGTGAATAGTAGTAATAATGTCTTAGAATCTTGCTCAGTGTTCAGCAACTCACGGCATAGTAGTTTATTTCAAAGTACACCTAAATATGTGTAATAGTGGTCCAGCCCTGCACAAGCCGGGCTTGAACCAGCAACCAGATACAGTACATCCTCCGAAAAGGAACAGCACTTTTCTTAAGGCGCCATGTGGAATATCACAGTCCCACCAGTTGGCATCCGTTAGACCTAAAACGTGACTATTTGTCTTTAGTGCAGTGCTTCTCAAGTAGTGTGGGGATGCGGTGAACTGTCAGAGGAGATGCAGGGAGTATGGAGTATTCCAGTGATACTGCAGACCTGCCACCATGTACAAATATATCATACTCAATATGCAGTCTTGATGAATTGAGAACCACTGCTTTAGCGGAAGAGAGAAGCAAAATGACTACAAGGTAGTCCATGTTTTCCTCAAATGCTGCCATCCATGGATCTATCTGGTGTGTTTCCGCACCAGCTATGATGACGGTCAGACCTTTTTCCACAGAGGCGAACGCTGTTTGTCCATGTTGCTGTACTGGACTTAATTCTTTCCCACTGCCCTTGACCAGTCTCTTAACACAGAGAGCAGGCAGATAAGCCAAGATTTGCACACAATGCCAAAGCCATTAGTGTCTGACTTTTCCTCCCCTCTCCCGCTCTCTTTCTCTCTCGCTCGCTCTCTCAAGGGTTTGTTTCATGTTATCAGATCCACCAGGGATGTGTATATGGCAGATTGAATGTCGGCTGCCATGGAAAAGGCTAAGATGTCTAACCTTCTATTCACACGCTGCTGCTAGCCTCATCAACAGAGAGGCCCCTTTTGTCCCTCAACAGCCAAAGCATACGAACAGTACAAGATAATTGCGCTCGGACAATACCCTTCTCCGCTGTTTGTTGGACTGTGTCCGGTCTCTTTGGGTGAAATGCTAGATGAGTGTGTGCCCGGGAGACGAGGATGCATGAAGGGCGACGACGGATTGTGTTTGTGCCGAATTTCGCTATCTGTATGAAAGGGAGTGATAAAAGCTTTTTGGAGCCGTACTGCATGTCGAGCTGTCAGCGTGTAGTTGAAGTCGCCGGATGCCAACTGGCAGTCGCTTCAGTTGTGATGTCACCAGTTGGCTGATACAGATTCTTGAGGAAATACGATTAGAAGCCACAAAACCGACAGCGGGGTACTTGAATCCTCAGAGACTCACTCATTTCCTCCCATGATGTCATCACTCAGGTCCAGGTGTCATCTACTGAAATTTGTGTAGTGGCTTATAAATATGCGTTGCAACTTTTGCCTCGAGATTACGCTCATCAGACACTTCATGAGGCACACCTGCACAACGTAATGGCATCATTAGCAGAGCCCTGTTTATCATTTGGTTAGAGTTTGAGAGGTGCGACCAAATTTACTTGCATTTAAATTACTTTATTATATACCGAGTGGTTAGCGCGCACGCCACACAGCTAGGAGACCCGAGTTCGATTCCACCCTCGGCCATCTCTGTGTGGAGTTTGCATGTTCTCCCCGTGCATGCGTGCGTTTTATCCGGGCACTCCGTTTTCCTCCCACATTCCAAAAACATGCTAGGTTAATTGGCGACTCCAAATTGTCCATAGGTATGAATGTGAGTGTGATTGGTTGTTTGTCTATATGTGCCCTTTGATTGGCTGGCCACCAGTCTAGGGTGTACCCCGCCTCTCAGCTGGGATAGGCTCCAGCAGCCCCCGCGACCCTTGTGAGGATAAGCGGTAGAAAATGAATGAATGAATTTTGTAATAATATGCTCCTGACACTATTTTGTGCTTGAAACCATGTGTATTCATTTATATTTTGGAAAAACTAATGTATTTTCTAGGTATGCAATATTAAAATGGGCTGCAAATTCAAGTCTTCAAAGGTAAACGTGTGTCCCACTTGAAAACCTCTGTTGTACATTATTCTTGAAAATATTACATCCAATATGTGGTTAGTTTTAAACTGTAAATAACAATAAAAAAGGTGGTTATGTTCGTAAAAAATCTTTAGACATTTTCTTGTGTCATTTCCAAATGTAAAAAAAAATAATCACTCCAAGTCAAAATCTGTCCCGGGTATGAAGGATTTTGGCATCTTAGTATTAATACAAATGTAAAGACGGGAATTGAACAGAATGGAGAAGGAGTAGAATTAAATAGACTCTTATTTCTTCCTGATTATATTTTGATTCTTCTTTCAAACCTCAACTTTGGTCAAGGACGGACTGGCCATCGGGAGTATTGGGAGTTTTTTCTCTCTGCCGATCAATAATGGGCCAACTGACAACCTTTTATTTATTTATTGTTGCGCCTTGCCTTGGTATATGGTAAGTAAATCTCAGGCCGCCGCAGGCACAACACATCAGAGGGGACGAGTTGGCACAGTCTGAGAAAACCTCTCCCTACATGAACAAGCGCTGTGCGTTGGGCCCCGTAATCCATGGGGTGCGGGGGGCCCATTTTGTGCAAAAGGCCATATGTGAAATGGATAAACATCGCTTCGGTGGCACGTGCATGCAGAGTCAAATCAGCCCGAGGCGCTGTCACTAATTAGAGAATAAAATCAAAAATTCACCCATCCTGCTGCCTGTCTCTGTTGGTGTCATTGTACAAGCTGCTCCCTTTTAAAGCACAAGGTTACGGTTTATAAACAAGTGCAGTCTCATAATAGGGGATGGGGCGGGGCCGGTACGCTTATTTAATCCTACCTCCTCTCTATTTCAAGTTGGTCACTTCCTATGTTCAACATGTACCCTTTCTGAACTAACTTAAGAGAATTAAAAGGCTTTACTGGATATCAATATGTTTCAGTAAGGTGAAGGTTTGTAGATCCATAGAAATAAACTATATACCAGACCCACTTGGTATGCTTTGGTACAAAGAAATATATATTTTTTAACATATAATTGAATAAAACAGTGCGTGTAGCCCACCAGAAATGTCGCCGGCATTTCTGTGTCCATCCTCCTCCTTCCACCAAAGTCATCTTCTTCAGTGTCGGAACTGAGCAACCCCACACTTCCCTCCCACACACCCCGTCAGTGTCTCTCCCTCTTTTGTTGTTGCTCCAGCGCCACGCCCTCCACGAGGAAAATCAGCTCCAACATGCAGCAGTCCGCCCCCCCGAAACCAGCCGGCGACAGTGAACCTCTCGGCACAGAAAGCGCTACCCATAATGCTGCCACCACAATGCTTCACTGTAGGGATGGTATTGGCCTGGTGATGAGCAGTGCCTGGTTTCCTCCAAACATGGCGCCTGGCATTCACACCAAAGAGTTCAATCTTTGTCTCATCAGACCAGAGAATTTTGTTACTCATGGTCTGAGAGTCATTCAAGTGCTTTTTGGCAAATTCCAGACGGGCTGCCATGTTCCTTTTACTAAGGAGTGGCTTTCGTCTGGCCACTCTACCATACAGGCCTGATTGGTGGATTGCTGCAGAGATGGTTGTCCTTCTGGAAGGCTCTCCTCTCTCCACAGAGGAACGCTGGAGCTCTGACAGAGTGACCATCGGGGCCTTGGTCACCTCCCTGACTAAGGCCCTTCTTCCCTGATCGCTCAGTTTAGAAGGCCGGCCAGCTCTAGGAAGAGTCCTGGTGGTTCCAAACGTCTTCCATTTACGAATAATGGAGGCCACTGTGCTCATTGGGACCTTCAAAGCAGCAGAAATTTTTCTGTATCCTTCCCCAGATTTGTGCCTCAAGACAATCCTGTCTCGCAGGTCTACAGACAGTTCTTTTGACTTCATGCTTGGTGTTTGTGCTCTGACATGCACAGTCAACTGTGGGACCTTATATAGACAGTTATTATATTTCCAAATCATGTCCAATCAACTGAATTTACTGCAGGTGGACTCCAATTAAGCTGTAGAAAGATCTCAAGGATGATCAGTGGAAAAAAGATGCACCTGAGCTCAATTTTGAGCTTCATGGCAAAGGCGTGAATACTTATGTAAATGTGATTTTTTTTTCTATTTTTAATAAATTCAAAACATGTCAAAAAAACCTTTTTTCACATTGTCATAATGGAGTATTTTGTGTAGAATTTTGAGGTAAGAGATTAATTTAATACAGTTTGGAATGAGGCTGTAACATGACAAAATGTAGAAAAAGTGAAGCGCTGTCAATACTTTCCGGATGCACTGTATAATGGCTATTTTCAAGAGAATGTTAAATTACTTTACTTCTGCTTTGACGTTTGGCTCATTTGTCTGCTGGTCCCACCGATAAATAATGCAAAATATAAATAATGCAAACAGCAAATATTGAGCCGACTTGAGCGGTGGCGTGTTTTGTAAACGCGGTATTCATACACTTGTTGGTATTGCATTGCTTAAAATGAGATGTTGTACCTTAATGAAAGTGTCTTACGTTCGGTTGTGTGGCCACCACAGACCCAAATAAATGGATTTTCATTTTGAGGTTTCATTCACTAGTTCACTCTTATTTATTGTTGTTGGTTTATACACTCCACTCTGTGGAATGTTCTGGTTTGGTGATGAGCGTCATTTGCAGTTATCATTTCTCTCCATGAGCGATGCTGCTATGCCCTTTTCCTCTCCTTTCTCCTGCCCTCATCTCGTCAAATTTTCTCCTCCAGAGGGTGTTGTGGCTTTGACAGGCAGTGAGCTCACAGTTGTAACCTTCCTGCCACATGTGCCAGGCGAGAAGCGAACTGGTGGGGTTTGGCTGCAGATTGAATAGCTCCCAAAGATGTCATATTGAGACAGCCTTCCCCCAGCCCCTTAAATTATATTCCTGCCTGGCTGCCTGCAAGCCTCCACCAATCAAGTTGCACGGAGTTGCCATGCGGTTGGCCACTCCGCTCGCTCTGAATTGCCCTCCAACTTGTTTCTTGTTTTTTTTTTCCCCTTCTCCTCTTCCTTCTTCCCTGGGGTGTGTCCTTCAGAGAAATTATTCCTTCACCACTTGTCATGCGAGCCAACCACTGTGAGGCAGACCAGCAGATGGGAGGTCTGATTGGCTGTCGGCTTGTGTTTATTTCCTTGTTGTTGCGATGTCAGATGAGATCAAACATTGTTGTGCAGAATTGTCATGTACTCACCACGGGTTTCATGAGCATTTAAAGTCGTTTAGGTTTGATCGAAAGGTGGGAATTGATCCCACGCTAGCTGAGTCAGCTATGTGAACCGGTACGTGACCAATGGCCTCCCTGTCAACAAAAAGGAGATATCCAACAAAATCTGTCCATGATGGACGATTTAAAAAAGTAGGTAGACTACATTTTGAGGATCTTGTTTCATGGACTATTGTAGTATAGTATTGTCATATAAAAGATCATGTTTCTTTGTGGTATTCAACAAGGAACTAAGTGAATATCCGACTAGGCACGGTCCTAAAAAAAATCACTCAGAGGTTTTCAACAAGTTCAAACAATCAATTTATGACGCTAATTTTGTAAATAGCATGATCAATGAAGCACAGGCCTCAAACAAGAAATTTAATATCCTTTGTTGGCATCAAACAAACATATATTTATACATTTTTCACAAAACGTCTGGAAAAAGAGGGATTGTCTTATATTCAGGATATTTGAGTTTATACAGTAATTGTTTATGGCTTTGGAAGAATTTAGCAAAAAACTAAATCACCACATCTTCCCTTTCTTCTCTCATCCTGTCCTTTTTTTCATCAGGTTTGTTTTGCTGGCTTGAGGCAGCTTGGGTCATAGGTCATATTGCTACACGTCCACAGCTCTGCTGGTTGCAGTTGTAATCTGATTTTCATTACTGTCAGCGATCGATTTGGAGCGACTGCACGCTCACGTCTGCCACATATTTCCAAATATGATGTTTTTCCACCCTACCCATGGTACATGACACACATACAGCACAAGGAATAGAATAGTTTTTAACTATACTAAGTGAAATGGGATTATTATTTCTCTGAATACAATTATTAAATCACTTATACAAACCCGTTGAAACATCTGAGAAAACATTGGCTATGGATTATGTGACCGCTCTATATGACCTGATTTGGCCAGGAGGTGAGTTATATGAGCTGTAGGATGAAAGGAGCCCACTGAGGTTTTTATTGTGAAGGGCTGGAGGAGAGATATATATTTATACAGTATATAGCTGTCTCTCACTAAGTTGATTAATGAGGAACAGCTTCATGTGGAAAGTCGACGGAGGTTGGCTTGCGTCACTGAGAAACAGGTGGTGGACATTCATATACATACACACACACACACACACACACGTGCATAAACACATATACCTCAGGTGGTGGACGGAGCTCTCATGCTGAGCGGATTTGTATCAAAGCCCAGACATAAAACTGAGTTGGCAGTCTGGGACTCTCACTGCTCCAAGTCTGCTGCTGCTGCCATGTGTGTGTCTGTGTGTGTGTGTGTGTGTGTTTGTTTAACCATGCTAGAAAAATGATGTATGCATGGAAGTCATCTTTTTTTTTCCCACTCCGGCGTCTTTCTGCAAGTTCTTTTCGTCTTTATTCAGATTTGCACTCCTGTTTTTTAAATCAACTTTTTTTGGCAACAATCCCCCCCCTCCATCCTTTCGGCTGCCTTAAATGTCAGCTGGGAAGGTGCTGAAAGGTGGTTGGATCGGGGCGGTGCATTATCAGCCCGCACAATTAGGATGGTCTGAATTCACCATGGTTGAAATCAGCTAGCGTGACAGCAGGGGATGGTCTCAGCACACATGCCAGTGCTTGTCACGTATGCGGTCTGCATGCATCAGTGTGCTGATTGTGAGGCATGCAAACATGCTCACATGTCAGCACCATGCCTATTACGGTGGTTTATGGCGGTGGAAATTAACATTCTCTATGGGATTTTTTGTCTCTTATAGGGTGGGAGTGATACGGACTATAAATCTACTTGATCTGCATGAAGTGTCATGGCGTGTTACACGCCCTTTTACTGTGGCTTTTGTCTGGTCGTGATAGCCATACCACATCTTCTCCGTCTAGGCACGCACACATAACAGTTGGTGTACAAATCTCACGCGAACCCCCACCCCAAACCCCCTGCTGCCCATCTCGGGTCCACGCTGAGTGTGTAATGAGCATAGCTACAGCAAGATTAAGGCACATATTTTATGGCATTGGAGGATTTGTTACAGTTGCGATGGAGTGCACTCGGGCCGAATGACCAGCGGCATCCCTACTGTTAGCCTCCTGTCGTTTGTCATAGCCTTTTTACCTAACACAGCTAATGTGTTTCCAGGCAAACATGCACCGCCCATTGAGACACTATTTTCTGTACAGGAAGGCCATAAAGGCATAAGAGCTTGTGGTAAAGAGGAAAAAATGAAGTAGTGATAAAAGAGGCTTTGGTCATAAGGAGAAAGGGCAGTGTTAGATATGTGATGTGGTTTGTAGCCCCCTCCTGTTCAGTACAATAGAAGGGTGGTGGGCCACTGATCACAAAAAGATGGGGAAGACGGAATCAAAGACTGAAAGGATAGAGAAAAGCCAAATAGGAATAGAAGGGTAAACCAAAAGACAGGCTATCTGTTGAAAGCAGTAGATCAGAGGAAAAAACATTGGGACAGATGGAGAGGAAGAAAGTAGAGCGCAAGGACTGTTATCATCTGGAATCTATAGAGAATTGATGGGCAGAAGAAGAAGATATAGTCCCATTCATCACACACTGTCTCATAAAAAGACTGTGCTGCTGTTGCTTCTTCGACTCTGTATTCTCCATCTCGTCTCTCCAAATAGTTCACCAGCTGACCAAATATCTCTTTTTAAGGAGGTAGGCTCTAATATTCATTTTGTGGGGAAAAAAGGCAAGGCAAAAGCAAATTCTTTCCATTCTTTTATTAGATAAGTGTCGCTTAGAAAACTGGATAAGTATATGGCGGAATATAATCATTTTGACCAGTCATTCTCAGCCACTGTTTTCATTGGGTCAAAGGTCTTTGCCTGGGTAAAAAAAAAAAAACAATAATGTAATGAGCCACGTCTGTAACTGCACCTCAATTTCTGTGCTATTTTCTTGCTACGGCGTCACAAGGTGCGTGCTTATGTTTATGAGGGGCTGTCCGTCCAACACACAGCTGCAGATATCTGCTGGTGAAGAGCATGCCAAAAAGTGAGAGACAGCATCTTCCTGCTGCAGGTCACACTGTGATGCAAACAATCCTGTCAAATCTAAGATATTTGAGACGTTTTAAGTGGAAACATTTGGGTCGTTGCTATGAAGTTTGCAGATGACATTGTGATTTGTAGGGAACAGGTGGAGGAGATGCTAGAAGAGTGGAGGTTTGACCTGGAAAGGAGAGGAAAGAAGATGAGCGATGAGAGGGACCCAAGTGGAAGAGTGAGGTTACACAGAGAAGAGATACAGAAGGAGGATAATTTTAAGTAGATAGTTCAGAACAATGGAGATTGTGAAAAGCAGGTGAAGAAGCGTGTGCAGGCAGGATGGAACGGGTGGAGAAAAATGTCAGGCGTGATGTGTGATAACAGAGTTTCAGCTAAAATGAAAGGAAAGGTTTTCAAAACTGTGGTGAGACCAGCCATGTTGTTTGGTCTAGAGACATTGCCACTGAGGAAAAGACAGGAAGCAGAACTGGAGGTACCAGAGATGAGGATGCAGAGATTCTCATTGGGAGTGACCAGGATGGATAGGATCAGGAAGGAGTACATCAGCGAGACATTACATGTTAGAGGCCTCGGAAATAAAGTCAGAGAGGCCAGACTGAGATGGTTTGGATGTCCAGAGGAGAGATAGTGAATATATTGGAAGAAGGGTGCTGCGTTTAGAGCTGCCAGGCATAGAGGAATAATAATAATAATAATAATAATAATAATAATAATAATAATATAATAATAGAAACTTCCAACTGAACTGAAAGTGTGTATTCTCAGGGCATTGATTCGAACGCAACTGTAGTGTTCAAGTTGTCTTAGACATTCCTCCTCTCATTCCAGCAGGCTCCATCAGTTCTCAATGATTAGGTGGGACAAACATTAGTCTGACTAGATAGGACAACTCTAGTAGTCCTATCCAGATCTTGTACAGTGCCCTGGATAAATGAGAATATCCACAGACATGAGACTGTGTAACGTATAAACAAATAAGGTGCGCCTACAACCGAGTACTCTACGTTTCTACCAAACTACCGAGCATATTTCAGATGGAAGTCGATGGGTTTTGGAGGTTAATTTACCAAATCGAACCTGTTCCTACTATCTTTCTCTTTGATGCTTCTCTTATTGTTGTCTTAAGCATTGCCTGGTTGAGGCTGATTCAAGAGAATTCACCTATCTATCAAGCTAATTCGATTTTCTTGTGCTCAAGATGCCATCTTTGGACAAGCAAGGGATAAGCTGCACTCATACGCTTCCCTTCCCCTTCTTCATCAGCCCCGTCTTCCCATTTTCCTGTAGCCTCAGATCTCTTGGATATTTATTAAGAATGCCATCTAACAAGATGTTCATCTGTTTCCATGAGTAGCTAATACTTGTAATGTATGTCACCAGCGTCAAACACTTGCTCTGAAAGACGCCCCCACTGTTATTACCATCATGCTTGTTTAGCTCTCAGTTTCTCATTAGGATCCCTTTCCCTCTCCCTTGCTCCCAGTGGAGGGAACAATTGGATTAGTAGAGTGTTTATATTGTATATGCCTGAGCTCTATTCCAATTTTACACATATTTCCTCATGTGTGGTGGTTTTATTTGTTTTGCTCATACTGTTTACTACATTCTGGCGAGGTGTGACATTTTTATATTATGATAAGAGCACCGAGGGAAGAGGGAGGCGTTATGCGTGATGTAAATCAAGCAGGGCAATTCAGTGATAATATCCAGTAGGAGTAGGTGTTGCTGGATACATTTTGAATTTAGCCTACACAGTTTTGTGTGATAGCATCTCCTTTGTATTGCTGCACTTGTTGCTATAGGCGACTCAAGGTCTATCTGTGAGGCCTTGGCATGCTCATCATCAGTCAAGAATAAAGGGCCATGGATGCAGCCAAGTAGTACAACTCCAAAGTCAAAGTCCTCGGTTACTACTCCAGACATGTTGAAGTAGTTATATGGACAACCTTGCGTCTTGTACAATGACGGAACAGCACACGGCGCTGTCATCTGGCAGCCTGTGTGGTTTGAATGAATGCGCTTTTCTCTGTGGATCCTCCACCTCCTCTTCCTGTACTTCATGTTCTTCGTGTAAATACAATCTGCCTGTGATGTCGCAGGCGTGCTTTTAGTCAACAGCAGCTGTGACATCATTCAGTCTCAGTCTTGGTGACAGGTCCCTGTCAGCCCATTAATGTTGAGCAGTACAGGGAACAGTCATTGATCGATTGATAAACAATTTGGTCATTTGTGTGGTTATTATTGAGGTCCACATAAGGCACTATTTTTTGAAAAGTCAAATATTTTTAGCATATGCTATTGACCCACACTGAACTAGTTTGCTGTCAAAAGAAGACGTCAGCCAAGGCTTTCTTCCAAGCAGACCACGGCTCTAGCCCAAGTCCTACAGGTGGGATATTTTGCAGCCATAATCAATAACGCAGAGACTTGTGGTGTAACTGTCAAACGGTGATCACATCATACACGGGAGGTAGAACTGGGGGACAATGAATTCCAGGTTGGAGTTGACAGCAGCAAACATGTATCTTTTATAATAAAGACTATGAGCTATGAGCTCATATGAGACTAGAGCTATGAACACGGTTGGACTCATGCTGTGTTTTAATCACACAACAAAACTCACCGATATGTGAGTTGCATTGTTTAGGCACTCGAGTCCGTGGAATGATACATGGGGAAACCGCCAACAAAACATTTACTAAATGTGACCTGCATAAAAACCAAGCTACAGTGACATCGACATTATTTTTGTTATTAGCATTGTTATTAGACACCTTGTCACACCACACTGGCTAGCTACTAGTCGGCTAGTCACTAGCTTTATCACACACCTGCTTACAACGCCTCAGGCCCCTACCGAAAGGTAACGCTACATATTTTAGCTTCCGTCACTGCGACTATGTTTTTGTTTTTGCATTCGGTGTCGTGTTCGTTTTTATGTTGCTATGTGAAATCAATGCACCCGGGAAGGAAGATACTGTAAGTATCATGGATGTACCTGTTACTATATGGTCACATCAGAGTTGTATTCTATGGAAAAAATGCAATCTTATATTCAGGGCAAAGGGCAAATAGGTATGACTGTTTTAGGTTTAGGATAACTGTCTTTGCAATGCAATGCAATTGCAATGTAGTCATCTAGAGGGCTGACATGGACATAGACAAAACAGACCGAGTTACACTTTCTTTCCAAGACATCGTCCAGTTCTGTAATAACCATATTTTTGTAAACAGCACCAAATGAAGCCACCACATAGTCATCAAAAAACCAACAGCCATTATAGTTTCATATCTAAGTCTCTGTGTTCCTGCCGCAATGGGACAAACATGGTTCCAAGTTGTGTGTGTCCCCTGCACGTATGAGCCAGAAGGAGAGCGAATACTGTATGTGTTGGTAAGCACTCATTAAAACGAATGGCGGTAATCAAACTGCAAAGCAATTAGCCATGGCTGAGCAGAGAGAGAGTGTCGTTGTGTGAGTGTCGTGTCGCTGTGTGCCATCACGACATTGTAGATCACCCCTCCCTCCAGGAGAAGTCAAGGAGTTGCATTAAGCAGCTTGGAGGCCTCAATTTGTGAAGCAGACCACCATTTGTTTCAGATGAGCTTATTAGTTTAATGCCTGCGACAAACACTTAGTTGTTTGTGGTGGTTGTTTTTGTAAATCCATTCTAAAGTTGGAGTACTGCTCCTCTGCATTATTACACTCTGTGAAATATATATCCTTAATAACAATAATCACACCAAAATGATTTATGCCTCTGTAAGCGTGTATTTTATGTGCTCTACGGTCCAAGTAGGTATAGCTCTTTGCCAAAAAGAACTTGCCCTGTCTTATATTCGTTTCATTGAAGGACAGGCTTGACAACCCTGGTTTTTAGTGACGTTGGAAAGATGCCTGAGGAAGAGTGAGTCATTTACAACATGCAACAAATCCACTGGCAAAGCCAGCCCCCAATCCATTTTGAAGAAGCTTTGTAGGCAGAGGACCTTGCAGCCGGTTATGGATATGGACACCGTGATGGAAGACATATTGTCCCTATCAAAGGACATTGGGGGATTTGAAAACACATCAACACTAGTAAATACAAAGGCTGTATAAACGTATGCTTTTTAATGATGCTGTTGTTAACCTTTCACTATTTATCTACTGACTACATTGCAGAACATTTGCTGCCTTTTTGACTGTCAATAATCCCATGAAATGGCATAGCATTTTGTTTCATAGTCTCCATGCATTCATCCATGCATTCATCCATGCAAGACACGCTGCAACTGAAAGTATACATTTTATATTTGATCCCTGAGACATTGCTAAAATGTAATGCCACTATACTTTATGATAAGAACAATGGCAAAAAAACATGAAAAAGCAACCAATTTTGAGTATTTCACTGATAGTACTCAAGCTTTTGTTTTGGAATAAAACACTTAAGACCACAGTGTTATATTGACAGTGTTGCAAGTCTGTGGATAGGGTCATTAACCTGGAAATCAAAACTTTCTTTACTGATCATGCGCCCTGACTGCACTGAGATATAAACCAATGGTGGTACAGTAAACCTCGGATATATCGGACTCGGATATATCGGAAATTCGCTCACAACGGACAGATAAAAAAGAACAAATTTTTCTGTAATGCATTTCCAATAAAAATTCATTGCATATATCGGATTTTTTATAACGGATTTCGCCTATTTCGGACAAAATCTCCAGTCCCGTTCCAATTTCCCTCGCATATATCGGATGGCCGCATCGTGGCCTTTGGTCCATCTTTGATCCATGTTCACAGCCAAAGCTGAAGATTATAACATCTTTGTATGAATTACAGACATGTACATGAGCATGTACAACGAAATAAAAAAAAAATCTCAAATCTGTAGAAATGCCTTCTTGTTGCTATTAGCGAGGTTTAGAAACAAACGATAAATGTAAGTGCAAACGATAATGATGTCACATGCTATTGAAATGTATGGGAACTTGCCGA
Organism: Doryrhamphus excisus; assembly: GCF_037039965.1. Classification (NCBI taxonomy): domain Eukaryota; kingdom Metazoa; phylum Chordata; class Actinopteri; order Syngnathiformes; family Syngnathidae; genus Doryrhamphus; species Doryrhamphus excisus. The sequence goes on along the minus strand of NC_136359.1, from coordinate 9,708,738 downwards.
CTTGTCAATAGCCTGTGACGTCATTATCGTTTGCGTTTACGTTTATCGTTTGGTTTCTAAACCTCCCTAATAGCAACAAGAAGGCATTTCTACAGATTTGAGACATTTTTTTTTATTTCGTTGTACATGCTCATGTACATGTCTGTAATTCATACAAAGATGTTATAATCTTCAGCTTTGGCTGTGAACATGGATCAAAGAAAGTTCCCCCATGGCATTGCGCGTCTGTGTAATGAATGTGGCAGGAAGGGTGGGCCCTAGGTCTACATGAGGCCAAATCCCAAAACAGTAGTGAGGTTAAGATCACGTAGGCCTACGTTATGCTAATCTTGTTGATGTCACTGGCTATTGTCTTTCTCCTGGCTCCAGATTTAGGACAAATATAAAAGTGAGTGACGTCAATAATACTAGCACAGCAGTGAATGAGATCTTAACCTCACTATTGGAAATAACGTAGGCCTGACGGGCGTAACAGGGCCTAGCTTAATTAACAATTTGTTATGCTCAGAGTCCAATAAAGTTAAATTCTCATTACCTTACGTCTCTTTTCATTGCCCAGTCCAGGTACATTGGAAACATAGTCAAGGAAGTGCCTTTTTATAACAGATAAAAACCGATTTACGCATATACCGGATATAAATCCGATATATGCGTAAAACGCATTTTGCTTATATCGGACAAAACCAGTGGGAACAATTGAATCCGATATATCCGAGGTTTACTGTACCTGTATTTTATTTGGAAATACCATATCTTATACTATATATATGTCACCATACCATGCCATTCATAACATTCGAGGGTACATAAAGGGGGGCATTGGAGTTGTTATGCCACAGGTTAGCATCTACTTTACAGTATGTACTGTAAGCGACGCCAGGCCTGCAAGGCTGCCTCACAGATGATTGTGCATGGACAGCACACAGGCCCGTTACAGGTTGGCAAGGCAACGGGCTATCCATTTCGTTCAGCTTCATTTGCCTGACTGGCACTTAACCTCACTAAGTGCTCGTTTTGGGGTTGAGATAATCAGCTACTTTTTCACTGACACTTGTTTTTGAGAATATTTATCCCCTCGAGTTTCAAAGTTGATTTGAGGTTTTGTAGAATTAGTCTGGTTTTACCCTCTCAAGGACTTTTAAGAATTCCACTATACGTAGAAGTTCCACTATGTCAAATAAGGAGACTTGCAAAGATGCCCATTCAGCTTATCTTCGTTTTAAAAGCTCAACTCTAACAGGACAGCAGCGGTGATGCCATTTACTGCTACAGTTATGACCCCTTTGGCACATTTTGGAGCGGTCCGATGACATGCTGCTTTTTTTTGTAGAATTGGTTTAAAACACGATGAACGATGCAATTCTTATTTGTGTGGTGGGTACAGCAGGGTGGCCTGGGAAATCAGCCAGACCCTAATTGCTGCGGCAGACCCTCATTCAAACAACAGGAACGCTCAAACAAATAGTGATATAACATCACAGTATTGTGGAACAGTGGCTGCTGATTTAACATTTTGAAGTATTACCATAACAATAAAGGCATGATTGCTCTTTGAAAACTTGTAAAGTACATTTACGGCCAGAATATTTTTTGGGTGTGCAAGGATATCCAAGGAGATACAGCTGGAATTGGTGCAAATTCAGGAAAATCAAGAAAGCACCCTGTGCCGGTTATTGTGTTTAGCTGCTCTATAGGAGTCCACAACCTAATTCATTCGTTCATTTTCTACCGGTTTTCCTCATGAGGGTCGCAGGGGTGCTAACCACTCGGCCACCACCGTGCAGCCTCAAATTAATAGACAGGGCCGAAAATGAGCACAATAGGTCCTTTTTTATACATCTTGAACCTGTCAGAAAACATTTTGGTGAATGCGTGTTACCGACATAAACAATAGTAACCAGACCGGGGGAAAATAGCTATCGTGCTTCATTTCAGTGCTCAATTAATGCAGACTCAACCGCAGCAAGATCTCAAAAGGTGAGTTTAGGCAAGTAACAAGTAAACATATTATACAATGTCCCGACAGAGGACCACAGTCTGACTTTTTAAAGTTCATTACCAACCTTAACACGGCAACGACAGTGCTCATTTCCACACACATTTCTCTGTCACTATCCACAACAGCAACGCTTCCTCATTATCCACCAATCACAGTTACGGTGAGCGAGGTATGCACGAACGGCAACACAAGCAGTTTGCACATTGCCTGTGTTCTGCATTCCTGCTAGTTTTGCTGTGATAAGTATGACAATAGTAGTGGATTTTATTCCATTTCAAAGGATTCCTTATTGAAGTGCCCTATTTGGGATATTGAATTTATTTTTACCCCAATGAAAAAGTTTCTTTTGTCTGTGAGAGCGTGAGAGAAACTCTTGAGGAGGCAGAACCTTGAGTCCCGATGCCTGCAATGGGATTTATGGGCGATATAAAGAAAATTTACAACGAGAATCATTTTCTCAGAGCCTTTTTCTAAGAAGTGTAAAGCCTTGCTCTCGGCCGCTCCGCCCTTCCATTTCATTAAGTCTAAAGACAACCATGGAAGAAGCCTCCACCTCCTCCTCTTGTTGCTGCTGCTTTTATGTTTTCAACCTCTCGCTGGACCTTCAACCATTTCTTTTCTCTTCCATTTCCATGGCCTTGTTTCTTTTGAACACCCCGGATAACCGTGTACTTGTCGGCTGTGCAGAGAGTGCAATGAGACAAGGCCTTGCGTCGGTGGGCTCCATGCTTGTATACCTGCACGTAGGCCAGTCTAGGTCTTTGTACCCCGCTCTATTGTCCTCGTCTCTGTAAAGAAGAAGCGCTGCACTTCTGTCGTCTTTGTGATGAACACGGACTGCCGCTTCCCTCGTGTCTTCTCGCTGATGGTGTGGTTGTTTTATGCTATCAGATGATTCTCAAACGGCACCACAAGCAACATATGCACAAAGCCTTCGTTTGTCTGTCCGGCATCATCCACTTGTTGTGCCAGCTTGGTTCCAGCAAACGGTGAAGGACACGGTTTAATTGTATGTTGTATGGTACATTCCGCAGACTACATCTTTTTATGGCAGCAATTAACTGATTTTATACTCAGAAAACATTGGTGAAGCAAAAATGATTCTCCATGTGCAAGTAAAATTGGAAACACTATAAATCTACAAGAATTCCACAGGAACAGTTGTGAAAACGGAAATCCAAAGGGGAAATGGATTAAGACTCTATCCCACTGCGCTGTTTAATGATTTCATTTGGAAAACAAAGGTGTACTATTTTAAAGCCTTTTCCCCCCATTTCCAGCACGACTACATACCTATCTAGACGTTGGATAGGAATTGGCCGTCCTCATAGGTTACTCTATGGGCTTAAACTTGCTGCTTTTTTTTTAGACATTTATGGCTGTTGGGCAGGCGGACATCTTGTCCTCCTCCAGCCACTGTAGTCACCAAACGCAACATGACAGCATTTTGACAACAATAGGATGAAATGAATGTTTTCACAGCCATGACATGTTATCTGCTCACATATTTCATGTAGACGGCAGCCAGCTCATCGTCACGCTCCCTCTCCTGCAGGGCTGTAGTGGCTTATAGAACTCAGTAAGTTTTTTTTGTTTTTTTTAGGAAGTGGTGAAGTGGTGTGATAGTATTTCAATGTAATAGTATTCCAAGATAGTAGTCAGTCCCTCCATCCATCCATCCTTTATGCTGCTTATCATCACTAGGGTCAGGGGTATGCTGGAGCCTATTCCAAGTGGTTTTGGGCGAGAGGTGGGATACACCCTGGACTGGCCTCCAGTCAATCGCAGAGCTTCCAAGATAACAGTGATCCAAATAAATAGTATTCCAAGATTATAGTGATCCAAAAATGATTTCACAACAAGCAATGTGGACCGTTCAGGAGCTCCAACTGTTATGATGCAGCAATGGGTGAAGGTTGGCTTTTTATAAGATGCAAACTGGGTATCGACACATGGAATTCAGACATTCGATTAGATTAAGTATTACTCAATACTAAGTACAATAATACTAAAGCCTCGTTCACAACCCATCTTCCATGTTTTTCGTTCAGAAATGATGTGCTGTACTGTCCGACAGTCAACGTCGGCCAAGAACTAAAGCATATTTAAGTCATATTTAAGAGTGTAAAACTAAAATTAGACCCAAGTGACATTTTTATGGATCCCCTTGAGCTGTTTGTGCCGACAGCATGGTGACACTGATCCAAACACTCGGTGTGACCCCTGCTGAGGCCCGCCACCTTGCTCCTTGTCGCCCGTCTGCTGCACGCCCGCCGGCTGCACCAATTACTTTAACATGCGGTCAGTCGTCATGGAAACGGTGTTATTGTTGGAAAAATGGCACTATGAGCTGGAAATTAGCTGAGGACATATGTAGTACAAATGACCAGTAAAGCTGTTTTATACATCAGCAACATTTTTGGATGTGTCTTTTGAGGTTGCAGACACAATTTGTCTTCCTATTTCACTTGTCTCCATTACTTACTCTTTAACTCACTCTTTTTTTCTATTTTACTGCTCATAATCCCCCCCTTCATCTATTCTTCAAGGTGTAATCTTACTTTTAGCTTCTGTTTATCTCTTGTTTTAGTTGTTGTTTTAAATCTTTCAACCATCTTTACCGTTGAATCTCATCATAGGAAGGCTATTAGGATCTTTATCACTTAATAAGTTCCATCATATCAAAGTCACCATCAACTTTGCAAGGCTGATGAATGGCACGAATACAAATTTACAACCCTCCAAAACCACGGACTCCCTATCGAGCAGCTACACGCCCTATAACCCGCTATAACTGAACAGAAAGCTTTCTAGATCTTCCAGATTCTGCACTTTTTCTGCAGTGTTTCCATGGACTTCTTACTTCCGACCCAAACGGTCTGTTTAATTTACTCCACCCCTGGCCCTCTGCTAGATATGCCCACTGTGCTGTGATAGGTCACACACCCAAGCACTCCCGAGGACTTGCGGATACGTAGGACGCGTTTACTGAGTGCAGGCATTCTGCAAGCCATATAAGGACATCTGGATCACATTGATTTCAGTAGGACTTGGTGACAAAGACACACTGTAAAACCGAGGTATCATCATTGCAGAGGTATCCAAAACTTCTTTCAGGGCTCACTTCCAAATGCGCAAACCTCATTGTCTGACAATTTGGTATTGCTTAACTCAGAATACCACATTGTAACAACATTTATAGGTCAGAAAAGTGGAAAGAGCACAGTAGGTCCCCTTTCAAGGAAACTGCACTTTTTTTTATCCACAATGACACATGAATAGAAGTCCGGGTAATGCTTAAAATGACTAAAATAACACAAAACACTTGTAAGCATTACATATTGTCAGGAATGGGCCTGTTACTACGTAGTCACAGCCTGTATATAAAACCATAAAACGTGTTTGGCTAATTCATTCATTCATTTTCTACCGCTTATCCTCATGAGGGTCGTGGGGAATGATGGAGCCTATCCCAGCTGTCTTTGAGCGAGAGGCGGGGTGCACCCTGAAATGGTCACCAGCCAATCACAGGGCACATATAGACAAACAACCATTCACACTCACATTCATACCTATGGACAATTTGGAGTCGCCAATTAACCTAGCATGTTTTTGGAATGTGGGAGGAAACCGGAGTACCCGGAGAAAACCCACACATGCACGGGGAGAACATGCAAACTCAAAGACCGTGGGTAGGATTGAACTCGGGTGTCCTAGCTGTGAGGTCTGCGCGCTAACCACTCAACCGTCACGCAGCCCGTCTTTGGCTTGTATTAATCTAAATTGTAGTATAGGAAAAATGCAGAAACATGAACTAAATCACTATTACTAAATATGAAAATGTGTGCCTCGATATCAGAATAGATTTTTTTGAATTGATCACATTTTAGTACTTTACTTATCATGCTTACACTGCTGTGTCTTCCAAATAGGACACTTTTTTTACAGTATTTCCATCCCCATTTCTGTGAAAGTCCGCTTCTTCATCCTCATCTTCTTCCCACCAGCCATGATTCCAATGCAATTGAGGCTATTTAAATATGGACGCTACATTCTTGAGTCACTTTACGTTGACTTTCCATGGTGAAGTGGAGGCGTGGAGAGGGCGTAACTAGTTGTGTACAAATACTTCTTCTCAAGGTGGAATCTCTAAACCACAAATTGTGTGAATTGTGCACCAGGGTTGTTTGGCCACATCTTCAGCTTGGCACAGTGAAAATTTTGTGAAAAAACAGTGCACCAAAAGCTCACTGAAAGTTCACCAGCTCCATCCTGGCCTATTCTCAGAGCAGGGGAAGCGCACCTGGCGCAGTGATAAACCTCACAGGCAGGTGTCAGGTACATTTCAATGCAATAAACAATTACAGCAACCACTATTTTATATAACCGTTTGGTCCAGCATGTACATTTTTGTATCAAATGTCTCATCACAACTGTTGTTAGATTAAATACATCTCACATAATGTGAAGTCAACGTAAAAGTTTGATGCCAACTAATGAGTTCACATCTCTCAGCCAACCACAAACAACAAATGTAAGTCAGGAAGATGGAGTACATTAAAATTAGGAGGATGAGATACCGGGAGAGAATACACCATCAAAGGTTCTTCTATTTGGCGACGAGAGAGCAGGAGTGTAGGAGGATCACAAGCATGTTGTCTGGATTAGCCTGCTGCTGTGCTTAATTTTGTACTCCTATTCATGACACAGGAATAGATTTCATGTGTCCCGCGAGGTGGTCCACGTGGCGACATGCATTATGGCCTCTGATGAGCAGTCCGGTGGGCCCTCACATTTAAAGGCAATGAGAGACGTTTGTTTTATTGTGTTAAACCCTCTCAGGCCTTCTTTCCTCCCTCTTTGCCACTTGCACCGGTGGGATGGACTGCGCCGTTCACGGAAATAACAATGTGCGCTGGCCATACCCCCCTGCCGTGGTGCAGGGCAGGTATGCTGCACCTGTACATTAATCAATTTTATTGCGCTAATTGACAATTGAAGTTATCATAAGCACTTTGCTGACAGAGGCAAGGAAAAACCCTCCCTCAAACAGACCCAAGACTCACTGATCATCTACGCTACCTGTGCACTGAGGTGGTAGCACTGTTTTTTCTTTTCATCACCTCAGTACAGTTTTGAAAGCCAGCGGATCACTAATTCATGTCAGCTGAGCTCTGTGGGAATTATGGGTTATGCCGAAGTGGGAGGCAGCTTGTTGCATCTCGCTGCTCTTTCATGTGACTTGACCACGCGTCTTCTCATCCAGCATTTTCTGCTTTGTGCCGACCCCTGATCGCTGCTTTCTCTCTATTTCATTGCGACTCACTTTGGCCCTTTTAATGGCCTCATACTCTTATTTTCATCTGCCTCCCTGTTGCTTCAGCTCTGTTCCAGCCACGGTGTGGAGATTCCCGCTTGCTCTCCTCGCCACTGTGCTGTCTATCTATCTCCCACACCTCAGTCACTGATGTCTGATCTAATTGCTTTCGTGGTGACCCTCGGGACCTGGGCGCGGAGTAACAAGCTCCCACTGGATGCAACTGCGACTCAGCTTCCGCCTCTACATTCCTTCTTTTTATCCCTTTGTTGGCTGGCTGTTTCTCCGGTGTATTTATTCATTATCAGCTCCAATGCGGTTGTCCCGAAACACATGGCCTGGTATTTTAGCTCAGCTGGCTTGACTGAGCTTGGAGCACAGGATAGTTACCTTGTAAGGATGAGTCAGTCTTGTCCGGTATTTTACTGCTTTTAAGGCCACTTCCAAGTATTGGAGCTTTAAAAGCATGTATCTGTTTTGGCTCCGTAAAGACTGCTTGTGCAAAAAAGTGCAAAAGCAGACATACAATTGCTTTTAACATGAAAATGTGATTTAAATACAAAAGAGGTTGATACATATTTCACCATTCCTAGAATGTCTTAGTTTTACAATGAGTTGTTTTTCTTTGACCCCATGGTGGGTTATTTAGCATATGCTATAAAAGTGAGTCACCAGAGTGTAGGGTCCTTTTTTTTATGATTTCTTGTTGCGTTTATGAAATGCAAGGCAAAAGTTGGGAAAAAATCTCGAATTTCGACATTTGAAAATTGAGGTTTGACTGTGCATAATCATCAAAAAAATGAGTAAAAATTTAAGTACAATACATAAAAAAGAATAGCACAATCATCACAGAAACTGTCAAGGATCCCTTTACTACATTTACTACAGTTGTTAATGAACCGATAGGTGTTTCATTTTGTCTTAAAAGAAAGAAGCATTGCCTTATATTCAGGCTTGTATTACATCTGAGTCAATGGTATTAAACAGGGCAAAGTCTTCTTTAAATGTCCTTACAGTTACGGGTTGTAGCGCCACCTGTTCCTTTGGCATTCACTTACCAGCCAGTGAATACAGATAGATAAGCGTCTCAAAATACCATTAGTGAGGACCGAGGTTTAATAAATCGCCATGGACAAAACTTGAATACACCCCTGGCTGGAAAAAGGATGACCATAAACAGGAAGAGGTGGGAAGAAAGAAAAATAAAGGAGAAAGGAGTTAAAGGATGGCCCGATAGCATGGAAAGCCTCCCTGGACCTCTCCTACTGGAATGTAATAGAAAACGTGAAGTATAAAGATGCAGCCCAGTGAACTAAAGCAGATAGGTCGGCGCACATTTTAACAGCTTTGGCTTCACCCTGAAAATAAGAATTTTTGAAATATGGTGCACATTTATTTGAACTTTTTCCTCACATTCGCGCCCTCTGATTCCACTGTGTGATATGTCACACATGGAGGGGCATGCAAGCTTACAAATCATGTCGAGATTCCATGTTGATCTACAGTACATTTCCACATTTCCATTTTCTGTTTGTCTTGAAACTCCATGGAATTCTGCTTGGCCTGAGGTTAGATAATCAAATGGATAGTCTGGGAACACTGGCAATTCATTTCAGGAGATCAGCTGCCAGTCAGGAAGTGCATGAAAACATATTCCTTGAATGAACAAATACTAGGACTGCGATGGTATTTGTAATTGGATTTTCGGTATGGAACCATGCTGTATCGAGTAGTTCTCGAGAGATTAAAACGCAACGAGTTTGGGGGAAAAAAAAAAACCAACATGTGGGCTGGAACTCTAATAAATGAATGAATTAACTACACGATATTTGAAAATAAAATTGTTAATTTAATAACATTGCTTTTTGCGTGCGTGGCTGTTTTCCTCACCTCAAAATATGCAAGAAGAGCGTTCACTCTGTGCATTTACAAATTTTCCCACTGAGGGACGAATAAAGGCATATCTTTGTTTCAGCACCTTGGCACATTTTTTCCATAGAACAATGGCATTTATGGAGTGAGCCCTTTTGTCAAATATAGTCTCTTTGCCTTGGTGGGTGGAGGCGGGGCTGGTAGCATACACACAGAGTGCAGTAGAGTGTATGTTATTTTAGACAAGAACCGGTCTAAAAAGAACACTAAATGGAGCTTTGTATTGAGTTAGGGACTCCCTATAGAGCAGCTACACAGCCTATATCCTGCTATAACTGAACAGAAAGCTTTCTAGATCTTCCAGATTCTGCACTTCTTCTGCAGTGTTTCCATGGACTTCTTACTTTCGACCTAAACGGTCTGTTTAATTTACTCTACCCATGGCCCTGCTCTAGGTACGCCTCATTGGGCACACTCCCGAGGACTTCCAGATACGAATACGTAGGTACGTGTTTATTGAGTGCAGGCATTCTGCAGGCGTCGGGATCAACTGAACCTAACTGTGCCAAAAAACCATAAACCTAATGGTCTTCCTCTGCCAGAGCATGCTCAATCTTACGGAACAAATTTCTATTTTTAATGATTAACACTGTACACGCGTGGACCACCTGTACTCGACTACAAAAGACATTTCAAGGTTTTTTCTGCCATCCATGTTAATGTGATCCCCCCCCCCTTTTTACATATTCATGATGGAGCTCCCGCATAACCATCAAAACAATTTCTGCTGAAGGTTAATAGGTCAAATGTTTTGATCAAAATGTGGTTGTAGCACACACACTTCTCATTAGAGGCATTTAAAGAGAATCACTTGATACACATTTCCTGATCTTCCCCATGGCCCTCCCTAGTGTATACTTTCATTTCTTTTCACACTAAACACACACACATCGCGCACCGGTCCTGTGGGCTGAGGCAGTGTGCTGAATGCAGATTGAAGTCTTTGAAGTGAACAAGGAAAAAACGTGCACATACAGTGCAGTGGTGCTTCTACATTCTAATTAAATCATATCAGGTGTTTAATAATGAATGTGCATGTTAAGCATGTGAAGAGTTGTGACCCTGCAGCTGTTCTGTTTAACCTCTGCTGTACCGCAGAAGAATTCAATGTTGTTTTGTTTCCATGACAGTCAAATTCGCCCTCCGGCACACAAAAAAATTGTTAATAACAGACGATGGTGGACGCCTCGGGCAAAAAAAAGCTTAAAACTGTTTTGTCTCTGCTATGCTGTAGGTGTGTGGAAATCATCGCCAAGGAGGGGCGGAGCCTCAAGGAGCTTTATCTGGTCTCCTGTAAAATCACCGACCACGGTAGGTGATACATCCACTCCCTTTGTTGCCGCAGCTACCAGCCTCCGACATCATTATCGTAACTGTTATTACCCGCCGACACGACCATGAGTCAGGGCTCATTTTATTTTTACAGCTTGGCCAACGTGAGGCTCGCAAACAGTAAAATTATGATTGAAAAGTTTAATGCGGGATAGAGTCGGATCTCCTCTGTGGTCCTCCTACTTCCTGCTGCAGTTTACAACTTTCAGTGCAGTTTTGAAACCAATCACGTGGTGTCAGAGAAAAGTTTGAAAGCACATTAAACACATACAGGTTCTAAAATATTGAAATTATGTAACAATGGAATTAATTGAAATAAATTCTCTATTCTAAAGCATAAGAAGGTAGGGTTATTTTCCACAGCTAATGCCCCCCATGTCTAACGTGTTGCAACCGTGTGATTACTCTGCAACATAGTGACTCGTGTGAGTTACAGTGGCAATAATCACCTTGGCCTCCCTGAACCTGAACCTCTTATAGTGTGGGCGTGCGTCTTGTGTGGTTTGATCAATGACTCCCACGTCCTTAAAGTGCATTAAAGCAGCAGCGTGCAGGGCCGCCCTGTTCCTTTTCTCTTTCTGTCTCTAATCCTTTACAACAAGATAAATTGTCGATATCTGATCTTCTTCCTTCACTAATGACCCTTCAGGCCCTCCAGTGTGGCCTCTTTGTATTTTTGCATGTCCTTCCACAATAGCGAGGCCTGCTGCTGCAGGCACTAACAAAATGATTGGTGGGTTTCCTGCTTTACTCTCTGATAAATTGAATAACAGAAATTACATCTGCCAAGCTGCTCCCTGCTTTTTTTTCTCCCATCCCTGCTCATCTCCTGTGCTAATTATTTTTATTAATGGCCTCTCTGAGTGCATCTGAGATGTCCACCAACCTCTTACATTTTGCTTTGTCTCCCAAGCTTCTGCTTCCTGTGTGTGAGGCAGGGTTAGATGACGGCAGCAGAAAGCTACCTAACATGTAATTTTATCCCGGCTGCAGATGGTTTTTTGGCAATTATTTAGAGAGGAATACATGGAAAAGTAGAGACAGAGTTTTTCTTTTTTTTTGTGAGGTAATGATCTTGCTGAAAGCCCTATTAGTGCCATGAAAACAACCTTCCTGGATCCTCTCTGCCATTCATCAAAAACATGCAAACCAATTAGCCTGAACACGACTTTTTCTGGCAATCTAAGCGGCTTTGTTAAACACATGCATTCTGGGATTGACTTCTTATGAAGCCAAACTTGGAGAAACTTCTCTCAAGTTGCTGGTCTACACTTTTAATTAGGTACTACTCAAACTTGCATAAGCTTTTTCTTCTTGTTTCTGCTGTAACTATTTACACACACCATCATCTTAACATTAGTACTATAGTACTGAACAATAATGCTAAAATTTGTATTTAGAAAGTAATTAATAGGTTTTCTACACTCTGACTATTTATTAATATTGAATCCTACTTTTCTTCACTATTCTACACCAGTGGTTCTCAACTGGTTGGACTGTGGGATCCACCATGACCCCTCAATGACAAGTTCATTCGTTCATTTTGTACCGCTTATCCTCACGCGGGTCGCGGAGGGTGCTGGAGCCTATCCCAGCTGTCTTCGGGCGAGAGGTGGGGTACACCCTGGACTGGTGTAGAAAACCCACACATGAACATGCAAACTCACACAGAAATGGCCGAGGGTGGAATCAAACTCTTTAGCTGTGTGGCCTGCGCGGTAACCACTTGTCCACTTGTGCAGCCAGGACAGTAGCATTCATTCATTCATTTTCTACCGCTTATCCTCACTGGGGGTGCTGGAGCCTATGACGGCTGGGCGAGAGGCGGGGTACAACCTGGACTGCTGGCCAGCCAATCACAGGGCACATATAGACAAACAACTATTCACACTCGCGTTCATACCTATGGACAATTTGGAGTCGCCAATTAACCTAGCATGTTTTTGGAATGTGGGAGGAAACCGGAGTACCCGGAGAAAACCCACGCATGCACGGGGAGAACATGCAAACGCCACAGAGATGGCAGAGGGTGGAATTGACCTCTGGTCTCCTAGCTATGAGGCCTGTGCGCTAACCACTCTGTCGCCGTGCAGCCCGCAATGACAAGTAGTGATCCAAATTACGGGACATTTTTCATTAAAAGGGAATCTTTGCAGCACAACATGAACTAAAGCTCCTCTCTTTTTCCAGCAGTTATCTCCAGCTGTGTGTTGAATGGATGGCATGTTATGTCCCCACCCAATGTCCTTCCCCTCCTTTTATAGCTCAACAAAGTTGCCCATAAACAGGCAAAGACCTGTGAACCCCCAGTTGAGCATCAATGCCCTGGACTCTTATTAATCTACTTGCTAATTTCCCGTCATATCTGGTCCTTTAAATTATTGCTTACTTCCCATGTTGTCACTGCCCATTGTTAGTACTAGCGTATTTGATTGCATGCATTTGGAGCCACTTGAGGGAATACATTTTTAGAAGAAAATATGTGATATAGGAATGAAATCAGACCACCTACATGTATTTTCCATAAACTCTGGCCATTTAAATTGGCAGCAGAAATAAAAGTAGCACGATTACGTAAGTTTGAAAGTCAATCCTGATGAGAAAATCTGCCGGGCCATTCTGTCAGTAGTAATGAGCCCCCCTTTCACAGACCTGCACTGTACTTGCAACTCACCTGGAGCCTTGTCGCTATCACACTACTACATGATATTGTTTCTGTGGCGAGCGTGCATGTGAGTGAGCGCCCACCAATGCCCACCTGCTTCAACCGGGAGACACAAAGAGCGACCTCGCCACCTCCGGTCTTTACATATGTTAATTCCTTTTCACCCACGAGGCTGCAGACGACCTCTTACCTTGTCAGTCGCGGCCTCTCATGTACATCTGCGCCGATACAAGATGGAGCGAGGCACCTGTAGGAGAAGGAATGAACGGGGAGGAAAGCTACGAGGCTGAAAGAGGGAATAATTACATTGCGCTGGCAGAGCGCTTCAAGACAAAAGTCCTTTGAAATGATTTTTCATATTGACACTGTTGCATGCCTAACATCTGGAGCCTTTCAAAGAGAAGCAGAGTTATTCCAGATCACCTTTAAATCTCGGAGGTCTAAGTTTGTCTATTTTGGAATAAGTAGGATACATTACGTTATATTTGCCAAACTGCACTGCATCACTAGAATGTTTGGATCTAGGTACGAGCTATGGTATATGAGCTCATCTCCTGAACAGCAGCACACAAAAGGGTGACATTTTGTAGAAACATGCACCCCTACTGTGTTTCCTGTGCTATTATTTTGCTGACAAACACACCACATGGTGACGCTGTTATTAAACCCTAAAGGTAGGTCGGATTGACTTGGCATTTGTCACACAGCTCTACAAAACACACTCTTTAATTTGTGAGTGTTTTGCAGAATTGCCACAAAATCCTGACACATTTGTGTAAAAATTTAACAAGATTGGTTGGTATCAAACAAAACAAATTACTGTAAGCTCTGCTTCATTATTCACATGCTTTGACCCCAGCGGTTTAAACAATGATGTGGCAAATTTCCTCCCCTTGAACCTCCCCTGATCCAGAGAGTGCCGATTCAGAAATGTTAATGTTAATGTTTTGAAGTCCAGTGCAGTGATTGTGTTTTCATCTGACAAATCTTCAGTAAGTTTGATCCAGCGGAGAATTACTACAGCTTCCGTATGGCAACATTTATAATGTCTCTTTCTGTGTAAATACTTATAGACAAGTGTGGCTTACACATTATATGCGCATTGTGCAGAATTTTTTCTCTTGAAATTTTTGTGGATGTAGCTTATTTTATTAATTTGCACTTCATAGTCTGGAATTTACTGTACTTACAGACCAATCAGCTGTCCAAAACTCATTGAACATTTGTCTAATGATGATAAAACTTTGAGGATATCTGTATTATATGTATGTTAGCATATCTTCAAAGTATTTTGAGCGCAACCCATAGGGGGCACCACAAATGTCACCATGGGCTGTCCTAATTTTTTTTTATGACCCTATGTTAAACAATAACCTATTTTAAGCAAAGCAGTTTTTATGACACCCAGCTGTCACCATTTTAACTCATCCTCTTGTCATTATTAGAGACCTCCAGATATACACACATCTACAGCCTACAGCCATGTAGTCGACGTAACAGAAAAGAAACTGTTTAAGACGTAGCTACTAGGGATTATTAGAGGTTATTGTGCCTGTTGTGAGGTAATAAAAAAAAGCAGTCAAGTCCGGTGTGTGTATCACCAAACATTACAGTACCATTTTTAGTACAATATACCATCATTTTTTTTTTACTAAAATGCCACATTATCCACAAACCAGCATAGCTTATTATTGGTCTGCTAACGAAGCGTATCAGGCCATCTTATTAAATAATAAAAATGAATACATTTTTGAAATCCCAGTCAAAGCCGCGCAATTCAAACTGTGATGCAATGACGGACGACTGTAATTACTAATTGCTTCATCCTGCTGAACCCAAGACGGCGTAATAGCTTGTTTTCCCCGCTCACTCAGGCGTTCAGGAGGTAAATAATGTAACTCCTCAAAATCAGTCGATTAAAATGTGCCCCAGCTATGCAGTAAGATTTATGCCGGCTTCTAAAGGGGAGCGAGTCAATAGACAATCTATGTCTGAATCAGCACTGCAGGCGTGGTTGCGTTGGTAACTGTGTGTGTGTGTTGGATTAAAAAAAAAAACTAGTCAACGCGATGCAAGGTTAATATCTCAGTGTAAATATTGATGTTGTTTCTATGTAAAAGTGTGTTTTTGTCATCAACATAAAACCATTATTAACTGTACAGACAGCGTTTTAAGTAGCATTTTAACATCCTTTCCTGTCATACACGTGTAAAAACAAGTTAACAACAACAGCGAAGCTCATTGTTTTTTTAACCCTTTAGGCACCAGATTTTTTTTTCAGTTTTGGCATGACTATTTCAAAACGTTGTAGCTTGAAAATGGTTAGAGACATTCTGTAAATCCTAAAATCATCAGTACGACCCAAAGTTTGTGATGCCACCAGTCAGATTCCTGTCTCCACGATCCCTGCTCATCAAAATGTCTGATGCTTCCTCATGTCTCAAGCAAACCCAGCCATCATCATCGTTATTTACAGTGGGCTGCCTGCACATCCATTATTACTGCAACTGTATTAGTGGCGCATTTTTTTGCAGAGGAGTCTCCCACAGATCATACCACATATGTCGCAATTTTGTTTTTCCTTCTACCTCACCGTTAGCAGTGTTTTGACAACCCACCACTTCCCCTCCTGCCACAGATTGACGTCAGAGATGTCTGCCATCTCTTGATGTAAAGTATTAACTACACAAAGCACTATATTTGTAGAAACGTCCCTCCTGGTTTGACATTATCACATTTACCTACTGATGACGCAGTACCTTGGGGGTTCAGTATCTTGCCCAAAGATACTTCGACATGGTCACAGGAGGACGGAGGATCGACCCCACAACAGCCTTCAGGTTGGGAGGCGACCACTCTACCACCACCATGCCGCCTTTGTCCCTTAAAGGGCTTCCAATGGTACTGGTCTCAGTTAAAAAGCAAATGTTGAAATAATTTAAAAATAATCCTTTGATGACGAGTGACAGCAGCACCTAGCCAGTTGGCAGTGAGCTAGTTTGGAGTTACCACTGGTGACTTTTGAGGCACCCTTTTCCTCTATATTTGGGCCAATATTTGCAGTGTGTGGTCTTTTTAATGACAAATGTGGAGAATAGTATCAAAGCAAAGCAGCTATTCAGCTGGAGGCTAACTAATTACCGGCTCACGGCTATTTTTGTGTTAATATTGTGGTTGAACTCCCAAGTTTTATGACCTTTTTGAATGACAAATAAAAGGGCACAGACAAAAGTTGCAAACGCCTCAAAGTGAAATCATACAGTCAACACTCCGTATTTTGGCCTTCTTTCACCCACCCTCCTATTTAAATAGTTTCCTGTTCCCGTTGTTGTTTTTTGAATGTATTGAAATTAATGATTACATCATTCTATCATCCTGCAATTGTTGTTTTTTTTTGGCCCAGCTGCAGAGAATTCCATTCATTAATGGATGCTTGAATTGGCGCCTGAGTTTGAACAGCTGAGGAGTACAAGCATTTAGCCAGACGACCCCCCGCCCTGCCGCTCAAGTGTATAATAAAGTACACTTCCATAGATGTCCACAGAGCGTGTGGCTGGCCTTATACATTTCCGTACATCAGACTACGGCATGCTATTTGCACATTTGAGAAGTGGAAATGGAATTAGTTTCCATATATTGTCCTGCACTCTCCTTGTTCTGGCTAAGCCCTCCCTGCTCTCACCAATGTTTGCCTTATGTGGCCGCGGAAAAGTGAGGATTTAGGCCGTCTACCATCTTACTGCTCACAGACACACACACACAACATGGATTACAGCTAAACGTGCCTCCAGACGCTGCATTCTTGATTAAAATAAAATAAAGCTGGGATATTCTTGCATAAAAATGCTGCAAAAGCCCCAGTAAAAATAGTATTCACACATCATGAAGTGTCCATGATCTAGCTGCGCAATTTCTTCCATCTCACTTCCTGTCAGGTCCTTATAATAAAGGCAAGTTTTAAAGTGTGTCCCTGGGCCTCAATAACACAAAGTACTTGTATGTCTTTGTTATTGTTCCTCATAAAGCTTTTTTTTTCTTATTGTTGTGTTTATGGATGTGAATTGGAACACATTTGCTGTTCTTTTTGTGATTAGCTACCACAGTCTCATATGCGTGCATGCAAGCAAGCATCGCCTCTGAGGAGCCTGCAGGCAGGTATAAAACGGCATCAGGACTTTTAGGTTTCTCCCGGCTCTGTGTGGTCATTTCCGTTTTTAAATTTCCTTCTGCCTTCCACCGTCTTCCTTTGTCATTTACAGCCACCTCTGGGTTTGTCCCAGGTGTGAATAGAGCTGTTCTGCAGGTCACATGGGTGTTGATGGGTGCTGGATGCCACATTAAGGAGTGTTTGATAGTTAAAGCACCCTGCTGCTGCGAAAGATGGCTTCCATCCCCCCTCTGAGAGTGGTTTGCTGCATCCTATGGGAAAATATGTATATTTAAAAATCCCTAACAGAGTGTGTTGGACCTGCGAGGTTTCGCTTTCTGTTTAGACACCTGATCAGGGGTTTGGATCAGAGGTGTTGAAGGGGGGACACATTGAAAAATGAACGGATACAGGGCCACTTTGACATGTTGTGAAGCAACCTGCAGATGTGCTCAGAAGTATTTTTTTTAATAACAACTTTATTTTGTTTCTTATAATAATAATTATATAATTAGAATTAAAAAAAATATTTTTTCCTTTAATATTTAAATGTTGTGCTACTAAAATGATTTATGAATGAATCGTCATAATATTAGGAGTTTTTTATCATTACCTTTTTTATTACATTTTTTTTAAACATATTTTGATCTTAATTTTGTAAAATAACAGCTTTTTTTCAGCTGGTCTTTTCCTCAACTATTTTAGCTTTCTTCTTGTAAATTTTCTTCTACAATGGTATTCCTATATTTTGACTTTATTCTTATAAATGTTCATTTTTTTTATTTTATTCTATTATAATATAATATAATATTTTTCTATATATATATATTATATATGTATTATTATATATGTATTATTATTATTAATTATTTTTCTTTTATTTATTTTTATTATAGAATAATTTTTTAGATGCGGTGGGTGGCCCCTGGGGCTCACTTTGGGCACCCCTGGTTTCGAGTTAAGTTTTTAAGTCCAAGTTAAAACTTTCTTTCCAGAAGGTCACTCTGTGCCTTATGTTTGTACTTGTGTTTATTTGCCAGATAATGTTATAACTAATCCCTCACAAGGTCAGCGCCGCTTGTATTGGGTGATTATCCCCCACTGTTTATTCATAAATCCCACTGATGCCATTTCCTGCTGCTGTCTGTGACCATTGACCTGTCATTTACCGCCTATTGTTGCTTCACCACCTCGGAGGCCTTCCGTCCACGTCGACATCCTCCTCTTTATCGCAGCGGGAGCCCCCCTGCTTACAGGGAGGTTACTGTAGGATCTAAATGCGAAGCATATTTCTACTTAAAGTGCACTTTCATTTTAGTGCTCCTAATCTCATCTTTCATTATCTTCCCTCCGCTCTTGTCATCACTTTGTGGAGAGCGGCTTTTTGACTTGTTCCGCTCCAGCGTCCTGCTGTTACTTTTGACAGTGCAGCTTTAAATCATTCAGGTGACTTGGCAGTGGCAATAACGTGCAGCACATCAGCGCTGTTGGAATATCTTAGCTCATGACTCTTAAATGCGTCCGAGCAGCAGCAGCTCAGGCAAATAGCCTCAGTGTCAAACAGCGAGCTGCTCATCATTTGATCAATGGCGTTAGTGGAACCCCTGCCATGTGTTTGTCTATGTACATGATTATATGATAAAAGGCTTTTGTAAAATGCTGCTCTTTAAACATAACATGCGGCAGGGGGGCTGCCGTCTTGTCGCACTGGTGATTTAGTGAGCAGAGTACATGTGCTTGACTGGCAGCAAGGTTGTCGCTCCCACCTTGAAGCCGTAATAATTCTTTTGAAAAAGCTTTTTTTTCCCCCTCCCCTTCACAATGACCTTGTTAGTTTGACAACTACTGCTATCCTTTTTAGCAACATGTGGTGGTGACTAAAATATAATTAAGTACTTGAATATATATACTAATTATGATCTCTGTAGGGAAATAACATTCTTGCTGTTGTATGCCTCCCTCTCCACACATAATAAATTGTATTTACAGCACCATCATAACTGATTGTTGCATTTAGACAAACACATTTTTATGCTAAGCTATTCAAAGTATTCATACTTTGGTTTGGTATTGGAAATTGTTTATTTTTCCACCATGCTCCATCACCAAAGAATATTGAAAGGCTGCACTTCTGTGGGATGAAGAGCGTTATTTCAAGCTACTAATGTTGGAAATAAGTGACACAAACAGCGACGATGAAAGAGAGGACGAGAGAGACTGACAAAGTGTGTGATGAAGGAGTTATGAGACAGTTCAGTTGTGATACTGCAGACGACTACTTGAATGGTTTTAGTTCCCAGGAGAAGGAAGAGAATGGCGATTAATTATTTTTCTGGTAGGCTACTGTGTAACTAGCCATATTCTGTTTATTCATATTATATATTCATATTCTGTTTCTATGTACTGCATATCCCACGTTACAATGTGGGCAGGTGCGGCTTATATACAAATCTTTTTTACTCTTTACATTTAGTGCGGCTTACATACCAGTGTAATCTATTGTCCTTAAATTATTGTATATGTCTTATATGTGTATCTTTTAACTGGCAATTACACAAGAAAATAACTGTAGTCCAGTAGTTTTTTTTTGTCATTCACTTGGTGGCGCCACTTGTACATTTAAATTTTACTTATTTTTACCTTTTGATAAAAATATATCTCAATTTACATATCTCAATTCATGCATTTTAAATGTTATAAATCAACCCAAGTTCTTAATTTATAATACAATAGTAAATCAAATATGAAAAAATAAATCCTTGAATATCTCTAAGACATATTTTTATTATTGCCTTTATTAGTTGTATTGTTTGGTAGTATTTTGTATTTATTTATTTATTTATATATTTGTCAAGGATCAACAGCAAGATCAATAGCAAGAACATGTTCTGTTGGTATGCCTACTACCTTAATACTTCATGAATTCTCTTAACGCAAGTCCATTTATTCACTCAATTAATCCTTCTTTTATTTTGCTCCTGAAAATCTGAAATATGAGGCCAATGTAATAGTTAGAATTATTAATGTGTATATGTATTCATTTTATATTTATATTTCGAAGTTGATGCTGTTATTATAGATATTTGTCAGAGTTGGAGGGTTTTTTTTTGTGATATGGTCATGCACCGTCCAACTTGTCCCCCCACGTCGGCCATCTTGTCAGATGTCCCGCATCTCCGTTCACCTTTACATATTCTAATCTGTCTCTCCTCCTGTCCTAGCTCCTCATGTTATCAGTGTGTCCTGTAAAGCTTCATTTACAGAGTCAGCCCTAATCAGATGTGTACCAATGGAGGACAGTTTGTGAGAGCAGCATGCAGCCTGATAGATAGGAAGGCTTATCAGAAGGGGTGCGAGTCTTAAGCTCTCAATTATATGCGTGATGCCCGAAACGCAGGGAGGAGACACGTGTATGCATGGCTTCATGCACTTTTAGTGGCTTAGACGGGAGGTTTTTGTCATTCTCGTCAATGTGTTTCTGTCTCTCTCTAGTTTGACCCCCTCTGTTTTGGATTTAAAAGAGTCCTAACCACGAGCCCAACTGCAGCCTTACATAACCATAACCCTCAAAAGTCTCTATTATAGTATTTTCAAGCATTTTATATAAGACTCAGATGTCCCACAATAGTGTTGCTTCAATGCTGGAATTAGATATTTTCTGTGTCTGTAGCTTTATTGCTAATTCATTGCTAACGAGTGTGTGTCAAACAACTAGGAAATAGGAGTCAAACCAAGTAGGGAGTTGAATAGCAGCGGATGCATTATAGTGAACAGTAATGGGTGAGGTTTTCTGGTGTGGACATTACTTACATCACCTCCTCCAGACCCGGAAAAAGTGAAGACATT